>NC_066276.1:5000000-7500000 GCF_905404315.1 Leptidea sinapis
GAGACTGTCCACAATGACAGGGAATATCCGCTGTATCATAGAAGAACGCCAGCAGCGGAAAGAGCAGTTTTGTATGTGTAGATATTATTTGCAAAGTATCCCAAAAAAATAAAAATCTGCCCAAAGTTACTATTCCACGCGGACTATGTCGCGGGTAATAGCTAGTATGTGTATATAGACGTAAATATATAATTGGTAACATGGAACATTTTCATATTTAGTTAAGAATGCAGTGGATCATTATGGATAAAAATTGTCTCAAAAGAAAAGCAAAATATATTTCTCCACAAACTCGAATATGATTGAAGAGGTCCGAGTTTTAACTCGAATGGTTTCAATGGATACATAATAGCTTAAGTGGTAAACGTATACACTTTTATAATAAAGTCCCAGCCACTTTTCAGGCATTATCTATAAATAAATTCAAATGTTTTATTAAAAATGGCTCTGTCGTAAATCCTACTACTCCACAGCTGAATGTCTAAGTGATCGGACGTCCTGGGACTAGGTTATGATCATTTTATAGCAATAGCAATGACAGTATGTACAATATTGTATATTTTATTAAAAAGAGTGCAAAAAAAGAATGCTGGGAGAGTTTCTTACGCCGCTTCTTCTCTCTCAGAGTGCCATTTGTTTTTGAAGCGGTAGTAGTATGTAGCATATAAGAAATGACATCAAAAGAAATTCTAAAGGAATCAATTTTGAGAAAACAAATGCCTTTTATGCCTTTTATGGAATCGTCTTCAATTTTACATCTCAGTACCGAGGACGACCGAGCCTTCCTCAGATTTTTAAGAAGGTATAAATCTTGAACCAAAAATCACTATTAGGACATTTGGATTCGAACCGGGGTCTTCTGCTTTCCGGATCACCCATGTCACATCTGAGCTATTATAGTCTTGTATATAGTGGCGAAATTTACCTTTGTATTCGAATGTTATTGTAGCAGTTTCTCATTAAAACACAGATAAAACAGTTTTTTTTAATTGAAACATAGTTAGATCGATTTCTCGCCCCCGAAACTATCTGTATACTAAATTTCATTAAAATCGTTGGAGCCGTTTACAAGATTCAGATAATATATATATACTAGCTGACCCGACAGACGTTGTTCTGTACATAATAAATAAAATACTGTTTTTTTATGAATTTATTAATAATATTTCATAACATCAAGAATTATTTCGTAAAATATGCTCTTCGGAGTTATAATCAAGTTATTTCACAGCAGACCGTGCGTCAATAAATTTTCTCATAGAAGATATGTCCGTACAAAAAAATATATTAAAATAATAATAAATATATAAACTTGGGATCCCCAAATTGAAATAAAAACTACCCAATCTCTCAAGTTGGACCAAACTGCACTCCATGAAGTAATCCCCATTAAAATCCGTTCATTAGTTTAGGAGTCCATTGCGGACAAACAACGTGTCACGTAATTTATATATATATTAAGATAGCTGACCCAGCAAACGTTGTATTGCCGATATTAAAATCGCGATACAAAAGTAACTGTTGATTGTAGATGGGTGAAAATTTGAAGTTAAAATTAAAAAAAAAATCGTGTGGGCCACCCTTAACATTTAGGGGGATGAAAAATAGATGTTGTCCGATTCTCAGACCTACCCAATATGCACTCAAAAAATCATGAGAATCGGTTAAGCCGTTTCGGAGGAGTTCAATGTTTAACACCATGCCACGAGAATTTTATATATGTTAAGATATATTTATATACAAGAATTGCTCGTTTAAAGATATAAGATAAGGTATTGTATCGCTCTGATTGTTCACACAGATGCAATGGCAATATGGAGCTAAGCATCTAGAATGTGTGGGTTGTATTCTGTTTGAGATTCACAATCTCTCGCCCTTCTCTGAAGATGTTCTAATTTCCAGTCTTTGTAAGTGATATTGCCCATTTACTAAAGCTGCATATTACTGAACGCTAGAGAGATCTTTTATCACAGTTTCTAACGAGAATTATATTCGAGTCTCGTATCGTTCATAATATTATGTTTTTCAAATTTTATTTGTGTAAGAATTCTAGAAGTGAGGGTTATCACTTGTTTAGATTTACAAGAGCGACATCTTTAGTCAATTTCCTAATATGCAATTATTGGGGTTGAGCAGGTTATCTGTAAAGTAGATCCTGTAGATGAAGTCATAACCAGAGAGTTGAACAAAGCATACAAGATTTTATGAGGATACGTCA
Organism: Leptidea sinapis; assembly: GCF_905404315.1. Classification (NCBI taxonomy): domain Eukaryota; kingdom Metazoa; phylum Arthropoda; class Insecta; order Lepidoptera; family Pieridae; genus Leptidea; species Leptidea sinapis. Next base: position 5,002,219 of record NC_066276.1, read on the forward strand.
CTCGAACAGTTAGCTCAGTTGGTTAGAGCACTGGCACGGAACGCCAGAGGACATGGGTTCGAGTCCCGCATCAGTCATAAAATTTTATTTGTGAGAATTATATTTTAAATAAAAAACTTTTATAGCATTAAAACGCGTGTAATTGTAACTTTGTTTTTACATTAGATTGTTGCGTAAAAGTTACATTTTTATTTTAGTCAACCCGACGTTTCAAGACCTTTCCAGATCTCGTCCCTCTGAAAACGAGATTACACGCGATTTAATCCTTTAAAAGTGTTTTAATTAAATGTGTAACACTCGCGTTAATAAATGAAAATAGTATGTATAAAGGGAATTTTATTATTAAGTATAACTTAAAATATAGGAAGAGGATGGATTAAGGATATAAAGGTGCTCTTAAAAATTGAATAATGCGAGATATATTGAGATGAATTTTTATGTTCTCATATAACCTTAATTTAAGGCAATTCTTCAATCCAAGTTGAAGAACAATGTCTCCAACTACATACCGCACTCTCAACTCCTTAACTCATTTGCTTTTTTATTACGCCAACTATTACATGCTTGTGTGCGTGGCATCTTGGCACTCAATGGCATCTTTCAAAATTTGTAAACGTAGACGTAGTATGTCACGCACACTAAACTAATATTCATGGCCTCTTTTATCGGTTGTCTAACAGCAAGAGACTTTATCTAGATTCTAGACGTATAAATTATCTTAGCCTCCAATATTGAGTCAAAATTACAAACTATCTTGAAGCTGTTAAAAAAATAAATTTCAAAGTTAACGTCTCAATAAGATGCTACGGCTTAGGTATCAAAAACGTATATTTCGGAACACTAAAGGTAATTTAAATTTATAGGGTATCTTCATCATCATTTATAGGGTTCACCTAGAACTATGAAATTTGGCAAGTAATATAGTACTACAAGTATCAGGAAAAATCTGAAAACACACATATTTGAAATTTAATTAACACGCACGCGCAGTGTCATTCTTATTTCTTGTAGTATTATTTTTACAAAGTTTTACTACGCAACCAATTTTAGTTTCAATTATGAGCAAAGCTTAGCAGAACATGAGGCATGTCAACGTGCCACATTATTCCAGACTGGCTCGAGTACGCCCATTTGGGCGTAGTATTAGTTGCCGCACTTTGCAACTGCGGTATCTAGTTGGAGCGCAGCGGAGACCATTCCTTATTCTGAGAAAATAACTCATAAAAATAGGAAGTATTAAGTGTGAAAAAAAGTTAGTTATGTTTATATGTAGGTTAAGGTTTAATAAATTATCACTGTAACTTGTTTGGAATTAAATAAAGCTAAAATTATTATTAATAATAATAATAGTAGTTAGAAAAATATTTATTTTACACGGATAAAAGCCAACAAATTCAATTTGATAAAAAGTCATCGAACAAAATAGCATATAAATATTGCGATTAAATGTAAATTAATTTTGAAAAAGAAGTTTGAGTTTTCATCTACGAGTAAGATGCAAAGAGACTTCGAGAGAATCGTTGTGATTTGAAACTCGATGAAACGAAAAAACAGGTGAATGTATAGGATTCAGAAGGCGAGAGAATGAGATAGAATACATTATATTATGTTCTCGGTTTCTAAAAATGATTTAAAGCGACAGTAAAAAGAGACAGACACATAAATTCATATACATACATACACACCAGGAGAACACAAATAAAGTAGCGGTGATAGTAAAGTCTTTCATAGCGGTTGAAATCATGAGTCATCCTAGCAACATGTACGAGGACTTTTTATGCAGTTTAGAGGATTAATGTAAATTTTGCATCGGATACAGCGATTACATTGATTCAGTTTTTAGACGCCGAATTTAATTTGAAAATGTACAGCAGTGGCACTGTATCAACAACAAGATCAAAAACAGTAGTTGACGTAGTATTTCAAAGATATATTGACCATATTAAGACCAAAGTATTTATTTCATACTTTAGTTAACATAAGTATCTTGTATCATTTATCGAAAATGTAAGCTAAAATGTAAAATAATTATCCAACTTTGTATCACTATAATCGTTACTAAAACCTTCAATTATCCTCTTCCCGAAATTTTACATTCGTCTCATTATCTTGAAGGTTTCACTTCTACCACGTGTGAATTGCACACAAGTATTTTTTTGTATAGAATTGTGTAAGTTAAGTTTCTTTGTAATCGATTCTATTATTTATGCAACGTATGAACAGGACAATGTCCTTTTCTTACGATGGTTTGATATAAAACAGCATAAAAGGCATTTATTTTCACAAAATTGATTCCTTTAGAATTCTTTTTGATGTCATTTCTAATATACTAGATACTACTACCGCTTCGGAAACAAAGAGCGCTCTGAGAGAGAAGCGGCGCAAGAAATTCACCCAGAATTCTTTTTTTTTGCGCTCTTTTTAATATAATTGCACAATAATGAACTGTCATTGGTATAAAATAATCATAATATAGTCCCAAGCTGCCGGATCAATTAGATATTCAGCTGTGGAGTAGTTGGATTTACGACAGAGCCATTATTTAATAAAACATTTAAATTTATTTATAGATAATGCCTGAAAAGTGGCTGGGACTTTATTATAAAAGTGTATACATTTACCCTTCAAGCTATTAAGTATCTTATGAAGCTTATTAGAATTAGTTACAAGCAATCCCTTATTTCTAGTGTTATAATAATTAAAATCACTATTAAGAACAAAACCTAACAATCACTGTTTTGAAAAAAAAAATTGTATGGTCTACTTTTTAACAAAGCAATATGCATAGTTTGGGTTCTTTTCCAACGATACTGAAATGTATACTATTGAAAAGTAAAAAGCGTTCATACGACAAGCCTTTTGTGTAAAACTGTTTTGTAATTGTTCGGTAAACAACAGTTCGACCATGAATAACAGTCTACTTATTCTTGCAGTTTTCTAAATAGAATTTAAAAATAAATGGGTTAAGCTAGTCTGAAATATCAACTTATAATTCTATACTTACCCATATTTTTGTCATCCATCAAGTCAACGGACCAACATGGCCCTCACACGAGTTTTTTTGGTGGGCCTACACCTTCCTTAAAGGCCGGCAACGCTCCTGTGCTTCCTCAGGTGTTGCAAGAGAATGTGGGCGGCGGTGATAACTTAACAGCAGATAGACGCGTTCGCTAGTTTGTTCTTCTTTTCCATAAAAAAAAATATTTTATGAACTGTCACATAGCCATTAAACTCCGAAACTTTTGTGTATTATCCCCGCGCGTTGTGACTGGGACCGCCGGCCATCTTAGCTACGTCATAGCGACGCCAGAATACCCAATTTAAATTACCATTTACAAAGTGACAACTCTTATGAAAATTACATACATACATACAAACATATTATTCTTATGAGAATTATTAATCGCTATTCGTCTGTTCTTTTGTAAAGCAACTTATAATTGGGAGGGGCGGGACGGGGGAGATAAATCGAGTTCATTTAAAACATCAAATAAGTACGAGTATCATACTTCAAACATCCCTACTAATATTATAAATGTGAATTTAAGTTTGTTTGTTACGCTTTCATGACTAAACCACTCTAGAATAGAGCTTTGTTGCGGAAAATAGATGGAAGGGTGGAAATATCGGATGAAACTTTATATGGAAATTCGTCAAAATCGAGGATGACTCCATAAAACTTTGCATTTAGGCACTTGATAAGATGTAAATAAATATTCAGTTAAGCGATTTTAAAATTTCGACCTGTGTAGGGATGAATTATTTATTAAGGGATGAAAATTCTTATGTATGGAAGTCCGAACAACGTCACGCTTTCACACCCAACTCCGAATTCGGTTTTGTTTATATTTGGTACAAAAATAGTCTAGACCTTGGCAAAGAACATAAGCTGCCATTTTTTGTAAAAAAAAAGCATAAACGGGTCGAAATAAGGGGTGGAAGTTAGCATGGGAATTTGCCATTTTTGGAGATAACACCATGAGACTTTGTATTTAGGCATTAGATAAGAAGTATTTTATGAATATTTGTTCGAGCATTTTTGAAACTTAGACCAACACGGGGATGAAATAGTAGATAAAAGTTCGCAGGGAAATTCTATTAAAGAGACTGTCCACAATGACAAGGGATATCCGTAGAAGAGCACCGCGCCGGCATGCAGCGTAAAGAGCAGTTTGTGTGTGTATTATTTCCAATGCAAAGTTTCCAAGCAAATAAAAAATGCTGCCCATAGTAACGGTAACAAGGAGTTCTTATCCGTACATAAGAACTCCTTATTATAAGGTTGGCCGTAAATTTAAAGAATGGTATTTCTTTTTAATGTGGATGAGAAAATAATCGAATAGAGAATTGAAATGATGATAAGTCAAAACGGTCGGCCTCCAGCCTAATATTTAATATTCATAAAAATGTTTAGTAGAAAGTATAAGAATATAGAAGTACCAGAGATATTACATTGTTTTATTCTACAACGATCCCGCGTGTGAGAGAGCTACATAACTATCCCATGCGGACGAAGTCGCGGGTAAAACCTAGTATATCATGTATCAAATATTTTAAAAGCGCAATGAATATATAATATATATTATGTTAGTAACGTATAAGTATATAATATACATATTATCGTTCTATAGATATCGCTAGTAATCTTTATACTTGTCCACGAGTTTATTTCATTTTATTTTATATAATTACAAATAATGTACATTTATTATTTTGACTTACTCGTATAAGGTGTTGAGTAAATTTGATGTTTGAGTATTTTTGTTGCATCAGTTTACATATATTGTGACTTAAATAATTTGTAAAAATAATGAAGCTCTAAATGTTGATTTAAAACAGTGGCAATGAGTTTCTTTCCACTTCTTCTCATTCAAGCTCAACCCTATCCGAAGTGGCGGTAGATATAAAAAGAAAAGAAAACTTTTAACATTCATGGTGACATTTCCGTGACCAACATTAATATAGTGATTTTGTTTTTTTTTATGGAATAGGAGGACAAACGAGCGTACGGCTCACCTGTTGTTAAGTGATCACCGCCGCCCACATTCCCTTGCAACACCAGAGGAATCACAGGAGCGTTGCCAGCCTTTAAGGAAGGTTTACGCGCTTTTTTTGAAGGTACGCATGTCGTATCGTCCCGGAAACACCGCACAAGGAAGTTCATTCCACAGCTTTGTACTACATGGAAGAAAGCTCCTTGAAAACTTGATTTGATTTTGATTTGATTTTGATTTGATTTTGATTTGATTTTGATTTGATTTTGATTTGATTTTGATTTGATTTGATTTTGATTTGATTTTGACATGGTTGTTATTTGATTTTGTTTTGATTTCATTTTTGTTGGCCGGTGATTATGTCGGTGTCAGTGGTACTTCAGAAGGTGTCTTACGTCGGTGTCTGTCGCGTGGTGTCGCATTGTGAGCTCGGACAGTCCGCGCGGCCGCTCATCGCCGCCTCCTACCACCTAGCGCCTCGTGCTCCGCAGCCGCACCTGCAACACACCACGAAGCCCGTACAATATCTATCAACTCACATAGTGGGGCTCCTTTGCACAGGATGCCGGCTAGATTATGGGTACCACAACGGCGCCTATTTCTACCGTGAAGGAGTAATGTGTAAGCATTACTGTGTTTCGGTCTAAAGGGCGCCATAGCTAGTGAAATTACTGAGCAAATGATAATTAACAACTAACGTCTCAAGGTGGCAATTGTTGTGCCGCTCAGAATCTTTGGGTTTTTCAACAATCCTGAGCGGCACTGCATTGCAAGGGGCAGGGCGTATCAATAACCATCAGCTGAACGTCCTGTTCGTCTCGTCCCTTATTTTCATAAAAAACACACATCACAACTTACACACCTGGAATCACACTACACGCAAAGACTCACATACTCATTATACATATAATAATAATATTGACACATTATCATACAAATTATCTTGCCCCAAACTAGGCAGAGGTTGTAATATGGGTACAAGACAACGATTTATTTAATACAATATACTTCCTTAAACATACATAAATACATACAGAAATCCATGACTCGGAAACAAACATCCATATTCATCATATAAATGTTTGCACCTACCGGGATTCGAACCCGGGCCCTCTAGCTAAGTGTGCAGGTTCACTAACCACTGCGCTATATGGATCGTCGAACACATAATCACAAACACACATATATATATCACCGCACTCGGCTAGTGCGAAGTCTCTTCAAACGTAGAGTCCATTGGACTAACAGATATATAAGATCGTTAGTGATTTTCTCTCCATCCAGCCTAGTGAGCAGGCGGCCCGAGGTTCGAGTCTTCATCCGAGACCCCTCGCGCCTGTGAGCTACATATTTGGCGTCCAGAACCCCCGCCCGGTTTCGCTGGAAAAGCTTTCGAGCTACCAAGATAGGAGAGGATAAGTCGGTAGGGGGAGACCCGAAATGTTAGTACGTCATTTTTATATCAGTTAAAACAAAGATACTGCAAGCAAGACATGGACACGGAAATAAAATCCGCAATTCTTACTTACTCTCCGTTTTTTATGTAATTTATTTATTTGCAATTGGCAATTGGCAATTGGCAATACTTCAAGCCGGCCCACATTCTAGCGCTCTACAAAGCGCAGGTCCGACCTCACATGGAGTATTGCTGTCATCTCTGGTCTGGCGCACCCCAGTATCAGCTCGATCCATTTGAATTAAGCTCGAATTGTGGGGGACCCAGTGCTCTGTATACGGCTGGATCACTTGGCGTTGCGTAGAGAATTCGCTTCATTGTGTGTTTTCTACCCTATTTATCACGGGGAGTGTTGCGAAGAGCTGTTGAACCTGATTCCTGCCGCCGAATTCCACCTTCGCACGACATGCCACAAGTAAGGATATCATCCTCACCATTTGGATGTGTGGCGGTCCTCCACAGTGCTAAGCTGTGGAATGAGCTTCCTTGTGCGGTGTTTCCGGGACGATACGACATGGGTACCTTCAAAAAAAGCGCGTACACCTTCTTAAAGGCCGGCAACGCTCCTGTGATTCCTCTGGTGTTGCAAGAGATTGTGGGCGGCGGTGATCTCTTAGCAACAGGTGACCCGTAAGCTCGTTTGTCCTCCTATTCAATAAAAAAAAATTTACTCATACTATGCCTGCGATATCTATTTTAAACTTACACAACAATCTGATTATCAGAAATTAGAAAATCGGTGATAAAAGTAATTTGGCTATATAATACTATGACTAATAACGGGACATAATTTGTGTTATCTGGTATCCCCCGTTACTGCTTAAAGGTGTTTCACTTCTTAATATCACGGCGCGGAGTCCTTCTTTTTACCCGTCCGTGCAATTAGCGAGTGAAATTACCTTTCTTGTAACTAATTCTAGTAGGCTTCATAAGATCCATAATAGGTTTAAGGGCAAATGTATACACTTCTATAATAAAGTCCCAGCCACAGTTGAGGCATTATCTATAAATAAATTTAAATGTTTTTTAAAAAAAATGGCTCTGTCGTAAATCCTATTACTCCACTGCTGAATATCTAAATGATCGGACAGCCTGGGACTAGATTGTGATTATTTTATAGCGATAGAAATGAATGTACAATATTGTATATTTTTATTGAAAAGAGCGCAAAAAAAGAATGCTGAGAGAGTTTCTTGCGCAGCTTCTTCTCTCTCAGAGCGCCATTTGTTTCCGAAGCGGTAGTAGTATCTAGTAGTTATTAGAAATGACATCAAAAAGAATTCTAAAGGAATCAATTTTGAGAAAATAAATGCCTTTTTATGCCTTTTTTTCAAAAACTTCTCTATCAAAGAAGCTTTTTCAATCACTCATTGAGTAGACTAACTTATAAGGTCTTACAAATTTTATAGTTTACATGATATATATATGAGGGCTACGTTATTTATGTTATGTTTATGTTTTTGCTATATTGTTAAAACAGACAAAAGCGAACATCGTATTATTGATCTGGCGGGATGTTTCACCGACGACACCTCTAGAACATAACTATCCTAACGTCCTCCCACCACAGTTATGAAGAGCCAGTGGTCCCAAGGGTTGCGAGAGCAATTGAGAGCAATATTATTGGATCACAGTTTTCTACGAACGTGGTACATAACTTGTGATCCAACTAAGTATTGAATGATCATGCACATTTCGTAATTTTTTACAAAATTGTTCAGCTTTTAATGCTCGTTAAATAACAAACATCTACTTTGGACTTCTTGGAAAGAAAGGCTTTCAGCTATAGTCAGAGCCCGTTTCCTCAGATACTTCGGACATATCACACGACGCATGCCATAGAGAGACTTGTTTTTCAGGGAAGGGTCAACGGTAGTAGGTCAAGAGGACGCTCCCCTATGCGCTGGACAGACCAGATCAAAGCCCTAACCAATACTCTCCTCAACACATGTGCCAGAGAAGCAACAGCCAGGGATAACTGGCGTAGAATCGTTCGTCGTTCGACGTGACCACGACTGCTCTGTCAAGAGTAATCCGACGAAGATATATATACTCGTATAAGATATATTTTACTTAAAAATCATAAATGGTATGGATGAGCAAAATAATGAACGAAGTTACTGAAAAATAACAATTGACAATGACATCAATGACTCGATAACAGGTGAATCACAGAAAGTATTGAACGGAGCATTGTCAATAACATTTAAAATGTTATTGTGCTCCACACATTGGATTAAAAATGCAAACACATTCGTAATGGAGATAGCAGTGTACATACATTTTCATATAAATGAAATATTCCCCAGGATTGTTAAGTAAACATGTTTCGTGCCCGCGTTTTATTAAACCTGCAGGTTTTAGGCCTGACGAGTGTTATCCCTGTTATCACTGCAATGCGGTGCGGCTGTCGTATGACTGATAAGCTGATAAAAGGTATAAAAGTTATTATTATTAGCATTTATTTGCTCAAAATTTATTGCTTCAGAATTCTTTTTGGTATCTTTTCTAATATACTAGATGCTACTACCGCTTCGGACACAAATGGCGCTCTGAGAGAGAGGAAGCGTTACAAGAAACTCTCTACGCATCCTATTTATAAAATATACAATATTATACTGTCACTGTTATTGCTATAAAATAATCATAATCTAGTCCCAGTCTGTACGATAAATTAGATATTCAGCTGTGGAGTTGTAGTTTTTACGACAGAGCCTTTTTTTAATAGAACATTTAAATTTATTTATAGATAATGCCTGAACAGTGGCTGGGAATTTATTATAAAAGTGTATACATTTACCCTTAAAGCTATTATGTATCTTATGAATCCTACTAAAATTAGTTACAAGCAATCCTTTATTTCTAGTATTAGTTAATAATGTAAATCACTATTAAGAGCAAAAAGTTGACAATACAAGTCAAGTGTTAAACATTGTTTAAGTGCTTGACAAAACAGAGTTGGCATTCGAACGCAGAGCTCACATTAATTTTCACAAGCGTGACTTAATTCAGCATTTATTATCCAAAAGAGTTATTACGGACGTCATTCAAGATGAATGAACGTAATATTATGACGGACGAGGACAATCATTTTTGTATGATTATTTTTAATTTTTCTGTTGGAAGTTATCTTTCTATGACGTCTACCAATCGTCAAATCGTTTATATTCTACAATTGGATGGCTCCTTTGCAGATAATGCCGGCTAGATAATGGGTACCACAACGGCGCCTTATTTAAATTATATATTTAGTCATACACAAATAATCGCGGCTTTATTACCTAAGAATTGAACAAAGCATACAAGATTTTATGACGATACGTCACTCGAACGGTTAGCTCAAATGGGTGAGCACTGGCACGGAACGCCAGAGGTCATGGGTTTGAGTCTCGCATCGTTCATAAAATTATGTTTTTCAAATTTTATTTGTGTACTTATCCTAGAAGTGAGGGTTATCACTTAAAAAACATAACAAATTGTATATAATATAGTCATATTTATAAGCTTCTAAAATTTAAAACTTATTGTAAACCAATGACAATGCATGTGTAACAAGATCGTAAGTAATTAGTTAAGTGGGTTCGGTATTCCTGTACAATTAGTTTGTAACTCGATGTAATCCCACACGAGATCTCTAACCACGCACCATGATAACCTTTCTAGTTCCGTACCCAAAGGTCACACCAACGGAAACCGTAATACTAAAACTCCGCTAAAGTGCTATTCCTGCCGGCCTGTCAAGGGGCTGTACCTATCTCATAGTGTCTCGCAATAGAAACACTTTGAAATAAGAACAGCGTGTAAAACGATTGCTGTTATATTAACAAACGCTAAAAACCAATATGGCCGCCACACACATTCAATAAAACTAATAGATACACGATTATATCTAATATGACGGAACGATAACTAATGAAACTGTGTATATTGATTAAACAGAGTGGCAAAGAGTTTCTTGTGACTTCTTCTTAATATAGCTTAACTTATCCGAAGTAGTGGTGCTTAAATATTATTAAAGTATTACATAAAAATTTGTGTCATTTGTTTAATTAAAATGATTCATTTAGGTCTCTAAGTTATATATTATTTTCATTTAAAATGAATGGAATTTTTTCCCCTTTAGAGTAAACTTATAAAAAACTAAGGCATCTTAGTCTGTGATTATCTCCAGTACCAAAAAAAGAGACCACTTTTTTACCATATATTTCTCCTTTGCATAGGATGCGGCTAGATTATGGGTACCACAACGGCGCCTATTTCTGCCGTGAAGCAGTAATGTGTAAACATTACTGTGTTTCGGTCTGAGGGGCGCCGTAGCTAGTGAATTTACTGGGCAAATGAGACTTAACATCTTATGTCTCAAGGTGCCGAGCGCAGTTGTAGTGCCGCTCAGAATTTTTGGGTCTTTCAAGAATGTTAGTTTCATCTTTGTAATGGGCAGGGCATATCAATTACCATCAGCCGAACGTCCGGCTCGTATTGTCCCTTATTTTCATAAAAAAAAAGACAAAAAAATTAAAAAAAAACTGATCCTTCTTAACTTTTTATCTTGTCATACTATCTACCGTTGATTATCAGGGTAAAATCTCACATTTATTGTTATTGAATCAAGGTCGATTATCGATATTAGGACATGCTTTGTCAGTTACCTTGTCATGCGCCCAACATACGTGATTGGTTCTCGGCAATCGGCATGCCATGGTTACTGGTTCGCGCGCTTGACATATTGTCAATATTTGTCAGATAATTGGACGATGTATGCGATATGTATGAGGTGATCAGCCATTGTTTTTTGTTATCAGAATCGCCAGACCATTTAAACAGGGAATCTCCTGGATACTATTATACAATGGTTTAGTGAGAAGTATCCTGGAGTATTGCTCAGTGATTTGGTCTCCAATTTATAATGTTCACCGTGATAGAATAGAGTCAATTCAGCGGCGGTTTGTAAGAGTTCTTTGTAGCAGGTTGGGTGTCAGACGTAAAATTCCCGAATACTCTGAGCGCTTACGTAAATTCAACTTGCATAGTCTTGATAAGCGAAGATGGGTATCTGATATGTGCGTCTTACATAACATTGCGAATGGTGTTATCGATAGTCCTCTATTAAGTTTGATAAACTTTAAAGTGCCAACACGATCTGTGCGTATTCCATGTCTATTTTCGATCAATTCTTCAAATAATAATGTATCGCATAACAACCTAATTATGAGAATTTGAAGAGAATTTAATAAAGTGTGTGTATTCTTTACAAATTTTAATTGGATCTCACGATCATAAAAATATGCTGTAATTGTTATTAGATGATAGTTTTATCTTGTTATCTGTTATTGTACCTACTTGTAAATAAATAAATAAAAGAACTGGATTTTTAAACTTTACATATTACCGAGATTAGTGTATACCTTCAAGAAAAGCGCGTCAACTTTTCTAGAAGGCCGACAACGCTTCTTTGATTCATCCTTCCGTACGAACGTTTGTCCTCCTCTTCCATAAAAAATACAAAATCATCTTAGAAGTTATATTTATTTAAAACTATGAGATTCGAGTGTTTCTTGAATAAAAATGATTCTGTGATTCAATATTTGCACTGTATCATTATCAAAGTTTTTTGAGTATTTTATTTTTATTTTTAAATAATTAGTGAATTATCACTAGAATATTTACTAAAAAATCACATAAAGAATGCACTCAAACCTTACAAACAAAATCGAGATTTAAAGAGAAAAATGTAGAGACACTTATTGTTAAAACACTGAGTATAATTGTATGTTTGAAATATTTATATGACGCACTATATTCTTTTTTATTACAATAAGGAACGAGACGAGCAGGAGAGTTCAGCTGATGGTAATTGACACGCCCTGTCCATTACAATGCAGTGCCGCTCAGGATTCTTGAAAAACCCAAAAATTCTGAGCGGAATTATAACTGCGCTCGTCACCTTAAGAAATATGATGTTAAGTCTCATTTGCCCGGTAATTTCACTAGCTACGGCGCCCTTCAGACCGAAACACAGTCATGCTTACAAATTACTGCTTCACCTAGCTGGCATCACGTGCAAAGGAGCCCCCCACTGGTAAACGCACTATATATCAAGCAAGTAATTTATTTTCCGCGAAAGATCAAAAGTAAATTTAGTTTTTGGCGAAATGAGTAAATCAGGAAGTCGCTTCTTGCAATGCATACAAAATAAATATAATATATACAATATTAATTATATATGCACACGAGTGCTTCCAACTCTTGAAAAACTAATGTGTGAGTTTTTAGTGCTTCGACTTTCGAGCTTGCTTGCTTCCGCTGGTATGAACGACGTTTTTGCGGTCATTCGATCCAGGATTGCCTCCATTTGGTACCGCATTCGCTCGTCGGGTAATACTTTCATAAAAACCCACTCCGAATACTTGAGCTGTAAGTTAAGTTGACCTATTTTTAAATACTGGACAAATGTCCATCGCAGCGGCAACCATAAATAATAGTATAGTATTTGTAATATCTTCATATATATAATTCTTCTGCACGTGTGTTGACAGTGAACTCCTCCTAAGCGGCTGGGCCGATTTTAATGAAATTTTTTGTGTGTCTTCAGGTGGATACGAATCCTCGTATCCACCATCCACTCCTAAACCATCCGGTTTAGGTCTCACAATTGAACTACCTACAAAAGGGTTGGACTGATTTTGATGATTTTTTTTGTGTGTTGCGGTAATTAAAGATTGGTTTATAGTCTCAATTCAGTAAAATTTAAGACGTGTGTACAGGAAAACTTCTGTCGGGTCCGCTAGTACTGTTATATAGTACGTAGGTTATCATAGGACATTTACAAGTGTTATCTTGTGTTTATTTACAAGTGTAATATTGTATTTATTGTTGAACTATGGAGGTATGTCTGAAATTCAAATTCAACTAGTTTTATTCAAAATAGGATTCAAAATCAGTAAGTGAAAGTCAAAAACTACCACCCATTCCAAAACGAATGCCTCAGACTTGAGAAGAATGGGCGCAACAAACTCAGCGGGCTTTTTTTTCTCATAAAAAATGTGATTATTAAGTAATACCACACAATATAATTTATTATTTAATAGCCTGCGGGAGGTCGCATTGGGAATACCAATCATTTTCAATCCCAATCAATTCTGTGGGAGGCTCCGTTGCACCGGATGCCGGCTAGATTATGGGTACCACAACGGCGCCCATTTCTGCCGTGAAGCAATGTTGTGTAAGCATTACTGTGTTTCGGTCTAAAGGGCGCCGAAGCTAGGAATAAATCCGAATGAAATTACTGGGCAAATGAGACTTAACTTGTCTGAAGGTGACGACCGCAGTTGTAGTGCCGCTCAGAGTTAATAAAATAAAATTACTGACTAAAAAACTGCAAAAGAGGCCTATCCACTCTATTTATAACCTAGGTATCCCTCTACCTATCTGCTGAAGATTTCGGTGAGCAATTGCTGACTATTGGTAATAGTCGAGTTCCTGTCAAAGAATCGAGCGGATGATTTCATTTGCTCCAAATTGTTGTCTCATCGAAAGACGAACTTATCAACAAAGTATTCCCATACATCATTGCTAATACATTTTAATACATTCTAAAATAAAAAGTTGAAGTTATATTGACCACTGGATTTATTACAAAGTAAAGTATATTTATATAATATAATAGTTAAGAAGAAGCACAAAATTCTCTTTGGTATTCGAAAATTTCCTAATATTAGATAAATCGGTTAAAGAAAATGGTTGAAATTTTAAATTAAAATCAATTCCTGTCTTATCGATGATAGGTGAAAATTATATAAATTAATAAATATATATATTTTTTTTCTCAAATTGAAAAATGAATCATTTTATCAAATAAAATCTGCCGTTTAAAGTGGGTCAAAATCGCGCCCAAATGAGTCGGTTACAAACAAACATAAATACAGGTGAAGCTAATAAAAAGCGTGTAAAAAAAGATCTCCATTTATATGAAATAATAATGCCTGTATCTAGTGCCACCTGTGGATGGATACGTGTGCATTTTTCACAGATAATAACAGTTTTCAACGATAAAAGGCATCCGTTTTTAAAGCTTCGTGGCTCTGCACACGAGAAGTATGTCCCAATTCCCGCTTGTGTCGTTCACGAGAGCGTATCTACTGAACGTAACGGTTCTTTAAATTTTATGAAATGTTTTCGGAAATATACATTCACTACTATTTTAAATTATTCGGGCAATAGTCAAGAATTGAGAACATGATACAAAAACAGTTTTATTTAACTTCAAACAAAGATATGATACAGGATAGGTAGAGTAACATCAAAAATTCCATCCCCTCGGTAAAATGTTACGAATATCTCTTCTTTGCCTCACTTACGACCCTTGCTGAAATATTTTTTATCACAATAAGGGACTTGACGAGCAGGACACTCAGCTGATATTAATTGATACGCCCTATTGCAGTGCCTCTCAGGCTTCTTGACGAACCCAAACATTCTAAGCTGCACTGCAATTGCTCTCGTCACCTAGAGACATAAAATGTTAAGTCTCATTGGCCCAGTAATTTCACTAGCTACGGCGTCCTTCTGACCAAAACACAATAATCCTTACACAAAATAATGCTTACACATTACTCCTTTACGGAAGCAATAGGCGCCGTTGTAATACCCATATTTTAGCCAGAAGCGTGTACAAAGGAGCCTCCCACTGATGAAAACATGGACAAACTACTACCATTTTGGTGTTAATTTTATTCATTTGAATAATCTAACATGACTTAAAAACTACACTACTAAAAAAAATTTATACCACAAAAAAAGTGAAAACATCCGGCTCGAAGGACCAAGATTGGCAAACGATAATTTATTAACATTTAAATTTCTTGCAGACCTCTTCTGGCAAAGAAGGTAAGAAGTAGAGCTCCCACACATTGTATGACACATAAAAAAGGTTCTATAGACGTAAAGTAGTGCACTGTTTACACTGCAGGCTAAGAGTATTTGATATTTGTAAACAAAATATAATTTCAAACGGCAAGGGCTTTAATTACAGAAGTGCAGAAAAAATGTCGCATCTTATTCAAAAAAAATGTTTATAACATGTAATAATTATGGAAGTTGAGAATAATAAGTCGGTAATAACTGTCTCTCTTTATAAAATTGAATATTATTAATGGAAAAACCGAAACTACACAATTTAATAGTCTACTAGTACGTAAAGAAGTTGACGAGCAATCCGTTTAATTTTATGTCAATTAAGTATTTTTATTTTTCACTTTGACATTAACTTTAATAATAATAATAATAATAAAATTTATTGCCTTGAACTTAATTTAAGTACACAATATCATACAATGAACATACATTAAGACAAAAGGGAGTGGACTCAGCTTATGCTGCTTGAAATAATATTTTCATGCAGCGCTGGTTTTCAGCCATTCCCATCTGCCTAAGGTGTAAGGTTGGATACATAGTAAAGAGGGCAAACTAATAACGATTACAATGCAGATCTAAACTTTTTCTAAATGTATCAACCTCTGTATAAATTATGAGTGTGTTTGTGAGTGTGAGTGTGTGTGTTGTATAAATATATGAGAGTGTGTCAATGTGTCAGTTTAAATGTAATATGAAACGAGTTGCAAATTTTATGGTTAAATCATGAAAAATATTTATTTAAGGGAAGTTCTTTCCATACACAATAATTGAAATTTTCAGCTTCCTGTTGTTTTTTTAATAATGCCATTTTATATTTACCCTTAAACTGATTTATATTTTTTATCATTCTAAGAGAATAATTCTAATCAAACTCATAGGTATAAATAAGTACTTTATATATTACTAGCTGACCCAGCAAACGTTGTATTGCCGATATTAAAATCGCGATACAAAAGTAACTGTTGATCGTAGATGGGTGAAAATTTAAAGTTTTGTGTATTTTTAATGCTGACTCATAATCAAACAAAATTAAAAAAAAATGTCAAAAAAATTAAAAAAAAAATTCGTAAAAAACTTAACATTTAGGGGGATGAAAAAAAGATGTTGTCCGATTCTCAGACCTACCCAATATGCACTCAAAATTTCATGAGAATCGGTCAAGCCCTTTCGGAGGAGTGCAAAGTTTTACACCATGACACGAGAATTTTATATATTAGATAAGGTATACTTCTCAAAAAATATTTCAAGTTGAATATTATGTCTTGTGCAGTTACAGATAAACAAAATGCTGAAATTTTAAAGTGTTCCATTTATAAAATTACAAATTGTCTTGCCAATAATATCACACCAACATCAATAATAAGAACCCATCCTTATTCAGACCAAAATCGTTGATAAAATATCTCGTCTGATTAATCAACATGCTTGGATTGGTAAAAATTGTAAAATCGACAAGGTATTTACGTATAATTAATTTTGTTTTCAATAATTGCCATGAAAAAGCTTTATCCAATGTTGTGAAAACAATACAAAATTTTGTTCCAATATTTAAAGGGAATTTTATTGGCAATCTCAATCAAACTCTCTATGTAAATTGTTAACACTTATTGGAGGGTAATTTATTTTTGGAAGATAATTGAGTTATTATTCTTGGGCAGGCGAAAGGGCGCTGGTGTGGGACGCGACTTGCGTCGACACTCTGGCTCCTTCTCATGTCCAAGTTACGTCAGTTGGTGCTGGGGCTTCAGCTTCGACGATCGGATTTCGGTCGCAGTGAGTCTTACATCTTTGTGCCGTTTGGTGTCGCGACACTTGCCCCAGAGGCACGGAGAATGTACAAAGTACTATCTACGCGCCTCAATAGGGCTACTAGAAACTAATGTTGCAAAAGTCCACCTTAAGCGTGGAGCGGGGAACCGTGGTGTTGCTGTCTCGTTTGTCCTCGAACAAGACGCCCGAGGGGGAATGCTCGTGGAGGGAGGGATTCTCCGACTCTGGTAGAGCCGGTACCCTCCTGGGGTAAAATCTTTTTAAGCTCCGCTGTCATATTCAGGTGGAGTGGGGGGATACGTTCCTCGACACTAACCTATGCGAGACATAGCTGGTCTGAGCCGCCATTTCACGACGGTATTCTATTCGAGTGGGTAATTAGCGCGGAAGAGTCTGGCCAGTTTGTTCTGAAGTCAAATGACTGCAGCATTAGTCTCCCACTTCTAAAGAGCTCTTAGTCGCCTCTTGGGCCTGGGAGAATGGGGGACATTCTTTTTACACCCCGGGGAAGCACAGGGCACTACCCTGTACACTAGTATAATTAATATATTGTGATTTTCATATATTATAGAATTCTTTTTTTATGATAATAAGGGGCGAGACGAGCAGGACGTTCAGCTGATGGTTATTGATAAGTCCTGCCCATTACAATGCAGTGCCACTCAGAATTCTTGAAAAAAATCAAAAATATAAAGGACAAAGACATAAGGTGTTAAGTCTCATTTGTCCAGTAACTTCAATAACTACGGTGCCCTTAAGACCGAAAAACAGTAATATATATAAATTAATGCTTCACGGCAGAAATAGCCGCCGTTGTGGTACCCATAATCTAGCCGGCATCCTGCGCAAAGGTGCCTTCTACCTTCTTCGCAAGTTCAACTAATTTTAACGGTTTTTGTGAATTAATGTGTTACAAGTAAACGTTGCATGCATCACTGCTCGTCACTCAGCTCATAATGTAGATTTAAATAACACAGTAACAACCAGTGCAACTGCTCCGAAAATGTTTATTTATAATTACGCTGCCATTGTGAGTGTGCTGGGTCACAATAGACCACAAACAATGAATAGACAACTGTAGGTTTAAACCACGGAACAAAAAACTAGTGGCAGTGGCATGTGGGCGTTACCATGTCGCCACTATTGTGTACAAATGTACCTACTCTACGCTCAAATGAGACCAGTCGTTTGATGTCAAGTGAAGCATAATTATCTTTAAAAAAAATACAAATATGCCTTATTGTGCCATTTTTGAGTGTAGAAATCATAGCCGAAATAAAAATATGTCCAACGATGGGATTTCCTATCATCGGTAATCATAATATTTCGATTTAAATACAATTAATATTTTTATGTGTTGTACAAAATATACAATCAAAAATGAACCATAAATTTACGACGTATGGTTCATTTACCTTTACGTTTAATCGATGTAACTTATGTTAGAATAATTAAATTTAAACAGTAAAAATATATTGGTGCATGTACATATCGATATAATTTTTTGAATTAAATTTTATCTTTACAAATTGTACTCAAGGTTTGTTCTTTTCCATGCATCATGCGATAAGGGTGTAAGTAAGCATTATGGTTGTAATTGTGTACAAGAGAGCTAATAATTATTTAACAAATATGTGTAAAATTCCAGTTAAACTAAATAAGCGTTAATTTTTAAGTATTGACACACAATTTTTTTTGATTAAATTTTAATATTTGGCATATATATATATGTTTCACCGATAAGGTTGAGTCGAGTAGAACAAAAAAACTTATCACATTTTTTTAATGAAAATAAGGGACGAGACGAGCAGGACTTTCAGGTGATGGTTATTGATATGCCCTGCCCATTACAATGCCGCTTAGGATTGTTGAAAATCCCAAAAATGCTAAGTGGCACTACAACTGTGTTCGTCACCTTGAGACATAAGATGTCAAGTCTCATTTGGCCAGTAATTTCACTAGCTACGGCGCCTTTCAGAACGAAACACAGTAATGTTTATACATTACTGCTTCACGGCAGAAACAGGCGCTGTTGTATTACCCATAATATTGCTGGCATCCGATGCAAAGCATCCTCCCACTAGTAAATTTCTCACATCATGGAGTAGAGGAAATACGTCATAGAATTATAAAACTTAGATCGAAAACAATGAATTCTGGGAATTTTTGCCATCATTGTAGCATATGTACATCATATTATAAAATATCATATGTCTAACAAGAATATTAATACTACATCAGTACTTATAGCTTCTCTTTTTATTAATCATTCGTTACTGCTTGTTTTGGAAATTTTCTTTCCGCGCACGCGCATTACGTATGGAAGCAGTATGCTTTATAAAATTTCATGTGTTACACAGAACAACGATGAATACATATAAAAAAACTATGTTTTATGCGTGTGCTACACGTGTATTGCTTCCCAGGTATATATTATTGATTATGTAACTTTCCAAGACATTTCGTGTATGCTGTCTTGATTTGTGATGGTCCGTCCATCCTTTTAAATGAAACTATACCTAAGAAAAATATTGGCCTTTTATTATTTTAGCTTACGACGTACTTTATCGGTAATATACTTTATCAACCCCGAGTAGATCATTTCTAGTTTTCACTAACCTATCGATATGTTTATTCATTTTTGTACAACACTAGGTATTTTGACAGAAATCAAATCTATGGTTATAGAGTTCCTATTACTTCAAGTTTTTATATGTTATTTTTCTCAATTTAAGAAAAAGTTCTGAGGTTGTCACAATCACTTTATGAATATGAGATTAGCGTAATTGTATTAAGTTCTAATTTGATGTAAATAAATTTGTAGTTATGTCTTTTCGCGATTGTGAATTTAGGCCTTTCATAAAGCCGGAATTAAGTGTGTGTATTACATATATAATAGATTAATGTGTGAGTTTGGCGACATCGGTTTCCATAGTAAAATGACATGATGCCACTTCTACTAGTTTTTTCTGTTCTGTGGTATAAACTATCTATAAAATACTGAGCTATCGTAATTCATAGCGTGTCACTCTTAAATCTTAGATAATTTATAGGTAATATGTTATGTTTTTAAAGTGATAATCCTCACTTCTAGGATAAATGCACAATTATTTTTTTTAAATTGGGTTCGAGTCCCGCATCGTTCATAAAATTTTGTTTTTCAAATTTTATTTCTATTTTTACCATCCATGAGGAACAATATTAAGAGTACTTATTTCTGACATTTGTTCATGACAAAACTATCACAACAATATGTGGTTCCTGTTTACAATTATCAAAATTCACTTTTTATGCAATCTTTTTTAAGGTCGGTGTTTTTTGTGTTTAAAATAAATAAATATTTAAATCATTCGCTCTTAAATAAAATCTTCATAAGTCGGGTAACAAATTGAATCCTACGAACTATAGACCGATTTTTTTATTAGGATCATTCTCAAAAATTTTGGAAAAACTAGTACACAAGCGATTGACAAGTTTTCTTGACGCACATAAATTAATATCTGACAGACAATTCGGGTTTCGCACTAAAAAATCAACGGAAAACGCTGTAGACTTAGTAACAAAAATTATTTCTTCCAAACTAGATAAGCAGCAAGCATGTATCGGTGTATTTTTAGACCTCGCGAAGGCTTTTGATACAGTCTGTATTCCTATACTTTTACGAAAACTTGAGCTCCTAGGTATTCGAGGTAATTGCCTGAACTGGTTCAAAAGCTATTTAATGTGCCGAACTCAGTGTGTTATAGTGGATCATAAGAAAAGCAATCCAAGTACAATAGATTTTGGCGTCCCCCAAGGAAGTATATTAGGCCCCACGTTATTCCTTTTGTATATAAATGACATCAAAACTAAAGTATCCAGCTCTGACGTCATCTGTTATGCCGATGATACAGCTCTTTTATTTTACGGGAAAAACTGGGATACTGCACTACACACAGCGGAACAAGGAATGAGGAATATTGCAACTTGGCTACAAAATAATCTTCTCACTTTAAATCAAACTAAAACACAGTACATCTGTTTCCATAAAACGAAAACTTCATCCCCTTCCCACATTTTTGATATTAAAGTCCACACATGTCCTGTTGCTCTATCTGGCCCTTGCTCTTGCAATAGTATAAGTAGAACTACTCATATAAAATACTTAGGAGTCGTCATGGACGAAAACTTAAACTTTAAGCAACATCTTAATATTACAGCGAAAAGAGTCCGCAAGCTGATCTATATTTTTAAGAACTTACGCGCTTCGGCATGTTTAAATCTGCTAAAAACCATTTATTTTGCAATCGGTCAATCTGTATTATCTTATTGTATCACCGTATGGGGAGGGGCGGCTACTTCACACATGATACTCTTAAGAACACAGAGAAAGAAAGAGACAAACAGAGAAAGAGCACAGAGAGCTGTCCTTAAAGTGATTTTTAAAAAACCTATTAGATACCCAACACATAAACTATATAAAGACTTAGAACTTCTTTCTGTCCGAGGTATATTTATCTTGCGTGTTATGACAAGCATGCATAAGGAGGTCTTGAATTTGCCTAATTATATAAAAACCTTCTAGATAGCCGCTCGTACAAGATTCCAACACCAATAATAAATACAACATTTGCAAGTAGATTTAGCCCATTCTTACATACATATATATACAACAAGGTAAATTTAAAATGTTCTATTAAAAATTGCTCGGTCCATCAGGTCAAATTTAAAATACAGAGATGGTTACACACACTCACTTATGCAGACATGGAAGCTATTCTTAAAGTGATAGCTTAGCATTAATATAATGTTAATACTTTGTAACATGATTAATCAGATACTCACACTCACACCCACCCTCTCACACACACACACACACATGCACACACACCCAGAGACACACACGTGTACACACACACATATACAGAGTGCACTTTTTGACCTTTCGGTTCATATTGTTAACCTTAGGATGTAAATTGGTTGCCTACAGGACAGGCTACGCCTAGTGTAATGACCAAATATAATGCAATATTGTGTGATAAAGTGTCTGTATATAATAAATAAATAAATAAATAAAAATAAAATAAAAAATGCCAGAAAGATAACATACATTTCAAAATAAAAAGTACGAATAATAGTTGTCAATATAAATTCATATTATAGTCAAGTCCCCGAGTACAGAACAGTTCACGTGAAGTCTGCCCCTTGGGGACTCTGCTATTATTATGTTTATTTTACAAGCCATCATTAATATTTCATCTGTTTGTGTTTGAATTAAAGGCGTCTACGAATCGCTATTAAATAATATTATTGTATTTAGTCAACATCAAATGTACTTAAACATCATCTCTTAAAAGTTCCTGCTAAAATTTATCGCAATGTCATCAGTTTTAGTAAAAAAACATAAAAAAGAATAGTACACCTTACAAAACAATAATAATAAACATTGGAGCGTGTATGTATGTAATTGTCCATCTGAAATAATTTTTGTGAACAAGGGCCGATTTGGTTCTGGCACTCGCCGGACGGTGCCGCGGCACGCTACGCTCAGCGTGTCCGTTGTATTTAACAGTGTTAATTTCTTTGGTCCTATTAGTGAACAGGGGGCCGATTCATTTCTGGCACTCGCCGGCCACTGCCCCGGATCCTTTCGCTCGGTTCATGCGTTGTGGTCTAAACAGTCTAAAGTTTTTGGGATATACTAGTGAACAAAGGCCGCTTAGATAGCAATTAGTTGATTACACTAATGCATAACTAAAAAATAATAACTATACACTAAATACAAGAAACAGACCAATCAGAAACGGCCTCATAAACTAACGACCAGTAAAATTGTCGAAATATTATTGCCATATTTATTATATATATATATATATATATATATATATATTGTAATATCACTATAGTGTACCCACAATAAAAGTGACATTGTAATGCCACTTTTATTGAAAACAGGCCGTTACAGGCTGTTAAATTTTAAGAAATAAAGTCAATTGACAATCTACCGAATAATTATAATATCACTAATGAAATTGTAAAATCACGGCTTTGACAATATACCTGCGACATATATAACGTATCGGGCTATAAATCGTGGAGTAACCCAAAGTATACCCATCAATTCTATCCACATTAGCTCTATTAAGTCTAAACAGTACTTCAACGAAAAATGGTAAAATTGTTATAATTGTCACATCTTTTTCAACTCCACTATTTTTACTCGCTATCTTGTTACTGTTTTTAAATCTGTATTTCAAACCTACTCTACACATCATAACCGTAACATTAGCTAATGGTCCAACGCGGTGGTGGATTTCATCAAAGTCAAAGTTCTTTATTTGCTAGAAACACTTACAGCTAAAGTTGTTATAAATTTTAGAGTAGGCACGTGTTTCGTTACCTAAAAGACCCTACAATATACAATTACAATAATTAATTGTTAAGAGATAATATAGTAAAAATAAGATTAGTGCCAGTTACCACTTCGTTTGATAATATTCGTCTTTTGAGTAAAACAATAATTTTAATAGACCTGGCTTAGAATAGACATCCTGGCTTTAAGTTGGGACTCTCCCCAACATAGAGAAGCGGGCTCGCGTGGAATGGTGCTCACAAATGCTAATGAAGTACGACCACGGACATTCTAATGCTGTTTATGACATTGACACAGGAGACGAAACGTGGATTTATTAGTAGCACCCATTGTGTTTGAAAATGAGAACAGACCAACAAATCTCCCATCATGATCTGCACACAAGTGGAATTCACTTGAACATTTGTTTACACAGGATGTTATAAAAGTTCGCGAAAGACGACCAAAAAGCCGCTTCCAACATGGAGACCATACTTTAAATATGATTTAATTTATAAGCTCGCTACCGCAAAGAACTTTTTGATTTAATCACATTTTTATCTTTCATCGTTTAAACTGTTAGCAACTCCCAGCTCTAGTGGATTAAACGTTCCGGCGCGGTGGAGCTCGTTCAACGAGACTTGTGATACGGTTTCAAATTATTAATTCTGCCCAACTTAATTAAATGCTTCTTAAAATAATTTTATTGTATCAACACCGCAACTTTATTAGGGGTTAACGTATGCAATTGTCGTTTAACATTTATAAATAAGGCAGTGCCTACTTCGTTATTGTAGTGTACTGACATCTAGTCTTAACAGAGTATGTGTTAACTATCATTGTCACTGTCACGACATCGACAGTGACATTAACCGTGTGACGTTGAGTGCTATATATAAGGAATACAATGTACAGCGGAAGGCCAGTTCTAATCGGCTATTGGTTGCGTGTGGACGTGTCCGGGTGTAGTACTACATAGTAAAGATTAGTTGTTTCACTCGTGAGCAAACGATGAACATTACAGTTATGAACCTTAATAAATATAGCACTAGTGTTAAAGTTAATTAAGTTTAATTTGTTTTCGCTATTTTATAACCAAACCTCTATTTAACATCCACTCATAAAAATTTCCATACGCTAGATTCTAAATACCTACGGTAAGCAATCTTTGGACATTCCAAAGCTCAACTACGACTAGTTAGATCCAAGGTGCCGACCTTACTAGAAAACCAATGCACGCCCCTGATTTGATGCAAATATTAGTCAAACAAAGGTTATTGTGGGAATACTAACATCAAATCATGCTGTTAATTCCTTGGTAGTTTTAAACCAATACCGCAGGGTAACTTCGTTGGCAGTATCGTCAAAGAATATGTTATGACAAAGATTATAAAATAGTATAAGTACAGAAGTCACACTCCGCAACATCAATTAAAGAAATAGGGACTCTTGCGGTCATACAATAAGGTGTAATTCAGATCACACAGCGCTACTAACCTACATTTTTATTCACCTAGAAGTTGCCTCTATTTCTATCGCGTGACTCTTACCTCTTCTGGTGACATTAGGGTTGTCTTCTTTACCATAAGCATATCTATAAAAATAGCTCAGTTTTTTTATAGTATAAATATGTATATAATCGTAATTTTAAATCAATATTTTTTCGTTGTCAAACCTACATTAGTTGCAGATAGTAATATATACGTTTGAAGACCACGACATAGTTAAACCTACTTATGGTAATTTCAATACAATTATAATCACTTTAAGGGTCGATTTTGGCGCGCTTCATTGGGCTTGTTGTTGATCAACTGCACACAATTGAAAAAAATAACTTGTAGATCTTTTTATTACCTACAACTTTGCTAAACTTTTTTCCACAGGACTTGGGGTTTCACCGGAAATCGAGATAAGCCGTTATTTCCCTTAATCAAAATTAAGTGTGTATTGGATACAATGATAACAACATACTATTATAAATTAATGGCTGCTCTAGGTGTCCATTGTATCCGTGAGCCTTCATTCAGTTCAATAGTTCTCATTTGATTCAATATAAATCACAAGTAGATAGTGAATAGTTTACAAAAATATTTGGTGAAGTATAAATCTGTGGTAATTTCGTTCAGTACAAACAGCGTCTATAAAAAAAAAACAACAAAAATTTAGGACGGATCTGTTAGTCCGTTGAATTAAGACATGAAAATAGTGGTGAAATAAAAAAAAATCCGGAAAGCCAAATATTGGTGCAGAGCTGGGGTTTTTTAACATTACAAATAAATTTAAAAAATCTCCATCAATCCTATGTGTGCTACAATAGTTATTTGGAGTAAGATGTCAAAATTTGAGGTTTTTTAGATTTTTCTCAAAAATGGTTAGTTTTATCAAAAGAAAAGCCCTGAGCCAAAATTGTAGATCGAAAAATTCTCTACAAAAATTTTCCTTATAATTTTTTTCCTTAGAGTTCCATTCGTAAGATATCGCGATTCTAAGAGTCGCATACATGATATGCACATATAAGCCACGTTGTATACACATCAGGCGCTTAAGACAAATATAAAAACCTATTTGTGTCTCTTTTATATACATTTAACTACTTATTCTGAAAACATTGTTTCAAAAGATAGTCAGTCCCTAACTGCATCCCCTCTACCCACCCCCCCTGTAAATCAGTCGTAAATTCGTTCAGTACAAACAGCGTCATTCAAATAAAACAATAAATATAAGAAAGATCTGTGCCGGAATGTTATATTATTATTCTAAGGTTATATTATTGTTATTGGCTGTCAACAGTAACATTACATTACGAATGTTATTTGAAACTTTTATATTTCGAAAACAAGAATAAATCTGTTTGCCAATAAAACTAAGTTGAAGTTACGTAAATAATCTTACGCTTCGTATATTTTTAGGGTTCCCTACCTCAATAGGAAAAAAAAGGATCATTTTCTGTCCGTTCGTCAGTCGGTCAGTCTGCCTGTCCAAGACACATGATCTCGGGGACGCGTGGATGTATCGAATTGAAATCAAAATGATATACTCAAATCACAATCAAATCAAAGCTGTATAAAAATTAAACTTCTATAATAAGTTAACGGAAATAAATAGTAAATAGTTAAAAAACTATAAAAAACACGCTTTTTATAGAAAACCGAACTAAAAAATAGATGAAAATTATATAAATTAACAAAAATCTCATTTTAGAAATTGAAAAATGGAATAACTTTATCAAATTAATATAGTGTCATCGGTCCTCGATAAATCTACGAATTTTGAACGCAATCTAATCGTTTAAAGTGGTCAAAATCGCGCCCAAATGAGTCGGTTACAAACAAACATACATACAGGTGAAGCTAATAAAAAGCATGTAAAAAAGGATACGACTTTTATACCGCAAAAAACGTATATATCCACACTTTCAAGGGAATCAAAATTTGAAGGGTATTTTCCGTTGACCTAGAATTATAAAATTTGGAAAATAATACTCATACAACAAGTATAGGAAACAATCTGAAAACTATACATTTACAGTTTAAACATTATAAAATTGTACGGAACCCTTGGTGAGTGCAAGTGCCACTTGTCCAGTTGTTTTGCTAATCTTAACCAAAGAATATATTATACTACAAGTAAGTATATTTTTCTACATATACAAATAACGAGAACATTAACACACAACAAGTTGAAATATTAAAAACTAAACGAAATGAACGAAAAAGGCTAACTGGTATGACATTCAGCCAAGAATGATACTCTGTAATTTTAACAATCCATATTTTTTTTTATTCACTACTTTCTATCGATCAGGATAAAAATGTTAGTTTAAAACCCACATTGTTGTTGAAGATGATAAAGTAATAAAATGAATGTTATAGTATTTCAGAAAATTATAAAAAAACACTGCATGTATTCTATTAGGGTAACGCAGTGAACACATATAAAACATGGAAGCAGTCTTGTTATACTATCTACCGTTCATTATTAGTGCCAAAAATATGTATATACAGTAAATCGTTTTAGAATACAGTATTTTATTTGAAAAACGGAAGTGATAAGTACATATTAAATACTTTTTAAAGGATGAATTCGTGCTCCTGCAAAGATCACAAAATGTCGCGTTAAATAAATTATAAAAAATATTACTTTACGCAAATACCGTATGTAAAAAATATAGTTACAATTACATGCATAATAACATTTTAGAATATATTTACTAAAAAGTGTGAGTTTTCTTGGTATTGCATAATTTAATAACTTTTGAGTTTTTATTGTTGTACAGCATGGAAACATTTTTTTTTTTCAAATAAACCTTAGTGCACGTGTTGACAACACGGACTAGTAAAAAAAGAAGGACTCCGTGATATTAGCAAGTGAAGCACCTTTATGCTAGTGTGTGTGCGGTTACGGGGTATACCAGTTACACAATTTTTTCTCCCTTAAATAATCATATATCCACAAATACTTTTATATTATTGTTTTTACACGTTTTCACAATGCACGACGGCATTTTTAAAATATTTTATTGCGACGCAAACTGATCTGTCACAGACGATGGCAAATCTCATAATGGCAGCCGATCGGCTTGTATTAGTGTAAGTGTGTGCGTGGGGCTATGTATTTACACGTTTACCGGCTTGTTTTGGTGCCTCACTATTATGTAAGGTGACTCGGAGTCCTTCATTTTTTTACTCGTCCGTGGTTGACAAACATAATTATTGCATTGTTATTTACATAACATTGAATTCGGCTTAAAGGCATAAAAGGCATTTATTTTCTCAAAGTTGATTCCTTTAGAATTCTTTTTGATGTAATTTCTTATACTACTAGATACTACTACCGCTTCGGAAACAAATGGCGCTCTGAGAGAGAAGAAGCGGCGCAAGAAACTCTCCCAGCATTCTTTTTTATTTGCGCTCTTTTCAATAAAAATATACAATATTGTACAGTCATTTCTATCGCTATAAAATAATCACAATCTAGTCCCAGGCTGTCCGATCATTTAGATATTCAGCAGTGGAGTAATAGGATTTACGACAGAGCCATTTTTTTTATAAAACATTTAAATTTATTTATAGATAATGCCTGAACAGTGGTTGGGACTTTATTGTAGAAGTGTTATATATTTACTCTTAAAGCTATTATGTATCTTATGAAGCCTACTAGAATTAGTTACAAGCAATCCCTTATTTCTAGTGTTATAATAATTAAAATCACTACTAAGAGCAAAAAGGTGGCGATTTTTGTGATTATTATAATGACGTCACTATATAATTGTTCACATGCTTGAGATACACTTAAACTTTAGATGCATAGTTACTGAACGATTTTGTAACTCTCGTTACGTTCTGATATGAACACCGCACTTGCTGTCACAAGGTAATTTTCAATCAGGTTTAGGTCTGGAAGGCAGCTCCGTTACAAGCCGGACAACGTCACACGAACTCGGGAAATGATACCCGCGATAACAATCCCGTCTGCCATTTTCATCCTCTGTAGCGCGGCTGGCTAACTCAATTTTAGATTTAAAAGTTTGCACTCGGAACCTAGTGTTAAATTTTAAGCGATGTATAGATAAACAGAAGGTTACTTTTATTATTTAAATAAGGCATATTTTATCACACTACATGGATTTTATTTTTATCCTCGGCACTTCCTCACTTGCATACAAATTCTTAATTATACAATTACGATTTTAGAACTTTATTTCTCAGAAGAATATTACAATTTTCACATATAGAGAAAATATATTCTAATTACTATATCATATTGTATGATCCGTGAGAATATAACAATATCTATATTTCGGTTATTTTTCTTGTATAAATATAAGTATTAACAAAGTAAGTACCTAAAGTGAAAAAAAAAATAGTAAACACACACAAGATGAAACCCTTAAAATATTAATATACCCTTAAATATATTATAATCTCAAGAACCTTCATAATTAAGTTACCAACACTACACAAGAATATATACTAAATTACAATACAATGATACAAAAACTAGCAATTTGTAAATATTATAAAGCTGTGACTACTCTGTGCAGATAAAGGTGGCTATTGAAGTAGTTTAACTCTTTGACGGAAGTATCACGATCGGGGAACATGGGTTGATGCGAGTGCACTATGAAACTAACAGAAGATAGTATATCGCACCAAAGTCACATAAAAGCTAATTACAGAAATAGATAGGTATGCAATGGGCGTTATCGCTGAAGCTATAGCTGAAGCGATCTCCTCTCGACAACCCAATTTTTACTGAATACAGAAAGTAATTGAAAACAGGTGCCTAAGTATCTTCCAATTAACGTATGTATAATTTTAATCAATATTTAATATTACCAAAAAATAATGGTTAGTAATATAATGGGCCGGCTTGAAGTATTGCCGTGCTCTATTTATGACGACCAGCTTCTTCGAACCCAATTTGGCTTTGCCTTCAAGAGTACCGCAGAATTGGCAATCGCTCGAATTTTCGGTACCAATTATTCGGGTACTAGACGAAGCTTTAAGGAAAGTGTTGTCGAACTGTCGGACCATTTTTATAAACTCTTGAGCAGCCCAAATAATTGAAGGATTGAGAGAAGCGCCTCGTGCCATACACGTTCAAAGGCCTCCGCTATGATGCCGGGCCTTCTCCCTTGCTTTCGATAGCCGCCGCCCATCTATGTGCTACGTATACTAGAACATTGCCGACCGACCATAGCTAAAGCAGTACAGTCACTCGTTGATCAACTGGTGACCCTCTAGGTATACCAAGACCTGGCGTACTTCAATTCCGCACAGGCGATTCGCCTCTTAACGAATCTTGAGACAAGGTTATATTGCTTCTGTAGAACTTTGCATTTCGGGTCCTTTGTGCCCAGCGGCCCAACCTAGGTCGCGCTGTTTTTTTTTTCGATGCGCCTGTTTTAGCAGACAGAAGCTGCTTTAACTCACGCATCGAACCAGGGCTATGTTCTGCCACCAATCGGTACTAATCGAAACTTGGTATAAAAATATACATGCCCTGCAGTAACAACGGTAGTAGCAAGTAGCAACGGCATATACAATGGGATCATCCGAAGGGAAAATATCCTGGCCCCAAGGGTAGGATGCAAAAAAGGAAAGCATCGTTTCCCAATCTGCGGCTGGTATTTGGATAGGCACACACTACGCATTAATAGTATCCAAAGAGCATTCACCCGACACCTTGCATACATTAGTACTGGATTCTCTCATGGACACCTTTCGGTAGTGGGCTGGTCAGGTTCAAAGAAAGATTTGTTAAGCACTTAGATGGTTCTCAATCTACATAGTCAAATGAGTGGTTTTTCTTTTTTCTCTCTTTTATTTCAATTAATAGGTTAAGTTTAAAATTTGTACTTTTGTTCTTATTTTGTTTTGTCATAGTATTAGTTTAATTTTTTTTTTAAGTAATTTTGTAATTTTTATGTTCACCATAATTATTGTCCTATACTTTAGAACAACAAATTGTAACATAAGAATTAGAAAATTGAATTGTATATAATGCGGTGTACTTAAATAAATAAATACGCTCCTGACTAGGCAAGGGTCAGAGATTCCGTGAGGGGCATCAACAGGGTCCTGGAAACTATCTGAATGTGTAGTCCGCAGAAGATCTAACGATGACGCCATGCGGCTGTCCACATCTGGAAGCCGCCGCGTTGTTGATTCAACTCAACTGTCGTGCGTGACCCAGCTATTCGGCATTGTGCCCGTTAAAGTATATTGTCCTATACTTTAGAACAACAAATAGTAACATAGGAATTAGAAAATTGAATTGTATATAATGTGGTGTACTTAAATAAATAAAAAAATACACTCCTGACTAGGCAAGGGTCAGATATTCCGAGAGTGGCATCAACAGAGACCTGGTAACTATCTGAATGTGTAGTCCGCAGAAGATCTAACGAGGACGGCATGTGGCTGTCCACATCTGGAAGCCGCCGCGTTGTTGACTCAACTCAACCGTCGTGCGTGACCCAGCTATTCGACATTGTGCCCGTTAAAGTATCCTACGATTTCAGCGGAGGAGATCTGTCCAAGCAAATCGTCAATTGCTATTTGAACTCAGCTTATGGTATGATCCGTTTCTGCATACCCACTATGGGACCTGTACACACACGCATAGATGCGGACGCGGTCCTTAAAATTTACGCAGTCAGAGAGTAGACAGGTCCCTCAAAATTTTCGAGATGGCAACAGCAGATATCCTCCTTAATAACCACCCAAACCCAGGCATGGGGCAAAAATTATACTCAATTTTGTACCCGCGGTACGTATATCTGTGTCTCCGTAAGGAAACACAAGACCAGCTGCGCCATCTCAAGGCAGTGGACGGCGTTTAAATTAGAGTGGATTCCCCAGATGATGCAAAAGTTCACATTAAGCGTGGAGCGGGGTGCCGCAGTGGCGATGCCTCGTTTGTCCTCGGACATGCGCGGTTTTTCACCCTCCCCAGAACACGATGGGTGGACCGAACAAGAATGGTTGAGATTCTCCGACTCTGGTAGCGTCTTAATCTTTTGGGGAAAATCTCTGGACGGGGGGGGGGGAGGCTGGTCTTGTACACTTATTTAAGCGAAGCATAGCAGCACTAGGCCGCTACTTCACGCCGATTTTCTGGCCCGAGTGTGGTACTTGGTTTCCGGACGAGCCTATCTCGTTTGTTCTGACGTCATAGCTCATAGGACGGCAGCGTGGCTCTCCCACTTCTAAAAATCCTAATCGCCTCATATGACACCCTTTGGCCTGGTACTCCCCTATTCTTTTTAAGCCCCGGGGAGGCAAAGTTATACACAATC
This sequence comes from Leptidea sinapis, assembly GCF_905404315.1. Taxonomy (NCBI): domain Eukaryota; kingdom Metazoa; phylum Arthropoda; class Insecta; order Lepidoptera; family Pieridae; genus Leptidea; species Leptidea sinapis. Next base: position 5,034,486 of record NC_066276.1, read on the forward strand.
TGGCAATAGTTTTTTTTTAAAACTGCAATAGGTATAAAGATGTAGATGCCTAGTTATTATTATTCAATATTTATATATTAATAATGAATATATCTGTTGAAGATAGCTTTATTAGAATTGTGGATACAACAAGAATGTTCTCATGAAATATACAACTTATATAAATTTCTTCTAATGATCGATTCATTAGAGGGAAAATCCGAGTACTGACGAATCAAAGAAAATTTTTAATGAGACTTAGCAAGAACGGTCTCAATCTTAATTAATATTTCTGAATTAGGTGTATAAATATTTTAAATGAAAACTTTCTGGGGCGCGTTGAGATACATTCTGATTTATTTTTGTAAATTGATAAAGATTTGCGTTGATCTTGATGGGAATACATAATAAAACGGGCAGATAGTCCACCTGATGTTAAGCGGCAACATCTGCATATAGCAGTGACAATATTATCTTAGTAGCACACTGCAAGACGTCCCAAGGCGTAATGCGATTCTCGGTCTCCCGGTCGCAGGTGTCTGCACCCGTCACTTAGTTTAATACGTTTCGCTTTGTATACCTGTAATCTCACCGACAATAACTGCCCCGGACACTGGACAAACAGTAGCAGTGAGAGGCTCCTTTGCACCGGATGCCGGCTAGATTAAGGTTGCCACAATGACGCCTATTTCTGCTGTGAAGCAGTTATGTGTAAGCATTACTGTGTTTCGGTCAGAAGGGTGCTATAGCTAGTTAAATTACTGGGCAAATGAGACTTGATATCTTATGTCTCAAGGTGAAGAGCACAGTTGTAGTGCCACTCGGAATTTTTGGGTTTTTGTGACATGTTGCTAGGATGACGCATGCAGTGCCGCTCAGGATTTTTGAAGAACAAAAATTCTGAGCGGCACTATAATTGCGCTCGTCACCTTGAGACATAAGATTTTCCTAATTATAAAATAATCTATACTTATAATAAATCTGTAGAGATCAAATTTCTGTACAAAGAAAAAATACTCAAAACGGAGTCAGGCGACTGTAAGAAGAGAACAAGTGCCGATTATTTCGGAATTTTTTGTTTCTTTGTTTGTATGGGCTAATCTCTTAAAAGGATTGGACCGATTTAACTGAAATTTTGTATGATGATACTATACATCCTGGTCAACATCTTCATTCATACCGCACATTCATCCCGGAAAATTAAAAGAGTTCCCGTGGGACAGTTAGAAATCGATAGTTACTTCTATAGCGTAGTACACAACAACTTATGCACATAATTTAATAAATTTTGTCAAGTTGATACCTCATATTGCCGGTAAAACAATGTGTATTATCAAATTTATAAATCCTATAAAAGTCAAAGATCCCGCGGGAGAGTAAAACATTACAAAAACATAGCCCAGCATAGCGTCATTCATATTGAATCAATTGTGTGTGATGGACGTTATATCTACCTGTGGCAAAGAGTGAGAACAATTCATTTAGGTCAGACGTAATAAAAAGGTACAAAAACTTAATCTTACAACCCTCTATATCTAAATAATCTAATTTAATAAATAATTCTGGAAGTTTGGAAGAAACTTTGGAAATAGCTTTCCAACAAAAAAAACTTTCAAGGAATAATTTTTAATGTATTTTTTACACAACTATCTAAATTATCCTGAACGACTATTCTACACAAACGATGAAATCGTAAAAATGAAAAACTTAACATTATTTTTTTTTATACGCTTTAATTAGCTTCATACGTATGTTAGTATGTGACGGAATCTTTGAACATGATTTTGACCCCCTTCAAAATGTCGGATTAACTCGCAATTTGGCATACCAGTGGGAGGCTCCTTTTCACAGGATGCCGGCTAGATTATGGGTACCACAACGGCGCCTATTTCTGCCGTGAAGCATTAATGTGAAAACATTACTCTGTTTCGGTCTGAAGGGCGCCGTAGCTAGTGACATTGTAGTGCCGCTCAGAATTTTTGGGTTGTTTAAGAATCCGGAGCGGCACTGCATTGTAATGGGCAGGGCGTATCGATTATCATTAGCTGAACGTCCTGCTCGTCTCGTCCCGTATTTTCATTTAAAAAAATACTTATTAAGGACCGATGACACTTCAATATAACAAAAAAATAAATGAAAAATATAAATCCCACTAAAAAATAGAAAATAATCTTAATAAATTTGAATTAGAAATATTGTAAGAAAAATGTTTTTATTGTAAAAAAAAAGCGTGGCCACCCCTATTTTTTTTTTATTTTATTATGATTCAGCATTGAAAAATACATACAACTTAAAAAAATCCCTTTTACGATCTACAACTACTTTTGTATTGCGATTTTTATATTATTCTGTTCCATCCACAAAACCGCTATAGACTTGCAAGATAGCAATCGAATACAATAATTGTAGTACGATATATTTAGTAGGTCTGAGAATCGGTTGCATCAATTTTTAATACCCGGAAAATTTTAATTATTGAATTTTTTTAAATTACTTTTAATGTCAATACAACGTTTATTGGATCGACTAGTATAAGAATAATTATGTAGATTGATTTAATTACTTTTGAGGTTTATTGTATTTTTTGACGACCTGTATAGCCGAGTGGTTAGCGATCCTACCTACTAAGCTAGAGGTCCCGGGTTCGAATCCCGGTAGGTGCAAGCATTTATATGATGAATATGGATGTTTGTTTCCGAGTCATGGATGTTTAAATGTATTTTGGTTACAAGCCTTGCCTTCTGCGCCGATTGGAACGCTACTTGACAATATGAAATTGTCAATATGCGTATCACTCCGGCTAGTTATAAAACTGAATGAACCACATCAATGTAGATGTGGCGTTCAGGTAGATGCTCATGGACGCGACGGGTTATCCTGCCTAAAATCGGCAGGCCGTATCAGTCGTCACGCCAGCATTAATGAAGTCATCCGCAGGGCATTTGCCGCTGTTATATACCAGCTGTTTTAGAGCCAAATGGTATTACGCGCCGCGATGGCAAGCGTCCTGATGGAATGACGCTGGTGGCTTGGGCACGGGGAAGGGCGCTGGTGTGGGACGCTAGTTGCGTCGACACTCTGGCTCCTTCTCATGTCCAAGTTACGTCAGTTGGTGCTGGGGCTGCTGCTTCGACTGCCGAAGACAGCAAGCGTCGCAAATATGTTGGTCTCAGTGAGTCATACATCTTTGTGCCATTTGGCCTGTGGGGCCCAGAGGCGCGGAGAATGTTCAAAATACTATCTTCGCGCCTCAATAAGGCTACTGGAAACCCAAGCGCTGGCAGCTATTTCGGTCAACGGATCAGCCTTGCTATCTAACGCGGTAATGCTGCCAGTATTCTTGGTACGCTTCCACGTAATGATAGTTTTAATTTTATGTAGTCGTAGTATTGTAAATATTGTTATAAGATTTGTTTTGATTAAATAAGTGACAATTATAATTATGTATGTTTATTACATTATATATTGTAGTGTAGTGATCAAGTAAAAGTTTTCTTACTTTCTATCTAAAAGAAGTTTAAACGGACGCTGCAGATGATTGCAAAAATGGTTTTCAATGAATTTTCTTCCACGTACGACCAAATTATCGAACGAGCTTCCTTGAGCGGTGTTTCCACGACACAACAAGTGTCCACCTCTTAAAAGGCCACTAATGGCCTGTGATCTCTCTGGAGAGTATCCGCCGCGGTGATCACTTGACAGCGGGTGACCCGTATGTTCGTTTTTCGACCATTTTCATAAAAAAAAACAGTCGTATCACTTAGAGTACTATCAACCAGACAGCAGTTACAAGAATATTGCCTAAGAACATAAATCATACACGAAGAATTATTACTTTAGGTGATAACTACAAACTATTTTGTGTGAAGCTAGGAAATTAGTTTTGTAAGTAAAAAACCCAAAAATTCTGAGCGGTGTAGTGCCGCTCGTCACCTTGAGACATAAAATGTTAAGTCTCGTTTACCCAGTAATTTCACTAACTACGGCGCCCTTCAGACCGAAACACAGTAATGTTTACACATTATTGCTTCACGGCAGAAATAGGCGCCGTCGTGGTTTTGTATGTATTATGTATTTAAACTAATAAACCTAAAAGAATTACTTACTAAAAAAAGTCGAAGCAGTAGTAATATTACTGACAATTTTAAATATTATATAACATACCTCAAAATACTGTTGTCAAAATTAATTAACTAAAAGATTCCGCCGAGAACGACACAATTAGCGCGTCGAGCGGGTATTTAGCCCTTGACATTGGTACCAATTTACGTTGAAACATCCTCTCAAACTTTTAGTAGTCGCGGCTTGGAGTTAAACGAAGGAAACATAACCTTAAATCAATTCAATTAGGTACAAAGTCGTAGAGCACAAGCCTCCTCATAAATCAGTATTGTTTACACCACATCATTATCTTGAAACAATGAACTGCGTAACACTTATACAATCTGATTAACTCGGGAGGAACTTTGATAAAATCGTTTAAGCTTTGTCTAATCTAGAAAAGAAACCATCACTATTATTCAATAACCTAATCTTGGATTTCCGAATAGCCAAAGAGTATATATACTCTTTTATTATTGTTATAGCTACAAAAAAATCTGATTAACTCTGGTAAAATTTGATAAAATTGTTTAAGCTTTGCAATCTAGAAAAGAAATCATTACTATTATTCAAATCAATGACCTAATCTTGGAGTTCCGAATAGCCAAAGAGTATATATACTCTTTTATTATTGTTATATCTACAAAAACAGAATACAATATATAATTTATGGTCTAGTTTATCGAATTCCAAAATTCAAAAACACAAATTGCAAAATTCACAGAGACTAGGAGCTTTTTGCTGTGTTTTATTTTATTATTTGTCATTATTAGGTATTATTAATTATAATGTTGTTTTTGTTTTTAAGTTTAGTTATGTAGTTAATTGTTTTTAAGTTTAGTTAGTATAGTAATAATAATTGGTGTTCCCCTTGAAGTCATGTGTCACTCGGGTTACAGAAGATCAGCGCTGCAACACACATGCTGAGTGGCCCCTTTTTTTTAAACACGTTTTATATGTGTATATTTTTAAGTTACTTCATTTTGTTATTTGTGTGTGTGTTGAAGTAAATGTTTTTTCTTTCTTTCTTTTCTTTCAAAATGGTTGCCGTTCATAATAAATGGTTCGTTCACAAAAGTACAAACGATATGTTTTGTTGGAGGATAAGGATCTGGTGTCCGTTTTTAATATTTAATAATAATTTGAATTTTAATAATTAAAATTTAATAATTGTTTTTAATATATAATTCCTGCCTTATCGACGAAAAATGAAAAAATTATATAAATTAAAAAAAAACATATTTTGCGAATTGGAACATGGAACAATTTTATCAAATTAATGTATTGTCATCGGTCCTTGATAAATCTACGAAGTTTGAATGAAATCTGGCCGTTTAAAGTGGGCCAAAATCGCAAACAGGTGAAACTAATAAAAAACGTGTAATAAAGACAAGTTTAAATACTTTAGAGTTAAATACTTTAGTAACGCGTGTCAAGTTGAGAGGGTGCAGGGTGACAGACACAATAGTGGTTCAACTGGGACACAGAGCAGCAGTGCGGTGATGTACAGGAGCGGCGCGCCTCTCTACCCGATTATTCCGTTGCTAATCGGTACTAATATTACGGCGTGTCGCGTACGCGTTTATTATTTTATTAAATTTGATAGTTCGTATCGCTGTGACTAACTAACAAATTTTTAGTTTTAATTTTTCCCGGTGTTTTGATTCTAAAGGTCCTCCATTTTCACAGGATGCCGGCTAGAATATTGGTACCACAACGGCGCCTATTTCTGCCGTGAAGCAGCAATGTGTAAACATTATTGTGTTTCGGTCTGAAGAGCGCCGTAGCTAGTGAAATTACTGGGAAATAAGACTTGAAATCTTATTTCTCAAAGTGACGAGCGTAATTGTAGTGCCGTTCAGAGTTTTAGGTTTTATCAAGAATCCTGAGCGGCACTTTATTGCAATGCACAGGGCGTATCAATTACCATCAGCTGAACGTCCTGCTCAACTTGTCCCTTATTATAATAAAAAAATATGTTAAGTACCATTTTAATATTATATACACAGACACAATCAGAATGCATTATAATTGTTAATTAACACAATTATATGTTGATAACCAGAGATTTGATAAAGCAATGTTTATTTGTTCACTTTCAGCGCGATATGTTCTCAATATTATCGTTTCGATGTTTATTGTTTTAAGTATTGACTTTTTTGTTTTGCGCTTACATAAACGTTCCAACGCACACGAATGATTACAATAGAACAGAAATACAATAGATGTCCCTGGTTGTAGCGACAATAAATCGACCTACAGCGACGTTAAAACTTGAATTTAGGGCATAATTTAGTAAAAAATTCATAGGGCTATAGCGACTTAGATGTAATGCCGAGTTCGTGTGTGGCAACAAATCACATAAAAATCCCGAGCTAATATTGCGACCAAAGTCAAATGAGTACCACAATAATGAATGTACGTGCTTGGGGCTGTGGCAATTACCACGTGATGGCGGAGCGGTTTTGCGATAAGAAGGGAGTCAAAGGACAGGCAAATCTAAGGAACGACCTACCTGGTATTCCTCTGTTCTCCTCTTGCAAGCGGTGTTGATGTGGACTGTATTTTTTAACACGGCACTCATTGCATTGTCGAATTATCGCGACGTAATTCACTCGCGGTGCGGTAGGTATATTCACTAGGTAGTGAACAACTCATTAGCGACGTTTTCTCCGTGTGTCAAAGCAGATTGACTAGTGGTGTGTTCAAGGGCTTCCAATCCAAGACCGCCATTTTCCAATCCCGCGTGATGCGGGATTACGGGCGCGGGACCCGCGGGAATTGCGGGACTGAAAAAAAGCGTGAATGCGATGCAGAATAGGATAATCTGCGTGAAATATTATTCTTAATAACTCAAGTTAATAACTGTTTCGTATTTTCGTGAAGTTTATTGATACATCCTGAATCATGAAAACCTTAAAAGGAATCCCGCCCACAAATGTGGAAGCAGAAGGGAATTTTCTGCTGTAGGATATATTGCGTCTAAAATACGCAGTAGTTTGGCAAACGACAATTTGGACATGTTGTATTTCCTTCACAAACATTTACAGTTAAGATTAAAAGCTGACAAACTTAATAATTAAGTAATAATTTATCAGTTTAAAATGTCTTTTTTGCTTGATTTTTTAATTTTGCTTTGTGTATTTTTTGAAACCGATTTGTTTTGTTTTGATTTGCTTTTTATTCAAAATTTTACTATTGTTTTGTTTTGTGAAAAACACAGTATAAATTGATTGATCTCATTTTAATAGTAATATGTATGTAAATAAATGTGGAGGTGATAAATTCATTGTTTTAAAATGTGCATATTTTCAATATGCGGGGTCCCGCAAATACCGAGATCCCGAGGGATTGAAAATTCGCAGTCCCGTAAATGCCGAGATTAATAACAGGCCGCGCGATTGGAAGCCTTAGTGTGTTCACTCACGTGGTGCTACGGACTGTTCGTGTCCTTGCACCGGAGGCTATTCTCTGGCCACCTTACACTAGATGAACTAGATAGTGTAGGGTAAGGGTGGTGAGAGATGGATGGATATATAAGGAATAAGGTGTTATGGTGAGCACAAACACAAATTTCTTATCTTTTGCTTACACTCACACAGATGGTCAGCAAATGTAGGCACCTTTAACTTTTGGTTAAAGATATTGGTTAAGTAGTAAGTATAGATGGCTGTTGGGGCAGTAAGGTCTTCAAATCGCAACCACGTACTGAAAGGCGTAGTGTTGGTAGGCCCCCCGCAAGAAGGACCGACGATCTGGTTAAGATCGCTGGAGAAGGTAAGTGAGGGCAGCGCAAGAGCGATCGTCAAGGCCATCTTTGGGGGAGGCCTTTGTCCAGCAATGGGCGTCTTCCGACTGAAATGATGATGATGAGATAGGTAAGGTAGGTAAAGTGGACACGTCCACCGCTTTTCCGAGTTGATACAAAGTGATTTTCTGAATAGCAACTGTGCTATGCTAACTTTTGAATAAGTACGGCTTCTAGGCGCACATTTACTGTTAAAGAAAAGGCAGAAATCATTTCAAAAGTAAAAAACGATGAAAAAATTTTATATTATCAATAATAAATGAATATAAACTATACACTAATAGTGTCTGTATCCCTTTACCTTTGCCTGTAACGACGTCCGGATATAACGATTAAATTAGAGTAGTCCCTTCATCGTCATTATACCCGAAATCCACTGTATATTAATTCACCATAGGGAATGAGAATAACAAACAACAAAAATTGGTAAACATCGTGAAGCTACCCTCTTTGCTTGGCTCTTTGACATGTTTTAAACCACCATCTTTTAAATCAAATTCAAATTCAAATTCAAAAACACTTTATTCGTGTAGGTCACAAAAATGACACTTATGAATGTCAAAAAAAAATATATAAATATTGTTTCTTATTGAATTTACCGCTACTTCGTAAAGGGTTGAGCTAATGAGAAGAAGTAGCAAGAAACTCATTGGTACTCTTTTAAGTCAAGATTTACATTTTAGTTGTTTTACAAATCATTTCAATTACAATATATGCAAAGTGACGCAACAAAAATACTCAAAAGTCAAAAACTGAAAGGCTTACATGAGTAAGTCAAAAAAAGAAAAAAAAAGTAAATTAATACTTATCATATTCATATTAATCATGTAACAACTTAGTCTATATAATATACTTATACTATATTAAGCCTTCTTTGTAAAAGAAGCTTTTTTGTATAAAAATAAGGGACGAGACGAGCAGGACGTTCAGCTGATGGTTATTGATACGCCCTACCAATAACAATGCAGTGCCGCTCAGGATTCTTGAAAAACCCAAAAATTCTGAGCGGCACTACAATTGCGCTCGTCACCTTGAGACATAAGATGTTAAGTCTCATTTGCCAAGTCACTTCACACATTACTGCTTCACGGCAGAAATAGGCGCCGTTGTGGTACCCATAATCTAGCCGGCTTCCTGTGCAGAGGAGCCTCCCTCTGCTAATATATTTTAGCGTTAATATATTTGTTAAATTTGTGTTCGGTGAGCCCTATTATGCCTGAGCTCTGGCAACCTTATATTTTATTCTGTAATTATAAAACGGCTGTCAGTGAGGAATTCCGAAAAAAAAAATATTAGAACTTGGAGAAGAGAAGTGCTTCATTGTTGTATTTATACAAATAGAACTTAAAATTTTACAAATAAAACTATTAATATAAGTTTGACTCCATTATCTTTCGACGCTCCAAGCAACAATTACCAGATATAAAGTAAATTTATTGAATTAGGCGTTACTTTGCGGAAATCCATAATTATACAAATGATGTAAGTTTTCTTTAGTGTTAATTCCGCCAATATTTGTTTTTAAAACAATTCGACACGTGCTTCGCCTCTACACGAGGCATCCTCAGGACGTGTTGTCTCGCCAAAATCTATATTAGATATAAATTAAATTAAATACAGATATAAAGTATTTTTTATTTATATGAAGTACTGCCGTTACTTCAGGTGGCATAGCAATATCGTGACTTCAAGAACTGAATTCGATCGTCCTCGATTTTCGACTCAAAATACTTCTCTACTATTCCTTCAGCCAAAACCTTACCTATTATAACGGAATTTAGAAACTGAATGGAAAGAAAATATGTCCTACTGCCTTAGGATTGGTCTCCGCTGCGCTCCAACTAGATACCGCACTACCTTAGAACAATAGCTTTTTTATTACGGCAACTATTAGATGCTTGTGTACGTGGCATCTATACACTCAAAATCTTGTTTCAAATTTTGTAACATACGCTTCGTGTTATTTTTCTTACTGATGAAATGTGATCCCAGTGTATTTCTTATTTCTTGTAGTATTATTTTAACCAAGTTTTTCTACGCAATCCGGCATTTTATTTTCAATTATTAGTAAAGTTTAACAGGACATGTGGCACGTCAATGTCATGCAATGATTGTTCAAGACTGGCTCGAGTACGCCCACTAGGGCGTAGTATTATAAGCCGCACTTTGCGACTACGACTGCGGTATCTAGTTAGACCGCAGCGGAGTCCAATCCTCAATCTACGCCAACTGTTTAATTTTCAGTAATTGTACCGGCCAGGTTGTATTTGCAGCCTATTTGGAACAGTTTGAAGTATTCTAGCCAATCTCTATGATTAGGAAAATAATAATATTCTGCTTCTCAACTACCGTATGTCAGCCGTTAGCTCACCAAACCATATCTTGTCTCCAGCCATGGGTAAAGAATGTGTAAAAGTACACAAGACTCACTCCACAAAATCAATTAAAGAAATAGGAACTCTTTCGGTCAAACAATAAGGTGTAATTCAGATCACACACCGCTATTAACCTACATTTTTATTCACCTCTCTTTCTGTCGCGTGACTCTTACCTCTTCTGACGACATTAGGGTTGTCCCTGATCCTTCTTACCTTTTGAAAAGGAGACATGTTATTATTAAGACAACTAGTGTAAACGAAAACGAAACAATTAGAACATGTTTATAACCTTATTAATGAAAAACTCAAGATCTATACGCTTAACAAAGTGGAATGTAGACGAAGTTTAACCACTTGGTTGAAATCTATGAATTATATGGAAATGGAAGAGCTATTTAACTACATGGAGTAAATTTTAGGTATACCTTCTTGATAGTACAATAAGTTGTGTTTTACGAAAAGTAACAATGACACACACGCACACATACTCACAGACACACATACTCACACACACACATATACAAACACACAGACACACACACATCCTATTTGTATAATATTTTTCTTTTGTTACATTATATTTTTAGACTTAATTTGTGATCCCTAGTTTTTGGTACTGTTAATTTTAATTGATATGGAAGAGCGTGGCTTTCTGGCACAGATGTTTCTCATTTAATAAAAAGTCACATCCACTATTCAGTTTGTACCATTTTTGTTACTGAATTAAATATTTTTTTTTTTTTCTTCTTTAACTTTAAACGGTAGGTAACAGATAACGGTACGTAACCAACCGAGATAAGGTAAAAAGATTAGTTTTTTTTATACAAAAAAATAGGTATGTAATCGTAATTTTAAATCAATATCCTTTTATTGTCAAACCTACAATAGTTTGTGATAGTAATGTATGTGTTGGAAGACCACTTCATATTCAACATTGATCATTTTTCCTTCAAAAAGCAGGAACTAGCTATCATAAATGGTAATTTCATAATAATAATGATCACTTTTACTTAGATTGCTTCAGCATCATATCATAATAAATTTAAATTTGGGTCACAACGACCTGTGCTATTTATTTTTCTCTATTTTTAAAAGATCGGTCGGACCGGTGAAGTAGGTGACGAACAAAGCTCGTGCGTGCGTCAGTGCTCGCACGTGAGTCCCTACTGGCTGGCCTACTCTGTAGAGGCCGCCGCTCGTACTAACGTTTTCGATACCTACACGGGTAGTGAGACAGGCCTGCCATGGGAAACAAGTCTTCCACTCTATTGATGTCGGTCCATTCCCGGATATTTCGAAGCCATGACTTCTCTCTACGTTCAGCGCTTTGCTTGCCTTCCATTTTACCCATGTAACCCTACATTCCACGTGCTTCGCAAACAATATAAAATAAGAAGAAATTTTAATGTTCTAAAAATACATTATCTGTACATCGATATCTAATACATACAAGAATATTTAGTACGAACAATGAAGTTCGAAGCTCCGTTACGAGCACAACCTCTTTGCAGTAACTTAAATATGTCGCGTGTCGATTATAATATTTCTAGTATACCCGAAAGACGCTGTTCTGTCAATAGAAATTTATTATATATTAAGTATTATTTTATTAGTATTCGGTTGGTATTCGGGAATAATGTTATCTAAAAAGTTAAAACGTTGAAAATTATATTATAATATTATGTAATAATAAAATGATAGGGATTAATTTCGTGTTTTAAACAACTATTACATTACCGCTTTATAATAGCCAAGTTTTTATTGAATTAGGCGTTACTTTGCGGAAATCCATAATTATACAAATGATTTAGGTTTTCTTTAGTGTTATATTGGCGGAATTAACACTAAAGAAAACCTAAATCATTTGTATAATAGCCAAGTTTGTAAAGTATTAAAAATGGACATAGACATCCATAAGAGATAGACATATGCCGGACTTTTCTGTAGACTTATATAAGATACACAATTCCACCATACATTATTTTTTTATATCTCTAAGAGTTTAGACAGTGTTTTAGTCGAAAGCTCCCAGACGGCTTATTTTTTTCCGACACTTCCAACAAATACCGTTAATGTATACACAAATGTAGACAAAAACTTAACAAATTATATACTGAAAACTTCCTCGAGAACCAAACTATCTATTGAGAAAATCAGCATGAAAATCAGTGCAGTAGTTTATAAGTTTATCGCGAACAGACAGACAGACGCGGCGGAGGACTTTGTTTTATAACATGTACTGAAGGTAAAATATTTACATAGTATCGGATTCAGATTGGATCAGTAACAAAGCTGTAAAAATATAAAATATCTGCAGTAAAAGAAACGAATAAAAGATATCATTTCATCGCGTTCAGAACAGAAATTTGGTAAATATGTAAAGAACCCGTTTCTTCATTCACGATGAAGATATAAGGATTTTCTTTTGTCCGTACCGGAGGTCAAACCTATCTTAACATCAAATCGATAGCCTGCAAGTTCGAATGTTATTTATTAACGATACAAAATATATTTAGCTATTGTATCGAATTATTTTTTAAAAGGTCGTTAAGAAAATGGTTCAGTAGGGTACCGTACCTTTTTAGTTTTTTTTTTATGGAATAGGAGGACAAACGAGCGTACGGGTCACCTGGTGTTAAGTGATCACCGCCGCCCACACTCTCCTGCAACACCAGAGGAATCACAAGAGCGTTGCCGGCCTTTAAGGCAGGTGTACGCGCTTTTCTTGAAGGTATCCATGTCGTATCGTCCCGGAAACACCGCACAAGGAAGCTCATTCCACAGCTTCGTAGTACGAGGAAGAAAGCTCGTTGAAAACCGCACTGTGGAGGACCGCAAATCCAGATGGAGAGGATGATATCGTAACTTGTGGCGTGTCGTACGAAGGTGAAATTCGGCGGCAGGAATCAGGTTGAACAGCTCTTCGGAACACTCCCCGTGATAAATGCGGTAGAAGACACACAATGAAGCGACGTCTCTACGCAACGCCAAGTGATCCAGCCGTTCACAGAGTACTGGGTCCTCGACAATTTGAGCTGCTCTGCGTTGCACGCGGTCAAATGGATCGAGCTGATACTGGGGTGCACCAGACCAGAGATGACAGCAATACTCCATGTGAGGCCGGATCTGCGCTTTGTAGAGCGCTAGAATGTGGGCCGGCTTGAAGTATTGTCATGCTCTATTTATGACGCCCAGTTTCTTTGAAGCCAGTTTGGCTTTGCCCTCCAGATGGCCACGGAATTGGCAATTGCTCGAGATTTCGAGACCCAGTATTCCGAGGCTTTAAGGGAAGTGTTCTCGAAGAGCGGTGATACGGCAAATGGGGTTTTTTTAGTGGTAAACGCGCAAAATTGAGTTTTCTGGGGGTTAAATTGGACAAGGTTCAACTTACCCCATTCCGCGACCTTCTCGAGAGAGGACTCGATAGAAGACACAAGTTTCTCCCGGCACTGGTCGACGTTTTCCCGAGAGAGACCTGCATGGCCCGTGTATACGGCATCACCAGTGCTGTCGTCTGCATAGCAATGCATGTTGGCGGTGTCCAACATATCATTGATATGCAGAAGAAACAACGTGGGAGATAGCACACAGCCTTGGGGCACTCCAGCGTTCACGGGCTTGGGATGCGAGCAATAACCGTCGATAACGACCTGTATGCTGCGCCCAGTGAGGAAGCTGGAGGTCCACTTGCATAAGCTCTCGGGAAGCCCAAATGATGGAAGTTCTGCGAGGAGCGCCTTGTGCCATACACGATCAAAGGCCTTCGCTATATCCAGACCAACTGCCAGGCCTTCCCCCTTGCTTTCAATAGCCGCCGCCCATCTATGTGTTACGTATACCAGAAGATCGCCAGTCGACCGACCATGGCGAAAGCCGTACTGCCGGTCGTTGATCAACTGGTGACCCTCAAGGTATACCAAGAGCTGGCGGTTAATAATGCTCTCCATGATTTTGGAGAGTAGGGAGGTAATAGCAATAGGCCTGTAGTTTGCCGGATCCGAACTGTCTCCTTTTTTGGGATCGGATGGACAAGGACTGACTTCCATGAGTCAGGGACTACGCCTTTTGAATAAGAGTGCCGGAATAAACGCGTTAGCACCGGCGTCAACTCAAGGGCACACGTTCTAAGCACGATTGGAGAAATGCCATCCGGCCCGCTTGACTTCCTGACGTCCAACGAAAACAGAGCTCGCCTAACAGTTTTCTGTCGAAACTGTACTTCAGGCATGGAGCTCTGACACCGCGGGATGGTCGGCGGTGTTTTTCCGTTGTCGTCAAGAGTCGAGTTGGAGGCAAAAAGAGTGCAGAGGAGATCGGCTTTCACTTTTGCCGTATGGGCCAGTGTGTCATTCCTCATGTGCAACGGCGGCATGGACGGCTGGTCGAAGTTACCAAGAGCAGCTTTCGACAACGACCAGAACTTGCGTGTTCCGGTCGGGTAACTGGAAAGCTGCTCGCCAATTTTGACGACGTGCTTCGAATTCGCACGGGCGATTTGCCGCTTAAAAAATCTGGAGGCACGGTTATTTTTCCTCTTCAGAACTTTGCAGTTCGGATCCTTCGAGCCCAGCGCCACAACCCAAGTTCGATACGCCTGTTTTTTTCAGTTAGATGCTACTTTAACTGACGCATCGAAACAGGGCTGTGATCTGCCACCGATCGGTACTACAGAGCTTGGTATAAAAATATCCATGCCCTGCAGTATCACATCGGCTACTGCAACGGCGCAGGCACTAGGATCATCCGAAGGGAAACAAACCCTGCCCCAAGGGTAGGATGCAAAAAAGGAACGCATCCTATCCCAATCTGCTGACTTGTAGTGCCAAACGCGGCGGTTCGCTGGTGGTCTGCGACGTTGGCGTCGGATAGGCACTACACTCCTGACCAGGCAATGGTTGGACGTTCCGAGAGGGGCGTCGACAGAGACCTGGTAACCATCGGGATGTGTAGTCAGCAGAAGATCTAATAAGGACGGCATGTGGCTATCCACATCCGGGAGCCGCGTCGGCGACTCAACCAATTGGGACAGACCATACGCCAATGCAAAATTATGCACAGATCGCCCTGCGTAGTCTGTGATACGTGATCCAAGCCATTCGGCATTGTGCCCGTTGAAATCACCCAAGACTACGATTTCTGCGGAGGGGATCTGTGCATGCGTCGTCAATTATTGCCGTTTGAACGCAGCCCATGAGGTGATCGGTTTCTGCGTTACCACTATGGGACCTGTAGACAAACGCATAGATCCTCGCGCGGACGCGGTCCTCTAAATCTACGCAGAGCCAGAGAGTAGACAGGCCCCTACCCTCAGAATTGCCGAGACGGCGACAGCAGATATCCTCCCTGACGTACACACATACCCCGGCATGAGGCATGAAATTATGCTCAATTTTGTACCCGGGGTACGTTAAATATGACGTATCGCTAGGTCGAGATATCTGGGTCTCCGTAAGGAAACACAAGGCCGGCTGCGCCATCTCAAGGTGGTGGTGGACGGCGTTTAAGTTGGAGTGAATTCCCCGGATGTTACAAAAGTCCACATTAAGCGTGGAGCGGGGTGCCGTGGTGTTGCTGCCCTGTTTGCCCTGTGACATACGCGGTACTGTGCCCTCCCCAGAATACGAGGGGCAGCCCGAGCGCGAATGCTCGGGGAGGGATTCTCTGGCTCTACAAGAACTGGTACCCTCCTGGGGTAATTTCTCTTGAAATACCGTTCTCATATTTTGTTGGGGGGGGGGGGAGGACGGGGGGGGGGGAATGGCCTCCGGTCCTCGACACTAACCTATGCGAAACGTAGCGGCACTAGGCCGCTACTTCACGCCGATATTCTGTGCGAGTGCGGTAACTAGCCCGGACGAGTCTGGCCCGATTGTGCTGACGTCATAAGACAGCAGCGTGACTCTCCCACTTTCAAAAAGCCCGTAGTCGCCTCTTACGACACCCTTGGACCTGGGACTACCCTATTCTTTTTACGCCCCGGGGCAGCACAGGGCAAAACCTGTCAAAACATCAGCTTTTTCAAAAAAGTTGGTGGGTTTTTTGTTCGTTGAAATCTCTACGTTTTGATGGTCTAAAAAAGTACATAACTGTGGGAAATTTCTCAGAAAATGCAAGAAAACGAAAAAAACTCGAACTCGAAATTTTTTTACATGATCCATTTAATGATGAGCTATTTACTAAAATTTACACTTTTATTCCTCGTAAAATGTTAGATTCTATGTCGTTGTTATATTGATAAACAAAAAAATGTGAAATTTTTCCACTTCGCGACGTCAGATCGCCCGAAATTTATTTTTCTTTTCATTCTTGCTATATTCTCGTCCTTTTCCAATGGGTTTCATCCTACTATTTTTTTTTTCAATTTTTATCATTTTTAAAGGCTTCAGCAGTGATCTATTATCACTAAAATACATTATACAATACATTTTGTCAATGCGTTGTTTATTAAAAATAAGGTCATTACATTTGACTAATCAAAGTCTCAGTTTCCTCTTAAATTGTTCTACTGTATCTCCAAAAATATATAATATAATCTGTATATATCTTTAAATATAAAAGAGATTTCCACGTATATAGTCACTCATCACGATATCTCTGGAACCACTAGAGCTAAAGACTTGAAATTTGGTAGGAATATTCTTTTCACCGAGTAGAGGTCAGCCAAGAACGGATTTTCCAAAATTTCATCCGCAAGAGTTTTTTTTATTATGGACAGAACAACGTCTGTCAGGTCAGCTAGTATATATATATAAGAGATTTCCACGTATATAGTCACTCATCACGATATCACTGGAACCATTAGAGCTAAAGACTTGAAATTTGGTAGGAATATTCTTTTCACCGAGTCGAGGTCAGCTAAGAACGGATTTTCAAAAATTCCATCCGAAAATTTTTTTTTTCATTATGAACAGAACAACTTCTGTCGGGTCAGCTAGTTTGAAATAATGGTATTGTATTCGGTATTGCATTGGAGAGTTTTATTCGAGATTAGAGTTTGCTCGATCAGATACAAACGGCTTATATTTTGCCAGTTGAGGTGCTCTAGTTGGCATGTGAATATTTATCTTACTCAATAGCTGCGGGCAATCCATCATCAATGATGATTTTATAGAAAAATATATGTTCATGGATTTGCCTACGATCCTCCAAAGATATCATTTTATAATGTGCCTGCTACTATAGCTGTCGAGATGTCTAGTTTTTAGGCGAAAGCTAATAAATTTATAAATTTTATTTGGATACTCTCAACGCGTTTTATATATTTGTTATTATAATAAGGATTTCAAACAACAGAACATTACTCAAGACAATTTCTCACCAGCTCGGCGCATTATATAGAACAATCATTGTTTCAGAATTTTTAAATTCCTTGGTATTCCGCAGAACAAACCCGAGAATCTTATAAGCCTTGGAAGTAATGTTATTAATGTGTTGGTCAAATCTTAAGTTGCTATCCAAAACTACTCCAAGATCCCGAATCTGCTCAACAGGCTTAAGATGTGTGTCACCTATTTTGTTCACTACATCTTTACAGCTATTTAGCTTGTTTCTGGAAAATTTGAGATGAAAACATTTCTCAGCATTTAATACCTCAGCTTTAATATCGAGGGAGGCGATGGCTCGTCCGTGCGTCATGCACGTGAACGGGCGCTACTTGTGGTGGCTACATGTTTTTTTTTTATTTCTTTTATTTAATTGTTTTAAAATTAAAGTTATAACATGTATATTTTATATAATAAAAGACGCTCATGATACATTTATTATTTAGGGTATGTGTGGATTGATTTATCTTCTTGTACTCAATAGCTCTTGTGTTTTTCATTATTATTTTACTTTTTTTTGACTTACGTGTGTAAGCCATTTAGTTTTTTTTTTATGAAAATAAAAGACGAACAGGACGTTCAGCTGATGGTAATTGATACGCCCTACCCATTACAATGCAGTGCCGCTCAGGATTCTTGAAAAACCCAAAAATTCTGAGCGGCACTACAATTGCGCTCGTCACCTTGAGACATAAGATGTTAAGTTTAAGTTAAGTTTGTTCACGTTTGAGTATTTTTGTTGCATCACTTTGCATATATTGTAATTGAAATGATTTGTAATTTGCATTAAAAATAAGAACTTGTAATACCTCAGTTTTAAAAAGAGCAACCTTAGAGTTTCTTGCTCGTTCTTCTCTAAGGAAATCTGCCTTCCTAATGAATAAAAAAATTATATATTTCAAGGGTAATATAAATCATATTAACCTGTGAAATAAAATATTTTTGATTTGATTTGATTTACCATAAGATTAATTATAACATATCAGTAAGTGATGAAACTATTTGAAATATTTTATAAAACACTGCAATCTCTTAAAAGAAAACGCGTTCAACAGTTGCATAAATCATTCGTATTCGTATTTCACAGAGGAACACTTTTATATATTTCTCTTTGTAAATAGCCGTGCTCGCTTTTCATGTGAGCTTCAAAAGTCATTGTATTTCTATGTATGTTTATAGTAACAAACATTGAATGCGATTTACAGACTATTGTATCTTCTTCATAAATGATCAATCTGTTTTCCAAGAAATAACACAAAATTATCAAGAATCCTTCAATTCCTTGTGTTTTTTTTAAAATAAGGTACGAGACGAGCAGGACGTTCAGCTGATCGTAATTGATACGCCATGCCCATTACAATGCAGTGCCGCTCAGGATTCTTGAAAAACCCCAAAAATTCTGAGCAGCACTACAACTGCGCTCGTCACCTTGAGACATAAGATGTTAAATCTCATTTGCCCAGTAATTTCACTAGGTAGCCCTAGCGCCTTTCAGACTGAAACACAATAATGCTTACACATTACTGCTTAACGGCAGAAATAGGCGCCGTTGTGGTACCCATAATCTAGCGCCGCAACCTGTGCAAAGGAGCCTCCCAATGGTGTGATCGCCTCATATAAGTTCTGTTTCTATTTTGTTCATTAGTTCATTAAATTTTGTTATATCCTCATCATCACTCACAAATAATAGGAGTATTATTTCGTCTGCAAAGGGCAGGTAAATGCCTTCTGCTGCTTCGTCCATTAATTTAGAAACAAATTCTTAAAAAATATAACCTAGCTAATAAATGTGTTTAATAATATCTTATCTGTGTAATAACAATAAATTTATAAGTAATATCTTATAAATTATTATTCATTTATATCAGTTTATTGCCAAGGTTTAACATAAGATACTTACAAGTAGATTTTTTACTCTTTAATATCACAATCCTAAGTCTATCGCTAAGTGAAATGAAATGTTTTAAAAGCGTTAAGTCAAACGACTCAAAATCACGAAAATGACGTTTTACCGAATAATTATTGTGAGTAAAATAATTGATTTGCAATCGCAAAAGTGAATTATGTTTCTAGCAACGAAATTATCATAATATGTTATACCCAGTATCATTAAAAGAAGTGACGGCATCGTAAACAGATTCGTTCAAGTTTACATTAAATTTATATTTAATTGAACAAAGAATAGGTCGTATGTAAAAAAATTAAAAATAAATGAATTTCATGACTGAAATAAGGGTTTAATGTGAGGTGGGATAACGGTGCAGTTTGTGATAGATCGCTAACAATTATTGTGGTAGCTTACCATGACACACGTTAACGCGGGTTTGGCGGCGTGGCGCAGCCGAGTGCGGGCTCGCTGGAGACGCGGCCAGACTGTTGCTCACGGCCGGGCTGACTCCACACCTGGCAGCTGCGTGCGCACCCTGCCGGCTCGTCCCTCCGCCATCACCTCCACCCGCCCCTCCCTAACACTCTGGCTCAGAGCCGTAGCAGACGTTACAGTGTCAACTGTCGACTACAAACACCGAAACACGGATGTCAAATTAGGCATTATGACGATAGAAGGCTTAATTTAAATATAATAATATAAATAAGCCTAAAAGTATCTTACGGCAACCGTAGACTTTAGAGTAATATCTTATTTCTAGCACCTACATTACGGCTTCCGCCATGGTCGCAGATGCAAGCGGGAAGGCCTGCCAGTTAGCGTGGATATAGCGAAGGCCTTTGATCGTGAATGGCACAAGGCGCTTCTCTCAAAACTTCCATCATTTGGGCTTCCCGAAACTTTTTGCAAGTAGACTTCCAGCTACCTCACTGGGTGCAGCATACAGGTTGTTGTCGACGGTTATTGCTCGAACCCGAAGCCTGTATACGCTGGAGTGCCCCAAGGCTGTGTGCTGTCTCCTACACTGTTTCTTCTGCATATCAATGATAATATGTTGGACACCTCCAACATACATTACTATGCAGACGACAGCACTAGCCGACAAGTGCCGGGAGAAACTTGTGTCTTCTATCGAGTCCTCTCTTGAGAAGGTTGCAAAATGGGGTAAATGGAACCTTGTCCAATTTAACCCCCAGAAGACTCAAGTTTGCGCGTTTACGACTTAAAAAACCCCATTCATAAATAATAAGTATATCAAAAGTTAGTTTTAGTCATAAGGATTTTAGCGTGAGCTGTCCACCAGTCCTCTCAAGGTCTGTATAGCCGCTTCAAAACACAAAATGATTAACTACGAACAGATTGACAAAAATTTTTAAACAGCTTTGTTGTAAAAGTTCATTTAGAAAAAAGTTATTATTTTGACATTGAAAACGGACACTTTTATTTAAAAGAAAGTAGTCAATTAAGTGGGTATTTTTTTGTAAATTAATTAATTAAATGCTCAAAATGTGATCCCTCTTGTCTTACGCAAATCGCCAATCTTTTAATGAGTCCGCTGCCTGTTGATTTTCTTATCAATTTATGGTGAATACTCGATATGATATGGCACAATTCTGTTTGTAACTCGCTCACGTTCTCGTATCGTTTTTTGTATAGCATAGCTTTCACGTATCCCCAAAAGAAGAAATCTAATGGTGTAAGGTCCGGGGATCTGGCCGGCCATCTAATCGGTCCATTCGTACCAATCCAAGTAGGAAAACATTCATTTTACGTTGTTCCTTTCTTTTAAAATACTATGTTACTTAAGAAGAGTTATTAGTTTTAAGCCATTATTTCGATTGACATTATAAAAGTAGGGGTGTTTTTTTTTACATTTCAGTCGGTTCGATTCCCAGACGAGGCAAGTAATTTTTAGAAAATCTTTGAATGCAGAAGTACTAACTTTTAAAAATAACATAAAGTCTTCTTTCAGTAAAATAGCCTATATTCGATATTTAAGGTACTTCCCCTTCATGTCCCATAACTTTGGGTCACCTGTATAATATTACAATTACTAAAAATATACTAAATATACTAAATATAATAACAAAATATAATTACTAAAACAATATAATAACAACAGGTTACAAACGATTCTATTAATACTATCATAACTGAATGTTGGTACTAATTGGAATGTCGAATAACCATTACAATACGATCCATCATGTCCGTCATGACTTGTTAAAATGTGGCGAACGTTTTTCTAGTATCTCTGCCCTCTGGAGAGTTTGCAGAATCAATTCCATCTACTTTTAACAGTTTCTCTCATGTTTTTTTTTTATGATAATAAGGGACGAGACGAGCAGGACGTTCAGCTGGTGGAAATTGATTCGCCCTGCCCATTACAATGCAGTGACGCTCAGGATTCTTGAAAAACTCAAAAATTCTGAGCGGCACTACAATTGCGCTCGTCACCTTGAGACATAAGATGTTAAGTCTCATTTGCCCAGTAATTTCACTAGCTACAGCGCCCTTCAGACCGAAACACAGTAATGCTTACACATTACTGCTTCACGGCTGAAATAGGCGCCGTTGTGGTACCCATAATGTAGCCGGCATCCTGTGCAAAGGAGCCTCCCACTGGTTACATCTGCGTCGCTTTTATTGTTCGTTACTATTGTGCCTTATGTTTTGTTTTGGTGTATCTTTCAGTGTTTTACTCTCACTTTGACTTTTTACTGTAGCTACTACCCACTATAAATAGTAGATTTATTTAAAGTATTCTTTCCTTGTTTTCTTGTCATTTAACAACCGGGCAACAGCTGGTATTCATAGGAGCAGACAACGGTTATATGAACTATATAGTGAGAGATCATCATGTAATCATGATGCATCTTTCCTTGTACTTATATGTAAAAAATTATTCAAAATTATTTAAGAAAGTATGTACTATTGCTAAGTCAATGCATATTAGAGAAATAATTAAAAATGCTTCAAATAAAATAAAAATGACTTGGAAAGTTATTAACTCGGAATCTGGAAGAGCGAAAGACTGCAAGTTTGAATATAATCTAATAATAAACAATACAAAAATCCACTCTGAGCAGGAAGTACCTTCTGCCTTTGAGAATTTTTTTTCTGACATTCCAGTTTCCATCTCAAGCACCCTTGTCTCCTCCACCAGTGTTGCCGAGTCACTTCTTTTGGAAAATGTTAAGGAATGTAAAAAAAATTTCAAATTCCGTGTTGTTAGCCCAGCAGAAATAATTAAAACTTTCAGATCCTTAGAAATGAAAAAACTGCTGATATATGGGGCATATCTGTAAAAATAATAAGTTCTGTTAGTGACGTCATAGCACCATATCTAGCACTAGTTTTTAATAGCTGTATTGAACATGGCGTGTTTCCTGACCTTCTGAAGTATAGTAAAATTACACCAATATTTAAATCGGGACTCACTTCTGACCCGAATAACTATCGCCCTGTTTCGGTGTTGCCGACCCTTAGTAAAATTTTTGAAAAAATTATTTTAAGCCAAATGCTTACTCACTTTAACACTTATAAGTTACTTCATATAAAACAATTTGGCTTTACTAGGGGACGCTCGACTACGGATGCAGGTGTTGAACTCATCAGGAATATTTTTGAGGCCTGGGAGGAATCACAGAATGCACTTGAAATCTTCTGTGATTTATCTAAGGCTTTTGATTGTGTTCAACATTCAACGCTGGTCAGGAAGCTATGCCACTATGGTATAAGAGGATCTGCACTCGATCTTCTGAACTCATATTTAAATAATAGGATTCAGAGGGTCGAGGTGAAGGGCAGGGTCTATTCTTGGACCCTTCCTCTTCCTAATTTATATAAATGATCTACCTAACCTTGTAGAAAAAAAACACAAGGTGGTATTGTTTGCGGATGACACTTCACTTATATTCAAAGTGAAACGAAGCCAAGTTTTATATGACGAAGTAAACAATGCTCTATCTGACATCGTGTACTGGTTTAGCGCCAATAACTTATTGTTAAATAATCATAAAACCAAATATATTAAATTCACCGCGCCAAATGTCAAAAATGTAGATGCAAATATTTTATTAAATGAAGAAGTGGTAAAACCAGTGGAATCTGCTATATTTCTTGGCATTACTCTTGATTCCGAATTGCAGTGGGGCCCCCATATTGAAGGATTGGCGAATAGGCTTAGTTCTGCAGCACATGCGGTTAAGAAAATCAGACGGTTAACTGACATAGATACGGCGAGATTAGTATACTTTAGTTATTTTCATAGTATTGTGTCCTATGGTATATTGTTATGGGGCAGTGCGGCCGATATTAATACTTTCTTTGTGCTGCAGAAGAGGGCTATTCGCGCGATTTATAATCTAGGTCCTAAAGAATCATTAAGAGAAAATTTTAAAGAAATAAACATTTTGACTGTTGCTTCTCAATTCGTCGTTTTGTATGTTCATAATTGAGGAATTTTCTAGAAACTGTGACATTCATAATGTTAACACGAGGAACAAACATAAACTTGTTATGCCTACTACTCGGTTGGGTCGAGTTAGTAAGTCTTTTGTTGGGCGATGTATATGCTTCTACAATATGATCCCAGAAAATGTACAAAACAAATGTGTTACGAAATTTAAAAGAATTGTTAAAAAACGTTTGTGTGGGAAAGGTTATTATAGCATAAACGATTTTCTTAATGACACCACGGACTGGGACTAAAGCGAACACCCTCAGGCTCTTTAATTATAAATGTTTATTGTACGATATTACATTGTAATCCATATTTTAAATAAAAAAAAAGCCCGCTGAGTTTCTTGCGCCCATTCTTCTCAGGTCTGAGGCAGTCTCTTTTGAATGGGTGGTAGATTTTGACGTTCAATAAGTGATTATAAATCCTATTTTGAATAAAAATATTTGAATTTGAATTTCTTTGAATTTTGAACAGCCTTTATAGCTCACAGGGGGTTTTTCTTGACATGCAGCTACACGCTAGTGAACCGCAGTCTACATCAACAGAAACGACCAAGACACGTCTTCAGTCGACTCGGACGACTACAACACCATCACGAATGCGACAACTACACCAACACAAAACTAGCAATCACCATCTTTGTATATTGTCAGGCAAAATAAACTGTTCAGAACTATTGAGTGCCCTATCATTAAATGTACCACAATATAGAACACGTCATACTAACTCCTAGTTGCACCACGTGCTACAACGAACTATTATAAAAACTTAGGATTTAAAATAATTACAATAATTACCATGATATCTGTATGTTAGAAAAGGATAAATTGAAGCGTGAAATTATTAAATTACACCAGTCTAAAGCAGTGCCGTATTCATTTGTTTAAAATATATACATATCTACTAAACACACACATACACATTCACACCCACACACAGACAGAGAATAAGAAACACACGAAACAGCTGTTGTTCTGTAAAACAGCATGTTCTAATACTAATGCAAAACAATATTGTCAATATGAGTAATACACTGGCCTGCAAAAGTAAGTATCACACTTTTCAAATTAATTTTTTTTCTTAACTATAGAAGGTAGAGATTTAAGATTAAAAACGTTTTGTTGCAAATTTTATAGGCTTTAATTCTTAGAAACTAAAATTATACATTAGTAACATTTCTAACTTAAAAAAAAATAAAACAATGAAAATAGACATTTTTAGTTTAGTGTAAAAAAATTCAACTAAAATGTATTATATAATGTATTATATACATGTTATTTAATTTTTAATAACTGGTATTTGCCTCCTCGAGCTCTGATTACAGCTTCGAGCCGGTGTGGCATACTGAACACTAGGTTTCGGAGCCGATGTTGGGGAATATTCTCCCATTCTTCTACCAGGGCCTGCTTTAGTGCCCTGAGGGTAGTAGGTGGTGGTCTGCGATTTCTGACTAGCCTCCCAAGCTCATCCCAGGCGTGTTCAATCGGGTTGAGATCAGGACTTCTTGATGGCCAAGCCATCACGCTGATACCGACCTCCTGAATATACTGTTGTACGATATGAGCCGTGTGTGGCCGGGCATTATCATGCATCAGCATCGATCCATCACACTATTACTAAATATAAATATATTTGCTAAATACGGCCCTGCATACTCATTGAGAATCTCTTGAGCATATCTTTGCCCAGTGAGGGTGCCATTTTCTATGGCTACTAGCTCTGTGAGACATTCTGATATGCCAGCCCATACATGTACACTGCCTACATCGTATTGGACTCTTTCTGAGATGCAGGCTTGAAGGTATCGCTCACCAGGTCGCCTGTAAACACTTCGCCTTCCATCAGAAGTGTAAAGGGAGACTCGAGACTTATCTGGAAACAAAATTCTTGACCATTCTTCTTCATCCCACTGCATGTGTTCACGGGCGTATCGCAGTCTCGCTACTCGATGCTGTCTCTCGAGTTTTGGGCCACTCGCTGGTCTTCGGGGTTTCAAATATGCTTCAGCAAGTCTTCTTCTCACTGTACTGTCACTAATGTAGTCCCTCCGGGTCTGAAGTAGCTGTTGCTGGACTTCAATTGCATTTTGGTGGCGATTTCTTAACACAGTGGAAATAATATAACGATCTTCTCGGGCACTGGTACACCTGGGTCTGCCATTACAAGGTCTCCTCAGATGGTGTCCAGTCTCTTCGTACCTTCGCTTTACCTTCTGGACCGTTCGTACCGTCACACCCACCATTCTTGCAGTGCGACGCATACTGATGCCTAGTTCCAGAAAAGCCATGATCCTAGCACATTCTTCAACTGAAAGAGGCATGATAAATAAATGTTATGTGCTTTTTAGCATAAATTTTTAAAACAAGACCCATCGATCATGAAAAAAATTTAAAACAGAAAGAAAAATGTGAATGGTAAAATTGTAATTCGGAAACGTCCACTTTGAAAAAGGAATGGTTTTGTTTTTGAAGTTTTTTTTCAGCCAATTCTTAAAAGAAGGTTACCGACTATACAGTTTTTATGTACAAAATTAAATTCTCTTTGGAGTCCTTTTTATTTCAAAAGTATATCTTGTGAACTTAAAACGTTATCCCAATTTTAAAAGTGTGATACTTACTTTTGAAGGCCAGTGTATAATATAATGGCCTTGAGAATTATGTATTATATTGTTGTTTATATAATTAATGTAACGCTGTTGATACCTAATATTTAAATAAGCCAACTCAAACCGCCAGCACTTGACACTTAAGCCAGGGCCAGCGGGCCCCAAACTAAAAAAAAAACCTCTTTCATGCCGAAGGTACAAATCCAACAGTAAAGTATACGGTGAAACGTGAGACCCGTAGTCTTGTATGTTAACAAGTCGAGCGGGCCGGAACGCATGTCTCCATCACGCTCAGAATGTGAGCGCTACAGTTAAGTCCGATGCTAAAACATGTATTCCCACAGTCATACTCAAAAGGCGTAGTCCCGATGTTATAGAAGTCAGACATTGCCCTTGCGACCCCAAAAAAGGAATTCGGCTAACTACAGACCTATTGCACCAGGTCTATTGCACCACACTACCGGCTCGAACCATTTGACCGCGTGCAACATGACAGCGAGAGTACTGTGTGATCGGCTAAATGACTTCTTTTTATGAAAGAGGATATAGCGTACGTTTCACATGATGTTAAGTGATCAACGCCACCGCCATTCTCTCACTAAACAACACCTGAGGAATCACTAAAGTGTTGAATTCTTTTAAGTTTTTTTCAATCATGTCGTAACGTGCTGGAAACATCGCGCAAGAAAGCTCATTCCGTTGTTTTAATATACTTGTAACTAAGTTTCCTGAAAACCACACTGTAGTGGAACGCCACACATCCAGATGCTGAAGATGATATCCAAGGCTATGACGTGTTGTACGAAGCGTATATAGCAAACTGTTATAAATTTGAGGATTTAATTATAATAGAGAGAGAGGTTATATTACAAGAATAGAGAGAGAGGATTTAATTAAGAAATTAAGTAACCGACATAGCCCAAAAGATTGCGAAACTGAATTGGCAGTGGGTTGGGCACATAGTTCGACGGACAGATGGGTGGTGGGGCAAAAAAGTCTTCGAATAGTTACCACGTACCGGAAGAGGCAGTGTTAGTAGGCCCAAACAAGATGGACCGACGATCTGGTCAAGATCGCCGAAATACGTTGGATGAAGGCAGCTCCGGACTGATAGTCGTGGAGACCTTGTGAGGCGCCTTTGTCCAGCAGTGGACGTCTTCCGGCTGATGATAATGATTAATTATTATAGTAAAATATATCTAAGTTATGCATTTATGGACGCAGACAAAGTCGCAGGTATTAGGTAGTATTTAAATAAGATACTTTTAAAAGAATTAAAACGCAAATAGTTACTGAATTTGAACGAAAATTTACAAATTTCATACATCCATATAGAGCTATCTGAATACCATGCAGACTGAAGCATGTAAAAAGTTCTGCTGAATTAGTGGATACATTTCAAATTATTCATATAAAATACTAGCTGACCCGATAGACGCTGTTCTGTCAATAGAAAAAAATATATAAGTATTCGCGAATAATGTAGTCCAAAGCCATTGGAAACGTGTGTTAAAAATGAAACAAAAACGTATTACTGAATGATTGTATAATATGTAGTAATAAAATGATAAGGATTAATATATCGTCTTTGTGTAAACAGCTTTTACATTACCGTTTCATATTTTCCAGTTTTTTAAAGTAGGTAATAAAATGCATTCAGACACCTCCAACAAATATCATTAATGTATACAAATATGTATACAAAACTTAATAAATTATATACCAAAACCTTCATAGATAACCACGCTGTCCATTGGTGAAAACAATGAAAATCGGTGCAGTCATTTTTAAGTTACCACGAACAGCCAGACAGATAGACGCGACGGAAGACTTTGTCTTATAAGATGTAGTGATGCTATCATTACTACATATTATAAAACGAAGTTGAGTATTTAAATTTATAGTGATCGCACCAAAGAACATACTAAACTACCCACATTGCAAATAAAATAAAAATAATGTGTCGCACATTAATCATAAACTGCTATCCATATCTAAAAGAAGCTTCCGTACTTTGTTAATTGTAAGATTCGTGCATAATTCTTTATCTCGCTCGTCAGCCCAACCACCACTGTTTTCAGTAAGGGCAAAACTTACATATGCATGATCTTCTATAGCAATCCTCGCTCGAACTTCAAAAAATGGTGGAAATAGTAGATCTCTGTGTTTATTATGAATATTTAAAGCACGATAAATTCCTTCCGATAAAGCACAATTTGTAACTTCATCACTTCTACCACATGTAACATCAAAAGATCTGGGCATTACACTTGATATTACTTTAAATGGTTCACCAATATTTTTGTTCAGAGATACATATTGTAAAGAAGACACCCAGGAATGTTCATCACTAAGACAAAATAGATGAAAACTTGAAACTATAGCGTTCCAAACAGTATGATCAAATCCAACCACATTGGCATGATAACGCGGATTCCAGGTAGTCAATTCAAGACTAGAAAAACTGTTTTCTTTTGCGCCATCGAAATAATTGCCGATTGAATAAATATTGTACTGAGGTAATGTTTTAGAAATGTTTTGCATATTATTTATAATGTACAAAAAGTCTTCAAAAACGTATTGATTTTGGTCCATGAAAAAAATAACAGCTTCAAAGTTTTTCGTACAAGACAGATCATCAAATACTTTATTTGCTGTCCACCACCAATGGTGCTTATCTTCTGACTGCTTTGGATCTCTGAAAAATCCATAAATATCTGGCGTTTCGCAACCGGTGCAATTCAGTCTCAGTGCTGTATTTAAATCCATCCCGTGTGGACAATCTCTTATATCGTATCCAGGAAATTCATTGGGATATAACTGCACGGAAAAAGGGTAAAAAATTTGCATTACGCGACAAAAATCTATCATCCTTATCAACCTGTTCACATTAGCGTCATAATACGAATGGGAAAATATTACCAGAGTATTTTGAATGTCTTGAACTGAGCTTAGTGAAGCTATAAGATATTTTAAGCTTTTCGAAAATTTGTGCACTTGTATTACTAAAACCACAGAATTATTTGGAACGGCTCCAAATTTGTCCAAGTTTTGAATGGACTCTTCTTTGTTATGTCGTAATATTATCTTTTTTAGACTAGATAAATCAATTGTTTGGCATCCTTGACATTGGAAGATAGTGAATTTTTTAGCAGATACAGGAATCTTTGACAGAAGTTCAAATTTTTGTAATTGTTCTTCAATATAATAGAGTACGACCATTGAAATTAAGGCAACATATAATAAATAATTCCTTAACATTTTAAAATTTTATTATTCAAATCATTTTTATATCCTTAGAAAAATTGAGTAAATAAAAGATTAGAAAACACTATAAAGACGCACAAAAAATGATTTCTTACTGTTTCTGACCATTTCTGACCATGGTAAAATGTTGACGCAAGAATTTTGATATAGTAGGCAAAGACAATTTAAACACTACTGAACGTAGTGCAAGTACAGTGTTCAAAAAAGTTTTTGTTTCCATTTCACTTTCTCGTACGTAAACCAATGACGTTCTCTACATATAGACAATGCACGTCATAAAAAATCGAAGCCAAAATATGCAAAATATAGCACATGCCATGCCAAGTTGCGACTGCTATGTCTATACATTTCTGCGTTTACTCCAGTTGTTTAAAATATTATTGGTCAGTAGGCAGCAATGTAAGCACTTTTCAGTTTAACTGAAAAAGTGAAATAAAACATAAATAAATACTGATTCGTATTTTTGTATTAAATTTATTTATTAACTGTAGTTAAA
Source organism: Leptidea sinapis (assembly GCF_905404315.1). Lineage (NCBI taxonomy): Eukaryota > Metazoa > Arthropoda > Insecta > Lepidoptera > Pieridae > Leptidea > Leptidea sinapis. The sequence continues at coordinate 5,064,795 of NC_066276.1, forward strand.
AAGATATATTAATCCTATATATATAAAAATGAATTGTTGTTCGTTAGTCTCGCTAAAATTCAAGAACGGCTTTTTTTTTTATGGAATAGGAGGACAAACGAGCGTACGGGTCACCTGTTGTTAAGTGATCACCGCCGCCCATACTCTCAACACCAGAGGAATCACAGGAGCGTTGCCGGCCTTTAAGGAAGGTGTACGCGCTTTTTTTGAAGGTACCCATGTCGTATCGTCCCGGAAACACCGCACAAGGAAGTTCATTCCACAGCTTTGTAGTACGTGCAAGAAAGCTCCTTGTAAACCGCACTGTGGAGGACCGCCACACATCCAGATGGTGAGGATGATATCCTAATTTGTGGCGTGTCGTGCGAAGGTGGAATTCGGCGGCAGGAATGAAGAAAAACAGCTCTTCGGAACACTCCCCGTGATAAATGCGGTAGAAGGCACACAATGAAGCGACGTCTCTACGCAACGCCAAGTGATCCAGCCGTTCACAGAGTACTGGGTCCCCGACAATTCGCGCTGCTCTGCGTTGCACGCGGTCAAATGGATCGAGCTGATACTGGGGTGCGCCAGACCAGAGATGACAGCAATACTTCATGTGTGGCCGGACCTGCGCTTTGTACAGTGCTAGAATGTGGGCCGGCTTGAAATATTGCCGTGCTCTATTAATGACGCCCAGTTTATTTGAAGCCAATTTGGCTTTGCCCTCCAGATGGCCACGGAATTGGCAATCGCTCGAGATTTCGAGACCCAGTATTCCGATACTAGGCGAGGCTTTTAGGGAAGTGTTGTCGAAGAGCGGTGATGCGACAAATGGGGTTTTTTTAGTGGTAAACGCGCAAACTTGAGTCTTCTGGGGGTTAAATTGGACAAGGTTCAATTTACCACATTCCGCGACCTTCTCAAGAGAGGACTCGATAGAACACACAAGTTTCTCCCGGCACTGGTCGACGATTTCCCGAGAGAGACGTGCATGGCCCGTGTATACGGCATCACCAGTGCTGTCATCTGTGAATGTTGGAGGTGTCCAACATATCATTGATATGCAGAAGAAACAGCGTAGGAGATAGCACACAGCCTTGGGGCACTCGGCATTCACGGGCTTCGGGTTCGAGCAATGTCCGTCGACAACGACCTGTATGCTGCGCCCAGTGAGGAAGCTGGAGGTCCACTTGCACAAGCTCTCGGGAAGCCCAAATGATGGAAGTTTAGAGAGGAGCGCCTTATGCCATACACGATCAAAGGCCTTCGCTATATCCAGGCTAACTGCCAGGCCTTCCCCCTTGCTTTCAATAGCCGCAGCCCATCTATGTGTTAGGTATACCAGAAGATCACCTGCCGACCGACCATGACGAAACCCGTATTGTCGGTCGTTGATCAACTGGTGACCCTCTAGGTATACCAAGAGCTGACGGCTAATTCTGCTCTCCATGATTTTGGAGAGCAGGGAGGTAATAGCAATAGGTCTGTAGTTTGCCGGATCCGAACTGTCTCCTTTTTTTTGGATCGGATGGACAAGGGCTGACTTCCATGAGTCAGGGACTACGCCTTTGGAATAAGAGTGCCGGAATAAACGCGTTAGCACCGGCGTCAACTCAGGGGCACACGTTCTAAGCACGATTGGAGAAATGCCATCCGGCCCGCTCGACTTCCTGACGTCCAACGAAAACAGAGCTCGCCTAACAGTTTTCTGTCTGAACTTCTGTCTTCTGTCTTCAGGCATAGAGCTCTGACACCGCGGGATGGTCGGCGGTGTTTTTCCGTTGTCGTCAAGAGTCGAGTTGGAGGCGAAAAGAGCGCACAGGAGATCGGCTTTCTCTTTTGCCGTATGGGCCAGGGTGTCATTCCTCATGTGCAACGGCGGCATGGACGGCTGGCTGAAGTTACCAAGAGCAGCCTTCGACAACGACCAGAACTTGCGTGTTCCGGTCGGGTAACTGGAAAGCTGCTCGCCGATTTTGACGACGTGTTTTGACTTTGCACGGGCGATTTGCCGCTTAAAAAATCTGGAAGCACGGTTGTATTTCCTCTTTAGAACTATGCAGTTCGGATCCTTTGTGCCCAGCGCCGCAACCCAAGTTCGATACGCCTGTTTTTTGCAGTCAGATGCTGCTTTAACTGACGCATCGAAACAGGGCTGTGATCTGCCACCGATCGGTACTACAGAGCTTGGTATAAAAATATCCATGCCCTGTAGTATCACATCGGCTACTGCAACGGCGCAGGCACTAGGATCATCCGAAGGGAAACAAACCCTGCTCCAAGGGTAGGATGCAAAAAAGGAACGCATCCTATCCCAATCTGCTGACTTGTAGTGCCAAACGCGGCGGGTCGCTGGTGGTCTGCGACGTGGGCGTCGTATAGGCACTACACTCCTGACCAGGCAATGGTCGGACGTTCCGAGAGGGGCGTCGACAATGACCTGGTAACCATCGGGATGTGTAGTCAGCAGAAGATCTAATAAGGACGGCATGTGGCTATCCAATTCCGGGAGCCGCGTTGGCGACTCAACCAATTGTGACAGATCGTACGCCAATGCAAAATTATGCACAGATCGCCCTGCGTAGTCTGTGGTACGTGATCCAAGCCATTCGGCATTGTGCCCGTTGAAATCACCCAAGACTACGATTTCAGCGGAGGGGATCTGTGCAAGCACGTCGTCAATTGCCGCTTGAACGCAGCCCATGAGATGATCGGTTTCTGCGTTACCACTATGGGACCTGTAGACACACGCATAGATGCGGACGCGGTCCTCTAAATCTACGCGGAGCCAGAGAGTGGACAGGTCCCTACCCTCAAAATTGCCGAGACGGCGACAGCAGATATCCTCCCTAACGTACACACATACCCCGGCATGAGGCAAAAAATTGTGCTCAATTTTGTACCCGGGGTACGTTAAATATGACGTATCGCTAGGTCGAGATATCTGCGTCTCCGTAAGGAAACACAAAGCCGGAAAAAATTAAATAAAAACAACAATTTTGTTTTTCCTTTGATGTGTCCCCCGTCGTCCGATATTTGTTTTGTATGGACATATTTTCTATGAGAGAAATTATTGATGCACGGTTTGACAGTTCTGCTGTGAAACAATATCATTACAACAATCTTGATGTTATGATATATTATTGACAAATTAATAAAAAACATTGTTTTATTTATTATATACAGAACAACGTCTGTCGAGTCAACTAGTATTAAATAAATAATTCAAATTCAAATATTTTTATTCAAAATAGGATGTGAAATCACTTATTGAAAGTCAAAAAAAACTACCACCCATTCCAAAGTGAATGCCTCAGGCCTGAGAATGGGCGCAACAAACTCAGCGGGCTTTTTTTTTTCATCAAAAATATGTTTTACAATTAAAGTAACATTTACAAAGTAACATTGTACAATTAAACTTATTATTTAATAGCCTGAGGGCGGTCGCTCCATTCCCAATCTGTGGTATCATTAAGAAAGTCATTTATGTTATAGTAAACTTTACTACACAAACGTTTTTTAACAATTCTTTTGAATAACGTAACACCTTTGTTTTGAACATTTTCTGGGATCTTGTTGTAAAATCATATACATCGCCCCACAAAAGACTTACTAACTCGACTAAGCCGAGTAGTAGGCATCATCAGTTTATGTCTGTTCCTTGTGTTAACATTATGGTTATGACAGTTTCTAGCAAATACACTTATGTGCCTATGAACATACATTACATTATCAAGAATATATTGAGAAGCAACAGTCAAGATGTTAATTTCTTTGAATTTTGCTCTCAATGATTCTCTAGGACCTAGGTTATAAATAGCGCGAATAGCCCTCTTCTGCAGCACAAATATTGTATTAATATCAGCAGCGTTGCCCCATAGCAATATACCATAGGACATGATACTATGGAAATAACTAAAGTATACTAGTCGCGCCGTATCTATGTCAGTTAATTGTCTAATTTTTTTAGCCGTGTATGCTGCAGAACTAAGTCTGTTCGCCAATCCTTCAATATGGGGGCCCCGTTGTAATTTGGAATCTAGAGTTATGCCAAGAAATATAGCAGATTCCACCGGTTCTATCACCTCTCCGTTTAACAAAACATTTGCATTTACATTTTTGACATTTGGTACGGTAAATTTAATGAATTTAGTTTTCTTGCTATTTAACAATAGGTTATTAGCGCTAAACCAGTACACGATGTCAGATAAAATATCGTTCACTTCGTCATACATAGCTTGGTTTCTTTTCACTTTGAAAATCAGTGAAGTGTCGTCCACAAACAATACTACCTTATGTTTTTTCTCTATAAGATTAGGAAGATCATTTATATAGATAAGGAAGAGGAACGGTCCGAGAATAGACCCTTGTGGTACCCCCATACTGAGAGGAGTCCCAGGAGATCTCCTGCCATTCACGTCGACCCTCTGAATTCTATTGTTTAGATATGAAGTCAGAAGATCGAGCGAAGTTCCTTTTATGCCATAGTGGTATAGCTTCCTGACCAGCGATGAATGTTGAACACAATCAAAAGCCTTAGATAAATCACAGAAGATACCAACTGCATTCTGCGATTCCTCCCAGGCATCAAAAATATTCTTGATCAGCTCAACACCTGCATCCGTTGTTGAACGTCCCCTAGTAAAGCCAAATTGTTTCAAATGAAGTAACTTATGAGAGTTAAAGTAAGTAAGCATTTGGCTTAAAATTATTTTTTCAAAAATTTTACTAAGGGTCGGCAAAACCGACACAGGACGATAGTTGTTCGGGTCAGAAGAGCATCCCGACTTCAATATTGGTGTAATTTTACTATGTTTCAGAAGGTCAGGAAACACGCCACGATTAATACAATTATTAAATACTATTGCAAGATATGGTGCAATGACATCAATTATTGAACTTATTATTTAAACAGAAATTCCCCATATATCAGCAGTTTTTTTCATGTCTAGAGATTTAAAAGTTTTAATTATTTCTCCAGGGCTAACAAAACTAAAATTGAAACTTTGTTGACATCCTATAACATTTTCCAGAAGAAGTGACTCAGCAACACTGGTGGAGGAGACAAGAGTGTTTGTAATAGAAACTGGAATCTCAGAAAAAAATTCTCAAAAGCAGTAGCGACTTCCTGCTGAGATTGAATTATTGTATTGTTTATTGATAGATTATATTCAATGTTGCGGTCTTTCAATCTTCCAGATTCCCAGTTAATAACATTCCCAGTCATCTTTATTTTATTTGGTGCATTTTTAATTATTTGTCTGATATGCATAGACTTTGCAATAGAACAAACACTTTTAAATAATTAAGAGTATTTTTTAACATACTCGAGAAAAGATGCATCATGATTATACAATGATCTCTCACTATACAGTTCATATAGCCTTTGTCTGCTCCTATGAATGCCAGCTGTTGCCCAATCATTAAATGACAGGAGACCACCTGATTTGACTGTCTTAGAAGCAAATATAGAAGCAAACTCTGTTTTAATTATTTTAAATAACATATCATACATTTCATTTGGATTAATATTATATTTGAATAAATCCAAATTTGAGAGTTTAACTGACACATTGCCTCTATATTTCTCCATTCGCCTATTATTCACATGAACAAACGTAAACTTTTTAATTTTAGTACATTTATTGACCTCAATATTAAAAGAGGCTAACTGACCAAAGTGGTCTGAACTCAGTTTATTAATTATTGCCTGAGAAATGGGTTTATAATTGGTAAATATGTCATCAATACAGCTTTTGGAGGTGCCAGTTACTCTAGTAGGCTCTAAGAAAATATTGTTTAAATCATATGATTTGAATAAAGATCTGAATCTAATACTGATGAATGGTTGAGGATTTTTCTAATAAATTAATATTAAAATCACCACATATCATGATATACTTCTTAGACTCAGATAATTTTAATAAAACCTCCTCGACTTTCAAATAATTCATATACTGCATCTGGGGGTCTGTATATACTAACAACAATGGCGCGCTCGAGCTCTGCACAGGCTATTTCAATTGTACGTTCAACAGAGAGGCCCACAATATCTTCTCGTTCTTTGAATTTAAATAATTTACTTACAAGAATAAGAGCTTGCAAATGTAGCTTTTTCTCTGCTAAAGGCAATAAATATAGGTATGTGCAATTTGGCGGATAGGTACTAAGATACATCAAGATATAAAAGGTAAGCGTAATTGTTACTGTAACCGATTTTGTTGCTTGCTGTACAGAAAGGACGTAATATTTCCTAGTGATGCAAGAGATAATAAAACAGTAATTACATAAATGTTATAGACTTCTGTCCAAAGCTTCTTAATCTCTTGGCTGACTATCTCCGTGATCGGCAGCAGTTTGTTAGACATGGAATTTATGAATCGAACCCTTACTATCCCCGCTCTGGGTGAATCAAGACTCAATCCTAGGACCATGATTATTTTTTAAATGGTAAATGACTTACCCGAGATTCCCAAATATGCGCAGTGTCTCCTTTACGCAGACGACCTACAATTATATGCTAGCATCCAAAATGAGGTACAATGTGAGGTTATTCAGGCTGACAAAGAAGCTGTTTATAATTGGGGTGTGCATAATAAAACAGAATTTAATCTCGCTATATATCTGCACCATCTGGAAATTATTTCTTCCGGCGCCTATGCTTATAGGGTTCGTATTAAGGAATGCGCGCGATTTCCACAGCGTCAATATAATACAACTGCTTTATAGTATCCTTGTGCGTAGTAAGCTTGAAGCGAAATCGTGGAATCCTTATGAAGTAACCTATTTCCTTATGCTGGAGAAAGTACAAGCGGAAACTGGGTTACAACCGTACTTGTATTCATCGGTTGCCTCGGATACAACACTCTAGAAATATAAAATAAAATAGATAGATGCCCCTGATATTCATAAATTCAAATATTTTTATTCAAAATAGGATGCGACATCACTCATTGAAAGTGATAATGAGCTGATTCGATTGTATACACCTGACAATTATAATCGTAGCAGAAATCACCGTCTTCTGGCGGTATACGCGTGTCGCACGGTAGTACGCACTGCGGCACTCGTGCCGCGAGTCTTGAAATTATTTTATCACCTCGTAGAAGCCCGCCCTGATTGTGATCTATTTACTAACAGACTTGAGGTATTGGTCATTGGCTCCAATTTTGTAAGTCCTCGCATAATAGTGTCTGCAATAGCAATGTACTTGATGATTTAATCAAAATAAATAAATAAACTTTTTTGTTTAATTTAATGCCCATATAGTAATATATAGTTTTTCTATAACGCACATATTGACAAATAGATATATAATTAGTCAAGCAAAATCGAAATCAAAAATTTATGACCAAATCGGTAAAAATATTTTAATTACTCGTATGTCATTTACTCGAAAACTTTTTGATGATATTTTTGTGGAAGAAGTTGTCCTCCACAAACGAGCGTACGGGTCACCTGATCTTAAGTGATCACCGTCACCCACATTCTCCTACAACACCAGAGATATCACAGGAGCGTTGCCGGCCTTTAAGTGAGGTGTACGCGCTTTTTTTGAAGGTGCCCATGTCGTATCGTCGCGGAAACACCGCACAAGGAAGTTCATTCCACAGCTTGGTCGTCTTATGTCGAAAAAAGTTTCTTGAAAACCGAACTGGGGAGGACCGCCACTCATCCAGTTGGTGGCGATAATATCCTAATTTGTGACATGTCATCAATCAGGTCAAACACTCCTCGGAACACTCCCCGTGATAGACGTAGTAAAAGACGCACAATGAAGCGACGCGACGTGTCTACGCAACGCCAGGTGATCGAGTCGTTCACAGAGCACTGCATTTCGACAATTCGAGCTGGGGTGCATCGATAATATTAAATATATATTTGTGCGACAATATTTTGATAAAATTGTTAAAGATAAATTCGCCGGTCGGCGGTCTCTGCGGTTCAAAGCTAAAGCTGTTGGAATTTAGGTAGCGTCATTATCGGTTGGGATCTAAATTAGTGCATGATAAATCAGCTAATAACCGCTTTGTGTACTGAACCTCTTTGGCGTGTGACAAGGTCTATCAGGGCAAGAAAAAAAAAACTCATTTATTGTAGTATTCACCGCTGCCCACACTGAACACCTGTCTGTGTGGTTGTATGGTACCCATGACCATGTCGTACCATGCTGGAAGCGCCGCACAATGATTCCTTAGTTTAGTTATACGTGGCAGAAAGTTCCCTGGAATCTTATAAAATATCGATCAGACATTTCAGGATCAGAAGGAACAATTTTTTATTATCAGAAATATATAATTATGCATTGTGTATGTATATGCATAATAATGAAGCATGGATTTTTTTACTAATTAGGTAATTAATTAAAAAAGAGCTTACATTCAATCTCATATGTATACAAGAAAAGTAAAGCTTCATTTTAATTATCGTTTTCATACAAATAAAACTATTTCTATAATAAAATATTTTTTTTTTTAAAAAAGCGGCAATACAAAAATTCAAGATCCATCATTCCGAATATAAGAAAGAATATTTTAAGAAAATCCAAGTTCTCACTAAATTTGCAGTTCCCGCGTTTACTTTTCGTGTTACCAACTGCATGTCGTTTCCAAGTTACCAACAAAACAAAATGTATCAACTGCAACTCTTATCAACAATAAATAATTAAGCGGAGCCCGATTATAAGTGGAAATAAAAGCAAATATAGAAATAAAATATAATACTTATTATATATTGAACTCCAAAATAATAAAAATAATGAACTTTATCAAACATGACAAAAAGAAACTCGAGTCAAAAGGAAGTATCCGGTCCATAAAATCGCCGCTAGACGGCGCCTGTAGTTTAACGTCACTTGAGTAATGTGTATCTTTATGTCCCTTCTGTTTTGAAACCCAAGCAAGCTTGGTAAATTTATACTTGTGGTACTTATAGTTTTATTCAGTGTTTTTTGGTGCGAATTCTTCAATATTTAAAGATGGAAAAGAGAGTCGCGTTGGAATTAAGAGGAAAGAGTCCATTACAGGTATTTATTGAAGTCTTAGCATCTTATGTTGGAATGTTTTGTCGATACATATTTTGCCAATCACATATTATGTTTATAACAGAAAGATATTATCAATTAACGGGGTATAACTATTCGTCTAATTATATCAAACACAAATTGTGTATTCATTTTTATATTTAAGATGTGGCGTACTTGTTTATAGGCATCCTTGTTGCTGTGTTACGTCCGCTTTTATCCACGTTACAATAAAAGACGATAAATAATGATTATAATATTAATTTTGTAGAATTAAATTAAAATAACTATTATGTACTTGAAACTTACGAATCTATCTAGATTCAGTTTTAGTGCGAAGTTATGTGTCGCGTGTTTGAGGTTAGTATTATAACACAACTCGGAGATAATTTCCAATTGAATGTTTATTCTTAAGTTTTCACATTTGGCGTTAAATATATAAATAAGTTATTTTCTATAAATAACATTTTATTTATCTCTGAGGAAGCATTCATTGATACATGTAAGTTATGAAATACAAAACGCAATATTTACGTAGTAACAAAATTTTAGATGTTTCAATGTAACAATTCTAGGTGAGTACCTATGTTCCGGTACTTATTTTAGGTAGTTTAATGTCTTAAATATTTTTTTTTAATAATAATAGTATATTTGATACCTAGTCGACAATCGACATTAAAATAATTATTACAGTAAATTCAAACTTTCGATTCAATCTAGTCTGTCCTATTTGGCGCCTTTTTGCTATATTGCGTCATTTCTTTTAATTAATTATAATATTAATGACAAAAATGTTTCTAATAAGTATAACAATAATAACATTGCATTTTATTGACGCACGCCTTACCGATATGTATGTATAGCGGCCATATTTATTGCGTCGTGATGATTCGTGTCATCCGCCATTGCAAGGTTAATAACTTTTATCATATTCGGCTAAACTGAACCACATGATTGAAGAATTTAGACAAATAAATATAGGAATTATCACATATTTGGTGTAATTATACCGTTTTTTGAATACAATTCACTTATTTGTGTATTTATTTAACTATAACAATCAAGGCCCTTCGACAACTTGCACCATTTTCATGTTTGACGTATTGTTGAGAATCATGTTGTATGAGCATATTGAGCTACTAATTTTAAATGCTACTTTCTTTTAACTGTACAGTAGTAACAGCTTATTACTGAAAAAGGTTTTCATAAAAAAAACAGACAATTCTACCATTTTCTTCATTTGTATGATTGTACTTTTTTGGGAATACTTATTAATTAGTATATCTATACATCGTCATAGAATAAATATAGTCTTTGCTGTACATACTATTGACGTTTCTTTCGACTCTATGGTTATAAACCTAAAGAATTGGGTTAATATGTTGCCAGAATGAGAATAGGTTTTTTTAACTATTAGATAAAGGCTACATAGCCTTTAAGAATGGGACAATTTAAAAAACCAACAAGTATTTCGTAAATTTTATAATATATATAGGTAATAATAGTTGACATAACTCAGGTCTTATAAAGTCTGGAACATTGACTACCAGCATAGTTTTGCTGGAAGTTATTAGGTAACATAAAAAAAGAAGGTTAAAAAAGTCCATATTATGCATTGGCTCAAACTTTTTACTTCCACACCATTGTCACCCAGAACACGTCCACTGCTGGACAAAGGTCTCCTCCAAAGGTTTTCATGACAATCGGTCCTGCGCTCCCCTCATCCAATGAATTCTGGTGATCTTGACCAGGTCTTTCGCCCATCTTGTGGAAGGCCTACCAACACTGCATCTTCCGGTATGTGGTTTCCATCAAGGAGCCACTGCCACTTCAGTTTCACAATCATTTGGGCTATGTCGGTGACTGTGATTCTCCCATGGATCTCCTCATATCTGATTCAATCTCCAAGGAAAACACGGAGCATAGCCCTCTCCATTGCCCTCTGAGTGACCATGAGCTTGCTCATCAGGCTCATAGTTAGTGATCATGTTTACTTCTACATAAAAATGTAATTTTGTGTACTGGTAAAAAACCATTTGTAACTAGTCCATAAATACTGCACAAGATCAAAGAAAAAAATTCTTTGCAAATAACATTTATTACTCTTAGTGTGTTAGTTCAATATGTAAATATAAAACATTTTAAAATATAAAAAGCTTATTTGAAGTGGTGTCCATTGGATGCAAATACAGTCCTTTAAACAATGAAGCTAGTTTTCAAAAAGGGCACTCACTCTTTCCATGGGAAAATTCTTTACTGCTAATTGTACGGATTGGTTGTAGCGGATTAAGATCAGGACTAGAAAACAGCCAGTCTTCAACTCTGATGAAGTCCAAAACATTTGTTTCCAACCAAAGCTGCATAGACCTTGTGCTGATGTTTTGATACCTTTTTCACAAAAATATGGCTGTCACTCCTTCATAGCTTATAACCAAAACAACATTGAAGTCAGATAGTGCGCATGTTGACTAAATAGGAAGCTTCCTTTGCGGAAGATAGCTTTGAGCATATATACAGTGATTTTTTTTTTTGTTAAAATATTGCTCGATTGTAAAAAAAATCTCATCTGTAAACAACAAATTTCTGTGACCTTCCTTTGTGTACTGCTTCAGTTGGTACCACCCTATTATATTTTAAATTATTAGTTTAGAAATGACCAGTATGTCTCTTATAGGCTGCAAGTCCTAAGTCATCTTTTAAAATACGCGACATGGTTCTAGGTACTTCTTATCTTCATCTCCCAAGATAAAATCTTTTGCTTTCAGGCAGGATTTCTTCAAATTCTTTCCCTTACTGCTTTGACCACATTTTTCGTTCAAATACTACGTGGACGCCCAGATATTTTTCTGTCACAAACAGAGGAGGTCTCATTGTACCTGTTAATATCCCCGTACACGAAACATTTATTAATACCAAGTGTATGGAGAGTTTATAAAATTGCATTTGGCTCCATACCTACATTGTGTAATGCAATCACAGCAATTTGGTTCTCTTCATCACCCCACTCCATTTTAATATCGCAAAATATTGTACAATGTATTGGCGCCAAATTAAGAAAACTCAATGAACACTTATATAAAAATGACAGAAATTCAAATGTAATATTTTGTTTATTTTTAATTGTAACAGTATTTATGGCGAGACTAAGTATAAGAAGGTTTCAATTCGTCTTTTAAGAAGAAGTTTACGTCTAGATTTTTCTGATCAATAAAAAAAAATATTTGTGTATTAATCCTAGAAGTGAGGGTTATCGTTTTGAAAACATCACAAATTGTTTTTCTGATAATATAATTATAAGTATTTGTTTACAGATAAAAGAGTTGAACTTGGACAACTGTAGGAGCACCACAATTGTAGGGCTCACTGATGCATATGTCAACCTCGAAATTTTGAGCCTTAACAATGTGGGCTTAACTACTCTTAAGGGGTTTCCTGCTCTACCCAAGCTGCGAAAATTGGAGTTATCTGACAACAGAATTTCAAGTGGCTTAAATTTCTTGAATGGATGCAAAAAACTAACACATCTCAACCTCTCTGGAAACAAAATTAAAGATTTGGAGACTTTAAAACCGCTAGATGAGTTTACTAACCTTAAAAATTTGGATCTCTTCAATAATGATGTCACTAACATTGAAGACTACAGGAGTAAAGTTTTTGCTTTACATCCGTCACTGAAGTATTTGGATGGGTATGTTTCATAAATTACATTTCATGCATTTTATTTCATTCATCTTTAGTTTTTGTCTCTCAGAATGTTTGGGTTTTACAAGAATCCTGAGTTGTAATGGGCAGGGCGTATCAATTACCATCAGCTGAACGTCCTACTCGTCTCATCCCCTACTTTCATTAAAAAAAATGGAAACGTTTTGGAGGACACGTTAGACATAAGTTGAAAAGTCCCAGTGCTCAGTGTTCTACAAATAAACATTTGAAAAATGTGTTTCAGATTTGACAAAGATGATGTGGAGGCGGAAGACAGTGATGCAGAGGAAGAGGATGAAGTGAATGGCAATAATGACAGTGAGGAGGAAGGTGAGAGTTTCATTCATAAAATATAGACATGCCATGTAACGGAATGATTGCTGCTAAGAAGATGAACAGGGTAACCCAAGTCAGTGTGTCACCTGAGGAACGGGAAAGACGTCGTTGCCTTTAAAATGTAATCCAGACCGGAGTTCCACAATATATAATCGCTTTGTTCACTCCAGAGTGCACCCACGCCTAAATTTGTGAGAACTCTCCGAATGCTAGAGAGTCGCTATTGGCACGTGCTCAGATTAGCTGAGTGTTTTTTTTTTCATATTTTTTTTTATGGAATAGGAGGACAAACGAGCGTACGGGTCACCTCGTGTTAAGTGATCGCCGCCGCCCACATTCTCTTGCAACACCAGAGGAATCACAAGAGCGTTGCCGGCCTTTAAGGAAGGTGTACGCGCTTTTTTTGAAGGTACCCATGTCGTATCGTCCCGGAAACACTGCACAGGGAAGCTCATTTCACAGCTTTGTGGTACGAGGAAGAAAGCTCCTTGAAAACCGCACTGTGGAGGACCGCCACACATCCAGATGGTGGATGATATCCTAACTTGTGGCGTGTCGTGCGAAGGTGTAATTCTTTCATTAAATACTGTCATCATCATAATTATAATTAATGTGAACACGCATTTTTCGTCCCATCTGTATATTCGTGTGTGCTTCTGGTATTTAAAATGGAGGGTAAAGAGAACTGAATTTGCTATGATATGCAATTTCCTAAACTTCATTCTCTTGGTATCTTAGTACTGGGATGGTGCCAGTACAATGAAACCTTTTCCGTGTGTATCTTTAGTGTCTAATAATAGTATAGCTCATTTATATGCACATACCACATTAAGCATTGGCCCTTATCTAACCAATCATTTTATTATGAATAGGTTTGTAAATCAAAAACCAAGACGCTAAGTTAAAATTTATTTAATGAGGAGAACATTTGTGAGATTGTGTTCCATAATATGACATGATGTTCTTAGTATTAGACAATATTTAATGCTACTTGGACAGTTTCAGTTCCTCTGTATCTGGTTCAGTTTTTATAGGATTAAAACCCCACAATTGATAATATTAGATTCAACTCTTATAGATAGATATGCATACTTAACTATACTATACTAATGTTCAAACTTATTTTTCAATCCCAGATTGAAGTGATAACTTTGAACATATATTGTTTGCAATTTTAATTTACAATTCACATCACTAAAATTCCAGATTTTGTGAAAGACATGGGGCAACTTGTTATTAGTGATGATGACAGTTTATCCGCAAGACCTGCTGAATTGAAACCTCCTTTATTACTGACACTCTATACTGTTTATGGTCTTCTATTTCATATGGGCTCACTTTTGCAAAGTAAGCATCAAACTGTATATTTTTTGATGCTTCTTCACAGAGCTAATATTAATTTTATTGTCTACTAGCTGACCCGACAGACGTTGTTATGTATATAATAAATAAAATAATGTTTTTATATGGATTTGTCAATAATATATCATAACATCAAAAATTACTTCGTAAAATATGCACCCTGCTGTCGTAATGAAATTGTTTCACAGCAGAACTGTCAAACCGTGCGTCAAAGAAATTCTCTCATAGAAATTATGTATGAACACATCAAAGGAAAAGCAAATTTGTTGTTTTTTATTTAATTTAACAGCATTTTCCTATTTATTCACCCTTTTAACCTTCTCTGGACTTCCACAAATAATTCAAGACCAAAATTAGCCAAATCGGTCCAGCCGTTCTCGAGATTTAGCGAGACTAACGAACAGCAATTCATTTTTATATATGTAGATTATAATTTTTATACATAGATATATTTTTTACTTAAGATCTATAGTGTGTACACACTAGATTTTTCACCCATTGAGCACCTCTGCCCTTTTAAAGGTCTTTTTACTGTTATATTTTTATAAGATAATGTTTATTAATATTATCTCAATGTAAATTTGTTTTGCTTCAGGTTCATTCAATGAAGAGGAAGATGAAGATGAAGCAGAGGATATATCATTAAGTGCAGTTTACAATGCCAATTTAGGTAAAGTATAGAAGTAATTTTGACTTATTTATTTCATAGACAGATGGGTACAGGTTTTTACCTTTACACAGTTCAGTAGGTACCTTTTATGTATACGGAATGTTTAATTTTGTCACTATAAAGGTCTCTTATTATTTCAGTATATAGAATTATTTATTCCCATTAAGACAAAAAAGTCACTTACATGAGAAATAACTTAAGTAATAAATAAGGTTAGTATTAATTACTTATCCGGTATGAATATGTGGTTAGTATAAAGAATTAGTGGTTAATAATAGTACAATAATCTAGTGTGAGGACACATTGATATATCACAATAGCAAGTGACTTCTAACAAATACAGTAAATGAGTAACAAGATTATTAGCAAAATAGTTGATACAAAGTAACAATCAAGACAGGTTCTTGGGTTGTGGTACAAGTTATATGCGATTTTATTTTATATTGACATTGCTTCGTATATGAGATAGCAATTTTCTTTTAAAAATATTAAGTGAAGGTGCTACTTTGATATCCTTTGGAAGATTGTTATAGAGTTAATTATTTAATGAATTTATTATAATGGTATTTTTATTTAATTATATACACAAGAATTTGCTTTAGGGTCAGGTTTAGCTTTGTTAAAACTGTACTTATAGAATGTGTATGTATGACATAGATAGATAAGCATTCAGATTAAATTATTTTTTAAAAGACAACCCAAACGTCTATGTAAGTATGTATTATATGCTCATACTTTTTATTTATAAAAAAGTCATACTTTCACGAAGTTAGTTTACGAGATAGTTTTTGACTTTCAATAAGTGATTGCATATTATATTTTAATTAGAAAGATTTGAATACACTTTCGTTTTTATAAGTAATAAGTTATTAGTTTCAAACCAATTTATAACTTTAGTTACATAAAAGCATTGTTTAATAAGTTACGTAAATAGAATATCAGATATAGAATTACCCCTTTTTTTATAGAGGAAGAGAGTTCAGAGAGCTCAATGTTTGAGGCTAGTGATGTGGAAGAAGAAGAGGAAGAAGATGATGAGGATGCAGATGGCGATGGAGATGATGCAGAACAGAACTCAAAAGCACAAGGTATTGAATCTTCATTCTTAATTTAAAGTATGGATGATATGTGACTGTACTTCCTATATGCATATATTATTATGTATGTCATAAATTCTATATATTCAATCACGTAATATTTTAAGGTGCCCGGTAAACCCCACAATGTGGAACAGAAATTATGCCCTTTTATGCATTTTTATGAAGCTATATAGTTCTGTTTACTTTTTTTAAATCTTTAGTAATGCACTCAACCAATCATGAACCTCCAGTTCTAGGTATGCCTGAATAATCGCCAGTTGATGAACAGCCGACATCAACAGTATATTTATCGGACATCAATAGTGTATCGCCATTTTAGATCGGCTGGCGATCTACCATTACAGATAGTCTGGTATAGCACGAGGCGTTCATCTCATTAATTATTTCTTCAGGCCTCGCCTATCATACGTATCTTGATGGCGACTGTAGAGCTTGATTTGCCGTTACCAAACCGGCCGGTTCTTTTGAATTTTGAAGAAATTTGAATCTTCTGTCGAAACCACTCTGAATGGCTTCATTTGTATATCACCCCTCTTTGAAAATACTTCTCTCTGTGTCTATTTCTTCGTATTGGCACAGTACAGAAACTGACAGTCGCCTTAGATATTTGAGGAGGAGCCGACACCCCATTGGCGTACACGGCAGCACGTAGGGTTGTCACTTTTTTTTAAATATTTTTTTAAAAATAAATATTATAAATATATAGTAAAGTTCTTCATAGCAACGAATACAAAATGGCAAAGAACATTCAAATTGATTTTTACAATTTTTTACATAATATAAGGCCTTTGTCTAACAGTGGACGTGAAATGATGATAATATAATGTAACTAATGAACAGTAAATAAATTTCCAAATAAACTTACAAATGGGAAACGGGCAAATATTTCCGGTTCCTAGTTTTACTGGATATGAAATTTCTACCGCACGATTGCCCTGTCTAGACGGCTTCGTCGGATGACTGTTTGTTGATTTATAGACTGTGGTATCGTCATACATGCGAGCAATTCCTTATTCTAATGGTTTTATGGCGCGGGTTTGCTGGACCCCAGTATCACCTTGAATCATTTCATCGCCTGCAACCCTTGATACTCGCAGTGTCAGTAAATATCTTAGCACTGCAGACAGATATCGCTACATTGCATCTTCTGCTGGATTTATCGCTATGAGTGTTTCACCTGCCGCCTCTGCGAACTTCGCTACAAACTAGATTGTTATCATCCACACA
Source organism: Leptidea sinapis (assembly GCF_905404315.1). Lineage (NCBI taxonomy): Eukaryota > Metazoa > Arthropoda > Insecta > Lepidoptera > Pieridae > Leptidea > Leptidea sinapis. The sequence goes on from NC_066276.1 coordinate 5,082,196, forward strand.
ACCACACTGGACTGTATTCGGTCTTTCCAGGATACTAAATGGCAATATTACACCCCAGGTAAGAGGTTTTCCACTCTCTTGTGACTCCGGTGGTGCCAAGAGCCTCCTTGGCTACAGTGATCACTTACGATAATGTGACTCATATGCTTGTTAAGCCTTCCATTCCATAAAACATCTAGTAATAGGTATAAAAGATTAGTTAAGGCAAACTTCTAATTGAAGAATTTTTAACAGATGGCAATGAAAATGCACACGGCGAGCCTGAAGAGAGCACTCGGGGTAAAAAGCGAAAACACGACGATGATGAGAATTGAATACTTTGTTGCCTTAACAGACTCGTGTCCTGATGCCACACACAATCAACCCCAACCATTGTATCGATCAGTTGGAGCAAACAAATTATACTGCCATTACGGTTGTAATTTATACAATTATTGGTAATTATAACAAAAAAATCCACTTATTTTTTTTACTAATCCAGAACATTTCTGATACAGAGTGGCACTGTTTGGTATACCAACAATAATTTCACCCCCGGATCCACTGATAGGGTTTTTTTGTAATTCAGATATTTTAATTATTATCATTTCTTCACAATACATTATATTGTAACTGGCTTATGAGACAATATATTGTTAAGTGATTTTGCAATACAATATTCATGTTTAGCCTGTCTGGAATATTAAACATTCATAACATTTAGTTAGCGAACAACCATTAAATTAATATCGGGTTTTTAGAGCTGCTCTGTGTATGAGGTGGCAATTTCTTCATTGACATTAAATACATTATCCGGTTTCATAAACAAAATGAGTTTAAGATTTGCCTTATACTGTTATATAATATATACCCCAATTAATTAATAATTGATTCATAGGTGATGTTATTATGTTTAGCATTATGGAGATGTCTAATACTAAATTGCGATTTAATAGTTTGGAAGTTTCACAAATCATAAAATCAGTCATGTGTAAAACCTGTGACTGAAACACTCAAAGGTTTATTGAAAAAATTGTTTTAAAATATGGCTGTAATGATTGTCTGACAATCAATTGTTTGGATTGATAGTGTGTTGCTCCATTTACTAGTTTTAAGTGTACAGAGCTCCGATGCATCGGACAATAAACCTTACCTTTTGATGAATAAGGGTGTATTATGAATCACACCTTGCAATAGATGGTTTTAAAGCTAGAATAAATATTTTTCAATACCGATAGCTCAAGAAATGATCTGATTTGTTAAATTATTAATGTGATTCATTTACTTGGTACTGTTTGTGTTCGGGTTCAAAGGCTGTTGTTGCCATTGTAGGTCGAGGCTCATGAGACAGTACTTGTAATAGTCAGGTGACCACGCCGAGTGATGCCTTGTATTACGACTCACAGTGACGGACTAATCACTCACAGATTGATATCATCTAGTATTATTTATCACATCAGTATCTGTAATATATTATATGGTTCTTGATTGTTAATTGTAAAAGCATATAATTAAATAATATTTGTCAATAATGTGTAAGTACAATTGTGTTTCATAATTCACTCATATTCATAAAGTGCTGGTCAATCTCGGTACAATTGAACCTTGTAGTTGTCACTGAATGAGGCTCACTCCATCCATAACTGGCTCAGGTTAGTTTTAACAACTGTAATGTTAATAAAAATTATTTGAATCTATGTCATTGGAATTATCTAGTTAAAAGCTTTAGAAATAAAATTAAGTTCCCATTTCATCATACATATTTGGAAATGTAAATAATTTCTACTTTTGTTTTGAACAGTTGTTGGGACACTTGAACCAGAAATATCAGTTTCTGAAGGTTTGTAAATATCACTAACATTTTATGATCATGAAATAGGTTTTTTAAATATTATCACAGTTTTAACTGAGACCACACATGCTTTGTGTAAGAAACTATCGGTCTTAACTTTAAATTAATAGTTTATGATCTGAATAATGTTTATTTATATTTGCATGAATAACAAGTCTGAAAAGCCAAAGTCTATAAATTTAAAAGGCAAGTAGGACGAGCCTTGTGATGTTCAGAAGCTGATAATGTGATGTGATTTCAATATTAATTAATTATAATAAAATGTTTGAGTCAAGTTTCCATATCCCCGAGTTACCGATGCGGCTCTGACACATGAAGTGATCACCTGTGTCGACGTGTGTTGTGTGGACCGTGGAGTTTGTTGTCCGACATGTTGTTTTGATTAAATTGTTTATGTAATAATTATTTTTTATTCTATTGACTATAAATTAAATCATTGAAGAAGTGCATGATATTAATTTAAGAATAAAAGAGCTCTCAAAATTCTGAGTAATTTAATGATTTATATTTAACCTCATTCCTTTGTATAATATTCCAATTTGGAATATTCCGCCTGTGTTACAATAATTGTTATATCAACGGTATAAAATTATAAATTCATTGAATAAAAAAATAATTTTAATGTTTTACATTAACATAGAAAAGAGTTATATTGGTCAATTAGATAATATTGACAAATGTGATGTTGATATACATTTTTTACATTTATATTAGACAACAATGTTTATATAAAAATAACAAAAGCTGAATCCGAGACAGGATAAATAGTAACTTCACAATCGCTTCCTGGTTTATTAATAAGGCACATGGTGTGCCGTATTAAAATAGTAAAATATTAGAAATCATATTTAGACCAATTTGTCAACATCTGATGAGAGGATATTTTTCTACAATATAATATGTAATTTAAATTGTAAAGAGTGATTTATGCACTTATATCAATGATAATTTAAAATGTTTGGTTGAAACGTCATGGTCAATGTGCCAGATATGTTGAAAAGAATTTTAGTTAATAATTTTATTGTATTGTGTAAGTCATTAAGTTTAAGTAATTTACAACTTGGCCTGTTGATATATATTATATAATCCTTTTAAGACTTTATTTCTGGGATTGTAAAATAAAATATAAATTATAAAATCAATTGTTTTATTTTAATATCTGTAATTACTGCTCGTTTTGTTGCTCTAAGAACTGCTGTAGTAGGGCACTTTCTATTGGTATTATTAATCGTTCAGTTCCATCCACGGTCCGTTTGATTTTTACTAGTTTATGATCGATGAACTCCGTGAGCTGAGCTCGTAAAGCTAAGTCATAGCTAACGAGAAACTGTTCTCGAGATCTTGAATAAAGATCTTTATAGGCTAAACCTGAAATAAAAAAATATTTATCTTAATTATTATGAATACCAGATAATTTTTTTTTCTGTCATACAACTGCAGATTTTGATCTCTATTAAAAATCAGTTGTCCAATACAAAATTAACGATATTGTGCTCTCATTGCGTAGTGACATTATAAGCATACAAATTGATTGAAAAAGGAGTAAAATAGGTAAATTGGCATGCAAGTGTGCAAAACCAAGAAACATTTAGTTACCAACGTAAGCGCCGTTAGATAAGGTGATAATGTAAATCAATTATGAGAAGAAGGTTTTATAGAGCTGTCAGTGGTATTTATTTACTTAGTCATAAAATGTTGCCAAAAAATAAACGAATAAAGTAAATTTTTCTATCAAGAATATCGTGTACAAGAATGCCAGATTGGTTTTGATACAAAAGCTGCTTCGAGAGCTCGCTATTTGCGATGAAACAAAAGTAACGACATCGGAGCGGACAAAACACCTGTGCCCTCTTTGGATGAGACCCTGCAAGGCTGGTTGTTAAAGATCATCAATTTTGAGGGAAAAAATACGAATCCGGAATTTTATCATTTAATTCTAGTAAATAAACCGGAAACCTTTTCATCTTGGAGACCTTGGTCTCCCAAGATGAAAAGCGCCTTAAGTACCAAAAAGGTGCTATGCGGGAAATTCATTTCCCGCATGTGTGAATCGAACCGATGAATAAGGAGGTCCGGGCATCAGTTTTCTGGTTTCGCCCCTGTGCAGTGACGGAACGGCAGTCTGAGAAATTTAACGGGTGATCCCAAGCGGAAGGGCGCAGTTCTCTCGCCAATACTTCGCATTTCTCGCGACTTCACCGCACCAATAACTATTTTTAAAGAACTGTCAACCATGATAGTAGTGTTTTTCACCTTAGAGATACAACCGCATTGACCCAAGCCTGATTTCAGCGATTTTGGAAGCCATTTTGCAGGAGCATTCACACCTTAGTTGAGACCTATAAACCGATAAGCACTGAAGAGAGCGGAATGAAGATATCTATACCTAAAAGTATCATATCAGCAACACCGGCCTCCAAGAAAAGCATGCAACAAAAGACCGCATCTCATTTCAAACTGCAGACCCATAGAAATGTGTTGGTGCCTAACCAAACGCGACCTAGAAAACGGGGCCGTCTTAAGAACGTGATGGGCACAGACGTAAACCAGGTAGCTTTAGATTAGAGGTCCACAGAAAGGCCAAAAGGTGTAACTAAGATCTTCCACGTCTGCGCGATAATCGATATAATATATATCAATATAGTTGCGATAGACCATATATGGTATCTAAATGCGTTCGGCCTATATAAGGCATCTATAGGGTTTTGAAGTAGATAGGCATCTATTATATGACCTCGAGGTCCCAAGTTCGAATCCCGGTAGGTGCAAACATTTATATGATGAATATGGATGTTTGTTTCCGAGTCATAGATGTTTATATGTATTTTTGTATGTTTAAATATGTATATCATATTAAATATATCGTTGTCTTGCACACATAGTACAGTCTATGCCTAGTGTGCGGCAAGATCATTTGTGCAATTATTGTTTGTCAATATTATTATATCAATTAAAAATCTAATAACTACCTAAGTACCTATATAAAAATAAAAGTTTCTTATAGGTACATAAAACTTCAGGTTTGCGAGAGGTTAGGCTTCCTCAAAGTCCAATATATACTTTGATAGATTTTGGGGATAAAATCTTACTTACAGCCAACCTGCAATCCCTCAAAAACCTTGGTTCTCAATAAGTAATAACCAGTATTTGCCGTTTACGACTTAACCTTGTACTCCAGTATTTCTAGCTAAACGGCGAGACCATTTTCCATTTCTGAGCGTGGCCTAGATGCGGGAAATGTAGATCATTTGTTATTCAATTGCCCTTTGCAATTCGTCAAATGCAATAGTCTTTATTTCTTTCCTTCTCCACTACTTACTTAAGTAAAAAAAAGTATAGTCACAGTGTACTTTTATTTAATCTAAGAAAATTATAATCTTTATGGTCTAACAGCGCATATGTGATGCAGCTATAATAAGGAAATAAAACTTGTTTCAATCTTAGCACCGATCACTACCATTAGAATTAGTAATCAAATACTCTAAGCTTGGTGTCCTACTTTAATGTGATATTGGCTAAATTGTAGTTTGTCTTCCACAGAAGCCACAATAGGAAGAATAGAAAACTTTCTTACAGTTTATCCAGTTACTCATGCCAAATCACCATGGTAACTTACACGATTGAATGTTCAAATCACAGAACTTCAATATCAAATGAGTCATTACTTGTGCAAATGTGGAGCCTATTTTTTGGTAGAGCTGGTGACCTTTAACACAATCGACATTCTGCATAGACGATTTGAGGGTAATGTTATCTCTCGCAGGGGTCGCTAGGTTTTAGGGTTGCTAGTCTGTACAAATAAACCACAATCGACTGTTGCTCTGGAGATAAACGAAATACAGCCCATTGCTCAAATTCAACCAGATCTATGTGGAAGAGTCAGGTGGAGGGGAAAAGAGCGAGAACGCGATGGACGGATCTAATCAAAGCAGTGACCCAGACGACTATGGTGGAGTACTCCAGCAATGCTACAAATCGCCAAAAGTGGACGAGGATTGCGCGGGAGACAGTGCGACCCAAAACTAAGAAGACCAACGACGACTAATGTCGCATCATCTTAGCAGCCACGACCACTCTGACAAGAGTGACCGATTGAGAAAAAGAGATGTAGACTCGCCCTTTAAATGACTCTTCATTTAAAATTGACTTGAATTACGCGATGGACGGATCTAATCAAAGCAGTGACGCAAACAACTGCGATGGAGTGCTCCCGCAATGCTACAAATCGGCAAAAGTGGAGGAGCATTGCGCAGGAGGCAGTGCGACCCAAAACTAAGGAGACCAACGACGACTAATATGGCATCATCTTAGCTGCCACGACCACTCTGACGAGAGTGACCGATTGAGAAGAAGAGATGTGGAAGAGACATTTAAAATTGAGGCGGGCATTTGAACAATTCCCAAGTGCACACATGGACCGTTTCAACTAACAACTCACACATAGCTTGTTTTATTCCATTTCAACATCTTCAGCCCCCATTTTAAAACCCTTTACTTATAATTTTATAAGTATCATTGAAGTGTAGCCAGTTAATAAACAAACCTTGATAGTGAGGTTGCTTGTGATTCTCCAACTGGTACTCAATGATGATGTTGAAGATCCCCTTAGCGTTGGTGGTGAGAGACTGGTACACATTCTTGAGAGACGAGAGCTGCAGCGCGCCGCTCCGCTGACTCATGAGTGAGTTTTCAAATGATGTCTCTGTGGTGTATGGCAACAGCGTGGTGACATCCCACCATGTAAAGTTGTACTTCATTAGCTTTGTGTGGTCCCATACTGAAACATTTTCGTGACAACAAATAATATTTACAAACTCTAACATAATGTTAATGTAAGGATAGCAAAAAGGTATGCCTAGAAAATACCTAGTCTATCAAATAATAGTATTTTATGCAACAGTTGTGGTTGCGCCAAGGAATTTAAAGTGGACTGTATTATAAAAGGGGTACTCAGGTGAACAGAACAGGAATCATTGGAGTAAAGGGAATAGCCGGTGCTCACCTCTTCTGCAAGATCCTGGGTTCTTCTATATTCGCCTGAGTGTGCTGGTTAACCACAATATATTTATATATATATATATATATATATATATATCTCGGGACACTTAACAAAGAAATCACTACGATCTCACGGCGGCAAATCAACAGGAATACTAGGATTTCCTGGATTTATAATTAAATGTTGCGGGAGCTCAACCTTCGCGTGCGGTTATTTGACGGAATGTGTGTTACGCCATACGACCATAGATATCGCGGCCGCTTAAATGAGAGGCAAATGTATTGTATACATAGATCTGTGGTGAGTGGTTTTATTTTTACTTCGAGGAATGGCAAAGGTACAGCCAACGCGGGAAATGTGAAAATTACAGGATATCTTGCAGCATCCATGCAAATAATATTAACAAGTTTTTTTTTCTAAAATTGACATTAAAATGTTTAGTCTTATGATTTAAACATATATATATATATGTTTAAATCATCATATATAGTACGAACGCATTACCTAATATTTCTATGAAACATAACCGAGATTTAGGTTTCTATGCAACAAAAAAACTGTAGGTACTTTTTTGGCGACAATATAGTCGGGTGAACAATGCTATTTTAGGCCATAGAGTATAGACTTTCTTCAAAGACTGAATAAAGTATGTACCTACTTATATTAGTGATCGTGGCTGTATAAATGACAGATAAAAGTAGGGGAGGAGAAAAAATTATATAATAATATAGATTGATCGACAAGCAGGTTGCAGATTTGGTCTTCACTGTGAATAATACATATTATAGTCCGAGCCTGAGTGTATTTGTATGCATGTAAGTTTGTTTGACTATTAACAAACTCAGCCTCTTGATTTGACCATTGTGCGTGAAGGTTAATAACATAATAAGAAATAAGATGTTTTTGATGAACTCTGATGGGCGAACAACACACAAATGTCAGGGCCTAAGTTCGTGACATGAAACTCAGTAGGCTGTTTTGAATAAGAGACGAAAATTGGATCCTTAGGCTTCATTTAGTGCTTGACCGAAGGTTAGCGCTGACGTGCTAACATCGTCATCAAAAATTCACGTACTGGCAATTTCGAATATATTGTATATTTTTTTACTACAATTTGACGCTCTGTAATAATTGGGTAAACATGATATGTATATATCTATGTCTTCTCTATACGTATTACGCACATATACAAAACGTCGAAAATGAATTAATTTTTCTTCGCAATTGTACACGCGCAATCAAGTTTTCTGTCAGCTGAGCACAAGACGCAACATAGTCAGCGTGTAGGTATCGTAGGCGCTACGGTCGACCGACGTCAGCGCTGACCGTCGGTCGAGCACTACTTACCAGTGGAAGGCTCCTTTGCACAGGCTAAATTATGGGTACCACAACGGCGCCTATTTCTGCCGTGAAGCAGTAATGTGTAAGCATTATTGTATTTCGGTCTGAAGGGCGCCGTAGCTAGTGAAATTAAACAAATGAGACTTAACATCTTAACTCTCAAGGTGACGAGCGCAATTGTAGTGCCCCTCTCATAATTTTTGGGTTTTTCAAGAATCCTGAGCGGCGCTGCATTATAATGGGTAGGGCATATCAATTACCATCAGCTGAACGTCCTGCTCGTCTCGTCCCTTATATAAAAAAAAACTAAATGCAGCCTTAAACCAAAAAGATCAAACTTACATAATGGCGCATTAATATGATCAATAGTCGCGATCGTATGCACGTTTTTCAACGCAGATAGACTCGCGAGCATCGACTGAGCTTTCCCATTCCTCAGCATCGGTCCATCAATATTGTGTATCAGAAGAAACAGGTCTGTAGCACTGTCACTTAACTGTGTATCAATAACACTAACAATATCGCTCACGTCACTTGGAACATGTGTGTTCCCCAGTAAACTCACTATTATTGTTTCTAAAACACTCTTCACAGTAAGACTCGGATAAAATCCATTTATAACTATGCAGGGTGAGGCATGCAGCATTCGGGCTTGAAACCGGTGTAGTACATCTCGTTTAGACCCAATGCCGTACAGAATAAGGTTGAAATTCTCACTGAGAATGTGTAGCCATTTGTCAAAGAGGGTGTCATAGTTTTTATTTAGCTCTGCAATTTTTTTCGAGTGCTCCTTTGATATGCCGATATCAATGTCCTTGATTGCCTTGTTGAGGTCCGTGGTTTTTAATCGGGCCAATGTGTGGTCTGAAGTCGCAATCTGGAATTTTATTACACATTGTTTTAACACACATTACAATGGTGTTTAACCTAATGAACTGTGTTCTCATTTAAAGTCTTTATTGGGACCTAATGAAACCGAACCGTTTTCGAAGAAATTTATAGCAGGTGACCAAGTGTGGATCAGTCAAAGGACGGTCAGGGATCATATAGGATAGCAGAAGATGGTGGTATTAGTTTAGTTTTAGTTATTGTTCACTGTGAAATATAGCGATTGATAGTTTCAATTTCTATTTTCAGTAATAAATATTTATAAGTACTGCCATTTTACTCGTGGGATTGTAATGTTAAAATAAGAGTGACATTGGTCTGTCTGGTACTTCATGAGAACTGCATACAAATTATGAGTTGAGAGCGTCCCGACTTGTCCAACCGGGCAGATTAGCGTCCTGTAGGTATTATAGGTAGGTTTAGGTCGAACAATTGTGTACGAAAAAAAATTGAGTCGTATTTGCAATTTTTATGCATTTAACAGAAAATCATTTCAATTGCTCTACAGCTTTAAGTAACGGACCACATTCAAAACGAGTGTCACTCTGTCCACTGTACAAATACAGAGATCTGGATATTCTCCAGAAGAAAGGAAATTCTTAATAAAGTGGTCAAAGGTAGATATATATACCTTACGAAGTTATAGACGGTGGGAGAGACCTTGTGTTTGATTTTAAAAGAATTATTAAAAACAAACACACATACATATAGTAATTTTTGATGATTTTTATTTTTGGCGAAATATCTCTTGCAGTCATGCCCCAACATTTTTGAACCCCGAACCTTGGTGATATATTATAACCGTCCTAGATATACTAATAGTAAAATACCTATAGCATCGACTATTTAACGTTCATTAATTTATTTACTACGAATTTTGTAACCCATGCTGATTTTAAGAATGTGCTCCCATAATTTTTTTTTTAATAATATTCTATTACGTAGTATTATTACGTTATTCAAAAGAGTAGTATTACGTTATTCAAAAGAATTGTTAAAAAACGTTTGTGTGGTAAAGGTTACTATAACATAAATGACTTTCTTAATGATACCACAGATTGGGAATTGAGCGACCGCACTCAGGCTATTAAATAATAACTTTAATTGTACAATGTTACTTTGTAAATGTTACTTTAATTGTAAAACATATTTTTGATGAAAAAAAAAGCCCGCTGAGTTTGTTGCGCCCATTCTTCTCAGGCCTGAGGCATTCACTTTGGAATGGGTGGTAGTTTTTTTGACTTTCAATAAGTGATTTCACATCCTATTTTGAATAAAAATATTTGAATTTGAATTTGGAAATTACCTTGCGTATTATACTAGTATACTTTAGGTTATATACATCGCCAATTGGCCAAAAATCTGAAGGAGATAATAATAGCGTGCGGTTTTAAAAATATTATAAAAAAAATTCGTTTAAAAATTTCTGAATGCTCTGGTTGTGAAGTTAAAGGTTTGCAAATCCGTCTTTGTTCTATATGGTAGACAGCGAATAAATATATTGAATGTAAGTAGAATAAAAAAAAGTGTGTGTATACTTAGGAGGCGTCCATAAATAACGTGAGGTGTTTTTTTGAATTTTCTGTGCCTCCCTCCCCCCCTAGTGAGATGTCGTGAGAGTTTATTCAACCCCCTCCCCTATCCCCCAATCTCACGTGAGGTTTTTCAAAATGTGGGTTTCTTACATAAACGCGAAGTATGAACGAAATTATTTTCTTTCGAACGAATTAGTGAATGATCATAATCGGATTAAGAATACGCTTAATATTATATCTTAAGCATGTACAATCTGGATTAAATGGACATGAATAGAAAAAAATATTGCGTGAATATTTGCCGAGACCCCCCCTCTCTCCAACATAAGATTAGATGAGATTTGACTCGACCTCCTCCCCCCCTTAAACATCTCACGTGATTTATGGACGCCCCCTTATGTATTCATGTAAAAAGTTATACTTACTTGGCGTAATAAAGCAAAAACCCTTAAAAATTTTTATTCCTCTTTTTTTCTTTCAATTAGGGAACATAGTAATATAGTTATTATAATGTTGCCCCACTTGCATTACAATCTAGCCTTAACTTAGACTAATAAGTAATTCTACTTTAACTTAAACTGCTAGATAGATTAAACTAAGAATGTGTCCATAAACACATTTCTTAATGTCTCTATTAAGGGGAAGTCACTTTGTTCATGTGTCTTTTATAATATCACTATATTTATATTGTATTACACTAATTCACTAGCACTACACTAACTCAAAAGGTTTTGTTCGTTTGAGTCTTCTTACTATATCAGTGTTGTCAAGGAGATGTATTGCCTCGACGTTCACGTGATGGTGAAGTCTATGTTGATGAGCTTCAGCATATTTTTGGATATCTTTGTCAACAAACTCAATGTTAAGGTCCCGATGGAGTTCGCTGTTTCGAATGAACCAAGGTGTGTTCATAATTTCCCTCAATACTTATACTTATTCCTCTTGCTATTAATTCTACGTTTGTAGAAAGAACAATATTGTAAAATTCTTGCAAAAATGGATTTGACAATTAATTATTAAATAATGAAAACGGGTGTATAGCCTTGAACCCTTTGCCTGTACAAATAATGGACAAAGAAACCAAAAAAAAATAACGAATGTCGCTAACGTCAGAAAATTTTAGGAACCAACTTCACCCTGTTACTTTTGTGTTACAGTGATGCGCGCGCATCTTAAAATTTCACTCCGATCATTTTTTCATAACGCGCCTAAGGTGGTATAACTTCAAAAAATTAAATGAATACAAAAAATTACCGTTTTACTAGAATTCATCATGAAATAATTGTCTGGTGCAACGATGTATTCACAGTCCTTCGTCTTCACCCGGACATTCTTATTTCTAATGAATGCTGTTTTTGGGATTGGTTTTGAATTACTGTCCTCATCTGGTGATCCAGCGTTTGACCCGGAGTCACTCTGTTAAAAAAAAATTAAGTATCGAATTACAATTACTAATCAACATCGGCTGTTATCAATCTAGATCCCAGAGCTGGAGGCAAAGGTTACGGAATGAACATTATTTTGATCTTTAAATTACAGAATTGATGCTCTTTTGAAAACTAAATATTATATTGTTAAAAATAGTATGTTGGACGTGACATACGACATAGTTTGCTAAACATAAAGTTGTTTATTTGGCAACGCGGCTTTGACGTCTGCGTCTTCATCTCCGCTGCACGATCCAAACAAAATCTGCCATTGTTGGTGCTCTTGATGTGGCTCCTTCCGCTCCATAATACAGCTTGTCTACTTTCAAACATCCCCCTCTCATGGAAGAGGAGGGCAAACGAGCGTACGGGTCACTTGATGTTAAGTGATCACCGCCGCCCACATTCTCCTACAACACCAGAGGAATAACAAGAGCGTTGCTGGCCTATAAGAAAAGCATACCAGCGGGAAGCTCCTTTGCACAGGATGCCGGCTAGATTATGGGCCAAAACGGCGCCTATTTCTGCCGTGAAGCAGTAATATGTAAGCATTATTGTGTTACGGTCTGAAGGGTGCCGTAGCTAGTGAAATTACTGGACAAATGAGACTTAACAACTTATGTTTCAAGGTGAGCGTAATTATAGTGCGGCTCAGAATTTTACGGTTTTACAATAATCCTGAGCGGCACTGCATTGTAATCGGCAGGGCATATAAATTACCATCAGCTGAACGTCCTGCTCGTCTCCCCCTTATTTTCATAAAATATATTTAAACACGGAGCAATATTTTCTACTGTACTGGGGTGATAGGATGTCTGCTCGGTTCAGATAATAATAATTCTATAAGTTACCTCACTGTCATCAGGCGCGTATTCACTGCTGCTACCGGAAAAGTCAGTCTCACTACTGTCACTTTCTATTTCTTGAATAATTCCTGAGGTTACAATAGGACTAAGTATTGAGTAGGAATATATTTAAGTTAAAATACGAAAATAAGTGCCTATTTTAATTTAGATACCTATATGCTTTCTCAACTACTACAATATACTACATTAGGGCCTAAATGGATTCAAATAGCGAAAGACGGATGTCTTTGTCGAAACACAAGCTGTTTAACTTAACATATAATTTAGATTTAAGTTTATATTTAGTTAAGTATCATTTATAATATTTGTGAACAGCAATAAAGGCTTATTTTGTTTAATTTATTTACGTAAATTAGTACTTGAAAATAACGTGATTCATCCGAAGACAAGCAATGGATTTTACATTATTTCACTTTACATTAGGTAGGTACTGTGTCCAGTAACATAGATGAGCTCCGGATTTATGTATTTGTTGAACATTGTATGTTCATATCACCAACCACCACGACAGTTCGCGAGCGCTATTTATATTGCTCATGGGTTTAAACAATGGCCGGTGGGGCAGAATAGTACTCGAATGCCCCCACAATATGGACCGACGATCAAGATCGCCGGAATACGATGGATGAGAACAGCGCAGGATCAATCATCGTGGAAATCTTTGGGGAAGGCCAGCAGTCTTCGGGTGAAGTTGGTGATATACAACGACAATTATGCAAATCCGACTGATGCCTAAACGGTTAATCCTATGAATGCCGTCACAACTCTTTTCCGTGATTAAATGATGATACAGAGGAGTGGGGTTTGTGGTATTGACCATCGAATGACAATGAATTTGTTAGAGACCTTTTTCAAATTAAAATAATACTTGTCATTTCCTGCATTCGATTTCTATTGTATTATAATTATTTTAATAAAATTATGATATGAGGTTTGATTTACTAGCCTACAAGGTATGATATATCATATAGGTACTATTAATAATTTTCTCTGATCAGTTTATCAGGCATAATACTAAGTTGAAAAGCTGGTTTGTCGGTATACATCTCTTTTGATTTGCGAAATTGTCGTAATATTACTAGGTAGAAAAGATGTTTTCGATATTGCCAAGTTGAAAACGTGTATTTAGGCAGAAGCGTCTTTTGAATTTAGTATAATGATTTTTTCAATATTTTTTTATTAAGAAGAAAATTCAAATTGAATTTATTTAATTAAATATAATAATTTGAACTAGATACCTTTAGTAGCTAGTAAGCCGGACACAATACTCATCTCTTCACCAAATAATAATATATATTTTTTTGGATTGCAAAAAAAATATTTTCTCCAATTTTAGATTTTGGTAGATATATCTTTTTTCGTTGAGGCGGCAGTATAGACGATGATTTATTATATATCTACTAGACGCGAATAAGCCGTTCACACGATCGCACTCGAGTGTAATCGCCGATTATGAGAAGCGCCATTATCTTTAACTAAACAACAATCCAGTATGCCTTCTTCATCCATCTATATTGCCACAAAATTTAATAAAATATTAATCTGATTATCAATGAAGATCTCTGTATATAAAACTTACTCTTTTTCATAATGTTAAAAACTTGTTTAGGTGTTGCTTCAACTTTTGATAGACGCTGTAAAACTACCCTGGGTGTTTTCATAGGACTATTGAGCACTGGTGAATTGGTGACAGCTTCCTGGACTTTGTTGTGTAGATCCAATTTAGTGTGGCGAGATTTGAACTTAAACATATCCTGCCCCTCGACATCGTCGCCTCCAAAGAGTGCTGGAATTACAATAAATAAAATCTCTCTAGATAATAAACAATAACTTAACTTTACATCTGTATACGAGATCTTACTTTTTCTCACATCACCAACCAGCCTTGGGTATTTTTTTTATTTACGTAAACATATAACAGCATTTGAAAATAGTCATAAAATGCTTACAAAAACAAGTACGCCAAAAGTGCCAAAAAGTAAATAATGTAAGTACCTAATTAAAAATATATTAGTAGTGAATGCAACGGGTTTGCAGAGACTCAATATATTTTTAAAATTATTATAACCCCTTGTCATTAAAACAGTTTTTACATGTGTCTTGAAAGTTTTGTCAGGTAGTTCTGTTATTATTGTAGGAATTTTATTATTGAACCTAACACAATTTACGAAAAAAAAATACTAATTTGCCTTGCTAGTTCTAAATTGGATATGGCAATTTTGTTTTGTCTGGTGTTAAAGTTATGCATTCACACTTTTAAACATAGTCATGCATATATTTCCTAGTAAACATAATATTTTTGATTGATATATTGTGATGGTGCTGTAAGTTTATTTATTTCTTTAAACAGATTCTGTAATGGGTCTCAACTTCCAAGACTGTATAATGAAGATGCTATCAATATTGGCCTCCTTACTCAGAGCAGAAAACTGTAAGACACTGTGGAAATATGCAAAATATACCAACCTAGTCATTACTATATCCGATAGATGCCATATTTTCCAAACAGTGTATTAAGCGGACCTCAATTAATATGATAATTTCTAGTTTGCAATTTTTTCTCAATTGCAATTTAGAATCTAATGTAACTCCTAAGATTGTATTTTTGTACTGCAGAAAAAAGCTGTAAGAGCTTTATATAGTATGGGACCAAGTTTCTTTTAGATCTATATTCAGGATTTAAAAATTATGACTGTTGACCCATAAAGTAGTTACTACCTTCTTTGTACAATATTATTTTTTTCCATAAGTTTTGGAGGAAAAATGTATACATGACTGTTACAATAAAGTTCCCTCTTATGTTTGAATGTTTTCTCAAAATTAACTTAAGGTTTATTAAACAGTTCGTAGTAAAACTTATTACTCAAAACATGGAGGCAGCCTAGAACTACATAATCATAGTCTTGAATTACTTATATATGTATAGTATTGATATAAATAAAAAAACTTATACTTTACCTTTGGGTTTCGGTGCAGGTGTGTCAATCACAAACTCTTCTTCTGAACTGTAGTTCTCTGATGGCTGTATTCTTCGTTTTGATGGTGATGTATCCAGAAATTCATCATAACGCTTTGGTTTAAGTCTATTTCTAGCAACCCTTCTTGGTGTTAGTACCACGGTTACATTCTCTTGACCTGAATAGTAGAAAATGAGAATTTATAATAGAATTTGATAATTATATTTACTAAGAAAATATGGACAGACATTGATGTCAATTAGGCAAAATGCAGAAAAAATATTATCATTAAGAAGTAACAATCACAATGTTTAGTGTTGCTTACCTGAATCACTTTTGTTTTTATGTGCAGACATGTCTTGGGATAAAATGTTATGTACCAAGTAGTGTAAGTACAGTAATTGCTTTTCAACTACTCTACATACAGTATAAACGAATAAAATATAAAGTAAATATTTCAAACAGACCTCAGAATATTATACGTTTTATAAGTCTAAACTTTACGACAAGCGACAGGCTAGCTAAGTCTAGATTCAGTAAATATTCAAATTTCATAAAATACCTATAAATACTACGTGAGCCGGGACTGCCTAAGTAAAAATTGAAATATAGTTTAGTTTATAAATTCAAAAAATGAAGTGTGCACTATGCATTGAGATTTGACATATGTTTGAAAGTTGAAATAGTAAATAAACTTAGAAGATATAATCCGGTTATGTTTGAAAGCGAACAGATTGCATATAACGATTAACGTAGTGGATTTCGGCTAACTCCGTTTTTTACAAGATTATAGCCGTCAGCTGTCAATCTATCAATCATTGCAAGTTTCAAACGATCATTTTTTTCTTAGAGAGAGGCTTTACTAGGCTCTAGTGCCAACAATAATTCAATGATTGAATTTGTATTTTCTTCACGACAAATATCAAACCAAATATAGTAATCATACATAATGTTCAAATGCTTCTGCTAAAAAATTCCGCATATTCTCTCTCAGAGCGCCATTTGTTTCCAAATCTGTGGTAGTGTTAGAAATGACATCAAAAGAATTCTAAAGGAATCAATTTTGAGAAAATAAATGCATTGTATTGTCGTTCAAGTTCAACATCATACAACTCGAAATATTACGATTAATGACTATTATAAAAAGGATGTGTTCGTCTTGTACTATATTATAATCTATATTATATTGTTTTCTATAGAACTCTTATACCTATAAAGATGTAAACGATAGTGTTCAACTCATTGAACAACAAGAACTGTATTATTATTAATTTTTTTGTTATATAATGTATAAATAGGATAAATACATAGGACTCATACTTATTATAAATGTTAAAAATATTTTAGTTCAACGAAATACTTAGTAGTAGTAAATAAATGTCAACGAACCAAGTTATAACTTATCAAGCAGTATGTTGTACTGTAAATGTAGGTCACTCGTGTAACTATTGAATGTAGGATACACGTGTAATATTTTGTGATGAATATTATTTTTGGCAATAAGTAAGCAACCTTTTCAATAAGCACTGCTATACACCGACAGCACACTATTTTAATAAATTCTGTATAAATAACTAAATAATGTTGAAATAAATCAATTGGAATCAAGAACTGAGTCGAGTATGACTTCCCTCCTAAGAAGAAACAAGAAGTACCTAGCAACCGTTAGAAGACCTAGTGTAGCTGGAAGAAACGATAAGTCCCTAGCACCCGCTATAAGAACTAGTGCAGCTACTCCATGCGTTTAAGCATCCTCTCACTGCGGCCAGGAAACCTTTAGCCGTCAGTCGATTGATCTTATGAGTCCGCTTGACCAGCAGTGAAAAAATCCATCCTGTGTACATTGCACGACGTACACTCACCCTCTCTCCTACCCACCTACCGTCTGTCACCCCAGGTCTCCTGGTGACAGACAATCCCGTACTTCTTATACATAAAATTCTCGTGTCACAATGTTCGTTCCCGTACTCCTCCGAAACGGCTTGGCCGATTCTTATGAAATTTTGTGAGCATATTGAGTAGGTCTGAGAATCGGCCAACATCTATTTTTCATACCCCTAAATGTTAAGGGTGGTCCACACATTTTTTTTTTATTCACATTTTTTCTTAAATTTGTTTGATTATGAGTCAGCATTAAAAAATACATACAACTTCAAATTTTCACCCATCTACGATCAACAGTTACTATTGTATCGCGATTTTAATATCGGCAATACAACGTTTGCTGGGTCAGCTAGTATTTATATATTTTGTTCGTACCCTATGGTTAGGGGTAGGGCGTTAGGAACACAATAGGTAGGGCCCGTAGGTACACAGTTCGGCTAGGTACACACATATTCACACACGCACTAGCTAGGATACGTGCACAAGGGTCCAGATCCAGATACCTACATTTAGGGATAAGTTACAGGGTAGGTGTTGGGGATAGGTTATTCCCGCCTTTCGCTGTACATGCATCTGGTGACTGCATGCATAATAACAAGGCAATTTCATTAGCATTGTGATGTATTCGATTTCGTTTGACTTTTGTCAAAAATGCCTATGAGTTGGACATAATAAGGGTAATTACCCTTTATCACTCAAATATATTTTTCGTAAGCAAACAGATTCCGACATTGTTGTTCACAGCCTCCTCGTGTAAAAGCATAGATAATACACTTATGTGTAAAAATCAGTGCACACTTCCTCTCGTCGCGCGCACATAGCACCGCGGACAACCGTGTGTAGTGTTATTTTGAACGCTCAGTTATTAGAGAAATCATAAAACTATCACCCGTAGTTTAGGAGCAGTAGCAAATGTAAGGTTGAAAACAGCAATTTTTATTACATGATATTTTACGTTTTACAATTTTTTTAAACGTTAAGATTGTAGATTATTTTTATTATTTCTAGGGGATATACATCTCATAAATGCTTAGGTAGAGCCAATTCAATTACCTCATTACTGTAATAGCAAAGTATGAAGAGCACAGGCGAAGTGTAGGCGTCTTAAAACCAACTTTCTAGATAAGGGAGACATCCCCGACAGAAAATCCAGAGTGTAGCCGTAACAGGCTCACCTCAGACCGTAAACCTGCGGTCATGTTTTGCAGGAACAGGGTCTGAGGTTCGCCACTCGGACCGCGAGGAAGGTACAAGACCTCTGTAACAAATCCCCAACCCTACAGTGACGCACGTGCTAAGAGGATGACTGATGGGATAACTCAGTCTTTAGCGACCAATCTCGACACACTGGGCGACGTGTCGTTGAACGAATGCTCTCAGAAATACGCGTCACCCTGAAAGTGACCACTAACTTTGACCTAACTCGTGGGAATAAAAACAAATATCAACGAAAACAATAAACCACCTCACCCAAAACTAATGAAAAAACTCCCACTCAACAAGTATTCCATTTCGGACTATTTAATAGACCACGCTCAGCTTCCCTAAGCGATATGTCTGCTGTATCTGTCAACCAACCATAATTAAAATGAAGAGATATCACTGCAGTAAGCAGATTTTAAGATTTAAAGAAAGCCTTAAAAAGAAACTACTACTAAGAAGAATCTAGCCTCAAAACAGCTAATGCTATTGCAAAAAAAGGCAAATTCTTCATTCCGAAATACTCTCGAAAGATTATCACCTAAGGGAAAGGGCGAAACATCGCTTTCGAAAAATGCTTAATGCTTTGCAAAGCCGCAAGAACATCATATTCCCCTCAAAAACTCAGACTGATGGTCTCGAACGGACGCTGAGAAAGCAGAAGTATTTGCCAATCATCCGATGTATTCAAGGCGAATGATGGTGGCGATTAATCTGACTTTGATGAGTAATTAGACAGATTCCAGCTATGTCTGCCACTCCGACGCACAACCTCAAAGGGTAATCGAGAATGAGATTAAGCGACTGAATTCCAACAAGGCACCTGGATTTGATTAAATTAATGCACCAATTCTAAAAAATCTTCCTAGAAAATGCCATAACATTTCTTACCCCACTCTCTATTGCAACCTTGAACTTCATATTTTCCCATAATCTGGAAAGAATCGGAATTTATTATGGTTGACAAAGCTGGAGAACATACACATGAAGCTTCATCATATCGTCCAATAAGTTTAACTCCAGTGATAACTAAATTATGGGAAAATATATTTTTAGTTTAGGCTTAGGGTTTTGGAAACAGCACTCGAAAATTGAGCAAATACATCAGGTTCATCACGTGATCAGTCAGACCACAATCTCTCTACCTCATCATTAAATCCTACCTTGAAGACAGGCTTTTCCAAGAGAAACAGAGAGATTTCAGATCTACGCTACGAAAAATTGCAGAAGGCTTTCCACAGGGTTCAGTAGTTGGTCCCTTATTGTTATATTTATTTCAGACTTTTCGGTATCTGAAGACGTGACTGTAGCAATGTAGCCTATCTTGCAAGCGATAAAGACCCAGCACAGGTACTCAGCTCCAACACCTTTTATACGAGACCCATGCATGGATGAGTAAGTGGCGCATCCGGGCAAGTGCCCAAAAATCGGACCACTTCACATTCACTTAAGAATTTCAAACATTAGTGTTCACAGAAAGGACTATTGCCCTCCTGTAAAACTTGGCTCTGACATTCTACCAGATTCTGAGAAAATAAAAATATCTGGGCTTTAACTTAGACAGAAGACTCACCTGGATTTATCACTTATGAACTTAATAATAGGTTTTGAAACCTTCACTGGCTTATGGGTAGAAACTCTGTCCTGTCTTCTGACAATAAGCTCACAAGAAGCCCATCTGGACCTACGGAATTCAACTGTGGGCTCTGCCGGTAAAAGCAACATAATACTCATTCTATGTGTGCAAAACTACATCCTGTGTACAGGTGCCACATGGAATAACATAGAAATGACGAGATCCACCAATATCTTGGTGTTGCCAGTGTTCACTCGGAAGTTTAGAAATTCAAAATGAAATATGCTGATCGGCTCTCGTTAATAATGAATAATGATATCTTAATCTGTTCCAGAGCAATGAAAAGGCTGAAAAAGAAAGGATAATATGTTATAGGAAGGCAGTCCAGACACTGGTCTCTTTGTCATACTCACTCAACTCATCCGCTTTTAGTCTTAAGACTGATTGTAGATCAAACATAATAAAAAAAAACTTCCAGTAAACTAATTGCAGAGCATTACGCCCTCCAAGATGATCATTTCAAGATACCACGCGCCTTAATGTATTTGGAAAATTAAAAATCTAGTATCTATCATATTTTCATTTATTAACTCAACTTATTGACAATTTCGAAAATCACAGTTATCATTTCTGACATTGTTATTAATCAAACAATACCTCAGCTGCCGCTACATTAAATGGATGTCGGTACAAAATGGTATCATAAACTTTATTGGCCACAGTTGACAACTACGAACAGCATTTATTCTATAACTTCTATTAATTAATTGGTACATTTTCCTTCTAACAAACAAATGTGTTCAATTCATAGGCAACTATTACTATTTACTTATGTATAAATAGGAATAAGACTGATAAAGATTAAAAAATAGTTCTTTCGAAAATGAGCGCAAGTGAGCATAAATGAAGTTATTTATAGATACACTAGATGGCTTTGAAAATCAAAATTTATATAATAACTGTTGATATAAGAACAAAAAGATAAGAAATAAGATAAAGACTAAAACATTAAACTAAGACAATTTACAAAGTCAAACCATTTAAATTCGTTAAATACTAAAAACTTAAAAGAAAATCACAATATGCCATTGGAATAACACCAACCAACGGAGACATAAGATTAATGGTGTTACCGGACCTTACAGTTTAGTTCTTAGGACAATATTATTTAAATGGTGGGATCGTAGCTCATCTATATACAACACCAACAATTGAATACATTTAATTCAATCACTCGACTCATCTATACTAGTGTTACAGAGCTTTGTACAAACATCAAACTATCGATACACACATCAACATTTGCTTTAACAATTTTGTACAAAACAATGTATACATACTTTTTGGAGATTTATTGCATTCAATTATCACGCTACTCTCATGTATGAAAAGTGCTACTTAAAATCATTTCTAACAATATCTATAAATTTCATTCATATATATTTAAATATTAAGACAATGCCAATACAATTTAATCAAAAAGCTTACTAAGATTGTCCACGCGCATCCTACAATAATTTAATAATATACTTCATTGAAACTTTACAAATAGGCAGTACACAATACAAATAAATAATTTACAAAATATCAAACAACAATAAAACAATGTTCAATTGCTCGGGCACTATTCTGTCCAAACCCATTGTTATATTTGTGGGTACAAAACCACTTCACATCGGTCTGCCAACACATATTATGACGGTATATAATCTTCACACCATAAACTAGCGTAATAGACGAATCCTGTGTGAGAGTGAGACACCTATCCTTACACAAACAAATAAGTGTGGGAAAGAGACGGAATAGATGGACCGTGAAACCGTTTTTAAACAATTTAGTGTCCATTAGTCTCCTGTCAAATTGGACTACGTTTTAACAGATATTAATAAAAAAATATAACGGTGTCGTGTTCTGTGTTGTTATTTACAGCAACAATCCAAATAAAGAAAAAATTCACAGGTAAATACTGATTCTTCAATACTACTTTCGTTGTGTTTATTTTGGTAGGATATATTCACTAAAATACTTGTAATTACTTTAAATACGCAGTAAACAATCTATTTTCAAGAGATTATATAAATATAAAAAAATATGTATTGCATACGTGAATATGACGCCGTTTATCAATCTTTGTCATAGGGATTGTCTAATAGCAAAATACTACATACTTCACTAACTCACCAACACATGTTAAACTAGCACACATGAACATTTTAAATTTAGTCTCGCGACAATGAGGAGAGTCTCTATTACGCTAGTATACTAAGTTAATGTTTCACACATTATATTATTTAATTTACACCCAAAACACATCACGAGAATTACATCTTTAAAAATGTGTTACAAACATTTCATGACAATGTTAAAGATATGTCTATAATATGTATTTATATATATTATAAAAACTTATGACCCCTTTCTACAATGTTATGTGTAAGGTTTGGCATCATGAAAATTTACATTGAGAAGAAGTGCAGTAAAATAAAACTGATAATATTTTAATGAATCACATAAAAAAATTAATAAATTACAAATTAATTCAATCATATATTTCGTTCATTATTTAAGTTCTTTTTTAACTAAAAGATCTAATGGATTATTACTTATAAATGTAATCATGTTGTTTTTGTTTTGGGAGGATAATATGTGAAGATATATACCGTCAGTTTTATCTGGTTGGGCATAATAGTTTAGTATATATCCATACATGGACATAGTAAATATAAACCAAGCCAAAACCGCACAAACAACGCCACAAAAGGCGTCCAGCATACACACAAACTGTGCACTTAACGACCGCTTAACTTAAAGGATCAAATATTGTCTGAGATCAATAAAGTGAACACAAATCAGCTGATTCACATCACAGGGCACACTTGAAACAAACACCGGCACCGGCCAATAGGGTATTCGAACCCGGATATAGGACCGCACCCCGTCTTTGATATATTACATGACATGTTCTACTTACACATAGCAACGGAGCAATAATGACTATCACAGTGTATTTGAAATGAACAAGAAAGGTCTCGACTAATCTGATATTCAGACGATTTCATTGCAACATTAGACTATATTATACAATTATATCACACAGAAAAATTAAGTTCTATTACAAATACAGCGTTAGAAGCTATAGAGCGACCCAGACTCTCATATTAACTTAACAAGTATCACACCCATTTAAGTTAATATACCGTAAAATATTAGACCATTGAAATAATAGCCATTACCAGTTTATTGCCAATTCATCTGGTGCTACGGTCACAGGAAATCGGTCTAAATGACATGTCAAAGTTATTCTTGTAAATACTACAGAAATAAAGTGGTTTTGATACACGCCTAAATTTCGCGGCTATATATATTTCTTCCTAGCTAATTTATCTGCTGCTCTAGTCACAGTAAATGGGTGTAAATCACATGTCAAAGTTATTTTTGTAAATACTACAGAAATAAAGAGGTTTTTATAGGTTAGTCTATTGTAACAATGGGAACAATTTTAGACTCTGTGCGAGCCGCTCTTCCTACTGGGAACTTGCAGACGGTGGTGAAGCATGCAGCCGGCGGCTAGTGTCGAGTGACACGTGTCGAGTGACGCGTGTCGAGTGACGCGTGTCGTGTGTCCTAGGCCTGCTTGACTCGCTTGCGCGGCGGCCCGATGGGCGGAATCTGCTGTTGCTGCGTGGCCAGCGCGCGGAAAGCCTCGGCAATAAGGTGCGGGTGGGACGAGATCATGTTCTTCCAGCCCGTCGTGTCCATCACGTCCGTGGCGTGACTCCTGCAACAAACAAACTCTTCAGTAATCTTAGAAACTTTTTTTTTTATAAAAATAAGTTATGACACGAGCAGGACGTTCAGTTGACGCTAACTGATTGGATACTTGAAAAATTCTGAGCGGAAATACAATTGCGCTCGTCACCTTGAGATAAGATAAGATGTTAAGTCTGATTTGCCTAGTAATTTCACTAGCTACGGCGCCCTTCAGACCGAAACACAATAATGTTTACACTACTGCTTCACCCCAGAAATAGGGGCCGTTGTGGTAACCACTTGAAACTTAACGTAAGTGAGCGAATCCTTGAAATGAAACAAAAACGAAATAATAATTCATCAAAAAGTGTCAGTGA
The DNA here is from genome assembly GCF_905404315.1 of Leptidea sinapis. Classification (NCBI taxonomy): domain Eukaryota; kingdom Metazoa; phylum Arthropoda; class Insecta; order Lepidoptera; family Pieridae; genus Leptidea; species Leptidea sinapis. Next base: position 5,106,827 of record NC_066276.1, read on the forward strand.
CGAAAGCCTTCCTGTTTGTTAGTCGCTATCTTATCAGTCTCTTAAGCCGCACCATATCTTACAATGAAACATTAGCGAGAGAGTTCCTACTTTGATCATCTGATGCACTTGGCTCATGTACATATGAAGGCCGCGGTCAGAGATATTGGAGGGGCGTTGAGCATTTTTCTTGGGATGGGCATAAAATTAAACTCGGGTCAGGACACGTGACCTGATTGGAAAATTCGTAAGACAGTCGTTGAAATTATGGATGAAAGTTGATTTTTCTGAATAAATCAATACTGTATTTAACCACATAAAACATTCCAAAATATGCAAAAATGTCCAAGTTCTCAATTCTGCCGGCACTCCTTTAGTGCATCCCCTTATTTTTTTATGTATAGATGCACAAGGAGCGTGCATATCATATAGGCGACTAGACAGTGCCTACCTCGAGGCACGATATGAAACTAAATAAATATAGTGTTCAAGTTGATATGGTTCCGTTATTTTATAACCAAACTTCTATTAAACAAAATACTAAATAACAAAATATTCCTAAACTTTTTCCTTACTCTAAATACTTGCTCAATATATATATAATATAGCTCAACTACGACAAGTTTGACATAGAGTGTCTACCTTCCTAATACACCAATAAAATTTGAAAAAAAAATTTTTTGAAAGATGCAGCACTCGGGATTTGTGTATTAATCCTAGAAGTGTGGGTTATCACTTTAAAAACATAACAAATTGTTTAGATTTGCAAGAGCGACATCTCAAGTCAATTTCCTTATATGCAAATACTGGGGTTGAGCAGGTTATCAACTGTAAAGTAGATCCTGTAGATGAAGCCACAACCTGAGAGTTGAACAAAGCATACAAGATTTTATGACGATACGTCACTCGCACGGTTAGCTCAGTTGGAAGAGCACTCGCACGGAACGCGAGGTGGTGGAAGCGCGTGGGTTCGAGTCCCACATCGTTCATGAAATTTTGTATTCAAATTTTATCTGTACAAGTTATTATAAATAGCAATACAGTTGGTAATTGGTATGTGAACTGACGTGTTGATGAAGTCAATGGTCTGCGCCTTGAGCTGGTCCGCGGAGTGAAGGTCGGCCAGGATCAGGGTGTCGGCAGCGGTCTCCACAGACAGACTCAGGCAGAGAGCTTCTTCGCACATCACTTTTAGTCTGTCTAATGCGTACTGGAAATTAATAAATAATTATTAATAACGTGATTACACAAATTTGTTTTATACCAAAATTTATGGGCAGCGGGATTCGATCATTGTGTGTCTTCTACCGCATTTATCACGGGGAGTGTTCTAAAGAGCTGTTTAACCTGATTCCTGCCACCGAATTCCACCTTCGCACGACTCGCCACAAGTTGGGATATCATCCCCACCATCTGGATGTGTGGCGGTCCTCCATGGTGAGGTTTTCAAGAAGGTTTCTTGCACGTACTACAAAGCTGTGGAATGAACTTCCTTGTGCGGTGTTTCCGGGACGATACGACATGGAAACCTTCAAAAAAAGCCCGTACACCCTCCTTAAAGGCCGGCAACGCTCCTGTGATTCCTCTGGTGTTGCAAGAGAATGTGGGCGGCGGTGATCACTAACCACCAGGTGGCCCGTACGCTCGTTTGTCCTCCTATTCCATAAAAAAAAGATCAACGCTCTTAAACCAACGGGTGTTGCCGTTAACCCACCCGCCCGTTACCAACAATATTCATAAATCTTCAATTGTGTTCCCCTACTACTGGGTCTCAATACATATACACATATTTAATTTGTACCAACACTTAAGGACTACGGCAAAGAGGGTGTAAATACTACGTAATAAGAAGCGGGTCTGCCGAAGTAAAAATTGAAACTTAGTTTAGTATGAAACGTGCACTTAGATTTGACATAAGTTTGAAATAGTAATTACAATAGGCCGACGAAGTATAATCCGGCTAAGTTTGAAAGTGAACAGTTGCTTAAGGCAAAGAGTAAGCAGAAAACAAAAAAAGAAAGAAATGTTTTTAGACAAGTTTTGTGGTGAAAGTATAGCATTTCGAGCTATGAGCACAACTTAATACTGTTACACATATCCTTAAGTCTTATTTGTAGGTTGCTAATGCTTGCTGTTGGTTATAGTTAACACTGCCGAGCCTTTTTGAACTACCACTTTTCTTTGAAGTTAAACAAGTTTTTTGGCATGGCGTGACGCATTTTTTTGGTACTTCTCTCAGAAAAGTTATTCTTATAGCTTGTACTTTTTTGTGTAGGTCCATTTATTCAGATTAGTAGTGAATAACGAGGATTGGAAGCATATAAACCGTTTTGCACGCAAGAATTTTGAAAATATTGGCTTTGTTACATATATGGCGGGCCGGCAGCTGTGAACTCATATCGCTCAAGGTCGCTGGCATTTAGTGTCGCCTTAAAACGTAGTGGATTTTGGCTACATCCGTTGATTGATTTTATATCTATATCCATTGATAGAATAACAGGTGACGGCTATAATCTTGTAAAAAAAAACAGAGATAGCCGAAACTGCTCGTTTCATACTAAACTAAATTTCAATTTTTATTTAGGCAGTTCCTTATTACATAATAATTACATCCTCTTTGGTAGACCGTTTTAGGATGCACTATGTGTTTATTGCGAGCGAAGTATTCGCACTTATTCGTATTTATTAAAATAAATTCACATAGAACAGTTAAAAGTGACTCCACATATTTTGATATGGTGACAAAGCTATACGCAATATAAATTGTATTATTGGCCATATTGATATTTTACAGTGTACAACACAGAACCGATAATAATTGGCGATAAGCTGAGCATAAGGAAGAACGTAAAGGTCACCGAGTACATTCAATGACGAACACACACGAGTTAATTATTATTACATCATTGACTTATCAACAACGGCATTTGTTTTATAAGACATCTTTATTGTGAGTCGACTCTGAAACGACACTAAATGCTTCAAAGCCAAGGTCATTGTTGATAAGAGATATCAATTGTAAATTTGAAACTAATTACTTACCTACAATTGGACGTAGTTTAACAGAAAGGACTCAAACCACACTTGGGTCAAAATAGGGTTAGATAATTAAAATAGAGCTAGATATATTCTTGATAATTTAATGTATTTTGCTAGAAACTTATAATGCCTACTACTTGGCTAAGTCGAGTTAGTAAGTCTTTTGTGGGGCGATGTATATGCTTTTACAACAAGATCCCAGAAAATTTAAAAAATAAAAGTATTACGCTATTCATGATAATTGTTAAAAAACGTTTGTGTGGTAGAGGTTAGTATAACATAAATGACTTTCTTAATGATACCACAAATTGGGAATGGAGCGACCGCCTTCAGGCTATTAAATAATAAGATTAATAATTGTACAATTTTCTCTTTTCTTTCTTCTTTTCTTTATTTGACTTACAATAAGTGACGTCATTTTGAATAAAAATATTTGAATTTCAATATGCCATCGTACTCCTGAAGATCGAATCTGTCATGTAATCAAAAACCCTATACGTTACACGGAAATTAAGAGCTGAAACTTCAAAAGTGCCTTAGTGTGGTTTGAGTCCATTCTGCATAACTACGTCCAATTATTAACAGTGTTCATAAAACTACGTTAAGCCTCAAGAGAAATCCATTCGGTGATCGATAATAATACTGGAGTTTATATTTTTTTAAGCCATTTACTGTCAGGTAATAATTAGAGGACAAAATGTTCTAAATAATTCCGCACGGTGCGGCGGTTGGAGTGACAGACGGACCTTCAAACAGGCAACTATTGACGATACACCGTTTAATTAAAAGCAACGATTTTCCAATAAGCCAGTCGCCCACTGTATTTAATTTATAATATATATAAATTAAATACTGTTTTTTTTTATGAATTTATCAATAATATTTCATCAAGAATTATTTCGTAAGATATTCTGGCTGTTGTTATGATGAAATTATTTCACAGCAGAACTGTCAGACCGTGCATCAATAAATTCTCCCATAGAAAATATGTCCATACAAAACAAATATTGGAAATAATTATGGGTCCCAAATCGAAATAAAAACTATCCTCACTGCATGAAGTTACCCCATTAAAACCGGTTCATTAGTTTTGGAGTTCACTTGAAACAAACATCAGGACACTGGATTTATATATATATATATATATATATATATATATATACTAGTTGTCCCGGCAAACGTTGTTTTGCCATATAAATTATTTTTAATTAATTAAACCGTTTCTTGGACATTGCAACATTACTTTATTTTTTTTTAAATAAATGAATTTTTCTAAAATATTACTCCTTATTACATCAGCTAGCTGCCACTAAAAGTCCCGTCAAAATCAGTCCAGCCATTTCAGAGATTATCCGGAACAAACAGACAGACAAAAATAGTAAAAAAATATTGTTTTGGTGTATATATATTCATATGCATGTAGTAAAAAACGGTTATTTCAATATTACAAACAGACACTTCAATTTTATTTATATGTATAGATGTATAGATTAAGATAATGAGAGCTAAATAAATATCATAGTATTATACTCACTTTATCTGCCGCCGCGAGCAAGTCGTCCGCCATTTTGTCTAGATTAGGAGCTCTGTCCGTGTAAATAAAACGTAGCATTTCTCTTAACACCTCATGGTCCACGTCCGTTATGTCTACTCTATTTCTCTTTCTCTCTTCCATCTCGTGCTCAAACATCGCAGCAAACACAGGACTTCTTGCTGAAATATTAAAACAAATTGTTAAAATGTTTAATCCTACATAACAAAAAAAAAATAAGCCTTTATTGCTGTTCACAAATATTATAAAAGATACTTAACTAAATATAAACTTAAATCTAAATCATATGTTATGTTAAGCAGCTTGTCTTTCGACAAAGGCCTCCTCTAAAGAAGTCCAAGCTTCTCTGTATTTCGCTATTTGGAACCATTTAGGCCCAGCTACTCTTTTTACTTCATCTTCCCAACGTTTAGATTGTCGCCCTTTTCTTCTACTACCATCTCTTGGATACCAGTCGGTTATTATTTTTGTCCATTTTTCTTGTTTCCTAATCCTACATTACAAATCACTAAATGGGAAATTTTGAGTTGATACTTAAAAGTGGTGAGAGATGTCTCTAATTTAATTATTTATTTATAGGACAACCAGTAGTTGTTGTTACATTCTAATAAGCTTAAAATATATCAAATATTAACAAATAATGAGTTGAATGTACAACAAATTAAGGTGTCACAACATGCACAGTCTTTGCTTCCGTGACACCAAGAAAACAATTATATAAAATAAAGCAAAAATTATAAAATCAAGATACGAATTTGAAAAGAAGAAAAAATAAGAAGAAGAAGAATATTAATCATATTTTGGCGCCTAACAATCTCGTAATATTTTTTTTATTAAAAGCAGGTAAAGAATCTTTAAAAATATCTACTTCACCACAGATGGAGTTATAAGTTCTTGATAGACATGGTATGGGAGAAAATTGCTTAAGGTTAGTTTTGGCAAATGACTGATGGAACAGGCCAGCTCCGACTCCGGGGGAACTCGTAAGCTGATGGACTGTCGAGCTGATTTCTAATTATTTTGTATCTAAATATTAGATCTAGCATTTGTCGTAATAATCACACACAGTTATCATCTTTTAAAGAAACCATTTTATGTCGACGTCTGTTTTCTCCATAATATAATTTTCACGATCATTCAAAATTCAGGCCTAAAATAAATGAAAATATATCAAAGGCTGACTGTAGGTAGTTCACACAGAATACATTCTTCATCATAGGTGGGTGCAAGCATTTATATGATGAATATGGATGTTTGTTTCCGAGTCATGGATGTTTAAATGTATTTATGTATGTTTATAAGAATTTATGTATGTTTAAGTAAGTATATTGTATTAAATATATCATTGTCTTGTAACTCATAACACAGGCTATATATGCTTAACTCGGGGCAAGATAATTTGTGTAAAAAGTGTGTCAATATTATTATTATTATTATCATATAACACGATTATGATTGGGTATATATACCGAGGTATTTGTTTTGAATAAAAATATAAAACATTCGAATATAAAATAATAAATCTATGTTTTATTCAATGTCGCTCTCGTAAATCCTACTACTCCACAGCTGAATATCTAAGTGATCGGGCAGCCTAAAGAGGGAATATTTTTGAAAAAATAAACGCCTTTTATGTCTTTATTATTATTAAAAAAGATACGACTATCTACGCTGCCTTATTAAACTGCAATTTAAGTTTGACAACAATCAACAATAAATATCAAGATTTAGTTTTTTTAAAGAAAATAAAGGGACGAGACGAGCAGGATGTTCAGTTGATGGTAACTGATACGCCTTGCCTATTTCAAAGCAGTGCCACTCAGGATTCTTTAAAAACCCAAAAATACTGTGCGGCACTACAATTGCACTCGTCACCTTGAGACGTAAGATGTTAAGTCTCATTTGCCTAGTAATTTCACTAGCTACGGCGCTCTTCAGACCGAAACACAATAATGCTAACACATTACTGCTTCACGGCAGAAATAGGCGCCGTTGTGGTGCCCATATTCCAGCCGGCATCCTGTGCAAAGGAGCCTCCCACTGGTATATAAGTAAAATTAAATAAGTCAATATCGTTGTCCGGTTGTTCGTGAGTGAGTCCATCACATATTAACACGTCTGTTTATCTCAGCATAACCTTCGTTAGAACACAACTGTGGACTCAATACGTGCTTATGTTTGCTTCGTCCACATGAAAGCGGCCATTATTACGACTCATTAAACATTGTGTCGTAAGCTTCAATTGTGTCCATCTCTAGGGTACTTTATATATTATTATTATTATTTTACATATGTGCGGACGGTACACAGACGTGGTCGCTAACTATGGGCCCTATGAGAAAGCTCATGGTCGCTCAGAGGGCAATAGCGAGGGCTATGCTCGGAGTTTCTCTGCGAGATCGAATCAGAAATGAGGAGATCCGTAGAAGAACCAAAGTAACCGACATAGTCCAAAAGATTGCGAAACTGAAGTGGCAGTGGGCAGGGCACATAGTTCGACGGACAGATGGCCGTTGGGGCAGTAAAGTCCTCGAATGGTGACCAAGTACCGGAAGACGCAGTGTTGGCAGGCCCCCCACAAGATGGACCGACGATCTGGTCAATATCGCCGGAATACGTTGGATGAGGGAAGCGCAGGACCGATCGTCATGTAAATTTTTGGGGGAGGCCTTTGTCCAGCAGTGGACGTTTTCCGGCTGATGATGATGATATGTGAGGACGATCCTAGAAGTATTCGAAAAGCACAATTCCTCCCTACATCAAATCTCTTTACGAGACTAAACCACTTATCCAATTCTATAATATGTAGATATTGCAAGAATATAGGACACAGTGAAACCTGCCGTAAGAGGCAGAACAATAATAATAATAATAATGATAATATTGACACACTCTTACACATATTATCTTGACCCAAACTAAGCATAGCCTGTACTATGAGTACAAGACAATGATATATTTAATACAGTATACTTACTTAAACATACATAAATACAAATAAACATCCATGACTCCGAAACAAACATTCATATTCATCATTTAAATGATTGCACCTACCGGGATTCGAACCCGGGACCTTTATAATATGTTATATGTGGACATGTGACAATTATTCGTGAACATACAAATCTTAACGCAGATCACAAAACGTTGGGGTTTTGTATATGCTTTTACAACAAGATCCCAGAAAATGTTCGAAACAAATGTATTACGGAATTCAAAAGAATTTCTGAAAACGTTACTGTGGTAAAGATTACTATAACATAAATAACTTTTTTAATTATTGGTAATGGAGCGACCGCCCACAGGCTATTAAATAATACATTTTATTGCACAATTTTACATTGTAACCACATTTTTATAAAAAAAACAAAGCCCGCTGAGTTTGTTGCGCACTTTCTTCTCAGGTCTGAGGTAAACCTTTTGGAATGGGTGGTTATAGTTTTTCACTTTTAATATGTGATATTATATCCTATTTTGAATAAGAATATTAGAATTTGAAACGAGATATTGACTAAACTACCGCATTCAACCTACGCCTTAAATATGAAATATAAACACATAAATACTTAAACTGAAAAGTATAAATGCGTACCGCCTGAAAAATGTAAGAATGTTAAAAATTACATACTTTTCATTCTGTCTACTGTTCAACAAAAATTACAGTAAGTATATTAAATTTAATAAAGAGACACCGCGTGTAGATACTTGCCAACATATATGTATGTACCAGTGGCGTAGCGTGCCTTAGCGGGGCCCCGTTTAAAAATTTGCTATGAAGGGTAAAGATTTCTCACAAAATAAAATATATAATGTTTTCAAACAATTCAAATTAAGTATAGTGTATATAAATGCCTTTTTTTCGGCAAGCAGTAAAAGTTTTTATTAATTTTTGCTTACGCATTTTGGAGGCCCCGTATAATTGATATAGTAGATACGGTGGTAGCTACGCCCCTGATAGGTACATTAAAATGAATAATACCGTGCGGAAATGATTAACACTCAATGCGGAAAACGTTGGAAATATGTGAACACTCAAAAGTTTACTTATCACATGATAAGTCGATTATTGTATCAAGGGTACCGCGAAGTCGAGGTGAATATTTAACGTTTTCAGTGATAATAATAAAACTCGTAAACTATGGCTTTGGTAGATATTTAATTTATAACACGTTGTGAATTCGTTCAAGGAGACAAAGTGATCATTTTGTTACTTGCGTGTCGGCACAACTGATGCCTTCCACCGAGTCAAAGAGGATGTAAATACTAGATACGTAATACGAGTCGGGACTGCCAAAGAAAAAATTGAAATTTAGTTTAGTATGAAACGTGCAGTGATTTGACATTTTTTGATTTTATAAACGATACGTCACTCGAACAGTTGGCTCAGTTGGTAAGAGCGCTCGCACGGAACGCGAGAGGTCGCGGGTTCGAGTCCCGAATCGTTCCTAAAATTTTATTTTCAGTCTCAAAAATAATGTTAAAAACAGCTTAAAGCCAACATGTTATTTGGCTTTTGTGGGATCTCTGACTATGAAAGTATCACTCACCAGCCAGGATCGCCTTGTGTGCCTGGAACTCCCGGCCTCCCACGGCCAGTGTGACGTCAGAGAACCGTTCGCTGTCGAAGAGGGCGCCCAGGTCATCCGAGAGCCGGCACTCGGGCACCTTGAACTGCACCACGTTGCTCTGGCCGCTGATGTTGATGCTGTCCGCCACCACTGACACTTCGCAGAATATCGTCAGCTTGTCTTCGGGAAGCAGGCCGTTCGCTTCGTCTAATAGGAAGTCCCTGGAAACGCGAAATGTTACATTATAGTTCGCCTATGAGCTTTTTTTTATGAAAATAAGGGACGAGACAAGCAGGATGTTCAGCTGATGGTGATTGATACGCCCTACCCATTAAGGTAGAGGTCTCGGGTTCGAATCCCGGTATTTGCAAGCATTTATATGATGAATATGGATGTTTGTTTCCGAGTCATGGATGTTTAAATGTATTTATGTATGTTTATATGAATTTATCTGTGTTTAAGTAAGTATATTGTATTTAATATATCATTGTCTTGGAACCCATAACACAGGCTATATATGCTTAACTTGGGGCAAGATAATTTGTGTAAAAAGTGTGTCAATATTATTACAATGCAGTACGGCTCAGGATTCTTGAAAAACCTAAAAATTATGAATGGCACTACAACTGCGTTCGTCACCTTGAGACATAAGATTTTAAGTCTCATTTGCCCACTAATTTCACTAGCTAGGGCGCCCTTCAGAACGAAAAACAGTAATGTTTACACATGACTGCTTCACGGCAGAAATAGGCACCGGAATTATGTGATATGTGGATTAGACGATTCATGCAATTTAAGATCCTAAATTCAGAGCGATTCGTTGGAATATATTAAAATTATTTCCACACATTTAGATATAACAAAAAATATAAAATAATTGTTTTTAAATAAATTTAGATCTTCTAGTATTTTGTTTATTATTTTGTTGTATTCCGTAGTTGAGACACAATTTATTTATCATATTTTAAATTCATAATTAAAAATTCTACAATTTCTTATGGTATATAATATTGTAGAATAAATTTGTCATTCATGTTATATATACCATTAAATTTATCTCTTGTCTAGTTAAATATTTTTTTCTAATTAAATAAAAATTAATAATTAATTTTACGAAATGCCATATAATGCTCTGTTTATTTCCGATTTTCAGGAATATTTTAAACATTCTGCGGGCCTACCATGAACTCTTATTGCGATTCAATTGACAACCTAAAATGAAATGCTTTGCTATTTTGTACCACGACGTGACGACGTGAAATCAACTGATTAAATCGCAATGATGTCAATTGGTTTTCAACGTGGTTTTTTCTTGATAAAACTAATTTTAAATGAACGTTCATTGCAAACTCTGCTTGCGGCCATTTTTAACTGGCAACAATGGATTGTCGTGAACAATAAATAAAAAAATTTAAATTCATATTAAAATTTATAAAAAAAACAGATGACTATTATAAATATTTAACAATAATATACCTGTAAACATCTGGCAAGCCAAACGTTGCGGCGAACTGAGAGCTAGCAACCACTTTTTCTTCAATTATTTACATAATTTCCATCAAAATTACGTTTTATGATAAAACAAAACATATATTGGCTCACACTTAACTGGAGCGAGAATCGTTTATTAAAATCAAGGCAACCTCTCCTTGCAGCCATTTTTAACTGGCACCCATGGTTTATCGTAAATATAAAACTTAATTTTTTATTAAAATTAAGAAAAACAGGTGGCTGTAAATTATCAACAATAATAATATGCAGGCAACCCCAATGTTGCGGCTAACTGAGAGCTGACAACTTATATTTTTTCAATTCTTTACGTAACTTTCTTTAAGTAAAATGACGTAAAATTACGGCAAAACGTCTAGCATACTCCCTGAACGTTCATTTGAAATTAGATTTATCAAAAAAACAGATACCTACAGAATCGGGCAGCGGGATCTCAGGCTATTTTAACAATTAATTACATAACTGTTTCTTAGAGTGATACGGAACCAGTCCGTTTAATACAAACAGAGGCTAGAGCAAAGCTGTACAGAAATGTGACGTCACGGATATGACGGTTATTGTGGTTCGGTGAACGTTCCGGTTACGTTGCTTGAGCTGGAACCAATTTAATATTGTTGCCACCGCACCTTAGACACCTACAGTTATGTATACAGGGTGTCCCAAAGTTATGGGACATGAAGGGAAAGTACCTTTAATATCGAAGATAGGCTATCTTACTGAAAGAAGACTTTATGTTATTTTTAAAAGTTGGTACCTACTTCTGCATTCAAAGATTTTCTAAAAATTACTTGCCTCGTCTGGGAATCGAACCGACTTAAATGTAAAATGTGTTCGATTGGCATCATAAGAGTAGGGGTTTTTTTTACATCTTCGATATTTAAGGTACTTTCCCTTCATGTCCCATAACTTTGGGACATCCTGTATAATAAATAATAAAGTATTACTACCGCCCCACAATAACATATGATGTGATGTTACAAGTAAATCCTATCTAATTTATAAAATTCTAGCGGTGCTTGTTACCAAACTCCTCCAAAACGGCAATTTTTTTTTAATCTGTGTCTGAGAATCGGCCAATCTACAACATTTCATACCCGTAAATAATATGGGTAATATAATATACCTGCCCTTAAATATTTTTTTATATTTTTATTTTAAGATGATTTAGGTTTGAAAAATACATACAACATAAAATTTCACCTTTTTACGATCAATCCCTGTTTCGGATCGGCATTTTTATATTATTCTGTTCCATCCACAGATTCGCAATATGGCAATCGAATATTTACTTTAATTATAATTTTTTCGGGTCAGCTAGTAATAATATAAATGTGAATGTAAGTTTGTTATTACGCTTTCACGCCGGAGCAACTGAACCAATTTTGATGCAATTTAGTACAGCGATAGACTGGAGATTGGGAAAGGGAAAAGGCTACATTTTATCCCAGAAAAATGAGCTATAACTATACCAATAGTAGGTTTAGTTTGACATAGCAATCTTCCTCGGAATAATATTCAGATAATATGTTGGAAACGGAAGCCAAAACGGGAACCGGAACTGGAATAGGACATGAGATAGTCTTCAATTCAAAACATGCTTATTATTTTTAAAAACCATTTATCTACGCGAACGAAGTCGCGGGCTTCAGCTAGTAACAATATAAAGAATAGATGCCATTTATAATTGTAGCGTAATATTATAAACAGTTATGTTAAATAAGAGAGCTTTTGTACTGAGCTCGGTGTGGACTCTTTGATGACGTCACTTATTATTTCTCGCGTGCGGTCGCAATTGAAATTTTTTGGAATTACCCAAGGTGCGGTCACGGGGCACTGTTTTATCGGCATCATGTTTATCATGCCAATAACAACGTGACATCTAGGTAGGACAAAAGTGGTGAAATAGTTTTTAACGTATTATATATTCGTTGGAATAAGCCGCGAGGGTATGTCAGGACAGTTACAGCAAATAGGTTCGCAATCTCTGGCGACCCCTCGGGACGACGACTGTAAGTCAGTGTGTGGCGTCTCACGAGTGACTCACAAACCCTACGCTGTGGTATTTTTTGGCCTGCACTTGCCAGTAATCGGGTCAATCGGGTCATTACTTCGCATTTCATTATAGTATTTTATGCAACAGTTGTATAAGTAGGGTAAAAAAAACGCTAGTGGTGTGGGTTTGCCGTGAGCCCTACATGAATGACGCCACGATCGTCTCACCTAAATATACAACGCATACAATAAATTTTCGACGGTTTTGTCGGGGACCCAGTGCTCTGTGGACGGCTGGATCACTTGGCGTTGCGTAGAGACGTCGCTTCATTGTGCGTCTTCTACCGCATTTACCACGGGGATTGTTCCGAAGAGCTGTTTCACCTGATAATGCCGCCGAATAAATTAGGATATCATCCCCACCATCTGGATGTGTGGCAGTTCTTGACTGTGCGCTTTTCAAGGAGCTTTCTTCCACGTACTACAAAGCTGTGGAACGAGCTTGTGAGGTGTTTCCGGGACGATACGACATGGGTACCTTCAAAGAAAAGCGCGTACACCTTCCTTAAAGGCCGGAAACGCTTCTGTGATTCCTCTGGTGTTGCAAGAGAATGTCGGTGATCACTTAACACCAGGTGACCCGTACGCTCGTTTCCATAAACAAAAAAACAGTTTTTTGGTGCCACATACCAAAAAACTGTTCTTTTTTGACGACATTAAGGTACTTAAACGATACTCAATACTATTACGTCCATAGAGTTATAGACTTATTAGTGATCGTGGCTGTATAAATGACAGACAAAAGTAAAGGAGTAGAAAAAAATAATAACTATATAGCTTCAAGGGTCGTGTAACTAGACTTATGACGTCAGCGAGCACAAAGAACTTCTAGTATTAGTAAAAGTATAGGAGTATCAGCCATCCCATAATGACCATGGGGTCAAATAGTTATTAATCACATTACATCAATAAAATCAAATCAAAATCACTTTATTCATGACCTACGAAATGAGACACGAATGTCAAAATTTTTTTTTTCTTATTGAATGAGAAGAAGTGGCAAGTCACTCATTGCCGCTCCTTTAAATCAACATTTACAGCTTCATCATTCTAAGAATCATTTCAGTTACTAATATAATATGTAACCACTCTAAAGCACTGATAAGGGCATTCAACAGTAGTTATGCGAATGAAGCCCTATCTTTGAACAGGAAAAATCTAAGCATACTAAACGTCGCCTAGACAAGCACCTCACAGTGTGGTCGGCATCAAAAGCGACAAAACTTGCAGATTCTGCCTTGAGGATGATGAAACGCCTATTCATCTACTCTGCGACTGCGGCCCACTAATGCATAAGCGTAACACAATCTTTGGCGACTACTTCGTGCCACCAGATGGTGTTTGTAACACTCGCGTCAAGGAGTTAATGCGGTTCGTAAAGGCGGCAGGGCTTGACGACGAGCTATAGTATGAGTGGACGCAATGTTACTAGGAATCTTTAGGACTAGCCACCCTCTTCAAATAATAATAATAATATTTAAGGTGATGGCAACAAATATACTCAAACGTCAAATACTCAAAACGCCTTCCACGAGTAAGTAAAAAAATAAACGAATGTAAATCAATACGTAAAAACAAGACTACGGTAGATGCATCAATCCGCACACACCGTAAATAAATAATGGTATTTTGCGAGCATTTTATCAGCGATTATAAAAAAAATATAATATTCTTATTACGGGATCATCCTGCCACCACAAGCAGACCTACCTCGACCATATTTTAGGGAAGGGCACGACCCGTCACACGTCGCCGCCAGAAGCGGTCACATTTGAACGAGTAATATGAAAACTGATTTAAGTATATGCAATACGCACATTTCATGAACTTGTCCATGTAAACCTTTTCAATATAACACCCATAAGTACATGAATTACATTCCAACGCATAATTATCACAAAATCGACGAGTCAGCCTTATCTAACAACATGTTGCGGGTCCGATGACGTTTTTATGTTAGTCAAGTAGATATGTTTATAAAGAAAATATTATATTTTTGGTCAAATCTTACTAAATTTCGCCGACAAACGATATCGTAGCAAAAAACATGAAGGACGGGCGAAGATAAAATGAGTGTAATGGGCGAATTGTGATTGGTGGAGTATGTACCATCATCAAGTCGTTACTTTGAAAGTAGGATCGGCATAAGAGTATAGGTTTAGATAAAACTAAATTTTGTGTCATTTTAACTAATAGATTTCAACTTTTAATATACTGTGTTGAATTCGAAATAAACACGACCGGCAGTACATGACGGATGTAACTAATAGACGGGGATGATCACCTGCCGTCACCTATTGTCAACTTTTTTTATGGCAATAAGGTGATGGTAATTGATACGCCCTGCCCATTACAATTCAGTGCCGCTCAGGATTCTTGAAAACCCCAAAAAATTCTGAGCAGCACCGAAATTGCGCTCGTCACCTTGAGACATAAGTTGTTAAGTCTCATTTGCCCAGTAATTTCACTAGCTACGGCGCCCTTCAGACCGAGACACAGTAATGCTTACACATTAGTGCTTCACGGCAGAAATAGGCGGCGTTGTGGTACCCACAATCTAGCCGGCATCCTGTGCAAAGGATCCCTCTCACTGGTAAAACTACACACTCATATTCTTACAATACGGGCCGATAGTAAGATTAAGCTGATTCCTACAGAGAGTTAACTACTTGAATGTTATCGCGGCCATGTGCGACTGATATGATTGCGCAACTGATAAGGAACCGCGATTCTATTCGCCGTATAAAACAAAGTTGATCATCGGAATTAATCTCTAATAATATATATCTATGGAAATTTCTACAACACTGCGCTCATTCAGTAAATTCTTGTGACTCGAGTTGTAAATATCAAGATTATAAGCTGGGATCGTAGGACATGCGAGATGTTAAGTGGGACGCTCCTTTGCACAGGATGCCGGCTAGATTTAAGCAGGAAATGTGTAAACATTACTGTGTTTCTAGTAGCTAGTGAAATTACTGAGCAAATGGGACTTGATATCTTATGTCTCAAGGTGACGAGTGCAGTTGTAGTACCGCTCAGATTTATTGGGTCTTTCAAGAATCCTGAGCGGCGCTGCATTGTTGTAATGGGCAGGGCGTATCAATTACCAATAGCTGATCGTACTACTCTTCTCGTCCCTTAGTTACAAATGAAAACAGTTGACACAGGGCCAAGTGGCTCAGAAACATACACTGATGGTATATGAATACCACCAGCTATGGGCGCCTGAAATAGCAACCAGAAAAATGCTATTCTCTGTTCCGATACTACCTCCAGAACCATTCACTTTGTAAGACAGTAGACTCGTAACGCATGTACGCGAGGCAGGCCGCGGGGCACTGCATGTTAATAAGTCTGATGTGGGTGACGCATTAAAAGGTTGAAGGTTACTACTTTTTCATATTTCAAAATATGCCAATTGGAGACTCCTTTGCACAGGAAGCCGGCTAGATTATGGGTACCACAACGGCACCTATTTCTACCGTGAAGCAGTAATGTGTTTCTGTCTGAAGGGCGTCGTAGCTAGTGAAATTACTGGGCAAATGAGACTTAACTGTTGTTACAACAATTAAAGTGCCGCTCAGAATTTTTGGGTCTTTCAAGAATCCTGAGCGGCACTGCATTGTAATGGGTAGGGCGTTAAATTCGTATAAAATAATACATATATGCAAATATAATTTACCTCCTTATAAATTTTTTGAAACCCCAGTCCTTCCCTTGCACGAATCTATATGCCCGCTGCGACTCCATCGCCTTCGTCTCTTCCCGTTTCGCATTAAGTATTGAGAACTTAAACTTAGCACGCACTTCTGACTTATTACACGACACTAACAACAGATATAACGATAAATAGTCTTTGCTCTCTTCGTCGAGCCCCTTTGGGTTCACGCGAAGACACCATTTTAATTTGTCACTAGCACCGGCGGAGAACGTCGATGATTTTAATACTTCACCCATTTCTTCTCTACAAAAACTAAAATTGTTTATCGTCCACATGTAACTGAACTTGACCACCTTAACCTGGAACAAGAGAGAGACCTCATTAGAATAGAATATATATTAACAAATAACATCAAACGGCGTACCATGTAGTATCAAATCAAATCAAAAATATTAAGTTAAGTAAGTTAAGCCACAAGTTAGGATATCATCCCCACCATCTGGATGTGTGGCGGTCCTCCACAGTGCGGTTTTCAAGTAGCTTCATTCCACGTACTACAAAGCTGTGGAATGAGCTTCCTTGTGCGGTGTTCACGGGTACGATACGACATGGGTATCTTCAAAAAAGGCCGGCAACGCTCCTGTGATTTATCTGGTGTTGCAAGAGATTGTGGGCGGCGGTGATCACTTAACACCAGGTACGCTCGTTTGTCCTCCTATTCCATAAAATAAAAAATATATTTCGTAGCAGGGGCGTGCATATCATATAGGCAATTAGGCAGTGTCTACCTCGTTATGAACCTAAATAAATATAGCACTAGTGTTAAAGTTAATTTAGTTTAATTTGCTTCCGTTAATTTATAACCAAACTTCTATTGATTCAATACAATAGTATACTACATATAGTATATTTTCTCCTTACGCTACATACTAAATACCTATGTACTACGTCGGGCTAAACGCCAACTACTACTACAAGTTAGATCTACAAAAACCTATACACGCCCCTATTTCGTAGGTAAATTGCATAACACTTGAAATATGTAATTTTTCCATACGGCTCGTTCGGAAGGCAGATTTCCTTAGAGAAGAACGAGCAAGAAACTCTAAGGTTGCTCTTTTCAAAACAGAATGGTAGTACAGGTTCTTATTTTCAATTAAATTTACAAATCATTTCAATAAGAATATAATATGCAAAGTGATGCAACAAAAATACATGTAAGTAATTAATAAGTAAAAACATAGTTGTAGTTATTGAGTACATACTTAAAGTACAATACAGTAGATGCATCAGTATACACATACCGTTAATAAAATAAAGCCATTATGTGAGAATTATATTAGTTATTATTATATAAAAACTTTAATTTAAATAAAAATAAGGAGTACGAGTTAATAAATCGTTTAGTTTTTTTTTATGGAAAAGTAAGACAAACAACCGTACTGGTCACCTGGTGTTAAGTGATCACCGCCGCCCAAATTCACAGGAAGATGTACGCACTTTTTTGAAGGTACCATATTATATATAAGTAATATATACCATGTTATATATTTTAAAAAAATATGAATTTTGGTCGCACTACGACCTCGTGGACGCCTTCTATAGTATCACTTGTACTGCTGTTCCAGTTTTAAGATTTATTTCACGGTTATTCACTTAAAAGCCACTAGCGGGATCCATCGTGATGAGTAATTATTGAGCTCACTATATTCCGGCCCCGGTACTGACTCGGTAATGTTGCCGACAAACACTCCCTGCTGTCGGGGAGTCCCTATTCAAGTTAAAAGTTTTATAGCGATCTCAAGAAAACACGAGGGTTGGTAAAAAATATGTATGTATAAGTAAATATGTATTTGTTTTTCCTCTAAGCGTTAACTAAGCTCTTCAACCGAATGTAAACAATTTTATATAACTCCCATCAGATGCTATATTATGGAAAATCAACTTTA
This sequence comes from Leptidea sinapis, assembly GCF_905404315.1. Classification (NCBI taxonomy): domain Eukaryota; kingdom Metazoa; phylum Arthropoda; class Insecta; order Lepidoptera; family Pieridae; genus Leptidea; species Leptidea sinapis. Next base: position 5,125,142 of record NC_066276.1, read on the forward strand.
TCAACGTGGTATACCTGTATACCATACCATATAACCGAACACGCATGCAGTTTCTTGAATAAAAATACACGACTGTTAACAGTGATGTATATAGCAACTTTACAAAATAAAATTGGTTATCGATGAGAAGTTGGTTCAAGTTGCCCTCAATTGACAGCAATAAAGACGTGCAATGAGCGGCAGCATAGACACGTGCGTTCATGACTGATGGCACATAACACCAGCCTAGCGAAACTCTCTAACGGCCGTTGCCAATATTCAGTCTATCTCTTACTTGAGATAAAAATCATAACTATCGTTGACTTTTCTGTCCCAATAAAGTTATCGACGATAACTCACCTTACACACGCTGTCTGTCAATGGGACGACGTATAGCTTACCAGCGATAGAAGTATGTATGGAAATTTCAATTCACGCGTCCTAATATAAGGCGATAAGAATGACTTACCGGGTATATTGGGACAGCTTCAGATTATTCACAGCTAATTTCTGACAGTAGAAGGTTTAACTCTATCTGTAGATAGTATATTGGGAACGGTCGTAAGATAACAGCGATTCACTCGATTGTATGAAACGTGCAGTCATTGATAGATTGACAGATGACGGCAATAATCTTGTAAAAAACGGAGATCCACTATGTTTTACGGCTGTTTTCAATAACGTATCTCTAGTTACTGATACATTGCTGACCGTTTAATGACAAGATCTTATCTATCCATAGTTGTGTCCAATATAGTAATTATAGTCCAATGCTTTATGTCGATAGGTTATTGAAAACGGCCATAAAGCAACTGTTTGCTTTCAAACTTAGCCGGATTATACTTCGTCGCCGATCGCCTTAATGTAATTTCTACTATTTCAAACTTATGTCAAATGACTGCACGTTTCATACTAAACTAAATTTCAATTTTTATTTAGGCAATCCCGCCTCTTATTACGATGTATTTACATCGTCGTCGTTATATATACACAATGTGCCGAGTTCTAAGTGGTTAATATTGTAGAGTCGAAAGGGCACAAAATTTCTCTAAAAACTTTTTCGATTAAAAATGAATTTGCATTGCGAAACAGGAAAGCCTATAAGTACCTACAAAAGGGCGTCACGTTTACGGCAGCGTGATAATCCTGAGACTTTATTATACGTAGGTTATATATTTAATATCCGAACGACCGAGCCTTGCTCGGATTTTTAAGAAGGTACAAAACTTGACCAAAAAAAAGAGCTAATACGACATCTGGATTCGAACCGGGGTCTTCTGCTTTTCGGATCACCCAATGTCCCACAAGAGCTATTATAGTCTTGTATATAGTGGCGAAATTTACCTTTGTATTCTAATGTTATTGTAGCAGTTTCTCATTAAAGCACTGATAAAACTACATTTTTTTAAAATTGAAACCTAGCTAGTTCGATTTATCGCTCCTAACTACCTATATATACAAAATTTTATTAAAATCGTTGGAACCGTTTCCGAGATTCAGATTATATATACACAAAAAGTGCTAGTAAAAAGATTTCAGAGGTTCAGATATACAACGCTGAACGTGGGAGAATTTGCTCATATACAGAGAACATTTTTATTAACACCACCTGTATTAAGGCAGGTCCCTACTGACTCCTGAACGTCGACAGTTATTGGGCCAGTCACTGCGACCTAAATAATACCAACTACTTGGCTGGGCTAAAATACATAGATGGTACTACCCACCTCGCAGCACTTGCTCCACGCTACCACGTGCCAAGCATCGCGACCACACAAATATGACCAAATAACACTAACTGAGGGAATACTAGATCTCTCGGCGAGTTAATTTACGGCCATTTTCAATAACGTATCTCTAGTTACGGATAAATTGCTGTCACCGTTTAATGACAAGATCTTATCTATCCATAGCTATGTCCAGTATAGTTATAGTCCAATGCTTTATGTCGATAGGTTATTGAAATGTAAGTAAGCGTAAAAGGATATATTTATCTTACTTCAAAGTTCAACTACGGATAGATAGGTTATTGAAAACGGCTGTAAATCTAAGTCGTTATAATAAACTCAAATAATATACCACCACCTATAAGAAACACGAAAACAGTATTTGTATTTAAACAATCCTATAAAAACTTATTTATATACCGAGTACAAGAACCAACCTTAGTCGCAGATACACTGTACACTACTTTAATATAAATATATAATTTATTTTCTGTTCTATCTCATTCGTTACACTTATAGTATTTCACATATATAATACAAAAATAATTTTTATATGAAAGATAACAGACATGGAAGTGTTTTAATGTATTTTTTTTTCTTTTTTAAATTTTATTGTTTACTGGCACTCCGACAGTTAACCAGGTAGATGCTGAAAATCAGCGCTGCAGCCAGTCAATACTGTCAAAAAACCAATGTTGACAGCACAAGCTGAGCATCGGCCTTTTCTTTTGCCACACAGCATATTAAGTTAGGATTCGGAATATATATTAAGTATATCCAAATATTTTGAGTTTTCTTTAGTGTTAATTCCGCAAATATTTGTCTTTTAAGCAATTTGATACGTGTTTCAAAAGGCCGATGATCAGCTTGTGCTGTAAACCAATACTGGCTTTTTTTTATTAAGTATTTAGATTGTATTTTTATGTGTGTGGCATGAAATAAATTTTTCTTATTTCTTAAATACTTTGATAGAGCATCACTGCTGTTTAACACTATCTATGAGACCCGGGCGAGGCATGAGGCGAGGTCACGAGGACTAGACGAGCGCTTCGCCCCTGGTCGTTGCCCTCTACCGTTGCCTGAGTTGCTTGCGGTGCTGCAGAGGTCTTCGCCCGGTCACCGACCCACGCCAAGGTCGCCCGCATCATCCCCGCGGCAACAGATATGCCCGACCACTTGCAAAACCCAGCCTTCTATTATAACCTCAGCTACCGAGATACCTTAATATATTCGCCGACACGATTAAAGTTGGACGTTATTCCAGAAAAACGTTACAAACTTAAAATTAAATTAAGAACACATAACTGGTCACGTGATTTATATTAACGGACTGGCAGCTCTACTGTCACCCTTTAACGGTCGTTTTCAATAACCTTTCTATCCTTACTTTACGTTACTAGAGGTAGACAAATCTATCCTTTTACGCTTACTTACATTTCAATAACCTATCCACATAAAGCAGTGAACTATACCTATATTAGACATAACTATGGATAGATAAGATCTTGTTATTAAACGGTGACAGCAATGTATCCGTAACTAGAGATACATAATTGAAAACTGCCGTAAATGACATCATAACTAAGTAGCCCAACCCACATGTATGGAATACACTTATATTTATTAAACTTTGAACACGAATTCCTTAAGATGTGATGTTTGTGGCTTGGAACGTTTTTCAGGAACTAGTTAACCTGTAGTATTTTCGAATCAATAAGACTGATTCAGATTGTTTTATGGGTCGGAGTGGATAAAAATAAAAATACTGATGATAATTATCATACGTTTCATTTCAGGGTAGACAGAAAACAAAAGCATATACGAAACTAATAGGTACGAAATAATATTGAAAAGTGCAAAGTGTAAATTATAACAATGACTTTTAAGGTATTAATTGGACGTAATAAAAACGGCCCAAGTCACAAACACTACATTTAAAGGAATTCGTATTTAAAGTTTAATAAATATTAGTGTATTCCATATATATGGGTTGGGCTAGTTATGATGTCATTCAAAGAGTAGAGAGATAGTAGGGCTGCCATTTTTTATTAGTCCGTTAATATGAATCACGTGACCAGTTTTGTGTTCTGAACTAAATTTCGACATGATTGTGGGTTGGACCCTTTTTCTGGAATTACATACTATTACGCTTATAATTTTCCAAAAAAGTAATAAAATATAATATCACCATTTCAATACCAGGTAGGAGGTGGGTACATAGTGAATACGTATAATGTTCTAATTAGCGCATTGCATGGAGTGACGGATCACGTGTAGGTACTGCTACTGTGAACTGATGGCACGTGGCCCCCCAACCTGCATTATTCCGGACTCGAACGACCAAAATATAGCAACAACGAATTGAATTCATACAACGAAAAAATTTAAGATATAAATTCTTAATTACTTATCTCCTAAACTAAAACATGTACAACTTAACAAATTTTGGGATAGTGCCTTATGTTTGTCATAAGCCACTTTCGTTCATTTATGACTTGGTTTTCGAGGGTAACTTTTTTTTATGAAAATAAATGACGAGACGAGCAGGACATTCAGCTGATAGTAATTGATACGCCCTGCAAATTACAATGCAGTGCCGCTCAAGATTCTTGAAAAACCCCAAAAATTCTGAGCGGCACTACTTAAATACTAATTTGAAATAAGATGTTAAGTCTCATTTGCCCAGTAATTTCACTACCTATGGTATTTCACCTATACCGGGGTATTTTATATCTATTGACTATAAAATAATTATCAAAACTTCACTGTAAATTATTTTTCGTTTATTCATATATAAACGGCTAGTCGATTCTATTCGTAAGCGAATTAAATAATCAAGTACCGCTACAGATCAAAGCATCTCTCATCTCATTTCACAGAAGCACCGTTACTTGTGAACTAAATAGATTTTAGGCAAAAAGTACCAAAAAGGTAACAGCGAGTCGTCGTCTAACTTGAACAACGGTTGTTCCCATTCCTACGTACAGCGGCCGGCAGGAAATACAGCCACATACGAACGTTATTTGGACATTCAAAACCGCGATTATTAAAGAGTACAAGGTAACTTTATCGTATCGTTGCTAGCACAGTTAATAATTCATAGTATGAATATTAAAACCAGGAAAACATAACTCGATGTTACCGATTGGGATATCACATATTACAACATATTATTATTAAGTATAATGTGTAGAGATGTCAAATACAGTCGTGTTGAAATGTGATCAATGATATTGGGATTGAAGTATGAGACGCGTAATGCCTAACCTTGTGCCGGCTTTTACCACCTCTTTACTTTAAACATTAAGCCTGATCTCCACTATCGGCAATGATCGTCTGTCATCGACAAGTTAATCGTTGATCATCGTGTGAGCATCCACACCATAAGTAAGCATTTACTGAGCGGCAGTCCTTCAAGATGGATGGAGTTTATAGCGGCTGCTACCATTCATTTATGTCAGGCAAATTTAACTTATTATGTAATCCTAGTTAATAGCTTCGCTCACTGTCCAGTGTCCTTCAGTGAATGAATGACCGGCGATCGTGTGGGCACGCGCACGCAACTACACGCGAATGATGCGTGCCCGAATAACCGACAAGTCACCGATCGCCGCGATCACTATGACGATTATTGACGATCATCGAGGATTAGAAGCGAATAAGCCACACTTACTTGCTTGCGTGTAATCGCCGATTGTGAAGAGGTGCCATTAAACATCGACTGTTCATTACAACGCACGGCGCACATTTAGCGGACAGAGATCACATTATTGTTTCATAAAAATACAGCGCCAATACACAGAGTAGAAATTTTGATAGGTAATGTTTAAAACAGGAAATAAAATAGAATATTATAAAAGTTGTAATGACTAACATAACTCCTTTATAAAATTATGTTATGACCATAACGTTTCTCTACACTTCTGTATGTCCGTTAGAGATATTCATCTGTTTTCCACGCTTTGTTTATATATATGCAGTATATTTAAGTCTTAGGTTTTGCCAGCCCGTGCAATGCCTACAAGTAGTATTAACTTATTTCCCTTACATTTTAATGCAATAATTAATACATTTTGGTACCGAAACCTCTATTTATTCGTGCTTGATCAGTTTTCTATTTATACAAATGAATTCAATAATCATAGTACTATTTTGCCGTGACTGTACCGAAACATTTCCTTGTAGATTTTGTGTGTTAACTCGATTAGCGAGCAAGACGTTCAAGATCTATGGTAATGGCCCTGATAATCAATGTTTATTACTTCAATGTATTTTGCCATAAACGCAAAAATAATAATTGATAAAAATACACATTATAGTTATTTTTAAATGATAATAAACTTCTGGGATTAAAAATGCAAATTTAATTTGTCCCAAATATTTATGCCATGCCGCCGGCGGTTTGTGTGTGTGTCCGTGTGTACCTGCTTGAAGCACCAGTTCTCGGCCACGGGCGTGTTCCCGTCGTGTAGCAGGCGGGGCACGCGGCTCACGGCCATGTGTGTGTGAGTGTGTCCGTGTGTACCTGCGTGAAGCACCAGTTCTCGGCCACGGGCGTGTTCCCGTCGTGTAGCGAGCTGGGCACGCGGCTCACGGCCATGTGTGTGTGAGTGTGTCCGTGTGTACCTGCGTGAAGCACCAGTTCTCGGCCACGGGCGTGTTCCCGTCGTGTAGCGGGCTGGGCACGCGGCTCACGGCCATGTGTGTGTGAATGTGTCCGTGTGTACCTGCGTGAAGCACCAGTTCTCGGCCACGGGCGTGTTCCCGTCGTGTAGCGGGCTGGGCACGCGGCTCACGGCCATGTGTGTGTGAGTGTGTCCGTGAGCACCAGTTCTCGGCCACGGGCGTGTTCCCGTCGTGTAGCGGGCTGGGCACGCGGCTCACGGCCATGTGTGTGTGAGTGTGTCCGTGTGTACCTGCGTGAAGCACCAATTCTCGGCCACGGGCGTGTTCCCGTCGTGTAGCGGGCTGGGCACGCGGCTCACGGCCATGTGTGTGTGAGTGTGTCCGTGTGTACCTGCGTGAAGCACCAGTTCTCGGCCACGGGCGTGTTCCCGTCGTGTAGCGGGCTGGGCACGCGGCTCACGGCCATGTGTGTGTGAGTGTGTCCGTGTGTACCTGCGTGAAGCACCAGTTCTCGGCCACGGGCGTGTTCCCGTCGTGTAGCGGGCTGGGCACGCGGCTCACGGCCATGTGTGTGTGAGTGTGTCCGTGTGTACCTGCGTGAAGCACCAGTTCTCGGCCACGGGCGTGTTCCCGTCGTGTAGCGGGCTGGGCACGCGGCTCACGGCCATGCCGCCGGCGCCCACGGACGACACGCGCGCCGACTGCGGAGCCGCGCCGCCCGACGCCGCGCCCGCGCCCGCACCGCACTCGCTGCCCGACCCGAGCCTGCAACAAACAAACAAACAAATATTATTACAAGTTAACTAGCCGTTCCCGATCGCTTCGCTGGACGAATTTTAAAAGGAACTAAATTAATGAAAGAACGTTGAAATTCGAAAAATAAGTAGCCATACGTGGGTAATACTGAAAATGTTTAGAACTGGCCAGTTAGAAACATAGCTAATGAAAACTTTTTTTGAATTTCAATTTTAGAACTCTTTGATAACCTAATGTAGTGTATTGCAAACGCGAGAAAATTTTCGATCAATGGTTTATTATGACTTTCGTTGTGGGCTTACTCAACAACAAAGGTATGATAGGCTGCGATTAGCATTTCTTAATGAAGCCCCATCTTGTGACACTATTTACAATTGGTTAACGAGTTTAAGCGTGGACGTAGCAATCTCAATGATGATCTGCGTGAGGGACGTCCTATACCAGCGACTGCTGAAGATAACATCAGTACTGTGCGACACATGATAGAGGAAGACAAGAGAGTGACCTATCAGCAGATACGGGCAAGCCTAGGCATTGGTATGAGTCAAGTTCAAAAAATATTACACGTACATTAAGCGTCAGGAAGCTTTGTACCAGATGTATTCCCCATACTTTAACCGAAGACCAGAAACACCTTCGCATGGACTGGTGTCGCCAAATGATAGATAAGTTCAACGGCGGTGACTCAAATGCTGTATTTGACATCGTCACAGGTGATGAAAGCTGGATACTATTGCTGGAAGTATTGCTACGAACCCGAAACCAAAAGACAATCAGCTCAGTGGGTGTTTCCTGTCAAGGATCAGCCAAATAAGGTAACAAAAGGAAGAAGTCAAGGAAAAAAGATGATTGCCTCATTCTTTGGTCGGAAAGGTCATTTTGCGATAATTGTGCTAGAAGATGGAAGGACAATTACTACAGACTGGTATGTTAATTGCTGTTTGCCTGTTGTCTTGATAAAAATTCGACAGCAGCGCCCTCGAAGCAGGATTCTCCTTCACCACGACAATGCTACAGCGCACTCCGCAAAACGGACTATGAAATTTTTGACTATGGCAGGTGTTGAGATAATGAATCATCCGCCATACAGTCCTGACCTGGCGCCCTGCGACTTTTATTTATTCCCAAGAACTAAAGATAAAATTCGAGGTATTCGCTTTACGAGCCCTGAAGATGCGGTGAAAGCTTACGAAAATGCCATAGAAGAGACCCCTAAGGAAGAATGGGCCCACTGCTTTTCTCAGTGGTTCTATCGAGCGTGACGATGTGTAGAGAGGCACGGAGATTACTTCGAAAAACAATAATAGTATTGGCAACTTTCTACATTAAGCCGCTTTTTATTTTCTAAACATTTTCAGTGTTACATAGGTAATCCATCTAGGATAAATTTCGCATCGAATGGTGGTAGTATCATGTCGATACGATCAGTGGTTTAGGCGTGAAAGAGCCTCAAACAAAGACCAAAATGGTCTTTGTTTGAGTCATGAGTTGGTCATTCTATATATATATATAATAGAAGATGTACTTTTTTTTTAATTTACGGCTTTTGTTGAAAATAATTAATTGAAACACTGTTGTCTAATTATTGTCATCGTGAATATGTCATGTGTATTCTATTTTGTAATACGTAATAGGTTACGTATAGTTTGACGTTGACAGACGCTAGATTTCTTCTTTTTTTTGGTTTTTAATAAATATTTTCTTTATTAATTTTAATAACACCTTCGATTGGATATAATTGCCACGAACACTATAATATAATGTGGTCGTTTCAAAGAATTAATTATATCATATTATAAGGAAACTGTTTTCAACCCAGAAAAAATAAAAAACAAACTATGGAATATTTTTCCATGTACATCTCCGACTCCGACCGACGTTTGCTGAACACCAACGCCAGAATTTCTTTCGGTTCTATCACGGTTTAAACTAATTTATTACTAGCCGATGCCCGCGACTTCTGTCTGCTTCCTGCATGACGCCGATCACCGTTTATTACACTGTTATAAAGTTAGCACACAAGACAGACATTCAGCAAGTTTGGAATTGAAGATTATTTCATGTACTGTTCCAGTTCTGGTTCCCATTTTCGCTCCCGTTCCCAACATAAAATGTTATGAGTCTTTTTTCGTGGAAGATTGCTATGGAAAACTAAACCCTACTATTGGAATAGGTATAGCTCATCGACGTGAATTTCAAATATTCAGAAATCTCGCGGGAGCCATAGATTTTTACGGGATTAAATGTAGCCTATGTTTTTTCCCAAGCTCTAGTCTATCGCTGTACCAAATTATATCAAAATCGGTTCAGAAGCGTAACAGACAAACTTACATTCACATTTCCTACTAATATCTTCCCTTTCTTGGCGTGCGTCCGTGCAGAATGGGATGTCGCTATGCCAACTTAATGGCTGACAGGCTTGCCCTGCATGTTTCAGTATGACAAATCTCTCTGTTATCCCTACTTAAACATTTTATTGAGATAAAACCTTTAGATGCGAATGCAACGGGCAACTACTAGTTTATAATATTAGTTTATTATTAACTGTCATAAACAATGATGCAACCGATACAACGAGAAAGTCGCAAATCAAAAAGGTCATCACAAAAATATTTAAAAAAAAATTATATTTGTCTATAGCGTATAGGTGCTGGGACTGCTACGAGGTCTCAGAGTGGCTCAAGCGGAAGATCGGCGCTGGACATACTTAATATGTGTGTCAGCATATGCCGAGCTTGTGCCTATTTGCAGCTGATGTTACTGTAGTTTAAGTTTACTATGTTTTATATTTATTTTTAAGTAAGTATTATTGTATTTTTTTAGCTGCCAATATTTTTTTTTATTATTATTATTAAGCAATGGTCCATCAGCAATTATGTACGGCTGCCGGCCAGAACACGACGGTGATACAACATGTAGTTAGTTAGCCGGGTGTATGTGGGTCGGTCGGGCCGCTCTATTTGTCACAGTGGCTAAATTATTTTGTTGGCCGACCTCGAATGGTACGCGCCGTATCTTATCAGCATTGGCGTTACCAATTTACCGTCGCACTGACTGGTCACTGAGTTGTACTCTGTACTGACACTCATTATATTAATTCAACGTACGTGGAGCGAATTCGGCGAAACCGCCGACGAAACATCATCCCTGTGTTCAAACACACATGCGTTCCCTCACAGCACAATTAATATAATGTACTAGATGATGCCCGCGACTTCGTCCGCGCAAATAAAAGGATTTTTTCGAAATAATGAGCAACTTTGGAATTGAAGATTATCTCATGTCCTATTCCAGTTCCGGTTCCCGTTTCCAACATATTATATAAATATTATGGAAAATTGCTATGGCAAATTAAACCTACTATTAGTATAGTGCCTCATCGACGTGAACAGCAGTTTTTCACAAATCCCGCGGCAACCATAGATTTTTTCGGGATAAAATGTAGCCTATGTCCTCTCCCAAGCTCCAGTCTATATACAGCAAGAAATTTCACCAAAAAACGGGTCAGGAAAGCCGGCGTAAAAGCGTAACAAACAAACTTATATTCACTAATGGTGACGCGCGCGTCTTCTGGGCTCGATCGGTTCAAGTGGGTCGAACCGATTAATGTAATGAATGTAGCCTACATTACATCTCGTAATGTCTCGTTTAACTTTCCTGTCCTCGACTGTAGCACGCGAGCTTTCGGCTTTTATCGAACCGTGCTCTCGATTCTCCTCTACATGAAACCGGCGACAACCGGCCACACTTCCAGTCAACAAAAGTGGCCATGTGCGAGTCGGACTGCCCATTAAGGGTTCCGTAGCAGCAAGTAAAATACTATAAAATTTCTTGTAGTTCGTTGTAAATAATTTATGATTTATGACGTATAGTAAAAACTACTCACGATATTTTGTTCAAACCAATTTTCGGTGGTTTGCATGGTAATGTACATCATATTATATATTTAGTTTTATCATTCTCTTATTTAAAAGTTACACACATTTTACCATTTTCAGTCTTGTGTCAGTTATGGCGAGACGACACGTCCTGAGGATGCCAAGAGGCGAAACACGTGTCGAATTGTTGTAAAAACAAATATTGGCGGAATTAACACTAAAGAAAACTTAAAACATTTGTATAATTATGGATTTCCGCAAAGTAACGCCTAATTCAATAAATTTTCACATTTTAGGTACCACATTGGAAGAGGGTCTCGCGCAAACTATTCAGTTTAAAAAAATGTATTATCAAACCTCAATATCATTTTTGAAGACCTATCTATGGATAGGTTTATTATTATATATCTATGGATATATAGGTTTATTATATATCTATGGATACACGTATAGGTTTGATGAAAAAATAATTTTGAATTTTAGTTTTATGTATGGGGAACCCCCAAAATATTTTGTTATTCTTTTATATTTTTGTGAAATCTTAATGCGGTTCACAGAATACATCAACTTACCAAGTTTGAACAGTATAGTTCTTATAGTTTCGGAAAAAAGTGGCTGTGACATAACGGACGGACAGACAGACAGGCATGATGAAACTATAAGGGTTCCGTTTTTTACGATTTGGCTACGGAACCCTAAAAACGAATTTCGCTCACTGGTTTTATGCAGCAAAGGCACCATTTTGAGCAATAGAAGTGAAAATGTTTTTACGTGACTTGAAATACATCGACAAAAATCCGAAAAAAAAAACAATATAATTTTGTTCTTTGTTAGACTTGGACTGGTTTTGCAGATCGGGCGACCGCACCGGGTTCACGAAGGGCTTCATTGTTAAGGGACACTCGCCCCACAAAGCGGCCGTGCTCTGTTTGATCCATAAAGTATATACCTATCAGGAGAATCCATGCGCTTAGAGTGTAGCACACAGTGTTTGCTACATTTTAAGGTTGCTACGCACACTTACGAGCATCATTTAAGATGCAGGCAGTAGTAGACAAAAGTTTAAGACAACGAAAACCAGCCATTGTCCCTTTAACAAGCATATTTTTACCATAGGTGTGGCGGACAGTCCTTTATGCAGGGGATGCATGCAGCACAGAAGAAACGCCATTGCATGTGCTTACAGAGTGCAACGGTGTGGCCGAACAACGGGCACAAATTCTCCAATCTCTAGTATCACTCCCGGATGCCTGCAGCAGTCTGAAAGACTATCTTTCTGGGACGGTCTGGGCTGGTTGCAGTAAGAAGATTAACTGACGCGCACATTGGCCCAATAACTAACTAAAGACAGCGGCAAATCACACTACACGGCAGTCACAGTGTATTAACAGAATTATATAAAAACGCATTAATAATATTGAATATATCATCACAACTTCGGTCAAATAGTTAAGGATATATAGTAAAGTTGTCTCCACTATTCAATACAAATCAAATATCTCAATATATTTTTTAATATCTCAATATATATATCTATCTATATGTATCTATTTTCTTATAATATTTATACGTAAATTCTTGCTTCGCGTAGTCACTTTATTGAATATGTCAGCAAAAGTACTTATAGTATACCAATATGACTTGGGAAAAGGTTCAATAAAGCTTGAAGGCAAGCTAAGAGAACATTAGTTAAACATCCATCTCCAGTTGGTTTAATATTCTGTGGAAGGTGTGACCGCACGCTCGCCAGATGCGACCACATCTCTCGCGCGGTCCGACAACGGACGCCACCTAGCGAACGACACCCCAATATAAAATAAACTGTTTACAGTTAATTTTCGCTGTAATATCTCTTTTTTAAACACATATTGATTGAAACCTGCATTTCAATTATTTTATATTTATTTAAGCACACTTTAGTGCAAATCGGTGGTCTGATTTCTGAAACACCACAAAGGTCTTCCAAATACTTAGCTTGAAGTTGTCCAAGCTGTACAGCTATAAGTTTTTTTTTTAAATAAGGGACTAGACGAGCAGGACGTTCAGCTCAGGATTCATGAAAACCCCCAAAAATTCTGAATGGCACTGCAACTGCGCTCGTCAACTTGGAACATGAGATGTTAAGTCTCATTTGCCCTGTAATTTCACTAGCTACGGCGCCCTTCAGACCGAAACACAGTAATGCTTACACATTACTGCGTCACGACAGAAATAGGCGCCGTTGTGGTACCCATAATCTATGCAAAGGCCGGCATCCTGCGCAAAGGAGCCTCCCATTGGTAAAGTTCAGTTCGGGGGTTTCTCCGGCAGATGATACTACAGTACGAAGCGGCAACGATCATCTAATAAAAATACAAAAATAGGCGACTCGTTGGATTATAAGTTTTTATTCCGAACGATTAACTTTTATGTTATATATAAAACTAAGCTGTAAATGGTTAACACACTGTTATTTGTTGATAAATTAAAGTGAACATTACAGTTAAGTACTTAATAAATTAGTTGATAAGTAATTTATAATTCTTAAAAAAAACGTAAGCCGTCACATGACAGCTGGCAGATGTGAAACATCGAAAATCGAAATTACATTTAAGACAGGAACTAAATACGGCATTATGAAAAATACAATATTACAAATTTTCTCTAGAACATTACGACAGTTTATATTCAATTTAACATTACTGAATCCTCATCAATGCTTCTTCAAATTCAAATTTGCAATTCATTTGCTTCAATTAAAATAATCCGCTTTCATTTTCCTAGTAAGTGAAGTATACAGCGCTGCATTCGAGTGATAGTTGGGGTAGTGTCATTACCCTCCCTCCTTATGTACTGTGGCCCTCTGCATCGCCTCGCTTCAACAAACTGTACTCTCCTAGGAATCACTCATATACTATTTCGACTAAATTAAATAAAAACATTATGGTAATATTAATCCCTACTAATATTCTAAATGTGAATGTAGAGAAGCATAGAGCTTCGGAAAGGACGTAGGCTACATTTTATCCCGAAAATTTCCATGGTTCCGGAGGATTTTGTGAAAATCTGAAATTCACGTCCATTAGCTACAACAATACTTATAGTAGGTTTAGTTAGCCATAGCAATATTCATCGAAATAAGATTATATTATATATCGGGAACTGGAGCGAAAACGGGAACCGGAACTGGAATAGGACATGAGGTAATCTTCAATTCAAAACATGCTTATTTTTCTTTAGAACCCTTTATCTACGCAGACGACGTCGGGGGCATCAGCTAGTACATTATATTAATGAAACTGTTACTACCTGTATTCTACTCAACCTCCAACGTATAAATATTTTACTTCCATGCCCTCTTTTCCGCACTGCGAGAGACGTTCGAGTTGGCATTCATTGTGCAGACGGCAGAGACCTCGCGTCTGCAAATGGCCTACAACACCCACTTTCCGGTTTAACGATTCTCTTCTCGAGACCATTAAAACTACACTACAACTGTTCACTAAGTATAAATATAATATTGTAATTGACAATCCAATGGCATACAATTACATATGAAGGTAAATTCGAGTTTTGACGCATTGTACGCGACACAATAGTTGCGCTAGCCATGGGGTGCTCAAACGGTCGAGTGTTTTTTGAGTCGATCTGGAGAACTAAATCCGATATAGAACTATTCACAGATTTTATTTTAGGTAACTAGTCAGTAATTACGTACCTTTTTAGAAAAAGTATGCTCAGGATATGCAGTGTCAGTACTTGGTCATGTTTTATTATCAATTAAAATCGGCAGGAACAAAATATTTTTAACAAAAATGACCTACGAGTAAAATAACTTCATATGAGTCAAACTTTATCTTAAATAGTGCTAAAACACTAACCATTAACATTATTTTTGTAATGTCCTTAATATCACAAACAGCGGGTTATATGAACTTTAAATATACCTAATGAAGTATTGGACATGATCGTTAAACTGAATTAATATAAGTCATGGAACGCTTTCAGATAAATGTAATATGATAAACACTTTTGGACGTCACAGCGATATAACAATATTTATACAAGTTAATCCGACATTCTGAAAGTTAATGTTGGAAGAGTCAACAACCCGATACAGCTCGTCCGTCCCCAACTTATTTATAGATGTCACCTGACCTGCTACCATCTCTCTATTTAAAGCCGCCGGTTAACATTATTCTATGCGAGCCCTCAATATTGGGCAAGTACCATAGTCTACTAGTTCGTTATTATTTCATGTCAGTCATCAACGGTCCAGCATACGGTCACTTTTTAATAGCAGGCAAACGGGCAAGACGCTCACGTGACGGGAAATGATAAGGCAACAGAACCTGGGATCTTGTTCCAGGAGTATGCTTGATGGTACGACCTACCCACCCATTACGTCATCGCCTCAATACGGCCATCCGATCGGATTGATATATAAAACCGAGTGCTACGTGTAAAAATTACGAGACAAGCACGACGTTCAGCTGATGACAACTGATACGCCCTGCCCATTACAACGCAGTGTAGCTCAGGATTCATGAAAAGCCCAAAAATTCATACGGCACTACAATTATTGCGCTCGTCACCTTGAGACATAAGATGTTAAGTCTCATTTGCCCAGTAATTTCACTAGCTACGGCGCCCTTCAGACTGAAACACAGTAATGCTTAAACATTAGTGGTTCACGGCAGAAATAGGCTATAATTGAAATAATTTCGCCTAGACTTGTCGGGTTTTATTCGTCGTAAGGTCGCCGTAGCTAGTGAAATCACTGGGCAAATGAGACTTAACATCTTATGTCTCAAGGTACGAGCGCAATTGTAATGCCGCTCAGTATTTTTGGGTTTTTCAAGAATCCTGAGCGGCACTGCATTGTAATGGGCAGGGTGTATGAATAACCATCAGCTGAACGCCCTCCTCGTCCCTTATTATCATAAATTAAAAAAAGTCATACCAGACCGAGAGTAAGGTAGATCTGAAATAGCGATTCGATGCTATAATGTCGTAACCCAAAGCTGCCAACTTGTACGGATAGCAAAAAAAACCGTAGCGTAATTACAGTCGTCCAGACAATGACAATAGAAGTAGGACGCAAAACAATGTGTTGGCTATGTGCGACTTTGTTCCGACGCAACTCGCTCCGAATGTGATGCAAGGAGTGAAGCAGGGGGGAGTCGCAAGTGAGCAATGCCCTCTTAACGAGTGCGTACTGTGACTCAGACGCCCTGAGGGCGACCTCGCAGTAGGGTCCTCGACTTGGCTGCATTGAAGGACGGTGCGGATATATCCGATGTCCACCAGCCACTGAGCATTCTTATTGTAACATAAAACGCACAATTTATGCGATACACATCCAAAGATGAATATGTTACCGGTCATCTGTATAATTCAGGTATACAATTTCGTATTTAGTCTCTTACGTTCGTGTAAGTAAGTGGCTACGAGGATTCTCACTGGCAATAAATTATTGTTGTCATATATAATTATAAAATTAAATTTATTAAAAAATATACTTAAATGAATACATGTTTTTACCACAATGTGTACAGATTACAGTACATGTGGTGATTCCGTTCCCGCCCACTTCGCTGGGCCAATTTTAAAAGGATATATCTTAATGAAGGAGCGTTGGAATTCGAAAAATACGTACCATTTTCATTATACATATATATAGAAGATAAAGATGGATAACAAATAATGCAATTGTTATTATTAATACTTACATATCACAAATTAGCTCCTGTTTATTGTAAGTTATTCTAAATGTAGACACTTCTGTCATAACGAAAGTCTATACTCTATATACTACCAGTATACCAGTGGGAGGCTCCTTTGCAGAGGATGCCGGCTAGATTATGGGTACCACAACGGCGCCTATTTCTGCCGTGAAGCAGTAATGTGTAAGCATTACTGTGTTTCGGTCTGAAGGGCGCCGTAGCTAGTGAAATTACTGGGCAAATAAGACTTAACAACTATGTCTCAATGTGACGAGCGCAGTTGTAGTGCCGCCCAGAATTTTTGGGTCTTTCAAGAATGCTGAGCGACACTGCATTGTAATGGGCAGGGCTTATCAATTACCATCAGCTGAACGTCTGTCTCATCTCGTCCCTTATTTTCATTAAAAAAAAATACTAATTTGTGTGAATACTAAGATTGGCGTGAAAATGAGAAAATACAAGGAATGTTCTTGTAAAAATAGTAATGGAACCTGTCCCAAAGTGCAAATTATTGTTTTTTTTTTTATTTTAACAATATTTATTGCTAGACTAAGTATAGACAACTTTCATGCGCGCTTAGCGACCATTTTAGCTAAGGCGACAAAATATAAAGAAACCGGACGAGCGCTCGTTATAACCAAGGCGTTAATATTATTACGTTATAAGAGGTGGGACTGCCTAAATAAAAATTGAAATTCAGCTTAGTATGAAACGTGCAGTCATTTGTAATAGTAGTAATTACAGTATCACGATCGGCGACTAAGTATAATCCGGCTAAGTTTGAAAGCGAACAGTTGCGTGAAACGTAGTGGGATTTCGGCTATCTCCGTTTTTTAAAAGATAATAGCCGTCATCTGCAGGTTTCATACAATCGAGTGAATTGATTTTTTCTTAAAGAGTTTCGCTTGGCTGGTTATAAGTTACAGGCTGGAGGGGGGAACTACTTCTGCGGCTAATCTGCTGCTCAACTGATAATTGAAAAGCTGGGACACTTGTCCACGTGTGTAACGTAACACACCTACCCCCTTATTCATATTAATCCGCTAACTTTAAACAGCCGCTTAGGAGTGTGTTTTCTCATTTTGACTTAGGTTAATAGAAGAAGACAGAGTGAGAATTAGCAATGTTTTAAGTTAGCAGACTATTATGAATAAGGGGGCTATTATGTAACAATATTAAACACACAATGACGGCCCAGTCTGCGAGTATATTCCAATGAGTGCTCAAGGCTGTCGTACTCATCAGACGTCACAGTAGAAGCCATCACAATTTGTAACAATAACTTCTCAATGCTAAACTCAAGCGTTTTCCGTATAATCAACAAACTATACAGTAATTGTTCTCAATAAATGCTGGATTTTGTGTAGCCAACTACTTTTATTATTGTTACGGTAAACCTTCACGCGATATTTATACGTGATGATGCCTTCGCTTGCCTTTACGGTGTGTGTTTATACCAGTGAGAGGCTCCTTTGCGCAGGATGCCGGCTAGATTATGGGTACCACAACGGCGCCTATTGCTGCCGTGAAGCAGTAATGTGTCAGTCGGAAGGGCGCTGTAGCTACTGAAATTACTGGGCAAACGTCTCGAGGAGACGAGCGCAATTGTAGTGCCGATTTTTCAAGAATCCTGTTTGTCTTGTCACTTATTGTCATAAAAAAAATGTGTGGCTAAGACACCGAGGTCTGCTTTGTGTACTTCTTTAATATAACTAAAATGTACTTTTAAACCTAGAGTTATTAAGTAAATAAAATGTTTTCACAAGTTTCTTAGATAAAGACTCACATATCATATATTGTAAATATTTTAATTCATCCGACCTTGCCATATGCTAACTCGTCCTTTGTGTGTGTACGACAACACGGAAGCTTGCAATCAAGTATTAAATATTATATGCCAACTTAATCGCCTTTATTAAAACTCTAATACTAACAAAAAAAAATACAAAATTAAAATTTATTTCATTACTGCTAACTCAGAAGATTTTTCATAAGCGTTGTACTAAGTATTAGCCCATTTTTTTACATTACATTTTCCTTTTAATAAGTATTATATATACGTACTAATACAAAACCTTTTCAGTAATCAATATTTCGCAGTAAGGTGTGGCGCACTAAGATAAATATCTGGACGACCGAGCCTTGCTCGGATTTCTAAAAATGTACAAAACTTGAAAAAAAATAATCATAGGACATCTGGATTCAAACCGGGGTCTTTTGCTTTCCGGATCACCCAATGTCCCATCTGAGCTATTATAGTTCTGTATATAGTGGCGAAATTTATTGTGTATTCTAATGTTATTGTAGCTGTTTCTCATTAAAACACGGATAAAACTACATTTTTAAAAAATTAAACCTACCTAGATCGTCGATTTCTCACCCCCGAAACTACCTGTATAATAAATTTTATGAAAATCGTTGGAGCCGTTCTGAGATACAGATTATATATATACAAGAAATGCTCGTTTGAAGGTAGAAGATAATATTTTATCTTTGAAAACATCAGGCACTATAAACCATTATTTAAATAAGTTCGGGAGCCCTAGACGCTGGTAGTCTGTCCGCTGTCGCTCCGTGCCCACGTCAAGAGTCAAGCCAGTAGACGATGGAACCAGCTTACGAGTCGCTGGATAAGGCCCGGTGTCCACCAAAACTAAGAGGAGAGTATAAGAGATAAGCCGCGCCGCTTGATTGCTCGACGCGGCACAAAATTCTATAGACAAATGAGACATCTCCTCTCCTCTCCGCTTGATCCATTTCCACCGAAGCTAAATTGAGAGGAGATTTGGAAATAACGAAATCTGGCTGGTTATCAAAAAAGATCTCCTCTCCTCTCCGCTTTGGTGGATACCGGGCCTTACATTGTTCGCGGAACTGATTGTTGAAACTATCTATAGCTGTGTCCGAGATGCGCGAGGACACACAAGGTGACCTGCGTCAGTACGTGCCGTCCGCTACTTACGTTATATAATATATAATGTTTAATTAGCACTTATTACAAATTTAAACGACATCGTAGCTACGATATGGCATATAAATTACTGACAACTTATCTGCAGAAGTACACGCAGACCACATAGTACGATTCGTGACAGCAAAAAGTCTATCGCTTCTTCTATATCTTTCTCACGTATTTTTGACAAAGTGATAAATAATTTATTTTGATCCCACTAACTTGATCGGCGTCGCACAATTGACGTAGGGGTCACCCTCGCCACATCACTCATCGTCATGTGAGAATAAGTCGAGGATAAATACTTAGGATACAAAATTGAAAAATATGCAGAGCAATAGATGTTCAAAAATAATTATGTATACTTAAAATAAGACGGGAATAGAAATTAACAATGAGCATGGCAGAAATAAAATGAAGTACATAGCAAATACATCAGTGTGTTACGTCATGGCCTTCGGACGCTGACGCACGCACGCTGCCTCCCGTGGTGGTACGACACGTGGTGCGCTACTTGTAAATAGCATTAAAGATAATTCTTTTTATATAAAAGCAAACGGGCAAGAGGCTTACGGGATTGGCAGAGGTGTGGCAACTGCCCATGGACATCCGCAACAACAGGTGTCAAGAGATGCGTTGCCGGCCTTTAAGGTGGGAGTTTACTAGTGGGAGGCTGCTTTGCACAGGATGCCGGCTAGATTGTGGGTACCACAACGGCGCCTATTTCTGCCGTGAAGCAGTAATGAGCAGACATTACTGTGTTTCGGTCCGAAGGGAGCCGTAGCTAGGGAAATTACTGGGCAAATGAGACTGGACATCTTAAGTCTCAAGGTGACGAGCGCAATTGTAGTTCCGCTTAGAATTTTTGGGTATTTGAAGAATCCTGAGCGGCACTGCATTGTAATGGGCAGAGCGTATCAATTACCATCAGCTGATCGTACTGCTCATCTCGTCCCTTATTTTCACTAAAAAACATCCTCCTTTCTTGAAGGTCCCTAAGTCGTACTGGTTCGGGTACAGTAGCCGGTAATTAACTCCACAAAATGGTTGTGTGAGGCAAGAAATTTCTTGCGAAACGCGCGGTTGTGGAATGCCAGACGTTAATGTGCCGATATAAAGAGAAGTCGGCAAGGAGGAAGATAATTAATATCAATGGAAGGTTGGGGATCAAGGCGGCTAGCTATAAGATCATGAGCAATGTTAGCGAGGATAAGCTTCTAGGCGGAAGCGAATGTTGCGAGGCCGAGGACGTTGAGCCAATTCACAAACTGGCCATTTAAGACAAGTCTAAAGTGCAAACTATACTATTGTGTTCGTGTGGATCCTATTAGTTAATAGCCCTGAAGAAAATGAAGCACCAACGAATATATTTTATTTAAACATTTGCTTTTTCTTTGGGATAAATTATACTTTGACTATACAAGTAGAAACGGTATAACTCATTCATTGGCCATCGTTAATTATTATATCAGATCGAAACACTAATGAAATTAAATTTAAATTAGGTTTGGTAATGTTTATCAATCTTAAGTTTATTTTTATTTTATATCTTTTGTATTTTTACATACATACTACTTATACGTTTCAAAATAAAAATAAATATTTATTTCTTTCTAATTAAATGCCGAGTGGGCTATATCCTGCATAAAGTGACATTACTATTGAAAGTTTATGATTATGCAAAGACGTACATTTAAATTAATGATAATGAATTAATATGTAGTAATGATTCTTATTAATTTATAGTTCAATGATTCCGGTCGATTAGCAGTCCCACAAGCATTTCAACACACAAGACATTCACTTCAAAACGCGTTCATCGCTCTAGTGTCGGAACTACAAAATCGCTACTAATATTATAAATATGAATGTAAGTTTCTTTGTTACGCTTTTATGGCGAAGCTAACAAACCGATTTTGATGAAATTTGTTACAGAGATAGACTAGAGCTTGGGAAAGGACATAGGCTACATTTTATCCCGGAAAAATCCATAGTTCTTGCGGGATTCATGAAAAACTGAAATTCACGTCGATGAGCTATAACTATACCTAAGTAGGTTTAGTTTTCCATAGTACGTCGAGAACAGGAGCGAAAATGAGAACCGGAACTGGAATAGGACATGAGAAAATCTTCAATTCCAAACTTGCCTTATTATTTTTAAAAACCCTTTATAAGCGCGGAAAAAGTCGCGGACATGAGCTAGTATAAAATACATTTGAGCCGAGCTGCCTGCAGCTTCATGTCGATAAGAATACAAAGAATAGCAGTATCTGTAGATTATTATGCAACACACCAACATAGTAGGCACGCAACCCGACGATATTTGGCAACGCAGCCATTCGAAAGCAGACACGGTGGTGGTTATGCACACTGAGGACTTACAGACCTTAATCTAACTAGAACAGATTGGTTTACAACTTAAACGAGAAACTGTGCCACCTCGGCCCTGCTGCAGCCGTGTTCTACATTGTCTCACCATGAATATGCAAACGTTGAGGTTGTGCAAATTTAAGAAACCGATTGAAGCAATGCGCAAACACCGCGCCGGAAATGTGTGAAGGATATTTTTTATATGAACAATAATTGACGGTCGTTCGACACTAACAGTAGTGTGACCTCACGCATTAATATCCTATGAATTACTGGACGACTAATGCCACTAAAACGATTGGCAGAGCCTTGAATTGAGCCAAATACAAACTGTGTGGACTACTTCCTCGTCCGACCGCGGCTCCTCATTGTCACGTCAGTGCAAGTCCCCGTGCTCAAGGACTAGCTATTTTAAAGCCGTCGTAACTCAAAGCAGTATCCAATTTCAACATCTACATAATAATCTATACATATAAATAAAATTGGAGTGTCTCTTTGTAATATTAAATTAACCGTTTTTAACTACATGTACGAGTATAATATGATATGTTACGTTTTTACTATGATATATATTTTATTGTTTTACTTTATATAAATGGCTGGATCGATTTTGACGGGACTTATATTGGCAGGTAGCTGATGTAATAAGGAGTAACGTAGGCGTACGTTTATTTGAGGAAAATTCTTTTATTCTAGAAAAATACAGTAATGTTGCAATGTCCAAGAAACGGTCTAACTCTAAAAATAATTTATATGGCAAAACAACTTTGGCCGGGTCAGCTAGTCTTAAATACTATTACATGATACATATTAGGGACTTAAAATAAAAAAAATATTGATTCAAATATTCAGAGTGTACCTTACGTGTGTATAAAATGTACCGTGAGAGATTGAGATTTTAAACATTTGTTAGTAAGCTTCGAATCTTAAAATAATAACTGTGTTGCTGGCCAATGACAGTATAATCACAACACTATATTTAATGAGCTTGAATTTATTAATAATTTGTAAAATTTAGAAGAACTTGAAGTAGTATTCCATATTATCAGGAATGTTTAATCCGATAGCAAGGCACGCCATCCAACGGGATTGAAAGGCAAAATAATTATTTCGATTATCAGAATTCAAAGATACAAAAGAAACAAACTGGTATTGATTGGCATCAAATCATGAAAAGAGCGAATAAGCGAACACTCAACAGCAACGGCACGGCATGACATCAAAACCGCGACCCGGTTCTCCGATCGAGAAAGCATCAACAAATCTCGGTTGAGGCCACGCACATACAGCGAAGGAGGCCTGCACTACAATTTTATTAATTAAGAAAAATATGTACGGCGTTCTATTTGCAAACGTGAGCAATGATAAAACAAATGAAAAATGGATATATTGTTAATTAAGACATTGAAACACTTAAAAAACCTAATTGAACTAAAATCTATTTTGTAATCAAACAAAACATGTTGACGGCCACACATATAAAAGAACATCAAATGAACCACAAGTACACACATACATATTGATCTACGAATAAAAATGCAAAACTTGCTGAAATTACTTCCGCGTTGTGTATTTTTAGTACAAGGCTCATGTATAGTCCATACATCTACAAGGCGCGAGCGATGTGTCTATTAAAATATAATATTATGTCTATAAATTAGCGAACATTTTAAGCGTTTCTAAATTATGCTTCTCCTTGTAACGGAGGCTGTTACAACAACGGCTATACATTCACTAAATTCAATAGGAAAAGGTTGTTATAATGTTTCAGAGAGCCGCCTGTCTACATAACCAATACCAAATTAGTTTTTACTAATATTATTATTATACCCAGCAAGGCTACCTCTTAAATATATATTTTAAGTTAATGTGTGATATAAGTATTGAAAATCGAGTCGTATTAGCTCTGCGACGTCCTAGACCTTGAATTTCACGTCCCTGTTCCACTTCTGTATACATTGATACATCTGTACAATACGTGCATTGTGCCTAGCACAACATTATTAGTAATTTACGATTACACTTACTGAAGATTAGTTTACCGAAGCAGATATAAAATTATCGCGATGATACAGTCGCCGTGCTCGTTCGTAGGCAGAAACGGGGTCAAATTTGACATCGTAACGCGTTTGACCTAGATTAAAAGCGTGGTGTTCGAAAAAAATGGTACAATGCCGTCTAATTCAGCCAATTTGGATGATGAACGTTTGATTATAAGCTATTATTAACAGTTAAACGTGCCTACATTAGATGTTATAATGTGCAGCAATTGAAAACTTGAGATGCGTATGATTCTTAGTCATCTGTTTCGGGTCAGACAGCACAGTAAGCGGCACAAGGTAAAAGATGGTGCATTGAAAGTGGCCTTACGCCCAATAGCAATCCGCTTCCTATTGGCTTGGATCGCCAATCGTTTCTGTTGTCGGGAAGGCGATATTATTAATAGTGATTCAATGTTTTAGGTCACACTTAACAAATTGATTTGTTGTATATATTTTTGCCAAACATAAATTTACAATAGCTGAACTTTATCTGTTGAGTATAGACGATAATCAGCGACCTCAATCATTTAACAAGCTTCATGGAGGTGAAACACAAATACTCGAGTTTTACGGGTCAACTGAAACAGGGGTGCTCGAGGGTGGAGTGGGATGCGAAGGGTGCAGGGACACAAAGGGGACCCTGACACAGATCCCAAAAACATCAGTAGAGCGGCGTGGAGTAGACCGTTATATCACCGAGTCAATCCTGACGCGCCTACTAATATTATGGTTTATAATAATCTATCAAAATGAACGGCACATTAATTTTGTGTGGACTTTATCTTATATCTTTAAACGAGCAATTCTTGTATATATATATAATCTGAATCTCGGAAACGGCGCCAACGATTTTAATGAAATTTAGTATACAGGTAGTTTCGGGGGCGACAAATCGATCTAGGTTTCAATTTAAAAAAATGTAGGTTTATCCGTGTTTTAATGAGAAACTGCTAAAATAACATTAGAATATAAAGGTAAATTTCGCCACTATATACAAGACTATAATAGCTCAGATGGGACACTGGGTGATCCGGAAAGTAGAAGATCCTGGTTCAAATCCAGATGTCCTATAAGTGTTTTTGTTCAAGTTTTGTACCTTCTTAAAAATCTGAGCAAGGCTCGGTCGTTCAGGTAGTGAGCATTAACACGAGATGTTAACTAAAAATTTTGTATTAAAAAAAATATATTGCTTGTCAATGGCACTATCCTTACTACCATTACTCAAAGTTGCAAAATACACATTTTTTATATTCCAAATATATCTAGGTATCATTATTGATACATGGAATATCAAAAGCAATCCTAACTCACATTAAAAATCAGAATGTGAGTTTGATTTTGTTTGTTTGTTCACGAATTAAATACTCAAGAGATAATCATGAAACTTCATTGTCAAGGATACAGAAAAGAATACAGGGAGTATATTAATGAGTTCCCGAAGGAGCGTTATATGAAATTAAAGTCGGGTCCACAAATAACGAAAAAACTGTGATTAAGGAATGAAAGGGAAACAGTATGTGTAGTGAGGAGAGTCAAAGGAAAGAGAGATTGGTACCAGATATGTAGACAAGAACTTACGTATAGTAATATATAACTTGAAGTAGATATTATAACCGTCAAATTAAAGATTATGATGAAGAATGAAAAAACAATCAGATCGGCTTGGCTGTCAGTGAAACTGCCAAATCAGGCATCAGTCCTCTTTATATAGAAGCGCAGGAAATTATTTCATGTAGCCATATTTTACGTCAAACATCACAGACTTCATTAGAGCGTTTTGATAATGAATTTATGATTGGTAACTCGGTATATTTAATGATGATGGTAATTGATAAGTCCTGCCCATTGCAATGCAATGCCGCTTAGGATTCTTGAAAAACTCAAAAATTCTGAGCGGCACATCAATAATTGCACTCGTCACCTTGAGACAAAAGATGTCCAGTCTCATTTGCCCAGCAATTTCACTAGCTAAGGCGCCCTTCAGACCGAAACACAATAATGACACCGAATTTTATTTGCGCTATTAAAAATACTTACAATAATATTTAATCTATTGGCAATAGTTCACATTTCTAGGCGGAATACGGTATCTTCATATAACTTGAGTAACAAGGGCATTAAGAGCCGACAGCGTATTCGAGAGAACGTAACGTGACCTGGTCTCGCCAGTTCCACGGGGCCACTTTCAGTCAACTAACGACATCTCAGGTGAACGTAGCAACGCTCTTGCGAAACTCTACATACAATACTTGCGGAGAATTTACCTATAGCTAATTTGCAACTTGCTCACTTTTGAAATTGTTAGCTGGATCAAATATTGACGAACCTACTATAGACAATTAGACCAAAGAGGATGTAAATCCTACTAATATTATAAATGTGAAAGTTTGTATGTCTGGATGTATGTTTGTACCTCTTTAACGCAAAATCTACTGAATAGATTTTGATGAAACTTTACAATAATATAGCTTACACACCAGAATAACAAATAGGCTATAATTTATAAAACTATAGTGTGAATTATACAAAATTTAAACGAAGTGTGATTGTTACTAATGAATACAACTAGCGCCATCTCTTATCAACTAGCAAGCACAAGATCAATACAATTTATATGGCAAAACAACGTTTGCCGGGTCAGCTAGTACTACGTAATAAGCGGCGGGACTGCCTGAGTTAAAATGAAAATTTACTTTAGTATGAAACGTGCAGTGATTTGACATAAGTTTGACATAGCAGTAATTGCAGTTTGGCGATTGGCGACGAAGTATAATCCGGATAAGTTTGAAAGCGAACAGTTGCTTAAAACGTAGTGGATTTCGGCTATCTTCGTTTTTTACAAGATTATAGCCGTCATCTGTCAATCTATCAATGACTGCACGTTTCATACAATCGTTAAATAAATAAATTTTATTTTCAAATTCAATTTGTGTAATCGCAGAAGTGAGGGCTATCCTTTTAAAAATAACAATTTGTTTAGTTTTGAAAGAGCGACATCTTTAGTAAATTTTCTAATATTCAAATATTGGTGTTGAGCAGTTTATCAACTGTAAAGTAGATCCTGTAGATGAAGCCACAACCTGAGAGTTGAATAAGACATATAAGATTTATGAACGATACGTCAAATAACCGGTCAGTTTATTTTATTCGTTGTTTTGCGACAATTATGGAGTTCCCTGCTATTCCATATATATTTGGAAATCAAAATTAAAAAAAGAATCAAAAATAAGTGTTTATGAACACATTTATGTGCTAAGAAATTAATTTTGTCTTAATATTTATTATACTAGTATCATAAATAATTTTGTGATATCCTGTCGATAGTCAAACTTCAGCTACATTGCTTACTTACGGCCGTTCCCAATATACTATCAGTAGAGATAAATTACTACCTTCTACTGTCGGTAACTAGCTGTCAATAATCAATATACCCGCTAAATCATTCTAATCGCCTTATATTGGGTGTATTGCATTTTCCATAGAAACTTCTATCGCTGGTAAGCTATACGTCGGTCGTCCCATTGACAGACAGCGTGCACGGATTAGGTGAGTTACCGTCGATAAGTTTATTGGGACATAAAAGTCAACGATAGTTACGATTTTTATCTCAAGTAAGAGATAGACTGAATATTGGGTACGACCGTTAATAGATTAATGTATACTTAGTTAAGTATTCCTTAGCACTAAGATAAATTTAAGCTAATTTTCAATCATTCGTGAATTCTTTAGAATATAACCTTGCATAATTTTTAAATTTTGCACTTGTATTAAAATCGCCTCTCTTCATATAAGCTGCTATACAAGGTTTGTCTACGTTTGTGTACCCACGGAGGCCAAGTCATTAAAAAACGTATTTTTTAGCATAAATTATTTTGAAATGAAAATAAAATTTAACAGTAAATAACCCAAAAACTAAGTTGCACATTGTGTTGGGATAAGTTGAGGTAGGAATAGAGAATTAGATGGGAGTCAATTTTCGATTTAAACGATAATTTATTACAGGAGTACATTTAACTTAACAATTTGCTATTTTTAAAGTGATATCCCTTACTTCTGGGATTAATTAAATTAAATTTGTAAACAAAATTTATGAACGAAGCGAGGACTCGAACCTCTCGGGTCCCGGCTAAATTATGGGTAATAACACCACAATGGCCCCTTTTTCTGCCGTGAAGCAGTCCTGTGTAAGCATTATTGTGTTTCGGCCTGAAGGGCGCCGTAGCTAGTGAAATTACTGGACAAAAGAGACTTAACATCTTATGTCTCAAGGTGACGCGCGCAATTGTAGTACATCCCAGAATTTTTCAAGAATCTTAAGCGGCGCTGCATTGTAATGTGCAGGGCGCATCAAATACCATCAGCTGAACGTCCTGCTCGTCTCATTCCTTGTTGTAATCAAACTACAATCCTGCATGTCTCCCGCAGGCTAGACACAGCTTGCGGACATCCATACGTTCTATATATACCTTTGTAGTATACTTTTTTTGCAATCTCTGTACATGTACATACATAATATAAGATCTATAACGGTTTGACACCGCATTTATACTTCCCCAATGAACGAAACAGGCCACGATTTAAAATAGCCTTGGCCTTGTTCAAAGTACACGATAAAAACATACAATTGAATTACAAACGTTACGTCAACAACGATCATTATTATCGCAGCCGTGCTACAACAGTTATTATGTTGACTCAGCATTTAGGTTCAAAAAGAGGCAATAACTGGTCACGGCGGAACATAATGCACGTATAGCTCAGGGGTGTACATATCATATAGGCAATAAGGCAGTGCCTACCTTGTTATGAACCTAAATAAATATAGCACTAGTGTTAAAGTTAATTTACTACCTACGGTAGGCAGTCTACAGATTACATATACGAAGCAAGGAGCGTTTAATACAACTTATGTCGTACTGTCCGAATAAAGCGCAAAGGCATAAAAGGCATTTATTTCCTCAAAATTAATTCCTTTAGAATTATTTTTGTTGTAATTTCTAGCTACCTATAGCTATAACTACTAGATACTACTACATCTTCGGAAACAAATGGTGCTCTGAGAGAGAAGAAGCGGCGCAAGAAACTCTCGTGATAAATCCACATTCGTGTTTTAATACCCCTTATTACACAACAGTTGCATTAATAACTATAATGTTACTTGTAACTATATAGTTGTGATTAAAAGCCATAAAAGGCATTTATTTTCTCAAAATTGATTCCTTTAGAATTCTTTTTGATATCATTTCTTATACTACTATATACTACTACCGCTTCGGAAACAAATGGCGCTCTGAGAGAGATGATTCATTCTTTTTTTTGCGCTCTTTTCAATAAAAATATACAATATTGTACAGTCATTTCTATCGCTATAAAATAAACACAATCTAGTCACAGGCTGTCCGATCATTTAGATATTCAGCAGTGGAGTAATAGGATTTAGGACAGAGCCAATTTAAATTTATTTATAGATAATGCCTGAACAGCGGCTGGGACTTTTTTATAGAAGTGTATACATTTACCCTTAAAGCTATTATGTATTTTATGAAGTACTACTACTTAGATCTACAGCAACTACGACTAGTTAGATCTACAGTGCCTACCTTGCTAGAAAAACAATGCACGCCCCTGGTATAGCTTTATTCTCCGCCAGAGCATATGGCGATTAAATTGAGATATTTTTGGTGTTAGTCATAATCTGATTATTTTGACTAGGTTCAGGTAAAGGCAAAAAGACATATCTTTTTATGGAAGATTAGAGGACAAACACACGAACGGGTCACCCCATGATAAGTAATCACCGCTAGAGGAATCCAAGGAGCTTTGCCGGCCTTTTAGAAAGGTGTACGCGTTTTTGAAATTTGATGGTAACCATGTCATATCGTCCTGGAATCACCGCACAAGGCAGCTCATTCCACAACCTGGTTGTACGTTGAAGAAAACCGTCCTGTGGTCGTTCTCCCGTCGACCTGTAGATCATACCTCCAAAATCCTCAGAGACGCTTTCAAATTTCATATCACACATTCTGATCCAGTTATACCTAATCTAAATGCCGAAGTGTTGTGTGTAGACCTACTAGTAAATAAGTAATTTATTTATGTCATTAATTATAAACACAAGGAGCATATTATTGTTATAGTCATTGTTGATTAGTGGTAGGAGTCATGATTTTTTAGGAAGAGTATTCTATGAAGTGAAACTTCATTTAATAATATACCATTATTATTAAATGAAGCCTACACGTGAAATCGTACGTGCCCGTATAACCGACAAGTTCGACCGATCACCGCGATCACTATGACAATTATAGACAATGATCGGCGACTAGAAGCGAATAAGCCCTCCACACGATCGTGCTCGCGTGTAAATCGCCTTTAATGGCCGATTGTGGCGAGGCGTCATGAGATATTAGGTAACGTAACAGAGCGGCCACAGCTGCGCGCCCACTCCAGTCATTGCATTCCAGTGTCCGTAAAACAGGGACATACCCGCAATCAGCAGCCGGAGCCCAGGTTATACTGGTGGCCGAGAAGTTGACGTCCAAAGCTAAAATTTGAATTTGGCTCCTTCTATTGGCCAATGTTCTGGGAAGTTTTTAAAAATAGAAGCCATAGGCCCAATTTACTTTTTTTTTGATACCTTGAACATTTTCATGAATTTAGCTGGAGCAGTTATCTTGAACTTACGACTCAATTCTAAACTAGTTCCGCATTGTCTAAACTATTCATAGTATCTTATGTGGTTGTTGCGACTGTAGTTAATAATTATCAACAATAAAATTAACTAAAAGTGTTCAAAAAAATATGAAAAAAGTCCTAAACCACAATTAGGTGTAAAAAGCGGATAAAAGGGGAAAAACATTATTATCTCCTAAACTACACAAAATCGTAAAACATACATACTCATCACCATGAGGCTTTCAAATTTTATCTTTGGACGTCAACTTCTCGGCCACCCTGTATAGCTCATGTTGTGGAACATGCTGCTTCAGGTCAACTACTACTACACCCAACTCAACACCTATTTATTACGAATCTATCAATTATTTTCCTGTCTATCTGTCATTCATTGATGCTCATATAGCTGACCTGACAGACTCTGTTCTGCGTATAGAAAATGATAAGGATTAATATAGCATTTGTGCAAACGGCTTTTTCATAACCGCTTTATAATTGCCAATTTTGAAAACATCAAAACGGATATGGTATGTTTTCTTTAAGAGATAGATATATGCCATCGCGGACTTTTCTGTAGACCTATATAGGATACACAATTCCACCATACAGTAATATGTTATATCTCAAAGGGTTTAGACAGCGTTTTTGGTTCAGAGCTCCCAGACTTCTTATGTTTTCCGACATCACCAACAAATTTCGTTAATGTATACAAAAACTTAACAAATCATATAGGTACTAAAACCTTCCTCGAGAACCACGCTATCTATTGGTGAAATCAGAGCCAAGACAGGTGCAGTATTTTTTGTGTTTATCGTGAACAGACAGACCGACAGATGGACGCGGCGGAGGACTTTGTTTTATAATATGTAGCGATCAGTGTAAAAATGTATCTATATGAAGATTTGGTTAAAGGTTGCTAGTTTGCAATAAAATTTAAATTATTATTAGAGCCTGTCTATAATAAGTTAGTACTTTTTTTTTGCGAACAGTTTCTGTTCTTTTTGTATATTTTCAGATAAGGCATATTTTTTATAAGTTATTAATACCCACTTCTAGTGGAAGTTAATTAGTAATAATGAAGTCAACTAATTTCAGCCTTGGCACGAGACTCACACAAACTAAGTAGGGCTCTTAAAGAGTAACACGGCGCTCCGCTCAACTCGAGTGCAGTTCAACTGTTCCACTTACAGGAATTTATTTATTTACCGGTTAGCTAATAAGCCTTCCTAAGCTTTTATATGTATGTTTTTTTTAAATTGGAGAACAATTGGAGTCAAGTGTGGGTCGTGCATCCTTTAGCGCGTGTTCATTAGCTATAGAAGTGTTAATTTAATGAAGTAGGCGTTACTTTGCGGAAATCCATAATTATCCAAAAGTGTGTGTTTCGCCTCTACACGAGGCATCCTCAGGAGATGTTGACTTGCCAAACTCTGGCACGAGACTGGAGTCTCACGTGTCGAATTGTTTTAAGACAAATATTGGCGGAATTAACACTAAATAAAACTCAAAACAATTGGATATTGAAGTGTTAAAATCATATGGATAGTTCATACTATAAAATATAATAACGACACATCTATATTAAATTATGTATTAATATAGAAAGTATGAATAAAAATATTAAACACAATTTATTTTATAAATACATACATATTATATGTTAATAACAAAATGCTTTTTAAAAAAAAAACAATTAAGCTCAAACGTCCATTTTTAATTAGGTATCCCTTATTCTTAATGCATAAAGGCGTCCCTTTTGCCTTCGCCTTTGAAACATCCTTAGTGTCAAAAGGCCAACGAACCGCACACAAATGTATCCTCCGCAAATTGTTATCTTGAGCCCGCACTTACACCGTACATATAACATATTCGCAGAACTGCACACAATATAGGGACGACTCACACAACAAGTGAGGAAGTGAAACCATTTACAAGCATTTAGATCAAAACTATAATAATAAATCCGAAATTTGTTTGGACATTTTTTGCTACACAGACATAAAAAAGGAAAGCTTAGTAGGTATTCCTGTGTGTTGAAAAAGGATGCATAAACCGTAAACCTTTAAAGTTGCCTGTCTGGGAAGGTTTACCTGCTTTGAGACAGGAATGGGCCGAGGGCCCGTGTATCCCCAATAAGCAATGAAAAACGTCGCTTCAACACGCCCGGGCGGCCGGCGTGATTATTATTAATATAATATTATACTTAACTCAAACGGGCTTATTGTTTCACGAGACCGTGCTTTGAACAAACGCTTTGTTTATGAATAGGATCTTAATTCGTTACGGATGTCACACATAAGAAATACTCATGAAAGTTTATATTAATTAGTAACATATAGACAAAACGATTGCTAGTAAACTTAATTGTTTAAAAATGAAACTATAAATGTTATGAGTGATTTAACATCAATTATTTAGACATTAGATAGGTATTGTGTAAATTTTACGTTATTAAAAGACATTATAGATGTTTATAGCTTGTGTCGTATACTTCGTGTCACTTTTGGGGTAACTGTAACGAAAGAGGGTGAACGGAGAAAGCATCGACGTCGCATTTACAAATACCGAGGGGAGAATTTGGGGAATTGAGTAAATATATAAGGGACCAATGAGAAAATATGAAACTAAGTTGTTTTGTGGGGAGGCGCGCAATGAATAGATTAAGAAATATTAGATGTAGCTGATGAGAAACATTAGCGACTGTCTCCAGCAGTACGTGCACTCCCCCTACCTACCTTTCAACGTGCAACTTACACAACAAAGAAAGTTAACGCGGTGCTGGCTAGTAACTTTCGCTGTTAGCAATGTTACAGTTTATGTGAACACAGCCGAAGTTATTATTTAGTACAGTTAAAGTTGGCGAGTACATCTAAATGATATAGTTGTCAGGTAGACACAGATCATCGCCGACGTTACATTTTAATAAATAATTGTTCGATGAATATTGAAAAACAAACGATTTCCGCGTTCGCTCTGGCAACCGAAATAACTCACCTAGCTAAGGCCATTATACGGTCGTTCGTATAATCCAATGTTCCACACGAGGGGCACTTTGTTAACACATGCACTGCACACAAGAGATCGTCTGTCGGTGTACACTGTACAGCTGGAGCGCCCACGTTTGACAGTCTCACTTCACCACATGGTTGTGTCGTCCGCGCGAGCCACTCTGACAGGCGTGCGGCGCACTCAACGGGCGAGGGGCGACTGATCTCGCGTTCTCTACTCGCTGGCTCGCTGCCCGCTGATTCGCTCACCGCTGCCGCCTGCCGCAGCAACGGCATGTGTCACGTCACGAGTCACGCGTGTCTTGTGGCTGTCGGAGCTGGCTCGGAGCCCGACTTCTCCCGCGCTTGGAGAGCGTGACGGAGCGCCGCGGCCGTCGACGAGACGAGGGCGGACCTACGGGACAGCTGCGCGTTCCTTTCTCCACCGATTCCATTGTGAAAGCGAAACGCACCCCAGTGTTTCACAATTGATAGTTATTAAATGTAACTTTCTGTGCTATTAGTTTGACTTGTAACTTGACGGTACCTACATTGTTTAACTGTTAACTTATTGATACTCTACATTGTTAAGTTATAGCTTGATTTATAATAATGCTAATAATAAGTTTGTAACTACTTAACCGATAATTGTGTAGTAACATTATTTGGAACGAACATGGGAATTTGATATTTTATAGTTTATACAGAATTAAAGAAGAGTCTCCTAGTGACCAGTACGCTCGTTTGTCCTCCTCTACCATAAAAAGATATTGCGAACAGTCTAGATATAGATATGTTAATACATAACACTAAAAGTTCATTTAGATGAAAATATTTTGAAACATTAAGAGTCCGTCGCGTCGTGATACTTTTAATATACTAAACACATGGTCGGATTTGGTCCGGCCGAAACATCGGACGCGGTCTGGTACCGACCCATATTCGATGGTATTTATTTATTTATTCGGAAACCCAACAATCGCACACTAATACATAAATTACATACAAAAATAAAAAATATATATATCTAAGTGTACAGATAACTTACAGGGTTACTATATGTCGCATTGTCCATCGTAATAAATCATTATTATTATTGTCCGGACCGTACCCAGTACGACCGCTGACCAATTGGTACGAGACGCCCACCGGACCGTCCGATGGTCCGGCCGTAGCAAATCCGACCATGTGTTTGGGCTATACATTCAGGGTCGCTATTCTGTTATCTGTTCATACTTGTCATACACATTTTTATACGTTTCAAATGAGCTTCGCTTGATGTGTTTAACGGAATTTATGAACGTGACTGCAAAAATTCAGATTTAATTAAAGTTGATTAATCATTGGTCAACTTATACTTATCAAGATCCGATGACAATACAATAATATAATGTCCATTAACAGAGAATCATAAAAACATATTTAAAAAAATGGGTATATTATACTTGAGAAATTGTAGTAAATTATTGGGCCCAAATTATGATGAACCGTTAGTGTCCAGATAAGTGTAATTAGTTAGATAAAAATATCAGTTTTCAGCTATTTTCATTTTCTTGACAGTTGCTCAAGATATGGGCACTAAACGAAAGTTAGGTTCTGTTAATGAAATTGTGATATTTGATCTAATAATTTAGCTTTTATGAATTTATACATATAATCACGACTAATAATATTAATAAATACGTTTTCATTTTATAAAATAAATCCACAACCGTGCGTGATCTCCTCGTTACTCATTGCGAATGCATAGCATGGTCAAGTGACAACTACGTTCGGTACCTACTACAGAAGTATAAATCATAATATATAATGGCAAAATAAATAAAATATAATAGAAGTTCGTAAAAGTAAGTGTCGTCAGGTTTCGTGTACCGAAAATACGAATAACTCAATAGCAAAACACATTCACCTGAGTATATGCTATAAAACAGAGCTTATGTCAATAACAACCACCAACTGGCTGTATGGCCTCGAACCCATTGCCTGCCCTAATATTGGGCGAAGAAACCAAAAAAAAAAGAAGCGTCAACTGCTGTTGACATTGACATTCAAAATTAAATGCTTACCATAGACTAACCAATTACCTCTTCAGCCATTTTATGTTAAAAATTATTAGCTTCTCCTGTATGTATGTTTTTTTGTAACCGACTCATTTGGGCGCCATTTTGACCCACTTTAAACGGCCAGATTTCGTTGAAACATCGAAGATTTATCGAGGAGCGATGACAATACATTAATTTGATAAAATTATTCCATTTTCCAATTGGCAAAATAAGATTTTTGTTAATGTGTATAATTTTTCTTGTATCGTCGATAAGGCAGGAATTGATGTTAATTTAAAATTTAAACCAAAGCGTGTTTTTTTTTTGTTTTTTAATCTATTTTTATTTACGCTCTATTTTATTTCTGTAACAGCTGGGCCCAAATATGGTCAATCCCCTTAATTTTTCTAATTTTTAAGTGTTTTTTGTTTTTATACTATCCCCCTTATTCATGATGGTCCGCTAATTTTAAACAGCCTCTTAGGAGTGTTTTTTCTCATTCTGACTTAGGTCAATAGAAGAAGACAGAGTGATAATTAGCAATGCTTTAAGTTAGCAGACTATTATGAATAAGGAGGTAATTCTATAATTACCTCCAATCCCCAAGTACATTCGAAATTGGATTCATACATTACTTATTGTAAGTCAGAATCTACCTACCATTCATTTGGAAGAGGAATTCTATAGATAATAAAGAAATGTGTACGACAGATCATGTTAATATCAATAGTATATCACGAAAATCACAAAGTTAAAATGACAATGTCGTAAACACTTATCGAATTGTTAAAAATATCATCCTCTACAACCATATTTTTGTTAAACGGTATTTTTTAATGTGTTAATGTTAATAAAAATAAAACATGGTAATCGTTCCGCGGTTACGCCGAACACCTAGTTTAGAAATTAGATTCATTCAACGGGAAGTTGATGTAAGCGCTGAGAACTGCTTTCTGGTCACAACTACTTTCAATGGTTGGCGAAATCAGTCTAAATTTGTGTGACTTACTTAAGCGGCGTTTTAAAATAATAGATTCAAGATTGTTATTTTAAATATTAATGTGAATTTATTGAGGTAGGCGTTACTTTGTGGAAATCCGTAATTATATAAATGATTTGAGTTTTCTTTAGTGTTAATTCCGCCAATATTTGTCTTTAAACAGTTCGACACGTGTTTCGCCTCTACACGAGGCATCCTCAGGACGTGTTGTCTCGCCAAAATTTGACACGAGACTGAATGTGAATTAATGTAGTTAAGATATAAATGATAAATTCATTAGTTTGTGCATGTTGTCGACGGTAAAACACTTTCGACTTATAATATGATAAAAGATAGATACACAAAAAAAGATGCCCAAAATCATACCGAGCAAATGATAATTTATACGTTTTAAAAAAAATACGTGATACTAGATCTCGTTGTAACCAATTTTCGATGGAAG
This sequence comes from Leptidea sinapis, assembly GCF_905404315.1. NCBI lineage: Eukaryota > Metazoa > Arthropoda > Insecta > Lepidoptera > Pieridae > Leptidea > Leptidea sinapis. Next base: position 5,162,324 of record NC_066276.1, read on the forward strand.
TTTGCATGGTAAGGTACATCATATATTTTTTAGTTTTATCATTCTCTTATTTTAGAAGTTGCAGTGACACACATTTTACCACTTTAGAAATGTCTCTCGCGCAAACTATTCGGTTTAGAAAAAAAATTATATTAGAAACCTCAATATCATTTATGAAGACCTATACATAGATACCACACACGTATGGGTTTGATGAAAAATACTTTTGAGTTTCAGTTCAGTATGGTTGGGAACCCCCAAAATTAATTGTTTTATTTCTTCAATATTTATGTGAAAATCTTAATGCGGTTCACAGAATACATCTACTTACCAAGTTTCAACAGTATAGTTCTTATAGTTTTGGAATAAAAGTGGCTGTGACATACGGACGGACGGACAGACAGACATGACGAATAAGGTTGATATTTGGGTGCTACAAGAACTCACCGAAAGAAACCTAATAGACGTTGTATCCTATCCGTACTCATAACCGCGTGATGAGATAAATGATGAGGGAATTGATCAATAGAAAGTTGTGTGGTCTTTCATTACGATAACAAGACCACATACATCTTTACCCAGATGTCACAGTTATTTTTATGGAAGATCATTTGTCCTCCAAATGAGCTGCGGGTCACGTGGTGTTAAGTGATCACCGCCACCCACATTCTCTTGCAACAGCAGAGGAATGAGAGGAGCATTGACGCCTTCACTGTCTCATTTTGGGAATATTGTTATGGAATCTAGGGATGTCGTTTCTCTTTAGCCGCTTATGGTGAGAACTTGTAAAATGAGTTGTAAAGTTTTACCAGTGGGAGGCTCCTTTGCACCGGATGCCGGCTAGATTATGGGTACCACAACGGCGCCTATTTCTGCCCTAAAGCAGTACTGTGTAAGCATAACAGTGTTTCGGTCTAAAGTGCGCCCCGTAGCTAGTGAAATTACTTGGCAAATGAGACTTGACATCTTATTTTTAGGTTTTTGAATAATCTTGAGCGGTATTGCATTGCAATGGGCAAGGCGTATCAATTACCGTCAGCTGATTTTTCAGGTTCTTCTGTGCATTAATTAGTAGGTATACCTACGTATCTAATTTCATTAAGTCTTTTGCTGCGTACTTTTAATGGAGCAACAGCGAGCGCCATAGATTGCCAATCGGCTAACACTTTCCACGATTAACTTTCTCATTTACAATTCCAGCTGACCTTTCGTTTCCATGGTCGCTCACTACGAGCTCGGGTCAATTGTCAATACAATACCGCATCACTTGTATTGTACGAGATGTTATGAGAGGACTGACAGCTTTAAAATAGGATATTGCATTATACGCTTTTTCGAATGCCATATAGCCCTGGATCCCTCTCCTCGATTCTGCAGGTATGTGTTTGTTTGATAAAACTAATTTTAAATATTAGGTTGCCTATAAAGAATTGTCCGCAAATACTTGGTATTAGTTTTAGTACGATTAATTTTATGATATAAATTGTAGCTATATGTTATTTTTAAAGAAATTATGTAAAGAATTGAAAAAAAGTGAGTGTCAGCACTCAGACAGCCGCAACGTTAGGATTGCCAGGTGTAAACAGGTATATTACTATATTGTTTTAGTATTTTTTAACTATTTATAAACCATGGTTGCCATTTTAAAAAAGCCGCAACCAGAGGTTGCCATGATTTCAATTAATTAATTCTCTTAGGTGAGTGTCAAAGAGAAAAGATGCACCGATTGTTACGTGCTGTGAACATAAGTATGTAACATGCGAAACAGAGACAAACTCCATCAAATCTTCCAGAATAAATCATAAGATGAAATTACAAGTTAATTTACATAAAATATACAACCTTCTGTAATAATCTACTACATCAACTAAAGTACAACTACAAACGGTCGCTTTTCACAGAAAGTAAACATGATAAAAAGAAGCTATGGAAGGTAATTGGTGACATTACTCATCATAATAGCTCACAACAGAATGCTGAAGAATTAATTAAAACGTCTGATAAATTAGCACATTTTTTAATGTTACACAAAGTATATAATGCACCTATGGGGAGACAAATATCAAAGAAAATTATTAACAATATAAAAAAAACTGAGGAAGATTTAGCATCCGAAATAAAATGCATGAACACTCCAATAAGGTTATTTTTCACGAAACCAGCTGAGACCTAAATAAAACACTGGTTAAACTATCTACAAGCAGATAGTGCTTCAGGAATAGACCAAAAAAAAAGTAGTTGTTGAGCAAAATTCGGATCATATCACTTTGCCGCTGAAGTAAAATTAAGTAGCACTGGAGTGTTTTCTGAATCGTGGAGGCTAGCAATGATTATTTCGATATATTAAACTAGATCATTAATAAAAATTCTTGGAAAAGATAGTCAATTCCCGACTTACTTCTTATTGTGAATGAAAAGAAGAAAATCCGCAGAAGATCCATGTTTACTGTTAACACAATTGATCTCAGGGTACCTGGACAATGGATATCGATGTATTAGCGTATTCTTGGATCTATCCAAGGCATTTGATACTGTCTCACTTCCAATACTTTTGAAGCAACGGGAAGTTATGGGAATCAGAGGTCTTCCTTTAAACAATTCTCCTGCAAATGTAAAAAGAGCTGGAGGTAAAGTTTGCAAGAGGGTACGATAAACTGTACTATCCATTTTCAAAAGAATTTGTTCAGTGACGTCTACATTTTTATGCAATCTGAAGAGAAATGATTATTCTGAATCTCTCGGGATTATCAACACATTTCGAAATAAACTTTACTTTCTACTGTACTGAGGAGAAAATTCGTCACATGCTTTGTCCTTGTTAATTATAGCATGAAAATAATGGACCTACTTTTCTTTTGCGCTCACAATTATCTGCTTGCGGCCATTTTTGAACTGGAAACCATGTATTATCGTAAACAGTAAATCTTCAAGTTTGTATTTTAAAAAAAACGGGTGACTGTAAATAATCTACAATAATATACCTGTTTACACCTAGCAACCCTAATGTTGAGACTGACTAAGAGTTGGCAATCAGCTCAATTGGTCGCAATTATTTTGACAAAACTGTTATGATTTAAAAAAAATATAGCTATTCCAAAAAAGTGATGAAAATAATAACATTTGCAATAACTACAAAAAACACTTATCGTAATTATTGTTACTTATTACGACGAATAGACGAAAATATAATTAACGAATAGATGCTTTCTATGCACACAAGACTAGAATATTTTGAATGTAGATAGTAGTGGAGATAATATCGGAAATGTGATCACACATTCAGTGTAGTAATGCGCCAACTAATTTCTCGTCGACTTTATCTCCGCGAGTGATGTAGAGAGCGCGCCACTCTCGACTCTCACACAGAGTGAGAAAGCTCCGCAGAACGCGGTGAAAACCCTTCGACGACATCGCAGCCGTCACGACGCAATGAACACCCGCGACCCACCCGCGGCAGCCCAGCTTTCAATAAAAAGACTCTAACACGTTTGTGAAAGTATTGAACACGTTGAATCACGACCCCGGCTCGGGGATCCAAATTGGCGCGGGGCCATTATCTAACCCCGCTTCTGCAGTGCAGAGAAAGTGCACTGACACTTCAAGAGCATTTTTCAGTGAGCGAAACGGTAAGAAAGCGCCAAAATATGCAGAAGACAAAATAAAAATTTGAAAGCGCCACACAATAGCGTTGTCGAAATTGGAAAGTTGAGAGGCGCGGGGATTGCGTAATGGCTCTTACGATGGCCGCGGCCCGTGGCGCTGGCGATGACGACAGGCACCGCGTGACGTCACTACAGCGGCACATGAAAGTGCATCCGCGCCCCGCGTCGCCCGCTACAAACAATGGGATTATAAAGGAATCGACCCTACTAGTTTTTTTTTATGAAAATAAGGGACGATACGAGCAGGATGTTCAGCTGATGGTAATTGACGCCCTGCCCATTACAATACAGTGCCGCTCAGGATTCTTGAAAAAACCTCAAAAATTCTGAGCGGCACTACAGCTACGCTCGTCACCTTGAGACGTAAGATGTTAAGTCTCATTTGCCCAGTAATTTCACCAGCTACGGCAGAAATAGGTGCCGGTGAGGTAGCCGTAATCTAGCCGGCATCCTGTGGCAAAGGAGTCTCCCACTGGTAAAAATCTCCTGGCTCTCTTTAAATATTGACAAAAAATATTTAAGGCTAACGTGAGAGTATACTATTCGTATTTCGTTACGAATCTGGCTATCATGTTGAATTCAAAGAGTTATTCAAATGGTACTGGTGGATCTGGAGATAAGCGCCCCACATTCTCTTGGTTTGGCATGGCATTTGGCATGTCGTGCGCAGGTGGAATAGGGCGGCAGGAATCAAGTTAAATAGCTCTTCGGAACACTCTCCGTGATAAATGCGATGGAAGACACACAATGAAGCGACTTCTCTACGTAACGCAAAGTGATCTAGCCGTTCACAGACGACTACATCCTCGACAATTCGAGCAACTCTCTATTTCAGTTTAACCTTTCCGCATCGGCCGTGCCCGCGGGCACTGGTAATTCAAAAAACAATGAGAGCGGCTGTGCCGCGGGGCACTTTTTTACCTCATCCAGTTTTCACCCTTATTAGGTGTACAAGATGGTTTATTTGCCTACGCAGTTATGAACGAGTGAATTCCCAAACACATTTCGATCCGTTACGATTCAAGGCCACCAATATTCGACGTCATAGCTTTACGGACAAAGCACTTATGTGTCCACTTGTTCCCGGCCGGCGCAGCGAGCGGTCGTTATCAAGACTTTACACGAAGATCGTTCTTTGTGGAGATTTAAGCTTTATTTTATAATTAACATATACTATTCATTACAAAAACATAAAAGGAAATAAATAAAACAAGTAATTAACAATAATAACAATATTTATTTTAAAATATACCTATTTTTACACTTTTTTTCGAATGAAAAGTCTGTGTGAAAAAAAAAAGAAAGACAATATGAATAATTTATACATGGTCTTATAGCATGTTTCAATAGCTTTCAGTGACAGTCACTCATATCACCCTAGTTATAAGCATTTTATAACTACACGTAAAATAATACACACGGGGAAAATGCCGCGAAATTGCCGGAAGCTTGCCGATCAATAGTGTACAGCGAGATCCGGAGCGCGCCGATCCGGAAAGGTTAATATATTTTATATTGTAGCCCTCGATCAGTGAAAAACACAAGAGCTGTATCAGAAATTTGTTCTACTTTGCATTAAATGGCTTGAAAATACTAATTAATTTAGATATACGTGTATGTACAGTATATGTGTATGTATGTACAGAAATATAAAAATATCGCAACATCATAAAAGTATTTTAATAAAAGTGAATCTTATTGCTGTTTGTTAAGGTCTATTTTCGTAATAAAACTTAACCGGCAGCGTGAAAGTGCGTATCGAACATAGGAACTTTTGCTCTCCTCAGTACGATAGCTCGTAATATTTTATTATCGGTCGTAGTGCGCTTAATATCGGTATTTGTTGAGGTTTCCCTAAAAAATCTATACATACAATATAATAAGGTCCACGGCCGCGAGTGCCGACGTACGACTGATGCTCGTAGGCGGTCGTCAGCGGGCGCTACTAGTGGCTAGAACCCTGCTTTTCTAAATCCATATTTTTCTTAAATGTTCCCGTAATATCCACATTACAGTGGTGTACTCAATTATATTGAGTTTTGTTGTTGTTGGGTAAAAATAGTTTGTAAAATGATAAAGCAATAAATATTGATTTGAAACAGTGGCAATGAGTTTCTTGCCACATTATCTTATTAAAGCTAAATTTAGCTAGATGATGTGGTGGTAAGTAGTATAATGTATGACTTTGAATTTGATCTATGAATCTAGTATATTCAAAATTACATAAAAAAGAATTCTAATGCAATCAATTTTGTAAAAATGAATGCCTTTTTTTCCCACCTGCATGAAAACTCGCTTTAATTCCCTGGTACAAGGGACAAAAGTGGCCGATTCTCTGCCGGCAAGACAACTTTTGTCCTTCGTACCAGGGACTAAAAGCGAGTTTTTCATCCAGATGGGAAAAAAATCGTATACCACGTGAGGTAAGTAGGACATTTCCACCCATGATTATCAATGCGGGTGAGAATGACCTACTTTTCTCCCTAGGTGCGTAATCTTATATCTTTAAACGAGCAATTCTTGTATATATAAATATATATATAATCTGAATTATGAAAACGGCTCCAACGATTTTCATAAAATTTAGTATACAGGGGATTTCGAGGACGCTAAATCGATCTAGTAGGTAGGTAAAAAATGTAGTTTTATCAGCAATAACATTAGAATACAAAGGTAAATTTCGTCACTATATTCAAGACTATAATAGCTCAGATGGGACATTGGGTGATCCGGAATGCAGAAGACCCCCTTTCAAATCCACATGTCCTATTAGTTTTTTTTGTTCAAGTTTTGTACACTCTTAAAAATCCGAGCAAGGCTCGGTCGTCCGGATTTTATACTATTATTATATTATATTATGCCTAAAAAAAATAACATTTGAATAAGTTTGATTTTCGAGATTAACTAAGAACTGTAAGACGGCAGGTACTGTAATAGCTGACGGTTTAGACTCAATGAGTCGTCATTTCTACTACCACTTTGCGAGTACAATAAGTTAAACGATACCTATTCAGAACTTGATATATTCGGTGGTGGGCTGGTCAGGTTTAAAGAAAGTGTTGTTAAACACCTAGCTAGTACTCAATCTGCATTTGTTAAATAAGTAGTTTTTTTTCGTCTCCATTATCTTAATCAATAAGTTAAATTTATAATTTGTACTTTAATCTGAATTTTGTTTTTATTGTAGCGATAGTATTAATTCTATTTTTCAGAAGTAATAAGGGAGTATATTTTGTAATTTTTATGTTCACCATAATTGTCCTATACTTAAGAACTACTAATTGTAACATAATACTAATAAAATTGTATTGTATATAATAATATAATATTGACACACTTTTTACACAAATTATCTTGCCCCAAGTTAAGCATAAATATAGCCTGTGTTATGGGTTACAAGACAATGTTATATTTAAAACAATATACTTACTTAAACATACATAAATTCATATAAACATACATAAATACATTTAAACATCCATGACTCGGAAACAAACATCCATATTCATCATATAAATGGTTGCACCTACCGGGATTCGAACCCGGGACCTCTAGCTTAGTAGGTAGGATCGCTAACCACTCGGTGGTTAACCAGTATATGATGTGCTTTAATAAATAAATAAATAAATTTCTACTCCCATTATTTATCCACACGCACGGCACTCGGTAGGCCGCGCGTCGCTGGCTGTAACTTCCTGCTCGCAGGGACTTTCTATTAGGAAACTATTGCGTCAACCATTCGAATGCTCCATGTCATTATTGGGAAACTTGACTCTCACGCAGCGCGAGATGCATCTGATTGGGAAACGATGCAGTCCGCTTTGTTCACTTACGCAACCGACGCCTTGGTATCAATAATTTATCTATATATATATAAATGACTTGCTGTTAGTTAGTCTCGCTAAAACTCACTGGACCGATTTGGCTAATTTAGGTCTTGAATTATTCGTGGAAGTCCAGAGAAGGTTTAAAAGGTGAATAAAAATGAAAATGCTCGGAATTAAATAAAAACAACAAATTTGTTTTTCCTTTGATGTGTCCAAACATCATTTCTATGAGAGAATTTATCTACTATGACGCACGGTTTGACAGTTCTGCTGTGAAACAATCTCATTACGACAGCAGGGTGCATATTTTACGAAGTAATTGTTGATGTTATGATATGTTATTGACAAATTAATAAAAAAACATTATTTTATTTATTATATACAGAACAACACCTGTCGGGTCAGCTAGTATATATATAAAAATGAATTGCTGTTCGTTTGTCTCGCTAAAACTCGAGAACGGCTGGACCGATTTGGCTAATTTTGGTCTTGAATGATTTGTGGAAGTCCAGAGAAGGTTTAAAATGTGAATTATTATATGGAAATGCTCGGAATTAAATAAAAACAACAATTTTGTTTTTTCCTTTGATGTGTCCCCCGTCGTTGAGAAATCAAATTGAAAGAATAGTTTAAAATGAATAACTAATTAGAATCTTTATATCTTTCTATCCTTTTCAGGAGGTAGTACAAATTTAATTTTAGCTACCTATAGTTGGAAGATTTTATGTACGATTTAATATTTAAGTCTGAGAATCGGTCGTCATCTATTTTTTATAACCCAAAATTTTTAATTCTTGATTTTTTTCTTTTTACTTTATATGGCAATACAACGCTTGCTGGGTCAGCTAGTTAATAATAAATAGAACCCTATCTTACTTTGAGTTTATTTCATACATTAATTACATACATATTTAGCATTCCGCATAGCAGGAGCGTTTATGTTAAAAATTGTTTTATCAGAAGAGTGTGCAATTATATTATGAATATCGAAATTTGCCACTTAGACCTTTTCATGTTTAAGTGATTAGCTTTATTTAAAAACTTGTAACCAAATTTAGAATATTTTTGATAGTTACCTTACTAATTTTCATATCTGTATTGGCAGTTTTAAAAATTAGGGAACTTTAAGTCTAGATTTAATATCCTGTTTATGTAATCAATTTATGAATGTGACCGTTTGTTTCTATTGAATAAATAAAGAAATCTTAATAAAACACTTTGAAAGGATGAAAACGCGTGTAATTTTAACTATAGTGAAGACCCCCCCAAAAACCAGATCTGGGAAGGACTTGAAACGTCGGTTTAACTAAAATAAAAATGTAACTTTTACGCAAAAATCCAATGTAAAAACACAGTTACAATTACACGCGTTTTAATTCTTTAAAAGTGTTTTATTTAAATGTGTAACACTCTCGTTAATAAAAGAAAACACTATACTATAGAGCGTTGCCGGCCTTTAAGGAAAGTGTACGCGCTTTTTTTGAAGGTGCCCATGTCGTATGATCCCGGAAACACCGCACAAGGAAGCTCATTCCACAGCTTTGTAGTACGTGGAAGAAAGCTCCTTGAAAACCGCACTGTGGAGGACCGCCACACATCCAGATGGTGGGAATGATATCCTAACTTGTGGCGTGTCGTGCGGAGGTGGAATCTATCAAACTAAATTTGACTTGGAGTCGTCGACTTAATTTATGTTGTAGTTTATAATTTGATACTTACACTTTTGTAGCACTTTTTAACTCCTTTCCTCTAAACTTCCTGAAACAATAATAATTATATTAGGTGATACTTGAATTTTCCAAAGACAACGACTAAAAAAAATAGATTTAAATAGAAAAATTGGATATTACAAGTATAACATAGTTTCAACGAAAAAACAAATAATCATACATATATAATACTAGCTTATTTTATGCATTGGGTCCACAGAGAAATGTGAATTGTAAAAGAAATACAATTTTGACATATTATTAGGGTCACCATTTTTAAATCAAATAGAATTTAATAGTAGAGAAGCCCAAGCAGAGATTTTTGAGATTCGAGCGTGGCTGAATAATATAATGAACACTCGAGCAGGTTAAGGTAAGTTTAGCAGAAAAGTTGCCTTACTAATCAGAAAATTTTAGCGTGAAATGAGAAAATGGCTGGATATTCTCGAGAAGGAAATTAGTCATGAATCACGAAAATAACATAATCTACCGAAATCATAATGTGTGGTGCTTGCAGTCGTCGAGAGCTATGTACAAATACAAATTTATTACAACAAAATACAATATATACAATCAGTGTTGGGGTCTCCTTTTAAGCAAAGAGTTGCCTGTAGTAGGAGGCCCCGCTCTTCCATAGCAAAAACATAATAATAAGATGTAATAATAAACAAGTTGACCTTAACTTAAATGTATTTATGTATGTTTATATGAATTTATGTATGTTTAAGTAAGTATATTGTATTAAATATATCATTGTCTTGTAACCCATAACACAGGCTATATATGCTTAACTTGGGGCAAGATAATTTGTGTAAAAAGTGTGTCAATAGTATTATTATTATTATTAACTAAGGGAAAGAAAACTACTAACTACTAACACTGTGTGTGTGTGTGTGTGTGGGTGTGTGTATGTATGTATGTATGTGTATGTGTGTGTGTGTGTGTGTGTGTGTGTGTGGGTGTGTGTGTGTGGGTGTATGTGATTGTACTTCATACTATGTACTTCGCACCTTGAATTCATTGCACCAAGATTGGTATATTTCAAAATATTTAGTGACAATTAAAGTTTGAATAATATAATAATTCAATTTATAGGGATGCAAAATTGAAAATGACTTTGTTCATTGGTAATATGAGTGGGCCTATGAGTATGTCGTCGTGACACCAAATATTCTAGACAATACTCCAGATTCAGGTATGGTTTTTTTTCTATTTATTGATACTCAAGGCTGTGATGAAGAAGATCATCGAATATGAAGATGATTACACTGACGATGAAGATTGAAAATATTTACTAATTTTTTTTTTAGCCACGTTGTTAATTCAAACATTATGATATTCCAAATTTTAAAACTAAAATTCTAAGTTTTCGCTTCTCTCGGTAGTCTCGGTAGTCGTATACATATATATATATGTATACGAGAGAGATGCATTTGCCGGCATTCATGACTTTTCATCGTATCCAAATCAGTCTTATTTTCTACCCTTTTATAAGGACACCCCACCATGCAAACCGACAGATTAATTTCCGTTATCAGAAACACATGGGGCGCATACACTTTTAATATCTGACGATCTTGAGTATGTTTTTGTGACTGTTTTTCTACATCAAATTAACGTGTAACTACTGTATAAGAATTCAAATCGGAAGACGCAGTGTTGGTAGGCCAACAAGATGGACCGACGATCTGGTTAAGATCGTTGGAATACATTGGATGAGGGCAGCGCAGGTCGTCGTGGAAATCTTTGGGGGATGCCTTTGTCCAGTAGTGGACGTCTTCCGGCTGATGATAATGATGATAAAGAATTCAAATGCGGGCGAGAACCGAACCGGGCGCACCGTGGTGAGAGTCAACAGTTGTACCTATTGCACCACCGATGATGCTTCAAAAATCTCAATCTCCCGATTACTTTTGTCCCTTATCTGATTTTCCAATTTTTTCCCTCTACTCCCAATTATAACGCTCGAGTTATGTGTGAGTGAGCTTCAATTAGATATACCGCTCAAGATCCATGTCGTGTCGGTAGCAACACCACCTACATCAATAATTCTCATATATGTACGTACACCTTGACATTATTCGCTTGACCAAACAAATCATTATCGTTTTAATATAACACGACTTTAAATAATTCAATCATTGATAATCTCTTTCGAAATATTTCGTTTACGTGATTTAAGGAATCCAGCGCGAGTCGAATTCATATACGAAAGCTGAGAACCTCTGTGAGAACAAACACTATGTACACATATTATGTACTTCATAAAAACCTTTTTTAAACCAAATCATTTTTGGGAATGGCACTTTATTTTGTTGGTATTGTATATTGTGTCTTTGCTTCATATAATCTTAATTAATCGTAATATAAATACGTGTCACGTTGTCATATTTTCTATGAGAGAATTTATTGACGCACGGTTTTACAGTTCAAGCGGTGAAACAATATCAATAAACAACAGGGAGCATATTTTACGAAATAATTCTTGATGTTATGAAGACTATTGACAAATTCATAAAAACAGTATTTTTTTTTATTTAGATTCACCAGTGGTAATTACAATAATACATTTATAATTATTATTATTATGCTAATTTACAAGGGTCTTATTACAAAATGCATTACCTTTTAAGGTGAATACCGCATGCTAAATTATATTGTGTGAAATAGTTACATAAAATAAATATAAGTTATAAAACAACCATTCTATAATGTAATGAAATTAACAAATTAACAAAATCTACTAAATAAGTCAAGATAGACGTATTAAACAAATCAAGAATACTTATAAATTATTTATTTACAATACATTTTTTTACATTTTTGCGAAACCTTGGCAATGAATCACTGAATGGGTCCAAGCATTTATAATCGTTTATAATTTTGCATAATCGCGACACAGGTGAATTGATCCCCATAATAGTTCTGCGAGATGGTTTTTCAAATAAGTTCACAGGTTTACGTGGGCATCTAGGCACTCTAAAATTAAACATAGACACCAGAAAGGAGTTGTCATAAATATTGTTAATACTTTTGTATAAGAAAAGTAAATCCAATATGTCCCTACGTTGTTTCAGAGTTAGTATATTAAAATATGTAAATCTTTCAGAGTATGTTGCGAGTGATCTAGATTTCCCAATTGAGAAAGAAAACGCTTCTGAATTCTTTCGATTCTGAGACAATGGCAAGCGTAGTGTGGTCTCCAGACGGTACTACCGTATTCCAAAATACTCACAACGAGACTTTTATATAGGATCATCTTCGTGCGCCAGTTCCTAAAAACTTTGCCATTGCGAATTACAAATCCCAGCATTTTAGAGGCTCTGCTTACAATAGAGTCTATGTGCGGTATAAACGTAAGTTTGCTATCAAATATAACACCCAAATCCTTAATAGTATCTACTGTACTGTACTGAGAGTAGTAGTAGTTCCTCGCCTGTTTTCATCGGCTGTCTTGAGACTCTATCTACACGTCTATATTATCTAAGGAAAATGAATTGTTTGCAAAAATGACAGCGTCCATTAAACAATAACCGTGTCACTAGAAAATATGCCTATACTATAAATGTCACATTGATTGACCAACAAGTGAGAGAGTTTAAAAATTGAGGTCTCAGGCACGCGGGCCCGGCCGCGGGACGATCCACAAAGGAGTTCATGGTTGATTGGAACATGTACACTATTTTAATGCAACGCAAATACACTAATCTACCTTCGCACTCATGACAATAAGATTCATTATTCTTTGGCAAATTAAACATAGTTCCTAATTGTCCGATTGAGAACGATTGCGCCATTCGTGTGAATATGAACCTAATGGATAGTATATATACAGTTTAGTTTCGCTTACACGCTCACGACATTCAAGATGTCGGTTGAGACCGCTCACGCCTAGATACATTTTGTATTTCACGGAGATACATCATGTGGAAGCGAGATGGAAACCATCAAGTAGGTTTAAATAAAAATTGACTTGCAATAGACCGTGATAATATTATTTGTAACGCGAACGAGCAGATGGATACGTAACATTACATGATAATAAAGATAATGCGAGTCAAACTCGGCCAAAGTAGTAGCGTATTGCGGTCGGACCACTAAAACGACTACACTGCGCCCGTCAACCTGAGACTTCGGATCGAAAGTCCTAATAAGTGTGTAAACGACCTACTCCAGAAAATACTTTGCAATGGCCGAAATAATGTAATCTAGTACAATATATACTCGTATACTTACTTAAAAAATATTTTTTAAAGATAATCATTTTCAGAATTTTGCTACTTCTAAATTACCTTTATATATTATTACTTGCTGTCCCAGCAAACGTTGTATTGCCGATATTAAAATCGCGATACAAAAGTAACTGTTGATCGTAGATGGTCGAAAATTTGAAATTGTATGTGTTTTTTAATGCTGACTCATAATCAAACGTTAAGTCAAGGGTTAAGTTTATATTAAAAAGAATGTTAACTTAACCCTTAACATTTAGGGGGATGAAAAATAGATGTTGTCCGATTCTCAGACCCACCTAATATGCACTCAAAATTTCATGAGAATCGGTCCAGCCGTTTCGAAGGAGTTTAACTACAAACACCGCGACATGAGAATTTTATTTATTAGATTACTTCAATTAGGTGACGAATTCTCTTTGTTTACGAACCGTCTCGAATACTTATGTATCGTATGTTGGACTAGGTCAGTGGATGTGGTATACACTGGTATTGACTCTTGACGTGTTTAAATACGTCACGTAATATCATCTCACGTCTGAAGTCCTCAATAATTAATGTAGAGGTTTTTTTTTATATAAGAGGGGGCTAACGGGCAAGAGGCTCACGGTCTGGGGAGAGGTGAGGCAACCGTCCACGGACATCAGCAACAACAGGTGTCAGGAAATGCGTTGCTGGCCTTTAAGGTGGGAGTGTGATCTTTTCTTGAAGTCGTATCGGTTCGGGAAAACAGTAGCCGGTAATTGATTGCACAAAGTGGCTGTGCCAGGCAAGAAATTTCTTGCAAAACGCGCCGTTGCGGAATGCCAGACGTCAACGTGATGCGGGTGGTACTATGCACGTAATGTCCGGTGGTGGAATTCGGCCGCTGGAATCAATCCGAGCAGCTCCCCTGAGCTGAGCAAAAACCCCTCCAGTATTCAATGAAATATGCACCACCACGATCAAGTGGGCCCTATTCTAGTCGGTTGATGGCTGTTATAACAAAAAGGAAAATAACAATAAACATTGTGAAATATATTTAAGAATAGAAGTCAGAAATAATGTTAGTAGTGAAAGTTGTTCTATCTTAACAGAACACTAATTGAAAAGCGACCATCAGCGAAGTTTCCTTGGCAATAAATAGAGTCAGAAAAGCGAATGTCTCGAGCACTTTCTAGCAGAACTGGCGCACGCACGATCATATCTCCAATGGTATGATAGACAAAATACAACAACTTCTAATTTGCTGAAGTAAAACTCCCCTGACTGGCTTAGCGATAAAGCGAAAATATATGCATAATATTAGCTTGGTTATAAAACACTCACTTAAAGAAAAATATACAGCAATCTTATATCTTTAAACGAGCAATTCTTGTATATATAAATATATAATATCTCGGAAACGGCTCCAACGATTTTAATGAAATTTAGTATAGATGTAGTTTCGGGGCGAGAATTCGATCTAGCTAGGTTTCAATTAAAAAAAATATAGTTTTATCCGTTTTTTAATGAGAAACTGCTACAATAACTATACAAAAGTGAATTTCGCCACTATAAAGGGCGTCCAAAAGTTATGGGGGACATGAAGGGAAAGTACCTTAAATATCGTAGATAGGGTATTTTACTGAAAGAAGACTTTATGTTATTTTTAAAAGTTAGTAATGCTGCGTTCAAAGATTTTCTAAAAATAACTTGCCTTAAATAATCAATGCTATCTATGGAATGATAATATCGCTACTTTTCGAACGTCGTCGTCGGTAATAAATAACTTTCATGAAATTTGACCCAAACATTTTACGTTGTTCCATTCTTTTAAAATACTATGTTAATTAAGAAGAGTTATTAGTTTTTGGCCATTCTTTCAATTGGCATCATAAAAGTAGGGGTGCTTTTATTTTACCATTTAAGTTGGTTCGATTCCCAGACGAGGAAAGTAATTTTGAGAAAATCTTTGAATGCAGAATTACTAACTTTTAAAAATAACATAAAGTCTTCTTTAAGTAAAATACCCTATCTACCATATTTAAGGTACTTTCCCTTCATATCCTATAACTTTGAGACGCCCTGTATACATAACTATAATAGCTCAGATGGGACATTGGGTGATCCGAAAAGCAGAAGACCCAGGTTCGAATCCAGATGTCTTATTAGTTTTCTTTTATGTTCAAGTTTTGTACATTCTTAAAAATCCGAGCAAGACTTGGTCGACCGGATATTAAATATTAAGACTGATCATTGTCAGTACATTTATGAAAATTTTATACACGTTCACAAAAATTGCGTCACCTTTTTGCTCTAAATAGTGCTTCTCATTTTTATAACACTAGAAATAACTTGATTGGGATTGCTTGTAACTAATTCTATTAGGCTACATAAGATACATAATAGCTTTAAGGGTAAATATATACACTTTTAAAATAAAGACCCAGCCACTGTTCAGGCATTATCTATAAATAAATTTAATGTTTTATTAAAAAATGGCTCTGCCGTAAATCCTTCTACTCTGCAGCTGAATGTCTAAGTGATCGGACAGTCTGGGACTACATTATGATTATTTTATAGCAATAACAATGAGAGTATAATATTATATAAACAAAACTATGAAAAGAGCGCAAACAAGAAGGCTGGGGGAGTTTCTTGAAGAAGAAGAAGCGTGTTCTCTCTTAGAGCGCCATTTGTTTGCGAAGCGGTGGTAGTGTTCGAAATGACAACAAAAAGAGTTCTGAAGGAATCAGTTTTGGGAAAATAAATGCTTGTAATAAATGTCTAAGCCTTTTACGGCCGTTTTCAATAACCTATCTATCCTTAGTTTTACTTACTAGATGTAGACAAATCTATCCTCTTACGCTTACTTATATTTCAATAATCTATCGACAGGTAGCATTGGACTATAACTAATAATATAACTGTATTGGACAAAACTATGGATAGATAAGATCTTGTCATTAAACGCCGATAGCTATGTATCTGTAACTAGAGATACGTTATTGAAAACGGCCACTAATGTAGGTACTAACATTACATCGGCGACGATTACATCTGAATGGTTATTTGAACGTTACATAGAATTGTTGTATTCTTCTCATGTTATGAATGTGAAAGTGTACTAACGGCCGTTCCCAATATTCAGTCTATCTCTTACTTGAGATAAAAATCTTAACTATAGTTGACTTTTTAATCCCAATAAACTTACCGACGGGCACTCATCTTATCCGTGCACGCTGTCTGTCAATGACAGGACGACGTATAGCTTACCAGCTATATATATTTTTGTATGGAAATTGCAATTCACGCGTGCCAATATAAGGCGATAAAAATGACTTATCGGGTATATTGGGACAGCTTCAGATTATTGACAGCTAATTACTGAAAGTAGAAGGTAGTAATTTATCTCTACCTATCTGTTGATAGTATATTGGGAACGGCCGTTAGTTGACACTCCGAAACAATAATCCGGTCAATAGTAGTACTATTTTATTTTAATAAATATATATTGGATTGGTGTTCGAAAAGGTCTACGAGACTAAAACCTAAGCTACGGAAACTAACGAGCTTACATAAAAGGGATCTTGTGAGTAGAAGAAATAGTGGCGTGCCAGGAACCTTTGGAACTCCAGGCAGGAACCAAGGCGTCGCATTTGGTTTATTACAAAAAAAAATATATAAAATAATTCACAAAGCATATTGATAAAACCCACAAGGAAAATTTATAAATACTAATAAACTATCGAATAAAATAAGTTTTTATGACTATGAATAAAATAAATCTATCGGGATTTTTTTGCGTAATCGTGTTTTCGAAACTGCGATAATTTAGATAAAGAACTGAAGATAAACATGTCACAATATTGGATCCGTAGTATTTGTAGAAGTATTTTAAGTAGATTTTCAAGTATGTTACTTTTTAGGACTAAAGCGCCTTAAATTGCGCGACTGTTTCAGCAACATACCGCGGAGTTTTACATCGGAGTATTTGCTTCTATTTAGTAATATCCTCGTTACTCAAATGCTTCCGGTATTAGAATTATCCTTGGTTTTAATCAGCTTGTCATTTATTCCACAAATAGCGAACCTTCGATGTTCGTTGGACATGCTTCAAATAATCGCCTCATGGCTGCGAGTGGGGTAAATAGATTGAACATAGCAAGAAAACGAAATATATCAACTTTACCGTACCAAATGTCAAAAATGTAAATGCGAGTGTTTTGTTATACGGAGAGGTGATAAAACCGGTGGAATCTGCTATGTTTCTTGTCATTACTCTGGATTCCAAATTATAATGTGGCACCCATATTGAAAATATTTGTGTGGTAAAGGTTACTATAACATACATGACTTTCTTAAGGATACCACAGATTGGGAATGGAGCAACCGCCCTCAGCTATTAAATAATACATTGTATTGTACGATTTTACATTGTTAACATATTTTTATAAAAAAAGAAGCCCTGTGAGTTTTCCTTTGAACTTGTTATGCCTACTACTCGGCTAAGTCGAGTAAATAATTCTTTTGTGGGGCGATGTAAATGCTTTTACAACAAGATCCCAGAAAATGTTCAAAACAAAAGTATTACGACATTCAAAAGAATTGTTAAAAATCGTTTGTGTGGTAAAGGTTACTATAACATACATGACTTTCTTAATGATACCACAGATTGGGAATTGAGCGATCGCCTTCAGCTATTAAATAATACATTGTATTGTACGATTTTACATTGTAAGCATATTTTTGTAAAAAAAGAAGCCCGCTGAGTTTGTGGCGCTCGTTCTTCTCAGCTCTCAGGCATACCTTTGGGTGGTTAAAACACCGCATACTTGAATATACATTGAAATTAAAATGAAGATTTACATTAAACGTATCAGGTTGGTGTTTAAAAATTGCAAGACGTTAACAATACGTTCACCGTCCTAGATGCCGCACTTTCGTTTCGAAACCGAGCCACGATTATCGAGAGCTAGAAGCTGCGGATTCAGGCGAATTTTAGAAATGCTGGCTTGAGAAACGTAAGATCACGATATTCTACTAAACTAAATAAGAACAATACATTGTTTTGTACTATTTATTGTTAAGGCCGCTATCCCGAGAAATCGCCAAAATAGAGCATTTATTGTATGGTTTCGCCTCTACGCGAGGCATCCTCAGGACGTGTTGTCTCGCCAAAATCTGGCACGAGGCAGAGAGAGAGTCTCACTAAAGAGAACTTAAATCATTTGTATAAAATAGCGCATAATTGAAACCATTTACGGTTTATATAAAGTTTTAATTTAGAAAAAAATTATATGTCTACATAATATGAGACGAAAATTAATTTCTTCTTTACATTTATGTCGTTAATAGACATTGCGAAAAAAAAATCACCAAAGTTACCACAAACTCTTACAGTTAGAGCCATGCTAATCATTCAATCTAGGTAAAAATTGTATGAAAAATTATCAACTGTTTACCAATACTATTTAGCATGACATAGTTTTGTTAATTTTGAAGAAAATTATATTATGCTTCTAAATCTGAACTAAATCTATGGCTATCTTCTGCGGGAGAAGTAATCTAGCTCGATTCGGTTCCTCAAGGCCGTTGGCTCGGTCCCCAGCCTTAATAAGAATTTGCTTCGAGCATTGGTTGTTATACAACTATTAACAACACATTAAATGCATCTATTTCTGCCGTGAAGCAGTAATGTGTAAGCATTACTGTGTTTCGGTCTGAAGGGCGCCGTAGCTAGTGAAATTACTGGGCAAATGAGGCTTAACATCTTATGTCTCAAGGTGACGAGCGCAATTGTAGTGCCGCTCAGAATTTTTGGGTTTTTTGAGAATCCTGAGCAGCACTGCATTGTAATGGGCATGGCGTATCAATTACCATCAGCTGAACGTCCTGCTCGTCTCGTCCCTTATTACCATAAAAATAAATAAAATAAATAAATAAATCACTAACTTCGTCAGAGTCACTGTGACAAAATAAAACTAAATCATTTTCGGAAAATACCCTTGCAATAAAGTACGCAATATCTTCTAAAAGGCCGACAACTCTTCAACTTTTGGTCCTGTGTGTTGCAAGAGAGCTTGCCTGGCGAAGTCCAGAAGACCTGGCGAACATCGGTGGACTCGAAATTCAAATAATTTTATTCAAAATAGGATGTGACATCACATAAGAAACTCAAAAACTACCACCCATTCCAAAAAGATGGCCTCAGACCTGAGAAGAATAGTCGCAACTAACTCAGCGGGCTTTTTTTTCATCAAAATATATGACCAAGTAATATTGTACAATTAAACTTATAATTTAATAGCCTAAGGGCGGTCGCTCCATTCCCAATCTGTGGAATCATTAAGAAAGCCATTTATGTTATTAGTAAACGTTTTTTAACAATTTGTCAGAATATCGTAATACTTTTAATAACAAAGGAAGGCGTGAGAAAGAACAATTATGAAAACAGAATCGAGTGAAAATAATCATAATTCACACAATAACGAGATAGAACATGAGTGAGGGATCATTTGCGTAATAAAACAAACGTAAGTATTAAACGCATTCGTCCACATTCAGAATCAGCGTGTACAATCGGTATTCGCAAGGACAAGAGCCGTAAATTTAGATGTAAAATTGCCTTTCTCTCGGCTCTAAATTACGAGGTCCCACTGTTTGCGTGTCGTAATTGTCTCCTAAAACATTATAAGCCATTACTGGGTTGAGAATGTTGTTTAGTAATGTTGAATCTGTCGGTACACAAAGGCTTAGCACCGACCACCCGACAAAAACTTGAGGTGTATTTTATGTAAAACTAGCTGACCCAGCAAACGTTGTATTGCCATATAAAGTAATTTAAAAAAAAATTTTTGGGTAATAATAAAAACAAACTATTCTCAGACCTACCAAATATATCGTAATACAACTATTATTGTATTCGATTACCATCTTGCAACCCTATAGCGGATTTATGGATGGAACAGAATAATATAAAAATCGCGATACAAGAATCGTTGTAGATCGTAGAAGGGAGAAAATTTGAATTTGTACGTATTTTTAATGCTGAATCATAATAAAATAAAAGTAAAAAAAATCGTCATTTAGGGTATAGATGTTGGCCGATTCTCAGACCTACCCGATACGCACACAAAATTTCAGACAAATCGGTTCAGCTGTTTCGGAAGGGTTTGGTAAGAAACATCGGGACGCGACAATTTTATATATTAGATAGTAACTCTCATCAAACTGCCTGGTTGTCTTTCTTAAAGGAATAGGAAGGCTTGAAATAGCGAAAACGAAGATAGCGCCATAATTAGGTTGGGCGAGAGAGATTATTTATATATTGAAGCGTGATGAGTTCATCTGTTTGTCGTAACATTAATTTATTTATTTTATTTATTTATTTTAAGCAAAAATTACTATCCCGTGCAAAACAGAATGTCTGCCATAATTAGTACGCGGTTGGCCAACGTCGTAAAGGCGTCTAAATGTAGCATATATTTAAATGGGTATATGAATTGTAGGCTAATAAAGGTCGACAAGGAGAAGGAGAAATAATGAGATATTAATACCCGTTTAGTGAAAAGTTACTTATGGTGTCAGCCTATATTGACTTTAAATCAACCCAATTTGATCTATCTAATATATAAAATTCTCATGTCGCGGTGGTTGTAGTTAAACTCCTTCGAATCGGCTTGACCGATTCTCATGAAATTTTGAGTGCATATTGGGTAGGTCTGAGAATCGGACAACATCTATTTTTCACCTCCCTAAATGTTAAGGGTGGTCCACGCCAATTTTTACTTTATTTTATTTTTTAAATTGTTTGACAACTTCAAATTTTCACCCATTTACGATCAACAGTTACTAACGATCAACGATTTTATCGGCAATACAACGTTTGTTGGGTCAGCTAGTAATTCATAAAATTATCGCCTTTTTACCAATAACAAAATCAGTTAATATATTCACAGCAATAGAAACCTGAAATTTTGAAAGTATTTGCAATAAAACGCCCCAGTAAACAGAGGAACCTTGTGAAACTGGAATACTCGATGCGGAAAAGAAGGAGTACACATTTCTCTCTTGATATGAAATAGAACCAACGATAGGAGAAACGTTAGAGCCGAATAATTTTGCAGTTATTGTTTTAGAAAAGTTAAGAATACTTATGGTAGATTCAATAAGAAAAGTAGTTTTTTTTTGACATTCATAAGTGTTATTACGTGACCTACATGAATAAAGTGATTTTTATTTTTGACTAGCTGACCCAGAAAACGTTGTATTGCCATATTATAAAGTAATAAAAAAATTCAATAATATAAATTTTTAGGGTATACAAATAGATGACGACCGATTCTCAGACCTACCAAATATATCATACATAAAATTTATCGTACTACAATAATCATTATATTCGATTGCCATATTGCAACTCTATTGCGTGTCTGTGGATGGATTAGAATATTAAAACCGCGATACAAAAGTAAGTGTTGATCTGACTGACGAAATGGGTGAAAATTTGAAGTTGTATGTATTTTTAATGCTGAATCATAATTAAACAAATTAAAAAAAAATGTCAAAAAAAAATAAAACATAAATTTTGGGGTGGACCACCCTTAACATTTAGGGGGATGAAAAATAGATGTTGTCCGATTTTCCACCCTAGCCTATATGCACGCTAAGATTCACTAAAATTGGTCGAGCCGTTTCGGAGGAGTTCAATTACGTACACTGTGACACGAGAGTTTTATATATTAGACTAGCTGACCCAGCAAACGTTGTATTGCCGATATTAAAATCGTGATACAAAAGTAACTAACTGTTGATCGTAGATGGGTGAAAATTTGAAGTTGTATGTATTTTTTAATGCTGACTCATAATCAAACAAAGTTAAACACTCAAATAAAACTGAAAACAAACACAATCGATCGCGGGTTCGAGTCCCGCATCGGTCATAAAATTTTGTTTTAAGTTTTATTTGTGTAATTAATCCCAGACGTGAGGGTTATCACTTTAAAAAACATAACAAACTGTTTAGATACATCACTGCTACAGCAGATAGCCGACCATTGCATTTATAAGCGAGAAATGGAATGCGCGAAGAAAGAGTGCGCGAAAGCATTTGAGTACAGACAGAAGAAAAACAAATATTTACTAATAATAATAATATTCATTAATTAAGGTTTTTTATGGCAGAGGAAGTCCAACAAATTATATACAACACTAAAGAATTTACAAAGAATGAACTCAAGATTTCATGAAGGAACGTGGTGATACAACCGATATGGACATTCGCAGCACCTAATCAAGAAATGCGGTGCCGGTCTTTAAGTCCCTACTATCTATCTGTACTAATATCATAAAGAAAGAAGATATTTATGTTGCGTTTATTCATTATCTAATTTACCTAATCTGTAATGAATAAACTCAAACTTACACCTCTCTCTCCCCAAGAGAATGTCGCCTTCGATGAAGGCTTAGAAGGCCTTTGCCCAAAGCCAACCTCAGGTGGTGTTTAGTGGATAGGCACTTAGATTTTACGTGAGTCTCACATAACCAACGCAGGTTAGGCTGGCGTTGGTATGCATGAACATTCACCACCTCCCTCCCGTTGTTATCCCGGAAGGTAGCCCTGTCCCTTTGTCTGGAGCAAAAAAAAACTCAAAAACGTCTTAAGCTTGTCACTGATTAAAACAGCCTGGCCAGTTTTGTAGGTTTTACAAATGATCCCTGAGTAAATTGCAATAATATTAACATTGGTGAACTTTGCTATTAAAAATAGGAAGGCGTTACATTTTTTTTTTCATAATATACCAATGCTGGCTGTATGACGTCAAGTCGAATACGAATATGAATTTGAGTTGTAAGCGAGAGCTGCGAGTTCGGTTCCCGCGGGAAACATTCCTAATTCTATAATGTCTCGTACATTGTACCTGTGTGTTTATTACGGTATGGTCTAGTTTATTTATTTAATAAATTCCGCCATGAAGGTATACACTAATATAAACACAGTATAATACAAAAACAATAACATTCATATGGTAAGTGATCACTCAATTATAGGCGAAAATAACATGATATTTAATTAAATTAAGCCACAAAATAAAATAAGAACTATAAAACAATATATATCTACGAATGTGATCTTAATAATATAAATTAACACAAAAAAAGATTGAGGTCATCCCACCCTTGAAGAACTTTATATATATTTTTTAAATTTGTTTAAATTGTGATCAAATATGTCGACTTCATCTTCAGTTGATAGGAAAATCAGAAACAAATGTCGTGTGACACACAATAACTACGTGTGGTCAGTTGGGTACGAGCAACTACACTACACTACATTGTCAAGTGTCAAGTGTCGACGTTGGCGGCACACAATATTGACGAGTCAACGAAGTGGTTCAGTATGTTACGTTCTTACCGTAAAACAGATTTTAAAATAGCAATCGGTCGGTTCCAATGGAAATTTCTTATTATATTATTATCATGGAAGAGGAAGCAAACGAGCGGGATTGTCTTGCAACACCAAATCAATCACAGGAGCGTTGCCGGCGTTGTGGAACTTATAGTGCGCGCGGAAACACCGCGCGAGTCCCTTCCGGCAGCAGGGATCACCGGCTCAATGCTCTTTTTTTTATTAAAATAAGGGACGAGACGAGCAGGACGTTCAGTTAATGGTAATTGATACGCCCTACCCATTCCAATGCAGTGCCGCTCAGGATTCTTGAAAAACCCAAAAAATTCTGACTACAATTGCGCTCGTCACCTTGAGACATAAGATGTTAAGTCTCATTTGCCCAGTAATTTCACTAGCAACGGCGCCCTTCAGACCGAAACACAGTAGTTCTTACACATTATTACTTCACGGCAGAAATAGGCGCCGTTTTGGTACCCATTATCTAGCCGGCATCCTGTGCAACGGTGCCTCAGACTCGTAAGCTGACCTGCTCTCTGAGTCTGGTTTGAAATCATGTTTCTAAAATATGTAATGCCATCTTATTATTATGATATGACGTCACGCTCGGCCACACTGTCGAGTTCAGTTCGTGTCACCCTCGGGTCTTATCCCAATCTGTTCAGCTCGGTCTACGTGTCTACCGCGTTCACTTATAGTACCTCGCGAACATTTTAAATAAGTGTCTTGTAGGTATTATTTCAGTTAACCATTTCAATTATACTTGCTCCGTTTTACACAAACCGATCGAGGTCGATTTTCTTATCACCAAACCACGACGCCATGATAAGTTCTAGTTTCAAAATGATTGGAGAGTTATTATTATAGTTATTACGTGTGAAGCAACCGAAAACACAATACTGGGAGAAAGTCACAAATGACCGCATAATATGGGAAAGGCCGCATGTGAATTATTAATTGAACTCGGAGTATTAGACCAAAGGGAGATGAAAAGCATTGAACAGGTAGACAGACGTAACATATACAAGCGCACAATAATAGTTCTCATGTTTTTTTTTTTATGGAATAGCAGGACAAACGACCGTACGGGTCACCTGGTGTGAAGTGATCACCGCCGCCCACATTCTCTTGCAACACCAGAGGAATCACAAGAGCATTGCCGGTCTTTAAGGAAGGTGTACGCTTTTTTTAAGGTACCCATGTCGTATCGTCCCGGAAACACCGCACAAGGAAGATCATTCCACAGCTTTGTAGTACGTGGAAGAAAGCTCCTTGAAAACCGCACTGTGGAGGACCGCCACACATCCATGTGAACGTATATATAAATTTATTTATGTAAATAAAATCCAAAACTAGTTAGACATTCCTACTACGTAAATTGGAATTATAGAGAAATAGGTAAACATCGCACCCGAAGTTGGTGTCGTTTCGCAACACATTGCTGTTAACTGGAGCAAGCTGCAGGCAAATTACATTTTTTTTCATACTCCTTTGCCGCATGCAACGAACAGCATCGAACGAAGGCCACAAAGAGGCTTCTTTCAATATGTTATGTTTTTTTAAAGTAATAACCCTCACTTCTAGGATTAATACACTGACAACTGAGCTCAGTTGGTTAGAGCACCGGCACGGAACGCCGGAGGTCGTGGGTTCGAGTCCGGCATCGTTCATAAATTTTGTTTTTCAAATTTTATTTCTGTAGGCCTCTTTCATTTTCACAGGCCAGTCTACACAAATTCAAAGTCTAACATATGTTTCAACGTCTTCGTTATATTATGTGAACCCGGCATCCATTTCTTTCTTAAGGCGACACTAAATGCCGGCGACCTTGAGCGATATGAGTTCACGGCTCCTATGTCACAAAGCCAATATTTTCAAAATTCTTGGGTCGAAAATGTAACATTTTAACAGGCACAAACTGCTTAACTGCTTTCAATCCTCATTATTGAT
Organism: Leptidea sinapis; assembly: GCF_905404315.1. Taxonomy (NCBI): domain Eukaryota; kingdom Metazoa; phylum Arthropoda; class Insecta; order Lepidoptera; family Pieridae; genus Leptidea; species Leptidea sinapis. The sequence continues at coordinate 5,188,052 of NC_066276.1, forward strand.
TACTAATCTGAATAAATGTACCTACATAATAAAGTAAAATCTATAAGAACAAATTTTATGATTACAGTATACTAAACAAATGCATGATGCCGAGAAAAAACTTGTTTAACTGCAAAGAAAACTGGTAGTTCATAATAGCTCTGGAGTGCTAACTTTAACCAACAATAAGCAACCTACAAGTAAGACTTAAGGGTATGTGTAACAGGATAAAGTAGTGTTCATAGCTCCAAATCCTATATTTTCACCACAAAACTTGTCTAAAAACACCTTGTTTGCATGTTTTCAGTTTACCCTTCGCCTTAAGTATAATCTAAAGAGTATCCTTGCATGCTAATATATCGAACAAACCATCATATTCACGAAGCATCCTTACACAAACAATGAATTCAAGCTCTAAACGTTGATGCATACAATATACTATTATTATACAGCCATTGTAAAATAATATATTTGATTAAAAAGACTGGCCGTTGAATTTCTTGTTTGTTCTTCTCACGAGCTCAAGTTTTTACCAACTTATGCTAAATTCAGTAATTTAAAATAGATATTTGTAGTAACGATTCAAAAGTTTAAGCCTAATTGAATAAAGTTTATTTGAATTTGACTTTGAAATCAGTACTCTCTGAAATTGTCCGTTTCACAGGTAGGTCTATAATAATTCACGTACTTTTATATAAATTATTTAGCCCCCAGCGGAGCCATAACAATTAGTAGTTAAAAAAATTATGTCAATGCCGTAGTTTAGTGCTGAGGGTCACATAGGCCAAGTGGTGGTCATTATTCGAGCCGATTTCTTTTAAAGACGAGCTCTGTGCATAACTTTTTTTAAATGAAAATAAGGGACGAGACGAGCAGGACGTTCAGCTGATGGTAATTAATACGCCCTGCCCATTACAATGCAGTATCGCTCAGGATTCTTGAAAAACCCCAAAAAGTGCTCGTCACCTAGAGACATAAGATGTTAAGTCTCATTTGCCCAGTAATTTCACTAGCTACGGCGCCCTTCAGACCGAAACACAGTTATGCTTACACATTCAGGCAGAAATAGGCGCCGTTGTGGTACCCATAATCTAGCCGGCATCCTGTGTAAAGGAGCCTCGAACTGGTGAAACTAGTAACGGAGTTGCCACGCAGTCGTTACACAGTGTTAACCAACCAATAGTCATGTAAGAGTGTGTGTCAGTAATGCAGCGCGCGCCACATTTCATAAGCGATCTCTCCCTGATCTAGGTTAGGTGGTCGGCTTGGCAGCGGCGGCCGCGCCGTATCGAGCGCGCGGCGTTAACCTACATACAACACACATACACAACTCGGCTGAGGAGGGCCGAGGAGGGTCGAGAGAGCCCGTCACACGTATTCGTGACCCTCTCTCGACCAATTCTGTGAAGCAAGAGTCGCTCGCTCGCAATCTCTCCGTATCGCGTAACTAACAAACGTTTCAGTCGTTCAGGGATTGCGACATCTGTATATTTCTAGCCGGGTCGGGTAACTACAAACTTTAACAAAACTATGAATTTTTCATATATAGATACGGCGCGACTAGTACACTTTAGTTATTTCCATAGTATTATGTCCTAGCTCCTATGGTATATTACTATGGGGCAACGATGCCGATATTAATACAATATTTGTGCTGCATAAGAGGGCTATTCGCGCAATTTATAACCTAGGTCCTAAAGAATCATTCAGAGCAAAATTTAAAGAAATTAACATGTAATGTATGTAAATAGTCACAGAAGGGAATTTGCTAGAAACTGTCATAACCATAATGTTAACACCAGGAACAGTCATAAACATATAATGCCTCCTACTCGGCTAAGTCGAGTTAGTAAGTCTTTTGTGTGGCGTTGTATATGCTTTTACAACAAGATTTTAGAAAATGTTCAAAAGATAAGTATTACGTTATTCAGTAGAATTGTTAAAAAACATTTTTGTGGTAAAGGTTACTATAACATAAATGACTTTCTTAATTATACCACAGATCGGGAATGGAGCGACTGCCCTCAGGCTATTAATAATATGTTTAATTGTACAATATTACTTTGTAAACATATTTTTTGATGAAAAATAAAGCCCGCTGAGTTTGTTGCTATTCTTCTCAAGTCTGAGGCATTAATTTTGGAATGGATGGTAGTTTTTGACTTACAATAAGTGATGTCACATCCTATTTTGAATAAAAATATTTGAATTTGAATATACATTCATTTAGTTTAGTAGACACCATAAAAGTATTAATACAGGGAAATAGTACCGTTCGTAAATCTGTACCAAGATCAAGTTACGTAGGTACCTACTCGTACAAGATTTTTTTACGAAACGCTTATAATTATTATGTTTACGAGAAACAACTAAACAATTATTTACTAATACTTATTTTCTTAAATGTATCAAATATTTGATAATCTATTATTTAAGTAATAAATTAATTAAAATTAAACTACAATCTATTTAGTTCCATATGCCACTTGAAACTTTGCTAGATAAAGTGTAAAAGGCGTTACGTAAATATAAATTTGAAATAGATTTCCATAACATACACAGCACGAATTAGTTTTTGAAGTAAAATCTTCTTTTAGCGCGGTACGTATATTTTTAGATGAGATAAAATCTCTGGACTCGCGACACCGTTACGAGACGCTTCATCGGCTCCCAACAAACAAATGGTTGCCATGGTGATTTCATTTATTATTTAAATATGGGACGTTTTTGTTTATTACGTTGTACAAATCTTCCATAACGAAAACATGAAATTATAACACACGTCACAGACTATTGCTATCTTATTTACATACTCTATCCATCATTAATTCACGGGTGATAGTAATCTATGTAAGTATTCATCTATACTCTGTGGTAATTCATGTCCTTTATAGCGGATGAAATCATGTGTCATCTTAGCAACATGTACCAGGACTCAGGGGCGGATCTACTTAAGGTCTTTTGGGCTGCAGCCCAGGGCCCCGTGGATACAGAGGGCCCCCAACCGAACTGAAAGCAATAGACTAATTTATATAACATAACCATTCATAACCTGTCAATTTACTGGTAGGACTTCATATGCAGTTTAGAGGTTCAGGCACAGGGCACATCTTAAAATGATTATAAAAGTACTTCTTCTTAAATTATGGATGAAAGTTATTTTTTCTGAGATCTAAATTTTTTCATGTAAAATAATTGTAATAGCTCTGAATCGTGAATTATATTGTAATATAAATTTTCATTTTTTGTGTATGATAGCGCAATAAATGAATATTGTATTTAACCACATAAATGCTAGTACTTTTTATTAAAGCTATTATTTTTATAGCATTTAAAAAAAATAACATAATTAAAACGTATTTAAAAATAAAAAAAAATACACCTACTATCTAATATGTAAACGACGCGGACAATCGGGCTGGGATCTGATGAAGACCGGCGCCAGGTCAAGAACCAAGGTTCAGCATTACTGCCGAGCAGCACAGGCATTGTGTAATACCTACTACATTGTCAACCAAGGGGAAGAAGTTAGCGATTCCTAACGAATGTGCGACATTTTGTCACGAGACGAAGTCGGGGGCCTAATAATCAGCGCTGTGTTGGTATTATACCAACGTAGCATGACGCTGAGTCAGCTCCTTTTAATAACAATAACTGCTTACACAGTACTTTTAAATTAAGATAATCCCTATAATATTATACATAATTCTTGTTATTTTTTTGTCAATTGTATTATTATAATGTTATTAGTTCTTTTTTTTTACCTCTGTAAGTTCTTTTTTACTTTTATTATTCTGTGTGGTTTGTGTTTGTTATTAATAAAGTTTTCATTCATTCATTCATAATAACATTCGAGTAGTGGTGTAACACCAGTGCTTTATACTACATAGAAGTTAGTGTAGCTGCATTCTCGTAGGCGAGGAAAATACAAATAAATTATTTAAATTTTAGTATTAATTATTTTAAATAATACTTGCGGACCCGACAGACGTTGTTCTGTAATAAAATAAAACTCTTGCGGATGGATTTTCTTAAAATCCGTTCTTAGCTGACCTCTACTGGGCGAAAGGAATATTGCCACCAAATTTCAAGCCTCTACGCCTTATAGTTCTAGAGATATTGTGGTGAGTCAATATATAGTTGGAAATCTCTTTAAAATGTGTATACAGATTGACTTTACGACCATAAAGTGAAAGCAGAGAGCTATTTGAAGTGTTTTATTAGACTTTTTTTAAATACGGATCACTGGCGGAATTTATGTATTAATTGTAACTGACCAGTACACATTAAATACACAAACAAAAAATGTATACGTAACTCTCCCGGCCGCATATTTGTACACAATAACAAACGCGTTTCAGGCCGGCTATCATATAATCTGCCCAACAAGGCCGGCAACGCTCCTGTGATTCCTCTGGTGTTGCAAGATATTGTGGGAGGCGGTGATCACTTAACACCAGGTGACCCCTACGCTCGTTTGTCCTCCTATTCCATAAAAAAAAGTACGATACGTATTTACCAGTGGGAGGCCCCTTTGCACAGAAAGCCGGCTAGATTATGGGTACCACAACGGGGCACCTATTTCTGCCGTGGAGCAGTAATGCGTACTGTATTTCGGTCTGAAGGGCGCCGTAGCTAGTGAAATTACTGGGCAAATGAGACTTAACATCTTATGTCTCAAAGTGATGAGCGCAATTATAGTGCCTCTAAGAATTTTTGGGTTTTTCAAGAATTCTGTGAATGAACGATCTGCTCGTCTCGTCCCTTATTGTGATAAAAAAATAATAATACGAAGGCACGAGAAGGTGTCGTTTATCGTTGTCGTGTCGCACCACCATCAATAGTTGATTGATGGTGGTGCACAGTGGTCTTCCTCAATTAATGCCTGCGCCAGGAGCCTCTCCACGTATCTCTCCGGGAAGCCGGCGGCATATCTTTAAATGGAATGTAACAATTTGCAGTTGACGACGAGGTGAACGCCCGGCCCGTGTCACCACACCACAAATCGATAACCCGATTTGCACAATAACACCACTTGTACCTACTTTAAATATAGCGTTCTGTTAATTGTTTCAATTTATACGTCATTTGGGTAAGATTCATTTATATATATATTATTCCGAACACCGACATTTTAACGCACGGCTATTACCTACACTGACGTCATAGTTAGATCATTCCTGACAAACAGACACACAAGGCACCCACTTGCTAGATTGACGAAAGACCTAGGCTAGAAACTAAAGTAGAAACATGATTAAGTTCATAAAAATGTTAGCTTATGCCCGCGACTTCGTCAGCGAAGATAAAGGGTTTTTGAAAATAATAAGCAAGTTTGGAATTGATGATTTTATATGAATCTTATGTCGAGGAAGATTGAAGTTCTCGACTTCCCTCAAAAGTTCGCTTCGGTTCGATTCAGACGAAACGACCCCGCCGTGACTGGTCTCAGCTTCGTCAGTTGGCTCTGGCCAATACATAAGTCTCGTGCAAATGCTTTAGAGCCCTTTAGAATAGAAATAAATGTTTATAAACATTGGTGTCCCATATTACCGGGACCATGATCAGTTTAAAAGTTTCTCTTTCAAGTGCATAATTAAGGCCAATATTATTTTGTTCTCGACTATTCAACATTAAACAATACAATAAACGGTCGAGCAAGCTTGACAGGGCATGCCCCAATCATGAATCAGGGACAATGCAAGTCTTGGCAGGGGTCATAAGTCCCTTCGTATTTAGCTACAGATGTAATAACACAAAATCCTGCCCACAACTTCGTCTACTTGGATTTTTTGAAATATTAAACATAAGTATCGGGATATGGCCACACTAAATTTTATCCCTGTGTTTTATAAGGTATATATTATCACTGTTATTTTATGTGCATCACCATTCGGGAAGCCCTTTTAATGGAAAAAACGTCTATCCATAAACGGCGATTATATATATACAAGATAATAAATATTTAAAACCTCCACCTGTTTTTGAAGATGCCGCGGAAGAAGGGTGTGGTCAAAAATAGATTTAGAATTGTTTTCCATCAAGTAAACTAAATTATCCACAGTTAAAAATATTCTTTGAAGTGAAAACTTCTTTGGTAGCGTTAAGCACTTTACTTGAGATAGGTCTAAACTCGCGTCAGGACTCAGGACACGTGACCCTGATCGAAAATTCGTAAGACAGTCGTTGAAATTATGGATGAAAGTTAATTTTTCTGAGATATAAACTTTTTGTTTGTATATGTAAAATGATTGTAGTAGTTCTGTAGTGTTAATTTTTTTATGTAATTTAAATTGTCATTTTAGTGTATTTTTTTTTATATGAGAGGGGGCAAACGGGCAAGAGGCTCACGGGATGGGGAGAGGTGAGGCAACCGCCCACGGACATCCGCAACAACAGGTGTGTCAAGAAATGCGTTGCCGGCCTTTAAGGTGGGAGTATGCTTTTTTCTTGAAGGTCCTTAAGTCGTATCTGTTCGGGAAGACCGCTGCCGGTAGTTGATTCCACAAAGTGGCTGTGCGAGGCAAGAAATTTCGAACAAAACGCGCGGTTGTGGAATGCCAGACGTCTACGTGATGCGGATGATACTTTGCACGTAATGTCCGGTGGTGGAATTCGGCCGCTGGAATCAACCCGGACAGCTCCTCCGAGCACTCCCCGTGATAAATGCGGTAGAAGATGCAGAGAGAACCCAAATCTCTACGCAATGCTAGAGAATCAAGCCGATCGGAGATGACTTGATCGTCGATGATTCGAAGAAGCTGGTACTGGGGAGCACCCGCCCAGAGGTGAGAACAGCACTCCATGTGAGGCCGAATTTGCGCCTTATAAAGTTGCAGGCGGTGGCTTTTAGTGAAGGATAATATTGTATTGAACCACATAAATGCTAGTACTTTTATACTGATAAAAAAAGCAATTCGTGCGAAATTATTCCCTAAAAATTCCAAAATATCCAAAAATACACAATGTTAATGTTCAAGTTTTTACTTCTGTCGGCACTTCCGGAGTGCCGTTATTTTTTTTTTGTTTAAGCTTATATTTGTGGGTATATGTTATAGGAATAACACTAAATGAAAAGCTTCATAATTACACAGAATGAATAAATGATGACGTCACTATAACATTTAAACCCAACTGAATCACCAGCTGGCTGTTTTTAGAGGAGACACCGGAAATACTTTGAGTGTTCGCAAGAATATCGTCATAGTTTTGTTTAAAACAAGTCTGCGTAATGACACATTTCTTAAAAAGAAAAGTATTATAATAAAAAATAAAAAATTATTATTAAAAAAGAAGCTATGGGTTATAAGATCGCTTAAAAACCATTACTCGTGGCGGCGTCATGGGTGGTTCCTACCCTTCTCGAGTTAGGGTCGCGATAGCTGGTCAATCCATGCGTCACCCTTGGATGATCCTGTTATCGGAAACTCTGCTTATATGTTTTTTTTTTATTAAACATATTAGATATTATACCTTTATTTATGTACAGTGTGTTTAGATTGATGCGTCTACTGTACTGAATAACTCTTATAAATCAAATCAAATCATTTGATTCATGTAGGTCACGGAAATGACACACACTTTTATGAGTGTCAAATATTTTTTTTCCTTATTGAATTTACTGCTTCTACGTAAAGGGCTCAACCCTTTAACCAACCCTAATGAGAAGAGGTAGCAGGAAACTCATTGTCACTCTTTTAAATCATCATTAAAATTTTCATCGTTTCAAAAATCATTTCAATTACAATATATATATGTAAAGTGATGCAACAAACATACTCAAGCGTCAAATAGTCAATGCCTTACACGAGTAAGTCAAAAAACTAAATAAATGTAAATTAATAATAAAATTTTATTTATTATGCGTTTAAGCATTAAAAATTGCATGAGCGCAAAAGTAGTAAAATAATAGGGAATATCAATAAATAAACAATAACATCGATTTGGATAAATAAGTGAAAGTTTCATCATCATCAGCCGGAAGACTTCCACTGCTGGACAAAGGCCTCCCCCAAAGATCTTCACGACGATCGGTCCTGCGCTGCCCTCATCCAAACTATTCCGGCGATCTTGAACAGATCGTCGGTCCATCTTGTAGAGGGCCTACCAACACTACGACATTGGGTACGTGGTCGCCATTCGACGACTTTTCGGACCCACCGGCCATCTGTCCGTCGAACTATGTGCCCTGCCCACTGCCACTTCAGTTTCGCAATCATTTGTGCTATGTTGGTGACTTTGTTTCTCCTACGGATCTCCTCAAACCTCCCAAAAACATGACACAGTGAAACTCTGTTTGTAACAAATTGATTCCCTCCGAATTAGATAAAGCCAGCCAGAGATAGCGACGCAGATAATAACCCCTTAATCATAATGTTCCGCTAACTTTAAACAGCGGCTAAGGAGTGTTTTTTCTCATTCTGACTTAGTTCAATAGAAGAAGACATAGTGAGTGTTTGCTAACAAAGCTATAAGTTAGCAGACTATTATGAATAAGGGGGTAAGACGGTAACATAATATTTCTTAGAATGGCGTTTTCGTTACTTCATTACTCCAAAGCCGACGGCAAATGGGTGTGTCAATTTCTGTGTTTATGGTATATTTAAATACTTAAGATCCCAACGTTTTTGTGTTGGTTTTGTAACAGTTCAGAAGAACTAGGGCGTTACATTAATTTCTCATACTAACATAATTAAAAGGCATTTGTTTTCTCACAATAATTGATTCCTTTAGAATTCTTTTTGGATGTCATTTCTAATAATACTACTACTAATACCGTTCATTTATAAATAGTTTTATCGAAAAAAACACATACCCGCAGAATCGAGAAATAGGATTGTACTGTACTATGGTATGTCACTTTAACTACTTGGATGCACCGCCGTTATTTATTTTCTTGTTATTTGGTTATGGCAATTTATAGCGCCGACGTTTTCCTGTAGATAGAGAAGTACCATAGACAACAGATGCATTGTCATCTGTGAGGTTATAATTACAGTTAATATTATAATGACAGATGTCTATTGCGCCGCATAATAATATAACCAAATTGTCACCGAACAATACAGTTCCAACGCAATTATAATATAATAGTAAATTGATACTAAACCAGTGGTCAACGATCTAATAGTTAAGTTCTCAGTGTAAGGCTACGCAAAGCCCTTTTCCTTCACACGCCTTAGCACTAGGAGTTCCTAGAGGACTAGCGGGGGCCCCCAGCTGCAGAACATCGCGCCTCGGAATCTCTTTTCTTCTCGGAATTAATAATAATATCAACTGTTGTTGTATGCCAAGGAATACGATGGTGCAACACATTCTGCAGTCTATGTAAAAGTCAGTGTTACTGTTTACGTTAAATTTTACATAAACCTTAAATAACAGCTAATAATATGATGTAACCCAACCTTAGTACGATAAGTTACTTGAAACTTTGCGAATAAACTTAGGGCTTATATGACTAGAAATAAACTAGATTTTGTTTCAATAAAATCAAGCGAGCAGTTTTGAAGTTACCGCGATCATGTTCGTTTATGAATTATTCAAATACTTCACAGGGCGCGAAATGCGAGCGTGACGACATAACTATAATAATTAGCGAGTTGAATTAGTGACGTCACAGAGTTCAGCGACCCAACTACGCAGCACCTAGCTAAACAACTAATAATTCGAAAATTATACGTCGATTCAAAATTATCTATACCCATTTATTTTGAATTTTAATAATAGGCCAAGCAAATCTATAAAACTATGTAAACAAGTAAGTAAAGTAAGTTAAATTTATATGGTATTAGCTCTTCGTGACCAATTTTTTTTTTAAATATTTGTTCCTATTATTTTGAAAAAGATTGTTGTACAATATGTCCTAAAGTTTAGTACAAATGTTTTTGGGATCCATGTAATAATCTAAGTCAATCAATTTATTAAGTCCCAACAACTTAGGGTCCTTCTGTCTTAAGTTATTACGTAATTAGCTAACATAGCAAAATTTTATAGAGACCTTATCAATATTAAAAATATTTTATGTTTTAAATGAATAAATATAAGACTACCTATAAGGCAATCAAATGATTACGACAATATAATGTAGTTACAATTATTGTTATTTTTGGAGTCATTTTTAAGACAAGGTAGTTATGTAACTAACTACATACATTATAGGTGAGATGTGCTTGTGTCGCACGAGCTACGTACAAGTCGAGTGGCGAGCGATGCCGCGGCGGGAGGACACCGATTTTTTTAGTCAGTTGTTCTTTTTTTTGTTGTAATTAAAAAAGAGATACATTGAGTCATGCAAGGGCCAAGTTATTCTATTTATTTACAACATACAATATTTTCAATTATGATTAGTTCACGATAAAATGTTGCTATCTTAGCTAATTACGTAATAACTCAATACAGAAGGACCCTAAGTTGATGGGACTTAATAAATTGACCGACTTAGATTATTACATGGATCCCAAAAACATTTGTACTAAACTTTAGTACATATTGTACTACATTTTATTATGTATTTATTTTATTGTATAAATAAAAGAAACGTTCATATTGCAAAACGTATAAGTATATAATATAAACTTATAGATTATTATTTGTCTCCACAGTAGTTTTGATTTAAATAATATAGCACAGTATAATATTTAAAATAGGTCAACAATTGTTTCCAGTGTTTAGAATATTCATAACAATTATAATCGAAATGAGATCGAATGATCATAAATACAATGCCTGATTATAGCTATCGATACGGCATTATTTTAAAACCTACCTTAGCCTACTTTAAGATAAATACAGTTTATTTTTGAAGTTAAAACATCTCTGAGCGCGCTGAACACTTCTTGATTTTTTTTATTTTTATGGAATAGGAATAAAAGGGAACCCGCTGAACAGCATTCAGGCCGTAAAATGAGTACAACCACTCGGCAAGACCGGTACATACAACTAACTGCAAGACGCCAGCCGATGTTAACCCCTCGAGAGATAAGTTTGAGGCTACAAAATTCAAGTGGTGTTGACGTAAGTCCCAAAACTGTGCGAAATCGACTGCATGAGTACGGCCTACGAGCTCAACGCTCAATTATGTGCCCACCGATACGTCACGGGAATCGCGCTCGTCGAAATGAATGGTGTAGACGCAGGACATAGACCCAGGAACAATGGGATAAAATTATGATTTTTGGCTCAGTTGCATTCAGGAAGATCATCCATACAGCGGCTTAACAGTAATGGTATGGGCGGGTATTATGAAGATCAGGGGAACTGAGCTCGTTTTTGTAAATGGAAACATGAACGCTGAAAATTACGTTGAGAATATTATGTCCATCCATTTGCAAAAACCTTTGGCTCCGATTTTACCTTAATGCATGACAATACGCGTTCACATACAGCTCGGCGAACCAGTCAATACTTGGCCATGGAGAACGTCCGGATATTTCCCTGGCCTGCACAATCGCCAGACCTCAACCCCATCGAGCACGCATGGGACATGCTCCAGAGACGTGTTTTGAAGGACTTGAACGGAGTGACAACAACCCAACAGCTGAAGGATTTGCTACAATTTCATTGGGAGCGAATACCGCAAGATAACATAAACAGTTCGTTAATTCAATGAATAATCGTTGCCGACAAGTTCTGAATAGCAGAGGAGGCCATACTTTGTATTAAATTATCCAATTCTTTCACAATAAATTCATTTTCTTTAGAAATTTCATTTTTTTTTAAATGTTTAGTTACTTATGTACCTTAGTTTCTGCAGTATATTCTAATATTGATAATTTCAACAGCTGTTATTTTTACATCATAGGACTCTAAAAATATTATTTTAAAATTAAATACAACGTTATAAAATGAAAAAACCATCCTAAAATTTAAATTAGTACATGTTGCTTAGACTTTTGATGTGTGTAGTAATTACCAACGAATAAAAATAATAAAAATAAATATAAATAGAATTTAAATGGACACAATCAATGATGATTGTAAGTAAAGGCTTTTATTATTATAATTAAAACAATAAATACTTATTGTTTTAATACAAGAATTTAACTATCATACAATTCAGTAAACGAAATTGGGTTATTGACATAATTTCACCAAAATATTTTTCTAGTATATTATCTTGGTTAACATTTTGTATTCAGGACAGGGTCGTTTCGAGGGAACGACCTAGAAACGGCAAAGAGATTTTCGTTTATCTCCCACCCTAAGGTCCTTGAAACAAAGTTAATGACCCCCGCGCCCCTCCCTATCTAGCCGGAAGCGTCCTTCGACTTCATGAAAGTAATAAAATGGTTTGTACGTAACTACAATTCATAGAAATGAAAAATGCATGTTACTAAAATGTGAATGGATGCAATGACATAGTTAATTAATTGATTATTAATTTCATACAGTAAAGAAAGGATAATCATAATAATATTAGTATAGATAACGTTTTTTTATGGAATAGGAGGACAAACGAGCGTGGTGTTAAGTGATCACCGCCGCCCACATTCTCTTGCAACACCAGAGGAAACACAGGTCCGTTGCCGGCCTTTAAGGAAGGTGTACGCGCTTTTTTTGAAGGTACCCATGTCGTATCGTCCCGGAAACACCGCTCATTCCACAGCTTTGTAGTACGTGGAAGAAAACTCCTTGAAAACCGCACTGTGGAGGACCGCCACACATCCAGGTGGTGGGGATGATATCCTAACTTGTGGCGTTTCGTGCGAAGGTGGAATTCGGCGGCAGGAATCAGGTTAAACAGCTCTTCGGAACACTCCCCGTGATAAATGCGGTAGAAGACACAATAAAGCGACGTCTCTACGCAACGCCAAGTCATCCAGCCGTTCACAGAGCACTGGGTCCCCGACAATTCCAGCTGCTCTGCTTCTTTGTACGCGGTCAAATGGATCGAGGTGATACTGGGGTGCGCCAGAGCAGAGATGACAGCAATACTCCATGTGTGGCCGGACCTGCGCTTTATAGAGCGCTAGAGTATTGCCGAATTTGAAGTATTCGAAGCCAATTTGGCTTTGCTCTCCAGATGTTCACGGAATTGGCACGAGATTAATTGATCGACGTTTAATTGAAATTTATTTATATGTGACTATATTTTAACTAATAATTCTATTTTATGACATGATTTCTCATATGCTCATATCAGAAAACAATTTATTACATTTTAATGTCTGCGTGCTGTTTCGGTAGATTACTACCAAGCGCTAAACTCTGGTGGGACTTTCAGATAGCTTAACATATAATAGGTATATAATATGATATATAATATGATGATTTTTGGTGATAATTCCGCTAAAAGCAGTTGTTCTGCGTAATACTAATAACGCATAGGTAATTGTATTGCTTTTCAATTTAAAAATAATATTCAAATAAATTTTTGGTTAATTTATAAAATCTTATAACTTCGAAATTATTCTTTAGAAACATTTTTTTAGACTAATTTTTTAGAAAAATCTAGCATAATACTGCCTCGTATGTAACATGTATTTTTATAATAATTATAAGTACCCTTTTCATGGTATACATATAATTATAACAAATAATTATTCACGAATTTACTTTGCAAGCCAATTCGTTAAATGGACTTAAGCTGAAAATATTGATTAATTCCGAACTGAATTTTTTCAAGCACATATTAAATAATCGCACGCAATATTATTTTAACCCTCTTCGACAACACGCTCCGTCAAACCTATCCATCCCTACTCTGTGGTCAAACTGAAAATTAAAGACTTCCAATTCTAAAAAACCAAGTCCCTTTACGAACTGCCGTAACTTCATGAAGTTTGCCACGTGTTGTTGCAATGTGTTTTCTTAGTGTCACTCCCTACATACTTAATATTATGGCCATAAATACTGTTACAATTAAAAATAAACAAAATATTACATTTGAATTTCGAATCCGTCACTTTAATATGATTATTCATTGAATTTTCTCATTTTGGCGCCAATACATTGTACAATATTTATGCGATATTAAAATGGAGTGAGTGATAAAGAGAACCGAATCACTGTGATTTCATTACACAAAGTACAAATGCAAAGTACAAATGTTAAGAGCCAAATGCAATTTTTAAAACTCCATACACTTGGTATTAGTAAAATGTTTGTGTACCAGCTATTAATAGGTACAATGAGTCCTCTGTTTGTGTCCACATAGTGTTCGTAACAAAAAGGTGGTCAAAGCAGTAAGGGAAAGAATTCAAAGAAATCCTGCCCGAAAGCTTTTATCTTGGGAGATGAAGATAGCACCTAGAACCATGCGTATTTTAAAAGATGACTTAGGACTTGCCGCCTATAAGAGACATACTGGTAATTTCTTAACTGATAATTTAAAAAGAATAGGGCTGTAAAATCGAAACAACTACTGAAGCGGTACACAAAGAGAGGTCACAGAAAAATTTTGTTTCCGAATGAGAATATTTTTACAATTGAGCAACATTTTAACAAACAAATGACTGTATTTATGCTCAAAGCTAGAGCTTCCCAATTAGTCAACAGAGTGCAAGGTGGGTACTATCCGACTTCAGTGATGGTTTGGTGGGGTATTAGCTATGAAATAGTGACTGAGCCATACTTTTGTGAAAAAGGTTCCAAAATATCTGCACAAGTGTATCAAGATACCATTCTTGAGAAGGTAGTGAAGCCCCTAATCAATAACCAAGAATCGTCCTTCCAGCAAGACTCGGTGCTGGGTCTTAAAGTGCTTGAGTTACGCGGATGACATGGTCCTGCCCTTTATAGAGGGACTCACCCTCTATAAAGGGCTTACGGAAACTAATAAATATTTGTGAACAGTACGCCTCAACTCATGGTTTAAAATATAACGTAGATAAGACGGAAATTATGGTATTCAGGCACGATGGGTCGCACATTTCAAACCCAGTTATCACTTTGGCCGGATCTCAGCTCAAACTTGTTTCTCAATTACCAATACCTGGGGCACATCATAAGAAATAACTTGAAGGATGATGATGACATTTTAAGACAAAGGAGGTCCATTGCCGCCACAAGTAATATGTTAGCCCGCAGATTCGCTAGGTGTACCTGTCAAAATAACCTTATTCGGCGCTTATTTCCAGTCGTTCTATACCAGTTACTTGTGGAAAACCTATACAAAACGAGCTTACCATACGCTACGTGTGCAGTACAATAACGCCTTTAGAGCAATGCTTAAACTACCTTGGCGCTGTAGCGCGTCGGGCATGTTTGCGGAGAATAGGGTTGACGATTTCTATGCCGTGTTAAGAAAAAGAGCCGCTTCCTTTATGGACCGCATTAGAAAATGCTGTAGTTTAATAATTAATTCTGTGTATGACTGTTGTAAATATGATATCTGTGACCTGTGACAATTTATTTATATTATATATTTGACATAATATATATTTTTTTTAATAATGTAAGAACTGAAATTAAATTAAACATAATTGAATTGTATTAGACTATATCAATTTTTATTTCTATAATTTAATTATTTTCTTTTTTAATTGTAATTATGACATAATAGTTTAACTTTTCTTTTTTATCTGTAATTTAATTAAAATCAAAGTAAAATGTAAATTAAGTTAAGATTGTTTGTAGATTTATGGGTAAAATGCCTGATATAAATGATTTATTATTATTATTATATTATAAAGCTCGGTCTATGTTGGTCGGTCTTGGTTGGAAATAAAAATTTCGGACTTCATCAGGGCTGAAGACTGGCCGTTGTCCAGTCCTGGTATTAATCTGCGGGATTATGATTTATGGTCAGTTTTAGAGAGTATGGCATACTCTAAATGCAATGACAATTTGGAATCCTTCAAACAATCCGGACAATTGGCTGTGAAGAATTTTCCTAAGGAAAGAGTGCATGCTTCTATTGATAACTGGCCTCAACGCTTAAAGGACTGTATTGCAGCCAATGGAGGCCACTTTGAATAAGAATTTTATATTTCAAATTTTTATATATTTATGTATTAAACTAACACACTGTAAAAGTAATAAATGTTATTTGCCAAAGTTTTTTTTTTATTTGATTCAGTATTTATGGCAAGACTAGGTATATATCTATTTCTATGAGAAATGATGTAATTAATTTTTTTTTAGAAAAATTTTTTCTTAATAACAACCAGGAAGAAGTTTTACATAAAAATAACTCCATGCCACAATTTTTAATACACATGGGTTTCCTTTTTCCTTTCCTTTCGAAGGCACAAAATACAATGAAGTGTCATTCAATACAAACCTAACACAGTGCCAATAAAATAAGAAAGAAAAATCAAATATGCTGTAACCTAATCCTAGTATATAAGTAGATTTATTATTAATTTATATTAAATTCAGAATTCATCTCAGCATTATACTGATCATACCCATAGCTATATGATCAACACTGGTCTTCCGAAGAACACCAGGTGATAAGAGATAAATAACAGAAAAACAGACCTACAACCAGTGAATTATTATTAATGTTAGGTTCAGGATACTGAAGCTGCGGAAATCAACCCAGATTAGGTTTTTATTGATGAATATTTCAGTAAATAGTATGAGTATGTGTAGATATTAATTAAATATTACAGACTAATGCTTGACCAATACCTAACCAATGTCAGACCTTAGTAAAGGAAAAAAATATTCACAAGGCTTACTTAAAACATTACTAGTAAATAGAAATTGGCATCAAGGCCATGTTTCTATTTTACACATTGCACACACATAATAATTAATGGCCAAATGGGTTTTCAAATCAACATTCAACACCCATATTTTGACATGATATGCAAGATATAAGATACATAGAAAATCTTACCGTGTATAGTCCTTCACTGAAACAACTTGTTAATAAAGTACTCACTATAAATGAAAAAGTAATCAAATAAATTAATGAAACAGAGATTTTTGATTAAAAAAAATAAAACAAACGTAGGAAATAAGTACACAATAAAGAATGTTAGTGGAACACTTCTACTAGAACGACCACAGAACACTTTTAGTACGACCAAAGTACGACTCAGAGAATATATTCAGGGTGTACAACATAACAACACAGAACACTATACTCTAATGAAGTCTACAATCTTACTTTCTAATACTCTCTATTATATATTCTTTGGAACTCTATGAACGAGTAGAAAATGTGGTGGATGGTAAAGAAGAGCATCATAATTTCTACAACAAGCTTCCTTACTTTTCAATTTGATAGTATTTGACTCATGTTGTTCTAAACTCGAAATATAGATGCTGCTCTACACTCTTTTTATTTTGATCTATACAGTTAAACTTCTAAATTTTAAAACACTAAAAATTTGCCTTTGACCTTTAAAAATTATCGAACTTGACATATTGCGATGAAATTATAAGATAAATTATAAGATAAAAAACAATAACGCTAAAGACTTTGGCTGTATTTTATTTATTTTTAATTAATTATACACATTTTGTGCCTTAATTTTGCACTTTTCACCATATATTTCTACTTTTATTACTTATTTTTTTTTTATTAATTATCTTTTGTACAAATATAAGTTAGCAATAATTATAATTACTTATATGTTTTTTACTTTTATCATCGCTGAACTTTAGCATTGTTATTTTTTAGACAGTTACTCACGATATACTTATACCTGTTTTATTAATTTGGTGCCGATATTTCGATCCAAGTCCATAAATCGTAATCGCGGCGGAACTCATATCATGCAATTGTATCGAATGGTGGAAGGTGCAAACGTGAGGTTCATAATTTGTTTAATTAATTATAAATAAATACTATTATAAATAAAAGACGAACAAACAATATATATGTTCGAACAGTAAATAACTAATAAAGAATAAAAAAAAAAGTTTAAAATACTTAAAAAAATTCAAGTGGGGTTAAATTCAGTTCAGTCATCAGTGACCAACAGTTGTCAGTTGTAACCACAGAGTTCATTTAGTTATACACGTACACAGATTGTACGTGTATAACTACTACGGATGTAGATACTACGTAATAATAGGCGGAACTGCCTAAGTAAAACTTGAAATTTAGTTTAGTATGAAACGTGCAGTCATTTGACATAAGTTTGAAATAGTTGTAATTACAGTATCGCGATTGGCAACGAAGTACAATCCGGCTAAGTTTGAAAGAGAGCAGTTGCAACGTAGTGGATTTCAGCTATCTACGTTTTTTGCTTGTGAGTGTGACTTCTGACTTGTGAGCTCGTAGAGTAAAAATATTCTTTCATCTTTGCTTGTGAGCTGTTGTGGTACGTTGTTCACAGCAAAGAACATTATTACTCTTAGGGAGTAGTTAGGGGGGTGAAGGTACATTGGTACATGAAATAAGTTTGATACGCAGCAACTTCATCACGGTGGCGATCATTTTACATATATGATAGATGGAGCTAGTGATACCCAAAAAAATATACTTAAATTACTTAGTAAAACAAGACTTGACTATCGTGTTGTCTTATTTAAGAGGTAAGTGGTAACAGTCCAACATAATACACGATTAAGAATCAAGAAACCATAAGTCTTCAATACGGTCTACACTTTACACATAATAAACATAACGAGCGCCATCTAGCGTCAGTAGTCAGTACGCTACGGGTGTAAAACTAACGTAGCGCCATCTCTTAGGCTGGGTACACTGACTTTACAAAGTAACACATGTAGGTATCTCTTATAAAGTGAATTATCTATGGAGTAGTTCACAGAGTACCCCAAAGAGAATTTAAACACATAGGCAAAGAGTATAATAATATATAGGGAAAAGAGAGCCCTCTCTACGCATTATGAGCTGTCTATTTGAAGACTAGCGCCATCTGAAGATTGGCCCCGAAAATAACTATATATAAGCTCGAAATTATAAAATTATTTTTTAATGTTGTGACGCAATTAAATAACTAACTCTACTTTTAAATGTAGGTATTGTAATTTTTTACCATGTTGAAATTGCGCGTAGAGTTAGTTATTTAATTTTGCCACAACATAGAAATAAAAAGCAATGTTTGCATATTATTTTTTATTTTTATTATGTTTATGTTTATCATAATATTGTTGGGCAGCTGTTTTTGTTTCGTCTTCACCCACATATGTTAATTTTCTGGACAAAATTCGATTGATCGATCTGCACCAACTATACAAAATAACATTTATAGTTGTGTTATTAAAATATTGTTTTAACTTTTCTTTATGTGTGGTGCAGTTAAAAGGAATTCAGCCTTCATCAAACAAGACATTTGGCTAAATAGTCTTATGTCATGTCATGCATTAATCTGCTGTTATAAAATTACTGTCATATTTATGGTTAATGTTTGTTAAATAAAGACCTTTCTAATTTCTTATAATGTTTAATTTCTTATGTGTGTTGTAATATTACATCAAAGCCCGCCATCATCAGGTGTGCTACTCCCTAACTTTGCTGACTCACATACTACAAAATAAATGATGGGCCATTACAAAAATCTAAGTAAACAAAGTAACTAAGTAAATAAGTTTTAGAAAATTATTTACCTGAACAGTCTTGCTGTATTATTGTAGGCAGTTAATGTTGTGTGGATGAAGCTTGTACTAAGATTACTTGACTCTGAACTTGTCCTGAAAATTAACATTAATTTTCAGGACAAGTTCAGATTCACATGAATATGTAAAGATTATGTTTTATCAATTTAATGATTTACACTGATAATGCCAGTTTCAGCTAGAAATGCAACCATTGAATTTTGTCATCACAACTGTGTAAGAAAATCAGGTGTTTCCAGAATTATTATTATTATTTATTTATTTCGTATTAACAAATTACATATTATAGGTAACACAATTATTGTACATACATAAACTCATTTGAGTTTTACCGTGTACAATAAGGTCATCGGAAGACATATAATATTATTTAAATTTAAAGTTTAATACTTTATATTATATATTTGAATGATACAATATACCTTCAAAAAACCATCAATTCAACAAAGATTCTTAGTGGTGTGACTAAATCTGACAGAATAAGGAATAGAATCGAATATTAACTCAATATGTGTTAAATTAGGGGACTTAACAGGCAGATGAAGCATCGGAACTGCCAATGTGCTTAGCCGTTGATTACGATTTTTGTGTCTGTCAGAAAAGTGTATATATCACAAATTCTCTTCTTCTTATAATATTCAAAATCAGATGTTTCAGGGTTTACACCAACAAGACTGACCCAAGTTTTAAACTGCTCAGGAAATTTGACAGCATCTGGGAGATGATACATTGGAATCTCTGAAAATAATAAATAACATTATTAAATAAATTGAGTGACTATTAAAGCCATCAGACAAATTGTGGTAACCTAGTGCTATGACTTTGGACTCATATATTGACTTTCTCTTGATAAAAACGGTGTTAGAAGCCAGCACAGCTGTCAATTATTATTAAGTGTGTTAAACCATATAAGTCAGGGGAAGTCTGAAGTCTGACATAAGGTGATTTGAGGGATTGGAGTTTAATCTTTGGGGCAAGATAAAAAAACCCGGTATGTTTATAATAGTTTTAACCATGATTGCTAATTCAATCCACGGACCGGTAGTAGAACCAACCTTATATGATACTTTATTTATCACTAGATTAGTCAATAAACTATACTGTTAAGATTTAAGAGAATAATTTACTTACCACGGAGCGCACAACCGAAAGCACAACGTCTCGGCATTACACCAAAGTTCATAAATTCCACAAACAAAAGTGTCTCTATCACAAAAAGCAGAAATTCACAGATTCAGGAGATTTTTGGAGTGAATTCGCAACAGCAAGGCGGAGGAACACAAGGCTCGACTCGACGCATTTACACTTCGATTTCAATACCAAAAATATGCAAAATGTAACACGAGAGCTACATACATGCGCCAACGCTAGAAGTAGCCGCCATTTTATGACCAGTGGGCAGGTTTCAAAGCGAGTGACAGCTAACAAAGCTTTAATTTTGGGGCCAACTAACAGATGGCACTACGGTTTTCTGAAAACGTCACTTTAAGGCGACTGTCCCACCCCTGCACATAAGTATTCTCTTTGTTAAACACTATGTTCACAGTTCAACAGACTCAAATAAAGATGTTCAAGATCTAGAGTACCTTTGTATAAATTTGTGGTACCTACCTAGTTCTTTTTAAAATAAATAATAAAATAAATTGTTAAATATATTTTTTACAATAAAAATATTTTCTCATTCATACATACTGACAAAGTTCATTGTATAAATTTTGGGGTCAATATATTTTGGAGGTTAGTATGTTTAGGTGTGAATAATTAAAGCATACAATAGTATTTTGTACAGTTTGTCTTAGGTAAAGATATTATTTTCTTGTTTACTATCTAATTTAGTTAGAAATGGCAGATGAAGAAATCAATGGAGACACTGATGAAATTCAACCCGATAAAACCCAAAAGAAAACTGCAAAACATGATAGTGGAGTTGCAGACCTAGAAAAAGTTACAGACTATGCTGAAGAGAAAGAAATATCATCACAAGATATTTCTGGGGTGAGATGCCTTTCTTCGAAATTAAATTTTGGTGGCCATTTCACATAGCTTACTAATTTATTTACATTTCCTTTTTTGTCGATATCTATTTTGTCTGTCTCTTATTTTAAATTTATTAAATTGTTCCGACTAAAATATCTGAATCCCATCAGTTACATAAGTAATTTCCTTTTTTTTTAATCATAATGTTGTATGATGCAGGCATTATCATTAATTGGTGACAGAAGAAACAAAGAAACAGCAGAGAGGTTAGAAAAAGAGAAGGAATTGCAAAAAGTTTCAGTTAAAAAAGATGATATAGAGCTAATTGTAAGTATTGTTTGATATGAATTTTAATGCTTTCCAATTTAGAGGTCCTTTGGGTTTATTAATTCTGAGACCAAAACTTGAAACTTGTAATACACTGGTGTGTAGGATTCTCGATGAAGCTTTTCTTCATAGAGGTCTCTTTGAAAAGGTTACTTTTAATGAAAATAAGGGATGAGACATGCAGGACAGTCAGCTGATGGTAAATAATACACCCTGCCCTAATGGTTGTAATCAATGACACTCAAAATTATTAAAAAACACAAAAATTCTGTGTGGCACTACAATTGCACTTGGATGGATTGGGGTAAATATAATCTTGTTAACTTAAGACTCGGGTTTGCATGATAACCACAAATATAACTCCTTTTGTCTTAAGTGAGTGCCAAGTTTTCGTTTGATTTGTTTTTGCTAGTACGGCTGACGTGCGGAAAGCTAGTCAAGATTTTTTTTATCACAAGTAAAGCAAAAAAATACCGCTAGCTTTCCCATAATAACTACTAATAAAATATCATCCAATTTATTGATAGGCACTGATGGATATTATGTAACTTTGGTAATTTCATATTTAAGTTGACACTGTATTTAAAAATTGACTTGTGTAATTATGTAGCGTTGTTATGTTTATCAATAAATGCTTTGTACACATGCACAGACTAGTAAAAAAAGAAGGACTCCGCACCATCATATTAGCAAGTGAAGCACCTTTATGCTAGTCTGTGTGCGGTTACGGGGTATACCAGTTACACAATTTTTTCTCCCTTAAATAATTATATATCTACAAATACTTTTATGTTATTGTTTTTACACTTTTTCACAACACACAAGGGCATTTTTAAAATATTTTATTGAGGCACAAATTCAAATTCAAATATTTTTATTCAAAATAGGATTTATAATCACTTATTGAACGTCAAAATCTACCACCCATTCAAAAGAGACTGCCTCAGACCTGAGAAGAATGGGCGCAAGAAACTCAGCTGGCTTTTTTTTTATATAAAATATGGATTACAATGTAATATCGTACAATAAACATTAATAATTAAAGAGCCTGAGGGTGTTCGCTTTAATCCCAGTCTGTGGTGTCATTAAGAAAATCATTTATGCCATAATAACCTTTCCCACACAAACGTTTTTTAACAATTCTTTTAAATTTCGTAACACATTTGTTTTATACATTTTCTGGGATCATATTGTAGAAGCATATACATCTCCCAACAAAAGACTTACTAACTCGACCCAACCGAGTAGAAGGCATAACAAGTTTATGTTTGTTCCTCATGTTAACATTATGAATGTCACAGTTTCTAGAAAATTCCTCAATGTGCTTATGACCATACAAAACATTATCAAAAATGTATTGAGAAGCAACAGTCAAAATGTTTATTTCTTTAAACACACACTGATCTGTCACAGACCATGGCAATTCTCATAATGGCCGCCTATCGGCCTGTAGTAGTGTGTGTGTGGGGCTATTTATTTACACATTAATCGGCTTGTTTTGGTGCTACACTGTTATGTAAGGTGACACGGAGTCCTTATATTTTTACAAGTCCGTGGTACACATGTAGTGCCATGGTTATTTGTCTTTATTTAATTTAGGTCTATTTAAAAAACAATACAATAATTGTCTTTATTAATTTTATATATATAATCAATCCATTCTTTCTGATTGTAATAATAAATATATAAATAAGATTTTATTTATTTATAACTTTGAACTTGGCACCATTAAGACTAAGATAAAATTTTGTATTAAGATATGGTTTTTTCTAAATGAACACATGCATAATATAAGTAGGAGGTATTTTTTAAAACTAAAACAGGATAACCTACCACAAGTGGACATACTCATGAGAAGTAAACACAGGTGGCCACAGAGCTACTCTAACAAGGCCTGTACACTATTGCTAAATGGCTCCAAAAATGAAAGATCAAAGCATGTAAAACAGATAAAACTGATCTCATGTATGCCTTGCACATTCTATGTTACCTCAGAATGACGGTGTAAGAGATCACCGTCCGACTGGGAAACAGCACCTCAAAAGCACTCGAGAGAAGAACACATATACAGCACAGAAAAAATTACTAGATGCTGGGGTGAAATAGAAAGCTATCAAACACGACAAGCTCGTTATATACAAAACAAATATTAAATTAGACATATGGCATTCAGCTTTGGGGCAGTGCAAGTAATCTGAACATTTGCTAAGATTGCTAACAAAATCCACGCAGACCTAGATATGATGACTATAATAGAGAAAATTCAGTCCTCATCAAAAAATAGCAAAAGGAGCTAATAAAATCATCCATTTGTACTTGCGACAAGTTTAACCATGTGCAGCTTTCGAAATCGTCTCAAGAGAAAAGATAATTAATTCAATAATTATCTCATCAATATGAGTATCATACAAACACAAAGAGTAGCTAACTTTCCTCGCTGGAGGATGCACTTGACCTGATTAAACTATACTGATACCTATCTGCTTAGAGTGGATACTTTGTGAGGTTTAGAAAAACATATTTAAAAAATAAATAAAGAAAACACTCAAAAGAGAATGGCTGAATACAAGACAGGGAAAACACAAAAGAAAGTAAATGTGACTTGTTGGTCAGCTAGCATGTATAGAAGTAGAAGCATGTGCAAGTTTAAAGAATCCTTTTCGTAAAGTCCTTAATACATCGGAATCAATCAGGGATGCAATTATGTTACAAAACTTTAAAAAAGTGGTTATGGTGTTCGCAGATTTGATCACAGCTTGCTTTGTAAGTTTTACGTAGTTTATCCTCCACATTTTCAGTATCTAAAATATATAAAAACTATATATAATAAAAACGGTAGGAGGCTGTTTCAAAGAACAGGTTCAACGAGTTGTTTTCAACTAAAAAGCTTTTTTCTAGGAAGAAATACATACATATGATTTAGATATATATATAAACGACTTTTGCAAATACCTTTTATCATCCTAAAATTCATCGGTAGCCATTATGCAGATCCATGAATTACGATTTAAACTACTTGACAATCTTAGAATTGTTATTGAAGTACATAGAATATAGGTTGAAAAGAGATTTGAAATGTTAAATTTCAAGGAGACTAATAAATAAATAAGATATTTTACTACAACACTTAAAAGTTGGGCGAGAAAAACAATATTTTTAAATAAATTTAATTTCCACAGAAATTCTGCTACTACTGTGATAACCAATACTCTTATATTTTTTACGTATAAGAAAACTAATACTGTTTTCACATAATTTTTCAGGTTAAAGAAATGGAAATCTCACGGACACTGGCAGAGCGCACATTAAGAGAACACAGTGGTGACTTGGTTGCTGCATTAACATATCTTACCAATTGATGTATATATAATAGACTATTTGTTTACTTAAATACTTGTATTATTTTATATATATTCTAAAGCAAAATTACAGTGAAATTAATTTTCATGTGCTTTTTTCATGATAAATATGTCATTATGTCTATCTGAGCAAACACTGCGAAGAAAATATATGTATGTACCGGAATATTTACTTTGACTGACGTAATTTTCGATACATATCGGTAAAAGTAAAGTAAATTTTTCAAATATTTGAAACAGCATAGCACACTCAAAGTTTTGATCACTGCAGTATTAAATAACCTGAATTTGGAAGGAGGCGAAAATAATAAAACTTAACGCAGTAAATGAGATATAAGAACAGAAGCACAGACAGAACACAAAAGAGTATCTAATCTCAGCAAACAAATGCAGTGCAGCAAAACAATTAAAGGTACCAACTAAATTTAAGAAATACATTGGAGGGATAAGAAAAGCCATAAAATAATTGACTGTTTCAAAAAACTGGATGTCAAACTTTAAACTGGATATTAAACCAATATAGCAGATATATTTAGTGTCAGTAGTAACCATCTTTTTTAAATATCTATACTCGAAACAAAGCACACCAAATGCAACTAAATTACCAGACGGAAGAGAGTGCCAAAAATATTAATCCGACAAGTGGAAAGAGGAATAGAAACGCAAAAAATTGGGAAAGAGTCTGGCCTTACACAGAGAAGCAACGAATTTCTAAAGGGTATAAAACGTTACATAGCACGAATAGGTAGGTAGGTACAAATACCTGTAAAGTGGACAAAGTCGAGCATTATAGTTCTACAAAAGAATGGCGACAAAAACGAAATTAATAATTACAGGCCTATCAGTATAATGTCGAATTAATATAAAGTCTTCTAAATAAATAAAGCATTAGACCATATCTATGTGGTGAAACAAAGAATACCCTTCCACTGTTATTTTGTCGACTATAGTATAGCTTTTGACTCGAGTGAATACAAAAAAAAATGGAAGACAAAAAATCTAGGAGTCGAGGACAAATACATAAGAGAAATAAAATATATCTACCAGAACAGTTCCGCGAGAGTAAAATTGAGAGAGAAGGCGACGAGCTCAAAATAGGAAGAGGCGTTCGTCAGGGAGATTCTCTGTCCCCTAAACTGTTCCCAGCGGCACTAGAAGAAGTTTTTCCGCTACCTTGACTGGGATAGTTTTGGTCTCAATATTAACGGAGAAAATCTGATTAACTTGAGATTCGCAGACGACCTGATAATCATTGCGTCAACAAGGCTAGAACTTAAAGAAGTGCCGAGCGACATAGAAACTGAAAGCTTGAAAGTAGGCCTAGCTATGAATGGACAGAAAACTAAGTTGATGATAAAACTATAGAAGAAATAGTCGTAGAAAACGGCAAGGAAATGTTATATTTAGAAGACTATATTGTGTATCTTGGTCAACTAATATACTACACTTATTATTACTAAATTGAAAAAAAAAATGGTAATCGTTTATTCAAAATCTGGGGACAATCTGGTTTCCAAAGTTGCCCAAGGGACATGCTTCGATCTTTTGGCGTACTTATGATATGAATAATATAATATTTTTTAATTTAAAGTATTTATAAATATTTTTTGTTAATAAATAATAGGTATATTATTATTCTTGATGGTAAATGATTACAAAACATAAACCCCTTTATCTTAAAATGTCTCAGTCTCCAAGAGCTACGATAAATCATTTTAAAAATCACATATAAGAATAACAGTAATTAACAGAAGCAAATAATACCCGGAATATAAAATTATAAAGAACATAAAAGTGACAGTCATAAAGTATCATTTTTCAAAAACGTTGAAAAAAATTACTTGGAAAACCGTAATAAACCATTTCATCTCTTTTGTACTATATTGATTTGATAATTTTTAAATAGGTATCATCGAATGCAACATATTACTTTATGCAACTGTTGTGTAATAAGGGGTATTAAAAGACGAATGTGGGTTATTTATGTGGGTGATAATAGTATCACATGAGTGTTTTAATGCCTAATTATCAACAGTTGCATATAAGACTTTATCTACACTCAGAATATAAATCCTTTAAAATATTCTGAAACAGCTTACTGCTAACATTAAAACAGACAGTCCTAGTAGTAACCTAATATCATCCCTTTACTGATTTTATACAAATAAACTAAGTGTGAAAGAAAGAATTATTTATTTTAGAAGTAATTTACATTTTGTATTGTACAATTATTAAAATTCACTTGAATATTATGTTCTTTGCAGCATTTAAAATATCCGGTGGTGTGCTGTCCAAACTTGAATCGCTCATTTATTCAATAAAAATGGCGGGGTTTCGAAAAACCTATTTTTTTTACGGCGCGCCACGTTCTGGTAGTGTGGAACGCGCGTTTTTTGAAATTCATACAGATACCACGCATCGAGCAATAAGAATGTGGCTGTTTATTGATACTCTTTGTGCATGAAGGGATGGAAAAAAAAACCCAGGAGTGTTGTTATGAAATTCAGTACAACATTACAACACTCGTTTGGATGATGTAATGGTTATTACGACATTGGGTGTTTTAATGTTGGTAATAATCTAACTAACACTACAATTGCACTTGGATGGATTGGGGTAAATAAAATCTTGTTAACTTAAGACTCAGGTTTGCATGATAACCACAAATATAACTTCTTAAGTGAGTACCAAGTTTTCGTTTGATTTGTTTTTGCTAGTACAGCTGACATGCGGAAAGCTAGTCAAGATTTTTTTTTTATCACAAGTAAAGCAAAAAAATACCGCTAGCTTTCCCATAATAACTACTAATAAAATATCATCCAATTTATTGATAGGCACTGATGGATATTATGTAACTTTGGTAATTTCATATTTAAGTTGACACTGTATTTAACAATGACTTGTGTAATTATGTAGCGTTGTTATGTTTATCAATAAATGCTTTGTACACATGCACAGACTAGTAAAAAAAGAAGGACTCCGCACCATGATATTAGCAAGTGAAGCACCTTTATGCTAGTGTGTGTGCGGTTACGGGGTATACCAGTTACACAATTTTTTCTCCCTTAAATAATTATATATCTACAAATACTTTTATGTTATTGTTTTTACACTTTTTCACAATGCACGATGGCATTTTTAAAATATTTTATTGAGACACAAACTGATCTGTCACAGACCATGGCAATTCTCATAATGGCCGCCTATCGGCCTGTAGTAGTGTGTGTGTGGGGCTATTTATTTACACATTAATCGGCTTGTTTTGGTGCTACACTGTTATGTAAGGTGACACGGAGTCCTTATATTTTTACAAGTCCGTGGTACACATGTAGTGCCATGGTTATTTGTCTTTATTTAATTTAGGTCTATTTAAAAAACAATACAATAATTGTCTTTATTAATTTTATATATATAATCAATCCATTCTTTCTGATTGTAATAATAAATATATAAATAAGATTTTATTTATTTCTAACTTTGAACTTGGCACCATTAAGACTAAGATAAAATTTTGTATTAAGATAGGGTTTTTTCTAAATGAACACATGCATAATATAAGTAGGAGGTATTTTTTAAAACTAAAACAGGGTAACCTACCACAAGTGGACATACTCATGAGAAGTAAACACAGGTGGCCACAGAGCTACTCTAACAAGGCCTATACACGATTGTTAAATGGCTCCAAAAAAGAAAAATCAATGCATGTAAAACAGATAAAACTGATCTCATGTATGCCTTGCACATTCTATGTCACCTCAGAATGACGGTGTAAGAGATCACCGTCCGACTGGGAAACAGCACCTCAAAAGCACTCGAGAGAAGAACACATATACAGCACAGAAAAAATTACTAGATGCTGGGGTGAAATAGAAAGCTATCAAACACGACAAGCTCGTTATATACAAAACAAATATTAAATTAGACATATGGCATTCAGCTTTGGGGCAGTGCAAGTAATCTGAACATTTGCAAAGATTGCTAACAAAATCCACGCAGATCCTAGATATGATGACTATAATAGAGAAAATTCAGCCCTCATCAAAAAATAGCAAAAGGAGCTAATAGAATCATCCATTTGTACTTGCGACAAGTTTAACCATGTGCAGCTTTCGAAATCGTCTCGAGAGAAAAGACAATTAATTCAATAATTATCTCATCAATATGAGTATCATACAAACACAAAGAGTAGCTAACTTTCCTCGCTGGAGGATGCACTTGACCTGATTAAACTATAACCTACCTATCTGCTTATAGTGGATACTTTGTGAGGTTTAGAAAAACATATTTAAAAAAAAAATAAAGAAAACACTCAAAAGAGAATGGCTGAATACAAGATAGGGAAAACACAAAAGAAAGTAAATGTGACTTGTTGGTCAGCTAGCATGTATAGAAGTAGAAGCATGTGCAAGTTTAAAGAATCCTTTTCGTAAAGTCCTTAATACATCGGAATCAATCAGGGATGCAATTATGTTACAAAACTTTAAAAAAGTGGTTATGGTGTTCGCAGATTTGATCACAGCTTGCTTTGTAAGTTTTACGTAGTTTATCCTCCACATTTTCAGTATCTAAAATATATAAAAACTATATGTAATAAAAACGGTAGGAGGCTGTTTCAAAGAACAGGTTCAAGGAGTTGTTTTCAACTAAAAAGCTTTTTTCTAGGAAGAAATACATACATATGATTTAGATATATATATAAACGACTTTTGCAAATATCTTTTATCATCCTAAAATTCATTGGTAGCCATTACGCAGATCCATAAATTACGATTTAAACTACTTGACCATCTTAATTATTCACTAAATCTAGCCCGACGTTTAATTTACGCGAAGATTAATCTTAGAATTGTTATTGAAGTACATAGAATATAGGTTGAAAAGAGATTTGAAATGTAAAATTTCAAGGAGAGATTTATCGCCCAACTTTTAAGATTTGTAGATTTACTACAACACTTAAAAGTTGGGCGAGAAAAACAATATTTTTAAATAAATTTAATTTCCACAGAAATTCTGCTACTACTGTGATAACCTAATTCTTATATTTTTTACGTATAAGAAAACTAATACTGTTTTCTCATAATTTTTCAGGTTAAAGAAATGGAAATCTCACGGACACTGGCAGAGCGCACATTAAGAGAACACAGTGGTGACTTGGTTGCTGCATTAACATATCTTACCAATTGATGTATATATAATAGACTATTTGTTTACTTAAATACTTGTATTATTTTATATATATTCTAAAGCAAAATTACAGTGAAATTAATTTTCATGAGCTTTTTTCATGATAAATATGTCATTATGTCTATCTGAGCAAACACTGCGAAGAAAATATTTGTATGTACCGGAATATTTACTTTGACTGACGTAATTTTCGATACATATCGGTAAAAGTAAAGTAAATTTTTCAAATATCTGAAACAGCATAGCACACTGAAAGTTTTGATCACTGCAGTATTAAATTACCTGAATTTGGAAGGAGGCCCAAATAATAAAACTTAACGCAATAAATGAGATATAAGAACAGAAGCACAGACAGAACACAAAAGAGTATCTAATCTCAGCAAACAAATGCAGTGCAGCAAAACAATTAAAGGTACCAACTAAATTTAAGAAATACATTGGAGGGATAAGAAAAGCCATAAAAGAATTGACTGTTTCAAAAAACTGGAAATCAAACTTTAAACTAGATATTAAACCAATATACCAGATATAGTTAATGTCAGTAGTAACCATCTTCTTTACCTATACTCCAAACAAAGCACACCAAATGCAGCTAAATTACCAGACGGAAGAGAGTGCCAAAAATATTAATCCGACAAGTGGAAAGAGGAATAGAAACGCAAAAAATTGGGAAAGAGTCTGGCCTTACACAGAGAAGCAACGAATTTCTAAAGGGTATAAAACGTTACATAGCACGAATAGGTACAAATACCTGTAAAGTGGACAAAGTCGAGGATTATAGTTCTACAAAAGAATGGCGACAAAAACGAAATTAATAATTACAGGCCTATCAGTATAATGTCGAATTAATATTATATATTATTCTAAATAAATAAAAGCATTAGACCATATCTATGTGGTGAAACAAAGAATATGGCATACCCTTCCATCTTCCATGTTATTTTGTCGACTATAGTATAGCTTTTGACTCGAGTGAATAAAAAAAAATGGAAGACAAAAAAATCTAGGAGTCGAGGACAATAATACATAAGAGAAATAAAATATATCTATCAGAACAGTTCCGCGAGAGTAAAATTGAGAGAGAAGGCGAAGAGCTCAAAATAGGAAGAGGCGTTCGTCAGGGAGATTCTCTGTCCCCTAAACTGTTCCCAGCGGCACTAGAAGAAGTTTTCCGCTACCTTGACTGGGATAGTTTTGGTCTCAATATTAACGGAGAAAATCTGATTAACTTGAGATTCGCAGACGACCTGATAATCATTGCGTCAACAAGGCTAGAACTTAAAGAAGTGCCGAGCGACATAGAAACTGAAAGCTTGAAAGTAGGCCTAGCTATGAATGGACAGAAAACTAAGTTGATGATAAAACTATAGAAGAAATAGTCGTAGAAAACGGCAAGGAAATGTTATATTTAGAAGACTATATTGTGTATCTTGGTCAACTAATATACTACACTTATTATTACTAAATTGAAAAAAAAAATGGTAATCGTTTATTCAAAATCTGGGGACAATCTGGTTTCCAAAGTTGCCCAAGGGACATGCTTCGATCTTTTGGCGTACTTATGATATGAATAATATAATATTTTTTAATTTAAAGTATTTATAAATATTTTTTGTTAATAAATAATAGGTATATTATTATTCTTGATGGTAAATGATTACAAAACATAAACCCCTTTATCTTAAAATGTCTCAGTCTCCAAGAGCTACGATAAATCATTTTAAAAATCACATATAAGAATAACAGTAATTAACAGAAGCAAATAATACCCGGACTATAAAATTATAAAGAACATAAAAGTGACAGTCATAAAGTATCATTTTTCAAAAACGTTGAAAAAAATTACTTGGAAAACCGTAATAAACCATTTCATCTCTTTTGTACTATATTGATTTGATAATTTTTAAATAGGTATCATCGAATGCAACATATTACTTTATGCAACTGTTGTGTAATAAGGGGTATTAAAAGACGAATGTGGGTTATTTATGTGGGTGATAATAGTATCACATGAGTGTTTTAATGCCTAATTATCAACAGTTGCATATAAGACTTTATCTACACTCAGAATATAAATCCTTTAAAATATTCTGAAACAGCTTACTGCTTACATTAAAACAGCCAGTCCTAGTAGTAACCTAATATCATCCCTTTACTGATTTTATACAAATAAACTAAGTGTGAAAGAAAGAATTATTTATTTTAGAAGTAATTTACATTTTGTATTGTACAATTATTAAAATTTACTTGAATATTATGTTCTTTGCAGCATTTAAAATATCCGGTGGTGTGCTGTCCAAACTTGAATCGCTCATTTATTCAAGAAAAATGGCGGGGTTTCGAAAAACCTATTTTTTTTTACGGCGCGCCACGTTCTGGTAGTGTGGAACGCGCGTTTTTTGAAATTCATACAGATACCACGCATCGAGCAATAAGAATGTGGCTGTTTGTTGATACTCTTTGCGCATGAAGGGATGGAAAAAAAACCCAGGAGTGTTGTTATGAAATTCAGTACAACATTACAACACTCGTTTGGATTATTATTTTGGTTATTACGACATTGGGTGTTTTAATGTTGGTAATAATCTAACTAAAACTTATTAGTGGCCACTGAAAATCGATTTACATTTTTGGAATAAATATGTCGTTCATTAAGACGAAAAATCGTTTATTATCATGAATTTATTTATAATTCATAATAATTTGGTTACAAAATATATGCATTTATCACTCAAATATGCCAAATGTAATCAATAAAATAATAAACCTTACATTTGGCGCGTGCAAAATAAAACTTCCGCGCAATTTCCCATAAATTTCTTTTATATTTGTTCTGTTTTTTCCTCGCAAGTGTGTTGAAAAAGTGCGAATGAAACTCGTGAGCTTACTCACTAGACACTCGGCTGATTTACGCCCTCGCATGCGGTTCGGGTTGCAACCTCCAGGCCTCGTGTATAATTAGCAACTTATACTTACTCACTTGAATCATAATATACTATAATACGTAAGTATCCATCCCTACTCTGTGATATTATAAACGTCTTTTAGATCAAGTTCAAATAGGTTTCCACGTTTGACAACTTTAAGGAAAGTGACTCTCATCTCTCCGTCATCTTCGATATCATTTTAAGCAGCCCTAACATACGTATAACATTTAAATTTTACCCCGTAATCTTTAACTAATAAGTAATCTCCCAGGGCCCCGTAAGTTATTACTCGGCCCCGATGTAGATGGGTAGTGATTATATTGGTCTCCAGATATATCAGATAAAATATTATTTGGCTCAGAAACAGATAACTGCTTATTTTCATAATATAGATTTTCAGGTAAGTTATTATTTCGACCCGATGAATATGGTTGACTATTGTCGTGATTCCCAGGTCCAGGTAATTTAGTGTTTTGAACTATATTATAGTAATTTCCAAGTACTCCATTTTCATCAGATGTATATGAATCACCATATAAGTTTACGTAAATATTTTCAAATCCTTTTGCCCCGAGATCTTGGAAATATATACCTAATATTTATTTGATTTGACGATGAGTGCATGTGACTTATAGGAGTATTTTCATCGCTGGAATTTGGTCAATATCACTTGAATTTCTTCTTGAAAGTAAGCTAAGCTCAGCTTTTAAGTAGGACTTTTGTATTATTATTTGATTTTGTTATTTAATAATATTTTAGTAAATTAATTGAAATTAGATGTAAGGTGTAGAGATAGATATATATCTATATATACTATGTAATGCGACTTTGCGTCCTTCGGACAATCACTAAAATTCTAGTAAATAATCTACATATCTGAAATGATGATGAATCTACATATTTTAACAAATTTTATCCATAGAAATAATTACTTTATTATTATATCAGTAAGCGTATTTAAAAAATACCCCACCTTTTGAAAAAACATTGCGAGCAAACGTTGTTTTGCCATGTAAATTATATATGTAAACCTTCCTTTTACACATAACATACATTCTCTTTTATATATATAGATAGATAGTAATATGGCCATGGATTTTAAGCGGTCTCTTTTTAGAGAATGATCATTTTTGAGCTGGTATTCGCTTTATCCATGTTACTGACTCCAATACCAATAGGAGGCTTCTTTGTACAGGATGCCGGCTAGATTATGAGTACCACAACGGCGCTTATTTTTGGCGTGAAGCAATAATGTGTTGGCATTACTGTGTTTCAGTCTGAAGGGCGTCGTAGCTAGTTAAATTAGTAGGCAAATGAGACCTAGCATCTTATGTCTCAAGGTGACGAGCGCAGTTGTAGAGCCGCTCAGAATTTTTGGTGAGCGGCACTGCATTGTAATGGGCAGGGCGTATAAATTACCATGAGCTGAACGTCCTGCTCGTCACGTCCCTTATTTTCATAAAATAAAATAGGAATAGAAAATTATTCAATGTTAGGTTAGTATGAAATAATTATAAATAATAACAACATATTTATTATACAATAAATATTATCTCGATAACAAACTATATTAAATCTACTTCTTATAGCTATATTTACATTATATACCTGTTTTAAAGTAGAGATCTTTCGACTACGTCAGATAAATACGTCAACAGATAAGGACGCATTCATACAAACTGTCCATTTGATAACAAGGGGTTACAAAACAATACAATATACCTAATCGTCTCTATTATGTTAGAGTTTACATTCTTTATCTTTTCTCGCTTTTGTTTTTAAGTTATGTATTATTTAAATATCTTCGATAAAGGATTGGTCTCCGCTGCGCCTCAACTATATGCCGCAGGCGTAGTCGCAAAGTGCGGCAACTAATACTACGCCCAAGTACAGAGCGAGCTAGTCTGAACAATGTGACGTTGCGACGTGCCACATGTTCTGTTAAACGTTGCTAATAATTGAAACTAAACTGCCGGGTTGCGTAGTAAAACTTTGTAAAAATAATATTACAAGAAATAAGAATGACACTGGGATCACATATCATCAGTAAGTATTTTGATTTAACACGAAGCGTATGTTACAATATTGGAAAGGTGCCATTGAGTGTCAAGATGCCACGCACAGAAGCATGTAATAGTTGCCGTAGTAAAAAAAGCTATTGTTCTTAGGTAGTGCGGTATCTAATGTTAAATATGTTGTGTCCGATCCTGGTTGGTGTCATTTTTAAGTTCCGGAGTGTAGGACGGCGGCGGTATAGAGTTGTCGTGCATCTGTGTAATAAAAATATTTATTAACCTGTTGATATATTGAAAACGTTGACGTAAAATATTCAACTATAGTTGGGCCATCACAAACATGCGAACTGAGTCATAAATCATTTCTATCAGATCTCTCGCACTGCTGTTGTGTTGTGTGCAACAAAGAAGGGATTTGTCGATAGACAAGCTGGTAATTGAGGAAAGGTTTACGAAGTAATACAAAATATTTTTAGAGTATATTTTTAATATCTGCTTTTAAAACATACAATTTACTAAATTTTATACAACTTAAATTAATATAGTTATACATATAACAAATTTTAATTTTAACAAAGTTAAGTTGGAGAATAATGCGTCCATGGTTCGCTTATGAAAGTCTAATGACAATTTTAAGACAGTTTTCACATACATCTACATTTGACCTTATTGCGTTAGTCATCAGCTTCCTGCGTCCGAGCGGCATCCCTTTATCGATAACGAGTTGTGCGGCATTGTCACATCCCTTTGACGTAATGTTTTATGACTCAGTTCGCACGTTTGTAATGGCTCAACTATAGACTGCCAATAGTCTATTAAAAGGTCGTCAAGAAATGTCCGAGCGGCGTAGTATACTATACGTATAAATTAACTTATTACAATTACTTATTAATTAAAATTAACACCTCAATTCGTGGTATTAATGTTCAAAGTCTATTGCATACGCTCA
The DNA here is from genome assembly GCF_905404315.1 of Leptidea sinapis. Classification (NCBI taxonomy): domain Eukaryota; kingdom Metazoa; phylum Arthropoda; class Insecta; order Lepidoptera; family Pieridae; genus Leptidea; species Leptidea sinapis. The sequence continues at coordinate 5,224,248 of NC_066276.1, forward strand.
TTAAAATTAGGTAGTAACACTACGTCACGCGCGAGACAGACGCGAACACGAGGAAATTACATTTTGTTTTAGCAATTGAAATGTAATTATTCAACAAAATGATTAAAAACGTCAAGTTAAACATTTTTCTTAATTTAAAGGAGCACTTACCTGAAATGCGAAACTCTCTCCTTTTAAAAATTGGATATGCTGTTATTTTTCAGTTTCTCATTGAACACTACGTAATTGCTTGGCGTTGTATTCCAGCGTGGTCGAAACATTACGCCGTGTTCGATAATGTATCCCTCTTATACTCGACACCAATCAATTCAAATAATAATGGCGTTACTATCAGGCCTTAGTGATCGCTTATTTTAGAAATGTAATATTTTATTATTCTATACTTACAAATCCAGAGTTGAGATATACTGAAGCAGGGTAGGTGGTCGAACCGGATGGAGCAGTGCTCGTATACCTGGATGTTATAACAGATACTGAATAAAAATATATAAAAACAAATAAACTTGTACCAAGCAAATGTGGGTTAGCTATGGTCTAAATTGAATTCAAAAAAATTCTACACTACTACTTTGTTCGCCAAAGAAGAAATATCTTACGTGCGTACATAAGTATGTATTTGTGTAAAAAGTGTGTCGATATTATTATTATTATAAGTAGGTACACACAAACCTACTTAATTTTTTTGAAATCCCCAGCATGTACGTTTTCGTTAAAAATACCTCTGTACTTTAAACAAAATAATTATTTTGGTTTAAGTACCTCGGCGGTGCATCTCGTAGACGCTCGTTCACATATATTTGCAAGCTCCCCACAGACAGTCTACCTTCACTGTTTGCGCTCCTTTCTCTGCTCATTGGCCTGAAACTCACAAGAACGCTAGTCCGTCGAAAATCACCGGGAAATGATCAATAATACACAAAATTTTAGTTATTCATTCACATTTATTATATCGCCTTCAAAGTGTGCTCCTGTAGAAACGATACACCTATACCGGTTAATAAACTTATCATGAAAACATTTTTTATTGCTTTTTCCGGAATTTAATTTAGTTCTCATCGCAAATTGTCTTTTATGATTGCAACCGTCTGAAAACGGGTGCCACGAAGAGATAATTTGAGTTTAGGAAAAAGGAAGAAGTCGACTGCAGCCGTAGGTGTCTGGTCAATAAGGGGGTTCCTCGATGGTATTTATTGGGTTTTTGATCAAAAATTCATAAAAAAAAAATTTATTGAATTAGGCTTTACTTTGCGGAAAGAAAGAGACAACACGTCCTCAGGATGCCTCGTTAACACTTAAGTTCACGTTACGTTCCTAATTAACACTAAAGAAAACTTAAATGATTTGCATAATTATGGATTTCCGCAAAGTAACGCCTAATTCAATACATTTTCTTAAATAATTTGTACAAAAATTCATTCACAATGACAGCCTGTAGAAGTATATGAACGTACCTACCATTATCTTTCTTAAATTTGCTCTTTTAAACGCCACTTATCGCTCAAATAATACACATTCATTTATCGTTTAACCTTCAGGTAAGAATTCCGAGTGCATAATGCCACCATAGACACAGTAAAAAAACCCGCTGAGTTTCTTGCGCCAGTTATTCTCAATTCTTTTGATATTCAATAAGTGATTTTAAATCTTATTTTAAATAAAAATATTTGATTTTAAAACAGTCAGTTTGAATTTTGATCCAATTTGGCGTGATTTTTGGGCGGACTTGGCGAGCGGCAACTTGTTTCATACCCAAGAATTAAGCAAAATCCCTCTCAAACTTGAATGAGGATTTTCAGTCACTTCAGACGTGAATGGTTGACTAGGGCGAGACATATCTCGACCGCTTTTGAATGCTTTGTTCCACTTATAAGCACGTGTTTTTGATAAAGTCGATTCACCGTAAGCCTTCTAGAACATTTATGTCTCCTTCTTCTTCATTAATGTCTCCGAACACGAATTTCTTGGTTTGGTAAATAATTGGTGATGCAAAATTTAAGACAACTCTTGGTTCGATATTGCGTCCGTTATTAAAAATAGCAATGTAATAATTAATTTCAATGAGAGATGCAACTCAGACTCCGCGCCAAAATGAAAAAAGTTGTGCCAATCTAACAAATAAAAAATAGTTTAATGAATAATAATTAAATATTTTTTTTTAATTCTGAGCGGTACAATTGGGCTCTGACGAGCCTTGAGACATAAGACTTTAAGTCTTATTTGCCAGTGGGCAAATTACTGGATTTCTAGCTACAGCGCCCTTCAGACCGAAACTGCAACATTACTGCTTCGCGGGAATTCTATATACACACTGGCGAATTTTCTAGAAACTGTGATAATCAAAATGTTAATCCAACGACAACAACACCAAGATAAAACACCAAGTTATATTGCCTATTACTCGGCTAAGTTGAGTTAGTAAGTCTTTTGTAAGGGCTTTGTTTATGCGTTTACAACAAGATCCGGTCTGAGGCATACCTTTTGGATTAGGTGGTAGTTTTTGACGTTCAATAAGTTTAATCCTATTTTGAATAAAAATATTTGATTTTCAATACAATTAAATGGTTTCGCGCATTTTTCTACAGTCTTGAATGTGAATAATATTTACCGTAATGGAGGAACAGCACATAACTTGTAGAGCAGTATAAACGTAGCAATGATACCCAGCACAAGAGCCGATGCCATCACGATCTGTGTTCCTGACACCATGATGAATTGGTCCCTGCAGATGTAACACGTAACATAGTTATATTAAAATGAAAACTTCTTTAGGCGCTAAGCTCTATTTTGTAGAACAGAGCTTTTTCATTCGGCTGTGTTAATCATCAATGCATGTCTGAAAACAATCATGATATTTATCTAACAACTTACTAGGAAACAAAATTTCTTGCATTATTTAAATTACAAAATGTTTTTAATATCAGCATGAATTATTCGATCTCGTACACCTTTACAGCAAGGATACTAGGACAATAGATCCCTTGGAATTGCGAGGACGGGACTTCGCTTCATGTTCGTCTTCGATTATATTTTCATGGGGAGAGATTGGATAGCTATCTGGCTATTTCTTGAGGACTTTTCCAGCTACCTATCTTTTTTTAAATGAAAATAAGGGTCGAGACGAGCAGGACGTTCAGGTGATGGTAATTGATACGCAATGCCCCTTACAATGCAGTGCCGCTCAAGATCCTTGAAAAACCCAAAAATTGCGGCACTACAATTGCGCTCGTCACCTTGAGACATAAGATGTTAAGTCTCATTTTCAGACCGAAACAGTCATGTTTATACATTACTGCTTCACGGCAGAAATAGCCGCCGTTGTGGTACCCATAATCTAACCGACATCCTGCGCAAAGGAGCCTCCCACTGGTAAATACAACTCTATCTAGATGCTTCTTAAGAAACCTTTGCAGCAAAATCAAAATATGGACGAAAACCCTAGTAGTATTTCAAGTATAAAATAAGTAGTCAATACATAAAAAAATATGGATATTCTTATTCGGCAACCCATTTGTAACTACTGTGCAAGAGAATGAATGCAACATCGGAAATGAACAACATGCCACTTATGTCAATCGCTGTAACTGGGGTGGTGATTGATACATAGATGTTTACGAGGGATGCGACAGGTGACAATCCACCAATTACATCATGACCAGGTGTAATGCATAGCAAGTGCGCAAAAGTGTCAAATAAATTAAAAGAAAAAAAATATTGAAAAGCAGTATTAACAAGAGATAAGAAGTAGGCAGTAGAAGTAGGTTTAAAAAGGTTCGGATACTAGTCAATAATAAAACAATAAAAATAGATTTTTGCAAAACTTGATCACTCAAATAGAATATGTATTTAAATCGTAATAAAACCTGCATATCCAGGTGCCAAAAGTGCTATAACATGTCTGACAAACTCCGTGCCAGCATTGTAATGTTGTATTTCCACCACAGCAGGGGCCGTAGCACGCCTCTCCTAAGCCTGAAACAATTAATTATTAGCGCTTTAGGTACCTGCTGGTACCAATTGGTTAAGGCATCACCGCAGTCAGATTTATAACGTATTTAGTAGAATTTACATCGACATCGTTTGTTTCCTTATTTATTGATATAGGCGTTACTTTGCGGAAATCCATAATTATACAAATGATTTGAGTTTTCTTAAGTGTTAATTCCGCCAATATTTGTCTTTGAACAATTAGACTTGTTTCGCCTCTACACGAGGCATCCTCAGGACGTGATGTCTCGCCAAAATCTAGCACGAGACTGCAAAAGCTAAAAATAATTACTGCATATACTCGACTTCCCATTTAGATGGAACAGTTCGTGCAGGAAATGCTATCATTATTGTAAGCCACTACGGTAATGACGCCTCTGAAAAATGGAGTTCTAAAACTAGGAGATCTATACTATCCAACAAGATATAATTTGAAAATGAAACATCCTCTATATACTTTCAAACATAAGGACATAGGTTTATGTGTGGAGGTGACTGGAATGCTAAAAGTACGTACTGCAGGAATCCTTTCACTCAATCAAACAAATTCTATGTTTTTTTGAGCACTGGTAAACTCTCATAATCGCCTAAAGATGGTAATAAAATATTCGATCTACTGTATACTACATAGTTTAGATAACAGCTCGGACCATACACACGTAGTAACAGCTGTCATAAGAACTGCATTAACATTTACTATTCCATCGGTCCATGTACCAATTCGAGGAACGTAACATGACACCACCAGTACGTATGGCCCAATGACGAAATCCACAAAACCTCATACGATTGCTCGCCTTATTTTGTTATTTGGAAGTGCTATTTTCCTTTGAAATTATAATAAAAGTCCGATATATTCTGTACAAATAAGGTCAAAGACAATGGGATGTTGGCATACAAAGGTTAACGGAAAAAGGGTGCGGGAATTTCAGTCTTTATCGGCCGCCAACGTAAAAGTGAAGTGCGAAGAATTTTTATTTCACAGTTTTACCCAATATTTCGTAAGTTGCTATTTTTATAATACATCTAAATACATCTAGATTTATTATTACATAATAATCTGGATATAGGGAATATGGTCTAGATTCTAGACTATATTTCTAAGACATTAAAATAAATATAATAGTCATGATATATAGTTTTCGTTGATATAAATTCTTGAAATAGCCTCCATTCAAATTTTATAAGAAACTTTTAAGCGTTGTTTCCTTGTTCTGTTTTTATTATTATATTTATTTATATTATTCATTTATATTGTAATACTAATATGTACTAATAAATAAAACCAATCGTTTATATAGATATATTTCGTCAATCGTTTATATCGTTTATTATATATATAACGGTTTTTCAACCTTTGTGTAAAATAACATAAAACACAATTTGAATAATGTGCATGGTCTTATAGCTTGTTTCGCTTTCAGATACATTTATTGAAATCATCATAACTTTAAGTTAAAAACTAAAAATAACAAGAAAAGGCTGAAATTAATTAAAATTATAAAAAAAGGCGAGAAGCTCAGTGACATTGAATTTAAGACCATTCCAAGACTCCTTTATTTGAACAAAAACAGTAATAGAATTTTGCGTTTCTTTTTACTAAGAATGTTTTTTTAATCGGACTAAAAGACGTAAAAGATGACTACCAAATTACGTCTCCAACTGAGCTAGATTCAGACAACGATTTAACAAGGTCGATTAAAACACAGAAATTCCCAAATAAAAATCTCATGGAATGAGGAGTTCCACATCAGCAACAGCGTCAGCAGCGGCATCTCGATCACCCAGCGAAAAACAGATATGCCTCCACGGGTAGGATGTAAAAAAAATACCGCATCTCGTCCCACTCTGCACAAGCGCGACCGTGTTAGGCGCGTGTTCGGCACGGTGCTCCGGATCAGGCAGTGGTCCGACGACCTCAGAGGAGGGTCAACGGAAACCAGGTAGCCGCCCGGATGTAAGGTCAACAGAAGGTCCAACAGTGAAGGTGTATGATGTTCCACATCTGGGATACGCTTTGGCGCAATAACCAGTTGCGTCAGACCATATGCTAAGGTGAAGTCGTGAACAGATCTCCCTGTATGATTGGTGGTACGTGAGCCTAGCCATTCGGCATGGTGGGCGTTAAGATCGCCAAGAAACACGATCTCTGCAGTAGGGAACCGCTCCAACACGGAATCTGTAGCCATTAAGATGTGTTCGAGGAGCCGGTCAGTCTCTGCGTTACCGCTATCGGAACTATACAGGCATGCGTAGATTCGGTTGTGTCCGTAAGGATCCACTATGACACTACCACTCCTATAATATTATCTATCTATAATCATAATCCTAATCATACTTTGAGCCTATCAGGATACAGCCATGAGACATTATAAAACTATTAAATATATATTTGGACATGGAATACCTGGACATTCAATACATCGTGTTTGATAGTAGTTCGGTATGAAGCCCGGCGCGCAATAACAGTCGCCATCTATACAGTCGTATGCTTCACCCGAACAGAACCCAGGACATACATCTGAAATATATTATATTGTATCACTGTAACACGCGATTATATAAATTGTTTGGTACCTTGTCGTTTAGTGCTAAGCTTATCTACACTATTCCTTATTCTTCTAGGAATCGATGTCGGTAATCGGTTAAGTAACACATAACTCGGGTTTTTTTTGTGTTTGACATCACTAAATAATGGAAAAATATAGCATTTATATTGATTTTTAATCAGAGGTGTAGTACAATCATTATAGAAATTAAAATAAAAATATTCCTAGGTAGGTATCCAACGCGGAAATGCTGCCATTATTCTGGGTATGTACATTTCCTTGTGATATTCTGACCCCATGTAGTCATATTACGTAATCTAAGTAGTAAAAACATTGTTTTGTTTTGAATAAGAGTTATATTTATGATCAGCTACTATATATTATGTATGTTCTCATTCAGCTCTGCAGTTGTCAAATATTTGTATGTTAGTATCTATCTAGTATGAAAATGATAGGTCTTATGAATTATTTCACAATATTATGTCTTTTTTACGAAATAAGTAACAACGGTGAGGTGATTTTAGCATAAAAGTTTATGCATTCTAAAGAACTTGGTTTCGTTAACGAAGGACCAACGTCACTACGCAGAAAACACATTTCCGATGATACCAAATAAATCTTTTAATTATAACGATAAAATAAATAATTAAGATTAATAAATACCTTCCTCCTCACTTGGTTGTGCACAAGTCAAAGTAACTAAAACTAAATATGCGATCCAGTAAGCCATTTTAGAAAATCATAATAGTTAACAACAATCTCATTACACATTTGCACAAAACAATATCGGCTGATAGGTGAGCGTACGTTATCGCTGATCAACACCGTCGCGATATCTGGTTATCGTCATTTTCACTTTAGACTCAAACAATAAATTATCTAAATGATGTGTGCTAACTGCTAAGCCTTGCTGTAACATAAACATACAATGGTCCTTCCTCATTAGCTTGAACAAGAATCATTTTTATGCTAAATATTTCCTAATGCAATGCTTTTGTATCGGCTGCTGATGTTATGTATGTGGTGAAGTCGGAAGGTATTCGTGTTAGAATCATTATTAGTTTACTGTATTTACAAACAACAATAATTATGTGCACTCATAGCTCGGGTACAGCATTTGCCCGTTATGTAACTAACTACCATTATAGATTTGTAGCTGTTCTGACCATAGAATTCGTTACAAATATTTTGCTTTAAGTTGTGTTATATTTTAAGTCTCAGTAATAATATGAAGTTTTGTTCTAAATCTCCACTCTTAGCTTTGATATCTCTGTCCAGGACTATATGGATTATCGCAGTGTTTTAAAGGAATGGTGAGCCCACTGCTTCCTGCTTAGTACCGGCGTGTTTAACTATAATCTAGTATCCTCGATGTGGGCAGATTTCAGCTCATAATATACCTATAATTTGTCTATTTTATTAAGAGTTTTTTAACAACTCACGCCCATGAAGTTTCATATTACTTAATTTAAATTTTCATACAAATAATATTGTACTTCATGGACGGGTACAGCCCCCTTAGTGATGTGCTCCATATAAGGATTACCAGCCTAGCGAAACTCTCTAAGAAAAAAGTGATTGTATGAAACGTGCAGTGATGGATAGATTGATAATTGACGGCTATAATGTTGTAAAAAACGGACATAGGCAAAATACACTACGTTTTAAGTAACTGTTCGCTTTCAAACATAGTCGGATTATACTTCGTTGTCAGAAAGACATCAAAATTGTAAAGTTTTTCTTTGCCTGGCCCTTTCCCATTTTATTTGGGGTTGTGCTGCCATTTCATCGATCACAAACCGTTTTGGAAATAGAATGAAATTAAAAACCAAAATTTCTTTGGTTTTTAATTTCATTCCATCCATTTTCTCCACTTTCGCTGTGTGTGGCAATGGACCATCCACTTGGATTGGCGATACCTGCCTTGCAAGTTCATCCGCTGCATCATTACTCAACGAACTGCTGTGTCCCTTGATAAATTGCTGAGTTACCCGGTTATAAGAGGCAACTTGGTGACATTCGTATATTACCGCCGAGTTGTAGGTGATACACCTTGTCGTGAATCTTCAGGCTTCAGCGCTGTTAGTACTGCCATACTATCATGAGAATTCCGGTTTTTTGGCCATATACTTTTTTCTTAGTCCTTTTCTTTTTGAAGGTACTCATGTCGTAACGTCCCGGAAACACCATACGAGGAAGATCAGTCCACAGCTTTGTAGTAGGTACGTGTAAGAAGGCTCCTTGAAAACCGCATTGTGGAGAACCGCCATACATCCAGATGGTGGGGATGATATCCTAATTTTTTTTAATATCCTAATGTCGTGTAAAGGTGGAATTTGGCGGCAGGAATCAGGTAAAACAACTCTTTGGTACACTCCCCGTGATAAATGCAGTAGAAGACACACAATGAAGCGACGTCTCTACGCAACGCCAAGTGATCCAGCCGTTCATAGAGCACTGGGTCTCCGACAATTCTAGCCACTCTGCGTTGCATGCGGTCAAACGGATCGAGCTCATACTGGGGTGCGCCAGACCAGAGCGACGGCAAAACTGCGTTAGCAGCTTCCTTGATGGTTACACACTCACATCGAAAGATGGAGCTGTGTGTGCCCAAGCGTATTGAAGAAAAATTACGTTAAATATCATCATCATACCAACACGTGCGTCTTCGGGTACGTGGTCATCATCATCATTTCAGCCGGAAGACGTCCACTGCGTGACAAAGGCCCCCCAAAGATCGCCATGACCAAGCGTCCTGCGCTGCCGTCATCCAACCTACTCCGGCGATCTTGACCAGATCATCGGTCCATCTTGTGTGGGGTCTACAAACACTACGCCTTCCGGTACGTGGTCTTCATTCGAGGACCTTACTGCCCTAACGGCCATCTGTCCGCCGAGCTATGTGCCCTGCCCACTGCCACTTCAGTTTTGCAATCATTTGGGCTATGTCAGTGACTTTGGTTCTCAAATCTTTGGTTAGACAAATCTCGTGCAAATACTCTGGAGCCTTCGTTACGCTCTATTTCTGATGTATATGACTTGGAGATTTGTCTATTTAGCTGCCTATACTGGAACTGAAGGGCCATTTGGCGTCTTACATCGATCAATTTGAGGGTAGAGTCTGAGATTTTTACGGTTTTTTTGAACGGCTGGCCTTAAGGAAATTAGACCCTGCCGTTTGAACAGTTGCCACGAACCTGTTATTAAACTCGTCCACGTCAGCGCAGTCACCGAGCCATCGAAGCGGTTGTGCAATTCGAGTAGAAAGTTTTCCGGGTTTTGGATCTGGATGGGTGCAGGCCGGAGCGTAGACTTCACCAGTCGAGACCGCTCCAGTTTTGGATTAATATTCAATGTGCCTCTTACAATGCGGTGATCACTTCCAGTTTTCACTGAGTTTATCACAGAGACATCATTGAATACTTTTGGTAATTCTCCCAACGAACGACAACGTTGAAGTGGGTCTTAGGAGTGCGAATAATAAACTTTTATAATAAATAATAAAACTTTCATTTGGAAAAATTTAACAAAGATAATACAAACAAGTAAAAACGATGATAGCTGCAAAAGTATAAACTGCAGCGCAGCTAACAACGCCCTTCTCCGAATACAATAAGGAATGATGTTCCATGCACAAAGATCTAAAATAGTAAACAGAGTACGGTTATTAATAAAAGACATTAAAAAATAGTACAGGACATGTGATTTGAAATATATACATCATTATTATTATATTATGTGTTTAGTTTTGGGTGAAGTGTGTGGGTGAGTGTTAGAGATACGTACATAGTAAGTGAAGTTTGTTACATTTGTGCTGTGTGTGGTTTTCTTAGGTGTGTGAGGAAGTGATGAATATTTTACACATCCACAAGTTTCTCTGTATCCTCATAATCTAATGTTTTTAACCAGGAGTCAAGTTTCGCTTTACATTTCCTCTTGGTCAGTGGGTAGATGTTTAAGCTTTTGTTGATTTTGTTATAAATTTTAGAGCTTATGTGTTTGTAATGGCGACTTGCAGCTATGGTTCTACGTGAATCAATATTACATACCCTATTTGAGCGGCGTGTGGTACAGCATTTAGGGTCAAAGGTAATTTCGGAGTGTTTGCGAAGAGCAGTCTGAAATATAAATAGCTGTCTAACTGAGAGCACCTGGCAAAGGGTATACAAATCGGTTGTCACCACCCCATATCGTAAGGCAGTACCCCAGAACAGACTGGGCAAGCGCAAAGTACACAGTTATTAAACAGCTGAAATCGGTTGCGGCTCTGAGCTTTTTAAATATATATATTAGTTTTCTTACACGAGCTACAGTTAAATCAATATGTTGCTTCCATTTCAGATTGCTATCAAGAGTAACTCCAAGATATTTAATAGTAGCAGTGTTTTCTATTTGTTGACAACCACAGTTTCCGTGTCGGTTTGGACAGGTATGCGCACGAATTTCAATCGGTGTAGAAGGCTGACTAGATTTTGTATTAGAAAAAGTGATAAATTTGGTTTTATTGACGTTTAGAGTAAGGAGATTTTGGTCAGCCACCTCATAACTGTGGTCAAGGCATACTCAGAGTTGAGGCAAGTATCAGTCCAGTCCCTACCATGAACAATTAGAGCTGTGTCATGGGCATAAGCTATAATTTTGCAGTTGGGTAAGTATAACTGACACAGCTCATTCATGTATATAAGAAAAAGTGGGGGACCCAAGACACTGCCCTGGGGGACACCGAAAGTGAGAGTCTCCTGGTTGCTCTGGTAACTTTCAATCTTTGTTATTTGTTTACGACCTGTAAGATAACTCCTGAAGAGACTGTGGGCCGTTCCACGAATACCAAGGTGTTCTAGCTTTGAGAGAAGAATGGGAATGGAAACAGTGTCGAAGGCTTTGGATAGGTCTAAAAATATGCCTAGTGTTTTGTATTTATGTTCCCAGTGGTTAATTACCGTATTAGAAAGTTCCAGTACAGCATCTTCGGTGGATTTTCCACTTCTTAATCCATACTGATTATAAGAAAGAAGCTGAAATTTATTTAGGTATTTGGTTAGTCTATGGTTTATCACTCTTTCGAATATCTTTGAGAGAGTACTCAACACTGAAATGGGTCTGTAATTAGAGACTTTGTCCTTGTTTCCCGACTTATAGATAGGGTGGATAACTGCAGTTTTGAAAACATCAGGAAAAATTCCTATTGAAAAAGACAGGTTAAAGATGAAAACGAGAATAGGAATAAGAGTGCCGAGTCGCCTTCACAATTGCGGGGGATATACCGTCAAATCCAACTGCACAATTTTCTTTAAGGTTAAGGATGATGTTTTCCAGCTCAGCACTATCCACGCTGTGAAGAGCCATTGATTGAGGTGCGGATGTCGTGGATGTGCCTGGTATCTCAAATTCAGAACTATTCTCGGAGTTATATTTATAAAGAACAGACTGTTTGATATTAGCCACCAAAAGTCCACCCACATTCGCAAAGTAAGTGTTGATATTATTTACAGCCTGCGACGGTTTTGCACTAGAGTTTAGAAGTTCAGAGGCCGTATCTCTGCTTTTGCTTAAGCTTGCTACACGTTTGATGAGTTTCCATGTAGCTTTTGGACTGTTTCTAGCCTGTTCGAATTCGGAACTTTCATATTGACGCTTCACTTTTTTTTAAGAGATTGTTACAGAAGGTTCGATAGCGAAAGAAGATTAGTTTGCGTGTCTCATCTTCAGGGTTTTTTATAAAGTTTCGGTGCAACTTATCCCTGCGATGTATGCACCTCAGCAGGCCAGGAGTAATCCATGGCTTAATGATGCGCTTTCTACTGGGAATTTGAGAAATATGTGAGTGCGATTTGATGACTGAGGACATGATGGAAACAAGAGATTCGATAGCCTCAGTCGGGTTATGACACTGAAAGATTGAGGAAAAATCTGTGCTGTCAATTTGTTCCACAATCTGAGGCAAATCAATTTTTACTTTGGTGGAGTGGGGGGTTTTGGTTATTACATTGACGTTGCAAAAGGTTATAATAGGAGAATGGTCAGTGATGGGAGAATCAATTATAAGTGTAGTAGCAGAGCTTTGAGTCCGGAGTATCACATGGTCAATGCAGTTTGAGAGTCTAGTAGGTAGAGTGTACGCTGGTAACATAGCATGCGAAGCTGTAAGATTGAGGTATTCATCAGCATTTGGGTCGGTGATCCCAGGAGTAATGTTTAGATTAATGTCACCAATGATGGCTACGGTTTTAAATTGAGTTAAGCTACTGAGTAAACTGTCCAGGCTGCGAAGAAAATTAGTCAAATCTCTATAAGAAGGAGGTCGATAAATTGCGATGAAGGCAGCTTTATTTGAGAATTTAAGAAGAAGAGCATTTGCCTCGTTTAATAAAGGGATTTCGACAGTGGTATCAGAGAAATCTCTTAGATAGACAACCACGCCCTCATTTTGTGTTTTATACGACGAAATGTGAGTAGCCAGTTAGTAAGGGAGTATTTAGGCATTTACTCAGCCAGCACTCAGTCAAAATAATAATGTCCGGCATGTATGTTAATCTACTCAAAAATACCTCTAGTTTATCAAAATTGCTCATAAGGCTACGAATATTAGTGTGTAGTATTTTAATATCATGGAGAGAACAATTAAAATACTTATCACTTGCTTCTGGGGAACAAGTATAGCAATTTGAGACGGCTATTTGCTCAACTTCATTTGTTATCATAGTCAGATCATTCATTTCAATTATAATAGCAACAGGGTAACAAAATTTTTTGCTAGAGTAATCATACTCATGGTCACAATGTAGCAGCCCTAGGAATAATAGACTAACAGTAGCACATACTGAGTGTTTTACTGTGGAGGCGCTTTTTAAGCGAATTGTTTGGGAAATACAGAGTTTGTGGGGAGTGCGGATGTGTATATAGATGTGTGAAAGATGATTTGTGTTTCACAATGAAACATTAATATCAGTAAGTGTCCGAAAACTATTTTCTGGTGTACAGATATAAAATTTTGAAGCGGAAATATTTTCTGAGTCATTATTTACTACACATAGTATTATGCAGACTAGTCATTCAACGTTATTAGGATTGTCTAGGTTTTTCAAATCTTGTTCGTTGCTGATGAGAATTAGGCCTGTTCCATCTTGCTTACGCAGAAATATCTTCCCATTAGTCACCCAACAGTACTTGAAACCATTTGACTTAGCGTAGTCCTTCGTTATATAATACAGCCGTTATGAATGGCTGTTGAGATCCTCATACATGGATTCCACCTTCTCGTCTGAGTGTGTCGAAGTCGGATCATAAACCTGAATGACCTTCAGCGAATACCGTTGTGTTATTCTGAGTATTAGGCACGCTACCCTATTCGACACGCTCGCCACCTCAGTTACGTTCCTGACGAGAGACTTGTGCACGAGGAACCCGACACCACCCTGGGACAGTTGGTTCCCCTCCCGGAAGAAGAGCAGGTGTCCGGAATATTGGATTACGGAATCCTCTCCCTCTTTTCGGACCTCCGATAACCCGATGACATCCCATCGTAGCCTGCTCAGAGCTTCCGCCAGTTCCTCCAACTTCTCGTCGGTCCGCAGTGTTTTGACATTATATGTTGCCAGGGCCAATGGTCTTCGTTGGTGGTAGCGTTGCTGAACCCGAGGATTCTTTGCACCGCCCCCTGCCCCGTCGCTTATGTGGCTGCTACCGTAACCACCACGAGCGGGGTCGCCGGGGACTGTGAGCCGGGGCCTTTCAGTGTCTGTTTTCATATTTGGGGTGTTTTCGTGGGTTGGATACGTGGTCGCCATACGTTAAATATATATATTAATAATTAACATTATTATTGTGCATATATATATATATTAATAATGTATGTGTATATATATTTTTTCCGGTTTCTTTTGGCATTATTATTTGTATTGGTAGTAGTTGTATCAAATATAGTATCAATTTTATCTCGGGCTCGCCGTGGCAACAACAAAATAGTGTCAATAATAACAATTACATTAAGTTGCTTCACAATCACAGACGTTATCGTTGAATATGGGTCAAACAACAACTCGAGGCTAAGTAACACCCTGTTCCATCTTAAGTTACGATCTATAAATAATAATGCAGTATAATTAACGACCACAAATAACTTTCCTCAACGTTAACTTATCATAATATGAATATAACATTTGTTTGAGACGTAAACGTTTCACGATAAAACCACTGAACGTATCAGGGTAGGACTTTGACCATTCGATGCAGTCATTTTGGTGGATGGTGGACTTAACATCGAACCTTGTGGGAGGCCTTTCCAGACAGGTCGAGGTGGGAGGAGAATGCCTTGATGCTGGAAGGATAAAGCAGAAAATGTTCATCTTTAAGGGAATACTTAGATGTTGCATTTTCTGACTGTGTGTGAACGTTATCATATGCAGCTGAGACATCTAGGAAAACCCCAATAATATGCTCGCATCTAGAGAATGTTAAGTGAACTTCAGAAGTAAGGATGCTCCGGCTGCCCAGCGTGCCCTATCCAGCTAGGAAAGGTATTCCTGAAGCCATGTTGGCTATTAGAAAGAAGTTTTATTTTCTATTATACATTCTAGTCTGCTTTTTACCAAATTCTCCATAATTTTGGCAGAACTTATAATTAAAAATAGGACGATAAGAGAAAGAGACCCGTGGATCCTTGCTAGGCTTATGGATGTATAAAATAATTTCAGTTCTCCATGAATTTGTTACACAGGATTACAAGAAAAAAAATGAGAATATTTAGAAGGGTATTTTTGGTACCGGTAGAGGATTTACAAATGAAGGGATACCATCCGCGCCATGCAGCATTCCACCAAGGAGGGGAGGAAGTTAATTTTAAAGGAATGTAAGAGTTAGCAGCTTGTAAAATTAATGAAATTAATTTCGAAATAAATCTGAAGACATTTAGATGGACCTATCTCTGAGTCCAAAAGCAATTAAATTTGATACCAATTGGCATTAGCAACTCGATACCTAAGAAGAAGGAGAAGGGGAATTAGAAAGAATAAGAAGGGAGACTAGAGAAGAAGATGAAAGAGAGAGATCTGGCACATTTCTGTTGGAGAACTCTACGGCTACTCTATATATCCATCATTGAGGATACATATATTAATGTCATCAAGGAGATCTAAAAGAAACGAGGAAGATGGGTCAAGAGAAACAAAAGATATATTAGCAGCTGTAGCGACTACTACACGTAAACCTGGATTATGTATAGGGAGAATGATTTAGGAGAATGTCATACATGTATTAATCAGCAGGGCACAACCTGCCCAACTATCATCCGTGTTATCCCGGAGGCACGAAAAGCCTGAAATCCTTTAATGGGACCCAGGAGCCACGTCTACGAAATGGCAAGGATAGACAGTTTGTGTCGATGAATAAAATATGGGTGTCATTTTAGACGAGGAGTTGAGATTTGATAAACATATTGACAAAATAGCTCACAAAAGTTTTAAAATGCTTGGGTTTTTCTTAAGTAACACCAAGGCTTTTACATCAATTCCTACGCTTAAAATACTATACTATTCCCTTGTAAGATCTCAGGTTGAATACAATTCGGTAGTTTGGTGCCCCTATTACAAAACGTACATCACTAGGATTGAGTCAGTTCAAAAGAAATTTATATCCAAATTGAGTTATGTCACTAATAATTACACTATTATAAGTTACAAAGACAAATTAAAATTTTTCAATATGAAAACCTTAGAATTGCGAAGAAATGCGTCACAAATTCTTTTCTTATATAAATTATTAAATAATCAATTAGACTGTCCATTACTTCTATCTAAGATTGGATTATGTGTACCACCTTATCCTTGTCGTATTAGTACATATCTGCCAGTACATGTACGATTTTTCAGAAACAATTATGGCTCAAATTCACCTATCCAACTTATCTCAAAATTATATAACAGTAAATTCCATAGTAATAGTAGTATAGATATAAATTTTAATACATTTGGAATTTTAAAAAATACGCTTTTGAACCCTTATAATTTGGATGTATAAAATTATAGTTTTTAGTAATAGTAAACACATATTGTAGTAGTATTACTTACAATGATAAATGAAGGCAACGCTGTGCATACCTATAAGTTAGATATACAAATATAAATATAAGAAATTTTATATTATAAGTAGTCATAATATTAATTGTGTGTCTAGTTGGTAAGCCTTTTCTAATAAATAAATAAATAAATAAATAAATGACAAATCGTGCTTATGACGGCAAGTGCTTCTACGGTTTCATTGGAGGATTTGGAGATCCATGGGAGCCGTTAGTACGGAAAAGGACTTTAAAACTGTTTAAAAAGGAAAACCATTGTTGGCTGGAGAGTATATTACAAGTAAAGTAAAGTAAAGTACGCATTTATTAATTACAACACAAAACATATTATATACAAAGTAAAATTAACAAATTAAAAATGCCATGAAAAGGACACCCACTCAGCTTTTTTAGAATTGAAATAAGGATCACCCAAATTCCAATTCTGATTTTCAGTAGGTACCAAGTCGACCTGTTGACAGCAGCCGTATACAAGACGGTTCCTTGTGTTATTATAGGTCTTAAAAGTGACCGTCTAAAAATAGTAGAAAAAGAGAAGAAACCAAAAATATTGAATCCTAATGGGAGTTTTAAAATATTTTTTTTATTATATTAAATAGGATATATTTTGATTTTTAGGCGATATTTAAGTGAGGCCTATTATTGTATATTATCTACGCATTTAATAAAAGTAAACACAGTGGTACTTCAAATAGAACAATTTATATATTTTAAGTAATGGCCACGTAATATTATTATTGAATTTATTAAAATAATTTTAATTTATATGTATTTTGGTGGTCAATCACTATGAGTTGCAATCAAATATAGTTTTATCTGTGGCGCCGGCTCGAGGATGTCTCGTAGATAGTAGTAATAGATACATCATTATGGGCAACAACAAATTAAGGTTAGTTCAATTAGTTAGTTTGTGAACCGATTTTAATGAAACTGACACTAAATGCCAAAGCAAGTTTGCTACATTTAAAAGGCATAAAAGGCATTTATTTTCTCAAAATTGATTACTTTAGAATTATTTTTGATGTCATTTCTAATACACTAGATAGTGCTACCGCTTCGGAAACAAATGGCGCTTTGAGAGAGAAGAAGCGGCGCAACAAACTCTCCCAGCATTTTTTTTTTGCGCTCTTTTCAATAAAAATATACAATATTGTACAGTCATTTCTATCGCTATAAAATAATCACAATCTAGTCCCTGGCTGTCCGATCATTTAGATATTCAGCTGTGGAGTAATATGATTTACGACAGAGCCATTTTTTTTTATAAAACATTTAAATTTAGTTATAGATAATGCCTGAACAGTGGCTGGGACTTTATTATAAAAGTGTATACATTTACTCTTAAAGCTATGATGTATCTTATGAAGCCTACTAGAATTAGTTACAAGCAATCCCTTATTTCTAGTGTTATAATAATGAAAAGCACTATTAAGATCAACTTTAATAGAGTAGAATAGAATAAAAATTTATTGATAACAAACACCACCAATTATTAAATAACAAGCAAGAATGAGAAATAAATTCTTAGAAGTAACTAATAAAGACAACTAAATAATACAATTTATTACTAAAAACGAAAAAGTACGTACTGTGCGACAGTGAATGTCACCAAATGGAGCTCACTCAGTAATAAGCTGCAATGGCGTGGCGCCAATGTAGCACTGGTTTTCAGTAGTCCCAACATTATTGACTCCTGGATTCAATTCAATTCAAATTGGCTCAGCTGTGATCGTTATTTGTTGTAACATGAGTAAAATGTTCATAAACTGGTTTTTTATTAAACGTTCAACCAAAGACTATCTAGTGATAAAGCCAGAAGGTGAGAACTCCTCAATAAATCCATTTGTTATTGGTGGGTTAGTTGGCTCATTGGAATAATGGTCACTCTTGTAGGTACTCAATGATAAGTTGCAGTAATATGACTGCTCATCTTAGATTAGGAATTGGTAACCGCTGCGTTTCAACTAGATATCGCAGGCGTGGTCGCAAAATGCGGCAACTAATACTACGCCCAAGTGCGCGTGCTTGAACCAGTCTCGAATAATGTGTGACTAACTAATGTGTGTTCTGTTAAACTTTGTTAATAATTGAAACTAAAATGCCGGGTTGCGTAGTAAATCTTTGTAAAAATAATACTACAAGAAATAAGAAAGACACTGGGATCACATATCATCAGTAAGTATTTTGTAAATTACTAATTTCATACGAAGCGTATGTTACAATATTTGAAAGATGTCATTGAGTGTCAAGATCCAACGCACAACGCACACAAGCATCTAATAAGTTGCCGTAATAAAAAAGATAATATTAGCTATAACTAGGTAGGGCGGTATCTAGTTGCAGTGGAGAAAAATCCTTAATCTAAGCTGCTCATATTACTTTACAGAACGAGTTTTAGTACTAAATTTATTAGACAAAAAGAAAACCAAAAACTTCAAACAAGATACTAAAAACAGTACCTAATCTACCTTCAAACAAAATGTCCCTACCTATATTCACACCAGTTTTATAATTTGCAAAATGTTATTGAGTAAGTTTTAACATATTTTTCGTATTTTTAAAAGCCTGAATTTATATTTATACGTTTGGCAAATAATTTGGCTAGTAAGTATCTAAGTTAAGTAGAACTTTGGATATTTCGAATCAATCTGCCATTGTACATAGTTGAATTAGACCGATTATATTAATTGTGTTTAAAAAGGTTTTAAATAGGTACCTAAAGAAACCTGTATTTTTTTTATGTGTCCAACTGTTTTTATATGTTGTTTACGATAAACAAACACAGTTTTAGTAAATATAAAAACCTACTACAAAGTTGTGGAATGAACTTCCTTGTCCGGTGTTTCCGGGACGATACGACATGGGTACCTTCAAGAAAAGCGCGTACACCTTCCTTAAAGGCCGGCAACGCTCCTGTGATTCCTCTGGTGTTGCAAGAGACTGTGGGCGGCGGTGATCACTTAACAACGCTCGTTTGTCCTCCTATTTCATAAAAAACAAATATGTTAATTACTGCCCGTTTATTTTAAGATCTGTCACGAATGCTCGGCCAGCCGTGGCACTTCTGATACGGTTGTTGCCATGTGCACTTAACTGCTCACAAGGATGTACGAAAAATAGATAAGGTATATCGTAGCCTATGATTTAACTTGACCAAAATAACCACACAAGAGTGTTTACTTATGAAGATATAAGTACAGTATTTTCACTTTAGACTTTTATAAATATAATATACTTATAATAAAAGCCATGTATTTCCGAGACGGGATATACAAGACTAAAATAAATAATATCTTAAGAAATAAACAGATCAACATATTATATTCTCCTTAAATAACATGTCCCTCACCTCGGTATGCTGTTAGGCTAAGCCTCGTCCAGCACACCATTGAGTTCTATATTTCACAAGCCTTGTCCAAAATGGGCGCAAAATCATACGTATATAAACCTCCCATCTCATCTTGGTTGCACCCGTCTTCTGGTGCCATCTCTAGTAACTTCTATACTAAATGGTAACTTTCTTGCTTCATTTGTCTGTTGTGTTACCTAGCATGTGCCAAGCTTCGTTTCTGGTTGTTAGTGCTTTTTTTTAAATTATTTATGGCGGATTTTCTGAATATAATACGATATGTTAAGCAAGATATAATTTAAGTATTGAATATTGTCTTAATTATAAATTTTATGGATACGCTTAAACCTCTTCATGATTTCTTTCAAAGATCAATATTTTTCCGTCCACCAGCTATTATTATATTTACTTCATTAGACAGTGATTCGTCGGGGTAAATATTTTGACCGACATATTTCCAATTTATTTCTATCAAACAGTATATCTATTTCTGTTGAATTAGATATCATTCTAGTTATAAGGGGTCTCACTTTAAATTTGAGTTTACTGTAAATATTTGTGTGACTTCTATATAAGTAATATTTTCGAGTCCTTGCTGTCTTCTAAAATTACATTTTCAAAGAATATACACATCTGATATGAGGCTTATTAAGCCAGCTCCATTCAGAAGTTTTGCTTAGTGGTAAAAGCATTGGGGGCGTCATCTCCAGAGTCGCGGGTGCGAGTATAACTTTTGGTAAAAATTAATTTGTACTAAAACGTACATGAACGTTAACACGCCTGTCAGAGGAAAAGTCTTGGAGATCATCGTAATAATCCAATTTGGGTCTACAATGAAAAAAACATTTACACTATGGTGATATATGTCTCTTTTGATGGCCAGGTAGGTACTAATGCGGCCTGCATAACTTTTACATCTCTGGTTTTTTTATATGTCATTTTCGATTGAAATTGTTAAAATATGATAATAAATTAAAGATAAATTCCCAAGAGGGAAATTTCCAAAATTGAAAATTATACACCTTATTCGCGCACTTACTGAGCATCTTATACCCAGAATTATTGGGGCCGCAATTTTTTTTCACGTCTATTCCATAGAAAACATTATCTGTCGACTTTCTAGATTTAAGAATTCTAAAACAACAAGGGGTCACGCTAGCGCGGGCGAGAATATTATCAGTGCGATAACGACAACTGCAGCTCCAAATTAAAAAAATGTCTAAAAAATTTTCGTCTTCCAAAAATTAACTAATTGTAAAGAAATTTAAGAAAATGAATGGGATGATTATAATATTCTGTGCCGAATTGTGTTTAATTTTTTCACTTAGGCACTGTTTGGGGTGTATATGATTAAGTCGTTTTAAGCACTTTTGAAGTACCCTAGCGTCTAACAAGAACAAAAATATCAAAAAAGACAGAACAGATTCAAAGATGTCAAATGATCTTATTTAAAAATAGATGGATAGTCAAGTCAAGACCCCTAAGTCAAGCCTGGTTAAAACAAACAAAGATAAGAGTCGAGAACGTTTGTATGCAAAATGAGTACTAATGTTTCCTCTTAATACATGCATTGATCGGGGGTATCTACTTAAAAAAATACCTAATAAGTCATCTTAATTATTTTATTCAATTCATTCATTTACTATTCAAGTTCCTGTATCCCCTAGCTGGGGCAGAGGGCATCCACAGTGCACAGTGCATGATTTCACTCCAGGTCTTTCCGATATCTTTCGCTTCCTCAATGACAGTTTGACGACAGGTTTGCTTTGGACGGCCACGTTTGCGTTTTCCTTGAGGCTTCCAGTCTAGGGGTTGCCTCGGTATATGGTTGGAATCCCTCCGGAGAGTGTGGCCTAGCCAAGTTCCATTTGCGACGTTTTATCTGTTGGTCGATAGAGACTTCATGATATCGTTGCCAGAGGTGATTGTTGGAAATTTTGTCGGGCCAGTGAATACCGAGGATATTGCGAAGGCATCGGTTAACGAAAACCTGAAGTTAATGAGAGGTGGGCTTGGTGGTCTTCTGCGTCTCACACCCATACAGCAATACGGTCTTCACGTTGGACTGGAATATTTTGAGCTTAACTCTCCGTGTCAGTTTATACAATTAGTTTTATTATATTATGGTTACCGTTACAAGAGACCCTCGACAATTATAATAAGCCTTAATTATAACTATTAATATATCCGTCTTTACGTACTTAATCATATTATGTAAGTACATGTTGAGCCGAAAAATTTAATTAACGTTGAAATATGGTATGAGTCATATAACTTAATATAATTAATAATTACATAAATAAAACTTTAAATATCAAATAGGTCACGTCCGGTCATATACGACATGATCAAACGGCGTGTTTGCGCACGCTCATCCATGCCGCCTGCTCTGTGTACAGAATAAATTAATTATTATTGCAAGTTTTGTCAGAACGTAGTTATTGAGCTGCCACCCAATATTTCAAACATCGTTCAACACGCTTTTTCAATAAGGTGACCTTCCACCCTAACACCCTGGTGAGGAAGGCATGTGACTTCAGTGGCCAGCCATGGAGTCTACTCAAAAAAAAATCAAATAGTTGCTATAACTGAGTTGGTTGAGTAACAACTACACAGACACATACACACACGTAAGTAAAATTGGAATTATTTTAATATTTTGTCGAAAACCTTAACGATTAACGGCAGTTTAGTAACATATTTTCTCGATTTAAAAAAGAATGATGATTCTAAAGGTCTTGAAAAAGAATACTTTAATTAAAGTTACACCATTCAAGGCCATATCGGACTTACAAAAGTCTGCGAAACATTTTACAGTTTCACAAAATAAGATCTAAGTACATGTTATAATACCTCAGTGGGTAACTGGGTAGTGGGTACTCATTTGGTGAATGTCAAAGGCTTCATAGTAGAATACCAGAGTAAATAAGAATTAGTAAATTTAGAAATGAGTAAAGTAATTAAATTTTTAAATATAATAGAAAAGTATAATGTAATGACCCATTAGTAAAGTAATAAAGATATTATGATATAGTAAACATCATTTATTAAATATTTTTTTCATACAAATAATTATTATCTCCGCCTCCATAATTCGTAATGCATGTTACTTGTGAGAATAGTCATTATCTTATAGCCGTGACAATATTTTGTATATGATGTTATCGATATAAACAAGTTTTGAGTAATTCCGTAATGTGGACTACAGAGGTTATTTTAGTACGGAACAATTGTGAGAGAGCAGTTATTAGGTAACTATTAAAGTGATTAAACATTCATTGTGCTGTTAGTGAAGTAGTCTAAAATGGAAGTCAAATATTTTGTAGGTTGAGCATTAAATTTATATTTAACGTAACTTAGTTTGGCTCATTGTTTCATTTGAAAGCTGAGGGCGTTAGTGTTGTTTTTAAATATTACCTTGTATTGAATATTCAAAAGTGAAGGATTTTGAATTATCTTCTATTTGCCAAAGTAGTTGGTTATTTTAGTTACTTTTATCAAGTAATTGCCAACTGGAATCAAAGATAGTTTTTTTTTGTGGAAAATGAGAGCAGACATGCGACTGGTTTACTTGGTGATAAAGTGATCATATCCGCAACTGGGTATAAATAAGATCGTTTGACAGACCTACACAATGTAGAAGCGTCAGCTCAGGTAGTTATCTGAGTCCTATCTCCGAACAAATATTACTGGATCCCAAGCCATTCGAACTGCCCTGCATATTTTTATATTGTTTAGTATATTTTTGGTCTTTTACGCCCTTTATTCTGAACTCTTGACTATAATTATTAGTTGGAATACAGGTTATCTCGCTGTAAGTTCAGTGTGCCTTTAGGCAAAAGCTTTCTCCAATAGTTTCCTTTAATCTTTGTCCATGCCAATTCGTCTTCAGTTTCAACAACTTGCGTTGGCCTGCCCACCATTTGGTATTTTCCGGTTAGTAGGAATGTAGGAACTCTTTAGTAATGTTTGCCGACGAGGCAGTGCACTTAAATTTTATGCGACCTTTATGGTCAAGACGTGTTATTTGAAAAGCTTCAATAGTGTTAAGTGATAGCGGCACATAGTATACTAAAAGCGACATAATAGCTGCCACTCATTGTTAAGAGATTCTTTAATTTCACTTTTTTCTCTAAAGGTGTACATCGTGTTAATAATTCTTCGAAACATCAGCCCTATGTGGGCATCCGAGCACGGCGACACGGAGACCTACAGAATGTCCGACCGAGTGTACACCTGCAGTAAATGGCTCTCGTCTATCATCGACAACATTTGTAACAATGTCTACAAAATTGTCAAGAGAGAAACCTCCATAATGGTTGGTAGGTATACCATTTTTTAGGTAATTAATTTAAAAAAAAAATATGTTGTTGTATCTCGTATATGTTAAAGTTCAAACTAGTTGGAAATTCTTGCAAATATATCGTATCGAGCTAACATATCTATTAAACTTAATATTAAAGAACTAATATTTGAGCTATCGACATTTATTTATTTTATTAGAATACTCACTATCATTACAGAATATTGCAATGCGACAGAGGTACATACATTATAACATTTAATCTTTAAAGTTTTTACATATTATAAATAATGCTACTCTCGTGAATTAACCCTGAGTGTAACAAAACAGATCCGTCTGTGAGGCTAATTCGTATCGAAGTGCACGCGTCACCGCTGTCTGGCTTAACAAGATGGTGCGCGCAGATCGCACCATCAGCAACGGCGGCCGACGTCGGCGCCATACGTACCTATTCGGAACAGCAATATACAATCTACTCAATATATCCGCATCATGCTTTTCCCGCTTAAGTTGTTGAATGCTCGCTTAATGCCACTGCTTGTGGCGGCGACGTGGGGCGGGTCGTTCCCTTCCCTAAAATATGGTCGAGGGAGGAGATGACTGGTCCATGCGTCATGCTCGTGAACAGGCGCTGCTTGTGGTGGCTGGATGATCCTCTCGCCGGGAAATCTCATTTATGTTTTTTTATGTTCTTCTTTTTTTAATTAATGTTATTATATATTTTTTTTTATAAAATAGCTACTAAAATGCTAACATAATGCCTTTATTTTATAAATAAAATCATCTTACATCATCAATATGCATCAATCCACACATACCGTTTACGGTATTGATGCATCCACTGTATTGTACTTTAAGTATGTACTCAATAACTATAACTATGTTTTTACTTATTAATTTACATTTTTTTTAATTACTTACATGTATTTTTGTTGCATCATTTTGCATATTATATTCTTATTGAAATGATTTGTAAATTTAATTGAAAACAAGAACCTGTAATACCATTCTGTTTTGAAAAGAGCAACCTTAGAGTTTCTTGCTCGTTCTTCTCTAAGGAAATCTGCCTTCCGAACGAGCTGTATGAAAAAATTACATATTTCAAGTGTAATGTAATTTACCAACGAAATAAAAATGTTATTGTTTGTTTGTATAGATATGAAATCGGCGCATACTTATTACTATGTTGTACGTTCGTGGTCTATCTTTTATATGTCACCTTTTTCTTTATATCAATCATATTTGTCTGTTACTATTATATTGTTATTCCCAGTAAGCCATGATCCGCAGTATAATTACACGTTGTTATAAAACTACAAGTACGTTGCATTTTGTTCACAGAGAAACTATCACCCAGAGATTTAAAGAAGAGTGTCAATGAAAAGCGACTTATATCAGACGGGCGCTGGAGGCGCATGCGAAGGCAAGTCGCTACCGAGTGTTGTGAACGTCCTTGTACTGTCAGCAACCTTGTCATGTACTGCCCTGATGATGCCAAGCTTTTGAGAGAGAACCCAGACATATTCAATTAGGCAATCAAAAGGGATTCGTCAAGAAATGACTGTCTATCTGACTTCGAGAACAGAGGTATCGCAGTCCTTAAGTGTGCGTCTAAAGAAAACGTCATGAATATGCGAATGGAGTTATCCTAGAGGCACTGTAAGAAGCGTGAGGATTCATAGATGATACCTGGCATTAGTTCGTAAAGCCTTCGAGGTGTAAACTATTAATATATGTAAGATGTGTGTAGAGATGTGTAAGAATACACCTTTAATTTTCAGTTTAATTTTGGTCTCATAAAATATAAATTATGAAAGTCTGATTGTGTATTTATTATCATATCTGCTATTTGTATTAAAAAACTATTCAAATTCAAATATTTTTATTCAAAACTAGCTGTAATCATTAAGAAATAAAAGTGTGCTCACTGCTGTTTTACGTAAAATCAATAATTTTGTCTTATTTCTAAGTAAATACTTCATGCTTAGTTGAAACTTTTTCTTTTTGGATCTATGTTTATTATTATTAATATTATTTTGGTTGAATTTTTTATATTGGTTTGTTTATTTATTTTTTGCCTTTGTATAAATCTCTATACAGAAATCCCTCGCACGTGAACATGTCACGTTCTTTAGCTGCCCATGGATTCATCCATTTAAGGACTAGTTGCTTTAGCAACCCTTAATTAAATCTATGTCAGCTCAACGTTTTCCTTATTGATTGTCATAGAAACGATGACGTTGACAGGAATAGTCTTTTGAATTGAAAAGGATAATTTGACGGTATAATGGGAATTCGTGGTAGAAATACTAACTCACCTTTTCCACATCCGGATATAACACGACCTTCTTTGAGTTTTTCTTTGTAATGGTATTACACGCAATCTAGTACCATTGCAAAGTTTCGGTGGGCTTGTTATAATTAATTACAGAGTAGTATGATGGACACGCCAATCTGAAGTTCAGGTTTGTGAAGTTGCATATATAGTACCATCATCAGCCGGAAGACGACCACTGCTGGACAAAGGCCTCCCCCAAATATCTCCACGACGATCGGTCCTGCACTGCCCTCATCCAACCTACTCCGGCGATCTTGACCAGATCTTCGGTCAACTTTCTCATCAGGCCATAGCCTGCGTACTGTAAGTCATCACTGGCAACGCCACCATTGGTTGAAAATCTTCTAGATACTGTGGTATTTGGGACGAGAAGATTTTATGGAGTTTCCCTAACGCTGCCCATCCGGCTACCACCATGGATTCGACGAGTTTGGATTGTGTGTCCAAGGTACGTTACTTACACGTACGTTACGGGCGTAGGTGCGATATGGACATTAGATCTTCGTCTAGTCCATGTTCATTATGAGATCTACTACTTGGGAAGCTGGATTGAGGCCATCAAGCGTATAATAATAATAATATAATATTGACACACACTTACACAAATTATCTTGTCCCAAACTAGGCATAGCCTGTACTATGGGTACAAGACAACGATATATTTAATACAATATACTTACTTAAACATACATAAATACATATTAAGACTTCCATGGTCTCTGCCATGATTACAATATCGTCTGCGAATCGAAGGTGAGTGATGTATTCGCCGTTGATATTGATGCCCAGTCCCCCATATCCCAATCTTCGGGATTGGAAATTCCAGAAGCATAAAACATCTTTCAACGCAGCGGTAAACAGCTTTGGCGATATGGCATCTCCTTGTCTGAGTCCCCGTTACAGTCTGTACAGAATATTGTCGAAAAGCAACTGACAAAACCGCCATTACGTAAGTATCCATCCCAACTCTGTGCTATTACTATACTATATATATATATATATTTTACAATGAAGACAAACAAGCTAACAAAAGGCTGACAATGCTCCTGTGATGCCTCTGGTTGCAGGAGAATATTGGCGGCAGTGATCACTCATCATCAGGTAACACGTACGCTCGTTTGTCCTCTTTATCCATAGAAAAAACATAGGGTTCATCATCTGATGGTGTGTGACTACCGCGACCCAAACCGTCGTGTCACAATCAAAAGAGCGTTGCCAAATTGCCGATTTTATAAACCGTCAAATTAATGTAAGTACCTTCATAATTATAAATTCAAAAAAGAAAACACATATTTTGTCCCTACAAACGTACCTACGTGGCCAAGGTTTAGAGCGCTTTTGCACTCTAAACGTCCGATCCGAATCCGGTCCATGCCCGTGAAAATACGTAGAACTATTTCTAACAGTTGACGGAAAGAAATCGGATGACGGAAGCCGTATCCAGTGCGCAAACTAGCATAGAAATAGTTCTACGACTACTTCGGACCGTGTTTTCACGGATACAGATCGGACGTAGTGCGAAAGCGCTCAAACTTTGATGATTGTTTGAGCACGTTATCAACTGTAAAGTAGATCCTGTAGACGAAAACACATCCTGAGAGTTGAACAAAGCATACAAGATTTTATGACGATGCGTCACTCGAACGGTTAACTCAGTTGGAAGAGCACTCGCACGGAATGCGAGAGGTCGTGGGTTCGAGTCCCGCATCGTTCATAAAATTTTGTTTTCAAATTTTATTTGTGTAGGTATTAATCCTAGAAGTGAGAGTTGTCACTTTAAAAACGAATACCAGGCTAGTTTCACAACATAAAGCTGAGCAGACGACCTTTTGGTTCAAAGTTTATGTCTATGTGGATGATTATTTTTTGTGTTTGTAAATATGTTTTTGAACCAAATAAATATATTTTCTTTTTTTCTAAATAATAAAGTCAATTAATCAATGCAGAAACTAAAATAATTCAAAAATTCTTTAATAATATTGGGTACTGGGTATGTACCAGAGGGCGAGGAAGGTCGCCCAAGCGATGGACCGACCAAATTAAGTCTGCTGTGGGCGGTCCAATGAACGAGTGTACCAGACTTTCGGCCAGCAGGGAAAAGTGGCGAATGCTCGTGGGCGAATCACATCTGCCCCAAAAGATGTCACTCCGTGATGACCACGATCGCTTTGCCTAGAGTGTAACGAAGAAGAAGAAGGTACCTACAGAGCTGCGTAGGTAGTACCTACGTAAAATACATTAAACGACTTTACCTCATACGAACTATAAATAGCAAAATAGATTCGAAAGGTGTGACGCACTTCATTCATAATCTCTGATGAATTAATTAACGACAGATACAATAATCGTCTTGGAGCTAGTGCGTACACTTCTGTATCGAGTGAGCATCGGAATGACAAGCAGGGTGCGGTTTTATTAAACAACCTTTAGCGTGTTTTATATCAAAATTAGCGGATATAAAATATAAGATGTAAGACAGTGTTATTAACATTTTCAATTTGCTGTTTTCTTCTTTCACATTATATTTAAAGTAAATAAAAATTATCAATAACATAATAGGAAATAATGCTGTTACCTACATGAAACAGACTAGACAAGAGTAAGTCTTTTTCACGACGACGAGCATTTTATGATCCATCTTATGTGAGTTGGAGAGTGGCACCACCTGCTTATAACAGTGTCAGGAGTGTGTATCTTTTTTAGGGCTATATTACACCGGGACACCACGGAGGCGGAACGATTCACCGCTACCAAAATAACATATACAGCTCTATAGTTACTCACCTGGTGTCCGCCACAAAATTGGTTACGCAACCAGCTCGGACGCTTGTACAGTATGTTACTATTGCACCACCACTAATAATTATAGAGCTGTATGGTCTCTCTTACTCGGCCGCCAGTGACGTTGAAAGAATATATTTACTCTAACGGTAACCCACTCATTGCATGCAACACGCAGGATTCTTGAAAAACCTAAAAATTCTGAGCGGCACCGCCATTGCGCTCGTCACCTTGTAATTTCACTAGCTACGGCGTCCTTCAGAACGAAACACAATAATTTTTACACATTACTGTTTCACGGAAGAGATTGGCGCCGTTGTGGTTCCCATAAGCCGGTAGACCATCAATTTAGGATAATTCTTCATTAGATTACTCTCTATTACAGAGATTAAAAAAATGGAACGCTTGAACTCTCTTTCCCTACTTACATATATATTGTTGTAGTGCCGTAGTGCTATTTCTTCAAAATACATTTTGATACCAACTCAGTGTGGTGTGGCGACTGGTTGCGTCACCGTGGTGTCCCGGTGAAATATTGCCCTTAGGGTTCCTCGACGCAGTCATTTAGTGGATTGTCAATCGCTCACCGCATACATATTTCCTTTTATTTATTTATTAGATCACAGTAAAAGAGTTCTAAAAAATGTTTCATGTGCCTCTAGGCTTGTCGATATTAAAGTCGTCTAAGAAAGTTGTTATATATTTTATGTGGGTAGGTAAATGGCATTGGTCTTTATATCAGGATTTTTCGGCGAATCATAGTCTTAAAGATACACATCCTACGGTTTTTCCATTTTTGGATGTTTTCAGTACCATAAATTGTAGTCGCAAGAACAATGTTTTATCCTTTGAATAACATTCAACTATTGTACGTGGAGTAACTTAACTCTTACGCTAATAAAATAGCGGCAATTTAAAGGTTATACAGGGTGAAGTAAGTCCACGTAGGTACAGGGGTGAATTTATCAATTAAACTACCTGAAAAAGACCCCATAAATAGCGGTAAGGATTAAGGACGGGCATACCCGGAAAGACCTTTTCGCTTTACGAATCTTAGGTGTAATAATGTTGTGTAAGCTTTTTCATTCGCAAATGTTAAGGATAGTACTTATGTTTTATATTTCATATTTTTTTTTAAAAGAACGTTAATATTGTACAATACAATCCTGAAAACCGCTAGCTTGTGTAAGATATTCTTACGCTAAAAACTTCAGTATCATATATAAACAGGAAAATTTCAAAATTTATACACATTTCCAACCGATACTTTTGTGATCAGCTTCACAACTTAATTTGTCTGCAAAAAGATCATAAAAGGTAGATTACTTTGGATATTTTTTAATAATTATGTTTATCATTAAAGTTAAAATCAAAGTTCTTAAGGTACCGGCGCTTAATAGCTATTCTCCCCATACCATGCAGGAAAAGTTTATTCCAAAGCTTAATGGTGTGTGAAAGATTTCTAAGAACCGAAAAGAGCTTATATATAAGCTTATGCTTCAGTTTGTGGCAGATTCCTTACAATCCTGTCGGTGATGAGGGGTTTGGATAGACGGGGTATAAGAATAAATTTTTCGGTGTTCATTGATGCAAATTTTAACATAACATTGACGTTAAAGTAGTTGGTATAGAGCAATCAGAGCCTACGGTGTAGAGATCCGTCAGGCTAACTAAAACTTTACTCGATTTTGCTTACTTCCACTTTCCTAACTTCATTAATCCACCCAAAGAATCAATATAGATAACATGAAGAGTCAAAATTATTGGTGATAAAAACATTAACCGCTTTGAATGCTTTTAGGGTCAAATAATGAAGTTTCTTGTGGTTTTGGCTTGTGCACTGGCATTTGTGGCTGCTGAGAAAGAAAAGCCAGTAGTGTTATGTGGCCGGCAACTAGCAAATGCGAGGGTTTTAATATGTTATGGAGCTGAGTACATCATGAAAAGGGCTTCACCTGAAAACTTACTCGGTAAGCTTGTAACAATTATTATTTAATTTGTAGATTTAGAAATTTATATAAGAGTACCTCTTAGCAGAATAACATTTTATGAGGTTTAAGTTAAAGTCTCCCTGCAAATATTGAACGGAAGTTTTGAGAGAAGTGCCTTGTGCCATATAGGATCAGCCTTCGCCATATCCAGGCTATCGGCTAGGCCTTCTCCCTTGCTTTCAATATCCACCGCCGATCTATGTGTAAGGTATACCAGAAGATGCCTGCCGACCGTCCATGGCGAAAGCAGTGCTGTCGGTCGTTGATAAACAGGTGACCCTCTAGGTACTCCAAGAGCTGGCGGTTAATTATTATGCTCTCGATGATTTTAGCGAGCAGGGAGGTAATAGCTATAGGACTGTAGTTTGCCACATCCGAACTGTCTCCTTTTTTTTTTTGGATCGGATGGACGAGGGCTGACTTTAAAAATGTCCATGCCCTGTAATATCACATCGGCTACTGCAGTTGGCACAGGCACTGGGATCACACGAAGGGAAACAAACCTTGCCCCTAGGGTAGGATGCAAAAAGGAACGCATCCTATCCCTATCTGCGGACTTGTAGTGGCAAACGCGGCGGATTCATATTGGATCTGGATATATTTTGCAAACATATCTGTTAGGCTGCCAAGCGGAGGCCGACCAGTTACTTTTTATGAGCCCCATGATATAGATATCAAATGTACAAAAAATGTAAATGTAAAGTGTACTAAGATGAAAAAAAAACAAATTATAT
Organism: Leptidea sinapis; assembly: GCF_905404315.1. NCBI lineage: Eukaryota > Metazoa > Arthropoda > Insecta > Lepidoptera > Pieridae > Leptidea > Leptidea sinapis. Next base: position 5,256,349 of record NC_066276.1, read on the forward strand.
CAAATATTATCACGTGATCAGTTTTGATAATGGAATCCCATCAATTAGTATATAATAATACATCAATACTTACTGAAGCACTTCTACGTAACCAGTTGATCTTATTTATATTCTACCCTATCATGACTGCTGTAATACGCTGGTTTAGTAGAGCTATCGGGTAGGAGTTATTATCTTCATTTTCAATAGCAAGGATGCATAATACATAGTCCCACTCTTAGTCTCACTACCTTACATCCAATCATATACATCCTAGCGCAGATCTTAAGCGATGAAAAAATACATTTTGTTACGTTGGGTACTATCTGCTCATCCCCTGGCCATCTCATAGTCCCCATCTTTGACTACTCTGCATTCAATGACACTGTTCAAGGTCACTTATATGTCGATATAATAAACAGATATCGTCTGTCCTCTTTTTCCAGACGACGATAAATGGCTGGGAGAGTGGATTTGGAGAGGTCGCCAAGGTGCCATAAGTGCGGACTGGACAAGATATAAGCGCGACGGTTTAGCTGACGAGTGTTGCTTACGGCCTTGCACCACAGAAGTTATACTTAAATACTGCTGAACATTTACTAGTTAAAAATCAAAACTACCCTCATACGCTTAATTTAAAATGTTGTAATTATGGTATAGCCAATCATATTTTAATGTATTTATATACCTGATAAAATTGTTAAAATGGATGGATTATATGATGTAATTGCAAATTATGCTTTTGTTTTATTTTAGTAAACATCATTGTATGTTTATGACAAAAATAGAATATAGGTAACCACAAAGTGAGCTGTTTTACTTTATCCGTCTGCAGTCTATGGTCTGCAGCTGCAATTTCTATTTAAGACAAAAAAAACTGTAAACTGTAACCACAAACTTACTGTTAACAAAGTCAAAGTAATTTACAACAATTTTTTTTTATAAATAAGAGGGGGCATAGAATAGCAAACCGCATCTCCTCCCGTGGATGTTGTAAGAGGAGACTAAGTGATACAAGTAACGGAAGATGTGCAGCAGCATTTTTCCGAGAGAGCATCAACATCTACTGCGCTCGCCAATACGACACACATCCAGATGGTGGGGATGATATCATAGCTGGTGGCGTGTCGTGCGAAGGTGGAATTTGGCGGCAGGAATCAGGTTAAACAGCTCATCGGAACACTCCCCGTGATAAATGCGGTAGAAGACACACAATGAAGCGACGTCTCTACGCAACGCCAAGTGATCCAGCCGTTCACAGAGCACTGGGTCCCCGACAATTCGAGCAATATAATTAATTCTTATTCACAAACTCTGTCGAAAAAACCTTAACACTCGCATTTTGCAATAAGGTAAGCATTTTTTAGCTGTAAATGGTAGAGATGTATTTTCTATTCAGCTGCATTACTCGAACTCCGGTTCCGGACTCATGGAAGTCGACCCTTCTCTATCCGATCAAACAATAAAGAGACAGTTCGGATCCGGCTAACAACAGACAAAATATGAAACTTCCTAGGCGTGAGATGTCAAAAGTGCGGCGTATGTATGCCGTTATCTATGTGTTAACCAATTATAGGTCTGCGTTATTGGTTAATTAAAATAAAGTTATTACATTATTAATTACATTATTAAATTATTAATTAAAGAGGCGGAATTGTTATAAAAGTATTAATAATTTATTTTTATTTCGATATATAAGAAATTGTTTAAAATTAAAAAAAAAAACATACATTTTAAAACATGCAACTATCGATTGCAAGTTCTATGTGAATAATAATCGAATAGATTCAACGATCAAACACCATCCCCATACCTAGTGAATTGTCAAAAGTATCAAACTATATTTGTCAGACCATAGTGGTTGACAAATGAAAAAATGCTATCGATATTTTTTGTCGATAATTTAGATCAATGTATTATAAATTATATAATATTTGTTAATAACATAAGAATACTTTACATAACAGGTAACCTAGGTCAATGTTTTGTAACTATATATTGTATAGTATTAGTTGTTATATATTTTAGTTATCTTAAAGTGTAACTGATGAATTTAACGTGTAAAAACCTTTTTGACACACTGAATTCGTAGATTACAGTAACATTTTCCAAATACATATATGTACAGATTTGACTCAGAATCTTATTAGTGCATACATATAATTTCTGAAAAATAATGTACATATATATTATTACTGGTTATTAATAGCAAAACACGACATTATAACACTATTCATCGTAGCTACGTTCCTGACGCTCTCTAAACATGAAGTACAAGCAGTCAAAAAACTAACTAAGTATGATTGTTTAATCATAGTGATGGCGCGGCTTTTACGCCCACATTACCCTTTCATCCCTTTTTATCTATTCCGTGTATGTACAAATGTATACATATACTTAATATCGACATTGTTTACAATTAGATACAACCCTATCGATACGCATGGATTCAAACTTTGATCTATTTAATAATGACAAATATCTCTTGTACCTATTTGAAGGTTTTTGGACTTTCCGATGAAAATAAACTTGCTGCTCGGGCTACACTACACACCAGGGTTCTCTTTCGACGCGTTATCATGGTGCAAGACGGCAAAATTCATTATTTTCACAGAGTTTCATACGTTATCACAATAAGAGCGCGATTGCCCGCCGGTCAAGCTAATTTCGTTGAAATATGGTCCATCGCTCATATATGCAGCGCACCTGCCCCGCCATAAGGTCATTCTAATCTCTTTTAACTGTTCTGTGGTCGAGTCCATCCTCGGATTTCGCGTTCGGGAAGCCCTGTTAAATCTTCTCGTCCCAAATACCACAGTGTTTGTAGATTAAGCTTTGCAACCAGTGTGTGTTGCCAGTAATGACTTACGGTACGCAGACGTGGTCTGCCACTATGGGCCTGAGGAGAAAGCTCATGGTCACTGAGAGGACAATAGAGAAGGCTATGCTCGGAGTCCTTGCGATATCGAAATCAGAAATGAGGAGATGCACGTAGGAGAAGCAAAGTCAGCCAAATGATTGCGAAACAGGAAAGGCAGTGGGCAGAGCACAGTTTCGGCGGACAGATAGCCGTTGGGGCAGTAAAGTTCTCGAAAGGCGACCACGTTCCGGAAGACGCAATGTTGGCAGGCCCCCAACAAGATGGACCAATGATCTGGTTAAGATAGCCGGAAATCTTTGTATGAGGGCAGCGTAGGACTGATCGTTATGGAGATATTTGGGGAGGCTTTCGTACAGCAGTGGACGTCTACCGACTGATATAATGATGACACATAACACCAGAGGTCAAGATATACTTTACCGGCCTTTAAGTTGGGATGGTGGTATACTCTAAGCTTGAAGGTTTCTAAGTCGCATTGGTTTGGAAAAACAGAGCCGGTCATTGATTCCACAGTGGCTGTGCTCGCAAAACGCTCGGTTATAGAATGTCAAACGTCAAGATAATGCGATTAGGAATTTCGTAATTTTACGTAATGTCCGATAGTGATGTTTGGCTGCTGCTATCAACACGAACAATTCCTCTGAGCATTCCCCGTAATATTGCGGTAGAAGACGCAGAGAGAACCCACATCTCTACGTTACGCCAAAGAACCAAATCGCTTCGATAATTCGAGTCGCTCTTTTTTGTATAAAGTTAAATGGAAGAAGCTGCCATCGGGGGGCGTCTGCTCAAAGGTGAGTACAGTACTTCATGAGTGGTGGAATTTGTGCTTTATATAGTTACAGACGATGGGTTGTAGTGGAATCCTAAACTGGCTACCTAACCCACTGTCTCACCTTACTGAGTACACCAAGCTTTTTATAGGCCAATTTAGCGTTCTCTTTCAAGTGCCCACGGAACTGAACGTAGCTTATACAAGCTGTGGCAGTAAAAGAAGTCTCAAGTCAATCGGATACGACAAAGGGACATTAAACGCACAATCTTATGTTTTCTTAGGGTTCCGAGACTTTGCATAGCAAGTCTAGATTTCGGAACACTATATGCTTAGGTATGGCTTTCTCTGAGGCGCATTTTATGATATGCATATTATATATCATATTATATATAAGTCAGTTCAAAATTTATATTGTTGAGTTCATTTGTAAATAATATTCACCGTGTTTCAGTATTTTTATTAGTGGTCACGAAAGAATTACATATCAATAAACACTACTTTAAAGTTTAAAACTACTCAGAAACGCTTCCGCAATAAATTTCAATACAAAAGAAAATTATACAAATTATCCACCCAAAAATTAATATAAAAAAACTACCCAAGAAGTGTCCAAAGTTTAAAGGTTCCGGTCCTCGGAAATGAGAAATATCGAAAAACAGCCTTTTGTTTCGTAAAAATTGTGCGTGCATGCGTTGCGTGAAACCCGACTCAATGAGCGCACTCAGTTTGAAATTAAGTGGGCCAGCAAGTGGTGAATGTTTTCTCATATAAATAACTGTAGGACTGTTAACTATCTTCTCCGGAATAATTTGGAGCTGTTTTCTTCCATTATTTTTAATTAAGTGATTTATTACCACGTCCTTGCTAATGGCCAAAACAAACTCTGAGGTCTCATTTGAGATAGTCTCCAGAATTCTTTTGGATTTCGCAAAATCTAAAAGCTTCCAATTTCTTTGTACTTCTCGATCATCTGCATAATATTCTTTTAAATAAGCCATGCCGCCGTATTCATATTTATTTGATTTCACCACCTTGAAATCTTCAAGTGCTTCTTCATAAATGGTCTGTTTTATCGCACCTATAAGTGCTGCTTGATAAGAACTTCGGATCACATAACAGAATAATATCCACGAGGTCAGTAATATTAGGAGCGGGGTTCGCGAAGGGATTTTCGTAACAGGCATGCCCATAATAATCATCCATGCGTAAAAAAAAATACTTGAATTAGTCTGTGAAATGTTTAATAACATTGCGGTCCTTTTCCAAATGTAAGTTTTTTTCAAGGAATGAATTGAGGCAATCAATAAAAATACTAAAATCAACGAGAATCTGACGGAGATCTTGAAGGGATGCAGAAGTTTTACCCATGGCTCTTGTTGCTGAGGTAGTTTTGCCACCCAAACCATATCCATTGTATTATATACCATCGATATCTGGAAATTTCCATAGTTACTAATGGTCAGAGGTATTATAGAACAGATTGACGCAAAAGCTTTTCCATTGTGGAGGTCACCGAAAGAGCCTGTCCAGTTATTGTTTTCGTAATGTCCACAATCTTTTTCATCATCAGGAGTTTTAATAACGAGGGTTGCGTTGAATCGGTTTGCTACTAACGACAATAGTTCGCCATCGGTGCCGCCAGGCGGTCTAGAATCATTATAAATCTTGATAAAGGGCGGTTGGTCGAAGCTTGACACTTTAATAGGACATTTATAGAAGTTACTCACTCTTTCTGAAAACAGTGCTTTGAAGCAATCATCATTTGGACATTCGAGGCTTATATTAATCTGGACAGGTTTATCGTTAAAGCATGTATCAGGTTGAAGGATTTTGTAAGTGTAGCTCCGAATTTCCTCACTTCTATTATCAGCTTTCAGAAATATTACATGAGGTACGACTAGTTTGGCCATAGTTTTAAAAACAGAAATTTCATCACATTTACCAAGATCAACAGTTGAACAAACGATAATATATTTTCCCGCACGATTGAACTCGGTACTAACAAGCCATTTAGTCAATTCAGATATTTCAGAAATATCTTCCCAAAATATTACACACTGCGGTATAGATACCGTTTCCGTGGGTCGATACTTCGCCGTAGCTACTACTGCAGATTTATCATAATGTTTTAAAAAGTCAACTGGACTAATGGCGTATTGCAATGTTCCAAATAAAACTAGAGTCACATACCGCCATTCAAAGTTGTAATAAGCTAATTTGGCTGCAGCTTGTCCTAAATAAGATAACACATGTGGACTTGCAGATATCATAATTTCACTCGATGTTTCGTTTAACATAATCTTAGTATTTATAATATGAAATTTTGCAAATTAATAAAAAAATTCGATGCACCTCTCTGTTGCTATGTAGGTACCTAATGACTGCAAGCTATTAGGTATAACGTGAATGTGAAGTGCTTGCAAATGGAAATTTTTCCATTATGAATTGTAATTTTTTAAACTTTCAATCCATTAAGCTGCAATCACAAGTATACATCAAATGTGATTTTTTTTCGATAACATCTTTCTACTCAAATACTTCTCTATAACAACGGCTATTCCAGATATTAGCCAACCGAACAATAACATCACAAAGCAACCTGTGAAGTGCTCTAATTGGATTGGCTTTTCTATTTCTTTTTCGTTTTTCAGTCTAATTAAAATATTATCAGCTATAAACTTTTCGTATAAGCCGCCTTCCACTAAACATGTCAAAATTCGGTCAATTGACGGTTGCAGGCCTGAGTATTTCTTAAAAAATATTACGCTTGGACTGCTTATTACATATTGAGGTAGAATATGCAATTTTATGTGTGACTTTTTTAAGAAAGTTTCAGCTGTCTCCAAATTCATAGCCAAAACAAACTTCAAACCGTTAGATAATTTTAACATAATAGCATGTATTTCCGTACTTTCTACGTCAATCCAATTTTTTGTGATGGTTGGTTGATCTCTATAAAAATCTTTCAGCGCTGGTCCTCCGCCAAATGGGTAGCCGTAATATATAGCATCCTCAATTTTATTAATTTTATCTACATATACGTCTGTTTGTAACGAGTTTATAAGATAGACTTGATAGAACGTCCTCAACCAAAACGAGTACCAAATCCAAAACAACATTATTTGCAAAACTGCCTTTCGTTTTGGCAACTTAGTACTGGGGAAACCCATGCAAATTTCCCAGGCATGGAAAGCGAAGTCGCGTTTACAATGTAACAACCGTGATTTCCATATGTTACTGTTTGATAGGGTGGACGTTAGGATAATAGAAATAAATAGTACGGTTAAAGCGATTCTGGACATGATATTGTAAGGTCTCAAAATTTTAAACGAAGGAGATTCTAATTCGGAAGGATGGGTGACCCAACAAACTTTGGTGTGACCATAAGTAATGGACATTTGAAAATAGAGATATCTATGGAGGGTGATGCTTGCGGAAGTTATTGAAAAATTAGCTTGATCATAGTAGATATCCCCAAGAGAGCCGGTCCACGTGCCATTATCTTCAAGCTTACCCCAACCAAAGCCTACCCGTGGTGTCATCAGTATCATGGAGGCATTCAGTGCTTGTATTATGATTCGAAGCAGGTCACCATCAGCACCTCTCGGTACCCCATTTTCAATATGCATGTATGGTACTTGGTTAAAAGTCGAGACTATCAATGGACATCCGTGAAAGTTTTTAAACTTTAAAGGAAAAAAATTCATGCAGCTCTGTGTATGATTTCTGTAAAAGCAGTCATCCCAAGCGCTCAGTTTAACGGGCGGACCACTCTGGCAATTGCTATCTTGAAAGTAAGTATAACCACTGATCGAATTATCTGTTCCAGTTTTAACAAAAACAACATTGGATATTCCGTAAGTCCAGAACGTATCAACAGCTTCATATTCATTGCAATCAACTGTTTCGATAGAGTTACACACAACTATATATTTCCCTGCATTATTGAATTTGAGTGTTTTCATCCATTCCAATAGATCAATCATTTCTGCAATATTGTTCACGAACAAAACGAACTGTTTTGTGTTTTCAACTATCCCGGAATTGAATTCGTTTTGGCCAATTATAACGCTTTTATTATACTGTTTGAGGAAAAGGTTGGCGCCATAGAGAAGTGTTGTATTAAAGATGACTAAGGAAGCGTATTGCCACCTGAAATTATGGTTTGCTATTAGCGATGCCGTTGTAGCGAGTCGCTCACATGTGGAACAATCAAGCGGTGTCTCCAGTAACGTGCGCCCCATATTCCGTGCCAACAGTTACAACATCGTGTTACTCCGCTCTAATATGTCTATTAAATAAATGTACACTAATTGTCGCTAATGGATCGCCCCGCTGCCCCAACATAACACTTTACAAATAATAGCGTGTTTAACGTTTATTTTTAGATTGATTTGATAATCTTCCGTGTATTTAATGGTTCCGTTGAAAGAAAAAAAGGCACATAGCTGAAAAAAAATTATATTTTATGAGAAATTATAATTTACAATATTACATACAGGCATCCATCTTCAGTCCAAACTTAAGCTAAAATTCTCACAATCTCACGCAAAAAGGTAAAGCAACGTTAGACTATAGTAAAGTTTTAGCAATATTTTAGATATATATGTAGACATCGTCCAATCGTAAAATAAAATCACACCAGTATATGAAATTCAGTCCAAACGTGAAAGGAAGATGGCGTTTGGTCCGACTTCCGGCCGCGTGCCAACATTTACCGACATCAATAATAAAGCTATAACATTATTTTATCTACACCCATGCTATAAATCCTCTATTAAAGATTCTAAAACAGTTAGCTTAATGCCAACATTAAAACACCCAATGCCCTAATAACCACTAACATCAACCAAACGAGTGTTGTAATGAAATTCAGTACAACATTACAACACTCGTTTGGATGATGTAATGGTTACTAGGACTGGCTTTTTTAATGTTAGCATTAAGCTAACGGTTTCAGAATCTTTTGTAGAGGATTCATATTAGGGGTGTAGATAAATTCTTGTATGCAACTATTGATAATTAGCTATTAAAACACTCATTTGATACTATTACCACATTCGCGTTTTAATACCCCTTATTGCACAACAGTTGCATAAATAACTATAAACAAACCGTTCTGTATAATCATAATATGTATAAATAAAGCTAACGTGGTCGTTCAGAGGTAACTCGGCGACAACATACCTAATAGTTCAACATATTTTGTGCTCTTCACTGTTCACTTGTTGCGGCGTGCGCATCGCCTATGGCATAAACAGGTCACTTGACATGTTAAAATATTTGTGCATTAAGCAAATAAAGTCCTATAATTGGATGTAGTTCCTAAAAACGTTCCAAGTCACAAACATCACATTTTAAGGAATTCGTGATTAAAGTTTATTAAACATTAGTGTATTCCATACCAAGTTATGATATCATTGAAAGAGTGACAGTAAGGCATCCTTTTTTTGTCAGTCCGTTAATATGAATCACGTGACCAGTTTTGTGTTCTTAACTCAATTTCGACATGATTGTTTGTTTTCTCTGGAATTACGTCCAATTATATTCCGAATTGCACATTATAAAATATTACGGTACTCTTAATAATAATATATTTAAATCAAGACATAATAATATACACGGATGAAATCTTCCAGGTAAGTTTATTTTCGAGAACATATTCTGACGATTGATTGCACTTAGTATTGCACGTAAATAATAACAAAAGAAACAAACTATTCGATTCGATTCAATGACAGTGATTTAAGTATACACATAGAATTGGTCCTCGGGTTAAAGTACGTGTACATGAATAAAATTATTTAACAACCATTGAATACATACTTATAACGAGTGAAAAAGTGAGATGTGATCGGGGCCGCCCGCGGCGTCATTCAAGACGACTGCAAATCAATGTTAAGACAATAAATTTCATAAAAATGTTCTTTGGTTAAACGCACAGTCATTTCAAATCGACGTCACGAGCGATCTGCCCTCTACAATAAACACTTTGAATTACATCTAGGTAAAATAACAATTTCATAAAAAATCTAAGCAAATCATAACATGGCCGCGAAATGTTGGCACGCCGCCGGCGCGAGTTATAAACCGAAACGCCGAATTAAAATAAATACCTCGCTGTAAGATTGCACAAATTATAATTCCCTATGTACAGACATTAGTTTGGGTACGAGGTACGATACCGTTTGTGCGCTAAGTTCCAAATTCACATTTTGAGCATTCAGGACAGCTGTTACTTTGTACGAAGCAATCAGTTTTGCTATTGACTGTGCTAGGTATCGCGGAGTACCGAGAGTTACACACAGGAAGTCAAAACAACAAATAAGTTAATACGAATAAGTTACATGATCAAAATAGAATCTCTGTTTGCTTACTATACGTAAAATAACTAATCATAGACACGAAACAGCACACTTAATTAAGCATAACTAAAATACTCTTAAATATGGAAGAAACAAAACAATGTAAGTGTTCGCATAGTTTGGGCTTCATTCGTCTACCGCGAGCGTCCCAGTCGTACACGCGTCAGTTCCCTTAGTGGCCGCCAGGGGCGCTTCATAGCTGTCAATGTCACACTAGACAAAACATAGTCGCTGACGCACTGTCGGTAGACACGGGCGTGCCAATAGCAAAAACTGGCTGATAGCACTGTCGGTAGCTCATTCCACTCAGCACATTTAAACCCAAATGTACAATATATTACATACTGTTGCAAGCTTCCGTGCAAAAACATCATTTTAAAATTTAACACATGTCACATTTCGCTTTATCGTTATTAATTGGGTTTCTAGTAAAAAAGGTTTTTATCAAATGCATTTAAAAATGTCCTTATATAACTAACGTAGGTATGTTGTTATGTGTTTAGGGCGCAGCAGGCCCCCGAACGAAAACTGGATACCGGACACAATATTTAGGTTAATTTGTAAACATCTGAGCTTGGGTCGAGTCAATCCTGTAGAAATATTTTAAAAATATACATTAATGTACACAATTGTAACACACCCAATAATCAAAACATAAGATAAAAATAATAATAATAAATAGTCCACATATAACAAACCGGTTTGTGGTGAAGAACACCGGTATCAAGTCACCGTCGGGGACCCTCGACGCATTCCCATACATGATAATAATTAGCTACAAATATTATACAATATACGAAAATTATCAATTGCAGATTTATATTTATTTTATTACACAATAAATTAACTCATCTAATGTGCCAATATAAAAATTAATAATAAATAAATAAAATTTGTAAATCATTTGAACTTTATAGGTTAGTGGCGGTCTCCGATAGCAGTCCATTATGACTTCCAATGACAATATCACCTCGCAACTACATTTCAGTTTATAACATTAAAATTGTTCAAGGGAAGGTCGAGCCAGGCCATAGGCTACAAAGAGACATCGCGTCGGAAGAGGCTATTCGGCTGAACCGAAGCCGGTCACAAGAACATCTTACCTGGCTCGGTTTGCTTTCACTAAACGTCATAGAAATAGTTGAACCGCACGAGGCCAGCCACCGACCCGCATCTTGGACTAGTTTGTTCAAATCCATTCCTCTGGACGTAATTGTATACTAATGTAGTTGTATATTATGGCAACAAACTTTACAAAAATCTTAAAACAATGACTAAAAGCAGCCCGCGTTCGTGGTCGCCCGCGAGCTAATATAAAATGCACAATATTCATCAATATAGACACATACATAAACTGTGGATTACCTCATCATAAAAAAACATGTCAAAAAGATCCCGGGACGACCCGGGGCCGGCCTGTACGCCTTACAATCTAAACCTTACTTCTCATAACCTTAAGGTGAACAACGTCCATCGGTCGAGCGAGCTCAGTTCGTGGATACAGTACACATTCCGCCATGGAGTGATCACAGATCGGTGTCGGCTGGCCCGGCGTCACCTACACGAGGTTGTACTCCTTCAGGTTGGACTGTAGGATGGTGTCTTTCACGGCGGCGAATACGAACCGAATATTCTCGGTGTCTGCAAGCATAACGCACGATCAACCATCTGTTACGGCTGAATTTGCACAATACTACTAATTCAATTTCTAGCCCTCAAAATAACTGCACTAAATAATTTGAATCTTCTAACCGAAACTTGTTGGCCAATTTATAATGTAGAATATATTTGGTTTTACGCTAAAACGAAAATAGGATTCAACATCACTTATTGAACGTCAAAAAACATTCAAAATAGTGTGCCTCAGTTTTCCTGTGTTTAACTACATAACAAATAAATATTAGCGGCAGGAATCTACATTTCCATGCTTCTACATGCACAGCAGTCGCGCCCTTAATAGGGATTTAGAGCACTCCAATGGACAATAACTCTCTTCTTTAAGGATTTATGTGTTTTAAGAAATGATGTCAAATGAAGATAGAAATAAAGTTAATGAAAAAAAAAAGAATAGGCGCACAAACCGCACGCCAAATATGGATTCTAAGGCTCGAAATTTTCAGGTTGGCTGTTATAACAAAAACGAAATGAGCTGGAAACCGCTCTTTTATACCCTCGTTGTATGAATTGGCGCGATCATTGTGATTGGTCGATTGATGTAACGTATTACCCCCGGAGGAGATACGTTACACTGGCCAAGAGACCAAATTTGTTCATTCAACAATGAAAACATTTTATTTTTGTGTTTTATTATTTCTAATTGTTCCATCACATTCAAACGGAATCATTTTTCACATATATGTAAAATATTTAAATTATTATTGTCTCAGAGTGAGTGACCGATGTCAACTTAATGTTTCGCGAAATGTGATTGATATCATATAAACTTTTTTTTTCTTTTAGCATGTAACCTTCACAATCCAATAGGTGCCCACGACGCTCGAGTTAATACCTACTTAATCTCTTGGGCTCCCCTATCATTATATGTATCAAATGACATTAATTTGCAAACATTGACATTTATTTTTTCAAATGAATTTAAATGCATGTCACTCTGTCAGGCTATCCAGCAGATCTATGGTATTTGCTACTAGATCCATCCTATAATTTAAATGGCGCTTATTTGCTAGATAACAGTATTTATACACTGTGAAACCCAAATGATGTCTTATTCGATAGATAAGTAGCAAATAGCCTATTCGTAACTTTACTTAGACATTGTGAAACAGCCCTTAGTAGAATAGTTTAGTTTGTAGATAAAATATATATAATAAAAACGTTTATACATATTGATTCCAGTAAAAGCGTTTTTTAAGCAAAAGAGCGAACCATTGCATAAATCAATCAAACTATACATACAAACATAAAAAATACAATGCAACAACGGCTTACCTTATCATGCTTTTAAGGTTTCTTGAAAAAAAAAAGTATTAAAAATAAAAGCGTAATTTATTATGAAAAATATTTATTACTAAACAACTTAGTAGTAGGAATAAGGTCAAACTCATGCTAAATTGAATTCCTTCAGCGCGGATTGCATAATTGTGTCCTTTACGGCACAAAACACTAATTTAATATTTTCCGTGTCTTTAAAAATATCCAAGGCAGCATGCAAAACACAAAAAATAAATAAAAGAAACCTGTAAGTAAAGTTGAGTGCAAATAGCCAGGCTGAACACTATTTAAGAAGGTACATAAATACATTCATCAAAGCAAGCAGTAGCTATATACAGGTTGGCCGAGAAGTTGACCACCAAAGCTATGATGAGTATACGAATCACCCTATAGTACGTTCTACGATTTTGCGTAGTTTAGGAGATAATAATTTTTTTCCCCTTTTATCCGCTTTTTTCACCTCTTGGTTTAGGACTTTGTTATAATTTTTTTGAACACTTTTAGTTAATTTTTTGTTGATAATTATTAACTACAGTTGCAATAACCACATAAGAAACTATGAATATAAAATAGTTTAGACAATGCGGAACTAGTTTAGAATTGAGTCGTAAGTTCAAGATAACTGCTCCAGCTAAATTCATGAAAATGTTCAAGGTATCAAAGAAAAAAATGGGGAGCCTCTATGGCTTCTAACTATTTTTATAAACTTCCCAGAACATTGGCCAATAAAATGAGTCAAATTAAAATTTTAGCTTTAGACGTCAACTTCTCGGCCATCCTGTATATTTGCGTACTAGTGTCGTATTATTAATTAAATTAACCGTACTTTTGATAGAAATTTAAACAATTAATTAATTAGAAAAAAATAATCCTTACATAATCTAATATATATAAATTACGTGACACGTGATCCGCGATGTACTCCTAAACTAATGAACGGATTTAAATGGGGTTTACTTCATGGAGTGCAGTTTAGTTCAACTTGAGAGATAGGGTAGTTCTTATTTTGATTTGGGACTCATAATTATTTTTATTTCCAATATTTGTTATGTATGAACATATTTTCTGTGAGAGAATTTATTGACGCACGGTTTGACAGATCTGCTGTGATACAATTTCATTATAACAACAACGAGCATATGTTACGAATGATTCTTGATGTTTTGAAACATTATTGGCAAATTCCTATAAAACAGTATTTTGTTTATTATCTACAGAACAACGTGTGGGGTCAGCTAGTATATTATATGAACTGGTAAACAGAAAATCAATACATAAAGATCGTTAAATCGTGTCGGTTGTTGTTGACTATTCGAAAAGTAAATGTACCTTACGCAGGCATTATTATCATCATGCTCCTATTCTTTTCTATTATTTGGTGTTTTTTTGATTGCGATGTTTTAGGCTGGGTTGAATTATATTAGCTGATGGATAGCTAAGGTTTAAGTCAAATTTAACGTTACCACTAACGCGGACTGCGGAATGTGTTGCACCATCGTATTCCTTGGCCTAGTTAAAGTTAAAGAGTCAAATATCATAGTACAAGACCCCACTTATCGATTCTGCAGTTATGTGTTTTATTGATAAAACTAATTGAAGTGATATCTTTTTAGCGGCGTTGAGCACTTTTCTTGGGACTAGTATAAGATTTTAAACTCGCGTCAGGACACGTTACCTGATCGAAAATTCGTAATACAGTAGTTGAAATTATGGATGAAACAAAATTTTTCTGAGAGATAATTTTTTTATGCAATATAAATTGTCATTTTTGTGTACGATAGCGCAATAAATTAATCTTTTATATAACCACATAAATGCTAGTACTTTTAATACTACGTAAAAATTCGTTTTATCAAAAAAACACATATCTGTAGAATCGAGCAGTGGGATATTAGGCTATCAAGTCAATATCGAATATTTATTTGAAACTTTTGACAGGTTGCTATTAACAATAGCTTTAACCGGCGCAGATTGGACGGTTACGGTAAAGTTATGACGTCATCTTAAAATTGTCAAATAGTGCAACACATTTTTTACTGAAACCAACCCAGCTTTAGATGTTAAATGAAAATTAAACATTAACGGTGTCATTAAAAAAAAATTAAGACATGGCTTAGACACGTGTTTTGTTACACAGTCACCTAAATTTATATTTACTAGGAAATATTTTTTAATAATAATTGCTAACAACGTCAGTGACCAAGCATAAAAATAACGACTTCTAAAATTGAGTTTATATTTCTCTATAACAAAACCGTGTTTAACTAAAACATTTTTAAGCACAACATAAACTGAAGTGTAAAGGAACGGAACGCAATTTTTGTCAGCTGTCATCTATCTGTCATCATATAATCTAATATATCGAATATGATCAATCCGTTAGACAAGTTTCTACTCGTCATTAAATATAAGCAGTGTCTAAGTCAGTGTCAGTGTGTGTGATTGTTGAACGCTAAACAACACACAGATTTGTAACAGAACTTTTTTAAATCAAGTGTTCAACACACGTTTAACTTTTTTGTAATATCAGGGTAACTGTCTATATAATAAACGCAGTGTAAAGTTACTAGAAGTTTGAAACTATTTATGTGTTATTACAAAAAAGTTAAACATGTACACGGACGAGTAAAAAAGAAGGACTCCGCGCCGTGATATTAGCAAGTGAAGCACCGTTATGCTAGTGTGTGTGCGGTTACGGGGGATACTAGTTACACAATTTTTTCTCTCTTAAATAATGTGGGCACAAATACTTATATAGTATCGTTTTTACACTCTTTCACAACGCACGACGGCATTTTTAAAATATTTATTGAGACGTAAACTGATCTGTCACAGACGATGACAATTCTCATAATGGCCGCCTATCGGCCTGTAGTAGTGTAAGTGTGTGGGGCTATATATTTACACGTTAACCGGCTTGTTTTGGTGCTTCACAGTTATGTAGGCGAGACAGAGTTCTTCTTTTTTACGTCGTCCGTGCCCGATTATTTGAATTTGGTTGAAGATAACTTGCTACTTCGCTCATCATGGCAAAATCAACTGGCCGCGTTGCGTTGGAGCCGCGCGCCGTAGGGTTGTGCGTCAAATTGAAAGCCCAAAACTTTGGTACACAAAATATGTACAAACTCAAATGCTTTAAATTTACATTACTTAGAACTAGCGACGAACCAGCACCATCTCACGCTGATCTCGCTGAAATACTGCTGCTCCAATGACAGAAGCGCGGTCAATCGCTTATCGATTAGTAAATACTACTGCATTCTCCTACAGACCTGCTACTTTTAGCTGTGATTAGCAAGTGGGCGAGGGACACGCATGTCGATAACGAGTGTCTCTCACGCACCTATGATATATTGCTAGCGAGTATCGAGTGTTTGACAACATAAGTCATAATATAATCATAATTAATGTCTAGCGTAAAACCAAACAATGTAATAATAGCCAACAACACATATGAACAATAATAAATATAAATACGTACCGTGTTGTACATTTCATCATACTAGGAGATAGTGATTTTGAGGACTAAATAATTGAAATACAGGTAAAACTCTGCCACTATTTGCATTGTTGAAACACCTTCCGGGTCATCTGATGGTAGTTTATCGCAATACAACATGACTGTCACCAGCCATGCCAGCTGTCAGACTATACCATTGATATAACTTTATGTCATACGGTTTTGGAAACACCTCCAAGGAGCAATAGAGGGCGTGCATTAAAGACGAGAACAACACTTTTTTTCTTTTTAATATCTGCAATCAGTCTAGATGTGTTGGACATCTAGAATTGTGTGGGAAAAGCGGTCCATCGAGCTTTCTTCCCTTTACTTCAAGTCCAACTCGACAATGCTATTTCGCTTGAGTCTCTTTGGATAGTTTATAGTGAGTAACTCCACTGTCAATGGGTTTGGATGATTTGCTCTTTTGAGAACCACACCCTGGATGTGTTTGTAGATAATGTACATTTATAGCAGACGGACGGATTTATTATAATATATAATATTGTACAATCTTGTACAAACTGATCAGTGGGAGGCGCCTCGCAATACCTTTATTTATTTACGGTGTGTGTGGATTGATGCATCTACTGTACTTAGTAACTTTGTTTGTACTTATTAATTTACATTTACTTTTTTTTTTCTAGTCTTACGTAAGGCGTAGAACACCACTATACATATATTTTAATTAAAATGATTTGTAAATCGATGAAGCTGTAAATGTTGATTAATAGAGTGGTAATGAGTTTTTTGCTACTTCTTCTCATTAAAGCTCAACCTTTATGAAGTCGTAATTGTAATAGGAAAAGAAAACTTTTGACCTTCATAATTAAATATAAATAAATGTCATCTCCTTGACCTAAGTGAATAAAGTGATTTTGATTTGCTTTCTGAAGCAGTAATGTGTAAAGCATTACTGTGTTTCGGTCTGAATGGCACCGTAGCTAGTTAAATTACTGGGCAAATGAGACTTAACATCTTATGTCTCAAGGTGACGAGCGCAATTTTGGTGCCACTCAGAATTGTTTGGTTTTTCAAGAATCCTCAGCGGCACTGCGTTTTAATGGGCAGGGCGTATCAATTACCATCAGCTGAACGTCCTGCTCGTCTCGTCCCTTATTGTCATAAAAAAAATTCTTAATAACTATTTTACTCATTTACCCCAATTAATATGAGATAGTTATTCCATGGTGTGGATGCCATTCAACAAAATATAGAGTTTTCTCGTTACTTTCTTTAACTAAAAAGAAATAATATTAGTATGTACATATTCACTTTAAAAAAAATATAACGTCGTATTAAAAGTGAATTCATTCAATGATTGTCAACATTGACATTCCGGAGGACCGCACCAATTAAACAACATTCAGCGATGGATGGTAGAAAAAAAAGTGAGACATTACGTACCCGTCGCACAAGTGAAATGGGAATAAATAATCTTCTCGGCGTCCGGGTTCAGGTCGACGAACATTCGCAGGATGAATTCGCGCGCTCCCGTTGCGTCGCGTTGTGGGCCTGTCAAACTCGCTACTTAGCAATCTAGCACTCACACATACCTTATAGCTAGCAATCTAACTAGCAAATTATTGAATATATTAGGCTAATGTAATAGTAATTTATGCAACTGTTGAGTAAATTAGGGGTATTAAAACACGAATGTGGGTTTATCACACGAGGTGAAGCATAGTATGATAATAGTATCACATAAGTGTTTTAGTACTTACCTATTTATAAACAGTTGCATACAACACTTTATATACACCCATAATATGAATCATCTATAAAAGATTCTGAAACAGTTAGCTTACTGCTAACATTAAAAAAGTCAGTCATAGTAACCATTACATAATCCAAACGATTGTTGTAATGTTGTACAGAAATTCATTACAACACTCGTTTGGATGATGTAATGGTTATTAGGACATTGGGTGTTTTAATGTTGGCATTAAGCTAACTGTTTTAGAATCTTTAATAGAGGATTTAAAGCATCGGTGTAGATGAAGATATAACCCGGCCGCGAAAAATTTCGGTCACCGACCTTGCTGTACTTCGCCATTCACAATATTCGTTTGTTCCAGCTGGGCCCCCGTGTGAGTGAAACGAATAAGACGCGCAGTAAAAGGTAAATGTGCGAAATCATGTTATGTATTGTAATACTTAAAATATGAAAGTGAACTCAAAACAACACACACGTTCTAGCAATGTACATGTCACAATATATCTACCGTAGCGACTAGCTCAAGTATGGCGTGTCACACTGTTACATATATCAACCTGTGGCTGTCGTGAAGTGTGAGTAACACGTTCTGTCGGGATCAGGATTCTCTTTTAGATATTTTTTAAGTATGTACTCCCGCGCTGGTACCGGGTCACATTTGGGACCTGGGAGTCACATAATATCAACAAATATGGTGAACTTATCAACTTGATCTTCACATAATAATTAAAACTCAATGAGAATATAGTTATATTGTAATTATTATGGCGGGCACTCACTATATATTTTATTAATTTGATTTGAACTGGACGTTCGTGTGTCGTGAATTGGGAAATCAAAGACCAATTAGGGACAAGTGGATAGATTGATGTACTATTAGTCTATTCGGTCTGAACAGCGCCGTAACTATTGATATTACTGGGCAAATGAGACTTAATATCTTATGTCTCAAGGTGACGAGCGCAATTGCAGTGCTGCACAGAATTTTTGGGGCTTTTCAAGAATCCTGAGCGGCACTGCATTGTAATATGCAGGGCGTATCAATTACCATCAGCTGAACGTCCTGCTCGTCTCATCCCTTATTTTCATTAAAAAAAAGTGTTAAGTGTCAATGTTTCAAGAGTTTCTCGCCGCCTCCGCAGTTCTACGATTCATGCAATTAGATCGAAATATCGACATCAAATTAATAAAATATATATCGTGAGTACCCATTATAATCACAATTTCAAACTTCCGCGATGATAAAAGTTTAAAAAAATATAGTTATATCTAAAAATAACAATTCTGTGAGAAGTTTTATATCTTTATAGGGTTTAAGGGGTCAGCAGACAACATTTATTCCTCTTGAGACAACCTAATCGCAAGAAAAGTGGCAAGATAAGGTGTCAAATAAATTACCACGTGACAAGGGTATTATTAGATCCTTAGATAATTATCTATTCGTCTAGATAGAGTCTGTTGCTGTTAGAAAACCAATAAAAATAGACAAGGACTTTAGTGTGCGTGTCAAGCTACGTCTTACACTCGCGATTTGTATGACACTTTGTGTTAGTGTGCCTGAAATGCTCAAATTCAGTTCAGTTCTAAAATCAATTTATTTTGACGTTTTCACAGCTGTCATAGTCTATCTAAACGTATAAATGATCTAAGATTAGATCACTACACACAAAATACACTCGAAAGTTTTAAATAAAGGAATCAAACTTGTAAATGACCTTATGGTATATGATCACCACCATTGCTGATAACCGGAGCGCCCTGTAGAGGCATTGCCGGCCATAGTAATAATTAACCCGAAAGACGCTCACCTTCGTACTCCGGAAAATAGTCTACCAGATGTGAATACATGATCTTCTCTTCTAGCAAATCCTTTTTGTTGAGGAACAGAATTACCGACGAGTGCTGGAACCACGGGTATGTGATGATCGTCTTGAACAATGCCTTTGACTCTTCCATTCGGTTCTGGAAACATTGGATAGACAAAAACGGTTTAGATTCATTGATAATAAGTTAATAACATGGCTGGGTGGCCACCTCACCATGATGAGTGACACTACGTTTTTAAGAATCAATCGCTTTTTTTTTAAGGAAAAGGAGGACACATGAGCGTATGGGTCACCTGGTGTAAAGTGACCGCCAACCGTATTCTCTTGCAACACCAGAGGAATCACAGGAGAGTTGCCGGCCATTAAGAAAAGTGTAGGCACTCGCTTTTTTGGGAACACCGCACGAGGAAGCTCATTCCACAGCTTTATAGTACGTGGAAGAAAACCGCACTGTGGACGAACGCCACACATCCAGATGGTGGGGATGATATCTTGCTTTATGGCGTGTCATACGAAGGTGGAATCAGGTGAAACAGCTCTCGTTCATCTCGTTGTCATTTTTTTTCTATTTAAAAAGGGCAAGACCTCATATATACAGGATAAATCTATGATAATAATAAACGATCTATGTCAGGACATCCAAAGGAGGGATTTTTATATGAGGATGGCGAGTACCAATGATCAACGAACTTAGCAAAAAGGCAGTGTAATGCGTCTACAACGGTTTGTCTTATCACGGGAGTTGCTTGTTCTGACACGTCTGACGGAAGGGTCTGAAGAGGAAATGACTTAACGAATCTCGAAAGTACAGACAACGATTTGCACCGCTTCGACCCGTATGCACATTACAGAAACTGACACGGAGAGTTAAGGATGATTCAGTGAACCCATGAGCTACTTCATATAAAATAATAATATAGCGGCCCGGTGAAACGTGGATCATCGTTCAAACTTAAAATAGTCCGGTACCAAGTGATGATCGTATTGCTGTATCAGTGGAAGGTCACCAAGTCCATCTGTCATCAACTCCAGATTGTCCTTCACATATGCTTTCGAAATATCCTCGGTATTTACTGGCCCGACAAAATTCGATTGGAGCTGGATAGGCCCATGCACTCCGAAGTGATTCCAACCTACATAATATTTACCGAAATAAACTCTGGACCTTCAAGAAAAATGCAAACGTGGCCATCCTAAACGAACATGGCGGTGGAATGTAATTGACGAAGCGAAAGAAATCGGAAAGACCTGGGCCTTGATTTCACTCAAGAGAGATGCTCCTGCTAGAGGTTACAGAAACCTTAATGAATCGTTGTGATTAAACCTTTGGACCGGTATTAGGCATAAAAGGCATTGTCTCAAACTGATTCCTTTAGAATTATTATGATGTCATTTCTAATACTACTACCGCTTCGAAAACGCCGCAAGAGACTCTCATTATAAAATACATATTATTTACTTTTCAGACGGGTTTGATTAGGGTTGCGGACGGCGGTTTTTAAATCTCTCAATTAAGTTTAATATATGTTTAACAATGAAAGAAGTCTTATTTAGTTGAATAGTTCTATCTTCAACATTCAAAGTACCCATCGTAGTAAGCGTAGATAACGCAATATTGTTAAAAATCAGCGGAACACGTGGTTTAGAATACAATATGTATTATAATTCTTAGAACTCATTGTCTACTCATGTATTTGCATTTCCGTTTGTGTTTTTCTTATAAAATAAATAAATAAAACATCCTTCCGCGTGGCGTAGCCGTGCATATACAGCGTGTATAAATTTAAATTTACGAAATAATTAATGTTAGAGTTAGAGTTCAGTTCGCTCGTTTAAACCCTTAAACAATGTTTTATTTAAATATACATCAAAAATAATCTACATATAACAGTGTAGGTATATGTTTATGATCTACATGATTACATAATATGACTCACCTCATTTTCAGACTCGAATAGAATTTGATCATATTCACTAAGAGCTACTAAGAATATGATGGATGTGACATTTTCAAAACAATGGATCCACTTCCTTCTTTCGGATCTTTGTCCACCGACGTCCACCATCCTGTCAATTAATAATAAAATTACTAAGAATAATTATTAATTATTATACTATAGTTGTATTTGTATAGAAAATAATACCACTCCAATTTATATTTATTATTATATTTTTAAACACACTAAGTAAAGCGCCTATTAAAATATGATAAAAACGGTCATTTTGAAACACAATTCGCAATAATTGAAGATTCAGTAGCAATTTTGTACGCCAAAATGGGCGGAGGTACATACATTACAGTGCAGTCACACGGGCGTTGATAATGAACGGTGACAGTCAACTCAACAGGATTTTGTATATTGCTATATTCTTGCTAATAATGTAAAATAACACGAAGCGTATATTAGTAACAAAATTTGAAAGATGCCACGCACACAAGCATCTTTACAAATAGCCAATACACACTACAATATAAAGTTGACGTAATAAAAAAGCTATTGTTCTAAGGTAGAACGGTATCTAGTTGGAGCGCAGCGGAGACCATTACTTTCTCTAAGATTTATTATTAATTTTTTGAAAAGCTCATGACAATGATTGATTAATTGACATTCTTAAAATTCCGTTAGGTACATGAAAGTGTGATGATAGATTTTGTGATAATTTTCGAAGAAGTGCTATTTACAGATATATAATAAAAAAATTATAAAATATGAACTAACATTTAAAGCCATTAAACTTATAAGATATAAGAAAGTTTTATTTTAATATATTCCTTTCGCCAAACGGAACGGAGCTGCCTATAACGGCCGTTCCCAATATACTATCTACAGATAGAGATAAAATACTACCTTCTACTGTCAGTAATTAGCTGTCAATATTCTGAAGCTGTCCCAATATACTCGATAAGTCATTCTTATCGCCTTATATTGGGACGCGTGAATTGCAAAATCCATACAAACTTCTATCGCTGGTAAGCTATACGTCATCCTATTGACAGACAGCGTGTACGGATAAGGTGAGTTACCGTAGACAAGTTTATTGGGATGGAGAAGTCAACGATAGTTACGATTTTTATCTCAAGTAAGAGATAGACTGTCATCTAGTAAATAAACATAGCGGTGAAGTGACTGTTAAACGGAATCTGTGTTACTCGGAACCTTTATGTAGCCAACAATTATTTATTTATCCTATGACAATTTGCTAGTTTACTTTTAAATTGTGAAACAGTGCCTTAACTAGCACTTTCATGCACATTACAGAACAGTTTTAATAAAAGGTTACATAGGTTGCATGATCATAAGGTATTGTTTCAACCTTAGATCATTTACAGCCGTTTTCAATAACCTATCTATGCTTAGTTTAACTTACTAGTAGTAGACAAATATATCCTCTTACGCTGACTTATATTTCAATAAGCTATTGACAGATAGCATTGGAACATATTGGACATCATTATGGACAGATAAGATCCAGTCATTAAACGGTGACAGCAATGTATCCGTAAGGTAAAACTAAGGGTAGATATGTTATTGAAAACGGCCGTTATACGTCTAGATAGACAATGAAAGCTGTGAAAACGTCGACAAAAATAGACTTTAGAAGTAACCTCTATTCTGAGCAATTCACGCACACCAACACAAAGTGTCATGCAAACCGCGAGTGTAAGACGTAGCTTGTCACGCAAAATAAACAAATATTCCAGGCATGTTTTTATCCTTTGTCTAGCAGCAAAAGAATCTATCTAGACGTATTAATTATTTAAGATTTCTACGGTTGATTACTACGGTTCGAAGCTTACCTTGCTTGAAGTACAACGAATTTCCGATCATAAAAACTCTCAAAATGCACATTCATATAAAAACTATAGTAATTTTAGCCTACAGTAGTGGGGTTAATACAAAGTGCCGAAAAATAAATTAATAAAACATGCTATGAAAAGTTGAAGAGTTTACAACTAAATGTGAAAAATTATGAGTGAAAGGGAATAAACATACGAAATTCTTACAAACCTTCGAATGTAAAAAAACATACGAAAAGCAGTATCCTCTGTAAAGTCAATCTTCGGCATTATGACCAGAACGTAAACGTAACATCGAAATAGTTATCTGACATTCGTACGAAACAGATGTCTTCTGCCATCACCAACATCACAGGATAAAAGGTATATAAATAAATGAGTTTTAAACCTGGAGACGAACGTGGTTTTGTGTGTGTGTGTTATATTAAAATATCATAAGTATACACTTTAAACTTTTATTTATTTGTTTTGTATACTGCCTGAAACTCCAATAAGCCCATTAATTATTAAAAAGGACACTCATGGGCGGCATAAAGACGAAATATCTCTGCCGAGTCGGGGTTAATATTATCAAAGAATATATAGAAGTACAAGTACTCCGCATAATCAAAGAAATAGGGACTCTTGCGGTCATACAATAAAGTGTAATTTAGATCACACCGCGCTACTAACCTACATTTTTATACACCTAGAAGTTGCCTCTCTTTCTATCGCGTGACTCTTAGCTCTTCTGACGACATTAGGGTTGTCTTCTTTACTTAAAACTGCACCTACCCTAGTATAAGGTCAACTTATAACATGCACAGATTTTTTCACAGCAATATACGTATGTAATGTTAATTTTAAATCAATATTCTTTCGTTGTAATACCTACGTTAGTTGCAGATAGTAATGTATCGTTCCAAGACCACGACATAGTCAAACCTACTTAGTATATAGGAAATAAATAGGAAGCTATCATGAATGGTAATTTCATTATAATACTATTCACTTTAAATTAGATTGTTTCAGCGTCTTTAGGGAGCTTAAATTTAATTTGGATCGCAATGACCTTTAATATATGATAATTATTTTAGTGCCACAATTAATTATATTTTGCTTTTAAACTATGTCAGTTCAGCTCCAAACTTCACACAATGGGGTCACTGAAAATCAGTGTTGTGCTCATAATGTATGGACACAACTATAACTGAGTGGACTCCAGTTTTGGAAAACCACTGCCACATCAAGTTTTGCTTTTGTTTCTTTTGTATTAAGTAAGTTAAGTATTAGTTAATCTAATTTGTTCTATATTTTGTTCTAATAAACATTTTTGTGTGAATGTGTCAGTTTTTCTTTCAAAATAAATTCATTTTCATTTCATTTCATTAATATGCTTTGCTTTATTTATGTTTCTCCATTTTTAAAATATCGGTCGGACCGGTGAAATAGGTAACGACAAAGCTCGGTCGTGCGTCACTGCTTGCTCGTGAGTCCCTACTGGCTGGTCTACTGTGTAGAGGCCGCCGCGTGAACTTAAGATTTCGAAACCTACACGGGGAGTGAGACAGGCTTGCATGAAATATAATCAAATACAACAAAATTTATAGAATTAGGCGTTACTTTGCGGAAATCCATAATTATACAAATGATTTGAAGTTTTTTTTTTATGTTTTCTTTAGTGTTAATTCCGCCAATATTTGTTCTGAAAACAATTCGACACATGTTTCGCCTCTACACGAGGCATCCTCAGGACGTGTTGTCTCGCCAAAATCTGGCACGAGGAGTCTCGAAGCCAGAATCGTCCAGAATCTCTTTATAACGTCACCAAGTTTTACTAAAATAACACTTCTAAATGAACTGCGATCATTCGAATAAAATTGAAATATTGTTGACCATCTTCCATCTTTGTTGTATTTCACGTAATAAATTATGGTAAACACCAGCTTCACATCTCGTAGAAATCCATTCTCGAACCCAAATTGATCCATTTTTCTTATTCAACAGGAATATTATTAATGCAGCTGCCACACGTGCACGTCTTGACAGTTCCTATCGCGACACTCGTAAGCTCTCGTATGTAAACACCTCCGCGATAAGTTGCGAAAGTATTATCCGCGAGCTTCTCGCAAGACATAGCAGAAATAAATTGCAGGAATTAGTAAAACATGTAAACACTATTGCAAGAACTCATGCAAGACTTCCGCGAGTTTTCTTGCATGTGGAAACGTGGCCTAAGTCTTGTTGAAGGTTTACTTTCGATTAGATTTGCATCTAATAGCCCAAGATCCCACCGGTCGATTCTGAAGATACGTGTTTTTTTGATAAATTAATTTTAAATGAACGTTTAGGGACTATGCCATGTATTACCGATAGGTTTGCTATAAAAGTTTGGCCGCAATTAGGTACCTGTAATTTATTTCAGGATAATTAATTTTCTGATGTAAATTGTTCGTCATTATATAAAATTATATAAAAACTTCGATATTGTATTAAAATAAAAAATGATGACTATAAATAATCTAATATATAAAATTCTTGTGTCATGGTGTTAAACATTGAACTCCTCCGAAACGTCTTAACCGATTCTCATGAAATTTTGAGTGCATATTGGGTAGGTCTGAGAATCGGACAACATCTATTTTTCATCCCCCTAAATATTAAGGGTGGTCCACACGAAATTTTTCTTTTAATTTTTTTTTAATTTGCTCGTTTATGAGTCAGCATTAAAAAATACAAAAACTTTTCACTCATCTACGATCAACAGTTACTTTTTTATCGAGATTTTAATATTGGCAATACAACGTTTGCTAGGTCAGCTAGTTAACAATAAAATTCCTGTTTACATTGGCAAACCTAACGTTGCGGCTAACTGAGAGCTGGCAAGCACTTTTTTTTATTTAAATAATTTCCTTTAAAATGACATAAATGAGAATAAATGCCTTCAAACGGAAAGTACATTATCTACTAAATGATTCATGCCAAATTCGTGTGCTTTATTGGTATGCTATGCTGAACCTAGTACGTATATGCCAAGGAACAAATACAATGGATTTCTTTCAACAATAGGTCTTAATTAAATATATAGTGAAGCACAATACGCCTCTTTTTCTCAGATCATAGTAAAATTATTTTTATAGATAACTAGCTGACCCAGCAAATGTTGTATTGCCGATATCAAAATCGCGATACAAAAGTAAGTGTTGATCGTAGATAGGTAAAATTTGAAGTTGTATGTATTTTTTAATGCTGACTCATAATAAAACAACTTTAAAAAAAATGGTCAAAAAAATAAAAAATAAATTTCGTGTGGACCTCCCTTATCATTTAGGTGGATGAAAAATAGATGTTGTCCGATTCTCAGACCTACCCAATTTGCAATCAAAATTTCATGAGAATCGGTCAAGCCGTTTCGAAGGAGTTCAATGTTTAACACCATGACACGAGAATTTTATATATAAGATAATATAGATATAGATAATAATACCATCGGTAATTTATGACTTGTTTTAAAAATGTGTGTTCCCCTGCTAAACAAGAAATCCAGGTTTTCTTTCCTAAATAATAAAAAAACCGATTATAAAATCAAAATAAATTACCTAAATGACAGACAAAATTTCCAAACCCGTCCTAGAAATCTGAAATCGAAAAAATATATATTTACAAAAATCGTATATTACAAAGTTGAATTTTATTCTATTCTGAATGAATACTAGGTATTTTATACGTAAAGTTGTGTTTTTAATTGCGTTTTCAGCCATGAAAAACTTGCAACTTGGTCTATTGTTTCATCGTGTAAAAATACAGTGTCAATATCTTTTTTGAATTTTGTGACATACTCAAAAATTAATTATTAATTATTTTGTAATTTTGATGATTTACATGTATAAATTTAAATTCTTAATATAAATTTAATTTTGTTTTAGTTACTTTAATAATACCAATCGCAAATAGCATATTGTTAACTTGTAGGTATGTAATAAATATCTAACAAGCGAAGCGTAGTATTAACGTTTGCAAAATGCTCACATCAACTTTATCTTAAAATATTTATATTTTTATTATATAGAAAAAAACACCTTCAATAGTCTGACAACTTCGTGCGCGACCGTCCTACGGGGTGACAGACGGTGCGGTTAGCGGGGTTACAGGTCACAACACCACCCTTTAGTACCCCGTCCCCGCCCGTCTGTCACCCCGTGGGACGGTCGGGCACGTAGTTGGCGGAATATAGCAGGTCGTTTTGAATGTTTCTATTACGTTTCCAATAATCTTGAATTTTGACTCATTGTACATGCTAGATCTTAATAAGACAAAACTTTAAAAAATGAGACTAGGATACCAAATACGGTTTACCCCGACGTTAATAGGATTTCATCTTTTTTACAGGTTTTCAGGATAGGCATCTTTGTTCATAGTCAATACTAAGTTACCCAAAATCTTGTTGGGGTATAAGGTCCCGGATACTTTTCAGATGAACAAAAAATGGAGGTTACCTGGTTTGGAGAAACAGTTGCTAAAATTCGTCTTTGTAACATGTGCATTTTCAATTGGATTCCTGTCGGGCAGGCCGATCCATAACATCATGCTCCCGAAACGCGGTTGTGATGAGCCGGGCATTGTCGTGCATGAGTTGGAACTCCGGACCCATTCACAGTGTGTGCGGGGTAATTACAGGTTCCACTACCTTAGTGTGGTATTTAAATGCAGTCTCGTTTCCTCTAATCCAAATCAGATTGGATTGTGCGCCCATACGAATTGCAGCCCAAACCATTATTGTACCACGTTGTTAGGATCTCTTGTGTATGTTGGAGACATCATTGCCTGTATGGAACTTGCCAAACTCTTACTCTTCGTGAATCTGAATAAAATCCAAAACGAGACTCCTAAGAAAAGAGTATATGTGACCATTGAACATCAGTCCATTCTAAATGTTCCTCAGCCCACAAAAGTATTCATTCGCGATTTCCACGCCGTAAAGCTGGAACTCTTGCAGGTCTACGAGAGTGAAGATCGGCTTCATTCAATCTTCTTCAAACAGTTTGTTCACTGATAAACAACTGGTGGTCGGTATGTAGCCACCGTACTATTTGCTTGGCCGTAATGTTAGGTTCTCTTCTGCCTATATTATGAAGAAAACGATCCTGTCTGCCCGAATGCCGTTACGCGACATCTCCCATGACACGATAACGTGCCCATAACCTGGAGATTACGTTTTAGCTGGTTGGTAAAGACACAGCAACTGCCCGTTGGCGTGTGCCTCTTTCCAATATGTTGGAAGCCAGAAACATGTACGCAATATCTATTTCTTTTCGGCTTTCACGTTCGAAATCTTTGATTTAACTTTGATGAATCTTTGAAAATGAAAAGAATAGCGATAGACAGGTTTATATAAAATTGCCGAGTCAACTTATAAAAATATGTTCAACAAACGCAGCAGAAATATATTTAATTTTTGATTGCTACTTAACCGGGATATCGGGATCTTAGACTATACTACCGAAACCGTCAACTTCGTGGATGCAGACGTGGACTCCGAAAACGAACAAAAAGTCTTGCGGCTCCAAAGTGGAGGCAAGTACCTACCTACTTCAATCTCTACGCAAGAAAAAGATAAATATAAAAGAGAAGAAATTGATATTATACACTGGCGTGGCGAGCGCTTGTACACTGGTTACCAAATGGACAAATTATTGAAAAAAAAAAATCCGAAGTGTTAAAACTTTTGGCGACAATCTCAAGGAATTGTGACGACGCTGCCGTCCTTAGGTTATTGTACTAAGAAATTTTGCACACAGTAAGTGATTCAGTACTGTACAACTAAAAACTAAATTTTAGGTAAAATACACACTCAACAATTATACATAAATGCAAAATTACAATGATGAGATCGTTACATCTTAATATATATACATCCAGTGTCCTGATGTTGTTTCCAGTGAACTCCTAAACGGAATTTAATGGGGATTACTTCATGGAGTGCAGTTTAGTCCAACTTGAGAGATAGGCGAGTTTTTATTTCGATTTGGGACCCATAATTATTTGACACATGGTTTGACAGTTCTGCTGTGAAACAATTTCATTATAACAACAGGGAGCATATTTTACGAACTTATTCTTGATGTTATGAAATATTATTGACAAATTCATAAAAAAACGTCTGTCGGGTCAGCTAGTAAGCCTATATAATCGAAGGTAATGCACAATCATAATTAAACTAGCGAATGTAAGTATATAATTATATTTAAAGATTTACCGCGGGGCAGCACCGCGCAATGCAACCCCTACCGACAATACGATCGACCTTGCTTACAATTAAGCAGATTACTAACGTAAGGTTTCCGCAGTTACTATAGCACAGATACTATAATAGTGGATAACGACATTCCGATTCTGAAACAAAATATCTTAACTTCCACTTTTTAACCGACTTCAAAAAGGAGGAGGTTATCAATTCGATCGGTATTTTTTTTATGTATGTACACTTATTATGATACTCTGAGATTTATGATCTGATTTACGATTTATTTAAAATACTATTATTTGTATGTGCTATATATTGATAGCTTTGAAGTCGGTGCCAAGCCAAATGTAATAGTAAGTACCTACACTCGCCACGCGTGACTTTGAGCGGGATTGCTTCGTCTACAACAAAACAACCCATGCGGACAGACACGCGAGGCCAGACAACCTAAATAGTTTTTGTTTTAGTTTAGGACTTGGCACCGACTTAAAACCTATCAATAGGTAGCACATATAAATAATAGCATTTTATTAATATTAAAGGTAAAGGTGTACTAAATAAAATTTTTACTTATTTGATACTTTTCAGTTTTTGAAGTCGGTTTTTTTAAACGAATTTTTTTTTTTATTGGATTGACAGTTGACCGTCGCACAACTTTTCGAGACTCATAGATAGATCATTTAAACGAGGAACTTTCTGGAACTTACATGGAAAATTTAAACAGTAGTTACAAGCCGTGGATATAAAGAGCGTCATGGATTAGAAACCTATAGCATTCTACAGGGTCACACCCCGGAGTGTTTCTCCGGACGTACCTAAATATGATGCCGTCTAGATCGAATGGGTATTCTAAGATGCCCGTGGTCGGCTGGCGGGCGCGAAGGATATCCTGTTCCGACGGAAGAAAATCCGGTTTCTCGATCCTCTCCAGGTCACTTAAGTAGCTGTAAATTCATGCAATAACTGAAGCACATGCACACTTAACAAATAAAGTGATTCATACTTGCCGTTGTCTGACTAGGGTTGAAGATTTTTGTTGGACACGCGATATCAACCCATAGTTTTGAAATCCATTTTTATTTATCAAAGAAAGGTTTTAATTAGAGGCAAGTAGGATTCACATGACATTCCGGTTAGAAGACACAGGTTCCCATGAGAACATAGATCATGCGCGCACATATACCCAGCGAAGCAAGCAATCCATGTCGGAGCGTGTGGGTTTACCTAAATCTTATCTCTTCCAGGTCAAATGGGTATTCAATGATGCCCGTTGTGGGCACTCTCACGCGCAGTATGTCTTGTTCTGTCGGTAAGTAATTTGGTGCCGCGACACGATCGATCTCCTGCAAGTAACTGCACAAACAACAATCCCTCAGTAGTATTCAAACTATACAATATTTTTTTTAAGAAAATACGAGACGAGACGAGCAGAACGTTCAGCTGATGGTAATTGATACACCCTGCCCATTACAATGCAGAGCAGCCCAGGATTCTTGAAAAGCCCAAAAATTCTGAGCAACACTGCAATTGCGCTCGTCAGCATGAGGCATAAGATGTTTAAGTCTCATTTGCCTAGTAATTTCATCTAGCTACGGCACCCGTCAGACCGAAACACAGTAATGTTTACACATTACTGCTTCACGGCAGAAATAGGCGCCGTCGTGGTAACCATAATCTAGCCGGCAACCTGTGCAAAGGAGCCTCCAACTGGTATTGGCTAACACTACTAGGTGACTCACCGAGCTTACAGCTTTAGACTCTACATCTAGCATGTAAATGATAGCAGTGTAAAGCTGTAAGTACTAAATAAGAATAAGAATTATTTATTCCATGCCACACACATAAAAATACAATCTAAATACTTAATTATATATTCCTAATCCTAACTTAACTAAATATGCTGTGTGGCAAAGGAAAAGGCCGATACTCAGCTTGTGTTGTAAACCATTACTGGCTGCAGCGCTGATTTTCAGCATCTACCTGGTTAACTGTCAATATTGGAATTGCATAACTGTAAAGATGCAATCTTCATAGTATTACCTAATAGCCCTGGCTTTTCATTTGACTATAAATATATACTAAATCTCAAATTCATTCATAAAATCAGAATAATACTTAGAATAACAGGAAAATCTAGCATAACAAAATATCAGGTACACTACCCTATTAGTGACGTAAATCTGACCATAATTATTAACAAACCGTCATGTAAACTTCAAGAATCAAGGGCCACCTTATTTCTAATGTATACTAATGGAATAGTCACTCGATTGTAAACAATATTTATCTACGCCCATGCTTTAAATCCTCTATTAAAGATTCTGAAACAGTTAGCTTATTGCCAACATTAAAAAACCCAATGTTCTAATAACCATTACATCATCCAAACGAGTGTTGTAATGTTGTACTGAATTTCATAACAACACCCCTATGTTTTTTTTCGATCCCTTCATGAGTAAAGAGTTACAACAGACAGCCACATTCTTATTGCTCGATGCGTGGTATCTGTATCAATTTCAAAAAAAGAACATTTTCGTTTACGCGCGTTTTTTTTATTGTTTTGTTTACAAAAAATGAGCGTTCATTTTAAACGCTGCAAAAGAACCTTATATTCGAGTGAATTTTAATTATTGCACTATACAAAATATAAATTACTACTAAAATAAATAATTGTTACATTAATACTTACTTTATTTGTATATAATCAGTAATGAATGATATTAGGTTACTACTAGGACTTGTGTTTTAATTTTAGCAGTAAGCTAACTGTTCCAGAATCTTTTAGAGGATTCATATTCTGGGTGTAGATAAAGTCTTGTATGCAACTGTTGATAATTAGGTATTAAAACACTCATGTGATACTATTATCATTCAGTTCAGTTACACGACAGTTGCATAAATTACTATTAAACCATTTAAAAACTTTACTTATTAATTTTGTAATGAAATATTGTCGGATACCTACTCATTAAAATTTTACAATTGTAAATTATTAGAGAGAGTTTCTTGCGCCGCTTCTTCTCTCTCAGAGCGCCATTTGATTTCCGAAGCGTTAGTAGTATCTAGTATATTAGAATTGACACCAAAAATTAGTCTAAATGAATCAATTTTGAGAAATTAAATGCCTGTTATTCCTTATTATAATAATAATATGTAATAAAAACAAATCTTTACTTGTGAACTTTAAACTCCTGAATATAGGATATTCTTGTAAATTTTGCAAATTTTGATAACGGGATAACTTAGATTTTTATAATCAATAATCAATTGAATATATATGTAATTTAACATATTAAATTATTGACAAAGTAATTTGTACTCAGAACTCTTAAGTAAAACATTCGATATTATATAATAGGTGTGTATCGATATGTTAATTGTTTATGGAAAATGTGACAACAGAATAAAATAATAAATATTATTTTTCAATACAATGGATGTTTGTTTTTTTCATTAACTTGTGACAATAACGGTTCTACAGACAATCATCAACACTATGAAATCATTGGCTCTAAATATTTATATTTAGACAAAATCTATCTATCTTCTTGAAAAGACACGTGGTCTGGTTGGAATTTATTAGTTGGGCATATTTAAATTGATGTTTATATCAATCTTCCTTCAACCAGACCTTACTTAGATTTTTGACTTCCCAATTTCAGTTTCAAGTTTTACTCCAGTGGCAATGGTCTATGTGTTATCAAGAATTTTAATGATGTTCAGCAATATAATATACAGTCGCGAGCAAAAGTCCTTTTTTTATGGAATAGGAGGACAAACGAGCGTACGGGTCACCTGGTGTTAAATGATCACCGCCGGCCACAATCTCTTGAAACACCAGAGGAATCACAGGAGCGTTGCCGGCCTTTCCTTCACTTAATCCGGGATAGCTTCTTAAATACTGGCTTGACTTTAATGAGTTCGGTATCAGTTGAAATGATGTCATGTTTATGATAAGTAATTAAAAATTTATTAAGTAAGCAAGATAGCGCGGAACCAATTTCAGGTAAGTGATTCCAAACTTTTGCTCGCGACTATAGTGTGATTCTTAATTAGCCACATTAAGTTTGAAGTATTCTAATTATTGTAATACACTATATAATACACTGGGTATTATTTGTATTAGGATTATAAGGATGTTTAGTAAAATAACCCAAATAGTTTATCAATGTCGTATCATTGACGATGTGGAAATACTATATATGACAGAATATCCATCTATATATCCTATAAAATGGAAGTCGGTGGAGACAGTCTTAATTGAACATGTATGTAACTACACAGACAGGCAATAAAAATTGAGTTCTAAAAAGTAAATTGTTCTGAATTCAAAAATGACAACAGAAACTCTACTATTACGGCCATTGGTATATTAATGATTTTAATTTTTTTATAAGTTGAACTAATTGAAATAAACTCACTATTTCGCCGAATCTGTTAGTTGGTACTCTCGCCTACGATCGTAGCACTCCTGAATGCCGGCGTCGGCCCACAGTCCCTTGATAGCCTCCACGTACGGACTCTCAAACGTTGTCACACTTTCAAAGTCGATTGCAGAAATTAACTCCGCCTGTTCCTGAAAATAACAATACAACCATTTTTTTTAGTGTGTCAAATTACTCTAACTAGCATGTCTTGTTATAAATACGATTCTTTTTCTTAATCGGTCCCTGACTGCTGATGATCGTGACTCCGTTCGCCATCACAATAAATGCAATTTAATATGCACAATGTCATGGTCCAGAACATTCCGGCCAAACCGCAATATATCATAGGCCCGGCTTACATAGCGCATCGCACTGCTGGACAGAAGCCTCCCCCAAAGATTTCCACGACGATCGGTCCTGCGCGTCCTCATCCAATCCATGTTGTACTATCCTACCAACACTGCGACTTCCGGTACGTGGTCCACATTCGGGGACTTTTCTGCTCTACCGGCCATCTGTCCATCTGTACGTGCCCTGCCCACTGCCACTTCAGTTTCGCAATCATTTCTGATTCGATCTCGCAGGGAAACTTCGAGTATAGCCCTCTCCATTGCCCCCTGAGCGACCATCAGCTTTCTCATCAGGCCCATAGTTAGCGACCACGTCCGCGTACCGTAAGTCATCACTAGCAACACACACTGGTTGAAAACCTTCGTCTTCAGACACTGTGGTATTTCGGACGAGAAGATTTTACGGAGCAAAGCGCATATCTGTATCAAATTACTAGGGACTGCATGATAATATATACGTAATGTACAAGGAGATCCATCCCTACGAAGTCTTGGACCTGACGAGTTGTATGAGTGTTCTTTGATAATCTATCAAACACATTCCTATTTGAAGCCGATTTGCTTTTATCGGAAGTATGTTCTAATCTAGTCGTAACAATCCGTCATTTGGAACGTAGGTACGCTCGGCTAGTATATAAATCTATGAATACATATTTCTTCGATGTCTGCGACAGTATTTAGTTGGTATCTAGTTTTTGGTATATTTTTACCGACTTCAAAAAAGGAGGAGGTTCACGATTCGTCGAAAGTTTTTAATTAATCTTATTCTAGTTTGTTACTTTTGGAGTTAGTGTCAGCAAAGGCATACATAGTTATACGTGAGATGTGCTTGAGTCGCACGCGCGACGAGAGGAGGCGAGAGGCTAGAGCGGGGCCGCGGCGGGAGGATACCGATTCCAAAAATAACAATAATCGTAACTAGAGTTTGGAATAGAGTTTGTAAGTCGGTTGTTTTTTTTTTTTAATTTTTTTATCTGTTATATATGCCCACTCAAACAAAATTCGGAGCATTCAGCTTCTTATCATATTTTATCAAGATATGTTTGGAGATCTGTACAATACCCACTATCATGTTTTTAAAGGCGTGTCCTTATTTTATATAATACTAATAATTCAACTATAACAAAATCCAGTTAGCGATGTAGCTAATACTATTTGGAAGAAAAGTATGGGGAGTTTAAATATAATAAGATATCTTATTATATGAGATATTTACAGGAATGTTACTAAGTGGTCGGTAATACTATATTTTGATGCCTTTGGTATTTTAGTAAGTGGAAGTCAAACAATCTTTATTCAATTAGGCTTAAAATAAGCGCTTTTGAATCGTGTTCAAAGTTAAGTTGTAAATATCTTAATATATATAAATTACGTGACACGTTGTTTGTCGGCGATGGACTCTTAAACTAATGAACGTATTTTAATGGGGATTACTTCATGGGGTGCAGTTGAGTCCAACTTGAGAGATAGGATAGTTTTTATTATGATTTGGGACCCATAATTAATTTTTATTTCCGATATTTGTTATGTATGGAAATAATTTCTGAGAGAGAATTAATTAACGAACCAATTTGGTTATATAACAGGAAACAATGACATTCTATACATAATATTATAGAACGTCATTGACAGGGACCATATTTTACAAAATAATTCTTGGGGTTATGAAATATTATTGACAAATTCATAAAAAAGGAGTATTTTATTAATTATTCACAGAACAACGTCTGTCGGGTCAGCTAGTTATATATTTATTGTAAGAGCACCCGCGTTTATTTTCTTATATATATATATATATGGACTACTACATAGTATAGCGCCTGTTGCAACACATACAGACATCATATGGGTCTTTAAAAATAATCCATAAAACAATATGAACACATTCAGTAGTTATACTTGTAACAGTAGACTCAGTAAGTCGAGACAGTACTTCACTATAAACCACCACTTACAACTATATAAGGCACGAATTCGGCCTCACATGGAGTACTGTTCTCACCTCTAGGCGATCACTCCCAATACCAGCTTCTTGCATTTGATCGCAAACAGCAAAGAGCGGCTCGAATGATTGACTCAAGTCATCTCCGATCGAATTGATTCTTTGGCGTTGCGCGAGTTGCGAGATGTGGGGTTCTCTCTGCACCTTCTACCGCATTTATCACGAGGAGGGGAGGAGCGGTTCGGGTTGATACCAGCAGCCGAATTCCACCAACGGACATTTCGTCAAAATGCTAAATACCACCCGCATCACGCTGACGTCTGGCATTCCACAACCGTGCGAATTGCAAGTAATTTCTTGCCTCGAACGGCCACTTTGTGGAATCAATTACCGACTGCTGTTCTCCCGAACCCAAACGACTTAGGGACCTTCACGAAAAGAGCATGCTCCCACCTTAAAGGCCGGCAACGGATCTCTTGACCAATGGGGTTGCGGATGTCTGTGAGCGCCTGTCTCACCTTATGTTGCACTCTTATTTAGTCCTACTAATATCTTCCCTTTCTTAGCGTGCGTCCGTGCAGAATGTGATGTCGCTATGCCAACTTAATGGCTGACAGGCTTGCCCTGCATGTTTCAGTATCACAACTCGATGACAATTGAATTAGCAGACGCCTCTGTTTATGACATGATTATTCTCACATTTTATTGAGATAAAACCTTTAGTTGCGAATGCAACGGGCACATACTAGTAAAATTCTATTTTTAAATAATTAATTGTGTAATTTGTCCTTTTACGTGCCATATAACAAAGGAATTTAAGAAGTCGAAGAGATAAGATGTAGGAAGGATGCTCAAGTCGTGAGGCAGACCAGTAAGCATAGCAAATGTACTAGAAACAAAACTGTAGCATTGAGCGCGCTTGTTAAATTAAAACCATTAATTATTTGCCAGACGTTGAAGACATGTTGCCCTTATGGATCTATATGTTTACTAGTCCTAGAGTCGTTCCTTTCCCAGACATATGGACAGGAATGCGATGCCTGATCAACACGCCATGATCATAATCGGCATAAACAATTTTATTCGTTACTTTAATAATAATTTTAAATCAAATCAATCGTTTTGTAAATGTATTGTAGAATTACACTACGAATTATTTTTATTGAAACTACCCTTTTATTTTATCTTTCAGGTCGGCCTTATAAAGTTATAGTATTAACATAATTGAAGTGCGGCCGTGTACAGTTCAAGGATTCGATGCCCGCTAGGGACCTGAATTAGAATTCTCCATGTCTGAGGGCTATTCGATCTAATCTAGCACCGGTTGCATAAATATATTAATATGTTAAACGCGAATAAACAAATTTTGACTAGCAAAACTCGCAAATTGGGTCTCGCAAAAAATTTTGAGTGCGCATAGATATTGCTATCGCAGGTCGCAGTTAGCCGAATGCCGAAGGCGGAATACTGGTCGGCATCCTATGCCTACGTATGTATTCTGGATAGAAATCAGTCACAGAAAACTATCGAAATCGACGAACTAACTGGCCGAACAATTTAGCGGCATTCAATGGCTACTAAGAAGACGGTCTTATAATATATGCCCAGAAAATAAGATTCTTACCAACAAAGTAATTCTATCTTTTGCATAGGGTATAGAGTTGTGGGAGTCACAAAAAAACTCAAAGGCTCCAAAATTAATCTCTGAGAACCTTAACAAATTCACCTCTTTTCACTAAAACACTGAATTGCACAGAAATAAAAACACACAAATTAAATTTGTAAATAAAAATTTATGAACGATGCGGGACTCCAACCCGCGACCTCTCGCGTTCCATGCGAGCGCTCTTCCACTGAGCTAATCGTTCGAGTGTTCGGTTGTGGCTGCATCTACAGGATCCACTTTACAGTTGATAACCTGCTCAACCCCAATATTTGCATATTAGAAAATTGACTTGTCGCATGTTTCAAATCTAAACAATTTTTTTAATTAAACAAAAAACAATGAATTGCTTAAAAAAAAACAACCTCAAGAGGAAAGAGAACATACAGGGGAGACATACACCTATAGAAATTAGACACATAAATTATTGTCCAGTCTCAGAACCAAATCAAACCTGTATCACTCCCCGTGTAGGTATCGAAATCGTAAACTGTACGCGCGGCTGCCTCTACTGTGTGGCTTCCTAGAAAGGACTCACGAGCGAGCTTTGTTCTTCATCTACATCACCGGTCCGACCGATCTTTTAAAAATGGAGAAACGTAAAGCAAAACATAAAGGTCTTTGCCACCCAAATTTAATATTTTTAAGCTTCCTAAAGACGCTGAAACAATCTAATTTAAAGAAATTACCATTTATGATAGCTACCTATTTATTTCCTGTAGGTTTATTGGGACGCTTCACGTCCTCCCATTGACAGACAGCGTGTACGGATAAGATGAGTTACCGTCGATAAGTTTATTGGGACAGAAAAGTCAACGATAGTTACGATTTTTATCTCAAGCAGGCCACAACCGGGGATAGACTGAATATTGGGAACGACCGTTAGTCGTGGTCGTCTAACGCATACATTACTATCTGCAACTAATGTAGGTTTGACAACTAAAGAACATTGATTTAAAATTACGATTACATAATATATACCTATTTATGTTATAGAAAAAACTGAGCTATTTTTATGAGATGACCTTATACGGGGTAGGTACAGTTTCAGATAAAGAAGACAACCCTAATGTCGTTAGAAGAGGTAAGAGTCACGCGATAGAAAGAAAGGCAACTACTAGGTGAATAAAAATTTAGATTAATAGCACTGTGCTATCTGAATTTCACCTTATTGTATGGCCCCAAAGAGGCCTTATTTCTTTAATTTATTTTGCGGAGTGAGACTTCTGTCCTTGTACTACGAGTGCATGCACTAAAAGTATCGGGAATGGAATATTTCCACTGTTCCTGTCATATTAAAATCTTTTTAATTGAAAACTCCTTGGTTTTAAAAATCAAATACCATTTATTTACTTAAAACAAGATTCTCGGTCTTGTCACAAGGTCTTTTCAAACTTGTTTAGTCGTTGAGAAAACGGAATTGACTCGAGAAAATTCTAGAGCGATGATTTATTATGACTTTCGAAGTGGCTTAACACAAAAACTGTGTTGACCGGATGATTTGTGCATTCCCTAAAATAAATAATAAATTGCGTGGTCAGAGATTTTCATCGCCTGAAGAAGCTGTGGACGCCTACAAAACGGCCATTTTGGAGACCCCAACTTCCGAAAGAAAGGTTGCTTCAATGATTGGTTCCATCGTATGGAAAAATGTGTCAAATTTCGCGGAGAATACTTCGAAAAGCAATAAATACATTTTTAAATAGTAATGTTGTGTCAGTTCCTTGATTCCCGAAATTTCAGTGCAACCCTCGTATTACATATTATTTGACCAAAGAAGCAAATAAATGGTAGAAGGTTATAAGAAATCACATATGGTTAATATTTACTACGGTAAGAACGGTTACCTGGTGGGAGGGACAGTTAAACACGGCATTAAAATCTTTCGTTATTGGATTGTGAAACCAAACGCAGATTTAAATAGAAAAAAAGATAAATTTCACAAAATGCTGCTAACTAAAGTTAAGGCCGTATTGTTGATATGCATCTTAATCCTGCGATGACTAACATAATCTATTCACCTCTAAATTTATTAGTTCCTTCAATAATACAGGCTTGATAATTACAAAACCATGCACATATCAGTTGGCATACAGGAAATATAATTTAGTGATTTCATTTAATGGTAATACCAATGTTATTAGTAATAAATTGTGTATAATATAAGGATATATTCGCAGATAGAGTACACGTATCAATTAATTGTCTCAATACTTTTGTTTCGTTTGTCATTCTGCTATAGACTAGTCATTGAAATGGAAATGTTTAGGTGGACTGATGATCAGTCCACTAAAACATAGAAAGTAGAGCATGGTATGAAAGAAGATTAGATAATATATAGAAGAGAATATAGAATGACCTGTGGGAGGCTCTTTGCACAGTATAACGGCGAGATTATGGGTACCACAACGGCGCCTATTTCTACCGTGAAACAGTAATGTGTAAGCATTACTGTGTTTAGGTCTTAAGGGCGCCGTATCTAGTGAAATTACTGGGCAAATGAGACTTAACATGGCAACAATGGGCAAGGCGTATCAATTACCATCAGCTGAACGTCCAGTTCATTTAAATCAACTGTTGAGTAGATATAAGATATAAACTTACTGCATTGGACGGATTTCCATACTGTATTTTGAGTAGATCCATAGCTCTTATCATACTCTGCATTGCCATGAAGATGTTCTGGTACACCAGTTTGATAAAACCGCGTTTGTCCTCGTCGCTGTAGCCCGACCCGTGAATGATTCTCATCTGCTTGATGAATGTAGACTTGCCCGACTCGCCAGTACCTGAACCATTAAGCAAACAAAAATACTTTAATATTTTCCTTTGGAGGAATTGTTACAAATTAAAATGGGTGTTATTTAAATGGAAAGCATAGTATTGGTATTGTGAGCAGAAAAATATATTCTGTGAGCAGAAACAGCAAATTGATCAGCAACTCATGGCCACCAAACATTTCAAAATCAATCACAAATTTATGTCATTCTGGGTGACTAATTATTTTTGTACAGCATATTAATTATACTAGTTGCAATTAGCTGCTCCTGTTTAATAAAATTTTGGCAAGCCCTCAGAGGGTAAGCCGCCGGCCACTGCCGCGGCCCGCTACGCTCGACTCGTGCGTTGTATTAACTGTTATAAAACATTTTTTATAAATTATGGACTGGACTGTCACATCTTCCTTTTAACCAATCATTTCTTTCAAGGTTGTTTTTTGTGGCTCACTTTATTTTATAATTGCTAAACATTTAATTACTTCTCAATTAAAATGTGGATGGGGTCTTAATCTAACAACTTATTCATAAACGAGCTGCACGTCGAGCTCAGCAGTACCAGGGTCGGCTGCTATATAGACGGCATTTGTATGAATAATATTAGTTATGCGGACGACATGGTGCTGTTGAGTGCGTCGATCTGTGGCCTCAGAAGGCTGATGACACTGTGTGAAGCTTATGTGGAGAGGCATGGCCTAACCTACAATAATAAGAAAAGTGTAGTGATGGTTTTTGAGGCCGAGGGTAAAGTACCAAAACAACTACCACCCATTAGGCTAAACGGCAAGACAATGGAAAGGGTGTCGTAATTTAAATACCTTGGGCATGTCTTGACTCCCGGCCTCAAGGACGATGCCGATATCGGAAGGGAACGGAGAGCGTTGTCTGTGAGGGCGAATATGCTTAATATGCTTGCTCGCAGGTTTGCGCGTTGCTCAAACAGCGTTAAAATAACGTTTTTTCGAGCATATTGCACGAGTTTTTACACGTGCAGTCTGTGGGCCAGGTACATCCAAAGATCCTACAGCGCAATCCGCGTCCAATTTAACAATGCCTTCAGGGTGCTACTGGGGTTGCCTCGTTTCTGTAGTGTATCGGGGATGTTCACGACAGCGCGAGGAGATTGTATTTACGCAACGATACGCAAAAGATGTGGTTCCCTGGTGCGCAGAATGAGGGGCAGTACCAAAGGTGTCCTGAAGACGATTGGTAGCAGGATAGACTGCAAATATATGAGTCACTGTTGCTCTATCTCTAATGGTATGGAGAAATAGTGACTTTAATAATAGTAATAAGTAGTTGGAGTAATTGAATAAGTTGTTGGAAGATTATGTTTTAGTACTAACGTAGTTTTTAAGTCTAACTAACATTATTTTGAGTCTGTAGTTACTTTGAAATAAAGTTTTATTATTATTATTATTAATAATCTAAAAACGTACATTTCATAGTCAGGGAGTTGTTGTGTTTTTACCTAACAATCGTGTACGAAATAATTTTATTTGATAAGCATTATTATCAAATTTATGATCTGTTAAAATTATGAAATAAAAGTAATTGTTGAGTTTCTTGCCGAACCTTCGAGCTGCTTTACAAATCTATGGTGGATAATTTGTTTATTGACAATTCAAGTTTTATGTTTTTGATGTTTTTCTTTATATTAGTATGTAGTTTTAAATTGCTTTCTTTTTCTTTAATACTTTGACGACCCGATTTGCCAATTATAAATGTAATTTGTTTATAATAAATAAAAAATAAATAGGTAAAGTGCTTAATGAACATACTTGCACAAAAATATTTCCCTATGACATAGTCTTATAGGTGAGTTCAATAGGGTCACCACTGCCAGAACATTGCATCACAACAGTGGTGCCAACTCAAAAGCTCGGAAAGTTGTAGAAGCACCTCCAGTTTGAAATTTATCCACTTCATGCAAGGTGTAAGTCTTTTGTTTAGCAAACATTTACATAGTACATACCATCGAATTCTAATTCAAATATTTTCATTAAAAATAGGATGTGACATCACATTGAAAGTAAAAAAACTACAACCCATTCCAAAAGAATGCCTCAGACCTGAGAAGAACGGGCGCAACAAACTCAGCGGGCTTTTTTTATAATAAAATATGGTTACAAAGTAATGTCGTACAATGAAACTTATTATCTAATAGCCTGAAGACGGTCGCTCCATTCCCAATTGTGGTATCATAAAGTCATTAATGTTATAGTAAAATTTAACACACAAAAC
The DNA here is from genome assembly GCF_905404315.1 of Leptidea sinapis. Classification (NCBI taxonomy): domain Eukaryota; kingdom Metazoa; phylum Arthropoda; class Insecta; order Lepidoptera; family Pieridae; genus Leptidea; species Leptidea sinapis. Next base: position 5,299,768 of record NC_066276.1, read on the forward strand.
GTTTTTCAACAATTCTTTTGAATATCGTAATACTTTTGTTTTGAACATTTTCTGGGATCTTGATGTAAATAGCAATTAGAGATGTGGATTCTCTCAAAAAAGGATGAGACAACCAGTCACTTTTTATGAAAGAGGACAAACGAGTATATGGGTCACTTCATGTTAAGGGATCACCAGAGGAATCATAGGAACGTTGCCAGCCTTTTAAAAAAGTGCACGCAGACTTTTTGAAGGTGAACCCATCACGTATCGTCTGAATACACCGCGCCAGGTAGGTTATTCCATATTTTGGTTGTATGTGGAAGAAAGTTCCTTGAAAACCGTACTGTAAACGGACGCCACGCATCTAAATTGTGGGGATTGATATCCAAATTTGTGGCATGACTTTCTCAGGCAGAATTCGCCGGATGGAATCGGATGAAAACATTCCCCGTGATAAATTCGGTAGAAAACACATAATGAAGCGACATCTCTCAGCAGTGCGAAGTGCCTAGACATTCGCAGATCACTGTATCCCCAAAAATTCTAGCAGCTCTGCGTTGTGGGGTGCACCAGACCAGAGATGAGAGCAATATGCGGACCTGTGCCATGTAGAGGGTTAGAACGCGGGAAAGCTTGAAGTGTTGCCGTGCTCTACTTATAGCCCCCGGTTTTGTTGAAGTCAATTTGGATTGGCCTGCCTGATCGAAGATTTGGCAATCGCTGGAGATTTACTTTTCCCATACTTGGCGAGACATTGAGGGAAGTATTGTTGAAGGTGGTTATAAAACAAATTATGTTGTTTTTTTGTTCAAACACATTACCATTATTGGAACTACAAATGATAATTATATGATATTTATAACTGTGAATAATTATTTGAATCTTTTAGATTAATTTAATGAATTAATCGATGAATGATTTTTAGAGATATCTAAAAAAATTCTTGGAACACAGACAGACCTACAACTTGAACCTAATTTATCAGAAGTGTTTGCTTTTACTTAAGTTTAAGTATGTGTGGGAAAATTGCTGTTTTATTATTAACAATTAATGAATACCTTAACACAGGTATTGAAAATAGGATATGTGAAGGATTTTTTTAACTTTGTTGTATCAGAAATAGGTTTATAGATATCTCAGCCAATTTATTATAAAATAGTATCATTTACTTTGATCTTGAATGTTTTTACAAATGAACAAAAATAATTTATACAATTGTTATACATATAAAAACAAATAAACAAAACGGGACTGCCTCATAGTAATTATTAGCAGTGCCTAGGCACCAATAAAGAGCAAGTTTTTGGAAGAATGCCACTAGGTTCTGGAATAATTTATCTACACAAATAAAAAAAAATATATAAAAATTCAAAACAAGTCATTTAAGATTAATTATATCATAATTAATGCTGATGTGTAATCTATTTAGTTAAGACAATATTATTATTATTATGAATGCATAATTTATAATATTTCACTTATTTAAATATACAAGAGTTTCTATTCCGACTTTTAATATTGACACACTTTTTACACAAATTATTTTGCCCCAAATTAGGCATATATAGCCTGTGTTATGGGTTGCAAGACAACGATATATTGAATACAATATACTTACTTAGACATACATAAATACATTTAAACATCCATAACTCGGAAACAAACATCTATATTCATCGTATAAATGCTTGCACCTACCGGGATTCGAACCCGGGACCTCTACCATAGTCGGTAGGATCGCTAACCACTCGGCTATATAGGTCGTAATATTATACTTAGTCTGGCCAGAAATACTGTTACAATTAAAAATAAACAAAATATTACATTTGAATTGGAAATCTGTCATTTTTGTATGATTGTTCAGTGAGTTTTCTCATTTTGACGCCAATACATTGCACAATATTTTGCGATATTAAAATGGAGTGGGGTGATAAAGAAAAACGAATTGCTGTTATTGCATTACACAAAGTAGGTATGGAGCCAAATACAATTCTTAAAACTCTCCATATGCTTGGTATTAGTAAAATGTTTGTGTACCGGGCTATTAATAGGTACAATGAGACCTCCTCTGTGTGTGACAGAAAATGATCTGGCCGTCCACGTAGTGTTCGTACTAAAAAGGTGGTCAAAGCAGTAAGGGAAACAATTCGAAGAAATGCTGTCCGAAAGCAAAAGATTTTAACATGTGAGATCAAGATATTACCTAGAACCACTTCGCGTATTTTAAAAGATGACTTAGGACTTACAGCCTATAAGAGACCTACTGGTAATTTCTTAACATTTTTTCCAATTTCCAAGAGGTGTCCAATCATATCATTGATATGCAGAAGAAACAGTGGGAGATAGCACACAGCCTTGGGGCAGTCCAGCATTCATAGGCTTGGGATTCGAGCAATAACCGTCAATAACGACCTGTATGCTGCACCCACTGAGAAAGCTGGAGGTCCACTTGCATAAGTTCTCATACACAATCAAAAGCCTTCGCTATATGCAGGCTAAGGTATATATATGCCTTCCCCCAGGGGAAGACAAAAGCAAAGATCAACTCCAAATGTGAAGAGGGGCTGCTGAAAACCAGTGCTGTGCTGGTGTCTTCTGCACTAACACAACAGCTATCCACATAGCACTTTTTCATTTAGAATAGTGTTTTAGTTTTTAAGGGTTCCACGCGGCAAAAGAAAAAAAAACTGAACCCTTAAAAGATTTCATTTTCATTGTTGTCTATCCGTCCATCTGTCTGTTAAGACCCGACAATGTGTGGATGTATCAAGTTGACATTAAAACATATGAAAAGGCTTCATTATGATTCGATTTATGACAAAGAGTGAATGAGACCTTTCCCTTTTTTGTTCCTATAGATAGGTATCTAATAAATATATGGACTTCGGTGTTCCGGTCCGAGTTGAACCTGTCTGATTCTTTTCTATTATTTAATAAAATACTAAATATAGTATTTAATAATTTTCAAAATGTAAATGGAAGGCTGTGTGATTCTTAATATTGCTAATAAAGTTATTTCTATTCTATTCTAAATATGAGTCACTCATATAATGAAATAGCCAAATTAGACATAGATGTTATTGATTCGAGACTTTTGATATTTTTTAATAAATAAAGTGAAATAATTAAGTAGATTAGGAATTTTACAGTTGATTTGATATTAAAATCTTATTCAAGCTGTGTGACCCTATAGCATTGCAATAGGATTAAAATTTAATTTAATTAAGGCTGTAAACTGTAAATGTAATTAATTTAATTAGGTTAGAAATTATTGTAATCTGTTTGGATTGCCTAAATAAATAGATAAATATGGTACATAAGTACATTACAATATTTCTTATGAGATTTTATAAGTAAACTTCTAAGTTTTTGTTTCTAAAAAAACAAAAGAGTTCTTTATAATTTTACTTCTGATAAGTGTTATATGTAAGAAAATGCATGGATCAAAACCTTTCATAAGCACTGGTAGCCTGTTCAACAAATAGGATTGTTTATAAGGTTTTTAGATTTGATAACATTAAATGTTGTGAAGTTATACTTCTTTTGGCGCGATGGAGAAAAATGATGAGAGAGAATTTTTACGATGCGCGCGCATACCGACACCTGAATTCTACATCGTAAAGTTAGTGGTGGCATGAAAGAAAAAAGTAACAGGGTGAAGTTGGTTCCTAAAATTTTCTGATGTATTCATTATTCATTATTTTTTTCTTCTTCATCCATTATTAGAACATCATTATTTAAGAATTGATTGTCAAAGCCATCTTTGCAAGATTTTTACAAAATTCTCCTTCTAAAAACGTAGAATAGGACGTGGAAGATATCATTTTAATGATTTTTGCTTCGATAGGCCAAAGAAGTATAACTTCTTGCCTGCATACCTAAGTACAAACACACATTTTTTTTCATATAAGATGCTGATACAGTTTTACATTAATGTCAAATCTGTATGGATCTTATGTGTGATAAGAGTTAAATACATGTTCAGCAGGCAAAGAAACACCAAACTGCATTGTATAGGTTATTTTAATCAAACAAAAACGAATCTATGTGAATCTACAATTTTGTTAAGAGGGGGACAAACAAACACATAAGCAGCCTTAATCGCTGCCTTAAGCCCAAACGTTGTATAATAGCTGTTCAAGGGAGTTTTTATATAATACTTAATGTGCCCAGTAGCATATTTAAAAGTGCTTGAACAGGCATGCTGTACATTAGCTGTAGAAGATTCAATATGAATCCATAGGAGGTTTAAAGTTTCATGTCATTTCATGTAAAGAGCGGAGTTGTAAATAATCTTTGTAACGCTGTAAGGTTTTATAGAGGACACTTGTAGCTGGTAGTGTTTAAATGCGGTTATACAGTCCTTTTAAAACGATTAAGGTAGTATAATTTTCGTACAACCATTCTAAGAACAACCAGCAAAGCTAAATTATAATATATAAATTAATTTAAGAATTTCACACCATATCTAAAATGCACTTTTTATAGTGTGAAAATTTTAGTGTAAACATATGTATATATATTACAATAAAATTGTACTCCCACTGGTATTTTGCATGCATTATTTGAAAGTCAACTCTTAGCTTAGCATGTTATTAATTTTATCATATTGGATTGGACTTCAATCACCTTCCATATAGGTATTTAAATAGAAGATATCTTTGTTAAAAAATAATATATTATGTTGATTTCCCTAAAATATTGCTCCAGTAAACATAAAACAGAGCCCAACACTAAATTAGAGATACAGACACATCTTAATAGGATTCTTGGGTTAAAGTGGTGCTAGAAGAACTTATTATAGATAGTGAGGACCACAATACTGCTCGCATAGCACTCTTGTAAATTCGCAGAAACATACTTGTCCAATGTCCTTTTTATGTACTTTAATTCGGGAAGTGTACGGCTTGTTATAGAACTTGCATGCTAGTTGGGTAATGAGCAAACTTTCTGGTCATATGATTGTAACTTAATCTATTCACTAGTTTATGTGTGTTGCTTGGACATACATACAGAGAAACAGACAAGAAAATATATAAAGTACACATGCAAAATATTATCTATAAATAGATGTATAGGTTCTAAAATTACCTTGCAATTTTATCAATTATAAATTATAGTGTATTTGTTATTCTTTAAACACAAAAATTTCATAGAATACTATTAAACTACAGCTTAAAAAATTTTATTCAGCATTGTTAACTTTATGTTGCAATTTTATGAATTATTTTAAAATGTTAGTTTGTATATAATATACAACATGATCTTGAAAATACAAGATGGAATAATGAATGTGTTCTTATAGAATTCTTATTTGATTATTTCGTATGGTGATACATATTAAAGATCACCCCAATATAAATATTTGCTAGATTTTCAAATTGCAGTAATACACAGAATTCTGATTTCAAGGCCCTTATTAAGGTTATTGTGGTTTTGTAGCCCCATTGATTACCCATGGCCTACATTATGCCATACCAACAAGTAGGGCCAGGCAGGTAAATCTGTACATACATACAAATTCACATAATATTGTACTGTCAGCAATTATTATAATTTCAAATGCACATCAAATTAGATGAATTATTTATCAAATTGATAATTTGGTTAATTAACAACTAAGTATAAATATGGAAAATAATTTGTTTGACTGATTTTCTAAATATTATGATTTCAGTAAATAAAATGTAATAAAGTACCTAGACACTATTAAGTTTTTACATTGAAAAAATAATTCTTAGATGTACCTATTTACGAATTTTTAGCAATTATTATATACAATATTTTAAGACTCACCGAGCAGCAACAATTTGAGCTCCCTCCTGGCATCTCGTTTGTCCTTTCGAAGTTGCCTCTCTATTTCTTGATTGATTCTTTTCTGTTCTTTGGCTTCTTCTGACATGCAGCACTCCATGTTTCTTCAGAGTGGAGGGTCGTAACTCGTCCTCGCGCGGGCAGCCCTGTCCTTTCGGCAGGCCTTTCAACCGAGGCACACCACTCCTAAAACGATATCATAATTTTCACTCCATTTCTCACAAAACTTTTATAAAGCACGAGTGTTCACTATTAACTAACAGACCAGCTCGACAGCGCGTGTACAACCATCCGAATTAGGAACCGATAAATACTAAAACCGACAATCCGGTCACTGGGTGTGGTGACTTATGATCGCTCATATACATATACGCTTCTGTCAACTGCCGACATAAACACTTCGAAATCCGTTTATATACGACCGTGGAACCTTGTGAAGCAATCGTATAATCTTATTAATGTAACTAGATTCAAGAAACCTATGGCTATTCTCCGCACGTGTGTTTAATGTAATTAAAACTATGAACAAACATAAAATTAATGATACCTAAGTAATCTACTGATAACTGAAACGGCCTATGTCTAGGTTACTATGTGACTTGTAATAGTTCACTGCACCTGCTACAACACGAAATCGTTGCATTTCTTAACACCTTACGTACCCAAATATATATCCATAGGGCACGATCAAGTCTTTCACTTCAATTTATTGCACTAACCACGGTTTTACACTCAAGTCATACAACGTCCGCCTCTCAATATGGCGCTGGGAGATTTTAGGCAATGTAACTACTGCGCGTGCGTCGTGACAGCCTTAGAATATAAAAATTATAAAATATCTATTCAAAATATTTATAATCCAATAAGAATATTTTAATAAATAATGTTAAAATGCAGTATAATTTAGGTGTGTCATAAAATGAGAAAAATTAGGTGGTGCTTTTAAAATATTCATGCATCTCAGGTGACACTTGACATTTGACAATGACAATATGAATAAACATTATTATGATTGATTGACAAAAATTGTCACCTGTCAACTTTGTTACATTGAGGAGGGCTAAGAAAGCTACGAACGACTTGAATAATTGAAAGTGGTAGATAAATAACTTTTTATTATAACGTGTGAGGCGTGGCTTATATAGTCTGTACTCTATTCACAGTCATTTTGACTCTGACATATTTTGAAATTTAACTTTATGTGAGTTTTGCATGTATTTTTCTGTATTGTCTTTTGATTAATATTTAGTTGTTATTCATGCCAAAAAATATTAAGAGAAGTAGTAGAAAAATTGCGCTTTCCGCTCATTAATTTGTGAAAGGAAAATTGCTATTTAAAAAACTTGGACTACTAATAAAAAATATTTGGAAGTGTTAAGTATGTAGTTGTCAGGTATGTATAATAGGGCTGCCTGCCTTATTTGATTTTTTCCCCCGTATCAGGTAGTTTGTAGGGCCATTTTTAACCGACTTCAAAAAGGGGGGAGGTTTTCAATTCGACGGTTTTTTTAAGTTTGTTACCTCAGAACTTTTAACTGTTTGAATTTATTTTGATGATTCTTTTTTTGTTTGAAACTCTTACAAGTTTCGTCCTGTAAAACAATTTGGATTTACAAGGGGAAGTTCAACGATAGATGCAGGTGTTGAGCTCATGAAGATTCGAGTCCCGCATCGTTCATAAATTTTGGTTACAAACTTAATTTGTATAATTAATCCCAAAAGTGAGGGATATCACTTTAAAAATAACAAATTGTACCGCCCCATTGCCATTACCTCAATTTTTTCAAAAGTAATGGAGTCGATTGTAAACAGTCAGCTCTTGGGTTACCTACGTCAGGATCACCCAACTGGCAATTTTTTTTGCACATCTCACCCATGCTGGGCAAGCGGTTGAGTCAGAAACTGTCATCCCATGGATTTCCCGAGAGTTTGTGCAAATAGTTCAATAGCTTCAACGGTACATGCTCGAACTTAAAATCCATAAACGCTGGTTTCCCGCAAGGCTGATTGCTATCCCATACACTGTTTCTTCAGCATATCAATGATATGCTGCAAATCAGCAGTATTCATGGCGAGAGCACAGGCTATACTTCCTACACCGGCCGTGCCAGCATCTGCGAAGATAGCGTCGACAAGACTATGCTTTGCAAAGTATCAGAACGGCACCTACAAAATTTATTCCAATTCAACCCTAAGAAAACACAAGCGTTCACCGCTGAAAAGTAGGTATCCCTTTGTCGTATTTCTTTCGATTCGACATCGCTCCTATCGAATCATCGATGATGAAGTCATCTCCGATTGGCATGAATCAAGCTATTGGCGTTGCGTAGAGATCTGCATCTTCTACCACATATATCACGGGGAGTGCTCAGAGGAGTTATTCGGGATACCAACAGCTACTATGGGACCCGTGCCCAGCAGTGGGACATAAAAATGGATGGCCTCTAAGGTGTGTGAAGCCCGCCAGCAGGCAATCAAAAAAAAAATGCTGGCAAAGATAAACTACTACAGATTTTTCGGATGCCAATTTCGCCGCGCAGTGAGGCCTGGCATTAAGAAATATTTGATAGTGTATAATTCAAGATTTTTAATAGTAAGGTTCATATAGAATCGCCCAAACTTGACAAGAGTATATCATGATTCCAAAGAGGGAAGCATTGGAGAACATAGATTAGCTTGGGGGAAAAAAGACAAAACCGAAATAAAATAAAACACTTTTAAAGGATTGACGCTTGTAATTGTAACAGTGTTTTCACATAAGATTTGTGCAAAAACAAATCCGAACTTTTTGATATTGTATTTGGGAATGTATGCGTAGCAAGCGGTCTGAATATTGTTAATAATTTTATTTATTTATACTAAGACCGGCTCTTACAAAATTGGTGTAATTTCACACTTTGAAAAATTGAGCTTTAAACCAATTTCATTAAAAAAAGTTAAAAAGTTTTGAGAACTGTTTTTGTTAACCCCCCTAAAGTGCCGTCATCTATGTACCACATTTAATTTAGAGATAGTGAAGTTAGGGTGCACCTATATGCCGGTCCGAGTGGATCACCCTGATGACATCTAGTAGAAGGATGGATAACATTGTCCCTATAAAATAATTATGACTCCGAACCATAACATTATACACGTATTGAAAGCAATTTTTACATAAATTTTCAAGACCATCTCCAACATCATGCTTCAAAAAGGAACATAAATGAAAATGATTAAGACTTGTGTTTTTATGTTTTTATTTTATAAAATCTGTAAAAATTTAAATACACACAAACTTACAAAATATACAAACGTAAAATTAATATTTACAAGAAGAAGCACTGTGTGTTTCGGAACATACGACAAAAGTGAAAACTGCATCAAGGCGACGTAAATAATAAATACAATTATACCCACCGAGCGAGTCTCCCTTAGTCTGCCCGAGCTGACTTTAATCGAACCAGCGTTTCCGATTCGAGCGTGACGGCTGAGCCTCATTCATAAAGTGCTCGGCTCGCCTACAGTTTTCAATTATTAAAATATAGATATTGTTTGCGTTATCATATTATTAGTTTATATCTTTAGTATTTTTATTTTGTCCTTCATTCTCTACTCACAGGAACATAATGGATCTTAAAAACGTAAAATATGTTTGAATTGAACTTAAAATTATTTTTTGATCGTTTATTACTTTACAAATTTCAAGAGGATTTAAATATATAGTATTATTCAAATGTTGTAAGCCTTCTTGAGTGTAAATTCCGCTAATTCGACACATGTTTCACCTACACACGAGGCATCCTCAGGAGATGTTGACTCGTCAAATTTTGGCACGTCACTATACCAAGTACGTTCGTAAGACAATTACTGTCCTATGTTTACCTGTTTTTTTTTTCAGAAGCAATAGGTACGAGGATGCCTTTGGATAATGTAAGTAGGTGCCTATATGAAAGATTATTAAGATTGGTTTTCCTTGGCTGTATTTTGGTTGCCTTTCCTACATGCATAAATATATGGAACTAGATACATACTACAAAACCTCACAAACGATTATCGCCAAATTCGTGCAATGATTATTTATATTACTTTTTCAATTCAATTCAATTTTCTTTATTTCCAAATTTGGGTAATGTACAGGTGTTGAACATAATATACGAAAATACATGAGCAGCCAAACTCTGCTCAATTACAGCATGCAATATTAAAAAAAAAACATTTTAATAAATTATTGGTACAAAATTTTCATAATCCTATCATCTAAAATGTCTAAAATTCATTATTATCTATTATATTATCTATCTATATATATAAAAATGAATTGCTGTTCGTTAGTCTCGCTAAAACTCGAGAACGGCTGGACCGATTTGGCAAATTTAGGTCTTGAATTATTTGTGGAAGTCCAGAGAAGGTTTTAAAGGTGAATAAATAGGAAAACGCTGCTAACTAAATTAAATAAAAACAACAAATTTGTCTTTCCTTTGATGTGTCCATACTTAATTTCTATGAGAGAATTTATTGAGGCACGGTTTGACAGTTCTGCTGTGAAACAATTTCATTACGACAGCAGGGTGCATATTTTACGAAGTAATTTTTGATGTTATGATATATTATTGACAAATACATATAAAAACATTATTTTATTTATTATATACAGAACAACGTCTGTCGGGTCAGCTAGTAATTAATATATGTCAAAAAAGTAAATAAGTTAATGTCAAAAACAAAATGTATAACAGTTAAAAATTTTCCGTAAGGTAATCACAGATTGTATAGTGTGTCTTATCTATCAAAACATTTTTAAATATCGAGATCTCCTCCGTTTCTTTAATATCTCTGGGTAGGTGATTATATAAACGAGGCCCACCGATTATACAATAAACCTTTATTAATATCTAGTTTATGGTCGCATGAGTTTATAGAAAGTTATCATGCAGTACGAACACCATTGAAGGGTTCTTTGTTGGGTGGTACCCAGCCTCCAAAAGCTTTTTCAAATTCTCTCGCAACCGCAATGGTAAGGTGGTCGTTACACTTATTAGCGACCACCTGAATTCCAACAGGCATACCACTCTCTGTCAATCCAAGTGGACAATTAGTAACTGGCAATCCTAGGGCGTTAAATATAGTTAAGTATCCACAGTTAAGGAACTTATAAAAAATTCTGTAGTGAAGATGTGCAGTGTCCGGAAAAGTTGGGAACAGTAGTACTGCATCGTTAGATAATGCTTCCTGAAAAGGAAAGAAGGAATAATATTATTCAGAAGGAATATAATTATGTGTAAACACAGCTTGGTTCTTATTTGGAGCCTACGAAAATACTATGAAACCTGAAATCTAAAGTAGAAAAGTTATCAGATTCAAATTTGGGACTTGGTGTTACGACATATTTTGTGAATATTTAATTACTTTTGTAACAGAACTTATGGCCAAACTATCATTAGAAAATAGTTCATACAGAATTTAGAAAATAAATCAGTACTATCTTAATGTGTGTTACGGTAAGATTTACTAAATCTTATAAGAAAAAAATATAAAAATATACTACAAAGCTGTGGAATGAGCTTCCTTGTGCGGTGTTTCCGTGACGATACAACATGGATACCTTCAACTAAAAGCGCGTACATCTTCCTTAAATGCCAGCAACGCTCCAGTGATTCCTCTGGTGTTACAATTGACTGTGGGCGGCGGTGATCACTTAACACGAGCGTTAGTTTTTCCTCCTTTCCATAATAGAAAGTACCTATTTTAAGATAAAACGTGTCTGAGTAAATCCTTCAATATTTGAAAACATTGAACTTACTGAAAAATCAGTTTTAACTTGCTCAAAAACTTGTAGTAAATTTTGATAGTAGCTATCTGGCAGCGCGTCCAAGAATTTTTGTACTGGTGCATAAAGGACGGCTGTCAAATTATGATTAGACATTCCAATTGCTTTCTTCAGGACTTCCGGCCAAACTGATATCAACTGATCTCGCTTATTGGGGTCTGTGTATATGTTGCGGACATGTCGAATTTTGAACAGCACTCTTACACTTATCTCCCACATGTGCTCTACGTTCTTGATATTTAACTGAAACAAATTTAAGAAAATAATGTACTTTCTCATCTTTAAAAAAAATGTGTGTGTACTTATGTATGCACGCAAGAAGTTTTACTTCTTTGGCCTAACAAAGCAAAAATCCTTAAAATTATTTATACCTTGTGGTATTCTACATTTGTAGAAAAAACAATATTGTAAAAATCTTGCAACGATGGCTTTGACAATTAATTATTAAATAACGAATACGGCTTGATCCTAATAATGGACGAAGAAACCAAAAAAAAAAATAACGAATGTCGCAAACGTCAGAAAATTTTAGGAACCAACTTTATCCTGTTACTTTTGTGTTACAGTGATGCGCGCGCATCTTAATATTTCACTCTCATAATTTTTTCATTACGCGCCTAAAGAAATTTTAGTTTCAAAAAGAAAAAAACAGCCGTTCTGGTTAAAGCTAAGACATTTTATTTATTAAGATAATTTTATTCTTATACTTTCCTCCCACAAACATAATTAACGGAGTACCTTTATGTAATGGTGCAGCAGCCTGGCGCTTAACGAAATTTTAATTTATTTTTTATTTTGTTGTTGTTTTTGTTTTTGGTTAACAAGACATAGCTCAAAGTGACGAGCGAACACTTTTGGGTTTTTCAAGAATCCTGAGCAGCTCAGCATTTTAAGGGGCAGGGCTTGCCCATCTTCGACAACTTTCTTATTTATTTATATATTAATTTATTTCAAGGAATATCAACAGCTATTTACACAAAATAAAAATACAATAAAAACTTAGAGCTAATTACAGATATTCACTAATAGACAATAGAAGTAATAAGAAACAAAATTATGAAGAGTAAACATGTAAAATTATAATCCAATAATAAGCACACTTGATATTTACAGGTTAGGATTCAAAAAATGTTTTCATGATACATTGTTTCATTGCTTTGACAGTTCTATTAAAAATATCCAAATTAATTATTTTACTGCTTAGTTTATTACAAGTGGAGCTAGCTCGCAAGATATAATTCTTATTCCAAGAGTAATCACATAAAGGTCTTTAATCTTTTTAACCGACTTCGAAAAAGGACGTTCTCAATTTATTGGTATTTTTTTATGTTTGTTACCTCTGTTGTTACTGTTTCTTTTGCACATTGTATCATATATATATATATCTCATGAAATTTTGAGTGCATATTGGGTAGGTCTGAGAATCGGACAACATCTATTCTTCATATCCCTAAATGTTAAGGGTGGTCCACACGAAGTATTTTATTTAATTTTTTTGAATTTTTTTTTTTAATTTGTTTGATTATGAGTCAGCATTAAAAATACATACAACTTCAAATTTTCACCCTTCTACGAACAACAGTTACTTTTGTATCGCGATTTTAATATCGGCAATACAACCTTTGCTGGGTCAGCTAGTATTTTATAATAAACTCCCAAATGATATTAAAATATTACCTATTAAAAAAATTAATTTAATAAATGTATCGTAAAAATAAATTAACATCTAATGCCTATTATAATGTGAAAGATTATTTGAATGATAAAGATAGTTGGAATTAATGTTCTAAATTTTGTACTTCATCCTGATTTGCACTAAATTACTTATAAAGTTTTACATTGAATAATGATTTTTTCACTTTGACTTGACTTGACTTTGACTTTGACTTGACTTTGACTTGACTTGACTTGACTTTGACTTTGGCTTTGACAACGATCCGTGTGAGGGAAGACTCACGCGCTAAATGGTGGCACCGGCTATTAAATACGTAAGCGACCGCTTACAATGTCAATCACGAGGTGTATCTTACATCTGTCGGTCGTAGCAAAATTTCTCGGGATAGCTACGAGAAATGGAACTAAATTGGTTTGTAATCAATCTATGGAAAGTCTACCCAAATAATACACAAGGATGAAAAGTCGTGTTGACTTTAAGCTGTTTTAAGAAACATGACGATAAAAATGATTTAGCTACCTTTGGTACATCAATGTTATAAGTAGATGCTATATAAGTTCTCGCTTTGTCCATTGCTTTTCTCACGTCACTGCCAATTTTGTTTGTTACGTTACTTCCATCCCCGTCCATCCAAAAGAATTTTAACCTGCTTATATCGACCTGCAAATAATACAATGGCTGATGAAAAAGGTTACAGCTGAGTCTTATCGTAACAGTAATCTATCTATCTATATATATAAACATGAATTGCTGTTCGTTAGTCTCGCTAAAACTTAAGAACGGCTGGACTGATTTGGCTAATTTTACTACTTACTGCTAGCTGACCCGACAGACGTTGTTCTGTATATAATAAATAAAATAATGTTTTTATATGAATTTGTCAATAATATATCATAACATCAAAAATTACTTCGTAAAATATGCAACCTGCTGTCGTAATGAAATTGCTTCACAGCAGAACTGTCAAACCGTGCGTCAATAAATTCTCTCATAGAAATGATGTATGGACACACCAAAGGAAGAACAAATTTGTTGTTTTTATTTATTTTAGCAGCATTTTCCTATTTATTCACCTTTTAAACCTTCTCTGGACTTCCACGAATAATTCAAGACCAAAATTAGCCAAATCGGTCCAGCCGTTCTTAAGTTTTAGCGAGACTAACGAACAGCAATTCATTTTTATATAGATATAGATATACAGAACGACGTCTGTCGAGTCAGCTAATTAGGAATATAATGCAAACGCAAATAGTTTGAATCCAGTCCAATGGTTGATGTTTACTTAATATTTTATGAGTTTACTATAGAAATGCAATAACCCTGTAAGTTATCTGTACACTTAGATTCCAGTGGGAGCTCCTTTGCACAGGATGCCGGCTTGATTATGGGTAGATACCACAACGGTGCCTATTCCTGCCGTGAAGCAGTAATGTGTATGCATTACAGTATGTCGGTCTGAAGGGCGCCGTAGCTAGTGAAAATACTGGGCAAATAAGACTTAACATCTTATGTCTCAAGGTGACGAGAGCAGTTTTAGTGCCGCTCAGAATTGTTGGGTATTTCAAGAATCCTGAGCGGCACTGCATTGTAATGGACACGGCGTACCAATAACCATCAGCTGATCGTCCGGCTCGTCTCGTCCCTTATTTTCATAAATAAAAAAAAGATATCTATAAAGATCTTCTGATTTTTTGTATGTTATTTATGTATTAGTGTGGTATTGTTGGATTTCCGAATAATAAATAAGTATGAACGCTCAAATAATAATCTATTGCATCACTTCAAAACACCCATAACCCTTGGCAAATCCAATAACAAACTCTGAATTTATTTATACATGTGAGAGTTTTTTTTAAGAATACTGATGAAAGACAATAAAAGGGAGGAGAAGGAACACTTTAAAAGGCATAAAAGTTTTCTCATCATTGATTTCTTTAGAATTCTTTTTGATGTCATTTCTGATAACTACTAGATACTATTACCGCTTCGGAAATAAATGGCGCTCTGAGATAAAAGAAGCGGCGCAACTAACTCTCCCAGCATTTTTTTGTGCGCTCTTTTCAATAAAAATATACAATATTGTACAGTCATTTCTATCGCTATAAAATAATCACAATCTAGTCCCAGGCTGTCCGATCATTTAGATATTCAGCAGTGGAGTAATAGGATTTACGACAGAGCCATTTTTTTATAAAACATTAAAATTTATTTATAGATAATGCCTGGACAGTGGCTGGTACTTTATTATAGAAGTGCATATATTTACCCTTAAAGCTATTATGTATTTATTGTTGTAGTCTTTATTTTGAACACTGATATTGAAGTATAGTGGGAAAATTGAGAAGTATCCTAGAAAAACAATAAGTAATTCAACAACAGGAGTGTGTTCAGCACATCAGCATCATTTCAATCGGAAGACGTCCACTGCTGGACGAAGGTCTCCCCCCAAGATTGCCATGACGATCTGTCCTGCGCTGCCCTCATCCAACCTATTGCGGCGATCTTGACTAGATCGTCGGTCTATCAATCAGCACATATCTATTACAAATATATTACCGGCTTGTCAAACGGCACGTCTGGTCCACCAGGTTGCTTGAGCACTTTCAGAAGTAATGGTATGTCTTCTGAGTACCGGGTTATAGGGCCAAGTGCAAAGTATTCTTCAAACGTTGGATCTAAGCAATCTGGTACATGACCTACAAATTAATTATAAACATAACTATTACCAATAATTTTTTATTCAAGTAATTTTTGACAAGAAAGTTTTACAAAATTAGTACAAAGTATACCCATCTGAGATGGAAAACTTTAAAATGACTTTTAAATATTGCCTATTTTCCAGCACCAGTAGGAGGCTCCTTTGCACAGGAAGCCGGCTAAATTATGGGTACTACAACGGCGCCTATTTCTGCCGTGAAGCAGTAATGTGTAAACATTATTGTGTTACGGAATGAAGGGCGCAGTAGGTAGTGAATTCACTGGGCAAATGAGAATTAACATCTTATGTCTCAAGGTGACGAGTGAAATTATAGTGCCGCTCAGAAGTTGTGGGTTTTTCAAGAATCCTGAGCGGCACTGAATGGATAGGGCGGATCAACTACCATCAGCTAAACGTCCTGCTCGTCTCATCCCTTATTTTCATAAAAAAGGTATATTTCCGCGAAGTACATAATTTGTCGGTAAAAAAGATATAAAACAAGAGATGACTGCAATATATTACTAAAAATTTTACAAACAGATTACTCTTTAGGATACCTTTTGATTTGTATTCACCTTAGTTCTAAGCCAAGTGTTGTTAAATTTGAAACATGTACTTCTTTATTTTAAACTGAAATTTTATCAAAGGTTTTGCTTTAAAATTAACATTGTTCAAACAACCTTCAACCCTGTTCTTAAGACCTTTAACGTTGCACTTCCCAAAATACTTGCTTCGATAAGGTAGTAGTTGGCTAAAAGAACCCTATTGTCTTATTTTCGTAGTCCTAACTTCAGCCACAAGACAAAGGAATGCTTTTTTTTTATAACAATAGGATTTTATGCGATTAAGTATCGTTTGGTATTCAAGTACCTTCAATGGATAGAAGCTTTGGTGTAGGTTTGTGCCCAAAAATACCATTGAACATGGGTGGAAGTCGAAGAGATCCAGCAATGTCCGAACCCACGCCCATCAACGATGCCGCTGAAGATATTAAAGCAGACTGTAAATAAAAGATTTATAGGATAAAGGTAGTCCTTTAACATTACAAGGTATTAATTCTTTTGATTTTTTTAAGTAAGGCGATAGAAGGACTAAAAAGTTACTTGATTGTATGCGGTTACTAGCGCAGGAGAGAATCCCCTGCAACACCATACACAAAAAACCATCAGCGAACAGATAGCCCGATAGATTTTTTAGCAGCACGAATTGTCGGCGACCCAGTGCTCTGTGAATGTCTGGATTACTTGGCGTTTCGTAGAGATGTCGCTTCATTATGCGTCTTCTACCGCATTTATCACGGGGAGTGTTCCGAAGAGCTGTTTCTCCTGATTCCTGCCGCCGAATTCCACGTACGACACGCCACAAATTAGGATATCATCCTCACCATCTGGATGTGTGGCGGTCCTCCACAGGGCGATTTTCAAGGAGCTTTCTTCCACGTACTACAAGACTGTGGAATGAGATTCCTTGTGCGGTGTTTCCCGGACGATAAGACATGGGTACCTTTAAAAAAAACGCACATCTTTCTTAACGGCCAGCAACCCGTTTGCAAGAGAATGTGACCCGTACGCTTTTTTGTCCTCCTTTTCCATAAAAAAAAAGACGCACCGAGATATTAAGCAGTTAAAGACTGGCAGATAAGGTGAAGGCATTTTTTTACGATTGTTCATAAGTTTTGAAACACCAAATTAAAACAAGCCAAGGAATATTTGTCAAAATTGTGACATTTGCTCACCTCGCCACCAGAAGACCCACCAGTTGTACGTTTCTGATCATAGGGATTCATGGTAAGCCCAGTGACGTTATTATATGTCTCCCAGTTCATACAATGTTGTGGAGTGTTAGTAACAGCGATCGGTATTGCTCCTGCTGCCCTTGCAAGGCGGACTATATCAGCGTCTTTCTTTGCGGGATTCCGGTAGGGGAATACAGTTCCACTATCATTGCTCATACCTATAAAATTTAAGAAATTTCTCACTTTAATAATAACCTTATCAGCTTCGAACATAAATTGAGTGTCGAGGACCGGAGGCCATTCTCCCCCGTCCTTCCCCCCCCCCCCCCCCCCAACAAAATATGAGAGCGGTCCTAAAAAATAAATTACCCCAGGAGGGTACCGGCTCTTGTAGAGCCGGAGAATCCCTCCCCGAGCATTCGCGCTCGGGCTGCCCCTCGTATTCTGGGGAGGGCACAGTACCGCGTATGTCACAGGACAAACAGGGCAGCAACACCACGGCACCCCGCTCCACGCTTAATGTGGACTTTTGTAACATCCGGGGAATTCACTCCAACTTAAACGCCGTCCACCACCACCTTGAGACGGCGCAGCCGGCCTTGTGTTTCCTTACGGAGACGCAGATATCTCGACCTAGCGATACGTCATATTTAACGTACCCCGGGTACAAAATTGAGCATAATTTCATGCCTCATGCCGGGGTATGTGTGTACGTTAGGGAGGATATCTGCTGTCGCCGTCTCGGCAATTTTGAGGGTAGGGGCCTGTCTACTCTCTGGCTCCGCGTAGATTTAGAGGACCGCGTCCGCATCTATGCGTGTGTCTACAGGTCCCATAGTGGTAACGCAGAAACGGATCACCTCATGGGCTGCGTTCAAGCGGCATTTGATGACGTGCTTGCTCAGATCCCCTCCGCTGAAATCGTAGTCTTGGGTGATTTCAACGGGCACAATGCCGAATGGCTTGGATCACGTACCACAGACTACGCAGGGCGATCTGTGCATAATTTTGCATTGGCGTATGGTCTGTCCCAATTGGTTGAGTCGCCGACGCGGCTCCCGGATGTGGATAGCCACATGCCGTCCTTATTAGATCTTCTGCTGACTACACATCCCGATGGTTACCAGGTCTCTGTCGACGCCCCTCTCGGAACGTCCGACCATTGCCTGGTCAGGAGTGTAGTGCCTATCCGACGCCAACGTCGCAGACCACCAGCGACCCGCCGCGTTTGGCACTACAAGTCAGCAGAGTGGGATAGGATGCGTTCCTTTTTTGCATCCTACCCTTGGGGCAGGGCATCGGTGGCAGATCACAGCCCTGGTTCGATGCGTCAGTTAAAGCAGCATCTGACTGCAAAAAACAGGCGTATCGAACTTGGGTTGCGGCGCTGGGCTCAAAGGATCCGAACTGCAAAGTTCTGAAGAGGAAATATAACCGTGCCTCCAGATTTTTTAAGCGGCAAATCGCCCGTGCGAAATCGAAGCACGTCGTCAAAATTGGCGAGCAGCTTTCCAGTTACCCGACCGGAACACGCAAGTTCTGGTCGTTGTCGAAAGCTGCTCTTGGTAACTTCAACCAGCCGTCCATGCCGCCGTTGCACATGAGGAATGACACCCTGGCCCATACGGCAAAAGAGAAAGCCGATCTCCTGTGCACTCTTTTTGCCTCCAACTCGACTCTTGACGACAACGGAAAAACACCGCCGACTATCCCGCGGTGTCAGAGCTCCATGCCTGAAGTACAGTTCCGACAGAAAACTGTTAGGCGAGCTCTGTTTTCGTTGGACGTCAGGAAGTCGAGCGGGCCGGATGGCATTTCTCCAATCGTGCTTAGAACGTGTGCCCCTGAGTTGACACCGGTGCTAACGCGTTTATTCCGGCACTCTTATTCAAAAGGCGTAGTCCCTGATTCATGGAAGTCAGCCCTTGTCCATCCGATCCCAAAAAAAGGAGACAGTTCGGATCCGGCAAACTACAGGCCTATTGCTATTACCTCCCTACTCTCCAAAATTATGGAGAGCATAATTAACCGCCAGCTCTTGGTATACCTTGAGGGTCACCAGTTGATCAACGACCGGCAGTACGGCTTTCGCCATGGTCGGTCGACTGGCGATCTTCTGGTATACCTAACACACAGATGGGCGGCGACTATTGAAAGCAAGGGGGAAGGCCTGGCAGTTGGTCTGGATATAGCGAAGGCCTTTGATCGTGTATGGCACAAGGCGCTCCTCGCAAAACTTCCATCATTTGGGCTTCCCGAGAGCTTATGCAAGTGGACCTCCAGCTTCCTCACTGGGCGCAGCATACAGGTCGTTATCGACGGTTATTGCTCGAATCCCAAGCCCGTGAACGCTGGAGTGCCCCAAGGCTGTGTGCTATCTCCCACGCTGTTTCTTCTGCATATCAATGATATGTTGGACACCGCCAACATGCATTGCTATGCAGACGACAGCACTGGTGATGCCGTATACACGGGCCATGCAGGTCTCTCTCGGGAAAACGTCGACCAGTGCCGGGTGAAACTTGTGTCTTCTATCGAGTCCTCTCTCGAGAAGGTCGCGGAATGGGGTAAGTTGAACCTTGTCCAATTTAACCCCCAGAAGACTCAAGTTTGCGCGTTTACCACTAAAAAAACCCCATTTGCCGTATCACCGCTCTTCGAGAACACTTCCCTTAAAGCCTCGCCTAGTATCGGAATACTGGGTCTCGAAATCTCCAGCAATTGCCAATTCCGTGGCCATCTGGAGGGCAAAGCCAAACTGGCTTCAAAGAAACTGGGCGGCATAAATAGAGCACGGCAATACTTCAAGCCGGCCCACATTCTAGCGCTCTACAAAGCGCAGGTCCGGCCTCACATGGAGTATTGCTGTCATCTCTGGTCTGGCGCACCCCAGTATCAGCTCGATCCATTTGACCGCGTGCAACGCAGAGCAGCTCGAATTGTCGGGGACCCAGTACTCTGTGAACGGCTGGATCACTTGGCGTTGCGTAGAGACGTCGCTTCATTGTGTGTCTTCTACCGCATTTATCACGGGGAGTGTTCCGAAGAGCTGTTCAACCTGATTCCTGCCGCCGAATTTCACCTTCGCACGACACGCCACAAGTTACGATATCATCCCCACCATCTGGATGTGTGGCGGTCCTCCACAGTGCGGTTTTCAAGGAGCTTTCTTCCTCGTACCACGAAGCTGTGGAATGAGCTTCCTTGTGCGGTGTTTCCGGGACGATACGACATGGGTACCTTCAAGAAAAGCGCGTACACCTTCCTTAAAGGCCGGCAACGCTCTTGTGATTCCTCTGGTGTTGCAGGAGAGTGTGGGCGGCGGTGATCACTTAACACCAGGTGACCCGTACGCTCGTTTGTCCTCCATAAAAAAAAAAAAAAAAAAAAAATTTATAGATTCTCAGGCCGTTTCGGCAAATAAGACTTAATATCTTATGTCTCAAGGTGACGAGCGCAATTATAGTGCTGCTCAGAGTGTTTGTGGTTTTCAAGAATCCTGAGCGGCACTGCATTGTAATTGACAGGGCGCATCACATACCATCAGCTAAACGTCCAGCTCGTCTCTTACCTTATTGCCATAAAAAATTATAGCTGATTCAAACATAACATATTATTAATAAACTCACAGGCCTTTTCAAAGAACCGGGGTCTTGATATCGCGCCTAGGTTATCAAAACTGTCTCGATGAATGCCTCACATTTTAGCCTCTGAGTCACAAAGCATTGGCTGCAGCCATCCTCCAGTAACGCAATAACAATTTTGCTGGATTTTAAAACATTATCCACAATTTTGAAAACGCTAAATAACGTTACCAGTAGAAAAGTGCCAAGAGATACCAGATACCAGTAACTTTACCAAATGAATGAAACTTTTTCCTTTGCATTTATCACACAGGATGAAATCAAAACTGTCTTTTGAAAGGTTTATATTAAAATAGTTACATTAGTTCGTAAAAAAGATGAAAAAGCCCCATTTATATGGTTTTTAATATACCTACTTTGATGTTTTAATTTAAAATTATTTACTACTATAGTTTTTAGGTATTAGTTATGTATTTATAATATTTTTTGGTACATAAAATATGTGCAATGTGTTGCTATGACCATTGAACCACTTCGGCGTTAATACTTAGTTACGTTTATGGTAGAGCTGCAATATTAATAAAATTATTCATTTATCATGTCTATTCATACCTACATCACAACCTGATTAAGTTAACGTAGGTCATGCGATTGGTGAAAGTATTTACTGTACACAACAGTATAAGGACAATAGCTGTACTTTTCCGCAATTAGATCATAGAAGTGGTGACCCTGTTAAGGGCCGTAGCTAGTGAAATTACTGGGCAAATGAGACTTATGTCTCTTAATCGTCTCGAAACATCTTATGTCTCCTGGTGACGAGCGCAATTATAGTGCCGATCAAAATTTTTGGGTTTCTCAAGAATCCTTAGCGGCACTGCATTGTAATGGCCAGTGCGTATAAATTACCATCAGCTGAACGTCTTGCTTATCTCGTCCCTTACTGTCATAAAAAAAAACTCACCTTCAACTGCAATGCTCTCTTTTACAGTCATAGGTAACCCCAAGAGTGGAAACTCAGCGGCAAGTTGTTCAGCAGTCCGATCGTTTGAACTGATCATCTTATCAATACATTTTGCTTCTTTGATGGCCACCTCATATCGTGGTTCCACAATAGCGTTGAGGTACGGATTTACTTCTTGGCAACGTTCTATATAAGCTCTAACTACCTCTTCGGAAGTGATCTGAAAATAAAATCCATACCTTTTTATATCCATACATATCATCATCATCTTCAAAACCAGCCGGAAGACGTCCACTGCTGGACAAAGGGAGGCCTTTGGAGGCCAAAGATTTCCATGAAGATCGGTCCTGCACTGCCCTCATCCAACGTATTTCGGTGATCTTGACCAGATCGTTGGTCTATCTTGTGGGGGGCCTACCAACACTGTGTCTACCGGTCCGTGGTCGCCATTCGAGGACTTTACTGGCCCCAACGGCCATCTGTCCATCGAACTATGTGCCCTGCCCTGTGAGCGACGAATGGCCTTTATCGGATTGTAATGCTATTCCTAAGCTAAGCCTAAATTTTTACAAGCGTATCACAGGATTGAATCAATGTCTGAACTACAAATTTTGGATATCTAGACGAGTTGTCAAATTTTTTTCAAAGTTTAATACACAAATGTATAATTTAAGGTAGTTGGCGAAATCTTTTTAAAGGAACATCCAGCCACAAACAGCCTTATTGGGAAAACAGCAACGGGCAGATAATGAAACAAATTGGTTTTATAGAATCCAATCAAAACGCGCATTTGTGGAATGCAAGACAATCTGTCAACCTGTCCTCAAGCTGCATCCGTAGTTGAGTATCCATCCCTAGTAAATTCAAATCATTTTTTTTATTAAGTAATTGTGTTAAAACGAGTAAGCATTTGGCTTAAAATAATTTACTCAAAATTTTTCCTATGGGTCGACATCACTGAAACAGGACGATCATATATCAGCTGCTTTTTTTCATTTCTAGAGATCTGAAAATTTTAATTATTTGTGCTGGGCTTACAAAACTGAATTTAAATTTTGTTTACATTCTTATTTTCCACAAGAAGTGACTCAGCCACCCTGGTGGAGCGGCTGATACAATGCAATACAATGTTAGGCAAATAGATAAAACAACCTACTTATTTTATTGAAACATTTCATAATTATTGAGTATATATGCCTTTGAAAACTCGCCTTTAAAGAAGTCAATATTTTGCCATTTATTATTTCCGAGGTTAGGCCTGTTATATATTTGAGCTCTCTTAAAGGTTATTGTCTGTTTTCCATAATTACTTCTAACTATTGGCAGCTCAATATGACTGGCTCTTCGAGTCACAGTTCTGGAAAGATCATTTTTGTAAAGAAGGGTGTGTTAGTGTGAACTATTTTATTTAAAACCTTGTAAATGAGTATGTTGTGAGTGTACTTAATTGTCTAATTGCCATATTTTTTTACTGTGTAGGTTTTTTCTGTTGAATTTAAGTAGGGATTTCTTTAGTTTAACTAATTTCGACTTAGCCGTAAAAACTCATATTTCTATGAGATATAATAGGTGTGGTTTAACTAGTGAGTTGTAAATTGTAAAACGGACATGCGTGTATTAATAACACATAATATTCGCGATGGTAGTATCACGTTACGCCCACGGACATGTTATAAATGGCTGAAAAGAAAAAGGAAAATTACCTCTTTATTTCTTATCATCCTCGATAATGTGGTTGCTGAATGGAATAGTATTGGATTTGTTGGTGGCGGGCATTTTTTATTCCTTTTAATATTCAAAAAGAAGGTAAGAGGATGAACTATTATTGCAAGTAACGACACCAGGAACCTCAAAAACCATCGCATGAAGCTGTTCAACATGACGACCTGGAAAAAAAAATTAATAATTAGCATTCATAAATAAATTAACTTGGCTACATTATATGAAAACGGTTTTTTTATGTAATAAGAGGACAAACGAGCTACTGGTCTCGCAAGAACAGTGGAATGTCAAGAGTCAAGAGAACGGTTCTGGTGATTCTGGAGTTCTGACATAATATAATATTTTCCTATTATCGTGCGCAAAGTTCAATTTTGCGCATGCATTTGCGTTCGCAAAGTACCATTTTCCCATACATTGACAAGAGCGTGCGGGAATGTTTGAAAATAATTATAGTGGTCGAACTTTGCGCAACTTAAAGCTCTGTTCAAACTGAGTCTACTATCGCGCGGGAGGTGGGACGGAAGTCGCTCGCGCCGATTGGTCAACTACCTTGTATGGACGTGTTCAAATTGACGCGAGTAGTCGCCCAAGTTGAAGCGAAACAAGAGCGGGACGCCCGGCGGGATTGTTTAACCTCACAATGCATGATGTTTCTCCACTGAAGAACCAAAAATGACACGCGGGAAGTCGCGTCAGTTTGAGAGGCTAAGCGAGCGAGCGAATTGCTCTAAAGCGCGTCCCGCGCGTTATTCCCCTCAGTTTGAACAGAGCTTTATAAGAAAAATAGTATACGATACTCGTGCGCACGTCGGTCATCATACACTCGCTTCGCTCGTGCGGGAACGACCTACTTTGCGCACTTGTATCGTTATGTACTATATCTTCATAATATCCGTGTCAGAATAAAACATCTTTGAAGTAACTACGTAAGAGTTAAGTAAGACTATAAACTAATTATGTTATAAAGCGTTTGTTAACAATATCGCAGTTTTTATAACTGTATTTCTAACACTTATAATAAATTATTATTATATGTAGTAAAAACTATAACATAGTGAAAGTGTACCGACAATATTGGCAGAATATCCGTGTTGGATAGCTCGTGGATCAGTTGAATGAAATAGCTGCCAGATGTTTACAGGCGAATTAAATGGGTTTCTAGTAGTACACAAATAAAATTTGAACACAAAATTTTATGAACGATGCGGGACTCGAACCCACGACCTCTCGCGTTCCGTGCGAATGCTGTGAATGTGTAAACATTACTGTGTTTCGGTCTGAAGGGCGCCGTTGCTAGTGAAATAACTGGGCAAATGAGACTTAACATCTTATGTTTCAAGGTGACGAGCCCAGTTGTAGTGCCGCTCAGAATTTTTGGGTTTTTCAATAATCCTGAGCGGTACTGCATTGTAATGGGTAGGGCGTATCAATCACCATCAGCTGAACGTCCTGATCGACACGTCCCTTATTGTCATAAAAAAAATCAGTTTAGTATAGTCGAACAACAGCCAACATGTAAAATCACTTCTACGAGTTTCATATTTTCGGTAAATAGTAATTATTATTTCATCTCTACAATGTAATTTTGGATATAAAGTTATGAAGAAATCGTATTATATCTTATTTTGTATTAATTTGAATGAACACTTTGCTCGTTAATTTTAGATAACTTTGTGAATTAAACCTAAGTTAAGGCGGAGTACAACAAAAAAGGAGAGTTTGAAGCGTAAATTTGTATGGAATTGTGGGTCTAGTGTTATTAATAAGTATAAATATATTCAAATTCAAATATTTTTATTCAAAATGGGATATGACACCACCCATTCCAAAATGAATGGCTCAGGCCTGAGAAGAACGGGCGCTACAAACTAAGCGGGCTTTTTTTTCATCAAAAAACATGTTTACAAAGTAACATTGTACAATTAAACTTATTATTTGATAGCCTGAGGGCAGTCGCTCCATTACCATTTTGTAGTATCATTAAGAAAGTCATTTATGTTATAGTAACCTTTACCACACAAACGTTTTTTAACAATTCTTTTGAATAACGTAATACTTTTGTTTTGAACATTATCTGGGATCCTGTTGTAGAAGCATATTATACATCGCCCCGACAGTGACGGTAAAGAAACAAAAGAGTGACTATAGTCCAATAGTTAATATATGGCGTACAGAGAAACAGCTTTCCTTTTTTCCGTTTCCGTTTCTTGGGATCTATATTGCGAAAAGCTTGGCACCTTTCGTAGGCCTACCCAAAGCAAGTTACATAAATAAATGACTATTACCCAGTACCTTTAATGTTAATGAAATACTATTATTTGTATGTGCTACCGGTACAAAATAAAGTTCAGTTTCCATTCTCGATAATTCATTCAAAATGACCCTCTATCGCTATATCCAAAAGTCAAAATCTTATGTTCATATGTAATCTGTGAAAGTGGTTATTTTTTTAAATTTTAGCAAAAATAATGGATTTAAAACATTAATTAATAGCTTTTATTAGTGTTATTCATTGCGTGTGTGTTCCTAAAATAGCTATAAATGATGAAAACAAATCTAAAATGTGTGATTGTCCGAAAATAAATGAATTTCATTCAAGGTCGTGTTTGTTTGCAATTTAAGACAAGTAAGGAAAAATAGACTATACGTCAAATATTTACACGGGCAAGCGCGAGACTGAATGGCGTAACTTGGCCGAAACTCCGAACAACATGTACAAGATGATCCGTTTAGTTTTAGAAAATGTAATATGATAATTTGGAAAAAACTAGCATTATCTTTAGTAAAAAATAAGAACAGAAAATAATATTGTATCATCATCACCATTATCATCAGCTGAAAGACGTCCACAGCTGGACAAAGGCCTCCCACAAAGATTTCCACGATGATCGGTCCTGCGCTGTCTTCGAACAACTTATTCCGAAGATCTTGACCAGATTTCGATGATTCTTTTTTAATTGGAAAGGATATATACTTCAAATGTAGTTTGGTTAGGTTCTGATTATGGGATCCATGACAAAGTAATGAGACTCTTCAATTGTTAGGAGCAAATTAACGATACTCGGCCGAATATTTTTTATGCTATCCTGTTATTTGAATCACCTATCGTAACGTCGTTATAGTCAAGTATTTGTCGTAGTCGAATATGATAATCAATAGAACTCCTTAACTCCGCCTCCATGAGGGTTCATTTCGCTCGGTTGGGTTAAACACAAGTTTGTGCAATACCAACAAGAGTCAGTAAAATTTTATAGAATATTATTGTAAAATTGTTCTAGTCATAAAAAGACATTTCAAAAATTGCAAACGTATATACTCGCAGCGAATTTCAGTACCTATTCTAGAAGGAAGTTTGATTAGTATTCATTTGACGCACCTTATGAGCAGCCTAGCGAAACTCTCTAAGATCAAAGCGATTCACTGGATTGTATGAAGCGTGCAGTCATTGATAAATTGACAGATGACGGCTATTATCTTGTAAAAAACGGAGATAGCAGAATACCACTACGTTTTAAGCAACTGTTCGCTTTCAAACTTAGCAGGATTATACTTCGGCGTCAATCGCCATACTGTAACAATTACTACTATTTCAAACTTATATCAAATCACTGCACGTTTCATACTAAAATAAATTTGAATTTTTTCTTACATCCTTGCTTAGTAGTAAAATAATACAATCGTAATTTATATTCAACATAAATACGCATACTGAATCTGTTTAGTTATCTGATGTGTAGTAGCATTATTATATTATGATTGTTTAACTCGAAACTGATGTAGAAATAATTATAACAACAGATAAACTTTATACGAACGGAACTGATAACTCCATTAGTTATTTTTATAGTGAATAGAGTAATAGACAAATTCATTCGTTTATTAAATTAAATAAACTTTTATATAAAATACATGCAAACCAGCGGAGAAATGGACACTTATTAGCTTAGATCATTTATACGTCTAGATAGACTATGACAGCTGTGAAAACGTCGAATAAAATTGTGTTTAGAACTAGTCCCCCGTCCAATCTCCATTAAATGTCTCCTCTCCCTAGTTTACACTCATTTTGTAAATATTTTGTGTAAATATATCAAAATAAATGAGATTAAGTTGTAAATATCATTAAGTACTCAAATTAATTAATAATTTAAGTAATTCTATCTGTGTACGTCCTTTATAGTCTGTAACAGCATGTATATTATTTGTTTCAGATACTATAAGAAAATAAAACTTTATATAATCTTAACACCGATCATTACCGTCAAACTTAAGAGAGACATACTCAAAGCTTGGTAGTCTACTTTAGCGTGATACTGGCAAATCTGTGGTGTGTCTTCCACAGAAGCCACAGTGGGAAGAAAAAAAAACAAATCGCGATTGTAAGACGTAGCTTGTCACGCACACTAAACTAATATTCCTGGTTTTATCGGTTGTCTAACAGCAAGAGACTCTGTCTAGACGTATCAATTATCTAAGCTTATTTGTATTTTACTAAAAACTTAATAAATTTGAATATTACCTTCACAGACAATAGTGTCACCAACAATTGAAATAAATCACAAACAAAATCCAGCACGAGACCAACACACTTTGATAGTAACGGTGAGGAAAACACTTGATAATTATTTAATAGTATTTCGACCAAAACAAAGGTTTGATACACACATGTACTTATAATCACTAAAACAACGCGCGTAAATATATTAAACGTCATATTAGACATGTAATTACCTTCACAACTGAGGGGTTAAGTCAAATGGAAGATTTACCGAAATATTGATGGACAACCATTGGTAACATGTCGTCTGTGACTCACAGATGGGCTACAACGAAACGGTCGATAAATGTTATCTGTGTACGCTTTAATTATGTATTACAATAATAATTTATATATAAATTTATCACGCATATTGCTTGGTAATTATTGTATATTATATAATGATATGTCTATCACAATACTATCTTTACTTATTTTAAACTAGCTGACCGCTGAAACGCTGTTTTGTCAATAGAAAAAATTATGTATTTTATGAGTTAAAAATGAAACAAAAACGTATTTCTGAATTATAATATTATTATGTAGTAGTAAAATGTATCGTATTTGTGGAAACAGAATATATTACCGCTTTATAATTGCCAATTTTTCAAAGTATTAAAATTGATATAGTAAGATTTTCTTAAGAGATAGACATATGGCATCGAGGACTTTTCTGTAGGCCTATATAAGATACACAATTCCATAATACATTGTTTTGTTATATCTCAAAGACAGCGTTTTCGTTGAAAGCTCTCAGACATTTTGTCTGAATATGCTATACCTACTAAATTTTGCAATTCAGCAATGAATGTTAGCATAATATTGAAATTTGATAACAGATAGTTTGAAATTCTGCCACAGATCGCACCCTTACTGTAAGTCGTTATGGAGTTCCATTGATCATTACGTATCCATATTCGATTCAATTACTTGACCATAACCGACGTGACGGTAGGTGACTCAAATATTCGGTTAGCATATAAAATATTCGGCTAATTTGTCTTAGATCCCATAGTCAGAACCTCACCGAACTCTCATCAAACTTCGCTTGAAGAACATCAATTCCAATAAAAAAAAAGAATCATTGAAATCGGTTCGCGTGATATTCGTCCATTTGTCGCGCACATACTTAATGCAAATTTAAGACTATTATGGTTACTATTATTTCTCATGGATGCCACTATCACATCCGAACCAAATTTCAATGGTAGTCCCAACCCACAGGAAGCTTTCAAACAAAAAAATAATCATCAACATCAGTTCACCCAGTTGAAAGTTCTGACGTAACAACCATAAAAAAATACCATCGAATTGAGCACCTCCTCTTTTTTTGAAGTCGGTTAAAGAGGAATTTATTTTCTCAAAATTGATTCATTTAGAATTCTTTTTGATGTCAGTTCGAACACTACCACCTCGGAAACAAATGGTGCTTTGAGAGAAGAAACTGCGCGCAAATTGAGTTTATAACTTACAGAAGTATAAATTTTTTTGAAGGGTTTTGGCGTCAGACTCAGGTTGTGGCGTCATTCACGTTCATGGCTGTGAGTTGAACAAAGCATACAAGACTTTATGACGATGCGTCACCCGAACGGTTGGCTCAGCACTGGCACGGAACGCCAGAGGTCGTGGGTTCGAGCCCCGCATCTTTCATAAAGTATTGTTTTGAAATTTTATTTTTAGTATTTTCTTCTATTAAATAGAATACTTTTTTAAGGGATTGTTGTTAGATTAAACTGTATTTACACCCGTTTTAACCTTTTAAAAAGTATTTTATTTAAACAAAGATTTTTTCATTAAAATTGTGTTCTTCAGCAATAATAGTAATAAAAAAATTATTCTAATTTTGAATGTTTACTCACAGTTATATAGTTACGATACTTTTATTATTTTCGGACTTCAAAAGCGTTTTGTATCACAAAAAACCATCCATATAGTCTGTAAATTTACTGAGAAGAATGTTACTTTGTATAACGTGATGCTACAGACTAGTCGCGATAAAAACTACAGATATTGAATTATTGAGTAATTATTAATGTGTCCAAATGATACGTCTAATGATAAATGGTGATAATGAATTAATTAATAAACGTTAAAATATATATCAGCACGTATGTTTTGAATTGACAGTACCTAAGTAATACCTACTTGTAAAGTTGTTTGATATTTATTACAAGACTAGTTGACTCAGCAAACGTTGTATTGCCATATAAAGTAATAAGAAAATTAATAAATAAAATTTTTGGGGCATAAAAAATAGATGACGACCGATTCTCAGACTATATAATATTTAGATTATATAGTTATTTTATAATTGTCGAGGCTAATCATTTACGGGTGTGCAAAATAGATGTCATCGGGGAACAGCTGTTATATTTCTGAAGGTTGGCCAAGAAGTGCTTAGTATCATTTAGGAAGAAAGATGTATAAAATCTAATCTCTCTGGACTACCACAAATAATTCAAGACCAAAGTTAGGCAAATCGGTCCAGCCGTTCTCGAGTTTTAGCGAGACTAACGAACAACAATTCATTTTTATATATATATATAGATTAATATTTGTTATATTGGGATATATTTAAATCAAAAAAAGTGTGTGTGTCAGCTCCGACGCACGACTGGAGTTTACTCCTCAAGAACGATTGTCTTTGAACAGGTACAGGAACAAAATCAAGTCCAATGGAGTCGGTTACAAACAGACATACAGCAGAAGCTAAATAATTATGTGCATAGCTCATATAAATTTGTATGAACTATATTGATAAATCAATATTTAATAAATACAAACACACATGTTTATATATACAATACATGTCATATTAATGTATGAATTGTAACTTACTTAGTACCCACGTGCTTATCAGATTTTCCGGCACTATTATTTATACCAATTTCTTCCATAATTTAAAGAATTTTTCACTTAAATTTATGAAAGTATAATAATAAATCAATTTCAATAATATAATACATTTTCAAAATATAAGAAAAGAAAAATGATGTTTGCTATCCTTATCACTGCAATACAACTTAATATACGGACCGAGCGTCTAGACTGTCACACCAACTGAAAAGTGAAAGGTGCGCGAGAAATGATCCCATTTGATGAGTAGGTTTTACTCTCCATATTTTTCTCATACCGGGCGCCATATACATGAAAATCGAAACTTAAGGAGTTACTCCAAAATAAGGTATACAGGCTGCAGGAGGCCTTCACCCATTCTGTGGTTCCAGTCGATTAAATAAACATTAAGTGACTAATAAGATACATAATAGCTTTAAGGATAAATATATACACTTTTGTAATAAAGTCCCGGCCACTGTTCAGGCATTATCTACAAATTCATTTAAATGTTTTATTAAAAAATGGCTCTGTCGTAAATCCTATTCCTCCATAGCTGAATAGCATTACTTCATTAGTTAACAATACTTCAAGCCAGCCCATATAGCTCGTATTGTCGGGGATCTCTGGTCTGGCGCACACTGGGAGATACTTCAGCTCGATCCATCTGACCACGTGTGACGCAGAGTAACTCGAATTGTCGGGACCCAGTGGTCTGAGAACGGCTCGATCACTTGGCGTTCCGTAGAGACGTCGGTTCATTGTGTGTCTCCTACTTTATTTATCAGGAAGACTGTTCCGAAGAGCTGTTTAACTTGATTCCTACCGCCAATTCCACCCTCGCACGACACGTCATAAACTACGATATCATCACCACCATCTGGTTGACTGTGGTTCTTCCGCAGTTCGGTTTTAAAGGAACAAAGTTTTCTTCCACGTACAAGCAAACTATGGAATGAGCTTCCTCGTGCGGTTTTTCCCGTGACGATTCCTTCGAAAAAGCGCGTATTCCGGCATAGGCCGGCAACGCTCCTGTGATTCCTCTGGATTTGCAAGTAAATGTGGGAGGCGTGACGTGATCATTAAGCGATCAGTAGATCTACTCTAATTCATCGAAAAACGAAGTTTCGATTGAAGTTTCGGATGTTTTCTACAACATTCGTTTCAAAGTTTCGTCCCGTACGTCATTGCTTGACATTTCGAATTTATAAACCTTCTCTAATTCATTTACGTTCCGAACGAATATTATGAAGATGACAGCTGTTTGTTCGGAAATTTAACATCAATTTGACACAAAAATGTTTGTATTTTGTTGCAAATTGCCTTGAAATGTGAAACCATTTCAATATATATCTTTATACTTTCTAACAGTTATACTAATGCAGTTCATGCTCTTAGCAGAACTTCGTTTTTCGACCTTCTGAAGTACATTTTGACATGTTTACATTGCGTCTGTAAAACAGATATTTCTGGTTGTCATTAGTTTCTACCCAACGTTGGCATGAAAAAAATCTCTTCAAATTAGCTGGATTAAAATAATGTTCATTCCAATCATTCACCATTCGTTCACGAATATTGTCTATGGTTCCGAACATCGTCGATGTGTCCGAACATAGGGTAGGGTCACTATCGAAACTTCGTTTAAATTTCGTTCGTTTACGAAGTTTCGTTTCGGAGAAAGAGAGTAGACTCCCAGGTTACCCATACCCTCGTTTGTCCTTCTCTTCCTTAAAAATACCTTTTTGTTGTTTTAATATAGCAGTGAAATGAAAAAGAAAAGTGTTTATTTGGTACGTATAGTACACATACATATACAAATAACTTAAAATAAAACTTATAAAGGAGACAAATAATAAACAAACAAAATCTGAAAGAATACCACCTATACGTCACAAAAATGGTCCCAACTCAGCATGTTTGCTGGTGTTAAAACCAACGCTGGTCTTCCGTAGGGCCATTTGGTGATGTCATGCTAAATATAATTACAAAAGTAAATTTAGTAGCTAAATTAACAAAAGTTATGTTAATTAACGTAAAGAGAAATTAATACTTAACTAAGAACTTATAGAACTATAAAAGGATTGAAATGGCGATTAGATGGGCAGGACACACCTTGAGAAGCAATATAGGAAAATGGACAAAAAATATTATAGATTGGTATCCACAACAAGGGAAAAGGAATCAAGGAAGACAATCCATTCGATGGGAAAATTAAATAATTTTCTGGTGTGAAAAAAAAAAGTGACTGGACCAACTTGGAGACGATCTGCTCTGGACAGATCACAATGGAAAATTCTGGAGGAGGCCTGTGTCGGAAGACAAGCGAACGATGTAGAAGATTAATAATATCACTTGTCTCGTGCCAGATTTTGGCGAGACAACACGTCCTGAGGATGCCTCGTGTAGAAGCGAAACACGTGTCGAATTGTTTAAAGACAAATATTGGCGGAATTAACACTAAAGAAAACTCAAATCATTTGGATAATATCACTTAGATTAGAATATAAATTAGATTAGTGTATTACTTAGATTAGATTATTACTTAGCTTAGAATATTACTTAAAAGGCATAAAAGGCATTTATTTTCTCAAAATTGATTCCTTTAGAATTCTTTTTGATGTCATTTCTTATACTACTAGATACTTCTACCACTTCGGAAACAAATGGCGCTCTGAGAGAGAAGAAGCGGCGCAAGAAACTCTCCCAGCATTCTTTTTTTTGCGCTCATTTCAATAAAAATATACAATATTGTACAGTCATTTCTGTCGCTATAAAATAATCACAATCTAGTCCCAGGCTGTCCAATCATTTAGATATTCAGCAGTGGAGTAATAGGATTTACGACAGAGCCATTTTTTTATAAAACATTTAAATTTATTTATAGATAATGCCTGAACCGTGGCTGGGACTTTATTATAGAAGTGTATACATTTACCCTTAAAGCTAATATGTATCTTATGAAGCCTACTAGAATTAGTTACAAGCAATACCTTATTTCTAGTGTTATAATAATGAAAATCACTATTAAGAGCAAAAAGGTGACGATTTTTGTAAACATATATTAAATTTTCATAAATGTACTGACAATGAACAGTCATAATATTTATATCTTTAAATTTTTCTTTGAGAGACTGTCCATAACCAAGCTGAAATATAGCACGAACAGCTCTCTTTTGCAGTGCAAACACTATATCAATGTCAGCAGCATGACCCCATAGTAATATACCGTACGTCATGATGCTGTGAAAATAACTAAAGTACACTAATCTAGCGGTCGCAACATTCGTGTACTCTCTAATCTTTCTAACTGTATATGCCGCAGAGCTGAGTCTATCTGCTAGATGGGTAATATGTGGACCCCACTGAAGCTTTTTATCTAACGTGATACCCAAGAAGACCGTAGTGTCCACAAGTTCCAACGTCTGGTCATTTATAAGTACGTTGGTTTGTACCTCCGCTGTGTTTGGTGTAATGAACCGTAAACACTTTGTTTTTTTACTGTTTAAGTGCAGATTATTCGTCTCAAACCAACGCACTATCTTTGAGAGTGCATTGCTTACCTCGTCATCAATATCCGCACGTCGCTTCACTTTAAAAATAAGTGAAGTATCATCAGCAAACAATACAATCACAAAATACAATCACAATCACAAACAACAAATTAGATTAGATTATTACTTAACTTAGAATATTACTTAGATTAGAATATAAATTAGATTAGAATATTACTTAGATTAGATTAATACTTAGATTAAATATATATTGTACTAATATTAACATTGTTTGAAATAAAGGCTTATTCATTCATTCATTCAAGAACTTATAGCATTTCGTTAAACATAGTACATAATTGTCAACCAAGCCAGTTAAAAACAGCTATTTTCCATTGGAGAGGCGCAATCATCGTAAGTTTCCGCGATCGTTCCTAAATAGCAACTTTGATCTTTACTCGATAATATATATAGTTATGTTTTATATACGGACATGGAAATTATTAATATATATTAATAAAATATAAACAAATCATTTTGACACATTTGGAGATATTTTTAGATAAGTTGCATTTAAAAATGACGCTCTAATTGCATATTATGGTCTTATACTTGAAGAACTATTCAAGCCTTTAAGCAAAGCATATTTTTATCCGCTGATAAGTAATCTTTTTATTTTATGAAAATAAGGGACGAGACGAACAGGACGTTCAGCTGATGGTACGTATAATTGTTACGCCGTGCCCATTAGAATGCAGTGCCGCACAGGATTCTTAAAAGACCCAAAAAATTCTGTGCGGCACTACGACTGCGTTCGTCACCTTGAGACATAAGATGTTAAGTCTCATTTGCCCAGTAACTTCACTAGCTACGGCGCCCTTCCGACCGAAACACAGTAATGCTTACAGATAACTGCTTCACGGCAGAAATAGGCGCCGTTGTGGTATCCATAATCTAGCCGGCATCCTGTGCCAAGGAGCCTCCCACTAGTAAATTTTAATAGGTACATGCGCACATAAAAGTTTATTGTTATTAAAGTGATTTTAAGTAACAAAAACACAAAACTCGTTATCCGTGATATGCGATGCTGTACAGAGCGTCCTCGTATAACCAACTAGCGATAAATTTGGGTGACTGTTTTCTAAAAGCGACGAAATTACCGTAAGTGTTTGTGTGTCAGTGTCGCCTGGCTGCCCCATTACGAATGCCATGCATAATACCAGTGGGAGGCTCCTTTTCACAGGATGCCAGCTAGATTCTGGGTACCACAACGGCGCCTGTTTCTGCTATGAAGCAGTAATCTGTAATGTGTAAACATTACTGTGTTTCGGTCTGAAGGGCGCCGTAGCTAGTGAAATTACTGGGCAAATGAGACTTAACATCTTATCTTATGTCTCAAGGTGACGAGCGCAGTTGTAGTGCCACTCAGAATTTTTGGGTCTTTCAAGAATCCTGAGCGGCACTGAATCGTAATTGGCAGGACGTATCAATTACCATCAGCTGAACGTCCGGCTTGTCTCGTCCCTTATTTGTATAAATAAATACATTCCAGCGGGGTGGGAATAAGAAGTAGTGGTAGAAAAATTTGGAAAACGGTTGATCCTAAAGGCCATCTTCAACTTCCAGGTTCATACCTAATGATTCATATTGGACTTATGACGATTTTGAGCTTCGAGCTCAAAAATATCATTTGTGTTGTTTGAAGAGTTCAACTCTTCGAGGTCAAAAGTCTGGTAAAAGTTTAATAAAACACGATTTTTTCATTGTCAAACGGCAATAACTTTTGAATGAACGAACCGATTTTCACGTGGTTGACGGCATTCGACGCAGTTTTTTGAGAATTATTTATTAATTCTTTAGAATTATCGATAACTCATGGACAAATCAACCGATTTTGACAGGTTTGGTGGCGATCGACATGGTTTGTTGCTGTCAAGAGCCGATTAATTTTTGGAATTCAAAAACTAATCCACATATAAATAAAATTGTTTTCGTAGTTTTTTTTTTTAGATTTTTTAAAATCTACTGATCCGAATTGTATTCAAAATCAAAGTTTGGTCAAGCCCTTTCGAATGGCGCTAACCGCGATGAAATTGGTCGAGCCCTTCCAAACTTATAAGTGGTTTACATACATCCACACACACATAATACTACAGACGTACGGACACCATCGCGGGAATAGCCTGGGATGCTTCATAGGACCTTAAAACGTCGTAGGTAAAATCAATAATTCCCGAATTTTCGAAATTTTTCAACTTTCTTAGCGGGATTTGAAAAATAATTTGCATCGCTTACTTTATTGTTACGTAGCTAATTAGTTTACGTAGGTAGGTACTTATGTAATCGAAATAAGATATTGAAAAACACACTGAAAAGTTTTTCTGAAGCACTTTATTATCCTTTTATTATTTTTATCTTCAATTTGGTTCGAATACAATGACTAATAAAGATAATACAGCAAAAACGATACTTTAGCAATGCAGCGTTTAAGTACATTAGCAATATTCCAACTTCCTTTCTATAGGAAAAACAAGTTTGTAGTAGGTATGCCTCAGACTGTAGCAAGGTGACTCTAATTCAGCACGCGATGTGGAAATTGCACGAACTGTTAGCTAGGAGTCGGCCAGGCATCGTTGCACCACATGTCTTGTGTACTTTACAAAATACTTGCTTCAAAGCCGGAACACTATCCGCTATTTCGTGTCCGCAGGTCGATGTTGTACCTTCATACATGTTTACAATTTCTGCAATCTAACTCAAAGGAAATTTACCTCTATCAACAATACTTGGTAAGATTTCGTTTCGGCAAGGTTTTCTAATGTCAGATATACAACGTGTTACAAAATACGCCGTAAAGAATATAATTAACTAGCTGCCCCGACAAACGTTGTCCTGTAGATAATAAAAAAAATACTGTTTTATAGGAATTTGCCAACAATATTTCAAAACATCAAGAATTATTTTGTAAAAAATGCTCCTTGTTGTTATAATGAAATTGTTTCACAGCGGAACTGTCAAACCATGTGTCACTAAATTCTCTCATAGAAAATATTTCCATACAAAACAAATGTTGAATATAAGAATAATTATGGGTCCCAAATCGAAATAAAAACTATCCTATCTCTCAAGTTGGACCAAACGGCACTCCATGGAGTAATCCCCATTAAAATCTGTTCATTAGTTTAGGAGTCCATCACGGACAAACAACGTGTCACGTAATTTATATATATTAAGATTATCAAAGCCAAAAATTTTGTCAACCCTCGTAAGCTGTCATGTCAGGGAAACTACGTACCTATTTCACCTAATAATGGTCTACTTTAATAGTTTTTATATTTTTCATTCATAAATGTTTGCTAGCTCAATACAAGGATGTCATTATACTCAAGTACTGGCTTCAAAAAATGTCAAGTTGGAAAAAATGGTTATGTGAAGGACAGAGTGTATTTTTCCGATTGCCCAACGGTTGCAGAGATGGAATAGCGTGTTGGATGGGTTGTCGCACCAATTACACCGACGATGGTGCGAAATACCACACAAGCCATATCCCGACGAGCTAGGTTGTGTATTGAACAAGGCGGAGCACACTTTGATGAAAAAGTGGTCGTTTAGGTTGTTTCGACCTCACCTAAGTCTTTTAAAATTTTCGTCGTTCCGCGAATTAGGTAGAAATGTAGGCATATTCTGCGTAGTTCCCTTTAATTTTACTGAAATAGGGTTTGCATATCAGTAAAAATAATAATATTTTTTATTTCTTTGGGGTATGTTATACAGCGATACTTCGGTTCTTAAATATTGTGAATGGACTCGATTGAAGACCCCATTTGACATCCTATCGGCTTTACGGGTAGTTTTGTAACACCCTGTATAGGCTGATAGATGTGCGTGTTTTGTTTTTTTCTGATTTTTTTTGTATGTCATCGTCGAGCGTCTGTGGGTCAAAGGCTAGTGTGGTTGAGTCGCAACCGCCGGTTCAATACGAGCCAAATAACAATGTATTCAATTTATACAAATTCAAATGTATGTTTAAATTCATATTAACGATCGTACTGTGAAGTGAAGGAAACATCGCGAGGAGACCTACACATACCTTTAAAAACTTACACCTGTGAAAAATTTCAATATTTGATTGAATAAACAGTACCGGACCAGCTTGGATGACTTTAAAGTCTAGGCTGAAAAGGGCTCGAAGTTCGAACTGTTTTCAGGAAAAATAGGCGCACAGTACACGTAGAGTTAAAAAAGGATCCATTCTAGAACCCGTCCAAATAAGGAGGTAACCTACCTGGACTAACATAAAACTGTCCGTATCTAAAATTTAATATAATATACATTATTGGTACTATAACTTCTTCATAGAGTGAGTTTAGATACGATACCAGGTACCAGAGCATCAAAACTAAACAGTATATCTACAATTTACCAGCTGTCCGTTGATGTATACCTACGACCACTGATGAGGCACCCGCGTTGATATCCATCAATGAACAACGAAAATAGCCATCGACCACTTGATTTGATTTCATTTACCATTTCGAATCAAACTATAATGTTATTCTAAACAATATGTCATGTTTTTAAAGTGATAACCCTCACTTCTAGGATTAATACACAAATAAAATTTGAAAAACAACATTTTATGAACGATGCGGGATTCGAACCCACGACCTCAACCCACGACCGAAGCCACAACCTGAGAGTTGAACAAAGCAAACAGAATTTTATAACAAAGCGGTACTCGAACGGTTAGCTCGGTTGGTTAGAACACCGGCACGGAACGCCGGAGGTCGTGGGTTCGAATCCCGCATCGTTCATAAAACTTTGTTTTTCAAATTTTATTTGTGTATAATGTTATTTTTGCCCTGACAGAGCGCGCTTTCTTACCTTACTTGCGTTAGGTAAATAGCCAAGCGTGACAACTAAGTCCCAATCATGATTTACAAAAAAAAAGTGCTAAAGAATATTTCAGTCCAAAATTAAATAAATATTAAATAAATACTGCGTATGTATCGGATACTTAATCAGAATGCTTAAGTAATAAATTCCGACTATTGCCGATACATCATTTTCTAAGTCAATTTGTGATTGATGATTCATAGCACGCTTTACTTTATTTATTAGAAATGTTTAACATCCTGTATATTAATATAGTCGGTAAGCTATCGGTGAGATTGACCGAGACATGGATTTTCTTAAGGCGAAGAGTAAGCAGAAAACACGCAAACATGGTGTTTTTAGACAAGTTTTGTGGTGAAAGTAAAGCATTTCGAGCTATGAACACTGATGCTTGCTGTTGGTTATAGTTAACACTGCCGAGCCTTTTTGAACTACCACTTTTCTTTGAAGTTAAACAAGTTATTTGGCATGGCGTGACGCATTTTTTTGGTACTTCTCTCAGAAAAGTTATTCTTATAGCTTTTACTTTTTGGTGAAGGGTTCATTTATTCAGATAAGTAGTGAATAACGAGGATTGTAAGCATATAAACTGTTTTCCACCCAAGAATTTTGAAAATATTGCCTTTGTTACATAGATGGCGGGTCGGCAGCCGTGAACTCATATCGCTCAAGGTCGCTGGCATTTAGTGTCGCCTTAATAAAATAAGCAATTTTCTTAGCATAATCGAACCTGTAGCCCAGTGCCTAAGCCTTTAGTTCAATACGCAGACTTATGCAACTTGATTGGCAGGTGTTTTTTTTTTGTAAAAGTTTGTACAAGAAAAGAAAAGCTGTGTGCACGAGGACTGAACTAGTATTCTACGTAATTTTGATAGCCGTTACTGTGGGAGAAAGTCGAGCATTGTTTGCAAGCAGTGTCGTGAGGTTTTAGTGGCTGTTTTTATTACCTACGCTGTTTCTGTATCTGTCATCTATAGAGCTAGTGGCAAAGAGAAAATGACTTCGTATTGCTTGTCACGAATTATTATTCGTTTTTTTTATATTATTAAGGAACGGGACCAGCAGGATGTACAGCTGATGATAATTGATACGT
Organism: Leptidea sinapis; assembly: GCF_905404315.1. Lineage (NCBI taxonomy): Eukaryota > Metazoa > Arthropoda > Insecta > Lepidoptera > Pieridae > Leptidea > Leptidea sinapis. Next base: position 5,340,600 of record NC_066276.1, read on the forward strand.
TATAATGCAGTGCCACTCAGGATTATTGAAAACTCAAAAATTCTGAGCGGCACTACATCTGCCCTCGTCACCTTGAGACATTACTGCTTCAGGAAATAGGTGCCGTTGTGGTACCCATAATTTAGCAGGCATCCTGTGCAAAGGAGCTTCCCACTAGTAAATTATATAGTTTATTATATATACTATAGAAAACCGAACCAATGATCCATTCTAAGTATTAGGCAATGCGGCAGACTTCTCTCATATATTGTGTCGGTACACATCTATTAGTTTAAAAAAAAAGACTTTATTTTAAAATATTCTAAAATGGAATTATCACCGCTAAGTCGAGCAAAAACAAGCGGCTTTTCCGTTACCATTCTTTTTTCGAAGCAGTTCAGGCCTCTTCAACTTCGTAGTGGAAAAAACTAGAAGCCTGAAAGCCTAGTCAAAGTTTCTTAATTTTGTCACTCACTGACCGATCATCAAAGCTCTAAGGCACTTTTAGAAGACATAGAAGCCTCGAATTTAGAATACAATTATTGTTTAGTATATAATTCAATTATTGTTGGGGCAGTAAAGTTCTAGAATGGCGACCGCGTACCGGAAGACGCAGTGTTGGTAGGCCCCCCACAAGATGGACCGACGATCTGGCCAAGATCGCCGGAATACGTTGGATGACAATTCTCATAATGGCCGCCTATCGGCGTGTAGTAGTGTGTGTGCATGGGGCTATGTATTTACACGTTAGTCGGATTGTTTTGGTGCTACACTGTTATGTAAGGTGACACGGAGTCCTTATTTTTTTACTAGTCCGTGTGATTAATATGTTTTTAACCAATCTATATTCGTTTTAATTACTTAGACTACGTTTTACAATTATTAAGTATCGATTATTTTAATTAACGTTTTCTTACTAAAGCAACCTGAGAAAACACAATGGTGGAGAAAAAAACAGCATATTTAAACGTTTTCTAACCAGTCAATCTAACGTACGGCAAGAATCGCGCACCTTTTTTGTAAACCTTTGTATAAAATGTTGGAATTTATTTGTTCAAAACTATACCTACAATATTCAAAGGGATCTTCCTTATACCAGAAATCGAATGAGGCTTGTTGATTTCGTCATTAAGTCGATCGAATTACTCGGTATTTCGTGCTTATGTCTAAATTAAGTCTATCGATTTACGGTCGTTCCCAATATTCAGTCTATCTCCAGATATGGCCTTCTTGAGATAAAAATCGTAACTATCGTTGAATTTTCTGTCCCAATAAACTTATCGACTGTATCTCACCTTATCCGTACACGCTGTCTGTCAATGGGACGACGTTTAGCTTACCAGCGATAGAAGTTTGTATGCAAATTGCAATTCACGCGTTCCAATATAAGGCGATAAGAATGACTTTTTGGGTATATTGGGACAGCTTCAGATCATTGACAGCTAAATACTGACCGTATAAGTTAGTTATATATCTCTATCTGTAGACTAGATATACTAATATTGGGAACGGCAGTTACTCGGTACGCAATAAGTCAATCAATGTGAACTGTTTGTATAATAGTCGAAAAATCGCACAAATCATTCCCATACTACTTGTATGATTTGTGCTTGTGTGTTCTGGAAAGACCTTAAAAATTGAAGTTTTCGTCGCGAATCGAATATTTCAAGCTATTGAAGGAGAATGGTCAGCTTGCATGTATTTTGGGACCCACTGAAAGAGAATAGCGTTACGCTTTTGCACAACAACTTTTGTCTATGACGTTCTATACATATGGACATATCATTCGCAGTCTAATAACGGAACGGCAAAAGTGTGCTTAAAGACAATGTAAGCACACTTTTCTCCTTAGTCGTGTGTCAACTCAACTGTGTGTCAATCTACAAGCCTAAGTGTGCTATAAAAAGTGCATAAATAATACATTAACGACTCTAATAAAAGATAGTGTGACTTATCATCGGTAAGGTTATTTTATTTATTTATGATTGATATGCAAAAAGCGGAAGTAATTTAATAAAACGAATATTTCTTCCACGGACTAGTAAAAAAAGAAGGACTCCGCGCCGTGATATTAGCAATTACAGCACCTTTATGTTAGTGTGTGTGCGGTTACGGGGTATACCAGTTACACAATTTTTTTCTCCCTTAAATAATCATATATCCACAAATACTTTTATATTATTGTTTTTACACTTTTTCACAACGCACGACGGCATTTTTAAAATATTTTATTGCGACGCAAACTGATCTGTCACAGACGATTGCAAATCTCATAATGGCGACCGATCGGCTTGTATTAGTGTAAGTGTATGCGTGGGGCTATGTATTCACACGTTTACCGGCTTGTTTTGGTGCCTCACTGTTATAGAAGGTGACACGGAGTCCTTATTTTTATACCCATCCGTGATTTTTTCATTAAATATGGTACAATATTATTGACAAGTCCCCAGACAAGACTGGCTTGTCAGAATGGGACAGATAACAAAGTAACGGCAGTCTTCAATTCTTAGGAGCAAATTAACTATACTAGGCCGAATGTTTTTTATGCTATCCGGATATGTGAGTCACCTACCGTAACGTCATTATGGTCAAGTTATTGTCGTAGTTGAATATGATGATGATCAATGGAACGACTCGATGACTTACAGTAAGGGTGCGATTTGTGGTAGAATTTCTAACGGTCTGTAATAAAATAACAATGTGCTTAAGTTCATTGCTGAATTACAAAATTACATACTAGTGCTATTTACACATAATTATGGAAGTATCGTTACCTAGTGATAATTGATACTTATTTACATCGCAAATATGTAAAAGCTAATATTTCAGCTTTCCCATACACGAGATAATGAAAGAGAATTGGCGCCAGTTTGAGATGAGATTGAGATTGAGATGTGAAGAAATTTACGAACCAAATAAGCATATTTATATATCACCACTAAAGGATTTAAGTTTTTTGGATTTAACCACATTAAATATTTAACAAAAGCTGTCAAACAAATATAATATATTGATGACCGCTTAAACTTAACATTCAAATAACCAGTTTCTCTAATTATTTTATGTAAAAATATTATATTTGAGTATTAGTTTCTCTCATTAAAGGTTACCTGAACTTATTAAATCCAAATCTCTTTAGGACGTAAAGAAAGTAAAAAATATAAATACAAGCCCATAAATAAACATACAAACTTACCCCTTTATAATATGAGTGTGATTTATGATTAAAAACGTAAAAAACCTCCGACTGAACCGATCGTGATCGGAAAATAGGGACAGGCTGACGAACGTAAAACTTATATCAACCCTCTTTTTCGTATGGATTTAAAAAAATACCTAACTGCTACTCCACTGACGTCACTGTCCAAATCGGGTTCTAACTTCAAAATACGCAGTTGAAACTGAAAGTGCTTACATTGCTGCCTATTGACCAATAATATTTTTAACAACTGGAGTAAACGCAGAAATGTATAGACATAGCAGTGAATGGTTATTATGATGTCATTTGTGGCATGTGCCATATTTCGGCTTTGATTTTGTATGAAGTGAATTGTCTATATGTATAGAACGTCACGGTTACTAACAACCAACTTTATATTAATATTTTCTTTCCTTTGACTCAATGATATTATAGTATTAAAAGAGGTATATATATGTCACTAGCGCACCGAAAACGAATCGCCTAAATGGAGGCAATTGGCCTCTTTGGTCGTAGTCGCTCTCTCGATTCGAAAACGGGACGCACGCGTTTGTTGTTGACAGAATTGCTTACAATTTGATATAGGTACAACAGCGTTATTATTCTAAGGGTACAACATTAAAATGCCGTCTTGTGTTAAGGGAAGATGCACTAATTACGAAGATAAAAAAATTCATAGAATTACATACCACATGCAAATCATGAATTATAACATTTTATTTGATTTCATTATTTCTCTAACAAAATAAATATGACGCCATGACATCGCCGATCGCCGCCAAGCCGATCCAAGCCGAACGCCGCAACGCAACTCGAGTCTCGAGTGCGAACGTAGATAAACGTACAGAAATGATGAAATATTGATGCTGTCTGTTGCGGGATGATCGAGGTAGTATATTTTTGGAAATGATGTTAAAAATGCGTTGTTGCTGTGAATGTAATACGAAATGTAATATTTTTTAATAAACAAGTGCGTATATAGGTAGCTGAACTATCAAACTACAAAAACAAGTTTGAGGGTAGGTAACGGACGAAGACAGTGAGTGCTATTTGCTTACGTAGGTGTTTTTTTTAGTAAAATTGTCCCTTTCGGTATATCCTTTGCTTACTGCAGAAGAATCAATTGATCATTGTCTTCTTTTTTATTATTTTATGTACAAATAACTGATATCACCAATGAGGCTATATATTTTAATCAATATTAAATTATTTTTTTATAAAAACAATGACACTTTATTTACCTAATTTCAATGCAGTTTTAGTACTTTATAACTTTTACTACATGAACACGAGAATGAATCGTATTTTAGGCATAAATGACCGTGTACGGTAAAAATCATATCTGATGAATTATTCTGTATTTTTTCGTTTCAAATACGAAGCAATTAGCAAATTAGATTCATCTCTTTTTCGCTTGCGATAATTGCATTTACTATCCTTCTTTGACGTGTAATCGTAATGTAGTGTGCTATTGCAATGTTAAATTATTCATGTGTGCGTAAGTGTATCATTTACAAACACCGAATGTTGTTAGGTAACATAATATCTATAACTACTTTTAAATATCATTGTTTTGACTCCCATAACCTACAATTTCAATATTTTTTATAATATATTAATTATAACTCTAATTAATAATTCTAACTAATAACCGAATTATAATTTATAATATCTAAAGCAAACGAGGGCTGTTCCTGCTATATATCAGCTTGGTTATAGACAGTCTCTAAAATAAAATTTTAAAGAAATAAATATTGTGACATGAAAATTTAATAAACGTTCACAAAAGTCGTCACCTCTTTGCTCTTAATAGTGATTTTCATTATTATAACACTAGAAATAAGAGATTGCTTGTAACTAATTCTAGTAGGCTTCATAAAATACATAATAGCTTTAAGATTAAATGTATACACTTCTATAATAAAGTCCCAGCCACTGTTCTCTCTTACTCCACAGCTGAATATCTAAATGATCGGACAGCCTGGGACAAGATAGTGATTATTTTATAGCGATAGAAATAACTGTACAATATTGTATATTTTTATTGAAAAGAGCGCAAAAAAAGAATGCTGGGAGAGTTTCTTGCGCCGCTTCTTTTTCTCAGAGCACCATTTGTTTCCGAAGCGGTAGTAGTATCTAGTATATTAGAAATTACATCAAAAAGAATTCTAAAGGAATCAATTTTGAGAAAATAAATGGCTTTTGTGCCTTTTATCAACGTGCCTTTGTAGGATGCTACGCTATTATTATGTGGGTCCATTTCTGCCTTAATCATATATAGTGTCTACATATTTTAATATCTTAATTAAATTAGAAATTAAATTTTAATATCTACATAAGTACCTACAGTCAAAAGATGTAATTTGTAACCGATTCCACAGCGAGTTCAAAAATTTAGGTCGCCATTTGCATTCATGAATACACCGGAGTCGTTTCGCAGACATGGCCGAGTTATCACTTATTTTATGACTGTCATTCAGAAACAAGTCTCAGATGAGTTCATTACTGATCTGACTTACGGCCGTTTTCTATAACGTATCTCTAGTTACGGATAGATTGCTATCACCGTTTAATGACAAGATCTTATCTATCCATATTTATGTCCAATATAGTTTGTTAATAGTTATAATCCAACGCTATCTGTCGGTAAGTTTTTGAAATGTAAATAAATGTATAAGGATAGATTTTTCTACCCTTACGGCCGTTCCCAATATTCAGTCTATCTCTTACTTGAGATAAAAATCGTAGCTATCGTTGACTTTTCTGTTCCAATAAATTTATCGACGGTAACTCACCTTATCCGTACACGCCAATGGGACAGCGTATAAGCAGCATAGAATTTTGTATGGAAATTGCAATTCACGCGTCCCAATATAAGGCGATAAGAATGATTTATCGAGTATATTGGGACAGCTGCAGATTATTGACAGCTAATTACTGACAGTAGAAGGTAGTTATTTATCTCTATCTGTAGATAGTATATTGGGAACGGCCGTTAGTAAGTTAAATTAAGGATAGATAGGTTATTGAAAACGGCTGTTAGAACGCCATCTCTTACTAAAGTACCTATAAATTAAGCAAGACATCGAAATAAGCGATGGATAATTTTGCTGTTTGATTGTCTTGCCTGTTTGTTTCATGTATGCATGTTTTCTCTCATCCCCGTTTGTCTGTCTGTCATTCCGTAAGCATGTTTTTCGGAATCACGTTGAAGGAGGTTCTACTTTTATTATCATCAAGCTATTTGCGTTGGTTTTGTATTATTAAATTCTTACTTTTATTGAAATTGTCCGAAATTGTCATTAATTGTCCCCCTCTTTCTTTTTTTTAATTAAAATAAGGGACGAGACGAGCAGGATGTTCAGCTGATTGTAATTGATACGCCCTACCCATTACAATGCAGTGCCGCTGAGGATTCTTGAAAAACCCCAAAAATTCTGAACGGCACTACAACTGCGCTCGTCACCTTGAGGCATAAGATGTTAAGTCTCATTTGCCTAGTAATTTTACTAGCTACAACGCCCTTCATGACCGAAACACAATAATGCTTACACATTACTGCTTCACGGCAGGAATAGGTGACGTTGTGGTATCCATTCATCTAGCTAGCCGGCATCTTGTGCAAGGGAGCCACCCACTGGTCTTTCAAGATTCTCTTTCCGGATGACGTGCATGGTTGTATTAAAATCAAAATTCCCAAGTCAAATTAAAAATATGGCCATTTATTCTGCAAATTTAACTCTGCAAAAACATCACAATTATAATATTTGATAAAATTCAAGGCCTCACATCACAATCACACATCAGGAAACATCTAGATGTTGTAAAATTGCATATTTGTCATTGTACAATAATAAACAATTTTTGATGAATGAATTTAAGAAGTTACTAGCTGATGCCCGCGACTTCGTCCGCGTAGATAAAGGGCTTTAAAAAATAATAAGCAAGTTTGGAATTGAAAATTATCTCATGTCCTATTCTAGTTGCGGTTCCCGTTTTCGTTCCCGTTCCCAACATATTATATGAATCTTATATCGAGGAAGATTATGATAAGCTATGGCAAACTAAACCTACTATTGGTAGTTTTTCACAAATCCCACGAGAACGAGATATTTTCGGGATTTTTTTTATGTTTATTTATACTTTTCGCAGTCTAGTCTATCGATGTCCCAAATATCATCAAAACCGGTTCAGTAGCGCAAAAGTGTAATAAACAAACTTTCATTCACATTTATAATATTAGTAGGGATTTATACTATAACAATAATCCGAATCACATTGACAATTCATTATTCGTCATTGCGATACAAGAATGTAAAAAGAGTAAGTTAACGGTACTCCGTGGATTGCACTCCTTGCCCGTAGGTACCTAGCAAGCGCGGCATCATTTCTCCATTATGTACCGGCTTTCTATTTTGCGATCATCTGGTACACCGTACACAACAAATTTCTATTAGATGGCACAATCTTTGCCTTTTCACCATTTAAATTCAAATTGTTTATAATACAATAACGATGCACTTATATCATAATAAAATTATATATACCTAAATGTTTTTAAAGGAATTTTGGAGATAGGTAGGCATCGGATTCGCCAAACATGATATTGATAAAATGTAATGAGATATTTTATCTAAGTGTTTTAAGGTGTGTCAGTAGATATTTTACATATTTTTCACTTAAATGAAATAAATAAATGTTTATTATGTAGGTATTTTAAGAATATAATTAACAATTAATGGTTAAAATTTATTGCTTAAACATTAACTTCTTTTGTAATTAAGATTTTTCAATTATTTACAATGTAAAATAGTCACCGATGCTATTTTTACATTAAGTACAATATATTTTATATTACAAATACATCTAGTGTCTTATTTAATTGCTTAATAAATTTTAAAATTGTTCATTAATTTTATTATTTTAATTTTAAGTTTTTAATTATTTATTCAATTTTAAGTCTCAATTATAATATTTAGTAGTAGCTTATTTGGCTTCAAATTACTTAACAACATAATATGTATATAGTTTTTAATATCTCTTATTAGATGTCATCTTGAGGTCAATTACCTACCTACTAAAAATAGGACTCATTAAATCCGTTAGTAATAAATTATGTTAAAGTATTAGGTAAATGTATGAATTTCTGTGCATACTACATAAAACAATAATTAAATATTGTATTATACAATGATAGGATGTATAAGTATTATTTTTACCTATATTATGTAGTTGATATACACTTTATAAATTTATGAATAAATAATTCTCATTAAATAATTAATAAATCTACTCACGGCAAATCCTTAGATTATTATGGCGATATTAATCCTTTTATTATTAAAGTTCTTCATATAACAGTCAAAGTGAGGACAAACTCACGTCCGCCTACAGAGGGCGTGAGACGCAGACTTCACTGAATAAACCAAAGTGTGTTTCTGACTTGAACGATGATTACTAAAAGGATTTCGCACGCTCGTGTCAAATAATAATATTATTTTAAAGCATATACACAGAATCCTAAATACCTAAAGACTTAAAACTTTATTAATAACGCAGTTTGCTAATAATGTGCTAACATAAACCGGACAGATACGGAAATTGCAATAATAAATCAGTATTTTTTTAAAATATTAATTTGAAACTATTGCGAGTCAGAATGTAATTATTTTTCGTTGTATTTTTTATATTTAAATAGATTTCTATAACATGAGTACTTAACATACTTTAAGGTTCGATTAATAGGTATGATAAAGGTTATTCATTAGCCTTAGTCAGTAAAGCCTTAGAACTTTGCATCATTATCGATTTTCAACAAGTAGGTATGGGTTAAACGCTGGAGAAATAAGTGGACTTTTGCAAGGTTAGGTAAATACTACAATACTCTTTGTAAAGCAAAGATAAAGTAGGTAAAACTTCTTAATATTTACCTCTAAAGTAGGTACTATAACAAGGAGACCTTAGTGGCATATAAGACCTCCTTACTTTTAATTAGCATTTTATAGAGTAAATAACATTTGTCGAAATGTTAATTATGGTTGATTAATCCGAATTCTTCATGCTAATGGTGCATCATTTTTTTTTATTTGCGTTTACATTCACATTGGACAAGAAATCTATTATGCATCTTTTATTTTATTGTATACATGATTAATTATTGGAGTAATTATCTTATTTTTATTAATTAAAACTGTTGGCCACAAAGGCTAGAGAATAGAGATAGTACAAGTAATTTATAATTGAAAATTTTAAATGACAGATTAATGTAAGAAACAATTTCAAGAATAAATTGAGTTGACGATCGGCCTTCAGTCTAACAAAATAATTGTATAATAGTAGTAAGTAATATATATAGGTATGTAGTGATTGAATAAAATATATAAATTAAAACTCTTTTAAATCAATATTAACAGTTTCTTCATTTTTTTTTAATAATAATATATGCAAAGTGATGTTACAAAAGTGGTAAAGTAAATGTTTTTCACCAATGAAGAATAATTTGATGATATATTTGGTTGATTTATCTTATAATTAAATTAAAATAACGTTGATTGCAATCATAAACTAGTACTTACACTAGCGGCACGCTATGATGGCCGTTTTGACATAATATTATAATAGTAATGTGAAATGTCAATTTATTTATGACAAAAATATAATAAAATCTATTAGTTTTTGTTGCAAGTAGTACCTGATTATAAAGGTTTAATAAAACAAAAACATAAATGTTGACTTAATATATTTGAACGAACTGAATTGGAATGAAAATGAATATACATACTTTATATGCACATAAGAAACATATGAATACAAAAAGAGACCAAAAAAAGTTGTAACAAAAAGCCAGATTTAATCAGATTCGTCCATACTGCTATTTTCACTGTCGTCACTGCTAGCATCACCTACATTAATTATAAGTTCGTTTTCTAAAATATTATCTATTTTCACATCTCTTTCATAATCTTCCCTTTTAATTTAACTGTTCTATTCACAACCTTTTCCCAGTCTCCTTTAGTCACATGTTCACAAGCTTGTTCTAATATTTTTAGCATTTTTGTTGTGGTAAATGGGGGTTCTGTATTGCGTCTTGCAGCATATCCTTTAATTTGAGCCCACATCAACTCAATTTCATTATATTCACAATGGTAAGGCGGTAACCATGTTCTAACGCTATTTCGTCACTGACGTATCGGATCTTGGTTGGTGTGTTTTCTTTTAAAAGACGTACTAATTTCGCTTTTAACATATTTATGTTTGCATCTACGCCATTTTTTGAAGCCATGCGACGATGTCAACTTTCTTTTGAGATTAGGCAGGTGGCTTGTCAATTTGCATCGAGTGGTATGGGGCGTTGTCCATAATTATAATAGATCAGATATAAGAGATTTTAAAGTTAAAAGGCAAATCCGTTGGTATCATAGCGAAGTATCAACACTGTTTGCCCTACTACAGTAAATGGAAATTAATAATAATTACATAATTCAAACAAAAAAAATTGGAAAACGAATTAAGTACTTAAAAAGTAAAGGAAGTCAAAGTTTTTATTTTCATAAACATGTTAGATTGATGTCACATAAATATTATAAAGTACATGTTTGCCATATTTATGACGTTCATATTTTACAAAATACATTACACATTACTAAATCATTAGTTACATTAATTATTATATTATATTATAAGTATTATCTTATGATTATTAATATTTATTATTCTATTGTATTATAAAAAATTGGTAACTTTTTCAACTGTAAATATTCGTCTCATGAATGAATATATTATTCAGTTTTTACTAAGGTACATTTTCAATTTTGATGACAAAAATTACTATTTGACGATATCTCTCTTTTTTATGCACATAGAAAAACAGTTTCTCTGAAACAATGTACTTCTACAGTAAGGTATGTTTCTAAATGGTGGGTAAATGGTATTATAAATTTTAAATTGTATAAGTTTTGTCTTTATTATATTAATATTTAAATTATTACTTTCTAACCATACGCCGATTTAATGATTTCATCATTTATGACCAATTCGTATGGTCTTTTTGAGTTTGAGTCAGGGTTAATTATTGCTATGTCATCAGCATATAACACACACTTATTTTCTGTAATATTTGGTAGGTCGTTGATATATTACAAATAACAATGGTCCAAGTACACTGCCCTGAGGTTTACTTTCATTCCAACTTGATTCATATTGTACTATATTTGATCTTACATCTTTTCTATCTAGACACACTGTTGCCTATTTTTAACCGACTGCAAGAAGGAGGAGTTTATGAATTCGATCGGTATTTTTTTATGTATGTACACCGATTACTCTGAGATTTATAATCCGATTTACGTAATAATTTCGACATATAGATAATAATTGAATGCAGAATGGATGGCATTAGATTACACCCATAAAAATATTACACAGTTTGGCCCAGTAGTTTTTTATGAAAATATTTGTTTACCTGGATGATATAATTGTTTTTTGTGTACGGCTTTTTTAGGAGTTTTCATTCAGGTTGATTATAAATTATCATTATTAACTGACACTAAAAAGTAAAAAATAAAAAAAAACTACGTTTAGAAAAACCGACTTCAAAAACTGAAAAGTATAAAATAACTTAAATTTTTTTTAATACACCTTTACCTTTAATTTTAATAAAATACTATTATTTGCTACATATTGATAGCTTTGAAGTCGGTGTCAAGCCAAATATAGTAGTAAATACCTACACTCGCCACGCGTGACTTTGAGCGGGATAGCTTCGTCTAGAACAAAACAACCCAAGCGGACAGACAAACTTAATAATAAACCGTAAGTAAGCTGTTTATAATATTACGTTTTATTTTGTTAAGGGCTTGGCACCGACTTAAAACCTATCAATAGGTAGCACATATAAATAATAGCGTTATATAAATATTAATTAAATTTTTAGTTATTTTATACTTCTCAGTTTTTAAGTCGGTTTTTCTAAACGTAGTTTTTTTTCAATATAACTTTCCAGCGATTTTGAAGTGACATCGATAATCACATATTTTATTTATTTTTAATTAATATACGATATCGCCTATCCACGATTAAAATTATGTATTTAAACTACAAAATTAAACATTATATCTATTTAGATAAGGAAATTAACAAAAATAAGCTAACTAAACTTTTTAGTAACTCATTCATCTAAACAGTATTTATTATACGATGATATTTTGGAAATTATAATTTAAGGCGCTAGTCCTAAAAAGTAACATTTTTAAAAATCTACTTAAAATACTTCTACAAATACTACGGTTCCAATATTTTGACATGTTTATCTTTATTTCTTTATCTAAATTATCGCTGTTTCGAAAACACGATTACGAAAAAAAATCTCGATAGATTTATTTTTTGAAAAATAGTCTTTTTTATTTGAATTGTTTATATTATCATAAAACTATGATAGCTATAAACACAAAACTTATTTTATTCGATAGTTTATTGTTTTGCCCTGTGCTGCCTCGGGGCGTAAAAAGAATAGGGTAGTCCCAGGTCCAAGGGTGTCGTAAGAGGCGACTACGGGCTTTTTGAAAGTGGGAGAGTCACGCTGCTGTCTTATGACGTCAGCACAATCGGGCCAGACTCGTCCGGGTTACTTACCACACTCGCACAGAATACCGGCGTGAAGTAGCGGCCTAGTGCCGCTATGTTTCGCATAGGTTAGTGTCGAGGACCGGAGGCCATTCCCCCCCATCCTTTCCCCCCCCCCCAACAAAATATGAGAGCGGTCCTAAAAAATAAATTACCCCAGGAGGGTACCGGCTCTTGTAGAGCCGGAGAATCCCTCCCCGAGCATTCGCGCTCGGGCTGCCCCTCGTATTCTGGGGAGGGCACAGTACCACGTATGTCACAGGACAAACAGGGCAGCAACACCACGGCACCCCGCTACGTCATATTTAACGTACCCCGGGTACAAAATTGAGCATAATTTCATGCCTCATGCCGGGGTATGTGTGTACGTTAGGGAGGATATCTGCTGTCGCCGTCTCGGCAATTTTGAGGGTAGGGGCCTGTCTACTCTCTGGCTCCGCGTAGATTTAGAGGACCGCGTCCGCATCTATGCGTGTGTCTACAGGTCCCATAGTGGTAACGCAGAAACGGATCACCTCATGGGCTGCGTTCAAGCGGCATTTGATGACGTGCTTGCTCAGATCCCCTCCGCTGAAATCGTAGTCTTGGGTGATTTCAACGGGCACAATGCCGAATGGCTTGGATCACGTACCACAGACTACGCAGGGCGATCTGTGCATAATTTTGCATTGGCGTATGGTCTGTCCCAATTGGTTGAGTCGCCGACGCGGCTCCCGGATGTGGATAGCCACATGCCGTCCTTATTAGATCTTCTGCTGACTACACATCCCGATGGTTACCAGGTCTCTGTCGACGCCCCTCTCGGAACGTCCGACCATTGCCTGGTCAGGAGTGTAGTGCCTTTCCGACGCCAACGTCGCAGACCACCAGCGACCCGCCGCGTTTGGCACTACAAGTCAGCAGATTGGGATAGGATGCGTTCCTTTTTTGCATCCTACCCTTGGGGCAGGGTTTGTTTCCTTTCAGATGATCCTAGTGCCTGCGCCGTTGCAGTAGCCGATGTGATACTGCAGGGCATGGATATTTTTATACCAAGCTCTGTAGTACCGATCGGTGGCAGATCACAGCCCTGGTTCGATGCGTCAGTTAAAGCAGCATCTGACTGCAAAAAACAGGCGTATCGAACTTGGGTTGCGGCGCTGGGCTCAAAGGATCCGAACTGCAAAGTTCTGAAGAGGAAATATAACCGTGCCTCCAGATTTTTTAAGCGGCAAATCGCCCGTGCTAAATCGAAGCACGTCGTCAAAATTGGCGAGCAGCTTTCCAGTTACCCGACCGGAACACGCAAGTTCTGGTCGTTGTCGAAAGCTGCTCTTGGTAACTTCAACCAGCCGTCCATGCCGCCGTTGCACATGAGGAATGACACCCTGGCCCATACGGCAAAAGAGAAAGCCGATCTCCTGTGCACTCTTTTTTCCTCCAACTCGACTCTTGACGACAACGGAAAAACACCGCCGACCATCCCGCGGTGTCAGAGCTCCATGCCTGAAGTACAGTTCCGACAGAAAACTGTTAGGCGAGCTCTGTTTTCGTTGGACGTCAGGAAGTCGAGCGGGCCGGATGGCATTTCTCCAGTCGTGCTTAGAACGTGGGCCCCTGAGTTGACGCCGGTGCTAACGCGTTTATTCCGGCACTCTTATTCAAAAGGCGTAGTCCCTGATTCATGGAAGTCAGCCCTTGTCCATCCGATCCCAAAAAAAGGAGACAGTTCGGATCCGGCAAACTACAGGCCTATTGCTATTACCTCCCTACTCTCCAAAATTATGGAGAGCATAATTAACCGCCAGCTCTTGGTATACCTTGAGGGTCACCAGTTGATCAACGACCGGCAGTACGGCTTTCGCCATGGTCGGTCGACTGGCGATCTTCTGGTATACCTAACACACAGATGGGCGGCGGCTATTGAAAGCAAGGGGGAAGGCCTGGCAGTTGGTCTGGATATAGTGAAGGCCTTTGATCGTGTATGGCACAAGGCGCTCCTCGCAAAACTTCCATCATTTGGGCTTCCCGACAGCTTATGCAAGTGGACCTCCAGCTTCCTCACTGGGCGCAGCATACAGGTCGTTATCGACGGTTATTGCTCGAATCCCAAGCCCGTGAACGCTGGAGTGCCCCAAGGCTGTGTGCTATCTCCCACGCTGTTTCTTATGCATATCAATGATATGTTGGACACCGCCAACATGCATTGCTATGCAGACGACAGCACTGGTGATGCCGTATACACGGGCCATGCAGGTCTCTCTCGGGAAAACGTCGACCAGTGCCGGGTGAAACTTGTGTCTTCTATCGAGTCCTCTCTCGAGAAGGTCGCGGAATGGGGTAAGTTGAACCTTGTCCAATTTAACCCCCAGAAGACTCAAGTTTGCGCGTTTACCACTAAAAAAAACCCCATTTACCGTATCACCGCTCTTCGAGAACACTTCCCTTAAAGCCTCGCCTAGTATCGGAATACTGGGTCTCGAAATCTCGAGCAATTGCCAATTCCGTGGCCATCTGGAGGGCAAAGCCAAACTGGCTTCAAAGAAACTGGGCGTCATAAATAGAGCACGGCAATACTCCAAGCCGGCCCACATTCTAGCGCTCTACAAAGCGCAGGTCCGGCCTCACATGGAGTATTGCTGTCATCTCTGGTCTGGCGCACCCCAGTATCAGCTCGATCCATTTGACCGCGTGCAACGCAGAGCAGCTCGAATTGTCGGGGACCCAGTACTCTGTGAACGGCTGGATCACTTGGCGTTGCGTAGAGACGTCGCTTCATTGTGTGTCTTCTACCGCATTTATCACGGGGAGTGTTCCGAAGAGCTGTTCAACCTGATTCCTGCCGCCGAATTTCACCTTCGCACGACACGCCACAAGTTACGATATCATCCCCACCATCTGGATGTGTGGCGGTCCTCCACAGTGCGGTTTTCAAGGAGCTTTCTTCCTCGTACCACGAAGCTGTGGAATGAGCTTCCTTGTGCGGTGTTTCCGGGACGATACGACATGGGTACCTTCAAGAAAAGCGCGTACACCTTCCTTAAAGGCCGGCAACGCTCTTGTGATTCCTCTGGTGTTGCAGGAGAGTGTGGGCGGCGGTGATCACTTAACACCAGGTGACCCGTACGCTCGTTTGTCCTCCTATTGCATAAAAAAAAAAAAGTATTTAAAAGTTTTCATTGTGGGATTTATCAATACGCTTTGTGAATTATTTTATATTATTTTTTTTCGTCATAAACCAAACGCGACGCCTTGGTTGCATGCTCGCTCAAGCCAGCAGTACGCCCGTGACCACTGTCAAGGAAGGTATTGTGTTCGTGTCTCTCGGGCTCACATTACGTAAGACTTTAGCAAACAAGTACAAAGCGGGAGTCATAGTAAAAAATAATGATGATGCGACAGCGTATTTGTTGAAATATATAGGTAAATGTTAGTCGGAAAGTACTAAAATAAAATTTACGTAATATTATTTTGAATATTATGCCACGCGGGATTTTTGTATATATGTACTTTAGGGAAGTTAGATAAATCCAAGATGGCCGCCGCACATAATTATGATTTCAACAATATGGGTATCGTATCCGAGGTTCTCGAGGGTGCAGAGAACGATTCTGTGATCATTTTTGAAATCAAAGATGGCCGCCGCACAAAATTATGATTTCAGCAATACGGATATCGTATCCAAGGTTCTCGAGGGTGCAGAGAACGATTTTGTGATCATTTTTGAAATCCAAGATGGCCGCCGCACAAAATATGATTTCAGCAATATGGATATCGTGTCCGAGGTTCTCGAGGGTGCAGAGAACGATTTTGTGATCATTTTTGAAATCCAAGATGGCTGCCACACAAAATTATGATTTCAGCAATATGGATATCGTGTCCGAGGTTCTCGAGGGTGCAGAGAACGATTTTGTGAACGTACGTCGATAAATTAGATTTACTTACTTCAAAAATGCATAAAAAATATTACCACAGTAATTCCGTACTCTAGCACAACTGTAAGTTTTAAAAAATATTACGCGGACCCAGAACCCTTCTGGTCGTTAACCGCCACCCCTCGGTTCGTTCTCAGCCATGCCCGACGCCCGTGTCCCTGCGTACCTATCGAATCTAACGTTCGCGCAATTTTTACCTAAAGTGTTGTGAAAACCTCGCCTTAAAAAGTAGTTCGCCTTACACATCCGTTCCGAAAGGAGCCCACCACGCGTCTGAGGCCTAACCGCGCGGCATGGTATCTCGCAGAGCTAGGACTTTTCTAAACGATTGAAATACAGCGTTCCATCAGGGGTGACCCTGCTTGATGCCATCCGCGTAGACTACAGATGTCATCCAAATATTGATCTGTGTCCTTGGATTGTGTTCGCGTGATTCGATCCACAGTTGGAGAGTTTAGATTACATCCGTTTAGCTGACGGATTACATGTAACAAAGGCAGTTGCGGTGTTACAGGCTATGAGTGCGGACGTATTTGAGAATAAAATGTCGCGTGAAGACCATGTCCGTAATAAATACTAATGAAAGGAATAAGAGATAAAACAACACGTCTTTCTGTATGATCCATATAATATATTATACTATCATTATATTTGAATTCTTTAAGTGGTCTCTTCCTTTATAATAATGAATTTATGTATCTGCATTTCTCTTAAAATAAGTGCATCAGCAAACAATACAATCGCATGGCTATAATCTATCACAAATGGTAAATCGTTGGCATATATAAGAAACAAGAAAGGACCGAGAATAGAACCCTGCGGAACACCTATTCCTAAAGGTTTACCCGGAGACCGTTAGCCGTTTCCGCCTACTATCTGAACTCTTTCGCTTAAATATGATTTTAACAGATTTAGAGCTGTATTTTTTACTCCATAATGCTATAATTTTAGATTTAATCCGCCGGCAAAACGGATGTTAACTACACTGTACAACCGCGGATGGAATCACGCGCCTACAATCTAAGGACGATTTAGGTTATATCAATATTTGGATGACACCTGCAGTCTAAATGCATGGCATTATTATGATGAAGGATTACATCCATCTAGAAAAGGCTTTACATTCATCTAAAAAGTGCTTAACTGGGGCCACCGCCCTTCCTCCTGATGATTTCCCGCCGACCTTGCACATCATAAATGTGCGCGCAGTACTTTAGCATTATTTTACAATGTTATATTAAAACTCTGATATCTCCTAAGATAGAGTATTGACATCAAATGATGTAAAATGCTTTTTTAATTAAATACTTATAATGAATAACATATTTATAGTAGTCATACATGATTATTGCAATAGTTTAACCGTTTACGCAGCGGAAGCTCTCAAAAGGACACAGATCCCTGATTTTGAAAACACCGCACCTATTGGTCTTGGGTGGTGATATCTTCCTCGATAAAAGGCAAAGAATTTTCAAATCGGTTCAGTATTCACTTATAAATATTCGTATAGACAATTTTCACGTCTAATTATTTAATTTTATTTATTTATTACAGTTTACTGACAGATAGTACACAGAAACATAATTAGAATACGTATAGACACTTAAAAAATATAGTGAACATCCAATTATGAGTAACCACCGCAAAATTAGTTATTATACTTAATCGTAAACAGAGGTAGACAAGAATATGTTGGTATGGTTGGTATGGTTATATATATATATATAATATTTACTTCGTTATTGCTTAAGGTTAAGGTAACCTACCTTAGGTATACACCAAGTATTTAAATATAAGTGTGCTATTTGGTATTCCAAACACGCTCTTTTAAACTTGATTAAACATATTATATTATCTAAATCAACATCTATGTCGTTGAACCATGCATTTTGTTGACGGCATGTCCGAGGGAAAGGACTGCGAAACCCTAAATTAGTTCGGTAAGAATCTATTGCAAAAGGCTGAAAGTTATTTAAAATCATAAATGGTAATCAAATTAAAAAGTTAACCCGACATTTTGTGACCTACGTTTAACCTAAATTTTACGCAAAATTTTATGTTAGAACAAAGTTAAAAAACTACACGAGTTTTAATCCTTTAAAAATGTTTTTTTATTTCGATGAGTAAGGATGTTTGTAAATGTGAATGTTTGCCGAAGCGAGTCTCTTGGTCGCATATTACCAAAAAAATGATTATACGCCCTTTTTTGGAGGAGTAAATCTTTTTAACAGCAAAACCTGCAGAGCTCAATCTATTTGCTAAATTATCTGAAAATTAAATTATGTGTTTTGGGAAAATCAGTAGAGAAAGTAATAGATTTTTTTTCATCATTTCATGCAAATTAGACTTAACATCATATGTCTCAAGGTGACAAGCGCAATTATTGTAGTGCCGCTCTGAATTTTTGAGTTCTTCAAAAATTCTGAGGGGCAATACATCCAGCCTATATATACAGCCATTTACGAGATGGAAAAATTTGTGAAGGAGAATCACAGTGTGATATACTTACAACAAAAACATATGACCCATAGTACTAGAATACTTAGGAAAGCTGATAGGTTAGTGACTAGAGTCGTTCCACATTTCAATTTATTTCAGAAAAATTGCTTCTGGATGGGCATGAAAATTTTCAATGAGATCCCTGATTCATTTAATTTGATACACTTCTGAAGATTTAAAGTATCCTTACGGCCGTTCCCAATATTCAGCCAATCTCTTACTTGAGATAAAAATCGTAACTATCGTTGACTTTTCTGTCCCAATAAACTTATCGACGGTAACTCACCTTATCCGTACATGCTGCCCCTCAATGGGACGACGTATAGCTTACCAGCGATAGAAGTTTGTATGGAAATTGCAATTCACACGTCCCAATATAAGGCGATAAGAATGACTTGACAGCTAATTACTGACAGTAGAAGGTAGTAATTTATCTCTATCTATCGATAGTATACGTAGATTTAAGATTAAAAACGTTTTGTTGCAAATTTTATAGGCTTTAATTCTTAGAAACTAAAATTATACATTAGTAACATTTTTAACTTAAAAAAAAAACAATAAAAATAGACATTTTTAGTTTAGTGTAAAAAAAATCAACTAAAATGTATTACATGTTATTTAATTATTAATAACTGGTATTGCCTCCTCCAGCTCTGATTACAGCTTCGAGCCGGTTTGGCATACTGAACACTAGGTTTCGGAGCCGATGTTGGGGAATATTCTCCCATTCTTCTACCAGGGCCTGCTTTAGTGCCCTGAGGGTAGTAGGTGATGGTCTGCGATTTCTGACTAGCCTCCCAAGCTCATCCCAGGCGTGTTCAATCGGGTTGAGATTAGGACTTCTTGATGGCCAAGCCATAACGCTGATACCGACCTCCTGAATATACTCTTGTACGATATGAGCCGTGTGTGGCCGGGCATTATCATGCATGAGCATCGATCCATCACCCATATTTGCTAAATACGGCCCTGCATACTCATTGAGAATCTTTTGAGCATATCTTTGCCCAGTGAGGGTGCCATTTTCTATGGCTACTAGCTCTGTGCGACCTTCTGAAGATATGTCAGCCCATACATGTACACTGCCTCCACCTATTGGACTCTTTCTGAGATGCAGGCTTGAAGGTATCGCTCACCAGGTCGCCTGTAAGCACTTCGCCTTCCATCAGAAGTGTAAAGGGAGAATCGAGACTCATCTGCAAACAAAATTCTTGACCATTCTTCTTCATCCCACTGCATGTGTTCACGGGCGTATCGCAGTCTCGCTACTCGATGCTGTCTCTCGAGTTTTGGGCCACTCGCTGGTATTCGGGGTTTCAAATTTGCTTCAGCAAGTCTTCTTCTCACTGTACTGTCACTAATGTAGTCCCTCCGGGTCTGAAATAGCTGTTGCTGGACTTCAACTGCGTTTTGGTGGCGATTTCTTAACACAGTGGAAATAATATAACGATCTTCTCGGGCACTGGTACACCTGGGTCTGCCATTACAAGGTCTCCTCAGATGGTGTCCAGTCTCTTCGTACCTTCGCTTTACCTTCTGGACCGTTCGTACCGTCACACCCACCATTTTTGCAGTGCGACGCATACTGATGCCTAGTTCCAGAAAAGCCATGATCCTAGCACATTCTTCAACTGAAAGAGGCATGATAAATAAATGTTATGTGCTTTTTAGCATACATTTTTAAAACAAGACCCATCGATCTTGAAAAAAAATTAAAACAGAAAGAAAAAGGTGAATGGTAAAATTGTAATTCGGAAACGTCCACTTTAAAAAAGGTATGGTTTTGTTTTTGAAGTTTTTTTTCAGCCAATTCTTAAAAGAAGGTTACCCACTATAAAGTTTTTATGTACAAAATTAAATTTTCTTTCGAAAGTATATCTTGTGAACTTAAAACGTTATCCCAATTTTAAAAGTGTGATACTTACTTTTGAAGGCCAGTGTATATATTTAAATGAAGTAGGTATATATATATTTAAATGAAGTTCTAGTTAAGTTTGTTGTAAGTATGTTATTAAGTTTATGACATCTGTTTATTATCGTTTGAAATCGCTGTCGGTACAAAGATAATTTGCTTTGTTGCATCACGAGGTAAAGTGGAAATGATATTATGCCAAGGTATGTTTGTACTGGCCGGGCCTGCATACATTACTCAATGCTTCTATACGCTCCACCAACTGTATTATATATCTTATATTGAGTTGTTCTGAACTTACTACCTACTCAACTATATATTTAAACACTAGGTTTTACCCGCAGCTTTGCTCGCGTTATTATATTTAAATAAGCGACAAATATCAGTGAAATGAAAAAAAAATTCCGCAGGCGTAGTCACAAAGTTCGGCAACTAATAATAATAATATTGACACACTTTTACACAAATTATCTTGCCCCAAACTAGGCATAGCCTGTACTATGGGTACAATACAACGATATATTTAATACAATATACTTATTTAAATATACATAAATACATATAAACATCCATGACTCTATAAATACTACGCTAATACTCGAGGCAGTCTCGAACTATATGTGAGTTCTGTTAAATTTTCCTAATAATTAAAACTAAACTGCCGGATTGCGTAGTAAGACTAAAAATAATACTAAAAGAAATAAGAAAGACACTGGGTTCACATAATATGGGACGACCTATATATATATACCTATATAGCTTACCAGCGATAGAAGTTTATATGGAAATTGCAATTCACGCATCCGAATAGACCCGATAAGAATGACTACTTATCGGGTATATTGGGACCGCTTTAGATTATTGACAGCTATTAATTACTGACAGTAGAAGGTAGTAATTTATCTCTATCTGTAGATAGTATATTGGGAACGGCCGTTAATGATTTTGCCATATCATTATCTCTGGGCCTAACGTCGATGGCGTCACATCGTCACTTTGCTACGGTTGGCAAAACAAGCATCACTAGGATATTATTATTATTAATAAATAAACGACGATTTATTTTTTCAGTATTTGGTTATTATTATTATAATAATGAAAAATTAATGAATGAATCTGGGCTAAGTAAAAATAGTATAAGTCTTTTTTCGTCATTGGATTCGCGCACTTTTATTACGGTTCAAAGAAACCTTTCAATATAGAGATTAGAGAATATAGAGCTAAATCCCAAATTAAAGGTCGGCAACGCATCTCTTGACATCTCCCTGTCTCTCTCTCTGTCGCTCACGTGAGCCTCTTGTCCGTTTGCACCCTCTCATATAAAAACTATTACCCCTAAAATTAAGAAATTCGGATTTTTTGTGTCTTAGAAGAGTTATTTGATCCATATTTGCAGGAGCGCTTGGATCCTCACTTTGGCCGATTTGATGATACTAAACACAAACAGTGAAAAATCTTTAATAATTTCCATTAATCTCGTACAAGTGTGATCGAAGGAAGCCCACTATTTCGGTATTTCAAATAGCTACGACTTAGGGACCTTCAAGATAAGTGCATACCTACTCACTTCAAAACTGCTCAAAAAAATGGTTGCTCGATTTTTAATTGGGGTTCCGTAGCCATATGGCAAAAAACAGAACCCTTATAGATTCGTCATGTCTGTCTGTCTGTTTTTTCCAAAACTGGAGAGGAAAAGAATGAAGCCCCATTTCGTCAATTTTGTGTGAAGAGGTAACGGATAATCGTTTTTACGACATAAAATATCAAAATTTCAAAGCAATAATTTCCCGCTAATTGGAGATAAAGAAGTAATCTATTTGTGGCAATATTTAGTTTTGTTAGATTTAGTTTCATTTCAACACAAACTCTACCGAAAAATATCTTATTTTTGTCGGATTCGTAAACGCGTCCTTAATACGTATATATGATGATAGCTCATTTGCACTGTATGATTTTGCGGAACGTTTTTTTGCCTTTGCCATTAAAATAATTTAATATCATTTTCCTTTCTATATAACTTTTATATTATATTATTTGCTGCTTCGGCTCCCTCCATGGGCGAGTCCGGCCGCTTTTTTAAAAAACATAAACTGTCTGTTTTCTGACTAACCTACTAACCTAACCTAAACTAAAATACGGCTACACCTATTTTGAGTGTATTTTGTAAAGGAAAGCTAAAGTTTCATTGATTTTTACCGATTTTATCTATTCTTTATTTGAAAAAATCTTTCTTTCAGTTTAGTCTCATTATTATAAATCCAGATGTGATAATATATCAGTAATTAAAGGAACTTCACAGTTTTCAAGTAAATGTAATTGAAAATAAGAACTTTTAATCCCATCCTGCTTTGAAAAGAGCAACCTTAGAGTTTCTTGCTCGTTCTTCTCTAAGGATATCTGCCTTCCGAACGAGCTGTATGGAAAAATTACATATTTCAAGTGTAATGCAATTTACCTACGAAATAAAATATTTTTGATTTGATTTGGCGATTTTGATTTGTGAAGAGTGAAGGAGAAGAAGACAGTTGTATGAGATAATGGATTTGAAACGACAATAATAAAGAAATGGACATCAGAACTCATGGGTGGCAAAATAGTTAAGCGACTAGAGAGTAACTCAAGCTCTGTTAATTCCGTCAGAAAAAAATCTGGGAAAAAACAACTAAAACTATAGTTAAAATTTAACGTTATTTTTTTTGAAAATCATCAGAATTAATGAAATGGCGGAGACCCATCAATAAATAAGAATAAAAGAGAAAATCAGGAACCTGTTAAGGGGCCGCTATACCTCAACTCAAACTGAGAAAAACCTCCGCGCGTGTCCTTGTCTAAGGCCTGGTTTCCACCAAAGAGGAGAGGAGATGCGTTTTGATAACTAAATCAGATTTCGTTATTACCACATCTCGTCTTCGCTTAGCTTCGGTGGAAATGGATCAAGCGGCGCCCCTTTCCCCGCGTCTCGCACTTAATTATTCGACTGACTGATCATGAATGCAAAAGGCTTTCCTTTCGTTTTTTAAACCGACTTTAGTAGTTTAGCGTATTTTAACTTAAAAAAAGGAGGAGGCTTCAAAAATATTCTTATAGAATTGCATTAACTCTTGTTATAGGTACATAATAATATAGTCGGTAATAAATAAAATTATTTTTTACTTTTAGTTGTTATTGAAGTCGGTTTTCTTTTAATATTTTCAGTTAAGTTTGCAAAATGAATGATGAAAATGTTTCCGTCGATAGTTTGAATATTTAAGAATTAATTGGGTTTCTTCAACCTCAGACATCAGTTGACTGATTTCGAGCCCCCCGCTACGCATCTCCTCTCCGCTTTGGTGGAAATAACCTGACCGCTTCGCGGCTAATCTCCTCTCGTCTCCTCTCATCTCCGTGCGCTGTGCTTATAACAACGCTTAAGGGTGCGAGGCGCGGGGAGAAGGTGGCGGGGGGAGGAGATGCGTAGCGGGGAGCGCGGCAGCGGTTGATCTCATGAATGAGACATCTCCTCTCCTCTCAGCTTGAAGAAGCTAGGCGGAGAGGAAATGTGGAAATAACGAAATCTGATTAGTTTTCAAAATACATCTCCTCTCCTCACCGCTTTGGTGGAATATGGTCCTTACAGGCCCTGCACAGATCTGTCGCATTACATCGATGCGATGGTTGGATTATATTCGCACCAAAGCTGAGGTCACTGGTCAGGCGAGTTCAAATCAAACAAGCGATTTTGTAAAAATACCTACTTTATTATGATAAATTATGGCGTTATTATAAAACTTGTCTACTATTTATTTTGGAACCATATTATATTGAGATGATTTATAGCTATTATTTAATAAGTATTTTTGTATTTTAAATGCCAAATTTTATTTGTTACTATTTCACGGCAGCTTTAATGACTTTTTCAAACAAATATAGATATTATTTTAAAACAAGTAACCTTAACATTTACAGAATACCTATATTAAATATACTATTGTACGACATTTTGATATTGGTAGTATATGCAATACCTATAGCCAATATTTCATTAAAAAAGCCTTTTTTTAGTTTTCAATCTGTACAAATTATACGACGACGAAATGAGACGACGAGACGAGCAGGACGATCAGCTGATGGTAATTGATACGCTCTACCCATTACAATGCAGTGCTGCTCAGGATTCTTGAAAAACCCAAAAATTCTGAGCGGCCTCAGCTTGAGACATGTTCAGTCTAAATAGGATTGGTCCTAGTAAGGAGCCCTGCGGGACACCCTGAGAACATCATGAGGCTGGGAGAAATTGTCTCTGATGTTAAGTTTCATTTGCCCAGTAATTTCACTAGCTATGGCGCCTTTCAGACCGAAACACAGTAATGTTTACACATAACTGCTTGACGGCTGAAATAGGCGCCGTTGTGGTACCCTCAATCTAGCCGGCTTCCTGTGTAAAGGAGCCTCCCACTCGTTAGTGATTAGTGAGTGTTGAATCACTAGCGTCCATTAAATACTTTTTCAAAATAACAATCTATACAATCTTGTGCTTATGTTACTCAAACAAAAAAAATATATTCTTTTGAAGTGAAAACTACTTTAGCGGCGTTGAGCACTTTTCTTGGGATGAGTATAAAATGTTAAAAAGTCGTTGAAATTATGCATGAAAGTTGATTTTTCTGTGAGATAACAAATATTGGCGGAATTAACACTAAAGAGGGCTTAAATCATTTGTATAATTATGGATTTCCGGAAAGTAACGCCTAATTCAATATATTTTTTTTTTAATTGTAGTAAATTAATTCTGGAGTGTTAAATTTTCATGAAATATAAATTGTCATTTTTGTGTTCGTAAGCGAGATAAATGAATATTTTGTTAAACCACATAAATGCTAGTACTTTTATACTGATAAATATAGCAATTCGTCCGAAATTATTACCTATCCATTCCAAAATATCCAAAAATGCACAAGGCGCACCCGGAGTCTTTTTTGTATCTTTATCGGTTCATTTGTCCACACTTATCTCAGAAACGGCTAAGCTGATTTGATTGAGGTTTTCACTGTCAATGCACTGTGTGTAGTTTGTAAATTGTAGTAGTTGTCAATGCACTCTTAGTTTTGTATTCTGTTTTATTCCTATTGTAAATAAAATCTAATTCAGTATTCTGATTCTCATTAGTCATTACCCATTATTGATAGGAAACGAAAAATTCTACGATTAATAAAAATGCCCTTTAATTTTCTTAATTTATCACGACGTGGTTTGCCCTTCAGAGTGGTTTATGGCTGAGTGGTGTATTATTTACAGAAATACAATAGCCGACTAATAATTTTTTCTCTATAAAAACAAACACCAGAGTAAGCCTTTGCGCTAGCTACATAGAATATATAATAGTACTAGTCTCTCTCTCCGCAAAATCAATTAAAGAAATAGGGCTCTTGCGGTCATTCAATAAGGTGTAATTCAGATCGCACAGCGCTATTAACCCACATTTTTATCCACCTAGAAGTTGCCTCTCTTTCTATTTCGTGACTCTTACCTCTTCTGAGGCATTAGGGTTGTCTTTTTACCAAAAATTGTACCTACCTAGTAAAAGGTCATCTTATAAAAATAGCTCATTTTTTTTTAAATAGGTATGTACTATGTAATCGTAATTTTAAATCAATATTCTTTTGTTGTTAAACCTACATTAGTTGTAAAAAAGTAAAGTTATTGTCAAATAGTAATGTGTGCGTTGGAAGACTATGTAGTGGTCTTACCTATTTATATCCTAGGTAGGTACCATGAATAGTAATTTCATATTAATAATAAAAACCACTTAAAATTACATTGTTTCAGCGCCTTTAGGAAGCTTAAAAGCTTAGATTTGACCTTTTAAATGCTTTGGTTTTTTGTGTTTCTACATTTTTGAAAAATATCCGACCAGTGTGTAGTTGGTGACGAACAAAGATCGCTCGTGAGTCCCTACTGGCTCGTCTACTCTGTAGAGGCCGCATACTTACGATTTCGATACCTACACGGGGAGTCAGACAGGCCTGCTAGCTATATAATATTTGTAGGTAATTAAAATGAAGTTACAGAGTCCATTTAGATATTTACGTAAATAAAAAAAGGAGCAAAGTTATATTATTATGGCGATCAAACACCTAAGTTACTTTTGGATGATTTTATGCAGTTTCTATCTCTTGTATTTTATGTCTCGTATATGGGTGGAAGAAACAGTCACGTTTCAATGTATTTGAAACATACAATTAGAAAAAAATTTCAAAGGCAATGTGTGTCATTTACATCTTTTTAGTATTTGCCAAGAAAATTACTGCATTCGCTGTTATGTAATTTATATTATGAAGAACGAACGTAAACGTATCATGGAGTAACGCTTCAGTGACACCGATATGTATAATAATTGTGCAAGTTGCAATAGGGCTGCCAACATTTTCAGAAGTTGAGTATATCTGATATCGGAGAAGGTAAATAAACATTGATTAATAAAACTTAAAATAAGATTACATACATTGATATTTAGAAAAATTTTCAGTTAAAATTTTTGTGATATGGCAGCACCAGTCGGGCGCAAATTATTTCGCCAATGACGAGTGGAACTGAAGAGACACATAATGAATGGTTGATGATAACTGGGAATTTTGATTGAATTTAAAATCTTTTAATTTGGATAATTTAAAAGTGGCAGGTTTTTTAGAGTATTGCGTTATTTTAAAATACACACTAAATTACATATTTACAGCTTAATATTATTATATTTATCATAATTACTTAAAAAAAAGTACAATTTGGACTAAACACAGACATTAGCAAACATTCAACATTAACTGGACGAGGTAATTTCGGTGGAAGAACGTCATAAAGAGGATGAAGAAGTTTAGGACAGGAAAAAACTATATGAGAGACAGTACCTTCGACGAAGCCACATTCACAGAAGGAGTGATCTCTGACTTGTATCCTCGAACAACTTCTCACCACGGACGAGTAAAAAAAGAAGGACTCCTTGTCACCTTACACAACAGTGAGGCACCAAAACAAGCCGGTAAACGTGTAAATACATAGCCGCACGCATACACTTACACTAATACAAGCCGATCGGCCGTAATTATGAGATTTGCCATCGTCTGTAACAGATCAGTTTGCGTCGCAATAAAATATTTTAAAAATGCCGTCGTGCGTTGTGAAAAAGTGTTAAAACAACACTATAAAAGTATTCGTGGGTATATTATTATTTAAGGGAGAAAAAATTGTGTAACTAGTATCCCCCGTAACCGCACACACACTAGCATAAAGGTGCTTCACTTGCTAATATCACGACGCGGAGTCCTTCTTTTTGTACTGGTCCGTGCTTGTCACATTGACATTTAATTTTGACGATTGTCTGATTGCGGATGATTTCAAAAACTCTCGATTTTAATTGCTTTCAACCAGTAGGTATATTTAATTCAGTTAATATGTAATCTTTTTTATGTTTTGTATAAATGGAATGGTTGGCGTGTGTTAAAATAATCAGCTTTTATGAAATGTGTATTTTAGCTTAATCTATTAGCGTTATAGATTATGAAGAATATCTACATGAATACCTACTGCATCTTCTACCGCATTTATCACGGGGATTGCTCAGAGGAGCTGTTCGGGTTGATTCCAGCGGCCGAATTCCACCACCGGACATTACGTGCAAAGTAACACCCGCATCACGTAGACGTCTGGCATTCCAACCGCGCGTTTTGTTAGAAATTTCTTGCTTCGCACAGCCACTTTATGGAATCAACATGTCTGAACAGATACGACTTAGGGACCTTCAAGAAAAAAGCATAAATTAAAGGTCGGCAACGCATTTCTTGACACACCTGTTGTTGCGGATGTCCATGGGCGGTTCCCTCACCTCTCCCCATCCCGTGAACCTCTTGCCCGTTTGCCCCCTCTTATATAAAAAAAAACCTACATGAAACAGAAGAACAATACTTTCTTTTAAACTACGATTGGCAACCCTAGTTACTAGTACTTATACATAGTTTCCGCAGTGAAAGTGTTAGAAAGGAGACAATATAATGTATAGAGGGACACACGAAATTCGTTTATTGATCGGGATTATTTGGAAAAGTTAACAGTCTGGTTGTAAGGCATTTGTTTTCAGTGCGGTTTTCAAAGGACATTCTCCCGAGTAGGTACGTACCTACACGAATGTTCGGCCACGCTCATGCGTACCGCTTGTATTTGTGCATAAATACTTATATATAACAAAAATATTATTTTAATGATTGACTAGTTTTTTGGAATTAAAAGAAGAGATAATATAAAACTAACAAAAACTAAGAGTACAACTGAATTCAAAGATGTCATAACTGTGTCCAAAACATTAAAGTGGAAATGGGCGGGGACATATGCTACGTGACAAAAGCGAAAAATGGACAAAAATAATACAATAACATAACGGAGTGGTATCCACGAGAATGCAAAAGAAGCAAAGGGCGACAAATAAAACGTTGGGAGGATGACCTTAAGAGAGTGGCTGGCCTAGAATGGATGAGAATGGCGAGAGAGAGAGAAAGATGGAAGTATTTGAGGTCTATGTCGATGGGCAAGCTGTTAAATAATCGTAAGCACAAAACAGCAATAAAGGCATATTTTATTTATTTTTTATTGAGGTATTTACCTGACGTGATTTAATAAAATAACATATGGCATGAGTGAGGACCATGATGCCAGTAGGTATACCAAGGCATCACAAAATGTAATATCCATATGAGGAAAATCAGTTGATTATCGATTTCAAACGATTCATTGTTTGCAGAAATTCAAAGGCTTTGAGATCATCAGCCAGAAATAAAAATGCATTCAAGATGGCCGCGGCGGTTAAGATTAATTTTAAATCTAAATATAGAAACAAGATTTTGGAACGAATTTACCTGACTTATATACTGAGGTGATTTGAAAAATTTTGATACAAATATGTAGATGTACCTATGTGCCTCATAAATTGATTAAATAACTACAATTTTCCGGTCTTGGATTTAAAAATATTTAATAGAATTAATTAATAGGTAACTGAAACAATATAGGGAATGGAAAACATACGGTAGGCTGAAGGATTAAAATGAATTCTTGATTACGCACCGAAAAGTCACAGGATATAATATGATTCACTGTTATAATATATATCTTAATCACACTGAGGAAAATATACGGCTAGTTTTGTGCCTGCTACACCTGGTGTGCTCCAGGGCTCTCATCTTGGTCCACTTCTTTTGAACGTTTTTACTAATGATATGACACATTGTTCTTAACATACCAAATTTATTTTTATGCTGATGACACAAAAATAATTACTTTTGCTAATGCTGTTTAACATTGTCAGCAGTTTCTATAGGAATTATATTTCGTAAGTATTGCTCAACAACAACCTTACCTATTCTAGAAAGAAACATTCGATCGTTTATAAGTTTGATAACATTAAAATTGAAAGAGTGACCTTGTTGAGTACAGCTTGTTGTGAACTGATCGTTGTGCTCATATTGACAATATTACAGTTAAGCTTTTTTGAGTTCAGGAGACAGGACTCAAGACCTCGCCCGATTCTATGAGTGCCGTGCTCTTTCTGGAGATATTTTCTCTGCTCTTCACGCAGAAATAATTAATATTGGCCTTTTCACCGTGTCATCGGCGATCGAGCAGTTCCTCCTCCAAGCTGTCTCCACATTTAACTGCATATCCATCTTAAATATAGACCAGCGTTTTTTTAACACAGTGTATAGTTCTGCCACCAGCCACCAGATTTAATTCTGCCGTAACATAATTCAGGTATGATGTATGAGGGTGATATAACAGACACAGAAACTCTGTCTTAAGCCTCAGGGTGACGGGCGCAGTAAGATATGGTTTATCTAAAGAGCCTATAAAGTATTAGCTAATACACGAATGCAAATCTACCGTAGACTACATTCCATCATTGTGGTTTCTTAATGTATTATTATATTTCTAATACAAAAATATAGTTTAACAAGACTGGTTTTAAGAAATATATCAAATTTAAAAAATATTAACGTAACAGTAGCAAATAATAAATAATTGTATTGTAGGACTACCTAGTACAGTACTAAAGTACTAACTTTAATTAATTGTATTCGATGAAAACGTGTTACTTTGGAAGCGCCATCTATGATTTCATGAACGTACTGCTGTATAATTGAGTAACAGAATATAACATGGCTTCGTAAGCATTAGTACATTACTAGTTACAACTAGATGGCGCAACATTCAACAAGTTTACTAGCATAATAAGCTTATATTTCTATACGGTGTTAATAAAGTCAGAGATATTGGGAGAGAATGAGAGTAATTAAAATTTTAGAATCATTGAATTCTCTTACAGCATCTTGAGAATAGGGTAAAAATATTGTTGATTTTCCTACTCGATACAAGATGGCACTAGAGAGCATAGTAAGTTGAAGGGTGGTATCCTTAGGTATATTATGATATGATCATCTATGTATTGTTAAAAATATTTAAATTTTAAATTTAAATATTAAAAATATTTTAAATAATGATGTGCTCGCCATTTAACCGACATTTGAGTATGAAATTGATAAATGGAGTTTTGTCGGTAATAAGTAATCGCAGAGTACCTAGATATTTGTTTTTATACCTACAGTCAAATTTGCCTTTACACAATGTAATTTTGTAACTGTAACGAGTGGCTTGTTTGTAGCGGAAGTTAAATAGAATAAAAATCAGTTAATGACAAAAAGCGAGCTTGCCGTACGCGGTAGCTCCTCGCGACATGTTACCATAAATCAGAAGGGGCTGTTCCCACCCACAGCCCTCAGAGACGAACTTTGAGGCTTTGGGGCTCTAGACAAAAGTACAAATTACTTTTGTGTTTATTTATAAATTATATCTTAACTAATTAAACACATCGCGCTCGTAGTATTAATATTGGGAATTAGTATAATTAACTTACAAGTTTAAATACGTAAGGTAGCTAACACACGAACAAAAATTTTTTTTAAGACAGAGACTGTTTTAAACCCCGTTGTACTATATTTGTTTGACAAATCTACAAAAATCACACAAATGATACGCACACTCAGTCATCTGTGTACTTACATTTAATATTCGTACTGTGTGACGATTCGCAAATTATGGCATATATACCTACTGCTTAGTATTGTTTTAAAACGGTATAGGTAACTAGGGCATATAATTGAAATTCAAACGAACTTACCAGGTGAAGTTTGATTCCAATTATACTTCGGGTTACAACCAAAGACAATTACATTTATTAGATGGTCATATATCTTAACTAACCGACAAACCAAAGATATACAAACCGAATTTGTAAAGCAGTATGTATTTACCGCCATCAAATTGTACGAATTTGAAACCATCAAAATTAGTACAACTAGTGTATACTAATAACCAATATTTGACTTTGAACTTACATTTGAAATGAAAAAGCAGTGCACAGGGCCTCTCTTTGTAAGAGTACGACCACGAGGGTGATCTTTACGTAGATTTTACATTTTTATAACGGACTTCCACTCGAGGTTTTTATATTCGTTTCCAAATACGAATGATACGTTGTGATGAACAAGCTTCCTTTGTTTACTTATTTAGTATCACCTTTATAAGCTTTGGTTAGATACCTAGAAGAGTTTAGGTGAATCCATAATTTAAAGTTTATGTTTAATATATTTGTTGTGATTTACTCTTTGTTCTATGCAATGTCTATGCAAAGGAAATGTACTCTGTTGTCTCTTGCCACCACGCCCTGCGAACTTTGTGTAAGCAACATGTAAATGTTAATTAAAGTATCCCTGAAATAATTATAGTAGTTTTCCTTGCCGGCCTTACAAATTAAAGTTTATAGATATTTTCCTACAAAGGAACGAATATAATAATAATACAATTTGTTATTTGCCACTAAACCAAGTCCCACGTTGAGGCCGCAAATTGTGCATCGTGCAATCCGCAAATAGATTTACATTTTATGGTTTTGGCCGATTTTCCGTAGCACAATATGTATTTTATTTTTTTTAATTTATAATACGTAATAAATATGTTAGTATCAAGGAATATTTATTAATTAAATTAATTTATATGAAGTATAAAAATAATTTTGATTATTGTATCTTATTTATATAATCTAACGAAATATTACGATAAAATCATAAAACCTTTCAAAATAATATAATCAATTTTTACAATGTATGATCTTTATAACATGAAGATGTTTATACTAAGCGAAGCTTCTTACCGACACAATCGACTTATTTGTAACAATCCCAACCCCATCCACTTGCACTCGACTCGAACGTAAATAATTTTTGTATATACGTCGCTATCTTATTAGGTCCTATATGTGTGTTCTTCTCCTTCGTTACACTCTTGGCAGAGTGGTCATGGTCATCACGAAGTGACATCTTTTGGGGCAGATATAATTCGCCCCAGGAGCATTCGCAACATTTCCCTGCTGGCCGACAGTCTGGTACACTCGTTCATTGGGCCGCCCACAGCAGAATTAATTTGGTCGGTCCATCGCATGGGCGACCTTCTTCACCCTCTGGTGCCCTCCACTTTGCCCTGCACGACAAGGCGCTCAATAGACTCACTCTCGCGCCGGGAGACGTGTCCATTAACTTCAGAATGCGACTCTGTACTAATACCGAATATATAAGGTATGTATATATTTGACCATTTATAATGGCGACATCAAAAATGTATGTTTTATAGGAAGAAGCTGAAACAAGCATATCCATCATTTAATGGTCTTATTATATGCTTGCTCGTGTTTTCTTGCAACGCCAGAGTTTTGTATTATATGACGAGACAAGGCTGGTCACGTGGTTTGGATCTTCGTTGTTTTCCATTTTATTGTGGGCGTTCATCACGACCGCAAGTACGCTTTTTCACTTTTGTTATACTTCACGTTACATCTATAGATTACACAAGAACGTGGTGTTCCCGGCAGGAACGTGCGACACAACCACCTCGCTCGAAAGTTCTTCTCTGAATGTCTGCTCCCCGCTCACCCGGCACACTATCTCGACCGCACTCGCACCGCACGCAGATTACACCTGAGCTAAGACGAGTACTGAAACATCTTCGTACTCACTCGTGGATCCACGTTCTTGACTACCACACATTAAATATATAAAATAATAGGACCCAATCGTTGTGTCTTTCTTACTCCCTATTAAAATGTTTCCATATCTGCTGACACACGTCTCAACAATGGAGCTGGGTCACTTACCTACGCTTGCACCTACAAGTAAAGGGGTCTATTTGATCAACAATAATTCTCAAACTATTAGACCGAGAGCAGTTACTCCTATATCAATGTTCAGACTCAGCTCAAATATTATTATAGTATATAGATATGAAATATATCATGAAATTAAGAAAAAAAATATGGGTTAGTAAAAATATGAGTAAACCATATTTTTTTTCTAATTTCATCTAATTTTCGCATAATTTTTGAGATAAAGTGCCCAGATGTGCTAAAATACTGTAAAAAATAAAAATTTCTCCTCAATATTTTATGTAAAGTGCATTTAAATTACTTCGTCTTCTTACCAATGTATCAAGTAATAATATGCTTCAAACTAGTATACAACTAAAATTTCAAAATTGTTTACATCGTCAAAACTCGTTAAGCAACGGTTATTGATATGATAATATCATCAGCAAAAAAACACAATCCGGTATTGATCCATAGCTTATCAAAGCGAAAGCGAAGAATAACATATAGGAATATTTTTAGAATCACTGTCGCCTTACCTTTACAAAAATTCAAAACAATCTTTTCAAAGTCGAGTTATCGTAGTAATTAGTATTGTGTGACATAATATTAAGTCAAGTTAAATAAGTAGATCGCTAATTTAAGTTTTATAATAAATTTGTAGTAAATAATTTGAGAAAGGTGAAATTATTTTGATTATTATATTAATCTTCCTTTATCTTAGATTTTATGATCGCTTCACAGAGGTGCCTATAACTAAGATGTACGAACACATTCTTCGGAGTCACTATATAATAATAATTCGTTATCCCAAGGGAATTTAGTTGTATATCACAATGCCCCGGATTATTCATGAAACAACATCAAACCTATTAATTATGTGTATGGTCTATATTTAAAAATATCGTTTTTGGTATATCATTTTTGACTATACTTTGTAAAACATCGCCTAGAGTTAAAGCACATGTTTATTATCAAACAACGCAATATTAAGCAGGTGGATATATACCAGTGGGATGCTCTTTTGCGCAGGAAGTCGGCTAGATTATGGGTACCACAACGGCGCCTATTTCTGCAGTGAAGTAGTAATGTGTAAGCATTACTGTGTTTCGGTCTGAAGGGCACCGTAGCTAGTGAAATTACTGGGCAAATGAGACTTAACATCGGAGACAATTTCTCCCAGCCTCATGATGTTCTCAGGGTGTGCCGCAGGGCTCGGTACTAGGACCAATCCTGTTTGTAATCCGAGTCCTTAATTAAACATGTCCTTGATCGCACTGAAAACACTTGATCGTGGATTATGCATTGCTCACGAGACCTCGCAAATACAGATATACACAGGTCTGTATCGCATTGCGCTACGCCATCGCTGTGCCCTAGGTCGTCATATAATGTGCCGTGACTCAGTTAATGTCACTGTTACGAGTGAAACATTGTAATTAACACCAGGTGCACTAGTAGCTTAATACATCACTTATTCCCATAAAAAATATGCTTTAAATATTATATTTAAATTACTTTTGAAAATGTTTTTATAAATACGATATAAGTTTGAGCATAATTTATTACAAAATAAATTAGAGATCTTTTCTCTAAAAGAAATTTAATTTATGAACAATCTCTGTGATGGCAATAAATGACTTGTTTCTAGGAAACGGATATAATACCATTTGAATTTAAAATTATTTTATAACAATTTTGAGATATGTTTTATTCCTTGGGAATAAGTTAAGATATTTTAACTTTTAGCACGTAATATGTTAAAACCATCGCATAAATATTCAGCTATACAGAAAAAGGCTTATACAAACTTAGTTACAACTGGGAATCAAACCTGAACAAGATATCACTAATAGATCAACACAACCACCAAGAAATATGTAGAAACTGAAAGTGAAATTTGAGAATTAATATAGAACACGACTGTACTATAATGCACCTTAATACTAATAGTACATAGTTCAATATTGATTGTCGACATTGGATGTGGCCTCAATTTTCCAAGACACACCGTCTTTTCCTCCGTGGGTCACCACCCAGGGGAGAAGGCACAAATCCGACTCACATAACATGTTATAACGTATTACTGAATAACGTTAGCGAACCAAACCCTTCTATGCTATGCAAATTCTTCTATTACAACTGGTAAATATGTATAAATTCTCCAGGGGTACCTTCTCAAAAAGAACAGATAAATCTATGCTCTTACAGCTAAAAAATATAAAAACTCAATAAAATGCTAAGTAAGCAGTTTTGTACCAACCAAATCTGGAAAATTTGTCCTGGTAGACATGGTGACAAGTACGCGATCGTCAGTTGTTTCCGTAGCGGCAGCAGTGTACTATTTGACGTCAAAAAGAATTCGGAAGACCAATCTGCGGAACTTACAGGCTTTCAAGCAACGACCGCCCAAAAGAAGAAAAATATGAAATTTTTCTGAATTATGATAAATTTGTTGATTCTTTATCACTATAGAATGATCTCTCTATATTTTCGCTTATTATTTATTTATTTATTGCATAAGTAAATCATTTTTGGAAGCAAATAGTCGTGGTGATCATGTTAGGACATAGTTGCAAAGGTTTTGGAAATTATTTTATAGGTCCTTAATTCCCTAATTAATGTGGGTGATTGTTTTTTACGAAAGTAAGAGACGAAGCGAGCACAACCAAATTCGAAGATCATTAATTCATTTACTTTACAAAGTGACATATTGAAAAGTAATTATTTAAAATGATATAATAATAATAAAGCCGTTTTATACCGTACTAAAAAAATAACATTTGAAAAACCAATAAGGTAAAGCTATAAACTATAATATATAATATCTCTTAGTTGTGCGTGCCGGTTGGCAAAGGCCTCCTCCAACAATTTCCACTCTTGTTTGTTTTCGGCTTCTCCGGTTAGGTCATGCTGTCAATTTATATCATCTTACCACCTTGTGGTGCTGTCTTCCTCGTTTTCTTTTGCCATTTCTTGGGTACCATTCTGTAACTTCCCCAATTTATCTCGCACCTTGTGTCCTGCTCATCTCCACTTTTATTAGTCGATTCGTTTGAGTATGTTGGTAAGTTTCTAAGTACTTTTAACTTCACAATTTCTCTTAACAAACAGTAGTTTTTCCAACTCGTTGCGATCCTGGGCTTGATTTCCTTCATCATTTGATATTCCATAGAAATGACTTGGCCTCGTCTTTAATTTTTATATTGAGTTTTGTGGAGTTAGTCATTATTTTAGTCTTGCTGCTATTCATTTTTAGTCCAACCTTCATGTTCTCTTCTTTCGAATCGTTTATAATACACTCAAGGTTTTTAAGGAATTCTTCAAGTAATACAAGGTCATCGGCGAATCTAAGATGGTTCAATTTTGATCTATTTAAATTGGTGCTAAATTTGTCTCATTTTAAATTGCGGATCATATTTTCGAAAACTGCTAAAAACAATTTTTGGGATAAGGGGTCTCCCTATCTCACATCTCTTTGTATGCAGAATTATTTTTTGAGTGTTTCCAACTGAATTTTTTTCCGTACTGTTTATATGAACTGTGTTTTTGATATTGGTATAGGCCCTCGGTATTCCTTGTTGAATAAAATATGACTTTGCCATATATATTCGTGATTCAATGTGTCGAAAGCTTCTGCATAGTCTATAGAAGCTACATAGATTTTCTTATTGTATTCTTATTTATTTTTCTAATATCTATTTGAATCCATAGATATGATCAATAGTTGAGAACCCTTACCTAAAACCTGCGTGTTCAACTGGTTGCAGTTCGTCTAATAGTTTGCTAATTCTGTTTATTAAGGTATTTCCCAAAAGGCAGATTGGTCTGTAGTTTTCTATATTGTCCTTATCTCTTTTTTTATATAATATTATAATGTGAGATTTTACCCATTGTTTTGAAATCATGCCACCTGTTGAGATTTCATTAAAAAAATGCTAGGATTGGAGTCAGTTCTTCTATTGTTCCTCTTATGAGTTCATTTGTGATTCTGTCTAGCTCTTTTGAATTTTTTTCGACTTCGCAAGTTCTGTATCCGCAGTTTCTGATCCTGTTTCGTTAGTTTGTTGGGTAAGTACTCTATTGTGGTGACTTGTTGTTCTTAGGTCTTGATGGGCATACAGTTGACGGTAGATACTTTTTGCTATAGCACTGATGTTCAGTCTTATAGTGGTACTCTTCAATTTTTTTTGAGTTTAAGTTTCCGCTACTTGCCAGTTTCGCGTATTTCTTTCAGGGCTTTCGACGCACCTCCTTTTCTTTGGATGTTCGAATTGTTTCAATCTCTTGACTTTGCGATCTTTGCACATGCTTTATCTTATTTTTTTACTTAATCCTGCAATTTGTTTGATGTTTTATTTATTGATTAGTTAGTTATAAGCTCCTTTCTTTGTACTATAAGCAAGGAGTGCATGTTTGTAAGCTATACTCACTTAGTTGGTACTTGTTCGGTTTTTCAATGATATTTTTTGATGTATAGAAACTTTCTAATTATATTTTAATGTTGTTTCCATTTAATCGTTTGTAATGTGTATATTTATTTATTTATAACGGTTTACCTTTTGCTGGCTTGGTTGTCTTTGCTGATCATTTATGTTATTTTTGGTATGGTTCTGATATGGTTTTGTTTGGGATATTCTGAACTCAGCGCACCATGCGATGTTTTGTATTAAAGTTCAGATTGGTTATTACAGTACTGTCGGTGAAAGCTTTTGAACAGTGGCTTATTAAATAATTAATCTCTTTTTATAAGAACAATCTGGAAATCCATGTCCATTTCTTATTGTTTTTCTTTTTGAAGTTTGAATCTAGCACCTATAAGTTACGCTCCATTAGGAATTCAAGTAATTTCTCTCCATTGCGACTTCTTTTTCCATGTACAAAATTGCCAATTATATACTCATTACTGTTTTGCCTAGTTCAAATTTGTGCATTAAAATCCCCCATTAAAATTATATGTTTCTCGGCGTTGTTTAATAATGCTAGTGATAACTCGTAGTAGAAAGTTTTGAGCACTGATAGTTCCGCTTTTTCGGTTGGTGCATATGCATGTATAGACTGTATTTTTTTGTATTCTAGTAGGTTTATTTAGTATAGCTAGTTTTTCTGATATTCCTGTCAATTCCTGAATACAGTATTTCAGTGACAATTTTATTAAAAACCTACTCCTGTTTGACCTGCAGTTTTACAGTTGTGAAAGAGTATGTAACTGCCATTTTCGTCTATTTTTTCGCCCTGTCTTTTCATTACAGATATATCTAGGATGTGGTATTTTATGTTTTCCAGTGATTTTTCTTATTCTAGTAAACTCTCATGTTGAGTTTTGCAACATAAAGATGGCTCGTGTAAAGGCAATACACGCGAATAAATGAATACACTTTATTGCATTAAAAAAATTAAATTATAAAATTTATACATAAATATGGTAGCACAATTAGGCGACCTTATCGCTATTCAGCGATCTCTTCCAGGTAACCTAAAGGTGTAGGAGATCTTATTTATAAGTTGACAGATGGCAATAAATTAACATACTCTAGGATATACATGTATGCATAATATATTATATATATATATATATATATATATATACATACAACTTATATTTATACGGGTAGATATACGCACAAAAGAGGAGGAAAATAAATTAGATATAACGACTACAAAAATAATTATTAATAAAGTAAAAATTTTATCAATTTTTACTAATACTTTTAATAGTAATAATTTGCCGAAGTCATTTTGTAAAACTTAGCGGAATTAACACTAATGATCATCAGAATAACGCCTTGATATTTTAATTTACTTATATATTCTCCATTTACAGCCATTTCCTTTTTCGAAAAATCACTAAAAAAGTTTTCACTCCAATAAGTAACCCTTACATGAACACTTCATTGTTAGCTAATCCCCTGTTGGAGCGTCATTGTACACACGATTTGGGTCATAATGAGAAGTTTAATAAATAAAATATTATAAAAAAGACATTAATAATATTACTAGTATAGCAGTAATACTATTTACTTCACAAACGGATCAATTAAAACACCATCAAATAAATATATTTTCAGCTTTAATTATTTCATGCGCTTTTCCCGCGTTCAACTTTTTCAATATGTCGTCGCGAGAGCCACCATTAACCACCGACACTTCACCGTTGCTATAAACTCACAAATCATGAAACGTGCCCTACCATCCTCTTCAAACAAATCTAGCCTCTATCCCTTTACATAAAAGTCGAAAATGCCATTATTGTACGCCACAGATCGACGGGAACAAAATACTCAAACCGGCGAATAATTTTGAACCTTGCTAAGTCAGGAGAAAATCTATTTTCGATTAATCGTGTGAGGAACAAAGAGAGAGGGAATCGAGGCCAACATTCGTTAATAATGTAATGTATATTTATTCGTCTACATGACTCCACCGTCGAATACCGCCATCGGACGGTTTACTCAAAATGGCCTTTTATTTAAATTATCATTTTGCAAACACATGTAAAATTAAGCGATTTGGTTTTGTAATTAAAATTTACATTTAATTTTAATCATATTATTTGAAATACATATGTCTTAGCAAATATATAAGGTAAACTTTAGAAAATATTAATTTGTGATTTTTATATTAATATCTTTATTGCCTATCATAAATGTAACAAGGTAACTTACGCTTCACTAATTTTGTTTGTTTAATTTGAGTTAGCAGCATAATAGTACTATTTGCTGTCCAGTAAAACAGTTATAGCATTTCGTATTAGGATTATTTTTATTTTATTGGATAAAAAATCCCTTTTTTGCGGCCTAATTTATATAGAATCGGGCACTCTGCATCTAATCAATACAAAGACTCGGTGCGGCGTGAACAGAGCATGTTCGGTGAGCGTCGTGAACCATCGCCACAGCTGAGCGGGACGCCTTTATCGGCATTTCACCTCTCTCGCTTCAATCGTAATTCCATTTTCCGCCCGCCTTGGCAAATTGAAATGTCGTAACTCTTGGGGGAATATCGGCTTTCTACCCAAGAAAAATACAGCTTAGGCATTGTAACGACGCCTTTGATATTATGGAATATTTCCAGTCTATCATACAATCGGGGTGAGTCCCCTTAAATGCTTGTAAGTAATCATAGATGTCCCACTTAGCCGCTCAGATTTTCTACTGTCTCTCTCGCACTGTATCTTATCCCAATTTTTTAACTTTATCTTTAGAACCACAGATTAACCTTATTGCTAACGAAATGATAATATTTTTAATAATATCTCAAAGACAACATCAACGTGTATTACGGTAGGTCAGGAAAGTATATCCCCAACTTTTGTAATACATAAAGTTTGTGGCACTGTTATGAAACATAAACATATTGGAAGTTTTTACAACTGATGTCAAGGTCGCGCGTTTTTAATAATCTCTTATGTGTTTGAATATTACATTTCATTGCTGTTTTTTTTTTAATTAACTCCACTATTTTTGTTCAGAAAATTACGGCGATTATTTTCTCTTATACTCCTATGAAATTTAATATACGTTCACAAAAATCGTCACCGTTTTGCTTTTAATAGTGATTTTTATTATTAAAACACAAAAAATAAGGGATTGCTTGTAACTAATTCTAGTAGGCTTCATAAGATACATAATAGCTTTAAGGGTAAATGTATACACTTTTATAATTAATTCCCAGCCACTGTTCGGGCATTATCTATACATTTTAAATGTTTAATTAAAAATTGGCTCTGCCGTAAATCCTACTACTCCACAGCTGAATATCTAAGTGATCGGACAGCCTGGGATTAGATTACGATGATTTTATAGCAATAGCAATTACAGTACAATATTGTATATTTCATTAAAAAGAGCGCAAAAAAAGAATGCTGGGAGAGTTTCTAGCGACACTTCTTCTCTCTCGGAGTGCTATCTGTTTCCGAAGCGGTAGCAGTATTTAGTATATTAGAAATGACACCAAAAAGAATTCTAAAGGAATCAATTTTGAGAAAATAAAAGCCTTTTATGCCTTTAATGATTCCTATTGTCATTATTTTGCACACGATTGCTGCATAAGTAGCTTCAAATTTATTTTAACATACTTAGCATCTTCAACGTTGAAAGCGTAATCAGCAATGTACTGTAAAATACAGCAGCTATGTATTTTAAATAGGTGACGGTCGTTCCATTTAGAAATTAGTACTCATAATTTTTCTATTACCTTCATCTTTAGATTTATATGGTCGTAACACAACGAAAAATGACCTATTGTTTTACCATGTGACTTTAATATAAAAACATGATAACTGTAGCCTTTCTTGTACATTCTTCTTACGGGCTCTACATTTTCTAATTAAAGTAATATTAGCAGTGTGAGGTTCCTTTGAACAGTTTGCCAGCTAGAATGTGGGTTTTGCCCGGCGCCTATTTCTGCCGTGAAGCAGTAATGTTTAAGCATTATTGTGTTTCGGTCTGAAGGGCGCCGTAGCTAGTGAAATTACTGGGCAAATGAGGCTAAACATCTTATGTCTCAAGGAGACGAGCGCAGTTGTAGTGCCAATCAGAATTTTTGTGATTTCCAAGAATCCCGAGCGGCACTGCATTGTAATAGGCAGAGCATATTAATACCATCAGCTGAACGTCCTGCTCGTCTCGTCCCTTATTTTCATAAAAAAGGGTAACGTAAAAATCTAATAAATAGTTCACAACCAAAGGTACAAACCTTTCTTCTATATAATATAGAGCGAGATATAAACAGCGCATCACTTTCTAATCAAAGTTATTGTGATGTTCCCAACCGAAAAAACAACAATTGTAATGGAGCACTCCAGTAATTTGGGCGTTATATTAGAGGCCTACTAGGTCAGATAAATTGAACCCTTAGCTGTGTTGCTCACACGTAAATAACATGTAGAACGAAGGAGGTGGGTGCCGGCAACCCTCGCTTAACATCACCAATATCATCCCAAAGCAAACAGCTACGGGAAACTCGGTCTTACTACGTGCTGATATGGCACAGGAAGGCTTTGTCAAGTGTAAATAATTGTTGCGTTCCGTGACAGATAGTATCGCAGTGTTTGCGAACGGAAAATAACTTTTCACACAAAGTCCCACCTTATGACGTGGGAAAAAGGTGA
Organism: Leptidea sinapis; assembly: GCF_905404315.1. Taxonomy (NCBI): domain Eukaryota; kingdom Metazoa; phylum Arthropoda; class Insecta; order Lepidoptera; family Pieridae; genus Leptidea; species Leptidea sinapis. Next base: position 5,384,046 of record NC_066276.1, read on the forward strand.
AATAATCTTCGATTGATATTAAGTAGAACGGAAAGTGAGAATGGATTTTACACGCGATATTATTTCCGATTTTATTTGTTTGATTGTGCAATCTGTTTTATTTTTTGATTAGGTTTTGTTAAGATATTATTGTATAGAATACTTCTTCTCTTCTTCAACCTTGATCGACCCAATGCTGAGTAAAGGTCTCTTCCATTTTTGACAATTTTGTGCGGTCCAGTGTTTTCCACATCCAGTCCATCTTGCTGTAGGAATACTCATACTAATAAATCTTACCTAAGTCTGCCTCGAAAATATTTAGTTGAATCAAGCTTGTTTATTACAAAATAAACTTTAGTCTTATTTCTTTTTCATGAAAATTAGGGACAAGACGAGCAGGACGCTCAGCTGATGGTAATTGATACGCCCCACCCAGTACAATGCAGTGCTGCCCAGGATTCTTGAAAAACCTCAAAATTCTGATTGTCACTACAACTGAGCTCGTCTCCATCAGACATAATATGTTAAGTCTCATTTGCCCAGTAATTTAACTAGCAACGACGCCCTTCAGACCGAAACACAGTAATGTTTACACAGTGCTGCTTCACGGCAGAAATAGGCGCCGTTGTGGTACCCATAATCTAGCCGGCTTCCTGTGCAAAGGAGCCTCCCTCTGGTAGGAACCTAAACAAGAGATTACAATAATCTGAAAACTGATGCTTTTGACGAATGTTGAACAAAATTGGAAATGCAGTCACAATGGAAGAAACAGGTAAGTATAACTAAAATTTAAAGCGAGAAGGAAGGCAAGGAAAATTGTGGGTTGATCTTAGATTAAGGATTGGTCTCTGCTGTGCTCCAACTAGATACCACACTATCTAAGAACAATAGCTTTTTATAACGGCAACTATTAGATGTTTCTGTGCGTGGCATCTTGACACTCAATGGCATCCTTCAAATTTTTTAACATACGCTTCGTGTTATTTTGCATTGATATTAATAAAATACAAAGTACTTACTGATGATATGTGATCCCAGTGTTTTTCTTTTTTCTTAAAGTATTTATTTTTACAAAGTTTTACTACGCAACCCGGCATTTTAGTATAAATTATTAGAATATTTTTGGCACGTCAACGTCACACATTGCTCGGATCTGGTTCGAGTATGCCCGCCTGCGGTAGCTAGTTGGAGAGCAGCGGAGACCAATCTTAATCTATGGGGTTGATATAATAGTTAGTTAGTTAGTAAGAAAAAAGGTAGGCATCTATCCTGAGAGAGAGATTACAGCAGTCACATTCATCTGTGCTACTGAGCACCAAGTCGATGTTATGGCAATCATCGACAGCGATGACTCCATTGATGGCAAAGCGCACTGCATGTGACTTAGCCGAAATCCACTACGTTCTAACCAACTACACTACTATTATATTTCGTGGGCCAATTGTAATTACTATTTTAAACTTATGTCAAATCTGACTTCAAGCTTCGTTTCAACTAAATTTAAATTTTTACGTAGGCAGTCTCTTATTACATAGTATTTACCTATATTATATACCTTCAACAAAACAAAACGTGCTACCGTCAGGAATATATAGATTACAGTTTTAAAATTATGATTATTATGTACAATTATGTGATCGGTTAATAACTTATTATTATATCACATAAAGTAAAGTTATTATCATTTTTGTCTCATGCGATATTAACAACACTATTTCAAGACCAGATCGGTCTTCTAGACAATAAACAAATAATTGTTACATAACAAAATAATACAGTTAAGATTTAGTAACCGTTACCTACAAGATTGTAAAGTTTCTTTCAGATCTCGAAGGCTGCTGGAGTTGGGGTGGGCTGGGTTTAAGGGGTGAGGCTGGGGGTGTGAGGTTAAGCGAGTTTTGAATTAATAATGTTTATATCGGCCTGCCTTCTGATTAATTTGATTATTTGTCTTATGTTTGCTGTGTTTGAACCAACAGCTTACCAAACATTAACTAATTAGACCTCAATGCATAAGAATTGCTATAATATTTTATTGTTATGAAATTTATATCTATATTGATGTTAGGTACAAATATAATGATTAGATATTATATAATATAAGGTTTTTTTATCATAGTAAGGGACGATGCGAGCAGGACGTTCAGCCGATGGTAATTGATACGCCCTGCCCATTACAATGCAGTGTGCGCTCGTCACCATGAGACATAAGATCTTAAGTCTCATTTGTCCAGTAATTTCACTAACTAAGGCGCTACTAGGTAGGTAGGAACACTTAACGAATAAATTCCGACGGGGCCTATTATAAAACCAGAAGGTGTGAAGTATGGATTGTGCGTTTTAGCTTTAGTTTATGAATGTCAGTAAAAGCCCCAATTGAACGCGTATTTCTGCCCATTTTTACATCGAACGATACGACACCGGTATATCGTCGTTCGCCATTGCTCTCGGTGATATTCGTTGCCATGCTGTGCGACACCGTTCGTAAGAATATGCATGATCAGTCTCAGATTCTATTACAGAAGCCATTATTGTGCATCATTAAGTTCCTTTCTTAAATATCTTGGAAGCTGATTTCAAGAAGCGTTAGGAAAAATCTGATAAACTCAGGTTTGTGGAATTTAAAATGGAGGTAGGGTCCAAATACGTGGTAAATAAACAGTACTATCTACATGATTCCATTAAAAAAATCGTATCTAATCTCAATATAGATTATCACGGGAAAATCAACACACAGAACAACGCAAATGGACTTGTATCAGCCCCGATGGTGCCACCAAAAATGAGATCAACTTCATTATGTCGACCAAAAGACATATATTCAATTACGTCTCCGTGATCAACTGGGAGTGATCACCGCATAGTAAGAGGCACATTGGATATCAATCCAAAACTGGAGCGGTCTCGACTGGTGAAGTCTACCCTCCAGCCTGCTCCCATCCAGATCCAAAACCCCGAAAACTTTCAACTCAATTTTTTTCTTTCAACGCCTCGCTGACTGCGTCGACGTGGACGAGTATAATAACAGGTTCGTGGCAACTGCTCAAACGGCTGGGTCTAAGTTTTTCAATGTCAGCCGTTCAATAAGAAACCCGAAATATCTCAGACTATACCCTCAAATTCATGGATGTAAGGCGCCAAATGACCCTTCAGTCCCCGGACGATGCTTCCCAGCTTGGGCAGCTGGTACGCCGCCAAAATACAGATTGTGTGAAAGTGGCCATAGACCGTAACAAAGGCTCAAAAGTATTCGCACGATCGGACAGAGCCAACTGACAAAGCTGAAGATCGGTGACGGCAGGGTCGTTTCGTCTAAACCCGAACTTTTGAGGGAAGTCGAGAAGTTCTACGGACAGTTATACACGACCGCACGGGCACCTGTTACCAACAAGGCTGAAGACCCAAGAGCTAATTTAAACCGACACTATACCGAAGATATCCCAGACGTCAGCCTGTACGAGATTAGTATGTATATATGTAGTATGGCCCTAAAACAGCTTAAAAACAACAAGGCGCCGGGTGAAGATGGAATTACACCTGAGCTTCTGAGAGCTGGTGGTACCCCTGCACTTAAGACCCTCCAGAAACTATTCGATTCCTAAATCCACGAACGCAAAACGCCGCAAGCATGGCACAGAAGTATAGTGGTGCTGTTCTTCAAAAAGGGCGATAATATTCTTTTGAAGAACTATAGGCCCATATCATTTCTGAGCCATGTATATAAGCTGTTTTTCTAGGGTTATCACAAATCGTCTCGTGCGCAGGCTTGACGACTTCCAGCCTCCCGAACAAGCAGTCCGAAAAGGCTTTAGCACCATAGACTACATACATACGCTGCGGCAGGTTATACAGAAGAAAGAGGAGTATATCCGGCCACTATGCTTGGCGTTCGTGGACTATGAGAAAGCCTTTGATTCGATCGAAAACTGGCCGGTGCTTCAGTCTCTTCAGAGGTGCCCCATTGAATACCGATATATCGATGCGTCGAAGTGTTTGTGTATAAACGCCACCATGTCAGTCCGTCTCCAGGATCAGACCTCGAAGCCTATCCGACTGCAGCGGAGAGTCAGACAAGACGAAGACTGGGCATCAATATCAACGTCGAATACATCACTCAACTTTGATTCGCAGACGATATCATAATCATGGCAGAGACCATGGAAGCCATATTTTCGATGGCCTCAATTCAGCATCCAAAGGAGTAGGTCTCAAAATGAACATGGGCAAGACGAAGATCATGTCTAATGTCCATGTCGCACCTACTCCCATATCATTTGGGAACTGTACTCTCGAAATTGTCGACGAGTACGTCTACCTTGGACAATCAATTCAGTTAGGCAGGTCCAATTTCGAGAAAGAGGTCACTCGTCGAATCCAACTCGGATGGGCAGCGTTCGGGAAGCTCTGTAAAATCTTCTCGTCCCAAATACCGCAGTGTCTGAAGACGAAGGTTTTCAACCAGTATGTGTTGCCAGTGATGTCTTACGGTATGCAGACGTGGTCGCTAACTATGGGTCGCAACAAAATCTCTGACGTATGCGTCATTCGTGATTTTTTTTGGTTTCTTCGTCCATTATTAGGACAGGCAAAGGGTTCAAGCCAAACAACAGTATTAATTATTTAATTATTAATTGTCAAAGCCACCTTTGCAAGATTTTTACAAAATTGTTCTTTCTAAAATCGTAGAATAGCAAGAGGAATAAATTTTAATGATTTTGCTTCGTTAGGCCAAAGAAGAATGACTTCTTGCGTGCATACATAAGTTTTTTTTCACACACACACATACTTTTTTTTCAATTTACTTACTTGTGTCTATGAGCGGTTATTTCAATTTGCTTTTCATAAACTAGAATACTTATATCCTATATATATATATAGAATATTTAAGAAGCTTTAGATATATCGGAATTATATATAACTAGATAAGTTGTACTGGGGTCGTGCACATGTCTCTCGGGAAATCGCCGACCAGTGCCGGAAGAAACTTGTATGCTTTATGGAGGATTAAGAAGGTTTTTTTTTTAATTATGAGCATACCACTTGGTGAAAACATTAAGGTAAGCTCTCACATTAACAAACATAATAATATAGTGATGCAAATTATGAAATTTGTACATGTGTGGTTATGTAACCATCGTTGTGGAAGACTTTAGTAATGTCATTATTCACATAAAATTTAAAATTGATTAAGTTGATTTATTTAATTAGATTTTCTATGCCTATGCTTTTGTAATTTTAAATTAAATTGATAATATCCGGACGACCAAGCCTTGCTCGGATTTTTAAGAATGTACAAAACTTGAACAAAAAAAAACTAATAGGACATCTCGATTCGAACCAGGAGGTCTACTCGCAAAATCAACAGCGATATACTCGGAACGATACGATAATATCCCGAATATATCGCACCTACCCTACTCTAACAAATGTTCGTATTCCATATCGTTTATCGTAACAGCATCGTAACCATAGACTAATATTTTGATTTTTTACGATGTTAGAGTGACTGAATTATGCGCTTGAGAAAGTAAATATTATCTGTGCTATTTCGCTGTTATGTGTCAAAATTCAAAACATAGTTTAGGCGCTAAGAACCATGCAAGACTCTGTACCACCCATTTGTATCATTTACACAAAATGTAAATATTCAAAAAATATGAAATGAATATAATATGACCACTTTAAATTGAAAAAATAATTCAAAACTTACGGATAATAAAAGTATTTTCAACCCTTCTCGTCGACTTCCTATTTCTCAGGCGGCCATTTGCATTACTTTCTACGCATAAACGATCAACAAAATGACTTAAATTACTTGGTAGTGTTAAAATCCTGTTGAATAGTAAATCAAATATAATTATTTTAATAATATTAATTAAGTATGTATATTTTATGGCAAATATACCTATACAACTTGAAACGATAACAGCAACGACTGCCTAGAAGGTGTCGTTCAGATTATCGTAAATGTGACGTTTGATTATATGTCAAATTCAAATATTCGTCTCTGACATTTTCAATTAAGAGTAGGGTAGCGACCGATAATATCGAAAAATGTTTCGTTTATTCAATCATCGTTTCGACATTGAATACGATGTAACTAAGAGTAGGATTCGACACGACTAATGCCACGATATATCGAATATCGATTTTAGGAGGAGGCCCCCAAGGTCCTCTGCTATCCACATCACGCAATGTCCCATTTGAGCTATTATAGTCTTGTATAAAGTGGCGAAATTTACTTTTGTGTAAGAATGTTATTGTAGCTGTTTCTCATTTAAACACGGATAAAACTATATTTTTTTAAATTGAAACCAAGCTAGATCGATTTATCGCCCCCGAATCCCCCTGTATACTAAATTTTATGAAAATCGTTGGAGCCGTTTCCGAGATTCAGATTATGTATATATACAAGAATTGCTCTTTTAAAGATATAAGATTAATGTAACTAATGATTTAGTAATGTATAATCTATTTTGTAAAATTTGCACGTCATAAATGTGGCAAACATGTACTTTATAATATTTATATAACATCAATCTAACATGATTATGCAAATAAAATCATTGACTTTGACGGTATTTTCATTGTATTGCCTAAATTTAATTCATGTATTAAACGGATATTGTGTACTCTATAACTTGAATTCAAGTCAGACTACGGAGAAGTTTGGCGAGATCAGTTGCCATCCAACGTACTGTATAATAAATTCATTGTCTGGTTACAGATCCACGCTTATGAACTCTAAGCAGCCATATTAATATTAAATAATATCATGATAACCATTATATAGCTTAAGAAAACGAAATAAATTCTCATTGAAAACCTTGATATCAATTACAATACGAAAAAGAACTAGCTGAAAACAAGTGTACACGTTATTATTATATTACTAGCTAATGCACGCGACTTCGTTCGCGTAGATAAAGAGTTTTTAAAAATAATAAGCAAGTTTAGAATTGAAGATTATCTCATGTCCTTTTCGAGTTCCGGTTCCCGTTTTCGGTCCCGTTCCCAATATACTATAAGAATCTTATTTCGAGGAAGATTGCTATGGTAAACTTAACCTACTATTGGTATAGTTATAGCTCATTGACGTGAATTTCTGTTTTTCACAAATCCCGCGGGAACCATGAAATTTTCCAGTATAAAATGTAGCCTATGTCCATTCCCAAGCTCTAGTCTAAAGTCTCTCTGGCGTAAAAGCGTAACAAACAAACATACATTCACATTTATATAAGTAGGGATATCACCAGCTGAAACAGGCATGCGATTTAATCAGATACACAAATTAACTATGACTGAGATGAATCTTCAAGAGATATTACAAGATGACATATGTATTACTTATTGTAACATTTGTTAAGAATGATATGCAAGATTAAGCCCTCTATTAATCTGTAATAGATGTCATAATCAAAGCAGTTGAATACATTTTTGAATCAAAGACAAGCCATTTTGTGCAAAGAGGACAATGAGGAAAGTTTCTATTTCGTGAATAAATTATAATGATAAGGGCATGCCTTCGCAATATTGAAGGCGTCTGATCATTAACCGGGACCCGCCCCACCCGTTCACTTTCAGGGTATTTTTCCGGGAGACACGATCATTTTAACCACCCTTCGGCCACGTTTATAAGTAGACTCCAACTTCTTTGATCTCTGGTTTGTTGGACGGGAAAAGATTACTGAATTTCGGATTGATCAACTCAATTGTACAATTGGCGGTGTTCATGCAGAAATTTATTGTAAAACATGTAGGTCATGACCTAATTTAAGGGATTTCGTCCCTTAAATAAAACTAATGAACTTTTATAGAATGACTTACTGATTTGTCTGTCTATAAATTTAACGCTTTTTTGTATGTAACAAGATGACGAAAAGGAAAAACACAAAAATAAAAAAATCCATTTAAATGTACTCTCGCAATCAAAAAATAAAACATTTAAAAACCAATTGTTTTATGAGTGAATGGGTTTACGATATCAAGAAACGTAAATTATGCCACAGACTATTAAAGCACATCTTTAATAAAACCAAGAAAGAACGCGTACTCAAAGATAGCTGCTATTAATAATGAAAATTCAATCACTTTTCATATTAAAATAATTGAACGAATTACGAATCACTTCTTCAGTTATTGTAATTTCTCCTTGAGATGACCACTTGCAGACGAAATGACAGTGTAAAAAGAAGGTATTTAAAATGGATGTGGCATTATGTATACTATTTCCAAAAGTCAAGATCGGTCAAGGGAAGAAAAAGGTTAAAAGGAACGATCGTGCACAGTAAAATTAAATTTCTATCATGCATTTTATAATACAGTGTACGACGGACAGTAATACAGTAATCTTGTACCTATGACATGTCTCTACGTATATCTATCTACTGCGACATAAATAGACTCACTGTGTTGTGATGTTGGCATAATGGAATATTAATTAATTAACAATAATTTAATTTCTCATAAGGCCCATAGCTAGCGACCACGTCTGCGTACCGTAAGTCATCACTGGCAACACACACTGCTTGAAAACCTTCGTCTTCAGACATTGTGGTATTTGGGACGAGAAGATTTTACGGAGGTTACCGAACGCTGCATATATATTTCGAGAGTACAGTTCGAATTGTTATGACAGTAGGTGCGACATGGACATTAGACATGATCTTCGTCTTGCCCATGTTCATTTTGAGACCTACTCCTTTGGATGCTGTATTGAGGCCATCGAGCATATGGCTTCCATGGTCTCTGCCATGATTATGATATCGTCTGCGAATCAAAGTTGAGTGATGTATTCGACGTTGATATTGATGCCCAGTCTTCGTCTTGTCTGACTCTCCGCTGCAGTCGGATAGGCTTCGAGGTCTGATCCTGGAGACGGACTGACATGGCGGCGTTTCTACACAAACACTTCAATGCTTCGATATATCGGTATTCAATGGGGCACCTCTGAAGCACCGGCCAGTTTTCGATCGAATCAAAGGCTTTCTCATAGTCCACGAACGCCAAGCATAGTGGCCGGATATACTCCTCTTTCTTCTGTATAACCTGCCGCAGCGTATGTATGTAGTCTATGGTGCTAAAGCCTTTTCGGACTGCTTGTTCGGGAGGCTGGAAGTCGTCAAGCCTGCGCACGAGATGATTTGTGATAACCCTAGAAAAACAGCTTATATACATGGCTCAGAAATGATATGGGCCTATACTTCTTCAAAAGAATTTTATCGCCCTTTTTGAATAACAGCACCACTATACTTCTGTGCCATGCTCGCGGTGTTTTGCCCTCGAGGTTGACGGAAATGAATAGTTTCTGGAGGGTCTTAAGTAAAGGGGTACCACCAGCTCTCAGAAGCTCAGCTGTAATTCCATCATCACCCGGCGCCTTGTTGTTTTTAAGTTGTTTTAGGGCCATCCTAATCTTGTTTAGGCTTACGTCCCAGCTGGCCAAGATATCCCATCTTCGGGTCGGGTTAATTTGGCTCTTGGGTATTCAGCCTTGTTGGTAAGAGGTGCCCGTGCGGTCGTGTATAACTGTCCGTAGAACTTCTCGACTTCCCTCAATTGTCGATCGGGCTTAGAGAAAACGACCCTGCTGTCACCGGTCTTCAGCTTCGTTAGTTGGCTCTGCCCAATAGCATTCGAAGCGGTTTTGGAATTTGAGTAGATAGCTTTCGGGGTTTTGGATCTGGATGGCTGCGGGTTGGAGCGTAGTCTTCATTTCAGTTTTGCATTGAAGTCTCCCATGACTATTTGAAGTGGGTCTTCAGAGTGTGAATGGCTGTTGAGCGTTGTATGCGAGCGTTGAATGTTGTCGGAGCATGTATGACCTTAAACGAATACCGTTTAGTAATTCTGAGAATTAGGTAAGCTACCCTAGTCGACACGCTCCCCACCTCAGTTATGTTGTTGACGAGAGGCTTATGAACGAGGAACCCGACACCAGCCTGGGACAGTTGGGTCGCCCTCCCGGAAGTAGAGCATGTGTCCGGAATTTAGAATAATCGAGTCCTCACCCTGTCTTCGGACTTTAGATAACCCCACAACATCCCATCGTAATCTGCTCACAGCTTCCTCCAGTTCTTCCAACTTCTCGTCGGTCTGCAGTGTCTTGACATTGTATGTTGCCAGGGCCACTGGGCTTCGTTTGGGGTAGCGTTTCCACACGCGGGGATTCTTAGCACCCCCTGCCCCGTCGCTTATGTGGCTGCTACCGTGGCCAACACGGGAACTGGGGGCCGGGGCCTTATAGTATATGTCATGTTAGGGGGTTTTTTGCCATAATCGTCACACTTGGCAGGCGGGTTGGCGATCGCAGGAGATGGTGTGCTCTTAACGAAAGATGCTGCTGCCCATCCTCCGTTGTTTGTATCCCTTAGTCGCCTCTTACGACACCCACGGGAGGAGATGGGGTGGTGCTATTCTGGTGCGACACCACAAACATCTATTAATACATAAAAATAATATATCTTACCGTAGGTTAATTAGGTATATAAAATATTTAAAATATTTATTTCATTTGAATACAGACCGAACTAGAAAGCAAGGAATAATAACCATGTATTGATGATAACCTTTCATTCACGATTTATTCTTCAAAGTCATGGAGAAACAATAGAAACACATTCGAAGAGAGCCTGTACTGATGGGAGACCCCGGTAATCCTCTAGGAACTGCCTGGCGTAGGTCCTAAAAGATGTGTCCGCTCGGCGTTTGGTGAATGAAATATGCGAATAGGCCTGTGCCCGGTGATTGATTGATTCAAGGTTTACAGGCGCAAGAGACATAGTTGGCATTAGATCAACCAATTAGATATTAATCTGTTGTCTATAGGTATCTCCCAATTTCCTACAGGAAACTATCTACACTATAGTTTTCCTTATCAAAAATGACAAAATAAATAGAAAATAGACAATTGCGGCGCAAACAGACATATCCATTCCTCTTCAATTTGAGTTGGGAATTGTTAACTTAATTTAATGCAATATCACAAAATCGGTTGTTTAAATGCTGAGACACAAATATAGTAAGAATAAAAAAGTATGGTTGCCTTACCAACTCCATTCTTCACAGATCAGTGTTGTCTGGCGGGCGGAGGGTGTACTCCGTGTAAGGGCTGGGACTCGACCTGTTATTAACATTACTATACTTTATACATGTCTGTGAATGTTGTGAGACTCCGTTACTCCCATGTAAATTAATATGCGTTGCGTACTTATATTTAGACCCAAAATATTTTTAGCAGTAACTTTTCTGGCACAATGTGTAACAACAATGAAAGGTACATCATTATCAGCTGAAACACCCATTTAGTTACCAATAGTAAGATTAAAATATAAGTCGTTACATAATGTCATATACTTGATGCAAATATAATTTTCGAGAAGGCATATTTTGCTATTTTACGTTTAGAGTATTCTTATTATGTAATTGGAAAGATAAAATGGACTAGAGAAATACTAGATACTAAGATAAATGGAATATTCAAATATGTATGTCACATAATAGACACAAATGCTAATAATCACTGATCAAAAGTCTTCGCCACGACGTAATGCATCGTCAAGAAGCATTGTTCCCGCTCAGGTATTACAACCTGACTGAATGAGCAGGCTATGTCATGACTCGTCCATGGACAGGTATTAGTAAAAGAAAATAATAAAACAATAAAACATTTACTTCGGACTAATCCATATCTTTGCTAGTAATATTTTACTTAAAACTAATGTTAGTAGGCTTAAGTTGAAGGTAATTATTTTACTGATTTCGAACATGTTGCAAACTTGCGAGCCTAATGTAGTGCCTCCAGAAAAAGGCATCCTAAACATGAACATAATAAATACCATGCCATAATATAATAAATAGTCACTGAATAGTAACTCAAAAATTTCAATATAAGTATAAACAAGATTTTAAACTTTCTAAAGAGGTTCTGGAGGGTATTACTCAAAATGGGATTGTATACAAAAACATTTCAGAATTTTTTGAATAGGTATTCTCCCAAAAGAAAATATTCGTCAAAATTGATAGACAAAGACTGAACATGACAACCCTTAAGTTCTTGATAAAATATGTCTTGATTAAGTTGAAGTATATTTTTCTCCAATGCCTGCAAATTTCTTGTGATCTCATCAAGTATGTTTAACTAATTACCTGCAGGATCAAGCTCTGTTATTCATGTGTATTCTATAATGCATACTCCGGCAGTAACAATCAAATCCAATATTAGAGCATGGCCCATGAATCGCTGTTTGACAGATGCATGCCTCTATTACGGTCAGCCTATGTGTGTGTGTCGTGCGAGGGAGGTTGCGCATATGTCTAGAGGGGGATCGGGCTGAAAGTGTGAGGAGGGTGTCCCGAGTAACTGCTCAGGCTTGTAGCTAGCTCGGTACATTTTATTGTAGCCTCTCTGGATACAACTGGATATTTGATGTACTTTTGTCGATATCGATGCTATTATAACAATGTATTTTTTGGAGGATTTACGAACACCGAATTAATATTGTTACCTGCTCTGGCTTGTTATTTCGTGATTTAAATACGCCTTTAACCCTCGGGAAACGCTATTTCGCATTTGCACTGCAATAGGTGGTCCATTTAAAAGTCACATATTTAAGTAAAATATAAACTAACAATCTTATTAGTATCTTATTTATAAAACTAAGAATATCTTTCCCTCAGAAAAAAGAAAGTTTCTCTATGAGATCACTCAAAAACAATTAGAAGTATAAAACAACACTAGAAGTGTAATATTATTCTTCTACTTCGCTAGTTTTATCTGTCATTTATACAGCCACGAGTAGTAATAGTATAAACTTTATAGAATCTTAAAATGTCTATACTCTAGGTCCTAAAATTGCGTTGCTTGCAGTGCTATAATTTTGATAATTTCATTTTACGTGAATTTGAATGAAGCTTTGCCTGTATCATTTGGATATTTGGTACCTATCTAGAGTCTTTCAATTTTCTTCCACGGGAAAACGATGACTTAAAAAAATGTAATTGAAATTCAGCCAAAATTCGTCTTAGGTCGCAATCACGAGGTACCCTTCCCCATACCGACTTTTGATTATATGTGCTGGAATAAACTCGTTAGCACCGATGTCAACTCAGAGGCACACGTTCTGAGCACAACGGGAGAGTTGCCATCCAGCCCGCTCGAATTTACGTCCAAGGAAAACAGAGCTCGTCGAACTTTTCTGTATGAACTGTACTTCCGACTTGGAGATCTGACATTGACTTACTCTTTTGCTCGTATGGGCTAGGATGTAATTCCCCTTTGGTAGGGTCTGCTGGTTGCATCGAACCAGGGCTGTAATCTACCACCGATCGGTCGTAACTCTTTTTCTCGAGATTCTCTTCTCTGGATATTATGTTACTTAATAAAATACCTTTTCAGAGCTTTGTGTTGATTTCAATCATATTGTTCATACTGCTTTACTGCACGGAATCCCAAAATTGTCATAAAACATGCAACTAGTATAACTTTTATCCTCGAAAAAATTTACATTTCATATTCATCGACATAGTGCATGACAACACTATACAGGTTAACTCATCGTGGCTGGGGCGTTGCCTTAACTGCCCTCTGTGTGGCCAATAATTTTATTACAAGTTCATTAAGACGCTCGCTGTGCACGTAAACCAATTTTTTCACAATCTGTTTTAGAGCTGTTCGTAATTGTCTCGATAACGGCGTATCAATGCCAATACAACACAACTTAACAAAGGTATATTTTACTGTGATTGCGTCATGATTTTCATGTTATTGTAATGCGATGGGTGACGAAAGAATGCTTATGGAATTAGCAAAATATTGAAAATTTTTGGCTAATATCATAAACACCAGTGGGAGGCTCCTTTGCACAGGATGCCGGCTATCTACCCATAATCTTATGGGTACCACAACGGTGCCTATTTCTGCCGTGAAGCAGTAATGTGTAACCATTACTGTGTTTCGGTCTGAAGAACGCCGTAGCTAGTGAAATTACTGGGCAAATGACACTTAACATGTCTCAAGGTGACGAGCGCAGTTGTAGTGCCGCTCAGAATTTTTGAGGTTTTTCAAGAATCCTGAGCGGCACTGCATTGTAATGGGCAGGGCGTATCAATTATCTTCAGCTGAACGTCCTGCTCATCTCGTCCCTTATTTTCATTAAAAAAATGATCATTGATATTTGTAATATATTAACATGATATTCCTGAACCTGACCTATACTTGAACAAGTTACACTCCCTCTCTCTAGAAAGAGACATCTTATGTACGCTCACTCGCTTTTGTCTCTTTTACACCTTATCCGTTTTTTTTTTATATCTGAAAACACATTACGTATCGAATTGTATCTAATAATCTCTATAGACTCATATTATATCATCAAATCTAGTCTATTTCATAATATGACTTGGAAGTCACACCTAGTAATTGTTGAACTCCGTTGATAAATAATTTGAAGCGTAATTTTAGACACTTCAACGATCCTCTCAAAGTTACGCAATGTGGCGGTAATTAATAAACTTCCGACAAATCTCTACTTACGTACCACACCATGTAGAGCTATAAGAAAAGCGATAAATTTGTTACATAACTTAAAGATTGTATCAAATGTTAATTTTATCAATAATACTACTGCTGATATTTCATATTGAACGTTTAATTTTAAAATAAATAAATATGTCTCAAATTTGTTAATAAATACTTTAATAGTAGACCGGTGGAGCACAGAAACTCAGCGACTAATTCTTTTTTTTAATAATTTCAAGCAAAGTCAACCTAGTTAAACAAAGCGACAATAATAATTAATCGTAGACACGCGCAGTAAAAATGTCAACCGTGCCTGCCACCCGGGAATAGGCAACACGCAAAATTAAAACCATAACAAAAAGCACAATAAATTTACAACTACCTGAATAAATGATAGCATCGCGGTGAATTTGATGTCAATATGTGTTAACACTAAGCTATTTAGTTCACGACTCGGACTCACCCCCCCCATTCCACCCCCACACGCACACAAACAAACAGGGGGGTGGTACGCTCCCACCGTACGCCTGTGTGTCGCTACTACATAAGAAAAACCAATTTTTCACAGGTTTGATTTATTCACACATTAAAACAAGCTGTATGTAGTGGTTTTCTTAACCAACGAAAAGTTTTATAGGACAAATTTTCCTCGCTAGTGTCTAGACATTTTAAGTTCGAGGTAAAATCTATGAGATCTATTTAGTGAATTTGAATTTTGGAAATGATTATTTTAACGTATAATAAATTAAATTAATTATTGGTTTGAATAAAAATACATAATATGAATTTAAATTTAATTTGTTTATATTTAACCTCATTGATCATAGACGTTATTGAAATGAGCTTCTGTCATGCGACCATGATCCACATAACAGGGTCAAAATATTGGCTAGAACTCCCCTCACAGTAATATCTTAAGATATATCCTGGATTTATAATATTTGTTAATCTTATACGTATTACCCCCTAAGTATTTATGCATGTTTATAATTAAGATAAATATTGTTAGTTATTCTAGACTTCCACTGATTTTTAGTTCTCTATAAAATTCTAAGTTTTTTAAGCAGGCATAAATATTTAAATCTTTCTAATAAATATCCAGCAACTGTTCTTTGTGCAGGAGTTGTATGAACATAAAATGGTAGAATACTTGTGTTCGCAAGTGCCGTGGGAAAATCATGGCAAGGGAATGCATCGAAAATGATTACGGAATGTGCCCGAACGGGACGGGCATATTGCAGTCACATGCTTTGCAGAAGGTTAGACAGAGATCAAATATTGAATATTGCAATTCTTTCAAAAGGTAATACGACATTCTAAAGAGCTGTGCTGAAATGTTCCTTCCGCGAACGCGATAGAGTTTCAATCTCCACTTCAAAATCATTTGATAAGTCATATTGATTCTTCGGGTGGAGGTTGCTGGAGAGGGGTTCGGTGGCTCTCAACTGTGGCAGATAATCAATATCCGCTTGGCTTGTGGACACTATAATAATATATGTTATTTTATTGTTGCTTTGTTCTAGCGCAGTGTTTGCGCGTATCGCTGTCTCACTTGCACCATTATCTAAAATGGACAGTGGCGTAGATTTGGTAAATGATAAGTGTGAGAAAGTATTTATCACGACAATGAACCGTGGTACGTAATTATACAACCTATTTCGGTGAAGGGTGATGTTGGCTGTGGGGATGATACTCTGAAGATATATTTTTATTGACAGCATTATTTATTCGTTTAAAGTGCACGCGATACGGGCAAACTGTTCGCCATATCAACTGCTGATATAACCAACTATGTAGGCACGGGAGTGCATGAATATAATTAATAATTAATTGTATTTATGAATTTTGGAGCTCTATATTAAAAATACTATTACAGTTTAGTATATTACGTCATATATAGAGCGAAAATTTTATGTAAAATACATACATATTTTGACCAAAAATTATTTGGTTATCAATTGATTTAATATTTGAGGTTTTAGAATAAGTATTTACGTTTTTGAATATGAAGCAAATATAATAAGATTTCACTAATATTTTTTTTATTAATCAACAGTGTTTCTTTTCATTAAATGCTTTACATTTTGTAAATCACCCCAGTTATAGCGCTTCTAAATAATAATCGAAACATAATTTGATTGCTCCCCGTCTGCCGACGAGTCACACTAAATACTTTGCATTAACATTCTGGATGTGCCTTTCTTTAAATATCTTTTTTTAAAACTAAAACTTTATTTTAATTTATTTTTAAGCATAAGTATGCCTGTCATTCTTATGTACAAAAGGGTGCTGTTCCAAAAATAGATTTTCTATTAAAAATTTGGTTGCCTGTAAAGTCGGTTCACAGAAGATTGTTATACGACGGTAACCGAAACCGTAACCTAAGTAAAATTTACATGATGTCTTAAGAACAAAAAATATTAAAATAACAATTGAGTTAAAAAATATCCCAAAACAATATAATATACACTAAAAAGTAAAAAAATAATTGCGATTTCTTCTATAACTTTATTAAGTTAAAAAATAGGTTGATTATTATCAACCTATTTTTTAAAATTATATGTAATGTATTATTATGTTATTTAAAAATTTCAAATTGATGTAATTTATACTGATTTCGAGAAGGCGTTTGATCGAGTCGACCATATTATACTGTTGAACAAGTTGCAGCAACTAGAAATTCATGGTGATCTTATTCGATAGACCAAATCTTACCTGTATAATCGATCGCAAGCTGTGGTCTTGGCTGAGCATCGTTGTAACCTGGTGGATGTTCCATCTGGAGTTCCGCAAGGGTCAATTCTGGGACCTTTATTATATTTATTCTACTTATACGAAATTGGTGACTGTTTCCAGTTTGCTGTTTCTTATGTACGCTGACCACAATAAAATTAACATTCACATTAAGACTTAAATAGATTCATTAAACCTTCAGAGCGATTTAATTAGAATCAGTGACTACTATCATGATAATGGTATTGGAGGCAATGTATCTAACTGTTTTCAAATCACCTTTATGCGAAAAAGAAACAAAATAAAATATCAGTGACCTTGATGTTCCATTAACACGAAAAAATAGCATTACGGACTTAGGCATATTGTTTGTTACAAAACTGACAATGTTGGATCACATTGCTGTAATAACTGAAAAAGCTTGTAGGAACCAAGGTTTCATTATACGTGTATATCAACCTGTTTCAAGTTTGGACTGTATAAAAGTCCTTTACTTCTCATATGATCGTAGTGTCTTAGAATACTTCTGTAATATCTGAAACCCATCGAAATAGAGAATATTCAATCAAAATGTGTAAAGGTATTAAGAACATCGTTTTCAGCATTACGGTTCTAGTTATGGGAATTCTGTAGCCGCCATAAATTAATGCATTTATAAGACCGGCGAACTTTACTCGATATGTTATTTCTATGTGACGTTCAGAGTCCCGAATAAGCGTACAAGGTACACTACCCTTTTTAATATCCCAATTACTCACTCTATCATTATGCAAAAATGAACTATTTTTGATTTATCTTTTCGGTTTAAGGCTTTTTTTAAATAATTACCAGTAACCCAATAACAAATTTTGAATTTGAATTTTGAGCATAGTTCCTGCAATGGTTCTTAGATTTAAAATATGACATACCTAACCTTTTTAAAAAGCCTATTTGTCGATAGGCTTTCCAACAATTCAATAAACATGCCTGAAAAGGAGGAATATTTTATCAGATATATTTAGGTTGATTGATATGATTCAGACACATCTAGTCAACATAAGCGCGCGGTCAATCGTATCTGCTACAGATTAGACAATATGCAAATAAATTACCAACTTCTGGTATAGTGGTCAGATATATTACTATCTAGGCAGAAGTTTTATAAAAAGTTATCTATAAAATATTGTCGATTTGTCGTTTTATATAATATGTTGTTACATAAGTGCCCGACAAGGGCAAACTTTTCAATAAAAAATTATTGTTATTTTGTATAGATATTATTCTATTCTATAATTTGCAATATTTTTAACAGAAAGAAGTCGCAGGATTTTTTTTCTGAGCATTCCGGTATTATATTACGGGATAAGTACTTAGATCAATAGAAGTGTTTTTTTTTACAGTGCATGCATGGATGAGAATTAGGCTTGATTGATGGTCATTTGTTATTTTCTGTCTGTTAGTATTTTTTTTTAAATTATAGTTTAATTAAAATCCTACCATCACTACGGGGAAGCGTACCAAGATTACTGGCAGCATTTCCACGTTGGATTGCTAGGCTGTTCCATTGACCGAAATAGCTGCTAGCTATGGAGGGAGACCCTCACACTCTCCCCCGAGTGCTTCATAATACACATACAAGGAAAATAACAAAAATTATTTGACTACATAATATATTTTATATTCATTCATCGAAAAAACTTTCAAGTATGACAGTGAATTACTTTAAAAGCGGCTTTACGACTTCATTTGAATATTAATATTATGTTATGAAGGGCCCACCCGTTCGTGTCCTTTTTTAAGTTAATTATTTTAAATATTAACACAAAGTTGCGCAATGGCAGTCGCTTGCTGGCCAGTGGCTTATATTTCCTCGACTCTTCCGGCGGTTAGTGGGTGCCAACCGGAAGATTTTATAGCATCCACCTGCGTTTTTGGCCTGCGCAGTTGATGGCCGTACGCGGGGATGACGGAATCCTGGGAAGTTAAGGGGGACAGGGGTCGGGGATTAGTTACCCCTGTAACGTAATACGCTTCCTTCGGTCCTGATTTCAAGCTAAACGGTAGCCCCGGTAGTAGCCGCCACGTGGTTAATGGTCACGTGTCCCCGCCTTGGCGGGGCCACAGGCGAGGTTCGGTTGGTCCCCGCAAGGGGAGGTGCTCAGCCATGCTGACGGGGTAAGAATGGGTGGAGGAACTGATGGACAGGATCGAATCCATCAGCCACTCATCTCGAGCTCCCGATGACGCGAAAGAGGCCAACCAGCTAGACCTATATTCCCCTTGTAGCCCTGATGGTTAAGTTAACATCCCCAGTTGCGGGCTCGGTGGAGGGGAATGAAGTTTTTACCCGGTAAGATATGGACAACCCAAAATCTAAAAAAAAACCAAAAACAACCAATTCCCTGGTGGAGAAATCCACCGGGACCACACAGACGTCTTGAGCGTGTTCAGCACCTACTGGCACTCAGAAAATACAGGCCAAGGAGCCTAATAGGGAACCTTCTATGGGCACAGACACCGCATCAGTAGTGTCTGCCCAATCAGTCAGCAGACTGGAGGCAGGTTGGACCCTCGTATCCTACAAGGGCCGAAATCAAAACAAACCAAATAGGGGAATAGTCATTTGTCACAGGCGAATACAGCTCAACAACGACCCAACAGGAGGCAAAAGCGCATACCAGCTCGCCATCGCAAGGCCAACGCACAGAAAGCTAGCGCCTGAATGCCCTCCACCAAAGGCGATGCCGACTCAACCAAGGGCATTGACGAATTCTGCATCGGGGATGGCGAGGAGGGTGTGCTATCCAAAGATAGCATCCCCCTCTAAGTGCAGCCTCATTCAAATAAACCTCCACGATAGCGAAACCGCAACGGCCCAACTTCGGAAATGGTTGGAGGTTAACCCTACAGCTCTCGACCTAATCCAGGAGCCGTGGGTTAGGCGGGGCCGAATATGCCATCTCTCTAATATCGGAGGTAAGCTTATACATTACTCAGGGCCAGAACACCCTAGAGCCTGTATCTACATTTCAAACAACCTACATGTGCAATCCCTAACAGATTTTTGTTTCAGAGATTTATGCACAATAAAAATACTGGACAGACACAACCATTCAACTCACCAGAGAGCGATAGTGGTCGCTTCCGTCTATATTCCTGACGGGGTAGACCCACCGCCTGAAGAATTTGTCAGACTGGTGAACTACTGCGAGACAACCAAGAGTGAGCTTATTGTGGCTGCACACTGTAACGCACATCACCCGCTTTGGGGCATGCAAACATCCAATGAAAGGGGTAAGCAACTCACTGAATACCTTTTTTCTACTAACCTTAATATTTTAAATGTAGGTTCAGAACCCACCTTTGTAAACCGGAGGAGCAAAACAATTATTGACATTACCTTAGCAACAGCGAGAATGTCTGATTCTTTATCCAACTGGCATGTGTCGTAAGACGCATCCTGCTCAGACCACAGATGGATACTCTTTAACCTGGATGTAAACATCACTACACCGCCTCCCAGGAGAAAACCCCGCAGAAAGAATCTTATTCAGTACAAGATGCTGATGGAATCGCGTATAAAGGAAGAAGCACTCCCAGCCAGGATAATCAGAGTAGATAACACAATATCGAAAACCACATAGCACAAACTTACGAATTCATGACTGCCAGTTATCATGCTACATGTCCCCTCACCAGCCCTCAAATAGACAGACCAAGACCCCAACCCTGGTGGGGACCTGAATTAGAAAGGCTCAGGAAAAAAGTGAGTAATCTCTAACCAACCCAGGCCAATCCTCGGATCCTTGCAGAAACCTGATGGTACATTTACCAACTCACCAGAGGAAACAGAGCGAGTCCTGACGGAATCTCACTTTCCAGGATGAAAAATAATGCAGCATATAGAGTGGGTAAATGAAAACATAACCGCTGAAGAAGCTGACTGGCAAGGAGCACACAAGGTGGTGACCACCGATAAAAAAAAGTGGGCTATAAATTCCTTTCACCTCTTTAAGTCAGCAGGACCTGATGGGATTTTTTCCGCATTGTTGCAATGGGGATTAGAGGGTCTCCACATCCGGCTGATCAACATATTCAGGGCGTGTCTAGCGCATAGATACATCCCTAGGAAATGGAGGGAAGTAAAAGTGATTTTCATACCTAAACCAGGTAAAAGTGACTACTCCAACGCTAAATCATACAGACCCATCAGTCCTACCTCTTTCGCTCTGAAGACCCTAGAAAGGCTGTGTGAAAGAGAACTGAGGGATAATTACCTTAAGAACATACCCCTACACCCTTATCAACATGCATACAGTCAAGGTAAAAGCACCGAATCTGCACTTCACGCTGTAGTGAACGTTATAAAATCTTTTGTCTAGGAACCTTCGTGGACATTGAAGAAGCCTTCGATAAGACAAAATTTACAAAAATGAAAGAAGCACTACACCGCCATGGAGTATGTACAACTCTGACATCATGGATTGAAAACATGCTCAAACACAGAGTGATATTACTAAATGAAAGTGAGACACAGAAGGCAATTGTCGCTAAAGGCTGCCCACAAGGTGGAGTGATCTCACCTCTTTTATGGAACTTGGTAGTAAATGATCTAATTACCACTCTAAACGAAAATCACTACTTTACGGTAGGCTACGCAGATGACCTAACTATATTGATATGCGGAAAGTTTGTCAGTACTATATGTGAAGTAACAAATGCAGCATTGAAAAATGGGGAAAGATGGTGCATAGATAACGACCTATCAGTCAACCCATCAAAAACGGAACTAGTAATGTTCACAAACAAAAGAGTTCTGGGTAAATATAAACTGCCAAAAGTGTTTAACACCGAACTCCAATTAAACAGCGAAGTGAAGTATTTAGGAGTAATACTTGACAGCAAGTTAAACTGGGCCGCCCACTTGGAGTCTAAAATAAATACAGCCACCTTAACCTTCTGGCAATGCCGTAGAATGATAGGAAAGACATGGGGACTTGCCCCGAATATCGTACTATGGCTCTACACAGCTGTGATACGACCTATGATATGTTACGGTGCAGTTGTTTGGTGGCCACGTACCAAGCTGAACACTACTTGTAATAAACTGCAACGATTCCAAAGACTAGCGTGTATGGCTATCACAGGATGTATGCGAACTACACCTACCGCGGCTGTAGGAGCTCATAACATTCTCTTTCAAGCAGAATGCATGGGTAAAATAGAAGCAGTCACAGCTACTTTGACTCGAAAGGTAAAAGACTATTCCATCCGCAGCCTTTCAGATAGCAAATCAATACTACAAGCCCTACAAAGCCACACTATCCCCTCTAAGCTAATATACAACTGTCACCAGTGTTTGAGGGAGTTATGCGAAAATAACAACCAAGTAACTCTTCAATGGATAAAGGGTCTCAGTAATTTACGAGGGAACGATGCCGCCGATGAATTGGCCAGTAGGGGCTCAGCAATGACAGCAAAAGGACCAGAACCAACTATCCCTCTCCCGCCTAGCTGGCCTGCGATGGTAATACGTCAACACACCAAGGAATTAAATAATAAGTACTGGATGGAAGTGAGTGGGTATAGACAAGCAAAAGAAGCTCTACCTCAAATAGACCCCAAGCTCTCTCGCAAGTTAGTAAGACTTGCACGACCTAGGTTACGTAAAATAACTCAAGAACTAACGGGTCACGGCCCTTTTAACAAGCATCTGTTTAATATAGGTGTCACCGACAGTCCACTGTGCAGAGCCTGAATGGAGGCAGATGAAACAGCCGCACACGTCATTCTGGAGAGTGGTCACATACCAGGCCAAACACCTGGGGTCACCGAGGACTCTCCCCGAGGTCATGGGTGACATCAGAGGTTTAATTCAATACCTTGAGGAGCTGGGTTGGCAGGATTAGCCGCCCACCTCACCACGCAAAATAGGCGCGCTGTAGTCGTCGAGTTGCGGATAATAGCCCGTGATAACCTATAACCTTTATAACAAATATTGCTAAGATATTGAGTTCTCGGTTAATAATAATAATAATCAGAATGCCTCGGATTTTTAGATAGGGACATTAAACAGCTGGTGACGTTACGTTTCTTTAACCGAAAAAGTCTCCTATCTGGTGGAAACAAGGTACGTGCTTTCAACAGCTGGGTAATGCCCCTATTAATATACATTTTCGGCATACTAAAGTGGACTCAGACCGAGCTTGACGCCCTAGATAGTAAGGTCCGTATACTACTGACGACATACCGGATGCACCATCCACGCTCATCTTTGATGAGATCATACATCCCACGGAAATGTGGAAGCCGCGGGTTTCTAAGTGCCAAAAACCTGCATAATCTCGTGAGCTGTATAATCTCAGGGAATATTTCCTACGTAAAGAATGGGCAGTGCATCGAGAAATTGTGGCAGTAGACAATGGACTTACTCCGCTCTCTTCATCCAAAGAGAATTGGAGAAAACCGGTGATACTCAGTACCGCTTGATTTCATCTGTGACCTGGCTACGATTTGGTGACCTCTTTGGGGAAACTGAAGGATTTGCCTGTACAATTGCCGATGAAGTTATCAAGACGAATAACTACCGAAAATACATCATGAAGGATGGCACAGTAGACATATGTCGGGCGTGCCATCATCCTGGTGAGTCTATCAGACATATGATTTCCGGTTGTTCTCGTCTTGCCAATGGAGAGTATTTGCACAGACACAACCAAGTCGCCAGGATTATCCATCAGCAACTTGCTCTTCGATACAATCTTGTGCATTTTGAAGTTTCGTATTATGAGTATACTCCGGAGCCAGTTCTGGAAAAGAGCCGTGCCAAGCTCTACTGGGACCGATCTATCATCACGGACAGAACTATCATTGCTAATAAGGCTGATATTGTGTTGGTAGATCGGTTAGAGCGTCTTACATTTATTGTTGATATCACCATCCCGTGTGATGATAACCTTGTGAAAGCTGAAATAGACAAATTGTCAAAGTACCAAGACTTAGCACACGAGGTTACTGACATCCCACGATGTTGATTCAACAATAATTGTCCCAATAGTCTATTCCATAAACGGTCTTATAGCAAAGAGCCTCGAGCTCTCACTTAATAACTGGATAAAGGGTCCGTTACAGAAAGTAGCTGTTTTGGGAACGGCACGCATCGTGCGGAAGTTCCTCAGCCTGTCGCCCTAACAACCGGCGGAATTGTCGTGAACCAACGCTGGCGGGACTCTATTTTTTATATTTATATTTGTAATATTGTTTTTTTGAAAATAAGATGAAATTATAATAAAGAGAATAATAATAATACTCGGGTACATTTCAAAATATGTAGTATAGGACCAAAAAGTATAATAATATAACTGTTTTCACAATAATATTCAATATTGTAAAGTTTCAAAAACCATTATTTCAAAGGGAAAATATTTACATATTGGATGTGTCAGGATCGTTCCCAAGCGCCGCTCAAGTTTGGATTGCAGTTTATGCGTGTTTTATAAATTATACTTTATTTTCGTCTTTTTTAGTCTCGAACAGAATCAATATAAAAGTCATTCGGAAGTGGTGTAAATAACATTGAAAGATTCCTTGACATAGCCTCATTAAAGAATGCCACCTCAGGTCGACCCACATCCACATTCTCATCCACCCTCCTTGTATTCCACAATTTGGATGAATTTTCTTTTTTTTGAAAAGTAAATTGTCGTTATCTGAAGACGAAGGTCTTCAACCAATGTGTGTTGCCAGTGATGACTTACGGAACGCAGACGTGGTCCCTAACTATGGGCCTGATGAGAAAGCTCATGGCCACTCTGAGGGCAATGGAGAGGGCTGTGTTCGGAGTTTCCCTGCGAGATCGAATCAGAAATGAGGAGATCCGTAAAAGAACCAAAGTCACATAGCCCAAATTATTGCAAAACTGAAGGGGCAGTGGGCAGAGAACATAGTTCAACGAACATATAGCCGGTGGGGCAGAAAAGCCCTCGAATGGCGACCACGTACCGGAAGACGTACTGTTGGTAGGCCCCCACAAGATGGACCGACGATCTGGTCAAGATCGCCGGAATATGTTGGATGAGGGCAGCGCAGGACCGATCGTTGTGAAGATCTTTGGGGGAGGCCTTGGTCCAGCAGTGGACGAATTCCGGCTGATGATGAGGAATTTCAAGGAAAGTAACGTGAAAAACGCACTGTGGAGAAAACCCAGACAATAAGATGATGCGTATGTTATTAAAGTCTGTTGTTGTGATGGTAGATGACACCTCAAGACCATACATGTGTGACATCTCTACGCAATACCAAGCGACCAAGCCCTTCACAGAGTACTTGATGATTGGAGCAGTTGAGACAAGATTTTTTTTTGTTCAAGGCCGTGGTTGCGTCTATGGCACTCACGATCTCTGTGAGCTTGATATTTATCGTGGTTGATTGCAAAGATGGCAGCCATTCAACGTGGGCAACATAGCCGAAAATTAGTCTCATGATGCAGTAGCGTTGTAGTTAGTGGAAGCTCTGGCTGTGGTTGCAACTGACCGTGTTCTGTGCTATTTTATAATACGTCGAGCACCTTATTTTGGTGAAAAGTTGACCGTACCGACCGAAAACGAATCACCTACTCACCGAGATCCTGTTGCATAACCAACCAAGCTCAACAACCTTACGAGAAGAGTTGTCATGACAGCCACACTATGACTCACAGAGTGAGGATATTCAATCAGTCCCTATGTAATCATAACTCTCTACGCAAAGCGATTGGAGCAGTTGATTGTGATGCACGCTGTCAAATGGTTCGAGCTGATTCTTTTGCGCGCCAGACCCGAGATGAAAGCAATACTCAATTCGTGGCCGGACCTGCTAATAGAACGCTAAAATAAGGAAACGGAAAATCCACGAAGACCAAATGGATATTGAGAGGGTACGCAGGGCACTGGCGGTGAGGGTGCTGGCTCGCAGCTTTGCTCGATGTAGCAGTGAGGGTGAAATAACGCTTTTCAAAGTTTATTGTCAAACCTTCTTTACGAGCAACCTGTGGGTCAAATATACTCAAAGAACGCTTAGTGTCTTTCGCGTTCAGTACAACAATGGTTTCAGGTGAATGTTGGGGCTGCCCCACTTTTGCAGTGGTTCGGTAATGTCCGCGGATGCGAGGGTGCGCGGCTTCCAGGCCATCCAACGCAAAATAACTGGTGTAGAGGTTGCGGGTAGCCCTAACATCATTCTGCAAACCATTGCTAGTCAATACGATGCGACAATTATAAAGGTATTTATGCGGCTTCATGTGCCTGTTCAGTTATTGTTATACTAACATAATTTAGGACATTTTACTAACACTTATTATGGATTTTTTTCTGAATTAAATTATTATTATGAATAATAATCAATCTACTTAGCCTTATACTGTGATATGAAACCTAAAATCAATGGAATTGTTGACGAGGCTCATCAGCTCAATGAGATTATGCTTGCAATCATTAATTACCGATATTATACCTGTTGTAATTCGCATTCAATGGCCGGCAGTAATTAGCTCACTGTACACACAGACGGACGTTATCCACAAACATTAGCTTGTATCTATATGTTAGTATATATCTCGCATAAGTTAATATACACGCACTCCGAATGTTGGTTGCATATCAATGAACACTTAGCATTAATTATATCATCGTTGATGTAACAATATTCAGATACGTATAGTGCTATGGTATGCGACAGAATACCGATTGGATAGTCGATATCCTTCTCGTGATTGGAGCATGGGATGAAGTGATCACTTACCATGAGCTGTCAAGTGTTTGCGTCCGGGCTTTTTTTTTAAATCTGTGTGTACGAGTAACTGTTTGTCACGCAATTCTAGCTCTAACCCTTCCCGTGTCCTACCAGTTTTCCAGTTCTTAGTTAAATTAACAGCTTCATGATCTAATTTGCAGATGATAATAATTGATAATAATTTTATTCATCGTTTCACATCATATCTATTTCATCATTTCAGCCGGAAGACATCCCCCAAGAAAAAGACGAACAAAGCTCCCATTTATAGATTTTTTTTAATGAAAATGAGGGACGAGACAGGCAGGACGTTCAGCTGATGGAAATTGTTACGCCCTGCCCATTACAATGCAGTACTACAACTGCGCTCGTCACATTGAGACATAAGTTGTCAAGTCTCATTTGCCCAGTAATTTCACTAGCTACGGCGCCCTTCAGACCGAAACACAGTGATGCTTAGACATTACTGCTTCACGGCAGAAATAGCCGCTGTTATTATACCTGTAATCTAGCTGGTATCCGGTGCAAAGGAGCCACTGGTGTATATATATATATATATATATATATTGTATATCCCCTTATCTATTTTAATCATATAAATTACATCAATATCGAAATATGAAACCATAATATTATCTTGTTATTAATACTGTATTAAAATATATTGTTTGTTTAAATGTGTTGTTTATAAAACAACAGAAATCCCAGCTAACAACTTACTGTAGACAATAATCCCAATCCTCTAATATTAAACAAGTTTCATCGAATCAACACAGACTATTGAGAACTTTTTTAGTTTTTCAATTAAAGTGGACACGAGCGTATTTTATTTCGACGGATTATAGCCCTTCAGCACGTGGCCGCACCCTTACCCCATTACATCGAGTATTGACCTGGTACCTCGTGATCATTTTATGAATCATACGAACTACGACACTATTAGACAGTGTAACTCAATTATTGCTACTAAATCGGATATGATTTCTTTGATAATATAACTGTGTATAACTGATGAAGTTTTAAGTCATTTTACAATAAATTTCCACTGAATGAGATGGCTTCTTTCAACCGACTACAAAAAAGGAGGAGGTTCTCAATTCGTCGGTATGTTTGTTACATCAGAAATTTAGACTGGGTCAGCTGCAAATTAGCAAAATGCTAATTCATTTTTTATTTGAATGACGATATCAGCCAAGGTAGGTATGTAAGTACATACATAGTTAAAGACGAGATGTGCTTGAGTCGCACGCACGATGTGACGAGGCGAGAGCGGGGTCGCGACGGGAGGACACCGATTCCAAAAATAATAATAATCATAACTAGAATTAGATTAATAACTTTTTAGTGCATATTATGTTGTGTATAGTGCTATTGTTTTGGAATAGTGTTTTTGAATACGGCTGTTTTTTTGGTTATTTTTTTTTTAAAGTAAATACGTGATTTACACCCGATGCCGAGTAGACTGACGTAACGCTTGCAAAACTCCATTCATACCGAATTGCGCGCGTCTCAATATGACTTAAGTTGAATAATGGCATTTTGCCTGTATTTACACCTGTTTAATATACACATTACTAGTTTCTGCCCGTGACTGCGTGCGCGTAATTTAAATTCTCATGCCCCAGGAACTCTGACGACGTGTGTGCTTCACGTGTGTTTTATATTTAATAGTTCGTCTTTATAGAATACTCGCTGACCCAGCAAACGTTGCATTGCCGATATTAAAATCGCGATACAAAAGTAACTGTTGATCGTAGATGGATGAAAATTTGAATTTGTATGTATTTTTTAATGCCACATTATAAAATAATAAAAACAAAAAAAAAATTTAAGGGTGACCAACCCTTATTACTTAGGGGTATGAAAAATAGATGTTGGCCGATTCTCAGACCTACTCAATGTGCTCACAAAATTTCATGAGGATCGGTCAAGCCGTTTCGGAGGAGTACGGGAACGAACATTGTGACACGAGAATTTTATATATAAGATGTATTACTATATTACAATTCAATTTAGTGACATATTTGAAACAACATCTTAATATATATAAATTACGTGACACGTTGTTTGTCCGCGATGGACTCCTAAACTAATGAACGGATTTTAATGGGGATTACTTCATGGAGTGCAGTTTAGTCCACCTTGAGAGATAGGATAGTTTTTATTTCGATTTGGGACCGATATTTTTTTTTAATTTCAATATTTGTTTTGCATGGACATATTTTCTATGAGAGAATTTCGTAACGCACGGTTTGACAGTTCCACTGTGAAACAATGTCATTATAACAACAGAGACCATTATTTACGAAATAATTCTTGATGTTTTGAAATATTACTGGCAAATTCCAATAAAACAGTATTTTTTTAAATTATTTATAGAACAACGTCTGTGGGGTCAGCTAGTAAAATTATTCTTAATTAATCTTTGATTTGAATGTTGATGTAATCAATCCAACGAAACGGCGAACTCACAATTATTAATGCAAGAGCTGTTAAGTAAGGCTTGCATCGGCGTGATCACCTTCCGTCAAGTGAACCCTATGCTCATCTGTGGAGGAGAGGACTCTAGTAAAAAAATTGTGTGTGCTGATTAATTACTTTTACACAAATAAAATTTAAAACAAAATTTATGAACGATGCGGGACTCGAACGTTCCGTGCGAGCGCTCTTCCAACTGAGCCAACCGTACGAGTGACGTAAGGTTCATAAATCTTGTTGTCTTGTTAATTTCTCGGGTTCTGGCTTCATCTGCAGGATTTACTGTACAGTTGATAACCTGATCAACCCCAATACTTGCATATTAGGAAATTGACTTGAGACGTCGCTCTTGTAAATCTAAACAATGTGTTATAAAGTGATAACCCTCACTTCTGGGATTAATTAAACAAATTATCTTT
The DNA here is from genome assembly GCF_905404315.1 of Leptidea sinapis. Lineage (NCBI taxonomy): Eukaryota > Metazoa > Arthropoda > Insecta > Lepidoptera > Pieridae > Leptidea > Leptidea sinapis. Next base: position 5,413,920 of record NC_066276.1, read on the forward strand.
TTGAATGGGTGTTGTATTCTCATATTCAAAAATATGTTATCTAAATAAATATAAATTCGTGAATATGAAATGAAATTTAAATATCAATTCGTGAAAAAAAGTTTTCTAGTTAGTAGTTACTTAATTTTTTTGTAGTTTATTTTGTTTTTGTACTATTTTTAAGCACGTTGCACTCATTAGGGAATATATAGTTTGGTATTGTGAAAGTTTACACGGAGAAGAATTAGAGAAAAACTAAACGAATAACCTTAGATAATGGATTGGTCTCCGCTGCGGTCCAACTAGATACCGCAGGCGTAGTCGCAAAGTGCGGCAACTCATACTACGACCCAGTGGGCGTACTCGAGCCAGTCTCGAACAATGTATGACGTTGACGTGCCACAATTTCTGTTAAACTTTGCTAATAATTGGAACTAAAATGCCGTGTTGCGTGGTAAAACTTTGTAAAAATAATACTACAAGAAATAAGAAAGACACTAGATTCACATATCATCAGTAACTATTTTGTATTTTATTAATTTCAATGTAAAATAACACGAAGCGTATGTTACAAAATTTGAAAGATGCCATTGAGTGCCAAGATGCCACGCACACAAGCATCAATAGTTGCCGTAGGTACTAAAAAAGCTATTGTTCTTACGTGCCGTATCTAGTTGGAGTGTAACGGAGAACAATCCTTAATCTAATGTTATATCAAGTAAATAGCAGGTGACAAATTTCAGTAATCAACGATTATAGAGCTCATTTTTGTCTGGTATTGATGAACAAATAACCTCATTAAGGTTATATCTTTTATACACGAGGCCATATGAACCATAGTGAATCTTAGTAACTGAATAAATTATAAAAATACGAATTCAATATACAAAATTGATTAAAAGTTGTACAAAAATGATTAATATTAGTTTTTTTTAGTATTCTTGAAAAACCCAAAAATCTGTGTGGCACTACAACTGCGCTCGTCACCTTGAGACATGATGTTAAGTCTCACTTGCCCAGTAATTTCACTAGCTACGACGCCCATCAGACTGAAATACAATAATGATTACACATTACTGCTTCACGGCAGAAATAAGCGCTGTTGTTGACACAATTTTTTTTTACACACAAATTATCTTGCCCCAAGTTAAGCATATATTATAGCCTGTGTTATGTGTTACAAGACAATGATATATTTAATAGAATATACTTACTTAAACATACATAAATACATTTAAACATCCATGACTCGGAAACAAACATCCATATTCATCATATAAATGCTTGCACCTACCGGGATTCGAACCCGGGACCTCTAGCTTTGTGTTGGCTATTCAGGTCGTGTTGTGTAACCCATAATCTAGCCGGAATGCAAAGGAGCCTCCCAATGGTAGTAAATATGTACTGAGTATTGTAAAAATGTATTTATGCCCCTATATATCTCTTGGCGTCACATAAATGATGGATGAACCGACCTAAGGGCAACATTGTAAAATTCAAAAAATAAAAATAGCCTTCCAATAATTACTACCTTAATGTGCTGAATGAGCCAATAATGTATTATGCAGTCTAACGCCCGTTCCCAATATACTATCTACAGATAGAGATAAATTACTACCTTCTACTGTCAGTAATTAGCTGTCAATAATCTGAAGCTGTCCCAATAAACCCGCTATATGTCATCCCATTGACAGACAGCGTGTACGGATAAGGTGAGTTACCGTCGATAAGTTTATTGGGACAGAAAAGTCAACAATAGTTACGATTTTTATCTCAAGTAAGAGATAGACTGAATATTGGGAACGGCCTTAAGCCGTCTGTCTTATTTACAGGAACCAATTTGTAGCAATCTTCCCGCTGATGTGTTCAAATTTAGGCGTTAGCTACATTCGCGCCGCGGGAGTCCCCCTTCTAAAACAATTAAAATATGCAAATCGTAGTTATTATGCCCACTTTTCTTTCACTTCGATCAAAATCTGGGGAAGCACTAAGCTATGATTGTTAAAAAACGTGTGTGGGATGCACTAAGCATTAGTTATCTAAATAAATAATATATCTATTCACATTTATGACTTGTATTAACAATGTGTTTATATTATGTTATTATATAGATAATGTAGTATTCTAAAGGTCTAAAAGTCGCAGAAGAAATTCACTTCATGGTAATGAATGATTGACTTGATTGAAAAATAGTAATCCTCCTCAAAACGCGCTAGCCTTATAAAGCTAGCTTTATATGTATTACGTGATTTCAATGCTCCGTATAACATCTGCACCAAGTAAAAGTACGTAATTCCCGCTTATACCGCGAGGATTTCCGAAATTCATATTTCTGTACTGTAAAATTTATAATGATATGATTGTACTGTTTATGAACAGTACAGTACATTATGATAAGCTTCGCATACCTTTGTGTCAATTGTGTTATTACAGAATTAAATATTATTTTTAAATTTGTGTATTAAAAACCTTAATGAAATAGTAAAACTAGGCAAACAATTGAAAAAACTTGTTACAAATTGTGATTTATTATTATTATTACGAATTACGAGGTCACAAAAACGCGTTATATATATAGAACTTTTCTATATAACTGTTCCTTTATCGTGGAGAGAACTATATATATAAAAAAAAAAATGATTTTTAGTGAATTTTAAGTACACTTACTAACAATTTGTCTAAATATGTGTAAATATACTAAATTTTTCAATGCAGCAATGAACGTAAGTACTTTGCGATTTGATTACAGACAGTGTTCCGTTACTTTGTCATGGATTCCGTAATCAGAACCTAACCAAACTCTCACCAAACTATCTTTGAAGTATATCGTTTCCAATAAAAAAAAATGATCGAAATCGGTTGGCGCGATATTGAGTTATTCGTAAATTTATCATCCACTTTGCTATTTGTATGTATAGCAAAATTTAAGACTTTTATGGTTTTCTCATGGATTCCACTGTCAGAACTGGACTAAATTTCAATGGGACCACTTGGGAAGCACTAGCTTTCAAATAAAAAAAGAATTATCAAAATCGGTTCACCCAGATGAAAGTTTTGAGGTAACAAACATAAAAAAAATACCGACGAATTGAGGACCTCCTCCTTATTTGAAGTTGGTTAAAAACAAACTTTTATTATATTGTACTAAATAAGTATCATTTTGCATTAGACTTATCTTACTTCAATACTTACATTACTTCAATAATTTACTCAACTTAGACAACTTACCCCTATTACCTACATTTAAAAAAAACAATATACCACAGAGTAGAGATATACGTAATTACGTATTAACTAATACTAAAATCACACAAGAATATAATATTTCTTATCAAATATTATTATTTTCATCATCAATAATCAGTTACTTTATGTTTAAATTGAACAATTTTTATTCGTTCAGCATCAAATAGCTCATTGTCATAAACAAAATCGTTAAGTGCTCTGAAAATAGTAAAACTTCCGTATGGCAAGCGTGTGTTGGTGGTATTTTTGGCGGCAATCTCTTAGGCATTTGTCGAGAATGGAGAGGAAATTGAAACAACGTGAATCGAGCTGTCATGTTTATTTTGAGAACCACCGCTGCTGTCAGATGTGGATGAATCAAGTTTTCGCGGGAAAATAAAATTGCGTTTGCAACACTGTATGGGTATTTTCAATATTAGATGCTACATCGATTGTTCCAACTCACTGTAGTTTGCTGCAGCCTCACTAGCGCCATCTATAAGCGAATGGCAGTACTGTTTACTGTATCCATGCAGAATGCTGAAATTCAAAATAATAAGATTTAAGATTATTGTTTAACTAGCTAACTCGACAGACGTTGTTCTGTACATAATAAATAAAATACTATTGCTTATGAATTTATCAATAATAGCAACAAGAATTAAATCGTAAGATATGCGAGAGCATATTGTATAGCTCTGTTGTTTGAAATTGTTTCAAAGCAGAACTGTCAAACCGTGCGTCAATAAATTTTCCCATAGAAGATATGTCCATACAACACAATTAATGGGTCTCAAATCGAAATAAAAACTATCCTCTCTCCCAATTTGGACTAAACGGTAAAATAAGCAAATTATACATGAGAAGCTGAAAGATTACATATTATTATTACTCAATAGTTAAAACGTCATTATAAAAATATTATTGTTGTCATCTTTGTATTAAATAGGTATCGGATAAAAGCAGTTTATTAAAAATTAACGTTCTAGAATGGAACAATGCCAATAATCGATATAATCTATGTAATCAGAATGACAGACAACTAGGACCTATTATCAATTCGATAATAACGGTGATAATCAAAATTGATACTATTTTATCATTGGTAAGTACGTGATAAGCTAACTGAATCTAATAACGTATTTATACACAATATATAATATGTTTTAATAGATGTTGCTACTAAGACTTAGGCTAAGATCTTAGCTGAGTATAAGCTCAGCACAATCTATTATTTAATTTTTACACGCTTTTTATTAGCTTCACCTGTATGTATGTTTGTTTGTGAGCGACTCATTTGGGCGCGATTTTGACCCACTTTAAACGGCTAGATTTCGTTCATACTTTGTAGATTTATCAAACACTGATGACAATACATTAATTTGATAAAATTATTCCATTTTTCAAATTGCAATATAAGATTTTTGTTAATTAAAATATTTTTTTCTTCTATCGTCGATAAGACAGGAATTGATGTTCATTTTAAATTTCAACCATTATTTTTTCAACCAAAGCGTGGTTTTTACTTTCTTAAACTCTTTTTATTATTATAGTCATTTGAAACCTGAAATTAAACTGAGCTTGATTTAAGACAGCCCACAAGTTCACATTTTGTTACATTCAGCTAATACAAATGATTTGAGTTTTCTTTACTGTTAATTCCGCCAATATTTATCTTTAAACCTGAGTCTTGTGCCAGATTTTGGCGAGACAACACGTCCTGAGGATGCCTCGAGTAGAGGCGAAACATGTGTCAAATTGTTTAAAGACAACTATTGGCGGAATTAACACTAAAGAAAACTCAAATCATTTGTATAATTATGGATTTCCGCAAAGTAACGCCTACTTCAATAAACACTCAGTCTTTTTTTTTAAAAGTGTCGAGGCGACTAGAAACATTTTTATCTTACAACAATTCTGAGCGCACTGTATTGTAGTTAGGTAGTAGTATAGGTAACGTTTAAATGTTATGAGAGAGGTGCTTAAGTATCCACATGCACACATGCTAATAAATCGGTGATTTTAACTGAAATATTTATTTAATAGAGTACCTATATGGTTAGACACTTCTATAGAACTAAATAGATTCCGCATCTTAAAGCAAAAAATAATATTTATGAGCAGGATAAGATAATTATTAAAGATCATAAATACATAAATGTATACACTTTTATAATAAAGTCACAGCCACTGTTCAGGAATTATCAATAAATAAATTTAAATGTTTTATTAAAAAATGGATCCACTCCACAGCTAAATATCTAAGTGATCCGACAGCCTGGGACTAGATTATGATTATTTTATAACAATAACAATGACAGTACAGTATCGTATATTTTATTAAATAGAGCGCAATAAAATTATGCTTGGATAGTTTCTTGTGCCGCTTCTTCTTTCTCAGAGCGCCATTTATTTCCGAAGCGGTGGTAGCGTTTGAAATGACATCAAAAATAATACTAAAGGAATCAATTTTGAGAAAATAAAGGCCGTTTTATGCCTTTTAAAGCTTATTAAACTGGGTACATATGTTAAGAATATGTTACTCTCTGTGAAAATATGAGACCCGGTCAGTATCCTCAGAAAAACACTTATTAATAATTAGATTTTAATGAAGAGCATTTTCTTTTAATTAAAACTTCGATGGAGCTATGTCTGATGTAACATTAACATTAGTGCCAAGTTAATAATCGAAGAAGTTACCCGTTCTAACAGGGATCAGGTACAACAGAACTAACAGCGTAAGTGGGTCGAGGCAGCCATTTTGCATTGAGCCATTACAACTTCATAAATTCCATTTCTATCTTCAGGAATTACGCGAGCCGATAGGAAGTAAGGGTCGTACAAAAATGGAGAGGAAAACTGACTCCTATTTATAATTTATTCACACTATATTACTTGAGCTGTGAAAATCGAAGATTTGCTCTATTAATCATACGCTTGGAAATACTGTTACATAAAATGTTTCGTTTTATTTTTTCTGAATTAATTTGATGAAGAGTATTTGGTGTATGTTGCTTATGTGTTTTTTAGCCTGTGAAATAAAGCCATAGTCGTGCCGAGACGAGCCGGACTTTCAGTTGATGGTAATTGATGCCCCTGCCCATTACAATGCAGTGCCGTTCAGGATTCTTGAAAGACCCAAATATTCTGAGTGGCACTACAACTGCACTCGTCACCTTGAAACATAAGATCTTAAGTCTCATTTGCCCAGTAATTTCACTAGCTACGGCGCTCTTCAATCCGAAACACAGCAATGCCTACACATTTATGTATACGCTTCACGGCAGAAATAGGCGCCGTTGTGGTGCCCATAATCTAGCCGGCATCCTGTGCAAAGGAGCCTACCACTGGTAAACAATATTACTGACAGTATTGTTTAGCAGCACCTCTGCTGTGTTTTCTTCGCCGCCATCTTGTTTCATCAGAATGGAGTTTTATACTTTCATGACGAAAAACATAAATGGGCGGGAAATTACATACAGTAATCCCAGCGGAATCCAATCACCTACTCTGTGATCATCTAAAGCCTCCTCTCCACTATCGGCGATGACGGTTACTTGTATGATCCTCTGTCATCGGCAAGTTAATCGTTGATCATCGTCTAAGTACCACACGATCGTCCGTGACCATTTTTGGAGCAGCAGTCCTTCAAGATGGACGTGAAGTTTATAGCTGCTGCTACCATTTATTTAATTTGAGTATACAATTATTTGACCACCCAGTAGTCACTAGGGAAAACAATACAACACCGCGACGACGAAACGAAGTACGTACGGCTTTGCCAACTGTCCAGTATCCTCTAGTGACTGCGAATGACCGGCGATCGTGTGGTCACGCGTACGCAACTACACGCGAATTTCGTTTGATGCGTGCCGAATAATCGACAAGTCACCGATCACCGCGATCACTATGACGATTATAGAAAATGATCGGCGATTAGAAGCGAATAAGCCTCCACACGATCGTGCTCGTGTGTAAATGCCTGTAATTGCCGATTGTGAAGAGGCGCCATAACAATTAGTAAACTTAAATAAATTACTTTTATAGCGTTTAAAAAAATGTACATATTATTAATACTTAGTACTAGTATTTTTGTTCGATTTTTCTGTCACCAGCCGGCCTTGAAATAAGACTACAACTATCATCTAGTCATTGATTTTTTTTTGTGTATTATGTAGGAAGAAGAAGCGCTTCCGTGATGGCAGAATAAAGTTTCACATTGTTCTTCAATTCCTTAAGACTTACGTCTAAAAGAAGTCCTGGACAGTATATGCATACTACTTATATTTTCAAAGTCAAAAGTCAAAGTCAAATATTTTTTTTATGGAATAGCAGGACAAACGAGCGTACGGGTCACCTGGTGTTAAGTGATCACCGCCGCCCACATTCTCTTGCAACACCAGAGGAATCACAAGAGCGTTGCCGGCCTTTAAGGAAGGTGTACGCGCTTTTTTTGAAGGTACCCATGTCGTATCGTCCTGGAAACAAAGCACAAGGAAGCTCATTCCACAGCTTTGTAGTACGAGGAAGAAAGCTCCTTGAAAACTGCAGTGTGGAGGACCGCCACACATCCCGATGGTGAGGATGATATCTTAACTTGTGGGGTGTCGTGCGAAGGTGGAATTCCGCGGCAAGAATCAGGTTAAACTTATTCAGTTAGGCTTAAACTTAACACTTTTGAATTGCCACTACAAATATTTCTTCTAAATTACTGAAATTACCAAATTATGTTCGTAAAAAATTGAGCTCGTGAGAAGAAAATACAAGAAACTCAACGGCCACTCTTTTCAATAAAATAGTGTATTTTACGATGGCTGTAATTAACATAACAAATTAGTTTGTAAGGTGCTGCATCTAATATATGAATCGTATTTAAATAATATAAATTATTTCACAAAATGTAAAATAAAGAACATTACAGAATTGCAGAAAAGTAGGAATTTTTGAAGGGATATGTATTTAAGTTAGCTTACGTAGTATATACTAAAGGAATCGTACACTAATCTAAATGTGTGTTCCCGTTTCTCGATCAAAGTGTCAAATGCGTTGATGTGCACATAAAAATCACACGACGCGCGACGACGGTAAATCAACGTGCTGACCTCGTTCCGAACTTTGTTAGATATTCTTGAAGATTGACGCCTGATTTATGACGGAAATAAAACGGTTTTGGTGACGGTACACACGTACCCACTCATATAGATATGCTACTTGGCGTCGTGATGCAGCTTGGTCACAAGTTGTTTGGGTGGTCTAGCCTTTCCGTTCCGGGATGCTTCAGATCTGCGCGATTGTGGCGCTCGCGCAGCGTTCTGTTATTTGTATGTGTAGCAATAGACTGCTTATAATTAGCATGATTTGAGTGAATGTATAAGAAAGATATTGAAACAAGCTATAAGACTATGCAAAATAAACCAACTTATAAACAAAATAAGGGTCAGAATTTTGGAAGGGAGTAGTCTGCCGTACGGCACTTTCGATGTATCTGAAAAATACTGGCGCACGCCGATTTGGGAAGGCTAGTCTTTAAGCTGTGTCGTTTGCTAAACATTTCATTTATATGATTATACCTTCGCTTAAGCATTTGCTAGTAGATTGTACAGGTTGTCCCGTACCAGTGTACAAAATGTAGATAACACTCTTTACTTTTAAAAATACTTTTACAAAATAAACATTATATTTGTAGAAATCGGCATCTTGGCTATATTTGTTTTCTGCAATTTTATAATAATACACGCGCTGTCAGAGTTTTAGCTGACTAACGATTTCAGGAGATACAGCCTTATAAACTGGGCTTATGATCGTTACTCCATTTATATTGCGTTTCGGTCTGAAAGGAGCCGTAGCTAGTGAAATTACTGGTCAAATGAGACTTAAAATATATATACATCTTATGTCTCAAGGTGACGAGCGTAATAGTAGTGTCGCTCTCTGAATTTTTGGCTTTCTCAAGAATCCTGGGCACTGCTTTGTAATGGGTAGGGCGTATCAATAACCATCATCTGAGCGTCCTGCTCATCTCGTCATAAAGAAGTGAAATAAAAAAGCTATTGCGCGTTATATTTTAAATTACAACCTTATTTATTAAATTGCATTAACGTTTATATTTTTTTATTTTCGTATAAGTTTTTGCAATTGGGTTCACTAACCATAACAGCTTGGATAGTGTCTATCTCGACTCCTGCTAACTTGGATCACTCAGGACTAGGGTTACAGCAATCAGTTAATGTTAAAATTTAAGGCGTTTATACCCATTAAAAATAACTATATAACATTTTTTAAATAACTCATTGATAAGTAACTACATCTTTAACATATTTTACCAACCATATCATCGAAGTCGTACACTTTGGCCTTAATTTGTGAATGTCTCCAATACTTCAAGTTTTTAGACAAGACAGTAGCGAACCTACGCTCTACATAAATAATGCATCTGATGGTATAATTCAGTATTTTACATGTATTTTTAATTTATTCTGAGGATAATGTAATGTTACAATTATTTTTTCGCTTTACCATCATACAATATACTCACCGTCTGACTATGTAGCCATCACACAACATCTTCACGATCTGGGTTTTTTGCCATAATATACACCATGAGAGCGGGAGACGTTCATAGAGTTCGGTCTTAACTTCTTTAACTATCAAGGAATCTGTGGAGTAAACTTCCTTCTATCGATAAAACTCGAGATGAGAACATGTACTTCAAAAGGGTCGGCAACGCCATTGTGATTCAACTGGTATTGCAATAAAAAACAGGTGGAGGTTGCTTTTCTCGTTTGTCGTCCTTTTCTTTATTAAAAACATGATAGCCACAAGAAAACATTAGCCCGAGTGTCCCAGTAACGATTGCTGCATCTCAAATGAGATCGTCACGTCCCGTTTGGTCTCGCTTACATATTGCCAGCACACAGTGTAAATCTTATATTGATTTACACGTGACCATGTACTTTAATTTACAACTAGTCGGATTTAGCTGGAACAGACGCGAGCGCTCGACAACTATTTCCAATGATTCCTTTACGTAAATGGGCCATGACTGATGCGTATCGCTTTTATATATTTTCTCACGTTTCGAAATGTGGGATTGCGGCTTCAGTCTTTTAATAATTACAAGTGACACAAAATTTTCCAAATACATTGATTAAATGGTTTTGGCATGTCTTGTTATTATGACTTGAATCAGTGCCGCTCAGGATTCTTGAAAAATAAGATGATAGATAAGATATAAGATGTTAAGTCTCATTTACCCAGTAATTTCACTAGCTAGGGCGCCCTTCAGACCGAAACACAATAATGCTTACACATTACTGCTTCAAGGCAGAAATAGGTGCCGTTGTGGTACCAGATATAAGTAATCATATTGGATAAGTTGCCAAAGCAGGCTATTATAATATATTTTATTAATAATAAACCATAAAATCATATGATTGTTGAGAGTCAAGATAGACGGAAAAACAAAACTAATATGAATTATTTAATTTTAATTTATATTTAGTTTAAGTATTGATAGTACCTAGCTATTAATACAACTGTTGGAAATTCGTTTTTAGAGTCAATACCTCAAGCCTACATCATATCAAAGTAGATAGTTTTCTTTTCTGGCCGCAATTATCCCAATTGTTTATTTTTGAATTTCGAATTCCGAATTAACACAAATTCACTTTTTCTGAAGTCAAAGAGTAGTTTATGGTGAATAATTAAGGATGCGAGCGTGCAGAATAAAATATCATGAGAGTAACCTAATATATATGAGTGGGATTCTTGTTTGTACAAGATACCACCACGGTACCACCGCAGTGCTTCTTTTTACTGTCGATCTTACAAGCAGTGTTACCATTGTTTGTGTTTCGGTTTAATTAGTTGCAATTGCAATGGAGCTAATAATATTTTGTTTTACAACAAATCTGAGCGACATTGCATTGAAATGGGGGGGTGTATCATTTACTAACATCAGTTAAACGTCTTCATCTCGTCAATTTTTGTCATAAAAAATATTCAGTATAATGTTGCGTAGGAGCGCCAATAGATGGCGCGGACTATACATCTACGCGGTGGTCATTATAAACTATTTAACCATAAAAATATAAAATATATATAATACAATTATTTAAAATTCCTCATTGGTAAATGGTATTTTTTTTAAATTGCAATTATATTTTATTTAATTATATATTATTATTGTATTATATAAATATGAGATCAATAAATAAAACTGAATTTATTATTTATTTTGATTCGTGATTGAATGTTTTTATTTTACTTTTATTGACCCTCAAGACAAAATTATGTACACTAATTTAATGCTCTTCAATTAAAAATAATAAAAAAAACACTGTATTCACTACATTTATATTTTTTTTATAGAAGAGAGGACAAACGAGCGTACGGGAGACCTGATATTATGTGATCACCGCCGCCCACATTCTCTTGCAACACCAGAGGAATCACAGGAATCTAGGATGTACACCATCCTAAATTCCTTTGCTTTTTTTTGAAGGTACTCATGTCGTATCGTCCTGGAAACACCGCACAAGGAACCGCATGAAGGCACCGTGGTAGCTCATTCCACAGCTTGGTTGCTCGTGGAAGAAAGTTCCTTGAAAACAGCACTGTGGAGGAACGCCACATATTCACATTTAAAGGCAATATAATATTTATCAGGCAAATACGTTTAAAATATGACATAGGATCCTATTACACAAAGAATTACAAAAATTTTAAAAACACTGATATCTAGTAACTCTAGTAGGTAGGTACCTACGTATTCGAAAACATTCTATAAAAATTGTTTTATTTTTATTAATCTTCATACCAAGGTGTTTTGTTAAATAACTCATCAGCTCAACAGGATCTCAAATAAGCTTTTAATAGTTAAAATCGATTTAAAGGTATCTAAAATAAAAACGAATCCAATACTAGAATAACATCTTACGTCCGCTACTGTAAGATAAACATCAGTCTTCCAGAAATAACGGTCAAGGAATTTCTAATGCATAAACTAAATGTTACATGCTCTATTTATAATTTGTTATACGTACGAATGGAATTATACTATTAAATCTAACTACCTAGGTAGGCACATGTTCTATTGGTTTTGACTCAAGGTAAATTCAAAACATTGTTTCTTACTATTTTACTTTACAATTGAAAAAAATTCTTTCTCACTAATATTGTTTAGTAGGTTTCGCTATGGAATATTACTTTATTAACCAGATAATAATCAAGATCTCATTGAAGATGTCGCTCGCTATTCGCTAACAGATGTCGCCATGTGTTTAAAAATAAGAACATTATTTTTAAGTTCATGGATACATAATAATATTATTATATTATTTTTTTACCGTGTTTGTTACAGAATACATAAAATTAATTTTTTATTGAATCATTAATAAATTAATATATATTTATTATATGTATCCATTTTTATATAATTTAATAATTACTATAGGTATTATTTAACCTGCAATATTTATAATCTGTAATTTAATAGAAATAGAAATATTAAGCAATATTGATTTTTATATTAAAATAAACAATTCACATGAAGTCACTCTTGATTATTTTAATATTTAAATTTACATCCCTAAAGGTAATATTAAATGTACCTATAAAACATCAACGTTTTACTTGGTTAAACATAATTATATGATGATATACCTGGGTAAGAATAAAATAATATTATAATGATCAATAAATTAAAGTCGCAAATCTCAACCAATAATGTACGTACATAAAATGGCAACGGTTTGACAATTTAATTATCGCGAGAAAATAAACTTGCGTTTCAGTGTAATAAATTATTGAGAAACAAGATATATGATTGGTAGGCTAAACTTTAAATAGCGGAGTAAACATTTGTCAAGCGCGCGAGCCGGGCTAATTTGCGAGATCGCGTGCGAAGTTGAAGAGTCATCTGGCGGCAAACGTCACGTCCACAACGCATACCATAATCATTTTTGTTTTGGCATCATTCTACATACACGCCTGACGGTACTGCAATCACTCTAGTTTCTTCTGTATAAAGCAAATTTGGACCTAAACGACTCACTGATCGCCCGTATTATCTCATGATTATCGCGTGTCAAAACATCGCCACGCTCGCGATACTTCGCATGTAATCTGATAAACGATGTACACTGCACGCTTCGCGCTCTTATCCTTTCTCTCTCCCACATGAACGAAATGCTATTTGCTCTCTCATTCTATAGGTCATCCATTTCATTCATGCGCGGTATACCTCGGCGGGCACGCTGTTTACAGACACAAACAAACTGTACACTACAAACCGCTTAGCTTTAAGTATGAGACCGTGAAAGTGATATTGTCAAGAGGTGCTGTCTCTCTCTAAAATCCGAGGGCTTAGTTTGAATAGCGCCAATAGATGTCGCTAGTTGTAACGTTTTTAGGCTTAATAAATAAATGTCACAATAAATTTGGGTGCGACGTTGCCGGGCTTCGCCACCCGGTGTGGTGGCAGGCGCTAGTCTATAAACTGAGAAGTTAAGTTCTGCGGAGATCGCGTTATAAATAGAGTACTAAGGTTTATATTTGCTTGTGTACGTGCAAAGGTAAGTTTGTTGATATGTGTGAGCGTCACGTAAACGTAACGAGCGTGGTACACAACTACATACATGAACATAAGCTGTCAGAAGCTAGTAGCTAATGCGAAAGATGCGTTTTCATCGGTGTGGCAACTGGAAGCGTTCAGAGAGCGTTCGCGCGATTTAAAGCGATTAATTCAATTAGTTAATTGATATGTCTGCCAATTTAGTAGTCCTAGTTTACTAATTAAATTATTGATATATTAGAACTATTTATATACCTACATCAATAATATTAATTTAATATGAGTACAATTAATCTGTTATTAATAGCATTTCTGCAGAATACATTCTATACTACCTACAAAAAAATAAGTCAATCAGTAATAATATTATCAATCATTATTATTATGAATTATTTATTTAAATTCAAATTAGCAATATAAACAATCTTCTATCGTAAAAAATTAGCTAAATCAATAAAAATACAACTAACATTATAAAACAATTAATTGATCTTCTGTTAATCCAAACCAAATAAGAGCAAGATTGTCAAACTGACAAGTCCCTAAACACGGTAATTCACGCTCCGCATTCTTCGATACTTTGAACCGTTGCGGTACACACAAATAAACAAAACATATTCTCACTGCCTCCACGCTCTACGCAAACATGCAATTATGAACCTTAACCCATAATATTAAAACATATAATTGCAAATATTGTTATCGCTCACACAGGCACAAACAGTAGTGGACGTGCTGTGTACAATATGACGGCCTTATTGTACCTACTTTTATAACGAAATGTGTAGCTTTCACAGAGGCACACAACCGTGTCATGATGTTTCGTCCTCTTTGGTTATACGAATTTTTACTCTATAGCCTGTTTATAAAGATGTGTTTTGCATGTCTGAGATTAAATTGGCTTATAATCTTTTGCTTCAAATTGAGCACGCTTGTCGGTAAATGTGTGAGCTGTTATTGTGTGTATTAGGTTACTTTAATCACAATTTGGAGTGGGCCGCGATATGGCTTTTGACGACATAGCAACAACGTTTAATTGAATTGTTATTTTGATGGTTTTTTATTTGTTTTTAACGGATACGTGTTTACTAATTAAATAATAGTTTATGATTGGTTTATCTATATTGGTTAGTATCTACATTGAAGGAATATAAATTTAAATAGTTTAAGTAGGTAAGTAATTAAGTTTTATTTATTTTGAATGTGCGAGTGACGTAACGAGCATATGTTCTACTGAACACTGATCCACCTGATTTATAGCAGTGTCTACTATGTCTACTATGATTAAAGTCATAACGCGTCACATAATGATGAGGAGTGGTAGTGCCATGTTGGGTCCTCACGGACACAACCGAATTGGGCCGGCATGCCGGAGAAATATCACTCCCCCACTCGAAACCGGCGTGAAATAGCGGCTATGCCGCTGTGTTTCGTCCGGTGAGTCCTACACCCCCCCTCTCAAATACAAATGGCAGCACAGACTAAAAAGAGACTACTCCAGGACGGTACCAGGCTATGCAGCCCTGGACAATCCGTCCCTGGGCGTCCACAATTAGGGCCTTTACCTAACAGTGGTTGCCCAGGCTGCCCCGCGTATTCTGGAGGGGGCAAATCTGCGCTGACTCGGGGCAAACAGAGCTGGAGGCTCAAACCACCCTCCTCCACACTCGCTGTGGACTTTTGCAACATCAGGGGGCTTCGATCAAATTTAAATGCCGTCCACTTTCACCTGGAGACGGCGAAGCCGCTCTTTTTAACCGAGACACAGATATCCTCCCTGGCTGATTCATCTTACCTTTCCTACCCGGGGTATAATTTGGAACACTCCTTTATACACGGGCTGGCGTGTGCGTTTACGTCAGGGAGGATGTCTGTTCTCGACGCCTGAGTTTTCTTGAAGGACAGGACCTATCCATCATCTGGCTGCGTGTAGACTGCGATGACCATCCGCGAATCTACGCATGCCTGTATAGGTCCCATAGCGCTAACGCAGAGACTGACCGGCTCCTCGAACACATCCAAATGGCTACAGATTCCGTGTTGGAGCAGATCCTCACTGCAGAGATCGTGTTTCTTGGCGATTTTAACGCCCACCACGCCGAATGGCTAGGCTCACGTACCACCGATCATGCAGGGAGATCTGTTCACGACTTCGAAAAAGCCACCGCCTGCAACTTTATAAGGCGCAAATTCGGCCTCACATGGAGTACTGTTCTCACCTCTGGGCGGGTGCTCCCCAGTACCAGCTTCTTCCATTTGTCCGCATACAACGAAGAGCGGCTCGAATCATTGACGATCAAGTCATCTCCGATCGGCTTGATTCTCTAGCATTGCTTAGAGATGTGGGTTCTCTCTGCATCTTCTACCGCATTTATCACGGGGAGTGCTCAGAGGAGCTGTTCGGGTTGATTCCAGCGGCCGAATTCCACCATCGGACATTACGTGCAAAGTACCATCCGCATCACGTAGACGTCTGGCATTCCACAACCGCGCGTTTTGTTCGAAATTTCTTGCCTCGCACAGCCACTTTGTGGAATCAACTACCGGCAGCGGTCTTCCCGAACAGATACGACTTAGGGACCTTCAAGAAAAAAGCATACTCCCACCTTAAAGGCCGGCAACGCATTTCTTGACACACCTGTTGTTGCGGATGTCCATGGGCGGTTGCCTCACCTCTCCCCAGCCCGTGAGCCTCTTGCCCGTTTGCCCCCTCTCATATAAAAAAAAAATCTGAATTGCGTAACGTACCGCAGTGCAAAACTGTTTCTCATGTGCCTGTAAATACAAGAGTTTGGGTCATAAATACTAGTGATGGGGTCACGCATATTATGAACCGCAAATCGGCCGTATATTCGATAAAAAAGCGGCCAACTGCGAGTCGGACTCGCCCATGAAGTGTTCCGTAGCTGCAAGTAACACTGAATGAAAGGTAAATTGCGGTTTACCATTTACCTATGACGTATTAAAAAAAACTACTCACTAGATCTCGTTCAAACCAATTTTCGGCGGAATTTTGCATGGTAATGTAACTCATATATATTTTTTTAGATTTATCATTCTCTTATTTTAGAAGTGACAGGGGGAGGGACATATTTTTCCACTTTGGAAGTGTCTCTCGCGCAAACTATTCAGTTTATAAAAAAAATATATTCGAAACGTCAACATCATTTTTGAATAAAATAATAAAAATCTTAATGCGGGTTCACAGAATACATCTACTTACCAAGTTTCAACAGTAATAGTTCTTATAGTTTCGGAAAAAAGTGCCTATGACATACGGATAGACAGACACGACGAATCTATAAGGGTTCCTTTTCTTGCCATTTGGCTACGGATCTTTAAAAATATAATTCGGCCGAACTTTATTTTTTGTGCCGCGCTATCATGAAATGATCTGCTGTTTGATTTGAAAATATTGTGACTTGAAAAAATATTGGTACTAGTCACGGACGAGTAAAATAAGGACTCCGTGTCACCTTGACACGGAGTCCTTCCACAACAGTGAGGCACCAAAACAAGCCGGTAAACGTGTAAATACATAGCCCCATACATACACTTACAAGCCGATCGGCGGCCAGGCGATCAGTTTGCATCGCAATAAAATATTTTAAAAATACTGTCGTGCGCTGTGAAAAAGTGTACAAACAATACCATAAAAGTATTTGTGGATATATGGTTAGTAAGGGAGTAAAAATTGTGTATCTGGTATACCCCGTAACCGCACACACACTAGCATAAAGGTGCTTCACTTGCTAATATCACGGCGCGGAGTCCTTCTTTTTTTACTAGTCCTTGCTACTAGTTTGAATATGTACAAAAATCCAAGCAAGGACATTGTTTTGACATGAATATTCTTTTATTAGGTCCTTATATTTCAAATGACAGATACTTGCAACTATATAAAAAAAAATTATATCCTGTTTGTTTTTAGAATTTCGGCTTAACGCTTTTCGACGAAGGACGACGACGAAAAACTGGACTGAAGAATAAATCACGAATGGTATAAAACTCGTTCGAGAGAAGAAAATGGGATATTTGAAAGCATCATAGCTTTTTCGAGCAAGGGCAGGTTTATTCCACCTATGCCAAAAAATTAAAAGTCTTCAAAAGAGGCAGCACTATCTTGAGAGTGGGAGGCTCTTTTGCACAGGATGCCGGCTAGATTATGGGAACCACAACGGCGCCTATTTATTATTATTGTGTTTCGGTCTGAAGGGCGCCGTACCTAGCGAAATTACTGGGCAAATGAGACTTAACATCTTATTTCTCAAGGTGACGAACGCCGTACGCCGTACGCCGAACGTAGTGCCGCTCAGAATTTTTGGGGTTTTTCAAGAATCCTGAGCGGCATTGCATTGTAATGGGCAGGGCGTATCAATACCATCAACTGAACGTCCTGCGTCTCGTCCCTTATTTTCATAATAAAAAAACATGGAACAACTTTATGTCGCATATGCCAAAAAATGAACATTCTTCAAAAGAAGATTCACAATCTTAGGAAGAAATAAAATATTGAACTCCCAACTAGAACGTCAGCTGGTAGATTCCATATTGATGATGCAGAGCAAGTTTCACGGTTTTACAAGAACTGATCGTCGCTGTATGGCATATATGCTAGCAAAGTGAAATAATTTGCAGAATCCCTTCAGTCAATCAGATATAGCTGGACAAAAGTGGTTATAAATATAACACAGTCATAAAGAGAAGCTTTCGATAAGAAGACCAACTGGCTCATCTTTTGCCAGATCACTTGGATTTGATAAGGAAATAGTGAATGATTTTTTTGAACTTCTCAAAGAGGTTTACAATATAAATAACTCCACAACGAACAGATATCCACCAAGACGTATTTACAATTTGGAAGGATCTGGGCTTAGAACAGTACAAAGTAAGATACCACAAAGAATAGGCCACAGAGGGGAACGCCAGATAGGTGCATTTACATCAGCAGGATCGGTTATGACCACATTTGTTTACATGAATTCTAATGGTCAATTTGTGCCACTATTAATTATTTTCTAACACCAAATATATTTTTTTATGGAAAAGTAGGACATACGAGCATACAGGTCACCTGGTGTTAAGTGATCACCGCCGCCCACATTCTTTTGCAACACCAGGAAAAGAATGTGGATTTAGTGTTTATGGAAAGTGTACGCGTTTTTTTGAAGGTACGCATGTCGTATCGTCCCGGAAACACCGCACAAGGAAGCTCATTCCACAGCTTTGTAGTACGTGGAAGAAGGCTCCTTGAAAACCGCACCGTGGACGACCGCCACACATCCAGATGGTGGGGATGATATTCTAACTTGTGGCGAGTCGTGCGAAGGTGGAATTTGGCAGCAGGAATCAGGTGAAACAGAATATTTTGATGCGATATGATATTTTGATACGTTTTCATATGAACATTTTGATTGTTTGTCAAAATGTCATCTATCAAACTATTGTCGAAGGACAGCGTAGTGTTAGTAATGACATAAAGTCACATTAATGATCCAGATGTTCTAGCCATTAATGTGTTAATTATACTACAGGTTCTTTATTATCTGCTTGCGCTGTTCGATCAAGTAATTCAACTCCTTGGTACAGTCATGAGCAAAATACAATACGAAGTATTAAGAAATATTATTTTTTTGCAATTGTCTGTATTGGAAAAGTAGAGAACTTATATTTGTCTGTCTTTAAGCTGCTCAAAATGTAGTCCATGGTCACGTTTATTGTTGGCAAACTCTTTATAAATATAAAAGAGACCACAATACATTTGATCCAAGACGCCCTCTGAGATCTTAAAAGGAATTGATACCATTCCCTTTTAGGTCTGTGCTTCGAGATGTTTTTCACAAATTACTTGTAAGTATATTGTTTATTTTATAGTTGATTACTAAAACGTTGTAACTGTGACATCTGGTATGGTTTAGGCGCAAAGCGAGTTTTTATTTTTTATAAGAAAAAGTTCACCTGAAACCTGAGTGCTATACCAATTACAATGCAACGTTGCTCAGGATTCTTGATTGAACACAAAATTCTGAGTGACATTACAATTGCGCTCGTCATTTTGAGACATAAGATGTTGAGTCTCTTTAGTCTAGTATTTCACTAGCTACCGCGTCCTTCAAACCGAATCATAAATAGCTTCACGGCAGAAAAAGGCGCCGCTGCGGTACCTACTCATGTCACAGGCATCATGTGTAACAGAACCTCTTTCTGGTGGGAGGTATCGAACCAACCGGCACAAGTATAAAACTGTTTAAACTTGATTAGTTTCAATTACATTTTGTAGGTAACTGTACTTTTAATTAACTGCCTTGTAAGTACGTTTTGATTGCTTCTGAAGCCTGACGGAAACATAGTTTTCTTACATCATGCGCACGCGCTGTAAATTGATTTTCAAATTAAGCAGTTAAGCAGGTCATCTATTTATTAAGGTAGCTATTAAGCAAATATTATTAATAAGAGTTACAGGTTCAAATAAACATTAAAAAACCTTATATCTGTTTGGTGCTTTATATAATTCAATCAATACTTTAGCTTCTCACTCCCACATCCCACTTCTGAAACATTTGATTTGCGGGCATGGGACTTGTGGACTGTATCTCTAGGTGACTGAAGACTTTTCGTTAACGATAAATATAAGCAGGTCCGTGCATACCATATAGGCAATTATGCAGTGCCTACCTCGTTAAGAACTTACATAAATATAGCATTAGTGTTAAAGTTGATTTAGTTTAATTTGTAATAAATAAAATGTAGAACAAAGTACGCTAGATCGTAAATACCTACGGTAGGCAGTCTCCAGATTGCATATTCGACATACAACTTCAATATTTACACCTCAAAACTAGTACTGTCGGACTAAACGCAACTACGACTAGTTAAATCTTAGAGTGCCTACCTTGCTAGAAAACATATGCACGCCCGTGAATATAAGGAATATCTGCATTGATTGGATTCATATACAAGCTTGGTTTATTATCGATATTAGTTATCTCGTATTTAATGAAAATATCAATTCGATAACAAGATAAGCCAAAAATCGAGGTATGTTTTGTTAAAAAAAAAATCTTTATATATATAATTCTTGTGTGCGTGTGTATGTCACTGAACTCCTCCTAGACGGCTGGACCGATTCTAATGAAACTTTCTGTGTGTATTCAGGTGGATTCGAGAATGGTTTAGATTCACAATTGAACTACCTCCTAAACGGCTGGACCGATTTTGATGATATTTTTGTGTGTTCCAGTGAATTTGAGATTGGTGTGTGTCTTCAGGTGGATTCGAAAATGGTTTAGATTCACAATTAAACTACCTCTTAAACGGCTGGACTGATTTTGATGACTTTTTTGTTTGTTTCAGTGAATTTGAGATTGGTTTAGATTCTCAATTCCGTCCATATAATATAATTCTCCTGCTCATATGTATGTTAGTGAACACCTCCTAACGGCTGGACCGATTTTCAAATTTGAGACGTGTGTACAGGACAACGTCTGTTGGGTCCACTAGTACTATATAAAACCTGATGTCACTTTTCTTGAAATCCCGATATTACGCGGGTAACAATTTTTATGAAAGAAAATGCTTCACCACTAACTTCGAAAACTCCTCTTAAATGTTTTTTAAATTTTTAAAATTGGTTAAAATTTGTTGAAGCATATACTTTGTTTTTTCTTTTTAAAGTCAAATCACAACGTTTAAGTTCATTGTAATATTTACTTCAATTGGGTCCGTAATCGAATTTTCAACATTTTCTAGGTTTGGAAAAGAGTTTGAGTTCCTACTTCTATATTGAATGATACAATCTTCAGCCTCCTTTTGACACCAGCATGTGTTATTAAAAAATACAAGAGAGTAGAGCAGATTTATGAAGAGGTCCAATATATTGTATCAGTAATGAGCTTATAGTAATATAAGCTATTTGTTGAAATCATTAATTCATGTCTACTGTGTGTTATGGAGACTAAGAGAGGCCGGTAAGCAAATTACAGATAGAAAATTATAACTAAGAGTCGGACTGGCGACAGAGAAAGGCTTATTGAGGATAAGACACATAAAATATTTATTATTTCATGCATTTTATTTTTTGGGTGGTATAATTAATACCATACATGAGTAATGTATTTCGTAAAATATATAAATTACTGTTCGTAAAATTAAAAACTCTTATTGTTACTCTTCTTAATTATAATGTTCTGAGTGTTTCACCAGATTCTAGTATACAATTATTTTATTTTACGAATGTAAACCATATGTTGAATAAATAATATGTATAATTTAGTTAAGTGCGTTAATAATAAAAATTCAATAGTTATATTTTAATATCAACATATCCTAATAAAATTGATCTTACACTTAATGCTTTTTAGAGCTGAAGGATAATGTTCTGTTTTCATGGAACAAGAGGACAACTTCACTTGAAGTGAAGTGATCGCCTTCATCGGAGGAA
Organism: Leptidea sinapis; assembly: GCF_905404315.1. Classification (NCBI taxonomy): domain Eukaryota; kingdom Metazoa; phylum Arthropoda; class Insecta; order Lepidoptera; family Pieridae; genus Leptidea; species Leptidea sinapis. The sequence continues at coordinate 5,436,137 of NC_066276.1, forward strand.
TCAAAGGAGCGTTGCCGGCCTTTTATAAACGTATGCGTGTACGTGCTTTTTCGAATGTAGTATCGTCCTAGAAATACCGTACAAGGGAGCTCATTCCACAGGTTGGTTGCACGTGGTAGAAAGTGTTCTTTATCATCAAGCTGTAGTCTGTTCTGTGGGTTATATCGATGTTATATTGCCTGAAGCTTTAAGTAAAATTTAAAGAATATAGACGTAGTGATGGCTAAGTGAAATACCTACATACGGTAAATAAAATATGATCAAATTGGAAAAATTTCAAATAAGGTCTGGGCAGAATTTCTTCAGTGTTTTTTTAATAATCCCTAAATAATGTTTCTAGGTTTTGAATTTTTACTAACTATGGGATTCATCTTTTTTATGACATTATGGTATCGGATCCGATTCACTTAATTAAACTCATATCTTAAAAATTGATGCCTTTTTTACGGTTTATTTCTTGTACGTTAGGATTGGACAAAAACTCAAATATGAATAATCATCTAACACATAAGCTTGAGATTGGTTATTACTAGGGGTATTCTATCTCTAGACATTCGCTTATCTTATTTTTACTTGGACCACTTTGATTTTTTTTATTGTTTTTATTGTATTTAAGGAAGAGTCTTCGAAGCTAACGCCTGACGATGGATGATACAGTGCGTTGTTGTTGCCTTAGGATTCTTCTGTTTTACTAACGTTGGCAGAACAGAGCGTGATGCCAACATTGCTGGCCAGAGCGCCATCCGTACAGAAACCAATGAGTTCTTCCCAGCTAATGTTATGTTTCTGAAAATATTCCGATATCGTGTTCATATCTTCGATACTTTTTGAAGTTGTTTCCAGTTCTCGTGAAATCAATAATTCTTCACAATGTGCACGCATTGAAATTGGTTCGCGGTCTGCGGAACATATTCTGACTCCTGTGGACCACTGGTTAGGAACCACTGGGATTATTATTTAAAACAATTAGCCAATCCAACTAGAAGCGAAGTCGTAAGGATTATCCACATTATGACAACGCTCGCTCGCAACTGGAATGCAGTTCAGCAACTGCAGTGATGCATATCGTCGTATGCTACACCTCCCCCCATCCCAACCTCCCACAGCCACGCCACGTTCAGCTACCTGACGCTTCCTAGTCTTTTGTTTTTACCCAACAATTAAGTGGTGCGCTTTCCTTGTTCATTGTGTATTTCTTTCACACCAAGCTTATGAAATAATCATCTTAGTAATATACTCTCAACTGTTTTACTTTCTACAAACAAATGTTTAATGTAAATAAGTTAGCTAGACCTACTTCAAATAATTTGGAGACACACTGTCTCTTCAATGGTTCTTTTTTTAAGGAAAATAAGGGTCGCATTCAGTTGGTTATTGATACGCCCTGCCTATTACAATGCAGTGCCGCTAAGGATTATTGAAAACCCCAAAAATTCTGAGCAGTACTACAATTGCGCTTGTTACCTTGAGACATAAGATGTTAAGTCTCCTTTGCCCAGTAATTTCACTAGCAGCGACGCCCTTCAAACCGAAACACAATAATGCTTACACATTACACGCTTCACGGCAGAAATACCCGCGCCGTTGTGGTACCAATAATCTAGAAGGCATCCTATGCCCGAGCCTGGTTTGTGCTAGAGATGGCTGAATATTTAGGATAGGGAGCCGTCGTCTGAAGAAAGTAGAGAGGAAGAAGGATCTGAATCATTCAGGTCGATTTCTATCAAAAGTTCAAGAAATTTTAAAAAACGAAGTATGCAGTTATTGGTTTCTTCTAAGACTCCTTTCACGACTTTTCCCTAAGTCTCGTATTTTCCGACTTGATCATCACAGCCCTTCTCAAAAAACCATCCCGTAGATATGAGTATGTATTTGGACAATCAAAACATTTATGAAATATATGCTGCCAATGCCATATGCTGAAAAGTTACAATAAAATAAAGCGAATTTCTTGCAACAATCTTAGTGGAAACTGGAATTAAAAAAGCGAGTGCCTCAAAACAAAAGCTGCTTGATTACACGTCACTATTTCTAAGAATATTCTTTGTTTTTAAAGTTTACGGTTTACTTCCGAGGTCTGTTAAAAGTAGAATCATTCTTAATGGAATTGGAATTGTATTCTGATAAATAATTATTTATAAGAGACTTAATATCGCCCTTCCTTCTCTTTTAGAACTCTGTTTTAATCTCCGGTTTCACAGAAGCTGGAAGTATGTATAAAAAGGGAATAATTGCAAAGTCGTAGGTTTTTTAACTTTTAGTTAAGTCGAACACGTGCTAAGATCACCTGAGACCGGATTTTTGTGTTAAGGATGGGGACCGAGCCAACGGTCTTGGGGAATCGAGCGGAGCTAGGTTAGCTCTCTCGTACAAGATCACCGTAGTTTTAATTTTGAATTAGAAACATTTTTAATTTATTATGAATAAGAAAAACTGTCATGTTGACCAGTATCTTCTCATACTTTTATTTATGGAAAAAGAAGCACAAACGAGCATATGGGTCACCTGGTGTTAAGTGATCACCGCCAGCCATATTCTCTTGCAACACCAGAGCCTTTGAGGAAGGTGTACGCGCTTTTGAAGGTACCCATGTCGTATCGCCCCGGAAACATCGCACAAGGAAGCTCATTTCACAGCTTTGTAGCACGTGGAAAAAAGCTCATTGAAAAGCGCACAGTGGAGGACCGCCACACATCCAGATGGTGCGGATGACATCCTAATTTGTGGCGTGTCGTGGAAAGGTGGAATTCGGCGTCAGGAATCAGGTGAAACAGCTCTTCGGAAAACTCCCCGTGATAAATAATTAAACCCTTAAGAATAGTTTCAATTATGCGCGCTTTATTTAGCGATTTCTCGGGATAGAGACGTTAATTATGATCATGCTGGAAATTTGATTCGAAAAATAAATTTTCATGCTTTTCTATGCCTTTGATAGTGCTACAGGTACCGATACTGAAGACTACAACTACTGATGATGAACAAGAATTACATTTAAAATCGAATAATTAACTTTAGTAGGACAATGTGAACTTTTTCATTAATTACGCAAATAAAATTTGAAAACAAAATTTATGAACGATGCAGAACTCGACCCCGCAACCTCGTGCGAACGTTCCGTGCGAGCGCTCTTACACTGAGCCAACCGTTCAAGTGACGTATCGTTGATTAATCTTATGCTACATTTGCTCAACTCAACTCGATATCTGCATTTTAGGAAATTTACTTGAGATGTCGCCCTTTCAAATCTAAACAAATTGTTATTTTTGAAAGTGATAACCCCCACTTTTGAGATGAATTACACATATTAAAGAGTACAAAATTGTTATTAATATTATTGAATCTTTTAATGGAGGCTTAGGGCCTGTGCAGAGTTCGTTGATTTATAGCTCTAACAATTGATTCATTTACATGTGCTCTAAGACCTCGGTATTCACCAAATCCCATGAAAGAAATTATTCAACTGCAGGTTGGTAAAATTTAAGCCAAATATTTTGATTGGATTAAATTATAGCTTCAATGGGACCAAGGACTTGTTATCTTTACGCATTCTAAAGAATACAGTAGAGACAAGACAAAATGGCCTAAGTTTTTCAATTCAGAGCTCAAAACTAAAAGAAACTTGCACGTGGTAGTAAACCACAAATAATGATTAAGGACATTAAGAAAGCCCAACCCCGTCCGATTTTGGCAAACAGATAATATTTTTTTTATGAAAATAAGGGACGAGACGATCAAGACGTTCCGCTGATGGTAATTGGAGCCGCTCAGGATTCTTCAAAAACCCAAAAATTCTGAGCGGCACTACAATTGCGTCGTCACCTTGAGACATAAGATGTTAAGTCTCATTTGCCCAGTAATTTCACTAGCTACGGCGCCCTTCAGACCGAAACAACGTAATGTTTACATATTACTGCTACACGGCAGAAATAGGCACCGTTGTGGAACGCATAATCTAGCCGGCATTCTGTGCAAAGGAGCCTCCCACTGGTAATCTTCTAAATCTCGGTCTGTTATCTAAATAAAACAAGAACCGCATAGTAATACGAAATACACTGTAGACAATACATATAATCATGAAAATGGCGCTAATAAAAGATCTAACATCGTCTCTGTATCAACAATGGGGTGACATTTTTTCAGGGAATTACTCGCGCGCCAAATGATTACACACCCAAACAGAGTCAAAGAGGCAAACTGAAATACTCCCGAAACTCCCGAACGTTTCCGACCACTAGAGAGGGATAGATGACTTCTATTACTACTGGAACTCGAAACTCATCACATTTAAGTAATTTAACAAAATATAATTTTTTTTTTTTTTTTTTTTTTTGTTTTTATTATGAAATATAGAATTACAATTTATTATTATATAACAGGCCAAAAACCACAGAGGTTTGTCCGGCATGTTAGAAGAAATACTATTATCGATTACAATTACAATAAACATTAATTTTAACTTATAAATACACAATTTAATAATATAGGTACAATACAAACGAAAAATTTAATGTAGGTACAACAACAACAGTACTTATTGTCACGGGTGAGTCGCATGGCCTGCCACCGCAATGTATTGAATTTTTGAATGACCGTCTGTTTAGATATATTAATTAGTAAACAATACTCAACTTTATAACGAATAGTTAAGTACTCAATTGCGGATAGCACATCACGCTACGCACTAATCATGGCTTCGACAACGAAAGGCAACTCAAGACATAAAGTTATGACCAATATACAGGTTGTTTAAAAAGAATAACTTTAATTTAGTTTTAATATTTTTTGTATTTATCTTGTTTCTTATTTCAGGATTGATTGTATTAAGTAGGCGGGGTACTAAGTATGCTGTAGTTCTCTCACCGTATACATTTCTGGCTTTCACCGTTTTATAAAATTTATTTGTTTGATTGCGTGTAATGGTTTCATGATTATATTTTTGTATAATGTTCTCATTGAACATTTGTTCTTTTAATATATTGTAGTAAAATTTAGATTGTACTGGTAGCACCTTACAGTGTTTGAATAAATTGAACTCATCATTTTGGTTAGTTTCTTTTATGTTTTTTGAAACAATTTGTTTTAAAATTCTGTTTTGCAACTTTTCGATCTCATTTAAATACGTTTTGTAAGTTCTACCGTACGAACTAATACCATAACTTACTATTGTATCGGCCAATGTGTTATAAAGCAACAGTAAAATTTTATAAGGTAGTTTACTTTTAATTATTTTAATGTTTGCGAGGAAAGCTCTAAGCTTATCACAAACTGAATTTATTTGAGGGTGCCAGTTAAATTTATGGTCTATAATTAATCCAAGATATGTGTGCGTTTTAACGGAGTCAATTGTAGGACAGCTGCAAATACTAGGGTCCAAGTTGTGGTGAAAGCAAATGTGACTATGTGCTTTTACTATTTGGGTAGTATCAATTGTTGATTTTATGTACGGGGATCGAATGTGTATTAGTTTGGTTTTTTTAGCGTTTAGGACAAGTCCGTTGTCATGGCACCATTTATTGATTAAATCGAAGTCGCTTTGAAGTTTATCGAGAGCGTCTTTGACATTCTTTTCACCTATTAACAGACATGTGTCATCTGCATATTGGTATGAGGTGCAATATTTTAAAACACTCGTCATGTCATTAACATAAGCAATGAAATGAAGCGGACCGAGCACTGATCCCTGAGCTGTGCCTTCAGTGACGGGAATCACCTTGCTAGAAGCATTTCCCACCTTTACATAATATGACCTATTTTTGAGGTAATTTCCACACCATTGAAGTAGATGACCTCTTATACCGGAGTCTTCTAATTTGTTTATTAAGCAACCATGATCTAAGGTATCAAAAGCCCTGGAGAAATCGATAAATAGTGCTAGCACATGCTTCCTATTATCCAGATATTGGTTAACAGTATCCGAAAAATCTGATAGAAGGGATGTTGTGCTCTTTTTTGGCTGAAAACCATATTGACTCTTGCATATTATTTTATGTTTAGAATAAAATGACTGCATCAAGGCACTTATGTATTTCTCCACTACCTTATCGATGGCTGATAGTATAGAAATGGGTCGGTAATTACTTACTTTATCTTGTTTACCGTTTTTATATATGGGGCGAATAAAACTTAGCTTTAATTCGTCAGGGTAATTTGCTGTTAGAATGCTGCAATTAATAAGATGTGAGATTGTACTTGATATTTTGCTAGAAATAGATTTCAAATCTTTAATTTTTATGCTGTCAGTACCGGGAGCTTTTGAGTTATTCAAGTTACTGATAATTTTCTCTACTGATTCTTTCCCAGCTTTTCTGAAGTTTAAGCTCACATAAGACTTATTGTTAGTTTTATGTTCTAATAATTTGACGTCACAGGTTGGGAGTATAGATTTTACTGCGTCCTTAAATTCGCATGCAAAGCGATTTGCAATATCCGAGTGTGATTCTTTTGCTGTATTAAATGCATTAGATATAACATCATCAATACTATGCGAAACTCTACCACAAACAGAATTTATTATTCGCCATAATTCCCTGGGATTTTTTGCATTCATATTAATTTTGTTTTGATAGAATTTATTTCGCTCTAGTTCCACTATTTTATTTATTTTATTTCGAATTTTATTATATCTAAGACGAAGACACATGTTTGATGTATCTTTTTTCCATTCTTTGAAAATATTTTCCCTTTGGTTTGATAACTGAATAATATACGGTTTTATCCATGGTTGCTTAAAATTCTTCACTTTGTATTTATCTTTATTAGGTCTGCGGGATTTAGTATACGCATGTTGAAAACTTGAATTTATAAAGCTATATATCTTGCTTGGACATGTCATATTTACTGTGCTAGACCAGTCAATTTTATTTAATTCTTGTTGCAAGGTTTCACTATCACAATAATAAAGATGTTTTTTTGTTGGAACACGCTGTATATTGCTCATGCCTGGACACTCGCAAGCTAGTACAATAACACGATGATCTGCCAGAACTGTATCGACAGTCGCCGTACACGGATTCAAATGAATGAGACGCGTAAACAAGTGGTCAATGCAACTTTTTGTGACTTTATTTAATCTTAATTCGATTCTAGTGTAATCTGATATTCCCATAATGAATCCGAGTTCGGAGAGCATGTCCAAATACTTAGTTTTTGTGCTGTGGTCACATTTTAAGTTAATATTCGTGTCACCTAACACGACTGCATCATCAGTTTTAATATTACCTAAAATTCGTGATAATTCGTTTATGAAAGTTAATTTATCCGTGTGTGGTGGTCTATATAATGCACAGAGAGTGACCGGGTGATTATTTGCATCAATTAACGTGCCAGTTATTGTCTCAAAGCTTGTTGTTTTGGTGGATATTGTTGTAAATTTAAGATAATTTTTAACGTAGACTATTATTCCTCCTCCCCTTTGTTTAGAGCGAAGCTCACTGTGCATTCTATAGCCTGGTATATTATATAAATCGATGGTACTATTTTTTAAGTTGACCTCCGTTAATACAATTAAATCAATAGGAGTTTTACATGATTTGATCAAGACTAATAACTTATCATAATTCTTGATTAAAGATCGAATGTTTACATGCACACATAACAATTGAATTTGGTTAAATGGAACAGAATTGACAAATGTATTTATGGTTGAACAATTAAATAATTCAGTACTTTTGAAGGAAGTGCTTACAGTATCCATTGTTATAAAGTAATAGTCTTATTGTTAAATAAAATCTAGTGATGTGAAGTAGATACACAGCTAATAATTTATTATTGTTTACTTGCTAGGGATTCAATATCTGATAGAAAGCGTATGATGTGAGGGCGGCTCTTATCATCTGTTTTTTTAACATAAATAGTACCTGATTTACACCAAATGAATTTATAGGTATCTTTCAGCTTTAGTTTAGCATTGTATAGTAGATTTTTTGTTCGGTAGGTAAGTGCTTCACGTATAAATAATCGACGAGCAGCTTGGTCTGCAGGAGCTCGCTGTACGATATCTCCAGCTGTAATATTCTTACACTTAGAAGACACCAACCACTGGTTACGCACTAAATCGGACTTTACTTCAACTAATATGTGTCCTGGGTGAGGGCGGTCCTTTGGCTTAGGCATTCGGCGACAGGTTACAATATCAGATGGGTTCACTTCCAGTTTTTGAGCTATACATTGCATTACTTGATCCAGACTCATATTAGGGATTTCTGGAACGCCTGCTATTTCTATAGTACTAGCCAACATTTTTTGTTCGATACCACTAATCTGTTGCTCTGCGGCGGCTAGACGGAGTTCTAGGTTTTTGTTTCTATTTATCAGCTCAATATTTTTGGTAAGAAGTGATTTTATGGTAACATCTTGCTGTCTTATAATTTGTTCTAAATCTGTAATTTGGCCGTTCATATGGTCCATTGCGCTCGTTAGTTCGTATAATTCTGTTTTAATTACTTTTTGCATTTCACGAGTTATACTGGCAACTAGCTTTTTATGGTTAAGTACTGAGTGTGGTCCAGTATCTTCCTCGTCGGAACTGGCTTCAGGAGGTATAAAGAAAGATGTGCGGCGGGTTATATTGCCGAGACACTGTTCACAACTCCATTCTAAGCCTTCAGAATTTCGAAGTGCCGCTAATTGTTTAGCGGTAAGCTTTGCACATGTGCTTGTTGCATGCACGGATTTATTACAGCGGCTACATTCTAATCCTGGTAGCTTTTGTGTTATGTTTTTATCACAATTCACACACTTTTTACTCGGCATTATGTCTAACTAAGTCTAACTTTATAATTTCTACAGAAAAAACGTATATATGAATAGCACACGTGGTAAGGTTAAAAACGATCCGATCGTTGCCGACGTTGAGGCCGAACTCTTGTTAGCTACCGTGATTACTCTCACGTCACTTAAGTTACAATTTGGTTTTGGACGTAGTTCCTGAAAATCGTTCCAAGTCACAAACATCACATATTAAGGAATTCGTGGTTAAAGCTTAATAAATATTAGTTCAGTTATTTTTGGTTTAGTTTAATAATAATAAATGTTCCATACATGTGGGTTGGGCTACTAAGTCATGATGTCATTTAAAGAGCGACAGAAGGGCTCTCATTTTTTGTCAGTCTATTATTAATTTGTTTTTTTTTTTTTTTTTTTTTTTTCTATGGAAAAACGAGCGTACGGGTCACCTGGTGTTAAGTGATCACCGCCGCCCACACTCTCCTGCAACACCAGAGGAATCACAAGAGCTTTGCCGGCCTTTAAGGAAGGTGTAGACGCTTTTCTTGAAGGTAACCATGTCGTATCGTCCCGGAAACACCGCACAAGGAAGCTCATTCCACAGCTTCGTGGTACGAGGAAGAAAGCTCCTTGAAAACCGCACTGTGGAGGACCGCCACATATCCAGATGGTGGGGATGATATCGTAACTTGTGGCGTGTCGTGCGAAGGTGAAATTCGGCGGCAGGAATCAGGTTGAACAGCTCTTCGGAAAACTCCCCGTGATAAATGCGGTAGAAGACACACAATGAAGCGACGTCTCTACGCAACGCCAAGTGATCCAGCCGTTCACAGAGTACTGGGTCCCCGACAATTCGAGCTGCTCTGCGTTGCACGCGGTCAAATGGATCGAGCTGATACTGGGGTGCGCCAGACCAGAGATGACAGCAATACTCCATGTGAGGCCGGACCTGCGCTTTGTAGAGCGCTAGAATGTGGGCCGGCTTGAAGTATTGCCGTGCTCTATTTATGACGCCCAGTTTCTTTGAAGCCAGTTTGGCTTTTCCCTCCAGATGGCCACGGAATTGGCAATAGCTCGAGATTTCGAGACCCAGTATTCCGATACTAGGCGAGGCTTTAAGGGAAGTGTTCTCGAAGAGCGGTGATACGGCAAATGGGGTTTTTTTAGTGGTAAACGCGCAAACTTGAGTCTTCTGGGGGTTAAATTGGACAAGGTTCAACTTACCCCATTCCGCGACCTTCTCGAGAGAGGACTCGATAGAAGACACAAGTTTCTCCCGGCACTGGTCGACGTTTTCCCGAGAGAGACCTGCATGGCCCGTGTAAACGGCATCACCAGTGCTGTCGTCTGCATAGCAATGCATGTTGGCGGTGTCCAACATATCATTGATATGCAGAAGAAACAGCGTGGGAGATAGCACACAGCCTTGGGGCACTCCAGCGTTCACGGGCTTGGGATTCGAGCAATAACCGTCGATAACGACCTGTATGCTGCGCCCAGTGAGGATGCTGGAGGCCCACTTGCATAAGCTCTCGGGAAGCCCAAATGATGGAAGTTTTGCGAGGAGCGCCTTGTGCCATACACGATCAAAGGCCTTCGCTATATCCAGACCAACTGCCAGGCCTTCTCCCTTGCTTTCAATAGCCGCCGCCCATCTATGTGTTAGGTATACCAGAAGATCGCCAGTCGACCGACCATGGCGAAAGCCGTACTGCCGGTCGTTGATCAACTGGTGACCCTCAAGGTATACCAAGAGCTGGCGGTTAATTATGCTCTCCATGATTTTGGAGAGTAGGGAGGTAATAGCAATAGGCCTGTAGTTTGCCGGATTCGAACTGTCTCCTTTTTTTGGGATCGGATGGACAAGGGCTGACTTCCATGAATCAGGGACTACGCCTTTTGAATAAGAGTGCCGGAATAAACGCGTTAGCACCGGCGTCAACTCAGGGGCACACATTCTAAGCACGATTGGAGAAATACCATCCGGCCCGCTCGACTTCCTGACGTCCAACGAAAACAGAGCTCGCCTAACAGTTTTCTGTCGGAACTGTACTTCAGGCATGGAGCTCTGACACCGCGGGATGGTCGGTGGTGTTTTTCCGTTGTCGTCAAGAGTCGAGTTGGAGGCAAAAAGAGTGCACAGGAGATCGGCTTTCTCTTTTGCCGTATGGGCCAGGGTGTCATTCCTCATGTGCAAAGGCGGCATGGACGGCTGGTTGAAGTTACCAAGAGCAGCTTTCGACAACGACCAGAACTTGCGTGTTCCGGTCGGGTAACTGGAAAGCTGCTCGCCAATTTTGACGACGTGCTTCGATTTCGCACGGGCGATTTGCCGCTTAAAAAATCTGGAGGCACGGTTATATTTCCTCTTCAGAACTTTGCAGTTCGGATCCTTTGAGCCTAGCGCTGCAACCCAAGTTCGATACGCCTGTTTTTTGCAGTCAGATGCTGCTTTAACTGACGCATCGAACCAGGGCTGTGATCTGCCGCCGATCGGTACTACAGAGCTTGGTATAAAAATATCCATGCCCTGCAGTATCACATCGGCTACTGCAACGGCGCAGGCACTAGGATCATCCGAAAGGAAACAAACCCTGCCCCAAGGGTAGGATGCAAAAAAGGAACACATCCTATCCCAATCTGCTGACTTGTAGTGCCAAACGCGGCGGGTCGCTGGTGGTCTGCGACGTGGGCGTTGTATAGGCACTACACTCCTGACCAGGCAATGGTCGGACGTTCCGAGAGGGGCGTCGACAATGACCTGTTAACCATCGGGATGTGTAGTCAGCAGAAGATCTAATAAGGACGGCATGTGGCTATCCACATCCGGGAGCCGCGTTGGCGACTCAACCAATTGGGACAGATCGTACGCCAATGCAAAATTATGCACAGATCACCCTGCGTAGTCTGTAGTACGTGATCCAAGCCATTCGGCATTGTGCCCGTTGAAATCACCCAAGACTACGATTTCAGCGGAGGGGAGCTTGAACGCAGCCCATGAGGTGATCCGTTTCTGCGTTACCACTATGGGACCTGTAGACACACGCATAGATGCGGACGCGGTCCTCTAAATCTACGCGGAGCCAGAGAGTAGACAGGCCCCTACCTTCAAAATTGCCGAGACGGCGACAGCAGATATCCTCCCTAACGTACACACATACCCCGGCATGAGGCATGAAATTATGCTTAATTTTGTACCCGGGGTACGTTAAATATGACGTATCGCTAGGTCGAGATATCTGCGTCTCCGTAAGGAAACACAAGGCCGGCTGCGCCGTCTCAAGGTGGTGGTGGACGGCGTTTAAGTTGGAGTGAATTCCCCGGATGTTACAAAAGTCCACATTAAGCGTGGAGCGGGGTGCCGTGGTGTTGCTGCCCTGTTTGTCCTGTGACATACGCGGTACTGTGCCCTCCCTAGAATACGAGGGGCAGCCCGAGCGCGAATGCTCGGGGAGGGATTCTCCGGCTCTACAAGAGCCGGTACCCTCCTGGGGTAATTTCTTTTTTAGGACCGCTCTCATATTTTGTTGGGGGGGGGGGGGGGGGGATGGCCTCCAGTCCTCGACACTAACCGATGCGAAACATAGCGGCACTAGGCCGCTACTTCACGCCGGTATTCTGTGCGAGTGTGGTAAGTAACCCGGACGAGTCTGGCCCGATTGTGCTGACGTCATAAGACAGCAGCGTGACTCTCCCACTTTAAAAAAGCCCGTAGTCGCCTCTTACGACACCCTTGGACCTGGGACTACCCTATTCTTTTTACGCCCCGGGGCAGCACAGGGCAAATGGCAAATGGCAGGGCATTAATGGATGAATCAGGTGACCAGTTTTGTGTTCTTAATTCAATTTCGACATGATTGTGGTTTGGAATTTTTTCTGGAATTACGTCCAATTATTATTGAGATAAAAATATTGTATAATATTTTTTTTTAAATATTAATATACAAATAATAATGCGCTGTAAATCACGATATTCATATTATGCCTCCTATTAACACTGAGTTTTTCGGACACGTCTCCCGGCGCGAGAGTAAGTCCACTGAGCACCTTGTCCAGCAGTGCAATGTGGAGGGCACCAGAGGGCGAGGAAGGTCGCCCTTGCAATGGACCGAGCAAATTAAGTCTGCTGTGATCATTGAACGAGTGTACTAGACTGTCTGTCAGCTGGGCAAAGTGGTAAATGCTCGTGGGGCGAATTACATCTGCCCCAAATATGCCACTACGTGATGACCACGACCGCTCTGCCAAGAGTGTAACGAAGAAGAATTTACACTGAGGCAAGTAAAATTTAGGGTTATGATTATCAAACTAGAGAGATTATAATAGTAATCTTTATTTCACTTTATTATGTTGGTTAAGAATAAGTGATTTATGTTAGGTAGGAGTAAAGAGGTGAGCAGGTCCTCAACATATGGTACGCGACACCACCAGGCTTTTATAAAATCTTGCTCAGGATGATCGTAAACCAAAAATTTTGAGGAATACGTCTATTGCGCTCATTACCTCGAGACTTAATAATATCTTAAGGTGCTTGGTATCGTGAAATGATCATCTTTGAGGGCCTAATGCTCTGGCAATGAGTTAGCTGAGAGATTTGGAAAAAATATATGTCAGGGACTGATATGTAATCTATAATCCGAACGATTAAAAATTTTGTAATACGAAAAATACCATGTAATAAAAATTATTGAAATGAAGTTGCCTTCAACTTTAAATTTGCTACGGTTTCTAAACTACTGGTGATATTTTTATCGCTCCAGCAAGAGATAATAGCTATTTTATTTCTCTAAAAAGTGACTGATTAAAAATTGGGGGAAGGAGTGTGCCGCTGACTTTCACACGAATTATATTTGTTTGGGATTAGTTTGCGCGCGTGAATCCAGATAACTTACTCCGCCAAAACGCAGAAGGTCGTTGGCGTGATCCTGAGCGTTAAGTCACAGTAGTAACATTTCTAGTTCCAGATCGTGCAATCAGACGTACAAATGGTGCTAGAAGTCTACTGCTTGAAGGCAGAAAAAAACCTATGCTAAAAACCCATTCAAATTCAGATCAAATTAAAATATTTTTATTAAAAATACGATATAAAGTGACTTATTGAAAAATTACCAGCTATTTAAAAAAAAAACACAAACCTGAGAAGAATTTATGATTTCAATAACTTGAGGGCAGTCGCTCCATTCCGAATCTGTGAGATCATTTAGAAAATTATTAATGTAATTAAATTTAGTAACCTTTACCAGATAAACGTCTTGTAACAATTTATTTGATTTTCGTAAAAAATATTTGTTTTGAATGTTTTTTGGGATCATGAAAAAAAATGATAATATTACACTAAATCATTATCCTTTTTACATTTATAAACAGATTTGATTAATTGTAATCCATATTTTTGTTGCAATGAAATAACAGGTATGAATTCTCTATGAAATGCCTTTTGATGGGCTTAAATTTTGCAAATATTTTCCACTGTAAAAAGTAAAGATTTCAACGAATAGAAAGTACACCAACCTTTTTGAAAAAACTGATATTTTGACGAGTGAATTTTCAATTGAAAATATAAGTTCGTTTTTGATATTTGAGTAAAAGGTGATTAGGTGAAAAAATAAATAATTCAATTCAAAAAAATTAAAGTGTATTTGGGACAAAAAAACTATTCACCAAATTTCGTGAAAAAACCTTTATTTTTTTAAATTTTTCACATAAATTTTGAAGTTATGTGAAAAAGTTTTCCCTAGCACTTGTAGGTTTGCTAAACAAGATAAACCGTTTTTTACCCTTAAACACCCCCCCTTTTACACTACCCGACTTCAGATCGCCCGTAATTTAGTTTTCCTTTCATGTTTGTTATATTATTTTCCTTTTCCAATTGTTTTCATCCTACTATTTATTTTTTATCATTTTCAAAGGCTTCAGCACTAGTCTATAATGTATATATAACCTGATCCTCTTAGGTAAAAGACTAAAGCCTAAATTATTAAGCACGCAAAGAAACACGCCAATGAAACTAGCTAGATAGGAAAGGCATTTTGAGAATTCGACTAAATTGCAACAATAAAATTATCCCCTGAAATCTATTATCACTATTCTAAAACAAATTCCTCCGCCGGGTCTGTCTGTCTGTCTGTTCTCGATAAACTCAAACGCTACTTCACCAACTATCATACTGTACCTTATGTAGTTCTACAGAAAAGCCCGCTATGGCATATTATGTCTATCTCCAAGGTTAACATCAATATCCATTTTAGTACTTTAAAAATTGGCAATAATAAATCGATAATGAAAAAGATGTTTACACAAATACGATATTAATCCATATCATTTTATTACTTCATATTATAAAATCATTCATTTCCATTCAATCGTACATTTTTTCTGAATACTTAGGTACATTTTACTTTTTTTCTATTGACAGAACAGCGTCTGTTGGGTTTGGTTATCTGGTTTGTCCGAAATAATATCGGTTAATTTTTCCAGTATCTATATTCTAGTGTAAATAATAGAGGTAGGGGCTTGGAGGCATGAGAGGGGGTGTGAGGTGTCCCCCAGGTGGGTGAAGTGGAGGGTTGGGAGGGTTACGAAAGTTATTAATTCTGGAAGCGAGAGGCCTCAGCCTACGGTCCCAACTGCAACAGAGTGGAGGCTTACCTAAGATTCGTTTAATGTTCTTCTGATATCATTATTACGGTCCCGAAGATTTTTCCTCTTAGTTCGATGAAACTCGACTCATATTTATATCATATTTAAAGCGACTCTTAAAAACTCTTGTTATCTTCTGAATTTCCATTGTTTTGTATTCTTCGAGTTCCTCCACCAGTTGTAAAATTGTATTTAATGATTATTTCTTGTCTTGTTAATGTCTGTTGGTAGCCATAGAGGAGTTCCTTTGTAAGATCAACAACAACGTCAAAGAGTCAACCTTAACCTTAAAATTATAAATCCAGGTCGTGCTTATCATAAAAATGTATTCTCACCAAAATTTTGCACACGTATAAAATAATATTCAGCTTAATGGGAGGATATCCAATTTATACACATCACAAAATAAAAAATCATTCCCTCCATCTGGATCAATCTGGAACTTATGCCACGCAAAATAAAACTGCGGGATAATTTAATTGCACAGTAATAACAAGCCCAAAACACAGCGCACAAGAGAAGCATGGCGGTGGTGATGAAATGCCTTGTTTTTTTCTTGTTCCATTTCAAAGATCTGGTCAAATACTCAACTTCTATGAATACACGGAGTAATTACATCCACTTATTATTGGCGTTGGAGCAGTAAAGTCCTCGAATGGCGACCACGTACCGGAAGAGGTTGTGTTGGTGACGATCTGGTCTAGATCGCCAGAGTAGGTTAGATGAGAGGCCTTTGTCCAGCAATGGACATCTTGCGGCTGAAATGATGATGGTGATGATGATTAGTTAGCAACGTTGGACTTGGTGCTCGGGTAAACAGAGAAATTGATTAAGACTTGTACGAGGGCCAAACAGAAACATCTTAGAAAATCAAAAACTGATTAAACTAGCAAACTATTGGTTTTATTATATCTTTCCAAAATAGTATCCATTCACGACTTTCAATACATCACTGCACTCGATGGAACCACTGAGACAAGCACTTTGTCCAGTCGACCTTAGGGGTCTGTTTGACGGTCTTTTTGAAACGCAGCCACAGCTGACTCGGCGTCCGTAAACGTTTTCGTCAAAGTTCTTCGCTTATTTTCGGGAATAAATAAAAATTGTGACCCAGTTATTCTACGTGTGACGTCGCCAAATAGTGTCCTATTGAGGAAGGATCTACTGCGAAGTCGATTCTCCGAGTTTTTTCCAAGACAAGTGGCAAACAATTGTTAGAGTACCACTCTGGAGTATCTGTTTTTCGATCCTCTAAATAATTGTCTCGTAATGACCTGTCCTTCTGAAGAACGAGACCATCCTATTTTTACTTACGCTTCGATCTCTCTACACTTTAGTTGGCAAGTCCTTCGAAGTGAGCACTCACTGAGCAGACTGTCTTTGGTAAATCCAGCTTTCGACACCCATAAGCATGTCGTACATACAGTGTTTGAGTCACGGATGTTGTGTACTAGACTCATATCGAAGCTTAGGTTTGTCTGAATTTGCTGATAGGTCACTCTTTTATCAGTCTCTATTGAAACATGGAAGTTATCTTCAGTCGTCGCAGTAGAAGGTCGTCTCCCACGCAGATCGCAGTGGGAGGCTCCTTTGCACAGGTTTCCGGCTAGAGTATGGGTACCACAACGGCGCCTATTTCTGTCGTGAAGCAGTTATGTGTAAGAATTACTGTGTTTCGGACTGATGGGCGCCGTAGTTAGTGAATTTACTGGGCTAATGAGACTTAACATCTTATGTCTCAAGGTGACAAGCGCAATTGTAATGCCGCTCAGAATTTTTTGGTTTTTCAAGAAATCAATAATGGGCATGGCATATAAATTACCGTCAGCTGAAAAACTTGCTCGTCTCGTCCCTTATTTCCATAAAAAAAAAGATCATGGATGTGACCACGTTTAAACTGATTAAACTAGTTGTAAACAGTGGCATGAAATCACAACTTTCCTGTTGACGTGACATTAAAAGTCATATAAATCATTGCACGAAAATTTTCTCGCGTTTAATATGTAAAACAAATGACAAACGAATAAAATACATACTCAATAATATTGCTTTTAAGAGTTCCATTTACAAAATTTAAGTTTATGAAGGTAGCCAGGGAAGAAGTATGTATATCAGGATCGTAACCTAATCTCTCTCTCTAGGAGACAGTCGTTCCAAAATATGTAAGTATATTTACTTTTAGCTTAATGAGCTCTATGGTGAAGTAAATTACAATGACCTTTTGTTGATAAAGGTCATCATGCCAATAAAATAAAAGAAAGTATAGCTCGTAACGTCTGTTGTACCGCAGAGTTAATCAACTATTTTTATGATCTTCGTACTTATTGGAACAATAGCTATTATTATAAGTTCGTTGTATATTTTGTACTTCGATGTATATTTATCATTACGATATAATACATACTGACACAAATGATTCATCTATATCTATATAAATCTAAGAATAGAACAAAAGTCTTTGCACAAAGATGGCTTAACAAATTAGCATAGTATATTACTTTGTTCCGTTGTTTTTTTTATTCGTAACTGTGAGAAGATATTGGGATTCATCGAAAATGGGGTACCTTTTAGAAATAATACAAAATACTCTTTTTGTTTCATTCAAATTAGCGCAATCATATAGATATTTTTAATTATCGTCTAGATATTTTTTCACTAACATAATATTTCAGTATAATTTCGTACTGTAGCTGTAACATCTCAGTAACACAACATGTTTCATTACGAGGCAAATATGTTTATTTAAATTATTGTAATAATATTGAGACGTGCTAGGGCTACAGGGTTAAAAATACCAGTGTATTTCCAAAGAATATTTATACCACGTTCTGGTTGTCAATAAAACACAAGTCGCTTATTATAAAGTGCCCCTCTATATATACTAAGGATCATTCTGAAATGATGTCGAACAATGTAGATAATAATAAAAAAAACATTAAGAAAGAATAAACAAGTAAATAAGTTGTTTATCTAACAGAAAGTAATGCCATTCTCGACCTAAGATAGCGTGATATAAGGTCGAGATTACATTACGCTAATAGGTACGTACTCTAGCGAAAATTTGACGTAACCTTCGTAACAATATATTTTTTATAAATTAGGCATTCTTTTGCTCCTATTTTCGCCTGACATTGTAAGTAAGTAGCTTTGTAATAATACCATATAAATGCAAGCGAAAAAAAGGTTTCGCCAATATTTCTGTATCGTCTCCTAATATAAATCAATTCATTAACTTTTAACCTCTAACATTTGTAGTGGTAGACACCTATAAGTGTCTGGTATTGTTTCGAATACAATATTAGCTCAGAATTACATTTTGATTAGTGTAGTCCAACTCGGGAGCCGGTTGCGGCACAGAGCCTGCTCATATCGATCTCAGTATGAATATTTGAAGACACACCGTCCTTGTAACTTGCTTGACTTGCAAACAAAACAATATTATTTCATTAAACGATTTTATCAAAACTCTTTCCAAAAGATTCCTACTTTGGATGTAATTGAAGCACGTACACTTTCCTAAAAGGCTGGCCATGGTCTTTGTTCCTCTGGTGTTGCAGGAGAACAGGAGAATGTTGCTGGCGGTGATCACTTAATATTAGGTGACCCGTACGCTCGTTTGTCTTTCTATTTCATAAAAAATAACAATTAAGTGCATTTGCTGATTTCATTTCTCGAGTATATTCTCAGAAAATGATTGTGAAATTGAACTGGCAGTGGGCAGGGTACATAGTTCGACGGACAGATAGTGGTGCAGAAAAGTCGTCGAATGGTGACCACGTACCGGAAGACGGAGTGTTGGTCTACCCCCACCAGATGAACCGCCGACTCCGTCAAGATCGCCGAAGTACGTTGGACGAGGGCAGCGCAGGACCGATTGTCGTGGAGGCCTTTGTCCAGTATAGGACGTCTTCCGGCTGATGATGATAATCTCAGAAATGGGGGAAGTGCTTTGATGCATATAATACAGGATCGATATCAGGATCTATAAACTAAGTGATCCTAAGTTCAGCGTGTGTAACCTTATTTAATTATAACTATTATTGGTTCTTCTAATGCACATCATGCCCAGATGAGTATATCTCATGCTACGGGAGACCTTTTGAAGTTTTTGGGACTGGAAATTAGAAATACAATTATTTAAAAAACAATCACGGTATTTGAAATTGGAACACTCCGAGAACATTTTATGTGATTGTCATAATATGTTTTTTTTTACATTGAGGCATAGTTTTGAAAATTATGAGTGCACGAATCTACGACAAGAAAATTATCGCGCCATGGTTTAAATGATTTAAGGTGTGGTTTGGGTCAACAGGAAAGTTAGTTGCCAGATTTGCATTTGGTGATGAAGCTTCATCTTGTATATATTCTTGATATTGTAATGTTATGTACATAGGCACATAAGTGAATTTGCTAGAAACTGTCATAGCTATAACGTTAACACCAGGTACAGACATAAATTTATAAAGCCTACTACTCGGCTAAGTCGAGTTAGAAAGATTGTGGGGCGATATATATGATTTAACAACAAGATCCCAGAAAATGTTCAAAAGTAATACGATATTCAAAAGAATTGTCAAAAAATGTTTGTGTGGTAAACCTTACCATAGCATAATTGTCTTTCTTAAAGATACCAGCGATTGGGATTTAAGCGACCGCCCTCAGGCTGTTAAATACTAAGTTTAATTGTACGATTATTACTTTGTTACCATATTTTTTTTTATGAAAAAAAGCCCACCGAGTTTGTTGCGCCCGTTCTTCTCAGGTCTGTGGCATTCTTTTTGGAATGGGACCCATATTTTGAATAAAAAAATTCTAATTTGAATGTGTAGCTCCGTGTATTCCTGATTCAGTGAATAAGGGACTACGCGCACTTATTCAGCTCTTTTCAGCTTTTGTCCATAGAAAACAACAATTTTGTATGGAGACGTGTACGCGTCGATTCAGCTTTCCGCGTCCAGTTTGCTTTCGCAGCAAACCAGCATAAAATGAGGATAAATGTGTTTTTATTATGCGAATGCTATAGAGAGCGTTCGGCGCTGTTTCGCCGCGTACACCGCTGTTCGCTGTCGAATGCGGCGGAACAGCTCTTTACAGGGATGGTTCGCGACTCCTTGTCGACAAGTTGCGACCTGTATTGTTCCTACATTGATTTGACGTAATCATTATGCACGCAAAGATTAAAGAGTGCAGACGTAATTTAAAGTTATTATTCTCATTCTTACGACGCCGTACGCGGCTGATAGAAGCAGAGCTGTATAAGTGTGACCAAAATCGTTCAGCGAAACGCGAATGGAGCTGAATAAGTGCGCGTAGTCCTTTAGACGTAAGCTGTTAATCTAATAATAGGTACCACATAATATCAATGATGACTAGAACTGACTTTATTCACACAAGACTAGGTTGTAAGTCGAATAAATCGCCGATTTTCTAATTATGTTTAACTTTTTTGCCCTTGAGCTGTGGATCGTGTTCAGGTCGTTGTATTGATCTCTGAAAACGTGTACTCTGTTTACTTGGAGTCTAATAGTTGAGCTAACATAAACTAGTTTGTTGTTTAAATATCTGAATCGTCATATCTATTTTAATGAATTTATGAGTGTCTATTGTTGTTTTACAAATTTGTCTGTTAAATCAAGTTTATTTTTATTTATTATATTTAATTATAATACTCCATTCGATAAATGTAATTGTAAATATTATAATCTATATGAGTAAGTTGTTCGATTCGAAATTCCGTTATGTTGGTAGTCTATAGAGAACGAAAGGTATACTATATTCAATTCTTTTTAAAAAGTTGGAGCACCACCAGTTGGTGGCCTCCTTGTAATACCTAAAGCGCTTAACGCTTACCACATTGTGCGGTACGAGTGAAGCCTAGGGCGTATCACTCGATCCAATCAATCACTCTTTATCTTCTCTTTCAAACTTTCGTCTGTACTGGATTGTCAGGTACCAGATACATGTAGCCTCACCTCCCATTTGTGATCATCCTTCTGATGTCGCTAAGTCCCAATTAGATAGCACCTTCTGTGCGATCCCAGCGAACACTCCCAAGGGAGTGCCGCTTGCGCCTCTCTTAGCCAAGAGATGGTCGCCTCCGATGAAGGCTTAAAGGGCACATTGCCCAAAGATAACCTATGGTGGTGTTTAGTGGATAGGCACTAAGGTTCTTAAGTGAGTACCACATAACAAACGCAGACTTAGGCTGGCGTTGGTATGCATGAGCATTCACCACTCTCTCGTCGTTATCACGGAGGGTAGCCCTTTCCTATTGTCTGGGCGCAAAAAAAAATAAAAAGTGGGGGCATTCTGATCGAGCGTCTGGTCGAAGACAGACATTGAATACTAAGCTGTGCAATTGTTAGTAATTGTGTAAGAATAAGCAAAAATATAATTATTGTCACGAAGCAAGCATTTTTATTATATATACCAGAAACATGATTGTGAGACTTCTTTTATGAACAAAAAAAAATTATAGTATGAAACCCATTGGAAAAGTAAGAGAATCTAACAAAAATGAAACTTAAAACCATTTATCTGAGGTCGAAAAGTGGAAGAGAGCCCCCCCCCACCCCTTATCTTCTCTAAGGGTAAAAAACGGTTTAATTCGATTTTTTATCAAATAAACTCAAAAATAACGTGAAAAATTCAAATAACCAAGTTTATGGTTTTGTATTTTTATCTTTAACAAAAAAAAACGATAGATAAAAGTTACCTTTTTATGTATATCATTATTTTACTATGTGCATGTGAATAGTATAATTTATTTGATAATATCTAACTATTCTAGACCAAGTTTTCAGAAAACTTAACTGGCAAGAGTAGACTCAGGCTCATAATATTGTGCTGTTCGCAGATAATTCAAGAGAAATGAATTAAAATAAGTTTGCCTCAGAGTAATATAGAGAAGTTACTTGGTCCTAAGCCTAAGAGTAAGAAACAACACACTTGAACACGATAACAAGATCAAATAGGCCGGACATTTTTTTTATGAAAATAAGGGACGGGACGAACAGGACATTCAGCTGATGGTCATTGACACGCCCTACCTATTACAATGCAATGGATTATTGAAAAACCCTATAAATCTTAGCGGCACATCTGTAGCGCAGTTGTAGTACCGCAGTTGTCACCTTGACACATATCAAATCAAGTCTCATTATCCCAGTAATTTCACTAGCTACGGCCTTCAGACCGAAACACAGTAATGCTTACACATTACTGCTTCATGGCAGAAATAGGCGCCGTTGTGGTACCCATAATCTAGCCGGCATCCTGTGCAAAAGGAGCCTCCTACTGGTAATTAAACACAAAACGATCGAAAAATGATGGTTAGGCAACCAGTGAACTGGTACCACATTAATAGAAAACGTATTCCAGACAGTCCTTATAAGAGATGGAGCGATGATGTGGAAACGGCAGGAAAATTGGGGACTAAAACTGCAAGAGATAGGAATAACCAATTGAAATGGTGGAGGCTTTATATCAATAAAAACGAATAACAATATTACCAAAATACTTTTATGCTTTTATGTACACAGTGAAATAGTAACACATACCAGGCCTGTCTCACTCCCTGTGTAGGAATCAAAATCATAAGTATGCGGCCTCTACAGAGAGGCTATCCAGTAGGGACTCACGTGCGAGCTTTGTCTGTCACCTACTTACTTCACCAGTCCTACCGATCATTTAAAAATGGAAACACATAAAAAAAGCAAAGCATAAGATCATTGCAATCCGTCAAACTTCCTAAAGACGCTGAAACAATCTAATTTAAAGTGATCTTTACTGTAATTAAAATTACCATTAATGATAGCTACCTATTTATTTCCTATCTTAAGTAGTTTTGACTACTTTGGTTTTCCAACGCATACATTACTATCTGCAACTAATGTAGGTTTGACAACGAAATAATATTGATTTAAAATTACGATTACATACTTATTAATATTATAGAAAAAACTGATTTTTATAAGTTGACCTAATACTAGGTAGGTACAGTTTTAGGTAAAGAAGGCAACCCTAATGTCGTCAGAACGGCTAAGAGTCACGCGATAGAAAGAGAGGCAACTTCTAGGGAATAAAAATGTAAATAGCGCTGTGCGATTTGAATTACACTCTATTGTGTGGCCACAGGAGTCCCTATTTCTATAGTTGTTTTTGGGAATGAGACTTCTGTACTTGTAATATTACATATTATTCTTTGCACATACTATAAATAAAGGAATACAAAAATCAATGTAAATAAATATATTTACTATACTATATAGCCGAGTGGTTACCGATGCCAACTACTAAGCTAGAGGGCTCGGGTTTGAATCCTGATAAGCGCAAACATTTATATGATGATGAAAGATGTTTGTTTCCGAGTCATGGATGTTTACGTGTATTTACGTTTATGTATATCGTATTAAATATATCGTTGTCTTGAAACCAGCACAGGCTATGCCTAATTTGGGGCAAGATAATTTGTGTAAGTGTCAATATTATTATTATTATACTAGTCGTACCAGCCCGCTTCGCTGGGCGAATTTTAAAAGGCAATAAATTAATGAAGGAACGTTGGAATTCGAAAAATAAGTAGCCATAGACCATCTAAGATAAATTTCGCATCGAATGGTTGTAGTTTCATGTTCATTACGATCAGTGGTTTAGGCGTGAAAGAGCCTCAAACAGAGACCATTTTCATAATATATACAGGTTGTCCCAAAGTTATGAGACATGAAGGGAAAGTACCTTAAATATCGAAGATAGGCTATTTTACTGAAAGAAGACTTTATGTTATTTTTAAAAGTTAGTATTTCTGCATTCAAAGATTTTCTCAAAATTACTTACCTCGTCTGGGAATCGAACCGACTTAAAAGTAAAAAAAAACACCCCTACTCTTATGATGCCAATCGAAAGAATGGCCAAAAACTAATAACTCTTCTTAAGTAACATAGTATTTTAAAAGAAAGGAACAACGTAAAATGAATGTTTTCCTACTTGGATTGGTACGAATGGACCGATTAGATGGCCGGCCAGATCCGATGTATATAAGAAGAATACATAAATAAAATTTGAAATTAACTATCCTGTAAACTGGTTTAATGAACATTTCTTTTGTCTATATTTCATATATTATCAGTCCTGGAGTGTATGATAGCTGTACCCAATAATTGGATTGAATCGAATTGCTCCGAGTTTATTTGGGTCATGCAGTGGAGGTATAACTGTATTGTATACCTCAGTTATGTTGTGTATAGTTTGCTGTGGGCGGCGTTTAAAATGTAGGATTTTTTATTTTTATTAAAAATATCGATCTTCTACACGGCTAGTATTGTTTTGTTTCCTTGTCTGGTGTTAGCTCCGACATAGCAATGGGAAAATTGATTTCGACATTTTTGTTGTACAGATTTTGTGTTGTAGCTTTGTTTTCACTTTTTTCTTATACAAATAAATATATGCCTACTATGAACTGCAAAGCGTCCACTTGACTATTTAGGGTTTTTTTTATGAAAATAAGGAATGAGACGAGCAGGACGTTCAGCTGATGGTATTTGATACGCCCGGCCCATTACAATGCTGTGCTGCTCTGGATTCTTGGAAAATCCGAAAATTCTGAGCGCCACTGCAACTGCGCTTCCTTGAGACATAAGATGTTAAGTCTCATTTGCACAGTAATTTCACTAGCTCGGCACCCTTCAGACATAAACACAATAATGCCGTTGTGGTACCCATAATCTAGCCGGCATCCTGTGCAAAGGGGGCGCCTTTGGTATAAAAAAAACAAATATGTATATGAATTATTCTAGTAATTATAGCTCATTATGTAATAGAATATCTTAGAATATCTTATAATAAGTTAAATCTGATGATTTAACTTATTATAATAAGGTATATGATGTTTTTTCCACATCCTGTATACTTGATATTACCAACTTTTGTATCAAAGTTAGCGCTCGACAATTGACTCGGGGCCGGAAGATATAGTTCAAATCACGTATTCGGTCCGAGATACCACTCTATCGATATTATTGTCTAACTCTTAGACCTATAAACAACAATTAGGTAGTCCCATTAATGTTTGTGAGTGCACTTTCCGTAGATTTCGTATGTACTATTTGTATATGGCCTTGATATAACAAAGCTGATGAAGATTAGAAAATATTCGTTATTTTATTCATTCATTTATTCATGTAAATTGTTAGTTATACCGAGGGATGTTTTTAAAGGTTATATTGAACGTATCTAAACCTGTCAAAAATTATATATGACTTCTTATTAGATGTTGTGGTAGAATATGTTGATTTTGTATTCTTTATCTTGTAATTATATATATTCTAATATATAAAATTCTCATGTCGCGGTGTTTGTAGTTAAACTCCTTCTAAACGGCTTGACCGATTCTCATGAAATTTTGAGTGCATATTGGGTAGGTCTGAGAATCGGACAACATCTATTTTTCAACCCCCTAAATGTTAAGGGTGGGTCCACACATTAAGTTTTTAAATTTATTGACATTTTTTTTTAATTTGTTTGATTATCAGTCAGCATTAAAAATAAATACAACTTCAAATTTTCACCCATCTACGGTCAACAGTTAGTTTTGTATCGCGATTTTAATATCGGCAATACAACGTTTGCTGGGTCAGCTAGTATATATATAATTTAAAAGTTAAGTATATTCAAAGCTCTTGAAATCGATTTTTTTTAGGTTCAATTAAGTTAGTTATCACAGAGCTATCATTATAAAGACTAAAGAGTAGTATAAATTTAATACAGCACATTTTAATTATACATAATTCATAACGTGTTGACCTATTTACAGCATAAAACGAAACTTGATAAATTTTCGACCTGAATGCCGATGGATGTGTTATCGAGTCGCTCTTATCGCTGCATTAAATATAATAATTTTCCCTTTTTGATTTGACATAGTTTACTGTTTTAACTGGTGATGTTTGAATGTTGATTAATGGATCAGTTACTTTGTATGATGGACAAGAAATGACTTAAATATCAATAACTTCCTGTACTTTTTCTCCCATCATCATTTCAGCCCGAAGTCGTCCACCGCTGGACAAAGGCCTCTCCCAAAGATCGCCACGACGATCGGTCCTGCGCTGCTCTCATCCAACCTACTCCGCCAATCTTGTACAAATGATCGTTCCATCTTGAGAGGAGCCTACCAACACTAAGTGTTCTGGTACGTGGTCGCCATTCGAGGCCTTTACTGCCCCAACGGCCATCTATCCGTCGAACTATGTAATCTGCCTACTGCCACTTCAGTGTCGGTGTCTCATAAATTGACCACGTGCAACTCAAAGCATCTAGTACTCGGTGAACGGATTGATCACTTATCGCTGCAATGAGTTTCTTGCCACTTCTTCTAATTAAAGCTCAACTCATTCCGAAGTGAATAAAACAAAAAAGTTAATATAAAAAGAAAAGAAAACTTTTGATATTCATAAGTGTCATTGCCAACATAAATAGAGTGATTTTGATTTGATTTGAGGCTGGCAACACTTCACTTGATGTTAAGTGATCACTAAAGTAAATCATAGTAAAATAATAGTCATAATATTTCAAAGTACCTTAGATTTAGGTACAAAGTTAATAAGTTTGAAGATAAAAGTGAAGTTCGTCTGCAGGGCGTCAGGTCACACATGACGTTGAATGTATTGAGCCGATTTATATAGTATTAGTTGTCGCCCTGAGGTCTTTCGTAATTCGACGTAAATTGACGACTGTATAATATTTTTCCTATTATCGTGCGCAAAGTTCGATTTTGCGCTTGCATTTGCGTTCGCAAAGTACCACTTTTCCACACGTTGACAAGAGCGTGCGGGAATGTGATGAGCGTGCGGGAATGTTTGAAAATAATTATAGTGGTCGAAATTTGCGCAACTTAATAGGAAAAATAGTATACGATACTCGTGCGCACGTCGGTCATGCTGCACTCGCTTGGCTGGTGCGGGAACGACCTACTTTGCGCACTTGTATCGTAATGTAGTATTAAGGATCGCAATTATTGATGTTTTTAGAGAAAAGAATATATTGTCGCGTATCAACGCTTCGACGTACAGTTGTCAACCTTCGTCAACAATTCTCGTATCTCAACGGAAAATTGCGCTGAAGACCGGGTTCGATAAACCTACCAGTGTTAGGATTTTTTTAGGTTTTCTAAAATTAAAGTAAATTTCTAGTTCAGGTACAAATCGAACAGAGAAAAAAGGATGAAAAATGTATAAGCACGATAAAATCAGTTGAAAGAAATTTCTAGTACAATTTAAATTTAAAGGTGGAATGGAAGAGAATAATTTTGAAAATAGAGCAGATCCGGGTATATATAATCCGTACTGAGCGTGGCCTACGGCAGTTAGCCACAAATCAGGATATCATCCCCACCATCTGGATGTGTGGGTGTCCACCAAAGTGCGCCTTTCAAGGATCTTTATTCCACTACAAAGCTGTGGAATGAGCTTCCTTGTGCGGTGTTTCCGGGACGATACGACATGTGTACCTTCATAAAAAGCGCAAACACCTTCCTTAAAAGCCAACGTTCCTGTGATTCCTCTAGTGTTACAAGAGAACATGGGTGGAGGTGATCACTTAACACCAGGTGACCCTTACGCTCGTTTGTCCTCCTTTTCCATAAAAATTATTGGAACGGCGGATTTGAAACAGCGATGGGTATAAAATGTTAAACTCGCGTCAGGACACGTGACCTGACCTGACGTGTGATTATATATATATATATATATAATAATAAAGTAATTAATACTAAATCACTACTCACTCGCTGGTTATCTAAGTCACCTTTGGGGCGACAAGTATAACTTGTCTATGTCACGTCTAGTACCTTATTTTTATATTTATGGTGATACACGGACCACTCAATGAACTCCAATGATATAAAACTCAATAATTTATTAATTTATTCTCGATATTGTTATTCGAAACAGAATCGAGACTTGTTCCATTAGTAGGGGCTGCCAGATTATATCGCTTGGTATGAACATTCAAAGCTCGGGGTGAACCCCCCTCTCATTTAACGTGATTGAGTGGGAAATTGTTTAAAATGAGCAGATTTTTTAATATCATTACATGAGAGTAATGAGATATTAATAAAGGCTTAACTGTGAAGAAAAGTTGGAAAATTATTGATATCGAAATTGGATTTTGTTTAAAAACGAACATGAAAATTAAAAAGGGCGTACCTAAGCACGATTCAAACTTATAAACTGGAGAATCTGAAGTGTCTATATTGTATTTTTACACGATTTTTATTAGCTTCACCTGTATGTATGTTTGTTTGTAACCGACTCATTTGGGCGCGATTTTGACCCACTTTAAACGGCCAGATTTCGTTCAAACTTCGTAGATTTATCGAGGACCGATGACAATACATTAATTTGATAAAATTATTTTTCAATTTGCAAAATAAGATTTTTGTTAATTTAAATAATTTTGTAATTTTAAATTTTAACTATGATCATTAGCCGATTTATCTATTCTAGGAAATATTCGAATCCCAAACAGAATTTTTTATACAACAATGCAAATTATAGTAAAAAAACTAAAAAATACGCTTTTATAAGTAAACCAAACTAAAAAGTAGGATTTTTTTTTTAGTTTTTTTAAATACTATTTATTAATAAATAAATTCAGCTCACCGTTCCACATTATTGTATATGTTCTGGTACAAATGTTAAGCAGTGTAATTGGAATAGGATTTCAATGGCGGAAAGTTCGGGGTTGTACAAGCATTTAATGAAAGTAAATATTTAACGGACAAAATTGTTCTAAAATGTGATATATATTTCAATAAAGTATGTCAATTATCTAGGTATTCGTAATTAAGGTTTTATGAATTATTTTTTATGTTTTGTTTTTTTTACCAATTACTCGGCAAATGAGACTTCTTATGTGTCAATGTGACGAGCGTAGTTGTATTTTTGGGTTTTTCAATAATTTTGAAAATACTGACTATTAGAAATTGCGTTTCATTAAGCATATAAGGCAGTGTTTTGTCGACAATAAGCAAGTCGGGACGAGATAGCTTGTTATATAAATTTCTACCGTCCTGTGGGATGACGGGGGGATAAGGAGAATACCGGGCGGTAGTGTGAGTATATTATACCCATTTTCTGGGTCGTCCTTCCTACAAATACGTTTTATGCGGAAGCTAGTCTGACTTAGGGATTAAGTACAAAATGAACTTTGCTACGTTATGTTACGGTTCAGTTTCGTTCTGTAGCTATCTATTCCCGGTAAAAGGTACTTATTTGATTAGGGTGTCAGGCGTATCACCGCAAGTGCTAGCTTGAACCCCGAGGTTTTGGATCAAATTTGCGTTCAACGATTTTTTGTATTGTTTCTTGTGTGAGCTTGCTACGTGTGGCTTTATGATCTATGTACTCTTTTTTCAATTCTTTTGCGTTAATTACTTTGTTTTTAAAATTCTGATTACTTATCTTTTGTATTTATTCTAATTGTTTTTTTTTTTTTTAATTTTCATGAAATTATTAATTTCAATTTGATTTTTTTTTATGGAAAAAGGAGGACAAACAAGCTAACGGGTCACCTGGTGTTAAGTGATCACCGCCATCCACATTCTTGCAACAACAGAGGAATCACAGGAGCGTTGCCAGCATTGCTGGAATTTGTACGCTCTTTTTTTGAAGGTAAATTAATTAGTTAATTAATTAATTTTCGACTTCAATACAAAATGCATGATGTTTTTGCGGTTCCAAACCTAACAAGGAAAAAGGAAATCTTATGGGACCATTTTCCACCGTCCGTCTGTCTGTCAAGACCATTTATCTCGGGAACGAGTAAAGCTATCGAGTTTAAATAAAAAAGATACACGCTACAAAAAAGATAGTCTCTGGAAGCGGTGACAAAATAAACAAATTTTTAGTTATTTGTTGTATAGTTTTGGATTTATGACGAAGAATGAAAAAAAAAAACCTTTTCCTTTTTTATAAGTATATCTATAGAACCCTTGGTGGGTGAGACTGACTCGCACTTCTCTGAATTTTTAATACTTATTACATCCTGACAAAATCTTCCATAAAAAAATTTTAACAAAAAAACAACCGCCTTCAAAACACTATTCCAAAACAATAGATATAATGTGCACTAAAAAGTATAAAAATAATTGCGTATCAATCTAATTCTAGTTACGATTATTGTTATTTTTGGAATCGGTATCCTTCTGCCGCGACCCGCTATCGCCTCTCGCCTCCTCACGACTCAAGCACATCTCACCTATAACTATGTATGTAGTAACAAACCTATCTTGGATAACACCGACTCCAAAAATTACAATAATCGTAACTAGAATTAGATTGTATATAAATATACGAAATTATTTTTACATAATTCAGGCTGATAAATAATAAGTTTAATTGAACGATATTACTTTGTAACCATATGTTTAATGAAAAGAAAGAAGCCCGCTGAGTTTGTTGCACCCATTCTTCTCAGGTCTGAGGCATTCTTTTGGACTTCTCTTCACTGGAATGTGTGGTAGTTTTTGACTTTCAATAAGTGATATAACATCTTATTTTGAATAACAATATTTGTATTTGATACGACATGGGTACCAAAAATGGGGGTGAATAAATGTAAACCTACCACACAGACTGTAAAGCTACCACTGACCAGGTGACCAGGTGACCCTTACGTTAGGTAAGTATATTAGTATTTTTACAATACAAAGTGAAACCCTATCCATGATCACACTAGATTTAAGGCGTTGTATTGTCTTCTTAGATAGCAATGAGTTATTTTTACGTGTTCATCATCATCATCAGCCGAAAGACGTCCAATGCTGTACAAAGCCCCCCCCCAAAGATCTCTACGACGATCGGTCCTGCGCTGCCCTAATTCAACGTATTCCGGTGATCTTGAGCCGTCTATCTTGTGAGAGGCCTACCAACAGCGTCTTCCCGTACGTTCAGTACCATTCGTGGACTTTTCAGACCCACCGGCCATCTGTCCGTCGAACTTTGTGCCCTGCCCACTGCCACTTTTTACATGTTACAGGAAAATAATCCAACATATATACAAATATATTCAATTTTACTTCTCCAATTCATTAATAAAATGGATTGGCAATGTTTTATTTTCATTATGAGCCAGGGTTGATAGTATACAAAAAAGATGTTTCTCATACTACATTTTTGTTCATATTCTGCGTATTTCTTGTTTTATGGTGAAATTAACTACACCTCATACTAAACTCATGAATAATTTTATTTATTTAAATATATGAGTAACAAAGAAAGCCATGGTACATAATATATACATTTGGAATTATGTAATATTCTTAGATTAATGATTGGATACCGCTGCGCTCCAACTAGATACCGCAGGCGTTGTCGCAAAGTGCGGCAAGTAATACTACGCCCAAGTGGATCCTCTCTCGACTCTCGACTCGACAACACGAGCCGGTCTCGAACAATGTGTGACGTTGACGTGCCACATGTTCTGTCCAACTTTGCTAATAATTAAAACTAAAATGCCGGGTCGCGTAGTAAAACTTTGCAAAAATAATACTATAAGAAATAAGAAAGACACTGGGATCACAAATCATAAGTAAGTATTTTGTATTTTATTAATTTCAATGTAAAATAACACGAAGCGTATGTTACAAAATTTGAAAGATGACATTGAGTGCCAAGATGCCACGCATCTAATAGTTGCTGTAATAAAAAAGCTATTGTTCTTAGTTGGTGCGGTATCTAGTTGGAGCGCAGCCGTGACCAATTCTTATTCTAAGGTTATATTATAATAATATGTATCCGTTAGTAAGTTCAGCCTTGGCCAGTGCTTAATCAATAAAATGTCAGGGAATTGCCGATCGATCTCTTGTGTCAGGTTCGGATTTTCCATTGGGAAATGAATTAGCTGCAAGTTAAAACGAAGAATTTACATTTTTATTGACGACCGATCTATTTTGAACCAGATGTGAGGGGAAGTGTTTATGCCGCGGAAAATAATTTAATATATATTTGTTACTCATGAATATGATAATCTTAGACAATCTGGCGTCGGATACTGAATGTGTTCAGTGAATAGAAAATTGTCGTTAAGATATCTTCCCACTATCTTGGTAATTATTTACAACGTTGTTAATAAATACGTAAATATGTATCCTAAACATTGTTTTGACTGTTAAATCTTGTATAATTGGATAATGACCAAAAACTATGAGGAGTGCCATTTTGTGTATTTTAAAGTAAACAAAAAAAGTGTATGTATGCACGCAAGAAGTTATACTTCTTTGGCCTAACGAAGCAAAATTCATTAAAATTATTTATTCCTCGTGCTATTCGACGTTTGTAGAAAGAACAATATTGTAAAAATCTTGCAAAGATTTGACAATTAATTATTAAATAACGAATACGGCTGTACGGGCTTGAACCTTTTGCCTATCCTAATTATTAACGAAGAAATCAAAAAAATAACGAATGTCGCAAACAGTAACATACATCTATAGATACATATAAATAAAATTGGAGTGTCTGTTTGTAATGTTGAAATAACCGTTTTTTACTACATGTATATGAATATATACTTTTTACATTTTTTATATGTCTGTCTAGACAGACACACAAAAAAATACACAGACGTGTGTCTGTTTGTTCCCGCTAATCTCTGATATGTCTGGACCGATTTTGACGGGACATGGTTGCCTTCGATGAAGGCTTAGAGGGCACCTGCCCAAAGCCAACTTCAGGTGGTGTTTCGTGGGTAGGCACCTAGGTTTTTACGTGAGTCTCACATAGCCAACGCAGACTTAGGCTGCGTTGGTATACATGAGCATTCACCACCTCCCTCCCGTCGTTATCCCGGAGGGTATCACTTTCCCTTTGTTGTGCGCAAAAAAAAATACGGGACTTTTATTCGCAGGTAGCTGATGTATTAAGGAGTAAGTTAGGCTACGTTTATTTTAGAATAATTCTTTTATTTTAAAAAATAAAGTAATGTTGCTATGTCCAAGAAACGGTCTAACTCTAAATATAATAGATATGGCAAAACAACGTTTGCCGGATCAGCTAGCAATAACATAAATACCTGTGCTAATATAAGATCACAGTTCAAAATATTACAAGTTATTCATCCATAAAAGAACATCATTAGCCAGCCCTGAAACCACAACACAGAAACTCACATAAATGTCAACAGCACCGATACAGGGCTCATCTACAAATTGAGCCAAAGCGTAGTAATTATTTAAACCGTCATATAAATTACTGTTCAAACTTTTCACGCCCCGGGGCGTCGGTTTGTGTGAGTGAACGTAAACAAGGGGTGTCAATGTGTGCACCGCGGAAAATGAGACCAACCATCGGTTCATTTCATGCTTTTCAGTTGAATGTAATATTTTATATTCTGTGTAATAAAAAGAATCAGTTATATTTTGTTAGGATAACCAATGATAAAAGAAAATTTATTGAAGTAGGCGTTACTTTGCGGAAATGCAAAATTATCCAAATGATTTGAGTTTTCTTTAGTGTTAATTCTGCCAAAATTTGTCTTTAAACAATCGACACGTGTTTCACCTCTACACTAGGCATCCTCAGGACGTGTTGACTCGCCAAAATAAAAATAATGATATAATTAAAGAATCAAATGTTTCAAACGGACGTTTAGTTTAATGACAATTTTTTTTTATCATTTTGCAATTTATTTACATACAAAACAAGGTTAACTTAGCATCTAAAAACCACATAGCTAATAATAAGAATAATACGTCATTACTTAAGTTATTCATTAAATTAAAAACAGCGAAATCTTGTAATACTTAAAACTAAGTATAAATATAATAATACTAGTGGATCCGACAGACGTTGTCCTGTACACACGTCTTAAATTTGAAAAATCGGTCCAGCCGTTAGGAGGAGTTCACTAACATACACTAGAGCAGGAGAATTATATTATATGGACGGAATTGAGAATCTAAACCAAATTCACTGAAAAAATCATCAAAATCGGTCGAGCCGTTTAGGAGGTAGTTTAATTGTGAATCTAAACGATTCTCAATCATTCTAAATCTAAATTAACCTGTAATAGCTCCAAATATCTAATATTATTAAAATATAACACTTCAATGAGTTCCAATAGTCTCAACACCAAAATCCAGTGAAAGAGTGTAAAGATTAGCCCCAAACATATTTAGCTTTGTTCCCTTCAGTACGGTTAATCTGTCCCGTTTTCTCCCGTGTCAAGCACAGATAGAGTTTTTGGGTCGGCTGAGGGTGGCGAGGGGATGAGGTCCCAGGGTTGGAGGGTGCACCCGTCCTGATGATGAAATATTGTACACGTGGTATGATTTTGAATGACAACGTTTTCCATTGCTTGTACGAACTCCACATTCTTTGCGACGTTTTATAGGAAATTGAGGATTTACTTTAATATAACGATCTTCTGCGATGCAAATTTGCGTGAACATTATACGAGAATATAAAATTTTAAGAGTTAAAGTTTTCAGATTGGCAAATAAGGTATCAATAACCATTTTAATATCATTTTAATAACCAGTTCACTTCATGGATTTGTTTAAGTAAACTAAGTAAAGAAAAGTATACATTTATTTATGACAACAAAAAACATATTATATAAATTACTAGATGACCCGCAAACGTTGTTTTGCCATATAAATATTTTTTAGAGTTCGACCGTTTCTTGGACATTGCAATATTACTTTGTTGAAAAATAATAATTTAATAATATATCTTAAATAAACGTAGCCTAAGTTAAGTAATAAAGAGTATTACATCAGCTACCTGCCTATTAAATCCCATCAAAATAGGTGCAGCCATTTCAGAGATTAGTTTGTTCCGGAACAAACAGATAGACGGACAGACAAAAATTGTAAAAAATGATATTTTGATGTATTATAGGTATTCACATGTAGTAAAAAACGGTTATTTCCATGTTACACACAGACACTCCATTTTTTTTATATGTATAGACTAGCGGACCCGACAGACGTACGACGTTAGACGACAGGTCTTAAATTTGAAAAATCGGTCCAACCGTTTGTAGGATTTCACTAACATACACATGGGCAGGAGAATTATATATGGACTGAATTGAGAATCTTAAGTCTAAACCATTCTCAAATTCACTGGAACACACAAAAAAATCATAGAAATAGGTCCAGCCATTTAGGAGGTAATTCAATTATGAATCTAAACCATTCCTCGAATCCACTTGAACACACACACAAAAATTCATTAAAATCGGTCCAGCCGTCCAGGAGTTCACTGTCAACACACGTACAAAATAATTATATATATATAAATAAAATTAACAAATTAAAAATAGGATGCTATGAAAAGGACACCCACTCAGCATTTTTGGAGTTGAAATAAGGATCACCCCAATTCCAGAACTGATTTTCAGCAGGTACCTACCAAGTCTTCCTGTTGACAGGAGCCGTAGACAACACGGTTCCTTTTGTTATAAGTCTTAAAAGTGACCGTCTAAAAACAGTAGCAAAAGAGAAGAAACTAAAAAGATTCATTTCTAACGGGAGTTTTAAAATACATTTTTCATTAAATTGTATATATTTTGATTTCTTATTTATTGAAGTTGTTTATTTTCTTATTTTTTTGCCTCTGAACCCTTTTGTTTCTCTATTATTATTTGTTTAGCGATTTTTGTACTGCTGTACGAAGCTCAGCACTAAATAATTCACTGGTTTTATGATTAACGATTACAGGGGGCAAGGATGGACTAAGGTCGTGTTACTGGTGGCCTTGGCCGGTTGGTTTATTAATTTGTGCCCGATACAACCTCCCTACTACCCCCGACCTGCCCTTAATAGGCGGGAATAACACAGCTTTTTAATTTCGGAGCGCTCCTAAATGAAATTGGGTTTTTGAATTTTACCGCTGAATGTTGTTTCAAATTTATACTTTCATTTCGCGGTTTCAGGTGTATTCGGGTTTGCTTTGTTCATTTAACTTCGAGTAATCAAACGCCACCCTAAATTTATGTTACACCGATCCTGAACACTTTAATCTTCTCAGAGTGAATGGCCACAGAAGATCTTAGTATTTATTCCGACTTCTTATTTCCACCTTCCAATCAGTAAATAGAAATAGATAATGTAAGCGAATATGAGCTTCAAAGTGTAGGTGATTGGGTGTATATTCATGTAAAGAATGTTGGGTTGATCTTGTGACTGGTCGGCGGATTTGTCGGGTGATTAATTCGCCCCTTACCTCAAGAGGAGATTTATTGGTTCCGACGTACGCAAAACTGCGGGTAGGTAAAAAATCTCTATCGAAAATTGAATAGAAAAACCATTTGGAAGGTTGCTTGCGAATCCGTTGATTCTTTTCGAATTTAGTTTCACGATTATTTTCATTTTATTTATGGAAACGGCTTAAAGTGTTATAGAGGTGATGAAAGGATGGTGGCACACAATTTCTTTACAATATTTTTATTATCAAAATAATATATAGTTTTGTGAGTAAGACCGTATAGTGTGGAAGAAAATGGAGGAGGTCAACACCCAAAGAGGAGCCCTTACTACTAATTAAAACTGACTTTTTTCTCTTTTTTAATTCTTATAATATTAGGCTTAAGTTAAGTTAATGTTACTAACAATAATTATAAGTTTTTTAATTTAGTTTTATTTAATTATGTAATTTAGTATGGGAATTAAACACCTTTTTTTATATATATATATTTATTATTGTGAGCACGGACTAGTAAAAAAATAAGGACTCCGTATCACCGTACATAACAGTGTAACATCACAACAAGCCGATTAACGTGTAAATACATAGCCCAACGCACATACTCACACTAATACAGGCCGATAGGCGGCCATTATGAGAATTGTCATCGTCTGTGAGCGAGCAGTTTGCGTCTCAATAAAATATTTAAAAATGCCGTCGTGCGTTGTAAAAAGTGTAAAAACGATACTTTATAAGTATTTCTATTTTATGCCATATATGATTATTTAAGGTAGAAAAAATTGAACTAGTATCCCCCGTAACCGCACACACACTAGCATAACGGTGCTTCACTTGCTAATATCACAACGCGGTGTCCTTCTTTTTTTACTCGTCCGTGATTGGAGTAAGGGTTCATGAATATTTTGATAATGTTTAAAACAGTAGCGAGACACATCATGGTGAGATTACGAATTAGTACAAATATTATATTACAATTTTTTTTTATACGATAAAAGTGATGATACTTAATTAATATTCTTTTACATACTGTAGATCACGATCAAGCACCATAACAGAGGAGATTATAGGGATGGCCTCAGATTAAGGATTGGTCTCCGCTGCGCTCCAACTAGGTACCGCAGGCGTAATCGCAAAGTGCGGCAACTAATACTACGCCAAAGTGGGCGTACTAGAGCCAGTCTCGAACAATGTGTGACGTTGACGCGCCACACGTTCTGTTGAACTTTGCTAAGTTGTAAAACTGGTTGCGTAGTAAGACTTTGTAAAAATAATATAACAAGAAATAAAGACACTGGGATCATATATCATCAGTAAGTATTTCGTATTTCATTAATTTCAATGTAAAATAACACGAAGCGTATGTTACAAAATTTGAAAGATGCCATTGAGTGTCAAGATGCCACGCACACAAGCATCTAATAGTTGCCGTTATAAAAAGCTTTTGTTCTTACGTAGTGCGGTATCTAGTTTCAGCGCAGCGAAGACCAATCCTTAATCAAAGGTTGAGGCGTTATCCGTTCACTTCAATTATGTTTTCATTTCAATTAATTAGATCGGTGACTTGACCGGGCCGGGAGTATCTCCTCTCGAATTTCACTTAGTCGACGTTACCACATGTGCGTTAAATAACTGAGCTTCATGGGTCTCTAATAAGATATAAAACACACAGAAAATAAAGTGCCCATGGCCAGGCCTGTCTCACTCCCCGTGTAGGAATCGAAATCGTAAGTATGCGGCCTCTACAGAGAGGCTTACCGATAGGGACTCACGAGCGAACAGTGACGCACGCGCGAGCTTTGTTGTCACCTATTTCAACGGTCCTACCAATATTTTAAAAAGGGGAGAAACATAAATAAAGCAAAGCATATTAAAGGTCATTGCGATCCAAATTTAAAAAAAAATAGTTTCCTTAAGGCGACACTAAATGCCAGCGACCTTGAGCGATATAAGTTCACGGCTGCCGGCCCGCCATCTATGTAACAAAGCCAATATTTTCAAAATTCTTGCGTGGGAAACAGTTTATATGCTTACAGTCCTCGTTATTCACTACTAATCTGAATAAATGAACCTACACAAAAAAGTACAAGCTATAAGAATTACTTTTCTGAGAGAAGTACCAAAAAAATGCGTCACGCCATGCCAAAAAACTTGTTTAACTTCAAAGAAATGTGGTAGTTCAAAAAGGCTCGGCAGTGTTAACTATAACCAACAGCAAGCAGTAGCAACCTACAAATAAGACTTAAGGATATGTGTAACAGGATTAAGTAGTGTTCATAGTTCTAAATGCTATAGTTTCACCACAAAACTTGTCTAAAAACGCCATGTTTGCGTGTTTTCTGCTTACTCTTCGCCTTAAGACGCTAAAAGAGAAGCAACGCCAAGGTAAATAAAAATGTAGATTAGTAGATAGTATTAGCAGTAGAGCTGTGCGATCTGAATTACACCTTATTGTATGACCCCAAGAGTCCCTATTTCTTTAATTGATTTTGCGGAGTGAGACTTGTACTATAATATTATATTCTTTGCCATGACGCCCAAAGAAAATTTCACGACGAAAAAAAATATTTTATACATCAAACGCAAATGTAAGTTCAATAAATATTATAGTTTTGTTTTAACTCATTTTTTATTGAAAAAAGAGGAGAAATGAGTGAACGGGTCACGGGGTGTTAAGTGATCACCGCCGCCCATATTCACACCACTCATAAAAATTAATTTTAATAAGAAAATATTATAACTGCAGTGGATATGTTCAAGTGAAAGTTTGTTTTGATGAAAATAAGGGACGAGACGAGCAGGACGTTCAGCTGATGGTAATTAATACGCAATGTAGTCATCTTGAAACATAAGATGTTAAGTATCATTTGCCCAGTAATTTCACTAGCTACCCTTCAGGCGTCCTTCAACCGACACAGTAATGCTTACACATTACTGCTTCACAGCAGAAATAGGCCCGTTGTGGTATTCATAATATAGCCGGCATCTTGTACAAGGGATCCTCCCACTGGTATTAGTAGTTCTATTTGAATTTATAAAAATAAATCTAAATAAGAAAATATATAACTGCATATGTTCAAGTGAAAGTTAATAAGTAATACATGTTATGTAACGTTTGTCGGTTGGATGCTATAGAAACATGACGTCCTTCTAGTCATGCAGTGCTAGTAGCTGATGTTAATGTTTGATGTCCAATGGCCGCCTCGACCTCACCTTGGCGCCTGGTATTTCAATGTTTACTCAATGACGACTTTCAGAGACCTTTACAGCCAGTTAATAATTATAACTTGGCGTGAGGAAAGTTACAAACTACTAACCCCCTTATTCATAATGGTCCGCTAACTTTAAACAGCCGCTAAGGAGTGTTTTTTCTCATTCTAACTCAGTTAAATAGAAGAAGACAGAGTGCGAATTAGCAATGCTTTAAGTTAGCAGACTATTATGAAAAAGGGGGTAAGTTGTTTTCCGAAGAGGTACTAAATAGTAAAATGGTTATTTTGACATTTATAAGTGTTACACAAATTAAATTTAAAAACAAAATTTATGAACGATGCGGTTCTCGAACTTGCGACATCGGGCACTCCGTGAGAGCGCTCTTCCACTGAGCCAACCGTTCGAGTGCGACATTAAAAAAAAAAAAAAAAAATTGTTTATCATATGTATGTAAAATTTTGAGGAGATTTGTTTTTTTTGAGCTCATCAAATCAAATTATTTTTACAATGAGACTAATTTGAGTCCACAGACAATAGACATACTATGAAGAAATATTTTTTGAAGTCCGTTATGTAATAGAAATAGTTATTTATGGTATTTAATATAATTTTAATGTATTTGTTATGCTACGTTAGAAGAAAGTTTAAATTATTATATATATTTAATCTTAACAGTTTTGTTTCATTATGATATTATTAATGAATTACGATATTAATAGTTATAGGTATGAATAGGTATGAAAAAAACGAAAATTAAACCTCCCGCCCGCCCACGTACAATGAAAAGGCAAGAGCTGGTGCATCCGCTGCTTTTTTCACACATTTAGTATTTTATACAAAACTTTGATCAAACAAGTTACTAAACGTAAGAAATACATACCGCGAACCTCGTACCCTTAAATAATATTATTAAAATAATGGCTATATTAGTAAGTGAGTAAGTAAGTATATCTTTATTTGGAACAAACACTACAAATACACGTGAATATTTACAAAATATAATAACAAATAATATGAAAAAACTTATCTTAAAAATTACTATAATATGCCTAATCTAAGTAAAACTAACATACATTAAAAAACTAAAGTAAGGCTTATTCTATATCAGCATAATAAGGTGGTGTTTGCAGTGTTATGTCCCAAAAAGGTTTGCTACTCAGCATATTAGTTGGGTATCACTCAACACTGATTTTCAGTAGCTACCTTCAATAAGCCGGCCGTCGCGATAACAGCCACAAGTGCTTCTATTATTAAATACAATAATTATGTAATAAATAAAAAATAAATAAATGATAGTACTCATTAGTCGACATCTATTTTTAGCAGTATCTCCGTCATTTTATATATTGAATGTTGGAATGTGTTCTTGTAAGTGTATTATTGAACTACCCACACTAACAGTATGAGGGTGGCAAAAAGAGGTTTGAAAATAAAACTCTATGTGGGTGGAGGTTTAATCCCCAAACATATTAAGAGAATATATATACGCAGGTCAATACAGAGGACATGCATACTGACTTTCTTTGTCCTGAGAGATAGTTAATTGTGTTGTACGGATTTTGTTTAGCTTAGGTATGCTATAAAATCTTATAATTCACAACATTAGGCATAAAAGGCATTTATTTTCTCGAAATAGATTAATTTTGAATTCTTTTTGATGTCATTTCTAATATACTACATACTTTTTTTATGAAAATAAGGGAAAAGACGAGCAGGACGTTCAGCTGATGATTCAGAGAAGAAGCGACGCAAGAAGCTCTTCCAGCATTTTTTTTGCGCTCTTTTTAATAACATATTCAATATTGTATCTACTGTCATTGCTATTTCTATAAAATAATCATAATCTAGTCCCAGGCTGTCCGATCACTTAGATATTCAGTGTGGAGTAGTAGGATTTACGACGGAGCCATTTTAAATAAAACATTTAAATTTAATTAGAGATAATGCCTGAATAGTGACTGGGGTACTATTATAAAATTATTATACATTAACCCTTAAAGCTATTATATGAAGCCTACTATATTTAGTTACTCGTATAAGCAATCCCTTATTTCTTGTGTTATAATAATGAAAATCACTTTTAAGAGCGCAAAGGTGACGATTTTCGTGAACGTATATTAAATTTTCATAAGTGTACTGACAATGCACATTCATAATATTTATTTCTTTAAAATTTTTCTTTGAGTGACTGTCTATAACCAAGCTGATATATAGCACGAACAGTTCTCTTTTTATTAAATGGAAGTGTCTAGTTGTATCGTAAAAATAACAACTTTTTACAAAATGTATATGAATGTATACCAAGTACCAACCAACTAACACAATCACAAAGACTTCCACAACGACATTCTGTACTACTTCTTCCTATTCGTAGTCCCTACTATTATGAACCTAAATAAACATAGTGTTAAAGTTAATTTAATTTAATTTGATTCCGTTATTTTGTAACCAAACTTCTAGTGAACACCAACTCATAAAATATTCCCTTACGCTAGATACAAAATACCTATTACCTTTTTACCAGAGGGAGGCTCCTTTGCACAGGATGCCGGCTAGATTATGGGTACCACAACGGCGCCTATATCTGCCGTGATGCAGTAATGTGTCAGTATTACTGTGTTTTGGTCGGAGGGGCGCCGTAAGCAAGTGAAATTACTGCGCAAATGAGACATAACAACTTATGTCTCAAGGTGACGAGCGCAATTGTAGTGCCGTTCGGAATATTTGGGCTTTTCAAGAATCCGGAGCGGCACTGCAATGTAATGGGGAGGGCGTATCAATTAGCCCCGCCCCGTATTTTAACTATATAACTTTTCTATTACCTTCCTTCTTATTTAGATGTCCGGATATCTATAGATATATATCTACTGATGCTGACATATAAATAATACCACTCTAACACGTCAATGCAATTTCGAAAGACAGTGATCATATTCTCGCCTCAATCACTACTTTCTAAATAAAATATTTGATATAATCGATCAGGTAGCCTAGAAGACGAAGTATTGTTATACTTGGCTCTGTTTTTCTCACGACTCAACCTTTCACTTAGTTAACTATTAGTAAATCTCTCAAGAACCGATTGTGCAATTCGTCAATCAACATTCAACTGTATAACTATTCTAATAAGGCTTTTGTGCTCTCGCTTTTTGAGGTCCAAAGACATAGTCGTCGTCCATGCGTGGAAGTCATTTGTAAGAATGTAGATTAGAGTTAGGGTCATCACACTGTATTGTCGAGACTTACCTTTGAGTGTTAAAACAAGATTGTTACACTTTCGACGTGTATTAGTTAAGCTATATTAAATATTACCGTTTGGTAATTTATCAATTTAGAAAGTTCGGATGGCCTAAATTATCTGGGAATGAATAAAGTGATTTAATTATCATATTTTGATACAACTTCTAGGGTACATGGTTGACAAGGTCTGTTTTTAAATTGTTTTGTTTCAAGATATTTGTTAAGGGTTCTAATATATTAAACTATAGTAGTGTAACGGACATGACGGATGAAACTTATTAGGTATCATTCTTTTTTTTTTCGAGAGGAGGAACATACAGTTACATACTGAAGACCCCGAAGTGGGGCCCATATGTCAGGCTCGGGTGTAAGCACCACCTACCGACTAAAAAGCTTCTTTGTGCTGATAGGCCTAAAGGCTTTTACACCGAAGCCGGGCGGGGGCCTTGGAGGCCGAAATTGTAGCTCACAGGCGCGGGGCGTCTGGGAAGGAGGCTCGAACCTCGGACCGACTGCTCACTAGGCTGGATGGAGAGAAGATCACTAACGATATATCTGTTAGTCCAATGGACTCTAGGTTAGAAGAGATCAAATTCCTCAACAGTCAAGGAACTTTTTGAAACGTCAACCAGACGTTTATTTTGAAAATCTTTATATATATAATTCTTGTGTGCGTGTGTCACTGAACTCCTCCTAGACGGCTGGACCGATTTGGATGAATTTTTTTGTGTGAGTTCAAGGGGATTCGAGGATGGTTTAGATTCACAATTGAACTACCTCCTAAACGGCTGGACCAATTTTGATGATTTTTTTGTGTGTTCCAGTGAATTTGAGATTGGTTTAGATTCTCAATTCCGTCCATATAATATAATTCTCCTGCTCATGTGTATGTTAGTGAACTCCTCCTTACGGCTGGACCGATTTTTAAAATTTAAGACGTGTGTACAGGACAACGTCTGTTGGGTCCACTAGTATCTATATATACATCTGTAAAGGAAGTTCAATCTACAATATGGTTTGGAAGCAAGAATTGTAAATTCTTTAAGACCTGCTTTGGGTGATATTTAACTTTGTGGTGGTGGT
The DNA here is from genome assembly GCF_905404315.1 of Leptidea sinapis. Taxonomy (NCBI): domain Eukaryota; kingdom Metazoa; phylum Arthropoda; class Insecta; order Lepidoptera; family Pieridae; genus Leptidea; species Leptidea sinapis. The sequence goes on from NC_066276.1 coordinate 5,480,245, forward strand.
ACGATGCTGAATATCAACGACAGGGATAAGGTCAAATAACTTTGACTAGTAAGAGTCGGAGTTAATAGCAGGAGGTAGTAGCATTGGCAAGAGCTAATATATTAACATATACAACGACTCCTATAGCCCAGTGGTTAGTGACCCTACTGAGCTAGAGGTCCCGGGCTAGAATTCCGGTAAGTGCAATCATTTACATGATGAATATGAATGTTTGTTTCCGAGTCATGGATGTTTATATGTATTTATATATGTTTAAGTAAGTATATTGTATTAAATATATCGTTGCCTTGTACCTATAGTACTAGATAATTTGTGTAAAAGTGTGTCAATATTATAATTATTGTTATATCTCATCTGGTGATTGAAATAAACAAAATAACATCTGAAATATTTATGTTGTCTTGTTGCATGCGGGCATGGTTGTGCAGTGGTCATCACTCACCATAAGTAAACCGTGAGCACAAGCTCGTATTGCAATACGAGCCACTTAGGACCGCTTGAAATTCAAATTCAAATACATATTTTTATTTAAAATAGGATATAAAATCACTTATTGCAAGTCAAAAGCTACCACCCATTCCAATAGAATGCCTCCGACCTGAGAAGAACGGGCGAAACAAACTCAGCGGGCTTTTTTTTGCATAAAAACGGTTACATGGTAATATCGTACAATTAAACTTATTATTTAAAAGCCAAGCCAAGGACACCATTCCCAATATGTGTTATCATTAAGAAAGTTATTTATGTTATAGTAACTTTTACCACACAAACGTTTTTTTACAATTATTTTGAATATCGTAATACTTTTGTTTTGAATATTTTTTGGGATCTTGTTGTAAAAGCATATACATCGCCCCAGAAAAGACTTGCTAACTCTACTTAGCTGAGATTTATGTCTGTTCCTGGTATTAACATTATTGTACACTTTCTAGCAAATTCACTTATGTGCCTATGTACATACATTACATTATCAAGAATATATTGAGAAGCAACAGTCAAGATGTTAATTTCTAAGTTATAAATAGCGCGAATAGCCCTCTTCTGCAGCACAAATATTGTATCAATATCGGAAACATTGCTCCACAATAATATACCATAGGACGTAAACCTATAGAAATAACTAAAGTAAACAAGTCGCGCCGTATCTATGTCAGTTAATTATCTTATCTTTTTAACCGCGTATGCTGCAGAACTAAGTCTTTTCGCCAATCCTTCAATATTCCAAGTAATGTCACTTCGTTTAAATTCCTCCGGATTAGTGGCAGGTAGCGAGATCACAAGATGATCCAGTAATGTTCACTTACCTGGCGCGGGCGCGCGGTGAGACATTAACAAATGATAGTTTTTACTGCGCATGCGCCGGATACGCAGTGGTTCCTGTGAGAATGTCGAACCCGATTTTTTTACCCTCCAAAAAGCGGATGTCCTTCGTTGGACCGGTTATGAAAGGTGTCGAACATATGTCTACTTTGTTGTGCCGATTACGAGCGCTCACAATAAGTGGCGATTATATTTGAATTGGAATATTTGATTCAATTAATTTAAATGTTTAATTGGAACTGCAGTTAATTAATCTGGTTTAATGTGGTTTTTGTTCTTGAAGCTTGTAACAATGTTAAGCATAGCGAATATTTACCAGTAGAAGGCTCCTTTGCAAAGGGAGCTTGCTAGATTATGGGTACCACAACAGCGCCTATTTCTGCCGTGAATCAGGAATGTGTAAACATTACTGTGTTTCAGTCTAAAGGGCACCGTAGCTAGTGAAATTACTGTGCAAATGAGACTTAACATCTTATGCCTCAAGGTGAAGAGAGCAATTGTAGTGCCGCTCAGAAATTTTGGGTTTTTCAAGATTCAGTTAATTTTTTTAAGAAATGAAAGACAAAAGAGGTGCGCGTATCGATCGCGCGTACCGACGAGTTTCGAACTAGTCGGTACTGTCGGTTCTCAAAAAAATGAACTGATTGCACAAAAAGTTATTTGTTATAATATTTTTTTTAAATAAGGGATGAGATGAGCAGGACGTTCAGCTGATGGTAATTGATACGCCCTGCCCATTACAATGCAGTACGGCTCAGGATTCTTGAGTCACCTTGAGACCGAAACACATTACTTTTTCAAATTCCTTTATACTAATACTAAAAAGCGCCTCGGACGGCTACACTTATGCTGAAACCGAGAACCTCTGTTTGTGAATGAGTATGATGGCATGTAATATATTTCATATCAATAACAGGCACGGCTAAAAACTGCTCGGTCAGTGGCAAACCTTACAAATACCAAACTAAATATTGTTTCGTTGAAGTTTGCAAGATATTGATGACGTTTGAGTAAAATTATGTTTTTATTTACACCTGTCTGCCTTTATAATCACCTGCGCTCCGATATCTTCACAATAAGAGAAACCTGTTTTTATTTATTCAATACATACTTATAATGTACTACTGTGTACATATAAATTTGGCCTTTGACCTATTACTCCATTTCCGATGTTTGCTTAAAAATTATTCCATCTCGCTTGTGCAGAGTGCAAATTTCATGCGCTTCCAGAGCGGTCATATTGTAATTGTCATAAGCCACTAAATAAAATATCTCTGATTTTTTATGAACCAAATACGCTTACAACATTAAAACGGTTTTAGCATTTTAGAAAAAAACAAGTTTTACGTGCGTATATATTAGATTTTTTCATGACGAAGAAATATTATTCAGTTAAACAGTATTTAACAGACATGAATCTATAGTCATTAGAATAAGTTAATTTAGATATTTCAAATTGATTTTTATAGTAAAAAATTTTTATTTTTCGCATTTTAATAATATTGTGATGGATAGACTTTTATGAATAATGTGGTTTTTATGTTGTATTTTTTCAAACTAAGAGTCAATTGTAAAATATGATTTTTGCATGCCTACCCGGCAGATTGTTAGCAACTATGATTATAATGTAACACCAAAGTTCCCACTCAATTTCGATTTGAATAAATAAATATTTGTTGCATTCAATATTGGAGAACTTATTATGATATAATCAAATTTGAAGATTGTGGTGACAGTAAACAGACAGGCACATGAGATACTCATATTTTAAATCTCGTGACAGCCGCAGTTTGTTACGCTACGCCTGTGGTCGTTTCGAGATGTATTTATATTATCACTACTATGAGCCGATAATACTGCAAAATTTTGACTGGGTCATCTGTTTTAACATCATATATTTACATAATCTCAATAATAAATAAATAAATCCTTTATTTTGCTAGAAAACATGTAACAATGGGTGTAAATAGTTTTAATGAATCAATGTTATCGGCCATTTCGGGCATGCAATTTTTTTTTTATGGAATAAGAGGACAAACGAGCGTACGGGTCACCTGATGTTAAGTGATCACCGCCGCCCACATTCTCTTGCAACACCAGAGGAATAACAAGAGCGTTGCCGGCCTTTAAGGAAGGTGTACGCGCTTTTTTTGAAGGTACCCATGTCGTATCGTCCCGGAAACACCGCACAAGGAAGCTCATTCCACAGCTTTGTAGTACGAGGGAGAAAGCTTCTTGAAAACCGCACTGTGGAGGACCGCCACACATCCAGATGGTGGGGATGATATCCTAACTTGTGGCGTGTCGTGCGATGGTGAAATTCGGCGGCAGGAATCAGGTTAAACAGCTCTTCGGAACACTCCCCGTGATAAATGCGGTAGAAGACACACAATGAAGCGACGTCTCTACGCAACGCCAAGTGATCCAGCCGTATTAAATTAAATTATTATTAACATAATTTTAGTTATTATTATAATTGATTTAACATTAATAAACTCTATATTTTAAGCACTTAGGTCAATATTAATTATAATTATTATTTTTAAATGTCATTATTTAAAGACTAGAATTAATATATATTTTAAAGTCAATTTAATTTAACCTAATGTGTCAACATTTCATTTATGGAATAAAACATTTATCTATAAGCCATGTAAAAAGATCCTTTTTAAATCGTTGAACGGGTAATATATAAAGCAAGTATAAGCTTGGAGGGAGTTTATTAAATAGTTTTATACACATGACATAGCTACATTTTCCGTAGGATGCATTATGAAATTTGTATTTGCAATACTTATCTTAGTTAAATTGTGTAGATACGTATTATCAGATTTACAGAAAACGATTTACACCATCAATTTAAAATTGCTTACTTCGCGGTTAAAGCAAGCATGCCTAGTATAATTGAGTTAAAAAAATTTGATTGGTAATAAGTCAGCAATTTTGTAGACAAAAGGTGTTCGCGCCACGTGCGGCCGAGCGCAGATGTTGCGTTAACGACGCGAGGCGAACTCCTGCGCATTCAACGAGTTTCTATACCAACATTGACATATCGATTTTTGAGTTTGCTTGTCTTATAATTTATGTGTTAGTGCGAGTATTTTAGTTCCTGTACAACGCGGGTGTAAAGCAGGTGCATTTTTATGTTTTAACTATCATTTATTTAACTTAAGATAAATTAAAAGACATAAAAGGCATAAAAGGCATTTATTTTCTCAAAATTGATTCCTTTAGAATTCTTTTTGATGTCATTTCTTATACTACTAGATACTACTACCGCTTCGGAAACAAATGGCGCTCTGAGAGAGAAGAAGCGGCGCAAGAAACTCTCCCAGCATTCTTTTTTTTGCGCTCTTTTCAATAAAAATATACAATATTGTACAGTCGCTATAAAATAATCACAATCTAGTCCCAGGCTGTCCGATCATTTAGATATTCAGCAGTGGAGTAATAGGATTTACGACAGAGCCATTTTTTTATAAAACATTTAAATTTATTTATAGATAATGCCTGAACAGTGGCTGGGACTTTATTGTAGAAGTGTATACATTTACCCTTAAAGCTATTATGTATCTTATGAAGCCTACTAGAATTAGTTACAAGCAATCCCTTAATAGTATCCCATAATTAGTTCTTAAAGATAATTTAATTAAAACACTCAATTCAGCAGCGGTAGATATATGTATGTGGATAATTTTTTATACTTGTATTTTTATTTCTTATATTACTTACCTTCTTTTCTTACCTTCTATTATATCAATTTAACAGTTACTTAATTTAATTTAACATTTACTTAACAATATGTTATGTTTTTAAAGTGATAACCCTCACTTCTAGGATTAATACACAAATAAAATTTGAAAAACAAAATTACTACTGGTACTCGAACGGTTAGCTCAGTTGGTGAGAGCACCGGCACGGAACGCTGGAGGTCGTGGGTTCGAATCCCGCATCGTTCATAAAATTTTGTTTTTCAAATTTTATTTGTGTATTATATAAGTTGTAACTTTTTGTACGACTTGACGTGATTCCTGATTGATTGGCTGTTTCACCTGATTCCTGCCGCCGAATTTCACCATCGCACGACACGCCACAAGTTAGGATATCATCCCCAACATCTGGATGTGTGGCGGTCTTCCACAATGCGGTTTACAAGGAGCTTTCTTCCACGTACTATGCGTACACGGAGCTGTGGAATGAGCTTCCTTGTGCGGTGTTTCCGGGACGATACGACATGGGTACCTTCAAAAAAAGCGCGTACACCTTCCTTAAAGGCCGGCAACGCTCTTGTGATTCCTCTGGTGTTGGAGGAGAATGTGGGTGGCAGTGATCACTTACCAGGTGACCCGTACGCTCGTTTGTCCTCCTATTCCATAAAAAAAGACTTGTATTTATGTAGTAATGTTGTAACTGCCTATAAATGTAATGATAACTGTTAGTACCTTGTTTAATGTTAAAGTATCTCATGTAATTCTGTTGGTAGTTCATAAATAAATAAATTAACTTCCAATGTTTGTATGTTATTGTGACAATTTGTAATAATTTTTGATCTATTTTTACTCTTACTTACTCCCATCTGTCAGGCCATATTTTAAACCACATATTTTTCAAGTTTTTTATTACATTTTATAGCTTACAAATATCTTAGACATTTATTCTACGAATGATTAATCAAAATGCCCTGAATATTACACGAATAAAGAAAATAATACGACAATTTGTAACAAAAATTGTTAACAGTCACTTTTATTTTGAATAAATGATATGTCACGTGACACTCAAACCAAAACAAACAAAAGAGTCGAATATATGTTAGAGCGAGACAGCGTTTGCCGCCATTATTTTTAGTACGCATTTCATACATTTTCAAGTTTATTAGAGAGTTGATAGAAAATATGTCCATATAAAACAAATCGTCCTAAATCGAAATAAAAACTCCTATCTCTCAAGTTGGACTAAACTGCACTCCATGAAGTAATCCCCATTAAAGTTTGGGAGGTCACTGGACACAAACATCAGGACACTGGATTTATATACATACATACATACATATAGTCAATGGGACGACGCACGTATAGCTTACCAGCGATATAAAGTTTGTATAGAAATTGCAATTCACGCGTCCCAATATAAGGCGATAAGAATGATTTACCGGGTATATTGGGACAGCTTCAGATTATTGACAGCTAATTACTAACTAATGACAGTAGAAGGTAGTAATTTATCTCTATCTGTAGATAGTTAATTGAGAACGGCTGTTTCTGAGTCAGAAGTTGGAACTATTAGAATAAACCAACTACACTTATTAAATTATTTCATCTTAGATCATTTATACGTCTAGATAAACTATGACAGCTGTCAAAACGTCTAAAAAAATAAACTTTAGAACTAACATCTATTTTGAGCCATTCACGCACACTAACACAAAATGTCATACAAATCGCGAGTGTAAGACGTAGCTTGTCACGCACAAACTAATATTCCTGGCATGTTTTTATCGGTTGTCTAACAGCAAGAGACTCTAACTAGACGTATAAATTATGTAAGCATTAAAACATGAATGAATGGTTTTACACCATATTTAATCACACACTAGATTACAATTAACTCCTACACTTGGCTTTGTTGACAAACTGTGTCCCGTGGGCATTACGTGACACGAGTCTCGTACAGACCAGATGTTTAAAATATAAAATGCACCGTAATACATAAATCTAAGATCTAATGTCTGTAGTCTGTACATAGCTTTAGTGTTAAGAATTGAAATAGTGTATTAATGGCAGCTTAGTTATGAGATAAAATTATTATTAGATTATACACCAACTCGATACATGTGTATTTTTTAAATTTCTAATATATAAATATCAGTAAAGTCCTCGAATGGCGACCGCGTACCGGAAGACGTTGTTTTTTATGAAAATAAGGGACGAGACGAGCACGACGTTCAGCTGATGGTAATTGATACGCCCTACCCAATACAATGCAGTGCCGCTCAGGATTCTTGAAAAATCCAAAAATTCTGAGCGGCACTACGTTTGCGCTCGTCACCTTGAAACATAAGATGTTAAGTCTCATTTGCCCAGTAATTTCACTAGCTGCGGCGCCCTTCAGACCGAAACACAGTAATGTTTACACATTACTGCTTCACGGCAGAAATAGGCACCGTTGTGGTACCCATAATCTAGCTGGCTTCCTGTGCAAAGCAGCATCCCAATGGTGTGCAAAGGAGCCATACAAGATGGACTGACGATCTGGTCAAGATCTGGTCAAGCAGGAATACGTTGGATGAGGACAGCGCAGGATCGATTGTCGTGAAGATCTTTGGGGGAGGGTTTTGTCCAGCAGTGGACGTCTTCCGGTTGATGATGATGAAGATGATCAAATATCGATAAAGTTTAACCAAATTGCTACATTGAATGTTCAATCTAGGAGACGCGTAATATACTTCCTGTCAATACTCGGTAATACCATTAGAGTCATTTAAATCTTAAAATGTGGTTTAAAGACAGGTACGTATTAAGTAGATACTGATGACTGTAAAATATTATCTGAGCATTGTACTAATATACTAATCAGGATGACGAGGTTAATAATTTTGTGAAAATAAATGCCTAATAAAACAATATGGACACACAAACATATTAGGAAGACATCGAGTCTTTTGAAACTCAGGTGATGCCTTGAGAAAAATATCAAAACTAGTCAAAGCATAAAATCAAATTCAAATATTTTTATTCAAAATAGGATGTGACATCACTTATTGAAAGTCAGAAACCACCACCCACCCAAAAATGAATGCCTCAGACCTGAGAAGAACAGGCGCAACAAACTCAGCGGGCTTTTTACACTTACATTACACTGCTCAATAGAAGCAGTGGTTATTAAATTAAGACTCTGCTCAATAGAAGCAGTGGTTATTTAGTTAATACTCTGCTCAATAGAAGCAGTGGTTATTAAATTATTACTCTGCTCAATAGAAGCGGAGTCCAAAAAGTTATCACACTGCTCAATAGAAGCAGTGCTTATCAACTTACAACTAACCTGCTCAAAAGAAGCAGTGCTTATCAACTTACAACTAATCTGCTCAAAAGAAGCAGTGCTTATCAACTTACAACTAACCTGCTCAAAAGAAGCAGTGCTTATCAACTTAAGAAGCAGGAGACGGGATTACCAAATAGTTGGCTGTGTTATAAAATAAATTATATGATAGCGATTTTGCTACCTGGAAAACATAAAAATTAAAAATAAAACACACTTTAATAGCGAGCGAAACTGAATGTAGAATATAATTTTTAAAGGCGAAAAAATGTATAATAGGTACATTATAAAAAAAAAATATTTTATTTTTATTAATCTTGCAATGTTATTTTAATTTACCTATTGCGCCGTTTTACATAAAACATCATAATTATTACACACTAGCTGACCTGGCAAACGTTGTTTTGCCATATAAATTATAAATGTAAACCTTCCTTGAGCTTCAACGAATCTATTACAAAAGATTTCATTGAGATCGGTCGAATAGCTTAGGAGTTATTAGGGAACATACAAACATAAATTCTCTTTTATATACATATATAGATTTAGAATAAAGTAAGAAAAAAATAAAAGTTTTTATTCAATTTTGAAACAATTCTGATAAACGTCAAATGCAAACGTCAAAATTAAGTTAAGTTTAATGCAATTTTTCCCATTCCAGAGATGCCATCCCCGTTCTAACGTTTCAATCGAAGTTTTCTCTTAAAAAATTGAATATACACATGAAATACTTAAGAAAGAAAACTCGCAGCTGTTTTCCTCTCTTTTTCATATACTTGTCGAAGTTTAAGAATCTACTTGCTATACGGTACGAAAGCTTACCTGATAATCAAACGAAAGTCTTTAAAAATAAAACGTATCGGCAGCTCGTGTAAAAGATTCCCACCCCATTGACCAAAAATAATGAGAGTCTTGGAACCATAACTTAGCACTTCACATCCGACGTAACACATTCTGCCCTCATTTGCATGGAAATGAGATTCGAGAACATCCTCCGTGGAGGAGCCCTCCGTCTTGCGACACCTCCTTGGCTTAATTACATCGACGACACACTCCTACAGCGCCTTATTACTCTTACAACGACATTATTGAAACATCTATATACTTATGTATAGATACATCCCTATAATCATATATATAAAATTCTCGTGTCCCGTGTTTGTTACCAAACTCCTCTGAAACGGCTAAACTAATTTGTTTGTAAATTTGTGTGTATATTGCGTAGGTCTGAGAATCGGTCAATATCTATTTTTCATACCCCTAAAAGACAAGACTCCTAAATATATATTTTTTTAATTTTTTTGACAAAACTTTTTATTTTATTATTCAGAATTGAAAAATACATGCAACTTCAAATTTTCACCCGTCTACGATCGACACATATTTTTGTATCGCGATTTTTATGATATTCTGTTACTTCCAATAGAGTTGCAAGATGGCAATCGAATATTATGATTATTTTAGTACGATAAATTTTATGTACGATATATTTGGTAGGTCTGAGAATTGGTTGTCAGATAATTTTATACCCGAAAAATTTTAATCATAACTTTTTTTATTACTTTATATGGCAATACAACGTTGCTGGGTCAGCTAGTAACATTATAAATGTTAATGTAAGTTTATTTGTTACGCTTTCTCGCCTAAACCACTCTACCGATATTGACTAAATTTAGTACAGAGATAGACTAGGACATAGACTACCTTTTTTCTTAAAAAGTAAGGTTTAGAGGGGTTGAAATAGGTGGTGGAAGATTGTATGGACGCTCGACATTATGTAGACCGTAATACTTTGTGTTTCGGTACTTGATAAGGAATAAATAAATATTTGTTCCAGCGTTTTAGAAATTTCGACCTATGTGTGGGTTGATCTATAGGTTGTTGATATAAGGGATGAATGAAACAAAAAAATAGAACGCTTAAATGTATCTTACAGGAGTACTTTAAGAAAAACATTATGTGGCGAGCTCACGAATATCAAACCCGCAAAATTTTGATGGGAAAACAAAATAAATTAGTTTATGAAACTGTATTTAAATAAGCAATTTATAGTGAACCGCAGCTGTTTGTATGTATATGTATTTGCAAAGTATTTAAAAAAAAATTGATGCCCACTTGAATTGGAATTGTAACAATTTCACGCGGTCAAAGTCGCGGTTAATAGCTAATACTATATATATATTGGTGTATATTCTATTTAGAATACAATATATGATGAAAGGATTCCAAAAATGACCCAGTTTTGATATTAGATGTGATGACATAGTCGGCGACCATTACTTGAACCTAGTATCGTGTAATTCATAATGGTAAAACATTAGATAAAAAAAACTAAAACACACGCTTTTTATAGAAAACCGAAATTAAAAAAATTAACATAAATTCCTGCCGACAAATCCTCCTGTCCTATATCCTAAATCCTATATCCTAAATAGTCCTAAATCCTGTCTATAAAGACGATAATTATATAAATTAATATCAATCTTATTTATCGAATTGAAAAATTGAATAATTTTATCAAATTAATGTATTGTCATCGGTCTTCGATAAATCTACAAAGTCTTAACGAAATCTGGCTGTTTAAAGTGGGTTAAAATCGCACCCAAATCAGTCGATTACAAACAAACATACATACAGGTGAAGCTAATAAAAAGCGTGTAAAAATACAACAACTTGCGATTATTTTATTGCTGAAATAGTTGTTTTCGAATATAATAGACGTATACCGACATTATAGAAGAGAATATAAATTCTGTCGTTTTGCCTTTTGATTTTAATCCTGAATTCGAAATTCAAATTCTGAAAAATCTTAAGTGATACCCTTATAATCACAGAACAGTTCGTTAACAGTATTTAAAAATTTACTCCATAAAATCGCTTGTTCTTTTGACAGCGTATTTATTAAGTACTAGCTGACCCGGCAAACGTTATTTGCCATATAAATTATTTTTAGAGTTACACTGTTTCTTGGACATTGCAACATTACTTTATTCTTCTAAAATAATAGATTTTTCTAAAATAAACCTAGACTAAATTACTTCTTATTACATCAGCTACCTGCCAATAAAAGTTCCGTCAAAATCGGTCCAGCCATTTCAGAGATTAGCCGGAACAAACAGACAAACACAAAAATTGTAATAAATGTTATTTTAGTGTATGTGTAGTGTATGTATATAACGCTATAATCCCAGCATGTCTGTACATATACCTTGGTGTTTGGGTGGCAATATTTATTACTAGATTCTTTCATTACTGTAGTTATAATGACTCCTTAAAAGCCTCCACATCCACTTTACTAATAGGTCATTAGGGCTATCATCAAAGGTTATATTTGGCATCACATGAAAACTGTTATTGATACGAAGCCCAGTTTTATTGCTTGGGATCATTCTGTTAATGAAACCTAAAAGAGAATAAAATTTTGTCACATTTATTCATTATTGTTGCTTTAGTTGTCGACTTATGTCCTCTTCTATACATTTATCCTCTAAGAATTCTACCTTCGCATTACATTCCACAAATTAGGATATCATCCCCACCATCTGGATGTGTGGCGGTCTTCCACATTGTGGTTTTCAAGGAGCTTTCTTCCATGTACTACAAAGCTGTGCTTCCTTGTGCGATGTTTCCGAGATGATACGACATGGGTACCTTAAAAAAAGCTCGTACACCTTCCTTAAAGGCCGCAAACGCTCCTGCGATTCTTCTGGTGTTGTAAGAAAATGTGGACTTATCACCAGGCCACCCGTACGATCGTTTATCCTCCTTTGAATATCAAGAGATACAGAGCATTACATACTTCCATTGCCTGTTCTCAATTAAATATAGATATTTTCAAAATAGTGATCGCAGTCTCTATATTGCTACACTAGAGGTTAACGAATTTCATATCTTCATTAATAATGATCTTACCAGCAACTGTGTTTAAGCTCGTTTGGTCATAGACAAGAAGGTTGTTGTTCACCAGCACTCACGTCCTTCAAACGCAACAGTTCAGTTCTGATGGCTAATGTGTAGACGAAATACAGATGTAGTCAAGCGCTCGAGCTCATGACGAGTCGAGAAAAACGACGTGTCGCGGCGAATGAGAACGAAGGCGATTGAAGACATTATTATAAAATTTATTAAACTTTTGGGAAAACGGTTATAACGCTAACATTGTGGGCCGCAGTTCTTTAGCTCCCATGGAACTTCCCACATAAACACCCCCTAACGACTAAAAACCTCCTCTATGTTGAAAACCCTGAAGGCCTTACCAGTGACATAGGACGTGGGCCGTGGAGGCCCACGAGATTTAAAACAGCAGTTGCGGGGCGTCTCTTAAAGGGACTCGAACCTCGGACCACCTATGTGCTTAGGGGTGGGAGAGACGAACAATTACAATCTTATATGATCTGATAGTCCGATGGACTTTTGATAAAGGAGATAACACACGAAATATTTGTGAAAGTGTATGTATGCTTGTAAGTATGTAAATAGAAGACCTTAAGATTTAAAATGTTGTAACTTTGTATTTCTTTGCTTAATTTTAATTTTATTAACAAAGTGAATAATGAAATAATAATAAAATTATCAAATATTCAAGTATCAACTATGCATTCACGAATCTATAAAAATAGCAAAATCTCAAGACAATCCTTATGGTCTGGTCAGTAATCACTTAATTCTCATGCGAGAGGACATAGTAACTCCTCCCCTTAACGGCCCTCCCTCCAGGTTAACACCATTACGGTAATTAGGATATGCTTGGGCATAATTGATGCAACCGTAAACTATGCCATTTCCTAAGGGTTGTACCGTCGGCATAATAATTAATGTGTTTCTAGAACAGATAGAGTAATTCTGTTTGTTGGCCTCGGTTTACGTTACTTCTAGCCTGCAATGGCCACAGTGTGGACTTTTGAATTGGATCCTGAGAGTATTTTATAGCAGTAAGTGATGGAAGGATCTGCCTATAACAATGACGATACGATCGGAGTCGTTACGGATCACGACATGAACTAAGGCGTAGCATAAGAATTATGATTATTTAGATTCATTAGCTATGTTATATATAATGTATGCGGTATTACCTCTCATATGGAACAATTAATATACGCGTAAATATATAAAATAAAAGTTATAGTTTATTGTTTATAATAATGTGAAAGCAGCTTGTATATCTATTGTATAATATGAATGTTGAGTGTTTGGTCTCTTTATTCCAGCTGATGTCTGAAAGTTCTTGACCGTTTTTGATGAGACTTTCAGTGGTAGCTAGCTCATGCTATGAGGAAGATGGTAGGTTAAGAGTGACACAGACGTTCACCCCGAGAAATCATCTTGTATGCAATATATTACATACCATAACCAGAGTAATTTAAACATACTTACAATTATGTAAATTTTTTATGAATAAAAAACTATTTGCATATTGTTTAGATTTACAAGAGCGACATCTCAAGTCAATTTCCTAATGTTGGGGTTGAGCAGTTTATCAAGTGTAAAGTAGATCCTGTAGATGAAACCACAGACTTTATGACGATACGCCACTCGAACGGTTAGCTCAGTTGGTTAGAGCACTGGCACCGAACGCCAGAGGTCGTGGGTTCGAGTCCCGCATCGTTCATAAAATTTTGTTTTTCAAATTTTATTTGTGTATTAATCCTAGAAGTGAGGGTTATCACTTTCAAAACATAACAAATTGTGAATAAAAAACTAAAAAAAAATATATTTCGTTTTACTAACCTCGCCTCGATGAAGTTTCTACTTCTGTCGTGAACATTCATGCTCTAAGAATAATATCACTGACATTTTGTACAAAGTCCGTATTTATAATGGATAAGTCCAATTATTTTCAAGTTGTCCCAAACATGTTCCCTGAAATATATACATTAAGATCCTTCCATTTGCGAACCCTTCCCAGATTTATTTTATGACATCTTCGGGGATTCCTCTCCTGTTTATTTCCAAGATGTTATTCATAATGTATTGTATATAATGAGATAACTTTTAATAAGTTAGGGAATAATTAATGCCTTTTGGTTAAGTTTGCTTTTGTCATTTAATTGTTTAATTAAGTTTGTCCCTTGAATGGGGATTTTACGTGGTAATAATATTTAAATACAATAAGTTATCATCATCATCACCAGTATCAGACGGAAGACGTCCAGTGTTGGACAAATGCCTCCCCCAATTATCTCCATGATGATCGGCCCTGTGCTGCCTTCATCCAACCTATTCCGGTGATCTTGACCAAGTCGTCGCTCCATCTTGTAGGGGGCTTACCAACACTGCGTCTTCTGGTACGTGGTCGCGATTCGAGGATTTTACTGCCCCAACGGCTATCTGTCCGTCGAGCTATGTGCCCTGCCCACTGCCACATCAGTTTCGCAACCATCTAGGCTATGTCGAATTATAGTTCTCCTACGAAACTCCGAGCATAGCCCTCTCCATTGCCCTCTGTGCGACAATGAGCTCATAAGGCTCATAGTTAGCGACCACGTCTGCGTACCGTGTGTCATCACTGGCAACACACATTGGTTGCAAATATAATATTAATTGTTACTAATTGTAAAAATAAAAATATGTTTTAATAAAATATGTATGAAGGTACGTAAGCGGAGGATTAAGATTTTTTTAAAAAGGATTTAAAAAATTAATAAACAAGTTTGGAATTGAAAATTATCTGATGTCCTATTCCAGTTCCGGTTCCCGTTTTCGCTACCATTTCCAAAATATTATATGAATCTTATTTCGAGTAAGATTGCTATGGCAAACTAAACCTAAAAATGCATAGGCTTGGACAGGACGCAGCTGAGAGCCCTCACGGGGTTCCTATCCGGCCATTGCAAGCTGAATGGGTCTCAGTGAATCAAACCTGTGCAGATTCTGCTGCGAAGCCACTGAGAGCCCTCACGGGGTTCCTATCCGGCCATTGCAAGCTGAATGGGTCTCAGTGAATCAAACCTGTGCAGATTCTGCTGCGAAGCCACTGAAGACCCCATACACATTCTTCTAGAATGCGAATGCCAGAATCGGGGTATCGGGGTAAAGTAGAGGACGTGCCCTGCCTGGACCCTCTGAGAATCCTACATAATATAATTTAAAACTCGGCACAGTAACACGTATCCTGCGTAGTAACCTCGATTCTCCTCCTTAACTTTTAAGTTTGAGAGCAGCCGCGCTAGCGCAAGAAGGGGGCACAATAGATCCTAGGATTTAAGTGCATTGAAATCCCCAAATCATAATAATATATAACTAAACCTACTACTGGAATTGTTATAGCTCATCGATGTGAATTTCAGTTTTTCACAAATCCTGAGGGAACTATGGATTTTTCCGGGATAAAAAGTTGCCTATGTCCTTTCTCAAGCTCTAGTCTATCGCAAATTTTCATCAAAATCGGTTAGATAGCTGAGTCGTAAAAGCGTAACAAACAAACTTACATTCACATTTATAGTATTAGTTGGGATGATATTATAATGATGCACCGGAAATCGATATTTTTAATTTTTTTAATTTTAGTATTTGGGACATTCACGAACTCATATTTAGTTGTAAAATATATAATTGATAACATTTTATATACTGGATGTTGTGAGTGAGCCAGTACTTATCAGTGGGAGGCTCCTTTGCAAAGGATGCCGGCTAGATTATTATACCACAAGAGCGACTATTTTTGCCGTGAAGCAGTCATGTGTAAACATTACTGTGCTTCGGTCTAAAGGGCGCCGTATCTAGTGAAATTACTGGGCAAATGAGACTTAACATCTTATGTCTCAACGTGACGAGTGCAATTGTAGTGCCGCTCAGAATTTTTGGGATTTTCAAGAATCATGAGCGGCACTCTATTGAAATGGGCAGGGCGTATGAATTACCATCAGCTGAACGTCCTGCTCGTCTCGTTCTGCTCGTCTCATCCCGCATTTTCATAAAAAAACAAGCCATGCTATATTTCGTTCATAGCGCATATCATCAGCTTATCGGTTGCACCAACATATTAAGCTTAGCAAATCGCCGGTAGTAAAAAAATATAACTGACGAATTAAAAAGGATTTTTAGAAATCCACATTAGTAAATTTCAATGCTATCCGTGGGAACTGAACCCACAGCCTGTTGCTTAAAAGGCATAAAAGGCATTTATTTTCTCAAAATTGATTCCTTTAGATTTCTTTTTGATGTCATTTCTGATATACTAGATACTACTACCGCAACTAGACACACTACAAATATACGTTCAATAGAAAAAGATCAAGACCCAAGTGTATCTCAATAAAAAATAGTCAAAGTATGGATACAAGTGCATCAAGTAAGTTTATATTAGTTTCAGACAAAATAAGCCAAGGTATTGGACCTTTATCAAATAATGCCCTTGCAAAGAATTGTGAGGTGATAAATAGTAGTAGGTATAAAGCAAGTGTGTGTGGGAGAGTCGGTCGCGGGAGACCTCGTAGAACATTCGTCGATCAAATTGGGGACGTTTTGAGAAAAGGAGAGGTCCGCAGCACCCGCAACCGGCGAGCATGTATGAAAAGAGTAATGAATGTAGAGGAAGCGCTCGAGGTTTGTAAGGATAGAAGCAAATGGCATTCTATTGTCTCTGCCTACCCCGACGGGAACAAGGCGTGAGTGTGTATGTATGTATAAGTAGGTCCTACTAAAGTAATGGGCTTCAAACTGGGCAAGTTTATCGCTTCGTTTCTTCTGTCTGAGTACGCAATTTTTTTCCAAAGCATAGATTTTATAGACATTAAAAATAATTCCCAAGGAATTGATAGTAAAAAAATTACTAATATGCTAAGGTTGTTCTATGCTTAGTAATAAAATTCAATACGAAAGAAATACCTCGAAAGTTCAAAGACTTAGAAACAAAAGTAAGGAATTTTCTGTAAATGCTAACTAAATAGATATTAGTGCATTCACTGAGTCGATGAAAGCAGAAATAGTGGTCAAAGTATCAAACCGGTTCAGTCGATGTCCCTACATTCCCCCACAACAATTGCACTACAATGCCCTCCCAACTTCACGAATAATGGAATAACAAGTCTGCTTCTAAGATATATATTGTACGGATTCGCTATAATTGTACAGTTGCGTGCGCTCTGGTCGGGCTAAGATTATCGTCAGATTAATGAAGGTTTATTCAAGCTTCCTGAACTTCGACGATTGTGAACTGATTTCAATCTTTTTTTTTTTAATAAAAATAAGAGACGAGACGAGCAGGACGTTCAGCTGATGGTGATTGATATGCCCTGTCCATTACAATGCAGTGCCGCTCATGATTCTTGTAAGACCCAAAAATTCTGAGCGGTACCTACTACAATTGCGCTCGTCACCTTGAGACATAAAGGCATAAAAGGCATTTATTTTCTCAAAATTAATTCCTTTAGAATTAGTTTTGATGTCATTTCTAATATACTAGCAACTACTACCGCTTCGGAAATATATGAAAAGGCATAAAAAGCCATAAAAGGCATTTATTTTCTCAAAATTGATTCCTTTAGAATTCTTTTTGATGTCATTTCTTATACTACTAGATACTACTACCGCTTCGGAAACAAATGGCGCTCTGAGAGAGAAGAAGCGGTGCAAGAATATGTCGCTCTGAGAAAGAAGAAGCAGCGCAAGAAAATCCTAACGATTATAGAAGGATAATTCCTTTACATCAAAACTTATTCTGGATTAGTAGATCATCATATTTTCCGATGTAGCAATATTATTATGACACTTCATGATTCGCCAACTTATTTTTTCCTCTGTTTTAAGGGAGAAATGGACAAAACGGAGTTTAACGTGTGCACTTCCATCAGTGAACTTTTAAAACCCTTTCTATACTGATGCAATATTAAAGAGAAGACTTTAAATCAAACGAGATATATCAGAATAGGTAATTAAGTTGAACAATGAAGGGAACGTAGGTTGGTTGCTTCCTAATAGTTCTGCACCGCTCTAGTGTATATGGAAAATACTAGGCACTTGCCATATATTTTTGCGAGATAAAAGCTATGTTGCGCTCCGTGTCAAAGTGGATGGAATGTGAAAATCATTTTGTCGTCATCAGCATTATTGCAGGTGCTAAAAATGACTTTGCAACAAAAAAATATTTAATGATTTAAGTTGATAATATTGGTGGTCATACCTCTACCAACGGAGTTATCATAACAGCATTGTCAGCCTTTGCTGTTCCAACAGGGGCAATTTTTCAAGTGGGGGTGGATAGCCAAATGGTAACTATAAGGAATAGCGAAAAGTACTACCGCTTCGGAAACAAATGGCGCTCTGAGAGAGAAGAAGCGGTGCAAGAATATGTCGCTCTGAGAAAGAAGAAGCAGCGCAAGAAACTCTCTCAGCATTCTTTTTAATGAAAGAATAAAAAGATATTAAGTCTCATTTGCCCAGTAATTTCACTAGCTACGGCGCCCTTTAGACCAAAACACAGTAATGTTATACGTTACTGCTTCACGGCAGGAATAGGCGCCGTTGTGGTACCTACCCAAAATCTAGCCGGCATCCTGTGCAAAGGAGCTTCCCATCCAACAGGGACTTCATTATAGTGTATGTAACACCTTTATACACTATTCATACTGTAATTTTTTTTTCTTTTTAGGGGGGAGGTGTAGTGTGTGTATAGGTGTATAAAGGTGTTACACACACTATGACAACTGACGTCATTATGACATCACTGGCGACAGCTTGTCCCAATTTCATCACTGTTATGTGCTTTAATAATATTCTCATAATTAATTGTAATAGATGATTATTTCGTATTTTTGCACGCTCCAACTTATATTTCCATTTCAGAGGATAAACTAGCTTTTTTTGTCTGATATCTGTCTTTTTTTCTTAGTAATCTAAGGATTGGTCTCCACTGCGCTCCAAGTAGATACCGCACTAATTAAGAACAATAGCTTTTTTACTACGGCAACGATTAGATATATTATTATTTACATTTAAAATACTATGTTACTTGTTATTAGTTTTTGGCCATTCTTTCGATTGGCATCATAAGAGTAGGGGTGTTTTTTTTTAAATTTAAGTCGGTTAGATTCCCAGACGAGGCAAGTAATTTTTAGAAAATCTTTGAATGCAGAATTACTAACTTTTAAAAATAACATAAAGTCTTCTTTCAGTAAAATAGCCTATCTTCGATATTTAAGGCACTTTCCCTTCATGTCCCATAAGTTTGGGACACCCTGTATACGATTGTTTATTTTACGCTCAGTTTTCAGTAGTCCACACTTTTGCCATCAGTGACATAGGCATGCGATATAAAAATTCTGCGTATTGAGAAACACCAATCTAGTGTCTCTTGTTTAGATCAAAAACGCTTTTCATATTTTAGTGCAACAACCACCCAGCAAGGATAGAGCATTTTAAATGCAACTGGTTCGAAAAAGACAACATTTTCCATAACTAATTTCCAGAAGCACTAACTACTAATGCAAAAAATCTAAAAAATACAGTATCCCTTTGGTATAAAGCTCAATTTTCAGCAGTAGACTAAGTGGACATTCGTTTTCGGATTGAACCATAACGAGCATCACACTTTTATCTGTTGATAGAGCGGAAAGGAAATATGTATCCAGAAAGGTGCGAAAGAAACAGAGAGATCTGACATTTATATTCTGGATACGTGTAAGTTTCAGGCATCGGTCGCCGTGAAACTCGTAAATGGGAAAAAAGCAACAACGGGGATCTCAACCGCCTCTAGTGATGGGAAACAAACAACCGACAAAATGCCCTATTTACATAATCGATAATTTCAATTATTCGATAAAAATAATTCATTATTGATTTTTGTATTATATGTGAATTTTCAATTAAAGTCATAAATAAGTCTTGAGGGATTTCTTTATTAAAATAAAAGACTAAAAGTAACAAATTTTAAAAAGAGATATGAGAAATAAATGAAATAGAATTGTAGTTAAACACATAGTTTACTAGACAATAAGGTTGTTAAAACTATCATGCTTTTGAACATTGGGCGGCTAAAGTGAAGATCATAACGTTTGCCACAATTCCAAAAATTCGGGGAAATCCTCTAATCCTGTTAATATTATTACTATTAACCTTGTATAATTATGATATATGATAAATGAATCTAATGTATTATGTAATAAAGGCCAATCTAAAATTATTGATTTGTCACAAGTTGATAAAGTCATTATCATCAAAAGTTAATTAATAAGTCACATCACGTCTTGGCATGTGAGATGTCGATTGCTTACAATATTTCTTGTGTACTAAATTTGCAGGTGTGGTACGTAATAGTATGACGTCTAATGATCTTATTTTACAGATATTAATCTATATCCATACATAAATATAATGAACCTAATTGTACTATTTCGAGTTTGAAATAACAGTTTAGAGGTTGTGGAAGATAGACCATATAGAAAGGGTTGGTGATATAACATTAATTTCAAATATCAATGCATTAAATTTGGATGGAAGTGATAAAAAAGGTCAACTTAGGCGTTCATTCTACAACTGAATCGGAATTTAATAGGAACATATAAAACCACAAAAATTGAGGTGATTAAAAGGCGTGGTAAATGCCAGGACTGTCGCAAATTCGTAATCTCCGCCAACCTCTCCGGGGATATGTTGAATCCATGTAAATTACTCTGTGTTACATGGTATTTTAAGCTATTCTTCTGTAACTATTATATTGATTTTTGATATTATCCAGAATAGACGAAAAACAGACTATAAATATCAGCTCGACATGCTTATATTCCAGCTTAGATCAAGTTGTTTTATTCATTGATTTTATGCGGCATAAAGTTATAATTGTATATAGTATTAATGAATATTTTAAATAAGTTTTTGCATGCATTTAATTTCAGCTGGATAGAGGATACATTGTAATATTTAAGCTGGCCATACCCACTTGCAAAGCAAAATAAAGAATTTTATTTCATTACACTTCAAGGGATTATTAGGATTCAATAAATCAATCAAAAAATAAATCAATTAAACTTTACGATTAATTAAATCCTAACGATTATAGAAGGATAATTCCTTTACATCAAATCTTATTCTGGATTAGTAGATCATCTAATTTTCCGATGTAGCAAGATTATTATGACACTGCATGATTCGCCAACTTATTTTTTCCTCTGTTGGGAAAAATGGACAAGTCGGAGTTTAACGTGTGCACTTCCATGAGTGAACTTTTAGAACCCTTTCTATACTGATGCAATAATAAAGACAAGACTTTAAATCAAACGAGATATATCAGAATAAGTAATTAAGTTCAACAATGAAGGGAACGTAGGTTGGTTGCTTCCTAATAGTTCTGCACCGCTCTAGTGTATATGGAAAATACTAGGCACTTGCCATATATTTTTGCGAGTTAAAAGCTATGTTGCGCTCCGTGTCAAAGTGATGGACTGTGAAAGTCATTTTGTCGTCATCAGCATTATTGCAGATGCTAAGAAATGACTTTGCAACAAAACAATATTTAATGATTTAAGTTGATAATATTGGTGGTCATACCTCTACCAACGGAGTTATCATAACAGCATTGTCAGCCTTTACTGTTCCAACAGGGGCAATTTTTCAAGTGGGGGTGGATAGCCAAATGGTAACTATAAGGAATAGCGAAAAGTACTTAGAGGATTTTCGGGGAAAATTTGGATAGGAATTAAAACTGCATCAATGATCATTTAACCAACCTGCATAATTACATCATTCGATAGTATCGCTAATAAGGAACTAATTCTGGGATGTAATGAGAAACTTCAGTAAAATGTTGGATTTTACTGCTTCTAATTTTAAAGTATTCACAGCTGTACCTTGTTCGAAATGATGGTCAGTAGTTTAACTAACCCACACCCGCAACCTTCACAACATTCGAAATTGTATCTTAGTTTAAAGTGTACTGTTTTTAGAGACTGTTACTGAAACTTATGCATCATTAAGACTAGCATAACTGCGATGCCTCTCAAAATTTAGTGTTACTTTTTGTAAACTACATAATAATGGGTAGGGCGTATCATTTACCATCAGATACGTCTTGCTCGCTTCGTCGCGGGTCCGAAACTTTTTTAAGAATTTTTCGCTATTCCTCATTCTTTCGCATTTGCCCATCCACACCAACTTGACCTAATAGAGCAAAGAATGTTTCATGATTTAACTCAATCAAAAACCCTGCCCAGCCAAAACACTTTGAGAGAATACAAAATTATTGCAATGGTATAAAATATTTTGATTAAAGTCAATCGTGTTACATAATATAATATGTATAATTATAATACTATAAAACAGAAATTGACATGCTCGTACTAAAATAAAATTCAGAAATCTTTAAATCACAGTGTTAAAAAACTCAACTCAGTGTTACGGAAAGTATGAGAGTGATATTGAGTGAAGAGTGAATGCAGGAAACATGGTGAATGGAGCTTTGCACTCCTTTATGAGCAGGCTGAAGGTGTCTAATAAGGCTCGTTTGGCTGTGCATGGGGTGGTGTTGGTTCCAACACTCATATACGGAAGTGAAGGTTAGGTATGGCAGAAGTAACATGAAAGCAGAATAAATGCAGTTGAGATGAGAGCGTTGAGAAGTATGATAGGAGTTAAACTGAGTGACAGGATAAGAAATAGTGAGATAATGAAACTTTGTGGTCTGAAAGAAGATGTTGTACCAAAAATTGAGAAAGGTATGCTGAGATGGTTTGGACATGTTGAGAGAATGAATGAAGAACGATTGACGAAGAAAATGTATAAGGCCAGTGTGAATGAAAGTCTTGGAAGGGGTAGACCTAGGCGGACTTATCTTTTCAAATCAGGGGCGTCTTGAAAAAGGCCATGTCAAGAGTACCCTAAACCGAAGAGCATGTATGAGAGGAATAATGAAAGTGGACGAAGCGAAACAAGTTTGTAAGGATCGTAGCAAGTGGAAAGATGTGGTCTCTGCCTACCCCCACGGGAAAGAGGCGTGATTTTATGTATGTATGTAAAAAACTCCTTTAAGTACTTTTCGCTATTTCTTATAGTTGACTGATGTGGCCATCCACGCCTACTCAAAAAATTGCCCCTGTATATTCATTGTTGGAACAGTAAAGGCTGACAAAGCTTTTATGATCTCCGTACTACACGAAACAGAAATAGGTCTAAACGTTTATTTATGCCCATATATTCTACCTTTAACTTTAATATGCTTAAAAGATTTTCTTTTACTTTTTAAAAGAACTTGTAATAATAAATAATAGACTATATATATATGCAATATATAATAAATATGATATGCCAGATGAATATATGTATATATAATCACAAAGTAAAAAAATCACCGAAAACATAACAATATAGAATGTTAAATAAAGGCTGTAATGTTAAATTATACACAAATTTTTCTTTACATAGGTATTATTTCATAAAAAAATATGTGTTTAATTTTTTTTGTAACAAGCTTATCGACACATTAAACGGATGCTTGTCCCTTCCCTAGCCACTCGTCATCAGGGCACAAGGCACGTTGATATTTTCCACGTAGATTTCACTCCGTAAAACCTTTGCCGTTTATTTTTATATACATTTTCGGTTGGCACATCTCTTTTTATTCACGACCTCTTCAATATTATGCGCGAACTTTATCCGTCTCTGATATTTTATAAAATTCTCTTTGATTTAAACATTTTAAGTAAGTGTAGACAAAAATTATGATATACAGCCGATCCGCCCATATTGGGGAAGATCCACTTTGCGATGTCGCGTTGAAGCACAATAGACACTGTCGACTGTGGTAGAAGTATTAAAACTAGTTCCGGTAGTGATTCAAGAAACCATGAGTTGTGGTGATCACTTATTTTATGGAAAACGTCTGATTTCAATGGAAATTCGCCTCAGTGGGGCTATAACGAATCTTCTTCTCAACCTCTTAATATAGAACTACAATCAATAGGGTAGTGCTAAACTGGCAAATAGTCTAATTTTCATCATTTACTTTATAAATTTATCCCTATCGTCCCTATATTAAAGATATATATACCCGCTAACATTATTTGACTGACATTTAATAACAAGGTATGTAAAAATATCTATATCACAGCTTTTCTTCCCATTCCTCACGAGGTCATTACTGTCGCTATGGGAGTTCATACACACACAATACATGACACCGACTTCAATGACGGAGAACTCTTTAGTGATGTCACTAGAAACTGGCGACACATTACATGTAGGCTTTAGACTAGGTTGAGGTTCATGTCTAGAGACGCCTCTGGGCCAATCGCCTAATACAAGCATTTGCCACTAATGCGCAAAAAAACTACCTAAAGCATCTTTGGGAGGCTTCTTTGCACAACAACACCTTTTTTTGCAGCGAAACAACATTTATGGAAAAGGAGGACAAATGAGTGTACGGTTCACCTGGTGTAAAGTGATCACCGCCGGCCACATTCTCTTGCAACACCAGAGGAAATACAGGAGCGTTGCCGGCCTTTAAGGAAGGTGTACGTGCTTTTCTTGAAGGTACCAATGTCGTATCGTCCCGGAAACACCGCACAAGGAAGCTCATTCCACAGGTTTGTAGTATTTATTAAATTGAAATGAAATGAAAATTAATTTATTTTGGAAGAAAAACTGACACATTCACACAAAAAAGGTAATGAAAATAAAATATATGCTTAATGTTAATACTTCACTTGATACAAAAGAAAAAAACAACAATACTAAATGGACTGGAGTTCTGTTCTTCCAAAACTGGAGTCCACTCAGTTAGAGTTGGGTCCATACATTCATAATGAGTTCAACACTGGCTTTCCGTGACCCCATAGTGTCACGTTTGGAGCTGAAGTTACATATTTTAAAAGTTAATATAATTAGTTGTGGCACTAAAACATTAGTGAGCTTAGCATCTGTCTCAAAGTGAGGGGCCCAGTTGAGATGCCGCTGAGCAAAACTGCTTAGTAATGATCAGGACGTGTCCACTTAGCCAGAGGTGGACGTCTAACTTGTCTCTCATATTTTTGTATAAAATAATAGTGTCATCGAATCCAACTCGGATGGGCAGCGTTCGGGAAGTTCCGAAAAATTTCTAGTCCCAAATACCAGTGTCTGAAGACGAAGGTTTTAACCAGTGTGTGTTGCCAGTGATGACTTATGGTGCGCAGACGTGGTCGCTAACTATGGGTCTGATGAAAAAGCTCATGGTCGCTGAGAGGACAATGGAGATATAGTAAGCTCGGAGTTTCCCTGCGAGATCGAATCAGAACAGATTTGTAGGAGAACCAAAGTCACCGACATAACCAAAATGATTGCGAAATTGAAGTGGCAGTGGGCAGGGCATATAGGTCGACGGACAGATGGCCATTGAGGCAGTAAAGTCCTCGAATGGCGACCACTGCGGCAGACGCAGTGTTGGTAGATGATGGACCCCCGATTTGGTCAAGATCGCCGGAACCCGTTGGATGAAGGCAGCGCAGGACCGAACGTCGTGGAGATCTTTGGGGTAGGCCTATGTCCAGCAGTGTACGTCTTCCGGCTGATGGCGTTGATGAATAATGTCAGAGGAGTTAAAGAAGATTTACCACAACTCAAAGAATCTGAAGCATTCTGGATGGCAAACGAGCTAACGGTACTTGACAATCCGAAAGAACTTACCTTAGCATGGTGTATTAATATGTATATACAAAACAAATGTTTACACCATAGCTCGTAACACAATTACGAAACGACCTTTGAAAGTACAACACACGCTCAATAAACCCTCTATGGCCATTGTACGGAAACTGTTAAACAATACGAGGTTTCACAACGTTGATGCTTACTCAAGTTGTTATATAAAATGATGCACTGATTTCGGCAACAACGCGCTGCACATAATTGTTACATAATGTGAAAGCTCTTTAGAATAAGTAATATGGCGTTATGTAAGTGTCAGTTGCTCGGGCAAATGGTTGTGTTGTCTACGTAATGTTTCATAATATTATAGTTTATGTTTGTCAACTGCCTACAATATTTTTAGGCAGTTAGAGGCTCTTTTGCACAGGATGCCGGCTAGATTATGGGTACTACAATGGTGCCTATTTCTGTTGTGCAGCAGTTATGTGTAAACATTACTCTGTTTCGGCCTGAAGGGCGCCGTAGCTAGGGAAATTACTGGGCAAATGAGACTTAACAACTTATGTATCAAGTTGATAAGTGCAATTGTAGTGCCGCTATGAATTTTTGGGCTTTCCAAGAATCCTGAGCGGTACTGCATTGTAATGGGCAGGGCGTATCTATTACCATAAGCTGAACGTCCTGCTCGTCTAGTCCCGT
The DNA here is from genome assembly GCF_905404315.1 of Leptidea sinapis. Lineage (NCBI taxonomy): Eukaryota > Metazoa > Arthropoda > Insecta > Lepidoptera > Pieridae > Leptidea > Leptidea sinapis. Next base: position 5,506,852 of record NC_066276.1, read on the forward strand.
ATTTTCATAAAAAAAAAAAGAATTTGATTTGAAAAATCTCCATATTTCTAATCAATATAATTCAAATTTTACATATGAATATTTGGAAATTCTTGGTTATTTTTGCTTGGTTAATATCATGCATCTACAACTAATAACAACTGCGCTAAACGTATTACAGTTTGCTAGATTACTATCATCACCTCTGACAACCTTATGACGTCGTCATGCTAAATAGTATAATTTTCCAAAAGTTATATAAGGTATTGTTTTATAAAACAGTAATATCTATGCGTAAGATAGAAAATCGTGTGACAATGCGTTATAAAACACTAAGAAGTTACTAACTAAATTATAATAACAGATAATATAAAAGCCTGTTTGTTTAAGGTTAAGCGCAGAGTGAAATGAAGGCGGCTCGGGCGGTACGGGCGGTCGGAGGCGCGGGCTCTCGACGTTTATCGACGCGCCTCGGTATGTAAGATTAAGTGCTATCTATATAGAGCTGTTAATTTGTTTTTAAATTAGGTGATATTTTTTATACATTATACTTATAATGATATTTTCATAACATTTGACTCACATCCTAAGCAGGATTATCAGGACACCTAAAATGGCGACACGAATATGATGTAAAAGGACACTGAGCCTTTTACTTGAAAGATGTTTTTATTCTGTTTTGATATTGAAAAAAACTACAAGTTAAAAAGTAGAGTATAATTCTTAAATAGGGAGATTTCGATGTAAAAACCATAGTTCTATAATTATTTAAAATTTCCCAGTGTCCTTTATTTTGCTACAGAATAACTTTATAAAACAACATTCAACAGTTTATTGCTAACGGATGCACAATCAAATAAATTTTTGCATTTTAAACTATATATACATTTCCATTTTAACGGCTAAATATTAAAGTTATTAATATTTATATGTTTCCAATATTCAAAATTCACCCCAATGTCCTTGCTGCTAAACTCTTAAATTGATTAAAACCTTCAAATCCCTACTAATATTATAAATGTGAATGTAAGTTTTTTGGTTACGCTTTCACGCCTAAACCATCGGACTATTTTGATAAAATTTTGTACAGAGATAGACTAGAGCTTGGAAATGGATATAGGCTACGCCTTATTGCAAAAAATAAAATGAAATTGGGGATGGCAGTTTGTATGGAAATTCGTCATTATCGAAGATAAAACGATGAAACTTTGTATAAAGGCATTTATTTTCAAAAAAATTATTCTTTTAGATGTCTTTTCTTATATACTAGATACTACTTTTATATTTAGGCACTTGATACGAAATAATTTATAAACTTTCTCCGAGCATTTTTGAAACTTGGACTTACATGGGAATGAAATAGGAGATTAAAGTTCACAGGGAAATACTATTAAAGAGCCTGTCTGCAATGACAATAGATATGCTCTAATAATATGAAATGAGCTGCCAGCGGAAAGAGCGGTTTGTATGTGTATTATTTGAAAAGTATCTTTGAATAATAAAAATTAAATTGCCCAAAGTAACAATTCAACACGGAAGAAGTCACAGGTAAAAGCTAATTAATCAAAAAATCTGCGTATACTCATACAAATTGAAATACTAAATTAACACAAAAAATACTTAAGTACCATATTTGTTGTAGGCGCTAAGTACTCTTGTCACTTTCAGTAAAGTGAAGTATGTGTTTTCTAATTTATAATTACATGAGCCACTCTAGTGATATATCGCAAGATATATGGACAGATCTCAGTCCGATAGTGAACGAGATGTCGACTGCAGTGTCGCAGCCTCCCCGCCAGAGTCATTGAACGTCCTGACTTGCTTACACTAACTCTAATAAAACAAAGATATCATGTGCAAAGAGCATGCTAATAATTCTAGGTGCTATCTATAAACGAGTTTAATAAGTTCCATTATGTTTGCAGACTGCCTGACAAATACTTTGAATGACGTGCCAATGCTATAGAAATGTTTAATAACAGGATTGACTGCTTCTTTAGAATCGTTGTGATTCGAAACTCATCATCATGTTCATCATCAGCCGGAAGACGTCCACTGGAGCATAAAGGCCTCCCCCAAACATCTCCAAAGCGATCGGTCCTGCGCTGCCCTCATCACCGTATCGATTTGAACCTCGATGAAACGAAAAAGCGAGACGATCTCGATAGTATTATTAGAAAAAAGTTTGCAAGTTGTGATAGATATAATTGTTGTTTTAAAATGGTTGTAGGAAAATAGTACCATGACAAAATTATGGAAACACAACTTAACTAGAGCCTGTTGTGGTGCAATGAAAACCAACATTAACTTTGCAATAATTACTTGAGAAATTGCGGTTGTGGTTAATTGACAAACGCTTCTTATGTTACGACTTTAATTGCATTAGAGTTTATTAATATAAACTAGAACAAATAGTGGTCATTAAATATGTTAAGAGTACAGATTATTGAGTTAGTTTGAGTGTCGATTTTTAAGTTACCGTTGTACCTAAACGTATGCAAATGCCGGAATAAATAATGTAAGTTAAGCAAATAATTTTGTACAAATAAAATTTAAAACTAGTTAAAAAACAAAACTATTCTTAACTTACCTCCTCGTGTCCTCCCGCCTTATCGCGTTGCGCGTGCGACACAAGCACATCTCACCTACAACTATGGGTATATATAGTTACAAATCTACCGTGGCTGAAACCGACTTGATTGAGAACCTCCTCCTTTTTTGAAGTCGGTTAAAATTCGATCATCTTTTACTGTCCCCTTGTCCTAGCTCGTTACCTTGTTAGTTTGTTTGTTTATTTGTGAATTTTCGCGTGGCAACTACTCAACCGATCATCATAAAATAGAACAGTTTTTATTACGACATTTATAAAGACATCCCAAAAAGCAATACTCGTATAATTGAAATTAGTTCTAGCTTGTTCCTACTACAGTTTAAAACTACATTGAGATCCTTTAACAAAGGTTTGTTGACAAAGTGGGAGATTTTGGGAGTTATCTATGAGGGAATCAAGGACCCGGTCGTCGTCACAGCTACTAAAAATATTCAACGCGAGATAAAACAGTATCCGGGCATTGTGAGTCAGATGTCGCATAAGGCGGTCTGTACAAGATAATTTCACCTGACCTCTGCCGGTTCATTGACTGCAAGCGCGGCCTGCATAGTGCTGTACGCATGTCTAGCTTACGATACCGGACAAGGGATGTGCTCAAGCGATTTATTAACATATGACTTCTTAATAAGAAATTCCGACAAGTCATGGTGCTTTATTATAATAGTATAATAATATTAACACTTTTACACAAATTATCTTGTCCCAAACTAGGCATAGCCTGTGCTATGAGAAGGTGTAAGACAATGATATATTTAATAAAATATACTTAATTAAACATACATAAATACATATAAACATCCATGACTCGGAAACAAACCTCCATACTCACCATAAAAACGTTTGCACCGGCCGGGACCTCTAGCTCAGTAGGCTGGGTCACTAATCACGGGGCTATATGGGTCGTCATTATCAACGAGGGATTGTTAAATAAATAAATGAAATGTCAAGGTGGTTTTTGCTCTTGATCGCTGCAGTTGGATCGTTAATTTAATTAACTATTGTTATTTTACTAATATAATTAATAACTATTATTTTGTTTTGTACTATATTCATAAATAAGTACCGTCATCTTTTTTTTTATTTTAAAGCGATACCTGTTGAGGAATTTGATCAAATATATGGATACACGTAGGTACTTTGTTTTTGATTTGTAATTAAGGATAGTTTAATCATGGTTCGAATATAATCGAAGAACCCAGTATTACACAAATAATATTTAAAAACAAAATTTATGAACGATACGTCACTCGAAATGGTTGGCTCAGTTGGAAGAGTGCTTTAATAAAACTCGTAAAACATAACAAATAACACACAAATTAAATCTGAAAACAATATTTATGAACGATGCCGGACTCGAACGTGTGACCTCTCGCGTTCCGCGTGAGCGCTCTTCCACTGAGCCAACCGTTCGAGTGACGTAACGTTCATAAATCTCAATATGTCTAGTGCAACTCTCAGGTTGTGGCTTCATCTACATGAATAAAATTTTGAAAAACAAAATTTTATGAACGATGCGGGACTCGAACCCACGACCTCCGGCGTTCCGTGCCGGTACTCTAAGCAACTGAACTAACCGTTCGAGTGACGTATCGTTATGAAATCTTCATGATTCATCATACTACATCATCTACTTTACAGTTGATAACCTGCTCAACCACAATGCTTAGGAAATTGACTTCAGATGTTGCTCTTCTAAATCTAAACAGTTTGTTATTTTTTAAAGTGATAACCCTCATTTAGGTCTGGCATTAAATACACAAATTAAATTAAAAAACAAAATTTACGCAATATGCGGGACTTGACTGGTAGGCTCAGTTGGAAGAGCGCTTGCTTTTGTATTTCAATATATAAATCAGATAGCATTTATATATGACCCTCGCGAATCTTAACTTGTGGTTCGACCTCCGTTTGTCCTTTCATTCCGAAAAAACCAATATTATTTTAACTATGACAAAAGCTTATGACTTGAACCAAACTAGAGTTAGCCGAGAGCCTACTGTGTATAAAGTGTTTCGATGTATAAAGTAGATGTAGAAACAAGGAAGAAATTTATCTGGGCGCGTGGGTGCGACCTACGGTGCGGCCATTCCGTTGAATGTTGGGAACCATGGAATATTAATTGAGCAATGGACGACGACTGGTATGACTCACTATTGATCTAGATATCTTCGGTCATTGGCATACTTACACCAAACAAAACACGTGCTCTGGCTCTGATATTAATTGCATATTATTAAATAGATCACATGGCGTAATGCCAACTAAGGACGAAACAATTAAAAAACCAAGCCTTTTAATAGGACTTGAAGTCACCGTGTGTGTAGTAATGAACTAATATTTATTTCAATTAATTATTGATCATTTTTATCTGACTGTTTATTTACACATATACATATGTATGTACGTGTGTATATTAGAATGATTTTGTTTCAATCATTTGTGTAGGTATTGATCTCTAACAGTCAAGAAAACGGGGTCGTAACATAACCCCAAAACTTCTTAAAAAAACAAACTTAAACTTATGACTCCCAACTTTATAAATAAAAGAACACGACTTTTTTTTGGTGTACGAGACTTCCACTAAAACCAGCCATTCGCGTTTATTTACACGAAATATTGTATTAATTAATTAACAAATTAAATAAAATTTATTTGACTTTAACTTTAAAGGTTTTAAAGTTAAAAGGTAAGGTATTTAGGTGTTTAAATAATATAAATTATTTCATAAAAGCTATAAAGAATTGAAAGTATAAATATTAATTATCGTATATTGGATGCAACAACGTTTAGAGATTTAATTAATTGTTTGTGTAAGGTTGCTTCGTGAACATGATGGTCGTGATTACTATCACAATTAGTAATTGCATAACAGGTCAAGATTGCACCACAAGCAGCACCCGTTCACGAGTTGACGCATGGCTCAGCTATCGTTATCTTCGCATTTAAGGGAAGGAGACGACCCTGCACATGACGCCGCCGCAAGCAATGCCATTCAGTGAGCATGAGGAACTATGTTGTAGTATGCATGCGTAGGTATGCACGCATGATAACTAAAAAATACAAAATTAATGATCACAAAGCAAGCCCCTTTTCTTTTGTTTTTTTTTTATGGAATAGGAGGACAAATGAGCGTACGGGTCACCTGTTGTTAAGTGATCACCGCCACCCACATTCTCTTACAACACTAGAGGAATCACAAGAGCGTTGCCGGCCTTTACGAAGGGCAGCCCGAGCGAGAGTGCTCGGGGAGGGATTCTCCGGCTCTGGTAGGGCCGGTACCTTCCTGGGGTAATTTCCTTTTTCGGACCGCTCTCATATGTTGGGGGGAGGGGGGGAGGGAGGGATGGCCTCCGGTCCTCGACACTAACCTATGCGACACATAGCGGCACTAGCTTTATTTTGGTATCTTTACTGTTGGTCTGTAACATAGACACAGACAATGCTCATAAAACTGGCTAAGCTTTTGTTTTGAATGAATATAGAGGTCACATATTACCAAAACAGAACAATGAATATATTGAATTTGTTGCCTAGGTTTCACTTGAAAACAAAGTAGGTATTACTGCTATAGTCGATACATTTAATAAGAGTGGATATAACTATGCAGACGTTTCTCCTGAAAGTAGCTCTACATTAGTTAGAATCGTGCCTACTGCAAACCGGACACTGCCTAACTGCTTGCCTCTAGCTGCCCATAGACTTAACACTAAATAGACTCGACTAGTGTATCCAATTATAATTAAAACATTGTGTTGACACTAACAATTATTTTACAGATAGATGATATAAATTTAACTGAAAGTCAAAAAGAATAATATTAAAAGAATCAATGAGAATATAACTCAATTCTATTTAAAAAGTCAAATTCAATAAATATAATATAATAAAATCAAAGTCAAATTCAAATAAGCTTTATTTAATTAGGATTAAACTAAGCGTTTTTCAATCGTAACTATACATATGTTAATAAATATTAAGACATGATAGATTAGCCATACTACTGACACGAGATCCTCCTGAGCACACTAATAATATTTTATACTAATATTATAACCTCAAAAACTATTCAATCGATTTCAAAATTATTTAAGTGAAACTTCTTTAGCGCCGTTGTGATTTAAAAGTCAAAAAAAGAGACAGACACGTAAATTCATAAGATTTAACGTGGGAGAAAATGAGATAAGAAGTATTAAACAGTGTTTTGGTACCAGGCGATCATAGTTGAAGAAGAGATTGTCTTATGTATGACGCGAGTATACCTTGATATATTCTGACGTCATGCACACGATGTATTACTTCATAGGCACCAGGAGAACATAAATATTGTAGCGGTGATAGTAATGTCTTTCATAGTGTTTGAAATCCTGTGTCATCCTAGCAACATGTACCAGGAGTTCATATGTAGCTTAGAGGTTCATACACAATGCAGGTTTCACTTCTGACATGTACGCACGCAATTTTTTTTTATTGTTTGTCCTTACGTAAATTGCAATAATATACAAAAAGGTAAATATAGCAGCCAATCATACACTTTGCTATTTAAAGACCCAGGTAAGATTAAAAAACACTTTCATATTTTATTTCGAAATGTATATGTTAGTATGTTTTGATGACTACACATTCAGCTGGTTCAAATGTATACTGTGATTGTGAATCAAAGCATTGCAAATTATATATTCTGTCAAGTGACAGCTGGTTTTGAATTACACATAATGATGTCCAATTAGCGAAGTTCTTGTGCGGCAGCTCTGTGATAACATTCCTTACATCGCGTATTTTGGAGTCTAATTGGTACCTTTAATAAAGTCAGAGGGAATGAGCCTGTTGATTGTTTTTACGAAGTAAACAATAGTTTAATACTATTTTAAATATATCAATAGTGATCACATTTTTATCTATACCATGTCCTCCTGTCAACTTCTAAGATATTATATAATTTCAAGTGAATTATAAAAGCCCTTAAAATTACTTATTTTCAAATATTTTCGGATTAAAGTAATATTTAAAATTTAATTTTAGAAATTTTTGTATATTTTACCTTCGAGTAACTGGAAGTAATCAATAGTGGGTTCAACAAATTGTTATTTGTTTTTAAATGATAACCCTCACTTCTGGGATTAATTACACAAATTAAATTTAAAAACAAAATTTACGATGGGTTCGTGTCTCGCATCGGTCATCCTCAGAGTTGAACAAGACATAATATCAAGATCTATGAACATGACGTCATTCGAACGGTTGGCTCACTGGAAGAGTGCTCGTACGGAACGCGAGAGGTCGTGAGTACGCGTCCGGCATCGTTCATAAATTTATTTTTCAAATAAAAATTTTGTTAATAGTGGGTTATTCTTAAATATTTTGATTGTGTATCTGTCTATATGTTGCTAGGTCCTGACATCATTTGTGTGTTGTGTCTCTGTGGTAAGTTTACGAGCGATGTCCTATCGTGCACAGCGAGTGCACCGAACATTCTGGATTCTCGACGTTGGGATATTCTCACAACTATTTAGCTATAAGTATCTGTTTCACTTTATTCAACGTTATGTGAAAGTTTAAAACGGATGGTTCTAATTTGATTACTTTTAGAGTCTCTTATTTGAAAATTAATAGGGATTGAATATTTTTACGGGTCTTAAGAATTTTATGTTATATCGAATGTCCAATACATTATTATTACTTCTAGATTGCCGCTATTATATCAATACTAAATAGATGTAGTAGTTGTTTGTGTTTTTCATCTGTATAATTTTTAGATACACAAGTTTAAAGATCTGACGTTGTATAACGAAAATGTTCAAAATTCAAGAAATTATAAAAAAAACTAATAAGCTTCATAAAGTGCTGTTAAACCTCAGAATCACGCCAACAGCCTTCATCATTTGGAGCTAACTATCTCGGTTCACGTGCGCACACCAATCCCAAACAAATATAATTCGTATCAAACTCAGTGGCGCTATCCGTTTCGTCGCCCGCCGAATATAGCCTAAAGTACCTATTTACGAACTAATTTACGATTTTTTTTTCACTTTTAAAACGTTCACTTTTTAGAGGAATAAAATAGCTATTCTCTCTTTTTAGAGCGATAAAAATATCACCACTAGTTTAGAAGCACTAGCAAATTTAAAGTTGAAGACAGCTTCATTTCAATAATTTTTATTATATCGTATTTTACGTTTTACAACATTTTTAAACGTTCGGATTGGAGATAACATATCCGTCCCTAACACATATTTTTTTTAAATCTCTCAGCTAAGTCATTGCAGAGCATTAGGCCCTCAAAGATCAGGTCACAATACCAGGAGCCTTAATTAATTTGGACAACATTTTTTGAATTATGACGCATTAGGTGATAGTTGCTTATGCTACACTACAAAAGTCATATTAATCCTAGATACATTATGGAAGCATGCTTATAATGTTTGAAAATCTCAAATACAGGGCACTATGGCATCACAAGTACAACTTACATTAAGGATTGGTCTCCGCTGCGCTCCAACTAGATACCGCAGGCGTAGTCGCAAAGTGCGGCAACTAATACTACGCCCAAGTGGGCGTACTCGAGCCAGTCTCGAACTAAGTGTGACGTTGACTTGTCACATGTTGTGTTAAACTTTGCTAATAATTGAATCTAAAATGCCGGGTTACGTAGTAAAATAATATTACAAGAAATAAGAAAGACACTGGGATCACATATCTTCAGTACGTATTTTGTATTTAGTTACAAAATTTGAAAGATGCCACGCATACAAGCATCTAACAGTTGCCGTAATAAAAAAGCTATTGTTCTTAGGTAGTGCGCTATCTATTTGGAGAGCAATCCTTAATCTGAGACAGTAAATAAACAAAAGTTAAATATGTCTAAACAAAGAAAATAACAAAATCCAGGTTAAAATACTAGCTCTTGATAATAAAAATTAGAATACAATATATGCATCCAGTTTAGATAGATACCAAATCAAAAGTAAAGGTACCATCAATTGAAACGGCCATTATCGTCACAATTAATTAAATTAACACATAGAAACCCAATCAAAGATTACCTTTGACATCTCAACAATAAGTAACAGTACAAATTAGCTTGATAAACATTTATAGCGATCTAATAAAGACATTAATTATTCGAATACTAATTTATTACGACCGATCTTGGCATATTGTACGAATTAAATAGTTACGTAGATTAAGACAGGTATATTACGCTGTAGGTGGTCTAATAAAATTGGCTTATAAAGTAACAACTATTAGTATTTGTGGCTTTTATTTTACATATATCACATAAACGGCACATTTTAGTAACGATTTTGTGTAAAAAATCGTTCCATATATTAATTTTTATTAAATCTAAAATATAAAATTCTCATATCGCGGTGTTTGTAGTTAAACTCCTTCGAAACGGCTTGACTCGATTCTCATGAAATTTTGAGTGCATATTGGGTAGGTCTGAGAATCGGACAACATCTATTTTTCATCCCCCTAAATGTAAAGGGTGGTCCACGTCAAATTGTTTTGTTTTTTTTTACATTTTTTTAAATTTGTTGGATTATGAGTCAGCATTAAAAAATACATACAAGTTCAAATTTTCACTCATCTACGATCAACAGTTACTTTTGTATCCCGATTTTAATATCGGCAGTACAACGTTTGCTGGGTCAGCTAGTCTTAATTTATATATATAAATTACGTGATACGCTGTTTGTCTACGATGGACTCCTAAACTAATGAACGGATTTTAATGGGGATTACTCCATGGAGTGCAGTTTGGTCCAACATGAGAGATAGGATAGTTTTTATTTCGATTTGGGGGCCATAATTATTTTTATTTTCAATATTTGTTTTGTATGGACATATTTTCTATGAGAGAATTTAGTGATGCACGGTTTGACAGATCCGCTGTGAAACAATTTCATTATAACAACAGAGAGCATTTTTTACGAAATAATTTTTGATGTTTTGAAATATTATTGGCAAATTCCTATAAAACAGTATTTTTTTTTATTATGTTCAGAACAACGTCTGCCCCGACGGCAGCTAGTAAAATATAGGAATGTATTTATTGCTTACCAGCTGACTCGACAGATGATGTAAGTATTCGGGAATGATGTAGTCTAAAGCCATCGGAAATGTGTAAACAAAGTTAATGAGCTAAATATGAAACAAATACGTATTTCTGGATGATAAATATCGTTTTTGTTTTAACATCTTTGACATTACCGCTTTATAATTGTCATTTTTTTAAAGTTTAAAATGGATATAGTATGACTTAAAATGGATAGACATATGCCATCGCGAACTTTTACGTAGATCTATTTAAGATACACAATTCCACTACAAATTATTTTGTTTTATCTCAAAGGGCTTAGACAGCGTTTTCGTTGAAAGCTCCCATACTGGGTTTTTTTTCCGACATCTCCAACAAATATAATTAATATATACAAATTTAAACAAAAACTAAACAAATTATATACTCAAACCTTCCTCGAGAACCACGCTATCCATTGGTGTAAACAGTATGAAAATCAGTGCAGAAGTTTTTGAGTTTGTCGCGAACAGACAGACAGACAGACGCGGTGAAGGGTTTTGATTTGTAATATGTAGTGATGTTACGAGTATTTGGTGTGATTAATTTATTCTTAAAAACAATTATGTGTTATATATTACCTACAATCAAGGATCACACGCTTGTCTATAGAAATTTAATTTTTTCGTGAAGTTACTCTCTATTTCAATGAGAGTTCAGCTTAAATTAAATCTAAGCTGGAGCTAAATTAAATTGTGGTACATTGCAAGTTGTTAAAATTTAACCCCCTTATTCATAATGGTCCGCTAACTTAAAACAGTTGCTTGTGTTTTTTCTCATTCTGACTTAGGTCAATAGAAGAAGACAGAGTGAGAATTAGCAATGCTTTAAGTTAGCAGACTATTATGATTGGGGGTAAAAGTTTAACGATTTAAGCGTCACATAAATCTGGTTTAATTTATTTTTAATCGACTTCAAAAAGGGAAGTTTCTGTTTTGTTTGTTACCTCAGAAATTTCGATTTTGAGTCGACGTAGATGAGATGTGCTTGATTCGTACGCGCGACGTGAGGAGGCGAGAAGCAAGAGCCTTGCCTCTCGCCTCCGTGGCGGGAGTACACCGATTCCAAAAATAACAATAATCGTAACTAGAATTAGACTAATTAATTAGATTGTATAAAAATACGCAATTGTTATTATACTTTTTAGTGCATATTATATCTATTGTTTTGGCATACTTAGTGGTTTGGAGTAGGTTATTTTTTGTTAACAACGTAAACAACCTTAATTGTTTTAATAAAAAGATTTTATAAGTAAACCTCTGTTTCATTTTATCTTGTGAAGTAAAAATGACCCTCGCTATAAAACTGGTTCATTATCTGTAACGAACGAAAATTTTTGTTGCAGTATAACTACAACAAAATTTTAATATTATGATTATATAACAACATAATAGGCAAACACCTAATTTAATTTAGTAGTGGTTTGGTGATTTCATTTAAAATGAAGTTTTTTATGGAAAATCGAAGTACCTAATAGCAATGTATGTTGGGGACGTCTAACATACCATTGATATGCAGAAGGAACAGTTTAGGAGATAACACACAGACTTGGGGCACTTGGGTAGCGTTCACGGGCTTCGGGTTCGAGCAATAACCATCGACAACGACTTGTATGCTACGCCCAGTGAGGAAGCTGGGGGTTTACTTGCATTTAGTCACGGAAATTTAAATTAAGGATAGTTTTAAGAGTAACGCCTTGTGCCATACACTTCTTTATTGCTTGTTTATTAAAACCATTTTTCCATCCATTTTACTTTAATTAGGGTTACATTTTTCTTTTCTCTTTTCCTTTTCTCAATATATATTCCGGCAAATGTTTTTTTAATTTTCAAAATTGGGTTATCATTCTTTCTATCTTAAGTAACTGTATTCCCTCTTTCCTCCCCTCTGTTATATTTCATTGTTGTTCAGGAGATACCTATAATAGGTTCTCAGTGGAATTTCAGAATATAAGCCCCATGAATTGAGTACTGCCCCTAAGTATTGCCAATTCTTCTCTCATTCTTCTTTTTTATTTCTCTTTTAGTGATTCTTACTGACCTAAAGCGTCATTATAAATATTAGTATTGTACCTACTTAGGCGAAGGCCTGGTGTTTAATTGGTGGTAAATACAGGTGTCAATGAATGTGAAACAGATACGTCATTAATTAATGATTAATTGCACTTGAATTGTCAATAATAAATAACAATTACAGATTTCAACCCGAGAAATCAAATAAATCAAATTTATTTAAATGTTGTTGTTAACACATTAATAATTATTTATAGGTTGACGGCACCTGAATACTTTGAGTGGCTCGCTCTTATCAGTCGCACTTGCGCACTAAGACCGTTCACCTCTACCAACTTAAATTAAATCACTACAAATAAACAACTATCCCAAATTGTTCGTGATACATTGCTGCTTTACATACAAATCGTCTCATTAACAAACATTTAATTAAAATATTAGGAGTTGAACAAAAATTCGCTTCGTTTATTTCGAAAACAAAAACTATCTAATTAAGGCTTAATTATATACTCATTAGTTGTGCCGTAATAATTATAAAAATGGTAACAGTAAGTTAAAATGATAAGATAAGATTCGATGGAAGGCGTACAACATTCCCGGTCATTGCAGTGTTTGATATTGGGTACGACTAATTGCCCGATAAGTCGTCGATTCGCGTCTCGTTTTAATAAGGTGCTGTGCACGTAAGTGTGGATGCCGATGGAATGCCACGGTCATGCGCGTCTGTGTGCGTTAGATATCGATGTGTGCAGATGACGTCTGCCGCACGTTTAACTGTCCAGCATAACATGAGCTTTCCACCTCCCCTCGTATTCGCTGTAATTGGACATAGTAGGGGTAAAGTGATGATTTATCGTGTGTCACGTTTCCCTGGTTTCGATGTACTGTAAGTGCTCGTCGTTGCCATGTTAGGTGTACGTATGTGTGTAACCTCGATCCGGACACACAAAGACATATTCATTGTCGGTACAAGCGCGCAGTAAGCGAATATCATTATCCTAATGAATATCTGCAGAACTAACAGTACCGTTATCTATTATTATAAATATTAGATTTGTGTTACATTAGTTACAAGAAAATAAATATAAAGATGATCATACATTTTTATGCTGAGTTCATTAAGGACCGATCCCAATATACTATCTACAGATAGAGATAAATTACTACCTTCTAGTGTCAGTCTATGTCAATAATCTGAAGCTGTCCCAATATACCCGATAAGTAATTCTTATCGCCTTATATTGGGAGGCGTGAATTGAAATTTCCAAACAAACTTCTATCGCTGGTAAGCTATTATACGTCGTCCCATTGACAGACAGTGTGTACGCATAAGGTGAGTTATCGTCGATAAGTTTATTGGGACAGAAAAGTCAACGATAGTTACGATTTTTATCTCAAGTAAGAGACTGAATATTGGGAACGGCCTTCAATGACAGCTCATTGATGCTGAGTAATTACTGCCTTTAAACACCAGAGAAAAGTCATAATTTACAAAAATAATTCCAATAACGATTAGAATTGTGTTTATTTAAGTTAAAGCTTAGCGAATTTAAGTAATTATTGATTCCTGATAATAACGTCTAATACAATATATATATTATCATATAGACATATTTCACATAATTACCGACTTACTTATAAAGCAGCGACTTAACCTTAAAATGTTCCGTAAATGATGTTTGATGTTAGCAAAAGGGATTTTTGGAACTTTGATCCCAAAGAGTATAAAATATAGGATGTACGGTTGCACGGAAGTCCATTATTTACAATGAAATAAACAGAAAATTAAACTTACATATATATTTTGTACATTTATATTTTTCCGAAATATTAACCCTAAAATGGCAAATTAGGGGTTGAAACTCTAAACGCCAATTAATTAAATTTTATATTTTAGTTGGTTAATACTGAAGAAATAAGCCAATAATAAATGAAAAAAAAAAAAGTAATTATGATCACAAATACCAGAGTTAATAAGTGATAAGTGGAATCCGTTACAATATATTACCCTGATATATATGACTAGCTGACCCGGCAAACGTTGTTTTGCCATATAATGTATAATTCACGCGATAGTTTTATAAGTAATAAAATATTGCCTATAGCCTGTACATCATTCTGTTCTATTGTCAATAGTTTTTGCAGCGCACGCAAAAATAGGTTTTCGATTTTACACCTTGTGTTACAAAATAGCAATATTATTACGGATCCCTAATTTTGAAAAAAAAACATAGCCTTCCTCGATAAATGGACTACCCAACACTGAAAGAATCATTCAAATCGGACCAGTAGTACCAGAGATTAGCGCGTTCAAACAAACAAACAAACAAACAAACACTGCAGCTTTATATATTAAATATAGATTCACTTATATTTTTTCGAAACATTAACCCTAAAATGTATTAAATTCTATATTTTAGTTGGTCAATACTAAAGAAATAATCCACATTGAAGCGCTTATTACAAAATTAATATAAAACTAAAAAAAAAACTAATTATGATCGCAAATACCAGAGTTAATTAGTGATAAGTGGAATCCGTTACAATATATTGCCCTGATATAGTGCATATCGTATACGCAAACTTTCCCA
Source organism: Leptidea sinapis (assembly GCF_905404315.1). Lineage (NCBI taxonomy): Eukaryota > Metazoa > Arthropoda > Insecta > Lepidoptera > Pieridae > Leptidea > Leptidea sinapis. The sequence continues at coordinate 5,522,122 of NC_066276.1, forward strand.
CGCCATCTGTTTGTGTGCAACACCTCCCCCCCCACCCTCCCACCAGACTTACCTCCACCTCCCCCTTTCCGCGCAGCGCCTGACCCGAGTCTGTACTTACTACGAGTGTAGCATTCAAAGTGTTAAGCTGCATTCACACGTTTATTGATAATCTTTTATCAATCTTTTATAAAAAAATATTTATTGTATGGTGAAAATTTTATGTAGGTATGTCGAGATGTATAGAGCGAACTTTGACTACTCAGAGTTTACTTACGTAGAACTTACCGATGCCGGCTAGATTATGGGTACCACAACGGCGTCTATATCTGCTGTGAAGCAGTAATGTGTAAGCATTACTGTGTTTCGGTCTGAAGGACGCCGTAGCTAGTGAAATTACTGGCCAAATGAGACTTAACATCTTATGTCTCAAGGTGACGAACGCAGTTGTAGTGCCGCTCAGAAGTTTTGGGTCTTTCAAGAATCCTGATTGGCACTCCATTGTAATGAGCAGGGCGTATATTGATACGAGAGGAGCAGGACGATTTTGCTTTGGGTTTTCTTACCTTAAGCTAAGTATGATTTTAGATGTCAATTGATTATAAAATCATAGTAAAGTCTGAGCAAAGTCTAAATACGCTCTGTAGATGTCAGACTTAGGTACAAAATAGATTGACAAATTCTCAGAGATAAAACAGAATAATTTAGCACCACTTCTATAGCGCTCTGGTATCATACTCATATCGGGAACTCAGAAAAAATATAAGTCTCAAAAATAAATGGATAAACAACAGAATAAAATTACGCAAAAAGGCTTGGCAAAAGAAAAATATAAACGGATCTGTTTGCTAATAATGATTATTAGCAAACAGATCTGTTCATATTTTTTCTTTATTTAAGAGGGGGCAAAGAAGAGGATCAGTGTATGGAGAGAGGTGAGATATTCGCCCATGGACATCTGTAACACCAGGTGTCAAGAGATGCGTTGCCGGCCTTTCAGGTGGGAGTATGCTCTTTTCTCGAAGGTCCCTAAATCGTATCAGTTCGGAAAAACCGCAGCCGGTAAAGTGGCTGTGTGAGGCAAAAAATTCAAAATGATTCTTATTCTTAAGTAAAACTATGGCTTTCTTGTGAGAAAAAGGTAACCTAGCTACGCTCGATTCCTCAAGGCCATTAGCTCGGTCCCTAGCCTTAAATGCCGGCAAGTCTCCTGTGAAGCCACTGGTATCTGTCACTCAACATCAGATAAGCTATAAGCTTATTTTTCTGTTCCCTTTTCTTAAAAAAAAACACTTCAAAATAGGCGTTCCATATTAAAAGCCATGTAATTATTAGGTGTTGCAAGTAAGCAGGATAAGTTTATCATGAACCAAACAATTAGCACCACATGTCTACAAAATGTAATGAGAGTTATAATTCAATACAATTGAATAATAATTATTATATTACACATTTTTTGAAGCGAAACCTTCTTTAGCGACGTTGAGAACTTTCTTGGGGTGGGTATAAAATGCTAAGCTCGCATCAGGACACGTGACCTGATCGAAAATTCGTAAGACGGAAGATATATATTGTCATTTTTGTATACGATAGCGTAATAAATGAATATAGTATTAAACATAAAGAAAATTAATATTATATGATAAACAAAGAAATTCGTGCGAAATTATTCCCTAACCATTCCAAAATATTCAAAAAAGCACAACGTTAATGTTTAAGTTTACACTTCTGCCGGCGCTCCCGGAGTGCAACCCGTTTTTTTTATTTCCGAACGAATACAATATTAACTTACTGTAATTTTGTCTTGTTAAGTCTTTAACTAATTAATTAATTAACAAATAATCTAATTAGTTAAAAAAATAGAAAACATTTACCACTAGCTGTGTTTAAGTAAATCTTGGCCTACCTCCAATTTATAGTTCCATATTGTGGAACAGTTCACCATATACGATAAAAATAAACCGATTCATCAATATAAAAATAAAATTAATTTGAGGGGGAACGACTGGGGTCGTGTTCGGTGTATTTTCGGCGTCTACTTACGCGTCAACAATTATTCGGGAATTTCGAAAGATCACCCTGGGACGGAGGTCATTGGCTCGCCTGACTCATTCTTTTGTTTTAGTTTCATCGCTGCATTATTGAAGTGAAACTTCTTTATCGACGTATCAGAGAAATTTTATAGCAAATCGTCACAATTTTCGGTTACGCGCCATTTTTTTTTATCCAAGATGGCCGCCGCGCAAAATTATGATTTCAACATTATGGATACTGTATCCGAGGTTCTCGAGGTTGCAAGGAACGAATTTGGGATCATTTTTGAAATCCAAGATGGCCGCCGCGCAAAATTATGATTTCAACAATATGGACATCGCATCTCGATTCTCGCATCGAAGATCGCATTCTCGAGGGTTCAGCGCGGCCTCGAAAACGTACAACATCTTCCCCACTAGACTTGTATCGTGCAGGTTTAGCTTGCGGATGCGAGTAAGTAGAACATCTTCACTCCTAGCGTTTAATCGTGCCAGTTTAGCGCGTGGCCGCGAGTTAGTAGAACATCCAATAATTACTAATATTTACAAAAAACATTTGGTTTAGAGAACAGATTAGGATAATTAATAAAAACGAGAATTAAAAAGTTAGTTTTCCAAAGAAGTTTCACTTCTGACATGGGTACTTTGTACACACAACATTATTTTTCAGTTAATAAAAGACTCAATATATACATTCATTTCTAGAATACTCCAAGTACAAGTCAAGTAAAAGTGGACGTAGCTTAAATCCAAGCTGTCGCCAAAATCAGTACATTAAAAAATCTTGAAGACTTAATTCATGGCTCATGTTTTTGTGTTTCTTCTGGTATTATTAGACAATGTTTTTATTTTAGATCATTTATACGTCTAGATAGACTATGACAGATGTGAAAATGTTGAAGAAATTGAGTTTAGGACTCTAAATAGAGGCTCTAGTTAGAGCAACTCACGCACACTAACACAAAGTGTCACACAAATCGCGAGTGTAAGACGTAGCTTGTCACGCACACTGAACTATTATTTCTTGCCTGTTTTTATCGTTTGTCTAACACCTATCTAAACTAAATTATAATTATGTGTATACATGTATGTTTAAGTAAGAATATTGTATTAAATATATCGTTGTCTTGCACCCATACTACATCCCTAGTTTGGGGCAAAATAACTTGTGTTAACAGCAAACGTTGAAAAAAAAAATTGCCGATATTAAAATCGCGATACAAAAGTAACTGTTGATCGAAGATGGGTGAAAATTTGAAGTTGTATGTATTTTTTAATGCTGACTCATAATCAAAAAATTTAAAAAAAAAATGTCAAAAAATTTAAAAAAAAATTCGTGTGGACCACCCTTAACATTTAGGGTGATGAAAAATAGATGTTGTCCGATTCTCAGACCTACCCAATATGCACTCAAAAATTCATCAGAATCGGTCAAGCCGTTTCGGAGGAGTTCAATGTTTAACACCATGACACGAGAATTTTATATATTAGACGAGAATTTTATATATTAGATTATTACTTATGTGTGGTTTTATATTTAAAAAAATATAATGTGTCGTTTACTGTCGGGTTCAAAACGCCTGCCTCAGGTAAAACGAACGAATGATACCTTAATATCAGAATCTAAGGCAATGAATACTAAAATGCAGTATTGGAAGACGAATTCTAGTGAAGACGTAACATCGATCGTTCGTAACAACGCCACGAGTAATACCGATGTTGCTAATTATAGGTACTATTGCGGTTATAATAAGATCCTTCCAACTTCTCAGAAACGAGGCCGCCTGCTTTATTAATATTTATCCGATACGCCGAAGCTACGTCCCAACTCCGAAGCTAACTGACGCAGTCAAAGAAAACACGCCAGAAATAAAGTCGTAAAATACCGGAACGATTTAAATCGATGTTCTCGCTGGGTACTCGTTTAAAATCGAGTATTATAATACGCGGTACTTATCGCTTACGCAACACGAAAATATGAGAATTTTGATGATCATTTGTAATTATTATTACACCTTTTTTATCACGTTATTACCTTAATTTATTGTGACGTGTGATATCTTAGATTAAGGATTGATATTCGCTGCGTCTTAGATGCTTGTGTGTACCTTTCGAATTTTGTAACATACGCTTCGTGTTATTTTACATTGAAATTAACAAAATACAAAATACTTACTGATGACAATATGTGATCCCAGTGTCTTTCTTATTTCTTGTAGTATTATTTTTACCATGTTTTACTACGCAACCCGGCATTTTTGTAGGCTAGTTTCAATTAGGTATTAGCAAAGTTTAACAGAACATGTGGCACGTCAACGTCACACATTGTTCGAGATTGGCTCGAGTACGCCCACTTGGGTGTAGTATTAGTTGCCGCACTTTGCGACTACGCCGACTATCTAGTTGGAGCGCAGCGTAGACTAATCCTTAATCTAAGTATAATATTTTTAATGTTATTCTGTGAAATATTATGTCAAATCACTATCGTAAATTGGATAATTAAATACCGGTATGTACTTAAGACTTACTTCTATTTTAATTATTTAATTAATCTAATGTATGTATATAAATTTATTTGTGTATATTTATATACTCTGGTTAGGTTTTCCTTGGCCGCTTTCCCTCAGGTGACTCGATTTTGCCCGTAGGAGCGTCACATCGCCAAGCGTGACAGCGGAGTCTTAATTGATACCCACAAAGTTATTTTGTGGGTAGTTTAAAAAATATAGCCCTTATAGGACAACAGCATGGGAAGATGTTAAGAAGATTTTAATCAGTCACCAGCTTAGTAATATATTTGTAAAATTTACCATGAGGTAAATTTTAATTATTTTTTTACTATGATTACTTAATTATGAAATTAAGAGGCTTGTGCTTTCATTTATTGTGCCTCAATTATATAATAGATAAACCTCTGTCTTTACACATTCAATTTAAAGATTGATAAATAACGTAAAAAGCAGAGGATTGTTTTTATAAAGAAAATAAGGGAAGAGACGAGCAGGACATTCAGCTCAGATGGAAATTGATATGCCCTACCCAAAAGAATGCAGTGCCGCTCAGGATTCTTGAAAAACTCAATAATTCTGAGCAGCACTACAATTGCGCTCGTCACATTGAGACATAAGATATTAAGTCTCATTTGCCCAGTAATTTCACTAGCTACGGCGCCTTCAGACCGAAACATAGTAATGTTTACACATTACTGTTTCACGGCAGAAATAGGTGACGTTGTGGTACCCATAATCTAACCAGCATCCTGTGAAAAGGAGCCTCCCACTGGAAAAGATAACAAATTAATTAAAAAGATAAATTATCATTGAAGCGAGTGAGTGGAGGTATATAAAATAGCGTTTATTAGAACGTTGGCTGTCTGCAAACCAACCCCTTGTCTGCTTCTGCCGATTAGGTGGGGAGGTGTAAATACTACATTTGCTTTCAAGATCCTTCGTAATGCAACTACGATACGTTTTACACAAAATAAAGTAGCTCTTATTGTTCGATTTTAAGATTAGGATAAAAATATTATTTTACTAGCTGACCCGACAGACGCTGTTTTGTACATAATAAATAAAATACTGTTTTTTATAAATTTTTTAATAATATTTCATAACATCAAGAATTATTTCGTAAAATATGCTCCCTGTTGTTGTAATGAAAGTGTTCCACAGCAGAACTGTCAAACTCTCTCTCTCATAGAAAATATGTCCATACAAAGTAAATATTGTTAATAAAAATAATCATGGGTTCCAAATCGAAATAAAAACTATCCTATCTCTCAAGTTAGACTAAATTACACTCCATGAAGTAATTCCCATTAAAATCCATTCTTTAGTTTAGGAATTCACTGGAAACAAACATCGGGACACTGAATTTGTATATTATATATACTACCAGTCGCGGCGAACTTCGTTCCGCCTAACAGTCGATTCTTTAATTAAACGTAGCCTAAGTTACTCCTTATAACATCCGCTACCTGCCAATAAAAGTCCGATCTAAATTGGTCCAGCCATTTCAGAGATTAGCCAGAACAAACAGACAGACAGACAGAAATTTAAGAAAATGTTATTTTGGTGTATGTACCGTATATATACATGTGGTAAAAAACGGTTATTTCAGTATTACAAACAGACACTTCAATTTTATATATATGTATAGATTAAGATTTATCTCCGCTGGAACCTCTTTAATATGCTGCTTCTACAAAGGATTTAATGGAAAAATACTGAGAAAAATTTAGTATTCCTCCTCACATAGTTATGCAAAACGCTGAATATTTACAATTAACATATCGATTTGACAGGATAATGTTGTTTTGATCGATCGATATTATGTATTCTTAGCTTCTTAGGAAGCGTTTGCGCACGCATATCGCACACTATAACTATTTATTCAAAATACCACAGTAATCATTTTTAAATTGTTAACACGAACTCCTCTGGCGAAAATTCCAAATTTAGCCCTCAGTCTTAGATCGTAATAACCAAGAAGTTGTTTCGATTATTACCTAATGATTCGTTCGCGTTTTGAACTAACCTTGACGTGTTTCAAGTTTTCCAAAGTTTGTTTTATATTTATAGTTTAATCCAGACCTAATCAGAGCCCTACAATAGCGACATAGATATGTTATGCAACAATAATAATTTGTTGATTGTAAAAGAGATGAGATTCTTACTTTTTACCTTACTTGTGGGAGGCTCCTTTGTACAGGATGCCGGCTAGCTTATGGGTACCACAACGGCGCCTATTTCTGCCGTTGAGTAGTAATGTGTAAGCATTACTGCGTTTCGATCTGAAGGGTGCCGTAGCTAGTGAAATTGCTGGGCAAATAAGACTTAACATCTTATGTCTCAAGTTGATAAGCGCAGTTGTAGTGCCGCTCAAAATTATTGGGTTTTACAAGAATTCTGAGCGGCACTGCATTTTGATGGGCAGGGTGTATCAATTGCCATCAGCTGAACGTTCTGCTCGTCTCGTCCCTTTTCGTAATAAAAAACTTTTCACTAAACAGAAGCTTTTAAAACTACTGTTGTACTGTAATGAATGTTTTTAAAAACTAGGTGCCCGCGAAGCCCACTCGGACGCTTTAAAACAGCAAAAATATTCATAAAAAATTGGATAAAACTAATCATAAGTGCTTGCATCTTGTCCGGACATACATTAAAACAAATAGACCAAAGTTCTATAAAGTAATTTTTTGGATTCGATATTATTCGTAGAACACGTAGTAAGTATTTAAAAAGTACACTTTACTTACAGTTTTTACTATGTTGCGATTTATTTACCTATGGTTAAAGATGATTAACAAATGTTATTGAATTTTTTTGCTAAACGCGGTTTAGAACGGAATGCCACCAATATAAATGATTTACCACTGATTAATGATATATAATGGAGAAGGCAATCCTCGGAGTTTTTTTGCGAGATCGAATCAGAAAGGAGGAGATCCGTAGGAGAACCAAAGTCATCGAAATAGCTCAACTGATGGGCAGTGGGCGGGGCACATAGCTCGACGGACAGATGGCCGTTGGGGCAGTAAAGTCCTCGAATGGCGACCACGTTGATTGACAAGATTGACCTAAGATTTGGTCAAGATCGCTGAAATCGGTTGGATGAGGGCAGCACAGGACTGATTTTCATGACGATCTTTGTGGGAAGGTTTTGTCCAGCAGTGGACGTCTTCCGGCTGAAATGGGGTTAAGATTTGTTATACAACATCTCCTGGTCAGGTTATATCTTCAGCTCTCCTGTCGTAATATATTGAACATGAAAATTTCTATAAACTTTGTACAACCGTAATTCTAAAGAGTAATCTTTTAAAACTGTATTGTTTTTGCATTTATTTAAAGTTGTACAAAGGTGTGGCCGTCAGCGTAGCGCAACTAATCATATTTAATAGTTGCTATATTGAGAGTATCGTAAAACGTTTTCATTAAAAATTTTCCACGTTTTATTATTCATCTGTTGTTATATAGTTCTTGAGGCCGTTTTCAATTAGATAAAATTATACTGTATGTATGAAATTATATCAGGTTAAATGTTTCTTTTATGGTGTGTTAATTCGATGTTAAGTCGATGTATGCGTTTATACATTTTTGAAGAAAAACTCTTCTTTAGCGGTTTTGAGCACTTTTCTTCGGATGGGTATAAAATGTTAAACTTTCGTCAGGACACGTGATCTGATCGAAAATTTGTGAGACATTCGTTTAAATTATAGATGAAAGAGTATTTTCTGAGTGATTAACTTTTTAATGATGCGCAGCCAAGACTATTTCTGCGATCTAAGCATCTTCTTCCGGCAACTTTTCCCATCATAATGAGTTTTAGGAGTTCGTACCTCTCGTGCCAAAGCACGTGTCCCAAATATGAGACTTTCCTCATCTTGATTGACGCGGCGCAGAACTTCCACATTCGTGACCCTGTGGTCCAACTAATGGCCAACATACTTTATTACGTGTTAGAGAGAAACTAAATATTAAATATAAAATAGATAAAATTCGCAGCTAATGATCCAATAAATAAATTTATTACCTGTTTTTTTTGCAGTATTTTAAATTGCCCCATTAAAGCTGATCAAATGTAATCTCAACTTTATTTAAATATCCACGTTTATATTTGGAGGATGCAACAAGGAAAGTAGGACAGTGTGGAATCCAAAGCAGCAAATCCCCAGTTAAATTAGGTGCTTTGGACTTATTTTCCACCGCCTTTCAGATATATACATCCTTCGAGCACTTCGAGATCAAAATGTTTACAGAAAGTCCAGGGCCAGTATTCTAGAATGGAATTAAAGTCCTGTTTTGTGAGTAATACTCCTAAATTTCATTTGAGAAACTTTGACAACAATTTGTTATATATCATGGAGATTTTTCTATTTTCGGATTGGATATTTATGTTTTATTAATAGTTTTATATCAATACTCGAAGTTAAATTCATAACATTGGTATTAAATACATAATGGAGGAGGAGAGGTTCTAAAATTGCAACTAACATTGGCATTTCATATCTTGAATACGTATATTTCCTGATGAGAATCGAACCCGCAAGCCGAACCTATATCACCGTCAAATATGTGTTGCCTTTTATGTTCTAGAACCTAGAGTATTATTTAACTGATTGTTCGAAAATTTCCTGTCACAACGTATCAACGAAATTTTATTCTAATCACTATCCTTTACTTTGACATTGTCAGTAATCTATATATATAAATTTATTGCTGTTCCTTAGTCTCGCTAAAACTCGAGAACGGCTGGGCCGATTTGGCTAATTTAGGTCTTGTATTATTTGTGGAAGTCCAGAGAAGGTTTAAAAGGTGAATAAATTGGAAAATGCTGCTAAATTAAATAAAAACAACAAATTTGATTTTCCTTTGGTGTGTCCATACATAATTTCTATGATAGAATTTATTGACGCACGTTTTGACAGTTCTGCTGTGAAACAATTTCATTACAATAACAGGGTGCATATTTTACGAAATAATTCTTGATGTTATGAAATATTATTGACAAATTAATAAAAAAAAAAAATATTTATTATATACAGAACAACGTCTGTCGGGTCAACTAGTATTAATATAAAATTATAATTAAACGTAACTAAAATAAAGTAACGAATTTTTTTTAAGTTTTAATGAATGAAATTGTTACCATTAGTCAACTATTATAAATAGAGCCATGCCAAGAGTTTTTTTTTGGATTGTAGCAGAACTTCGATTATCTGTATAACTTTATTCATACATAAAGGATAAGCCTACATTTTTTCTTCTTACATAAATATTTAAATAGTTTTTAGGATATATAGCCTTTCCACTAAAAATTTTCTTATTGATGGTGAAAATCGCATTTAAATCGTGATTGGTAAAACGTGGTTTTTAGCGTGGTTAACGATATCATTTGAAACGTTAAACAATTTTAAAATACACTATAGTTTAAACCATGTTAGAAGTTGAAGAAATGGCGATGAATTAGATTAAATAATAAGACTATACTATATTCTTCATCACGGGTCTGAAGCGGTTTCACTGAAAATTAACCCAAAGGTGAAGAACACTGGCGTATTAGTTCTGATGATCACTTTTTTTTTATGGAATAGGAGGACAAACGAGCGTACGGGTCACCTGTTGTTAAGTGATCACCGCCGCCCATACTCTCTTGCAACACCAGAGGAATCACAGGAGCGTTGCCGGCCTTTAAGGAAGGTGTACGCGCTTTTTTTGAAGGTACCCATGTCGTATCGTCCCGGAAACACCGCACAAGGAAGTTCATTCCACAGCTTTGAAGTACGTGGAAGAAAGCTGCTTGAAAACCGCACTGTGGAGGACCGCCATGCATCCAGATGGTGGGGATGATATCCTAACTTGTGGCTTGCCGTGCGAAGGTGGAAATCAGCGGCAGGGATCACGTTAAACAGCTCTTCGGAACCCTCGTGATAAATGCGGTAGAGGACACACAATGAAGCGACATCTCTACGAAACGCCAAGTGATCCAGCCGTTCACAGAGCACTGGGTCCCCGACAATTCGGGCTGATCTACGTTGCGTGCGGTTAAATGAATGGAGCTGATACTAGGGTGCGCCAGACCAGAAATGACAGCAATACTCCATGTGTGGACGGACCTGCGCTTTGTAGAGCGCAAGAATGTGGGCCGGCTTGAAGTATTGCCGTGCTCTATTGATGCCACCCAGCTTCTTCGAAGCCAATTTGACTTTGCCCTATAGATGGCCACGAAATTGGCAATCGCTCAAGATTTCAAGACCCAGTATTCCGATACTAGGCGAGGCTTTAAAGGAAGTGTTGTCGAAGAGCGGTGATACGACAAATTTTTTGGTAAAAGCGCAAACTTGAGTCTTCTGGGGGTTCAATTGGACAAGATTCAATTTACCCCATTCCGCGACCTTCTCAAGAGAGGACTCGATAAAAGACACAAGTTTCTCCCGGCACTGCTCGGCGATTTCCCGAGAGAGACCAGCATGGCTCGTGTATACGGCATAGCAATGTATGTTGGAGGTGTCCAACATATCATTGATTGCAGAAGAAACAGCGTGGGAGATAGCACACAGCCGTGGGGCACTCCAGCATTCACGGGCTTCGGGTTCGAGCATTATCCGTCAACAACCTGTATGCTGTGCCCAGTGAGGAAGCTGGAGGTCCACTTGCACAAGCTCTCGGGAAGCCCAAATGATGGAAGTTTTGAGAAGAGCGCCCTGTGCCATACACGATCAAAGGCCTTCGCTATATCCAGGCTAACTGCCAGGCCCCCCTTGCTTTCAATAGCCGCCGCCCATCTATGTGTTAGGTATACCAGAAGATCACCTGCCGACCGACCATGGCGTAGGCCGTACTGTCGGTCGTTGATCAACTAGTGACTCTCTAGGTATACCAAGAGCTGGCGGTTTATTATTGTCTCCATTATTTTGGAGAGCAGGGAGGTAATAGCAATAGGCCTGTAGTTTGCCGGATCCGACCTGTCTCCTTTTTATATTTTTTTTTATAAAATATCGATGCCCTGTAGCATCACATCGGCTACTGCAACGGCGCAAGCAGTAGGATCATCCAAAGGGAAACAAACCTTGCCCCATGGGTAGGATGCAAAAACGGAACGCATCCTATCCCAATCTGCTGACTTGTAGTGCCAAACGCGGCGGGTCGCTGGTGGTATGCGACGTTGGCGTCGGATAGGCACTACACTCCTGATCAGGCAATGGTCGGACGTTCCGAGAGAGGCGTCGACAAAGACCTGGTAACCATCGTGATGTGTAGTCAGTACAATATCTAATAAGGACGGCATGTGGCTATCCACAACCGGGAGCCGCGTTGGGACAGACCATACGCCAATGCAAAATTATGCACTGATCGCCCTGCGTAGTCTGTGGTACGTGATCCAAGCCATTCGGCATTGTGCCCTTTGAAATCACCCAAGACTACGATTTCAGCGGAGGGGATCTGTGCAAGCACGTCGTCAATTGCCGCTTGAACGCAACCCATTGAACGCAGAAATGATCGGTTTCTGCGTTACCACTATGGGACCTGTAGACACACGCATAGATGCGGACGCGGTCCTCTAAATCTACGCGGAGCCAGAGAGTAGACTGGTCCCTACACTGAAAATTGCCGAGACGGCGACAGCAGATATCCTCCCTTACGTACACACATACCCCAGCATGAGGCAAAAAATTGTGCTCAATTTTGCACCCGGGTACTTTAAATATGACGTATCGCTAGGTCGAGATATCTGCGTCTCCGTAAGGAAACACAAGGCCGGCTGTGCCGTCTCAAGGTGGTGGTGGTCACTGCTGAGACTATTTTGTTAGGTAAAATATTTACGTTAGTAAAGCTAATAAATATATTATAAGTAATGATAAACAATTGAAATTATATATATATATATATACACAAGACGAGCATTCCAAGCAAATTTTGTGCCATAATTTTCAGCATCAATGAAAATTTTAATCAACTATTTACAGTTGTCATCGAGTCGGAAATATCGCAAACGAAAGTAAATATTACGTGATTGATGTTGAACACCCATTGTAGGTATTATAATATTCACTTTTGTGGTCTCTGTTTGTGGACGATCTGGCCACGTGCCAACGTACTGCTCTCAAATTGATTTTCCCAATGCATGTACCAAACTCTTAGCTTCCACTGCGTATATTAGCAGCGTATATTAATTTGCGCAGTTGCAATATGTTCAATATATAAATTCAATAATATCACGTGTTTACGCTTTGGTTTCAACTAAATCCGTAGTGAATTTTATATCTTCTCGGACGTTTTCTTGACTATGGATAGACGTGGCGGTAGAACTTCTTCTTTCTTTTTCTGTCAGGTAATAGCAGTCGGTTATCAGACTCTCACATCATATGTCTGATTTTGTAAGCTATTAGCCTCTATAATATTTTCGCTAAGAATGAATATGCCTAAGTCTTCGAGTGGGGAAAGCACGTACTAACTTTTGATGTCATGTGGGAGTGAATGGTGGTCGCACATGTAAGGGAGCCAGGTCCGGCAACTTCTCATTTTTTAAGGCCAGTAAATTACTGGTGAAATTACTGAGCAAATGAGCCTTAACATCTTGTATCTCAGGGTGACGAGCGCAATTGTATTGCCGCTCAGAGTATTTGGGGTTTACAAGAATCCTGAGTGGCACTGCATTGTTGTGGGTAGGTCGTACTCGTATCAATTACCATCAGTTGAGTGTCCTGCTCGTCTTGTATTGCCATAAAAAATACTAGCGGCTGGGTGATTGCCCTGGGGGAGTCTTACCTCAACCTTTTTCACGATGTCTTTTCTACATTTTCAGCTGTTTGACGAGTATATGACCAGGGATTAATATATACATTAATATAATATTAATTCAGCCATCAATGGAAGTGATAACTGTATATATACTGCTGATTATGAATAGACGCGTGTGTGGTGGCAATACAGCTTGACTGGTGAACATGAACATTCAGTTAGTTCTACTGCTACTAGCGAGCCTCGAACGACCATTTTTTTTAACCAAATCTATTCTTTCTGGTGTCACTGATTGATTCATGAATTGATCAAAGTTGAATTATTTATTTATTTCGATAAAAAATTTATAAAAATGTTTAGTGTGATGTTATTAGAGCGTTTATTGATTAATACAACTATTGTTTCTTTACAGTATAAATACTCAAATTCTCACATTTATTTGGGTTTTAGACCATGTACAAATATTTCAATCGATTTAATATAATTATGAGTAAACATATCACATATCAGCGTTCGGGAAGCTCCGAAAGATCTCGTCCTTAATGTGTCTGAAGACGAAGGTTTTCAACCATTGTGTGTTGCCAGTGATGACTTACGGTACGCGGACGTGGTCACTAACTATGGGCCTAATGAGAAAACTCATGGTCGCTCAGAGGGCAATGGAGAGGGCTATGCTTGGAGTTTCTCGCGAGATAGAATCAGAAATGAGAAGATCCGTAGGAGAACCAAAGTTACCAACATAGTCCAAATGATTGCGAAACTGAAGTGGCAGTGGGCAGGGCACATAGATCGACGGACAGATGGCCGTTGAGGCAGCAAAAGCCACGTACCGGAAGACGCAGTGTTGGTAGGCCCCTCACAAGATGGACGGACGAGCTCGTCAAGATCACCGGAATATGTTTGATGAGGGCAGCGCAGGACCGATCGTCGTGGAGATCTTTGGGGAGGCCTTTTTCCAGCAGTGGACGTCTTCCAGCTGATGATGATGTTGAACATACATTCAAGGGCTAAATATAGTAGTACTCAATTATATGATAAAATTTTGACGTTAACCGCTCGAGAGGCTTATAGTACATCATCTCCTGTTTTCTTCAAATTCACAACCAAGGAAACACATTCCAAAACTTACCCGAATCGTATTAGCTAAGATTACTGTTCTGAGTGACGTATGTTTGTTGCCGGCGTGTAGCAAGATGCCACTGGCCTGTTGCCAGCCGACCGGCGCGCGGCGTCCCCGCTTAGATTGCTTACTGTATGTACACCAGTGATATCGCAACCAGTACACGATATGTGCATACATGTGTTGCTAACTTACAAACATCAATTACATGCTAAATTAATTTATTCCGCGTTTATGATATGATGAATGCGTGTGGCGCGCGCGCTATTTAATGCACTCGATGGTACAGATCTCACGATCTATTTGCTATTCTTTATGTATTGGGTTAAGAAATCAAAGTTAAAATAAAAGACATGACTTGAATATTAATCTTTTTATAATAGAAAAAAAAATAACAAAAAAGCAACCGACTTCAAAGACTATAGATACATATTATATACACAAAAAAAAATATTTTAACAATAAAGAACCGACTTTAAAAATACTTTTCCAAAACAATAGATATATCGGCGCAAATACGACAACACGAATTGAAAACACGTGCACGTGCACCGAGCCTGATAAATACGGCCGCATTTCAAAACACGTGGAGTAGCACGTGCGCCGGGTCCTATAAATACAGCCGCACGGTCGACACTTGAGTAATCCCAGCGGAAACTCCATAGGGAGTGCCGCTTGCGCCTCTCTCTCCCCATGAGAAGGTCGCCTTCGATGAAGGCTTAGAGGGCACCTGCCCAAAGCCAACTGCAGGTGGTGTTTAGTGGGTAGGCACCTAGGTTTCACGTGAGTCCCACATAACCAACGCAGACTTAGGCTGCGTTGGTATGCATGAGCATTCACCACCTCCCTCCCGTCGTTATCCCGGAGGGTAGCCCATTCCCTTGCTTGGGCGCAAAAAAAAAAAAAAAAAAAAAAAAGACACTTGAGTCAGTCGAGCTCGGGCTGTCGTACGGTACGGACCTCTCTGGGACGTCGTAACGCTGCCCGTTGAATAAACGAAAGTAATAAAATACCTGTGTAAACTACACAGGTATTTTATCTTAAGAAGCACCAATGAATGATCTTCAGCAAGATAGCAATTGTGATGTCAACAGTAATGACGTCACACTTTTTAAAAACAATACAGAGGTTCTTTCCTCGTCAGATATAATATGCACTAAAAAGTATAAAAATAATTTCGTATTTTATACCATCTTATTAATTAATCTAATTCTAGTTACGATTATTTTTATTTTAGGAATCGGTGTTCTTCCGACGCGGCCCCGATCTCGCCTCCTCACGTCGCGCGTGCGATTCAAGCACATCTTACCTATAACTACGTACGTGGTTATAAGCTTACCTTGGCTGATACCGACTATTATGACCATTGCAATGGAACCACACAGGAAGAACCAGCTTTCAGATAAAAAAAGAATACCGACGCATTGAGTCCCACCTCCTTTTTTGAAGTCGGTTAAAAAGGATGACAAGCATGCATACGGGTCTCCTGAGGGTGTGATCACCGCGGCAGGCACTCTCTTGTAACACCAGAGGAATCATAAATGACATATACATTTGAATTCGATATCCTAAAATACATTAGACCGTCCGAGTGAGGATCAACAGGGGCTCCAACAAGCCAACAGATATAACTGCTAGGCCACCGACATATCCATCTACTAATATTTGATGCGAAAATTTGGTAGATATCCATCTTTACATGCATTCCGCGCACAGATGAGAGTTAGATTTGCTATAGTGAAAGTTTCCATGGAGAAGAAGTGTAGATCATGGCTTACGATCATATAACAATGTCAAACAATAGGTAGAATGTCAATTTAAATCGCAGATGACTACATTCAGTAGGTACGAAATGTTCAAAGTCAAAAAAAAAATCTATTCCAAAACAAACTATTATGCACTAAACAGTAAAAAAATTATTGCGTATTCTTCTAGGTATATCTTAATAATCAGCTTATGTTTAGAGTTCTCCTAAGATAAATTAAATTAAACATATTAGAGTACCTAAAAGTTAATAAAATTATTACGACAATATAATGTAGTTTCAATTATTGCTATTAAATTAAATTATAATATTCCCTTGGAAAATACAAGTCATACTGGTGAACAGAAGTATAGTCGTCATGCCAGCCCAACAAAGTCATAGTAATACTTATATCGGACACCTACCGCCTAAAACCCCACGGTTTTCGTATCGTCACCCGGTAGCTGGGCCGCAGAAACGCTTTCGCACACCCTTGCCACGTGTAATATAACCTAACCTAACCCTTTCAAAAATATATTTTTCTTTTAAACCCCATAGAATTTAAAAAAAAATCTTTGAGAATCTAAATCATGAAATATTTACCAATTTATTAGGTAAGAATTATCGCTGTACAGCTTGGGCCCAAAGGTGTCTGGGATTTTGGCGATCTCCTTTATTATTAAATTAAAATCCCTAAATTATTAAAGTGATGTGTTCGAATAATTGTTCGGTCGGACCAAATCCGACTATGTGTTTAGGCTATAGAACACGCGCGCGCGTGTCCGATTTACTCTTACGTGGAGGCGCTTTTCAACTTTTGCGCAGCAAACTGGCAACGCCGCATTTTGATGTTCAAATATTCAAGTAGATTTAATCATTGACCTAGTGACTCGATTCTACAGTTCATTCAAATTCACTCAAAATGAAAAGTCTACATTATGACAAAATTAATGCACGGATTTTGTAAATTTTTTGTATATCATCAGCAAATGTGCTAACAAGTATGAACCTACATTTATTTAATTTATACTAATAATACACCCAAAAATAAAAAATCTGAATATGCCCGGAATAATTTGCAGTAATAGGAAACATTCCAAGTTATCGTCTCAAATGTACTCTGAAGCAAGCCTCATCCTTTGCAACTCTTATCCGCTGCCAAGTTGCAAGATTTTTACATTTTAACTAAAATCACAAACCGTAATGCAGATAAATATTATGTCTGATGCTAGTATTCAGTTCCTTTTATTTAGATTTAAATGAAAAAAATAAGTAAAGTGTGATCTACGTTGATATATACCTAAGATCCTTAAGGCTTTATTCGTTAAGTGAGCTTCTTATTCTTCTCAGGCCTGAGGCATTCACATTCCTGGAATGGGTGGTAGTTTTTTTTGACTTTCAATAAGTGATTTCACATCCTATTTTGAATAAAAATATTTGAATTTGAATTTGAATTGAATTTGGACCCTCAGCTATAAGGACATGTCGTTTGCCACTACATTCCAATGATAGACTTAGTAGAAGATACTTATTAATTTATGTAGGTATAATAATAATAATAATATTGACACAGTTTTTACACAAATTATCTTGCCCCAAATTAAGCATATATAGCCTGTGTTATTGGTTGCAAGACAATGATATATGTAATACAATATACTTACTTAAACATACATAAAAACATTTAAACATTCATGACTCGGAAACAAACATCCATATTCATCATATAAATGCTTGCACCTCACGGGATTCGAACCCGGGACCTCTAGCTTAGTAGGTAGGATCGACAACTACTCGGCTATACAGGTCGTCATAAACTTAGTTAAATAATATTTTTTACTTTCCCATTTTTTATTATTGTATATTATGCATTATTATTTATCTATTGTGGCATTGTCATCAAGAGGTAATAGACCCGTAAATATATCGTGTGAATTTCCTTGCTTCTATTTTCAATAGCACTAGAAAGATAATGGATATTCAAATGGTCTTCGCCGCTTTTCTGCAACACCGGAACTGTCGCGGTCTATTAAGTGGCCGTACTTGCTTTTTTTCCGGTTCCAAGTTCCTGTCATTTCGGTCTTTCGGTCTCTTTATAAAACAAGTTCATTGCCCACTGGCAAATTTATTTCTTTGTGCGTAGGAGTAATTTACGGGGGAATCCCAGATCCTGTTTATAATGATATTTCAGTTTATGGTGCAATCATTGATTTCCACAACGGGAATCATAAACTAACAGCTTACCCAAACACCACGTGGTAATTGCAATAGAATAGTTAAGCGACATCTCGACACATCATCAAGCGATCGGACAAACATGGTGCTGCATATCCGACAATTCAAGCAGCCTTGCATTATAAAAAGATTTGAGCTTATACTGGGTTGAGCCGCAAGTGCGAAGTATGAGAGCAATACTCCACTCCATGTATATAGCCGGACCTGCGGGAACCATAGTATGAGCCGGCATGATTCTCTCACTCTATAGTTGGCCCCCAGAATGTTCAAAGGTAATTCGGCTTTGCCATCCAAGTAACCGCTATTAACAAGGCTTTGAACTATGAGGAGTATTAATGAATTCAAGCTCTAAAGGCATCCAATATACTAACATATATAATAATATATATTTATACAGATAATACTTTATTACTTTTTATGAAATAATTTTTATTATTTAAGCCCGGCTCATATATTGTATGCAGCACTTTACAAACTAATTTGCTATGTACATTACAGCCATTGTAAAATACTCTATTTGATTGAAAAGAGTGGCCGTTGATTTCCTTGTATGTTCTTCTCATGAGCTATTTACATAAAAATTTGTAGTGACGTTTCAAAAGGGCTTAGTTCAAGCCTAATTGAATAAAGTTTGTTTGACTTTGACTATATTAATATGTTACCTCTAGCCAAAGTTTCAACAGAACTAACATAATCAAAACATCGAAGCCCGCACGATCATTACCGACCCTAATCTAATGATCCGTTTCATTCACTCCTTTTCTTTTTCGCCTTGAATATAATCAAATTATAGGGTAAAGTGTATTATAATATTTCAATATAGCTGAACTGGAATCGTTTGTTGGAATTTATACTTTTTATTATTCGAGTCCGTTTTGGTTTCGGAGTAATTTCAAGGGTCTAGACGAATATGCAGTTTTTATAAGATTGTAAGGATTGATTGAATTTTTGGTGAACATGTTTTGAAACGAAAGTATAGAACCACGTGTCATTAAAGGCATAAAAAGGCATTTATTTTCTCAAAATTGATTCCTTTAGAATTCTTTTTGATGTCATTTTCTAATATTCTACCGCTTCGGAAACAAAGGGCGCTCTGGGAGAGAAGAAGCTACGCAAGAAACTCTCCCAGCATTCTTTTTTTGCAGTCATCATTCATTTAAAGTTCTGTATCCCCAAGCTGGGGCAGAGGGCATCCACAGTGTATCTCCACCACGATCGGTCCTGAGCTTCTCTCTTAATTTCACTCCAGGTCTTTCCGATATCTTTCGCTTCGTCAATGACAGTCCACCATCAAAATTGCTTTGGACGGCCATGTTTGTGTTTTCCTTCAGGGTTGCAGTATTGATGGAACCACATGTAGGAGAGAATAATTGCATAAATGGCTTGAAGCTTCATGAACTTACCAAATGAGGAACAGTACTATTGTCTAATCTGATTTAAGTGTTCATTAAGAATAGAATAGAAAACACTTTATTAGCAACAAAAAAACACAAAAGACAATGATTTACAATATTAAAAACCCCATTTGTCGTATCACCGCTCTTCGAGAACACTTTTCTTAAAGCCGCGCCTAGTATCGGAATACTGGGTCTCGAAATCTCGAGCGATTGCCAATTCCGTGGCCATCTGGAGGGCAAAGCCAAATTGGCTTCGAAGAAGCTGGGCGTCATCAATAGAGCACGGCAATACTTCAAGCCGGCCCACATTCTAGCGCTCTACAAAGCGCAGGTCCGGCCACACATGGACTATTGTTGTCATCTCTGGTCTGGCGCACCCCAGTATCTGCTCGATCCATTTGACCGCATGCAACTTAGAGCAGCTCGAATTGTCGGGGACTCAGTGCTCTGTGAACGGCTGGATCTCTTGGCGTTGCGTAGAGACGTCGCTTCATTGTGTGTCTTCTACCGCATTTATCACGGGGAGTGTTCCGGAGAGCTGTTTAACCTGATTCCTGCCGCCGAATTCCACTTTCGCACGACACGCCACAAGTTAGGATATCATCCCCAACATCTGGATGTGTGGCGGTCCTCCACAGTGCGGTTTTCAAGGAGCTTTCTCCCTCGTACTACAAAGCTGTGGAATGAGCTTCCTTGTGCGGTGTTTCCGGGATGATTCGACATGGGTACCTTCAAAAAAAGCGCGTACACCTTTCTTAAAGGCTGGCAACGCTCTTGTAATTCCCCTGGTGTTGCAAGAGAATGTGGGCGGCGGTGATCACTTAACACCAGGTGACCCGTACGCTCGTTTGTCCTCCTATTCCATAAAAAAAAATATTAATAAAAATCTTAAAATACTATTGATATAGTTAACAAATATTATAAAAGTAAAAATTAAAAACAGCAGTGTGCGCGTGATTCCTTGCTAAAAGGATCTGACTCAGTATATTGTTGGTCAGTGCAGAAGACACCAACACAACACTCGTTTTCAGCAGCCCTTCGTGACATTTGGAGTAGACAGTTTCTAGAAGTCTTCCCATTTTTAATTTATCCCATAGTAAATTTGTGAAGGTATTAAAAGGTAATGACTGAATATTATATTTTGTTGGTTTTGTCGTTTTTATTCTTATAGTGTTATAAAATAAAAATAAATAAATAATTGTAATAATAATAAATATTAAATCTAAATATAATCTGTACGTAACTGTCACAGACGAGTAAATAAAGAAGGCCTCCGCGCCGTGATATTAGCAAGTGAAGCACCTTTATGCTAGTGTGTGTGCGGTTACGGGGTATACCAGTTACACAATTTTTTCTCCCTTAAATAATCATATATGGCCAAAATTACTTTTATATTATTGTTTTTACACTTTTTCACAACGCACGACGGCATTTCTAAAACATGTTATTGCGACGCAAACTGATCTGCTACAGACGATGGCACATCTGATAATGGCGGCAGATTAGCTTGTATTAGTGTGTGTGCGTGGGGCTATGTATTTACACGCTTACCGGCCTGTTTTGGTGCTTCACTGTTATGTATGGTTGCAGGGAGTCCTTCTTTTTTTACTCGTCCGTGGTAACTGTATATAATTTTAAATTTTCGGTACTATTACGTTAAGCAACATCTAATGGGGAATTAAGTAAACAGGATAACATCAAATAATATACAAACGTGCTTAACTGTTGAACATCGGATTGCGAATTTGACCCAATATTATTATGTAGGGAAGAGATATTAGGAGGGCAAATACCAACTGCCTTTTATTCTTACTGTTTTAATGATTACTTTTTACATCATATCAATCAATGCTTACACAGCACACATTTTTCATTGTTTTGTGAGTGTATACCATGAGATGTGAGTTTATCTTCCTATAATTAAAATGGGATAAACCAAAAGACCAAAACGGTGAAAGCGAACAAGTACTATGAATTAACTTTACCTGTGGGAGGCTCCTTTGCACAGGAAGCCGGCTAGATTATGGGTACCACAACGGCACCTCTTTCTGCCGTGAAGCAGTAATGTGTAAGCATTACTGTGTTTCGGTCTGAAGGGCACCGTAGCTAGTGAAATTACTGGGCAAATGAGACTTAACATCTTATGTCTCAAGGTGACGAGCGCAATTGTAGTGCCGCTCAGAATTTTTGAGTTTTTCAAGAATCCTGAGCGGCACTGCATTGTAATGGGCAGGGCGTATCAATTACCATCAGCTGAACGTCCTGCTCGTCTCGTCCCTTTATTATCATAAAAAAAAAACTAATGACACCATAAATAGCTTCAAACTTAACTTGTGTGACCTAGAATTAGGTCCAAGTAAATCAGCAAAATAGCTCTAAAATCTGCTACTTGATCAGGACTTTGTCTTTTGTAAGACGAGAAGTGGAATAATGAAATCTGTGTGGGTGGGTTTTACAATTTTTAAGGCTTTGTCTGAAATGAAGAAAAGGCCGGAATTTAAGTTGATTACAACCTTAGATTTTTTTTTGGATTCGTTTTCCGAAATAAAAATAAATCGATGCAACGTATATTTCGTAGACTTAACAGCACCTGGCATTTGGTCTCAGGTGGATTAGTAAACGTTTAAATCCAGGTCGAAATTAAATGAGTTTCAAATCAAAATCTATGTTTTTTTCACACAATATTTTGTAGGGAGATTGTGACAAATGATCAGTGAAAACTGCATTTAAATCTGTTTTTTAAGGTTAATAAGTGATGAGACGAGCAGGATTTTTAGCTGATGGTAATTGATACGCCCTGCAGTGCTGCTCAGGATTCTTGAGTCTCAAAAATTCTGAGTACGGCATTACAACTGCGCTTTGAAACATAAGATGTTAAGTCTCATTTGCCCAGTAATTTCACTAGCTACGGCGCCCTTCAGGCCGTCACACAATAATGATTACATATTACTGCTTCACGGCAGTCAAATGTGCTATTTTGGTTCCCATAATCTAGCCGGCATCCTGTGCAATGGAGCCTACCACTGGTAAAATCCTTCGTATAGCCGTTTTTGAGATTAGTGTACACTAATCCACAAATAAACAGACGAACATAAAAAATAAAATATTGCAGGATTTTAACGCACAGACACAGCATAGTTTTACAATTCAGCAATTGAATTGTATCGTTACCAAATATGCTGTATATAATACTGAAAACAAAGGGATGCAGGTATTTACGTAAACGAGATCAAATAATTATTTTATGACCATTTCATCTCCCGCCACCGACGTGATCTGATGAAAAACATATGAATAATAAATATACAACAGATAACAAAGAAATACAAATAAAGACTCAATCACAACCAGACAAAGTACAGATTACATTTTAACCGAATTTTTTTATGAATTCCAAAGGTGAAAAGATAATATGCGTTTGAAAAACGACTCTATCGTCAAGCTGTAGAGACACAATGTGCTGAAATTTACAGGCATCGGAAAAGGCTTTTGTATGTGTGTGTTGTCTTCTGTCTTTATCATTTTGTTGGGGTTAGACAGGGATAGGTATTGGTGTGGAGGTTGAAACTCAACCCCTGAGCGTTGCGGGTGGTGAAAGATTAACCTAGTTTTGTTATTTGTCCACTGTCAGTTGAGTACTATTCACAATGCGGCAAGAGTCTACTCCGCTGGAGCCTTCAGTCGCTTAACGTAAATTGTTAATGATTAATGCGTTTATGTCCCAATGTAGTTGTGACGGGAGGTTTGAACTGAGTCTCTCTTTGATTTATGATTTCTTAACAATTTTGTTATTTTTTTTAAAGTAATAACCCTCACTTCTGGGATTAATTACACATATTAAACTTGTAAACAATATTTTCATAAATATTGTTTTCAAGTTTAAGTGGTTTCATAACCACAACCTGAGAGTTGAACAAAGACATATCAAGATTTTTCAACGATACGTCACTCGAACGGTTGTTCAGTGGATAGAGCGCTCGCACGGAACGTGAGAGGTTGCAGGTTCGAGTCCCGCATCGTTTATAAATTTAGTTTTCAATTTTAATTTATGGTTTCTTCTTTCTATCTTCTTTTGTAATTTATGATTTAAATAAAATTAATTTTAATAAAAATACGAAGTCAGTTTAACTGTTTTGATGGTAATTATTAAGATAGTACTAAAGCGAACATCTTCAATTAATATTTTTGTCTTTGCGTGAAATCAGAATATCTTCTTCTCTGGCTTCTTCAAAACTAGTGCCTTTTGATTGAAGGCAATGAACATTGCTATTTTTCAATTATTTATATACATTGCTGCTCATTGTCTATGTATGGGAAAAAGTGGAGGGAAAACCACCTCCATAATTTCTAATATGAGATAAATTAAAGGAAAAGCGAGGAAGAAATCATATGTTAAGCAACTATGTTTTTTTTATTATGAAAATAAGAGACGAGGCAAGCAGAACATTCAGTTGGTGGTAATTGATACACCCTGACCATTACAATATAGTGCCGCTCAGGATTCTTGAAAAAACCCAAAAATTCTTAGCGGCACTAAAACTGCGCTCGTCACCTTGAGACATAAGATTTTATGTCTCATTTGTACAGTAATTTCACTAGCTACGGCGCCCTTAAAGCCAAAACACAATAATTTTTACACATTACTGCTTCACGGCAGAAATAGGCGCCGTTATGGTATACCCATAATCTAGCTATGCTTGTATTGAGCACACTGTGAAAATTTGAATGATTTATCAAAATTTTTCTAACTAATGTCAAAGGAAACCAAAAATATAATAAGTTAGTCGAAATGTCTCACTCTATTTATTAATTTATTAGCATCGCTAACACAATAATCACTAATTACATTAAATATAATTCTAAATAAGTCTAAGTGTCATTACACTTACAGGCAACGACCACATGCAAGTAAAACATACATAATTTTTGAATTTTAACAACATAAGAACTAATACTAAGATGCAATATAATACAATTATATAATAAGATACAATACCATTATAAATAAAAATGAACAAACTTATTTTACTTAAATACGGCAGAACTTAAATTTTACATTAAATGAATAATTTTTGTTGAGCAGCTAATTATATTCCTGTCTAGCAACATATCAATTTCCGAAGTTTATACCGACAAGAAGAGAGTTTATCATTAAAATTGTCTATACTTCTATATAACAGAATATCTTAAAACTAAATACTGCGAGTTAACAAATTACAAAAACACATAAATTTATAAGCTTTAATACGTTCCTCCCATACTTAACCCGTCTGCGATTTTAAAAATCAGAAGGAGGGGGCGGACCCCTGGAAGGGTTGGAAGCAGGGGAGCAAAACAGAAGAAAACTGATATTAAACCGCTACATACTACAGACAAGATATTTTTATTTTTAAGCACCGTTTAACGGTACTTACTTTGGATAATTTTACGTCTGTCTTCAAGTTCTTTTTAAGAGTCGTAGAAATGGATAGGAGAGCAATCTCCCCCGCTAAATAATACCTGATTACCTTGCGGATTCTGTTTTACTTTTTAAATTACCAAACGCTTTTTAATTCTTAATACTTAAGTTTAAATATAATAATAATACTATGCTTAGTCTAAAACATAATTGCTGGGAATAATTATTGGTGAGTTATGGTATTTCTATACATTATCTATCTATTATTATCTATCTATTATTATCTATCTATTATTACGTATCCATCATCTGTTTATTATATATGTTATTATATTTTAATGTTGAAAAAAAAAACAGTATTTGTAATGAAATGAATAAAATTTAATTTATAAACCGACTTCAAAAAAGGAGGAGTTTCTCAATTCGTCGGTAAGTTTTTTTTTAATGTTTGTTACCTCAAAAATTTCGACTGGGTGAACCGATTTTGATAGTTCTTTATTTATTTGAAAGCTGGTACTTCCCGTGTGGTCCCATTGTAATTTGGTCCGATTCCAAAAATAACAGTAATCGTAACTAGAATTAGATTAATTAATTAATTAGATTGTATAAATTACGCAATTATTTTTATACTTTTTAGTGCAAATTATATCTATTGTTTTTGAAGTCGATTGTTTTTTGGTTATTTCCTTTTAAAATTCGCACAGCGAAGCGGGCGGGTAAGGCTAGTATTATTATATTCATAACTAGCGGACCCGACAGACGCCGTTCTGTTAAAAGAAAAAAAATGAAAGTATTCGTGAATAATTATAGTCGAATGCTATCGGAAATTGAAAGAAATAACGTATCTCTTAATGATTTTATAATATCTATACTAATATTATAAAGCTGCAGTGTTTGTTTGTTTGTATGTTTGTTTGAACGCGCTAATCTCTGGTACTACTGGTCCGATTTGAATGATTCTTTCTTTCTTTTTGATTTGAGTGTTGGGTAGTCCATTTATCGAGGAATTTTTTTCAAAATTAGGGATCCGTAATAAAATTGCTGTTTTGTAACACAAGGTGTAAAATCGAAAACCTATTTTTGCGTGCGCTGCAAAAACTATTGACAATAGAACAAAATGATGTACAGGCTTTAATATAGGTAATATTTTATTACTTATAAAACTATCGCGTGAATCATACTTTATATGGCAAAACAACGTTTGCCGGGTCAGCTAGTGTAGTTATAAAATTATAAGGATTCATATCGTATTTGTGTAAACAGCTTTTATATAACCGCTTATTATAATTGCCAATCTTTTAAAGTATTAAAATGGATATAGTGTGTTATCCTTAAGAGATATACATAGACCTTCGCGGACTTTTCTGTAGACCTTTATAAGATACACATACATTGTTTTGTTATATGTTGAAAGCTCCCAAACGCCTTACGTTTCCGACACCTCCAGCAAATATTGTTAATTTATACAAAAACGTAAACAAAAACTTAACAAATTATATACTAAAACCTTCCTCGAGAAACACGCTATCCATTGGTGAGAACAGCAGGAATATCGGTGCTGTAGTTTTTGAGTTTATCGCGATCAGACAGACAGATAGTCGCGGCTGAAGACTTTGTTTTTTAATATGTAGTTATAAAAAACAATACAAAGTGATGTATAGAAGAACATTAAAAATGACGATTGCCGGCACCATTGGAATCTCATAACATTAAAGTAAGTATTCGAGATAGATGTTTGTATCTACTACCAAACATAAAAATTTTATTTTTAAAAAAATCAATAATAATATTACTTTAATTTTTACGGTTTATTTTTGATAGAAATATAAATAGGCAGCAAAAAATAGAATATCAACGTAATTGACATAATACTTTCTTTTTATAATAAATAATTCATCGCACGCGCATATTATCTGTTCAATACGTCATACTAAGAATCCAGATATTATTAAATCAATTAGCATGTTGGTGACGCGATTTTAAATTTTTATCTACCCTACCTTTACCTATTTTATGAAGTCAATAAAAAAGCAAACATAATTTAAAGCTAATTTAAGCACTTTAATTTTTTTTTAAATGATTTACAAAATTCATATAGAACAATACATAAATGTTACGTTAATTGTCAGCACATAAAAAGAATAACCATTCTACAATGTCTAGACACAACCATCTCGTCTTAAGGCCATTGAAATAACTTAAAAGCGAAGTGGTTAAACAAATGGTAGTGCTAATACTCCTGGCCAATACGGCAGGCGTAATTTAATCCCAGCTCGGCGGGGAATCGGGGAAAATCTATAAATCTGCCGCCATTAGACCGAAGGACTCCCCGGGACTCTTATTTACTTCGGGCACAAATTCAGATGACAATGTTTTAGGGGAAGGAGCTGTGTAACTGCCCTAAGTTGTAGGGTTGGTGAAAATTGTATTTGAAAATATTCATTTACATTACTGTTTTTTTTTGGGAAAATAAGGGACAAGATGAGCAGGACGTTCAGCTGATGGTAATTGATGCGCCTTGCCAATTACTTGAAAACTCAGGATACTTGAAAACCCCAAAAATTCTGAGTGGCAATACAATTGCGCTCGTCACCTTGAGACATAAGATGTTTAGTCTCATTTGCCCAGTAATTTCATTAGCTACGGCGCCCTTCACAATAAACACAGTTATGTTTTCCTACACATTACTGATGATCAATATTTATTTTAACACGAAAGATTGTGAATATAATCATTATATTTTTCGTCTAGATACATAATACTCCGCAACGATGATAACAAAATACACAATATAATACGAAAAAGATCACCAAATGTATTAACACAAACTATAGTAATAATTTAAATATAATCCGAAAATATTTTCGGAGTACCGAAACAAAAATACATTCCCCCCACAAAATCTATCAACCACTGTGACTGATAGAACTCCATATACAGGTCACAAAATTATTTTATTTATTATTAAAATATAAAATTACAATTGTTATAAGTTCTCTTTTATAAAGTGAGCAAAAGTAAAGAACTTGGAATTGTATCTTTAACGCATATTATGTGACATAATTGTTCAGATTATTGCAATATTAAACACAGGCGTTTTTTCTGTCATTTCAACTGTGTGGGCAAATTGTTCAGATTCCAAGGTGCTTAATAATATTTACAATATCCATAGATATATTTGATGTGCTACTTTACAAGTACTTTTTCTAACATAATAAAATATAAAAAATAGGGGTGGATTGGCAAAACCTAACAATAAAAATGTATTACGTATTTGAAAAAATATTAATTTAATTATTCATTTATCACTCCTAGATTCATCCAATTTTTTTTTTATAATTTAAATGAAGGCTGGCAAGTGGCAACCCTAAGCTATCAACTCTCCTCACCCCCGTCAATTACCAGCCCTGACCGAGGCGAGACTTATTGACGGACTATTCAGTTCCATTGCGATTTCTTTGTCTTAGTTTGCGACTCATCGCCCGTACATTTAGCGTTGTCACTTTACATTCTTTAACTACAGATTACTTACTTTAATCAGATTATCGATTTTGAGAATGCACTATTTAATATAATTATATATAAACTATTTTTGAAGTTATACTTCTTTATGCGCAACAAAATATAACACAAAAGTAACAAAGGTTGAAGTTATTCGTTATTAAAGTGAAACTTTTATTACATCGTCTCACACTTTTTCGTCTGTGTGTTGCATGTCGCGTGACGGTCGGGCGGCGCCTATAGTTAGCAGCAGCTGACCTTGTAGTATATAGACTATTACTCATTTGTGCCAGTGCTCCACGATATTTTTTTTGTTTTTTAATAAGTGTATATAATCTAAATAATAGTTAAGTATTATGCATGTCTTACTCTCCCTGATTAAAAATATTTATTGAAAAGTATTGGCAATCTGTCACCCCATGTAAACTGTATATATCTATTAACCAGGGCTAAGAGACAGAATTCAATAAAAATATTAGTTGGAAACTTAGTCTACTGTAATAATTCCCATTATCATTCCAATTTTCCAAGTATAAAATTAAGAATGATAAAGCGATTTTTATACCCTTAATGGAACATTATTCCAAAATTTTTTAGTTAAATATGTTTTTTTTGTCTATAATGTCAAATGCCTTTTTTTTGGTTTCTTCGTCCATAATTAGGACAGGCAAAGGGTTCAAGCCCATACAGCCGTATTAATTATTCAATAATTAATTGTCAAAGCCATCTTTGCAAGATTTTTACAAAATTGTTCTTACTAAAAACGTAGAATAGCAGGAGGAATAAACCATTTTAATGATTTTTGCTTCGTTAGGCAAAAGAAGAATAACTTCTTGCGTGCATACATAAGTACACACACACTTATTTTATATATTAGAATATAAGTGGAGCAGTAATAATACCTTGGCTCGACACTTCTAGTGCGGTACCTCTGGTGTTTCAAAAGAGCTATAACTTGATTTTTACACTATTCTATAAAAATAAGTTCTATATTAAAACACAAGCAAGACCATAAACTTTTGAAAGCTTACAAGTTATTTTTGTTTCAGTGATAATCATTATATAGGCACATTTTGTCGATTGAATTGAAAATATGTATGTTTGTAATAATTGACATGCGTCATGACTGGACCCTCTTCGCGAGGGTGTCACAAAGGGGATCACATAATTCCGCGAATGATACGCCAAAAACTCAATCGGCGCGATATATTCCACTGATACAGTACGACCGATAATCCAGTTACTTTCCGATCGCAATGGATTATTCAAATGAAGAGTTACGAGAGGCCATTTCATTGTTAGTGTTTTATAATTATATTATGATTACGTCATAAGAAATAATACAGAAAATAAGGCTCCGATTCAAGTCAAATACTACATACTGCTAGAAAGCAGGGATTTTTCTTATCTACTTAGATTAAGGATTGTTCTCCGCTGCGCTCCAACTAGATACCGCTGGCGTTGTCGCAAAGTGCAGCAATTAATACTACGTCCAAGTGGGCGTACTATTGTACGACTAGTATAAGTGCTATACTTTTAAATTTTAATTAATTTGCTCGCATTATTCTATGTACTTTTTAATTGTGGAAAATAGACACCCAAGTAGGCGTACTCGAGCCAGCCTCGAGCAATGTGTGACGTTGACGTTCCACATGTTCGGTAAAACTCTGCTAATAATTGAAACAAAAAGCCGGGTTGCGTAGTAAAACTTTGTAACAATAATACTACAGGAATTAAGAAAGACACTGGGATCACATATCATCAGTAAGTATTTTGTATTTTATTAATTTCAATGCCATTGAGTGTCAAGATGCCACGCACACAAGCATTTTGATATTTCGCTAAAAAACTCCATGTAGTTATAAAATTACTTAAACTGTTTTATCAGTTACCATTAGTAAACAAAGAAATGGAATAATATGAATGAATGATTGTGAAATTCACATTTAAACTCATAAATCAGTAAGGAAAAATATTTCCTCGTTTTCCCCCCTGCCCCGTTCCTCGTCCCGCATATTTATTAACGCACGTAATAATTTTATGTTTTTAGTAAGTTATTAGGGAGTAACGAGAAGAAAATCCCACCTTAAAGGCCAGCAGAGCATGTTTTGATACCTGTTGGTGCGGATGTCTGTGGGCGATTGCCTCACCTCTCCCCATCCCGTGATACTCTTGCCCCTTTGCCCCCCCTTTTATAAAAAAATAAGATTTTTTACCTACATTACCTAAGGCTAATGGATAAGTACAATAAGAATCTCTGTAGCACTGGGACGCTTGCTTATATACTACATAATCAATATCAAATCAAATAAAAATATTTTATTTTGTAGATAAATTGCATTACAATTGAAAAATTTCATTTTTTATACAGCTCGTTCGGAAGGCACATTTCTTTAATGAACAACGAGCAAGAAACTCTAAGGTTGCTCTTTTCAAAACAGAATGGTTTTAGAATTTCTTAATTTCAAATAAATTTACAAATCATTTCAATTACATTCCACATTCAAACGTCAATTACTAAATGCCTTTCCCGAGTAGGTCAAAAAAATGAAAATTAATAAGAAAAAACATAAGCTAAAAACATAAACTAGGCTGGAAAATTTGAATGTATTAAAATTTAACTATTGTATCAATCATTTGTCATTGAGAAAATTCGTATAACATCATGAGTGACATGAAAATGCCGTTTTGTACTGGAAAATTCAATCAAGGGAAAGATTTTTAAAATCTGAATATTTACTAAAACATTCCTGATGACACCTGCCACTGACACCGACTAAAAATTATCAAAATCGGTTCACCCAGTCGAAAGTTCTGAGACAACAAAGATAAAAAAATACACCGATGAATTGAAAACCTCCTCCTTTTTTGAAGCCGGTAAAAATTATATTAGAGGCCCGGCCTAGCTTAAGGCTAGTGACAGTTAAAATAAATTTCCAAATTTTTATTGTTAAAGTTTGGAATAATTAATGAATGATTAGTATAAGATTAAAACTTTATCAAATATTACTTAAATTAAAAAAAAAAGAATTAAAAAAATAATATTGAAAATCCGAATTCACATCTCTTAGTCTTGTTTTGTTTAAGTTTGAACGATTTTTAATAATAACTGGTTTTCATTTATAACTATTTTTTCTTAGCTTATAAGATTCTTTACAATAATAGTAATCTAAACATATAAAACAGCAATGTAAACACATACTATCTAGATTAATCAGTGACTCACTCACACACACACACACATACCCACACACACACGCTGTTCTTGGATCGTTACTTTCATTTACTGTTGTTATTTTATTAACATAATATTTACTTTTTAAATTCAGTTAAATAATTGGCTAACTCTTATGATAAAGTGGAAAGTCTTCTGACAAGCATACGCTGCCTAAAGATGGAACCCAATTAAAGGTCCAAACACAAATACACATGCACACAGACATACACACACACACACAGACACACGCACACCACAAAATACAGAGAGCACTTTTTGACCTTATGCATCTTATTGGGAACCATAGAATTTACCATAAAATAACCATAGAACCAAGCCAAGTAGGGACCAAATACTGAGTAATCTTACTTATGCGTTAAGTGTCTGTATTTAGTAAATAATTAAATAAATAAAAAAATACATACTATCTTTTATATTCAACACCCCGTCTACGTGGAGTTTCAAACATGGAAAATTCACCCTTCACCGTACGGAGGTTAAAAAACCATTTCATCTCTAATATATTATTTATCTCTTAAATGAAATACCTCTTCTCTTTGTAAATCAACGAATTATAAATCAATATTTCATAGTGGCTGATATTGGCGGCTGTTAGAGGTTTAAACTGGCCGACGCGTTATTGCACATTTCAACTTTATGGGGAGCAACCCCATACATAAATTTGGCGAAGTGCAACTTTTATGGAAAGGTAGATGTGATACATCGTATTGATTTTGTATTGGATGCTGGATGAAAATATAAAATATGATGTTTGTAGTAGCGCGTATGTAGGAAAACACATGACATTAAAGATGAAAATCAGTTATGGCGAAAATAGACAGACATACCTGTGATTCCGAGGAATAGATCATCTGCAGCTGGCTAATGGAACTCCTGGTGCTAATGTTGCTTTACTGTCTTCTCGGCGTTTGTAGAATCAAATATGATTTTCGTTAAACCGAGAACTGCTGATGCTATGCGATTAGGTTGTTGACCACTGATGAATTATATTTTTTTATTTGTAAGGGAGGACAAACGAGCGTACGGGTTACCTGGTGTTAAGTGATCACCGCCGCCCACATTATCTTGCAACACCAGAGGAATTACAGAAGCGTTGCCGGCATTTAAGGAAGGTGTACGCGCTTATTTTGAAGGTACCCATGTCGTATCGTCCAAGAAACACAGCACAAGAAAGTTCATTCCACAGCTTTGTAGTACGTGGAAGAAAGCTGCTTGAAAACCGCACTGTGGAGGACCCCATGCATCCAGATGGTGGGGATGATATCCTAACTTGTGACTTGTTGTGCGAAAGTAGAATTCGGGGGCAGGAATCAAGCGAAACAGCTCTTAATTAGCGTATTGCGTGCGACTCTATTCGGTGCTCTGTTACAGTTTTTGGCTACGGGGCGAAGGCCAATTGGCTAATGCCAAATAGATTAGCCAATCAGATACCATTGCGTCTGTATAGGTATGTCTCTATTTCTTACAGGAACATCTGCATTATAGTTTGCAGTAACAAAAAATTACACCAAAGAGAATATACAATTTCGGCGCATACAATACCATCAAGTCATAAATTAAATTTGAAAACAAAATTTATGACCGATGCGGTACTCGAACCCGCGGCCTCTTGCGTTACGTGTTCTTCCACTGAGCCAACCGCTCCAGTGACCTCACGTTCATGAATTTTGATATGTCTTCTTCAAATCTCAGGTTGAATGAACGTGACGTCACTGGAACGGTTGGCTGAGTGGAAGGCCGCTCGTAAGGAACGCAAGAAATCGCGGGTTGTTAAATTGTCTTATTAAGACATTATTTTACATACGCAAAATAAACTTTAACCAATCTATAAGGGTTTCCTATGCTATCCTTGAGCCGGCTGACGATGAAGACAGAAAGTAGGCGTTGGAACTGCGGGTTGGGGCTTATCAGGATAAGTGGTGTGTTTGGTAATATACCACGTCTTATTTTCTATTCTTGAATCTTATGCGGGATTAAGATTCCGTACGCTTTTGCTTGTGGCGGTGTCATGGGGCGGGTTTCATTCCCTAAAACTTGAAGATAGACGGAAAGTAGCAGACATGAAATTATTATTTGATGTGGCTAACTGTGCAATAGATTGTTCGCTTCTGATCGGACGGATCGGAGTATGGGCTAGTACAGCACATACACGGAGTAGACGCCTTTTCGATGTTGGCCAACCGCGTACTAATTATGGCAGACATTCTGTTTTGCACAGGATAGTCAATTTATACGAAAAAAATATAAAGATATTGACATTTTTTTCATCAGACCTAATAAATTTATTAACTCAGTGATCGAGCACATGTCCCAAGCTGAGAACGATGCCCATTAGACTGAACACTACACACTACTCACAACTCATAACACTCTCACATATTCATACACACGATACACATATCTATTTAATAATCATGTATCACAAGCATACATTATTCAGGACTTCTTCTTCTTTATTTTATATAATTACTTACCATTTATTTGCCATCGTTATTATTTCATTATAATTTAATCATCCAAACTTTGTTAAAGGCAATACATGTATAAAGTTTATATAATTAATCTGTAGTATAGAAATGCTGTAAAGTTTGCTTAAAATAAATAAATAAATAAATAAAAATTAAATTAATATGAAAGATGGCTGGTCCCTTGAAGCAGCGCTGTGATAAAATATTATTCTTTTTAGTTATATTCTTAAAAGTACAACAATTAACACAACAGGACCCTAAAAAACTCATCCGCGAAATCATATCTCATCATGAAAGATGCTTAAATTATCGGACTAAATTCGTTTGACGAACTTGAAAAAAAAATTGATATTAGTCACGAGTATATCCTATAACAACATTGTTCACATGAATGCGTGCTATAATTGCTTATTGATTTGTGAACAGCGTAGGTACATAGTACAAATGTTTAGTACCTAGCCCATATGGCAAACTGTAAGGGGCAGGCACAATGTCATCCAGGATCTTTTCCCCTTTCAATCTTCACTGTAATAAATAAAGGGGCAATGAATGGGGAGAATTACGACGGTTTGTCGCGATGTGAGCGACCTCAATATGAGCTTTCATGATTTGTCCTGTTTATGGTTTGAGGGTCTGGTGTTTTGATGAGTGTTTTCTTTTATGGACAAAGAGGAATCACAGGAGCGTTGCCAGCCTTTAAGGGAGTAGTACGCGTTTTTTTTGAAGTTACCAATGTCGTATCGTCCCGGAAACACCGCACATGGAAGCACATTTCACAGCTTTGTAGTACGTGGAAGAAAGCTCCTTGAATACTGCAGTGTGTGAGACCGCCACACATCTAGATGGTGAGGATGACATCCTAATTTGTGGCGTGTCGATCAATAGTGTAAAAAATACGATTATTTTAAAACTAGATCCTACTTAAGCAAAAAACAATCGTTCATAAATATGTGTAGAGTGCATATTTGTGAATCACTTGAATACTCAAAGATAAAATAATTACGACGGCATCACTATTGACACTATTACGATGTAATAGACTTAAAAACTGAATGACAGGTAGTGCTTCTAAATCTTAATATATATCAAAACAGTTTGATAAAACCAAAAAGCACGCTTCGGTTAAAAAGATAATTGTTGAAATTTAAAATTAACTTCGATTCCTGCCTTATTGATGATAGATCAAAAAATTATATAAGTGAAATAAAATCTTATTTTGTAAATTGAAAAATAGAATAATTTTACCAAATTAATGTATTGTCATCGGCTTGGACGAACCTGGCCGTTTAAAGTGGGTCAAAATCGCGCCCAAATGAGTCGGTTATAAACAAACATACATACATGTGAAGCTATTAAAAAGCGTGTAATAAATCCAGTGTCCAGATGTTTGTTTCCAGTGAACTCCTAAATTAATGAATGGATTTTTATCGGGATTACATCATAGAGTGCAGTTTAGTCTATCTTGAGAGATAGGATAGTTTTTATTTCGATTTGGGACCCATAATTATTTTTATTTCCAATATGTATTTGTATTTTATGGACACATTTTCTATGAGAGAATTTATTGATGCCCGACCTGACAAACGCCCGGCTTGACAGTTTTTATGTAAAACAATTTCATTATAACAACAGAGAGCATATTTTATGAAATATTTCTTGATGTTATGAAATATTATTGACAAATTCATAAAAAACAGTATTTTATTTATTATGTACAGAACAACGTCTGTTGGGTCAGCTAGTTAATGTATACATAGAGAGTATACATAGAGAAGAAGTGCAGAAAGCTTAAACGAATCATAACATATATTAAATATAAATAAATAAAATTAACTAATTCAATCATTTTAATGCAGTTCAAGATATTTTTTTAATAATAATCCATAAGTTTAAGTTTGGAGACTGTTTTGGTGGACTTAGTGTAATTGAAGGTGCCGATAAGATGCCGGCTAAATTACGGGTAGCACAACGGCGCCTATTGCTGCCGTGAAGCAGTAATGTGTATGCATTACTGTGTTTCGATCTGAAGGGTGCCGTAGCAAGTGAAATTACTGGGAAAATGGGACTTAAACTCTTATGTCTCAAGGTGAAGAGCGCAGTTGTAGTACCGCTCTGAATTTTTGGGGTTTTCAAGAATCCTGAGTGGCACTGCAATGTAATGAGCAGGGCGTATCAATTATTATCAGCTGAATGTCCTGCTCGTTTCATCACTCCGGGACTGCCGGCAGAAGTGAAAACTTGAACATTAACGTTGTGCATTTTTGAATAGGTAGGGAATAATTTTGCACGAATTGCTTTATTTACCAGTATAAAAGTACTAGCATTTGTGTCGTTAAATACAGTATTCATTTATTGCGCTATCGTACACAAAAATGATAATTTATATTACATAAAGAATTTAACACTTCACAACTATTACAATTAATTTACATTAAAAAAATACCTCTCAGAAATCATTACTATTATCCATAATTTCAACGACTCTCTTACTAATTTTCGATCAGGCCATGTGTCCTGACGCGAGTTTACCAGTGGGAGGCTCCTTTGCACAGGAAACCGGCTAGATTATGGGTATCACAACGGCGCCTATCGCTGCCGTGAAGCAGTAATGTGTACGCATTACTGTGTTTCGATCTGAGGGCACAATTTTACCAGTGGGAACTAGTAAAATTGTGTATTGAATTATTTATTTATAAAAAAATTGTCAGCGTCACAGCAAACATGTTGATGTATAAAAAAAAATAAGCGATATTCCATAAAACACAGATCGAATCCAATGTACGCGTGTCTGGGAGCTCACCCTCGCAAAAGACAGATATTATGTAAAAACCTTACAGTACTCACTTCAATCAATACTAGATGATTTAAAAGCTTCCTTTCACAGAAACACGCAAAATTGAACCTTATGCCAACGTTATAACAGCTACGCTAACGATGTTTTGTGAGCTAACATCCCGTTAGACAATATTAAGTCTTATGCCTCTGTAGGGAGACGCCATGTGACTTGTACTGGAGGGTGTCGAGGAAGAGTTAGATTTTTGTGAATATAAAAATATGAGGCCCCTTTTACAATCCTATTGTATCCGTTATTGATCCCCATAATAGTTTTGAGTCGCTGGTACTCGCGTCTTAATAAAAGGGATCATTTGATTAATGTTTAACAACATTCACTCTGTCATTTTATTCGTGTAGATTCGCTAAATTAAGGGTAATATAGTGACGTTGAACAAGCGATTGCCTGCTTGCGTAACTCGTTGCATTCTGAGCATTAAATTAGTCTTTCTCAATTCATGAATTTTAATATTTGCGCGGAGAGAGTAAATTACATCTTATAACATGAGTTATCTACCTCTGATGTCTGCTCGTCCAGTCACCTGGAGACTGGCCGGAATATATATTATATACATTAAAAAACTGGTGTTATACTATATAATATTATTATTTCAAAATATCAGCTACTTCGGTCAGCAATACCAACTAGATATTTACTTGGGCAAAAATGTCATTTACAACGTGAGCTGTTGTTTCGGCTTTAAATCATTTATACGTCTAGATAAACTATGACGGCTGTGAAAATGTCGAAAAAATAGACTTAAGAACTAACCTTTATTTTGAGCAATTCACGCACACTAACACAAAGTGTCTTAAAAATCGCGAGTGTAAGACGTAGCTTATACACACACTAAAGTAATATTCCTGGCCTGTTTCTATCGGTTGCCTAACAGCAAGAGACTCTATATAGATGTATTAATTATCTATGGTTTGTATGGTCGAACCACGACCGACCTGTGGGCGGCAGCGGTCCTTTGTATGTAAGCATCACTCTTCTAGGTCAAATTTATGAAACTTGATAAATAAAATCTATTTTTTCTGATTATTTTACTGGTCTACGCTGTAACACGTATGATAAACGCTCTACAAAAGCGCGTGAGCAACTCTACTTGCAGAGCTAACACGTAAGTCAAGCGCGTCACACGCGCGAGAGTTTTTGCTGAAACAAGCTGGAATGACGCGTCAGTATCACTGTGGAAACATGGTGTGTGACCTTGAGCGATATGAGTTTACGGCTGCTGGCCCATCTATGTGACAATGCCAATATTTTCAAAATACTTACGTGGTAAACGTAACAGGCGCAAACAATTTATATGCTTACAATCTTCATTATTGGTTACTAATCTGAATAAACGTACCTACACAAAAAAGTACAAGCTGTAAGAATAACTTTTCTGAGGGTAGTACTAAACAAATGCGTCATGCCGAGAAAAAACTTGTTTAACTACAAAGAAAAGTGGTAGATCAAAATAGCTCTGGACTGTTAAATATAACCAACAGCAATCACTAGTAACCTACAAATAAGGCTTAAGGGCATGTGTAACAGTATAAAGTAGTGTTAGTAGCTCCAAATGCTACATTTTTTCGACAAAACTTGTCGAAAAACACATATTTTGCGAGTTTTCTGTTTACCCTTCGCCTGAGGGCAATATTTTCAACTAAACGAAACATAAAGATAAAACAGAAACTCGGTCAAAATCATGACAAATATTCAACATTTAAAAGATAATCATTTTTTAAGTCAGCTTTCATCAAACGATTATAACAACATTGTAAAGAGATTATAATCACTAAACACAGTATTAACATAAACATTCAACTCGAGATTAATATCAAGTGTAGAATTAATTTATAGTTAATTAAGCCAGTTGCTTGAATTAGCACTTTTGTACGACAATTTGTTATTTTCACAGCTACTACTGTATTTTAGCAGATTAGTGTTTTAGTATTTAATTGTATTATCTATAGAATAAATGATTATAAATATATAACACTAGCTTTTTATCCGCAACTTCGTCCGTGTTGAATAGTTACTTTGAGATATTTTTTTATAAAAAAAAAAAATATTGAATTAGGCGTTACTTTGCGGAAATCCATAATTATACAAATGATTTAGGTTTTCTTTAGTGTTAATTCCGCCAATATTTGTTTTTAAAACAATTCGATACGTGTTTCGCCTCTACACGAGGCATCCTCAGGACGTGTTATCTCGCCAAAATCTGGCACGAGACTCAATTAAATAATTCCGCAAAATCCGGCGTTTATAAACTAAGTTGTGACACTTGTAACGGGGTATATATAGGTCAAACAGGTCGAAATTTCGAAATTAGATTAAAGGAACATATTGCCGCATTTAGGAATAATCATCCCGAAAAATCACACTTTGTATTTTTTTTTATTTTTTAGGATACTTTTCAAATAATACACATACAAACTGCTCTTTCCG
Source organism: Leptidea sinapis (assembly GCF_905404315.1). Lineage (NCBI taxonomy): Eukaryota > Metazoa > Arthropoda > Insecta > Lepidoptera > Pieridae > Leptidea > Leptidea sinapis. The sequence goes on from NC_066276.1 coordinate 5,561,753, forward strand.
CTGCTGGCAGGGCTCCTATATGATACAGCACATATCCCTTGTCATGGTGGACAGTCTCTTTAATAGTATTTCCCTGTGAACTTTAATCTACAATTTCATCCCCACGTAGGTCAAAGTTTCAAAAATGCTCGATCATGAGCATATAAGTTATTTCTTATCAAGTGCCTAAATACAAAGTTTCATGGTTTTATCTACGATAACGACGAATTTCTACACAAACTGCAATCCCCTATTTCAACCCCTTCACATATATATTTTTTGCAATAAAAAAGCCTATGTACTTTTTCAAGCTTTAGTCTATCCCTGTACTAAATTTTATCAAAAACAGTTCGGTGGTTTAGTTGTGAAAGCGTAACAAACAAATTTACATTCACATTTATCATATTAGTTGGGACTATATTAAACTAGTGGACACTGTCAGACTTGTCTTGAAGAAACTAATGACAGTGAGGGTCATATTTGGAGTTTAGATGCAATTGAAATAAAAACACGGTGTCATTTAGAGCACATGATAGAAGTAAGAACTTCGTCAAAGTTAATTGGAAATACCAGTATGCTCAACAAGCAAGTCACTCATAGCCACTCGAGACAGCTCATTTTCAATGACTAAACACAAGTTTTTATGAAAGAGTATTACAAACCAGACAGTCACCTGATGGTATGTGATCACCGCAGATCGTACTCTCTTGTACCACCAGAGGAATCACAAGAACGTTGCCGTTATAACGTGTCGAATAGACGTACATTAATATGAAAACCAAAATATTACAGATGCATGGCGGGAGAGGAACGCGCCGCAAAAACCGCGGGCTCCGAGATGACAGTCAATCAACCTATTGCGCTACCGATGCTCAGGATTCTTGAAAAACTCATAAATTCTGAACAGCACTGCGATTGCGCTCGTCACCTTGAGACATAAGATTTTAAGTCTCATTCACTACCTGCGGCGCCCTTCAGGCCGATACACAATAATGATAACACATTACTGCTTCACGGCAGAAAATGGCGTCGTTGTGGTACCCATAATCTAGCCGGCATCTTGTGCAAACGAGACTCCTATTGGTAAAATAATGTTTTTGTAACAATCATAGACTGATTTGCGTTATTGCTCATAATTTAATATTTTATTAATAAAAACAGCTCAAACAAAACAAAGTATAACAAAAAACAAAACCGGTTTATGATGTCACTAAAACTAAATCATGTTACTTAGAGGGCACTTGCGAAGTGCTACGGGGATGTACCAGTCCGCTACGAACCCGTAAGCTACGTGGTTACGTAACGCGCGTAACGGGCCGGTCGACGACCCCGCTGACTGCGCACACGCCTGTCGTCGCCCCAGCTTACACATAGACTAATTACACAGAACTAGCATAAATTATGGTTCCAAGTAATCCACTATTATAACACTTAAATTTACTTATTTATTAACAAGAGAAGTTTTTTAATCTAAGTTATGGTACTCAGAATGTAAAAATAGATTTTACTTCACTTACATTACTAATTCTGTCTGTCAATTCTTCAACTTAATCGTGCATATTTGCAAGATGATCAAAAACATTTTGTGTGCCTAATTTTAGAAGCTTTTTTTGTTTTTGCCTTCTAAGGACCATAATAATGTACGAGTAGTTATTATAAAGTTTCCCCACTTGCATTACAATCTAGCCTTATCTTAGCTAATAAGTGATTCTACTTTAATTTAAACAAAGTAAGAGTTTTAACATTTTTTAATGGCTCTATTAAGGGCAAGTCACTTTGTTCATGTGTCTTTTATAATATCACTATATTTATATTGTTTTACACAAATTCACTAGCACTCAGTCAATGTCAAAAGTTATACGATTTTCCATTAACGGAAAACACAACGTAAAATTTTTTAAAGAAATGACAATAATCTTATTAAATTAAATAACAATCTATTAAAAGTGATGAAACATAAAATTTCGAACGAAATAACTTACTCGTGGCAAGTTAAAAAATAATATAAATTAATGAAACATCAACCACAAGAGTTATCGAGTACAGTAAATGAATTAATCCACACGCACAATATATAATAATGGTGGTATTTGATGTTGAAAGTATTTTTTTTAAACACAAACATAATTCAAAATTTTTTAAATTTATGAATAAAATATAATAATATTTTCACACTTTACACAATTATCTTGTCCCAAATTAGGCATAGCCTATGCTATGGTTTGCAAGACAACGATATACTTACTAAAACATACATAAATACATATAAACATCCATGACTCGGAAACAACCATCATATAAATGTTTGTACCTACCGGGATTCGAACCCGGACCTTTAAGCTTTGTAAGTAGGGTCGCTAACCACTCGGCTATATAGGTCGTCTATATTATAGATTTTAAATCCTATTTTGAATTTAAAGTATTTGAATTTGAATTATACTAAAATTTATAACTACAAACAAGCTTAACATATCATACTGATTTCACCAAGATGCGAGGAAATGAGCTGTCAATATTTTATGTCGGGTGCCACTTCTGATAAATTTATAGTCTATCGGAGTCTAGGACGTGTTTAGTTCTCGTTAACAGATCTTCCCGCGCGCCGCGCTCCGGGGGACTCCAAACATAGTGACGTTTATCGCTATTGTTGGTGCCCGGAACAATCCGAGTAATTGGCCATTAATAAGACCGCATTTTATATAAGTGTGCTTTTATATTTTACATATTATGTAAGATCTTATCATGGAAACGCATATTATCTGGTTCATATATTATTATTTTTTGATTTCTGGGATACCTTTAAATAAGTGTATTTTATATAAGTGTCCTTTTATTTTTTACACCTTATGTAAGATCTTATCGTGGAAGCGCATATTATCTAGTTCATATATTATTTTTTCTTGATTTCTGGGATACCTTTATATAAGTGTATAAAATAATTGTATTTTATATAAGTGGTCCTTTATATTTTACATATTATGTAAGATCTTATCGTGGAAGCGCATATTATCTATTTCATAATATTATTTCTTAATTTCTGGGATACCTTTAAATAAGTGTATTTTTTATAAGTGTGCTTTTATGCTTTTCTATTTTACACTTTATGTAAGATCTTATCGTGGAAACTAATCCATATATTATTTTCTCTTGATTTCTGGGATACCTTTAAAAGAAAAAGGAAACCCTCATAGGATAACATCATTGTCTGTTTATTATCTGACTGCTTTCGTCAAGAACACGTAAGCAGTAAATGGAAGGAAATCAAGTTTAAGTTAACGTTTAACACGACTTAATTTTTCATTTACAATGTTTTGAAATTGTTTTCTTATATATATGTAGGCATAATAATTATACATATATGAAATTTAACTTGGTCAACAATCATAAAAAAGTTTTATATTAGTGACTTGAGAAATATTTAATTCCTCAATGATAACAGGGTCTTACTTTCGCAATTATAATATCAGAATGAATTATTATGATGTTTGTTTGAAATATAAAAACAAAAATTGTTACTAAATCCATAAAATTTTATATGGAACACAAAACATAGAACCCTTTTTAAATCTCTGTGTGACTGTTTGTTTCGGCTAATATCTTAAATAGCTGGACTAATTTAAACGGGACTTTTACCAAGGGAAGGCTCATATTATAAGGCGTAGCTAAGGCTTTTGATATTATATATATTTAAAATCCAAAATATAATGAAGAAAACAAGATTCACAATTTTTACGCGGCCAAAGTCGAAGCCTGCCGTTCGTTTTATATACACATAAAATAGGTGTTATTGTTCAACCCGGATAGACTGTACCAGATAGTTAAGTAAAATATTCCACTTTAGGATAACGGTATGAAATAATCGATCAAGAAAAAAATGGCTGGTATTGTAGCCGCAGTTACTAAATTTGATTAGCAGAATGATCACTTTGGAATTCGTCTAATTCCTGCGACCTAAGAAGAATATTGGATGTGGCAATCATGATGTATTAAAGGGGGAAATATGTTGAGTTAAATCTTCAATTAAATATTTTTCTACTTTATACGTCACACATAAACCTGGACATTTTATAAATGAAAGATTAATTAATTTATTTATTTAGGATCATCAACAGTTCATATATTTCACATTTCTATAAACTTATGCTAGATACAATTATGATTTATGTAACAATCAAATATGAACACATCATCTAAAAGGTAATAGTTCGATATAAATAATAATAGGCAACGCTAACACAGTACAAAATACAGCTAAATACTAAATTTAAATAAGTTTTACTCGAGAAAAAAATACACAATTCTTAGTTTTTATTTTACATTTTCACATACTAAAGTGGTAATAAAAAAAATCTTATATTTTTACGGTATTTGAATATATATGTACAAATGATAGAGGATATATGTACTTATTACTTGGAGAAGGAACATCAGAATTCATGCTCAGTGTGGAAGTAGTTTTTAATTTTGTTTTATTATCGATAAAAATATCGATACGCCATCTACAAAGTCTGGCTTTGGCCATGCGTTAAGTTCTAAGTTTGTTCTGCTGTAAGGAATATGAAAAATCTTGGATATCGTTTGTTGTGGATATTAAATGGGTCTTGAGAGAGATTTGCGTTCTTAAAGGTTGGAATAATAATATTATGAAAAAAAAAATTTCATGATGATTTTATGCTTGTTGTCTCCCTTAGTAAAGGTGAACCGTTCGTGATGGCTCAGTCTTATTCGATTTCCGCAAAAAGAATTCTCAACAGGTCAAAATATTCCACTTCAAAATTATAACCACTCCAAAGTTTCGTATCTCCAGTGTTCGGTTTCGTCGCGTTCGGAGGCAAGCGGAACGGTACTGCGGCCGACGACCTTAGATCACCGATAACTCATCGCTACATTATTTACTATTACCAAATATAAGCTAAATACTTCATCAATAACTTTAGTCTTAGATCAGAGGCCGCAAACCGTCGGTAGCTATGGGAAAATAATGTCAATGACCTTACAGAATTCATCGATTGTTTTAATTTAGGGATGGCAAATTTAGTTTCTTTTATAATGATGAACTATTTTATAGCTTGATGTATACCATTAGTGGTGTTTTATCAATGGAGTTTTGATAGTCTTGTAACTTCATTAAATTTAACGGTTATTAATGGTTAAAAGCGATACGCATCTATTTTCTGATTATATAATTTGGAGTGTCAAAGAGCATACCTCTCAAATGGTAGATCTTACGCTTGGCTCGTACTGTTAAGTTAGGCAAGGCCAATTCAAGCAAAAGTCAATTTATGAAATTTAATCTTTTGTCTGTTAATCGGTGTTAAAGGAAGGTGAACATAGCCACTCTAAGCCGTTTAATTCAAAAACTACATCTGCAGCCTTTGTGATGAACTTAAATAAATTAAAACTCGCAATGTTAACCCTGGTTTTTTATTCTAATTCTTACAAAATCAAGCTCAAAAATACAAACTGTACCTAAAATGGTTGACGGTGAATTTTTTGTCTTGAAATTGTTATTTAGATATTCCACTAGAATTATAATTCACCGCGACCCAGTACTGGATAGGTCTTCACTTTGTCATGTTTAGATGTTTTGTCTCTTTCTGCTATTCGAATGCATACCATTTATGAGTACAGAGCCCAACATAATATATATTATCTTGGTAACAGAATATAAAACTAGACAAAATTAGCTAATATGGGTGCCTTCCCCAACTTGATGAAGCTAAGTAGAATTATACCACTATTTAAGTTTGGGGCCACCGATGATACCAAAAACTACCATCGGATATCGATTCTACAGGTATTTTGTAAAGTCTGCAAAACTAATACTAAATAAATTTTTCATACTTTACGGTATATAATCTATTACGCCCTAAGCAATTTGGTTTTACCGGGAGAAAGTCAACGTTGCACCTACTTCCGTAAGAGTTGCCAACTGTACTCTCGAAATTGTTGCTGATGTATAACTTGGACAAATAGTTAAATTTCGGGCAAAGAGGTCACTCGTCGAATCCAACTCGAAGCGAAGTCGAAGCTACTCCAGTGTCTCAAGATGAAGGTTATTAACCAGTGTGTGTTGCCAGTGATAACATATGGAACGCAAACGTGGTCGCTGTCTATGGGCCTAATGAAGAAGCTCATGGTCGCTCGGAGAGCTATGTTCGGAGTTTCCCTGCAAAATCAAATCAGAAATGAGGTGATCCGTAGGAGAACTAAAGTCACCGGTATGGCCCGGGTGGATGCGAGACTGAGCTGGCAGTGAGTAGGACACATAGCTCGATGGTGAGATGGTTGTTGGGGCAGTAAAGTCCTCGAGTGGCGACCACGTACCAGAAGAAGCAGTGCTAGTAGGCCCCCACAAGATGGTCTGATGTTCTGGTTGTATGAGGGCAGAACAGGACCGATCGTCATGACCAGTAATGGACGTCTTCGAGCTGAAATGATGAGGGGAAAGTTAATCATTGATCCTGGAGTGGCACTTGTTAAACATGCGTTTGACTCTTGGAAGGAATTCCATGGCGCAATAGCTATTTTAGGCGATCTTTTGAAGGGTTTTGATTGCGTGGATTTTTGTACCCTTTTACTTAGCTTTATGGTCTTTTCAACTTTTCTTTAAAATTATTGACTTCTTACTTAAGTAGTCGTAAACTGTTTTGTAGACACTTATAGAAGAGATCTAGAATCGATATAGAATCAAAAAGATCCAAGATAGAGAGAGACAGGCGTTACCCAGGGTTCGATGCTGGGCCCATTTCTCTTTTTAGGCTATATAAAAATAAAACGAAAATACAATACTGTGGACAGCAAAATGCTTATTGAGACTATGTGAAAACTATTAAACGATTTAAACTACTAAATGTGATACTAGCAGGGGTAATGCTAGATTATAAAACTATGGAATTTGTAAATTTGACTGCTTTTCTTGGCATAACCCGAGATAATAAATTATAGTTATATTTTTATATACACAAATAAAACGATTTTGATTTTTGATTTTGACTATATGAATGAAAGTATCAACTGTGACTTGTTTGTCATTAGTATTTATCGAATGACAAAGTTAAAAGTTATTAATACTTTAAACTTATTTAACTTGGCCCGCTGTGGGATATAGAAATTAACTGTTTGAATGCACAGCTAGTTTGAAAGTTTATTGGACGCAGCGGACTTCCTGAACAGATAACATTGTCTTTGATTTATTTCGAGAGAATTGTATTTTCTGTTAAATAAATATAACAGTTGTAACACAAGATTTATTGTTTAAGTTGCTTTAAGTGAAACCAATGTATATTTTTTATGGAGAGGAGAACAAAAGAGTACATGGTTTGATGTCATGTGATCACTCTAGGCTACAGTCTCCTATAACATCAGAAGAATCACAAGAAATACAGTAATTAAGATTTATGCAGATTGTCATAGATTCAGGAATCATATAGAATATTATGAATGTCAAATTTCAAGCTATATTTTAACCTTTCCGTTCCGGAAAACTCTGGTCGCACGGTATTTCTCTGATTGGCATGATTTGGCGCTCGCGCAGCGTTCTGTCAATGCGTTGTACTTGCTTTAAATTGACTCCCAAACGAAATCTGAAACCTCCCTTACACTTTAGAAAAAGAACCGGTAACATCAATGATAGAAAAGATGTCGCAAACTGTGGCCAACAAGATGAAGTTAGCTTTTTATTAAAGATACCATCATGAATCTTGAGTGGTGAGGTTTAAGGTGCAGTCGAAATAAGGGTGGATCTCAATCAGAGTAAAGAGCGTTCACACGCACAATGTAATATCGTACTACGTGACAGTAAATGATCCGTGATAGAGGTCTGTCCTAGTATAGTCTCGTCAACAGTGCCATGCAGTTGTAGAACTCGCTAGCAGCTGTACGACGGAAACTTACAGATACACCTGACCAACAGACACCTGCGATAAAAACAAAATGATCATCAACGTCACATAATATCTAAACTTGTTAATCATGTTTTTATCTTATATCTTTAAGCGAGCAATTCTTGTATATAATCTGAATCTCGGAAACTGCTCCAAAGATTTTCATAAAATTTAGTACAAAGGGATTTCGAAACGATAAATCGATATAGCTAGGTTTCAAAAAATTTAGTTTTATCCATGTTTTAATGAGAATCAGCTACAATAACATTAGAATACAAAGGTAAATTTCACCACTATATACAAGACTATAATAGCTCAGATGGGACATTGTGTGATGCTGAAAGCAGAAGACCTTGAATCCACGTGTTCTATTAGTTTTTTTTTGTTCAAGTTTTGTACATTCTTAAAAATCCGAGCAAGGCTCGGTCGTCGGGATATAATTATTATTATGAAACACGTTAAGACTATTCGAGTTACTATGCCAACGAAAGTCGGAAAGAAAATGTGAAATATAACGGCCAAATACAGTTTTAAAACTATTTTATACGAACACAAAGTTATGTCGTCTCCATTCGGTATTGTCTTTAAGGGACCATGGCATCAAGTCTCATTTATAATTCTATTAGCTTCTGCCTGCGATTTTGTTGTATTACCCCTTGACCACTTATAATGACGAGCAAAGCCTGATAAAGGTTTATCTTCTCCTTCATCCGCAAGTTTTCTTTCGCTTTCCTGACCTGAATTTGTAACGCGCTCATTCAACTCATAAAAAATCGGGATAATTTGTACCCTATGCCCTCTTTGTACCTATGACAACTCTTGTGCAAGGTTTTCTGATGATTCAAAGGATACCAAGTTAAGTATTAATTATTATTAATTTTTTTTTATCTGTAATTTAATTAATATCAAAGTATAATGTAATTTAAGATAAGATTGTCGATGTAATTTGTAGATTTATGGGTAAAATGCCTGAAAATAAATGATTTATTTATTTAGTATTATTTATTATTTATTAATAAACAAACATACTCACGTTCACAATTATAATATTTCTTAGATTCACAATCTTAGAAACTATTAAAGTAATTTTTATTTTTCTTTCAAGATATACGCATGATCTATCTGCCAATAACAGTGTTAATATAATCTGAGTTATTACATGTAACAAAACAATCAGACGCTAAGACAAGTGTGAGTCGGTCTTGCACACGAAAGGTAAATAAGGTATTAAGGTGTTCAGTATAATAGTAGGTACAAGATACATATAATAACCCTTTGTACTCTATAGAACGTTTGTAAAACAAACATTTTCGAAGTTAAACTTCTTTAGAATCCTTGTGTTTTAAAACTCGATGAAACGAAAAAGCGAGACGATAGAGACAAAAACAGGTAAATGTATAGAATTCAGCCGGCGAGAGAATGAGATAGAGTACATTACGCGTTCTCGGTCTCTAAAAATAATTTAGAGCAACAGTAAAAAGAGACAGACTGTTAGACAACCGATAAAAACAGGCCAGGAACATAAGTTTAGTGTGCGTGACAAGCTATATGACACTTTGTGTAAGTGTGCGTGAATTGCTCTAAATAGACGTTAATTCTAAATAGATTTTTTTTGACGTTTTCACAGCTGTCAATAGATAGACTATCAAATAAAATTCGAAAAACAAAATTTTATGAACGATGCACGACCCGAACCCACGACCTCTGGCGTTCCGTGTCAGTGCTCTAACAAACTGACCATTTGGGTACGGAAGGGTAATACAATAAACTGACGTAATTATAAGCCGCGTGCAACGCAGAGCAGGTCGAATTGTCGAGGACGCAGTGCTCTGTGAACGGCTGAATCACATGGCGTTGCGTAGAGACGTCGCTTCATTGTGTGTCTTCTACAGCATTTATCACGGGGAGTTTTCCAAATAGCTGTTTCACCTAATTCCAGCCACCGAATTCCACCTTCGCACGACACGCCACAAGTTATGATAACATCCTCACCATTTGGATATGTACTACACAGTGCGGTTTTCAAGGATATTTCTTCCACGTACTATAAAGCCGTGGAATGAGCTTCCTTGTGCGGTAATTCCGGGACACCAGGTACACTCGTTTGCCTTCCTTTTCCATTAAAAACAAACACAATAAAGATAGCAAAGCGATAATTTTTTTATATTTTTCAATCACAATATTATATTAGAACTAGTGGACCCGACAGACGTTGTCCTGTAAACATGTCTTAAATTTGAAAAATAGGTCCTGTCGTTAGGAGGAGTTCACTAACATACACACGAGCAGAATAATTAAATTATATGGACGGAATCGAGAATCTAAGCCAATCACAAATTCACTGGAACACACAAAAAATCATCAAAATCGGTCCACCCGTTTAGGAGGAAATTCAATTATGGATCTAAACATTGTCGAATCCACCTGAAGACACACACCAATCTCAAATTCGAAAAAAAAACTATAAAATCGGTCCAGCCGTTTAGGAGGTAGTTCATTTGTGAATGTAAACCATTCTCGAATCCATCTGAAGACACACAGAAAGTTTCATTAAAATCGGTCCAGCCGTTTAGGAGAAGTTCAGTTACAACAGACGCACAAAATAAATATGTATATTAAGATTTAATGCATTACATCCAGGGTCATTAGACAACGCGAAGCCTGTGACCGGTAATGGTAAACAAGCAAGACAGAGGTAATATTACAGTTACACCAACACTAAACTATGAAACAGGTTCGGATTTTTATCAAACAGCCGTGTAAATCACAGTAACTATATAGTCTGTTGACCGCAGTTGTTGTCAATACAACCTTCTGGAGGCCTTGTACTATGTCTATATGTATACAAGCAGTCGCCTGCGACTTTGCCTGCGCTAAATCTGTTTTTTATGAAAATAAGGGACGAGACGTTCTTCGCTCCTCGGAATTTGGTAATGGAATATTTCTACCCTACGGTAAATAGTCTTAGGAACTATTATATAGAAACACATGCACACAGATTTGGAAAGATTTCCAGTGCGGAAAACGAACCTGTTACCAGTTACAAGTGCAGGACGTTCAGTTGATGGTTATTGATACGCCATGCCCATTACAATTCAGTGCCACTCAGAATTCTTGAAAATCCCAAAATCTTGATCTGCACTACAATTGGACATAGTTCCAGAAAAACGTTCCAAGCCATAAACATCACATTTTAAGGAATACGTGTTTAAGGTTTAATAAATATTAGTGTATTCCGTACATGTGGGTTGGGTTACTAAATCATGATGTCATTTGAAGAGTGACAGTAGGGCTGCCATTTTTAGTCAGTCCGTTAATATGAATCACGTGACCAGTTTTGTGTTTGGAATTGTGGTTTGGAACTTTTTTCTATAATAACGTCCAATTACGCTCGTCTTTTTGAGACATAAGATGTTAAATCTCGTTTGCCCAGTAATACCACTAGCTATGGCACCCTTCTGACCGAAACGCAATAATGCTTACACATTACTGTTTCACGGCAGAAATAGGTGCCGTTGTGGTACCCATAATCTAGCCGACATCCTGTGCAAAGGGGCCTCCTAATCTTTACGTGGTTCGTACACTTCTTAAGTAAAACCTAAATTCATTTTCAGAAATTAAATTAGCAAATGTTAGTCTGCCAGTCTAAAATCCGTTAATATCCAGCCGTTTTAGAGATTAGACGGAACAAAAAGACAGACACACAAATTTCAGGTTTAAGTCTCATTTAAACATTCAAAAGTAATATTAATAAGATTTTTTAATAAAACAAACAGACACTTTAATTTTATTTATATATATAATTGTAATGTCCTTGCTTTGTTTGAGTCACATTTGGCAACTTGGCAGATGTAATTACAAACTGGAGGCTAAGGACACGAATAATAGAGATACATATAATAAATAAAAATATATACGCTGATATTTTTTAATTTTATATTCATGGAATGTTCTAGAAAACCGGTGGTCTAGTTGTATACGTGTCTGTTTATCAAGTTTTCACCAGTGTGAAGCTCTTTTGCACAGGATGTCAGCGAGATTATGGGTACCACAAGGGTGCCTATTTCTGCCGTGAAGCAGTAATTTGTAAAAATTATTGTGTTTCGGTCTGAAGGGCGCCGTAGCTAGAGAAATTACTGGGCAAATGAGACTTATGTCTCTTGAGACAATTGTAGTGCCACTCAGAATTTTCGAGGTTTTTCAAGAATCCTGAGCGGCACTGCATTGTAATGGGCTGGGCGTATCAATTACCATCAGCTGAACGTCCTGCTCGTCTTGTAACTGGTAACAGGTTCGTTTTCCGCACTGGAAAACTTTCCAAATCTGAGTGCATGTGTTTCTATATACTAGTTCCTAAGACCGTATAGTTCCGTAAGGCAGCAATATTCCATTACCAAATTCCGAGGAGTCTACTAAGATAAGCAAAAGATTTTGAAAATATTCAATATCTATTTTTAATAATCCAGTGATTAAATTTATTGGAGAAGCGCCCTTCATAAACAAATAAAAAAATTATTGTGAAACCGCTTTATAATCACTTATTTACAACTTAAGGCTTTGAGATTTTGATTCATAATATTTCATCTATTTTATATTCTAAGGATCAATAAAATTTATAGAATAGTAGTGTATTATAAGCCAGGTCATAACTATTAGTAGAAAGCTTCAAAGATACTCGGTGCCTGTAAATAAACGGGTTGCCAGTATCGCATACATCGGTGTGAATTGTGATATTGAAATGTTGGAACTGGTTTGCCTCTGGGCTCTCGTCGACCCTAAACATGTACTGGCAAGGAATATTGAAACGAAGGATACTCTAGCGAAGTCCGCAAAGCGAATTAGCATGGCGCCGATTGAACTATTTATTGAACAGCAACAGGACGTATGGTAAATCTATAGGCATTTTATAAGTTTGATGCGACGTGATAGTAATGCATAAGTATCTGTTGTGTAAATAAATATGCCAATGTTAATCATTATATAAGGAGCTATGTTCAGATTAAGTATTATTGAAAAGAATGTGTTGAGGTGGTCTGAAAGTGGATAGACTGAATGTGTTTTGAAAGGTCAACTTCACCAGTTTGAGGCTCCTTTGCACAGAGTGCAGGCTAGATTATGGGTACCACAATGGCGCCTATTTCTGCCGTGAAGCAGTAATGTGTAAACATTACTGTGTTTCGGTCTGAAGTCCGCCGTAGCTAGTGAAATTACTGGGCAAATGAGACCTTACATCTTATGTCTCAAGGTGCGAGCGCAATTGTAGTGCTGCTGAGAATTTTTGGGTTTTTCGAGAATCCTAAGCGGCACTGCATTGTAATGGGCAGGGCGTATCAATTACCATCAGCTGAACGTCCTGCTCGTCTCGTCCATTAGTAGGTATCATAAATAACACCTGAGTCCTGGGTTTACGAGGTTTACGCAACGCAAAGTGATCTATCCGTTCACCATAGCACTCTGTGTTGCACGCGGTCAGCTGATCGAGTTTTTGAGCTGATACTGGATTAAATTGATGCCCATGCCCTAGGCTACTGGCCCTTACTTCTACTACTACTACTACTACTGCACTTACTAGAGTCGTCACCCTCAGAGGGCTTAGGCAGGGCTCCTCTGCTTTGGGTAAAGGGTACTTTAAGGCAGCCTGATTCTGACAATGGCTCGCCTCGCATTTTTAAATCAAATAGAATATAATGTCGCTTATTGAAAGTTAAAAACTACCACCCATTCGAAAAAGTATCCCTCAGACCTAAGAGGAACGAATAATCCAGCTCATGAAGCAAGATGAAGAAGAATCTAGTGTGACACCACTATGCTAAATGAAAGTCCAAAATCTCTCTTGAGATAGCATGTATAATGAGTTACCCTGCCCGCCCGTATGAAATAAAATGACGCACTTTCTACCCAGTTTTCACATCAACAGTTCAATATAAGTGCACTTCCCGTAAAAAAATAAGAATATATTTATACAATTTCGAAACGGTGGCACCCATGACAGAAGTGAAAACTTCATAATATTTCCCTGGACAAGCGTTACATTTTGTCTCATGACGGCTCAAGTTCATTCACTACACTCGAAATAAAGTTCTCAGCGCGTCTACAGAAATTTTTGCTTCAAATAGCTGTTTAATTTGAAATTTCAAAGAGAAACTTCAATGTTATTTACGTACCTACAAAAAAACGTCTTATTGGTAAATTTTAACGAAAATACACTGTAAAAGATTAAATGCACAGCCCTAACGAGATAAAGCATTACAATATTAAAGTGCTCACATTTGGTTGGGTTTCTCGTACTGTTTCCTCATAACCTAACTCGACCGGTTAATACACCGAGTACCAACACTGTGTGGGTTTATGACAATATGTAACCTGTGCGCTGGCTCGCTAGCATCTCGCAATAACTTACTTTTGTTTGTAAGCGCTTCAACTATAGTATATGGAAACATTGCAGAAAAATCTGAGATATTGAACAGTATTGACGTGGGATCTCATGGGGCTGCATTCCTATTTTATTTCATAATTTATCATTTTTATTTTGACACAGTAACTATGAATTTTCACAAGAATACAGGACTCAATGAACAGAATGACTTATAGCGTAATACGATCCCCGAGGGCGTTATATAGTACCTGCCATTTCTAAACTTAGGGTATAAAGTTTCTAAAAGTTTGACACAAATTAGTTTTCCGAACGTATATAATGTCTTTCATAAAGCACTGAAAATTACAATATAATCATCAAGTCAAATCAAAACATGACATATGAAAGTCATAAAAATAAAAACATCTTAATTTATATGAGATCCTAAAAAAAATTACACAGTGGTCTGTTAGTACCTACTTTCAGTTAGTATTTAAAAGTGCATAGTGTTGTGTTGTGAACGATGGCACAGAGCCCTTACGACTCGCACTTGACCAGTATTTTGAATATATCTATGAATATCTTAACATAGGTAGGGATGGTTGATAAAATAAATATATTTATTTCCCCACCTTGATGAAAAGCTCACTTTTAGTCCCTGGTACGAGGGAGAAAAGTGGCCGATTCTCTCCCGGCAAGACGACTTTTCTCTTTCGTACTAAAAGCGAGCTTTTCATCCAGGTGGGAAAAAAAATTGTATAAGCACCACGTGAGATAAGTAGGACATTGCCACCCGCGATTGTCACCCTCGCCTTAGGCTCGGGTGTCAATATTCCGCGGAATGACCTACTTTTCTCCCTAGGTGCGTAATATACTATTATCGTTCCCAGCTCTAAAGATTATATCGATTTTTATTTACAAACATATTTTTTGTACTACAGTAAAGTACTAGAAGTAAGTTACTATCTTATTTCATATTATTAAAGGAGTAAAGAAGCGCCACAATAGCTATATTACGTACACATTTGAAGAAATGGTCGAGGTTTTATCTACAGTTCTTCGGTGATGAAACTATATCTATATCCATCATATTATTTGTATCGGTTGCCTGTTTACTAAACAAAAAAGTTTTTCATAAAATGAAATATACTAATTAGTTGTATTATACTATCAAAGAATACTTAAGAGTATAACGTTACTCACATAGTTTTTAATTGTAAAAAATATATGTTAACATATACGTAAACGTATCCATAAAGGTTAAACACAAAATATAAGTAACGTTTTTACAAAAACCCTAATAAAGCTTTCCCGTCACCATTGATTCATGTGCAAGTTTGCTTTATACTACAAAGCGACGCGCGTACCGATTAAATGAGGTGCTCGCGTTTCTCTAGATAGCCAAGAGATATTACTTTCTCTTTTGCACCAGCAAATTTCCATATACAGTCTCTCTCGCACCAAGCGATGTAGCCTCATCTCCGGCACTTCACCGTCGCCTTCAAGTCACATATTTTATTTGTGGAGCCTGCACCCATAAAGCTTTCCATACACGTTCGAACTGGGCGCAATATCGCAAACAGAGGACTGTAGGGATTTACATTCAAGGGATATTGTAAGCGAAGTTAAAAGACAAATCGGTTAGAGGTTGTATGGAGAGCCTTACGCTGCAGCCCCTGATGTTCTCTCACACTTGTGAATACCTAATGAATGTAAGTATATTTAGATCCGACACACACGCGAGAACAATCAATCGGCAGTAAATTCTTCGGCAATGAAATCCTGGAATGTTGGCGGGTTTGCGAGGGAAGCAAATGCCTTTGAAAATTATTATATTTTAAATGTTTTAATATTATTTGCCGTTATTGTAAATTAGCATACAGAGGTCATTAACATAACTCACATACTTTATGTCGATTCCTTAGTAACAACTTTGAGGGAGATTTTCTTTGATCTTTGAATGATTCTGTGTAAAAATGGATTAATAAAGATGTGGGTGTTACTAGACTTTATCTGTCACAGCTGGTTGATGTTATATGCGGAGACAATCACCAATCAACAGGTGATCCCTGTACACAACCACTAATGTCTCTCAATAGATTAATGGTATAGAACAAAACCAACTGGGATCCCTTAAACCGTAGTCAAAGTCAAAGTCAAAGTCAAATAATCTTTATTCAATTAGGCTAAAATTAAGCGCTTTTGGTATAAATATTTCTTTTAAATTACATCATGTTACCAAATGTTCGGAAAAAGTAGAGCTCGTGAGAAGAACATACAAGAAACTCAACGGCCACTCATCTCAATCGATAGTGTATTTTACAATGGCTGTAATAAACAAAACTAATTAGTTTGTAAGGTGTTGCATGCAATATGTAAATTGTGTTGGTTAAAAGAGTTATAAATATCAAATATTTAATGATAAGTAGGTAATAAAGAATAAACTGTATAAATATAAATTATCGTATATTGGATGCATCAATCAACCTTTAGAGCTTGAATTCATTGTTTGGGTAAGGATGCTTCGTGAACATGATGGTCGTGATTACCGACATAATTAGTAATCGCATTAAAAAAATACATTGATTTTTTTAACTATAACAAGTTGACCTGGCACCATAAGTGGAAGCGATACAACTATTAAAGGTAACTAAGTAAGTAATTAATGACTTAAGATTCAGAAAGACGACAATGTTCCGTTCTATCACATATTTGGATAGTTTGATACACACCAGTGGGTGGCTCCTTTGCACAGGATGCCGGCTAGATTATGGGTGCCGCAACGGCGCCTATTTCTGCCGTAAAGCAGTAATGTGTAAGCATCATTGTGTTTCGGTCTGAAGGGTGCCATAGCTAGTCAAATTATTGGGCAAATAAGACTTAACATCTTATGTCTCAATGTGACGGTCACCATTGTAGTGCCGCTCAGAATTTTAGGGTTTTTCCAGAGTCCATTGCGGCATTAAATTGTATCAATAACCATCAGCTGAACGTCCTGCTCGTCACGTCTCTTAACATATTATTAAAAAAAAGTAATCTAGGTAAAAGATTCAGAAAGAAGATAAGGTTCCGTTCTATCACATACTTGAATAGTTTGATAGAGATATGTGTGGCAATCCTTAAAGAGCTATCAGAAACATTTTAAGTACAGGTTTAAGTCTTATCGATAACAATCGACTGCGGCACAGCGACTTGAAAAATAGTAAATAAAATATTGTATCAGCCTCGCGGAACAAGCTCAAAGTAACGTTATAACTGTAGTTCTGGCGAGATTATTTATAACAGTTTTTGATGTAAACAACAGTTTTGTTAAATGCGATTGCTGATGATCTACTGACGTCCCACTTACACTCAAATTCGTGATATTAATTTGAATATATATATGTTTTATTCCGAACTTATAGTTCTTTAGGCGCGTTACGAAAAAATGATGAGAGCGAAATTTTACGATGCGCGCGCATCACTGTAAAAAAAGTAAAAGGGTGAAGTTGGTTTCTAAAATTTTCTGATGTTTGCGACATTCGTTATTTTTTTTTTGGTTTCTCCGTCCATTATACCCTTACAGCCGTATTCGTTATTTAATAATTAATTTTCAAAGCCATCGTTGCAAGATTTTACAATATAACGTAGAATAGCACGAGGAATAAATAATTTTAAAGATTTTTGCTTTGTTAGGCCAATGAAGTATAACTTCTTGCGTGCATACATAAGTATACACACACTTTTTTAATTTTAAACCAATATTAATGGCAGTGGGATATAATTATTTTGCTCGCAGTGGTTTCAGTCTGAGACCGTATTTGTGGTATGGCCAATAAGCTTTTGTTACATAGCCCATGGAAAAATAATTTTTAATAACGCCACTATCGAGTATAAAGAGGTTTGGAGTGAAGAGAATTGTAATTTGACGGTTGAAATATCTGGAGGTGCTTCATGTCTATGTAGTTGAATCCATAGATTGTTTATAAAAAAAATAAAAGCTACAACAAAAAAAAAACTAAATTAACAATACATAATATGATATATTTAATGTAAGAGGAGAACAAACAAGCCTATCGGTCACCTGATGTTAAGTGATCACCGCTGCCCACATCTCCTGCAACACCAGAGGAATCACAGTATAATCCCGGAAACGCTGGAACAGCACAAGGAAGCCCATGCCACAGATAGTTGTGAGAAAGTTCCAGGAAAACTGAATTTACCATGTGTTCGTAAAAAGTTGAGCTCGTGAGAAGAACATACAAGAAACTCAACGGCCACTCATTTCAATCAAATAGAGAATTTTACACTGGCTGTAATATACATAACAAATTAGTTTGTAAGGTGCTGCATCCAATATATGAATCGTGTTTATCTTAATATATATATAAATAACGTGACACGTTGTTTGTCCGCGATGGACTCCTAAACTAATGAACGGATTTTAATGGGGATTACTTCATGTAGTGCAGTTTGGACAACTTGAGAGATAGGATAGTTTTTATTTCGATTTGGAACCCATAATTATTTTTATTTTCAATATTTGTTTTGTATGGATATATTTTCTATGAGAGAATTTAGTGACGCACGGTTTACAGTTCCGCTGTGAAACAATTTCATTATAACAACAGGGAGCATTTTTAACGAAATAATGCTTGATGTTTTGAATTATTATTGGGAAATTCTTATAAAACAGTATTTTTTTATTATCTACAGAACAACGTCTGTTGGGTCAGCTAGTATAATATAAATTATTACATAAAATGTAATAAAGAATGCTGTATAAACAGAAAATTTTCGTATATTGGATGCATCAACCTTTACAGCTTGACAACAAGGATTTACAACAGAAAGAGTTTTATAACAAGGATTGTAAATTCTGGATACATTTTTTTCTTATCAGCGTGAATTAAACCGATTTACTTAAGCCTTAATGCTAATTCCCTGTACATTTTTTATGTTCATAAGGGACGAGACGAGCAGAACCACCAGAGGGAGGCACCTTTGCACAGGATGCCGGCTAAATTATGGCTACTACAACGGCGCCTATTTCTGCCGTGAAGCAGTAATGGTTTTCGCTCTGAAGGACGCCGTAGCTAGTAAAATATGTGCTCAAATGAGACTTAACATCTTATGTCTCAAGGTGACGAGCGCAATTCTAGGACCGCTCAGAATTTTTGGGTGTTTTCAAGAATCCTGAGCGGCACTGCATTGTAATAGGAAGGTCGTAACAGTTATTTACAGTCTTGACCGTCTCGTCCCTTACTTTCCATAAAAAAAGAGCGTTCAGTTGATCGTAATTCATACGCTCAGGATTCTTTTAAAACCCAAAAAATCTGAGTGGCACTATAATTGCACTCGTCACATTAAGTCATAAGATGTTAATTAGATACTCTTATAGAAGACCAAACTAATTGTAACGTAACACTAAATCTTCAATTACATACATTGAGCGACTTATAAGTTCAAAATATACAATGGAATTTATAAGTTATGACGAAAGGTTTTACGCGGCCATATCGACGTGCCTGAGGTATGACACATCCAGGAATTATTGACCACATACTCCTCAAACCTCTTTATTAATTTACGCGATGGGTCCCAAGAAATCCTTTAAAAGCTCATCTTCAACACAGCTCGAAAGAAAGTGTGCAACCGACAAAGTAATACTGTAAATTTCTTATTACTGTAGATCTTATGTTCTTCAAAATACAGGCTATTTTAAAAGTCCCTCATATTGCACATATTTTTAAAGCCTTGTAATGTTAAATGGTATTATTTTATTTATGTATGCAACGTATTTTATGATTCAACCCGATTCTTGCTGGATTTCGACTCGATTTATGAGTTGGGTCGAGAATATTACTTATTGAGTTGTTAATAATCTTGTTTTGTGAATAAGCTATCTTCGTGCCTTAGTTTAAGGTAACTCTTTGCTCTTTATAGTGATTATCGACGACCTGTATAGCCGAGTGGTTAGCGATCCTACCTACTAAGCTAGAGGCCCCGGGTTCGAATCCCGGTAGGTGCAAGCTTTTATATGATGAATATGGATGTTTGTTTCCGAGTCATGGATGTTTAAATGTATTTATGTATGTTTATACGTATGTTTATATGAATTTATGTATGTTTAAGTAAGTATATTGTATTAAATATATCGATGTCTTGTAACCCATTACACAGGCTATATATGCTTAATTTGGGGCAAGATAATTTGTGTAAAGAGCGTGTCAATATTATATTATATTTTCATTATTATAACACTAACTATAATATAAGAAATAAGGAATTTCTTGTAACTAATTCTTGTAGGCTTTATAAGATATATAATAATAATAATATTGACACACTTTTACACAAATTGCCCGAAACTATGCATAGCCTGTACTGTGGGTACAAGACAACGATATATTTAATACAATATACTTACTTAAACATACAAAAATACATACAAACATCCATGACTGGGAAACAAACATCTATATTCATCATACAAATGTTTGCACCCACCGGGATTCGAGCCCGGGACCTCTAGCTCAGTAGGCAGGGTCACTAACCACTGAGCTATATGGGTGGCTAACTATATAATATGTGGTTTAATAGCTTTAAGGGTAAATGTATACACTTTAATAAAATCTCAGACACTGTTCAGGCATTATCTATAAATAAATTTAAAATGTTTAATAAAAATATGGCTCTGTCGTAAATCCTGCTACTCCACAGCTGAATATCTAAGTGATAGGACAGCCTAGGACTAGATTTTGATTATTCTATAGCAATAACAATGACAGTACAAATGAATCAATTTTGAGATAATAAATTCCTTTTTTACCTTTTTATTATTTTGAGGATTTATATAATAACTATATTCGAATAAAATAACTAATTGAATATGATACATTCGATTTGTATATCTATATGATACAATTGATCACAAGAAACAAGAATAAACGTTAATTAAGTATGAACAGTTTACTCTTTATCATATTAAAATAAATTCTCATTCCGTTGATCTACTCAATTTCACTCAAATTCCATTTCTACAATAAATAATAATAACTAATAAATATATAATAAATTCTATTAGACAAAGGAGTTAAGAGTTAAGTTCAGGCACTTAATATATACTAAGAGTAAGCAGCATACGCGCATGTAATGTTCCAACCTTGAGCAAAAACTACGCTTTTTGGTGGATGCGGTAAAAATTTAATAACTTTATGTTTTAATTTCGTGGATAAATGAAATAATGACAATATCATATTGATGAACGTTAATAATTCAAAACAATCTTGACCTTGACCTTTTATTGTTTACTTTTTAATATAAGCAATGGAATAGGCCCAGAGAGTATTTATACGCTACCCCCTCAACAAATAATTTCATATATTGTTATTATAATTTCGTATTTTAGTGTCAAAAGCCACTACGAAAAGAGAAGCTAATCTTTAAGCTTTGCTAATATTAAAGTTACCTATTTTTCGAAACGATTACATTCAGAATATTTGTTACACCTATTCACTAGTAGATATTTTAGATTATACCATTAGATGTATCAACACATTATTTAATATATTTTTTTATTATTCATATTTTTCATCATAAACACAGTGATAAACATCAAGGAAAACAGCTTTCTCTTCAGTTCTTGCTCATTAAAAAGGATGATTCGACCATAGCCTTGAATGTATGGAACATAATGGAATATAATGGAACATTGTATTATACATATAAGAGATTTCCACCTATATATTGATAGACCCTAATTACGATATCTCTTGGCAGGAATATTCCTTTCGACGAGTAGATGCCTCTTCTCGGAAAAAATTTAAAAAACGAAATTATAACCACAAGAGTTTTTTTTAATTATGAACAGAACAACGTCCGTCGGGTCAGGTAGTCTGGTAGTCAAGTATAAGTTAATTATTAATGTCATTCAAATATGAATAAAAAATATCTTTAGTTGTGCTAGCATAATTCTTCAATAATAATATAAAAAAAAATATTATATATAATATCTCATTAGAGAAGCACTGCAATTGAAACGCCAAATTATACTTGAAACTGTATAATATGATAAGGGTTTAAATAATAACTGCCTTATCCATAATAATGATATTGATTCGAGGCTCCGGCGCAAATGACCGCGAATGTCGTGGTCGGCCGTGAGAATCCGATCCTCGATGCGTTGTTCGCCGAGACCTGGACACTGTTTTGTTTTAGCTAATAATAATTCTTTACATAAATGTAAATCATTATTGTCAATATTTACATTTTATTATTCATATTTATAATAAAACAGAGATAGAATGAATTCGGTTTATGGGCCACTGCTGATATTATTACAAATGACCTTAACGCACATTATTATCCAATTCTACGCATTTATATATTACTAGCGAACCCGACAGACGTTGTCTGTAAACACGTCTTAAGTTTGAAAAATCAGTCCAGCCTTTAGGAGAAGTTCACTAACATGGGCAGGAGTATTAATATACTGAATTGAGAATCTAAACCATTCTAAAATTCACTGGAACACCCAAAAAATCATCAAAATCGGTCCAGCCGTTTAGGAGGGAGTTCAATTGTGAATCTAAACCATCCTCGAATCCACTTGAACACACACAAAAAAATCATTCAAATCGGTCAAGCCGTTTATAAAGAGTTAACTGTCAACACACGTACAGAAGAATTATATATATAAAGATATGAGTGTTGCTGTATCTCTCATTGCAATAGTTTTCCCAAATATTTCTCTAGACGACATCTGTATTATTTTGCAAAACTTATTAGTCTGCATGTTTTTCTTCAGTATTTCCGCAATATTATCCGTTTCTACAAAGGTCTTTAAATGTCACTTCTACTTAAGGCTTCGCATTCTTCCTCCTTTGGATGCCAATCTAGAGCTTACCACAGATTAAGTGATCACTCTAGTAATTTTTCTAATTTTGTTTAATCGGCGTTTCATTGCAGTCACTCGTGTTTTCGGCCGTGGGTTCGAGTTCCGTATCGTTCATAAAAATTTATTTGTGTATAATTCCTAGAAGTAAGGGTTATCATTTTAAATACATAACAAATTGTTTAGATTTGCAAGAGCGACATCACAAGTCAATTTCCTAATATGCGAATATTGGGGTTTAGCAAGTTATCAACAGCTGTAAAGTAGATCCTGTAGATGAAGCCACAACCTGAAAGTTGAATAAAGCATACAAGATTTTATGTCACTCGGTTCGAGACCCACATCGTTCATAAAATTTTGTTTTCAAATTTTATTTGTGTATCCTAGAACTGAGGGTTATCACTTTAAAAACATAACAAATTATTTAGAACTACAGAAATATTTAAAATGGCTTACCAATAACCGAAGCGTTAATGAAAATCGTGCATAGATAATATCACGGGATCGTCCGCTATTTGTAGTGAAAAAATGTCGGTAGTTGTTCCGCTTGGGAGATTGAAACTTATATCAGAGATTACAATCACCGTTTGTGAACTGTAAACGACGACGGCGTGCGAATGAGCTACATAAATCATCGCACCAGACTTAGCTTATACAGGGCTTGTCATCGCTGCATTACCGCTTATTAACATTCAAACACTAAACTTGAGTGCTTTTACTATTTCACTATGTACTTTCTATAGGAGCTGTATTTGCAATTTTTGGAGGATTTGTTCATTGATATCCTCTTTTCACAGGTTTAAATTTAAATCCTTTTTAAAGTGAAACTTTTACTACATCGTCTCAAACTTTTTCGTCTGTTTATTGCATGTCGCGCGACGATCGGACGACGCCTATAGTTCGCAGCAGCTGACTGTGTAGTGTACAGACCATACTCATTTGTGCCAGTGCTCCACGCTGTTTTGTTTGTTTTTATTATTTCCCATTATCATTCCAATTTTCCAAGTATAAAATTAAGATTGATAAAGCGACTTTAATACCCTTAATGGAATATTATTCTAAAAATTTTAAGTTAAATGTCTATAATATGAAAAAAAGTTTCACTTTTGCCGTAGTTTCATAAAACCACACAATCCTTTTTTTTACTTAAAATTCAATTTATTATTATTTTTATTGGAGTAAATTTAACATTTTATCCTCAACATTTTTTAGGATTAGCTGGAATAACTCGTCGTTACTCTGACTACCCTTATTATCATGTTTGTAGTTATAACAATCATCTTTTTATAATTGTAACAAAATGGGTACAAACCCATCTAATTAAATTAAAGAAGTAGGGACTCTTGTAATTGGCTCACGCCGTTTTATTAAAGTATAAAATAAATAAATGAACTCTGATTTAATTCCCTAATTACAGCCATTATACATTATCTATTCACACTGATTAATTGAAACATGTTTATAAAAATTTATAACATCTATATATATAAAAATGAATTGCTGTTCGTTAGTCTCACTAAAACTCGAGACGTGCTGGACCGATTTGGCTAATTTTGGTATTGAATTATTTGTGGAAGTCCAGAGAAGGTTTAAAAGGTTAATAAATAGGAAAATGCTGCTAAATTAAATAAAAACAACAAATTTGTTTTTCCTTTGATGTGTCCATACATAATTTCTATGAGAGAATTTATTGACGCACGGTTTGACAGTTCTGCTGTAAAACAATTTCATTACGACAGCAGGGTGCATATTTTACGAAGTAATTTTTGATGTTATGATATATTATTGACAAATTCATATAAAAACATTATTTTATTTATTATATACAGAACAACGTCTGTCGGGTCAGCTAGTATACATTAAAATACAATTTCACATCGTACATACATTATCATAACAATTATACAACCTTAAATTTTAAAACAATATTCTATAATAATCTTCGCATTCAATACAACCTTATTAATCTGCCAAACTATCGTGAACTATTCGTTTCTTCGCTAAAATTACCATAACAACAACTTAAAGTGATTAAGTAAATGCTAAATTCGTGATAGAACTGTAAAACTAAAATAAAGTTAATTACAAATGAGTTGCAATATAATCCGATGGTGCATCGTATTCTTACCAAGGTCTCTTGGCGACAGTTGTGAGAATGATTTTTCCTACTTCCTGGACGGAAAACCTTGCATATCGCCTGAGGTCGGATCCAAATGCATTGACAATATTTGTGATGGCTAAACATTATAAATGTTTACTCGTACAAAACCTATTTATCAATGTTCTATTTAAATTTATAATTTTACTAATGTAGATATAGTTCGGGTATTATAAAAAGAACGATTTCTGAATACATTGTTCATCTGTCTGTTTGTCAAGAACGCCTTTTTCAACTTATTTTTTTTAAATGAAAATAAGCGACGAGACGAGCAGGACGTTCAGCTGATGGTAATTGATACGCCCTGCCCATTACAATGCGGTGCCGCTCATAATTCTTGAAAATCCCCAAAAATTTTGAGCGGCACTACAACATCGCTCGTCACCTTTAGACATAAGATGTTAAGTCTCATTTGTCCAGTAATTTCACTATCTACGGCGCCCTTCAGACCGAAACACAGCAATGCTTACACATTACTGCTTCACGGCAGAAATAGGCGCCGTTGTGGTACGCATAATCTAGCCGGCATCCCGCGCAAAAGGCCCACTAAATACTACTTAATAATAGTATTCTTTCTAGCGCATAAAAATGTGTTTCAGTTCAAAGCAATTGAATTTTTTTTACAATATTTATGGCAATTATATTAAATCAACAAGGATTACCTCTTATTAAAATTAAAAATTGATCAAATACGAGTCGAATCCAACACGACGGGTTCCGTATGAACATACAAGATGTTATAACACATGATACTATCTGTTATATTCCGGGTGGGGCGACGTACTCCTTTCACTTAGTATGATGTGATTTGGCCTAAGTGTTAGGACTCCCCACCTTAAGAATAAGTACTAAATAAGTGGTGTATATTGGTGAGGTAATTAATTGCACTCGCCTGTCGTTTTGTTCTAAACATTGGAGATTTTGATTTCATTATTTAGTTAAGACTTATTCCCACTGTAATCAATTTAATAAAATATCAGGTATATACGTAAATATATACCTTATAGAACATAGTAAATAACAATTTAAAATGTGTTAGTCTATAGGTGTCTTTAGGACATTCAAACACCGTGGTTTTCTCAATCTAATACAGCGATACTGAAACACGTTAAGCATTCAATTCTTCCAAAACTAGAATGAATTTAAAAGTGAGACTTACATCTTTCACATTTAAAGAAATAAACATCTTGACTTTTGCCTCTTATTATATTCTTGATAATGTAATGTATGTACATAGGCATATAAGTGAATTTGTTAGAAACTGTCATAACCATAATGTTAACACTAGGAAAAAACATAAACTTATACGGCCTTACAAATAAACTTGGTATAAAGTTATAACTGATGATAAACAAAGAAAATGCAAAATTTTTACAATATCGTTGACAACACTGTCAATAAAATGATAATTCTGAAGTTTTCCAAATGACAAGCTGCCTCACAAATTAACGCGGGAAACGTTATACGTCCGAACAAACCATTCGTTAGCAAAATGTCTATTTGTAAACATTTTACATATTTTTGGTTTATGCTTAGTTATAACTTTATGCCAATTTTATTTGTTAGGCCGATAATGCCTACTTACTCGGCTAAGTCGAGTTAGTTAGTATTTTGTGGGGCGTTGTACTTTTACAATAAGATCCCAGAAAATTTTCAAAACAAATATATTACAAAATTCAAAAGAATTGTTAAAAAACGTTTGTGTGGTGAAGGTTACTATAACATAAATGACTTTCTTAATAATACCACACACAGGCTATTAAATAATAATTTTTATTGTACGATTTTACGTTGTAACCATATATTTATAAAAAAGAAGCCCGTTGAGTGTGTTGCGCACTTTCTTCTCAAGTCTGAGGATACCACTTGGAATGAGTGGTAGTTTTTGAAAGTGATAATATATCAAATTTTGAATAAAAATATTAGAATTTGAATTTGGATTCCCACCATATGGGAGGATAATAATCACATGATACATCATCAAACAATTCGAATGCTTAAATATTTTTTTAATGAAAATCTGGGACGAGACAAGCAGGACGTTTAGCTGATGGTATTTGATACCCATTTAAATGCAGTGCCATTCAGGATTCTTGAAAAACCCAAGCGCGTCGTGCGCTCGTCACCTTGAGACATAAGATGTTAAGTCTCATTTGCCCAGTAATTTCACTAGCTACGGCGCCCTTCAGACCGAAACACATATGATGATGCTATTGTTGTAATGAAGCAAAATAATGAAACTAATTTCATAGCACTCCTTAAATTATCAAGTAAAGCATTCTGTTACACACCCAAGGCATTTGCTAATTGCAATAGTTCGCATATACAACATCAACACATTCATTTAGCGTGAAGTAATCTAGTAATGGTATATCTCAGGGACTCTCTACTAGGTGAAAGTATGTTACATAACACTCAGCGTCTACCGCAAATCATTAAATTGACTTGCCCTTAGTACAATTACAGTTGCTTCAAACGATATGTGTATGTACTTACTGTGTTTACTTAATACCGGAAAAATATCTGACGTGGCTTATATGAGATATTTAGGTTAAAAAGACAATGGCACATTATTTGATATATTTATGTGATTACCCTCACTACTGTGATTAAATATAAAAAATTTATTTCATTTTGTTATGGAAAAGGATGACAAACGAGCGTAACCTGGTGTTAAGTGATCACCGCCGCACACATAATGGGTGCGGCGGTGATCACTTGAAACACCATAGGAAACACCAGAGCTAACGTGACCTAACTTGAAACACCATAGGAAACACCAGAGGAATCAAAGAGCGCGTTGCCGGCCTTTTAGGAAGGTGTGAGCGCTTTTTTTGAAGGCACCCATATCGTATCGGCCAGGAAACACCACACAAGTAAGCCTATTCCACAACTTTGTAGTACGTGGAAGAAAGCTCCTTGAAAACCGCACTGTGGAGGACCGACACACATCCTGGGGGTGATATCCTAACTTGTGGCGTGTCGTGCGAAGATGGAATTCGGCGGCAGGAATCAGGTGAAAGAAGTCTTCGGAACACTCCCTGTGATAAATGCGGTAGAGGACACACAATGAAGCGACGTCTCTACGCAACGCCAAGTGATCCAGCCGTTCACAGAGCACTGGGTCTCCGATAATTCGAGCTGCTCTGCGTTGCTGAATATCTCCATAACTCGAGAGTAGAACAAACGAACCTACAGACTGTGTCATCAAACTGCTGGCTTAGTAGTGACACCCAGTGCGTTAAGGGTGGAATCTAAAGAGACGCGGTTTCTATACCTGCGACCATAAATTCTGGTACAAATATTACTTTCAAATTATTATACTATTTAATGTTTTATAAAAAAATGGCTCTGTCGTAAATCCTATTTCTCCACAGCTGAATATTTAAGTGATCGGACAGCCTGGGACTAGATTATGATTATTTTATAGCAAAAGAAATGACTGTACAATATTGTATATTTTTATTGAAAAAAGCACAAAAAATGAATGCTGGGAGAGTTTCCTGCACCGCTTCTTCTC
Organism: Leptidea sinapis; assembly: GCF_905404315.1. NCBI lineage: Eukaryota > Metazoa > Arthropoda > Insecta > Lepidoptera > Pieridae > Leptidea > Leptidea sinapis. The sequence goes on from NC_066276.1 coordinate 5,590,526, forward strand.
TCTCAGAGCGCCATTTGTTTCCGAAGCGGTAATATATTAGAAATTACATCAAAGAGAATTCTTAAGGAATCAATTTTGATAAAATAAAAGCCTTTTTATGCCTTTATGGCTTTTTACCGACTCCTGGTGAAACCTCATGTTTTTGACCTCAAACAACCAAAACTCATACAAATATTGCAATATTATGCAATGAATATAGAAGAGAAAAAAAAATTTTATGTGTCACCTAAAGTTATGTGATTCCCACTTCAATTTAACTTTCAATTCAACATAAAATCAATGGAATACCATTAATTTCAGCTGGAAGAGCGCTATGACGATCGGTCCTGTGCTGCCTTCATCCAACCTACTCCGGCGATCTTGCCAGATCTTGTGCCTACGTACAGCGTCCCACGTCAGTACTCCTTTACAAAAACATAGGTGAGTTATGTAGTAAAAAAAAATACTGGATAAACAAGTCCCTTATCAGAATGCTATAACCATCTAGGAGCATCAGTTGATTTAACATTACATTGCTAAATCAGTGGTAGTTTTTTTTTTCAATAAATTTAAAACTTAAGTCCAATAACAAACAATCTATAATTTATTGTCATTATATAATTTGAACTAAATATAGCTGAAAATAATTGATACTAGTATTAAAACCGATATGAAAAATTTATTAGTCAATTTAAAATGATTAGTTACTAAGTGTTATTCGCGTCTGTAGTGAGCCAATGTCGAACACGTCCCAGGTCGGCTGACGGCTTGGTTCTCAGAACAACTGCTTTTGTTGCTGCATATCATTCTCATGGCCCCATAAGACAATTTTAGGTTGTCGCAGTGGCGTTTTAAAACGTTCTATAAATTTAACTTTAACCAATGTTTTTTTTAATATGAAAGAGATGCGATATATGTGTATTATAGTTTTTATACTTAAGACATAAGCGGCCGAGTAAAGGGCCCATTCAATGGTAGGAACGCCGATCGAGGGTCTATTTTAATTATTCTTGTAGTTGAGAGGGCCTTAAAGGTACTTAAAGGCCGGCAACGCTCCTGTGATTCCTCTGGTGTAGCAAGTGAATGTGGGCGGCGGTGATCCATTAAAAAAAGGAGAATTTTGGGTAAGAGAAGTGCAAGCCTTTCTTTTTAACTAAGATGTTAATTTATTTTGTATTATGCTCATTGCTGTAATATAAAATGTTTGGAGTGGATATCTTTTGGCGTTCTAATCACTTTTTGGAATGAAAAATATTAAATGTGTTATAATGTTTATTTAATTTAAAATATATTTTATTTACCAGTGGGAGGCTCCTTTGCACAGGAAGCCGGCTAGATTATGGGTACCACAACGGCGCCTATTTCTGCCGTGAAGCAGATTTGTGTAAGCATTACTGTGTTTCGGTCTGAAGGGCGCCGTAGCTAGTGATATTACTGCTCAAATGAGACTTAACATCTTATGTCTCAAGGTGACGAGCGCAGTTGTAGTGCCATTCAGAATTTTTGGAGTTTTTCAAGAATCCTGAGCGGTATGCATTGTAATGGGCAGGGTGTATCAATTACCTTCAACGTCCTGCTCGTCTTGTCCCTTATTTTCAAAATGTGTCAAATGCGTCAAATTATGTTTTCATCTCAAAATAAACTTTAAAAGAAATGGAATATTCAAAAAAATCATACTCATATTTATTTTCAAAGTTGAATACTTTGAATATTTTTATTATTTATACAAAATTAAATTTACTCTGACGTCTACGTTAACTAAGTTATCTATTCTTAAGTATTGTCAATTTATTATTAAATAACATGAACATAAATATCACACTACACTAGAGGGATATTAATTAATTCAATAATATATTAATTTGTAAGAATCTGTATATTAATACATCGTGCGTCAGTGTAAAAGCATTTCAAAGTGACGGGTCGCCCGCGCGGCTCTTGCCAGTTGCCCGCGGTCTTGCGGGTCGACAGTCGACAGTCGACACACGCACTGGCCGACACCAGGTAATGACACAAAACGACGCTTCAAAACAACTAAAGTAGAACTCGACGACACGTGCACGATACGATTTACTTTAATCAGTCCGACAAATAAGTGACATGATGTAGAGACGATGCAGCTTTATAGCCAGAAATAAAGATATTTATATTTAGTAATTACTTTGATTACCGTAAATTAAAATGTGTGTTCCTAAATTTATTAACACCACATGTTTTGGTCCCTAATCTATTCTTCACTCGCTAACAAGATTTACTAGAAAGACAATGGGATAAATAACTAATGTTAATTTATACCGAATTATCATTGATTTATTTATACTTTATAAAGGCATGAGCCAATAATAATATTAAAGTATTTAATCAATTAAAAATAAACGACATTAAATCGTACATAAAAATTTAGGATGATAGGTACCGTTTGGAGGAACCACATTGTCGCTCAGAGGGCAACGGAGAGGGCTATACTCGGAATTTCCCTGCGAGATCGAATCAGAAATGAGGAGATCCATAGGCGAACCAAAGTCACCGACTTAGCCAAGATGGCTGCGAAACTGAACTGGCAGTGGGTAGGGCATATAGCTCGACAGACAGATGGCCGTTGAGGCAGTTAAGTCTTCGAATAGCGACCACGGAAGACGTAGTGTTGGTAGGCCCCCCACAAGATGGACCGATGATTTGGTCAAGATCGCTGGAATAGGCCTTTGTTCAGCAGTGGACGTCTTCCGGCTGATGATGATGATGATGAAATTATGTATTGAAAAGTAATACTCTATGTTTGATTAATATAATTTTACAATTAGATTCAATAGGATAAAATCAATGTATTTACGAGTTTTATATGACAATACATCGCGATCGTGTCGTGATGTTGTAAATGGATCTCTCACTTGGAGATCACAACAAAGAGACACAGATGCCGGGAGACGGCAGACCAGTTTAACAAATATAACTGGATGATGCATCGATGTTTTGCCGTTTGATATATTCAATGATTGCTCGCAAGTGGCTCAATGATAATTTAGTGTATTATTATTATTATTTGTAATATGTGGACACTTAATGCAACTGTAGCTTTGCATGTTTGTTAGTTGCTTTTATACATTTGACTTTTTTTTATTACGAAAATAAGGGACGAGACGAGCCTGACGTTCAGCTGATGGTAATTGACACCCTGCCTATTACAACCCATTACAATGCAGTGCCGCTCAGGATTCTTGAAAGAAGTTCTGAGCAACTGCGCTCATCACCTTGAGATATAAGATGTTAAGTCTCATTTGCCCAGTAACTTTACTAGCTACGGCGCCCTTCAGACCGAAACACAATAATGCTTACACATTACTGCTTCAGGGCAGAAATAGGCGCCGTTATCGTACCCATAATCTAGCCGGTATTCGGTGCAAAGAGCCTCCCACTGGCGATTGCTCGTAGTTTATTAAATCAGTGCTCGCTTTTTGTTGACTCGCACAGCCACTTTGTGGAATCAATTACCGGCTGCGGTTTTCCCGAACCGATACGACTTAGGGACCTTCAAGAAAAGAGCCCCTTAAAGGCTAGCAACGCATCTTTTGATACATGTGGTTGCGAATGTCCATGGGCGGTTGCCTCACTTCTCCCCATCCCTAATAAATATATAAACAAACAATACATATTGTCTGAAATATTTAATTAGAATATGATTTAAAGATAACTTATTGAACGTAACATAAATAACGCGTTAATTCCGTAACAGCCTTGTCAGGGGAAATATTCTCGAGAAGGTGTCTCGATGAGTGATCAAGTGTATTTTGTCCCTCTCTTCTTCAATTAACTAAAAGAGACAACTATAAACATGATCATGGATCAGTTATTGATGAACATTCTGGAATAAGAGGCAAATACATATAGTTATACTGTTATTAGATGTAATCAAGCATCTCACTTACGGATGATTTATCTAGTACCACGGACGAGTAAAAAGAGAAGGACTCCACGCCGTGATATTAGCAAGTGAAGCACTGTTATGCTAGTGTGTGTGCGGTTACGGCGACAAAATATTGTGTAACTAACACAATATTTTCTCCTTTAAATAATCAATATCCGGACGACCGAGCCTTGCTCGGATTTTTAAGAATGTACAAAACTTGAACAAAAAAAAACTAATAGGACATCTGGATTCGAACCGGGGTCTTCTGCTTTCCGGATCACCCAATGTCCCATCTGAGCTATAATAGTCTTGTATATAGTGGCGAAATTTACCTTTGTATTCTAATGTTATTGTAGCTGTTTCTCATTCAAACATGGATAAAACCATTTTTTTTTAAATTGAAACCTAGCTAGATCGATTTATCACCCCCGAAATCCCCTGCATACTTAATTTTATGAATCAAGAATTGCTCGTTTAAAGATATAAGATATATGGCCACAAATACTTATATGGTATCGTTTTCACACTTTTTCACAACGCACGACGGCATTTTTAAAATATTTTATTGAGACGCAAACTGATCTGTCACTGACGATGACAATTCTCATAATGGCCGCCTATCGGCCTGTAGTAATGTTAGTGTGTGCGTGGGGCCATGTATTTACACGTTAATCGGCTTGTTTTGGTGTTACACTGTTATGTAAGGTGACACGGAGTCCTTATTTTTTTACTAGTCCGTGTCTAGTACTAGTGGTTTTGACCGACGCTGTCCACACAAATAAGATAATATGAGATATTGTCGTAATAATTCATGTTGATATTATATTCAAGTATCAAAAATGTCCTGGAAAGCTCCTTGTATTACTGCGGACTAGAAAAGAGAGTTATTAGATAGACAGATTATAACCAACACATTTCCTATTCTCTAAAAGCAAATAAAATGTGGCATAATTCGTCTCACTTTGGTCGTACGTGAAAGTGATAGTAAAGCGTAATCATGTTTTCTAGAATATTTATAAATCAGCCAACAATACTTGCATTTTTATTTATATAAAAATAAATCATGAATTGAAATCAATAGATGTATTTGCATCACATCAAACTATGCTATATTGGACACACCTTAATGAATAATTTCAACGTTTTGAAGACACAGTCGGCTCTAATATATCTTCAAATTTTATAAATACTCGTTCAATATAAATTGGATCGTAGTTGGTATGGAATCCCGTCTTATATATTCCACATAAAATTACTATTATTCGACTTTTCGACATATCAGCTGCTCATTTTAATAATTTTTCTTACTTAAAACTACCACAGTATTGTGGCCGTCAAAACAATAAAAAAATAATCATATCGGTTAAGCCATTTTTTACAAACGCTTGTATTTAAACCAATGCTACAAATCTTATTTACTTTATTCTTTTATTACTTATATTTATAGGATAATCTTCAAAAGAACGAAAGAAAAGGCCAAAGCTAAGGGGCGGAATGGCTGATTGACTTTTTATTTCATGGTCAAAACAATAGACCCAGCTTTCGTCACCGGAGATCATATTATATACAGCCAGTGACTGTCATCCGTTATGATTTAATGAATTCCACTTCCACCACACTACTTTCAAAATAATGTAAAAATAAACATAAAATATAACCTTAACTAGGAGTGTTCCATTTTCAAATACCTGGCCAGTGCAAAAACATTCAGTATGGCGCATGGATTTGCACCGGCCATACTTACAGTTTCAATAAAACAAAACAATAATGTTACGTTTTCCGTTTGAAACCTCTCACTCTCATATTCATTGTGTATTCTCCTTATCCCACCAATATGTATTAAAATATTCTTGCAATATTAAAATTGTGTGAGGCGTTAAAGAGAACTAATTGGCTATGATAGCATTAAACAAGTTAAGTATGGATCCAAAAGCAATTTTGGAAAATCTTCACCGTTTTTTTATTATTTGAATGTTAGTGAAACAGGCTATTGATATGCAGGTACAATGAAACTTTTAACTACCGTAAATACCGTCTAACTTCTAATTACCGTCCTAAACTAAGCAGCAGCAGTAAATAAAAATAGCAGCAGAAAATTTTAAATTTTGTCACTAATGATATGTTTACCGCATCACTTAATGGTTCTTTGCTTTGCGTTTCTGGATATAAACATCAATCCATAAGCAAGTGTCTCTTTTCTGTACAGTTATTACGCCAATGATGAAATACAATTGGTCATGGATTATGTATAAAGGTATAAAAGGAATTTATTTTCTCAAATCATTTCTAATATACTAGATACTACTACCGCTTAAGAAACAAATGTTGCGCTGAGAGAGAAAAAGCTACGCAAGAAACTCTCCCAACACTCTTTTTTGCGCTCTTTTCAATAAAATATATAATCATAATCTAGTCCCAGGCTGTCTGATCACTTAGATGTTCAGCTGTGGAATAGTAGGATTTACGACGGAGCCATTTTTAATAAAACATTTAAATTTATTTATAGATAATGCCTGATAAGTGGTTGGGACTTTATTATAAAAGTGTATACATTTATCCTTAAAGCTATTATGTATCTTATGAAGCCTATTAGAATTAGAAACAAGCAATCCCTTATTTCTATTGTGTTATAATAATGAAAATCACCATTAAGAGCAAAACGGTGACGATTTTTCGGAACGTATATAAAATTTTCATAAATAGACAATGAACAGTAGTATATTGATTACATTAAATTTTTCTTTGAGAGACTGTCTATAACCAAGCTGATATATAGCTGAAACAGCTCTCTTTTGTATTGAGATGCCTTCTGACACACCTATCAGTGCTGGTACTATTAGTATGAGAAGGAACTGGTTGATTTCTAGCTACCATTACCAATAATGTGATTACTCAGTTTTTAATATCACTCATATTATCGTAAACTGGCTTACGATTACGAGTTCCTGTAAGACCTTTAATTAATAAGTTAATCTGGCATGCGAACAAATATGAAGCCGGCACGCTTCGTTGATTGATTTGATACGCCAGTGACCTTTATATCGTGCGTCGCGTCTTGACAATGCGATGATATCACAATACATCTCTATAACCGACTTTAATGGATTTTATGCAAATCATTCCAAGTTTGTCAGTATCTGCTAAATAATAAGTTGGAATGCTTCCTCTACTCATCACTTTGTATTACTACGCATATTTTGCTTCCTAAGGATCTTTCATATCAAAGGCCTGTTATAAAACGCTAGATTATCTGGAGAAATTGAAATCTGGAAAGCTTGGGATGAAATTTTACAAGTCTACTACACTAAATTTTTCGATCTCCTGGGATCTCTTTTTGCCTTCAACTCGACTCTTAACAATAGTAGAAAGGCCACCACCATGAAAATGCTCGGCAAGCTCTGTTTTGCTTGGACGTTATGAGGTTGAGTAGACCGGATGGTATTTTCCCATCGTGCTCAAAAGGCTCAGTGCCCCTGAGTTGAAACTAATGCTAACACAACTACTAATTTTTATTATCTATTTCGTTACTCATGGAAGCTTAGTCCATTTGATCTAAAGAAAAAGTGATCTACTCAGATGCGGTTAACCCCTAAGGCCTAATTCTATTACCTCCCTGCTCTTCAAAATCATGGTGCCAGCTCTTGGTATAATATGTACAGCTGGTGATCTTCTAGTATACCAAACACATAGAAGGGCGCTGGCTATGGAAATCGAGGAACAAGACCTAGCAGTATGCCTGGGTATAGCGAAGACCTTCGATCGTGTGTGGTACAAGGCACTTCTCTTGAAACTCATTTGGGCTTTCCGAAGATTTATGAACGTTGACCAACCGTTTATTTTCCGGGGATTTAAATCCCAGATGACTCAACTTTGCGCGTTAACTTTCAAATTGATCCATTTGTCGTATCGTTCTTCTTCGAGATTAGCGATTGTCAGTCGAGTAAAGTTCTCATCTCTGGTCTGGTGCTCCCCAGTGGTGCATACTGCGTGATGGAAAAGATGTTTAAATCGTCCGGGATCCAGGATCCAAATAAAATAAAGTTTCTTCAGGGCTTCGGTTGCAAAAAAAATACACTAATCACTAATGTGATTTTTGTTAGTCATTAGTATGATGTTCTTCATCATTTTATCTCTGCTACACTAGAAAATGTAAAGTATTAAGGATCGAACTAAAATTAACTCCAGTTGTCTACCAACCTACATACTAATACATGAAGAAAAATTAGGCACAGTGAAACTTTACTTAGAGGGCAGAAAGTTAAGATCCAACATCGTAACATGTGTTACAAATTATAAAATTGTATAAAATAATTTCATTTTAAATACGGTATTCTTATTAAAAATTTCATTTCATGTTATATCAATGGCAGATGACAAAATTCAGTACAATCAAAAAGATATAGTTATTATATCTAAAAGCTACGGGAGACTTCCAGTATTATTTATAACACAGACATTCGAGTGGAGAAGTCATTATTAGAAGTTTCACACTAAGTAAGATAGATACGACCTGAATGCTAGGCTCACCAACCTCCATTCTTCTTCCACTTAGAGACTTTTAGATAAACTTAGTTGCCCTGCCGACCAACTAATTAATAAATGCTCTCTCTCGTCTTGTTATTATAACTTTTTATTAAATTTAAAGAAAAGAATAATAGTGGAGTTTTGAAAACGAATATCAAGACTAGATTTTTGGAGTATGATGATCAACGAGATACGAGGACCACACCTAATAGGCTTTCACCATTTGCCATGGTCTCTTATAGCATCAGAAGTAACACAAGGTCGTAAGTGTTTTCTTATTTGCGTTGAAACTAGCCCATGTCCTTTCTAACTTTTACAAACACTGAACTACCGTGCAGTAGGCGAATGCCATAAATTTGATAGTGAGGATGGTATTAGAATTTATAGGATGTCAATCATGTTAAACATTTATTCAGAATTTTTCCAATCATGTTGCTGTATATGTCACAATGCGGTATGTTGAAACACGCTATTTTGATGATCTCCTGTAGGAGTGTACTTAACACACACACACACACACATACTCACGCCTTGTTCCCGTCGGGGTAGTCAGAGACACTAGAATTCCACTTGCTTCTATCCATACAAACCTCACGCGCTTCCTCTACATTTATTACTCTTTTCATACATGCTCGTTTCCGGATGCTTCGGTCCTTTCCTTTTATCAAAACGTCCTCAATTTAGTCGACGAATTTTCTACGAGGTTTCTGCGACCGACTGGCCCCCACACACTTGCCTTATATATTTGATAAGTCATTGTTTCTTCACTCATTTGCTTCATGTGCCTTAACCATTTCAGCATACCTTTCTTCATTCGGAATTCTATCAATCTCACCCCACACTGCTACGCAGTGATCGCATCTCAACTGCGTTCATTCAGCTCTTATGCTTCGTCTGCCATCTTCTTCCTTCACTTAAAGTACAATTAAAGTCAAGTTTTGGATTGATCCTGAGACGTGTGCAAATACAAATACTATTTCCAACTCAATTCTATATGTCATCTAGAGTACGTCCCCAAGAGACCCTGCATGGCCATTGTACTGGCGTCACCATGCCTTGATAATCATAACAAATCTTGTTGGACACTTGAACACATTATGATAAACACAAATTAATATAGTGTCAATCATACGCCTATTAAAATGATAATTGATATCAATGTGTCATTTATACCAAAAAAAAAACAAGATAAGAGTCAGTTGGACGCATGAACCTAACTTTCTGTACCAGTATTTAGATCGAACTTAAACGAATTTTTATTGCATGGGAACATTTTTAAACCCACTTTATCTTTATTATTAACTGTCATTTAATATTAATAAAATTTAATATCAAAAATGTAGATGCGAATATTTTATTAAATGGAGAGGTGGTAAAACCAGTGGAATCTGCTATATTTCTTGGCATTACTCTTGATTCCAAATTGCAGTGGGGCAATATATCCCCATATTGAAGGATTGGCGAATAGGCTTAGTTCTGCAGCATATGCGGTTAAGAAAATTAGACGGTTAACTGACATAGATACGGCGAGATTAGTATACTTTAGTTATTTTCATAGTATTATGTCTTATGGTATATTGTTATGGGGCAGTGCGGCCGATATTAATACTATCTTTGTGCTGCAGAAGAGGGCTATTCGCGCGATTTATAACCTAGGTCCTAAAGAATCATTAAGAGAAAAATTTAAAAAAATAAACATTTTGACTATTGCTTCTCAATACATTTTCGATAATGTTTTGTATGTTCATAAGCACATTGAGGAATTTTCTAGAAACTGTGACATTCATAATGTTAACACGAGGAACAAACATAAACTTGTTATGCCTACTACTCGGTTGGATCGAGTTAGTAAGTCTTTTGTTGGGCGATGTATATGCTTCTACAATATGATCCCAGAAAATGTACAAAACAAATGTGTTACGAAATTTAAAAGAATTGTTAAAAAACGTTTGTGTGGGAAAGGTTATTATAGAATAAACGATTTTCTCAATGACACCACGGACTGGGAATAAAGCGAACACCCTCAGGGTCTTTAATTATAAATGTTTATTGTACGATATTATTTATTAATATTTATTATAAAAAAAAGCCCGCTGAGTTTCTTGCGCCCATTCTTCTCAGGTCTGAATCTCTTTTGAATGGGTGGTAGATTTGACGTTCAATAAGTGATTTAAATCCTATTTTGAATAAAAATATTTGAGTTTGAATTTGAATATAATGTTTCTTCATACTAAATTTACTAATAATGCCGAGTTTCAATAATGTGCGATATTAAATCAATAATAAAAGATTATTAATTGAAGAAGGCGATAAAGATTGAAATAAACCTACTCAATTATAGTTGACTTGCATGAACTACATAGTTTTTTTCCCACACCTATAAATAAAGTGTACACAGTCTCCCTAGAGACACAAATTCGAGCTGATAAAATAGTTGCCATAATCTCAAACCCATATCTTAACAATATAAAAAGTATCACAATTAATTAACACTAAGCGTGGGTGGGTCAGCCGACAGTCAGCCTGCAATTACCCATATTAAAACTACCAATACATGCGGAGTGGGTATCAAGGACTATGACCTTGTTTGGATAAATTGTGTCTCACTTCATGTATTTCTACTATTTAATACCTCTTTGTTTACGAAATAGCCTGTGTATAATTGTGAGTCATTTATACCTGTAAATTCATAGTCGTGATGAGTCGAAGTCAACGCGGGAGTGACCCAAAGAGATAATTCACCTGGTTCCTGCCTCCGAATTCTAGCATCTCACCATTGTTACAAGTACTGTAACATTACTTACATCCACCACGTGGTAGTAAGGCGTTCTTCCTTATGTTATTTCAAGGAAATGTCTTTCACGCATAAATTACCAACTCACACTCACACACGGACTGACTGACGGACTGACACACACCACCTACACAATCACAAACACACTCCACAAACAGACACAAACACAAACATACTTACGTATATACAAACATACATACATTTCATTCATAAACACATACACAAAACATCACCACACTCGAGGGCGAGTGTGTTCAAAAAAAAAATTACTGTCGGATAAACCTCTCTGCTTTTCTTCTTTTCTTCTTTCAGGTCAGTTTTCATTGCCATCATAAACATAAGTCGTGGAAAAAAGCCAAGTCTCGCAACTAAGTTCTTCTACCGTAAATAGATGTGAGATCAATGTAATACCAAGTCTTTTACTTTTCCAGTAGCATCTACTTCTTGAATACCAACAACAGGATTTTCTGAATCCCACTGTCTATCTTATGAGCTTTTCTTATTTTATTGCCCAGTAATTTCACTAGCTACGGCGCCCTTCAGACTGACACACATTCTTACACATTACTCCTTTACGGCAGAAATGGGCGCCGTTGTAGTACCCATAATCTAGCTGGCATACTGTGCAAAGGAGCCTGCCACTGATGAAAAGTTATGCTTATGCACAATGCACAGTTATGAAGACGATCAGGGCGAATACACTTGATCCTGGACTATCTATTGGGACACCTTTTTAATACGGAATTAGATTCAGTTATTTAACATATTTTTTACAAATACAAAGCAGCTTTAACAAAGAAGTCTAAAAAATAGCGTATGATATATAAATGCCATAATATAGAACAGAATTTAGATCATTGAATGACATCAGAAACTAGTAATATTTCAATGACAACACAACAATTACTCTGTTACAAATAAACCATAAACAAGTGCGTAATTATAAATCACAATGTCTCATAAGTTGTTACCTATATCTAAGTAATTATAAACTGTGACTCGGTATAAATTAAATATGATTTAGGTACACTTAAAATGATATCTTTATTTATTTTCGACATATTCAAATATCTACAATCAATATAGTGTCGATTACTAGCTGATACACGCCACTTTGTCCGCGTAGATAAAGAGTTTTGTTTTTAAATAATAAGCAAGTTTGGAATTGAAGATTATCTCATGTCCCATTCCAGTTCCGGTTCCGTTTTCGCTCCCGTTCCCATCATATTATATATATATGAATCTTATTTCGAGGAAGATTGCTATGGCAAACTAAACCATCTATTGGTATAGTTATAGCTCATCGATTTCATTAGTTGTTTTCACAAATCCCGCGGGAACCATGTAATTTTCCGAGATTTATGTAGCCTATTTCCTTTTCCAAGCTCTAGTCTATCGCTGTACCAAATTTCATCATAATCGGTTATGTAGCTCCGGCGTAAAAGCGTTACAAACAAACTTACATTCACATTTATAATATTATTTGTGGTTTGCCGGCAAACGTTGTTTTGCATATCAGCACCCTGCGCCCGCTCATTGCATGAATTGTCATATGTAATAAAATGTAATTGAATGAACTATTTTATTTGCAAGTATATAAGTATTTCTAAGAAAATAAATATAGGTTCCCAATAAGTAATTATAAATATAATATATTAAAACTATCTCCGAAACACAATGCATCTTATTTTATAAGTTTTATTCCGATCGGCTTAGTATTTTCGCAGTAAGCCGAATAAGAAACCGGCTCGCCAATTATTAGTATAGATTGATATAATTATAGATATTTAGGTAGAATAGATAGGTATTTCTTAGTCAAAAAAATTCAGGTTACGAATTAGTAAATACCAACATATATTCTAACCTTGGTGGAACTGGTATTAGATTTTGAGTTTCAATAACTGATATCATATCCAATTTGAATAAAAATATTTGAATTTGAAATTCTCAGAAGCACCCTGTATCTTATGGTATAAGTATTATTTCAATCAGTCTAGTACTTTTTGAAGTATAGCACATTTTATTAATATAGGTTTATTATGATTCCCCGCTCTACAGATACCTTCGGAATTATTTGTTTGAACTGGTACAAATAATAGAATTACAACAAAAACATGCTAAACAAGATAACTAACAGCTAAATACAAGACATCCTGCAACTCCACTTATGTGTGTACACACTATGATTGGCAGAAATGTATGTTAAATAATATTGATAAACATTCAAATCTCTAAACTATTCAAGATTAAATTTTTGCTGATAGGGGATACAAAAAGAGAAAAAATATTACAATATGTAGGTACTACAGGTATCCATATAGTTAGAGATGAACTGTGGATGTCCAATTTCCGTGTAACAGGGTGTGGTTTTCGGCCTGATTATGGAAAGACACATTATTATTACAAAAGGGAATGGAGAAATGGTTTTCATGTCGAGAAGACTGATTGAGAACTCTTTGGTGTACGTCGAATAAGTGCGTAGTAGTAGTTTTTGAGCTGTACATTGTATTGCACACAGTCTTAATGTCTCGAGGCTTTTTAAATTTAAGTAGCGTAGAAGTTTCTCGTATCTTGACAGCTGCTCCCGTCTACCAAACTTTATCGTCAACATCCGAAGAAGCGTTCTTGGATAGACTCGAGCATATCAGTATATGTAATGTGTTGTGGTCAACATACAATAAGAGGATATTTGACTTGACTGAGAATTATTGAATAATAAAGTTGTACGAATAAAGAAAAAAAGGACGTATGTTGCCAGAAATGACTTACTACGGTGGTCGCTCAGGGGGCAATGGAGGGGGCCATACTCGGGGTTTCCCTGCGAGATCGAATCAGAAATAAGGAGATCCGTAAGAGAACCAAAGTCACTGACATAGTCCAAATGATTGCGAAACTGAAGTAGCAGTGGGCAAGGCACATAGTTCGACGAATAGGAACGTTGGGGCAGTAATGTCCTCGAATGGCGACCACGTACCGGAAAATGCAGTGTTGGTAGGCCCCCCACAAGATGGACCGGCGACTGGTCAAATCACCGGAATACGTTGGGTGAGGGCAGCGCATGACCAATCATAGAGGAATTCTTTAGGGGAGGCCTTTGTTCGGCAGTGGTCGTCTTCCAGCTGATGATGATGAAAGTTGTACGGTACTTGCTTATTTTATAAGGAATCATGAGGGTAGTTTCGTGCTCCGCTATCCAATGACACAAGCCGCGCTTGGGCTGACCAGTGGACAGAGGCTTTTAAGCTTTGCTCGAGCGTGGTCGCTAACACTACATAATATGAAAATCGTATTTACCCCGAGTGATATCCTGTGGTGATCAAGTCTACCACAAGCGTTGTAACTTTTCATCAGTATCGTCCATACAAACTTTGCAAGCTTGCAAGCTTCTTCCTTCCTTATAATTATTGGTTGATTGCAAGGGCCTACATAAATTCATTCATTAAACGAGCCTAAAACCAGTGACCCTATAGGAAACCTTATTACAGTCCCAAATAAAAGAAATTGTATACTTTAGTTAAAGTCGGTGTCAGCCAAGGTAGGCTTGTAAGTACATACAAATAGGTGAGATGTGCTTGAGTCGCACGCGCGACTTGGGGCGGCGAGAGGCGAGAGCGGAGCCGCGGAGGGAGGACACCGATTCCAAAAATAACAATAATCGTAACAAGAATTAGATTAATTAGTTAGATTGTACAAAAATACGCAATTATTTTTATACTTTTTAGTGTACATTATATCTATTGTTTTGGAATAGTTTTCATGAAGTCGGTTTTTTTAGTTCATTTTTTTTTCATCTATTCAGTCTGTCTATTAGCTATCTTTCTTTCTTTCGTTTTAAATCAAATTCAAGTTCCTTGCTAAGTCATCAATGTGCAATATTATAACGTTTAGCTATTATATCATTTTCGCCAATCATTTTGTAGTTAGGAATGTAATTAAATAAGACGGTTTCTTCTAAACTTCTTTATACAAAATATATGCAAAACAAGTTTGTCGCAAAATTACACCAACAAGGTTTTTGTTTGATTGTAAAAAATATCAAGGATCTCTGGCTTTGCCATAGCGACACGACATGCACACCAAGATTAAATATAAAAGCGAGTTAAAGGCACAAAATAGAGGAAATCAACCCACACTTTTTCACATGTTGAATAAACGGACTCAAAAACTTGTTGCTACCTTAAAAGCAAAAAGACAATGTGCTTCAATTATGTATCAACTCGCCTACGTGCAAAAGATCTTATTTTTTGCAAGTTCTATTAAAATCTTAATCTTAACCATTCAAGACGTTTCTTTGTCCATATTTTGTTTCACTTTCCGCTGTGTGAGACAAAGAACTGATCTATCTATCGTATTTATTTGCCAAACTAGTGATTGTTTTTTTTATTCAGGATCTTTAGATTCATGAGCTTTGGTAAATATTTAAATAGCCCTTACATGTATGTTAGATATTTGTATCTCCTATACCGAAAATGTATCAATAATTTACATTTCTCGCCCTATTTAAAAAATTAACTTCTTCTTCTGGCAGAACAGCAACGGGATGTCGATCGGTGTAGAAGCACCCTGTGATTTCTTTTTACCAATTCCGAAGAAGCAGTGATAGCGTTTAATCAACACGTAGAAAACATGCCTTCAGATCTGTGGTCCTCTTTTTTTAAAAATGGTTCGATCGCATCTAAAATGTTTAAACTGTAAAGGAGAGTATTTTGAAAAGCAATAAACGTAATATTTTGGTTATAACATGTTGTTTTTTTAAGTAACGCAAAACTTTAAGTGTGACCTACGTATAATTTATGAATAGATATTTAAGTATTCAATATATAAATCACATAGTATATCTATATTAATCGCTGTTATTTTCTTTATACTTACAGAAAAGTACAAACTTATATCAAAAATTAGGAAAACAGTTGACCTAAAAGGCATCCGTACAACTTCCCACCAAGCGCTTAAAATTTTATCATTTATTTTTTATGAAATAGGAGGACAAACGAGCGTACGGATCACCTGGTGTCAAGTGATCACCGCCGCCCACAATCTCTTGCAACACCAGAGGAATCACAAGAGCGTTGCCGGCCTTTAAGGAAGGTGGACGCGCAAGGTAAAATTTTATCTATTTTTGAAATATTAAACAGCAATAACTTTTGAATGGATGAACTGGTTTTCACGCAGTTCTTAAAGCCTCATCAAGGATGAATTGATCGAACTAGTAATTTGGGAGTGATTCCGAAAAAACACTTTTTGTTTTACGATATCTCTCGAACGAATCAACTTAATTCAAAACTAATGCCTAAAATATTAGCGGTTTAAATCTAATTTACAAATCTTTAAGCACAAACAATTACGCATCTTCTTTGTTAAAAGTACGAATTATTTCAATTCTATTATGAACCTTACAAAATGTTACATCAGTAATAAAATCTTTATGACTCAAATTATTTATAGTTTTAACGTAGCAATGTGACCTCTATTCAAAGTACAGGAAAGCTTCACCGAAACTTAATTCGACCACATTTCTAATTATTATACAAAAGTTCATTACACCTTAACGTTCTCATTAGCGCGTGTCCGTTACTCATCTATTTACTTCGACACATAAAATGCCGCGGCCGTGTGTTTTGTCTACAATTAACATTCGAAACCGAAGAAGCAGCTTGAATAAATATATCAAATTTGTTCGAACATATTTGTATTGTTTGTTTGTTTTTAAAATGCTTGACAGAAGATTTCCTGTAAAAAGAGGAAGTTGTAACGTAACTGGACTTTACCAGTCGGACTGTGAGTGGTTCCTTTGCACAGGATGCCGGCGATCACACCATTGGGAGGCTCCTTTACACAGGTTGCGGGCTAGATTATGGGTACCACAACGGCGCCTATTTCTACCGTTAAGCAGTAATGTGTAAACATTACTGTGTTTCACTCTGAAGGGTGCTGTAGCTAGCGTAGGGTGACGAGTGCCGCTCAGAGTTTTTGGGTTTTTCAAGAACACCGAGCAGTTGTAATTACCATCAGCTGAACGTCTTGCTCGTTTTGTCCCTTATTTTCATAAAAAAAAACTAATATGAACTCACATCTGAGAATAAAAGATTATTTTTTGAAATATAATAGATAGATTTATATGAAATATATACGAAAATATGACAGGGTTAAGCGTCTCGAATATTCTCATCTAGTCTAGTATAGCATAAAAAATGTTCGGCCTAGTATCGTTAATTTGCTCCTAAGAATTGAAGAGTTCCGTTACTTTGTCATGGATCCCTAATCAGAACCTAACCAAACTCTTACCAAATTACTTTTGAAGTATATCCTTTCCAATAAAAAAGGAATTATCAAAATCGGTTCACCCAGCCGAATGTTCTGAGGAACTGAAACATAAGAAAAACATACCGACGAATTGAGAACCTCCTGCTTTTTGAAGTCGGCTAAAAAGTGTCCTTCTGCGCCTATTGGAACGCTACTTGACAATATGACATTGTCAATATGTGTATCACTCCGGCTAGGTATAAAACTGAATGAACCACATCAATGTAGATGTGGCTTTAGGTAGATTCTTTTGGGCGTCACGGGTTATCTCGCCTAAAATCGGCAGGCCGTATTAGTCGTCACGCCAGCATTAATGAAGTCATCCGTAGGGCATTTTTCACCCTTATTAAACCAGCTGTTTTAGAGCCAAATGATGCCAAGCCCGCCGTGCTGGCAAGTGTCCTGATGGAATGACCCTGGTGGCTTCAGCACGGGGAAGGCGCTCTCTCTCATGTCCAAGTTAGGTCAGTTGGTGCTGGGGCTGCTGCTACGACTGTCGAAGACGACAAACGTCAGAAATATGTCGGTCTCAGTGATTCTTACATCTTTGTGCCGTTTGGTATCGAGATACTTGATCTATGGGGCTCAGAGGCGCGGAGAATGTACAAAGTACTATCTACGCGCCTCAATAGAGCTACTGAAAACCCAAGCGCTGGCAGCTATTTCGGTCAACGGATCAGCCTAGCTACGAGTATCTAACGGAAATGCTGCCAGTATTCTTGGTACGCTTCCCTGTAATGATAGTTTTATTTTTATGTAATCATAGTATTGTAAATCTAGTTATAAGATTTTCGTGTTTGAATAATTATAATAAACAATTTTTAAGTTTTTTATTTTGTAATAATGTAAGATTTGAATCATACTCACACCATTTGAGGGTAGATTAAAATATTTCCGTATAAACATTTGAATTTATGTTGGCATTGCCTTAAACAACATCTTGATGCTAAAAGGTTATTGAATTGTTAAACCTTGCTATAAGGTTACTTATCAATTTTGTTTAAATTTTGATTGCACATAAACGTATTTTTGAGCAGATCTCGCCATGAAATAGAGCCCGAGTTAGACTCATCCTTAGGAAAGACTGTCAAGGATAATACCTCGGCAGTATTTCCTATGTATTAGGCTACAGAAAAGGAATGACAGAGTGAGGTAGGCAAGATCAAGTAGACAAAAATTTTTTCGAGTACTTAGTGTTATATTTAATAACGCGGATTCATTAACCTTTGATCAGGCATTATGCGTAATTAATACATATTATACAACATATTGCTATGATTAGAAAAATATATACACGGGTATCTTAAGATGATCCCTAAGCAATGTGTCCTGTTTTGTTCCCTAGAAACTTCCGCCAAATGACTCCGTCAGCAGCCTGTCCATGCGAAGCTGGGACAGGCTGCTGGTTTCAGAGATATATGTGGACAAACATGTATAAAACTTTGAGCATTGGTTATAAAAACCTCAATAGATTAGCATCTGTAGAAATTAAAGTTGATAATTCTACTCATTTCTAATTTCGCAACATCGTCACTTAAGTACCTGGTAACAAACAAGTTCAAAACCAGGCTAGCGAAACTCTCTAAGAAAAAAGCAATTCACACGATTGTATGAAACGTTCAGTCATTGATGGATTGAGAGAACACGGCTATAATCTTGTAAAAAAAATGAGAGAGCCGAAATCGACTACGTCATAAGCAACTGTTCGCTTTCAAACTTAGCCGGATTATACATCGTTGCCAATCGCGACACTGTAATTACTACTATTTCGAACATATGTCAAACCACTGCACGTTTGACACTAAACTAATTTTCAATTTTTACTCAGGCAGTACCGCCTCTTATTACGTAGTATTTACATCCTCTTTGTTCGAAACCATTAAAAAAGTTTAGAGCGCAATAGTGTTTTATAGTTAATTAATAAATAAAATATAATGACTGTACTGAATTAAATAATATACGAGGTACAATCTGAATCATACAAAATCATATTAGCAAGGCAGTATGTTTAATTAACGACATATAGCTTCCACTTAGTTATTATTTATATGAAGCTAATAAACTTATGCATCGATGACAGGGAACTGTTGTTATTGTTAATTTATTGCAATATTATGCTCGTTGACTCTTTGTCTGTTTAAGTAGTTTGATACTTATAGTTCCAGTTTTTTATGAAATAGGATAATTTTGCGCAATTTGCAATTGCGCTCGACACCTTGAGACATAAGATTAAGACAAGGTTAGGTCTCATTTGCCCAGTAATTTCACTAGCTACGGCGCCCTTCAAACCGAAACACAGTAATGCTTGCAAATTACTGCTTCACGGCAGAAATAGGCACCGATCCGGCATCCTGTGCAAAGGAGCCTCCCACTGGTGCATTATAAGTATTATAGTTGCGAGTTGCCACATAAAATGCCAACAAATGTATACACTTCGATGCTAATCATATCTCTTATGAATTATGTATTCATATTATTTATATCGCTGTAGTCTATCAAAAGAAGCGATATAAGTTTAACATTTGAATTAATTCCTTTGCATCTTAATAGATGTAAAAACTAATGTTTTGTACGCTTTGCATCGCTCGAACTATTTGTATTGCTAATAACCTAGATATAATATTTTTGTCATGATGATGACTAATGAGAGTTTGTGTCACCTGAGAGTAAGTGATCACCGCTGCCCACCATCTCTTACAACACCAGAGGGCTCATACGAGCGCTGCCGTGATATCTTGTCTTTTCGGTCAAATTATTCTTGTAATATAACGCGTGTATACAATTTATGCGTAAAATGAAACCTATCAAAATAACAGCAAATTTGGAAGAAGGAAAATCATCGTTGGGAGGATCTCTTCCAGTGGAACAACTGCTGTACTCATTAACTTATCATTGATCGAGTGTGTAGGATTGAATGTTATATTTTTTTTCAGGATTTTTTTTTCATTCATTATGCGGCTTAATGTGATCCTAGTGGACATTTCCAAGGGAGATGAAGGCTTAGAGGGCACTTGCCCAAAGCCAACCTCAGGTAGTGTTTAGTGGGTAGGCATTTAGGTTTTTACGTGAGTCTCACATAACCACCGCAGACATAGGCTGCGTTGGTATGCATGAGCATTCACCGTCTCCCTCCCGTCGTATCCCGGAGGGTAGCCCTTTCCCTTTGTCTGGGCGCAAGTACAAAAATTTCAAGATTCAAGCAACCATAAAAACCTACATCAGGGTGTCGAATTTGAGTGTCGGTGAGCACGCGCATCGTTAAAATTCATTCTGATAATTTTTCCCAAACGTTCCAAAAGAAGTATGACTTCAAAAAAAATATCTAAGTGTATAAGTAAAAAAATATCTAGTGTAGTGAAAATCCGATATTGGTGTGCGCGCGCATTGTGTTTAATTCACTCTTAGATCATTTATACGTCTAGATAGACTATAACAGCTGTCAAAACGTTGAAAAAAAATAGACTTTAGAACTAACCTTTATTTTGAGCAATTCACGCACACTAACACAAAGTGTCATATAATTATATAAATCGCGAGTGTAAGACGCAGCATGTCACACAAACTAAACTAATATTCCTTTTTTTCACCTGCTGTTAAGTGATCACCGCCGCCCACATTCTCTTGCAACACCAGAGGAACCAGAGGAGCGTTGCCAGCCTTTGAGGAAGGTGTACGCGCTTTTTTTGAAGGTACCCATGTCGTATCGTCCCGACTTTGTAGTACGTGGAAGAAAGCTCCTTGAAAAGCGCACAGTGAGGGACCGCGACACATCCAGAAGGTGGGGATGACATCCTAATTTGTGGCGTCTCGTGCGAAGTTCCTGCCCTCTTTTCATCGGTTGTCGAACAGTAAGAGACTCCATCTAGACGTATAAACTATCTAAGAATTCACTCACATCCTTTATTGCCTTCACATAAGAAATATATCGTCAAAAATGTAATTGTAAATAGTATTGTCCTTGTTACCATCAGGTATAGTTGGCTGTGACCATTGACCAAGCGTCACAAATGTCATGCAGTCTTGACGCAATAGTGTTGTGCCAAATGCCATTAGATTTACTTATAATAATAGGTACTGTATTGTAAGGTGACATGAATTGATGAGTGACTTGACTTGCATAATAATGAAGGTGTAATATTATGTGCCACTTCGTCTTCGTGCTATATTAAATTATGTTATTTGAAGTATTTTGAATAGCAAAGATATTGCGTTACATCTTATAGTGTATTATAGAAAAATTTCATAAGTTACATTGGCCTATTTCTGCCGTAAAGCAGTAATGTGTAAAATAATATACATCCTGCTATATAATATACGAGGGCGGCAATGAAAATTTCGGGAATCAAGGAAGTGACACAACATTACTATTTAAAAATGTATTTATTGCTTTTCGTAAGTATTCTCCGCGAAATTTGACACATTTTTCCATACGATGGAACCAATCATTGAAGCAACATTCCATTCCGAAGTTGGGGTCTCCAAAATCACCGTTTTGTAGACGTCCACAGCTTCTTCAGGTGATGAGAATCTCTGACCACGCAATTTATTCTATATTTTAGGGAAAGTATAGAAGTCATTAGGGCTTAGGTGGGGTTGTACGGTGGATGGTCTAATAATTCTATGTTTTCTTGCTCTAAAAAACTCTTTTGTTCTGTGCGCGGTGTGAGAACTCGCATTGTCGTGATGGAGGATAATGCGGCGGTTGCAGTTCTCTTTACGGAGTTCAGAAGCGACCTGTGGCAAACAAATTCTAGCATACCATTCTGCATTAACCGTTCCTTGTCCCTCAAGAGGAATAGTCGCAGCATAGCCGGTTTTGGAGACGTGGCCACCATTTTTTTTGCAACACTCATTTTCGAACACCCAAACTCGTGACTGGTTTTTTGTTTCGGGTTCGTACGCGTATATCCAGGATTCGTCACATGATACGATGTTGTATACAGCATTTGAGGATCCTGCGTGGAATCTTTCGAGAGTTCTGACGCACCAAGTAACGCGAGCCGCTTTTTGCTCTTCACAGAGCAAATGCGGTATCCATCGGGAAAACAACTTTTTTACACCTAATTGTTCATACAAGATTAAGTGTATTTGACTCATGCCAATGTCTAAAATTGCCTGAATTTCGCGGTATGTCACATGTCGATCTTCCTCAATCAGCTTACGCACAGCATCAACGTTTTCTTTGGTGACTGCAGTTTTTGGACGACCTTGACGGGGATCATCACTGAGCTTGACACGTCCACGGTGAAATTCAGCAAACCAGCGATAAATTGTGGTTTTGGATGGGGCTTCATCACCAAATGTAGAAATCATCAGGTCAACACACTGTTTTTGTGTTAAACCACTTCGAAAGTCATAATAAATCATCGCTCTAGAATTTTCTCAAGTCAATTCCATTTTCTCAACAAGTTTGACAAGACCTTGTGACAAGACCGTGAATCTTTTTTAAATAAATAAATGGTATTCGATTTTTAAAACCAAGGAGTTTTCAATTAAAAAGATTTAAATATGACAGGAACAGTGGAAATATCCATTCCCGATACTTTTAGTGCAGCCTATGTATATAAAAAATATACACACATTACTGCTTCACGGCAGAAATACGCGGCAATGTAGTACCCATAATCTAGCTGGCTTCCTGAGCAAAGGAGCCCAGAGAGCCAGGATCCCACTGGTGATAGGTATGTTACGTACATACCGCTAAATGTAAATACTACCTCTTATAAGAATGTACTTCTGTGGGATTTATATTTGGCAGCGGGAAAAATGAGTGTATTATAGTAAAAATCTCACAACATAGAATGTTATTGTTAATACATAATAGGCTGGGAACGACACGCGTAACTAACCGACCGATGCAGCTATAGCTGACTTCCGGTTCTTACTGTGACCTCTACTGACAATAATTATAAAAAATACATTTCTTATATTATAAATGTGCCAATAGCTCCCATTTTTAATGAAAAAAAGGGACGAGACGAGCAGGACGTTCAGCTGATGGTAAATGATACGACCTACCCATTACAATACAGTGCTACTCAGGATTCTTAAAAAACCAAAAAATTCTGAGCGGCTCTACGATTTCGCTCGTCACCTTGAGACGTAAGATGTTGTCTCATTTGCCCAGTAATTAAACTGGCTACGGCGCCCTTCACATTACTGCTTCACGGCAGAAATAGGCGCAGTTGTGGTACCCATAATCTAGCCCGCATCCTGTGCAAAGAAGCCCACTGGTATATTATGGTTTGTTAATATATCTATTAGTTAGTTTATTTATATTTATATAATTGTTATCTGCAATTATTCAAATCGGTGCTTGAGCTGTGTTTTTGAATGACTACACAAGGGGCATGCCCTTATTAACCTAACGAACGTCCGGAATTTGTCACGCATTGCACTGTGCAAAAGTTCTACAGAGACTAAGACATTTATCTTAAATTGTTAACTTTTATCACTGAATATTATAAAAAAAAGTCCTTTTGCGCGTCTCTCTGTCTGTTCGCGATAAACTCAAAAACTACTCCACCGATTTTCATATTTTTTCACCAGTGGATAGCGTGGTTCTTGAGGAAGGATTTAGAATATAATATCTTCAGTTTTTGAATACACTTTTTTGTGCATTAACTATATTTGCTGGAGGTTTCGGAAAAAATAATCCCTTTTGGGAGCTTTCAATGAAAACGCTGTCTAAATCATTTGAAATATAACAAAATAATGTTTGGTGGAATTATGTATCTGAAATAGGTCTATAGAAAAGTCCTGGATAGCATATGTCTATCTTTTAAGGATAACGTACAATATACATTTTAATACTTCAAAAAATTGGTAATTATAAAGCGGTAATGTAAAAGCTGTTTTCACAAATACAATATTATTCCTAATCATTTAATTACTATTACTACACATTGTTAAATCATTCAGGAATATGTTTTGGTTTCATTTTTAACTCAATAACTGATATTACAAATTTCTGACGGCCTTAAACTACATTATTACCGAATACTTAGATTTTTTTTCTACTGACAGAACAGCATCTGACGGGTCAGATAGTTTAATATGAATTCCAAATATATTTCTTAATATCAACTATAGATAAAATAACGACCATAAATAACTACGAATAATGTGACAATGCCCTTAAATATAATTGAAAGATAAACAAAACACACGTGGCTATAGATTAATAAATGTGATTTTAAAATGACGTAGATCTGTTGATCAATATCGGCTTTTTTCATTGTATACAATGAAAAGAATTTATTTCATAAAACGTTACAACTGACCCCAGCACAATCGTATTTATTCGGCGTGTAATGTTTAGAAAATGGCGTGACGTTATGAAGAGACATCTGATGATTGCATCTCCGACATGCACCATATAACCGAGTACATTTGTGAGAGCGAAACCAATTCCATAGCTCTCAGATACAAACAATAGTATTACCTTCTAAATATATGTACATAATATAATCAAGTTTGTGCACCAAAGAGTAGGGATCTCCGACTTTTTTGAAGTGAGACTTCTTTAGAATCGTTGTGATTTGAACCTCGATGAAACGAAAAAGCGTGACGATAGAGGCGCCGCTGACAGCGATTACTTATAAAATTATAATATTATGATTTCAACAATATCGATATCCTATCCGAGGTTCTCGATGGTGCAGAGAACGAACTTGGGGTCATTTTTGAAATCCAAGATGGCCGCCATGCAAACTTATAATTTCAACAATATGCATATCGTAACTGAGGTTTTCGAGAGTGCAGAGAGCGAATTTGGGATCATTTTTGAAATCCAATATGGCCACCGTGCAAAATTATTCCTAAAGTTAATTATTATTAAGTTTAACTTCAATCACGCGTAAAGATTACAAGTACACACTTTTTTTGCGGAAGAGAGGGACAAACGAATGTACGAGTTACCTGATGCTAAAAGAGGAATCACAGAGCGTTGCCGGTCCTTAAGGCTTCTTGCGCTCTCATTTATTGGGGCTCTGTACCTTAAAGTTCAATGATAATTGTGCTTATATAAATTTGTTGAAAAAACAAATAATCCACTTTGTTATCATCCTTCTGATGTCAATCCCAAAGATCGCCTTCGATGAAGTGGTGGCCTTCAGGTGGTGTTTAGTGGATGGGTATTTAGGTTTTTATATGAATCTCACATAACCAACGTAAACATAGGCTGCGTTGGTTTGCATGAGCATTCACCACCTCTTTATATCGGATTCTTGAAAAAACCCAAAAATTCTTAGTGGCACTACAATTGCGCTTGTCAACTTGAGACATAAGATGTGAAGTCTCATTTGCTTAGTAATTTCACTAGCTACGGCACACTTTAGACCGAAACACAATAATGCTTACACATTACTGCTTCACGGTAGAAATAAGCGCCGTACCCATAATCTAGCTGGCATCCTGTGCAAAGGAGCCATCCACTGGTATTTGTATGCAACTGTTTCCTAAGCAAGCATCTGTTTACCATAGGTGTGTCAGACAGCCCGCATGCATGCATAGAGGCAGCAGACATGCCACACCACATGCATATAGTGGCACACATTAGTAGCACGGCACAAATTATTCAGCATCGCTTTTTGTCTACAGCAGTCTGAAAAGCTAGCTGCTAGCTAGGTCTGGGTTTATTGGAAGTCAAAATAACTAACACTGCAAATGAATCAAATTGTTTTATAAGTAATATTAAAACGCATGACTCGGTAATCTTCTCGTTTTTTATATCGTAAACAGACAGAAATACTATCTTTTTATCTATAAGATAAATCTGTTTGTCTACCTGTCTAGACGATGACGCGGGCAATAGTCTTTTTCATAATATACAACAGTTTTATTAGACATATAGCTTAGTGTTGAAAGTGAAAAGTCACTTTACAAGCATTTTTTGTGGTATCATCTGCCCAGATCAGATTCAACATGGTCTGAGGTCCATATGCCAGATGACGACTCAAAACATTATCCAAGATCAAGACGTATGAATTATCTCTTTTATACACTATTATGTATTCTAGGAGCTCTATTACCAAAATCGAAATACGATGTTTCAGTTAATGGATCGTACATTTTTCTATCACGAAGGTGTTTCGGATCTGAACATTGATACGAAGTTCGCGATTAGACATTTTGTCTTTCGTTGTTTGTCATTATTATGATCGTAACTACAACTTCACTTTTTATAGTTACGGCTATGGTTCCGAAACGAAGTCCGTCCGCACTATTTGGATCCGAAGTACATTGGTAATAGGATTTAATTCGAAGTTCGTCATTCTATCGTTTCGGACCGAAACATCGGCTTTCGATTTTGGTAATAGATCTGAAGGCACCTTTTGAAATATGGACGTCATAACTCTTTACAAGACCTTAGGGTCATATGACACAAGCTCGATCAGCGCCCATCGGGTACTGAAGATGGCTGGCTGTAATTGACTGAAATAGCTTGGAAGGTATACAAAATAGTTTCATCACCTGCATTGATCTTATATTTTGATCTTGCAATAAATTGAGTTCGACTGCAACTAAATTTACTTAATAAATCTTATAATTAATAAGTCTTACATAGCTTAGGATGCGGTATTGTGTATATGCAAACATAAAGTCTAGTTTTCTTAAAGAATCAGAATTGAAAATTTCAGTGTGTTTTTTTTACAGTAAGGGACGAGACTTGCAGGAGCAGCTGAAGGTAATTGATACGCCCTGCCCATTACAATGCAGTGCCGCTCAGGATCATTGAAAAACCCAAAAATTCTAAGCGGCACTACAATTGCGCTCGTCACCTTGAGACATAAGATGTTAAGTCTCATTTTCCCAGTAATTTCACTAGAAACGGCGTCATTCAGACCGAAACACAATAATGTTTACACATTACCTACTGCTTCACGGCAGAAAAAGGCGCCGTTGTGTTACCAATAAGGAGCTTCCCACTGGTGGTTTTCTGTTGCTGCAATGAATAAGAGATTAATTTTAGATTACAAAAGTGTTAACGGTGTTTAGATTTCCGCGACTCAATTTATTTAGTACCTATGTAGTTGTTTACGCTGACTACCTTGATACAAATAAAACAACAATAGCCGAGAGCCATAAATAGGAAATCGTCGCTCCACTGGCTCGAATAATTTACTAAGAACCACAGTTTCACATGAAAAATCGTATTTCTGTATGCAAAGTGTACCTGCTTACAATTTTACATACAACTAGCAGACCCGACAGACGTTGTTCTGTACACAATACTGTAAAAATACTGATTTTTTATGAATTTGTCGATAATATTTCATAACATTAAGAATTATTACGTAAAATATGCTCCCTATTGTTATAATGAAATTGTTTCACAGCAGAACTGTCAAAACGTGCGTCAATAACTTCTCTCACAGAAAATATGTCCATACAAAACAAATTTTGACAATAAAAATAATTATTGGGTCCAAATCGAAATAAAAACTATCCTATCTCTCAAGTTGGGCTAAGCTGCACTCCATGAAGTACTCCCCATTAAAAGAGTTCACTGGAAACACTAGATTTATATATATTAAGATTTGACAAAAGATGTGGGTGTATTCGTTCACAATTTTGTTTAATTCATAATTTTATCAATAAGTTATTAATGTTATCTCCACGCTAGTCACCACTAACGGTGCTATAAGAGAGACTGTAAACCATTCCACCTTCGCACGACACGCCACAAATTAGGATATCATCCCCACCATCTGGATGTGTGGCGGTCCTCCACAGTGCGATTTTCAAGGAGCTTTCTTCCTCGTACTACTAAGCTGTGGAATGAGCTTACTTGTGCGGTGTTTCCGTGACGATACGACATGGGTACCTTAAAAAAAAGCGCGTACAACTTCCTTAAAGGCCGGCAACGCTCTTGTGATTCCTCTGCTGTTGCAAGAGAATGTGGGCGGCGGTGATCACTTAACACCAGGTGACCCGTATGCTCGTTTTTCCTCCTATTCCATAAAAAAAAACACCTGCGCATTGTAGGCTTTCTTGTGTGTGGAATCAGCTATTACTACTGTGCTATTATACAGATGCGAGATGTAGAAGATAATACAGACCATCTTATCTTTACCTCTCTAAACAAATTATTTGTAAACTACAGAATTCGCCGTATGGTGGTGATAATATAGGATTATCCAGCATTATAGATATATGCTTGTTGATATATGTTTCTTTTAGTATTATTGAAGTGAAACTTCTTTAGAATCGTTGTGATTTCAAACCGGATGCAACGGAAAAAACGACAGGTAAGAGACACAAATACAAAATGTAGGATGAAGCCGGCAAAGAATGAGACAGAAATATGCATACTATTGGAGTGAAAACTTCTTTATCATCGTTGTGATTTTAAAGTCTATTAAACGAAAAAGCGACAGTAAAAAGAGCTGTCACATCAATTTATAATATTTAACATGGGAGATAATGAGATAGGAAGCATAATACAATGTTTTGGTACCAGGCGATCATAGTTAAAGGAGAGATTGTCCTAAGTATGGCGCGAGTATACCTTAATGTATTCTGACTCCAAGCGCACGACGTATTACTACATAGACACCAGGAGAACATGGTAGGAATGTCTTTCATAGCGGTTCAAATCATGTGTCATCCTAGCAACACGTACCAGGAATTCATATGCAGTTTAGAGGTTCATGCACCATGTAGGTTTCACTTCTGACATGTGTACTTTGTAGGCACGCAGATTTTTTTTATCTTAAAACATCTATATATTTTAGTATCGAATTTTTTGCACCGAGATTTATGTATAAACATTATTATGAATTATATATTATTATATGCAGAGCACAATCAGTTCTGTTTCATGGCCACGGCTGTGTCACAGATTATCCAGAGTTGGTGACCCATTTCCTGCACTGCACAGGAACTCTCAAATATT
Organism: Leptidea sinapis; assembly: GCF_905404315.1. Lineage (NCBI taxonomy): Eukaryota > Metazoa > Arthropoda > Insecta > Lepidoptera > Pieridae > Leptidea > Leptidea sinapis. The sequence continues at coordinate 5,619,929 of NC_066276.1, forward strand.
AAAATCAATCACTATTGGTTTAGTGTCGAGACACTGCCCGTGGGGCCCGAGGCATGGAGAATGTACAAAGTACTCTCTTCTTCTCATTTTCTCGCCTCAATATTGGCAACCCATGCGCTGGCAGCTATTTCGGCGAACGGATCATCCTAACTATCCAACGTGGAAATGCTGCCAGTAGTCTTGGTACGCTTAAGTTTTTTTTTAATTTTATGTAATCATAGTATTATAAATATAGTTTAAGATTTGTATCTCAATTTAAATACGTGCTTTTTCGGTTTGTTTTGTTCTTTTATCTTATTCTTTTAAATGTATCCTGTGTTTTGTGAAATAAATGTTTTTCTTTCCTTTTTTCTATTCTGAGAATATACTGGCTCATAAAAATCTCCAATATAATATAATGTAAAATTAGTATAAATAGCACCGTAATGAAACTCTGATCCACATACTCCGAAGGGATTTTGATCATACACATAGGCCAGCGGGCACCAAGCTAGTAACCCACAACACAAAAAGGCTGGCTACGAACGGTCACTGCAAAAGCGAAGACTTGGAGTGAGAATCTCAACTGGAACTTGCTTTTGAATTCCTTCAGCTTCAACAAGGGAATACAGTACCTGTCATCAAGTATATCTAGCAGCTGAAAGGGGAAATTATGCGGAATTGGTCTTAAAGGACCAATCCGAAACAATTAAAATAGCCACATATTTTTGCGTCGGTTCTGTATAGGTAGGATGAAAATTGTGACTTTTTTTTATTGAAAATAAGGGACGAGGTGAGCAGGACGTTTCGCTGATGGTTACTTATACGCCTTACAATTTAGTGCCGCTCAATATTATTGAAAAACTCAAAAATTCTGACTGGCACTACAACTGCGCTCGTCACCTTGAGACATAAGATGTCAAGACTCATTTTCCCAGTAATTTGACTAAACTACGGCATCCCTCAGACCAAAACAGAGTAATGCTTACACATTACTGCTTCATAGCAGAAATAGGCGCCGTTGTGGTACCCATATTCTAGCCGGCATCCTGTGCAAAGGGGCCTCCCATTGGTAAAAACTGTATGTGACAATTTGACGTAGTATTTTCTGAAACTAGTGCATAATATTAACAATAGGAATTTATTCTTTAGCTAATTAAACGCCTCCTAACACATATTTTAAATGTGGGTTAAAGTAAATGTCAAACAATGGTTAACATTACATTGCCTAGCGCACTCCGACTTTGATAACACAAATAACTTGTTGGACATCCGATACTCGGTTAGGGGTTTGGTCCATGTTACGGAAGTAACGCTGAATAAAATAATATAAAAGAAGTGTATTTGTAGTATACGTGTATTTTAAGTTTGTACCTAAAATAACTGCAGCATCCTGTAAAATATTACTCAACGATATCTTATCACCATCATCATCAGTCGGAAAACGTCCACTGCTGGACAAAGGGCTCCCTAAAGGTCTCCACGACGACCGGTCCTGCGCTGCCATCGTCCAACGTATTCCGGCGATCTTGACCAGATCGTTGATCCATCTTGTGTCCCAACGGCCATCTGTCCGTCGAACTATGTGCCCTGCCCACTGCCACTACTACTTCGTAACCATTTGGGCTATGTTGGTAACTTTGGTTCTCCTACATAAACGACATCTCATCATCATACACTCACGCCTTGTTCCCGTCGGGGTAGGCAGAGACAATAGAATGCCACTTGCTTCTATCCTTATAGACCTCACGCGCTTTCTCTTAATTTATTACTCCTTTCATACATGCTCGCTGGTTCCAGGTGCTTCGGACCTTTCCTTTTCTCAAAACGTCCTCAATTTGGTCTCCCGCGACCGACTTGCCCACACACACTTGCCTTATATATTTGATGCGTCATTCTTTCTTCACTCATTCGCTCCACGTGTCCAAACCATTTCAGCATTCCTTTTTCAGCCCTTGTCACAACATCGTCTTTCAAACCACAGCGCGCTCGTTTTACCGCTTTCGGAATTCTATTAGCCAGTCTTACCCCACACATATTACGCAGTGATCGCATCTCAACTGCGTTTATTCTACTTTTATGATTCTTCTGCCATACCCAACTCTCACTTCAATACATTAACGTGGTGACAAGCACTCCATTATGTACAGCCATTCGCGCTTCTATTGGCACAGTCTGGCCGTTTATAAAGGCATGCAGCGCTCCATTCACACAGTTTCCCGCAGTCACTCTCCTTTCAATATCATCTTCATATCTTCCGTCTCTTGTAATGCTACCCAAATATACGCATTCTGTAACTTGTGCTACCCTTTCATCTTCAATCGTAATATTACACTCAGTCAACCTTTCAACCTTCTCAAATACCATCACTTTCGTCTTTCTTGCATTTACTTTCAAACCTCTCGCTTTAAAGCTCCCGTTCAAGCTGTCTATCATTTGTTGCAACTCATTTACCGATGATGAAAAACGACATCTTATATACATATATAATTTATGTGTGTAAGTACGTATTTAATGTGCTGCCATATTGTTCATCAGATTACGATGCACTTGCGTCTATACTTATAAAGCATAGAAATCTTGATAATAACATAAAAATATATATATACATAAAATAACTAAAATACCTTATTATTAAGATTTGTATGGTTATAAGACTTGACTACTGTTTGAGCTTGCAAAGACAATATTTTTATTTCCTCATAAATCATTCAAATGTGGCTGGACTTAGCTAGTATTATAATACAATATTTCATGATATATTAAGACGATCTGAAATATTATTTTCGAAATACTTGAATCAATAAAAACATAAATATTTTAAACATGTCATATTTATAACAAGGCCACATTTATTTTTAATTATTTACAGAAGCTTTGCCGGAACCTAAAATATGTCTCCACCATTTCACATCCTGCTAAAAATACATTTTTTAATATAATCTCTATTGATGATTATTATAATGAATTCACGGTCTCATATTTTTTATACTATAAAAGTCTTGAGATTAAATCGCTTAAGCTTATAACTTTTACTTACGAAATAATCGGCTAGTTTGAAGTCGATCGCCAAATAACAACGGTTCATAGCAATTCGTCCTTCACACATCAATGGATCTAGTGTGAAACTACTCAACATTCAGTAAGCAGGCTATATGCTTTTAAAATAAAATATGTAATATAAATAAATCTAGCCTATGTTCTAAAGTTCCAAGCTCTAGTCTATCGCTGTACCAAATTTAATCGAAATCGGTTCAGTAGCTCCGGCGCGTAAGCGTAACAAACAAACTCACATTCACATTTATAATATCAATAGCCACATAGGTACTAATGTATTTTCTCTTGTGATTCCTATGGGGTTACAAGAGAGCATGAGATGCAGTGATCACCTAACATCGGTTGACCTCTATGTATGCATTTTTGGTCATGCTATTCCATAAAAAAATATGGGTTGCACGGGAGTGTCGGCAGAAGTAAAAACTTGAACATTAACGTTGTGCATTTTGAATATTTTGGAACGAATTTTAGTATGATATGCTTTATTTATCAGTATAAAAGTACTAGCATTTATGTGGTTAGATACCATATTCATTTATTGCGATATCGTACACAATAATGACAATTTATATGGCAAAAAATTTACCACCTTAGAACTATTACAATGATTTTACATTAAAAAGTTTATTTCTCAGAAACATAAACTCTCATGCATAATTTTAACGACTATCTTACGAATTTTCGATCAGGTTTCGTGTCCTGACGCGAGTTTATCATTTTACACCCATCCCAAGAAAAGTACTCAACGCCGCTAAAGAAGTTTTCATTTCAAAAAGATGACCTGTCATATATTGTCAATAAGAATATAATTTCATGAAATATCTCGTAGAATATAACTCTTTATTACTAATAGTACCTACTTAAACTAAATTGCATTTTGTACATTGATTAGTGGAGAAAGCTACTAAGAGCAGTTAAAGTATTCGAAACATCCCAATATTCCCACGGGATCTCAACCAAATCAGGTTATGGCACCGCCTCATCAAACCTTTACTATCAATATTATTGAAGCGTCATAGTTTTAATTTTAATAACACATTTTGGACGCACTATATGATTTCTAAAGCACCACCTGTAAATCTGGGAATTAAAAGACATGTTATTGTGAAAGCAGTTTGAAATAAGTAAAAACATATAGTTATTGAGTACATACATATAGAATCATCCATCAAGCATAAATCCACACATACCGTAAATATTGTATAAAAAAGACAAAGTACTTTAATTTTAAAAAATAAAGAAAATAAAGAAAAATGATGCAAATTTCCGGTTCCGGCAGAAACGACCCGCGTCGCGTCGCCGCCACAAGCAGTGGCATTAAGGGAGCATTACGATTTCTGTCACGAGAACTCTACCAAATTACAAAAGATAATATTCATCTACATAATATAGCAATACTCATAAAAGTGCCTTTACTTACAATTTGACCATTTTGTTTCAATTCACATAAAAAACTCATAGTTATTACACTAGCTAAGGCTATCTATTCTATCAATTCTATAAACCATACCATTTGAAATCGTAATTGTATAGATAATTTTGATAGAAAAAAAACCACAACTATAAACCAAAATAAAACAAAGCCTTACTTAGTACGGCATAAATAAACTTAAATTCAAAAACACAATTCACATTTTTTTGATAACTTATACACTTAGCATTTTGAAAATATGTTTATGTTTTAAATAATAGAAGGAAATAACTAAATTACCCATACATCGGGTACATATCCTTCCTGTCTTTTTTTATGGAAAAGGAGGACAAACGAGCGTACGGGTCACCTGGTGTTAAGTGATCACCGCCGCACACATTATCTTGCAACACCAGAGGAATCACAGGAGCTTTGCCGGCCTTTAAGAAAGGTGTACGCGCTTTTCTTGAAGGTACCCATGTCGCATCGTCCCGGAAACACCGCACAAGGAAGCTCATTCCACAGCTTTGTACTACGTGGAATAAAGTTGCTTGAAAACTGCACTGTGAAAAAAACACATTCCTGTCTTTGGTAGAAGCTCGGTGCCCTCTTAAACAAATTTATTTTGTTTTAGAACCATTCGTATATAAAACTCTACAAGTCATTAAATTTTAGAGAAAATACTAGACACACTAATTATGAAAACGTTTATAATCAATAATATATTCCAATTCATATCACTTAAAGAAAGTTCCATAAGCACAGATTCAAAAGGATCACCGTTAGAATGAGTACGATTTCGTTGTGTGTGATCCAGGAAACTAAAGGTCTTTGGCTCCCTCCGGAATGTGTGCGTGGGCGCATCTCCCATGAACCCGGCCCTCCTTTCATTTAACTAGCCTTATCTTATCTATCAATACGATTATTAACCTCCTAAACGTCACGCTTTGTCCTGCATTTGTCACCTCTGTTAAATTATTAATTTTAATCAATTGGTTATTTTATATCTTTAAACGAGCAATTCTTGTGTATATATATATATATAATATTTATATACTAGCTGACCTGACAAACGTTGTTTTGCCATATAAATTATACTTAAAAAATAACAAAATATAATGATTTTCTCTTATTATGGGATAATATTATGATTTTTTTCTATCGTGAATGTTTTCAATAATGGTGACTGTTTAAGCCATTTTTTTTCATGTAAACTGTCATGCCTAGTTTGGGGAAAGAAAATCTGTGTAAGAGTGTGTCAGTACTCTTATTTTTATATATTTTTTAACCATTTAATTTAGTGAAGAGGCAACTAGACCATTGTGATTTTAATACACGATCTTACTTCTAAGCCCTAATGTGTTTGCATAATGTACCTTTATAATATGTCAATATCAAAGAAACTTTATTCAAATATGCTTAAACTAAGAGTTTTGAATCATGGTATGTGTTACATGTATACTAATAGTATATAGTGGAAAGATTTGGTTTTTTGGATAAATGTATTTTAGTTTTCATGGATAAACCCAAAAACCATTTGACCAATTTATACAATTGTTATATTTGATTTAAATAAAATGGTTGCCTGGAAGAGATCACTATATTATAGTCTATATGCGGCCACCATTTGCACCATACGATATTAATAATTCTGTTAGTACTAATATACGAGTTATTAATAACATAATAATTATAACAATATTGCTAATTATAGTTAACAATAGGTACGTTCATTTATTTAAAATATTAGTTATTTATAAAAAATAAAAGAAAAGTGTTTATTTTTAGGTATATTGTCTCAAATGTCTTAGAATATATGACACCAGATTCTCCGTTTGATTTATCTTCTATGGGCTCGTATGCGGACTATTATAGTACCAAATATAATTTAGATATACAAGGACCAAGAGATCAACCAATGCTTGAGGTAAGGAATTGTGCATTGTTTTTAGTTAGGTATTTTATTCAAGGCTGAGTAAAATTAGGGATTGTACATCTCCACATAATACAAGCGATTACAGTGTGTAAAATAAATTTTGTACAAATTAAATTTGGCATCAAAATTAATCCCAGAAGTGAGAGTTTCACTTTAAAATTACAAATTGTAATAAATGTTGTATTGATACCTCAATTCCATAGTGTAGCAAGTTTGAAATTCAGTAAGTTTAAGTAAGGTATGTGAAATTGTTCCATAAACGATGACCACCATAACCACAGAGAAAGAAGTTGATAAATGAATACTGAATTCATTCATACTTGATGTTACCTTCAATATTTCTTCATAAGTCTAGGATAGTTACGTTTCAAACAGTAACAAGTAGAGTTGTTTTTTTTAATTTTGTTTGTGAGTCTTTTTCTGAATTGTTACTCTTTGGAACTGAGGTATCGGTATGACGGATCGGTTGGCTCAGTGGAAGAGCGCTCTCAAAAAACCCTAGTGGTCGCGGGTTCGAGTTCCGCATCGTCATAAATTTTGGTTATAAATTTAATTTAATTAATCCCAGAAGTGAGGGATATAATTATAAAGGAGTTAAACCGTTTCTTGGACATTGCAATTACTTTATTTTTCTTAAATAAACGTAGCCTAAGTTACTCATTACATCAGCTATCTGCCAATAAAAGTCACGTCAAAATCGGTCCAGCCATTTCAAAGATTAGCCGAAACAAACAGACAATAATTGTTAAAATTGTTATTTTGGTGTATGTACCGCATATATATTCATATACATGTAGTAAAAAACGGTTATTTCAATATTACAAACAAACACTACAATTTTATTTATATGTATAGATATATATAATCTGAATCTCGGAAACGGCTCCAACAATTTTCATAAAATTTAGTACACAGGGGATTTCGGGGGCGATAAATCGATCTAGCTAGGGGATCAATTTAAAAAAAATGTAGTTTTTTCCGTGTTTAAATGAGAAACAGGTACAATAATATTAGAATACAAAGATAAATTTCGCCACTATATACAATACTGCTCAAGCTCAATAGCTCAGATGGGACATTAGGTGATCCGAAAAGCATAAGCCCCCGTTTCGAATCCAGATGTCCTATTAGTTTTTTTTTGTTCATTCTTAAAAATTCGAGCAAGGCTCGGTCGTCCGGATATTAGTTTTAAAGTGAATTAGTTAAAAACTGAAGTAAGGGTTATCACTTTAAAAATATAACAAATTGTTTAGATTATTCAAGATTGACATCTCAAGTCAATTTCCTAATATACAAATATTGGAGTTGAGCAGGTTATGAACTGTAAAGTAGATCCTGTATATGAAGCCACAACCTGATAGTTGAACAAAGCATACAGGATTATGGTATGTTTTTATCGGTTGTCTAACAGCAAGAGACTCTATCTAGACGTATAAATTATCTATGGTCTTATTGTACTATCTCTGACGTATTTACTAAAATTATAATTTTATAACGATGTGTTGGTAGTGTACTAAATAAATATTAACGCTTGAGAGATGTCATGGAAACCAAATTGGAAATACACATAAAATATGTTTATCTTGTAGTCATATACACAAAAGATTGAACAATAGTAGTATCCTAATATCTCTAGTGTTTACTAGAGATGCCTGATCTTAGATATCTGATAACACTATCAATCGGTACTCAGCTGATCAAAGAGTTGGTCCAGTTACAAATGTACGCCATGAGAAACAGATTATTGCATTCGTTTTTGGGTAATTACTTAACATTAAGTTCTTTATATTCGTTATTTATTACTTTATAATGTGTAATGATTTTATATAATAACTGCCATGTTTAAATATTCGTAAGTTTCTCCAAAATTTTTATTGAAAACAGTAGTTAAAGTGTTCTAAATATAAAAGTAAAGTGTTCTAAGAAATTTGAAAATTTTATATTATGTCTCTAACATCTTGGATTATATTTACAAGTTTTATTTATGTATAAGAGATTTTTGTACCGTCCGTCTGTCGTAAATGTTGGTATTTAATTTAAATTAATATTGTATCAACAAGTTCATTAATTATTATTTAGATTAATACTACTGCTTTATTTATATTCATGTATTTTTATTCAAAGTAGATTTTTCAATAACTTTTTGATATAGTTACATTCATTTTCTAATTGGAAACGAAATCAAATATTATTTTATTTTATGAAATTTAGGGACGAGACGAGCAAGTCGTTTAACTGATGGTAAATGATATGCCTTGCCCATTACAATGCAGTGCCGCTCAAGATGATTGAAAAACCCAACAAATTTGAGCGGCACTACAATTACGCTCGTCACCTTGAGACATAAGATGTCAAGTCTCATTTGCCCAGTAATTTCACTAGCTAGGGCGCCCTTCAGACCGAAACGAAGTAATGCTTACACATTACTGATTTAACGTGATTGCACTCATAAACCACTGATCGTATAGATATGAAACTACCACGATTCGATGCAAAATTTATCCTAGATGGATTATGGCTACTTATTTTTTCAATTCCAATGTTCCTTCATTAACTTATTTCCTTTTTAAATTCTCCCAGCGAAGCGGGCGGGAACAGCTAGTTGACTTATATATTTCACAATTAATTATATAATACAAAATACAAAATCATTTATTTCGCACTTTACATGTACAAATTAACAATTTATACTGACACTAGGCGTTGCCTGTTTCGTGGGGGAAATAATAGAATTAACAGAAAATAAAAATATACAAACGGCTAGTGACAACAAGCGTGACAAATCGGCGAGCAGCTTTCCAGTTACCCGACCGGAATACACAAGTTCTGGTCGTTGTCGAAAGCTGCTCTTGGTAACTTCAGCCAGCCGTCCATGCCGATCTCTTGTGCACTCTTTTTAGCCGTCAGCTCTTGGTATACCTAGAGGGTCACCAGTTGATCAACGACCGACAATACGGGTTTCGCCATGGTCGGTCGGCAGGTGATCTTCTGGTATACCTAACACATCGATGGGCTGCGGCTATTGAAAGCAAGGGGGAAGGCCTGGCCTGGATATAGCGAAGGCCTTTGATCGTGTATGGCACAAGGCGCTCCTCTCCAAACTTCCATCATTTGGGCTTCCCGAGAGCTTGTGCAAGTGGACCTCCAGCTTCCTCACTGGGCGCAGCATACAGGTCGGTTGTCGACGGATATTGCTCGAACCCGAAGTCCGTGAATGCTGGAGTGCCCCAAGGCTGTGTGCTGTCTCCCACGCTGTTTCTTCTGCATATCAATGATATGTTGGACACCTCCAACATTCATTGCTATGCAGACGACAGCACTGGTGATGCCGTATATACGGGCCATGCAGGTCTCTCTCGGGAAATCGTTGAACAGTGCCGGGAGAAACTTGTGTCTTCTATCGAGTCCTCTCTTGAGAAGGTCGCGGAATGGGGAAAATTTAACCTTGTCCAATTTAACCCCCAGAAGACTCAAGTTTGCGCGTTTACCACTAAAAAAAACCCCATTTGTCGTATCACCGCTCTTCGACAACACTTCCCTCAAAGCCTCGCCTAGTATCGGAATACTGGGACTCGAAATCTCGAGCGATTGCCAATTTCGTGGTCATCTGGAAGGCAAAGCCAAATTGGCTTCAAAGAAACTGGGCGTCATCAATAGAGCACGGCAATACTTCAAGCCGGCCCACATACTAGCGCTCTACAAAGCGCAGGTCCAACCACACATGGAGTATTGCTGTCATCTCTGGTCTGGCACACCCCAGTATCAGCTCGATCCATCTGACCGCGTGCAACGCTGAGCAGCTCGAATTGTCGGGGCCCAGTGCTCTGTGAACGGCTGGATCACTTGGCGTTGCGTAGAGACGTCGCTTCATTGTGTGTCTTCTACCGCATTTATCACGGGGAGTGTTCGGAAGAGCTGTTTAACCTGATTCCTGGCGCCGAATTCCACCTTCGCACGACACGCCACAAGTTAGGATATCATCCTCACCATCTGGATGTGTGGCGGTCCTCCACAGTGCGGTTTTCAAGGAGCTTTCTTCCACGTACTACAAAGGTGTGGAATGAGCTTCCTTGTGCGGTGTTTCCGGGACGATACGACATGGATACCTTCAACGGCCTTCAAAGGCCAGCAACGCTCCTGTGATTCCTCTGGTGTTGCAAGAGATTGTTGGCGGCGGTGATCACTTAACAACAGGTGACCCGTACGCTCATTTGTCCTCCTATTCCATAAAAAAAAGCTGATTACTAAAACTTAACAAATCAAATAAAGAAATAAGCTAAAAGTAATAATTGTGTGTATAAGTAGGTGAAAGTATGTGTATTGTGTATATGTGTATTTTTGAGGATTGTACCTTAGGAAGATTTTCAGTTTCCATATAGGATAGTTGTATTAAATATTTTGATAGAAGTTCTTTAGCCTTGAAGATGGAGTGTTCTATAAATTTACATAGCTGGACCAGTTTATTAAAAACCCGGCAAATGCAGTTTTGACAGTAGTAACAGGCAATTTGTAAACTCGGTTTTTAAGCAAAGTATTGTACTCTTTTGACTTCAGTGCTGTTTTGTGGACATGCATCGCCACTCTTATCAGGTAAAGCTTTCGCTAAGCACCTGAACGTCGCTGTTCAAATCATTTGTTGGGTATCTAATCGGTTTCCTCAAAGCGACTTTTAACATAGTTCGTTGCGCTCTTTCCAACTATTTTATATAATTAGTTAACGTTTTTACCCACCTGCTTGCGGTAAAAGGCTTAAGTAATGTATATACTCAATATAATTTTTTTCCTTTGTTTGTTACAGGTCTTATGTTGACAGTACTGCCAACGTTATGTTCGCCAGTACCACATTTGGAAAGGATTGTAAATGGGTACATAGTTGATATAACAGATGTGCCCTATCAAGCAGCGTTGAGGCGGAAAATGATTAGCGGGTGGGTTCACTCGTGTGGTGCTGTAGTGATCTCCGATAGGAGTGTGCTGACTGCGGCCCATTGTGTGAATACGTGAGTACTAAATACTCAAATAGATCATTGGAAACAATAGTATTCCACCGTTTCATTACAATATCAGGGCAAAAAAAAACATGTGTTAAATTCACACGTGGTAGGAGTGAAACCATCAAAAATTTTGCCTTCAAGATAATGAGACGTATGTGAAAGGAAGAGGATAATTGTAGGTTTTAGTAATGATCATAGTGAAACAATGTTTGATAATTATTTTACATTTTATTCGTATATATTACATAGATTTATTCAGACTCAGAGCTTAAATTTTCGATAAATTATACAAGAGGCTTATGCTAACTAAAGTATACAATAAATATTTTGGTCTTTATATGGTCCTTATATCTTTAGAATACTGCGTCAATTACTGTTTTTGTTCTTGTTGTTGACACAGTGCGACTGCTGCACAATTTCAAATTTAATTTGGCGTCCGAAAACTCAATCAACGGAATCCCTGTATATGATGCAAAATTTACATTGAACCTCTAACCTGCATATTATTATAAAGTCCTGGTACATGTTGCTAGGATGATACATGATTTCATCCGCTATGAAAGACATTACTATCACCGCTACCATATTGATCTTCTCCTTGTATCTATGTAGTAATACATAGAGCGTATGAGGTCAGAATATATTAAGGTAATACTAGCGTCATACGTAAGACAAACCTCTTCTTCATCTATGATAGCCTGGTATCAAAGTATTGTATAATGCTTTCTATCTCATTTTCTCGCCGGCTGAATCCTATACATTTCTGTCTGTGTCTTTATAGTCTTGCTTTTTCATTCCGTCGAGTTTGAAATCACAAGAAAGAAGTTTCTCTTTAAAAAATAATTGCTTATTCTATTAATATTATTCTTTTACTCTCGCCTTGTCACATTTCACCTATAACATCTTTGAAGTATGTTTCCAATAAAAAAAGAATCATTGAGATCGGTTGGCTTTATATATATATTGAGTTATCCGTCCATTTGTAACGCACATACTTAATGTAAATTTAAGACTTATATAGCTTACTCATAGATCCCACTGTCAGAACCGGATCAAAAAGATTGACTGGATCAAAAAGATGCGTGAATAGAGTGTTAACAAAAATGTTTTGGTTGAGATAACACACGCATTCATTTTATAGTCGGTGATCACCTTCGGCTGCACCTACCCTAGATGCAAATATTCTAAACTACCAAACAAAATTATATCTGTTAAACATTTCAGATACGACGAACAACAGATATATAATCTTCAAGTTACTGTTGGAACAACCAATCGTCTAACCGGAGGCACCGCTTACGAAGTCTCAAAAGTAAATGTCCACGAGCAGTACTCATCAGAAACGTTGGAGAACGACATTGCTGTAGTTATTGTGCATGACACAATAATTTTCAGCGATTCGGTGAATAAAGTAAATTTGCCGGGACCAGAATTTAATATTGAAGTAGGAGCAACTGCAGTAGTGTCTGGTTTTGGCCATACTCAGGTAAGAAAGAGCTTTAAGGCGCGGACTGACTAGGATTGTAAACACTACAATCAACCCTGCAATATTTGTGTTGATCATGTGACTGAGCTGCAAATGGGCATTTATTTTACTGATTTTCTTTTGTTTATTCAAAATTTACAGATAAAACTGAAAAATTTATCGGTTTAAATTTTAGAAAAAAAGCTGAAAATTCGGAGATTTTTGACTCCAAAGTTTATTTTTGGGAAGCAACTTCCAAATTTTTTATTGGATACTTCAAATTATATATAAATATTCTATTCGGTCAAAAATTTTCTTTAGATCCTTCTTTGTGCACTGTATTTTTTGCGTCGGAATATTTTCATTGCGTTATGTTGTAATCGACTCCCTTAGAAACCAATTTTTGTGTATGACCGCGCCTTAATATTAATATGGATAAAGGGTCTATAATAGCTACTATTTTTTGAAGTTGATGATGACCTTCTCACATATTTAAAGACCATGACGAGAATAGATAAAGATATGACGTGAAGGTGTTTCTAATATATACGACAGAAATATCAACGACAGACCTCAAAACAATCTACTACTCGAAACTCAATATATTTATTGCATTCTACAATGGTATTATAATAATTATGATAGTAGGTACATCTTAAGGCGACACTAAATGCCGGCGACCTTGAGCGATATGAGTTCACGGCTCCTATGTAACAAAGCCAATATTTTCAATATTCTTGCGTCGCAAATGTAACATTTTAACACGCGCAAACAGCTTAATTGCTTAAAATCCTCACTATTGATGACTAATCTGAATAAATGTACCTACACAAATAAAGTAAAAGCTATAAGAACAACTGTTATGAGAGTAGTATACTAAACAAATGCATCATTCCCAGAAAAAACTTGTTTAACTGCAAAGAAAACTGGTATTTCATAATAGCTCTGGAGTATTAACTTAAACCAACAGCAAGCATTAGCAACCTACAAGTAAGACTTAAGGGTTTGTGTAACAGGATAAAGTAGTGTTCATAGCTCCAAATGCTATATTTTCACCACCAAACATGTCTAAAAACACCTTGTTTGCGCGTTTTCTGTTTACCCTTCGCCTTAAGTTGTACTGACATTGTACATGCTCTAGGGCACAGCAATTTTTAAGATTTAAAAGCTATTCGTAATTTTTTATTTTACGTATTAATACAATAAAATCCTTATTCACTTAGACATTATTATTACTTATTTACTACTTATCGTATAAATACTGTACTGTATAATGGTCTATAAGTAGTACCTACTGACGTTGTAGACTCTGTAGAGCACAGAAATTTTGTGAGACTTATACCCGATTGATTTGAAATTTATCATTGGCATACACATTTCACGATCTAGCAACGAAACCCTCAATATCAACTATCAGACACTACACTTTAAGCAACCATTGCCATGGTATTTGTTGCTAAGGTAGACGTTGTTATAGTAACCGTAATGCGATGAGGGAATGACGAGTCACATCAGCTAGTTTTATACTTAGTTATAGAAAAAGTATTGATGATTTTGGAAGCTAATTTAATAATATCGTTCTAATTACCTTCGTACATATACGTACGTATACTGAAATCACTTTGGAAGGACTTACCAGCTGTTGCTCATTTGCCCTCGTACTCCATAAAAAGTAATTAAATTAATTTATTTGAATGTTTTAATTTGTAATTATAACTGGCTTATTACATTAGATTTTGCGTACAAGTTACATATTTATTATTATTTTAGCTAACCCGACGTTTCAAGACCTTTCCAGATCTCGTTTTCAGGGGGACTGCAGATGAAATGAGTCAAGATAGTATTTGTCATAATTGTCATTATAAAGTTTAACGCCATTTATTGCCTCGGAGGTGGTATTTGCTAGACAGATGGTTTTTGGCAAAATTTACTGACAGTGTCCTCTTATTTTTTGGCATGTGTAATGTGGGTTTTAATTTAGAGATTATTGGATCCCAGGTGTTAGATAATTTTAGACCATCTTCTCTATTGAATTTTTTTTATGACAATAAGAGACAAGATGAGCAGGACCTTCAGCTGGTGGTAATTGATACGCCTGCCCATTACAATGCAGTGCAGCTTAGGATTCTTGAAAAATACAAAAATTTTGAGTGGCACAAGAATTGCGTTCGTCAACTTGAGACATAAGATGTTAAGTCTTGTTTGCCCAGTAATTATACTAGCTACGGCGCCCTTCAGACCGAAACACAATAATGTTTACACATTACTGCTTCACGGCTGAAGTAGGCGCCATTGTGGTACCCAATTTTGAGTGTTTTAAAAAGAAACGTCGAATTAACTAAAATAATAATAAAAATTTAACTTTTACGCAAAAACTATTGTAAAAACAAGTACAGCTACAACGACAAACGTTTTAATTTTTGAAAAGTGTTTTATTTAAATTAAATAAAAGTTTATTTCAGTTTGCAGGCGAGGCATCATCAGACCTGTTAGCAGCTCTCGTAGAAATCGTTTCCCAAGCGAAATGTGCTAGAGCATACCGAAGCATCGCTTCAATATATACCGGGATGATCTGTGCTGCCGGAAAGGATCCACCTAGAGACGCGTGCCAAGGAGACTCGGGTGGACCATTAGTTACTAACAATACAGTCATTGGCATCGTTTCCTGGGGAGAAGGTTGTGCAAATGAAGCATACCCCGGTGTTTACACTAGGGTATCTGAATATACCGATTGGATACAGAGCATTCGTTATAATAATTGAAATAAATGAATACTTTTTGAAGTTACATTGCTTTAGGCGCGTTATGAAACAATGATGAGAGTGAAATTTTGTGATGCGCGCTCGTCACTGTAACACAAAAGTAACAGGGTGAAGTTAGTTCCTAAAATTTCTCTAACGTTTGCGATTTTATTATTTATTTATTTTTGTTTCTTCGTCCATTAGGATAGACAAAGGGTCCAAGCCGTATTCGTTATCTAATAATTAATTGTCAAAGCCATTGTTGCAAGATTTTTACAATATTTTTCTTTCTACAAACGTAGAATAAATAGCACGAGGAATAAATAATTTTAAGGATTTTTGTTGTTGTAAGGCCAAAGAAGTATAACTTCTTGCGTGCATACATAAGCACACACACACTTTTCTGTCTTCAAAAATGATTCCAAAGGTTTGAATAGATAATAAAATAATGGAACAATATTACGACAGCGTCATTATCATTCAAATTATCTACACAATAACTAACTGATAAATTTTGATTTAACGGTTCATTTTACAAAGTTATGTTACCCATAAATTCCCATGCTTTATCAATTTCACTTGAAGTGAAAAGTGTATTGAAAGTTGGTCTACATTTAAAGCGAGTAACACAGGTAGCTTAGAATATTATCGAGAGTAAGATCGCATTTGAATCGGAACGCTATTGCGATCCGATCTTGCTACGGAATTCTGTAACAAGGTGAAAGGTGGAAAAGAACGAGGTTTGGCTCATTGGAATTAATTGTATTGCAAGGACTTTTGGTGCCAATTCCCATTTGCATAGTGACACACATTTATTTTAACTCTAAGGACGGCTAATACAAGAATATCTTTTACACTGTACTCAATAACGTTTGTTTTAATTTACAATTACTTTTTTGACATACTCGTGTGTAGGCATTGCACTTTTTGTCGTTCGAGTATGTTTGTTGCATCACTTTCAATATATTGTTATTGAAATGATTTGTAGAACGATAAAAATGTAAATCTTGATTTAAAAGAATGAGTTTCTTTCAACTTCTGCTCAGTAGCTCAAGCCTTTACGAAGTAGCAGTAGATTCAATGAGAATAATTTTTAAGTAAGTCAACATGAATAAAGCGATTTTGATTTGATATGAGCATGAGATTTTTTTATACACAAATATAATTTGAACTAAAAATTTTATGAACGATCTCTGGCGAACAGGCTCGAACCGACGACCTCTGGCGTTTAAGGATTAATTCTAGAAGTGAAGGTTGTGACTTTAAAACATAACAAATTGCTTATACTATGATCACATTAAAGAAAACCTATCATTACGGGGAAGCGTAGATTTTTAGGGGTTTCCACGTTGGATAGCTAGGCTGATCCGTTGACCGAAATAGCGGCCAGCGCTTGGGTTGGCAGTAGCCTTATTGAGGCGAGAAGATAGTACTTTGTACATTCTCCGCGCCTCTAGGCCCCACGGGCCAAGTGTCTCGTCATCAAACGGCACAAAGATGTATGACTCACTGAGACCGACATATTTGCGACGTTTGCTGTCTTCTGCAGTCGAAGCAGCAGCCCCAGCACCAACTGACGTAACTTGGACATGAGAAGGAGCTAGAGTGTCGACGTAAGTCGCGTCCAACACCAGCTCCTTTCCCCATAATCTAGCCGGCATCCTGGGCGAAGGAGCCTCCCACAGGTGAGCATGTCATCAACTGCCACCATGAGACTGTCTGCTTGGTTAGATTTTTGTGTTTTTATTGTTGCTTTTACTTGTATAATTATTATTGTTAATTTATTATTACATATCATGCACTCTTTGTAATAGTTTGAAATCATTTAATCTGATTACTATATAAAGAGTTATGCACACCTAAGTAATATTCATAATATAACTTCTTCACTTACGAAAACTTTTTCTTCGTTAGCTAAAAATGTGAATATGCAAAATTTCTAAGCGAAAGGATTTTTATCAATTAGAGAAATTACTCAGATACCGTCGGCGCCGTGCAAATGTGTCAGTCTCATTTAAATACAAACAACTTTCTACAACGATGTTAGTAGTAGATACATTACCCCAAATAGTGTCACTGGCTCTTGATGTTTTGACTGATAACAAGTAGAATTTACGAATACATCACAAATGTAAGTATGTTTTGTTGCATCATTTTACATATTATATTGTAATTGAAATGATTTGTAAAACGATGAAAATGTAAATCTTTATTTAAAAGAGTGGCAATGAGTTTCTTGCTACTTCTTCGTATTAGCTCAACTCTTTACGAAGTAGCAGTAGATTCACATACACACACGCCTTGTTCCCGTCGGGGTAGGCAGAGACAATAGAATGCCACTTCTATCCTTAAAAACCCTGAGCGCTTCCTCTACATTAATTACTCTTTTCATACATGCTCGCCGGTTGCGGGTGCTTCGGACCTTTCCTTTTCTCAAAACGTCCCCAATTTGGTCGACGAATGTTCTACGAGGTCTCCCGCAACCGACTTGCCCACACACACTTGCCTTATATATTTGATGCGTCAGTAGCTGATTCAATAAGAATTTGTTTTTTGAGTTTTTAAGTGACATTTCCGTGACCTACATGAATAAAGTGATTTTGATTTGATTTTAAATAGCAGTAAGTTTCATTACACGTTTAGGTCTTCATTGGTAGAAAACTTCCAAATACTGAAAGTATGCCTAAACTCGACAATTCAATTTTGTTTTCGGCCATTTTAATCCGTTTCTAATCACTGCTGTTAATAATTGAGCCCCATTGTCGTTCTATTTTTATTTCGTATATCTATATCGAAGCGTGGGTGACGTCTGAACTATGTCTAGAAATAAACAGCAGTGCTATAATTCTCGACAGAGATAAACTGATTGACGATTAATTTCTTAGTTGAATTGCAATTTGTTTACTTGATAATTTATTATTAGGAAGAGTCAATGGCCTTAAGTTTAATATTATACTTTAATAATTTTATATAACCACGTATGTACTATGACACCGCAGTCGCTCGTCGTACCGCTTCGCTGCGGCGTATTTTTGTTGCGAAGCGAGGTAAACTAACTCTTTGTACACAAACAATACATAATTAATCAAACATGATTTGATCAATCGGCTCAATTTTTAAATAAATATAAATAGCGCGTGCTAATTTAGAATAAATTGTATATCATGTTTGTTTTTAGTTAATATAATAATTGAATCAAGTCGAAATTTAAAATTTTGACAATAACCTAGAAAATTTCGAAAGCTTTCTATGAGTTCAATTTTTTTTTAAATCGGTCCAGTAATGGCAGAGAAACAATTTAGCACTGAAATCAATTGGAGTCACTCGGTGGTAGCTCCGCTCAGCTTCGCTTCGCTTCGCTCAATAAAGACGGAAGATTGACACAACAATACATGTACACGGTACTGTGTATAATTCAAGTATTTTTTCTTATTTTCACTAATTTATTACAATATTTGATCCAATTATTATTAATTTTTATTGGGTTTGAATTGAGTTTTATTTTTTTCATAGTCTTACCCAATATTTGGTAAGTTGCTATTCTAAACATTTTTCCAAGACATAAGCAAAATTATAATATTACGATATATATGTATAGTCTTTGTTGATATAAATTAGACTTGAAATAGCGTTCATTCAAATTTATAAAGGACTTTGAAGCGTGCCCTTTGTCGATATTATTTGTTTATTTATTTTGGAATGTGTTGAAATATTTTTTTTCTTTACTTGAAAAATATCAAAAATATATGTACTTCAATATTTATTTTGTTCCAATTTAGCATAGTTCCATTTTATATCATATACAAGCGATCTCGCTATTCAAGGTCGATAAAGGTCAAGGGATTCTTCTTAGTCTTTCTGAATGAATATCTCAAATTATTACAATGAAAGCATGTATATATAAAGATAAGCCTCTTTCATTAATTTGGGCCTCTATTAATGGTAATTTTAAAATAAATCTAAATATATAAAGACTTAACGTAGTGATTTGTTCGAAACCAGCGTAAATTTTCTTTTCACATATTCATGAATGGATATTATCTGGGATCAGTTATCCATAGATTATTATTATTTTTACACCTAACCGGCTAAGATGGTTGGATTAGGAATAATTTTTCTTAGTAACTTACTAATTAATGATACAATTAAAATTATTATATTAATTGTAAGTTAATGTAATTTTATGAATATAGATTGAGAAAATTGGTGTATTTTGTATTATTAACCTCGCCCTTATTGTATAAGCAAGTGCGCGTCCGGAGGAAAACATATGAAATTATAAATGAAAATTAGTTATGGCAAAACAATAGACAAACATAATTGTGGGTGCGAGGAAAAGATAGGCTAATGAGGACCTTGTGAGCCTTGACCTCCGCTACTAATCCTCCAGGAACTTCCTTCAGGTGCTAAAGTGTGTGTCCGCTCGGTTACACTTTACGTTACTTTTATGCGATGCGTTACGGTACTTTGATGCGATGCGTTACGTTACTTTGAAGCAATGTGCTGTTGACCACTGATGAATGAATATGCGTGCAACTGTGCCGGTGCCCGGTGACAATTGGTTATTAACCGGCGCAAGAGTCAATTGGCATTAGATTAGCCAATCAGATACTAATGCGTCTGTTGTCCATAGTTATTTCTCTATTATCTACAGGAATCTATCGGCACTATAGCTTGCTATAACAAAGAGAGAAAAAGAGAATAGACAATTGCATAAATGTTTTTACTTCTGTCGTGAGGTCAAAGCTTTTTTCTAATAAAGTTTCCCTAAAGCGCGTGCCCCATAGATTTATTTCCTCCCCCCTTTTCTATTAGACTTGTTACAAACTTTGCATGTGATTACAGTGGCGTCATTTAGATGTAACGGCCGCTGTCAAGACGCGATGCTGCTGTGATGGATCACCTCATTTAAATGTCGAAGAATCTCTCTTTATAATCAGATCAATTCCCGTGCCGATTATCAAATATCTATGACTTTTTAGTACTAGCAGAAGCTTGCGACTCCACCCGCGTAGATTCAGTTTAAATAACAATCGGAGGTTTAGCGTTGAATGAGATTTTATTAACAATTTCAAAGTTTTATTGAAGTAAAAACTTCTTTAGCATCGTTGTGATTTGAAATTCAATGAAACGAAAAAAAGGACGTAACAGTTGAAGAAGAGATTGTCTCTTGTATGATGCGAGTATACCTTAATGTGTTCTGACGTCATGCGCACAACGTATTACTACATAGACACCAGGAGAACATAAATATGGTAGCGATGATAGTAATGTCTTTCATAGCGGTTGAAATAATGTGTCATTCTAGCAACATGTACCAGGACTCCACATGCAGTTTAGAGGTTTATGCACAATACAGGTTTCACTTCTGCCATGTGTAGATACTTGGTACCCACGCAATTTTTTTTTGTAAAAAAGTTAGATGTTAATTCCATTACGCCCCCCCTAACGCCCTATTGTTGGATATTGTTTATTTTGTCTTGCCCTAATATTTTTTTTGTAACGTACCGGAAACACCGCACAAGGAAGCTCATTCCACAGCTTTGTACTATGGCCTTAAGTTTAATATTACGTACGTGGAAGAAAACCGCACTCTGGAGGACCGCCACACATCCAGATGGTGAGGATGATATTCTAACTTGTGGCGTATAGTGCGAAGGTGTCTACTACTGTCACAATTAGTAATTGCATCCAACAAATAGGTTCAATGAATCATTAACTATAACAAGTCGACCTGGCACCACAAGCAGCACCCGTTCAATATATCAGACGACGAAGTGTCTAATCCATACTAACAAGTACGTATAATATTGCAAGTCCCTCAGCCTATTACCTGGCAATTTCACAGAACAATCTACTTCGGTTCGTGCCGACAGCACACAATCAAATGACACATACTGGCTTTGTAACGGAGAGGGATAGAATACCCGACTTGTTTACACAGTGTAGCTTTCCCTTTCGCGGTGTCGATGTGTGAGTGCCATCTGGCGGCGCGCGGAGGCACTGCGTATGTCTGCGTGCGCCCCCACAACAAACCTCACCCTATCGGTTCGGGGTAGATTGCGATACTCGTGCATGTGTGCGTGACCC
This sequence comes from Leptidea sinapis, assembly GCF_905404315.1. Lineage (NCBI taxonomy): Eukaryota > Metazoa > Arthropoda > Insecta > Lepidoptera > Pieridae > Leptidea > Leptidea sinapis. The sequence continues at coordinate 5,641,602 of NC_066276.1, forward strand.
AGTCGAATAAATCTAATGTAATACACACAAACATATTGGTGGCACGGCGTGTCATTTTTACGCTAGTGTTGTCGCTACTTGGGGTTCTTTATGCGGTGCGATGATATTATTATTCTGACGATTACGGCATCCTTTATGCTCACAATAAAATAATTAATAAGGGATGAAGTGTATTGTGGCGTGGCAGTTAGCGATCGGTATCAAACCACTTACATTTATGCTTTGAATACGAGAGAGTTAACAACGTGTTTATTGTAATATACCATTTAATACCAGTATTATAATCAAGGCAATAAGATTTTTGTAATGCTATTCATGACGCAAATGTTTGCAAACTTTTAAGTAAAACTAAGTTATTATATACTTACGTAATGTGCTTGTGAAATAGTAAATTTTACAGCTACATAAGTACTTAGTATGAATGTTTAACCAAAAACTACAATAGATGTTCTGTTTTGTAATCGACATCATGAATGAACACACCTACGTAGGTGCCGCTAATAGCGTCTAGTGACGTAGATAATAACGTATCGATAATATATCCAACCGCCTACCAGACTACATAAAACCATACCAACTGCTGAAAAATTTACGTGTAATTCATTATTTGATTTATAAATGCTAAAAGCGCGCGAATTTCTCTCCGCCATTGTTTAACTGTGTAATTAGCGTAGTTTTTTTTTCTCTTGATGGCGGAACAGTTGACAAGGCGTTCAACCCCCGTTCAGTTTAACAATTACGCGTTGGGGCTCATTGTGACAGGACCCTACCTCTACCATTGTTGATGGTATACCAGACCAATATACAAAAACCCTTTAAACGTTCAACAAACACCCGTTCAACTGAACAGTTTGTTCCATCTAAGAGGGGCGGGGTGTGTCAAGTTAGAATGGTAATTTGTATACAAATATTATTATCCAGCCTGTTCACATATATCAATAATGTTCTACGAGCCTCAGGCCAGATTTGAAAGTTAACAACATTTCAAATTATTACATCTTTATTAGGCGATGATTTATTCGTAATCTCATTATAAATACAAAGTTCTGTGTCGAACTGAATAATTATTACAAAACTTAAGAAGATCGAGGAAAGAATATATTTGTCACTGTTCACGCTAGAGGGCATTAGGTTACTTAAGTGATAGTTAGGTGTTAGATGTGGTTCGTTGATAAAGCGTTTTATTTTTCAACAAATTAGTCATAATTTATATATTAACGAGTTTCTATAATTATACAAGTTTAAATTAACATGCTTTTATATATTATGTGTTCTGTTTACAGTATCTTTTTGAGCATCATACTGTTAGGTACTAGAATATTTATTTATTTATTTATTTATTTAGGCAATACACAATTATTTCTAACCTAAAGTTTTTATTAAATTACATTTAAATCTCATTGCAAAACTATAGGGTCGGAAAGTTTGAATACGAGTAAGATAAAATTTAAACTAATTTATTAATTTGGCTATTTCATTATATGAGCGACACTTTCTTATGCTTGGGTTTTAATTCGAGGTGTTATTTGAACAACTAATGTCTATAGTAAAGGGATTTTGATCTTTAATAAGAATACATTTATATTAGTAACAAAATTAATCACAATATGTCTAAAGCATTCAGGAATTGATTATAGCTCATATTTGCCCATTTACACTAATTATTATTTACTTAGGTAACGTCTGAACGATTCTAAATAAGATAATTTATACATCTAGATAGACTGTTACAGCTGTGAAAACGTCAAAAAAATTAAGTATAGAACCAACCTCTATTTAGAGCAATTCACGCACACTAACACAAAGTGTCATACAAATCGCGAGTGAAAGACGTAGCTTGTCACCCACACTAAACTAATATTCCTGGCCTGTTTTTATCGGTTGTCTAACAGCGAGAGACTTTATCTATCCTTGCGGTTCGATTTTAATATATCTTGTATTTGTATAATTTTGTGTGATATATTTTTAGCGAGCATTTTGGAATTTGACGTTTGTTTAAATTGATGTTATTGTTAAAGCGCTCTTAGTAATTCCCCTTTTTATACGCTTTTCATTAGCTTCACCTGTATGTATGTTTGTTTGTAACCGACTCATTTGGGCGCGATTTAGACCAACTTTAAATGAGGGCAGCGCAGGACCGATTGTCGTGGCGATCTTTTGAGGAGGCCCTTGTTCAGCAGTGGAATTCTATCGGCTGAAGTGATGATTATGAGACATTAACCATTATCAACCAAGTCAGTTTCACAGGGCTATTGAAAAAAAGCAAATAAATTCAAATTCAAATATTTTTATTCAAAATAGGATGTGACATCACTTATTGAAAGTCAAAAACTACCACCCATTCCAAAAAGAATGCCTCAGACCTAAGAAGAACAGACGCAACAAACTCAGCGCGTTTTTTTTATCCATCAGCAAGTATGGTTACAAAGTAATATTGCACAATAAAACATATTATATAATAGCCCCAGGGCGGCAGCTCTATTCCCAATCTGTGGTATCATTAAGAAAGTCATTTATGTTATAGTAACCTTTACCACACAAACGTTTTTAACAATTCTTTTGAATAACGTAATACTTCAAAACATACTTTAAACAATTATCATTTCATCAGTAATGGATTAGATACCTACTACTTATCAACAGATCCTATCTTCACCCGAAAATCTTAGTTATTTACAAGTAAATTATACAGATATTAGTAAAGAGACAATATCGCTGGCGCTAAAAGGCCATCCCAAGTGGTGAACACAGAGCACAGCCACGAACCAAGAGTGGGAGGGGTTGGGGGGAAACGCGGGGGTGCAGATAGGGGACCGAGGGGGGGGGGATGAACCGTGCCTGCGAAATTACTACATTTGAAGGGAACGACTTTTTATAAGAAGCAAGCTGCTGGTATGAATCTTGAATTATAATCGATTGCTATTTTATCGATTTTTATAAATATCGGATTCATAGACTTTGATTTGATTAGTAATAATAATATTGACACACATTTCACACAAATTCTCATGCCCCAAGTTAAGCACATATAGCCTGTGTTATGGGTTACAAGACATTGATATATTTCATACAATATACTTACTTAAACATACATAAATACATTTAAACATCCATGACTCGGAGACAAACATCCATATTCATCATATAAATGCTTGCACCTACCGGGATTCGAACCCGGGACCTCTAGCTTAGTAGGTAGGATCGCTAAACACTCGGCTATACAGGTCGTATAAGTGTCTAACTATATAATATTAAAAGCTGATCCGACAGACGTTGTTCTGTACATAATAATAATAATTATATAACATCGAGAATTATTTTGCAAAATATGCTCCATGTTGTTATAATGAAATTGTTTCACAGAAGAACTGCCAAACCGTGCGTCAATAAATTCTCTCATAGAAAAGATGTCCATACAAAACAAATATGGGAAAAAATAATAATTATGGGTCCCAAATCGAAATTTAAACTCAAGTTGGACTATTAAAATCCCCATTAAAATCCGTTCATTAGTTTAGGAGTTCACTGGAAACAAACATCAGGACACTGGATTTATATATATTAAGATTTTTCCCACGGTGATAACAGTCACTATTAACAATTTTTTAAAGTCATCGACTTTTCAAATTCAGTTTGATTCTTTAGCATTGCATGGATATGTGGACTTGCAGGAAGAGTTTTGTTGAGGAATCACTCAGGTTATCTCAAAATAACGAATTTCATCAGTATCGCGTAAGTATATTACGTCTGGAAAATGAATACGTCTAGATAGAGTATCTTGCTGTTAGACAACCGATGAAAACAGGCCAGGAATATTAGTTTAGTGTGCGTGACAAGCTACGTCTTACACTCGAGAATTTGTATGACATTTTGTGATAGTGTGCGTGAATTGCTCTATTTTATCGACGTATGTATGATCTAAGGTCTTGCAATAAACATCTGCGATGGCAAAAAAACTTTTTTTTCTCGCACAGCCACTTTGTGGTATCATCTGAAGACTGATACCCGAAGAATTATGACTTCGGGACCTTCAATCTAAGAGTACAACTACAACCTAAGAAGCCGACAGTATATCTCTTACCAGCGTAGCTCTATTTTTTTATGGCAATAAGAGACGAGACCAGCAGGACGTTCATCTGATTGTAATTGATACGCCCTGCCTATTACAATGCAGTGCCGCTCAGGATTCTAGAAAACCCCAAACATTCTGAGCGGCAATACAATGACGCTCGTCACCTTGAGACATCAAATGTTAATTCCCATTTGCCCAGTAATTTCACTAGCTACGGCGCCCTTCAGACCGAAACACAGTAACGCTTACACATTACTGCTTCTCGATGGAAATAGGTGCCGTTGTGGTTCCCATAATCCTAAGACAAAATTCACTTCAAAAACAAATAAATTGTAAACTAACAACAACAGTAAATAGAATCACTCAATTCAGGGAAATTAAGTTAGCTTAATCGACTTAGAGCTAATCATATTTTAATTACCTGAACGTAATATGACGATTGAATGTTATATAGAGTATATATTCCAAATTTTTTATGTCAGACATTGATGGACAAGTATTTGGCTAACTTGATTTCGACTGCGAATCACCCATTTTAGGGAAACTGAAGCAATAGAGAAAAGGTAAGTATTATATATTTTAATTTTGAAAATAAATATTGAAACCTTATTTTTATATATTATTAAGAATTATAATGATTTTTATCTCAAAAGATCGATTAATTACGAACGAGACTAAATTTTAAATTTTGAAAAAACTGGTGAGTTTCACACGATCAAGATTACGTCAGTTAACTCATGTAATAACGGGTCACGGCCCCTTTAACTAGCATCTGTTTAATATAGGTGTCACCGACAGTCCACTGTGCAGGGCTTGCATGGAGACAGAAGAGACAGCCCCACACCTCATCCTGGAGTGCCAAAGTGTGGCCACCGGGCCAAACACCTGGGGTCACCGAGGACTCTCCCTGAGGTAATGGGTGACATCAGAGGTTTGAGTAAATTCCTTGAGGAGTTGGGATGGCAAGATTAGCAACCCAACCCTTAGCAGACGTCGAGGTGCGGAAAGTAGCCTGTGAATACCTATACCTATCTGAAAAGATTTACTAGATTAGATACTGATATAGACATATTTATATAATTACTAGCTGATCCAACAGATGCTGTTCTGTCAATAGAAAAACAAATTATGATGGAAGTATTTTGAAATGATGTAGTCTAAAGTCATCGGAAATATGCATTCAAAGTTAATGAGCTAAAAGTGAATCTCCACCAAATATCGTTAATGTATACACAAATATATACTAAAACTTAAATTATATATTAAAACCTTCCTCGAGAACCATGCTATCCATAAGTGGACATGAAAATCGGCGCAGTAGTTTTTGAGTTTATCGCGAACAGACAGATATACAGGCAGACGGACATTGTTTTATTTTATATCTTTAAACGAGCCTATATTGTATTTAAATATATATGTTTATATACAATCTGAATATCGGAGACGGCTCCAAGGATTTTAATGAAATTTAGGATACAGGTAGTTTCGAGGGCGAGAAATCGATCTAGCTAGGTTTCAATGTTTATAAATGTAGTTTTATCCGTGTTTTAATGAGAAACTGCTACAATAACATTAGAATACAAATCGTACCCTTAAATTTGCTTGAAATATGTACGTTACCTGCTATCAGACTCAATTTTATTAATTATCAGCTATTACGATATATTTCCTATTTTTTGCCGCACCTAAAACCACCATCTCAATTATTTTAGCCTTGACATTACTGAGACGAAACTAATTATTATAAGTACATATACAAACCTGTTTACATATTGTGGTGACATTTAAGTATATCTCAATAATCAAAAATAATTTATTTTTATAGGCTGAATGTCTACTTTTCGCATCCATACATTTATTGAATTTATACCTCTTTAGGCGCGTTATGATAAGCACTGTAACACAAAAGTAACAGGGTGAAGATGGTTACTAAAATTTTCTGAGGTTTACGTCATTCGTTTTTTTTTTTGGTTTCTTCGTCCATTATTAGGACAAGCAAAGGGTTCAAGCCCATATAGCCGTATTTATTATTTAATAATTGTCAAAGCCATATTTGCAAGATTTGTACAAAATTGTTTGTCTAAAAACGTAGAATAGCACTAGGAATTTATCATTTTTGCTTCGTTAGGCCAAAGAATTGTTACTTCTTGTGTGCATACATAAGTATAAACACACCTTTTTTTATTATTACCACCGTTAAAGTGGTAATTTATTAAAAATATCATGAAAAGTTATTTTTTTTATTTACTCTTTTCAAACTCCAAAGCACTAACATTATAATATGAGTATATTATTATTACTAAATTGAATTAGTCGTAAATTTTAATGGTGTTTAATTCTATATGAGGTCTTTAATAAAAAAAACAAGATTGAAACAGGTGAATTAAGTGAATCGTAACCGAATCCCGGAGTGTTACATAACACAACCGTGAGATACCCGTATCCCTTAGTGGGTGGAGGAATGTGGGGGGAAAGCTGGCGGCCTTGACACCACAACATTTGGTTATTCAAACAACTTCCTCGTGTTCGAGTGTTACCACGTACGACTGTAAGTAGTCTGTGGACTAATGACAGATTTATATGTTTATCGAGCTTCCGCGCCTCGTCCGCGACGACATACATTGTCAATGGTTTACGGGTATTAAGAACGGGAACTAAAGGTGCAGACATTCAAAATAGATTCACTTTTAGTTACATTTTTGGCTAAACAGCTCATTAATCCCTTTTATCTACACCCATGCTTTAAAACCTCTATTAAAGATTCAGAACTTATTGCCAACATTAAAACACCCAACGTCCTAATACGAGTAACCATTACATCATCCAAACGAGTGTTGTAATGAAATTCAGTACAACATTATATCATCCGTTTTCATTACAATACTCCTTTGGATGATATTATGGTTACTAGGACTGGCTCTTTTAATGTTAGCAGTAAGCTAACTGTTTCAGAGTCAGTAAAAATAAAGTAAATCTTTTTCGCACCCATATAAGTGGGGAAAATTTCAACCCGATTGTCGGATCAAAACAATTATAAACAAATATCGTTTTGCTTGATATTGCTGACATATAGTTTCTAACTGGCCAGTAACATTCAACCATTAAAGTATTTAATATTCACAGTCAAAATTCAAATGTAGAACTTATAGATAGTGTCTCTATGAAGTAAAAGTAAGTAAGCTGCAGATTTGGCCCAGTTGACACCAATATGAGGGATATATATATTTTACGATTAATATAGTTAATATCCGGACGACCGAGCCTTGCTCGGATTTTTAAGAATGTACAAAACTTGAACAAAAAAAAACTAATAGGACATCTGGATTCGAACCGGGGTCTTCTGCTTTCCGGATCACCCAATGTCCCATCTGAGCTATAATAGTCTTGTATATAGTGGCAAAATTTACCTTTGTAATGTAATGTTATTGTAGCTGTTTCTCATTCAAACATGGATAAAACCATTTTTTTTAAATTGAAACCTAGCTAGATTGATTTATCACCCCCGAAATCCCCTGCATACTTAATTTTATGAAAATCGTTGGAGCCGTTTCCGAGATTCAGATTATATATATATACAAGAATTGCTCGTTTAAAGATATAAGATATATATATTTATCTATGGACGTGACGAGATCTATTATAGTACTTCCTAGAACTTTACGATTTTGGTTTTCTGTTGACACCAGGAACAAACATAAACTAATGCCTATTACTCGACGTTCAGTTAGTAAGTCTTTTGTGGGGTGCGTATATGCTTTTACAACAAGCTCCCAGATAATGTTCAAAACAAATATATTACGAAATTCAAAAGAATTTTTAACAAAAATGTGTGTGGTAAAGGTTACTATAACATAAATTACTTTCTTAATGATGCCTGATTGGGAATTGAGCGACCGCCTTCAGGCTATTAAATAATAAGTTTAATTGTACAATATTACTTTGTAAACATATTTTTTTGATGAAAAAAAGCCCGCTGAGTTTGTTGCGCCTGTTATTCTCAGGTCTGAGGCATTCGTTTTGGAATCGGTGGTTTCGTCTTTCAATAAGTGATTTTATATCCTATTTTGAATAAAAATATTTGAATTTGAGTTTGTGGCATTGGGCATCTGATTTGGAGTCACAATTTGAGTGCAAAAATGCAGTTAAGTTGCTTAAATTGAAACTCGGAATTGTGCAAGTTGCATAAACAAAGCGGCGTTTATCTTCGCAAAAAAGAGAAAGCCAACATACGATTAAAAATGCGGCACGTGAATGTATTCGCGCGGACAATATTTTAAAACAAAATGTCACACGCTTTCCACGGATCCACCCGTCCCCCCCGTCTGGGGTTGGGAGACGGGGGTCAGGTTGCGGGGTGCGGGGCCCCGGGGCTGACGTCACCCCCCAGGGGGTGTCATTGTGGACTGCGGTGTCGTAGCTCCGCGAACTTTTTAATTTACAATTAGGTAGCTTCCCATTTCTCTGCCCTATTTAGCTCTTGTTTTTCCGGTAGCCGCAACGTTCGTAATTAAAATTTATTTATCGCATTACCCTGCAAACATTAACTCTTTGAAGATATCGCTAAAGATGCCGCGATGTTTAATATTAACCGCGTTCTGAGCCGGTTGCGGAAGATCTTGTACAAGTTTTAAAATTAATTTATCTGCTTTTGTACGCAGCTCGCTTCCTGTTATTTTAATCCGGGCTAAATAATGCGATTGCTAATAGTTTCTTGATTTCCACAGATTAAATTAATAAACTACAATCTCAAACAAAGTCATTCAATTACTGGGCAATGAGACTTAACATCTTATGTCTCAAGGTGACGAGCGCAATTGTAGTGCTTCTCAGAATTTATCGGCTTTTCAAGAATCTTGAGCGGCACGAGAGATGATCCCCTCCCTCACTCATAATGCACTGACCTGTATAAATACCACTGGACAGGCTGTTCCATATGTTTGACAGCAAATTTTATGTGCCTGTTTGAAGCGCCACTCGCGAGCGTCCAGAGAACTAATTTTGACGTATAATACAAATGGCTGCGAAGGAACGTACAATATTCTGAAGTATTAGCGTTTTTAAATTAATTTCGTTCGATTCGTTTTCCATGTTATTTATACTTCAAGAATCAACTTAATAAAGTACACAATTTATTTGTAGATATTTTCCCACCATCTGTCGCTGTTTGCTGAGGTTGTGCAACAGCGCCAAAATGGCGAATATGTAACAGGCACAAAAGCGCTTTGACAGCCACCAGTCAAGTGGTATATAGTAGAGGTCATAATTTATGTAAGAAAATTTATGGAAGTAGGCGTTACTTTGCGGAAATCCATAATTATACAAATGATTTAAGTTTTATTTAGTGTTAATTCCGCTAATATTTGTTTTTAAACAATTCTACACGTGTTTCGCCTCTACACGAGGCATCCTCAGGACGTGTTGTCTCGCCAAAATCTGGCACGAGACTGGACAGTCCATATTGGCGGAATTAACACTAAAGAAAACTTAAATCATTTGTACAATAATTTATTTATTTATTATTTATTTTATTTAAGGAAAACCAACAGCTAATACAATTTCATTAGACACTTAAATAGTAACAGACAGCCAATTACAGGTTTTCACTAATAGAATTTACTTCTAATAAGGTAATGGTACGTGAACACTATTTTTCGGCTCCTATTCATGCCAATGAAGATACTTTAAAAGATTAGAAATATAAAAAAACAATACTTAATTAAAAAAGTTGAGGGTTATGGTCTTGCCTTGGAAATGCTTGCAGCAAATATGTCAATATCTAAGAATTCGATTTTTATTTCAATACTAGCTGCGACTTCGTCCGCGTACACACATGACTAAGCACGCAGTACTTATAAAAATCTTTATTTCTTAAAACTTTATTAACTTTATATTAAATGGAGATTTATGAATATACATAAAAATAATCTGATAGATAGTTAACAACTGTAGTTAATCTACCAACTATAGTAAGCTTAAATTAAGATTCTTTTATCCCTCCTGAGAAAGTTAGAAAGATATAAGCATTCTAAATAATTATTCATTTTAAACTCCGCAATTTGATTTCTGAACGACGGGGGACCCATCAAAGGAAAAACAAAATAGTTTTTTTTGTTCAATTCCGAGCGTTTTTATATTTATTCACCTTTTAAACCTTCTCTGGACGTCCACAAATAATCCAAGATCAAAATTGATCCAACCATTCTCGAGTTTTAACGAGACTAACGAACAGCAATTCATTTTTATATATAAGAAGAAGATACCTTATTCTTGAATACTTTCTGATGTCATTTAAATCAATAGCAGACTGAGAGAGAAGAAACGTGACGTCAGTACTTAGGTCAACCTAAAACTTACAAATTGAATGTCTGTTGTGCCGTAACACCTTTAAAACGATTACAGTCCACTGTTTTTTGCAGCAGAAATCAAAGTGATGACAGGACTGCCTCGAAGCAACACCTCACATACACACAGTACCTGCAGTATACCACGACCTCAAGTCAGCTCCACATAAAGTCAAAGTCAAATAAACTTTAAATAAAAAACAATTAGGCTAAAACTAAGCACTAAGTTTAAGTTTTAAGTCAATACAAATATTTCTTTTAAATTACTTAATTTATCATTTGTTCGTAAAAAGTTGAGCTTTTCAATCAAATAGAGTATTTTAAAAAATAATAAGGATGTAACTGTATAAATATAGATTATCGTATATTTGGTGCATCAACCTTTAGAGCTTGAATTCATTTTTTTTATGGAATAGGAGGGCAAACGAGCGTACGGGTCACCTGGTGTTAAGTGATCACCGCCGCCCACACTCTCCTGCAACACCAGAGGGATCACAGGAGTGTTGCCGGCCTTTAAGGAAGGTGTAAGCGCTTTTCTTGAAGGTACCCATGTCGTATCCTCCTTGAAAACCATTGTTCATTCAACCATTCCATTTCATTGTTTGTGTAAGGATGCTTCGTGAACATGATGGTCGTGATTACTGTTAATAACAGGGCACTACAAGCAGCACCCGTTCACGAGTTGACGCATTGCCTAGCCATCGTAGCCACATATTTAGGAATGACGGAAGGAGAAGACCAAGCACACGACGCCGCCGTAAGCAAAGCAAATTCAGTAAGCATGACGAACATACACAGTTACCCTTTTAAAGTAGAAGTGTATCTATAATAAATTAACAAAAAAATTCACATATACCAAAAACTAAGGTAAATTTTAATATTGGTTGATCACAGAAATTACAATATTCCATACTCATATCCTAATTAAATCTAATGTAATTTTAACACGAGATGTGCTGGTCTGTAATTCGTAATCACCATCAAAATCTCGAATATATATATTTTTATACTTTTTATATTTGCAGCTGAAAAATCAAGAGAAAAGACGTCATATAATAAAATAAAATAAATATAGGGGTTGAAATAGGGGATGGCAGTTTGTATGGAAATTCATCATTATCGAAGATAAAACTATGAAACCATGTATTTAGGCACTTCATATGAAATAATTTTTAAACATTTGCTTGAGCACTATTGAGACTTTGACCTACATGGAGATGAAATAGATAAAAAAAACCACAGGGAAATTCTATTAAAGAGACTGTCCACAATGACACTAATATGTGCTGTATCATAGAAGAACGCTGCCAGCAGGAAAGAGCAGTTTCTATGTATTATATTATATGTATTATTTAAAAAGTAGCTTAAAAGATAAAAATATTGCCCAAAGTAACTATTCAACGCGGACGAAGTCACGGATAAAAGCTAGTACGTTATAATTGTCAATGAATTTCTGTCTCGACAAAAATTGGTTTCTTAAGAAAATTTTTAACCGAATAGAATATTTATATATAGTTTGAAATATCCAATAAAAAATTTGGAAGTTGCTTCCCAAAAATAAACTTGGAGTCAAAAATCTCCGAATTTTCAGCGATAGCAACATTTTTTTTTGTAATTGAATAGAATCAGTTTTTTTCTAAAATTTAAACCGATCAATTTTTCAATTTTATATGTAAATTTTGAATAAACAAAAGAAAATCAGTAAAATAAGTGCCCATTTGCAGCTCAGGCACATGATCAACACAAATATTGTAGGGTTGGTTGTAGCGTTTACAATCCGCGCCTTAAATGATAAAATAAATTGCCCAAAGTAACTATTCAACGCGGACGAATTCGCGGGTAATAGCTAGTTCGCCATAATAGTCAATGAATTTCTGTCCCGACTTAAACAATAATTTAAATGGTGTTTTGCAAACAAATAAATGAAAAGTCCGCCCATGGCAGCGGGTGTCATCCTCCATAGCTTGTTGTGAATGACACCAGCGCTGTACGACTAATTAACTTGTTTCAACAATATTGTCGACACATTTTGTTTTTTGTTTAACACAACAAAGGAATTATCTCGACGTCTCATAGCAGGCGGCTTGTAATTTGTAAACAATATTGTCGTTCAAAAGAAATCTATCGGATGCAGGATGATTAAGTGTTTACTTTTAGTTGTTATATTACGACCAATATTAAATTTATGTAAATTTCAAACAACTGACATTAGTAGCGATATTATTGTAGATTCTGAAAATCGAAACACAAATAGCTGGTCTTGAACGTTGCTGCTTGGATGGAGAAAAAGTTGCCAGTGAGGTAATCATCTTGCCAGCCGCCTGTGCTAAGAAGCCTTGTTTGGGTAATGATGATGAAATTAATAAAAACAAACCCAAATTACAAGATATTCACGAACCATATTCTGATTCAAGATGTGCACAAACAATTCAGCTAAATATTATAAAATTGTGAACTCAAATAGAGAAGGAAATGATGAAAGAAGAAGAAGCTACGACGAAAAAATTTGAACTCGTATCTTTTCCTTTTCCTCTCAAAACTACTGATTAGACCGACGTGACTACACAGAATAAAGGACATAGTGATACATAGTAACAGGTTACTTTATGAATCAATAATTTATAAAGAAAAAAATGGCTTGTGCTGATAAACGTAATTATAATTAATAAATTATTCTGATAGTTTTTGAAGTTACACTTCTTTAAGCGCGTTATGAAGAAATGATGAGAGTGATATTTTAAGATGCGCGCGCATCACTGTAATACAAAAGTAAGAGGTTGAAGTTGGTCCTAAAATTTTCTGACGTTTGTGACATTCGTATTTTTTCTTTTTTTTTGGTTTCGTCCATTATTAGGGTTCCAAAGGGTTCAAGCCCGTACAGCCGTATTCGTTATTTAATAATTAATTGTCTAAGCCATTATTGCAAGATTTTTACAATATTGTTCTTTCTACAAACGTAGAATAGCACGAGGAGTAAATAATTTTAAGGATTTTTGCTTTGTTAGGCCAAAGAAGTATAACTTCTTGCGTGCATACATAAGTACACACACACTTTTTTTTATTATTAATAATTATAAGAAAAAATAGTATGTCAAACTGTTTTTAGGTGGACACGACGAAATAAATGTTAGTAATTGATGATAATGTTTTTGTATAAAAAAAGGTTTTCTGTATCGTCGTATTTTAATACTACTAGCCATGATTTTAAAAATTTTGTTTAAGTGTATTTGTTTATTTTATTTACATTTTTATTAAATTCACTAATGTTATGGCATGAAAGCTCAGTCTCATTCAATGCTCACAAAAACCTCAGCGCGGCTAAGGAATATTTCACTTCAAAAACAAATAAATTGTAAAATTACGCAAAAATCCTATAAAACATCCTCGGGGCAACATAATATACTTCACCACTAAACTAGTTACGAAAGTATTTAGAAATAAATCTACAAAACTATGTGTGTAGTAGGAAAATAGAATGTCCGAAAATAGAAAAAGAGGGCGATCACACCAGGTCTATTCGTGGATTGGTGATTATTTTTGTTTTCATACGTTTGATATGTTGAGAAATTTCATAAGTCTAGTTTAGTATAAGCTGATTATTAAATAAAAAAATTACGTGCGTACAAAATACACATGTCAGAAGTGAAACCAGCATTGTGCATGAACCTCTAAATTGCATATGAAGTCCTGGTACATGTTGCTAGGATGACACATGATTTCAACCGCTATGAAAGACATTACTATCATCGCTACCATTTCTATGCTCTCCTGGTGTCTATGAAGTAATTCGTTGTGCGCATGACGTCAGAATATATTAAGGTATACTCGCATCATACATGAGACAATCTCTTTTTCAACCATGATCGCCTGGTACCAAAGACGGTTTAATGCTTCCTATCTCATTTTCTCCCACGTTAAATCGTATGAATTTATTATGTGTCTGTCTCTTTTTGCTGTCGCGCTTTTTCGTTTTATCGCTCACTTCATCACTTTAATAGTCCCACAATTTTCATCCTTCAGCTTTTCAATCTAAATCATATTCAATTTATTTGTTTATTTTGTGAAGGTGCCAAGTGATGTTAAGTTGTAAAATTGTGTTAGAGCTCGGAAAGGATTCACAAAAAACTTTGTTTTTATGTACTTAAAGAAATAACAAATACACCCGAAGCAAAGCACTGTTCATGAGGTAATACTGGTACTCGTTTAGACGGATTGTATTGAAAATTAATGACATCCAATTTTTTTAGACACTTTTTATATTTGAGATGTTACAAAAGAATAATCACGCAAAGAGAAGCAATAGACGAATTTGAAAAAAAAAAACTATAAAAAAGTCATTTTTTTCTAAACATCTTAAGATTTACCATTATTAAGTTATTATAGTTTTTAGTTCAAAGGAAGTTTAGTATAGCAATATAACATGATATAACTTCCATTTTTTCGGTAAAGGCATTTATTTTTTTCTCAAAATTGATTCCTTTAGAATTCTTTTTGATGTCATTTCTTATACTACTAGATACTACTACCGCTTCGGAAACAAATGGCGCTCTGAGAGAGAAGAAGCGGCGCAAGAAACTCTCCCAGCATTCTTTTTTCTGCGCTCTTTTCAATAAAAATATACAATATTGTACAGTCGCTATAAAATAATCACAATCTAGTCCCAGGCTGTCCGATCAAGTCCCAGGCTGTCCGATCAAGGTAAGGATAAGGTCGCAAACAGTGAAATTATCATTTAATTTAATGCATTTCTGATTTAAAAGTTGCTTTTCAAAACTAAATGAATAAGAGAATTTTATGTAGAATAAGTATTCTTCTTAGTAAACACTTTTATTTGCTACGGATATCATACGATAGTAAAATATTGTATATTTTATTAAGAAGAGCGCAAAAAAATGCTGAAAGACATTCTTGCGCCGTTTCTTCCCTCTCAGAGCGCCATTTGTTTTCGAAGCGGTAGTAGTATCTAGTATATTAGAAATAACATAAGAAAGAATTCTAAAGGAATCAATTTTGAGAAAATAAATGCCTTTTATGCCTTTTATCGGGAGCTTATTAAAAATGTCTCTGTAACTAGCAATTTAGGTGTTCCGTTGTTTCAATCCAACCTTGAGCGCAGTAGTATATGTGTAATAAATACAAACGGTAGGTTAACTAATTTGTTTTAAAGCATAATAATTCAAACGCTGTCTCAACGTCAAGCCGCTAAAAAAAATCCACAAGATGTTGACGAACAGCCATTTACAGCAAAGGTGGTATTATTATTTATTATTTAAATACAAAATCATGTGGACACATGAACAAACTAAACACGTGCTGATTACGTCTACGTAACGTTCCTAAATACGGGGACCGATACGCAATATAGCAAACCGGTATCATAGAGTGCCTCCCCTCTATACCGCACCCCATCGTTGCTCTGTCTAGCTTCGTTCAGGCATTATCTATAAATAAATTTAAATGTTTTATAAAAAATGACTCTATCGTAAATCCTATTACTCCACTGCTGAATATCTAAAGGATCGGACAGCCTGGGACTAGATTGTGACTATTTTATAGCGATAGAAATGACTGTACAATATTGTATATTTTTATTGAAAAGACCGCAAAAAAAGAATGCTGGGAGAGTTTATTGCGCCGCTTCTTCTCTCTCAGAGCGCCATTTATTTTCCGAAGCGGTAGTAGTATTTAGTAGTTATTAGAAATGACATCAAAAAGAATTCTAAAGGAATCAATTTTCAGGAAATAAATGCCTTGAATCTAGTACACCTTACAAGATTTTTATTTTTTTAATAATCGTAATACAAACTTTAACTATTCCAAAAGTCCGCACTCGTATGTTGGCGCAATATACATAAAAAGTCTCAGGATTTAAGTTTTTCATGTGTTGATATGGTAAATGACAAATTGCAGTTTCGAAATATTATGCTTTATAAATAGGCTGAGTTCTTGTTTTCAATTTAATTTTAAGTAATTATTTTATAAACAATGAAAAAGTATTTAATTTTCCAAAAGTTCTTAGGTGTCCGATACAAAGAGACCTCCCTAGTATTTGTCGATTCAAAGTTTGATTTAAACAAAACGATAAAAATTAACAAATTCCGATAAGATGTCGTTCAAAGATCTCTAAGCTGCTGACGACAGTAAGGAACACATACATCCCGTTAGGATGGTCCTTCATTGAAGGGTCAACAAAAAACTCCTTTCAAAACAGACCGACACCCTCAACAAGGTACAAAAAATCAAAGCAGAAAGAAAGGATCACAAATTAGGGATTCGTTACTGGAATGTTGCATCCAAAGCATTACTGATCGGCAGAATTTAATTATCACAAATATGTTTGTAAATACGATTGTTGATTATTCAAATTCAATATATTTTTATTCAAAATAGGATGTTACGTCACTTATTGAGAGTCAAAAACTACCACCTATTCCAAAATGAATTTCTCAGACCTGAGAAGAATGGGCGCAACAAACTCAGCGGGCTTTTATTTCATCAAAAAAATATGTTTACAAAGTAATATTTTACAATTAAACTTATTATTTTTTAGCCGGTCGCTACATTCCCAATCTGTGGTATCATTGATAAAGTCATTTATGTTATAGTAACCTTTACCAATTCTTTTGAATTTCGTAATATATTTGTTTTCAACATTATCTGGGAGCTTGTTGTAAAAGCTACGTACGTACGTACGTACGAATACGTACCCCACAAAATACATACAAACTGAACGTCGAGTAGTAGGCATTATAAGTTTATGTCTGTTCCTGGTGTTAATATTATGGTTATGACAGCTTCTAGCAAATTCACTTGTGTGCCTATGAACATACATTACATTATTAAGAATATATTGAGAAGCAACAGTCAAGATGTTAAATTTGGAAATATTGGAATGCTTAGCGAAAGTCCGTCTGCAATGTAATATTAACACACACGAACATAATATTAATGTTAAAAGTTCTGTAACTGAAGAGCAACCACTGATAACCCAATTAGTCCGTCCGTCTATTTGTCTGTCAGCGGGCTGTATCTCATAAGCCACAATAAAGAGACAGCTAAAATATTGACACAATGTTCCTATTGCCGCTTTAGCAACAAATTAATAAAACCAAAATGGCCGCCGTGCAAAAGTATCTAGAAGATGTTAGTCATTGTTCGTAGTTTCTTTTTTCTCTTTTTTTTCTTGTTTATTAATTACTTTTTAACAGCCTTTATGGCTTTATTTTTGTGATATTTTTCAAAATTGTCTATAGCTTTAAGTAAGATAAAGTAAAAAGTTTTAGTTAAACAAAGAATTTATATTATTAAGCATGTTAAGTTAGGCTGTAAGTGTGTACAACATTATAAAATAATTTGTAAATGTGTCCATAGATTAAGATGTATGCACGTTGGCTTCATAATAAATAAATAAATAAAATAAATGTGTTATAGTATGTTGTTTCAATAATAATCCTTATAGCCTATGGTGTCCGATTATTTCATATTTTTAAATACAATAATAAATTCATAAAATGAAATCGATTTAGTATTTACAAATTTTGTTAGTTATTTTGAAAGATATCAAGTTTTGTTATTTACCACCATAAATTACGGTAGCTTATTGTTTTAATCTACGTTAAAAGTTCAGAGTTATCATCATCAGCTGGAAGACGTCCACTGTTGGACAAAGGCCTCCCCCAAAGATTTCCACTATGATCGGTCCTGCGCTGCATTCATCCATCATGCAGAGTTATGTACAGTGTCAACTATTTTTTTTAATTGAAAAGGAGGACAAACGAGCGTACAGGTCACCTGGCCTACGTTCTCTTGCAACACCAGAGGAATCTGAGATTCCTTGCTAGCTTTTAAGGAAGGTGTACGCGCTTTTTTTGAAGGTACCCAACTTAAAATTCATTTCTCATGTGGACCTTAACAGATATCTCTCACAACTCAAGGAATCATCTACTGTTTTTTGCAATTACATATTTGTTTATCATATTAAAAACGGAAAGAAAAAAATGAGATATCTTCTAGACAATCACGTTTAAAATTTAGCTAATGTTTTATCACAAATCGTATTTTAAGCATCTTCCTGGCTTACACAGATTTGTATCAGGTAAGTAATCAATTGCTCTAATCGTGGGAAGTGTCGAAATGTATCGGCGCTCCTTGTGACCGATACACGTCTAGAACAGTCCATAACTTCTAATTTGCTCGTAAAAAATCTTTACCTGCAGTTAAATAACGGAAAGGACCCTTGCCACGTGCGACGCCTTTGCAGCTTGCCTTACTGTCAGACAACCTTTTTTATCTACGGACGATCTTTCCTGTCTACTTCGGTAAAGCCAATAATATCATTCAAATTCTTCAATTATATAATATAACAATTAGCTACTACTTCAGTTTAAGTGTTAACAAATAAACATAGATATACTGACCCGACAGAAGTATCTATACATATAAATAAAATTGGAGTGAATTGGACTGTTTATAATATTGAAATATCCGTTTTTTACTACATGTATATGAATATATGTATATATAAATATATTATTTTTTGTCTGTCTGTCTGTCTGTTTGTGCCGGCTAATCTCTGAAATGGCTGGACTGATTTTGACGGGACTTTTATTGGCAGGTAGCTGATGTAATAACGAGTAACTTAGGCTACGAAATTTTAGAAAAATTCTTTTATTTTAGAAAAATACAGCAATATTGTAATGTGTTGAGAAACGGTCTAACACTACAATTAATTTATATGGCAAAACAATGTTTGCCGGGTCAGCTAGTAATAAATAATAATAATTTATCAATAAAATTTCATAACATTATAATTTATTTCGTAAAATATGCTCACAGTTGTTATAATAAAATCACACACAGCAGAAGTCTCTAGAAAATATGTCATCCAAAACAAATATTGGAAATAAAAATAATTATGGGTCTCAAACCGAAATAAAAACTATCCTATATCTCAAGTTGGACTAAACTGCACTCCATGAAGTAGTCCCCATTAAAATCCGTTCATTAGTTTCGGAGTTCACTGGAAGTAAACATCAGGATACTGGATTTATATATATTACTAGTGGACCCAACGGACGTTGTCCTGTACACACGTCTTAAATTTGAAAAATCGGTCCAGCCGTTAGGAGGAGTTCACTAACATACACATGAGCAGGAGAATTATGTTGTATGGACGGAAATGAGAATCTAAACCAATCTCAAATTCACTGAAACACACAAAAAAAATCATCAAAATCGGTCCAGTCGTCTAGGAGGAGTTCAGTGACATACACACGCACACAAGAAATATATATATATATATAAAGATGATTATATCAGGAAGGAATAAAGTTGAAATTCGTTGATTAAATTAGCTACAAAATTATTAACTTTTTCAGTGGCCTAATACTAATTTAACTACCTACCTACAGCGCCTTTTGGATCAAACATAAATAATGCTTGGCTTAAAAAAAGGGGACTAGTGGTACCTATTACCAATCTATTTGATTCCTATCCTATGCAAAGGACGTGCCACCATAAAAGCTTACCTTTAATGCTTATAATTTTTATAGGATGATACCGGCGAGATTATGGGTACCACAACGGTGCCTATTTCTGCCGTGAAACAGTAATGTGTAAGCATTACTGTGCTAAGGTCTGAAGGGAGAAATTACTGGGCAAATGAGACCTGACAATGTCTCAAGGTGACGAGCGCAGTTGTAGTGCCACTCAGAATTTTGTGTAGTTTTTCAAGAAACCTGAGCGGCACTGCATTGTAATGGGCAGGCCGTATCAATTACCACTAGCAGAACGTCATAAAAAACAAAATACACTAAAGGATAAATAATATTTTATCTAATAAATTTGCAAAATAATTCAAAAGTTCATGTCAATCTATGTATAAGATACATTGTTATATAACTTAGTATAAAAATGTCTCCTGTTGAAAAAATTACCCATTAATTATACTGCAAACTTTAAAGAAGAGTCGATTGAACACGTCTTGGTAATCCATGCTTATGCAATAGTTAGTTCATAATTAACTGTTCCAGCTATTAATATCAATTCACAACATCCATCAAAAGTTAAGTGCTGATTTTATTACGGAGATTTTTGAAGATTAAATGATTTAATCAGTTGAGAGTGTTGACGCCTGGGTAACAAGTGGTTGGCAGATTGATTTATTGCATCTCGCCATTGCTCACGCCTCAGACACGAAACTTTATGTAAGCTTGAGAACTTTGAGCCTTGCATTCTACTTAAATTAGGACATAAGACTAATATAACAATAAATAATAATATAAGAAAATGCTTACATGAATAATGTGATCTTTATTCAAACAAAAGAAATCTTATAACTATATTTACAATACTATGATTACATAAAATTAAAACTATCAATACGGGGAAGCGTACCAAGAATACTGGCAGCATTTCCGCGTCGGATAGTTAGGCTGATCCGTTGGCCTAGTGTTTGGGCTTCCAGTAGCCTTATTGAGGCGCGAAGATAATACTTTGTACATTCTCCGCGCCTCTGGGTCCCACGGGCCAAGTGTCTCGACACCAAAAGGCACAAAGATGTATGCAGTATGACTCACTGAGACCGACATATTTGCTACGCTTGCTGTCTTCATCAGTCGAAGCAGCAGCCCCAGCACCAACTGACGTAACTTGGACATGAGAAGGAGCCAGAGTGTCGACGCAAGTCGCGTCCCACACCAGCGTCATTCCATCAGGACGCTTGCCATCGTGGCGGGTTCAATTTGGCATTAATTGAATAATAATAACTGTTATATTGTTTCATACATGCTAAACATTAGGTATAGTAAATATAGGGGAAGATCTGTGGATGTTGATGAGAAAAACTGACGGGACCAGATCATGATTTTAAGTAATGAGCTAGCCGATTACAATACAGTGCCGCTGAGGATTCCTGATTGAACTAAAATCCTGAGAGATATCACTATACAGTTTATCACTTTGGGACAAATGATGTCTCATTTGTTATTATTTAGAAAAATAAAGAAAATAACAAATTGTTTCGATTTGAAATAGCAACTTCTCAAGTCAATTTCCTAATATGCAAAAATTGGGGTTGAGCTGGTTATCAGCTGTAAGAAGATCCTGTAGATGAAGCCACAACCTAAGAGTTAATCAAAGCATACAAGACTTTATGATGATACGTCACTCGAACGGTTGGGTCAGTGGAAGACACGGAACGTGAGAGATCGCAGGATCGAGTCCCGCATCGTTCATAAATTTTGTTTTCAAATTTAATTTGTGTTATTTCTCTGGCTACTCCCCTCCAAATCAAAACACACAGTGACTGTTCTATAATCAAACTATACTAACGAAATGTGAAAGAGTATTATTATTATAGGTTTGACGTAGATGGTTCTGTAGCTAAGTCACAACATGCGGCAGTTGGTTTGAAAAAAAAAAACAAAAACAAAAAGTGGGATTCTTAATCCCACAGTTGATCTGAAAATAAGAACATTTCTTTTTAGAATTCTCTTTTTCACCACACATACCTGTTCTGTTATACACGGATGAAAGGGCCAGCTAGTAGCAACAAAATTTTTGAAAAAATGAATGTAAGAAAAATCTAAGGGAGATAATAAAAGTAATAATAATTAAATGGTAATTGTAATAATTTTTCTCAATTATATTATGACATTAATAACCTCGCATTGTCATACATTTCACGTAGTCAACGAGGGTTTCTTTTAACAATAGTATTACGAAGAAAAATATCTTGGAACGGAGATAGTCCTGGGCGGCGAAATGAGTTGCCCTTAGCTCGCGAGGGTATGAGGCGCTCCGAATTTGTGGCTGGCTCAAACGATGCTTACAAGCGATTTTAATAATTACTTTTTTCTGTGATAACTACTGTGTGATTACATCTATTTGCGCACTATTAATCGATCAATTTATAAGTCGTATTATTTTAATCAATATAATATACAAGAAGTATTATTTACCCGTGACTTTGACGGCGTGGAATACTTAATTTGGACAGCATTTTTTCAGTCTCTTTAATAGTATTTCCCTGCGAATTTTAATCTCATATTTTATCCCCGTGTAGGTTAACGTGTCGGAAATCGAACAAATGTTTATAAATTATTTCTTGTCAAGTGCCTAAATCCAAAGTTTCATGGTTTTATCTCCGAAAATGCAGAATTTCATCCCTTATTTCAACCCGCTCATGGCCTTTTTTGAGAAAAAAAGCTCTATTCTATCTCTGTACCAAATTTCATACAAATTGGTTCAGTGGCTTAGGCTTGAAAGCGTAACAAACAAACTTACTTTGACATTTATAATATTAGGGATGTCATACCTTGATTTAAATAACAAGACCATTTTTTATGTATTTCTGTTTTTATTAATTATAAATTTAAATTTTCACTCATTTGTTCCACATCTACAGAATGCGTGACGTCACCAAGCTATTATTGACAGTTCGCAAACGGTATTTGTGATTTGTTATTTAATGGACCTGACGTCATTAGAACGTTACTAAGATGGCCGCCTGTCCCTGTCCTTTAAATTAATATTGTTATTTGTTTGTGTATTGCAAATATAGGTGTGTGAAACAAAAGCCTTGAGTTCTTAGTGTACAATTGTACTATTTCATTGTTTTTGTAGGTAGAAATATCTTTTTTTTAATTAGTATTTGTTCTTGTTATTTTATCAGTAAGATGCGCATGTCAGACTCGCTATGGTCCTCATATTTTATTTCAATCCGTTTACGATAATTATTTATCACAAACTTCCTAAGAAAGTGATAATTTTGAAGTCCTCACCGAAATTTGCGTGTAAAATCTGGTAAATTAATATGGTTAAAATATTTGCAATCTCTTACAGTTTGGACCACTCCAACGAAGAGCCCAGTTAGATGGGTCTCTCCCGCTCGCCCATAAATCTTGGAACCCTCAACCGCCACCCGGCGTCACTCCGAAAATATCTATAAATACCTTTCTACCTACATATTTCAAATAATAACGGGTCGGGGAGAGTAGACGAATTACGAACTTAGATCTTGCTTTACACTTATTTATCTTGTTAACTTCTATTATTATGTAGTATAAAATTGTAATGGACAACTAAATTTCATTAAATGAAATCAAATCAAACCAAAATCACTTTATTCATGTAGGTCACGGAAATGACACTTGAATGTCAAAATAAATGAGAATGTTTTTGTTATGGAATCTACTGCTACTTCGTAAAGGGTTGAGCTAATCAGAAGAGATAGCAAGAAACTTATTACCACTCTCTTAAATCATGTTTTACATTTTCATCGTTTTATAAATTATTTCAATTACAATATAATATGTAAAGTGATGCAACGAACATACTCAAATGTCAAAGAGTCAATGCCTTTTACACAAGTAATTAAAAAAAGTAAATGTAAATTAATACAAAACAGAAGTTATTGAGTAGTGTTACGTAGTGTTTTCAGGTTGAAAGAAAAAAAATAAAGCAACATTATTTATTCACTTAGGTGAAAATGACACTTATGAATGTTAAAGATGTTACCAACACTTCGGAAAAGTTGAGCTTTAATGAGAATTTTCAAAAAGCATGGGACGCACTTCTTAGTGAGTCAGCCTTTGATGATCTTTTGATCAGATCTACTGACAGTATGACAGTAGCATGCTCGTCTTTTGGCCGTGACACAGAATTAGTCGGGCCTTTGTTTCAAGCGTTGGAACGCATGCGTATCACTCCGGCAAGGTATAATGCTGAATGAATCGAAACCACATCAATGTAGATGTAGGTAGATACTCTTGGGCGTCACAGGCTATCCTGCCTAAAATCGGCAGGCCGTATCAGTCACGCCAGCATTCATGAAGTCATCCGCAGGGCATTTTTTTTTATAGCCAAATGGTATTTTTAACCCGCAGCGATGGCAAGCATCCTGATGATGGGGAAGGGCGCTGGTGTGGGACGCGACTTGCGTCAACACTCCGGCTCCTTCTCGTGTCCAAGTTACGTCAGTTGGTGCTGGGGCTGCTGCTTCGACTGCCGAAGACAGCAAGTGTCACAAATTTGTCGGACTCAGTGATTCTTACATCTTTGTGCCGTTTGGTCTTCTAAAAAGCCATTGGGCGCCCCTTATGACACCCTTGGGCTTGGGACTCCCATATTCTTTTTTCGCCGCGGGGAATGGCGCTCTGCTCTTTCAGAGTACAAGCAAAGAAACTCTGCGAGTAACATTTAAAAATATACCATAAATATAATGTTTCATAGAAGCAATTACTGAAAGGACATCAAAACAGAGTCCCAGGTCCCAGGCCCTGTATGGGTATTAAGATTTGTGACAAAAGATTTTTATGTGTGTTATTTATGTATGTATTTGATATCAAAATCCTCCCCGAAAGATTACCACGACGATCGCTGCGCTGACATATATCATATGACATCATACTGACTATCAATAATCTAAGGCCACAAAATACCACCTCCATGGCAACAAATGGCGGTAAAGTAACTCCTACAATAACCTTATACCATAACCCCAGTCTGTTGCTTTGAAAAGACAACGAAACCTCGGGTTAGTTTATTAATAATGAAATTATCATCCCCGGCACTGGGGTACCTTTAAAAAGAGATAGATACTTTTAAGCCAGGTACAGTATTGTCAGCCTACGGAAAACATTAATACTATTTTATGCACTTGAAATAACTCAAAAAGTTTTTTAAACGGAATTTATTTGGACGTCTTGCTAGAATTAGTACCAAGGGCTCTAATCAGAGGCGTAGCTACCACCGTATCCACCGTATGATTTATACGGGGCCCCTGGGCCATGGGGGCCCCGACGTGCGTAAGCAAAAATAAATAAAAAAGTTGGCAATTTTTTTCAGAAATGACAAAAGTAAAGAAAAACATTTTTTTTCCCACGTAAAGTGTGCGTTCAAAAGATGGCATCACCCTTCAGACCTTTTACTATTGTCCATAGGGTAGAAACAAAAATAAACTAAAGTTATCATCACCTATAAATGATTTAATAAATCAGTTTGGCGAAAAAAAGGCAAGGAGAGTGTATATTTGAATTGTAAAAATTTTGGAAAAACTGACAGATAGATAATTATGATGAATAAATATTTCTTTTAATTTTATGCAACATTTAATTTAAATAACTGTATTTCCCAAATATTTCAATAAATAATAGTATTACAAGTTAAAAATATGTTTCTAAATTATATTATTTATTATTTACACATAATACAGGCAGCAAAGAAAGCTAAGCTTGTATGAACTGTGTTTCAGCTGTCAGTGACTTCTCGGTACCAGACATAATTTACCTTCATAGTCAAGCCAAATTATCAAAATCAGATAAAATAAAATAAAACATTTTTTTTTCTTTTGTGAGCTATCTTTACGCTTCATAAGGGCCCCCAAACAAATATATATGTCGCAGGGATATGATAAAAACAGTGATTTGGTGAAATCTCGGAGGATGTTAAAATAACAACACGATTTTATCATTTCTCTAAACAAATCTAGTGATTTGACCAAATGCCAGAGTTGGTTCCGTGAAATCACAGTCTTTTCTTTGGTATTTTAAAGGTTTATTAGGTAAGTTAACTAAGACATAATTTGGTAAGAATTTAGTATCGTGTTGCAGGTGGAAGGGGAAGGAAGGGAGATGTCCTCTGTCCCCTGGCTCACTCCCCCACTCCCATGAAAAGGTAACGCACCAGTCTTAGAAAATCAAATTAATGTAACCTAACCTCAAAACAGACAAAAGTTTCTCAAAAGGCCAAGTAGAAGCCCCTTGTTTGGGGCCCAAATTATTAAAAAAAAACCACCTAACCTGTCTGTATGACTCAAGTCTGAAGCTCGCTCTTACATCCTCAAGTTCTTCTAGTCGCGTCACCCATTGTCGTTTCACGGAATCAACCCTGGCATTTGATCAAATCACTGATTTGTTTAGAGAAATGATAAAATCGTGTTGTTCTTTAAACATACTCAGTGATTTGATCAAATCAATCGGGAATTGATCAAATCTCTGTTATTATCATTTCCCTGCGATATATATACCGACGACCTGTATAGCTGAGTGGTTAGCGATCCTACCTACTAGGCTAGAGGTCCCGGGTTCGAATCCCGGTACGTGCAAGCATTTATATGATGAATATGGATGTTTGTTTCCGAGTCATGGATGTTTAAATGTATTTACGTATATTTATATGAATTTATGTATGTCTAAGTACTGTATATTGTATTAAATATATCATTGTCTTGTAACCCATAACACAGGCTATATATGCTTAACTTGGGGCAAGATAATTTGTGTAAAAAGTGTGTCAATATCAATATACGGGGCCCGCCAAGGCACGCTACGCCACTGGCTCTAATGAAACGTGAATGACATCCCAGTCTGTCTATATCATAGACTGTACCCACTGATCGCCATGACTCAACACCGGCGTCTGCACACTCAAGCATCGCCATCCTTGATATACATTATCAAGTGTTTATCGATACGCGAACGACACTTGAATACGCAGACGAAATAAGTGTGATTAGCACTTGATGACAATCATGTTGGTTCTGAGAAATGACAGCGAGAGCTCGGCAAAAATGAAACGCTATGCATCAGCTGGAATAAAAATTTGTTTAAGTAATTTATCGAATCAGAAATGAGGAAATCTATAGTCCACATAATTGCGAAACTGAAGTGGGAGAGGGCAGGGCACATAGTTCGATGGACGGATGGCAGTTGGGGCAGAAAAGTCCTCAAATGGCGACCAGAAGACGTGGTGTTGGTTAGACCACAAGATGGACCGACGATCGGGTCAAACTCGCCGGAAAACGTTGGATGAGGGCAGCGTGAATCGATCGTAGTGAAGATCTTTGGGGGAGGCTTTGTCCAGCAGTGGACGTGTTCTGGCTGATGATAAAAGTAACAATATCTGTTTTATTACAGTAAATGATTCATTATAATATAAAATTTATTGAATTAGGCGTTACTTTGCGGAAATCCATAATTATACAAATGATTTAAGTTTTCTTTAGTGTTAATTCCGCCAATTGCGAGACAACACATCCTGAGGATGCCTCGTGTAGAGGCGAAACACGTGTCGAATTGTTTTAAAAACGAATATTGGCGGAATTAACACTATTGAAAACTTAAATCATTTGTATCATTATAATTTAAACAATATGCTTATATAATAATAGTAGGTCAGTATTCGTGATAAAACTTGTAAAGGGTACCTCTGTCGACATTGGTATATGAGTTCTCATGACAGGCTTCGTCATGATCGCTTAAGTTTCGTTACTTGTGCCGGAGTCGTGCGGCGGGGCAAGCAAGCGATGATCATTATGTGATGACTTTTTATGATAATAAAGGATGAGACGAGCAGGACGTTCAGCTGATGTTAATTGATACGGCCTGCCCATTGCAATTCAGTACTGCTCAGGATTCTTGAAAAACCCAGAACTTTTGAGTGGCACTACGATTGCGGTTGTCCCCTTGACACATAAGATGTTAAGTCTCATTTGCACAGTAATTTCACTAGCTACGGCGCCCTTCAGACCGAAACACAATAAGGTTTATACATTACTACTTCACAGTAGAAATAGGCGCCGTTGTGGTACCCTTAATCTAGCCGGCATCCTGTGCAAAGGAGCCTCTAACTGGTATTCATATGACCTAGATATAAATGAGATAGTAAGACCTATAAATAAAATTTTAGCATAACTATATATATATGTACTATGTATAGATTGAACATTATTATGGAGAACGTCGAAGTATTTTATTTTAATATATTTACTTGATTTATTGAGTGTTCACTGTACAACTATTGTTTTAAATAAGAGTCTCATCTCGCCATCAAACGTTAAAGTTTAGCAAGTACAATATGTTTAGATTTAACTTTGTATACTGTTTTATAAATATATTAATTTTCTTTTTTTGACTTACTCGTGCAAGGCTTTCAGTTTTTGACAATTGAGTATTTTTGTTGCGTCACTTTGCATATATTTTAATTGAAATGATTTGTAAAACAATTAAAATGTAAATCTTGACTTAAAAGAGTGGCAATGAGTTTCTTGCTACTTCTTCTCACGAAGTAGCGGTAAATTCAATAAGAAACAATATTATTTATTTTATTTTTTGACATTCATAAGTGTCATTTCCGTGACCTATAAAGTGTTTTTGAATTTGAATTTATTTTCATCGATAACAGCTGTTAGTCGCAGAGTTACCTTGAATAATATGAAACCTCATTCCGTTTGAATACTTTGCAGGCTGTTCCAGTTTGTTATCATTATCAGCTGAGGCGCACCGCATAGAGCCAATAACGGAAGCGATCTTGAAACACGCGCCGGACGTTACGTCATAGGACGGGTCATGGACCCCGAATTCACGA
This sequence comes from Leptidea sinapis, assembly GCF_905404315.1. Lineage (NCBI taxonomy): Eukaryota > Metazoa > Arthropoda > Insecta > Lepidoptera > Pieridae > Leptidea > Leptidea sinapis. The sequence goes on from NC_066276.1 coordinate 5,670,381, forward strand.
TTACCAAGATGTTTGCAACTTGTTGTAATACCGCTTGAATAACAATCATTCGAGCTTGGTCTTGATAGGTAAATATGTTAGTATGACCTTATTTTGCTAATTTATTTATTAAGCAATAGTTTATAAGCCGCCAATGTGGCCTTAAAGGCTTAAAAAATGCCAAGAGGTTTTATGTAAAGTTATTCTAAACCTGTGTATCTCTTCTAACTGGCAAATGTAAATGTAAAGATATGAAAATAAGGGACGAGACGATTTGGACGTTCAGCTACTGGTAATTGATACGCCCTACCCATTACAATGTAGTGCCGCTCAGGATACTTATCCTGAACGGCACTACAACTGCACTCAGCACCTTGAGACATAAGACGGTAAGTTTCGTTTGCCCAGTAATTATTTCACTAGCTACGGCACCCTTCAGACCGAAACACAGTAATGTTTACACATTACTGCTTCATGGCAGTAATAGTACCGTTGTGGTACCCATAACTAAGCAGGCTTTCTGTGCAAAGGAGCCTGCCACTGGTAAATGATAACAAACGTAAGCTAGCGGACGTAACATTCACTTTTAAATGAGGATCAAATAAATAACACTACATTAAATACTTTGTAGTAAACGTCAGTGTCATTGTCAATAATTGTAAGTCAGCCATCTTGCATTGGGTTGACATTGAAGTTTAAAAAAAGAAGCATATTGTCGGCTAACCTGTGGCTGTGTTAGCCTTTAAAAAATATATGGTCGGACTTGACACAATACTGCGAAGAAAAAAGCAATAAAATTGCCGAAGACATGGCTGTATGGACTTGAACCCTTTGCCTGTCCTTGTATTGGACAAAGAAACCGAAAAAAAGTAGCTGTGTTAACGTGCTATATTAATTATTAATATTAAGAACATTAGCTTTGTATATTGTTCTGAAATAAATACTCTTGAATAAACAAATATATAACTATTACAAGAACCATACTTATTATGATAAACTTTTATTTTTTTTTTATAGAAATATTAATCCATCTCTAAAAAATAAGCTTTATATTGAGAATCTTAATTGTTTCCTACCACAGTCTTTCTGTTGACTAAAAAGTATAAAAAATTGTAATAACAATAGATTTTGTACAAAATATATAGCAATATTTGTTTAGAAATTGTTTTCACTTGCACGCGTTGCATGTTGAGTGTGAAAATCGCGCTCAAAATGCAGGTGCGCATGCAATAATCTTATAGACATTATACTATTGTAGACTAGGAGATGCTGTTGATTTAATCACCTTTGGTTTTGTTACAATAACTTCCCAATTAATGCTAATATTTATATAATTTCACAAATAGAGTATGCGTCCTTTACATGATGGTCGTGATTACTATCACAGTAAGTAATTGAGATGTGATTGTGATGTGACGTATATCATAATATACAAACTTTGTATTGTCTAAACATTTATTTATAAATTTTTAAATTTTATTTAATTATTTATTGCATCGAATACAGTATACATTATAGCTCTTACGTTTATTCGGCTATTCGGCTAATTTAAATAAACATGCAAAAAGTTTTCTTACATTTAAAAAAATGCCTGACATAAAAATGTTTGTCAGTAATTAACTATTTAAACAGGAGTCCTGTAAATCGTTTCTGTTGTAAGTTTTTTATTTCTAGAGTTAGATAATTTTAATAATCTTATACACATTGCGTAGCTACTATTAAGATTACTTAAGATTCATAAATAATTCCGATACAAATTCTTCATCTTTCAATTCTTACAATTTTTGTTGCATTGCTGCTCATTTTGTCATTAGATATTATCTTATCATTATCATTTCAAATAAAGTATAAAAATAATGGAAAGTGATCTTCGTTTCGATAAAATATTCTAGCGTTTATGTTAGCTATCTCTTGGTGTATAATCGAGTCAGTAGCTAGGCTGATACGAGGCGTGTGGCGGCGCCTCTCCGCCGCGTCCGCGACCTTATTACTTCGACGCTTGTTTGCTGGTCGCCAGTCCTGCCAGTCGACTGTCGCCTGCAGCCACGAGCCACATATTAATAATCATAATCCTTGTATCAGGGCATACACAGATCTCGATGTACTTTGTTACTTCAACTGTGACCTTCTTCACGTGATTGTACGCAATGTATTTTATTGCGTTATCTTGTTTATTTTTATGAAAATAAGGGACGAGACGAGCAGGACGTTCAGTTGATGGTAATTGATATGTCTTGCCCATTACAATGCAGTGCCGCTCAGGATTCTTGAAAAACCCAAAAACTCTGAGCTGCACTACAAATGCTCTTGTCACCTTGAGACAAGATGTTAAGTCTCATTTGCCCAGTAATTTTACTAGCTACGGCGCCCTTCAGTCGAAACATAGTAATGCTTTCACATTACTGCTTCGCAGCAGAAATAGGCGCCGTTGTGGTACCTATGAGCTAGCCGGCATCCTGTGCAAAGGAGACTCCCACTGGTAAAATTAGATTCTGCAGTTACGTGTTTTTTTGATTTAACTAATTTTAAATGAACTTGTAATAGCCATAGGCTGCCTAAAAAAATCTTTGCGGCTGACTGAGAGCTGTCAACCATATTTTTTTCAATTCTCTACATAATTTCCTTTAAAATGACGTACAATATATAAAAAAAAACATATTGGTGCAATTTTTATATGCAACCAATGGCTAATACATTCCTTTCTCCCTAAACATTCATTTTTAAATTAGTTTAACCAAAAAAAACACATTCCTGCAGAATCGGGCGGTGGCTTCTTAGACTATAAGTATCTGCATGTCATCTTAAATACGCCGTTTCACGAATAACTATTTAAAAAACTTCCAAAAATAACTTCAATTATTTCAATAATCTATACAATTATGTGTACTTAGTATCGAAATTATTAATATCAAATATAATCTTTCAAGGTAAAATAACAAGGATTTATTTTATGCAAGAAATTAATGTCTTTATAACATCATAAAATACCTTTATAATTATTTGTAATAATAACAGGCAATTATTGGGTTAATTTAAGTAGGAAAATATATTTAATTAAAATTTTTTGTCCATGCAAACGATATGTTGCAACATTCAAATATCAACGATGCGTGAAGATCAGACAGACAAAATGACAATAAAGTTATTTTATTGAACATTGAAATGAATTGACTTGATGTAGCTGTAACAGTAATACATTCGTTTTAATAGTTTCCGATGATTACCCTTTGGGTATAGAAGTTAGGAAAATCAGGGGCGTGCATATCATACTGGGTGTCCGAGAAGTTGACGTCCATAGCTAAAATTTGAATTTGGCTCATTTTATTGGCGAATGTTCTGGGATCCTGCATTTTACTTTTATTTTTTGGTACCTTGAACATTTTCATGAATTTCGCTGGAGCAGTTATCTTGAACTTACGACTCAATTCTAAACTAGTTCCGCATTGTCTAAACTATTCATAGTTTCTAATGTGGTTATTGCAACTGTAGTTAATAATTATCAACAATAAAATCATCTAAAAGTGTTCAAAAAATTAGAAAAAAAGTCCTAAACCACAATTAGGTGAAAAAAGCGGATAAAAGGGAGAAAAAATTATTATCTCCTAAACTACGCAAAATCGTAGAACATACATAGGGGTGATTCGGATACTCATCACCATGAGGCTTTAAAATTTTAGCTTTGGACGTCAAGTTCTCGGCCACCCTGTATAGGCAATTAGGCAGTGCCTACCTCCTTATGAACCTAAATACATATAGTGTTAAAGTTAATTTACTACCTACGGTAGGCAGTCTACAGATTGCATGTAAGAAAGCAAGCAGCGTTTCATTTATTTATTCATTGCTCCGAAAGAAAAATTAACAAACGAACAGAAACAGAGCATTACTTACGTTTTAGCAAATTAATAAGTAATAAAAAATAAAATAGTACTTATTTCAAAATATTAAATTAATTAAAACTGTGAGAAATAAATTAAATTCGACCTAGGGAAAAAGAGCACATCAAATAAATCATTGTTAATACATTAGTGACTAAATTGCAAAATAAGACATATTACACATATTAGCGAAAGCTAGTACATAACAGAGTGTGAGGACATAACAGAGTGCTGTATATTTCTTTTGTAGCTGTGGAGGTGATCAGATAAGATATCAATAGCTTGGTACAATTTAACTTATATCGTACTGTGGGACTAACACGCAAATACGACTAGTTAGATCTATAGTGCCTACCTTGCTAGAAAAGCAATGCACGCCGATGAGGAAAATATATTATGACAGGTAAGGATGGTTGACAATAGAAAAGCGTATGGGTTCAAAAATAATGTAAATTTTACGAAATAATATCTTAGTCCCAGTATCCACCAAAACGTAAAAGAGAGGAGATGTATTTTGATAAACAATTTCGTTATTTCCACATCTCCTCTCCGCTTAGCTTCGGTGGAAATTAATCAAGTGGAGAGGGGGGGAGATGTCTCATTTGTGCTTAGAATTTTGTTTTTAGAAGGCCGAGTGGCCTGCTGTCTTCTCCCCGCAACTCATACATACGAAACCGTTGCTATAAACACAGCTCACTTCTCATCTCCATTCTGGTGGAAATAACCTCACTTCAGCTTCGTGGCTTCTCTCCTCACATCTCTTCTCCTCTCCGCTTTGGTGGATACCGGCCTAATGCATCGTTTTCGGATATGAATTCCGGTCACTAACAATATAGGAATATAAAAATATATCAGCCAAAGTAGATATGGACAGCGAACATGATGGGATGCACCCAGGACAAGTAAATTAAATTAATGACCAAATATTGAAAGAGACAATTCTATTCTTCTCTCCAATTAAGGAGTCTATTATAGAAATGGGAGTACCCATATCATACAATATGCTTGAAAGTAGACTATCTCTATATTTTTAAAATTTAACTAAAATAAATTAGCCCGTCCAAAATAAAGAGGTGTCTCATTAAAAGCAAGTTGAAGGCGTAATCATGATCACTCACTTTGACGTAACAGCTCGAATTGATTCTGACAGCCAAATATTTAGTGGATCCCGCGTACTTGAACACTTGCCAATAATAATTGTCAGACTTCAATCGGCCGAAAGACCTCCATTCGTCTAATTTACAACACAAATTCCCCGAAACTCACTAAATATAACAACAAATTAAAAAATCATCACTCTCTTGATGGTATAAATGGGTCACTATTGAAAATCAACTCATGCATGTGAAACCCGATTTCCTTATCGTTGCTAATGTCGATTTAAATTAGTAGGTCAACAATCAAACAATTTAAGTGATGTGCCAGACGAGAAGTAAGAAAGTGACAATACATTAACTGCTGTAGGGAAAACCGTCACACGACTTTTGCTTAATTATAATGCTGACAAAGAGTAAAGATACTAGAAGCGCCACTTACACACATTTTTTTAATGAATTCATGGTGTATTTTTGATAATTATTTTGATAAAAATTTTGAAGTGAATCTTTTATTACATCGTCTCAAACTTTTTCGTCTGTGTATTGCATGTCGCGTGACGGTTGGGCGGCGCCTATATTTTGCAGCAGCTGACCGTGTATAGGCTTAATATTAGTTATGATAAAATATTAGTTGGAGACTTAGTCTCCTTTTATTATAAAGGCCGGCAACGCTCCTGTGATTCCTCTGGTGTTGCAAGAGATTGTGGACGGCGGTGATCACTTCATACCAGGTGACCCGTACGCTCGTTTGTCCTCCAATTCCATAAAAAAAATCCCATTATCATTCCAATTTTCCGAGTATAAAATTAAGATTGATAAAGTGATTTTTATACCTTTAATGTAATATTATTCCAAAAATTTTTAGTTAAATGTCTATAACGTGAAAAAAAGTTTCATTTTTACCGTGGTCTCATTAAATCACACAATCCCTTTTTGTTTGATTTATCGTCACGATTTTCGGTTACGCGCCATGTTATTTTTGTTATAAGTGCAACAGTACTGACTGACAACTGACAACTCTGTCATTTAAAGTTTGTTAAATACATTGTATATTCTAATTGAATCTTTGAAGTGAAACTTCTACAAACACGTAGTATGTTTATACTACAATAGAATACTTGAGTAGAATTTGGAATTGCAAATAGGTAAGAAATAATGTCTACTAGATTTACTGCAGATACTTATTGATAGTAATTTTCGCTTCTTACGTGTGTACACTTATTACACACACACTTTTTTTTAGACTCAGACTGTGTAGACTCGACTGAAAAGACTCATTTTTTTAATGTTCATTGCTATGTTTTGGGCGCTGATGGAATGAACTACAGAATCGAATCGCTAGTTTTTTTTTTTTTTTTTATATATGGGAGGGGGCAAACGCGCAAGAGGCTCACGGGATGGGGAGAGGTGAGGCAACCGTCCATGGACATCCGCAACAACAGGTGTGTCAAGAAATGCGTTGCCGGCCTTTAAGGTGGGCGTATGCTTTTTTTTTGAAGGTCCCTAAGTCGTATCTGTTCGGGAAGACCGCTGCCGGTAGTTGATTCCACAAAGTGGCTGTGCGAGGCAAGAAATTTCGAAGAAAACGCGCGGTTGTGGAATGCCAGACGTCTACGTGATGCGGATGGTACTTTGCACGTAATGTCCGATGGTGGAATTCGGCCGCTGGAATCAACCCGAACAGCTCCTCTGAGCACTCCCCGTAATAAATGCGATAGAAGATGCAGAGAGAACCCACATCTCTACGCAATGCTAGAGAATCAAGCCAATCGGAGATGACTTGATCGTCGATGATTCGAGCCGCTCTTCGTTGTATGCGGTCAAATGGAAGAAGCTGGTACTGGGGAGCACCCGCCCAGAGGTGAGAACAGTACTCCATGTGAGGCCGAATTTGCGCCTTATAAAGTTGCAGGCGGTGGCTTTTAGTGAAGTACTGTCTCGCCTTACTGAGTAAACCAAGCTTTTTAGAGGCCAGTTGGGCCTTCTCTTCCAAGTGACCACGGAACTGAACGTCGCTCGATATGCAGTGGCAGTGGCCGGCTGTGGCAGTTAGAGGAGTGATCTCGAATCGAGGGGATACGACAAAGGGAGACTTTTTAGTGGTGAACGCACAAACTTGTGTCTTCTTGGGGTTGAATTGGACTAAATTTTGTCGGCCCCATTCCGAGACTTTGCAAAGCATAGTCTCGATTTCAGACACAAGTTTGATCCGGTTCTCGTCGACGCTATCCCGGGACATGTTGGCACGGCCGGTGTAGGAAGCATACCCGGTGCTGTCGTCTGCATAGCAATGAATATTGCTGATTTGCAGCATATCATTGATATGCAGAAGAAACAGCGTAGGGGATAGCACACAGCCTTGCGGGACACCAGAATTTATGGGTTTTAAGTCGAAGCATGCACCGTTGATAAGAACCTTGATGCTCCGATCAGCCAAAAAGCTAGTGACCCATTTGCACAACTTCTCGGGAAGCCCATGGGATGGCAGTTTTGCTATAAGCGCTTTATGCCACACCCGATCAAAGGCCTTCGCTATGTCCAAACTCACCGCCAACGCCTCTCCCTTCGACTCAACCGCTTGCGCCCATTTATGGGTGAGGTACGCAAGAAGATCACCAGCTGAGCGACCCTGACGGAAACCGTACTGGCAGTCGCTGTTCAGCTGGTGCCCCTCTAGGTATCCCAAGAGCTGGCGGTTGATGATCGACTCCATTACTTTGGAGAAAATTGAGGTAATGGCAATGGGGCAGTAGTTGGACGGATCTGAGCGTACACCTTTCTTAGGGATCGGGTGCACTAAAGCCGCCTTCCATAATTTCGGGACTACGCCTGATGAGTAGGAGAGCCGGAAAAGACGGGTAAGGACCGGCGCCAGTTCCGGAGCACATGTCCGCAGCACTATCGGGGGAATGCCATCGGGCCCGCTCGATTTGTGAATGTCCAAGGTGAGAAGCGCCTTAAGCATGGCACCATGCCGGATTTTTACCTCCGGCATATATGAATCGCACCGCGGAATATGCGGTGGTGGTGCACCTTGGTCATCCAGAGTCGAGTTGGACGCGAAGAGGGAGCCCAGGAGATCAGCTTTCTCTTTCGTGTCATGGGCCAGCGAGTCTTCATCCCTGTGCAGTGGCGGAATGGCTGGGTGGCAGAAGTTTCCTTGGACAGCCTTGGCGAGCGACCAGAACGCACGAGTTCCCGAGGGAAGGCGTGCAAGTCTCTCGTCAATTCTGCCAATGTGCTTCGACTTCGCGTCAGCAATAACTCTTTTGAAGGACCTGGAGGCATGATTGAAGTTGCTTTTTTTTTTTTTTTTTATGGAATAGGAGGACAAACGAGCGTACGGGTCACCTGGTGTTAAGTGATCACCGCCGCCCACACTCTCCTGCACCACCAGAGGAATCACAAGAGCATTGCCGGCCTTTAAGGAAGGTGTACACGCTTTTCTTGAAGGTACCCATGTCGTATCGTCCCGGAAACACCGCACAAGGAAGCTCATTCCACAGCTTCGTGGTACGAGGAAGAAAGCTCCTTGAAAACCGCACTGTGGAGGACCGCCACAAATCCAGATGGTGGGGATGATATCGTAACTTGTGGCGTGTCGTGCGAAGGTGAAATTCGGCGGCAGGAATCAGGTTGAACAGCTCTTCGGAACACTCCCCGTGATAAATGCGGTAGAAGACACACAATGAAGCGACGTCTCTACGCAACGCCAAGTGATCCAGCCGTTCACAGAGTACTGGGTCCCCGACAATTCGAGCTGCTCTGCGTTGCACGCGGTCAAATGGATCGAGCTGATACTGGGGTGCGCCAGACCAGAGATGACAGCAATACTCCATGTGAGGCCGGACCTGCGCTTTGTAGAGCGCTAGAATGTGGGCCGGCTTGAAGTATTGCCTTGCTCTATTTATGACGCCCAGTTTCTTTGAAGCCAGTTTGGCTTTGCCCTCCAGATGGCCACGGAATTGGCAATTGCTCGAGATTTCGAGACCCAATATTCCGATACTAGGCGAGGCTTTAAGGGAAGTGTTCTCGAAGAGCGGTGATACGGCAAATGGGGTTTTTTTAGTGGTAAACGCGCAAACTTGAGTCTTCTGGGGGTTAAATTGGACAAGGTTCAACTTACCCCATTCCGCGACCTTCTCGAGAGAGGACTCGATAGAAGACACAAGTTTCTCCCGGCACTGGTCGACGTTTTCCCGAGAGAGACCTGCATGGCCCGTGTATACGGCATCACCAGTGCTGTCGTCTGCATAGCAATGCATGTTGGCGGTGTCCAACATATCATTGATATGCTTCTGCATATGAAACAGCGTGGGAGATAGCACACAGCCTTGGGGCACTCCAGCGTTCACGGGCTTGGGATTCGAGCAATAACCGTCGATAACGACCTGTATGCTGCGCCCAGTGAGGAAGCTGGAGGTCCACTTGCATAAGCTCTCGGGAAACCCAAATGATGGAAGTTTTGCGAGGAGCGCCTTGTGCCATACACGATCAAAGGCCTTCGCTATATCCAGACCAACTGCCAGGCCTTCCCCCTTGGTTTCAATAGCCGCCGCCCATCTATGTGTTAGGTATACCAGAAGATCGCCAGTCGAACGACCATGGCGAAAGCCGTACTGCCGGTCGTTGATCAACTGGTGACCCTCAAGGTATACCAAGAGCTGGCGGTTAATTATGCTCTCCATGATTTTGGAGAGTAGAGAAGTAATAGCAATAGGCCTGTAGTTTGCCGGATCCGAACTGTCTCCTTTTTTTGGGATCGGATGGACAAGGGCTGACTTCCATGAATCAGGGACTACGCCTTTTGAATAAGAGTGCCGGAATAAACGCGTTAGCACCGGCGTCAACTCAGGGGCACACGTTCTAAGCACGATTGGAGAAATGCCATCCGGCCCGCTCGACTTCCTGACGTCCAACGAAAACAGAGCTCGCCTAACAGTTTTCTGTCGGAACTGTTCTTCAGGCATGGAGCTCTGACACCGCGGGATGGTCGGCGGTGTTTTTCCGTTGTCGTCAAGAGTCGAGTTGGAGGCAAAAAGAGTGCACAGGAGATCGGCTTTCTCTTTTGCAGTATGGGCCAGGGTGTCATTCCTCATGTGCAACGGCGGCATGGACGGCTGGTTGAAGTTACCAAGAGCAGCTTTCGACAACGACCAGAACTTGCGTGTTCCAGTCGGGTAACTGGAAAGCTGGTCGCCAATTTTGACGACGTGCTTCGATTTCGCACGGGCGATTTGCCGCTTAAAAAATCTGGAGGCACGGTTATATTTCCTCTTCAGAACTTTGCAGTTCGGATCCTTTGAGCCCAGCGCCGCAACCCAAGTTCGATACGCCTGTTTTTTGCAGTCAGATGCTGCTTTAACTGACGCATCGAACCAGGGCTGTGATCTGCCACCGATCGGTACTACAGAGCTTGGTATAAAAATATCCATGCCCTGCAGTATCACATCGGCTACTGCAACGGCGCAGGCACTAGGATCATCCGAAGGGAAACAAACCCTGCCCCAAGGGTAGGATGCAAAAAAGGAACGCATCCTATCCCAATCTGCTGACTTGTAGTGCCAAACGCGGCGGGTCGCTGGTGGTCTGCGACGTTGGCGTCGGATAGGCACTACACTCCTGACCACGCAATGGTCGGACGTTCCGAGAGGGGCGTCGACAGAGACTTGGTAACCATCGGGATGTGTAGTCAGCAGAAGATCTAATAAGGACGGCATGTGGCTATCCACATCCGGGAGCCGCGTCGGCGACTCAACCAATTGGGACAGACCATACGCCAATGCAAAATTATGCAGAGATCGCCCTGCGTAGTCTGTGGTACGTGATCCAAGCCATACGGCATTGTGCCCGTTGAAATCACCCAAGACTACGATTTCAGCGGAGGGGATCCGAGCAAGCACGTCATCAAATGCCGCTTGAACGCAGCCCATGAGGTGATCCGTTTCTGCGTTACCACTATGGGACCTGTAGACACACGCATAGATGCGGACGCGGTCCTCTAAATCTACGCGGAGCCAGAGAGTAGACAAGCCCCTACCCTCAAAATTGCCGAGACGGCGACAGCAGATATCCTCCCTAACGTACACACATACCCCGGCATGAGGCATGAAATTATGCTCAATTTTGTACCCGGGGTACGTTAAATATGACGTATCGCTAGGTCGAGATATCTGCGTCTCCGTAAGGAAACACAAGGCCGGCTGCGCCGTCTCAAGGTGGTGGTGGACGGCGTTTAAGTTGGAGTGAATTCCCCGGATGTTACAAAAGTCCACATTAATCGTGGAGCGGGGTGCCGTGGTGTTGCTGCCCTGTTTGTCCTGTAACATACGCGGTACTGTGCCCTCCCCAGAATACGAGGGGCAGCCCGAGCGCGAATGCTCGGGGAGGGATTCTCCGGCTCTATAAGAGCCGGTACCCTCCTGGGGTAATTTCTTTTTAGGACCGCTCTCATATTTTGTTGGGGGGGGGGGGGGGGGAATGGCCTCCTTTCTTTAGTTAGCTGGAATTCACATCCTTAGATACCACCGCATTGACCCAAGCCTGATAGCACTCCTGCTTTCGGCGAGAGACCATTTTGCAGGAGCGGTCAAACCATGGTTGGGACCTGCCACCGATAGGCACAGAGGAGGATGGAATGAAGAGTTCCATTCCTTGCAGTACCACATCAGCAACAGCGTCAGCAGCGGCATCTGGATCTCCCAGCGAAAAACAGATCTGCCTCCACGGTTAGGATGCAAAAAAGCACCGCATCTCGTCCCACTCTGCTGACCTATAGTGCCACACGCGGCGACAGCCTAAGAAGCGGGGCCGTGTTGGGCGCGTGATCGGCACGGTGCTCCGGATCAGGCAGTGGTCCGACGATCCCAGAGGAGGGTCAACGGAAACTAGGTAGCCGTCCGGATGTGAGGTCAACAGAAGGTCCAACAGTGAAGGTGTATGATCTTGCACATCTGGGATTCGCGTTGGCGCAATAACCAGTTGCGTCAGACCATATGCTAAGGGGAAGTCGTGAACAGATCTCCCTGCATGATCGGTGGTACGTGAGCCTAGCCATTTGGCGTGGTGGGTGTTAAAATCGCCGAGAAACACGATCTCTGCAGTGGGGATCTGCTCCAACACGGAATCTGTAGCCATTTGGATGTGTTCGAGGAGCCGGTCAGTCTCTGCGTTACCGCTATGGGACCTATACAGGCATGCGTAGATTCGCGGATGTTCATCGCAGTCTACACGCAGCTAGATGATGGATAGGGCCTGTCCTTCAAGAAAACTCAGGCGTCGAGAACAGACATCCTCCCTGACGTAAACGCACACGCCAGCCCGTGGTATAAAGGAGTGTTCCAAATTATACCCCGGGTAGGAAAGGTAAGATGAATCAGCCAGGGAGGATATCTGTGTCTCGGTTAAAAAGAGCAGGGCCGGCTTCGCCGTCTCCAGGTGAAAGTGGACGGCATTTAAATTTGAGCGAAGCCCCCTGATGTTGCAAAAGTCCATAGCTAGTGTGGAGGAGGGTGGTTTGAGCCTCCTGCTCTGTTTGCCCCGAGTCAGCGCAGATTTGCCCCCTCCAGAATACGCGGGGCAGCCTGGGCAACCACTGTTAGGTACAGGCCCTAATTGTGGACGCCCAGGGACGGATTCTCCAGGGCTGCATAGCCTGGTACCGTCCTGGAGTAGTCTCGTTTTAGTCTGTGCTGCCATTTGTATTTGGGAGGGGGGCCTTGTAGGCCTCCGGATACCCCACTCACCGGTATTTCTCCGGGCGTGCCGGCCCAATTCGGTTGTGTCCGTGAGGACCCAACATGGCACTACCACTCCTAAAGTTGAAGAAAGCATCCTTAAAGTTAATCTTTGACTGTCGAAATGAAAAAGAAAGTGACGGAATTATATTTGATGAAACATTTGCTTTAAGGGTGCCTTCTGAAACTAGCGGTAAGAACCGAGTAAATGAATAATCTTGATATACCTAGTCTCGTGGCTTCTTCTATTCGCATCATTTTTTCCATACAAGCTCAAGAGCAAAATATAATCATGGTATACAGTTACTCCTAGATTGATCTATAAAACCAAACCGCTTAAACATGACCTTCTCATATTCTACTATCGCAATATCTGTAATGAACTACAATTTATACATTGTTCAAACAAAAGTAATCTTATAATTATATTTACAATACTATGATTACATTGTATTATACTGGCAGCATTTCTACGTTTGATGGATTGCTAGGCTGATCCGTTGACCGAAGTAACTGCCAGCACTTGGGTTGCCAGTAGCCTTATTGAGGCGAGAACATTTCATTTTTGCCTATCAAAATATATTAATGCAACATCCTTTTCAACTATCATTTCATGATAAGTACAGTTGAAAAGTCATGTATGCTGTAAACTTACGCCGAAATGCGATCCGTGTATTTTAAACTCTATAAAAGGTGATTTGCTTTTGTAAAAACTAAAAATAAAATGTTATAAATTAAGGCAATGATTCACTCAAAGTAATTAGTACAATTAATTCAAATACAAAAGTAAAAATAATATAATTACTTGAATAATCCTTCTAGTACTATATATCGTTGTTATTAGTAGAAACAAGACAAGAAAGTGTACTTTCACTGTAAACTGATGCTTTACTCCTTATTCTATCACACCACATTTGATTCAAGGGACAACTTTAATGCACCATAAACTAAAGAGACTTCGTTATCTTTTAGTTAATACCTATGTGTTTGACCTGTTTATCGGACGATGCAATGTTTATTATTCATCGCTTTTTTTTTTATGGAATAGTAGGACAAACGAGCGTACGGGTCACCTGTTGTTAAGTGATCACCGCCGCCCACAATCTCTTGCAACACCAGAGGAATCACAGGAGCGTTGCCGGCCTTAAAGGAAGGTGTACGCGCTTTTTTTGAAGGTACCCATGTCATATCGTCCCTGAAACACCGCAAAAGGAAGATCATTCCACAGCTTTGTAGTACGTGGAAGAAAGCTCCTTGAAAACCGCACTGTGGAGGACCGCCACACATCCAGATGGTGAGTATGATATCCTAACTTGTGGCGTGTCGTGCGAAGGTGGAATTCGGCGGCAGGAATCAGGTTAAACAGCTCTTCGGAACACTCCCCGTGATAAATGCGGTAGAAGACACACAATGAAGCGACGTCTCTACGCAACGCCAAGTGATCCAGCCGTTCACAGAGCACTGGGTCCCCGACAGTTCGAGCTGCTCTGCGTTGCACGCGGTCAAATGGATCGAGCTCATACTGGGGTGCGCCAGACCAGAGATGACAGCAATACTCCATGTGTGGCCGGACCTGCGCTTTGTAGAGCGCTAGTATGTGGGCCGGCTTGAAGTATTGCCGTGCTCTATTAATGACGCCCAGTTTCTTTGAAGCCAATTTGGCTTTGCCTTCCAGATGACCAGGAAATTGGCAATCGCTCGAGATTTTGAGACCCAGTATTCCGATACTAGGCGAGGCTTTGAGGGAAGTGTTGTCGAAGAGCGGTGATACAACAAATGGGGTTTTTTTAGTGGTAAACGCGCAAACTTGAGTCTTCTGGGGGTTAAATTGGACAAGGTTCAATTTTCCCCATTCCGCGACCTTCTCAAGAGAGGACTCGATAGAAGACACAAGTTTCTCCCGGCACTGGTCGACGATTTCTCGAGAGAGACCTGCATGGCTCGTGTATATGGCATCACCAGTGCTGTCGTCTGCATAGCAATGAATGTTGGAGGTGTCCAACATATCATTGATATGCAGAAAAAACAGCGTGGGAGACAGCACACAGCCTTGGGGCACTCCAGAATTCACAGGCTTCGGGTTCGAGCAATATCCGTCGACAACGACCTGTATGCTACGCCCAGTGAGGAAGCTGGAGGTCCACTTGCACAAGCTCTCGGGAAGCCCAAATGATGGAAGTTTGGAGAGGAGCGCCTTGTGCCAAACACGATCAAAGGCTTTCGCTATATCCAGGCTAACTGCCAGGCCTTCCCCCTTGCTTTCAATAGCCGCAGCCCATCTATGTGTCAGGTATACCAGAAGATCACCTGCCGACCGACCATGGCGAAATCCGTATTGTCGGTCGTTGATCAACTGGTGACCCTCTAGGTATACCAAGAGCTGACGGCTAATTATGCTTATCGCTTAAAACATGCCCAGTACAGAAAATAATAACATTGCCTAATTGAATCAGAATTTATTCCAAAATTTTCTCGAATTTAATGGGCTTATAATTTAAGGTTTAATTTTTTGTTAAAATACGTACTTACATTTTAAATTATAATTTAAAATTAGCACTCATGTGATATCTAGTTTTTCATGGACCTTGAGTGGTAATGCAATATTTACATACAATTTTAATAATCGTCTGAGTTTAATTACGTATTAGGTATGTGCTATGTACATGTGTCTCGAAATTATCTATACCACTATAAAAAAGCTGAAGAGTTTTCTTAATTATTTTTTTTTATGGTAAAAGGAGGACAAACGAGCGTACGGTCACCTAGTGTTAAGTGATCACTGCCGCCCACATTCTCTTGCAACACCAGAGGAATCACTGGAGCGTTAGCGGCCTTTAAGGAAGGTATACGCACTTTTTTTGAAGGTACCCATGTCGTATCGTCCCGGAAACACCGCACAAAGAAGCTCGATCCACAGCCTTGTAGTACGCGGAGGAAAGCTCCTTGAAAAGCGCACAGTGGAGGATCGCTACACATCCAGATGGTGGGGATGATATCCTAATTTGTGGCGTGTCATGCGAAGGTGGAATGCGGCAGGAATCAGGTGAAACAGCTCTTTGGAACACTCGCCGTGATAAATGCGAAACTTTATGATTGTTTGAACACAATAATCTCTGGATCCAGCACTGAATAATTATTGATTCACGACAGGAGTCCTGAAGAATTGTATGGTTTGCAGCATTAGGCTACACCTTCCATAAGGTGACAGTTCGGATCAAACTAACTACAGGCCTATTCATCCTCCAAGTGCTGATCAATAGCCAAAAGCAAGTACAGTAAGTGGACCACTAGTCACTATCAACGGTTTTGCACGAACCGAAGCCCGTGAACGATGGAGTTCCCCAAAGGCTATATGCTATCTACTATACTGTCTCTACTGCATATCATTGATATATTAGATTCTTCCAACATGCACATGACATTACTGAAGATGCAAATACTCCGGCCACCCTGGGATCTCTAGAAAGTTCGCCGACCGGTGCCGGAAGAAACTTGTATATTCTGTCGAGTCCTTTGTAGAAAAGTTCAGGGAATGGAGTAAAATGAACCTATTTGAATTTAACCCCCAACAGACAAGTCTGCGTTGTAGCCACAAAGAAAAAAAACATTTGTAGTACCACTGCTCTTCGACAACACTACCCTTAATGCCTCACCTAATATCGGAATACATACATCGAAGCAACTTGGGGTCAAAAGATAACAGAAGAAGACTCGAAGGCTAACACTTCAAGCAATATTCTACAAAGGTCCGTACACAAATAGAGTATAGCTTTATCTGTGGTCTGGTGTCTCCCAGTATTAGCTCGGAACATTTGACCGTGAGCGAAACCAGAGCTGCTAAGTATCATTATTATATAATTTTTTCGGTACTATAATGGCGCCTATTTCTGCCGTGAAGCAGTTATGTGTAAACATTATTGTTTCGGTCTGAACGGCGCTGTAGCTAGTGAAATTACTGGGCAAATGAGACTTAACGTCATGTCTCAAGGTGACGAGCGCGTTTGAAGTGCCGCTCAGAATTTTTGGATTGTTCGAAAATTCTGAGTGCATGCATTGTATCAGTTATCATCAATTTAACGTCCTGCTCGTCTCGTACCTTCATTTCATAAAAAATATCGATATGGCTCTGAGGAGAGTGAAGCACTGCCCAGATCTCGATCGAATCAAGGCTTTCTCATAGTCATACTACAAGCACGGACTAGTAAAAAAAGAAGGACTCCGCGCCGTGATATTAGCAAGTGACCTTCATGCTAGTGTGTGTGCTGTTACGGGGTATACCAGATACACAATTTTTCTCCCTTAAATAATTATATGTATATCCACCTATGAAGTATTGTTTTTACACTTTTCACAACGCCCGACGGCATTTTAAAAATATTTTATTGCGACACAAACTGATCTGTCACAGACGATGGCAAATCTCATAATGGCGGCCGATCGGCTTGTATTAGTGTAAGTGTATGCTTGGGGCTATGTATTTACACGTTTACGGGCTTGTTTTGGTGCCTCGCTGCTATGTAAGGCGACACGGAGTCGTTCTTATTTTACTCGTCCGTGACTGCAAGAGGTTAGAATTGACAGCGATTCGGTTAATGAAGGAAGACTTGTTGTTGTTGTTCTAGTTGAGTATAATGGTTGGGTCTGCGCGGGTGAGGTGTTGCGGCTCGGGGTCGGCCGGTCGGAAGGTGAAAGGCATATCGCTTTCGAATTAGATCACGTTATATCGCATCGGTGAAACGACGAGACGCGGCGAATGACGCTCGCGGTGTTTAGATTTACACGTGGATGATTACATACTTATTAATATTTGTATTTACCAGTGGGAGGCTCCGTTGCAGCGGATGCCTGCTAGATTATAGGTACCACAACGGCGCCTATTTCTGCCGTGAAGCAGTTTTTTTTTTCGGGAGGAGGAAAATATATTTACGTATTGAACACTCAGAAGTGGGGCCCATATGTCGGGCTCGGGTGTAAACACCCGGTGAAGCAGTAATGTGTAAGTATTACTGTGTTTCGGTCTGAAGGGCGCCGTAGCTACTGAAATTAGTGGGCAAATGAGACTTGGCAACTTATGTCTCAAGGTGACTAGCGCAGTTGTAGTGCCGCTCCGAATTATTCGATTTTTCAATAACCTTGAGCGGCACTGCATTGTAATGCGCAGGGCGTATCAATTACCAGCAGCTGAACGTCTTGCTCGTCTCGTCCCTTATTTTCAAAAAAAAATGTGAGGTACATACAAGACTTGTTGGTCGAAGCAGTAACGAAAGACTACTTCGACCAACAAAGTTCTTTACTGTAAGAAATCTCTAATAATAAGAATGATCCCTTAGACTTAAGAGTATTATTATTTATATTATATTACTAGCTGACCCAGTAAACGTTGTATTGCCATCATAGTTAACAACTGTAGTTAATAGCTAGTAGTTAAAATTATGTTTATTTTTTATCTCCTGAGAAAGTTAGAAAAATATAAAGATTCTAATTAGTTATTCATTTTAAACTATTCTTTCAATTTTATTACTGAAAGACGCGTCAAAAGAAAAACAATATTGTTGTTTTTATTTCATCCCGAGCATTTTCATATTTATTCACCATTTAAACCTTCTCTGGACTTCCACAAATAATCAAGACCAAAATGAGCCAAATCCGTCCAGCCGTTCTCGAGTTTTAGCGAGACTAACGAACAGCAATTCATTTTTATATATACATATAAGATTATAGTGTTTTTTTAACTGCTATTTATTTATTTTAGTAACCATAAGGCTATGGTATCAGTTTTTATATATTGTACCGTCTGCGTTGGTAAAATATTTTCTAATAAAACATACTTACCCAACAATAATGTCTAAAAAGTGAAGCTTAGAACTTTTCACTTCTGACGTGCAATCCAACGACAGACAGATCTTTTATTGTTATGTTTTTTGTTAAATTGACTGGATATATTTACTGAATTTTTATTTATTGACTTTCACTGAATCATCATTCTAAGACTTAACTTATTTTTTTTTTAAACGAGCATGGATTTACCTTGTTCGTGAGGGTTTGCTAGCAACTCCTTCAAAGCAAAAGCAATTGAAGGAACAATGTCTGCCTTTTTTTTATAAAATAGGAAGCCAAACGAGCGTACGTGTCACCTGCTGTTAAGTGATCACCGCCGCCCACAATCTCTTGCAACAACAGAGAAATCAGAGGAGCGTTGCCGGCCTTTAAGGAAGGTGTACGCGCTTTTTTTTGAAGATACCCATGTCGTATCGTCCCGGAAACACCGCAAAAGGAAGTTCATTCCACAGCTTTGTAGTACGTGGAAGAAAGCTCCTTGAAAACCGCACTGTGACGGACCGCCACACATCCAGATGGTGGGGATGATATCCTAACTTGTGGCGTGTCGTGCGAAGGTGGAATTCGGCAGCAGGAATCAGGTTAAACAGCTCTTCGGAACACTCCCCGTGATAAATGCAGTAGAAGACACACAATGAAGCGACGTCTCTACGCAACGCCAAGTGATCCAGCCCTTAATGCGGCATTGGTATTGTACGAGGACTTGTATATCCAATGAAATTCTATTATATAAAGTAAGTAAGTATTCTATTATATTTTAATGTTCTGCGGATTATTCTGTGAATATTTCACTAAGAGATAAAGTTTTAAGCAGCCTAGCGAAACTCTCTAAGATTCACTCGATTGTATGAAACGTGCAGTCATTGATAGATTGACAGATGACGGCTATTATCTTGTAAAAACGGAGATAGCCGAAATCTACTACGTTTTAAGCAACTGTTCACTTTCATACTTAGCCGGATTATACTTCGTCGCCAATTAATACTGTAATTATAATTTTTTTACGCACGTTTCATACTAAACTAAATTTCAATTCGTACTAAGGTAGCCTCTTATTTCGTAGTATTTACATCCTCTTTTATTTTTTTAATTTCTCTGACCATTTTGGTTTTTTGGACCCAGATGCACTCTTAGTGTAGATATATTTTCGTAGATACCTTGGTATCTAAATAAATAAAAGGTATTTATTTCAGGCATAATAAAACCCATAGTTACAAAAAATTTTGGACACTGTAAAGGGGTGGCAAGTTAAAAGTAAAATTAGACTAACTAAAACTATATAAATATTGCACAAATTTGTGCAGTCATTTTTTGTTCTTGTCCATGTGAACAGAGATCCAGCGCTTAAACACTGGATTCCTGATGTCGTCAGAGACAGCCACGAGTATAGATGTGACTTGTATCCACGCATTAGAAAGAGAATAAACAACATAATTTTGTAATGAATAAATAAAACCTTAGAAGTATTTATAAGTACACAAAACAAATATGTACCTTCTAGCTGCAATAGCGGTAAACCTTAGCCTACTTAAGTACAAATCGACTTACGATGCAACGTATGGAACTTTGAATACGAGTTGTGTTTCAAATATCTAACGAATTAAGATAACAATGGCATTGAGATTAGAAATCATTACTTTCCATATTGTGTTAAATTCCTATTGCGCAAGCGGAATAAGTGTTATATAGTTGCGCACATTCACGTACACAGCGATAACACACATACGAGAACACAACGTGAATTATACTGCTGTACTCAAATATTGATATCGTTACGTTGCATAACTTCATAATCATATTAATTCAATATTTTTAAGAAAATCACTCAGATCATTTATCTCTAGATGTTATATTTTTATTATAATCAAAACAAATCTTATAACTATATATACAATACTATGACTACATAAAATTAAAACTAATATTACGTGGAAGCGTACCAAGAATACTGGCAGCATTTCCGCGTTGGATTGCAAGGCTGATCCGTTGACCAAAATAGCTGCCAGCGTTTGGGTTGGGCCTCATGGGCCAAGTGTCTCGACACCAAACGGCACAAAGATGTATGACTCACTGAGACCAACATATTTGCGACGTTTGCTGTCTTCTGCAGTCGAAGCAGCAGCCCCAGCACAAACTAACGTAACTTGGACACGAGAAGGAGCCAGAGTGTCGACGCAAGTCGCGTCCCACACAAGCGTCATTCCATCAGGACGCTTGCCATCGTGGCGGGTTCAATTTGGCATTAATTGAATAATAATAACTGTAATATTGTTTCATACCAGCGCCCTTCCCCGTGCCCAAGCCACCAGCGACATACCTCTAGATTTACTATAACAGCTGTGATAACCTCTATTTTGAGTAATGCACGCACACTAACACAAAGTGTCATACAAATCGCGAGTGTAAGACGTAGCTTGTCACGCAAACTAAACTAATATTCCTGGTCTGTTTTAACCTGTTGTCTAATAGCAAGAGACTCTATCTAGACATAATTAAGGAATGTTATATGAAACTTCGTTAAAAAGACCAAATAAAGTAAGTTTAGAAATTTTTAACCTATCCGTCGAGTGATGCCAATTACTATGTCTTTCGAGTTAAAGGTTGTGGTTTCAATCCCACACGTGTGTGTGTTTGAGCCATTCGACAATCAGCTCAATATTGATGAAATACTAAAAGCAAAATTAAAAAATATATTCAGATTCGTAGTAGTTATTTACAATAACAGTACCTTTAAACATTAAGGCATTTAAAAAAAAATGGTTACAGTGTAATATCGTACATTAAACTTTTATACTCAAATAGCCTGAGGGTAGTTGCTCCATTCCCAGTCTGTGGTATTATTATGAAAATCATTTATGTTATAGTAACCTTTACCACACAAACGTTTTTTTAACAATACTTTTAAATTTCGTAACACATTTTTTTTGTACATTTTCTGGGAACATGTTGTAAAAGCATTTAGCCCTATAAAATACTTACTAATTCAACTTAACCGTGTAGTAGGCAAAACAAGTTAATGTATGTTCCTCGTGTTAACATTATGACTGTCGCAGTTACTAGAAAATAACTTATTGTGCTGTGTGTATATTGAGAAGCAATAATCAATATGTCTATTTGTAAGTAAGTGTTTTAATGTGTTGATATTCTTTTTAAATTTTATTGTTTACTGGCACTCCGACAGTTAACCAGGTAGATGCTGAAAATCAGCGCTGCAGCCAGCATCGGCCTTTCCTTTTGCCACACAGCATATTTAGTTGAGTTAGGATGAGGAATATATATATATATAAGGTACTAGCTCACCCGGCAGACTTCGTACTGCCTCAATAAATAAATAAAAGACCTAAACTTAATCAATTTAAGGCTTTCGGATAAAAAATTTTTTTGTTTTATTTTGTGGTGCGGTTCGGTCCAGAAATTTTATTTCTTGACAAAACATAAGATTTATAAATCTACCAGTTTGTTGTCTTAGTGTCAAATAATACTGTTTGCGTTCAGAAATTTAATTTGTGACAAAACTTAAGATTAATCAATCTACATAAAAATAATCTGATAGATAGTTAACAGCTGTAGTTAATCTACCAGCTATAGTTACTAAAATAAAGTTAATTTTTTACCTCCTGAGAAAGTTAGAAAGACATAAAATTTCTAATTAGTTAATCATTTTAAAATATTATTTTAATTTGATTACTGAACGACGGGGAAATGGAAAAAATCAAAGGAAAATCAAATATATGTTATAAATGTTTTCTATTTATATTTGTTATTTCATATTTATTCAACCTTTTAAACCATTCAATACCAAAATTTGCCAAATCGGTCCAGCTGTTCTCGAGTATTAGCGAAACTAACGAACAGCAACTCATTTTTATAAATATAGATTTAGATTGTATTTTTATGTGTGTGGCATGGTGGAATAAATTTTACTTTCATTTATTTCTTTCTTTATTTGTATTTCTTTAAAATCTGATACACCTAAACTAAAGATTAGAGTTGCAACAACCTTAATTTTCTTCATAAGAAACTCCATATTACTAGGCCGTGCTCGTGAGTGCTGTATGTAGTACGCTGTACCTAAACTAGATTACGTCATATTAACGTAATGCATTTCGTCATTGCTATGGAATATTTTACTTAATAAAATAAGGTTTTACATCACGCCTTCTCTTAAGATCAAATTGTTAGAATATACATCTTACTAGTCTACCAGTCGGAGGCTCCTTTGCACAGGATGCCAGCTACATTATGGGTACCACAACGACGCCTATTTCTGCCGTGGAGCAGTAATGTGTAAACATTACTGTGTTTCGGCGTGAAAGGCGCCGTAGCTAGTGAAATTACTGGGCAAATAAGAGTTAACTTGAACTTATGTCTCAAGGTGACGAGCGCATTTGTAGTGCCGATTAGAATTTTAGGGTTTTTCAAGAATCAGTTTTTCAGAACCTCCTCAATAATATTTAGTTTATTTGAAGATTGTTCTCTTCTAATTTAAAGCATGAAAATGTTATTTTTAAATAATAAAGGACAACTTCTCATTAATTTGTCCGGAAAATTGGATAATTTGTTACTAATAAATTAAATTTTGTTATGGTTATTTTTAAATATGTGATTTAAAAAGGCAAAAATTTAAAGACTCATTTTTTCGTAGATTATAAAGCATTATTTTTATTATTAAATACCAATACTTAGTTGCACTTTTTGTGTGAAATATAATTATTGGCGAGACGAAATATGACGCGATTTTAGATATGTATTTAATTTTATAATCCGTCTCCAATTACTTATTAAAAGATATATAAATACAAAAGATTACGTACAAAGATAAATTTAAACTTCCCGCTTGGAAATTTTAAAAAATTTTTCATTTTTCGAAAATCGAGTTTTCATCAGATCTAGACGTTTTAAGGTCCTAGAAAATTTCTTGACTATTCCCGCGATGGTGTCCGTACATCTTTATGTGTGTGTGTGTGTGTGTGTGTGTATGTTTGGCATAACATATTTGGTATGTATGTAAACCTCTTATAACTTTTGAACGGCTCGACCGATTCCATCGCGGTTGGCGCCATTCGAAAGGGCATGATCAAAATTAGATATGGACTGATTTGGACCCATTTATCATAGAGAAATCTCAAAACAACTACGAAAGAAATTTTTTCTCAAAGTGGATTTTTGAAATAGTTTTTAAAACGGCTTTACCGACCGACTGAAAACTGCGTGAAAATCGATTTCTTCATACAAAAGTAATTGCAGCTTACAAATTTATACAGTAGTGTTTTATTTAACAACAGATCTGTTAGGAACACCACACATCCAGCTGGCAAGAATGGTATGATTAGGTCCGTGATAGATGTGGTTAAGTATATACTTAAAGATTTTAGCAAAATAAATTTAAATATCCGTTTATCAATCAAATAATATAAGAGTTCGGGAAACTCTGTAAATCGTATTGTTCCAAATACTACAGTGTCTGAAGACGAAGGTTTTCAACCAGTGTATGTGTATGTTGCCAGTGATGACTTACGGTACGCAGACGTGGTCGCTAACTATGGGCCTGATGAGAAAGCTCATGGTCGCTCAGAAGGCAATGGAGAGGGCTATGCTCGGAGTTTCCCTGCGAGATCGAATCAGAAATAAGGAGATCCGTAGAAGAACCAAAGTCACTGACGTAGCCCAAATGATTCTGAAACAGAAGTGGCAGTGGGCAGGGCACATAGTTCGACGATCAGATGGCTGGTGGGGCAGAATTTGCTCGAATGGCAACCATGTATCAGAAGACGCAGTGTTGGTAGACCCTCCACAAGATGGACTGACAATCTGGTCAAGATTATCAGAAAGCGTTGGAAGGGGGCATCGCAGGAGATCTTAGTGGAGATTCTTGGGGGAGGCCTTTGGCCAGCAGTGGACGTCTTCCGGCTGATGATGATGAAATATAAGAGCTTTACTATACGTGTATAAAATTACACGCTGCTTATCGTACTGTTTATTTATATTTTTGTCCGTCTGTCTCTGCGTTAATTTCTCCTCATCTGTAAAGTTTTTGATTTTCAGTGAACTTTCACTGGCAGATGGCTTGTGTTTTAGTGCTGTTAACTGGTAATTAACAAAATTAGTTCAATTATTATTAATTCAATTACCAAATTGTCTCGTAGCTACATCATATCGGGCAAAAACGCGTACGGGTGCTTGATTTAAATAAAAGATTGCGTACGTACAAACTACATATGTCAGAACCTGCATTGTGCATGAACCTGTAAACTGCATATGAAGTCCTGGTACATGTTGCTAGGATGACACATGATTTCAACTGCTATGAAAGACATCACTACCACCGCTACCATATTTATGTTCTTCAGGTGTCTATTTAGTAATATATCGTGCGCATGACGTCAGAATATGTTAAGCTATACTAGCGTCATATATCAGACAGTCTCTTCTTCAACTGTGATCGCCTGGTACCAATACACTGCATAATACTTCTTATCTCATTTTCTTCACCGAATCTTGTGAATTTATATATGTCTGCCTCATTAACTGTCTCGCTTTTTCGTTTCATCGACTTTCAAATCACAACGATGCTAAAAAAGGTTTTCACTTCAATGCCATTGTAAATAATCAATCATATCGTTTATAATGTTATTAATAATATCGTTATAATAATAATAATGTATATCGTATAATCTAAACAACATTCCGGAAATTTTATTCGAAGACTTATCTTATCCGGTCCATAATAACAGATAATATTCAAATGTTAGTCATTATGTTTCGTGTACGTATACACAAAACGGAACAATTTGTTATGTTTTTAAAGTGATAACCCTCAATTCTAGTATTAATACACAAATAAAATTTGAAAACAAAATTTTATAAACATTGTGTGACTCGAAGCCACGACCTCTAGCGTTCCGTGCCAGTGCTCTACCAACTGAGCTAACCGTTCGAGTTACGTATCGGCATAAAATCTTGTATGCTTTGTTCAACTCTCAGGTTGTGGCTTCATCTACAGGATCTATTTTACAGTTGATAACCTGCTCAATATTTGCATATTAGCAAAATTGACTTGAGATGTCGTTCTTATAAATCTAAATAATTTGTTATTTTTTTAATTTACATTTACTCTCACTTCTGGGATTAATAGTGATAGATATAAATTAATAGTGGCGTTCCGTACCAGTGCTCCAGTTCGAGTCCCACATCGTTCATAAAATTTTGTTTTCAAATTTTATTTGTGTATACAAAACTGAATTGGAGATCTGTTTACTGAAATAAATAAAATTAAGCATTGCTCAATAGTTTGTGATTTTATAAAGCGTTTATCACAAGCGAATGAATAGTTAGCTATGTAACGATTGAGATTAAGTCTTGCCATATTTTTTGATCTTTAATCTTCTAATAGCTTTTACTCGCGACTTTGTCCGCGTGGAATAGTAAGTTTGGGCAGTTTTTTTTTTATTTTTTGGGATACTTTTCAAATAATACACATACAAACTGCTCTTTCCGCTGCTGGCGGCGCTCTTCTATGATACAGTGGATATCCCTTGTCAATGTGTACAATCTCTTCAATAGTATTTTCCTGCGAACTTTAACCTCCTATTCCATCCCCATGTAGGTTTCAAAAATGCTCAATCAAATACTTATAAATTACTTCTTATCAAATGCCTAAATACAAAGTTTTATGGTGTCATCTTCGATAATGACGTATCTCCATACAAACTTCTATAAAATTCAAATATTTTTATTCAAAATAGGATTCAAAATTACTTACTGAACGTCAAAAACTACCACCCATTCGAAAAAGACTGCCTCAGACCTGAGAAGAACGGGTGCAAGAAACTCAGTGGGTTTCTTTTTTTTTATTCCGTATCTCAGCCCCTGCATTAATTTTTCGCAATAAAAAGTAGCCTATGTCGTTTTCCAAGCTCTAGTTTATCTCTGTACTAATTTTCATCAAAATCAGTTCAGTAGCTTATGCGTGAAAACGTAACAAACAAACTTAGTTTCACTTTTATAATACTAAGTAGGGATTGCATAAATCATTTATTACTTGCGGTTTTTTTTGATAGAAGAAAACCATTTAAAAATGCGCGTTACTGTGTTTCGGTCTGAAGGGCGCCGTAGCTAGTGAAATTACTGAGCATATGAGACTTGACATCTTATACCTCAAGGTGACGAGCGCAGTTGTAGTGCCACTCTGAATTATTGGCTTTTTCAATAATCCTGAGCATCATTGCACTATAATGGGCAGGGCGTATCAATTCCCATCACCGTTATCAATTTCCTGCTCGTCTCGTCCCTTATTTTCATTAAAAAAAAAGTAAAGGTATCAACGAAAACTGCTACGAATAAATTATTACTTAAGTTTAGTATCTTTGAAACATAACAATTGTTTCTAAGTCAACTGTAAGATTTCTTAATACGTTGGACACTTTTGAAACAATGAACACAAAACGGTCACTGTATTTTTTTTTATGAAAATAAGGTACGAGACGTGCAGGACGTTCAGCTGATGGTAATTGAATTACCCTATCCATTACAATGCAGTGCCACTCAGGATTCATGAAAAACCCGAAAATACTGAGCGGCACTACAATTGCGCTCGTCAACTTGAGACATAAGATATTAAGTCTCATTTGCCCAGTCATTTCACTAGCTACGGCGCCCTTCAGACCGAAACACAGTAATGTTTACACATTCACGGCAGAAATAGGCGCCGTTGTTTTACCCATAATCTAGCAAGCTTCCTGTGCAAAGGAGCCTCCCACTGGTATAATGAATGGAGAAGTAGGTTCATGATTGTGATGAAATGAATTGATGAGATGATATTGGGCATATGATAAGCATGTTAGATTCATTTTGGATTTGTGTTTCATCTTTATACTAATACTATGTTTATAAACATAAATTATAATATCAATAAAGTTGTATTTATTAACCGACTTTAAAAAGAGGGAGGTTCTCAATTCGATCGGTATTTTTTTTACACCGATTACTCTGAGATTTATGATCCGAATAACGTAATGTGTATGTGCTACATATTGATAGCTTTGAAGTCAGTGCTAAGCCATATGTAGGTACCTACACTCGCCACGTGTGACTTTAAGCAGAATATCTTCGTCTAGAACAAAACAACCCAAGAGGACAGACACGCGTGGCTAAACATACTTAATAGTCGTATAGTAATTACAGTAGGTAAGCTGTTTATAATATTAAATCATTTGTATAATTATGCATTTCCGCAAAGTAACGCCTAATTCAATAATTTTTATTTTTATTTTAAATTTTATTTTGTTATGGGCTTGACACCGACTTAAAACCTATGCGTAGCATATATAAATGATAGTATTTTATTAATATTAAAGGTAAAAGTTTGCATAATAAATTTAGTTATTTCATACTTTTCAGTTTATGAGGTTCGTTTATTTAAACGTAGTTTTTTTTATATCTTACAAACTTTTTTATGTAACCCTTCAACTTGTGCTCTGTGAACGGCTGGATCACTTGGCGCTGCGTAGAGACATTGTGTGTCCTCTACCACATTTATAATGGGTAGTGTTTCGAAGAGCTGTTTCACCTGATTCCTGCCGCAGAATTCCACCTTCGTACGGCACCCCACAAGTTAGGATTTCATCCCCACCATCGGGATGTGTGGCGGTCCTACACAGTGCGATTTTCAAAAATCTTTCTTCCACGTACTACAAAGCTGAGGAACAAACTTCCTTGTGCGGTGTTTCCGGGACGATACGACATGGGTACCTTCAAAAAAATCGCGTACACCTTCCTTAAAAGCTGGCAACGCTCCTGTGATTCCTCTGGTGATGCAAGTGAATGTGGGCTGCGGTGATCACTTAACACCAGGTGACCCGTACGCTCGTTTGTCCTCCTTTTTCCATAAAAAAAAACTGATTAGATTCAGTGATTTGCCGTAACCATTAAAATAGCGAAGTTCTTAAAAATCGACTTGCACTTTTAATTATTGTCTTATTGCAAGAGAGTTAGAAATAAATGAAATTGTTTGCAATACCAATTTCAATATAATTTTTCCATTTTACCATTGCCTTATCAATTTGAAGATTGGCTGATTAAAATCATGTGTAAACAATTTTTATGTGGTCACCGAAACAGGACGACTGTGGTTAATATATCTGTCCTTGCTCGACTTACAAACTCCTGATAACCAGCGCGTGATAACGAACCTTGTAACTACCACCTTGTTTAAGAAAACGTTTACAAACCATTAAAGTTGCCATTCTCTGATTTGAGTAAATAACAATTTACCATGTCACAATACATTGCTAGCCTAATGAATACCAGTATATTTGTGTGCTTCCTAGATTAAAATTAAATTATTTTGTTTTACTAAACTTATGGAAACTTGACGTTTTGGGGGGAAAACTCACAACCTTAACGCATTTTTTGAAGTGCATTTACATAAATTCTGAAGATTCAAGGTGCTCTAACGATACCTTATCATTAGAGCGCTTTTGCTCTACGTCTGATCCGAATCCAATCCGTACCCATGAAATGGTCCGGTGAAGTCCTTTACGAATTATTTGACATATATGTAATTCTTTTCCTTCTAGTCAATGATATAAACATTGAGCCCTAGTGGGGTGTGGTTGGATTTAGCTAAAATGATAGCGATATTATTTTTTCTCGGATGAACCTCTACGTTGTTGTGAGAAGCTATATTTTTGTAAGTAATTTAGTTAGTTAAGCTATTGATTGACTAACTGAAAAAAGCGATGCCAAACAAACTTTATTAACTTTAATTAATTCGTGGAAATTATATTATAAGACTTAGATCGCGTCTAATGATCAGCCTTGCAGCAATACTAGGGCTGCTAATCGTGGATTTAATAGATTTTTGGAGTCTGTTTCAGTTATGTGTTTCAGGTACTTTATAATCTATAACACTGATAGAGTACTGTTTTTATATAAATCTAAATATATGGCAAAGTCATAAGCAGGTAAATATGTCATAATTTTTGGAAGATTTATTGAAGTGAAAATTACTTAGGCGGCATTGTGCATTTAGCTTGGGATGGGTATAAAATGTGTAACTCGCGTCAGGACACGTGGCCTGATTGAAAATTCGTAAGGCAGTCGTTGAAATTATGGATGAAAGCTATTTTCTCTGTGTCATAAACTTTTTAATATATAATAATTGTTGTAGTTCTGAAGTGTTAAATTTCTTATGTAATATTAATTGTCATTTTTGTGTACGATAGCGCATAATAAGATAATGAATATTGTATTTAACCACATAATGCTAGTACTTTTATACTAAACCAATTCGTGCGAAATTATTCCCAAACCATTCCAAAATATTCAATAATGTTCAAGTTTTCACGTCTGCCAGAACTCCCGGAGTGTAACCCGTATTTTTTTTGGTATATTTCGTTTTATTAATCCATCCTCACGGAGTGTAACTCGTATTTTTTGGTATATTTCGTTTTATTAATCCATCCTCACGGAGTGTAACTCGTATTTTTTGGTATATTTAGTTTTATTAATCCATACTCTTTATTTACCCTCCCTCACTAGATTTTCTCTACTCCTTCCAGAAAATGTTGGCAACCCTATGTGTAACTCAAACAACGTATTGTATGCGATCCGATGCTATCTTATGGCTGTTCCCAATATACTATCTACAGATAGAGATAAATTACTACCTTCTACCGTCAGTAATTAGCTGTCAATAATCTAAAGCTGTCCCTATATACCCGATAAGTCATTGGGACGCGTGAATTGCAATTTCCATACAAGCTTCTATCGCTGGTAAGTTATACGTCGTCCCAATGACAGACAGCGTGTACGGATAAGGTGAGTTACCGTCGATAAGTTTATTGGGACAGAAAAGTCAACGATAGTTACGATTTTTATCTCAACTAAGAGTTAGACTGAATATTGGGAACGGCTGTTAGTAATTTTTTCAGTTTACTAACAAAAAATGGCTTATATGCTGAAATTAATATATTCATAATAATTAAATTTAAATTTTAATGGGAACCCAAGCGCGGGCAGCTATTGCGGTCAACGTCCTAGCTGTCATGCGCACGACGTATTACTACATAGACACCAGGAGAACATAAATATGGTAGCGGTGATAGTAATGTAATTTCATAGCGGTTGAAATCACGTGATGTTCTAGCAACATGTACCAGGACTTCATATGCAGCTTAGAGGTTTAACGTAAATTTTGTATCGGATACAGCGATTCCGTTGATTGAGTTTCTGGACGCCAAATATAATTTGAAAATGTTACGGCATTGTATCAACAACAAGATAAAGAGCAGTAGCTGACAGCATATTCAGACCAAATTATTTCTTCATACTTTAGTTAGAACAAGCAGCTTATATTATTTATCGAAAATTTACGCTCTGAGTCTGAATAAAACCATGTAATATATAGGAACAAAATGTAAAATAATTATCAAACTTTGTATCACTATGATCATTACTAAAACCTATAATTATCCTCTTCCCGAAATTTCCATTCGTCTCATTATCTTAGAAGCCAAAATGTTTAAAGGTTTTACTTTTACCACGTATGAATTGCACACATATTTTTTTGTGTGTATTTTTTACGTTCCAGATAAAATAAATAAATTGATTTCCTTAATATTATCCAATTTATTTATTTTTTAAATATGTGTGTACTTTTTTTTTGCTTTTTTCTTTGACATAGTTACTACTTACTTTTTTCTATACGAATGATTCACAGCATGGACCGGCTCAGTTACTTGTTTTTTGTATCTGATTATTAAGTTTAAGTTTTCCAGCTTTTAAGTTATTTTGTCATAATTCTTTTATTTATATGAATGTTTCAAATATAGTTCGTTATAGATATTTTATTAAGATAGTAATAACTCTAGAAATAATCAAGCTGAATTAATAATTTTGAAACAGATTCGAAATAAATCACTTCACCATTGTAGTTAGTAGAAATTAATAGGTCCGTGCTAAGCCTCCAGCGACGTGTCGCAGGTTCGACTCCCGGCTGACTGATAATGATACACGACTTGAGAAAGCGGTACCAATTACTTGCTTGTTGTGAAAATGAGCTTGTTCTACATTGTAATAGATAAGGTTCGATTACAGAATATATACATACAAATAATAATTTACTTTGAAAATATAGATTAAATACAAAATAATTTTTCAAGAGGATTAAACGGCACAAAAACAAGTAACAATTTACAATTTTTTTGTTTAGATTATAATATTTTAATTGTATTGAATCCCAAAATATACACATAAATACCTGTATCACTACATATTATAAAAAAGCGGCCAAGTGCGAGTGGGACTCGCCTAAGAAGGGTTCCGTAGCAGGAAATAACATAATGTAAAAGTTTCTGTAGTTGTAACTATTTATGGCGTATTAAAAAAACTACCTACTAGATCTCCTTCGGTGGAAGTTTGCATGGTAATGTACATCATATATTTATTTTAGTTATTTCATTTTATTATTTTAGTAGTTAAAGGGGGGAAACACATTATACCACTTTGGAAGTGTTTCTCGCGCAAACTATTCAGTTTAGAAAAAAATGATTCTTCAATTCTTGAAGACCTATCCATAGGGAAAAAAAAATTTTGAGTTTCAGTTCTAAGTATTTAAGGAACCCCCAAATATTTTTTTCTATTTTTGTGTGAAAATCTTAATGCGGTCTACAGAATACATCTACTTACCAAGTTTCAACAGTAAAGTTCTTATAGTTTCGGAAAAAAGTGGCTGCGACATACGGACGGACAGACAGACATGACGAATCTATAAGGGTTCTGTTTTTTGCCATTTGGCTTCGGCACCATAATAAAATCCTCCGCCGCGTCTGTATCAAAAACTACTCCACTGATTTTCATGCTGTGGGGACGGTTTTAGTATAATCTTAATCTTAATATATATATTTCTTGTGTGCGTGTGTATGTCACTGAACTCCTCTTAGACGGCTGGACCGATTTTGATGAAACTTTCTGTGTGTCTTCAGGTGGATTCGAGGATGGATTAGATTCACAATTGAACTACCTCCTAAACGGCTGGACCGATTTTGATGATATTTTTGTATGTTCTAGTGAATTTCAGATTGGTGTGTGTCTTCAGGTGGATTCGAGAATGGTTTAGATTCACAATTAAACTACATGCTAAACGGCTGGACCGATTTTGATGATTTTTTTGTTTGTTTCAGTGAATTTGAGATTGGTTTAGATTCTCAATTCCGTCCATATTATATAATTCTCCTGCTCATGCGTATGTTAGTGAACTCCTCCTAACGGCTGGACCGATTTTTCAAATTTAAGACGTGTGTACAGGACAACGTCTGTCGGGTCCACTAGTAATATATATAATTTGCACGGACTAGTAAAAAAATAAGGACTCCGTGTCACCTTGCATAACAGTGTAGCACCAAAACAAGCCGATTAACGTGTACATACATAGCCCCACGCACACACTTACACTACTACAGGCCGATAGGCGGCCATAATATGAGAATTGTCATGGTCTGTGACAGATCAGTTTGCGTCTCAATAAATTATTTTAATGCCGACGTGCGTAGTGAAAAAGTGTAAAAACGATACTATATAAGTATCTGTGACCATATATGAATATTTAAGTAACCGCACACACACTAGCATAACGGTGCTTCACCTGCTAATATCACGGCGCGGAGTCCTTCTTTTTTACTCGTCCGTGATAATTTGTTATTTTTTTGTATACATTATTAACGATATTTGTTGGAGGTGTCGGAAAAAATAAGCCGTCTGGGAGCTTTCAACGAAAACGCTGTCTTTGAGATATAACAAAATAATGTATGGTGGAATTGTGTATCTTATATAGATCTACAGAAAAGTCCGTGATGACATATGTCTATCTCTCAAGGATATTACCCTATATACATTTGAAAACTTTAAAATATTTGGCAATTATAAAGCGGTAATTTAAACGCTATTTAGGTGCACAAATACGATATTTATCATTTTATTACTATATTATGTTTTAAAAACATTAAGAAATACGTTTTTGCTTCATTTTTAACTCATTTACTTGGACTACACATTTCCGATGGCTTTAGAGTACATACATTATTCCCGAATACTTACACCATTTTCTTTACTGACAGAACAGCGTGTGTCGGGTTGGCTAATAATTAGTATAATATAAAAGTACATATGAAATATTAATATAAATATTATATTGAATACCAACTACCGTCCTGGACTTCCACAAGCACACTTCCCTTACATCTCATCATTGAAATACTCTTCATCCTTCAGATCCGTATCCCAGTGAGTGTATCGTCAAAATCGAACTAACCTACCAGTAGTTGGTTCCTTTGCACAGGATGCCGAATAGATTATAGGTACCACAGCGGCGCCTATTTCTGCCGTGAAGCAATAATGTGTAAGCATAAGAGTGTTTCGATCTGAAGGGTGCCGTACCTAGCTAGTGAAATTACTGGGCAAATCAGACTTAACATCTTATGTCTCAAGGTGACAAGCGCAGTTGTAGTGCCGCTCATAATTTTTGGGTTTTTCAAGAATCCTGAACGGCACTGCATTGTAATGTGCACGGCGTAACAATTACCATCAGCTGACCGTTCTACTCGTCTCGACCCTTACTGTCATGAAAAAAAAAACCGTTTCAGTCTTCGGGTATTAACCCGAAACAAACAAAGAGAAGTACTTTTTGTGCAATACAGGTTATGAATATAATTAAATAGTCATTAAATATATAATTGCTTAATATTTTTATATCATATTAATATAATTATAAAATTGGTAAACGTAAGCAAAAACTATAATCATTTACGTAACAAAATTATCCTAATATACCATGTAATCTTAAAGACTTACAAATAAACTTGGTACCTATAAATTTATAACTAAGAATATACCAAGAATATGCAATGTTTACAAATAACAATTTTGCTTATGATTGGTTTAGTCGAACATAATATAATGTTTCCCGCGTTTATTTGCAAGGCTGTTTGACATTCGGAAAACTTCAGAATTATCATTTTTTTTTTAATTTATTTAGTGGCACGGGATGCAAGTCCATAGGCAGAATTATCATTGTATTGACAGTGTTGTCAGCTATATATTCAACATTTTACATCAATTCAAATTCAGTTTATTCATGTAAGTCAGGGAAATGACACTTATGAATGTTCAAAAAAAATTTTTTTTCTTATTGAATCTACCGCTACTTCGTAAAGGGTTGAGCTTATGAGTAGAAGTAGCACGAATGTCATTGCCACTCTTTGAAAAGAAGATTTAAATTTTCATTGTTTTACAAATGATTTCAATTTCAATATCATTTTGACGACCTGTATAGCCGAGTGGTTAGCGATCCTACCTGCTAAGCTAGAGGTCCCGGTCTCGAATCCCGGTGCAAGCATTTATATGATGAATATGGATGTTTGTTTCCGAGTCATGGATGTTTATATGTATTTATGTATGTTTAAGTAAGTATATTGTATTAAATATATCGTTGTCTTGCAATCCATAACACAGGCTGTATATGCGTAATTTGGGGCAAGATAATTTGTGTAAACAAGTGTGTCAATATTATATAAAAAAAATATGTAAAGTGATGCAGCAAAAATACACAAACATATTCTTGGTTTCTTGTCATATAAACAAGACCTTCTCCAATGTCAAAATATACAATATTATATAAAATATACCGCTCAAAAAAATTGTTATCGATCTGTTTAATATCGCGTGATTTTAACAGACAATCGATTGAAAACGGTTTGGTAGAAGCAGCTATTGCGATTAAAACTTGGGTTCAACTTAAACTTGTAACTAATTCTAGTAGGCTTCATAAGATACATAATATCTTTAAGGGTAAATGTATACACTTTTATAATAAAGTCCCAGCCACTGTTCAGGCTTTATCTATAAATAAATTTAAATGTTTTATAAAAAATAGCTCTGTCATAAATCGTATTACTCCACAGCTGAATATCTAAGAAAAGAGCGCAAAAAAAGAATGCTAGGAGAGTTTCTTGCGCCGATTCTTCTCTCTCAGAGCGTTGTAGTATCTAGTATATTAGAAATGACATCAAAAAGAATTCGAAAGGAATCAATTTTGAGAAAATAAATGCCTTTTATGCCTTTAATAGCTTGATAAGACAGCTATTTGCTTATCAAATTATAAAATAAATTAAATCATTTATTTTAAAAAGGAAACTTTTTTTAAATTTTTGAGCTTTGTGTTGACATTCCAATCACCTTATTCAGAAGCTAATTTGTCTATAGTTTTAAGGTAAAATACTTAGATTAAGGATTGGTCTCCGCTGAGCTCCAACTAGATACCGCACTGGCTTAAAACAATTTTTTATTACGGCAACTATTAGATGCTTGCGTGCGTGGCATCTTGACACTCAATGGCATCTTTCAAATTTTAAATTTTATTTTTTATACAAAATACTTACTGATGATATGTGATCCCAGTGTATTTTTTATTTCTTGTAGTATTATTTTTGCAAAGTTAAATACGCAACTCGGCATTTAATATTCAATTATTAGCAAAGTTTAACAGAACATGTGGCACGTCAACGTCGTTGTTCGAGACCGGCTCGAGTACTAACTAACTAAAACTAACACTACGTATTAGTTTTAGTTAGTTAGTAAGTATGTATTAGTTTTAGTACACTACACCTGCGTTATCTAGTTGGAGCGCAGCGGAGACCAATCCTTAATATCAGGGACAATATTTTGTTTAAGGTACGGTAGTCCGATGATGACAATATATTGATTGCTTATAATTAATTAAAAACATACTTTTCATGTATTTTGTGTAATTATTTCAGTATAAAGATACATTACGACATTAATTTTTTTTTATTTTACACAAAAACAGTTTTAGCTACTGTTTGTTACAGGCAATGTGTGTAATCGGACATTCTGTACATAGGCTAGTTAATAACCATTAAGTAATTACAAATAGGCTCAAATATTAATTGAGTATGAAATTCAGTTTTACATAATAATAATCAAGTTACCTTGACTTCATAACAAAAAAACTTTTCACAAAAAAAACCGACTTTTAAACATATAGATACTTAATCACAAGGTAACTATATATTGCTTGACGGGAAAAACAATATGGAAATTGGTACTGTGTTTCGGTCTGAAGGGCGACGTAGCTAGTGAAATTACTGGGCAAATGAGACTTAACATCTTATGTCTCAAGGCGCCAAGCGCAGTTGTAGTTATCCAAGAATCTTGAGCAGCATTGCATTGTTATGGGCAGGGCGTATCAATTACTATGAGATGTAAGTCCTGCTCGTCAAAAAAAAAATTTTATGCCGAAATTTTCCTTGGCAAACAAACAATTTTGAATTATTATCAGACTACACATTGTCAAATCAAACCATTTGAATTAACATCGGCAATCCCACAAAAAGTGTGATAATCCCAAACAAATAAATGAAAACAGAGAAATCTCAAGTTAAAACATCGTACAGATAATGGACATCGGTGTAGCCAAAGCATCGAGCCGCCTCGCTTCAAACTATTTATATCAACGTACATTTCATCATGTACCTTATTTTATTACCGTTTGTAGCCGGTTTTAACCAGCGATTAGTAAGCATGGTTTATTTAACTGTGGTGTATGATGTGCCTCACTGAGGAATTTAGACGATGTTGGTACTTGGAGAGAAATCGGTATTGCCGTACCGTGTCAATGAAATGAAAGCCGTTAATGTTGGTTACTATCGGTGAGTTCTGTGTGGATAACTTACAATGTGTGTGGAAGTATCGATTTTATATTTTATAGTTACTTTATATACCACTGAGCCTCCATTGCACAGGATGCCGGCTAGATTATAATAGGTACCACAACGGTGCCTATATCTGCCGTGAAGCAGTAATGTTTACTGAATTTCAGTCTGAAAGGCGCCGTTGCTAGTGAAATTACTGGACAAATGAGACTTAATTAACATCTTATGTCTCAAGGTGACGAGCGTAGTTGTAGTGCCGCTCAGAATTTTTGGGGTTTCTCAAGAATACTGAGTGGCACTGCATTGTAAGATAGGTAGTATCAATTACCATCAGCTGAACGCTCCTGCTCGTCTCATCCCTTATATTCATAAAAAAAAATCATTATTTATATTAAATATACTAACAGTTGAAGTTTTAGGTCCCTTTAATACACTTATATAAGAGCCCGGCAACGCTTCTGCAGTTTATTTGGCAAGAGTGATCTGCCTGCATGCTACCTGCCACCATGTAGCCCGTGCTCACGTTTCCATAAAAAAGACGCTAAGATAAGCCGTGAACCTCCTGGAACAACCGATGGATTATTGCTTAAACTTCCCTTTTTCTAATAGGAATAAGTATGTAAATCTCATTGCATTGTT
Organism: Leptidea sinapis; assembly: GCF_905404315.1. Classification (NCBI taxonomy): domain Eukaryota; kingdom Metazoa; phylum Arthropoda; class Insecta; order Lepidoptera; family Pieridae; genus Leptidea; species Leptidea sinapis. Next base: position 5,708,273 of record NC_066276.1, read on the forward strand.
GCATTTGGGAATATGCCGGATTATTTTAATTTTAAATTAATAAATTCCAAAGTATCATCGAGCCACCGTACTCAAATGAAAAGGCCAGGATAAGCGGGTTGTACGTTTTAGATCATTTGTATTGCTCTAGGCCTGAGATTTCTATAAGAGCGTACTCAGATTTTACTTATATAAAACTTAGTTGAGTGTGATAAAACGCACTTTAATTTTTCATTGGGCTATCGTTATTAGTTAGAAGCACAAATCTTTCATCCATAACTTCAAGGACTTACGAATTTTCAATCAGGCTAAGTGTCCTGACGCGAGTTTTACGTTTTATACCCATACCAAAAAAAGTTGTCAACGTTTGTTACCAATGAGTAGTATTAATAAAGCAAATATTTCTTCCCAATGCTTGCTGTAATATAGAGGTACTTGAATATAAAAAACTAACATAACAAAGAGGCTCTTAAAACACATTGAGTCATTTTCTAACCCATGTCGATGTTGTGGGAGCAACTCTATTCCTTTGATGCGACCGCGCATGCGCGCTCGACAACGTGCTTGTGGCGTCGCGTCGCTTACAAATTTTTTACGACTACCTGCCTTTGTAAAATTAAGAATTTAAAGATCTGAGCGTGAATCATCAAAGGAACCATATTGTGACCTGTATTGGCTTTACCCAAACCTTCAAAACATTTATAATCAAGAATTGCCCCGAATTAATACATAATTTAATTACAAATATATTTGGAAGACCTGATTCCTGCTATTGAATTACACACACCACGAATTAAAATTTTTATAAGTCTTCCTATATTTTGAACAATTCACGCACACTAACATAAAGTGTCATACAAATCGCGAGTGTAAGACATAGCTTGTCACGCACACTAAAGTAATATTCCTGGCCTGTTTTTATCGGTTGTCTAACAACAAGAGGCTCTACCTTGACATCGTCGAATTGAATAGGTGTCGTTCCTCCACAATGCTTTTTTCAACTTTTCCCCATGTATGATGAAACTGTAGCATAATCTGCGACCTGTTTTCGGGTCAATATAATATGGACACCTTCAAAAGAAGCATGCACATCCACCTAACATCACCACATGTAATGTTATTCCTTTTGATTTTGAAAAAACCAAATCCATGAGCTATCTAAAGACTATTATGAAATATGACCACACAGTTTCGTTAAGAATTTTCGTGCAATGCAGATTAGCTCGAATTGTCGGGGACCCAGTGCTTTGTGAACGGCTAGTTCTCTTGGCGTTGCGTAGAGACGTCGCTTCATTGTGTGTCTTCTACCGCATCTATTACGGGGAGTGTTCCGAAGAGCTGTTTCACCTTCTTTCCTGCCGCCGATTTCCACTTTCCACCACTAATTAGGGTGTCATTCCCACCATCTATCGACGACGATCAAAAGACTGCCGGGAACAATGTAGTTGGAAACTGCTCAAGACCGGAAAAGTTTGAAAACATACGCGGCCATCTGGAGAGCAAAGCCAATTACTATAATTATTAGCTTCGAAGAAACTGGGCGTCATAAATAGAGCACGTCAATACTTCAAGCCGGCCCACATTCTAGGATATCATCCCCACCAGCTGGATGTGTGGCGGTCCTCCACAGTGCGGTTTATAAGCTTTCTTCCACGTACTACAAAGCTGTGGAATGAGCTTCCTTGTGCAGTGTTTTCGGGACGATACGATATGGGTACCTTCAAAAAAAGCGCGTACACCTTCCTTAAAGGCCGGCAACGCTCCTGTGATTCCTTTGGTGTTGCAAGAGAATGTGGGCGGCAGTGATCAGTTAACACCAGGTGACCGGTACGCTCGTTTGTCCTACTTTTCGCTGCCGTAACAAATTCCACGTAGATGAATTCGCGACCAGATGTTAGTATACATGAACATATTGTGTCATTCTATAAAAAAATTAGGTAATTGTCAGCTTCGATTTATACTCGATATGATGATCCGAATGATTTCGAAGAAATATTGAGAATCCAATGGAATTATCGAGTTATAATACCAATTCAGTTTTTTCACAGAACTTCGAAGCTTAGAAGCCAAGTTAAACGAAAAATTAAAATATTGTGCAGGTGACAACTTATCTCAAGAGTGGGTAAGAATAATTACTATGATGTATATAACCTTTTATTAATTCAATGAAAATAATTTTTGGTTATGTTCACTTAACTATCTAAATAATGTAAGTAATTCCATTCTTTAAATTAGAAAGATATATTTATAACTAGCTGACCCGACAGACGTTTTTCTTTATATAATAAATAAAGCAATGTTATTTTATAAATTTTAATTCGTGACAAATCTTAAGATTTATCAATCTACATAAAAATAATCTGATAGATAGTTAACAACTGTTGTAAATCTACCAATTATAGTTAGCTAAAATTAAGTTTATTAAAAGATAGTAAGATATAAAAATTCTAATTAGTTAGTCATTTTGAACTATTCTTTCAATTTGATTTCTGAACGATGGGGGACACATCAGAGAAAAAACAAAATTGTTGTGTTTTTTTTTATTCCGAGCATTTTCATATTTATTCACCTTTTAAACCTTCTCTGGACTTCGACAAATAATACAAGACTGAAATTAGCCAAATCAATCCAGCCGTTTCCGAGTTTTAGCGAGACTAACGAACAGCAATTAATTTTCATATATATAGATTTGTTCTTTTTTTGACTTTCATTTCTTATTTTGATTTTAATGTAGCAATAGTATTAGATGTATTTTTCAGTAGTAATTAGGGAGTATTTTTTGTAATTTTTATGTTCACGAAAATAATCCTATATTTACTTAAGAACTATTAATTATTGTAACATAAAAAAAAATTATATTGTATATGATGTGGTGTGCTCTTATAAATAAATAATATTTAAGTGATAACTTATTTCCTTAATAAATTTTATGAAGGTGTTTATGTTATCTAACTATAAAAACATAAGATCATTTAAATGAAGTCAGGCAGCTGCTTTTAACTGATTTAGAGAGATCATTCGTATTATTAATCACAATATTAAAACTGGAATAAGAATGCAATGACTCGTCTCGTCTACCTGCGCGGTTTGTGTGGTCCAAACTTTGATGGCTCTCAGATGAATGCAGATTGAAACTAAATGTTACTAATTTTATTGATAGTTCAAAGCAAATTATTGTCAGATAATACACATAAAATTATAGTTTACTAGTTGATGCCCGCGATTTCGTCCGCGTAGATAAAGGGTTTTATAAAAATAATAAGCAAGTTTGGAATTGAAGATTATCTCATGTCCTATTTCAATTCCGGTTCCCGATTTCGCTCCCGTTCCCAACATATTACATGAATCTTATTTTGAGAAAGATTGCTATGACAGACTAAACCTACTATTGGTTTAGTAATAGTTCATCGACGTGAATTCAGTTTATCACAAATACCCGCCGGCACCATGGATTTTCCAGGATAAAATGTAGCCTATGTCCTTTCCCAAGCTCTAGGCTATCGCTGTACCAAATTTCATCAAAATCGGTTCAGTAGCTCTCGTAAAAGCGTAACAAACCAACATTAACATTAACCAAATTCACATTTATAATATTATAAGGGATGTATAGAATATCGAAAAAAACTGCTATTTACTAAATGCATGTAAATATACTTGTATCACATTCGAATTTCTTTTTATTTTGTTATTCTGTTTTTTTTAATGATAATAAGGGACGAGACGAGCAGGACGTTCAGCTAATGGTGATTGATATGCCCTGCCCATTACAATGCAGTGCAATGCTCACGATTCTTGAAAAACCCATTAATTCTGAGCGCCACTACAGTTGCGCTCGTCACATTTAGACATATGATGTTAAGTCTCATTTGCCCAGTAACATCTCTAGCTACGGCGCTCTTCAGATCGAAACACAGTAATGCTTACAAATTTCTGCTTCACGTCAGAAAGAGGCGTCATTGTGGTACCCATAATCTAGTCGGCATCGTATGCAAAGGAGCCTCCCACTGGTTTCCTCTGTTTGTATCGATTAATTACCGAATCGACTACAGAATTTGGCAGCCCCTTGTTGGAAGGAGAGTTTAATTCGAACGTTTGTTACTGTCATAAACAATTAATTGAAAAACATGTGGTTATTTACTAAGTGAACGACTTTAAGGACACTCTTCTTCTCTACAGTTGACAGAGTGAACGGGTGTCTCAATACAGGTGTGGTGAATTTCCGATTAGACACATCTATCACGCACTGCCCTTTTCATGGTGTAAAAGTACACAAAATATAATAAAAATAATTCAGACGGACGTTGTTCTGTACATAATAAATAAAATACTGTTTTTTATGAGTTTGTCAATAATATTTCATAACATCAAGATTATTTTGTAAAATATGCTCCCTGCTGTAATAATGAAATTGTTCACAGCAGAACTGTCAAACCGTGCGTCAATAAATTCTCTCATAGAAAATATGTCCATACAAAACAAATATTGGAAATAAAAATAATTATGGGTCCCAAATAACTATGGATTTCACTGGAAATAAAATCAGAACACTGGATTTATAGGCAGAGATGACGAACCCCACTTCTTTTACTCGCATCAAATCTTTCATAGAAGCTCTCTTTCTTTGGGACTTTTCTTGACCTTACCCATTACCATTACATCTCTTATATCGTTCATTCGGCTTATTCAGCTTATTAATATGTGTGACCAACCCAAATGTTTTCTTATTAAAAAAAAAACTCACTAAATATATGAGAAGAGTTATTAATTGTCTTCCTCCAGCTCACCCAACTCTGTTAAACACAGAAGTCTCCAGAAGTCGTAACAAGCCCTGAAGCGTATTGCCTGGTGTCCTGGTGTCTTGTATCTCCAGTGGTTTCTTCTCATGATAAATGCCCTGAGCAGTAGTTTGTTGTTAAATTTAATGTGTTAATTAATAAATAATAATTAAACTCACAAGTGAGGGTTTTCACTTTAAAAAATAATAAATTGTTTAAATTTGAAAGAGCGACATCTCAAGTCGATTTCCTAATACGCAAATATTGGGATTGAGCAGGTTATCAACTGTAAAGTAGATCCTGTATGTAGATGAAGCCTCAACCTGCGAGTTGAACAAGTCATACAAGATTTATCAACGATGCGTCACTCGTACGGTTGGCTCAGTCGAAGAGAGCTCGAACGGAACGCGAAGTCGCAGGTTCGAGTCCCGCATCTTCCATAAAGTTTGTTTTCAACTTTAATTTATGAAATGAATCCCAGAAGTGAGAATTATCACTTTTAAAATAACAAATTAATCAATTACCAGATGAAATAGTAATTCATTTTACTAGCGAATACATTTGTCCAGTGACACGGTGAGTACAGTTATATATTTTGTCTTATTATCCTACCTTGATAAAGTTCTGCCTTCTTTCGTATGATCTGAAACACATATCGGTTTATACATGATGCGAGACCTTGCTAAAAGAAACATTTAAAGAACAGATTTCAAAATCAGAAAATTAGCTTGAAATTTCATCAAGAAAGGTCCAGTCGTTTTAAATTTCATACACACAAAGATCTTAATTTATGACAACCTGTATAGCCGAGTGGTTAGCGATCCTACCTACTAAGCTAGAGGTCCCTGGTTCGAATCCCGGTAGGTGCAAGCATTTATATGATGAATATAGATGATTGTTTCCGAGTCATGGATGTTTAAATGTAGTTATGTATGTTTATATGACTTTATTAATGTATAAGTAAGTATATTGTATTAAATATATCATTGTCTTGTAACCCATAACACAGGCTATATATGCTTAACTTGGGGCAAGATAATTTGTGTAAAAAGTGTGTCAATATTATGATAATAATAATATAATAAATAAGAAACATCGCTGAAGTCAAATTAATTTAGGTAATGTTTGATGCGAAGTGTAAATGATAAGCGAATTAAAGACAATGTGATTTAGTTCTTGTAGACACGGTGCAGCTCCACCGATGCCTGGTCTATATTTAGTTTCATTCTTTGTTTCGAATGCGGCGCACGTCGCGGCACATGAATGATACATTTGCATACTCTATGAGCGGTTAACTTCCACAGATCAAAATAATTTACGTTTTCTTGTCTACTAAACTGTTTGGCGTTTATCGAAACTTCCTAAGCGTGTGGTACATAAACTCTACATATTTAGCTTACTCTACATTCTGGTGGTTTACCAGTGGGAGGTTCCTTTGGACAGGATGCCGGCTAGATTATGGATACCATAACGGTGCCTATTTCTGCCGTGAAACAGTAATGTGTAGGCATTATTGTGATTCGGTCTGAAGGGCGCCGTAGCTAGTGGAATTACTGGGCAAATGAGACATAACATCTTATGTCTCAAGGTGACGAGCGTAGTTGTAGTGCCGCTCAGAATTTTTGGGCTTTTCAATAAACCTGACCGGTACTGCATTGTAAATGGTAGGGTGTATCAATTACTATAAACTCCACGTCCTGCTCGTCTCGTCCCTTATTTTCGTAAAAAAAAGGGCCTCGTCAGTCATAAAGGTTGGCCGTCAGCGTATTTCATCTGAAGGACGCCGTAGCTAGTGAAATTACTTGGCAAATGAGACTTAACAACTTATATCGCAAGGAGACGAGCGCAATTGTAGTGCCGCTCAGAATTTTGGGTTTTTCAATAATCCTGACCGGTACTGCATTGTAAAGGGTTTTCTCGTAAAAAAAAAAAGTGCCTCGTCAGTCATAAAGGTTGGCCGTCAGCTTGTTGCATCCGTCCCATCTACTGTGACGGGTAAAACCCGGTCTATGTTCTATGTTCTATAGCCAGGATTTTCTTCTTCGCCCAGCTCATCTCTTTTCCTGCACCTTCCCATTCATGATGAGCTAAAGCAGCTTAGCATAGGTGTCATGTCTGGGTACATGGCCGAGATATCTTGTGTTTCTTGATATTAAGCATCATTTGAAGTATGGTCTCATTTCTGACCTTATGTGCTGTTTGCTTTTTAACATATTACATTTTGAAGTTTATTGTTCACTCAAGACGTCCACTGCTGGTCAAAGGCCTCACCCAAATCTCAGACTTTATCGGAACGAACATTACATAGCCGTGCGTGAAAGCCAAAGACAAAATGTAAGTTTTCACTTTTGATGAAATTCCACAATATAGTGAAAGCTTCATTAAGGCGAATTTGTTACAATACAACTATGCTTTGATCGAACGACAATTTCAACGTTACATAGACGATCGTGATAGCTCAGTCTCATTCAATACCAATAAAGTAAGAACGCCTTAAGAAGATTTAACTTCAAAAGTCAATACAATTATTGCGTTAGTTGTTTGCAAACAATTATAAAGATATTATTACCTGTTCATAGTTCCCTTATTAGCTCTAACGAGTGATGTTTGAATATGTTTTAAATATGGCGGGCGTGACCACAGCGTTAAACACAGTGATATCATAGCAAGACTATTACGTAGTAATCTAACTCGCTACCATCATATCACAATCAGATTACACTTCATCAAACCTATCACAATGTAAACTATACATTGCGTGATTGGTACTTGAAAACAGAAACAATCTTTTATGAATAGTAGTAATGGTTATTAGAACATTGACAATTTTGTTGTAAAATTGAATTCAGGTTATGTTATTGAAGGTTCGCGTTGTTGCGATAAAATTGTTATCTAAATATTTACCGTTTCACAAGTACGTTACACTGAATTAAGTGCGATCTGAAACATTTTTCTATCATTTACATGATGAAGAAACAAAAAGTAATAAATTAAATGAAACTAAAACTAACTTGTAAGGATTTTGGTGAAGGAAATTCCATTACTACGACTCCGTTGTGTGTCTGTTTGTCTGTCAGCAGGTTATATCTCGTGAGTTGTAATTGTTTTGTTTGAGTATTTTTGTTGCATCACTTTACATAATAAATATATTCTAATTGAAATTTGTAAAACGATGAAGCTGCATATATTGTTGCGTAGCAACCCTTCGAAGTATATGACGAGAGTTGTCAAACTTCAAGACATTGTTAATTTCAACAGCTCCGTCAGCAATACTTGTAGCTCAGCGGAAAAGTGTTTGCTTTAGACGCTGTAGACCCGGGTTCGTTACACCTACCAGTGTATGGATTTTTTTGGGTTTTGTAAAGTTAAAGGAAATTTCTAGTAAGTTCAGGATCAAATCGAACAGTAAAAAAGGGATGGAAAATGCGTAAGCAGGATAAATATAGTTAAAAGAATTTTCTAGTACAATTTAAATTTAAAGATGGAATGGGAGAATCATTTTGAAAATAGAACGGTTCCGGGGGTATGTAAGCCGTACTAAGCGTGGCCTACGGCAGTTCTAGTTCTGACTCGAAAGTGTAAAGAAGAAGAAGCAGAAGAAAAGAAGAAGCAGTGAAAAGTGGAAGTGTTCCAAGAAGAAGAAGATAGAAGAGACTTAGTGTTCGGTGCGGTGTGACGCGTTGAAGGTACCGCCGCCCACAAGAGGAACAGCGGCAGACCGGCGAAGCGCAAGTTCAGAAAAAGTGAACGCAAATAAAGACTCGTTCCTATAAGCGGAGTATTATTTCCAATCCCTGACCCACTCCCGTGTCAATATTGATAAAAAGAGTGGTAATGTGTTTCTTGCTAGTTCTTCTCTTTGAAGCTCAACAATCTCCGAAGTATTGGTGAATTAAAAAAAAATTCAAACTTTTGACATTCATAAGTGTCATTTTCTTAAACTATATGAAATTTTGACACAGAGGGCATTACTATTATCGCTGTAACAAGAAATTTAACTCAAGGTCAAAGAGGATGTAAATACTACGTAATAAGAAAGAAAATTTATTTTAGTATGAAACGTGCAGTGATTTGACATACGTTTGAAATTGTAGTAATTACAGTATGGCGATTGGAAACGAAGTATAATCCGGCTCAGTATGAAAGCGAACAGTTGTTTAAAACTTAGTGGATTTCCGCTAACTCCGTTTTTTACAAGATTATAGCCGTCATCTGCCAATCTATCAATGACTGCATGTTTCATACAATCGAGTGAATCGCTTTTTTCTTAGGTAGTTTCGATAGGCTGCTCAAGATGGTAATTTATTCCACAAAGTGGCTGTGGAGGCAACAGCCCAGTCACATTTGGTACTCAAAAAAATAACACTTTAAAACTGTAATCAAATGAGGTAATACTAAAAATATGACATATATTAACAACATCTTAGATAATTTATACTATACTAACCGTTCCCGCCCGCCTTCGTTCACTGGGCGAATTTTAAAGGAAAATAAGTCATACAATTAAAAATAAGTAGCCATAAACTATCTAGGATAAATTTCGCATCGAATGGTGGTAGTTTCATGTCGATACAATCTGTGGTTTAGGCGTGAAAGAGCCTCAAACAAAGACCATTTTCAATATATATATCTATACTATATATAATGGACTTAATTTGTGTCAAAGTGATAAAAGACATTGTGATATCTCTCAGGATGTTGCTTGAATCAAGAATCCTCAGCAGCACTGGATTTAGCTCCTTATATCATTAATATGTCTAGATAGAGTCTCTTGCTGTTAGACAACCGATGAAAACAGACCAGGAATATTAGTTTAGTGTGCGTGACAAGCTACGTCTTACACTGGCGATTTGTATGACACTTTGTGTTAGTGTGCGTAGCTCAAAATAGAGCTAGTAGAGTTTAGTACTAACTCAATTATTTCGACGTTTTCACAGCTGTCATAATCTTTTTAGTATAAATGATCTAAAAACGACATTCCTAATCTGCCCGAACAATATAAGGCATATCCGTTGTTGCAAGAACCATGACGTCATGAGGAAACTCCATAATAAGAATATCAAGTGCGTCATAATTGATGTTATTCCAATAATGTTTTGCAATAACCATCAGTATGATAAGACCATACCACAAAATATTACAAGAACAATGCCCGTTCTTTACTTCATTGAAATGGCATTTTTAATGTTTTTGTATCTTTGTAACAATAAGGGTGAGACGAGTAGGACGCTCAGCTTATAGTTATAACGCCTTGCCCATTACAATGTAGTGCCCCTCAGGATCCTTGAAAATCCCAAATATTCTGAACGGCACTCCGCTTGTCACCTTGAGAAATACGTTGTTAAGTCTCATTTCTCTCATTAATTTCACTAGCTACGGCGCCATTCAGACGGAAACATAGTAATGCTTACACATTTCTGCTTCACGGCAGAAATAGGCGCCGTTGTTATTTGTGTTTTCGTTCGTTGTTCATTGTTAATGTAGCCGGCATCCTGTGCAAAGGCACCTCCCACTTGTAAACATACGTTTAAAAATTGTTAGACAACACATATTTTTTTCATTGCGATCCACTTTTCCGACGTGGTAAAAGTCGCCGTAGCTAGTGAAATTACTGGACAAATGAGGCTTAACATCTCATGTCTCAAGGTGACGAGCGCAATTGTAGTGCCGCTCAGAATTTTTGGTTTTTTTGAGAATCCTGAGCGGCACTGCATTGTAAAGGGCATGGCGTATCAATTACCATCAGCTGAACGTCCTGCTCGTCTCGTCCCTTATTAAAATAAAAAAAAGCCTGATTATTCCGGCATCATTTCGATCCAATGAAGATCTTCTTCTTCACAATACTACGCTTGTTTAAACATGTCCTTGCTTGACGTAACAAGGACCTATCCTGTTGGAGTTCTTTCAGGAGAATTTAATAGCGGCATCGTTGCTGTTAGATCTGCTATATCCTTTATTCCGCCATCATCAGCCGGAAGACGTCCACTGCTGGACAAAGGCCTCCCCACATGATGTAAAAAAAAAAAATTTAAATTGATGCAATTTAGCGGCAAGAATCAAATAAATCACGTATTCGATCTCAAAGAGTCCCTGTAAGAGATACCACAGATGGTACAGAGAGAAGATGCGTTAATTTTAGAATAAAATTCACGTCTAGGTGACATATTAAATACGTGAAAATTGGCGCACTTTTATCATGAACAGCATGTATTTGTAGAATATTAAAGTGTTTTAACCTTACCTTGTCTCTCTCGATCAACAAGATCGCCATAAAATGCTCGTGCACAATACAATGTAATTGTAATCTCCGATTAAATTTCCGCTTAATAATAATCATGGAATAATACCGCTGGCAACGCAAATATGTATTGTCTCTATGTGACTTATGAAGATTAAAACTGCATCATAAACGCGATATTAAAACAAATCACACATTGTTATGTCTATAATATACCTGGTTTAGATTAAGGATTGGTCTTCGCTGAGCTCCAACTATATACCACAGGCATAAAATGCCGGGTTTTGTTTAAAACTTTGTAAAAATAATACTTCAATGGTTAGGGCGACAGACTGAGGAACTTCCGCACGATGCGTGCCGTTCCCAAAACAGCTGCTTTCTGTAACTGACCCTTTATCCAGTTATTGAGTGAGAGCCTCTTGAGATGATGGTCGAGGCTCCGTTTACGGAAACAACTATTGGGACAATTATTGTTGAATCAACATCCCACATGTCAGTAACCTCGTGTGCTAAGTCTAGGTACTTTGACAATTTGTCTGTTTCAGCTTACACAAGTTTATCACACGGAATGGTGATCTCAACAATAAATGCCCGACGCTCAAACCGATCTACCAACACAATATCAGGTTTATACTTATTATCAAGCAACAACTTAGGTTTTCCAAGAGTCATATTATTATTACTAAATTATTAATAAAAAATTGTCAATTATCTGAACGCCCAGAAGCCACCAATATGATCAATATCTGGATCATTATTCAGCGATGGTATACGAAACTATATAACCGACCCGTTTTTAACGAGATACAGGAAGTGACCTATGAGTACTTACCATCACATGGTCTGCGATATATCTGCGAGTTATTTTCCTCTTTGTACTATAAAACCTAACGTATTTGTGTAAAATGTAATACATAATATTATAATACCAGCCGCGATGGCAAGCGTCCTGATGGCTTGGGCATGGGGAATGGCTCTGGTGTGGCACACGATTGCATCGACACTCTAGCTCCTTCTCATGTCCAAGTTACGTCAGTTTGTGCTGGGGCTGCTGCTTCGACTGCCGAAGACAGCAAACGTTGCAAATATGTCGGTCTCAGTGAGTCTTACATGTTTTTGCTGTTTGGTGTCGAGACAAGCGAATGTACAAAGTACTATCCTCGCGCCTCAATAAGACTACTGCAAACCCAAGTGCTGGCAGCTATTTCAGTCAACAGATCAGCCTACCTATCCAACGCGGAAATGCTGCCAGTATTCTTGGTACGCTTCCCCGTAATGATAGTTTGATAGTAGTATTGTTAATATAATTATAAGATTTGTTTTGTTATAAAATTGTTAGTGATAATATTATAATTTATTTAATTACCGACTACCTACTTGTTGCATTAGATAGCATTTATTTAGGTTAATATTTAAGAGAGCACAATGTTCAAAGGAAATTTCGCCCAGCACTGCAGTTTAGCAAAAATATATAAGTCAATATATAAGACACATTATTAAGGGAACATTTTAAAAGTAAAAGTATCATTCTACGTAATAACAATAATTATTACGTTTAAAAAATGATTTATTATGAAGTAACATATTATAGTTACTCAACACACAGTCACTTGAAGATACGGAACAGATAACAAACTACGCAATTATTGCGAAATGTTGTTGTGAAATACATTGTCGCTAATTTATACTAAACTTCTGAAACTATTTAAATATTATTTCCCTTGGTCAAATGCGGTGACCTTTCTATCATTCTACATATCTCCCATAAGAGTCATAAATAAATATTAAGTAAGTTTTAAGTTTGATTCTAAAACCAATTGGATGTGAGAATTTCTTTCACCGCTCCTTCTCTCTCAAAGCGCCATTAATTTCCGAAGCGGTAGTAGTATCTAGTATATTAGAAACGACATCAAAAAGAATCAAAATAAATGCCTTTTTATGCCTTTTAATTGGAAATATTACGCCTAAGACATGAGATATGGGAGTTTTACCAGTGCGAGGCTCCTTTGCACAGGACGTCGTCTAGATTATAGGTACCACAACGGCGCCTATTTCTGCCGTGAAGCATTAATGTGTGAACATTATTGTGTTTCAGTCAGGGCGCCGTAGCTAGTGAAATTACTGGGCAAATAAGACTTAACATCATAAGTTTCAAGGTAAGTAGCACAATCCGCTCACAGTTTTGTATTTTTCAAGCATCCTGAGTGGCACTGAATTATAATGAGCGGGGCGTATCATTTGCTATCACGTGAATGTCTGGATCGTGTCGTCACTTCTTGTTATAAAGATAATATTATATCTATCTATCTAAATATAACAATTATAAAATGATATAATCTATATATATAAAAATGAATTGCTGTTCGTTAGTCTCGCTAAAACTCGAGAACGGCTGGACCGATTTGGCTAATTTTGGTCTTGAATTATTTGTGGAAGTCCAGAGAAGGTTTAAAAGGTGAATAAATAGGAAAATGCTGCTAAATTAAATAAAAACAACAAATTTGTTTTTCCTTTGATCTGCTGTGAAACAATTTCATTACGACAGCAGGGTGCATATTTTACGAAGTAATTTTTGATGTTATGATATATTATTGACAAATTCATATAAAAACATTATTTTATTTATTATAATATACAGAACAACGTCTGTCGGGTCAGCTAGTGTAATATATAAATATACATCTTTTAGTCTTTTATTTTGAATTAAACTTAATATTTGGCTCTCGATGTACAACAGTATAGGTGGGGCGAATTTCTGTTCTTTCTCGGAATTATTTAATGTCTCTAAATAATTATAAATATTTATCTAGTACTTTCTTTAATTAACGCGAGTGTTACACATTGAAATAAAACACTTTTGAAGGATTAAAACGCGTGTAATTGTAACCGTGTTTTTACATTAGACTTTTGCGTAAAAGTCACATATTTATTTTTTATTATACTCTTATTTACATTTTTATATTAAACCCATCTGTCTGCAGCAAATAGTACCTCCGGGGCAATAAATGGCGCTAAACTTCATAATGACAACTATGACAAATACTATGTTTGACTCATTTCATCTGCAGTCCGCAATCCCCATGAAAACGAGATCTGGAAAGTTCTTGTAACGTTTGGTTAACTAAAACAAAAAAAAATGTAACTTTTACGCAAAGAATATTTACCTGTTTTAACTATTACTGGTGATGTCAGAGAGAATCTCTAATATTTCTCAACAAGTGTTTTCAAAATCAAATTCAAAATATTTATTCATAATTGGATTTAAATCATCATAGAAAGTTAAAAATTACTATCCATTCGGAGATGAATACCTCAGACCTGAGAAGAATGGACGCAAGAAACAAAAGAAGTCATTTATGTTATAACAACCTTTACTGCATAAACGCGTGAGAAACGCCCGAGAGGAAGACCGCAGATGTGTTGGTACGACGATATCAAAAGACTGGCGGGATAAAGTAGTTGGAAACTGCTTAAGACCGGAAAAGTTCCAAAAAAATTCGCGGCCATCTGGAGAGCAAAGCTAAATTAGCTTCGAAGAAATTGGGGTCATGTATACGGCAATACTTCAAGCCGGCCCACATTCTAGCGTTGTACAAAGCGCTGGTCCGGCCACATATAGAGTATTGCTGTCATCTCTGGTCTGGCGCACCCCAGTATCAGCTCGATCCGTTTGACCGCGTGCAACGCAGAGCAGCTTGAATTGTCGGGGTCCTGGTGCTCTGTGAACGGCTGGATCACTTGGCGTTGCGTAGAGACAACGCTTCATTGTGTGTCCTCTACCGCATTTATCATGGGGATTGTTCCGAAGAGCAGATTCCTGCCACTGAATTCCACCTTCGCACGTCACGCCACAAGTTAGGATATCATCCCCATCATCTGGATGTGTGGCGGTCCTCCACAGTGCGGTTGTCAAGGAACTTTCTTCCACGTACTACAAAGCTGTGGAATGAACTTCCTAGTGCGGTGTTTCCGGGACGATACGACATGGGTACCTTCAAAAAAGTGCGTACACCTTCCTTCAAGGTCGGCAACGCTCCTGTGATTCCTCTGGTGTTGCAAGAGAATGTGGGCGGCGGTGATCACTTAACACCAGGTGACACGTACGCTCGTTTGTCCTCCTTTTCCATAAAAAAAAATGGCATAAGGACTATACCTTAGAGGTTGAGAATGGCTAAAGAAGAAGAAGAAGAAGAGTACATCAACATTTACTAACAAAAGATTATATTATATATATGATGATTTATATGTATTTATGTATGTTTAAGTAAGTATATTATATTAAGGCGAAGAGTAAGCAGAAAACATGCAAACATGGTGTTTTAGACAAGTTTTGTGGTGAAAGTATAGCATTTCGAGCTATGAACACAATTTAATCCTGTTACACATATCCTTAAGTCTTATTTGTAGGTTGCTAATGCTTGCTGTTGGTTATAGTTAACACAGCCTTTTTGAATTTTTTTTTTGAAAGAAAGCCATATTTCTTTGAAGTTAAACTAGTTTTTTAGCGTGGCGTGACGCATTTCATTGGTACTTCTCTCAGAAAATTTATTCTTATAGCTTGTACTTTTTTGTGTAGGTTCATTTATTCAGATTAGTAGTGAATAACGAGGATTGTAAGCATATAAACTGTTTTCCACGCAAGAATTTTGCGAATTGTTACATAGATGGCGGGCCGGCAGCCGTGAACTCATATCGCTCAAGGTCGCTGGCATTTAGTGTCACCTTAAATATATCGTTGTATTGTACCCATAGTACAGGCTATGCCTAGTTTGGGGCAAGATAATTTGTGTAAAAGTGTGTCAATATTATTATTATAATAATTATTATAAATAGTTTTGAATTTTACGAATGTAACACGTCATTCGTTTTGTACATATTCAGTATTTACATCGGGTAAGATTATATTCAAATAAATACACAAACTTTGTCTAAATACGCAGTTTCTTAGTATAGGTCGTATATACACAAATGACGCAACATAACGTATTTTCACGTGACTGAGTAAGTACTCAGCTGTCGCCGCTTCCTCTTGTAACACAGACCGGATGCGTCGACCATGACCGACAGCCACTATGTAGGTGACCTCACAGAAACCTTCGTATTTTCGGGTTTTAAATACTGACAAGCGAGAAACAAATAAAAACATCTCGTTAAGAAAAAACTTCCAGAAGTCTTTACGAGGGGTCAATATGGTCGTATGTATTCATTGTTATGTGAGTTTTATAGTTGCCACCTCCCAATAGCTTTATAGTTGTCAGACAATTGCTCTTAAAAGACTCATTTAAGATATCCTTACTTTTGAAATAATAACAACTGTTTACTTGTTTTTGTAGACTTCATTATCTTTTCACATTTGTTTGTACTTAGTTATTATATATTGTCAGAGTTTGAGAGTCTTTAATTGTAACAGCCTTTATTCGGTCAATATTTAGACTGACGTTTTTTATGATAATAAGGGACGAGACGAGCAGGACGCTCAGCTGCAGACAAGAGCTCGGGAAAGGACATAGGCTACCTTTTATGGCTAATAAAGGGTTTGGCGGGGTTGAAATAGGGGGTGGAAATTTGTATGAAAGTTCGTCATTATCGAAGATAAAACCATGAAACTTTATATTTAGGCACTTGATAAGAAATAATATATAAATATTTGTTCGAGAATTTTTGAAACTTTGACCTACATGAGGTTGAAATAGGAGATTAAAGTTCACAGGGAAATACTATTAAAGAGACTGTCCACAATGACAAGGGATATGTGCTGTATCATAGAAGAGCGCTGCCAGCAGTGGAAAGAGCAGTTTGTATTGTGTGTTATTTGAAAAGTATCCCAAATGATAAAAAAAATGCCCAAAGTAACTATTCAACGCGGACGAAGTCGCGGGTAATATCTAGTAACTAATAAAAATAGAGTCTCGCTTAATTGTGGCTAATTTCTCTAAATATATTGACGAATTGCTAAAATGAATTTTCTACCCCTAATTTAACTCAACTTCTTAGGGGTAAAATTTTGTATATTGCTGATTAGTATATACATATAATTCACGTCGCAAACAGCTGTGAACTTTGTGCAGAACGCTTTCAAAATTGCGAACTTTTGGAGAACTAATTGTCCCTCTTTTCGTCCCCTTTTCAGTAAAATTTCCAAACATGCCTTCTTAATGCTTCCAATCTCTCTCTCTCTCTCTCTCGCGATCATCTCACTGTACAATATTTAAGAATCATTTGTACAAAGGCACAATGGCATAAATGGCATTTATTTTCTCAAAATTGATTCTTTTTGATGTCATTTCTAACACTACTTCGGAAACAAATGGCACTTTGGAAGAGAAGAAGCGGCCCAAGAAACTCTCCGAGTATTTTGTATTGCGCTCTTTTTAATCAAATATACAATATTTTACTATCAATGCTATTGTTATAAAATAATCATAATCTAGTTCCAGGCTGTCCGATCACTTAGATATTCAGCTGTGGAGTAGTAGGATTTACGACAGAGCCATTTTGTAATAAAACATTTAAATTGATGTATAGATTATGCCTGAACAGTGGCTGTGACTTTATTATAAGAGTGTATCTTATGAAGCCTACTAGAATTAAATACAAGCAATCCCTTATTTCTAGTGTTATAATAATGAAAATCACTATTAACAGCAAAAAGGTGAAAAAAGTTGACAAATTATATATTATGTAAAGATAATTATTATGTTCGAACTTTTTTAGCAATACTAATATATATAGAGAAGGATTCCCAGTGTCTTAGAACTAGTCGTCATCGTTCTGCAAACAGTTATATAACATATAAGTTTTCCATATAACATAGTGTACAAAATATGTCCAAGAAACTCATGAAGCAATACGCACTTCGTGTCCATCCGTGAGCTTTTCTTGTGAAATATGAGTTCATCTGTTTGCTGTAATGACTAATGTCTTTACTGATAATTAAAATACAATATACATAAAGTAAACGACGAAAGATGGTCCAAAGTAGTAACGAACTGGTACCCAATAAATAGGAAACGAAATCGAGGCAGGCCTAATAAGAGATGGAGCGATGTTATAGTACAAACAGCAGGAAAGATGTGGACAAGAATTGCAAGAGACAGGAACGAGTGGGAATCAATCGAGGAGGCTTTTACCGCTAAAGGCGGTCCTTATGTCGAAAATAATAACTACTAACTAATTATATTAACAAAATAGGTATTCCTATTTAAAACTAGCTGACCTGAGAAAAGTTTTTTTGCCATATAAATTATATATGTAAACCTTCCTTAAGTTTCAACGAATCTATTACAAAAGATTTCATTGAGATCCGTCGAATAGTTTAGGAGTTATTAGGGAACATATAAACATACATTCTCTTTATATATATAGATAGTGAAATACTTACACATATTAACAAATACAATTTATAAGTAAATATCTAAATGTATAGATGTAAGGAAATAAAGCTATAAATAAAAATAAAAAAATAAAAATACATTAAGTAAAATTGATAGTTTATCATTTATTTGTGTACTAAATGTTTGCGTAGGGATTGGCTTCATAAAGTTTTAATGTATCTCTTAATGGATAAATTACAAAAAATAAAGGAATACTTTTTTTATGACAGTAAAGGATGAGACGAGCAGGATATTTAGCTGATGTTAATTGAATACCCTGGCCATTACAATGCAATGCCGCTCAGGATTCTTGAAAAACCTCAAAAGTTCTGAGCGGCACTACAATTGCGCTCGTCACCTTATGACATAAGATGTGAGTCTCTTCGGCACACTTCAGACCGAAACTCAGTAATTTTTACACATTACTGCTTCACGGTAGAAATAGGCGCCGTTGTGTTACCCGTAATAATAATAGTGCTTGCAAAATAATAAGAACTTACCTGAAATGAGAGCAAAATCCGATTCTTATTGCCTTGTAAATGATATCTTTGAATAATGTTTTTTTATTGTAATTATTTTTGTTAAGCCAGATCAGTAATTTCAAATTTGGTTTGAAATGTATTCTGTATGATTCAAATTATGCCCATAATTTGACATATTTATTATGCAGACCTTAGTCCTGTATTTTAAAATCCAGATTTTCGGTATTTGAAGAATTCTGAAGGCCAAAAAAGTTGACCAAATAATTTCTTTTTATTCTACTTCTTACCATATAAGAATTGATTCTTATATAAGAGACAGTTGATTCTCACCAGTCTTTTTCATTTGAATAAAATCATTACTGCCGCTCCGGAAATATTATCGCGGTGAGAGAGAAGAAGCGGCAAAAGAAAGTCTCGCAGTATAATTTTTGCGCTTTAAAAAAAAATTTTATAAAATTGAATATATATGTATATATAGGCGGGGCATTATTGAAAATTTAATGAAAAAAGTAAATAAGTTTAATTTCTTAGCGGATATTGAAATAAATTTTAATATAATAAGTTGGGACTGTTGCATGTTAAACGGTTGTTACGTATTAAGTACATAATGTTACCTACGTTAAGTGTTTAAAGCGAACAATTTAATATACTCAACTAACTCGTATCGTAAGTAAGGATTGTTTCGTGTCGAAGACCGATATCTTTAATTAGTGGGCAAAACGACGCCATGCAAGCGTAGGCGTGAAGACCACAGGGGACCAGAATATACTGATCTCTAGAATGGTTTCGTACCGATAAACTGGCAGAGAAAGACCATAGATCAGGGGTCAAGTAAATTGGACACGGCGCCCGCGTAGGAGGCTTCGACGAGCGGTCACGGCCAAGCGACTAGAAATTACAATTGTCATATGAACGAGAACATATATGGTGATATGGACTTACTGGACTATCCTGTTTATAGCTCTTTGTGAGAAGAATTACCAAAGTTGAATGCTGTTGACCTAACGTACCTATTAACTAGCGGATTATTTGTCTAATAAATATCACAAGCGATTGTTCGCGACTTTGCCCGCATAGGTTTCATTTTTCTCCCTTTGATACCTACAGCAAATTAATTAAAATGGGAAGACTAATGTAACTACTCCAAATGTCACGAGGGGCTGCTGAAAACCAGTGTTGTGTTAGATCTTCTGCACTGACCAACAATATACTGAGTCAGCTCCTTATAGCAGGGAATCACGCTCAAAATGTTATTTTTATTAGTTGTTTTTTAATTTTTATAATATTGTAACGGTATTTAATTTAGTATTTTAAGATTTTTTATTAATATTGTAAATTGTTGTGTTTTTGTGTGAGTGTTTTTTTTTGCTAATAAAGTGTTTTATAGACTATATACGGGTCACCTTATGGTATGTGATCAACTCTCCCATACTACATATATTACTAGAGAGCCACCACCAACTTTTAAAACCACCACGAACTGATAATGTTTACCACAAATGGCCTAGATTGACCATAAAGTTTTTGAAATGAAAACTTTTGTAGCGAAGTTGAGCACTTTTCTTGATAGTTCTGAAGTGTTAAATTTTTTATGTAATATAAATTGTCATTTTTATGTACGATAGCGCAATCAATGAATATTGCAACTGACCACATAAATGCTTACTTTAATTTGCGTACTTTAATACTGATAAATAAAGCAATTCGTGTGAAATTATTCCATAACCATTCCAAAATATTCAAAAATGCCAACTTTAATGTTAAAATGCCAAGTTTTCTTCTGCCGGCACTCCCGGAGTGCAACCCATCATTTTTTATTTTTAGTATAGAATGGGACCAATACATACAGACCAGTCCATAAACGGCGGAGATATGACGTAAAAATATAACAGTCGAATTGAGAACCCATTCCTTTGAAGTCGATTGAAAATAAGAGTTCATATTGCATTTCACCAGTGGGAGGCTCCTTTGCACAGGATGCCGGCTAGATTATGGGTACCACGAAGGCGCCTATTTCTCCCGTGAAGCAGTAATGTGTAAGCATTATTGTGTTTCGGTCTGAAGGGCGCCGTAGCTAGTGAAATTACTGGGCAAATGAGACTTAACATCTTATGCCTCAAAAGAAGAGAGCAATTGTAGTGCCGCTCAGATTTTTTGGGTTTTTCACGAATCCTGAGCGGCACTACATTGTAATGGGCAGGTCGTATCAATTACCATCAGCTGAACGTCCTGCTCGTCTCGTCCCTCATTTTCATAAAAATCATAAAATAACGCATGCAGAGTAATGCCGATTATATGAAGTACTGGTGTAAATGGTGTGGTGTGACGTGTGATGTGCACTAGATTGAATCCAACATTCTCACGAGGCGGCTCCCACACTCATTACTGCTGATTGGTCACAACGGCGCTCTCTGCCGGCCGCGACGCGAACCACTCGTTCCGGATAATTTGTTTCAGGATGGACTCGGACTCAATTGGTGGTTCTCTAGTCTATTTTAAGACTAGGTAAATGCCATCTTATATATTTTTGAAGTTATACTTCTTTAGGCGCGTTATGAAAAAATGATGCGAGTGAAATTTTAAGACGCGCATCACTGTATCACAAAAGTAACAGGAAGTTGGTTAATAAAATTTGCTGACGTTTGCGCCATTAGTTGTTTTTTTTTTGGTTTCTTTGTCGATTATTAGGACAGGCAAAGGGTTTAAGCCCATACAGCCGTATCCATTATTTAATAATTAATTGTCACAGCCATCTTTGCAAGATTTTCACAAAATTCTTTTTCTAAAAACGTAGAATAGCACGAGGGATAACTCATTTTAATAAGTATAACTTCTTGCGTGCATGCATAAGTACACACACACTTTTTTATATCATTTTTTAAATGTAATTTTTAAAGGCACATGGAGCACTCGGGTGTAACATGAGGCTGAGCTGTCACTGTCTGTTATGTAACGCTGCTTCGGATTACGTCACTCCGAGTCGACTAAGGGCTGTCAGAGCAATATTTGTCAGATTATTTACACGATTATAATAACATTAATGTTATTACTTTATGAATATAGAATAAATATTTAATAAAATAAAAAAAACACACTTAGAAAATAATCTGATTTGCAAATAATGTTTTTAATTGTTTTTCTCACGTCGAGCCATAGCTATAATCAACAAAGAAAAATCAGTTTCTAAGTTGTGAGTTGATTTAATAAGTCGAGGATTATGACCCCAAGGAAATCCCTTGAGGTCGTAAGCCGCGCCTTACATTACCGTGCCAGCCACGCTGCTCTCTGTTTAATACAAATATTTCTTTGTTTTCATTTAATCATCAAATTGAATTCTTAGTATGATGTAAAGAAAAAATACGCATATTTGTAATAAACATTTAATTATTCATTCTAATTGCCGTTCTCAATATACTATCTACAGATAAAGATAAATTACTACCCTCTACTGTCAGTAATTAGCTGTCAATAATAATAAAAAGCTGTCCAAATATACCCGATTAGTCATTCTTATCGCCATATATTGGGACGCGTGAATTGCAATTTCCATACAAACTTTATATCGCTGGTAAGCTATACGTCGTCCCATTGACAGACAGCGTGTATGGATAAGGTGAGTTACCGTCGATAAGTTTATCGGGACAGAAAAGTCAACGATAGTTACGATTTTTATCTCTAGTAAGAGATAGACTGAATATTGGGAACGGCCGTAAATCTATAATTAAATAATTTCCCCAAAGTGAACTTAAATACTACAAAATATTCCATTATGGATTAAATTCAATTGTATTTTAAGAAGCGGGTTTTTAAATAGCTTTGATGACGTTTAAAATGTCTAAGAATGATACCATCGATTGATTTTACTCATACCTTTCAGCGCTCTATCGATCACTATTAGTACAGTATTTGGAACCATCGGACGCGGTCTGGTAGCGGATCATATTCGATTGTCCATCGCACAAAATTATTATGATCACCGTCAGTACCGTACCGAGTAGACCACAGACCAATTGGTGCGACCAATTGATGCGCTGAGGCCGCTAACTACACTAAAGGAATCAATGGACCGCTTCGAATATATCGATATTTCGAAAAACCCAGGCACGTTTATGAAGTTCATATAATTACTGTCTTATAAGCGGAAGAGAAGTTCCATGGGTAGAATACAAAGAACGGAGGTTTCGCAGCAGAATCCTTTCGAGGGAGCAATATCATCAATTGATGTGAGATCGCCAACCCGCCTGCGAAGCGTAGCGATTATAGCAGAACCCCAAAAAATTATAACAATGACATTCATGCTATAAGGCCCCGGATCCTAGTCCCCGGCGGCCCTGGTCATGGTGGTCACAGTAGCAGCCACATAAGCGACCAGAGGGTGCTTAAAATGCCCGGGTTGTTGGCAAGATAAGCCCCCCACAAGATGGACCGACTGGTCAATATTACTGGAATAGATAGGATGAGGGCAGCGCAAGACCGGTGGAGATCTATGGGGGAGGCCTTTGTCCAGCAGTGGACGTGTTTGGGCAGAGTATATATCATGAAGTGAAGATATAAACGCCACACATTTTCCACACCACAGGCGACTTATCATTTCTAGTATCAAGAACATCGAGTGTTTGAGATACTATAATAGAAGAGAAGTAGTTCCTTAAAGGCCGGTAACGCTCTTGTGATTCCTCTGGTGTTGCAAGAGAATGTGGGCGGCGGTGATCACTTAACACCAGGTGACCCGTACGCTCGTTTGTCCTCCTATTCCGAAAAAAAAAAAGCAAGTAACCAGCCGATGAGATTACCAATGTCATCTTAAGCGTCGCACTGCGCCCGTCCTGAGACTTTATGATAGATAGATATTTGTAAAACCGGTATTCTAATATAACACAACAACAGTTGAACTGTTTTAAAGTTAACTGAGAAACAATAGATGTTTAAGTCGGATGCAATGAGGATTATGATAAGTTGTTAAATCATCTGCTAATTCAAAAGGTTGTGTTTCGCACGAGCCACATTCAACGTAATGTAGTTTATCATTTAGCCGTTTTCTCACGGTATGGCCGTTTTATTTCATACATGACATCCCATCACAACTATGCTCGCATTTAAGCGGTAATCCGTTATCTAATGAAATGAAATGAAAATTTTTGGAAGAAACATTAACATAATAATATTCATAATGCAATATGGTTCGTCAATTGACATGCAAAATATGTTATGGAGTTGTCTAAGTACCAACACACTAGTGTTATACTGAAACATTTCTGTAGTCTTCATTTTATAATCGCCTATAAAATGCTCAGAGAATACCTTTATTTATTTACGGTGTGTGTGGATGATGCAGCTGCTGTACTCGATATCTTTTGTGTTAATTTACATTTACTGTTTTGGCTTACTCTTGTAAGGCATTGACTATTTGACGTTTGAGTATGTTTGTTGCATCACTTTACATATCATATTATATTGTAATTAAAATGATTTGTAAATCAAAGAAAATGTAAAAAAATAAAAGAGTGGCAATGAGTTTCTTGCTACTTCATTTCATTAGCTCAACCCTCTTCGAAGTAGAGGTAGATTCAATAAGAAAAAAAAAATTGAGATTCGTAAGTGTCAATTCCGTGACCTACATGAAAAAAGTGATTTTGATTTGATTTGACATGTCCGATTTCACAATTGTATCATTAATATTAACAAAATTAAAATTTATTATAACAAAAGTATATAATTAATATCGTATGTTGTTAGCAGTCTTATGAGTTTAATTATGTTTTTAAACATTTTATAGGATCATGGGCAACTATATGTCTACCGTTCTTTTAGTGAGGTTTTCACGACGATACGACATGGATAACTTTTGCTCCTATTCTATAAAAAAAAAACTATCGATTGTAAATCTTTGTCCAAATACAGAGTCTACAATCATGGTGAGAGAAAGCCAGCTCTTAAGCTAGCATTCTCTCACCGGTCTCTCCTCTCTTTCTCAATCTTCGGCACACATTTTCTGTCTTCCGTTGCAATGCTTTCTTTAGTCTGTATGTAACATAAAGTCTCTTTTATGAAAATAAGGGACGAGGCGAGCAGGACGTTCAGGTTGAAGGTAATTGATACGCCCTGAGCATTACAAAACAGTGCCTCAAAAGATTATTGAAAAACCTAAAAATTCTGAGCTGCACTACAACTGCGTTCGTCACCTTTTTTCTATTTTTGTGTGAAAATTTTAATGCGGTTCACAGAATTCCAAGTTTTGACAGTATAGTTCTTATAGTTTTGGAATAAAGTTGCTGTGACCTACGGATGGGCAGAACAGACACACATGACAAATCTAAAAGAGTTCTGCTTTTTGCCATTTGGCTACGGAACCCTAAACATACACCTAAATTTATATTATTGTGTATAAAGATTCCTTTGATATTCGTCACACCTAGAACTGCTTATTAAATTATTATTTTGAATGTCATCGCAGCGTATTAAGAGACTTCCCGGTCAGTGTATCAAGAAAATTGAATTATCTGGCGATAAGTTTATCGTGAGCTGTTTCACTGTCATTGATTATGACAAGTTTATGAGTGAATTTATCCAAAGGTGTGAGGGGTTTAGTGGGTAATAAACACTTGTTGCTTTTAATTATTAATGTTTGTGACTTATTTATTTGTGCAGCTTGTTTTCGAACTGCTAATTGTGTAATTAATTATATTAAAGCAATTTTTTAATAAGTTGCTTGCATATTACTGTCGACGAATACGTCTTCCTCGGACAAATAATCCAGTTAGGTAGGTCCAATTTCGCGAAAGAGGTCACTCGTCGAATCCAACTCGGATGGGCAGAGTTCTCGTCCCAAATACCACAGTGTCTGAAGACGAAGGTTTTCAGCCAGTGTGTATTGCCAGTGATGATTTACGGTACGCAGGCGTGGTCGCTAACTATAGGTCTGATGAAAAAGCTCATGATCGCACAGAGGGAATGGAGAGGGCTATGCTCGGTGTTTCCCTGTGAGATCGAATCAGAAATGAGGAGATCCGTAGGAGAACCAAAGTCACTGCCATAGCCCAAATGATTATGAAACGACCGACGAAATGAACGGCGACCGCGTACCAGAAGACGCAGTGTTGGTAGGCGTCCCACAATATGATCCGACAATCTGGTCAAGATCGCCGGAATACGTTGGACGAGACGAGCAGGACGTTCAGCTGATGGTAATTGGTACGCCCTTCCCTCTACAATACAGCGCCGCTCAGGATTCTTGAACAACCCCAAAAATTCAGCGCACAGTAATTACTGCTTCACGGCACAAATAGGCACCGTTGTGGTACCCAAAATCTAGCCGACATCCTGTGCAAAGGAGCCACCCACTGGTAATTTCACATTTCAACTAATGCTTTAAATCGGTTTGCAATCTGATTCCTCTTTACACAAGAACAAACGTATAAAACCACGTGCGTGACGTAGAAGTTTACACGTGCAACGTTGCTGATAACAATTGTACTTATCAAATAATCGATGTTCTATTAGCTTACCAATACTTTTTTACGACTTTCGTTTTAATTACTGCTTCAATTAGAAACGTGTATATATCGTAAAACAACGCTACCTACGTATCTAAATACTTTATTTACATAATTGAAAAAAAAAACTCGTTAAAACGCGATTTAAATAATTGAATAATTACTTTTTTGTGTGACTGACATAATGTCCTATACATTCCAATACGGCGCTCAATAATGATTGATTACATTTACAAGTAGTTTCCGATTAACATTTAAATTTTCGAGTATTTTTAATGAAATGCTTAATGAAAAACTCTCTCGAGGTAAAATAAAAAAAGAGGTAAAATTTTTCAAGGAGCTTTCTTCCACGTACTACAAAGCTGTGGAATGAGCTTCCTTGTGCGGTGTTTTTTTATATATGAGAGGGGGCAAACGGGCAAGAAGCTCACGGGATGGGGAGAGGTGAGGCAACCGCCCATGGACATCCGCAACAACAGGTGTGTCAAGAAATGCGTTGCCGGCCTTTAAGGTGGGAGTATGCTTTTTTCTTGAAGGTCCCTAAGTCGTATCTGTTCGGGAAGACCGCTGCCGGTAGTTGATTCCACAAAGTGGCTGTGCGGGGTAAAAAATTTCGAACAAAACGCGCGTTTGTGGAATGCCAGACGTCTACGTGATGCGGATGGTACTTTGCACGTAATGTCCGATGGTGGAATTCGGCCGCTGGAATCAACCCGAACAGCTCCTCTGAGCACTCCCCGTGATAAATGCGGTAGAAGTTGCAGAGAGAACCCACATCTCTACGCAATGCTAGAGAATTAAGCCGATCGGAGATGACTTGATCGTCGATGATTCGAGCCGCTCTTCGTTGTATGCGGTCTAATGGAAGAAGCTGGTACTGGGGAACACCCGCCCAGAGGTGAGAACAGTACTCCATGTGAGGCCGAATTAGCGCCTTATAAAGTTGCAGGCGGTGGCTTTTAGTGAAGTACTGTCTCGCCTTACTGAGTACACCAAGCTTTTTAGAGGCCAGTTTGGCCTTCTCTTGCAAGTGACCACGGAACTGAACGTCGCTCGATATTTCGACGCCAAGTATGCCAATACAGGCTGTGGCAGTTAGAGGAGTGATCTCGAATCGAGGGGATACGACAAAGGGAGACTTTTTAGTGGTGAACGCACAAACTTGTGTCTTCTTGGGGTTGAATTGGAATTTGCAAAGCATAGTCTCGATTTCAGACACAAGTTTGACGCTATCCCGGGACATGTTGGCACGGCCGGTGTAGGAAGCATACCCTGTGCTGTCGTCTGCATAGCAATGAATATTGCTGACTTGCAGCATATTATTGATATGCAGAAGAAATAGCGTAGGGGATAGCACGCAGCCTTGCGGGACACCAGCGTTTATGGGTTTTAAGTCGGAGCATGCACCGTTGATAACAACCTTGAGCCTCCGATCAGCCAAAAAGCTAGTGACCCATTTGCACAACTTCTCGGGAAGCCCATAGGATGGCAGTTTCGCTATAAGCGCTTTATGCCACACCCGATCGAAGGCCTTCGCTATGTTCAAACTCATCGCCAACGCCTCTCCCTTCGACTCAACCGCTTGCGCCCATTTATGGGTGAGGTATGCAAGAAGATCACTAGCTCAGCGACCCTGACGGAAACCGTACTGGCAGTCGCTGATCAGCTGGTGCCCGTATACGTATCCCAAGAGCTGGCGGTTGATGATCGACTCCATTACTTTGGAGAAAATGGAGGTAATGGCAATGGGGCGGTAGTTGGACGGATCTGAGCGTACATCTTTCTTAGGGATCGGGAGCACTAAAGCCGCCTTCCATAATTTCGGGACTACGCCTGATTAGTAGGAGAGCCGGAAAAGACGGGTAAGGACCAGCGCCAGTTCCGGAGCACATGTCCGCAGCACTATCGGGGGAATGCCATCGGGCCCGCTTTGTGAATGTCAAAGGTGAGAAGCGCCTTAAGCACGGTACTATGCCGGATTTTTACCTCCGGCATATATGAATCGCACCGCGCAATATGCGGTGGTGGGTGCACCTTGGTCATCCAGAGTCGAGTTGGACGCGAAGAGGGAGTCCAGGAGATCAGCTTTCTCTTTCGCGTCATGAGTCATCATCCCTGTGCAGTGGCGGAATGGCTGGCTGGCAGAAGTTTCCTTGGACAGCCTTGGCGAGCGACCAGAACGCACGAGTTCCCGAGGGAAGGCGTGCAAGTCTCTCGCCAATTCTGCCAATGTGCTTCGACTTCGCGTCAGCAATAACTCTTTTGAAGGACCTGGAGGCATGATTGAAGTGTTTTTTAAGTTCGCTGGAATTCACATCCTTAGATACCACCGCATTGACCAAAGCCTGATAGCACTCCTGCTTTCGGCGAGAGGCCATTTTGCAGGACCGGTCAAACCATGGTTGGGACCTGCCACCGATAGGCACAGAGGAGGATGGAATGAAGAGTTCCATACCTTGCAGTACCACACCAGCAACAGCGTCAGGAGCCATATCTGGATCTCCCAGCGAAAAACAGCCTCCACGGGTAGGATGCAAAAAAGCACCGCATCTCGTCCCACTCTGCTGACCTATAATGCCACACGCGGCGACAGGCTAAGAAGCGGGGCCGTGTTAGGCGCGTGATCGGCACGGTGCTCCGGATCAGGCAGTGCTCCGACGATCCCAGAGGAGGGTCAAAGGAAACTAGGTAGCCGTCCGGATGTGAAGTCAACAGAAGGTCCAACAGTGAAGGTGCATGATCTTGCACATCTAGGATTCGCGTTGGCGCAATAACCAGTTGCGTCAGACCATATGCTAAGGCGAAGTCGTGAACAGATCTCCCTGCATGATCGGTGGTACGTGAGCCTAGCCATTCGGCGTGGTGGGCGTTAAAATCGCCAAGAAACACGATCTCTGCAGTGGGGATCTGCTCCAACACGGAATCTGTAGCCATTTGGATGTGTTGGAGGAGCCGGTCAGTCTCTGCGTTACCGCTGTGGGACCTATACAGGCATGCGTAGATTCGCGGATGGTCATCGCAGTCTACACGCAGCCAGATGATGGATAGGTCCTGTCCTTCAAGAAAACTCAGGCGTCAAGAACAGACATCCTCCCTGACGTAAACGCACACGCCAGCCCGTGGTATAAAGGAGTGTTCCAAATTATACCCCGGGTAGAAAAGGTAAGATCAATCAGCCAGGCAGGATATCTGTGTCTCGGTTAAAAAGAGCAGGGCCGGCTTCGCCGTCTCCAGGTGAAAGTGGACGGCATTTAAATTTGATCGAAGCCCCCTGTTGTTGCAAAAGTCCACAGTGAGTGTGTAGGAGGGTGGTTTGAGCCTCCTGCTCTGTTTGCCCCGAGTCAGCGCAGATTTGCCCCCTCCAGAATACGCGGGGCAGCCTGGGCAACCACTGTTAGGTACAGGCCCTAATTGTGGACGCCCAGGGACGGATTCTCCAGGGCTGCATAGCCTGGTACCGTCCTGGAGTAGTTTCTTTTTAGTCTGTGCTGCCATTTGTATTTGGGAGGGGGGTGTAGGCCTCCGGATACCCCACTCACCGGACGAAACACAGCGGCATAGCCGCTATTTCACGCCGGTTTCGAGTGGGGGAGTGGTATTTCTCCGGGCGTGCTAGCCCAATTCGGTTGTGTCCGTGAGGACCCAACATGGCACTCCACTCCTGTTTCCGGGACGATACGGGTATCGTACGAGTATGGGTACCTTCAAAAAAAGCGCATACACCTTCCTTAAAGGCCGGCAACGCTCTTGTGATTCCTCTGGTGTTGCAAGAGAATGTGGGCGGCGGTGATCACTTAACACCAGGTGACCAGGTTGTTTGTCCTCCTATTCCAAAAAAAATACAAGTCAGAAGAATTCACATAACTGTTTTGTTGGAAAGGCATTTCCGTAAGGCAAAGAATACTTTCTTAATCCAGAATATATGGAGAACTACACAGAAATCAGTAGAGGAGAATAGATAGATACTCTCGCTTAATGAGACAGCAATGACAGTTTGTATGATCACAGAACAAATAGATGTAGAGAAGAAGTTTCACTTAGTTGAAAGAATTCTTTAAAAACTTTCTCACCTTTCAAAGAATTTGTTATTTTTTAAAGTGATCACCCATACTGCTGGTACTTATTACACAAATTAAATTTGAAAATAAAAAGCGGGACTCCAACCCGCGACCTCTCGCGTTCCGTGCGAAAGCTCTTCCACTGAGCCAAACCGTTCGAGTGACGTATCGTTAATAAATCTTGTATGTCTTGTTCAACTCTCAGGTTGTGGTTTCACCTAGGGTAAATATAATGTACTTAGCGGGGATCAAACTTACAACCCATTACAGGTAGACCTTAAGTATACCTCACATGATGCATGTTACAATCATTATCTTAAGAACTCCTTAAGCTGAAACCCTTAACCTACGTTTCCGTTTACTGCGCTGAACGAGGAAGAGTAAATAAAATGGATCTATTATTTTGTAACAAACACATCCCTCGCTACAAATCCTGCCACATCTGAAGCATCTGTAGCCACTGGTACTACAATCATCAGATGATAAGTTGACACCACCACTGAAAAGATGACATAGCTCACAACACGTCAGCATATTTCTGCCGTGAAGCAGTAATGTCTGAAGGGCGCCGTAGCTAGTGAATTTACTGGACAAATGAGACTTAACATTGTGACGAGCGCAGCTGTAAACTTCTGTAAGATTCGTGAAAAACCCAAAAATTGTGAGCGGCACTGCATTGTAATGGGCAGGGCGTATCAATTACCATCTTAACTTATCATATATTACCATCAAAACTTGTAATCCATAAAAATAGCATAAATAAGTCTACATCATGTCTATAAATACTTTCAGTATTTGGATACAATAATATTTGGGTGCCACGTACGAAACCGGAGTATAGTAAGCACTGAAGTAGGAAAATGGGTCAGGGGAGAAGTGTAGGGCAGGTAATCGTTATGAGCTGGTTTGAATCAAGGTCGGTTCGCAAGGCTGTATGACAATAACTGCATACGACGTATTCTGTTTAAGAATTTTGCTTAGAAATGTTTTAATATGATTGTCAATCTTATAAAAAATATCTAAATTAATGAATAAGGTTCTAAAGAATTAGTAATAGCAAAAAAGTGTGTGTTTACTTATGTATGCACGCAAGAAGTCTTCTTTGGTCTAAAGAAGCAAAAATCATTAAAATGATTTATTCCTCGTGCTATTCTACGTTTTTAGAATGAACCATTTTGTAAAAATCTTGCAAAGATGGCTTTGACAATTAATTATTAAATAATGAATACGGCTGTATAGACTTGAATCCTTTGCCTGTCCTACTAATAGACGAAGAAACCAAAAAAAAATAACGAATCACGCAAACTGTTACAGTGATGCGCATGGTTAAATTTCACTCTTATAATTTTTTCATAACGCGCCTAAAGAAGTATAACTCCAAAAATTTAAAAAAATAAACATTTTCACTGTTGCTTCTCAATTTATTCTCGATAATTGTTCATAAGCGCATTAACGGAAGCGGCTAGAAACTGTGATAATCATAATGTCAAAACAAGGAACAAACATAAACTTGTTATGCCTACTACTCGGTTATTGGGCGATGTATATGCGTTTTCAACATGATCCCAGAAAATTTACAAAACAAATGTGTTACGAAATTTAAAAGAATTGTTAAAAAAAGTTTGTGTGGGAAAGGTTATCATAACATAATGATTTTCTTAATTCATATTTAATCCATATTTTATAAAAAAAAATCCTCTGAGTTTCTTGCGCCTTTCTCAGACCTGAGGAAATTAGCAAGCAATTATTTAACAACACTAAATCTTTCATCCAATGCGACAGAGTAAGGAACAAATAAAATTATAATTATTTGGTAAAAGAAAAACTTAATAAACTAGATAATGTTATTTTAATTGAATGCAAGCGGTACAATATTTCGATTTCCGATGAGTGAATTCACTCAACGAACTCGAGAACAGGTCTAAGTGTTCGGACATCACAGAAGGTTGGTGCGTGCACAAGGCACCACCAGCAGCAGTGTTTACCGCCTCCGTTCTACGTTCTCCTCAGGGACACATAGCTGTACTGACTCCAGAAGCCTAGGATTGTGTATCTTACCTGTTACAGGAACAACATATAAAAACCAACATGACAAATTCCAAACTTGTACAATAGTATTTTTAAATTAAGTAGTGTTTTATCTTGTACACTAGTACGGAACACTTCGTGTACAAGATCGACTCGAACTTGACCACTTTTCTAAATTCGAACATCATCTAATCACACGAGAGGTCGAAACATGAGTTTATGTAGTAGTAATAATAAGGTGAGACAGCAATACATCGAGATTGACCCAAATAGTTGGAACAGGTAGATAATACGTACTGACCCAGATGATCGGCATCGTGAATCGCTCAATTCAATTCCGCAAACTCTGTACACTAAATACGTTAACTGACGTTAAAATCGCCCTTCCGCAAACAATGCTCGATACCCCTAAAGTACAAAAATCTCTGACAGCTTGACCCGGGTGTGGTGAAGCCGATTTCATAAAGGGCGTTCCCCTCTGTCACAAGCGATGTTCGAAGTCATGAACGCTGGGCGGTTTCTCGCGTGGGTCAAGTACCGACCTCTTTAATATTTAAATTTAAATTATTCGAAAAATAAATCGATTATATGTTTTAAAAATATATACATTATGAAATGATTATAGATTTTTTTATTTTGTTAAACATCTACAATTACTCAACGTCAAAAGCAATATTTATGACTGTTGTAATTAAAATACGGAATGTAGTGTAATCTGTATCTAAAATGTCCTTTAAATTACGGATTTTAAATGCAATTGTTTCAAAATTAGAGAAAAATAGTTGTAATGCAATTTAAAATAAATAAGATGGCCCCTATAACAGTGATATCCAAATCTTCAGTATTATATATTGCCGTAGATTACTAAACATTTTTTCGATCACAATTTAAATGTAAAACAGAGATTTTAAATAGAATTTCCGCAATACCTTTGACGAGTTGTATTGATTTTCAAAGCATATTATAGTATATATTTTAAATCTATATCGAGTTGAGATTAGATGCAATCGCTTACTCTTGTGAATTACACTAAGCAACCCTCACGACGTAACAATTACATAAAAATGGCGTTCACATCGGCCCGTCGCCGGCCGCGTTTCCTCTTCGATCGTGTAAACTTTCACGAAATCAAACAAAGAAATAGCGAACCGTCTCATTTGCATCATTCCCACGCGGACAAAAGAATTGCCCAATCCTTTGAGCAACTGATGTGTTGCTTCAAAAATCTATAGTTACGCTCTGTCTATGTCTCGCATCGTCTAGGTGATTTCATTGTGTGACCTCTTACTGTACATAAGTACTTAATCCTATTTTAACGAAATAATAAGCATTTTTCTTATAACGGTAAGGGGCGAGACGAGCAGGACGTTCAGCTGATGGTAATTGATACGCCATGCCCATTGCAATGCAGTGCCGCTCAGGATTCTTGAAAAACCCAAAAAGTCTGAGCGACACTATAATTGCGCTCGTCACCTTGAGACATGAGATGTTAAGGCGCCCTTCAGACCGAAACACAGTAATGCTTACACATTACTGCTTCACGGCATAAATAGGCGCCGTTGTGCAGGCATCATGTGCAAAGGAGCCTCGTACTGGTAAACTAGTTAGTTAGAAAGTAAAGTTTATGGCTATATTTTTTTATTTATCATGAAATCGAAGTCGTTATGTAATGGGTACCTTCAAAATGAGCTAGCAGTCCCTGTGATTACTTAATCTCGAGAAAATCTTAAATAACTTTGCGGAGCTCTAAGAAAAGTTTCTTGAAAATAACAGTAACGTAAAAAAACTGTATGTATCACGATGCTCAGTTTATGGTAACCACCAGGTATAATTATTTTAACTGTGAAAAGTATTAAGAAACCGTCGCCAATAAGTGTATTCTATGCTAAGGTGTTTCGTTGCCCCGTCGTAGTTAGACATTGATTTGTTATATTGAAATTATCTAGCTTAAACTAATCATATCTTGTACTATGGGTGTTAATCAATGTATACAGACAAAAGTTATTTAAAAAAATATATTAGCAAGCTACATACCTGAATAATATAATCAGAAACAATCGTATCATATCATTATACGAGTGATTGTGAGCATCTACCGATGAAAGCGATGTGGTCATCCTGACAATAGTTTATTTACGGTGTGTGTGGATGATGCAGCTACTGTATCTACTGTACTCAATAACTTTTGTATTAATTTACATTTACATTTTTGACTTACTCGTGTAAGACATTGACTATTTGACGTTTGAGTGTTTTTGTTGCATCATTTTACATATTATATTGTGATTGAAATGATTTGTAAATCGATGTAAATGTAAATCTTGATATAAAAGAGTGGCAATGAGTTTCTTGCTACTTCTTCTCATTAGCTCAACCCTTTACGAAGTAGCGGTAGATTCAATAAGATTTTTTTTTGACATTCATTAGTGTCATTTCCGTGACCTACGTAAATAAACTGATTTTGATTTGATTTGTTTGGACGTTCACCGCTCAAAAGTATTCATTTGTCATATTTCCTTGATTCGAGATACTCTTCGTCGATATATCAACTGACGTTCAGTTCCGTGGTCACTTGGAAGAGAAGGCCAAATTGGCTTCTTAAAAGCTTGGCGTATATTAAGGCGATACTTCAGACCACAATCGACGCGAATACGATCTCACAGAGTTCTCACCTCTGGGTGAGCGCTCGCCAGTACATCTTCCATTTGACCGCATACAACGTAGAGCGGCTCGAATCATCGACGATCAAGTCTTCTCCGATCGAATTGATTCTTTAGCGTTGCATAAAGATGTGGGGTATCTTTATCTTAGTAGTGCTCAGAGGAGATGTTCATGTTGAATCCATCTCTTGACTCCTGGTGTTGCAGATGTCCATGGGTGGTTTGTTCACCGGCTCCATCACTTGAGCCTCTTTCCCGTTTGCCCGCTCTAATATAAAAAAAAGTTACTAGGGAAGCAGCAGTTAAAAAAATGTGTGTGTATACTTATGTATGCACACAAGAAGTAATACTTCTTTTGCGTAACAAATCAAAAATCTTTAAAATTATTTATTCCTCGTGCTATTCTACGTTATATTGTAAAAATCTTGCAACGATGGCTTTGACAATTAAATATTAAATAACGAATACGGCTGTACGGGCTTGAACCCTTTGCCTGTCCTAATTATGGACGAAGAAACCACAAAAAAATAGCGAATTTCGCAAACGTTAGAAAATTATAGGAACCAACTTCACCCTGTTACTTTTGTGTTACAGTGATACGCGCGCATGTTAAAATTTCACTCTCATCATTTTTTCATAACGTGCCTAAAGAAGTATAACTTCAATAATTTTATAAAGACGTAAACTTCTTAATATTTCAGTTGAATAAAATCACACCTTTATATAAATTTAAGGCAACATATATTCATTTGTGCCGCTTAAGTGTTTGTATTTTAATTAAGGTTAAGAACCGTAAAATTGCAATCAATATCAATTAAACGGTAATTCCACACGCCGAATTCGAACAAATAGTCATAACTTGGAAATAAAACCTTTAAGCTTATCAGAAGTACTTATACGGCAGGATGTTCGGTGCGATAACCGAGTATATAGCCTGATAACTGTGAATATTAGACAGACGGAGCCCGCAAAACTCGAGTGACAACTGATAAATATGTCGTAATGAGAGGCAATACATTACTTTCTATTCGCGCGTGCCACGACAACCCAGCTCCCACTGTTGTTCGCCTAATGCCAATTTCACACGAAACCAAATCGTAATCAATGTCAAATTCAAACAAACTTTATTCATACAGGATTATAAATTTAAATTTAAATATTTTTATTCAAAATAGGATGTGACATCACTTATTGAAAGTCAAAAACTACCACCCATTCCAAAAAGAATGCCTCAGACCAGAGAAGATTCGGCGCAAGAAACTCAGTGGGCTTTTTTTTTTAAATTAGTTTTGAATCGCTAATTACATTTTGTATGTATACATACCACAATTCGTATTTGCTGAATTTATTACTTTAATTAAAACTGTTAATACCCATTACATTAATTACAGACAATTCTAAACAATTTATTATTTTTTTAAAGTGATAACCCTCATTTCTGGGATTAATTACACAAATTAAATAATTGATCCGATATATCAGGATCTACTTTGCAGGCAACTGTAAAATAGATCCTGTAGATGAAACAACAACCTGAGAGTTAAACATAGACATATCAAGACTTATGAAATTTAGGTCACTCAAACGGTTGACTCAGTGGAAGAGCGCTCGCACCGAATGCGAGAGGTCGTGGGATCAAGTCCCGCATCGTTCATAAATTTTGTCTTCAAATTTAATTTGTGTCCAGACAATCATTATTAATTCAGACATTCATCTCACTCACAGTACTTCAGGCATTCTGACATTATTCTCGTCTATTCATCTGCGACCAAGTCACACTCAGGGCGTCGTTCAGAAAGGCTTTAAGGCTATTGCGAAGAATCGGAAATAACGTCACAGTTACTTTAAAAAATAAAAATTGCGTGCGTATAAAGTACACATACGTGTAAGAAATGAAACCTGTGTATGAACCTCTAAACTGCATATGAAGTCCTGGTACATGTTGCTAGGATGACACATAATTACAACTGCTATGAAAAACATTACTATCACCGCTACCATATTTATGTTCTCCTGGTGTCTAGGTAGTAATGTAACACCTTCAAATATGCATAATATATGTAAAGATAAGATAATTAAAAGTATGAAAAAAAAATCCCTAAAAAATGTTTGGGCCATGACTATTGATTCAGATAAACTACAGATATGATTAAAACAAGAAGCTGTGAGAGAGCGAGGAAAATTGATTGATACGGAGGGGCGTGGTCTTTTTTCCACGATAACGCTAGACCTCAACATCATTAGCCACTCAGCAAAAATCAAGACAGTTGGGATGGGCTAATTTTGCCATATTCAAATTTGATATTGGACCAATATATGTCAAACTACCCACATATTTGGTATTTGATTGTGGTGGGACGGGATAAAGTTCTGAACTTTATTCAAATTTGATTATTTATAGACAAAACAGGATTTACTACTTCACTTATTGAAAGTTATAAACTACCACACATTCAGACAAGTATGCCTCAGACCTGAGAAGAAAGTTCCTCCGTTGATTGAGTTTTTGGATGCCAAATTTAATTTGAAAATCTGCAGCAGTCTAACTGTATCAACTACAAGATGAACAGTTATTGACGTAGTATTTCAAAGATATATTGAGCATATCAAGACCAAATTATTTATTTCATGCTTTAGTTACCATAAGCCTCTTGTATCTTTTATCGAAAATTTAAGCTCTGAGTCTCAATAAATCTATACATTAGTATACGAATCAAATGTAAAATTATTATCAAAATTTGTATCACTATAATCATTATTAAAACCTACAATTATCTTGAAGTCTCATTATCTTGAAGCCAAAATTTTTAAAGGTTTCACTTTTACCAGTCTACCAGTTACTACCATTTTACCAGTGGGAGGCTCCTTTGCACAGGGCTAGATTATGGGTACCACAACGGCACCTATTTCTGCCGTGAAGCAGTAATGTGTAGGCATTACTGTGTTGCGGTCTAAAGGGCGCCCTACCTAGTTAAATTACTGGGCAAATGAGACTTAACATTTGAGACGTGTGCAGTTGTAGTGCCGCTCAGAATTTTTGGGGTTTTTCAAGAATCTTGAGCGGCACTGCATTGTAATGGGCAGGGCATATCAATTACCATCAGCTGAACGTCCTGCTGCCTCGTCTCTTATTTTCATTAAAAAAAACGTGTGAGTTGCACACCTGTTTTTTTATGTAAAATTGACGACGTTCAACTTATTGTATTAAGAAGTATTATATATTATAGCTGACGCTTCAAGAGGTTCTAAACAACATATTATAGTTTATCTTTACAGTGTAAACAATCATTAAAATGATCTTGCTGCAGGTTCCTCTGATGCCATTGTCGGCAATCCAGTTTCGTTGTAAGCGCCTTGTATGAAATAGGCATTAGATTAAGTACTTGTTAAACTACCCACGACGAAAGCCTTTGACCTCGACCGCAGGGCTCATAAATACCATTTGTAGTTCTTTTTCACGCTACAACGGTATTCACAAATTGGAATTCAGATCGCTTTGATTAGCTTTTTATTTATTACGTGTCAAGATACCTTACATACCAAAAATAAAAGTATTGTAATTGGCTAAGGTTCACATTGACATGAAAAGCAAAGTGAGTTTTATCAAAATGAGCCCGCGAATTTACCAGCCTAGAATTCATATTTTTTTTTTATGAAAATAAGGGACGAGACGAGCAGGACGTTCAGCTGATGGTAATTGATAAGCCCTGCCCATTACAATTATTAAAAAACCCAAAAATTCTGAGCGGCACTACAACTGCGCTCATCACCTTGAGACGTAAGATGTCAAATCTCATTTGCTCAGTAATTTCACTAGCTACGGTGCCCTTCAGACCGAAACACAGTAATGCTTACACTTTACTGCTTCACGGCAGAAATAGGCGCCGTTATCGTACCCATACTCTAGCCGGCATCTTGTGCAAAGGAGCCTCCCACTGGTAAAATGTAAATTCATATACGAGAAATCAGATCATTATATCAGATTTACAGTACAGGGCTTTGATTTTAGCTAGAATAGAAAGAGACAGCCAAATAAATTTAAAAATCGTTTTTTGGTAGGTGTAGCTAACATGTAAATTAATTCATATAAATTTAGTAAAAAGATGTCATTGGATCACACATACAGACGCTTCTTCGCTTCAGACGTTTAAATAAATAAATATTATGACTGTTCATTTATGAAAATTTATATACGTTCACAAAAATCGTCACCTTTTTGCTCTTAATAGTGATTTTCATTATTATAACACTAGAAATAAAGGATTGCTTGTAACTAGTTCTAATAGGCTTCATAAGATACATAATAGCTTTAAGGGTAAATGTATACGCTTTTATAATAAAGTCCCAGCCACTGTTCATGCATTATCTATAAATAAATTTAAATTTTTTATTACAAAGTGGCCCTGTCGTAAATCCTTCAAACATATCAATTACATATTGATATGTTTGAAGGATTACAAATAATAGTATTTTATTAATATTAAAGGTAAAGGTGTATTAAATTAAATTTTTAGTTATTTGATACTTTTCAGTTTTTGAAGTCGGTTTTTTTAAACGTAGTTTTTTTTTTTTTTACTTTTTAATATCAGTTAATAATTATAATATCTATAATTATTAACTGATATTAAAAACTCACAAAAAAGCCGTACACAAAAAACAATTATATCATCGAGGTAAACAAAAATTTTCATAAAACAAAAACTACTGGGCCAAATTATGTAAAATGTTTATGGGACCAAATGGCATTTATTCTGCATCGAAAAAAACGTAAAGGGGATCATAAATCTCAGAGTAATCGGTGTACATACATAAAAAAAATACCAATCGAATTGATAACCTCCTCCTTTTTAAAGTCGCTTAAAATATATTTAAAAACTCTTTTATGTTGGATTTTAAAAAGGTATTAATAATTGTAGATAACTCATTAAACCTACCTACGATTAAAATATGTTGTTGTTTGTTATTAAATCTTAATACCTCGTTGCCTCAAAAATTGGAGCAAACGTTGAAAAGGTAAACATTTAAATCGCCTAAATTTACTGGTATCTAATTTGTAAGTAGAAATGCAAGCGCAATTAGAATGATCGGCAGTAAATCGGTAGAGAGGATAATGTTCGGTGAGGTGGCTCGGTGCTCGGTCGGCGACGCGAGGTCGACAGATCCCGTTGAAGCGGCCTGGTGCCGCGCAGGGCTTCCACCCTTCGATTTAACACTGGCTTAAGGAAAATTGTACTTTTTGGCGGGAAATATATTGTATTGAAATTTTCGCATTAAAACCAATCAAGGTTAAAACGAAGTAAATTTTAAATTGCACTTAAACAGCTTGGTACCCAATAATGATTGAATTGAAAACTATAAATACTATAAAAATATTATCTTGTGTAATGTATCAGTGAACTCCTTAACTAATGAACGGATTTTATTGATGATTACTTCATGGAGTACAGTTTAATCGAACTTGAGAGATAGGATAGTTTTAATTTCGATTTGCGACCCATTATTTGTTTTGTATGATGCCGGCTAGATTATGGGTGCCACAACGGCGCCTATTTCTGCCGTGAAGCAGTAATGTGTAAGGATTACAGTGTTTCGGGCTGAAGGGCGCCGTAGCTAGTGAAATTACTGGTCAAATGAGACTTGTCATCTTATGTCTCAAGGTGACGAGCGCAGTTGTAGTGCCACTCAAAATTTTTGGGTTTTTCAATAATCTTGGGCGTCACTGTATTGTATCAGTTTAACGTCCTGCTCGTCTCGTCCCTTATTTTCATAAAAAAAAACTCTTGCTCGACTTTAGTATACTTTACCTGTACGAGTCATTAATAGCGAAGCGGTACAGCTCAGCCACCTAAAACAAAGCGCATGTTAAGATATTTTCTATTTCGAATTAAAATATTTGATTATTTTGATCGCGTGACAGCCCTTGTAACGGGCAGCTAATGGGAACGAAGCGGTTCAGCTATGCAGATACCGATTGTGCACAAGCCAAGCACCCGGACTTATTCTGCGTAACTGATACTCAGCTGGAACAATTTAGTAGACTATTTGTAACTGCATTTCGTGAATTAGATCGCTATTTTTACGCTTAACCGCATGCCTTAAGCGCGGTGTTCTTAGGTGTGTTCTACTAGGGCTCATAATCAAAATTCCAACGTAAATTACTATGTTATATATAAAATTCTCGTGTTTCGGTGTTTGTTACCAAACTCCTCCGAAACGGCTAAACCAATTTGTTTGAAAATTTGTGTGTATATCGGGTTGGTCTGATAATCGGCCAACATCTATTTTTCATACCCCTACATAATTACCCCTTATAAGATCACCCACCCCCAAATAATTATTTTTGTCAATTTTTATTTTATTTTATTATGATTCAGCATTGAAAACACATACAACTACAAATTTTCGCCCTTCTTTGATGTACAACTATTTTTCTATAGAAATTTTTATATTATTCTGTTCTGCAAGATGGCAATCGAATGCAATAATAATTGAGTACGATATATTTGGCAGGTCTTAGAATCGGTTGAATTTTTTATACCCCAAAAATTTTAATTATTGAATTTTTTTATTAATTTATATGGCAATACAACGGTTGCCGGGTCAGCTACTTATATTATACATATGAATGAAATAAAAGGTACATAGAAAGATAAATAAATGTTAAACTTATTAAAAAAATAATAAATCGATTAATTAATTGGCTTATTGTTTGGATTTATACAGTCCACATAATGGGGTAAGCACTTTTAAATCAATTTTTTTATTCTTTTAACTTGATTTTTCAATTCTTATATTATTGTGAGGAATATAGGCCATATTGAAAAGTAAGATATCCAATAATAATAAATAAAAAATGAGCACATTAACATTAATTTACCGGGGACTGCTAAAATAATCAGCAAAATTATTATGTACCAACTGAAAATCCAGACTATCATTACCAACCAGTGGGAGGCTTCTTTCCACAGGTACCACAACGACGCGAACCTTGTTTTGCCGTGAAGCAGTAATGTGTAAACATTATTGTGTTTCGGTCTGAAGGGCGCTGTAGCTACTGTAATTACTGGGCAAATGAGACTTGACATCTTATGTCTCAAGGTGACGAGTGCAGTTGTAGTGCCGCTCAAAATTTTGGGTTTTTCAATAATATTGGGCGGCACTGTATTGCACCAGCTGAACATCCTGCTCGTCTCGTTCCTTATTGTCATAAAAAAGTCCTATTAAAATTTTGATCACAATGCCCGGAAACAACCATATAATCTGAGAAAATAGTTGTAGCGGGAAACATTGAGGGCAAAGTACGGATCAAATAGAGACCATGAAGGGACTCAATATCCCGAATGCCCTACAACAGCTCGAGGATAGAGTGACGTGGAGGAAAATTGTTGGTAAAACAGCAAAGGCCTTTCCGGTGAAATACATTCTTCATTTATGAAGACCACAAAATAAAATCCTTTTAACAGTATTGAATAAACATACAAATTTAATTTGTTTAAAATGCATGGACGATGCGGGACTCAAACCTGCGACCTCTGGCGTTCCGTGCGAGCGCTCTTCCACTAACCCAACCGTTCGAGTGACATATCGTTGATAAATCTTGTATGTCTGTGCGGTTCAAATCTGAGATTATGGCGGCATCTACAGGATCTACTTTACAGTTGATAACCTGCTCTACACAATAATTGCATATTAGGAAATTTACTTCTATACACAAGTTTTGGAGTAATTATTGTCTTGCTATGCCTAAGAAGTAGTATCATTTACCAGTGGGAGACTCCTTTGAACAGGATGCCGGCTAGATTATGGGTACCACAACGGCGTCTATTTCTGCCGTGAAGCAGTAATATGAAACCATTACTGTGTTTCAGTCTGAAGGGCGCTGTAGTTAGTAAAATTACTGGGTAAATGAGACTTGACATCTTATATCTCAAGGTGACGAGCGCAGTTGTATTGCCGCTCAAGATTTTTTCATTTTTCAATAACCTTGATCGGCACTGCAGTGTTATGGGCATGGCGTATAAATCACCATCAGCTGAACGTCCTCCTCGTCTCGTCCCTTACAAAAAAAAATTCTTGGCTACCATTGTTTTGAATTGTAAAAATATATTCTAATATATAAAATTCTCGTGTCATGGTGTTAAACTTTGAACTCCTCCGAAACGGCTTGAGCGATTCTCATGAAATTTTGAGTGCATATTGGGTAGGTCTGAAAATCGGACAGCTTCTATTTTTCATCCCCCTAAATGTTAAGGGTGGTCCACACGAAATTTATTTTTTTAATTTTTTTGACGTTTTTTTTTTTTTTAATTTGTTTGATTATGAGTCAGCATTAAAAAATACATACAAGCGATTTTAATATCGGCAATACAACGTTTGCTGGATCAGCTAGTACAATATAAATACATTGTGTATGTAGTTGTCAGTAAGACTATTTAATTTAGATGGATAATGTGGTGAATATGAGATGGTGAGCAATCCTCGAGAGCCGAGGATCGGAACGCCAGGAATGCTTCAGTTGGTGAGTCATCAGAACGAGTTGGACGTTCACAGCCCGCCGCCCGCCGACAACACACTATTTACGACCTACATGACAGATTGCAATCATGTCACTAAGACTGTACGTTTTGTGCTCACTTTATAAGTACATCCCTACTAATATTATAAGAAAAATTTTAGATAATCCTTTTTTTTATTTATGACGTTAAAGTATAGTTTAACTAAGTACAAAAGACTTAAAAATTAAAAATTCTAACGTAAAAAATAATAGTTTAAAAACTAAAAAACACGTTTTTTATAGAAAACCGAACTAAAAAATAGAAAATAAATTTTAATAAATTTAAATTAAGAATAGTGTTTAAAAGTTTCAATAAATATAAATTAATAATAGTGTGAATAAAAAAAAAATATTTAAAAAATGGTGTCAACAGTTATAAATATTTTATTGACAGATATGAGTAGAGTGATTATCATTTTGATAATATCTTAAAAAGCATCCCACGCTTTTTTTAAATAAAATATTTTTTTTTTATTCACATTATTATTAATTTATATTTATTGAAATTTTAAACACTATTCTAAATTTAAATTTATTAAAATTTATTTTCTATTTTTTAGTTCGTGTTTCTATAAAAAGAGTGATTTTTAGTTTTTTTAAACTATTATTTATTTTCTATTTTTTAGTTCGGTTTTCTATAAAAAGCGTGTTTTTTAATTTTTTAAACTATTATTTTTTTATCAAATTAGTGTAATGTCATCGGTCCTCGATAAATCTACAAAGTTTGAACGAAATCTAGCCGTTTAAAGTGGGTCAAAATCGCACCCAAAGAAGTCGGTTACAAACATACAGGTGAAGCTAATAAAAAGCGTATAAAAACATATAAATCTCCATATATTTTTGCCCTATTTTCTTTAGTGAAAAATTTTTCCAAACTTGTTTCACAAAATTCGTCCATTGTCGCCCACATTTACA
Source organism: Leptidea sinapis (assembly GCF_905404315.1). Taxonomy (NCBI): domain Eukaryota; kingdom Metazoa; phylum Arthropoda; class Insecta; order Lepidoptera; family Pieridae; genus Leptidea; species Leptidea sinapis. Next base: position 5,752,828 of record NC_066276.1, read on the forward strand.
TAAACTGACGAACTTTACAATCTCTTATAAGAGTTAGTCTCTTAAACACATATTTTTTTTTATGAAAATACGGGACGAGACGATCAGGACGTTCAGCTGATGGTAATTGATACGCCCTGCCCATTACGATGCAGTGCCTTTCAGGATAATTGAAAAAACCCAAAAACTTTGAGCGGCACTAAGTTTGCGCTCGTTTCCTTGAGACATAAGATGTTAAGTCTCATTTGCCCAGTAATTACACTAGCTACGGCACCCTTCAGACCGAAACACAGTAATGCTTACACATTATTGCTTCACGGCAGAAAAAGGCGCCGTAATCCTCCCACTGGTACATAATAGTTATATTACTCCAGATATAATTCTTCATTCGGCCTTGATGAGAGCAATTCAGACACTTCGAATTCACTCATTTGAGAGGCGTGACTAATGAATAATGAATGTATAAACAATGATAATGAAAACATTGCGTGCTCTGACAAATCCAGAGCAAATCAAGCAATAATTAAATGTTTCGATAGCCAATCAATTTGAAATCAAACGTAAAATGTAATTTTTTCTGTGGCTTTTTAAAATATAGTCTCATATAGTCTCTATCGGCTTTTTAAATTTTTTTGGTAGATTTTCATAAGATCTCTTATGTTGCTAGAGACAGATAAGTTGGTGTTTTATTAACGGCCGCTTTCAATAACCTATCTACCCTTAGTTTAACTTACGAATACATTGCTGTCACCGTTTAATGACAAGATTTTATCTATCCATAGTGATGTCCAATACAGTTTTAGTCCAATGCTATCTGTCAATAGGTTATTGAAATGTAAGTAAGCGTAAAAGGATATATTTGTCTAAGTCTAGTAAGTTAAACTAAGGATAGAAATAGATAGGTTATTGGAAACGGGCGTAAGTTAAAAAAAATGCGTATCAAGTATTAGGAGTTGCGTTTCAACTCGACGTTAATTAAAAGAAAATATAATTAGTTCAGATTATGTTTATTGGTGCTTCTCTTAGTCATAAATCGAACAATTAAAACTTGTTAATTACCCTTATAATCGTCTCCGTGTACACGTAGAAACATTTTCAAAAGTGTTTAAATTCATTCTGAGTTAATGGAGAAAATTTTTAAAAGTCATAATTATTTTATCATAACAAGTGACGTTTACCTAGTGATAATGCATAAATTGCAATTCTGGATCATCGAAATACTAAGCGAATACGCTTTTCAACTACAACAAATTATCCGTCTTGCTATAATATACCTAATTATACCTCTAATTATATTCAAATTCAAATATTTTTATTCAAAATAGGATGTGACATCACTTATTGAAAGTAAAAAGGTCCTACCCATTCCAAAATGAATGCCTCAGACCTGAGTAGAACGGGCGCAACAAACTCAGCGGGCTTTTTTTTCGTCGAAAAAATATGTTTACAAAGTAATATTGTACAATTAAACTTATTATTTAACAGCCTGAGGGCGGTCACTCCATTCCCAATCTATGGTATCATTAAGAAAGTCATTTAAGTTATAGTAAACATTACCACACAAACGATTTTTAACAATTCTCTTGAATAACGTAATACTTTTGTTTTGAACATTTTCTGGGATCTTGTTGTAAAAGCATATGTACATCGCCCCACCAAAGACTTACTAACTCAACTTAGCCGAGTAGTAGGCATTATAAGTTTATGTCTGTTCCTGGTGTTATATCCAAAGTTGTGTCACTAAAATTATATTTAAATTTTATTTACCTGTCTGATTGAAAATGCCTGTAAAAGCCTATATATAAAGCCAACAAAGATAATGGTTTATTATATTTTATTTGATCACAACACAAATAAATCAAAACTCAGACTGGTTGTTAAGTTGGGCTGAGGAGAACTGACCCTACCTCAGGTAATACGAAAAAGTCATTCATACACTGAAGGTCGTTCGTTGTCAGTCAGTCATGTTGTGCGACAAAATAGTTGAGGTGTGTTGTTCTCCCGCGTTGACAATAGATACAGGCTCATGTTTTCCTCAGTTACAAAAGATATCTATAGGACTTATTACGATGTTTCTTGACGGTTTATATAAAGCTTACATTTTTTAAATATTTATATATCTTCACAATCATCATCATCACCAGGAAGAAGGCCTCCATCAAAGATTTCCACGACGATCGGTCCTGCGTTGCCCTCATCCAACGTATTCCGGCGATCTTGACCAGATCGTCGGTCCATCTTGTGGGGGCCCACCAACACTGTGTCTTCCGGTATGAGGTCGCCATTCGAGGACTTCACAATATGAGACGAATATTATTTTTTTCATAACATTTCTATTTTTTATAGACAGTGCGAAAAAAATCACCAATTGCATAAAAATTGTAGGAAAAAAATTATTCAACAATACTATTCAACATAACATAATTTTATTAATAATTAAATATGAAAAGAAGATTGTATTATGTTTATAATAGATTAAGATTACTTCTAATCTATATATATAATAAAAATGAATTGCTGTTCGTTAGTCTCGCTAAAACTCGAGAACGGCTGGACCAATTTGACAAATTTAGGTCTTGAATTATTTGTGGAAGTCCAGAGAAGGTTTAAATGGTGAATAAATAAAAAAATGCTCGGAATTAAATAAAAACAACAAATTTATTTTTCCTTTGATGTGCCCATACATAATTTCTATGAGAGAATTTATTGGCGCACGGTTTGACAGTTCTGCTGTGAAACAATTTCATAAAATATCATGACGACAGCAGGGAGTACCTGCTGTCGTCATGATATTTTACGAAGTAATTCTTGATGTTATGATATATTATTGACAAATTCATAAAAAAACATAATTTTATTTATTATATACAGAACAACGTCTGTCGGGTCAGCTAGTTCTGTATAAAAACTATGGCGATCTTGTGCGAGAGAGGTTACCTAGCTCCACTCGATTCCCCAAGGCCGTTGGCTCGGTCCCCAGCCTTAGCTTTCATACATCAAATTAAACATTTTTTTAATATCACCAAATACTATCGTATGCGGTTCGAATGTTGTAAAATTAAAGCTAATTAATTCAAAAATAAATCTATAACTTATATACTTCCCATTCGCAACCCAAGTGATTTAGCCGTTCACAGAACACTGGATCCCCGACAATTCGAGCAGCATTGGAAGCCCCTAACAGTAGTTGATAACCCATGTTCTGTCGGTCGCTTAAACTTTATCATTTCGTTTCCGTAATTTAATTCGAGTTAGTAAAATAATATCTGTAACATTTTAAGATATAATTCAAAAAGATAATTTATTGAATAAGGCTTTATTGTGTGAAATACAACAATCATTGACAATGTTTCAACTTTTAAAACAAATTACTATTACATTACATTATCAGATCTAATTTTGCAAATTGTTCCTATTCACGGGAGATATGAGTTAACAACCATACGAAAACACAACCAACAAAGGTTGGCGCAATATCTAAAAACTTAGATCAAAACATGCTTTTTATTAGCTTCACCTGTATGTATGTTTGTTTGTAACCGACTCATTCCGGCGTGATTTTGACCCACTTTAAACTACCAGGTATCGTTCAAACTTCGTAGATTTATCGAGGGCCGATGAATCGTATAAAAGGCAGGAATTGATGTTAATTTAAAATTTCAAAACAAATTTTAAATCTTCTAGTTCATTTTTCTGTGAAAAGCGTGTTTTTTAGTCTTTTTTTTAACTACTATTTATTGATACGTCTCGATAGACATATGTGAAAACATCGAAAAAAATAGAGTTTAGAACTAACCTCCATTCGCACTATCTCTACAAATCGCGAGTGTCAGACATAGCTTACCACGCACACTAAACTAATATTCCTGGCCTAATTTTATCGGTTTTCTAACAGCAAAAGACTCTAATCTAGATGTATAAATTATCTATGATCTCAAATTATGATTGTATTTTGTAAGACGGTATTAATATTCCAAAGCGTCAATTGTTAATATTACAATACTAGAAAGTAAATGAAACGCGGGTATAATGAAATAAGTGGTCACAACAGGCGGCGTGGACGTCATCGGCTAGTGACGCACTCTATATACAATTTGTATTGTAATTCTCATTTTCTGTGACTACATTATTCATAAGTATGATCAATCTTGGTATTTCGTTTACTTCAGAAACAATATTTAGATCATGGATTTATTTATTGTATAAATATATTAATTCAAACAAAACAAATCTTATAACTGACACCTGTAGTGGTTAGCAATCCTACCTACTAAGCTAGAGGTCCCGGGTTCGAATCCCGGTAGGTGCAAGCATTTATATGATGAATGCGGATGTTTGTTTCCGAGTCATGGATGTTTAAATGTATTTATGTATGTTTATATGACTTTATGTATATTTAAGTACATTAAGTATATCATTGTCTTGTAACCCATAACACAGGCTATATATGCTTAACTTGGGGCAAGATAATTTGTTAGAAAAGTGTGTCAATATTATTTTTATTATTATAACTATATTTACAATACTATGACTACATAAAATTAAATCTATCATAACGTGGAAGGGTGCCAAGAATACTGGCAGCATTTCCGCGTTGGACAGCTAGGCTGATCCGTTGACCGAGATAGCTGCCAGCGCTTGGGTTTCCAGTAGCCTTATTGAGGCGGGAAGATAGTATTTTGAACATTCTCCGCGCCTCTGGGCCCCACGCGCCAAGTGTCTCGACACCAAAGGGCATAAAGATGTATGATTCACTGAGACCAACATATTTGCGACGCTTGCCGTCTTCGGCAGTCGAAGAATTTATTGTTGTATCTCATACCTGCGGGAAACCTATGTGTATGTAGATCATACAGTATTGAAACGTATATATATTTTTTTCTTTTTTATGAAACTATGTGACGAGACGGGCAGGACGTTCTGGTGATGGTAATTGCGGATGTCATCTTGAGACATAAGATGTTAAGTCTCATTTGCCCAGTGATTTCACTAGCTACCGCTCTGACCGAAATACAATAATGCTTACACATTACTGCTTTGCGGCAGAAATAGGCGCCGTTGTGGTACCCATAATCTAGCCGGCATCCTGTGCAAAGGAGCTGGTAAACCGTGTGTTGTGTTCTCAATAGCAATGTCACTCAGTATTTTGGGTTTTTAAAACCCTGGGATTACTTCAAGGAGTGCAGTTTAGTACAACTTGAGAGATAGGATAGTTTTTATTTCCATTTAGGACCCATAATTATTTTTATTTACAATATTTGTTTTGTATGGACATAATTTCTTTGAGAGAATTTACTGACGCACAGTTTGACAGTTCTGCTGTGAAACAATTTCATTATAACAACAATGAGCATATTTCACGAAATAATTCTTGATGTTAATAAATATTATTGACAAATTCATAAAAAACAGTATTCTATTTATTACTAGCTGACCCGGCAAACGTTGTTTAGCCCTATATATTATTTTTAGAGTTAGACTGTTACTTTCACATTGCAACATTGCTTTATTTTTCTAAAAGAAACTTAGCCTAAGTTACTCCTTATTACATCAGCTACCTGCCAATAAAAGTCCCGTCAAAATCAGAGATTAGCCGGAACAAACAGACAAACAGACAAACAGACAGAATGTTATTTTGGTGTATATATTCATATACATGTAATAAAAACGGTGATTTCAATATTACAAACAGACACTCCAATTTAATTTATATATATATATAGAACAACGTCTGTCGGGTCAGCTAGTATTATCTATAATCCCGCGAACTATCAAACATTAAAACAATTTCACTCGACGACATAATTACGCCTCGACTTTTACGCGTCCAAAGAAATTTTAAAATATGGACGATGCTACTTTCTCGCGCTGTCTTTAGTTATGCATCGGCCGCATTGAAATGAAAGTAACAATTGTTTATGAAACCTCTCGGAAGGCAGGCCGATCAGTTGCACAACAAATACCACCGAATCCAACAGAACTAGTTCAATAATCACTACAAGTTTACCTATTACTGTGCAAGTTGACTGGCACACTGCAGTGAATGGAAATTACGACACTTTGAAATATCATATAATATGTGCTGCCTTAGAATTAGGCTGTCGTATCGAAGGCTCTATTGTCTGTCGCATTAATATTGTGTGGAACATTTGATATTAGTTACATAATATATAATTTGGCCCACTGAGTTTCTTGCTCCCATTATCCTCTTTAAATTATTAACATTCAATTTGAATCCAAATGATTTGAGTTTTCTTTAGTGTTAATTCCGCCAATATTTGTCTTTAAACAATTCGACACGTGTTTCGCCTCTACACGAGGCATCCTCAGGATTTTAGCAAGTCAACACGGCCTTTTTGCCATTTTGATAATTATGAATTTCCGCAAAGTAACGCCTACTTCAATAAATTCAATTTGTGATATTAAAATCTTATGTTTCACAAGTGGGAGGCTCCTTTGCACAGGATGCCGGCTAGATTATGGGTCGGCGCAAAATCGCGCAAAGGCGTCTATTTGTATATCTTCTTAAAAAAAAATTTGAAGAAATACTTAAAAATTGAGTACTAAATTTGGTTGTTAGTTGGTTGCCTCGTCGGAATGTATTTGTTACACTATTGACATATTTATTGAACAATAGACTAGGAGTTAAATCGCAGGGCGGTGGGTACATTTTCATGTCACCGAGTCGCATTGCGCTACGCCTCAGCTCATACTATCGTATTTAATTACGACTTAGATCGCCCCGAATCCGGCGGCCATTACGTAAGTGCTGGCAGAGCAGTCGTTCTGTATTGTTAAATTATTATAATACAACAAGAAAATAATTTTGAATTGGCCTATCTATAACAATTATCATCATCACCAGCTATCCGGCTTTTGGACTACGTCCACTGCTGGACAAAGGCCTCCCTCAAAGATCGCCATGACGTTCGGTCCTGCGCTGCACTCATCCCACCTATTCCGGCCTACCAATACTGCGTCTTCCGTTACGTGGTTTTGTAGCCATTCGAGGACTTTTCTGCAATGACGTTCTATACATATGGACATATCATTCGCATTCTGATAACGGAACGGCAAAAGTGTGCTTAAAGACAATGTAAGCACACTTTTCTCCTTAGTCGTGTGTCAGCTGTGTGTCAATCAACAAGCCTAAGAGTGCTATAAAAAGTGCTTAAATAATACATTAACGACTCAAAAAAAAGATGGTGTGAGTTATCATTGGTAAGGTTATTTTATTTATATAAGATTGATGTGCAAAATGCGGGAGTAATTTAATAAAACGAATATATTTTCATTCAATATGGTACAATATTATTGACAAGTCCCCAGACACGACCCGCTTGTCAGAATGGGACAATCGGGTTCTAAAATCAAAATACGCAGCTGAAATTGAAATAGTGTTTACATTGCTGCCTATTGACTGATAATATTTTAAACAACTGAGTAAACGCAGAAATGTATAGCTGTCGAAGGTTGTTATGGTGTCATTTGTGGCATGTGCCATATTTCCCCTTTGATTTTGTATGATGTGCATTGTCTATATGTATAGAACGTCGCTTTTCTGTCCCACCGCCAATCTGTCCGTCGAACTATGTGCCCTGCCCACTGCCCATTAATAACAATAATAGTGAATTTTAAATAGTTAAATCAAATGTCAAATTTATTTTTTAATGCTATTGTTTTCTGTTGTGTATGTTGGATGGCGATCATGTCAAAATTAGTAGATTAGTCAAAGATAATTAAAAATGTATTTTAAAGTCACAGAAGTTGACTTTGAAGTTCGTGTTGTCGAAGATTTATTCTTAGATTTGATGTCGATATCTCTATAGTTGTCTCATCATTCTGCTAAACATCAGATGTATCTGTGACTTACATTTAACTCAAATTCTAATTTTTTTTTTATGAAAATAAGGGACGAGACGAGCAGGACGTTCAGGTGATGGTAATTTATACTAAACTGTGTGCGGCGTTACAATTATGTCGTCACCTTATGATATAAGATGTTACGCCTCACTAGCCCCGTATGTCACCATCTACAGTTAACCTTCAAACAAAAACACGAAATATATTTACATACAAATACCAGTGGTAGGTTCCTTGTACACAGGATGCCGGATACATAATGGGTACCACAACGGCGCCTATTTCTGCCGTGAAGCAGTAATGTGTAAGCATTATTGTGATTCGGTCTGAAGGGCGCCGTAGCTAGTGAAATTACTGGGCAAACTGCGAAATTGTAGTGCCGCTCAGAAATTTTGGGATTGTTCAAGAATCTAGACGGGCCCTGCATTGTAATGAGCAGGGCGTATCAATTACCAGCACGTCGCTTATTGTCATAAAAAAGCTGCTTGATGGTAGAAAAGTACCGCTGTGTTAGCAATCTTGAGAAAAACCCGAAAATTTTTGTTTTAGTTTTCAAGATCATCTATAATCTACCCGCAAAAAGACAATACTTAATATATCGCATTGTTATTATGTTACAACGTACCTCATTCGTAATAAATGTTTATGTAAATCCTTGGTTCGAACACAATAAAACAAGTATCGTATTAGTAAAGCATAATAAAACACTAAAATAATAATTAGGTGCAAAAGTTTAGTATAAGATATTCATTAGCATTAATTTGAATCCCAAATTCCATACAATTGTAGTTATTTGAAGTTAAATTAAATTAAACATAAAATGAACGAATCAAAGTGGAATATGGAAGTAGGAAGCAACTACGTGGATTACCAACACATAGACACGGACAAAACGAACTTTCTCCGTTTGTTTTGTATTAACCGGGGCATGCGCCTGCGCATGTACTAACCTGACAATCCGAGCTGTGAAGTTATTATAATTAAATGCTTAAATTATAAGACTAGAATAAAATTATTTTAATGAATCATTGTTTGTCTAAAATTTATTTTTTCGTGTTATTATTTTTAAAGACAACTATTTGGAATTTTTTGTATGAAAATTAGGGATAAGACGAGCAGGACGTTTAGATAATGGTAATTGATACGCCCTGCCCATTACAATGCAGTGCCGCTCAGGATTATTGAAAGTTTCAAAAATTATGAGTGGCACTACAATTGCGTTCATCTCCGTGAAACATAAGATGTTAAGTCCTGTTTGCCCAGTAATTTCAGTAGCTACGACGCCCATCAGATCGAAACACAACAATGTTTATACATTACTGCTTCACGGCAGAAATAGGCGTCGTTGTGGTACCCGTAATATAGCCGACATCCTGTGCAAAGGCCTCCCACTGGTAATGATAGCCTATCAACAAAATATATATTTCATTTTATATTGTATGTTCTTTTATAAATAGACGAGAACAGATTTTACCAATTGGGAGGCTTCTTTGCACAGGCTGCCGGCTAGATTATGGGTACCACAACGGCGCCTATTTCTGCCGTGAAGCAGTAACGTGTAAACATTATTATTGTTGTATTGTTATGGGCATATTTTCTATGAGAGAATTTATTGACGCACGGTTTGACAGTTCTGTTGAGAAACAATTTCTTTACAACAACAGGGAGCATATTTTACGAAATAATACTTGATGTTATAAAATATTATTGAAAAATTCATAAAAAATAGTATTTTATTAAGTAGGTCGGGTCAGCTAGTTATAAAATAAATATTATTGAAGAGCCCTGTGATATTGTACAGTAACATCTAGTTACGTTGCCAGCATCGGGTACAAAAACATAAACTGTACACTTTCATAGAAATATAACTCTTATTAACATCTCTCTATATATAATTATCAGTAATTTTTGTGAGCGATCAGTCTCCAATAGCAACGCTATATGACCTCGTTACAGTTACGATCGTAAAATGTCATACTCGTGTTGGTACTTCTAGCGCGCGGCATATATTACGGTGACCGGAAACATTGTTGTGAGAAACTGCGTACGCGCATTTACGAAATATATCGTTACTGGCTGATGCCCGCGACTTCGTCCGCGTAGATAAAGATTCTTAAAAATAATAAGCAGGTTTGTAATTGAAGATTATCCTATCATTTCCTATTTCCCGTTCCCAATATATTATATGAATCATATTTCGAGGAAGATTGCTATGGCAAACTAAACCTACTATTAAAAGTAACTAAACTACTAACAAAAGTATTACGTTATTCAAAAGAATTGTTAAAAAACGTTTGTGTGGTTACTAAGAAAGTCATATATGTTAATATATGACTTTCTTAATGATATCACAGATTTTGTAAACATTTTTATTTGATGAAAAAAAAAGAAACCCGCTGAGTTTGTTGCGCCCATTCTTCTCAGGTCTGAGGCATTCATTTTGGAATGGGTGGTAGTTTTTGACTTTCAATAAGTGATGTCACATCCTATTTTGAATAAAAATATTTGAATTTGAATTGGTATAATTATAGCTCATAGAATTTCAGTTTTTCAAAAATTCCGCAAGAACCGTGAATTTTTCCGGTATAAAATGTAGCTTATGTGCTTTCCCAAGCTCTAGTCTATCTCTGTACCAAATTTCATCAAAATCGAGTCAGTAGTTCCAGCGTAAAAGCGTAACAAACGAACTTACATTCTTGTAATTCTTCATTCATTATAATTTAAGAAGGGATTACTGTTACTTCATATTACATTCTCACAATATTCTTCTGTTCTTAAGGAACAATTTGATCACAAAGCCTTCAGAGGCACTACTAGGTCCTTACGAGATGATTTCGTTAAAAAGTGTTTAATTTATTTTAACACAAAATACTCTTGCTTCAATTATTTAAGTTTAAGATGAACAAACGAATATTATAAGGATTAAATAATTTTTTTCCTATTTTGTTTGTAATAAATAAACTTAAAAGCAGCTCAACGGATTTGATTTTAAAAATTTTTTGCCAATGGAAGGGACAAAAAAATTGAATTTAGAACTAACCTCTATTTTGAGCAATTCACGCACACTAACACAAGGTGTAATACAAATCGCGAGTTTAAGATGTAGCTCGTCACGCACACTAAACTAATATTCCTGGCCTGTTTTTATCGGTTGTCTAACAGCAAGAGACTCTATCTAGACTTATAATATTTTTTTTATGAAAATAAGGGACGAGACGAGCAGGACGTTCTGCTGATGGTAATTGGAACGCCCTGCCCATTACAATGCAGTGCCACTCAGTTTTCTTGAAAAAACCCAAAAATTCTGAGTGGCACTACAATTGCACTCGTCACTTTGAGACGTAAGATGTTAAGTCTCATTTGCCCAGTAATTTCAAGTACATTTTAAGTGTAAAATAAACAAAGTCATCAAAAATTTGCAATCGATCTTATGATACCCGGACAAAGTCGGGCGAAATATTCTTAATAAGTATAAATAATTTATTTTGCAATATTTTGTAATGATGCTTAATATCTTCGATGGTCTCGTGTTCCGACATCAGTTACGAAGTGAACAATGAACGGCGCGACGCGGGACCAAAAAGAAAATTAATTTAGGTATTCGTGCCGGTCGGTGAACCTGTTATTGTGAAACGCTGAGCGATCGGGCTCAATGTAGTTTGTGTAATGTGGGCACAATGCTAGAGCTGACCCTCGGAAATGTTCACAAACGTGTCGTAAGTCGTTCACAAATTCGGTTTGGCATCATACAGTTATAAGGTCGTATTCTATTAGGTTTAATAGCAGTGTTTTGTCATGTACCACGATTGGGTAAAATATCGCTGGGATAAGTTGCCCAGGAAAGAGCATAAAACAATCATAAAATTAAGAATAAAAAACATATTTCCAAGAATTTTACAAATTCGTCAACACATTCCCTAAAGGCCAGCAACGCTCTTGTGATTCCTCTGCTGTTGCAAGAGAATGTGGCCGGCGGTGATCACTTAACACCAGGTGACACACTTGTTTGTCCTCCTTTTCTATAAAAACATTTAATATTAATTAATTAAAAAGAATCCTATTGGAATTTATAAAATAAAATACGATATTGCCAAACAACTAATTATAAATAAACACACTCAAATCTTAAAAGGGATCTAAATGAATAACATATCTCACTCTAAAATATGCTCACTCATCTCACAGTCGTGAAAAATTTTAGCAGAATAATTTCAAATTACCAAATTGTACATTACGATAAAAATATGTCCATTTGGACAAAAACCAGTGAGCAAAACACAATCACATCAGTAATTGGAAGATGAGATCGCCACATACCCTGAGGCGGCATCAATGAAAGCCACTAAATACGAATCACTATAAAACCATACGCAAGCTACACTAAAAAAGCTCAAAGCATTCATTACTACTTTACAGTACTATCTTGTTGATGTATTTGAGAGTATGACCAGCGTTGTACAGCAGGCATGTAGTATTGTTGGCTTGTGAGTACATTCTCGGGAACTCAAGTTTAACTTAAGGATATCGACATCCGGAGAACGAGTTTTTCCAGTTCGTATCATCGCAATATCACGGTTATTATATAGGCGCGAGCCGCGACATGTAAGTGAAACATTTATCTTGAATTGAGTTTATTTGGTATTGTATTTAGCTCAATCTATACATACCTATACATATAAATAAAATTGGAGTGTCTGTTTGCACGACATGTATATGAATATATACGGTACTTACACCAAAATAACATTTTTTACAATTTTTGTCTGTCTGTCTGTTTGTTCCGGCTAATCTCTGAAATAGCTGGAACGATTTTGACGGGACTTTTATTGGCAGGCAGCTGATGTAATAATGAGTAACCTAGGCTTCGTTTATTTTAGAAAAATTCTTTTATTTTAGATAAATAAAGTAATTTTGCAATGTTCGTTCGTTTGTAAATAATAAATTTGACATACTTATATCATTGTTACAAATGGTTATTACACTTTTATTTAAGTGTCTACTACTTCTACGTACTACATATCTTCTGTTTACTCATAAACTACTGAAAGGCAAAAGAAAAACCCCGAAAATTCTGAGCGGCGGCAGCTGCGCTCGTCACCTCGAGACATAAGATGTTAAGTCTCCAGCCCAGTAATTTCACTAGCTACAACGCCCTTCAGACCGAACACAGAAATGCTTACACAGTTTCTGCTTCACGGCAGAAATAGGCGCCGTTGTGGTACCCATAATCTAGCCGGCATCCTGTGCAAAGGAGCCTCCGACTGGTAAAGATATTTTAATCTTCTTTAAATTATTATTAACGTAATTGTAATAGCAATTAAATTTAAACGGCTTTTAATTCTAAGATCATCATCTAACAAAAATATATCGAAGATTATTAACGAAAATTAAAACAAACATTAATACACAAATAAAATTTGAAAAACATGAATATAATATAGAATAAACACAAAAAACATAGCGTTTTGTTTAAATATATATACTTTTACTGTGGAAAACTTAATTAAAAGGCATAAATGGCAGTTATTTTCTCAAAATTGATTCCTTTAGAATTCTTTTTGATGTCATTTCTAATAACTACTAGAGACTACTACTACTACTAATTTAGCCGATTAATAAAAAAATCCTAACAAAGAACAGAGATGTATGTATATAAGTTTAAATGGTAGCCCCAATGAACTTTGGCTTAATATTTGGAATTGTAGAAAGTTAAAAAATGACATCAATTCGAATGCTTACACCTCATGAACCGAGTGTGGTAGCGATGTGGCGAGGTGGCATCGCAGGCTTGCGACCAGTTCGTGGACGAGAAGGAATGATTTTGTAACAGTTTGAAGCACAACGAACTTTCGCTATACACTTTCGTTTTACATGAAAATATGTAAACAATTAATTTGACTCTATTTTGCATTTTAAGAGATGAGCTGGTTTCGTCTGATTTGAACCATTTTAGGGTACCATACCTACCCATAGAGTAACCGACGAGGACGGGATACATCCCGAGATATAGACAGTACCAACGAACAGTGGAGTCTTAATATATTAATAAAAAATATATTAAGACTCCACTGTTCGTTGGTCCTGTCTGTGTTTTAGCGCTTTTATCTCTTAAATCGCAATGTTTGAATAGTTGAAATGTTTTGAATTTAAGATGAGAGAGTATGTATTAGTAATTGGGACTATAACAACAATATTACAAGACACATGTAAAGACTCGTGCTAGAATTTGGCGAGTCAATATCTCCTGAGGATGCCTCGTGTAGAGGCGAAGCACGTGTCGAATTTATTGAAGACAAATATACAAAATAACGGAATTCACACTCAAAATAACTCAAAAAATTTGCATAATTATGGATTTCAGCGAAATAAAGCCTAACACAACAATTTTTCTAAGTCGCTATTGCCAAATGAAAATTATACTGTAACTAATGGTGTTTTATTAATAAATAAATCACTCTGTCAATTTTATTATTTTCTGTCTGTACATCTGTCCGATGTTTAAGTTTATATCAATTTTGTATATAATAAAAGTTATATAGTAATATATAAATCTATTTTACATTTCTATGTAATGAATTTTGTTATCAGATATTTTTACGTTTTTCTTTATCTTCCGGGAAAATTAAAAATAGATTCTATTTATCAAAAAAAATTCAAGTTTGTGATTTTTAAAGAGTGAATTCTATAATTGAAAGAAACTTAGAATTAAAACCTAGCTGCAGTTAGAGAGGATGAATTGTAAAATATTTCTGCACCTTTAAAGAAAGAAAGAAAGAAAAATCAACTTTAACAAAAAGTTTTAGATTAAATTTGATAATTGGTATTTTGTATTTTTTACTTCAACTTATTTTGGGAATTAATCACTCGCTAAAAGTAATGTTTTAGATGAAAATGTATTAGACCTTAAATGCGAGGGTGTTGTAAAATAGCACTGCGTGGTTCTCGTAGCTTTGTGAAAGACACGGGCGTAGCATTGCGTAGGGCTCTGACGTCACCGCACGATGGCACCGCCTACGGTTGCTACGAGTTGCGTGGGCTAACTTACGTACTGTTATCAATTACGGACATTTTGTTTACTTACTATAAATACCCTTCTTAATTAAATTGAAAAATACCAAACCTACCTTTTTGTTATGAAAATAAGGGACGAGACTAGTAGGATGTTCAGTCGACAGTAATTGATAAGCCCTACCCATTATAATGCAGTGCCACTCTAGATTATTGAAAAACACCACAACTGCGCTCTTCACCTTGAGACATTAGATTTCAAGTCTCATTTTCCCAGTAATTTCACTAGCTACGGCGCCCTTCAGACCGAAACACAGTAATGCTTACACATTACTGCTTCACGGCAGAAATAGGCGTCGTTGTGGTACCCATAATCTAGTTAGCATCCTACCTCAACGTTCGTATAAAAAGTACTCAAAAAATATATACGGAAATCGTTACAAATAAGCCCAAATATTATATGGAATCACTTGCGTTCCATTTTCAAACGTTTTCTTAACTTAATTAAGCTAACGTATTAGAAACATTACACCTTTTATAATTTGTAACTTAATTGTAAAAAATAATAAGGTACTTTACGTGCCCGCGCATGTCATCCACTTAATTTGCTCAAAATATTCATTAAAAGGCATTTATTTTCTCAGAATTGATTGTTTTAGAATTTTATTGATTTAATTTCTAACATTACCACCGCTTCGGAAGCAAATGGCGCTCTGAGAGACAAGAAACGATGGAAGAAACTCTCCAAGCATTCTTTTTTGTGCTTTTTTTTTAATAAAATATACAGTACAACTGTTATTACTATAAAAAATGATGTGGTGTCGTGGGTAGGAGGTAGGAACGAAGTTCCTTCGGCTAATGTAGAATCGACACAAATTGCAAAAAAAATCGTTCAAATATTGCTATAATCGTTATCATATATTAATATAATAATATTGATAATATATACACTACTCGCTTGGGTATGCGACTGTCGCGCCTGCGCACGTCTCATTTAACGGTTTTATTCCACGCACTTTTTTCCACGGATTTTTTCTTAAGGTTTTACTATCACATTTTTTTCAGTTCGGTCGCGCAGCAAAATCCCTATCCCCTCCAAGCCTGCCGTAAGGAACTTCGTTCCAATACTCATAATCTTGTCCAAGGCTGTTGGTTCACAGATATTTAGGTGTGGAGTAGTAGGTTTTACAACAGAGGCATTTTTTAATAAAAATTACTTAATATAATTAGTTTCTTAAAATAATTAATAGGAAGATGTCATATAATCATGTCATGTCATGAGGAAGGGAATTTGGAGTCAAGATAAATAGGAAACAGACCGAGGTTTTGTCAGTCATTGTAACTGGTAAACGCCTGTGACATAAATTAAATAAGTTGAAAAATCGATGCTAAGACCACTTAAAATACAACTACCTACAATTATACTCAAACGGTTGGCTCGGTGGAAGAGCACTCAGACGGAACCCGAAAGGTCACGGGTCCGTATCCCGCCGCGTTCATAAATTTTGGTTATAAATTTAATTGTATGATTAATTCTAAAAATCCTGCACAAATGCTGCTGTCATTGCTACTCAAATGTCAAAATGATTTGTTAGAATACGATTATTTTGCAGTAAGCGTGCAGTGCATTAGATGAACTGAGAAGCAATAACTCAAATTAATTATAAAAAAAAAATATAAGAAGCGCGTTCAATAATTTAATAAAAACAATATAAATATCAGATCCACTCCAATAAAATTATTACTCGTGTGACAAAAGTTGATATTCATCCCAACAAAATCCACGTACCTACTCAAAACATAAAATGCTTTTTTATCAAAAACAGTTTTTATTTATGAACACAAAAAGCAATAAACCAACGAACAAGTGCGCGTTTTATTAAACACTGTATTCTACAGAACATACGTGCATCAAAACCTGTCTGAACACTGATAAATAAAATGCAATCGTTTTGTACTATCAACTCAAGAATTTAAAACATTTCAACTCGGCTGCATTATAATTTGAATGTGTTATATTCGCAGCGGCTGGGGCGATATGTAAGTAGGTAGATCTGTCGT
Source organism: Leptidea sinapis (assembly GCF_905404315.1). Lineage (NCBI taxonomy): Eukaryota > Metazoa > Arthropoda > Insecta > Lepidoptera > Pieridae > Leptidea > Leptidea sinapis. The sequence continues at coordinate 5,769,739 of NC_066276.1, forward strand.
TCTTTACTCACATACGCATACACTTAATGCGCATTCGAGATATTATCACAGATTATGTAAAGCTCAGTCATTGTAGATACGACATTCGTTGGACTCATAACGTCTTATTTCGTCGGATAAGTTAAATGTTAAAAATAACAGCTAATGTTAATCCTTTTAACGCTTTTATCATCATTATTGATATATAAATTTCTCACTGGTACAAAGAGGGAGAGGTAGCATAGGATTTCCATTTCCTGGGAGGTTATTCTACTAAAAACTACGTGATGCCTATTAAAAAGATCAAATTTTGACAGATACTGCAAGAACATTTGCAGGAACGCTGCGGTACAGAAGTAGCTATTTCACTAATAAACTTCACTATAGCTGCACGCTTACTGCAAAATAATCTTGACTAAATTTTTTTGACATTTGCTTAGCAATGATAGCAGTATTTGTGCAGATTTGTTTTCGATAAATCATAAGTCGTTTTATACAAATTTAATGTGTAACCAAAATTTATTAACGATGCGGGATTTGAACCCGCGACCTCTCGGGCTCCTTCCGAGCGCTCTTCTACTGAGCCAACCGTTCGAGTTTACATTTAGCCAACCGTTCGAGTTACGCAAATTCTGGAAATTCAACTTATTGAATTTATGTGGCAGGGGTTTACCATTACCAATGTAGAGGAAGCCTTCATCGGGTTGCTATATATGATGACTGCAAATTGCAATGAGGCCCCCAAAATTAAAGGATTGGCTAATAGGCTTAATTCTGCAGCATATGCGGTTACTACTACACTTATTTAACAGAATTAATCTTCTGGATTCTTCCATTTGTCTTACCCTTTACACTTACCCTTATTGTTTGCATTAAGTGTCTACTCGTGCAATATGCTCCCATCCCTTATCCTGTTTATATACTTTCATGGATCCTGTTCACATGACAAATAATATTTCATCATCGATATTTGTCTTTACATGTTTTCTTTTGAAGTCATTTTTAAAGTATTTTATATTGGATATAATTATTCCGCGATATAGTTGAAGTAGTGGATTAGCACCACTGCCACCTAATAACATTATCATTTAAGAAGAAGTATCTCACGAAAGATGCAAATGTGTATTATCTTCATATAGTTACTAAATTTTAAAGTTGATTTATTTTTAATGTTCTATAAGTTTATTATATTGAGAATGACCTAAATTTCTTACAAACATATATAATTTGAGACTTACAATATCTTTGTGCCGTTTGGTGTCGAGATACTAGACCCTTGGGGCCCAGAGGCGTGGAGAATATACAATGTACTATCTTCGCGCCTCAATAGGGCTATTGGAAATCCAAGCGCTGGCAACTATACGGTCAACGGATCAACCTAGCTATCCAACGCGGAAATGCTGCCAGTAGTCTTAGTACGCTTCCCTGTAATGATAGTTTTAATGTAATGTAATAATTGTATTGTAAATATAGTTATGTGTTTTATTTAAATAAATATATTTCATTTAAAAAAACATATATAGTATTAAATAAATCATAACAAAATCAAATATGTGTAAAAAACAGAATTTTTTGTTAATTTTGAACACTTCTGAATTTAATTTAAAACTTAGCTGTATGATCGCAAACCACATCTGTCGAATTAAACATTGTCTTTGCGTTCCGGTGTCAGTGACTAACGATAGCAGTCAATTTTACAAGTATACCGGCGGCATACGAGTAGCATAATCTGTGGCTTAACTTTATGGGCCTACAGGCGTATACATTCGTAAAGATGTCCAACGCAAATAGGAAAACATGATATATATTTTTCCCTCCTATCTACTAATTATATTTCTGCCTCTTTTTCATTGAAGATGGCAAGATGATACATATTATATGTGCCAAGTTAATTCAAAGTTACTTTAGTGATGTTTTACATTGAAAGTATAATTTTTAACTGAGTCACTTTATTTTCTATTCTAATAGAAAATGCATCAAATGATCATATTCGAAAAAAAGTTATAAATGTTTTTTTTTTGCTTTAATTAAGTATTAAATGTTATTATTTGATATGATTAAAATGTTATAATATTTTGATTTTTTACTTCATAGGAATGAAAGGTTTTTTTTTTATTTTAAATTAATTTATATATTTTCAATATAATTATATGTAAACATAATGTAATAATTTTTAACTGAGTAATATATTTTCTATAATATTCGAAGATGAAAAATAACGACGTAGAACCGAACTGTCAAATATCTAGACAAATAAAATGTATGCGTTGCAAGGTACCGCTCATATACGGCGATTTTTTTACTGCAAAGATATTATGCATTTTATAACAACTTTCATTTATTACGAATATTTTGAAGAAATAATGTTAAATTTATATTTAATATAATATAAATATAATATTTGTTTTTGAAATATCGTATAGCATGTGCGCGCAAAAGCGGTCATTTACCAAAATTTACATAATAGTCGTCTACTTAAGGGAAATAATGTCTGTTGGAAACAATAATATCTTAATTCGCCTATAATTAAATCATTAAACTCAACTTTTAATTGATCGCTTGTAATTCCTTTGAATAATACAATGACAGTTCTTATAGTACAGGGAACTTGCAAATGGCAGGTGGTTCAACGAAACGTACTAAAGCCATTTCCAAAAATTATATAAACAAAACCATAAAGCCAGCACAAATTTATAAACCAGATTAACAAACATAATTATAGCTTTTACCGATAAAGGCGGTCCTTATGTCGAAATTAATAACTAACAATACTAACAAAATTGGTATTTTTTATTTAAATAGTGAAATACTAACACATACTATCAAATACAATTTATAAGTAAATATCTTAATGTATAGATGTAAGGAAATAAAGCTATAAATAAAAAATAATAAAAAAAAATTGTAAGATCACAAATAGAGTATCAAATCAAACCAAAATTCATCGTAGCAAGACGGCACCTCAAATGACAACCTGACGAAAGAAGCTTAGCGCTTTAAGCTGCGATTAGTGAGCGATTCTACCGCGCCAAAACCGTCTTGTGCTCTGTTAAATTTATTGATATTAAAAACTAATGATTAAGCTTTAGACAGCTTGCTCTAAGAAACCGACAGTGAGCGGCATTCGACACATAAAATTTACATTTGTTAATGATTAATAAATCATAAATTATCAATTTATAGCTAATTTTGTTTGCTTTATGTCATATAATTTAAGACGTATGGGTTTAGAAGGCATTTATCAGAAGAAAAATTTAATATTTAACAATGATATAATAAATTGATGATAACAATTCTTGTTAAGGAATATTTAGGTGTTTTCAATTGCTTTGGCTCAGACATAAACTCTAATATTAAAACAAGTACATACAAAGGATACGTCAATGAGATGGGATCACAAAAATATCGAAGCATGCGTAATCATTTGTCGATATAATATTTTACTTCATTTGATGAAAATAGTATCTGGGATATGAAAAACAAAATCTAATAATACCTATTAAACAAAGTTGAAGTAAGAACTTAATCAATTCAAAGTCAAATAGTTTTATTCCAAATAGGATGTGACACCACTTATTTAAAGTCAAAAACTACCACCCATTCCACAGAATGCCTCAGACCAGAGAAGAATGGGTGCAACAAACAATATTGTACAATTAAACATATTACTTAATAGCTTGAGGGCGGTCGCTCCATACCCAATCTGTGGTATCATTAAGAAAGTTATTTATGTTATAGTAACCTTTACCACGCAAACATTTATTAACAATTCTTTTGAATATCGCAATACTTTTCTTTTCAACTTTTTCTGGGATTTTATTGTTAAAGAAAAGCAATGGCGAGTTAATAATAATATAATACAGTAATGGTATGACGGATATAAAAAAAATCTAGTCTCACATGACACTGTTAGTAAAAGGACTAATAATATTGAGATAAGGTTACATCCATCGGCTATTTTCTGTTTTATGTAATAAATAACGACAAGCCATATTTGGTGATACGATTTACTCATCACCCTTGGACTTCGTATTCCGGTTTTGTGTCGAAATCACTGTGGGCTACCGGCTAAGACGCCGAGTTATGAAGGTAGAGCCGGCGATGTAACTGTGAAGGCATTTGTCGAGCTTGTCGTGTCAATAAACTTGATTCGAAAGTGGAAGACGCTCCGGCTTACATAAGCAGGTAACAATACGACCGACCGTACCTACAGATTCAATTAATTCGTCATAGCCATAATATTATCTGTGGGACTGTTGCATACCGTATCTGTTATATTGGTTATAATTATTTATTTATATAGCATACATAGCAACTATGACAGGAGACCTAATACGATAGTTACAAACAAACAGGAATACACTACAATACACTACATAAAAAATTACAAAAATCTTGAACATACAATTATTTACTATAAATTCTACAGTGGGAGGCTCCTTTGCACCGGATGCCGGCTAGATTATGGGTACCACAACGGCGCCGATTTCTGCCGTGAAACAGTAATGTGTAAGCATTTCTGTGTTTCGGTCTGAACGGCGCCGTGGCTAGTGAAATTATTACTGGGCAAATCAGACTTAACATCTTCCTCTTTATATTTTGCATTAGTAGTAAATAATTAATATAAAAGTGTTTTAATTTCATAAAAAAACACGATAAAAATAATTTCACTCTACAAATATTTTGTCTCGTATCCGGATTCCGGTCCGCGTTACATTTCTATGTTAAATATAAACGTATGTTATTTAGTCAAGTATTTTTATATAAATGTATTGTAGTAATGCATTGGTATACTCATAGAACAAACAGGTTATGCCAAGTTTTGCGCTAAATAGTCTTTTTGGAAGTGCGTCAATTATATATATCATATTATAATATGCAAAATTACCTTTATTCCTTCAAATTATTGATATTTATTATCCGAAGTGTGAAAATGATAATAGAAGTAGATTATAATGCAAATGAGCCGCCCGTATCTACCGGTACACGCAGTGCTATGCGCTACCAAGCGACAGAGCGACTGAGCGACTGAGCGATTGTCTAATAGACACGACTTCGTTGCTGCTCGCCGCGGATCACGGCGTCAATCCAGTTATTTGCAAAACCGCTATTTATAGCAATCCCATAAGCAAGAGCACATTAGACACACTTGTATCAATATATCATACAACCTGTTGACTGGAGCGCACTCGACATGTGATTCTTTCGCAATTCGATACGAGTTCGCCGATTTTGTAAGGTTTGTTTTTTCACATTGTTACATTTCGAAATGTATCAGCTGTTGTTACGACAAAATTATAAATGATAAAATTGCGTGAATACTCATCTGACGCTTTTGTGCGATATATTTGATTAAAAAGACCGCAATAAAATTTCTTCACTTTCCGAAGCGGTAGTAGAAAGAATTCCAAAGGAATCAATTTTGAGAAAATAAATGCCTTTTATGCCTTTAATGAGAATTCTAGCAACATAAACATAATAATACTCATTTGTTAATGTGTATATAAAAAGAGTTTTATCATTATTTAAATTAATTGTTGGATGGCTGAAAAATTCCACGGCGCAGTACCCAGATGAAAAAAAAAGCAACTAAGATAATACGTACGTTATTGAACAAATATTTTGTGAGCGAAAATGTGAATAATAATTTTAATGTGATCGTACCGTAATGACTCTATGCCTGCAGTCTCTACATCACTCTCTAATGTTCTGTTCTGCTTCTGTGACTTTATCATTTCTCGGCATACTTGTACGAGTCATATACGTGGAATTAAGGCGGCTATCTTACAATAAATATAGATTGATACATACATACAATGAACATGCTCCGTCTATTATGCTATGGCAAAAGATTAACGGCCGTTCCCAATATACAGTCTTACTCTTACTTGAGATAAAAATCGTAACTATCGTTGACTTTTCTGTCCCAATAAACTTATCAACGGTAACTCACCTTATACGTACACGCTGTCTGTCAATGGCACGACGTATAGCTTACCAGCGATAGAAGTTTGTATGGCAATTCCCGCGTCCCAATATAATGCGATAAGTATCGGGCATATTGGGACAGCTTCAGATTATTGACTGCTAATTACTGACAGTAGAAGGTAGTAATTAATCTCTATCTGTAGATAGTATATTGGGGACGGCCGTAAATGAATATGTGGTGCCAGTGATATACAACGAGATAGCGTAGCTGAGGAGTTTTCCCAAACTAAAAAAAATGCAGTTAAATTTAAAACAATAAATGCGCTGTTGAATAGCATTAAATAACTCTCACTAACTGTTGTTCAATAGTACTCAACAATGATACATGCTTATTTAGGACAGCTTATGTAAATTGTCTCTTTTTTCTAATAGTAATAATTCTAATAATATTTAGTTATAATAGTTTAGTTTAAAGTAAGTAGTAGTTAATTAATTAATTTATTTAATAGGTACACACAACAGAATTAAAACAAATACATAATTAACAAAAAAAAACTATCAGCTAAATACAAGATAGGTTGCAACTCCACGAGGGTGTGTACACAGCATGTTTAGTATAAATTAATAACTATAATAATGCAACAATAATAGCGATTTTAAAACTAGCTTTAGGTAATGTAATATTATAAAAGAAAAAGATGAAAAAAATATATATTTGGACAAGTAGAAGTGAATAATTATGGTAATTAAATTAAGATTTTTTTTATAAGTTAAGTATGTATGTACACATAATTAAATGATTTTTAAGCGCAATAACTTAACTAAGCCAACAAACTGTTAAAGGTTGGTAAGATATATAAATAACTTAAAAGTGTACATATTAAATTAAAAAAAAAACAGATGTTTCCAGGTACCGTTACTATGGGCTAGTCTCCAAAAATCGAATACTTCTCCAGGCCTTAAGGCGCGGACTGACTAGGATTGTAAACGCTATAACCAACCCTACGTGGCTAAGCTGCAAATGGGCATTTATTTTACTGATTTTCTTTTGTTTATTCAAAATTTACATATAAAACTGAAAAATTTATCGGTTTAAGGTTTAGAAAAGTACCAATTTTATTCAATTCTTTAAAAAAAAGAATGTTGTTATTGCTGAAAATTCGGAAATTTTTGACTCCAAAGTTTATTTTTAGGAAGCAACTTCAAAAATTTTTATTGGATATTTCAAATTATATATAAATATTCTAGCCGGATAAAAATTTTCTTTAGATCCTTCTTTGTGCGCTGTATTTTTTGCGTCAGAATATTTTCATTGCGTTTTGTTGTAATCGACTCCCTAAGAAACCAATTTTTGTGGTTATTGAGGTATGACCGCACCTTAAGTAGCTTGTAGGTGTCCATTAAACGCTGTCCCATTAAGCGCTACATCTATTAGAGGAGTTAGAATGTGCACAAGAAGGAACTATATTTAGATCATGGCAACACATGACTTACATCTTTACTGGACTGAGTTGAAAAGCTTTATTTTTCATTTTGGTTTTAATTGTTTGTAAAGGTGACAGTACATTCATTAAAAAAAAAAAGGCATAAAAAGGCATTTATTTTCTCAAAATTGATTCCTTTAGAATTCTTTTTGATGTCATTTCTTATACTACTAGATACTACTACCGCTTCGGAAACAAATGGCGCTCTGAGAGAGAAGAAGCGGCGCAAGAAACTCTCCAGCATTCTTTTTTTTGCGCTCTTTTCAATAAAAGTATACAATATTGTACAGTTGCTATAAAATAATCACAATCTAGTCCCAGGCTGTCCGATCATTTAGATATTCAGCAGTGGAGCAGTGGAGTAATAGGATTTACGACAGAGCCATTTTTTTATAAAACATTTAAATTTATTTATAGACAATGCCTGAACAGTGGCTGGGACTTTATTGTAGAAGTGTATACATTCACTATAAATTTCAGAATTATTGAAAAACCCAAAAATTCTGAGCGCCACTACAATTGCGCTTGTCTTCTTGATACATAAGATGTTAAGTGTCATTTGCCTTGTGTCAATATAATAATGCTTAAACATTACTGCTTCATTGCCATGAATTAAAAAAAAATGGCGTGCGTACAAAGAAAACATGTCAGAAGTCAAACTTCTTTTGGAAAATTAATTTTTAAACCTGCATGATACAACGCTAGTAGGGAAGATGTTCTACTTGTGATACAACTGTGGGAGAGAAGATGTTCCACTTCCTCGCGGTGCCATGTGTTTCATGCTACATTCGCACTTTCTCACTCTATCTCAGTGTCTCTATTTCTGCTGATATAGGCGCCCTTGTGGTACCCATGTTCTGTGCAAAGAAGCCTCCCACTGGTATGTCAAAATCCAGTAAGCATTTCAAATAGTTTACCCAAGTTCAGTTTAAAGAGTTCATAACTTCTATCACACACATATTATTAATATTTATTATGTGTATATATTTATTCAACCCTGTAAGCGTTATATTATATATTTACAGAGGTGTTACATTATACTTTTATATTAAATGTTATGTATTTACAACTGGTTATTACGTTCGTACCAGAAATGCCTAAGTGGTTAATGCAGTTATGTAACCTCGAGATTCGCAGACTTGTGTAACATTATAATATTGTTTGTCAATAATTACGAGGATAGCTCCTTATTAAACTGATTATTAGTACGTTACTCTGGTTAGGCAAAACGAACGTTTACATTTAACTTTTTTTTTAAATAAATTGCAAGCGTGGGTGTAATCTGCTCGTGCCAACATAGGCAACCAACAAAAATTGTAATTCTAGCCTGTAACAAAATTGTATTAATGTTTAGCTGGGTAGCAAGAATGCAATAGCAAGAATGCTATGACCTGCCTGAACAAAATATGGAAGAAGAAGGGAATCACTAATTATACCAAGATCCGGTTAGTACGTGCCTTGATATTATTATTATTGTGTATATATATATGTATGGATATATACATGTTGATTTATTTATAATCGCTTATAAAATGTTCACAGAATACCTAATAATTATTATTTATTTATGGTGTATGTGGATGATGCAGCTACTGTACTCAATAACTTTTGTATTAATTTACATTTACTTTTTTGACTTACTCGTGTAAGACATTGACTATTTGACGTTTGAGTGTGTTTGTTGCATCATTTTACATATTATATTGTAATTGAAATGATCTGTAAATCTTGATATAAAAGAGTGGCAATGAGTTTCTTGCTACTTCTTCTCATTAGCTCAACCCTTTACGAAGTAGCGGTAGATTCAATAAGTTTTTTTTTTTTTGACATTCATAAGTGTCATTTCCGTGGCCTACGTGAATAAACTGATTTTGATTTGATTTGTTTTGATAGTCCCCATTTTTGGAGTCGTGGACGATTCGGGCTCGAGAGAGCATTGATGCCTTGGAGATTTGGTGCTGGAGGCGTATGTTGAGAATACCTTGGACGGCAATACGAACAAATGTACTGATCCTCTCACAGCTCAAGATAAAAACCCGTCTGTCCACAATATGCCAACAACGAATTCTTTCGTATTTTGGCCACACAATGCGAAGGGGTAATGGAGAAATTGATCGTAGTTGGGAACAAAAATGGCAAGTGATTCCGAGGCCGATCTCCCACCAGATGGACCGACCAAATAAAAGACTCCAAGTCCCCGAGATTAAGCTCTATCGTCAGGGCCGCGACAGACAGGAGCCGATAGAAACAAATAGTTTACTCCAACTGTGGAGCATTTGTTTCTGACCACGATCCTCAGTCATAAGGGAACGACTAGAGAGAGGGTTTCTCTTTGCAGTTCTTTTCCCCGTAGACATTAAGTTCAGCCATGAACTGCAATAGGTAAACTCATTAAATATATGTTTCAATTTTTGTTTGTTATTGACATGCCCAAGTGACACTTAGTGCTTTAGAATAGTTCTGTTAAAAGTTATTTATTATAAAATTTATTGAAGTAGGCGTTACTTTGCGGAAATCCATAATTATACAAATTATTTGAGTTTTCTTTAGTAGTGGCACGAGACTGAAGAGTCTCACGCCAGATTTTGGCAAGACAACACGTCCTGAGGATGCCTCGTGTAGAGGCGAAACACGTGTCGAATTGTTTAAAGACAAATATTGGCGGAATTAACACTAAAAAAAACTCAAAACATTTGTAGTTATTTATTATTGTGTTTTCTTTGATTATCTCGAATGTTACACATTTAAATAATACACTTTTAAAGGATTAAATCGCGTGTAATTTTAACCGTGTTTTTAAATGAGATTTTTGCGAAAAAGTTACCTTTTTAATTTTATTTTAGTAAAACCGACGTTTCAAGGCTTTTCCAGATCTCTTCTTCAGGGGGACTGAAAACTGAAACGTCGGGTTAACTACATAGTCTCTACTACATATAAGGCTCTAGTCCATCGCTGTACCTTTTAATTTGAATCTTTGCATTTCATCAAACTCGGTTCAGTAGCTCCGGCGTAAAAATAATTCTAATACTACTTTTACGGTCAAAAAAATTGTGACCTTTACGTTACAAAGTGCAGCTGCTAGTATATGACGTTGAGAGATGTCAGACAATTTGCCACAAAACGCGTTTTAAGGACAGAAATACATTCATACACTCACTTTATAGCTTCTTCAACATCTGCACGTCCTGTGACAGTGTCAAACTAGACATTTTTATAATAACTACTTAAAGCATAATTATTTATTTTGAAATATGCAATAACTACCTTGCTTCAACAGTTTGTAGGGTTCCGTAGCGAAATGATAAAAAACGGAACCCTTATAGATTCGTTATATCTGTCTGTATGTCCGTCCGTATGACACAGCCATTTTTTTCCGAAACTATAAGAACTATACTGTTGAAACTTGGTAAGTCGATGTATTCTGTGAACCGCATTAAGATTTTCACACAAAAATAGAAAAAAGAACAGAAAATTTTTTCGTCAAACCCATACGTGTGGGTTTGACGAATACAGATAGATGGTATCATATCTGTGGATAGGCATTCAAAAATGATATTGTGGATTTAATACCATTTTCCTTACTGAATAGTTTGCGCGAGAGACACTTTCAAAGTGGTTAAATGTGTGTAACTTCTAAAATAAGAGAATGATAAAACTAAAAAAATATATGATGAAAAAAAAAAAACAAAAAAACTTCCACCTTCCTTCCACCGAAAACTGGTTTGAACTAGACCTAGCATGTAGTTTTTTTTCTCTAAATACTTGAAATGTTTATAAAATATTCACAAAATATCATTGTTTATTTAAAGAGTGTGATTTCTTTTTTAAATTATTCATACTTTTTAGTTTTCACTTACTTAATTGAAACTTTTAAATATTTATATCCAATAACTATTCTAAAATAATTTGCAAAATGATGAAGCTAATTGCTAAAAAAAATTATATTCATTTGAAAGAATAGCAAAGAGTTTTTTGACACTTCCTCTCCGTACAGATATCTAACTTTGACATTGACATGAACAAATAACTTATGATTTGACAAATGTCAAAACATATACTTGATTGCGGATCACATGTTGAGAGGCCTTCAAATACAAACGTTAGACATTGCTGGGTGGTTTTTATTAAAGTTATACATACTTCTTTAGGCGCGTTATGAAAAAATGATGAGAGTGAAATTATAAGATGCGCGCGCATCACTGTGACACAAAAGTAACAGGGTGAAGTTGGTTCGTAAAATTTTCTGAAGTTTGCGTCATTCGTTTTTTTTTTTGGTTTCTTCGTCCATTATTAGGACAGTCAAAGGGTTCAAGCCCATACAGCCGTATTAATTATTTAATAGTTAATTGTGAAAGGCATCTTTGCAAGATTCTTACAAAATTGTTCTTTCTAAAAACGTAGAATAGCACGAGGAATAAATGATTTGAATGATTTTTGCTTCGTTAGGCCAAAGAAAATTTAACTTCTGGACTAACAGATATATTTGATCGTGAGTGATCTTCTCTCAATCTAGTCCAGCGAACAAGCGGCCCGAGGTTCGAGTCTTCTTCCAGACGCCCCGCACCTGTGAGCTACATTTTCGGCCTCCAAGGCCCCCGCCCGGCTTCGCTATAACAGCCTTTAAAGCTATCAGCACACAGGAGGTTTTTAGTCGGTAGGAGGTGTTTACATCCTTCAATACGTAATGTATTTTCCTTCTCACCAAAAAAAACCTTTGCAGCGTATATTTACTGGCAACAAACACAGACAAATTTACAATTATATTGTTAATTTATAGTATTTCTATTTACACGAAAGGCCCATCCAGAAAGCAACGAAGGCGCATATCTAGGGTTGCTTACTGTGCTCTAAAATACATTTATGCACTTTATTTATAGTAACAGACTACGGTAATACTGTTTTATATGTAACTAGCTGACCCGACAGACGTTGTTCTGTAGATGATAAAAAAAATACTGTATTATAGGAATTTGCCAATAATATTTAAAAACATCAAGAATTATTTCGTAAAAAATGCTCCCTGTTGTTATAATGAAATTGTTTCACAGCGGAACTGTCATACCGTGCGTCACTAGATTCTGTCATAGATAATATGTCCATACAAAACAAATATTGAAAATAAAAATAATTATGGGTCCCAAATCGAAATAAAAACTATACTATCTCTCAAGTTGGACCAAACTGCACTCCATGAAGTAATCCCCAATAAAATCCGTTCATTAGTTTAGGAGTCCATCGCGGACAAACAACGAGTCACGTAAGTTATATATATTATAAGATTACTTTTATATTTAATTAATAACATTATGCCACGTACCAGCTATACTCATTAACTTGACACAATAAAATACTTTCTACTAACTGAATTAAATCTGCTGGTCGGTAAACATAATCACAATATTCAGGTGTTTCCCAACGTTAATCAGATCAAAAATAAAACATTCGAAAAATTTTTGATTTTAAATACTGTATTGATCTATTTTATTTCATCGTCATCATCATCAGCCGGAAGACGTCCAACGCTGGACAAAGGCTTCCCCCAAAGATCATCCAACGTATTGGCAATCCTGACCAGAACGTTGGAAAAAATATTCTTCTTTTTTCTTCTTCTTTCTTACTATTTTATTGAACAAGGTGGCAACCCTACACATCTCATACAAACAATACGTCATACTATTAAAATGGTGACGTTTAAGTATGGCTGCAGATTCATATTTACAATGCCGCGTCGATGACGCGACCTTGAATGATTTTCCCGCCGCGAAAACTGTTATCAACGCGTGTTAAGATATGTTTAGAACGTTTATGTCTGTAAATTGTTGAACAAATAAGAAAGAAAACGAGCCTTTGATTTGTAAAATTAAATTGTAAATAAGAGCCTATAATACCATTCTGTTTTGGAAAAGCAACCTTAGAGTTTCTTGCTCGTTCTTCTCTAAGGAAATCTGCCTTCCGAACGTAAGAATTTTAGTTCCGTATGTAAGAAAAAATTACATATTTCAAGTGTAATACAATTTACCTACGAAATAAAATACTTTTTGTTTGTTTGTTTGCCTGATTGCCCGCCGTCATGATCTGTTACAGAGCAATTTCAGAAGGTTTGCTAACCCTTACGGTGTAGGATATTTTTTAAGTTATAGAAGGTCAAATGTGGATGCAGGTCACCTGACGGGAAGTGGAAAAGGAATTACGAGAGCATTATCAGGCGTTTAATTTGTTTTTGGTATTATATCGAAAGAACTTACATTCCATACGTTAGTTGAACAGAGAAGGAAACTCTCACTCAGTCGTGATCTCCGACCGCTCTCTCTCTCTGTCTATCTCTCTCTCTCTCTCTCTGTCTCTCTCTCTATCTCTATCTATCTATCTATCTCTCTCTCTCTCCATCCAGGCACCCCACTAAACAATGAGTACTTTACTGTAGAACTACATTGTTTCAGAGAAACTGATTTTGTATGTGCATAAAAATCAATAATCACATCCCAAAGATAATTAGAAAGGTATCGTGAATAGTAATTTCTCATCTAAATTGAAAATATACTTTAGTAAAATTGCTTATATTCATTAGACGAATATTTTCAATTTAAAACATTGTCAATTTTTTTTACTGCTGCTAATATTAAAAATAATATAATAAAATAGTTTAAAATTTGAATTATATAGATATTAATAATGTAACTAATGATTTAGTAATATATATAATGTATTTTGGCAGAAATATGACAAAACTGTACTTTACAATGTTTATGTAACATCAATCTAACATGTTTATGCAAATAAAAAAATTTACTATCACTTTGAACGCCCATAGGGTGATATTAAAAAAAATAAATAAAAAAAAACTGAATTTGACTAAAAGCTGAATATTTTATGTTCACGTAAATGGATATTTTATATTATGTAGTATTTAAATATATATATACACTATAGCAACTACAAACAGAATTAATAATATTGTAGTTATTATTTAAAATTTACGTAACAGTCATAAAGTGTTGTGTAGTTTCGTATGTGAAAGAAAGATTTAACTTTCTTTTTAATTTCACCTTATATTTGCATAAAATGTATTCGATTAGTTGTTTTGTGGGTTTTTAATGGAGTCTTCTTATATAGTATGAAAAAAAAATGCATTATTGATGAATATTTATGTAGGTACCTACTTTAGATCATTTATACGTCTTGATGGACTATGACAGCTGTTAAAACGTCAAACAAAATTGAATTTAGAACTAACCTATATTTTGAGCGCACACTAACATAAAGTGTCATACAAATCGCGAGTGTAGGTAGCTTGTCACGCACACTAATGTAACATTCCTGGCCTGTTTTCATCGTTGTCTAACGGCAAGACTCAAGACGTATAAATTAATCTAAAGTAGGTATAAAAGAGAGCTCTGTTTTCCCGCCAAATTCTACACGGACGCTTAATAGGATTATGTCAGAAGAACATTAGTAAAAATATTATTGTCTTAACAAATCATGTCATATATATAGGCTAAGAATTCTGGCAATACTTTTATACAAATATATTAATAACAATTAATTCGAATGATTGCAAAAGGGCATTTTAAACTTATCAAGTAGGTACCTACTTGAAACAGACTCTTATTTTGCAAGAATTATAACGAAATATTACTTTTAAGCGCATATATTGTAGTGAATTCTTTTAAAATACTAAAACCTTGAGTAAGAAATTATAACTGTTATTGTACGATCAATAATGTGTTTCATGTCATCAATCGTCAAGCGATCATCATTACATACATAAAAACGGCCGGTTCGGGTCAATAGACAAAGGCTGAGTAAGATCGTACCATCGTAGTAGTCCGAACTCCGATCCGCTCAAATACTTTACGGTGAGTTTATTAATTAAGGCAAGCCGACCTTGCAGGCGGCACTTGCCAGGAGGTCGAACGCGTGCGAGCGAGAAAGCATTCAATCGAATACCCCGCACTAAATCTCGATTAAGGGCACCTTCTGGATAGCAACAAAATGCTGCATATACATTGACGCTTTTCAAGTATATTCATCTATTATGTGTGAAGTAAAGTAGTAATGTATGTTACGCAAATGGGTTTAGTAAATCGTTTAGGCCTCATATGGTGGGGTTCGGCCGCATCTACGCCACTCTATACAGCGCGTCACCTCACCGCACCACCCGCGCTTAAGTCTCCTCATTGACCTCACGTTATCTACAGATTGTTGTACTTATCAAATGGTCTGTATTTTTTTATTTGATAAATTAATTTAATTCAATTCTTAACAGTGTACAATACTTTTGTTTATGGTAATTGTTTGTAGTTATCAATTTGTACTAATTAAGTACTTAACTATTCTAATTTCTAATTAAATAACAATGTAGGTATGCGGTAATTCACAAAATATATTTACTCATTAAAAATAATATTTATGTTCAGGATTTAGTAAAAAGTAGGTAAATAACAATGTTATGTGCCGACTAATTCGTAATTTGTTGTAATTAATAATTAAATAATCAAAAAAGCAATGATATAAATGTAACTAATGAACGGAAAACTTTTTAAAGTCGGTCGACGAGCAATTATAATGGAGCCGGAGTTGAATACGGTAAGGTGGAACACAATGACGTATCATACGAACACAAACAAGCGCTGAGTAGCGGACAGAACAATCACAGGAGGCGATCCGGAGATCACTCGAAACCGCACCTTAAGCTCATTGTCAAACCGATTACAATAAACAAACAGGGACAGACGCGGTTGGAATCCTGTCAAACGGGCGACTTCGAGCGTTGACTTATTATCTGTGGAGAATTCTGACGTACGCAACGCCAAACGGAAATCAACGCTAACGCAACGCACATAGTGTTGATTTTATCTTGAACGCGCTGACAGCGAACAGGTAAGACACGAGCGTCCGCACCGTTTACAAGTTACGGCCCACGCACACAGACGCGATTCGGCGCTGCCATAAATAAAAGATTCCTACCGAAACAATTGTTGCGTGGAGGCGAAGTGAGGCCTCAGTGAATGTTCAATGTACATAGGCGGCTAATCACCGGCCGTCGATCGCGAAAGTAGGTGACCGCCGGTGATTGAAGCTCTTGCAAAACCACGTTCGATGACATTTAGACTAGATGGCCAATGTGTTAACAGCGGCCATATTGTGAAATTATTACGATTTTGTATTGTGATGTATTGTTTTGTAATTGACGCAAACATCGCCTTGAAACACTTAAGCAAACTAACCGTTTAATTAACACTCTTACAAGCTTAATGTTATTAATTATAATTAACAAAAAATTATTAAATATTTTTAATGACGCGTTAAAGTCGTTGCTGTAATTTTCCATCATAACATTATTAAGTGAATAATAGTAATAATAATTAACACATTAACCATATTTAATTTAAAAAATTTTTGTTTGTTTTGTTGATCAGAACTCCAGAGATTTTCTGTTCTAAGATAACATCGCTCCACTTAACCTTAACACATACAAGTAAACATGAAACAATACCGAACAATCAGGCAAATTTACCGAATCGCTTCCGAGTACAATAACGTGCTCTACGCGTATCGTAATAAGGTGTATCCCGAGCACACTTGTTATTAGCTGTGGTTACTAGTGTGTGTACAAGACACAACACGCACACTGGCGCAGCAGTAATGTGGGTGTTTAGTGTACGGCCATCGGATTCACACGCGATGCTCTTTTCGAACGTCATACAAATGTCACACATTTGTAAAACACACAGATTTTAAACGGCAATTATCATGTATCTGGCATTTTTATAGAGAATCATGCTATCATTATTGGGCATTTGTCCGATTGTGGATTTCTGCAAGTTGCTACTTTTTCTGCTTCAACAACAGTTTTCTGTTTTGTCAAATTTAGAATAGGTAGTTGAGTTCTTAATAGTTTTTACTAGTAAAAACTCCTTTGCACAGGAAGCCGGTTAGATTATGGGTACCACAACGGCGCCTATTTCTGCCGTTAAGCAGTAATGTGTAAACATTACTGAAGGGCGCCGCTTACTCAAGGTAACGAGCGCAATTGTGGAGCAGCTCAGAATTATTGGGTTTTTCAAGAATCCTGAGTGGCACTGCATTGTATCAATTACCGTTAGCTTAACGTCCTGCTCGTCTCGTCCCTTATTTTGTTAAAAAAATAAGTTTTCCTATTATTAGGCTTCCAGTATGCATATTAGTTTTGATGTAAATTGCATTTAAAAATAGATTATATTGTAATCAAAACTATTAAGATTTTTTGGTTGCTTGCGCATACAAGCTGGACCTCACATTTATTTTACACGTCTGCTTTTAGAATAGAGTAAAATTTGATTTACTTGATGATAGAAACAACACTCGATTTCAATACAGAAATAATACTAAAACTTATTAGACAATTCAATATAGTAGAAAAAACTTTTGGAGTGTGTGACGTTACGAAGCAGGCAAAGGCATGAACACCAACTCATCGTGTGATATCGTTGTGTTGCAAGAGAGTAGAGGATAATCGTGGCGCTGCAATCGATCTTCCTCATTATACATAAAAAAATTGAGCCTTGTCAAAAGAGGCCATCATTAATTCCAATTCCTGCTGCTCAACAAAACAATGCAATTTTTTTTAAATCTTGAACAAATTTAATAATTATAAAAGATAACTCTACAACTCTTATTTTCCATGTATTTCTTTCTCTGTTATAAGGAACAGTTTCGAGCAAACGTTCGCCCAAATGATGGCCAGTGATACTGCACATTATTATCGCTCAGGGTTCATGATAGTTCGAGAAATAAGATGTTAAGACTCTTTAGCCAAAAATTTACTTGGCCCTTCAAACCGAAACAAAAATAGTACTGATACCTACACTACTGCATGGCAACAGAATAGGCGCCGCTGTGGGACCCATCTAAACAGCTTTCTGTCCAAACATGCCCTCTGGGTTCTGGTAGAAATGTTGTTGAGGCGGTTCGCTCATGTAAGAAGGTGTACGAGAGGAGATCGATACTTGAGGTAGAAGTGTTAGGAGGTACCTTCCACGCAGAAGATAATTACGTCTTACCGAAGCTGATTTTAATTGTCTTATGGTACAGTCTCTTAGCATTACTGTAACGAAATCATAAAAATACAATTCCCTTTTTTTAGCATAATATTTACAATATTATAGTCTCATTGCAGATATCTATACAGTACTGCAACTTACGGTCATTGATACAAAAACGCTCGGAGTTATTTTTATTGATAAGACAATGCATGTGTTTAATAAACTCATTAAAGAGTTAATGATATTCCGCCAATGACTATACCCTTTTTATCTCGCATGGTAGCAGTTGTGTTAAAAAGTAGTGCATAATAAAAAGTAATTCATATTATGTCGGATTTAACTGCGTTAGTGATAAAGGTTCTCGCTAGGGAGAAAGTAATTCTATTGCTTGGCATCAAAAACGACACAAGACTGACCACTAGATGCAGAAAACATCAAATTCAAAATAGGATGTGACATCACTTATTGAAAGTTAAAAACTACTACCCATTCCAAAACGAATGCCTTAGACCTGAGAAGAATGGGCGCAACGAACGGCGGTCGCTCCATTCCCAATCTGTGGTATGATTAAGAAAGTCATTCAAGAATAGACAGTAACTTTAACCAAAACCGATATACAAAACATGCCAAATATTAATCAAATAGAACTATCGAATCATATTTTTAAAGAATTGTTTTAGTGTACAAAAGAGTTATTTTACATCAGTGATAAAATAATTAGAATAGGTTAGCGAAGAATATGTTCCATGCCATATAAATTTCGTACAAATAACAGCTAATATGGATGGAAGCATTGGAAAAGTTGAGCTCTGCGTACAAAATCAAATCTGGGTTACCCAAAAAAATGCATAAAAAGATATTTGCGATTGGAAGAAGCTAGAAAAGATAGTCAATACCCTATGATTATTTATATGTGTACATAGAAAATGTCAGCTGTGAAAACATCGACGAAAAGAGACTTTAGAACTACCCTCTATTTTGAGCCAACTCAAGTACACTAACACAAAGTGTCATACAAATTGCCAGTGTAAGACGTAGCTTGTCACGCACACTTAACTAATATTCCTGGACTGTTTTTATCGGTTGTCTAACAGCAAGAGACTCTATCTATACCAGAGATTCCCAACCTTTTGTTGGCCATAGACCACTTCAATTTTTTTATTGTTTGCAGGGACCACGATGTACAAGAAAAATAAACTGAAAAAATCAAAAAGTAGAATTTAAAAATTCGATTACATTGCATTTGCATTACATTGTAACCTTAAGGCATCCAGGAAGAGTCTTCGAAGCTAATGCTTGACGGTGGATGATACAATGCGTTGTTGTTGCCTCAAGATTCTTCTGTTTTACTATACAGTACAGAAACCAACTAATGTTATGTTTCTGAAAATATTCCGATATCGTGTTCATGACGTCGCGTCGATACCTTTTGATGTTGTTTCCAGTTCTCATGAAATCAATAATTCTGCACATGCAGCGGGCACGTATTGAAATTGGTTCGCGGTCTGCGGACCATATTCTGACTCCAACGCACCACTAGTTGGGAAAGGTAGAAATTATCTAAGTCAATACTGTTGCAGTTGGACGTCTGCAATTCATTTTTCAGTGCACAAAGTAATGTCTCAATATTAAGAATTTATCGGCCAATTTTTGTATTCCCATCTCAAAGTATAATGAGAGTTAGGACAAGACGCCGGTCAATGGCCGTAAACAAACATGCAAAATTCAACGGCAGTCACAATAAGGCTTTATTGTTTGTGTGAAATATTTTTGTGATTCAACTTTATTATAATGAGCAAACATGTTGAACTCACCACAACGAATGCTGTAAATCAGCTGTTCCATAGATTTGCAAGAGCAACTAAGGCTAACTTGCTGGTGACACTGGTTTATAAATAACTTTGACTTTCAATAAGTGATTTCACATCCTATTTTGAATAAAAATATTTGAATTTGAATTTGTGAAGCCACCACTTGAGAGACAAGACATCAAGATTTATGAACGTGACGTCATTCAAACGGTTGGCTCAGTGGAAGAGACTCGCATGTCATAAATCCTCCTCCATGCGTCGTATTCCTCATTGCTGAGGGTCGTGATTTCTCTGAGGATTCAACTTTTTGACACTAGTTCGCCATCTGTGTCTGTCATGTCTGGCTTTGCACGTAGCAGTGCGTCATGAAGTGCGGTATCCAGAGATGTGCGGATTTGGTCAGACCATCTTATAGGGCTGCGACCTCTGAGGCGTCGTCCGTCTACCTTTCCAGTAACCATCAGTTGTTCGAGGTTGGGGTGATCTTTTCTGGCGATATGTCCAAAGAACTCTAGGATTCTGCGGAGGCAGATGGTTGAGAATCTGGTTTGTACACCTAGAGTGTTAAGGATTGATTGGTTGATGCGGTATGCTATCCATCATGATTTGAAGCATCTTCCTCCACAACCACATCTCAAAGGCATCAATCCGATCTATGTCGGCCTTCTTTAGTGTTCATGTGTCAACCCCATAGCTGCATAAATAAGTTGCCATAAATAATTATTAAATTTGATTCTTTGTCATCTTGTTTTTCTAAGATTAAATCTCCACTTACTATATTGTACTTAAACGTATGTATAACATTATATTAATGGTAATATTTTTAAATTAGCTCTAATAAGAATACTGTGACAGTTTCAGACGCCGTTTCTTCACTTGAGAACTTAAATTTTTACAATGGAGCTTATCAGGTAGGTTTTAATTGAGCATCAAAAGATTTTTAAAAAATTTAACTTTTAGAATGAAATTATGCCACTTTAGTCATCATCATCATCATCATCAGCCGGAAAACATCCACTGCTGGTAAAAGGCCTTTCCCAAAGATTTCCATGACGATCGGTCCTACGCTGCCCTCATCCAACGTATTCCGGCGATCTTGACCAGATCGTCGGTCCATCTTGTGGGGGGCCTACCAACACTGCGTCTTCCGGTACATGGTCGCCATTCGAGGACTTTTCTGCCCCAACGGCCATATGTCCATCGAACTATGTGCCCTGCCCACTGCCAATTCCGGTTCACAATCGGGGTATGTCGTATGACTTTTTTTCTCGTATCCTCATTTCTGATTCGATCTCGCAGGGAAACTCCGAGCATAGCCGTCTCCATTGCCCTCTGAGCGACCATGAGCTTTCTCATCAGGCCCATAGTTAGCGACCACGTCTGCGTACCGTAAATCATCACTGGCAACACACACTGGTTGAAAATCTTCGTCTTCAGACACTGTGGTATTTGGGACTAGTACAATTGGAGAGGTGCATTCAACATTATTTTTTTTTCTTTAAAGCATTCAGTATTCAATCGAAAATATTTACGAAAAAATATAGCATACATGGTTAATAACAACCTCGTCAGATATAGGTCTAGGTTAAGCTTGAAGTAAAATAAGATATGGGAAATGACTTGTAAATTAGATACATTGAACCAGCCCAGTGGGAGGCTTCCTTGCACAGGATGTCGACTACATTATGGGTACCATAACAGCGCCTATTTCTGCTGTGAAGCAGTAATGTGTAAGCATTACTGTGTTTCGGTGTGAAGGGCGCCATAGCTAGTGAAATTACTGGGCAAATTAAACTTAACATCTTACGTCTCAAGGTGACGAGCGCAATTGTAGTGCCGCTCGTAATTTTTGGGTTTTTTCAAGAATCCTGAGGGGCACTGCATTATCATGGGCAGGGCAATAACCATCAGCTGAACGTGAAACTCGTCTTGTCCCTTATTTTCATAAAAAAATATAGGTCTAGGTGAAGCTTGAAGTATAATAAGATATGAGGAAATGACTTGTAAATTAGATACATTGAACCAGCCCACTTGTAAAACTATACAAAAATCCAGTCAAGAATTTAACACAAATCACCAAGTTAAAAACATAAACAGAGTGTATGCATAGCCTATTTACATCAATGTTATCAACGCTTACAATAACCACGCGATAAAGGAAAAATAATTTAAATCATAATTAACTTACGTCGCCAGCGGTGTTTTATGGTAATAAGTAGTTTTAGCACCAAGGTTTCGATCAGTGACATCATGTATAAGTCAAGCTACGAAGCGTAGATTACAATCGCAACGATTTACACAACTGTCTTATTGATTTACTGCCACCACGTACGAGGTTTGTGTTACCGTTCTCGTCTCTATTTGATTGGCGTCGGCCACACAAGTATTTCAACTGCGACTCTGGATTAGTTATTGTAATACCAGTGACAACAGCTTCATTCTTCCTGGGAAAACTGTTGGTTTTTTTAATGAAAATACGGGACATGACGAGCAGGACGTTCAGCTGATGGTTATTGAAACACCCTACCCATTACAGTACAGTGCCGCTCCGGATTCTTGAAATGCCTGAAAATTCCGAGCGGCCCTACAATTGCGCTCGTCACCTTGAGACATAAGATGTTGTCTCATTTGCCCAGTAATTTTACAAGCTACGGCGCCCTTCAGACCGAAACACACTAATGTTTACACATTACTGCTTCACGGCAAAAATAGGCGCGGTTACGGTACCGATAATCTAGGCGGCATCCTGAGGAAATGAGCCTCCTACTGGTGAGGGTGCAATATAGAAGTACGTATCATGTATATTTAGCCATGAATAGCATGTGATAGTCTTATATGTATGTTTAAGGCGAAGGTCTCGATGAATGTCTGAAAGATAGATAGATAATATATATATAACAGATAGCAGCAGATCGTTTTGTCAGTCGAAGACAGCAAGCGTCGCAAATATGTCGGTCTCAATTAGTCTTACATCTTTGTGCCGTTTGGTGTCGAGACACTTGGCCCGTAGGGCCCAGAGGCGCGGAGAATGTACAAAGTACATTATCTACACTATCTTCTCGCCTCAATAAGGCTACTGGCAACCCAAGCGCTGGCAGCTATTTCGGTCAACGGATCAGCTTAGCTATCCAACGCGGAAATGCTGCTAGAATTCTTGGTACGCTTTCGGGTAGTGATAGTTCTAATTTTATGTAATCATAGTATTGTTAATATAGTTATAAGATCTAATTTACAGCTAAGATGACAAACAATTTGATTTAAACATCTGTCGGCACTCCAAGGAACGTTAATTATTCTTTATAGTATATTTATTAATGAAAACACGAGGGCTTCAATAAACACAATATCATTAGTATAAAATTTACATTTATATTAATATATACCATCCAAATAGCGTTCACCGAGCAATGCATCATACAATTCATACGTCTACTATACATCAATACACATTATAAGCATGTGTCTGTGACAAGAACTTCTGTTTTCCAGCCAAATTGCAAATTTCACTACTTCAATAATTTCCTACAAACGATTTACGAAGTTGCATACTTCGGTATTGGAAAATAAACAAGATTTCCATGATTGCCAATAAATTCACGGAAGTAGAAGGGAAAATATGTTATCTAAATGATAATACAATTGATAATAATAATAATAATACAACTTAAACGTTTGGATGATGCTGACAACATAATATGTCAACAAGGGATTGTTATTTGAAACCGCTGCGTGTGTGCAAGTTTGTCGTCAATCAAGAATAGATTGTTCAGCAATACCTACATGAGTATTTCTGAAGATTTTTCTAGAGCATACAATCAAAAGAATTGCTGAAACCATTTCTGACATGGTGTTGCAAGAGTTAGTATCTTCTATGCTCAAGCAAATTCTACGCTATAAACTGCTTAAATCATTACTAGTATTACCTCATGTTTGTGACTTACTTCTGATGTCACTAGTCCCAATCAGATAGCACTTTCTGTGCTGTATCCTAACGGATACTCCCAAGAGAGTGGCGCTTACTCCTCTCTGTCTAATAGAAGATCGCCTTCAATGAAGGCTTAGAGGACACCAAAGCCAACCTCAGGTGGTGTTTAGTGGATAGGCACTTAGGTTAACACGTGAGTCCCACATTACCAACGCAAACTTAGGCTGCGTTGGTATGCATGAGCATTCATCACCTCCCTCCTGTCGTTATCCCAGAGGGTAGCCCTTTTCCTTTTGTGTGGGCGAAAAAAACTGGCTGAATATTTTGGTCAGCAGTTTTCATGCAAGGTCAAGGTGTAAAACTGTTACAGTTTTCGTGTTTTTAACAGAACTATCTCTGAGAATTAGAATTGCATTTGATAAAACAATAACGATTTGAGAAATATTTTATATTTTTAGAGATCTTGTACCTGTTTCTACTAGACATTGAATTACTTGGACTTTGATTATTATTTCGTATACTGGATGCAATACCTCACAAACGAATATAAACAATTGTATTTGTACAAATTTATAGCGATAGAAAAGATTTTTATAAGTTCTTTTCATGGCCTTTACTTTTCTTGAAGATTTAAGTTGGTTCAGTAAATGACTTTTCTTATGGAAAAGGAGGAAAAACTAGCGCCCGGGTCACCTGGTGTTAAGTAATCACCGCCGCCCATATTCTCTTCCAACACCAGAAGAATAACAGGAGCGTTGCCGGCCTTGATGGAAGGTGGATGCGCTTTTTTTGAAGGTACCGCACAAGGAAGCTCATTCCATAGCTTTGTAGTACGTGTGAGAAAGCTCCTTCAAAACCGCACTGTGGAGGATCGCCACACATCCAGATGGTGGGGATGGTGGAACTCGGCGGCAAGCATCAAATGAAATAGCTCTTCGGAACTCTCCCGGTGATAACATTATAATACGATTCTTTGCTTGGACGAAACATATATTCACATTGAATTACATAAGATGTTGTATGTGGCTCCTTATGGTAAGAACGACTACAATAGGGCTCAAAAGCCAACCAATTTCTTGTGATTTTTCTACAGCAATAAGTGTATACATTTACCTTCAAAGCTAATGTGTATCTTATGAATAGAAATAGTTACAAGCAATCCCTTATTTCTAGTGTTATAATAACGAAAATCACTACTATTAAGAGCAAAAATAAAATAAAATAAAAAAAGCCTTTTTATTTGCTCCTATGAACTAAGCAACATTTTGTTTGTGGATTAGTAATTATAATGAAATAAAGTAATTTTTGTTAGTATTTATTAGTTGAGGTAATATTTATTTGATTTCTTTCATAGGAACCCCCGTGCGGGTGAAGGCCTCCTCCAGGTTGTGCCATTTATCCCTATCTTGTGCCAATCCGATGTCCGATGACGTCTCGCGTATGTCATCTGACCAGCGTTTGAGCGGACGACCTAGTTTGCGCTTTCCACTTTCTGGTCCTTTCCACTCTGTGACCACTTTCGTCCAACGCCCAACCTCAAGTCTCCGCTTCTCTTTCTCTCCCACTTCCATTTTAGTCTTCTGATATGTTGTATAGCATCTCTAACTTTGGTACGTTTCCGAATTCCTTCATTTCGTATCCTGTCTTTAAGTTTTATCCCTAGGAGACTTCTCTCCGTCGCTCTTTGGCATACCGACAGTCTATTTGTGTTAGCTTCTGATAAAGACCAGGTCTGGCTGCCATAGGTTAGTGTAAGTAGAATGTTAGATTCCATGAGTCTCCGTTTGTGAACAATAGGTAGCTTAGATTTAAGAAGAGCAAAAAGGTGACGATTTTTGTGAACAGTAATAATATTTACTACTTTAAATTTTTCTTTGAGTGACTGTTATAGATGTTCCAAAAAAATACACATCAACGTATGCAGTATGCAGCAATCGTATTTTAGATGCCGATACCTTGAAAAAAAAAAACAAAAACATTAAATTGCTCCGTTGTTTGTAATGTCAAGGTGGAATTGTTGAATACGCTACCGTGTAAAACTTGTTCAAGGTGATATTTTCCAAACCATCCTTCTCATGTCGCTGTTTTCATTGCCAGAAGTCAGTTTATTAAGCGATATAATTCAAATACGTCATTAAGCATACTAAATTGTACATAATTATTATTCTTTTGTTATATTTAAACATTGACTTGTTCTACACGAGTAAGTAATAAGTATATACTTCATGTGGCAGCATCAAGAATTATGTTAAACATTCGGAATAATAAAATAACAACTTTTTGACACTGTGTATCGGTTAAACCTTTACTTTGGGTTTTTGAGAATTAAAGTTAAAGTTCAAAGTTTTTATTTGCATAAATATGTTAATTTTTTTTATGAAAATAAGGGACGAGACGAGCAGGACGTTCACCTGATGGTAATTGATACACACTACCCATTACAATGCAGTGCCGCTCAGGATTTTTGAAAAACCCAAAAATTCTGAGCAGCACTACAATTGCGCTCGTCGCTTTGAGACATAAGATGTTAAGTCTCATTTGTTCAGTAATTTCACTAGCTACGGCGCCCTTCAGACCGAAACACAGTAATGTTTTAATTACTGCTTCACGGCAGAATTAGGCGCCGTTGTGGTACCCAATCTAGCCTGCTTCCTGTGCAAAGGAGCCTCTCACTGGTATGATGATTGATGTTACATAAATAAAATACATGTTTACCATATTTATGACTTGCAAATTATACAAAATACATTACTAAATCATTAGTCACATTAATATCAATTCAAATTGTATACTATTATATTATATTATTTTTATTATTTGTAGCACTTTCTGTCTAAATTTTAGCTGTCCAGCTATATTTTCCATAGAAGCCTCCTCTTCACAAACTAGCGTAGGGTTCACTTGATGGTATCACCGTCCACATTGCTGGCTTTTTTTGTAAAGGACCCCCATGTCTTATCGTCCTGGAAACACCGCAAAAGGAAGCTCATTCCACAGCTTGACTGTACATGGAAGAAAGCTCCTTGAAAACCGCACTGTGGAGGACCGCCACACATCCAGATGGTGGGGATGATATCCTAATTTGTGGCGTGTACTAAGGTGGAATTCGGCGGCAGGAATCAGGTTGAACAGCTCTTTGGAACACTCCCCGTGATAAATGCGGTAGTATATGATATATCAAACCCACGCAGATTTCAACTTACGGAGTCTTAGTAAAAGGGCTCACCTCGGCTACCTTTCAGGTATGTAACCCTAATACCAGATAATTGGCGCCTATTTCTGCTGTGAAGCAGTAATGTGTAAGCATTATTGTGTTTTGGTCTGAAGGGCGCCGCAGCTCGTGAAATCACTTAGCAAATGAGACATAACATCTTATCTATCAAGGTGACGAGCGCAATTATAGTGCCACTCAGAATTTTTGGGTTCTTTTAAGAATCCTGAGCGGCACTGCAATGTAGGCAGGGCTTATCAATCACCATCAGCTGAATGTCGAGCTCGTCTGGTCCCTTATTTTCATAAAAAAAAATATCTCTTAAATTCTGTCAATCCTTTTAGAGAGTTGGCAACATTGCATGATAAGCGGCACGATAGAGATGGACAGTGCAGCGGCGACCTCGCGTCAGGCGACTCATCTGCTCGGCTTAATCGGGTCGCCCGTTCAATGTCGCAGACGTCATCGGACATCGAGTCCCCGAGCACAAGCGAAGAGCGTTAGCGATCAATCACCTCCGCTGAATAACATTTGAGTGACGATATGGGCTTGTGTTTGCGACTTCGAGTTGATCTCACACTAATATTATCAATATGTAAGTTAAAATTTTTCAAGAAATAATTTTCACATATTTTAATGCAGGATTAAAACCCAAGACCTCGCGGGTTTGAGTCCCGCATCGTCAATAAATTTTGGTTACAAATTTAATTTAATTTACAGAAGTGAGGTTAATCACTTTAAAAATAACAAATTGTTTTTCAATTGTAACATTAATGGGTTTTTCAACAACACATGAAGCACTTATACAGAAGTCAATTAAATTGGTGGAAACTAATTTATTTATTTATCCAAATATTTCTAATTCTATTTTAGTAAATGTTTTATTATCTGCTACAACTGAAGATTCTACATCTTTTACGTGATTGTTTAAAAAAATAAAGCAAAAAAAATGTATGAATGGAAATCCACTAGCAATGGTCAATCTCGAATACCAACTTACTTCCATAGTAGTTGTAACTGACGCTGACAGTCAACGAAAATACAGAATAATACGAAAATAACATCCGACTCTCAAGACAGACTCATATTTAATCAATGTTATTATTAATATTTATTCAATGAAAACAATTTAGGATTCATTTGAACATAGTTGGGAGACTAATCCAAATGCCCATGATCACTACATAACTTATCCAAATGCCACGTTCGCGATAAACTCAAAAACTTCTTCACCGATTTTCATGCTGTTTTCACCAATAGATAACGTGGTTTTCGAGGAAGATATAATTTGTTAAGTTTTTGTATACATTAACGATATTTGTACCTCCAACAAATATCGTCGGAAAAAAAAAGCCGCCTGGGAGCTTTCATCGAAAACGCTGTCCAAACCCTTTGAGACATAACAAAATAATGTATAGTGGAACTGTGTATCTTATATAGGTCTACAGAAAAGTCCCGGACGGCATATGTCTATCTCTTAAGGATAACATACTATATCCATTTAAATACTTAAAAAAAAATTGGATATTATAACTTTTTATTACGTTTTTGTATCATTTATACTCATTACCTTTGATAAGTTACACATTACCGATAGCTTTAGACTACATTATTTCCGAATATAATTTTTTTCTAAAGACAGAACACACAGACAATCTTTCGGGTTAGCGAGAAATTAATAAATGAATATTGTCCGCAAAATAGCCGCGGAGTTTTGAGCTGCGCACGACTTGAAACTATGGAATACTAAACTATGTCCATGCAACCGATCATGTTTATATTGGGCGAATTGCACAAAATTTGTGTCTTAACTGAGCGTGCATTCCATGCATCGCAATAAATCAACGCTTCAAGCCTGTATTGAGGACAAGTCCGACCTAGGAAAGGTAAGTGCTTCAATGTTGTTGTTGTAAGCAGGCGAGGCGAAAGGTCGATCGGTCGCGTGGCCCCTAAATGAATATTGTAGTATTACTCATTTATCAACTCTACTTCCATCCAAGTTTGAAGTACAATTTCAGTTGTACCTTCACGTTGCTAAGGAAAATTGATAAAATTATTGATAGTTAAATGATTCCGCAATAGAATTCATACAAAGACAAGCAAGCATAGTCCGCGTAAATAAATAACATTACGACGTAATTGTGCTCTTGTGTAATGAACAATAACTCAAACTATTGTCGCGTCCGGATGTTTTATTTAAAATATTATGTAAATCTGTGAACTACTTACATGAACATATATAACCAAGCAATAACTTACATTTACAGGCTCCTTTGGACAGGATGCCGGCTAGATTATGGATACCACAACGGCGCCTATTTATTCCGTGAAGCAGTAATGTGTGAGCATTATTGTGTTTCGGTCTGAAGGGCTAGTGAAATTACTGGGCAAATGAGACTTAACATCGTATGTCTCAAGGTGACGAGCGCAATTGTAGTGCTGCTCAGAATTTTTGGGTTTTACAAAAATCCTGAGCGGTACTGCATTGTAATAGCTATGGCGTATCAATTACCATTAGCTGAACGTCCTGCTCGTCTAGTCCCTTATTTTCATAAAAAAAACATAGTTCCGATTGGTGCTACGCTAATATTAATCACTAATTTAGATTCTATGGGAGAGCCGTAATTTCCGACTGCAGCCCAAGTAGACTTAAATAATGTGTTAATTTATTGATTTATTAAAAAAGTGTGTATAATTTATTTATTTATTTAATTCAGAGAGCTCTCCATATATATTAGTAAATGTATTACTTACCATATTTCTTATGAACTATGTTAGTATTATTAGTGAAATATATTTATAAACCTAGAGCTAACTGTATTCAGTGTTTCTGGAAGGAACAGTCAGCTCTGGCAGAAATCATCCTAAGGATACTGTTACTGCTAACAGGCCGCTTTTTTTGCGCATTATGGCATGAAATCTATCCAAAGATGCATTAGTAAACATTCCAGAAGAACTACAACGCCACGGTAGCCCCAACAGCCTCCTAAACGCATTATTATATGTGACACCTAGAACTCTATATATTGTTGCTAATGCAAATATACAAATTCTAGAACAATTCAATCGAACGAGGTGCGATTGCGAAATTGCAATGGAAGAGATCGCAACCGACCTCCAGTACCGACACGTGACTGCAGCCGCGACACATAACAACAACAGCGCCATACGTCCACGTTACAAACACGAGCCGTTTAATAAAAAAAACTATAACCTTTTCTCATTCACGCTCTATGAACATTATGCAGTTTCATACAGTATTCTCTTTGATTAACGCGAGTGTACACATTTATGTAATACCAAGGACTAGTAGAAGAATAAGGACTCCGTGTCACCAAAACACGCCGATTAACGTGTAAATACATAGCCCCACGCACACACTTACACTACTACAGGCCGATAGCCGGCCATTATGAGAACTGTCATCGACTGTGACAGATCAGTTTGCGTCTCAATAAAATAATTTAAAAATGCCATCGTGCGTTGTGAAAGAGTGTAAAAACGATACAATATAAGTATTTGTGGCCATATATCATTATTTAAGGGAGAAAAAATTGTGTAACTAGTGTCCACCGTAACCGCATACACACTAGCATAACGGTGCCTCACTTGCTAATATAACGGCGCGGAGTCCTTCTTTTTTTACTCGTCCGTGAATAAAACATGGTTTTTGGAAAAATTTACTGATGTCCTCTCAGTAAATTTTGCCAAAAACTATCTGTCTACAGCAAATACCACCTCCGAGGCAATAAATGGCGCTTCATAATGACGTTGGGTTAACTAAAATAAAAATGTAACTTTTACGCAAAAATCGAATGTAAAAACAGATACTATTACCCGCGTTTTAATCCTTTAAAAGTATTTCACTTTCATATACTTCTTCTCTAGCAGCCTCTTCAAGCTTAATTGATATAGTGTTTGCTCTGCAAAAGAGAGCTGTTCGTGCTATATATCATCTTGGTTATAGACAAGTCTCCCAAAGAAAAAGTATTTAAAGAAATAAATATTATGACTGTTCATGAATATGTAATATACTTAAGGGTAAATGTATACACTTTTATAATAAAGTCCCAGCCTTTAAGTTTAAGTTGTTCAGGCATTATCTATAAATATATTTAAATGTTTTGTTAAAAAGTGCCTCTGCCGTAAATCCTACTACTCCACAGCAAAATATTTGAGTGATCCGACAGCCTGCGACTAGATTGTGATCATTTTATAGCAATAGCAATGACAGTACAATATTGTCTTCTTCTTCTTCTTAGTCGGACACTCTTGTCAGAGTGGTCGTGGTTGCGCTGACGAGGTACATGGTGGAGTGTTCGGTGGGTCAACATCCTTTCTGAAGGTAGATCTCCTGGCGATGTGCTTCCATTTCTGACGGTTAGAGGCGTTGCGAGTACACTGTAGAGATGGGTTGTCGACGATTTTTTCGTAAACTAAACGAGACCGTTCATCGTCGATCGTCGACTAGTCGATAAACTAGTTGAATTCGTCGACTAGTTGATTTTGTGAACCTATTAACTAACAGTCTATTTAGGCGATGCGTCAACGATAAACCGGGTCGACGAGTAAACTTGATATAGTTCTATGACGAACTTACTCAAAATTATTGAGCGAAATTCGTCATGAACTAACTAAATCGAAATAAAACAAAAATAAATAATAATAAATCAGTTTACTTCATTTGCGCTGAGTAGCTGTGCAACTGTCGCTTTCACACATCTAAATATATGTAATTGCTATCCTTTTCCTTCAATCAAAAGAATAATTTTAAGAACCCTTCTAACTCACCCTAAATGTTTATTTAAATATGAATACAGTGCTCGTGACTTTAAAGTTCAAATTCAATTGACCTTCGCGTCCCGTTGACCTATCTCCGGATCCTTGCAACGAAGTATACGACTATGTTAACTCAAAAAAACATCGTTTCGTCTCGTCGCGCTTGTTGAAATGAACGTCTCGACTCTCGACTACATATATAGGCGTCTACGAATTCAACTAGTTTATGAATGAATGATAAACCGTCGAAGCGTCGAATGTCAATCGACGGTCGATTCACCTAGTCCGTTGATTAAACGCCCATCGCTAGTACACTGGACTATGGTGGACTCAGTAGCCTTTGTGATGGCGTCTATCCAGCGGGTTGGCGGTCGACCGCGTGCTCTCTTGCCTTCCACCTGGCCCTGAACTACCAGTCTCTCCATCGAGTTCTCATTTCTAGAGACGTGACCAAAGAACTTCAGTATTCTTAGTTGCACAATTGACGATAGTCTGTCTTTAATACGAAGCTCTTTGAGGATGGATACATTGGTGTGAAATGCCGTCCACGGGATCTTTAGGAGGCGTCTCCAGCACCACATCTCTAATGCATCGATTTTACAGAGGTCCTGCAGTCTCAGAGACCAAGTTTTGGCAATATTCGGACAATATTGTATATTTTATTAAAAAGAGCGCAAAAAAATAATGCTGGTAGAGTTTCTTGCGCCGCTTCTGCTCTCTCAGAGCGCCATTTGTTTCCGAAGCGGTGGTAGTGTCTAGTATATTAGAAATGACATACTAAATGAATCAAATTTTAAAAAATGTTTTCTGTGTTCTTTTTAGTCTGGCTTCGAAATGTCAAATTTGAATTTAGAATATACGGATGTTTAGTTAATCTTAGATATACAACCTCATTCAAATTTCGGAATAAAATTGCTTATTTAATTTATATGAGACAGAGCTTCACACCTTACTATCGAAATTCTTTATATGTTTATCTATTTAAGGTCATTTGAGATAAAAGATGTTGTAAGTATAAATCCGTGATTATAAGCAGGTTTTGTACATAACTACGCTTCCTTATTAAGGCGCGGTCATACCTCAATATCCACAAAAATTGGTTTCTTAGGGAATCGATTACAATATAACGCAATGAAAATATTACGACGCAAAAAATACAGTGCACAAAAAGGACTTAATGATAATTTTTAACCGAATAGAATATTTATATGTAATTCGAAATATCCAATAAAAAATTTGTAAGTTGCTTCCCAAAAATAAACTTTGGAGTCAAAAATCTCCGAATTTTAAGCGATAAAAATATTATTTTTTTCAAGAATTGAATAGAATTAGTACTTTTCTAAAACTTAAACCGAACAATTTTTCAATTTATTATGTAAATTTTGAATAAACAAAAGAAAACCATTAAAATAAATGCCCATTTGCTTAGCTTAGCCACATGACCAACACAAATAATGTAGGGTTGGTTGTAGCGTTAACAATCCTAGTCAGTCCGCGCCTTAAATTATTTATTTTTTATAAGTACTATGACAAATATTTCACAGGCTACTTTAAGTTTCGTCAGATATTATTTTTCTTGGATCGCTGTCTGAAGACTCAACTCAAGTCTGAACATTGATACTGTAGCAACGGGCTGTGACGAATATTTTGACGTTTGACATTAGTAATTTTACTTACGTTAACAATTACGTTATAATGTCCATTTACTATTAAACATGGGTGTGTGCTGAACAGTGGGAGGCTCCTTTGCACCTCATAGTGACGATGTAATATTTTAATGTTTGTGAAAGAGTATCCGCAATGAGATATACTAAAAAGCTCCTTTGCACAGGATGCCGGCTAGATTACGGGTACCAAAACGGCGCCTGTTTCGGCCGTGAAGCAGTAATGTATACGCATTACTGTGTTTCGGTCTGAAGGGCACCGTAGCTAGTGAAATTACTGAGCAAATGAGATTTGACATCTTATGTCCCAAGGTGACGAGCGCAATTCTAGTGCCGCTCAGAATTTTCGGGTGTTTTAATAATTGTAAAGGGCAGGGCGTATCAATTACCATCAGCTAAACGTCCTGATCGTCACGTCCTTATTTCCATTTTGATATTTTTTTAAAATAATAGTGATAAGCGACAAACAACTGCTGCTGGTTTAGTGACTGTTCCTGAATCAAATTGGTAATGACTATGTTGAAACAGACAAAAAGTTTTCAAGGTAATTGGTGCAGTAGATGCCCCGCGTCGTATATGGCAAGGTCGCCTGGTGCGCCTGCGCACGCGACGCCATCGCTAAAACACTTTCACTACGCGTCTTACCAAATGCACCGCGGACATACATCGGCTGGAATGAAGCGACGATGTCTATACTCATACCTAGACCACGGTAGAATGCTGTTTTTTTTATAATCTATATATAAAAAAATGAATTGCTGTTCGTTAGTCTCGCTAAAACTCGAGAACGGCTGAACCGATTTGGCTAATTTTGGTTTTGAATTATTTGTGGAAGTCCAGAGAAGGTTTAAAAGGTGAATAAATAGGAAAATGCTGCTAAATTAAATAAAAAAAAATGTTTTTCCTTTGATGTGTCCATACATAATTTCTAAGAGAGAATTTATTGACGCACGGTTTGACAGTTCTGCTGTGAAACAATTTCATTACGACAGCAGGGTGCATATTTAACGAAGTAATTTTTGATGTTATGATATATTATTGACAAATTGATATAAAAACATTATTTTATTTATTATATACAGAACAACGTCTGTCGGGTCAGCTAATTATATATAAAAATGAATTGCTGTTCGTTAGTCTCGCTAAAAGTCGAGAACGGCTGAACCGATATGGCTAATTTTGATCTTGAATTGTTTGTGGAACTCCAGAGAAGGTTTAAAACGAATTGAATAAATATAAAAATGATCGGAATTAAATAAAAACAACAATTTTGTTTTTCCTTTGATGTGTCCCCCGTCGCGACATTCAGAAATCAAATTGAATGAATAGTTTAAAATGCAATGCCGATAGCAATCGAATATAATAATTATTGTAGCACGATATATTTTATGTTCGATTTAACATTTAGTAGGTCTGAGAATCGGTCGTCATCTATTTTTTACACCCTAAAAAATTTTATTATTAATTTTTTTCTTATTACTTTATATGGCAATACGTTTGCTGGGTCAGCTAGTCGCTTATAAAATGCTCATTGCTCAATTATTTATTTACGTGGATGATAATATCTTTTGTTTTGTATTAATTAACATTTATTATTTTAATTTATTGAATTAGACGTTACTTTGCCGAAATCCATAATTATTCAAATTCTGTAAGCCTTCTTGAGTGTACATCCCGCCAATCGTCTTCAATTATTTCGACAAGTGTTTTGCCTCTACACGAGGCATCCTCAGGAGATCTTGACTCGCCAAATTGACCCAAGAAGGCTTACAACATTTGAATATTTACTATTTTGACTAACTCGTGTAAGGCATTGTTGAGGTTGTTTGTTGCATCACTTTACATATTATATTGTAATTGAAATGATATGTGAAACGATGAAAATGTAAATCTTGATTTAAAAGAGTGGCAATGAGTTTCTTGCTACTACTTCTCATTAGCTCAACCCTTTACGAAGTAGCAGTAGATTCAATTAGATTTATTTTTGACATTTATAAGTGTCATTTACGTGATCTACGTGATGAATAAAGTGATTTTGATTTGATTTTGAGCCGTGACGCGTGAATTACAACACACAATATGGTTCATGCTTGCTTAAGGCTAGAACATACTCCCAACTCAAAGGCCTATATATTATAATATCAGGGCGGTCGCTCCATTCCCAATCTGTGGTATCATTAAGAAAGTCATTTATCGCACAAATTTTATTTAATAATTCTTTTAAATTTAGTAAAACATTTGTTTTGTAAAACAATAATAAAAATTATAATATAGCCATATACGATCTATCATCGATATGATCAATGGCTTAGGCGTGAAAGAGCGTCAAAAACCATTTTCATTATATATATAAATATATATAGAATAAAAATA
Organism: Leptidea sinapis; assembly: GCF_905404315.1. Lineage (NCBI taxonomy): Eukaryota > Metazoa > Arthropoda > Insecta > Lepidoptera > Pieridae > Leptidea > Leptidea sinapis. The sequence goes on from NC_066276.1 coordinate 5,805,917, forward strand.
TATAGAAGATAAGCACATTTGGGGTTTTTTGCTGCAATTTGCTAATACTTTTGTTACTTTTGAAGTCTTAACTTGTTCTCTAAAACTTTTAGAAACTGGGAAGACAGATTTAAAAGCTACATTATAATCTCAAGAAAATTATAACGCCTTTCAAGGTCGCACAGAATAATTATAACTATTATTCACATAACATATTATTGTTTAGATTTACAAGAGCGACATCTCAAGTCAATTTCCTAATATGCAAATATTGAGGTTGAGCAGGTTATCAGCTGTAAAGTAGATCCTGAAGATGAAGCCACAACCTGAGAGTTGAACAAAGCATACAAGATTTTATGACGATACGTCACTCGAACGGTTATCACAGTTGGTTAGAGCACTGGCACGGAACGCCAGAGGTCGTGGGTTCGAGTCCCGCATCGTTCATAAAATTTTGTTTTTCAAATTTTATTTGTGTATTAATCCTAGAAGTGAGGATCACCTTAAAAAAACATAACATATAACTATTATTACATTCATGTAAATATCTGCCGCTTAACAATTTACTTATTGTTTATTATTTAACCTAGTAACTAATTAACTAGAGTCATGGGTTCAAAGTCAATTTAAGGTTGCGTGCAAAGGCCACCAGAGGGCGTATAGTAAAATATTGGCAGAAAAATAGATTTGTTAGTTATATAATTAATTTATGTTTTATAATGATAATTCAAATACTTTACCAGAAGTAGTTATCTAAATGTAATGTAATGTAATGTATAAAATTTTCGTGTCGCGGTGTTTGTATGTAACCGATTTATATGAAATTTTGTGTGCATACCGCATAGGTCTGAGAATCAGCTAACATCTATTTTTCATACCCTTAAATGATAAGGATGACCCCTAAATACTTTATTTTATTTTATTGACAATTTTTTATTTTTATCTTATTATGATTCAATATTGCAAAAATACATACAACTTCAAATTTTCACCCTTCTACGATCAACCCGTGTTTTTCTTTTATATTATATTTTTATTATTATTTTAGCTATCCCGACGTTTCATGATATTTACAGATCACGTTTTCAGGGGGACTGCGATTGAAGTGAGTCAAGATAGTATTTGTCATTGATGACATTATGAAGTTTAACGCCATTTGCTGAAGATAGATGGTTTTTCATGATAGATTCAATATTGAAAAATACATACAACTTCAAATTTTCACCCTTCTACGATCAACCCGTGTTTTTTTTATATATTATTCTGTTTCATCCACATATTCGCAATAGGGTTGCAAGATGGAAACATCATGTACTATACAATTGGTAGATCTGAGAATCGATCTTCATCTATTTTTTTATACCCCAAAAATATTAAGTATCGATTTTTTTATGTCTTTAATTGGCAATACAACGTTTACTGGGACAGCTATTAGTTATATAAAAATTTAGGTTTCAAAATCTTATAAAGGATGTACATATTTTAACAAGACACATCCAGTAAACGTATTATTACAAGAAATAGATAGAAAATCCTTACTTCCTCTTCACAGTGAAGTGCGCTAAATTCGTTAGAGTGAGAACAGTATTGTGCTTTCGTAACTTTACTAAGTTCACGTAATCATTGCTACAAAGCACACGCGACGATACTCACACAATACTAAAACATCTACTTTTTCCTTGACTTACTGTTGTTGGAAAGTTTTATAGTCACCTTTCACGAGCTGCCTTAAGTGTGATAACTCTGTGAAACGTATTCTAAGGAGAGACGACAAATGTCCTAAAATATATATCTCTCTCGACAAATCAGCCTCAACAGACATGACATCCGTATAGTGGTGGGCACCCTAACGGGTCACACAGCACAAAACAATCACCTTTTCACAATCGGTGTAACGGACAGTCCTTAAGTGGCTAAGGCCTAGAAGCTGTCTAGCCCAGGATGAAACTGTCACTTACGAAATCCTGGAATGTGCGGGGGTGGCCAACCAACGGCTAAAGACCTTAACTAATACGAGGTCGCTCCAGGAAGTTTACGAACACCCCAGGTATGTTCTGAACTTCTGGAAGGAGCTGGGCTGGTTGGAGTAACTGTAAATGGGCCCACACTAGTGGTTTAATTGCGGAAACAGGAGCCCCTATATGATACCATACCATCTCTCTCCCTCTAATCGTTCCTCATTACTGAGGATCGTGGTCATCAACAAGTGGTCCACACTTGAAGTAAACTATTTGTTTCCATCGTCTTGTGTCCATCGCGACCCTAACGACGGAGCTACACCTTGGGGACCTGAAGTGTTTTATTTGATCACTCCATCTAGTAGGAGATAGGCCTCGGACTCGCTTGCCATTTGTGTTCCCAACTACGATCAATGCCAGGCTCTCATTACCCCTTCGCATTATGTGGCAAAAATACGAAAAACCAATAAATTCTTTTCTAAAATATATTACATAAAATTAAAACTATCTCACGGGGAAGCGTACCAAGAATACTGCCAGCATTTCCGCGTTGGATAGCTAGGCTGATCCGTTGACCGAAACAGCGCTTGGGTTTCCAGTAGCTTTATTGAGGCGCGAAGATAGTACTTTGTACATTCTCGGCGCCTATGGGCCTCTCGGGCCAAGTGTCTCAACACCAAATGGCACAAAAATGTAAGACTCACTGAGACCGACATATTTGCGATTTGTTACCATTGAATATAAATTCATCCATGACCTGATGTTTGCTGTCAACAGAGTACATATTACAACAAATTTTAAGTTCAGAGGGAAAAAGTACTGATAAAGATGGGCACGGCAAAGTTGCACTGATTTACAAAAAAATTGAGATAAGACCCGCCTGTGTGGGTGAAACCTTGCCTTGTATGGATTCAAGCAATGGTCCGGTTAAGATTACTGCGTCATTATATTGGGCGGCCCAAGTTTTTGTTGTAGCTAACGTCGATTCGACGTCCGAATTACTGAACCACAATCCAGTCGGAACAAAATTGTGAGACATTTAATTAAATGAAGTCGCTGCTTAAAGACATACAAACAGTGGTTGGCGGCATAACAAGCCATCACTGAGGTCCACGTGGCCGGCATTCCGTGCTAAAAAGCCACCGGCTGGTCAATAATAAAATGGTTGATATCTTTTGAAACATTTATTTAAATCCCTCAGTAAAATTGATGTTTATACTTTGGTTATTTGCATAGTAATATGTCTTATGGTATACTCCTATGGTGCAATGCCTCTGATATTAACACCAGATTTGTGCTGCAGAAGAGGGCTATTCGCGCTATGTATAACCTCGGTCCTAAAGAATTATTAAGGCTGGGGACCGAGCCAATGGCCTTGAGGAATCGAGCGGAGCTAGGTTACCTCTCTCGCACGAGATCGCCATAATTTTAATTCAGAATTAGCAGCATTTTTAATTTATATCAAACATAATACAAATTTCTTCACAAAACTATGTCATGCTATATAGTTGTGGTGTACAATGGATAAATTTTCGTAAATTTTTTATCTAAATTGAATAATTAGCATGGCTCCAACTGTTAAGTTAGGGATATTTTGGTTATTTTCTTTTTCTACACGGGCTATGATAATGTCAGGCTATTTAAGAAAAAATTATATCGTATGATATTATGTACAGTTTGACGAAATTGAATTTAAAAAAAGAAGCCCACCAAATATCCTGCCTTCGATCTTGTCTTAATCGTTCTTGTGAGGCATACTTTCTCGAAAGGGTTGACGTTCAATAAAGTAAGTATAAAAACCTTATATTGAAAAATATTGAATTGAAGTAATCTCAAATTAATTTTCAAAAATGTTAAGTTTTAAAGTAAGAAAAACAAACATTAGTAATTGTAAATCTTCTTCCTTTTGAAGTCGTTTTAGATTGCACTTATAATCTATTTAACTGATTCATTATCAACTCGGCGACATTAATTGCGTTATTATACATGACCATCAAAGAACATTACATATAATATGTGAACTTAATCAGATGTTAATCAGCAATAAATAACGATTAAAATATTGAATATGAGATTGTGCCTGCGACTTTATAACTAATATTTATATTTGGGAATAGTCGAAATACAGCACATCAGACAAACAGACTAAAATCTAAATATACAATCTGTTATGTTTTTAAAGTGATAACCCTCACTTCTAGGATTAATAAACAAATAAAATTTGAAAACAAAATTCTATGAACGATGCGGGACGACCCATGAGTCAATTTCCTATGCAAATATTGAGGTTGAGCAGGTTATCAACTGTAAAGTATATCCTGTAGATGAAGCCACAACCTCAGAGTTGAACAAAAATACAAGATTTTTTGACGCTACGTCACTCGAACGGTTAGCTCAGTTGGTAGAGCACTCGCACGGAACGCGAGAAGTCGTGGGTAGTATTAGTAGTAGGGTAGTAGTGGATGGTAGTAGAGTAATCCCGCATCGTTCATAAAATTATGTTTTCAGATTTTATTTGTGTATTCCAAATATAATTAAAATATCTTATGTTGCAATTTTGTTATATAACCAAGCTCTTTGCCTGCAACTTTGTCTTCATGGAATGTCAAACCTGGGATCATAAACTGGGGTTGTAACAATTACCCTGATCCCTGGGTATTAATCGAGGTTTGACTTGAGTTGTCTATTCTATGTGTAATGTATTTTCAAGGAGCTATCATACCACCAAACTGTCAAGAAAATCACTTCCCCCTTCCTAAAAGGCTGGCAAATCTTTTTTTGACGAGACGGGAAGTATGTTCAGCTGATGGTAATTGATATTCCCATATACTCTGCCCATTACAATGCAGTGCCGCTCAGAATTCTTGAAAAGAAAAAACTGAAAATTCTGAGTGGCGCTACAACTGCGGTCGTCACCTTGAGACATGTAATTTTAAATCTCATTTGGCTAGTAATTTCGATAGCTACGGCGCCTTTCAGACCGAAACACATTAATGCTTTCACATTACTGCTTCACGGCAGAAATAGGCGCCGTTGTGGTACCCATAATCTAGCCGGCATCCTGCGGAAAGGAGCCTCCCACTGGTAAATGCACTCTATCTCCTCTATCAAATGCATTGCCAGGTACCAGATACATGTAGACTCACTTCCCATTGTTAACATCCTTCAGATGTCGCTAAGTCCCATTTAGAAAGCACCTTCCTAGCGATCCTAGCGAACACTCCCAAGGGAGAGCTGCTTGTCCCCAAGAGACGGTCGCTTCAGATGAAGGCTTAGAGAGCACATTGCCCAAAGCCGATCAGGTGATGTTTAGTGGGTAGGCACTTAGGTTTTTACGTGAGTCCCACATAACCAACACGGTCATAGGCTGCGTTGGTATGCATGAGCATTTATCACCTCCCTCCTGTCGTTATCCCAGAGGGTAGCCCTTTTCCTTTTGTGTGGGCGAAAAAAACTGGCTGAATATTTTGGTCAGCAGTTTTCATGCAAGGTCAAGGTGTAAAACTGTTACAGTTTTCGTGTTTTTAACAGAACTATCTCTGAGAATTAGAATTGCATTTGATAAAACAATAACGATTTGAGAAATATTTTATATTTTTAGAGACCTGTTATTTACTAGACGTTGAATAACTGGAACTTTGATTTTTATTTCGTATCGTATTCGGGCAACCCCTTTCCCATTGTCTGGGCGAATAAAAAATCGTATCCCCTTATTTAACATCGTACCTAAAGTTGAGCAGATTTTTTTAAAAAAATTACTTATGATGTCCAGGTAGAAATGTTAAAGGCATATCTGTGATACATTGGCATCGTTGGCAGCTGTTTCGGTCATCAGCCTAGCCATCCAACGCGGAAATGCTGCCAGTATTCTTGGTACGCTTCCACGTAATGATAGTTTTAATTTTATGTAGTCATTGTATTGTACATATAGTCAAAGATTTGTTTTCTTTGATTACATGTAAAGAATGAACGTATAGTAAGCGTGGAAAAGTCAATGAAGTAGCGTGCGCATATAAAACGATAACACACACGGCGACATCAACTGGACACGCGTTGTTCAAAGACCAATAATAAGTCACTGGCCTTGTGTTTCGATAAATATGCATTTTATTACATTACAGAAACATCAACTTGCACATAAAGGTTACAATGTAAGGTTGAGATATTGTTGAAAATAAGGAAACAGTTTAATCTGAAAAAAAATATGTTTTAAATTATTTGAATAATTTAAAATTGAATCTATCAGTACCTTTATTATTGAGAAGCATTTCTAATATTGTTTATTGAAGAGAAATTAGCAATTAAACCTCAAATTTCTGCTGATTATGGACTAATTTAAATGATCCTGTTTCTCTAAAATATCTTGACGTCGTGTTTAATTACTAATAACTTTCTGAAACAAATATATAATGTTGTATTGTCATTACGCTGACGCTCCTGTGATTCGTCTGGTGTTGTAGGAGAATTTGGGCGACGGTGATCTCTTAACATCAGGTGACCCGGACTCTTTCTCCTCCTTCATAAAATTAGCCATACATAAACAAGCATCGAATGTCTAACTTAGAACCAACTTTAAAATTTTGTACTGAAAATTTAATATTGTATCTACTTTTCAAAGATTAACCAATTAAAAATAATTTTAATTTAATATAATTTCATTAATAACTTTTATTACCCAAATGATAGTTCAACTGCCAACTGCCTGACTTCAAATCGAGCTATATATATTTTTTAACCGACTTCATATGTTTTTTTTAACTTTAATTTATTTACACTGAAGTTTATTTTAAATGTTCCAACAATGATAAAGTTTCAACCTGTGTCTACTTTCACCAACATGTTTTGACAATTTCGTAAAAATAATTAGTCACCAGTAAGTTAGAATGACGGTCAAATTACTACGAATTTGGGAACAATGGACAAAGTTGATTACCTGCTCAGACAGAGAGATATTATGTTGGATGCAAAATACAAAAACATTGCCTAACATTTTCATTGACAATAATAAAATATTGATGACAATAATATTTACCAGTGGGAGGCGCCTTTGCACAGGATGCCGGCTAGATTATGGGTACGACAACGGTGCCTATTACTGTCGTGAAGCAGTTATGTGTAAGCATTATTGTGTTTTGGTCTGAAGGAAATAGCTAGTGAAATTACTGGGCAAATGAGACTTAACATCTCATGTCTTAAGGTGACGAACGCAGTTGTAGTGCCGCTCAGAATTTTTGGGTTTTTGAAGAATACTAAGCGGCACTGCATTGTAATGGGCAGGGCGTATCAATAACCATCAGCTGAACGTCCTTTTCGTCTCGTCCCTTATTTTCATTAAAAAAAATATATAGAAATGATCAGGCACATCACACATCTAGACCATTATAAGCATATCATAGATTTGCGAGCCAGACAAAATTTCATTTTAATAAAAAAAAATATAATATACTATATAGCCTCAAAAAAACAATTCACATTATTCAGTATCCAATGTATGCGACTTCACCACCTGGATGTTTTAGATTCATTCACAACTACAAATTTTAATAGCTTCCAGGTCGATTTTTTTATTATGACTAAGGGATTTTGATGCACTTAAATCCTAGAATCTATTGTGCTTGCGCTGTCGCGCTTACCCTCGACTTCCTATGTCTAAAAAAAATGAGCTGTGGAAAAATTGAGGCTACTGACTAGGAAACGTGTGCCGGGATTTAAATTGTATTCTCAAGACCTATTACTTTTAGGAAGCGTAGGATCCTCAGAGGATCCAGTCATGGCACGTCTTCTGCTTCCAGGTCGATACTACAAAGTACTTAGAACAGCATACAGCGTGTCATCATCATCATCAGCCGGAATACGTCCACTGCTGGACAAAGGCCTCCCCCAAAGATTTCCACAACCATCAGTCCTGTCCTGCCCTCGCCGGCGATCTTGACCAGATCGTCGGTATATCTTGTGGGGGGCCTACCAACACTGCGTCTTCCGGTACATGGTCGCCATTCGAGGACTTTTCTGCCCCAACGGCCATATGTCCATCGAACTATGTGCCCTGCCCACTGCCACTTCAGTTTAGCAATCATTTGGACTATGTCGGTAATTTTGGTTCTCCTACGCATCTCCTCATTTCGGATTCGATCTCGCAGGGAAATTCTGAGCTTAGCCCTTTCCATACAGCGTGTACATGCACATTAAAGGCCGGAAACCCTCATGTTATTCAAAGTCACAGCCATCACACGGCCTTTTGTTGCTCCAATTTCAAATTTAGACCTTTAATTTTGGAACTTATACTTCTTTAGGCGCGTTATGAAAAATGATGAAAGTGAAATTTTAAGATGCGCGCGCATCACTGTACCACCAACAGGGTGAAGTTGGTTCCTGAAATTATCTGACGTTTGCGGCATTCGTTTTCATTTTGGTTTCTTCGTCCATTATTAGGATAGGCAAAGGGTTCAAGCACGTACTGCCGTATTCGTTGTTTTAATTGATTGTCAAAGCCATCGTTGCAAGAATTTTACAATATTCTTCTTTCTACAAACGTAGAATAGCACGAGGAATAAAAAAAATTAAGGATTTTTGCTTTGTTAAGTATAACTTCTTGCATGCATACATAAGTTTACACACACTTTTTTTTACACTGCTGGCGATTATGGCCAGTTCGAAATGGCCAATTTGGACAAGGAATCTTGTCCACCCTCAAATTATATACATATTAGGATATCATCCCCACTATCTGGATGTGTGGCGTTCCTCCACAGTGCGGTTTGCAAGGTACTTCTTTCCACGTATAACCAAGGTATGGAATGAGCTTGCTTGTGCGGTGTTTCCAGGGCGATGTGACATGGGTACATTAAAAAAAGCGCGTACACTTTCTAAAGGGCCGGCAACGCTCCTGTGATTCATCTGGTGTTGCAACAGAACGTGGCGCTCACTTCCTTAAAAAAAGCTCAAATTAGCCCTAGTTTTACTACTTTTAAAATTCTGATAGGATAATGAATTTAGACATAATGTTTAAACATCAGGAACAGACATAAACTTATAATGCCTACTACTCGGCTAAGTCAGTTAGTAAGTTTTTTATGGGCGATGTATATGCTTTTACAACAAGATTCCAGAAAATGTTCAAAACAAAAGTATTAAGTTATTCAAAAGAATTGTTAAAAAACGTTTGTGCGGTAAAGATTAGTATTATAACATAAATACTTTCTTAATGATACCACAGATTGGGAATGGAGCGACCGCCCTCAGGCTATTAAATAATAAGTTTAATTGTTCAATATAACTTTGTAAACATATTTTTTTGATGAAACAAAAGCCTGAATTTTTCGCGCCCTTATTTTACAATAACCGACTTACGGTCGGAGGCACTTGTTTTGGAATGGGTGATAGTTTTTGACTTTCAATAAGTAATGTCACATCCTATTTTCAATAAAAATATTTGATTTTAAAGAGAAAATATAATTTAATATTCATAATATCTTTTCGTCATGATACAAAAACAATACCGTGTTTACAAGGAAAATGAACACATAAATATAGAACCACAAAGACCATATAATTTGGGTACGTCCAGGTATAATGACTCACTTAACCCTTTTCCCACTGACATCAGTGACTTCATTCGATAAGTCACGACTCATCCACATTGGCTCATGTCTCCTAAGTTTGTCTAATCTTCCACTTGTCGTAACATGTAGTGGCGTGGCTTGATGAGCAGGAGAGGGGAGAGTCGAGAAGATTATAAAAGCATAAAAGGCATTTATTGTCTCAAATTTGATTCCTTTAGAATTCTTTTTGATGTCATTTCTAACAAACTAGATAATACTACCGCTTCGGAAACAAATGGCGCTCTTAGAATGAAGAAGCAGCGCAAGAAAGTCTTCCAGCATTCTTTTTTTGGGATCTTTTTAATGAAATATACAATATTGTACTGTCATTGCTATTGCTATATTATAATCATAATCTAGTCTCAGGCTGTCGGATCACATAGATCAGGGGTGCTCAAACGGTCGATCCCGATCGACCTGTCGATCGCGAGTGCGTTTTTAGTCGATCTCGAGAAAAAAATCCGATATATTCACAGATTTGTTTTCTTTATTGCTTTAGGTAACTAAAACAAAATATAATGAATAAACTACTAACATTTATTCAATCCACAATTAGGCTAGCGGCAAAAGGCGGCGAACGCGCGGTACTTGTTTAAGAAAAGCCGAGAAACCAACAAACTCGCAATTTTGAATAATTATGAGTTTTTTCAATGACATTTTAGAGCAGACCTACACTTACCTTAAAGTAGTTTTGCGCACAATATGCATTTTATAAGTCAACTAATAAAATGCATATTGTGTGCAAAACTAACATGCATGTCACAATGCACCTACCTAGACGACAATCCTTTTAAACTCTCAGAGTCGATGGATCATAGTCTAACAATTTTGAGGTAGATCGCCATCAATTCAAGCTTGAGCACTCCTGACATAGATATTCTGCTGTGGAGTAGTAGGATTTACGACTGAACCATTTTTTAATAAAAAAATTAAATTTATTTATAGATAATGCATGAACAGTGGCTGGTACTTTATTATAAAAGTGTATACACTTACCCTTCAAGCTATTATGTATTTTATGTTTTAGTATGGATGTATAGTAAGTCTGTCATGATGAATGGATAAACATCGTTAATGTCTGCTCAGGTACCCCTCTAGAAGATTAAAATATCAAGAAAAATAAACATCAACGTCTCGTGCCAGAGTTTGGCTAGTCAACATCTCCTGAGGATGCTTCGTGTAGAGTCTAAACACGTGTCGAATTGATTGAAGACAGATATTGGCGGAATTAATCAAGGTGACGAGTGACGACGCGTATCAATAACCATCAGCTGAACGTCCTGCTCGTCTCGTCCCTAATTTTCATTAAAAATAAATTAATAACATTTGGATAAATAAATACGTATTTATTAGGAAAATAAAAACTTCTCAAATATGTTCTTATTGGTAATGAATTAAGTTAATTGAGTTTTAGGAACAAAGAGTAAAATCTTAATAATTCTATTGAATTTTGTCATCAGACGTTTTGGCATTCGATGCCGATACTAAGTTCAAATTTATTATTAAATATATATGCAGCAAAAAATATAATTAAAATTACACTTGTGTGCTCAGAGGTAGTTTACGTATTACGTATGCATTAAATAACAATTTTAAGGCTTTATGATTTAACATTGAGTTTTTTTTTATTCTTATTGGCATTGGTTAGCCACGGCGAAACTCAAATGTCTCTGTACATGTGAATATTCTTAAATAGGAATGAACATTATTATGTAAAATAATACATATAAAACTTAATTAGAAGGCAATATAAGTGTTAAAAGTGCCTCTTTCTTGAGTGACTACTGTCACCCATAATATACTTTTTTTATGACAGTAAGGGACAAGACGAGCAGGATTGTCAGCTGTTGGTAGCTGAAACGCCCTGTCCATTACAATGCAGTGCCGCTTAGGATTCTTGAAAAACCTAAGAATTCTGAGCGGCAATACAATTGAGCTCGACACCTTGAGACGTATGCACTCTCATTTGCCCAGTAATTTCACTAGCTATGGCTTCCTTCAGAATGAAATACAATGATGCTTACACATTACTGCTTCACGGCAGAAATAGGCGCCGAAATAGACCCATAATCTAGCCGGCATCCTGTGAAAAGCAGCCTCACACTGGTATTACAATCTTATAGTAAAGAAAATTAAAAATCGTAGTGAAAAATGATCACCAAATAATTTATTTAGAACAAAAATTAAGTAAAATAAAACATCTATGACATGTAGGTAATATTTTAATTTATTGTTTGAGATTGTAGAATAGTTACTGCAGGTAGAATACAGTATTCGCGTAATTTCAAGTCTCTCAATTGACTCAGTGTGGCCTATTGGTCACCTGTCAGGCGACATGCTCAACGCGACTCTGTCTTTTTATATAAACATTATAAATATAAATAAATATAAATAATAATAAAACAGGCCAGGAATATTAGTTTAGTGAGCGAAACAAGCTAGGTCTTACACTCGCGATATGTATATCACTTTGTGTTAGTGTGAGTGCATTGGTCAAAATAGAGGTTAGTTCTAAACTCAATTTTTTTCGACGATTTTTACAGCTGTCAAAGTCTATCTAGACGTATAGCGGCCGTTCCCAATATTCTGTCTGTCTCTTACTTGAGATAAAAATCGTAACTATCATTGACTTTTCTGTCCCAATATACTTATCGACGATAAGTCACCTTATCAGTCACACGCTGTCTGTCAATGGGACGACGATATAGCTTACCAGCGATAGAAGTTCGTATGGAAATTACAATTCACGCGTCCCAATATAAGGCGATAAGAATGACTTATCGGATACAGCTAACTACTGACAGTAGAGGTAGTAGTTTATCCCTATCTGTAGATAGGATATTCGGAATGGCCGTAAATGATCTAAGTTATGAATTACAATTACATTTTATTACATTCATATGTCTAAATAAATCAACCAATCAATTGTCAGTGCAGATTTCAAGTGTTTTTTGCCATGCTCATATCATATAGTCGCTAACGTCAACATTGAGTGCATATTCCGTCGCTGTTTACACATACCACACAATAACAATCGAAGAGCACTCACACACACAGAGCGTTAAATAAGACAAGGACACATACAATGCTGTGTGTACGATGACGTGTTGAGGCGAGTTCCTACCTCGTTGGTCAGTGAAATCAAAACAACAATTAATTAGCGCTTAGAAAAACCTTCAATAAATATAATATAATTACTGTGCTAGACGTAGTTTGTAGTAGGTGCTTACACTTAATCTTAATCATTAATTTTTTTTAATTCTGGTTATATGCCTAGATAATTTATGCCTCTAGATAGAGTCTCTTGCTGTTATACCAGTGAGAGGTTCCTTATCACAGAAAACCAGCTAGATAATGGCTACCACAACGGCGCCTATTTCTGTCTTGAAGCAGTAATGTGTAAACATTACTGTGTTTCAGTCTGGAGAGCGCCGTGGCTAGTCAAATTACTGGCCAAATGAGACTTAACATCTAATGTCTCAAGGTGACGAGTGCAATTGTAGTGCCGCTAAGAATTTTTTGGGTTTTTCAAAAATTCTGAGCGGCATTGTAATGGGTAGGGCGTTTCAATTACCATCAGCTGAACGTTCTGCTCGTCTCGTCCCTTATTTTCATATAAAAAAAAAGACAACCGATTAAAAACAGGCCACGAATATTAGTTTAGTGTGCGTGACTACGTCTTACACTCGCAATTTTGTATGACACTTTATGTTAGTGTAAGTGAATTGCTCAAAATAGAGGTTAGTTCTAAACTCAATTTTTTTCAACGTTTTCACAGCTGTCAGTAAAGACGTATACATGATCTAAAGTTTTATGTTTGGGGCGAACCTATATGATTAGGACTTAAATGTACCATATTATCAATTAAGCACAATTTAGTTGGTCATCATCATCAGTAGGAAGACGTCCACTGCTGGACAAAGTCCATCTTGTGGGGGCCTGCCAACACTGCGTCTTCCGGTACGTGGTCGCCATTCGAGGACTCTACTGCCCCAACAGCAATCTGTCCGTCGAACTATGTGCCTGTCCACTGCCACTTCAGATTTGCAATCATTTAGTTGATGATTAACATTACAATCTAGCGGTTATGTCTGAGATAAGCATTTTCTTATATCTTTATATTACTAACACTGTGTTGTGTCAGTGATAGCATGGGTCTAACTGGACATTATCGGATATATAAATGAACTAGCTTTTACGCAGGACTCGTACGCATTGAATAGTTACTTTAGGCATTTCATTTTAATTTTTTAGGATAATTTTCAAATAATAAACATACTAACTGCTCTTTCCGCTGCTGGCAGCGCTCTTCTACGATACAGCGGATATCCCTTGTCATTGTGGACAGTCTCTTTAATAGTATTTCCCTGTGAACTTTAATCTCCTACTTCATTCCCATGTAGGTTAAAGTTTCAAAAATGCTCGAACAAATGTTTATAAATTATTTCGTATCAAGTGCCTAAATAAATAGTTTCACGGTTTTATCTCCGAAAATTATGAATTCCCATGTAAACTCTCATCACTTATTTCAACCCGTCCATTTATTTTATTTGCAATAAATGGTAGTCTATGTTCTTTTTCAAGCTCTAGTCTATCTCTGTACTAAATTTTATCAAAATCGGCTCAGGCGTGAAAGCGTAACAAAAAAACTAACATTTACATTTATAATATTAGAGTAGGGAATATCGGAACGCGAGGTATAAATAAATCCAAGGTCATTTTAAAGAGGTTTCTACAGACGGCAGACCAATTTCCACGCGAACAAAGTCTCATTCCAAATACTCGATTACAGCAAATATAGCAGAAAGTACATATTAGATGAACTAATTAGATCTGTCAGATCAGAATAATCGTTCAGATTGGCTCTGTGTCAACGTGAATGATCTATCAGTAGAGGTATGTGCAGTCATCACATCCTGCATACAATACGACGACGGCTAATACAAAGGACGAAGTAATTAATTGATGCTGCGTCTAATATGTACGGAATGTGTTAGAGCTGTTGGCTACTGAATAATACTCGCTATATATGTATCTATTACATAAAGTATATGCATATTAAATAACATAGCTATGTATTATATTTATAAATGTTTTTACACGGGCGGCTCCTTTGAACAGGATGCCGGCTAGATTATGGGTACCACAACGTCGCCTTTTTCTGCCGTGAAGCAGTAATGTATAAACATTATTGTGTTTCGCAGCGCAGTTGTAGAGCCGCTCAGGATTTTTGGGTTTTTCAATAATCTTGAGCGGCGCTGCATTATAATGGGTAGGACGTATCAATTACCATCAGTTGCATGTCCTGCTCGTCTCGTCCCTTATTGTCATAAAAAAATATCATGCAGAGTAATGTAAATTTGGCTCACAACTATATATTGTATCTTCCTTAAGTATATAATTATATATTCTTGAGCCATGTTTTTTTAAAGTGAGAACAATAACCATCTACGCTTACAGTCTTACATAAAATATGATGTTCAGTCCGGCAATAACATTACAGCGCTCACCTCTATTTTGACCAAGGCATCGGTTAAACAGCGCTTTGAATTTTAAGGAAACATCAAAATTTCTTAATTACACGATATAATGAATGATGTTGTTTATTTTAACAATATTAACAATTGTATAACATGACTGATTGGGAATATGCGAGCCGTTTCAAACACAAATCAGAGAATTATTATACTTCGAAACAATGGTAACTTTTATAAACGTTAAGTAAAGCCAACAAGACAGAGTATGAATTCTAAATGATGTGCGATGACGGAAGGCGAGGTAAATAAATCATCATCCGGGTACGAGTAGATAGTATGCCTGGTGAGCGATATCCATTCACAGCCATCGTCGCGTCGGTCGCGTGCGTCGTTCAATGTCGCGCAAAGTACACATTCGAAGCGATCAGCAATTGTTATATAGATACTTAGTTATTTCTTATATTATTCATTACACACATAACGAACGTTACTTCACATTATTAAGTAATTAAATGAAACACTTTAACTAAAGGATTAAAACGCGTGTAATTGTAAGTCAAGACCTTTCCAGGCCCCCTGAAAACGAGATCTGGAAAGGTCTTGAAACGTCGGGCTAGCTAGAATAAAAATGTAACTTTTACGCAAAAATCTAATGTAAAAACAATTACAATTACACTCGTTTTAATCCTTTAAAAGTGTATAATTTTTATGTGTAACACTCGCGTTAATCAAAGAATATTATTAAGTACTAGCTGACCCGGCAAACGTTGTTTTTGCCATATTAAGTATGATTCACGCGATAGTTTTATAAGTAATAAAATATTGCCTATATGCGCACGCAAAAATAGGTTTTCGATTTTACACCTTGTGTTACAAAATAGCAATTTTATTACGGATCCCTAATTTTGAAAAAAAAACATAGCCTATAGCCTTCCTCGATAATGGACTACCCAACACTGAAAGAATCATTCAAATCGGACCAGTAGTACCAGAGATTAGCGCGTTCAAACAAACAAACAAACAAACACTGCAGCTTTATAATATTAGTATAGATAGTATAGATTTTAAATTTCGTAATATGTGACATTAGAAACTCTCTTTTTTGCTGGTTGTCTTAAGTGAATTGTCTATTATTATAATTATTTACTAAATAATTATTTATCTGAAAATCCATGAGTGTTACATAATTTATCATGATCTAATTCTACTACAAAGTCAAATAACTATATCATATTATCTTATAACAGTTTTAAAATTATACAAATCTAGTGCAGTTTTGATGGACTGTTTTTTTTTTACCCTATTTTTGCCACTAAATTCCATCAACTTACTACGAACAACAAAAATCTTACAAATTGGTTGGAATTTTCTTTCACCTACAAAAAACCAACCAAACCAACAGTGGGAGGCTCATTTGCACAGGATGCCGGCTAGATGATGGGTACCACGACTGAGCCTATTTCTACCGTGAAGCAGTAATGTGTAAACATTATTGTGTTTGGCGCCGTAACTAATGAAATTACTGGGCAAATGAGACTTAACATCTTATGTCACAAGGTGACGAGCGTGATTGTAGTGTCGCTCAGAATATTTGGGGTATTTCAAGAATCCTGAGCGGCGCTGCATTGTATTCGGCAGAACGTCTCAATTGCCATCAGCTGAACCTTCTGCTCGTCTCGTCCCTTATTTTCATAAAAAAAAACTGTGAAATAAAACTCCTTTATAGGTGTTGATGACCATGGGCGGGATGATCATTCCAATAATCGATCATTCCAATATTCCAACAGTCTCTGTAATAGTATTTCCTTGCAACTTTTAATCTCCTAATTCACCCCCATGTAGGTCATAGTTTCAAAAATGCTCGAACAAATGTTATAAATTATTTCTTATCAAGTGCCTAAATACAAAGTTTCATCGTTTTATCTTCGATAATGACGAATTTCCATACAAACTGCCAATCCCTATTTGAACCCCTCTATTTTTTCTTTTTGCAATAAAATATAGCCTATGCCCTTTTTCAAGCTCTAGTCTATCTATGTACTAAATTATATCAAAATCGGTTCGGTGGTTTAGGCGTGAAAGCGTAACAAACAAACTTACATTCACATTTATAATACTAGTAGCGATGCAGTAGCCACCGGCTCTAACACATTCCGTACATAATAGACGCAGCATCAATTAATTACTTAGTTCTTTGTATAAGCCGTTGTCGTATTATTCCCACTATAAAAACAAATAATTTTAAGTAATAAAGCGAATTAGCGTTACATAGCCAAGCGTAACGGCCCAGTTTCACTGAAAACCCACAAAAATTTGCGCTCAGCACGCATTCAGTTCAAAAAACTCTTCATTATTAACCGACTTCAAAAAAGGAAGAGGTTCTCAAATCGTCGGTATGTTTTTTTTTTATGTTTGTTACCTCAAAACTTTCGACTGGGTGAACCGATTTTGATAATTCTTTTTTTATTTGAAAGCTGGTGCTTCCCGTGTGGTCCAGATCATGGATGGATGGATCATGGATAATTAATCTAATTCTAGTTACGATTATTGTAATTTTTGGAGTCGGTGTCATCCAAGATAGGTTTGTTACTACATACATGGTTATATATAGGCGAGAGGCGAGAGCGGGTCGCGGTGGAAGGACACCGATTCCAAAAATAACAATAATCGAAACTAGAATTAGATTGCATAAAAATACGCAATTATTTATATACGTTTTAGTGCACATTATATCTATTGTTTTGGAATAGTGTTCTTGAAGTTGGTTGTTTTTTTTTTATAATATTAGTGTACATGCCATCAGAATATATATTAATATGCTCTAATGTAGTTTGAGCGCAACCGTAAACATAGTGAGTGGAAGTCGACACCGCTAGTCGTCCGCGCTATGCAAATGTAGATAATGTACGGACTCGTACCAGCTGAGTGACCGACTTGCTGCGAACATAGCTGCTCGCAGAACGAGGCTAGTGACAGACTAAATTGTACACTACCTGTATAGCGTTCCGCAATATGTGCCTTTCGTATACAGTTATGAACACTTGAAGATACAGATAAGGTCAGCTTGGTTTATATTTACCAACTAACTTTATGAAGAGTTAGGTTAGGCTTAAACGAGGTTTTCCGGTGAAATGCCCTGTAAAAACCCCGGAAAACCTCGCCCTCTGTTCCCTGCACTTGATGAGGTTTGAGGAGGTTTTAGTGGGTATTACAAAGCTTGGCCAACTTCCACCTAAGTATGGCATATATTGCATATAGTTTTCTCCTCGTTAAAAAAAAGAAAAAAATGGCTTAAGGTAGAGATGTACTGAATTGGATTGATGGTAGTGGCAGAAGCAAGAGTTAACTTAGATTAGAAGTAGAGGTGTACTGAATTGGATTGATGCTAGTGGCAGAAGCAAGAGTTTACTTAGATTTGAAGTAGAGGTGTACTGAATTGGGTTGATGCTAGTGGTAGAAGCAAGAGTTAACTTAGATTTGAAGTAGAGGTGTACTGAATTGGATTGATGCTAGTGGCAGAAGCAAGAGTTTACTTAGATTTGAAGTAGAGGTGTACTGAATTGGGTTGATGCTAGTGGTAGAAGCAAGAGTTAACTTAGATTTGAAGTAGAGGTGTACTGAATTGGATAGATGCTAGTGGCAGAAGCAAGAGTTTACTTAGATTAGAAGTAGAGGTGTACTGAATTGGATTGATGCTAGTGGCAGAAGCAAGAGTTAACTTAGATTTGAAGTAGAGGTGTACTGAATTGGATTAATGCTAGTGGCAGAAGCAAGAGTTTACTTAGATTAGATGTAGAGGTGTAGAGAGTTGGTTTGATCTAATAAACATCAAGTATGAAAATATAAAATAGACTAACGTAAGGCTAATTCTAGATCAACATACTAAGGATGTAGTGTTTTCTCCCAAAAGGGTTTCAGTATATTTTATTTAACACGGGTGCTCTGAAACTTGTGCAGTCAAGCTACTTTCAACCAAACTGTATGAAAACAAACCACCCTAACTCAATAAAATATGTAAGCCATTGATTTATAGAAACAATTCTCGACTCGGTCGAGTTGCAACAGTAATCGCGAACATCGCGCATGCGCGGCCACTGATCGTGGTTACCTCACCCACAGGCCAAAACAGCATTGACTATTTTTTATGTTTATAAAGTGATAACTCTCACTTCTAGGATTAAGTAATACACAAATAAATTTTTTGAAATTTGAGTAGAAAACTTGAGTGTTGAACAAAGCATACAAGATTTTATGACGATACGTCACTCGAACGATTATAAAAGATAGGACCATTTAAGTGAACATAAACATAACATACGCAGTCAAATACTTGTTTGTGCTATGGAATAGGAGGACAAATGAACAGGGCGTCACCTGACGGTACAGTTAGGTGATCACCGCAGCAATGCCGACTCTTTACTTCTACCTCATATATCACGGAGATTTTTCGGAGGAACCTGAAGAACTTTCAGGTTACCAGAATACGGTTATTTCATGATTTATGCGGACTCCTACGGACTCATACTGACAGGCAACGCATCTCTTGTCGCATCGTTTTTACATTTCATAAGGCTTACAATCCATAAGGAGACTCATGTCCGTATAATATTTCTTTAATACCAATATCATGTTGACAGCATATAGAAGTTTTGTCTTGAGTTTGGTTCTGAACATACGTATGGACTTATTATCCCATTGTATCGACCCTTACGATAATTTGTTCTACTTTTCAATGAAAAACCTTGAAAGCCGCCAGTTGATTGTTCAAATAAGTATGCTATTTTTTGTGTTTTTGGCCTTAAATAGCTCTTTGAAACACTCTCCGTTACAAATCCAGTGAGCAATTCGAGCCGTTGGTTTGAAGAGTTCTGCATGCGGTCTGATGGTTCAAGCTGGTAATGGGATAAACCAGACCAGAGAAGAAAGGAATGCTAGATGTGTAGTATATCCCAAAATTCTCATTCAAAATCATAATAATATACTACACGGGGTTTTTAGTGGCGAAAATCCTATCTAGTTTGGGAAAACACGTTATTCAGAGTTTTCACACTGAGTTGGACACTCACACGTGAGTGTTACAAATTTAAATGAAACACTTTTTAAAGAATTAAAACGCATGTAATTGTAACTTTATTCGTACATCAGATTATTGCGTAAAAGTAACATTTTAATTATAATTTTAGTTAACCCGACGTTTCAAGAACTTTCCCAATCTCGCAGTCCCCTTAAAAACGAGATCTGTAGATATAGATCTGCAGAAATGTAACTTTTACGCAAAAATCTAATGTAACAAAGCGTTTTAATCCTTTAAAAAGGGTTTTATTTAAGAGCTCCTTACCTCCTAGGTCCTTGCTTATTAATAGTGTACATACATTATAAAATTACGTATCGAGAAATTTCTAACAACATTGAAAATTAATAATAATTTAAACAATTTGTTATCTTTTTAAAGTGATAACCCTAACTTCTAGGATTGATACACAAATAAAATTTGAACCACACCGCACGGAACGGTAGTGGGGTCGAGTCCCGCATCGTTCATAAAATTTTGTTTTTTTAAATTTCATTTGTGAATAATAATTGTTCAAATATATTTTAAGATAAGATCCATTGCCATCTTTAAATACTTTTTATTAATAAAGCATCTTAAGATTTTCGAAAATTTCGCTCTAAATAATCAATTATATAGAAACGATCTACTAATAAACATTAACATGAATTATCTCATCCAAGAGTTAAGTGGGTCACCAGTAATACAATCAATTCTGTAGCCCTTCGTCGTAATGAGAGTAAAGAATGTAATATTGACAATTCAGTATCGTATCATCTGTAGCAAAATAAAATATAAATATGTGGGTTTGATTTAAGTGCCCTTATCAATACATATAAATAAAATCGGAGTGTCTGTTTCAAAAACAGTTTTTACTACTTGTGTATGAATATAATATATACACCAAAATAACATTTTTTACAATTCTATGTCTGTCTGTTTGTTCCGGCTAATCTCTGAAGTGGCTGGGCTGATTTTGATGGGACTTTTAGTCGCGTTTTAGCTTGTAATAATTATAATCCTACACCAGCCTTGTCTATTAATTCTCCTACTTGATAACCTAACAAAAACACGACAGACGGTTTCAATTAAACAAATCAAAACAAATCTCTTTAGGATGTTTAATATCTATTAAAACTGAAATTAAGCGATGTAAATACATGTAAGATATTTAATAAAAAAATTGGGTACGCAGTAAAAATGATATGATTTGCTGCACTTGAGGTAAAATCTAATGTTTGTTGTAACTCTATGTGTGTAATAAGTTACACTTGTTCGGCATTACAAAACAAAAATACCTCAAAAATGTTATCCTGCGTACCAATAATGTATATTTGTAGAAAAATCAAAATAAAAAAAAAACTAATAATAAACATTAACATGAATTATTAAGAATCCGTAGCTACTAGGTAAGTCAGCTAGAAGCCGATCTAATTCCTAGCCAACAGATATGTTTGAAGCGTTTAAGCAAAAAGCAATCAAATATCTTGAACTTATAATGTCAAATAATGATTAACGGCCGTTTTTAATAACCTATCAACCCTTAGTTTAACTTACGGATACATTACTGTCACAGTTTAATGACAAGATCTTATCTATCCATAGCTATGTCCAATATAGTTATAGTCCAATGCTATCTGTCAATAGGCTATTGAAATGTAAGTAAGCTTAAAAGGATAGATTTGTCTACATCTAGTAAGTTAAACTAGAGATAGATAGGTTATTGAAATCAGCCGTAAGTTGACGCAAAATTGCGGGTTGCGGGTCGCTTATTTTATAAGTCCCAAGCGAGTGAAGGTATGTTGCAGACTGCAGTAGGGTACCGCCGTTGTCTTACGATCAGACTCTGAGACAAAGAATTGCCAATTATTCCACCTGCCCCGCGCACCTGGCCGGCTGTTTTTTATTTATTTCTACGTCGTCGATATTTTTACTGTTCGCATTTTGAACGCTGAGTGAAGCCCGAACGCTGTATTTTGTAGTTACATTTGAATCAAATAAACCTGCATAATAACGATTTGAGGGAGGGATTTATTTATGATAATAAGGTACAAGATGAGCAGGATCATGCTGATGTTAATTAAAGATGTTCAGCTGATGGGAATTGATACGCCCTGCCCATTACAATGCAGTGCTACTGAAGATTCTTAAAAAACCCAAAAATTCTGAGTGGCACTACAATTGCGCTAGTCACCTTGAGACATAAGAGGTTAAATCTCATTTGCCCAGTAATTTCACTAGCTGCGGTTGTCCTTCAGACCGAAACACAGTAATGTTTATATATACCCATAATATAGCCGACATCCTATGTAAAATAGCCACTGGAAGGAGATACTAAACGAAGCATTTCTTTAAGAAAACATTAACCGATACGACTTACCTCAATTTTGAACGATGCTGAAATAATAACGCATTATAAAATAGTAAGTAAAGAATCAATCTGAATATAATCTGAAATTTGAGACTTATACTATTCTAAGCTAATCCCGGCCATAGTTCGCTGAGATCCAGCCTAGCGATTCACTCGATTGTATGAAACGTGCAGTCATTCATAGATTGACAAGTAAATATAATCTTGTAAAAACACCGAGATAGCCGAAATTATTCTATGTTTTAGACAAATGTTCGCTTTCGAACTTAGTCGGATATACTTCGTGATCAATCGTCATACTGTAATTAGATACTACTATTTGAAACTTATGTCAAATCACACTGCATAAGTAAAGAATTAAATTTAGTTTTACTAAACTAAATTTAATTCTTTACTTATGCAGTCCTGCCTCTTATTACGTAGTATTAACATCCTCTTTGCTGTGATCTTAGATGTATACAAAAGTAAATAAAAAAAATTACAATATCTATATTTACATCCCGAAACAATAAGTAGTTTTTGCGTGATTGCAACTCTTTTTTCGTCATAAATAATCAATAAAACTTGAAGACAGCGTCACTGTATCCAATCATAAATCAAATCGATCCGAGGATTCACTCAAACTTACAAAATTTAATCGAAATCACTTTATTCGTTCAATAACAAGACGTACAGAAGAATTATTAAAAGTATCTCCAATAAAACCACTTCAAACAATCAAAAAATTTCGGCCAACAATGATATCGTAAAGAAGAATGAAATTATAACAGTTTCACTGAGAGTTAGTTAATTTAACGTTTTGAAGTGTAGATACAAAACTGTAATTAATATAGCGACACTTGTAAAAACACGGATTAAGGAAGTTTCATACACACAGCCTTGAATTTTGAACGGAGACTATTAAGTGACATAGCGACCATTTTGACAAAGTGGTTAAATATGTATTTAATGTATAATATTATAAGCATCTGAGCGTAAAGTGCATTTAACAATCCCTACCGTCGATAAATCTGTTGGCGATAAATTGCGGCCAAATGGTCGTCATAAGTGGACAAAATAAAAATTAAAAATTGAAGCGAAGAAGCGGACATGATGCGTCGACACGGTGCGTTGACCTCGTCGATAATTCTCGAAATTCGGCGCAGAATCCGCACTCTTTTCGCTTTTTAATTGTATGTGGTGAGTACCTGGCGACACGGTGATATGTTTCCAGGGAAATGTTCGCAGTACCTCCATCGTGTCACACCGGAATTATGATAACGGAACTTGAAGAATTTATACTGATGGGGCGGACTCAGCCGCAATCCGCGCTGCTAACAGAATCTGACTACCGCCATAAATATTAACATCCCTACTAATAATATTATAAATGGGAATGTAAGTTTGTTTGTTACTTTTTGGTGCTGGGTGCAAGGTGCTGAACCGATTTTGATGATATTTAGTACAGCGATAGACTAGATGAATAGAATCCATGGTTCCCGCGGGATTCTTAAAAACACCGAAATTCACGTCGATGAGCTATAATTATACCATTAGTAGGTTTAGTTTGCCATAGCAATCTTCATCGAAATAAGATTGAAAGATTGAAAAAAAATTCTGACCGGTTTATATGTATATATTTAAAACTTATATTTTTTCAAAACATAATTATATACCTATTTTGTAAAAAAAATGTATAATATTGGTAATAAATTAAAAATGATTCTAATTTTCAATTAAAACTTTGATAATCTGTGCGAGAGAGGTAACCTAGCTCCGACTCCTCAAGGCCATTGGCTCGGTCCCCGGACTTAATAGATATAAATACATTTGGGTTTGTGTATATCGATAATCACTGGATTGATTTTGATGCTACTTTTAGGAAATGTTCAGATTAGCCCAGCGAGTGATCCTGAGATGGTAGAGTTTGGTAGCGATCGGATTTTGTAAAATGTAAAATATAAATATTGTTCAATGTGATAGGCACAAATTAATACTACTATTAGAATTTATGTCAACAAATCATAGCACTTAGATCATAACAAGGCCAAATGCATAAAGTTTATAATAGGAAACGGAATAAAGATTTTTTATACTGAGACATTTCATATTACACAATAGACTCTTAGATTCTGCAGATAATTTGCGCGGGCATGTGTGTTGTAAGAAAGACAAAATATACTAAGTATTACTATGTTTTAGAACATCGTGGAGATAATAGTGAAGTTATGGAGAAGTTGGCAACGAACCAAATCCGAGAATAAATACACTTGGAGTAGGTATATTAATTATTATGACACATGACTTATTTGACGTTCATTCAATTGACCACTTGGTCTTATCGTGTGGTCAACAATTGATCTATTTGTCACATTTAACTAATTATTGTCTCGGGAACTGGTGTTTAGCCTTAAAGTGATATGTTCTCGAATATGTCACAGTAAGTAAACTAATAGACGACTACTTACCATTAATACTTGATATTAAGAGATTCGAAATTTCGAAAAGATAATATGTATGCTCACGGACCAGTAAAAAAGAAGGACTCCTTACATAACAGTAAAGCACCAAAACAAGCCGGTAAACGAGTAAATACATAGAGCCCCACGCACACACTTACACTAATACAAGCCGATCGGCCGCCATTATGAGATTTGCCAGATCAGTTTGCGTCGCAATAAAATATTTCAAAAATGCCGTCGTGCGTTGTGAAAAAGTGTAAAAACGACACTATAAAATTATTTGTGGTCATATATGATTATTTAAGGGGGAAAAATTGTGTAACTAGTATCCCCCATAACCGCACACACACTGACATAACGATGCTTCACTTGCTTATCACAGCGCGGAGTTCTTCTTTTTTTATGCGTGATGTATGCTATAAATGTTGTTTTAAAATGATAATGAAGAGGATGAAAGTAAAGCCTAATTGAGTTTTTCTCTTTAATTTTCAATCAACATTTAAAGCCTATTTATTATATTTTATAAATTTCGTATCTCTTAATTTTAAACATTAATCACTCTTTCGAGGTTACACCTCACCAAGGCATTGCAATCTTTCTCAATTGTCACTGTCAAGTGACACCTATTTGACTTCCTAAGGAATTAGTATTTCATAGTAGTAATTCTCTCTACTTATATATTTATTTCAAGACTACTTCCGCGTCGGTTGGAAGTAGTGAACCTGCAACTGGGCCTCAAAATTAACCGTGCAACCACTAAGATCATGATTGCGGACAGAGCTGATGGAAGATATTCTTGGCTGTTTTTGACATTGTCGAGAACGTTACATACCTTACAAACCTCAGTTCAGACATATGCAAATAAGGAGGCTCGATACTTCACACTAGACGACGGATAAGCATGACTAAGACGATGATGAGGCAACTGGTAAAGATATGGAAAGATCGGAACATTCTCTAATAGACAAAATTGTATATGATTCAAGTATTTCCGAATTTCGATGGTATAGAGTCGTGGATGCTGAAGGAGACAAACCGAAGATATATTGACGCTCTTGAGATGTGCCTCAGCCAGCAGGCTGTGCATGATACGCATACTGCTGGAAGGACCAATGGGTCGATTCTGAAGGAGCGGACCAAACAACGGATGTCTGAAGAGTGTTAGAAACAACAAACAGTGAATAGGGAGAGAGACAATTTCAAACTAAGAGGGTAGTTTGGCTTGTAATATTTTTGATAATAAACCAGCTATAGATATAAGTAATAATAATGATCTTAATATGGTATATATACTATAAGTACAATCTCATCTCATCAAGCTATCTATATAAATTCCGTATCAATGTTACGTTATGTATTTTAAAGACACCTCAATATAGATTAAGCCAGATTTTTTATGAAATTATTGAATAGCTCTAAACACAAGACGTGTATGTTTAAAAATACATTGACGAGACTCGACTCGCGAGGTGTAAGTCCCCACCCTAAGCTACTAGCATTCGATGATGTTTAGTCGATTATAATTAGCCATGCTCCCGACCCGAATGACCTGTGGCCCAAGTAACGAGCGACAACAGGTTAGGAGAAACGGAATTGTAACAGGCTTCTAATATGATGCCTGCCGCGACTTCACACACTGATGTTATAGTTTAAAGAGAATATTGAGACAACTATTACTTCTACACGTACACGTGTGAAGCTAAGAAAAATGCCGGGAATTTGGAAAATGAGAAAATAAAAATATTTTTAGAGGGCGACATTGCTGGGCTACTAGTATAGGTAACATCTTAGGTATCATACTGATGAGTAAGAGTGCTGTGTCGCTTAGAATTTTGATTTTGAATTCCAGGGAATCGGTATTGAACTTTAGTGACAAAAAAACGAAGGTAATGGTTATAATATGATGACCATATAAACAATACGTAAGTCTTCGACCCCTAGGTGTCGTAAAAAGCGACTGAGGGCTTTTCGGTGAGGGAAAGCCACGCTTATCATCTTACAATGACAGCACAAACGGACCAGGCGAAACCGGTGAGCAGTCGCTACTTGGTGTTCACGAAAAAAAAATTGGTGTTGAGACATGGCGTCCATTCTACCGTTCCTTCTACTACAATATGATAACATAAGATATCTTTGAGCACAACATCAATTGGACGTTTTGTGGATCCTCTGGTGTTGTAGGAGTGTGGACGGCAGTGATAAAGGAATAAAAGGTATTTATTTTCTCAAATTTGATTCCTTTAGAATTCTTTTAGATGTCGTCTCTAATGTACTAGATACTACTACTGAAACATATGGCGCTCTGAGAGAGAACAAGAGGCGCAAGAAACTCTTCCAGCATTTTTTGCGCTCTTTTAAATTAAATTATACAATAATATACATATTGCTATTGCTATAAAATAATCATAATCTAGTCCTTCACCTCCAAAAAAATTAAATTAAGGTGATACGTCTCACGATATCTTCACAGATTTTTGCTTATTAATATGAGTTCTGCGTCTTAAATCCAAACAACCAAACTGTAACTTAATGTAACGATAAAAATGATGTTTAAAAAGTATTGATTAAGTTTTTTAATATAATTTGTCTTTACATAATAAAAACATTACAACGCTCAAATGGCGATCACAGCGTGAATTGTGATAAATATTAGTGCATTGATTTCGCAAATTAACAAAAAATAAAAGCTATAATTAATAATAATTATGTAAAATTAAACATTGTTAATATTTTGGCGTCGACGAAATCAAAAGAACAATTAGTATGTTGGCCGCTGCCGGATGTAACAGATAGCCATTGCATCTACAATATCAGGTTTCTGAAGGCCACCGCTCGAAGCACACGTATGTACTGTGGAAAAATGCGACGCAAATGGAAAAAAAAACGTTGTCACTTATGACTCGAGTCAGCCGGCTGTAGCGCGTGCCTCGAGGACGGCAGATGTGCACATACGCGTACACCTAGCTCCACACTCCACTTTATATGAAACTACCTTCACACAGCTCTGCAGCATACTCTTAAATTAACGCGCAAACTCCGGTTCATTCTAGAACAATTCATTGTTCGCATTAAGAATATTTAAATAAAACACTTTTAAAGGATTAAAACGCGTGTAATTGTAACTGTGTTTACACGCTTTTTATTAGCTTCACCTGTATGTATGTTTGTTTGTAACCGACTCATTTGTACGTTATTTTGACCCACTTTAAGCGGCCAGATTTCTTTCAAACTTCGTAGACCGAAGTTATCGAAGACCATTGACAATACATTAATTTGATAAAATTATTCCTTTTTTCAATTTGCAAAATATGGTTTTTGTTAATTTATATAATTTTCATCTATCGTCTTTAATTGATGTTAATTTTAAAATCCAACCATTATTTTTAACCGATTTATCTTATATTAGGATATTTTTGAATACCTTCTTCGCTTCTTTTCTTACCTGGTCTCTACTCGGCGAAAGGAATATTCCTACCAAATTTCAATTCTCTACGCCTTATGGTTCCAGAGATATCGAGATGAGTCAATATATAGGTGGAGATCTCTTATCTTAATATATCTTCTTAATATATATAAATTACGTGTCACGTTGTTTGTCCGCGATGGACTCCTAAACTACTGAACGGATTTTAATGGGGATTACTTCATGGAGTACAGATTAGTCCAACTTTAGAGCTAGAATAGTTTTTATTTCGATTTGGGACCCATAATTTATTTTTATATCAATATTTGTTTTGTATGGACATATTTTCT
Source organism: Leptidea sinapis (assembly GCF_905404315.1). Lineage (NCBI taxonomy): Eukaryota > Metazoa > Arthropoda > Insecta > Lepidoptera > Pieridae > Leptidea > Leptidea sinapis. The sequence goes on from NC_066276.1 coordinate 5,834,547, forward strand.
ATGACAAAATTTATTGACGCACGGTTTCAGTTCTGCTGTGAAACAATTGCATTATAACAACAGAGAGCATATTTTACGAAATAATTCTTGATGTTTTGAAATATTATTGGCAAATTCCTATAAAACAGTATTTTTTTTATTATGTACAGAACAACGTCTGTCGGGTCAACTAGTATATATATAAATAAATAATATTGACACTAACACAAACTATCTTGCCCCAAATTAGGCATAGCCTTTACTATGGGTACAAGACAACGATATATTTAATACAATATAATTTCACATACATAAATACTTATTTATATATGACTCGGAAGCAAACATCCATATTCATCATAATATAAATGAGTGCACTTACCGGGATTCGAACCCGGGACCTCTAGCTTAGTAGTCAGGGTCACTAACCATTCGGCTATATGGCTTGTCAGATATTTATAATAATTTATTTATGTATTTAACATAGAGAATATAAGACATAACTAGGAAGTGAATCGATAATAAATGATTCTTGTCGAAACGGAACCACTTACGCATCAGTCGGTCTCGGAATATAAGGTATCGGGGCTATATTTAGTACATCAGTACTATCAATAGACTCGCCCACAATAACTCGTAGCCGTGTTAATCTTCACCCGACTAATGTAATATAAACTCGTCACGCATTTTACGGATACCGTCATTTTTACTTTTCAAGCGAACTAACACAACGGCGCCCATTTCTGCCGTGAAGCAGTAATGTGTAAGCATTACTTTGTTTTGTCTGAAGGGTGCTGTAGCTAGTGAGATTACTGGGCAAATGAGATTTAACATCGTATATCTCAAGGTGCCAAGCGCAATTATAGTGCCGTTCAGAATTTTTGGGTATTTTAAAAATCCTGAGCGGCACTGCATTGCAATGGGCAGAGCGAATCAATTACCATCAGCTGAACGTCCTGCTCGATTCGTCCCTTACTGTCGTAAAAAAAATAACTTTTATGTATAAGCTGGTTGTGGAAGGTAAGTTAATCTTGTCGAGCTAAGCGTCAGATTTTTTAGCGTTACATGAGAACGTCAGATTTAGGACCGTTACACGATATATCTGTATCATAAATAAAATTTAAACAATTTGTTATGTTTTAAAGTGATCACGTCTGGCATTGCAAAATTGAAATAAGAGTAGATCCTGTATATGAAGCCACAACCTGAGAGTTGAACAAAGCATGCAAGATTTATCAACGATACGTCACTCGAACGGTTGGCTGCGTCGGAAGAGCACTCGCACGGAACGCGAGAGGTCACGGGTTCGAGTCCCGCATTGATCATAAATTTCGTTTTCAAATTTTATTTGTGAAAATAAAATTTACACAATTTTTACTAAATACATAATATTATGGTCTTTTACAAGGTACGTGTTATTTAACTAGAACTTCATGTTACACTTTTTTGTCACTCTGTCTTCATTATTCCGTAAATGTGAGAAAAGCGTGACCGATTATGACGAGACATTTACGACAAATGGCCTTTATGAACTGATGTAGCTTCAAGTGTCACTCCCAATGGTAAATAAATATATTTCAAATCTAATAATGTACACAAAATGTAAGCCCATAAAGAAACGAAATAGTCAAACGGCACAGAAAATAAACACAGGCAGGCAAACTCGGGGGCGGCTAGTAAACGACATATTTAATAACATGATTAGTGCAAAATGCATTCAGGTTGCTGGTAAAGGGCAGGAGTGATGTGTCGACACACGCCTGGCCGCAATGCGACGCCGCCCGCTACACACACACACACACACACAAACACACACATGATTCACTATTCACTACATTCGCACACACAATGTGTTTAAACTTAACTCATAACGAATTTGTCGCTGGCGCTAACTAAAAGAAACTATATAAACAAATTAAACAGAAATGTTAAGTACATAGTGTTATGTTTTCAATTTTCATTTATAAACTAGCTGACCCGACAGACGTTGTTCTGTACATAATAAATAAAATACTGTTTTATATGAATTTGACAATCAAGAATTATTTCGTAAAACACCCTGTTGTTATAATGATATTGTTTCAAAGCAGAACTGTCAACCGTCTCATAGAAAATATGTCTATACAAAATAAATATTGGATAATAACAATAATTATGGGTCTCCAAATCCAAATAAAAACTATCCTATCTCTCAAGTTGAACTAAACTGCTCTCCATGAAGTAATCCCCATTAAAATACGTTCATTCGTTTAAGAGTTCACTGGAAACAAACATCAGGATACTGGGTTTATTATTAGTTATATTTCGTATAATTTAGATTTTCTTCACATAGAAGAATTAATTACTCTGGTTTCTACACAGAGCTTCATAATAGAAGCGCAGTCCAATCGGGACTATCAACACCACAAGGTTTTTTTTTATATTAATAAGGGACGAGACGAGCAGTACGTTCAGCTGATGGTAATTGCTACGCCCTGCCCATTCCAATACAGTACCGCTCAGGATTCTTGAATAACCCCAAAAATTCAGAGCGGCACTCCAATTGTAGTCGTCACCTTGAGACATAAGATTTTAAGTCTCTTTTAGCCCAATAATTTCACTAGCTGCGGCGCCCTTCAGACCGAAACACAGTAATGTTTACACATTACTGCTTCACGGCAGAAATAGGCGCCGTTGTGGTACCCATAATCTAACCGGCATCCTGTGCAAAGGCGCCTCCCACTGGTCATTTCAAAATAATATCTAATATTTTAAAATCAATTTGTACAAAATTAAAAATACCGTTAATAATATTTAATTTTAAATATTAACTTAATGTTGTCAAAAATTCCGAATAATGGATGACGGAAAAAGAAAATACCTTAAGTTATAAGAACATGTTACCTGATCTATGCAGCTACATGCATCATGTTCACTTAGCCAGTTTCACATTTTAACCAGTGTTTTAACACCGATACAGTTTTCTTAGTCATATCTAAACTGATATGGACACGAAGATAAAAAAAAACTTTAATTTATATACGAGATATAGAGATAAATATAGTGTCATTCTTCCGCCTCAGTAAACTTAAAAAGTTTTACAATGACTTTCCAAAACAGTTCACGGAATTAAGTTAAATAAATATGAGTATTAAACAAAACAAATTTTACTCAAAATATCGAAAACAGTTCGAATATGTTGATACCGTTTTTCGACAATTTTTTTTTATTCTACATAGCTTTATTGAAGGTCCGTCTTAATTACTATTTAGATTCTAATTGTTGTATGACCTTCACTTAATGTTACTGATAATGTACTTCCTATTGTATTATATTATATAATTCCTCTCATCATACTTACAACTGCTTCTTCAAAGCCACTTTGGCTTTGCCATCCAGGTGACCGCGGAATTGGCAATCGCTGGAGATTCCGACATCGAGTTATCCGATACTAGGCGAGGATTTAAGAGAAGTGTTGTTAAAGAGCGGTGATACGACAAATGAGTTCATTTTTTAGTTTTGGTAAACGCGCAAACTTGACTATTCTGGGGGTTAAATTGGACAAGGTTCATTTTACGCCATTCGCGACCTTCTCAAGAGAGGACTCGATAGAAGTTTCTTCCGGCACTAATCGCCAATTTCCCGAGAGTGACCTGCATGGCCCATGTATACGGCATCACCAGTACTGTCGTCTGCATAGTAATACGTATATATACTGCATAGTAGCAATGTACTTTGGAGGCGTCAAACATATCATCAATATGTAGAAGAAACAGCGTAGGAGATAGAACACAGCCTTGGGGCACTCCAGCGTTCGGGGGCTTCGGGTTCGAGCAATAACCGTCGACAACGACCGGTATGCTGTGCCCAGTAAGAAAGCTCCACTAGCATAAACTCTCGGGACGCCCAAATGATGGAAGTTTTCAGAGAGGCACCTCACCTGAGCCATACTCGATCAAAGGCTTTCGCTAGGCCATCCAGGCCAGACCTTCTACCGTGCTTTCCAGTAGATCTCCCAGTGACCGTCCATGGCAAAAGCCGTACTGTCGATCGTTGTAGTTAGTAAAATATTTATCTGATAAACTAATGTTTTTATTTCAATAAAATATATGGCGATCATTTTTCACACCATTGCTGCACAGTCCCTCAATATCCAGAGCGTTGCAAGTGTACAGCAATGTATGTATATGTAGGCGACAATCGTCCCGCTGAGAATTAGCATTTATAATATATTTATTATGTTCTTATTTCATTTCATGATGATCATGTATCACCATCTTCACCACATGCACACACTCACTCACATACGCACACATATGTATATGGAATCTTTGAAATAAACGAACTTTGTTTATTATTTATTTATACTTGCTTGTTATTTATTGGATTTACACCATAATTAATACTTATTTTGTTATTTAATAGACTAATAATAGTGTATAATCTATTGGTGAACTAAATAAATCTATATATACTCGTAGATATATTATGAAAATGGTCTTTGTTTGAGGCTCAATCACGCCTAAACCACTGATCGTATCGGCATGAAACTACCACCATTCGATGCGAAATTTATCCTAGATAGTTTACGACTACTCATTTTTCAAATTCCAACGTCCGTCATTAATTTATTTCCTTTTAACTAAATATATGTAACTGGCGATTCTAAAGTGTTATGGGCCCATATTCTCATTTCATTCGATGCGGTAAAGTCGAAGTGTTCGCGACCGATTGAGTATAGGTGTCGGTCGGATGCGCGCGATTATAATTAGGATTGTATTTCTGATTCCGACGAAGCTCAGTATGGCTGGCTCAACGTTAAATTCCATCTGAGTCATTGTGCTCGTTCTGTTAGCCTTTATTTTTGTAAAACACTTAACCCTTTTTACGCGCATCTTTGTTTCATTTAGATACTTGTATGGTGCAACTTCACTATCTGCTTCTATATGTCTCGTAATTAAAATTTAAAAGGTGTCGGGTGTTTTGTTTCGAAACGTTTGTTTTTTTTTTATGGAATAGGAGGACAAACGAGCGTACGGGTCACCTGGTGTTTAGTGATCACCGCCGCCCAAATTCTCTTGCAACACCAGAGGAATCACAAGAGCGTTGCCGGCCTTTAAGGAAGGTGTACGCGCTTTTTTTGAAGGTACCCATGTCGTATCGTCCCGGATACACCTCACAAGGAAGCTCATTCCATAGCTTTGTAGTACGTAGTAGATGGTGGGGATGATATCCTAACTTGTGGCGTGTCGTGTGAAGGTGGAATTCGGCGGCAGGAATCCAGTTAAACAGCTCTTCGGAACACTCCCCGTGATAAATGCGGTAGAAGACACACAATGAAGCGACATCTCTACGCAACGCCAAATGATCCAGCCGTACACAGAGCACTGGGTCCCCGATAATTCGAGCTGCTCTACGTTGCACGCGGTTAAATGTATCGAGCTGATACTTATCAACTTTTCATGTGAATTACATTCTATAATTGGCAGCTCTTGTGATTCCTCTGGTGTTGCAAGAGAATGTGGGCGGCGGTGATCACTTAACATCAGGTGACCCGTACGCTCGTTTGTCCTCCTATTCCAAAAAAAAAAAAAGAAAAAGAAAGCAGTGGTTCAGTATTATTTTCTTTTATTTCTAAGGACCTCTAAAAATGGATTTCTTTTTGCTGTTCATGTGTGACGAAATGTTTCCCAGAACTGCGTAGGAGAGCTAAGTTCTGTCTGGTAGCCCTTATTTCTATCAACTCTACAACGAGGTAAAAAAGACAGTTTTTTGAATTTCAGTCTTCTAATACTTACGCCTCCTGGGAGAAGGTAAGAGAAGATTCGGATGATGAGATCTACCAATACATATAGTCTTAGGTAAGAAAATGTGCGTACGCCACTTTTTATCCAAGAAATATATTATATTTAGACGGACCTGGTACCAGAAAAACGATTATTATAATTCTGTATCGTGGCCAATTTTGACGGTACTTCCATTTTCAGATAGCTCATGTTATAAGAAGTAACTAACGCTACTTTATAAATTAAATATATATATATATATCTATTACCATCATTATTATTTCATTATGTTCAAAACCTGATAATGTAAAGGCTAGATATTAAAATAAAAATAATGAACATTTTGGATCATTTAAAAATTTCTGATAAGTATCAAATGCGTGGCGAAAGATATATATAGAGATTTAAGAACTTGAAGCGGTTATTGTAAAAATAAATTACCTCGTCCTTTTTACCCAAACCAAAAGTGCCCAATGAATGAAGTTTCAACCTTAATAATAATAAAAAAACCAACTTAAAAAACTGAAAAGTATAAAATAACGTAATTAAAAATTTAATTTAATGCACATCTTAAAAAAACAATTTAAATTGCATATATTCCGCATCGAACTAAAGAAGAATTACGTAAATCGGATCATAAATCTCAGAGTAATCGGTGTAACCTCCTCCTTGTTGAAGTCGGTTAATTAGTTAATAATCTATACGAACAAAGTGTATACGCTTCATAGTCAATTAATACAAAATCAACGCATTAAATAAGTGCGAAAAACATTGAGCGGCGCAATCGTTTGCTGGTTAGCAAGCATGTAGCCTTCACAAGCCGTGAGATTACGAAAAAATACAAATAATTTGCAGTAAGTGTGTGATGGAAGCGATCCGGTTGCCACGCGCGTCTGTGACATATTTTCCAAGCGAAGCTCAGAACAGGTTATGACCGGGGGGTGAGGCTGCCTCGAGGATGCTCTGGCGTGCTCACTTAGCACGTCACGTGAAGCTGCATGAGCCACTTAAGACTCGAATGATCAACCTTTAATGTTTTTATTTAGATGTTTTTCTGATTTCAATGTTTTGGGTGACCTTTAAAACTTACGTATGACATGTAGTTAAATACCTGTGGCTTCGGGGTTAAAGATGGTTTAAATAAAAATTACAGGCATTTGACGATCCCTATAGCCCAGCGGTTATTCAACCTGCCTGCTGAGCTAGAGGTCCCGGGTTCGAATACCGGTAGGTGCAAACATTTATATGATGAATATGAACGTTTATTTCCGAGTCATGGATGTATATAAGTATTTTTGTATGTTTAAGTAAGTAGGTATTTTGTATTAAATATATCGTTATCTTGTACCCATAGTACAGGCTATGTCTAGTTTGGGGCGAGATAATTTGTGTAAGAGTGTGTCAATATTTTTAAAAAAGTTTTTGAAGTGAAAACTTCTTTACAGGCGCTAAGCATCTTATCATCAGGTATCACCTTATCATTTGGTAACACTCGTTCTGGTAAAGTCGGTATAAGTAGACTGTCAAAAAAATCATATTAGTATCAGCCAATGAAATCTTTACCAGAGCTATTACGCACAAAAAAAATTAAAAACAAAATTTTATGAACGATGCGGGACTCGAGCCCACAACCTCTCGCGTTCCGTACGAGTGCTCTTCTACATTCTCAGATATAGATATAGAAGACACAACCTGTGAGTGGAACAAAGCATACAAGATTTTATGACAATACGTCACTCGAACGGTTAGCTCAGTTGACAGAGCACTGGAACGCCAGAGGTCGTGGGTTCGAGTCCCTCATCGTTCATAAAATTTTTGTTTTCAAATTTTATTTGTGTATTAATCCTTGAAGTGGGGGAAATCCTATCACTTTAAAAACATAACAAATTGTTAAGAACTATTACATATTCTTTGACCAGAGTATAAAAAAATTGTTGTATTTCATAACTAGCTGACCCGACAGACGTTGTTCTCTCAATAAACGGTTCGAGAGATATGGTAAATGCGTGGGTGGTATCGTGACACGACAAACTATATATGTAAACCTTCCTTGAGCTTCACCGAATCTATTACAAAAGATTTCATTGAGATCGGTCGAATAGTTTAGCAGTTATTAGGGATCATACAAACATACATTCTCTTTTATATACATAGATATTAACTTCGTCTTGGTGAAATTTAGACTTTTATCCTGTTTACCGTGTCTATTCAGGTATTAATTACAAATTTTTCTATTGAATTTCATTTGAAAAAAGAAATAATTACAATTATTAATCTAATTTGCAGTTTAGTTGTCATATTAAATTTAATTATCTTGCAACAATTAACTTAGCTGAGTGGTAAAAAATAACATCGTTCAAATGCAGATGTTGAGAGAGAATAGAATAGAAATACATTTAATTTTTTCTCCTTCTTTTATGAAAATAAGGGACAAGACGAGCAGGAGAATCAGCTGATGGTAATTGATACACCCCGCTCATAACAATGCAGTGCCGCTCCAGATTATTGAAAAAACCCAAAAATTCTGAGCGGCACTAATTTGCCCAGTAATTTCACCAGCTACGGCGCCCTTCAGATCGAAACACAGTAACAATTACACATTTCTGCTTCACGGCAGAAATTGGCGCCATTTTTGTACCCATAATCTAGCCGGCATCCGGTGCAAAGGAGCCTCCCACTGGTTACTTAATTACCATATAGAGAGAAGAAAACATAACATATTGCAACAACACTTGGTAAACGTTATGAAGCCACATCAGTTCGTAAAAGGGGCTACGACATGATGAGACAGGAACTTGTAAAGTTCCTGTCCATCATTTAAATCATAAAATAACTTAATTGCTTAGCCTACTTAATATTACTCCAGAACCAGTTAAGAATTCTATAAATTCTGCTATATTATACTGAGAATTTAATGGCAACGCTAAATGATGTGAACTAAACGTACGTGCAACAATGGTAGACTCCGGGTAGTCTAGGTAGAGTTGCAACCCATAAAAGGTAATAATATTGAAGCTAGGTATTTTTTATGACAGTAACAGTTCAGCCGATGGTAATTGGTGCGCCCTGCCCATTACAATGCAGTGCTGCACAAGATTCTTGAAAAACCCAAAAAGTCTGACCGGCGCTACTATTACGCTCGTCACCTTGAGACATAAGATGTTATGTCTTATTTGCCCAGTAATTTCACTAGCTACGGCGCCCTTCAGACCGAAACACAGCTTATACATTACTTATTCACAGCAGAAATAGGCGCCGTTGTGGTACCCATAATCTAGCCGGCATCCTGTGCAAAGGAGCCTCCCTCTGGTAGGTAATCCAACCTCTCTATGATTCCACTATACAGTGACTGACTATTGCGAAAATCCTCTATCAGTCTAGTTTTAGTGAAATTGTCTTAATTTGTATTTAAAGATAATGTAAAAATATCTATTTAATAAAGTAAATTTATTTTTATTATATATAAGTTCAATATTGATAACGCTCGAACTCTACCTTTGTCATATAAAGGACTACCTGAGTCGTGTCTTAACGCTTCGCAAAACAATCTGTCTCAGGCTTAAATGCCTTGTGGTGGCGTCGTTGGTTGGGTCTTTCTCTTCTATAAAATATGTGAGGGACGCGGTTGCTGGTTCGTTACCCTACTCGTGATCTCTACTTGCGGTGTTTTACGATCCTGTTATCAAGAACTCTACTCTGTATATTTAAACTCTAATAAGTAGATAAAAAGATTGCTACCTTTTTACTGAAGTAAGCTTAGATCAGATAGATGATTGGGTGTTTGGTGCTCTTTGTATAAATTGAATATTCATTTGAAATATAATGAAGCTAAAAAATTTGTTGATGTAAAAGCATGGCAGTTAAAATGAGTTTCTCCGAAGTGGTTGGTGGTTGGTGCTATTTATAGTTGAATGTGTAAATTAGACTTTCTTAATGATGTTGTGCGGTGTTTCCGGGATGATTCGACATGTGTACCTTCAAAAAGAGCGCGTACAGCTTCCTTAAATGCTAACAATGCTCCTGTGATTCCTGTGATATTGCAAGAGAATGTGGGCGGCGGAGATCACTTAACACCAGGTGACCCGTACACTCGTTTGTACTCCTTTTCCATATAAAAGCCACTATTGGCTACTGTGGATTTGCATTTTCTTATGAGAAAACTGTGTCGGTCATGTGGTATCCTCCCAGAAACACCGCACAAGGAAGCTCAATCCACAGCTTTGTAGTAGTACCCGGAAGAAAGCTCCTTGAAAACCGTACTGTGGAGGACCGCCACACATCCAGACTTTGCGGATGATATCCTAATTTGTGGCGTGTCGTGCGAAGGTTAAATTCGGAGAAGCCAATACCAATTGCTTACGGTATGCTGTAGTTATAAGCTGACCAATTACGTTTAGTTGTGATTATTTTCTGACCAATTAGAATTAGTAGTTCACTGAACTGTGTAAGATTCTACTGGGCTATTAAAGTATACAATGTTCCCAATGGTATCGAACCCGCACTCCGTAGCTTGATAGTCATACAACCTATTCTAAATATGGCTCAGTTAGTTATATACTCAGCTTTAGTGTGACCCACTAATACATTTCTCATCCTTTATATGTGGCCGTCTCACGACACCTGCTGACCAGTACAATACGCAGATGAGCCTCGAACACACCTGCAATAACTTAAATAGGCAACAGCATGTGTGATTCCATTGCACTATTAATAGCATATCACTTATATATATCATTAACTCTTTTGTTTTAATGTATATTAAACCGACTTCAAAAAGAAGGAGGTTATCAATTCGATCGGTATTTGTTTTTATGTATGTACACCGATTACTCTGAGATTTATGATCCGATCTACGTAATTTGTCTTTAGTTCGATGCAGAATAAATGCCATTTGGTCCTATATATATATATATTTTTTGCCAAGTAGTTTTCATTTTATGAATATTTTTTATATAAAATTTTGTTTACCTCGATGATAAATGATGAAATATAATTGATTTTTGTGTACGGCTTTTTTAGGAGTTTTCATTCAGGTTGTTTATATATTATTTGATTATTTATTATTATTAATTGACACTAAAAATAAAAAATAAAATACTAGGTTTAAAAAAACTGACTTTAAAAGCAAGCAAATTTCTGAAAAGTATCAAATAACTTAAAATTTAATTTAATACACCTTTACCTATAATAATAATAAAATACTATTATTTGTATGTGGTACATATTGATAGCTTTGAATTCGGTGCCAAGCCAAATGAAATAGTAAGTACCTACACTCACCACGCGTGACTTTGAGGGTGATAACTTCGTCTAGAACCAAGCGGACAGACACGCGTTGCCAGACAACCTTAATAATTACAGTAAGTAAGCTGTTTATAATATTAAGTTTTATTTTATTTAGGGTTTGAGTGTATTAAATAAATTTTTTAGTTATTTGATACTTTTCAGTTTTTGAAGTCGGTTTTTTGAACGTAGTTTTTTTTATAACAATTATATATGACTAAAAATGAATGTTAAGACGACATTAAAAACATTGTACATACTAAATTTTGTAAATAATTTAGTTTTAAGGCGTCTAGTTTTGTGTTTCTTTCTTCTTATTGTATAGTACATATTACTTTAATTATTGTTATTTTTTTTTTCATTTATTATGTATTAGATACTAGTAACACTATAAAATCAACCTGTGGATAACAATGTGGGTTCTCACTAGAAATGAATTTATTTCTGTACTTTGAAATTGTTCAATATTTTGTGTGAACTGTTTGTTATCCCAAAGAAATAAAAAAAAATCACTTGCTGAATAATACAATACATAAAATATTTTTCTAGACCTGCTCTATGGAAGTAATATTTGGGCTTCTGAGTATATATTTTTATTACAGTGTATTCGCTGGTATACAAAAGTTTAATTAATAAAAAAGTGTGTATGTACTTATGTATGCACGCAAGAAGTTATACTTCTTCGGCCTAACAAAGCAAAAATCCTGAAAATGATTTATTTCTCGTGATTTTCTACGTTTGTAGAAAGAACAATATTGTAAAAATATTGCAACAATGGCTTTGACAATTCATTATTAAATTACGAATACGGCTGTACGGGCCTGAACCCTTTGCCTATCCTAATAATGGACGAAGAAAACCAAAAAAAAAAATAACGAATGCCGCAAACGTCAGAAAATTTTAGGAACCAACTTCACCCTGTTACTTTTGTGTTACAGTGATGCGCGCACATCTTTAAATTTTACTTTCATATTTTTTTTCATAACGCTACTTAAGAAGTATAACTTCAATAACGAGATACTAGGAACAAACTCATACAGTCAGAAATATATTATGGGCCGTGAAGTAAAGTAAATTGTGAATCTTCCCATTACTCAAAGTGAAAATTATTAGTCATGTAATGGCGGAAGTCATTTTTTTATACAAATAATGGAGGAGACGAGCAAGACGTTCAGCTTATGGTAATTGATACACCCAGCCTATTACAATGTAGTGCCGCTCAGGATTCTTGAGCGGCACTACAATAATTGCGCTTGTCACATTGAGACATCAGATGTGAAGTCCATTTGCCCAGTAATTTCACTAGCTACGGTGCTAATTTTTACACATACTGCTTCACAGCAGCAATATACGACGAGTTATCTTCTAACTCCCTGTAGGAAGGCGGAAGGAGGTTGTCAGGGCTGTGCCCTATATCCTGGCGCTTCTTCTCCCTAGACATTAGGAGAGTCATTTGGGTATTTTGCAGTCGGCGCTACTACCTCGGATCACAACGATATTTTTTCCTTTTTTGTGTTTTTTTTTTTGCGTTGAGTCCTTTCTAGTAGCTAGTCAGTCAATCAGTCTTTTGTCGTTTTCAGCTTCATTTGGGACTGTTTCCTCCTCTTGTTTGCTATGTCTCTAGATTATGCCTTTATTTTTGCCTTCACAAATGAAGGCGGAAATAGGCGCTGTTGTGGTACATTATATAGTAAAAGTATCTAAAATGTTACGATTCCTTCGATGAATATGCTAACTGTACTCTTGTTGTACTAATAGCTTACTAGCTGTTGCCCGCAACGTTGTCCATGTTAAATTGTATCGCGTTATTTGTATCTCTTAAAAATTTCGGAATAAAATATATTTAATCATCAAGACTTTTCTGTATTTCTGTCCCTGATAAGGTGTGTGCAAAGTTTCATAATGATCGGTCGAGTAGTGAAGGCGTGAAAGCGTAACAAACAGAGTCACATTCGTTTTTTCTGTGGCGTCAATCCTTGCTACAGCGCATCTCCCATCACCACTTGTATAGTTTCATACCGCGGATCTGTTCATTTCAATTTTCATTCTTATGACTCGTTATTAGGCATAAAAGGCATTTATTTTCTCAAAATTAATTTGTTTAGATGTCATTTCTACTATACTAGATACTACTACCGCTTCGGAAACTAATGGCGCTCTGAGAGAGAAGAAACTCTTTTGCTCTCTTTTTAATAAAATATACAATATTGTACTGTCATTGCTATTATGCACAGTCTGTCGAATCACTTAGATATTCAGCTAGTGGAGTAGTAGGATTTACGACAGAGCCATTTTTAGTAAAACATTTAAATTTATTTGTAAATAATGCCTGACTGAGACTTTATTATTTATAAAAGTGTATACATTTACCCTTAAGGCGCGGTCATACCTCAATATCAACAAAAATTGGTTTCTTAGGGAGTCGATTACAATATAACGCAATGAAAATATTACGACGCAAAAAATGCAGCGCACAAAGAAGGATTTAATGATAATTTTTAACTGAATAGAATATTTATATATAATTCGAAATATCCAATAAAAAATTTGGAAGTTGCTTCCCAAACATAAACTTTGGAGTCAAAAATCTCCGAATTTTAAGCGATAAAAATATTATTTTTTTCAAGAATTGAATAGAATTAGTACTTTTCTAAAACTTAAACCGAACAATTTTTCAATTTATTATGTAAATTTTGAATAAACAAAAGAAAACCAGTAAAATAAATACCCATTTGCTATATAGCTTAGCCACATGACCAACACAAATAATGTAGGGTTGATTGTAGAGTTTACAATCCTAGTCAGTCCGCGCCTTAAAGCTATTATGTATCTTATAAAGCCTACTAGAATTAGTTACAATTAGCAATCCCTTATTTCTAGTGTTATAATATTGTAATTTTATGTTATCTTAAACAAATATACAATAAATGAAACCATTTATCTTCATAATGTTAGTTTAGAAGATGTTATTGAATCGTTATTGACATTATTCATTTATAACAAATAAAGTCGACACGGACGTGTTTCTGTTTGGTCCAAATCATAATTTATTAGTAATATTCGGTAATGTTATAACTCCGACCGGTTTTTACGCATCTGATTAACTGACGTACATACGTAAATTGTAGAAATCGTTACTAAATTGCCGAGATATGCTCAAATTCATTCGGAGATTTTAAAACTAATTGCGCAGTGAAGATGTCGGAAAACCGGTTTAATTGCTTGCTTTATGACACTGTGTAAAATTTTTGTTAGTAATAATCGTTTTCCTGTAATGTAGTTAAGCTATACTTAAGGTCGTCAAATGATTACTTAACATGGCACAAAGTATCAGTGAATATGATGTTATAGATAAGTATTACGGAGACTATTGGCTTTAGTGATTTTAAAATGATGTTTACCGTCATTCTAAGATTTTTGAGGTCTTCGCTATTTTGAACATCATATGTCTTTTCATATGCATATGAAAATTATGGACACAAAACTGGTCACCAATTGATTTGAGATCGAGGCAAGAAAGCAAGGGGACGTCCTAAAGAACGGTGGTTTGATAAAATCAATAAAAATTGCTAGAGAAAACTTTACTCTGAAAGCAAAGTCAAGAACAACCTGGAAATTGTCGGAGGAGGGTAATACCCACCAGGGTCATTAACTATGTAAATATTATATAATTAATGTATATTTTTTATGTTATATTAGTTAAAGGAAATAAAAGGGTTTTATTATTATTATTATTATTTCGAACATCATGATCAAGGGAAGACTGACTTCATTAGACAGTAATTGGTAGTTATTGGGAGATATATCAATCTACCCTCTTTCTTAGTCTTTACTGCGTCCAACTTGGTCATTGTCACTAGTAATGGTTCCATTTGAACACAAATCCATCACGAAAATGATTAACCACAAAACATTATAACTATCCCGTCTTAATATATTACCTTCAGTATGCTTAAAACCATTGTTATTGTCAAAATTTAGATTTAATTATAGTGAATATTGGAAATCCGTAAGGAGAACCAAAGCTACCGACATAGCCCAAATGATTGCGAAACTAAAGTGGCAGTGGGCAGGGCACATAGTTCGACGGACAGGTGGCCGTTGGGGCAGTAAAGTCCTCGAATGGCGACCACGTACCGGAAGACGTAGTGTTGGTAGACCCCCCACAAGATGGATCGACGATCTGGTCAAGATCGTCGATCTTCGTCGTGGAAATCTTTAGGGTAGGCCTTTGTCCAGCAGTGGACGTCTACCAGCTGATGATGATGATGGTAATGAATATTCGCCATTTTCAATACGAAAAAGTTGTCAATGTAATTCTATATTTATTATGCTATTATCACTTATTATAATTTTACGATCATAATATAATTACATGGATTGCGGTACGTGCTTTAATGTTAATAATTCGTTATCACAAACATGATCTACGTCACAATATTATATCTTGTGATAACATTTCATACTAACAGAGGATATTCAACATCACACGTAGTATCACTTCATATTGTAAAACAATGTCGTCCGCTGCGTCTGTCTGTCTGCTCGCTATAACCTCAAAAACTACGGAACTAATTTTAATGCGGTTTTCACGAACAGACAGAGATTTTCACAAGATAGGTTCATGTATTAAGGTTTTGGGTACAATTGTTTGAAATGTGACAATGATTGTTGAAGATGTCGGTAAGAATAACCCGGGTTTCATCGAAAAAGGCTTATTACCTTTGAAGTATACTCGTATAATATGTGTATCATTTAAGGATACCAGTGGGAGGTTCCTTTGCACAGGATGCCGGCTAGATTATGGGTACCACAACGGCGCCTATTTCTGCCGTGAAGCAGTAATGTGTAAGCATTACTTTGTTTCGGTCTGAAGGGCGCCGTAGCTAGTGAAATTACTGGGCAAATGAGACTGAACATCTTATGTCTCAAGGTGACGAGCGCAATCGTAGTGCCGCTCGGAATTTTTGAGTTTTTCAAGAATCCTGAGCCGCACTGCATTGTAATGGGCAGGGCGTATCTATTAGCATCAGCTGAACGTCCTGCTCGTCTCATCCCTTATTATCATAAAAAAAAAAGGATAGTTGCCAGCCCTTTAAAAAAAATTACGCGTTTTTTTTAAGGATCGCATGTAGTATCGTTCTGGAAATACCGCACAAGGAAGCCTGGTTGAACCGGACTTTTTGAGGAACTTTACACATCCAAATGATCGGGATGATTTTCTAACTGTGGCGAGTCGTGCAAAGGTTTCGGATTCGTAAGCAGAAATCAAGTCAAACAGCTCTTCGGAACACTCCCCGTGATAAATGCGGTAGAAGACACACAATGAAGCGACATCTCTATGCAGTGCCAATTAATTCAGCCTTTCGTAGAGCATTGCCTCCCCGGTCAAACGGATCGAGCTTGATACTGGGGTGCGCCAGACCAGAGATCACATCAATACTCCATGTGAGGCGCTAGAATGTGGGCCGGCTTGAAGTATTGTCGTGCTCTATTTATAACGCCCAACTTCTTCGAAGCCAATTTCCTTTATCTTCCAGGTGCATCAGCATCTGGATGTGTGGCGGTCCTCCACAGTGCGGTTTTGAAGGAGCTTTCTTCCACGTACTACAAAGCTGTGGAATGAGCTTCCTTGTGCGGTGTTTCCGGGACGATACGACATGGGTACCTTCAAAAAAAGCGCATACTCCCTCCTTAAAGGTCGGCAACGCTCCTGTGATTCCTCTGGTGTTGCAAGAGATTGTGGGCGGCGGTGATCACTTAACACCTGGTGACCCGTACGCTCGTTTGTCCTCCTATTCCATAAAAAAAAAGGTGACCACGGAATTGAGAATCGCTCGAAATTTCCTAACCCAGTATTCCGCTACTAGGCTAGGCTTTAAGGGACGTGTTGTCGTCTGTCGGAGAGCGGTGATACTACAAATGGATTCTTTTTTAAGTGATAAACGCGCAAACTTGAGGAAAATAAATAACGAAACCAATTATAAATTCTAAAAACATGATCACATAATCTGTAATATGTTAATTAAAACAGCTATTCAGACGTACTTTACGTTACTTAATTAAGCATTTCATGCATATTATGATGGCCCTTTAAATCATGCTTACAGTGTTAAATAAAAGTTTGAGATCGGAGTCGAATTTCGCTTTATGCAACCACCCTCCGCGTGATATTTTTGTTTCTTTTCCCGCATTTATTAGTACCCTCTAATTTGAAAATTGATTGTTGTAAATAGGTTTTATTTTATTATATTATTTTATAGTTATGGCATTTTTAATAAAGTTTTCGACATAATACCTACTCGTTAGTATCATAAAAATACTACTGACTGCTTATTACTGAAAGAGGGTAGCGCGGGGCCAGGCACGGGGCAGAGGGAGTGAGGTCAAGCTTGCTTAACGATGTATTAATACAATTGTGAATTGCACGAACGCACACAATAACAGATATTGTCAATGATTTGCTATCTTCGTGGCGTGTTTTTTTTTAGTAAGCGATGAACCATTTTTATTTACTAGATTAAAATAAGAGTGTATAAGATAATGTTCTTATAAGTAGATTTTCGTAAGAAAATTTTGTGAAAATAATAATATACAGGTTGTCCCAAAGTTATGGGACATGAAGGGAAAGTACCTTAAATATCGAAGATAGGCTATTTTACTGAAAGAAGACTTTATGTTATTTTTAAAAGTTAGTACTTCTGCATTCAAAGATTTTCTAAAAATTACTTGCCTCGTCTGGGAATCGAACCGACTTAAATGTAAAAAAAAACCCCTACTCTTATGATGCCAATCGAAAGAATGGCCAAAAACTAATAACTCCTCTTAAGTAACATATAATTTTAATACGCGTCCCAAGACGTGATGCAGTGAATAAGCGAATAATTGTAATTGAGATATGAAAACGGGATGTCAAAACAGTATATTCGAAATAACTACATACAATTTATGAATGGAGTTGAGGACATGCGGCGTTGGAACGCGGATGAAGCGTAGTTCTGCGCACGAGCCACTTTCCCGACTTTCCTGACAACGAAACGAAACCCTGTTGATTAAAAATGAAACAATTGCTGTTAATGAACTTTTAATATAATAAAATATCAATACTTTTACTAAACTAATACATCAATACTTTAATATATTATAAAAAATCATACCAAACAAATATCATGCAAATAGCTAAAGGCCGATGGAAGGCCTAATGATAGATAATAATGAATCAATACTGATAATGGAATAATACAACAGTTAGTACCTGAGCTGCGATAAGTAAATCAATGTACCTACATCTGTAAACAAAATAATTGTTGTAATGCTGTGTTGACGAAGGCAAGGACGACCCAGGACGAGTCACTTGTCCTTTGTAGTAATGCGCAGGTAGCGACTAAGGACGAGATGACACCGCCATTGTTTATCGCTGTTAATTATTATGCTTCAATGTAATCGACTCTTGTCATTCTCAAGATGCCAGCGATACTATTATCTTCCTATTAAATACATTCGTGTGACCTATGAATTATTATGACGGATCAGAAACATGTGTGTTTGCAGGGCGTGTGATTTTTAAAAGTACTTAGGCGAAACATCATAATGTTTTGATAACATTGGGACATTCATAAATTATAACGAGTTTCAGTTAAAGTATTTACAACGCGGATACGGTTACCTCAGTCACAGTATCGCGCTCAATTGAGGACCGTTACGTGAAATGAATTGTCGAGTGCGCGGGGTGGAGCATGGATTCAACATCATGACGGCGATGGCGCCCGAACTCGGCCGACTAGCGCACCGAGACGACGACATCAGCAAGGGGACGAGGGGGTGCGCCACTTTATCGCGGCGAGCTGGCAACGTCGCGCGGGGTGGGACGCCCCGCGGCGCAACCTCTCACTCACCGTCGCCGGCTCGCGACTCGCCAAAGGCAGCCAGTGTTACCTTTGACGGTCGGACGTATGGTTGTCTGATGCCCAGTGACGTCGACGTCGGCGCCCGTGCAACACGTCTATGATGTTACGATAAATTCAGTCGGGATTCGTGAGTGACTGATAATAATTATTTTATTATCATCAAACCTGGAACACAGTGATAAACATTGACCTTACCTTGGATTTGGATTTCGTGTGAATCTGTGAAGTGACATTATTAATACATAATAACATAAACAGTGCAGTGAATTATTACGAGTGACAATTTGGATTTAACAATTTTCAGTGCTATCAGTATATTTACAAATAAATATATTGAGATCAACAGTGTGACGGACCTTAGATAATTTATCAAGGTGCGTTTGATAATATTGACAAATTTGATTTTATAACGTTATTACGTCCAGAAATTGCTAATTAAAAAATATTTTACTCGTCTGAAAAAAACTGAAGGAAGCATGAAACATAAAATGAAATTTTCGTAATAACAACGAGACGACGAATTATTCATCGGGATTTTTTTGAAAAAGAGAAATAAATAGCAGAAAAAAAATCAGTCATTATTTTTGGTATTATGCGATAAACATTTGGCCGTAATCTTAAACTTTGAGTGAAACTGAAAAATCGATTAGCCAAACGATAAACTCAGAGACACGAACGCAATAGAAACTGTGTTGAAAGAATCCCGAGGAACGGAAAAAATAAAGGCTGTGTCGTCTTTCAGGTGATAAGAAGAAGCGACCAGAACGGATCATTCTGCTAATACGGCGGGGTATTCGGCGAGCACCATTCATTACCAGGGAGCCATAGCTCCCGACACGGGCAAACAGAATTCACTCCACGAGACAATAGGATACAGAGTAAATACGCAAAGGTACCTAATCAATTATTTTATTTAAAAAAAAACATAAAAATTCTAACATTGAAATATCGACAAAATTTTATTAAATGATTTTTTAGGAGAAATTATTAATGACCATTATATAAATCCCAAGAATAAAACAATGATAAATAATGTCGAGGATAGCCCAAAACATTTTATAGCATTGTTATCTTATCAAGAATAAGTTTGTTTACATTATAATAAACCCTAAAACGTGACTCAATTATTTTCACGTTATCGCTCATACAATACGCAAATCTATAAATCGTAATTTTTATGCTGTAAAGTGTAAACTCTATTTTATTATTAACAATAAAATAAAAATTCAATTTAAAAACATTTACCGCGATTAACGGAACTATATTTCAAGTTGACGCTAAATCCCCATGTCACTCATAACAAAATAATTTATACACAAATAGCTATGTAGATTGTGGATCGCTTGGCGCGCATCGCTGCAATAATTCTAATGAAAGAAATGAAATGTGTTCTTTCATTCACACGCGCAAACGCTTTCGGCGCCCGCTACGCACACAATAACAACTGAACAGTGCACTCACACCAACAAACGCCGACTCACACAGACGCACCCACTCACACTAACGCAAAGATGGGAATGCAAGCGGTGACTGCACTTTAGTTCACATTAAACACAAACAAACAAAACTTTTATCATTGACTTATTTAACTTAATGAATTAATATTATAATTAAATAATGATCATAACAAAAATCTAATTTCGATGCAACAATTTAAATAAACTGATAAATATTAAGCAGGTGCTCGGAGTAACCGACGTCATTGTTTTGTTCACCTTTTTCGGTAACGACAATGTTGATACCTCTATTGAAAACCAATAAGTTAATAATACCAACAAGGGGTCTGACGGGAGTGTGAATAGGGAACAGGAAGCTTCTCGAAAATTACAAAAGAAACAACGGTAACAATTTCAAAACCATTAAGAAATATATATACTAGTCTAGTAACAAAATGTTATGAAATACATCTTAGATTACAATGCTCAACGCTCATGAGTAGTCGTGGGAAAAAGTGTCAGTTCTTAACGGGCGTTCTGTTGGGGGCGGACCCTTAGCGGGCACTTCACCACGTGCTCAATGGACTCAGACGGAGCCCACAATAACCCAACGACGCTGCTGTTAATATGATCACTTTATTAAATTCTACAATTATTTATAACTAATCAAATATTTTTTGCTTACTAATTTAGCTATGATTCGTTATCATGTTTCTTACTACAAAAACAAAAACTTTCAAACAATCTTTTTATTTAGTGGCACTGGATGCAAGTCCATAGGCCTTTCAAACAATCTTAACCCTCAGGTAGCCAGCAATTTAAATATCCAAAAATACTTTCAAAGCAGATGCTAACTATTATGTTTAACTAAACTTTTATGAGCATTCTGGAGTCATTTGGTGATAGTTAGTTCGAAAATCAATGAGTATATTTTACCTGACAAAAATTTAAATTTTATTTTTTAAGTTACTCGTAATATGGCTCCATATTGACGACAAAGCTCTCGCTAACCCTAAGCGGGTAACATTGAATCACCCTCCAACCTTATTGTGTTGCAGTCACCCTAGAATGCTCGCCTTCGTACATAAACCCCCGGAATTCACTCCTTGAAGCATGAATCATTCCCACTAAACTAAGGGCAATCGACACTGTGCACATATTAATATTAATTTGTAGCTAATTATTATACAGAAAGTTCTAGTTTCCAAGAAAGAGTCTATTTTTATACTAAGTTTTTTTTTGTAATTTGGGTGTATAATAATCTAGCCTATCTGCGAATTTTTAAATTAAATCATTTAAATTTTATTCATCTTATTACAAAAACAATAAAAAAATAAACCATCTAGGATAAATTTCGCATCGAATGTTGGTAGTTTCATGTCGATACGATCAGTGTTATAGGCGTGAAAGAGCCTCAAACAAAGACCATTTTCATTATATATATAGAATTCTAGTTTCCAAGAGTCTATTTTATAGAAAGCATTTTTTTTGTTATTTTGTTTATAATAAATAAATTCCTAAATAAGTATAGCAAGCTTCGCGTAAGAAAAAAATATTTTGTATTACTTCATTATTGTATCCCATAAATGGTAACACTGATGTGATTTCCCTAGTACTTTTAATGACAAGATCTATCTATCCATAGTTATAGTCCAATGCTATCTGTCGATAGGTTATTGAAAACGGCCGTAAATCAGCTGATCTGTACGTTGCGATCGCCAGCCCTAATACTCGATTGATTGTATTATTAATTCACCCATTCTAAGGTCAGTATTCACAAACCGTTAGATCATGATCAGAATTAACACAGCGTTATGTAACTATCGATTAAAATGTATAGTTATATCATAATGCTGCTTGTGTGCGCACAAGCCACAATGCATGTGAAGTACTACTTAAGGGGAGGGGGTGCCGGGTGACCAACTGTCGACTTGTGAGGGTACACGCCACGTTTTCACGCTACACGATAGTAATCTATACTCAACTCACAATTAATACCTTATTTAACAACTTGTTTATTATTTATGGTACGTATTCTAGGAGGCATCCTAATACGTGATCCGTGATCAAGTGTATCTGTCATTTCATTCTTAATTGTGTGTTGAAGAGATGACATTATGAGATCACTGAGTATGTAATGACTAATGAGACCTCTGCAATATCACATTGAGCGGAGATAGTATTCTTCAATAAGCATTTGAAACCAATTAAATACATTTTCATAGTTCCAAATTTCTAAATGAATCTTTTAGCAATCTATGAAAATAGGGGACGAGACGAGCAGGACGTTCAGCTGATGGTAATTGATACTGCCCTGCCCATTACAATGCAGTGCCGCTCAGGATTATCGAAAAACCCAAAATTTCTGAGATGCACTACAACTGCGCTTGACACATTGAGACATAAGTTGTCAAGTCATTTGCCCAGTAATTTCATCAGCTACAGCGCCCTTCAGGCCGAAACACAGTAATGCTTACACATATTACTGTTTCACGGCAGAAATAGCCGCCGTTGTGGTACCCATAATCTAGCCTCCAAGTGCTAAATAGTAATAAATATTTATACCCAGCAACAAAGAGTTAATTTGAAGAAATTGATTCTACACGTGATTATTATCACTGCCAATTAGCTAAGAATTCACCTCGTCTGCGCAACTATCTAAAATTAACTGCAGCCTATGTATCAAAATACCTACACGATACTCGGCCATCTCTCAATTGGATGCCAAACACCTTCCAGCTGCTCGAAATAACATTATTCGTATCTCATTGATTTATCTTGTTACGATATTAATGTGAAATACATTAAATATTGTTGTGACTCTAGTGTTAACTTCCGATGCCGTTGACGAAGTAAGCCAAGTTAAAGAGCTCAATATCTGGACGATTTGCTCCTTGCTCGGAATTTTAAGAATATTTTTTAATGAAAATAAGGGACGACACGAGCAAGACGTTCAGCTACGTTACGCCCTACCCATTACAATGCAGTGCCGTTCAGGCCAAAAACCCAAAAATTCTGAGCGACACTACAATTGCGCTCGTCACCTTGACACATAAGATGTTGAGTCTCATTTGCCCAGTAATTTCACTAGCTACGGCGCCCTTCAGACCGAAACATAGTAATGATTACACATTACTGCTTCACGGCACAAATAGGCGACGTTGTAGTACCTTCCCATAGTCTAGTTCTTCCTGTGCAAGGAGCCTCCCATTGGTAAGACGTGTATAATACGTGAACTAAAAAAACTAATAGGATATCTGGATTGGAACCGGGGTCTTCTGCTTTCCGGATCACAAATTGTCGCATCTGTGCTATTATAGTCTTGTATATAGTAGCAAAATTTAACTTTCATATTCAAATATAAAACGTAAATTTGATTTCGATCTATCGCCCCCGAAATCCCCTGCATACTAAATTTCATGAAAATCGTTGGAGCCGTTTCCGAGATTCTTTACATATATACAAGAATTGCTCGTTTAAAGATGTAAGATTTAACACAATATTCGTCTCACTTCGTAGTTGAACATTCAAAAGGAGCTCAATATAAAAGATTTTTCTGAGAATCGCCCGAAAAGGGATGTGTGTCGGTCTGCATTGAGATCCCAAATATTTTGAACGCAGCGTAAGTGATTATTCGGATGTGGTACCAGTTTAACAAAAAGTATGCCAGGATACACTGGCTTTTTTGTTCGCATTATGGCAGCGGCAAAAACGGTAGAGCTATAAAAAGAAAGACAACTCGGGTAATTCTACCTAAGGACTGACCCTTGGAATACTCCATTACTAATTTCATTTAGGCGATAGCTTGTGAAGCTCATATATTCCTACTTAATATTATAAATGTGAATGTAAGTTTGTTTGTCACGCTTTCACGCCTAGACCAATGACCGATTTTGATGAAATTTATTATAGAGATAGACAAGAGCTTGAAAAGGACATGGGCTACCTTTTATTGCAATAAAAATATATGAAGGGTTTGAAATAGGGGATGGCAGTGTGTATGGAAATACGTTCTTATCGAAGATAAAAACATGAAAATTTGTATTTAGGCACTTGATAAGAAATAATGAAATATTTGTTTTAGCGTTTTTCAAATTTAGATCTGTGTGGGGTAAAAAAGGGGGATGAAAGTAGTTGGTAGCCAATAAAAATGTATTAACCACAGTAGTTTGCAGTGTACTATTTGCATAGTATTTAAAAAAATAAAAATTATTCCTAAAGTTACTATTGCTCGCGCACGAATTCGCGTGTAAAAGCTAGTTTAATATAAAGCGTGAAAATATTGTTGGTTCTTCATATAATTTACTTCTACACAAAATATTGTTGCACCATACAATTAACAATAGCAGCCCGTGCGAGTGTTTATCGGGACTTATTTCGAATGGGAGTTATTAGAAAGGGCTACACAGAGGCTCGGGAATTCGCCTCAAAAGCAGTTCACATGAGCCGATCTCCCACTCTCATCGGAGCACAAAAAATCAAACATCCCGAGAGAAACACAGGGGTAACAACGACTGTCGACCATATTGATTTTTTCTCACATTGTTCGTAATATAATAAAATCATTGCACGTTATAAAAAAGATCTTGCGTCAATAAAATTTGGGTTGAATATTGAGTCTGAGTTTATTAATAATCGACGCGTTAACGTGTGGAATGTAAATGTTCAACTCGGCAAGGCCATTTGCAATATAATAGAAACTCTCATATCGCGGCTGAAATTAAATTAAACAAGTCGATTTTATATTACTTTTCACAGCTTAGATGAAAACGAGGTACATACGTTCACGACCGGTTTTTATTAATGTCAGCGGTTTACATGGTGATAATGTATTAAATAAATATTATATTGCTGCTAGAGTTGTTTAGCGAAAAGTGAAAATATTATTCTGAATTGCAAACGATTTAAAATTAAATATGAATGAATGAATAAATTAAGCCAATTTGCAAACAACGATAGTTACCGTAATACTACCTAATCTAAATTTTTTTTTGTGACAATAAGGGACGAGACGAGCTGATGGTAATATATACACCCTGCCCATTACAATCCAATGCCGCTCAGGATTCTTGTTAAACCCAAAAATTCTAGCACTACAATTGCGCTCGTCACCTTGAGACATAAGATGTTCAGTCTTATTTGCCCAGTGATTTCACTAGCTACGGCGCCTTCAGACCGAAACACAATATTGTTTACACATTACACCAATAATATAGCCGGCATCCTGTGCAATGGAACCTCCCACTGTTAAAACTTGTAATATCGTCATATTTTTCTACGAATTAATACTTATATCAATATAATTTTTATATAGTCAATCAAAAGATTTTTATATCACAATCTTAAACATGAGCGACCGTTTCGGCCAGAAATCCTGTGTACGTAGAACCCACCATAATTTGGTGTTTGTTTATGATATCATCAGTCGATCTATTACTCTGGACGATACTCTAGGTATCCCTTTCGTCTTCATGTTACAAAACATATATAATGTACCGTGTTAAAACATCTGGCTGCGAGTTTCATCCCGAGACATGCGTGAAAGATTTCGTGACAGTGATTACACCTGTGCCAAACAAATCTGAACACAACCACAGGCACCTCTACGTCTTCTGCTTTCCGGATCACCCATCTGATTTATTCTAGTGTTTAGTCTAGTTTCTCATTAAAACACGGATAAAACTACATTTTTTAAATTGAAACCTAGCTAGATCGATTTATCGCCGCCAAAATCCCATGTATACTAAAATTTATGAAAATCGTTAGAGCCGATTGATACCTGCCGGGCGTCCCGTGACTATTTTTTTTTTAATTTTAATTGTGTATCGGCAGCTATGGGTGCCACATTGGTCCGGGCGCGATGAGCGGCGGCGGCGAGAACGCGCAGTTCGGCGCCACCGCCGCGATGGTAGCAGCGGCCACGACGGCCGCGATGCAGGACTCGCAGCCCTTCTCGCAGGTACGCAACCATTGCATCTCTATAAGGACTGATTTACTACTTTCAGTATCCCACAGTGTATAAGTAATAAATACATGTACCTAGGCATTAAAACTGTCGGGCAAGAAATAACCCAAACTAGCCTGAAATACCAGGACAAACTAACAACCCATGTCAACGAGCTAGCCAAGTCTTTGAGCGGTAAGGGTGGCATCCAGTTCACCAGACTTAAGAGACATGACATCACAAATCTCAGCAAAAGATATAAATAATAAATGGAGAGTTTGATGCAAAGTAATTTTACATCAATTTCGGGCTCTCGAACATGGCTCTTGGAGAAGATTTATGCAGCCAAAACAGTGGCTTATTGTTTAAACTAACAGATAGCCACGACGCAGAAAACCAAAATAAATAAAAAGGGACTGACGGGAACCCTATTTTTTATGACAATAAGGGACACGACTAACAGGACGTTCAGCTAATGGTAGACTCTCAAGATTGTTGAAAAACACCAAAATGCTAAGCAGCACTACAACTGCCCTCGTCACCTTGAGACATGAGATGTTAAGTCTCATTTGCCCAGTAATTGTGTGCTAAAATAATAAAATGACTAATTCCAAAAGGTTTTACGAAAGTATTATTAAATGACATAGTGTTACATCTTGTGCGATGGTACCCTTCGTGTGCGAGTCATACTCGTAAATTACCGGAAATAGACAGGAACAGACCGAACAGATGGTACACCGAACGAACATTTTCGGCAACACATTTACCTCGATCATCGATAGGTACTCGTTGTGAAAGAAGCATTATTTTATCATCAGGTCTCTCATCTTTTTCGTAGGAACTGTTTTATTAGTCCTTTTTCTGAGCCATCTCCGATCTGATCGTGAAGTGTACAACCAATTAGTTCACCTATGGACGTGCTATTGTCCATCCAGTTACTTTTTAAATTTGGTAGTCAATCTAGCTTCTCCCATCATACAATTCCAAACCACCACAATACCTTCTCTGTCTATCGCTACCTCTATTCAAAAAACCAATTTGAGCAAGTCTGAATGATGAAGGAAACTGCTTAACTATCCCGGATTTTAAAATCTTGGCTGTTCAAAGTGGTTGTATATTGTATTCCCATTGCAATATTTTTTTTAAATAAAATAAATAGCTTTTAATTATATTTTTGTTATTTATATTTATTATTTTATTACAGATGCAAAATTCCATGAATATGGGCAACCCCCAATACAGTGCGATGAACGGCTACGGTCAGACACGCAGCCATAACCCAGCGATGACGGGAATGGGTATGGGCGGTAATGGTGGAATGAATGGAATGAACGGGATTAATGGGATGAACGGTATGGCCAGTATGGGGCAGATGGGAAATGCCTCCATGAACGGAATGAATCCAATGGCACAAATGGCCAATATGGGAATGCATGCAAATATGATGTCCTCACAAATGGGCCCTGGACAAATGGGTGGTTCTACAAAGATGGGACCCGGTGGTTATCAAAGGCGACACACGCCATATCCATCGGGGACAATGATAATGGGAACGAGGAAAACCCAGTACATGGGTGGTCAACCAGGTTTTGCCCCAAACCAGTACCCATCCGGCTATGGCGGCCGGCCGGGATTCCAAGGCCAATACCCACCACAACAGCCATTAGGCCCAAGCGGAAACTTCGGGCCAACCATGCGTGGAAATATGAGGCAGTCTACTCCAACTTATTCAAATCAAAGTCAGTATTTTAATGGTGGAGTGCCTGGCCATTTTCCGCAACATCAGAGCGGCGGAGGCCAATATGGCGGCCAATACAGCCAGCAATTTGCACAAGAAGTGGCGATGCGAACAAACAGCTATCAACATAGTCCGGTGCCTGGAAACCCAACGCCGCCCTTGACGCCAGCTAGCAGTATGCCGCCCTACATAAGCCCTAACGCTGACGTCAAGCCTCATTTTAATGAGCTCAAACCACAGATGGGCATGCAAAGTAAGTTCTAGATTATATTTTGTGTTGAAACTACCCTCAAGTACGACGACCCATATAGCCGAATGATTAGTGACCCTGACAACTAAGCTAGAGGTCCCGGGTTCGAATCCCGGAAATTGCAATCATTTATATGATGAATATGGATGTTTGTTTCCGAGTCATGGATGTTTATGTGTATTTATCTTTATTTATGTAAAAGTGTATTGTATTAAATATATCGTGGTCTTGTACCCATAGTACAGGCTATGCCTAGTTTGGGGCAAGATAATTTGTGAAAAAGTGTGTCAATATTATTTTTATTATATAGTCACATTCGAATGATTGATTACATCACTTACCTCTTTTCAGATGATGAACTTCGATTGACATTCCCTGTGAGAGACGGAATCATTCTACCGCCATTTAGATTAGAGCATAACTTAGCTGTTAGCAATCATGTGTTTCAACTAAAACCGACAGTACATTCAACATTGATATGGAGGTAAACGTTATAAGATGAATTAAGAGTTAAATTGATACCTAGTAAAATAAGTTTGTCACTTTTTGCAAATGTAACAGGTTTTTATATACAAGATGGTCTAATTTCAGATCGGACCTAGAGTTACAACTAAAATGCTTCCACCACGAAGACAGGCAGATGAACACGAATTGGCCGACGAGTGTACAAGTTTCGGTGAACGCAACACCATTAGTAATAGATAGGGGCGAAAATAAAACATCACATAAACCATTGTACCTGAAAGAAGTATGCCAACCGGGCAGAAACACCATTCAAATAACCGTGTCTGCATGTTGCTGTGTAAGTAATTAATTAAAATATTGTAAAGATATAGAAAATGTATACTATATTCATGTCATCAAATCAAAATCACTTTATTCATGTAGGTCACGAAAATGACACTTAGTATCTACCACTACTTCGTAAAGAGTTGATCTAATGAAAAGAAGTAGCAAGAAACTCATTGCCACTCTTTTAAATCAAGATTTACATTTTCATCGTTTTACAAATCAAATCAAAGTAAAGTGATACAACAAACGACAAATAGTCAATGCCTTACACGAGTAAGTCGAAAAAGTAAATGTATTATTAATACAAAACAAAAGTTGTTGAGTACAGTAGCTGCATCGTCCACACACACTGTAAATAAAGGCATTTTGCGAGCATTTTATAAGCGATTATAAAAAAAAAACTTTTAAGAGTCTGAAGCAGTAAAGCATTATTTTAATAATTATTTTCTTTTCAGTCCCATCTATTTGTTCTGCAATTGGTCCACCGGCCCAGCGTGCGAAGTGTTTTACAAGGATTATTAAGAAAGAGATTACTAACAGCAGATCATTGTATCGCCAAAATAAAAATGAATTTTAATCAGACGACATCTAGTGGTAACGGACCGAATACTCCTAATGATAGAGATAGTGTTGAGCAGACCGCTTTGAAAGTATCTCTAAAATGTCCCATCACGTTTAAGAAGATCACATTACCAGCGCGAGGGCATGAGTGTAAACACATACAGTGCTTCGATTTAGAATCATATTTGCAACTGAACTGCGAGAGGGGTTCATGGAGGTGTCCTGTTTGCAAGTAAGTTGACATTGTTTCTACTGTTACTCATAGATTAACGGCCATTCCCAATATTCAGTCTATCTCCGGTTGTGACCTACTTGAGATAAAAATCGTAACTATCATTGACTTTTCTGTCCCAATAAACTTATCGACTGTAACGCACCTTATCCGTACACGCTGTCTGTCAATGGGAGGACGTATAGCTTACCAGCGATAGAAGTTTGTAATTTATCTCTATCTATAGATAGTATATTGGGTATGGCTAATGTATGTGGCGTATGTGCTAAGATTTATGGAGGTGATGGATTGGGACCTGCGGTACTCTACAGCTGTGACTCCATCTACCAGATTTAGGAGAACGTTCAGCTGATGGTTATTCAAACGCTCTGCCCATGACAGTGTCGCTCAGGATTTTTGAAAAATCCAAAAATTCTGAGTGGCACTACAGTTGCGCTCGTCACCTTGAGACATAAGATGTTAAGTCTAATTTTCCCAGTAATTTCACTAGCTACGGCGCCCTTCAGACCGAAACACAATAATGTTTACAAATTACTGCTTCACGGCAGAAATAGTTCCACCACTCATAAATAACAATTTGATATTTAAAATTTAGAAATTACTAAATAATATATGAACTTACAGCAAACCAGCTCAGCTTGAAGGTTTAGAAGTAGACCAATACATGTGGGGGATACTGAATACCTTGAATACTTCGGATGTGGATGAAGTTACGATCGACAGCGGAGCGAATTGGAAAGCCGCAAAATCTTCAGCAAACACTGGAATGAAGGTAGGCTTTAAATATCTTATTCAAAAGTTGTCTTACACGCAAAACTTGGAACAAGATGGGACGAGACGAGCAGGACGTTCAGCTGAAAGTAATTTATATGCAGTGCCGCTCAAAATTCTTGAAAAACTCAAAAATTCTGAGCAGCACTACAATTGCGCTCGTCACCTTAAGACTGAAGATGTTATGTCTCATTTTCCCAGTAATTACACTAGCTACGACGCCCTTCAGACCGCAACACGATAATGCTTTCACATTACTGCTTCACGGCAAAATGTGAAGAATAGAAAACTAAAATTGATGTATTATTGCAGCAAGAAGATGACAGCAATGATGGCAATGTCAAGCGAAGCAAAACTGTATCACCTGGGTCAATGAATATGCCTACAATGAACAACTGGGACCAAGCCCTATCTCCGTATCTACCTCCGGACATGAACACTATAGCGAGCGGTTCCATGATATCATCATACAACCAGGGCGGTTCCAACAGGTCGAGTGGCTCCAACAGCCAAAACTACGACTATGGCTTGACAAACGGCCCTGGCAGCAATGAATATGCGGGAAATGGGCCGTTGTCACATCTCAACGAAAGTGTCAACTCTTTGGACCCGCTAAATGCAATGGAAAAAAGTTTAAATGAACAGGTAAGTTTTGTACAACACTCATAACTTAGCATAAAAATTAAAATTAGATAAATTTTGTTAAAATTAACATAATTGATGTGCTCAATAGAGGTAATGTTAATTTGAATACCCCATGTCACTTCTGTCGGAATAATTAAATAAATAATTTTTGTTTAAATTTTAACACATTGGAATAAAAATAAAAAATAGATATAAAGCATTTTTCGTACTTTTAAATTAACGTCATGAAAACAAACCACAAACCTGACTTAATTCACCTGACAGCTGTCAACAGTGTCATATTGACAACAAACAAAATGGCGCGTAACCGAAAATCGTGACTATTTGCTATAAAATTTCTCTCATGAATCGATAAAGAAGCTTCACTTCAAAAAAAATATTTTACTAACATATGTCTTCTTATAACTTAACATAAACAATAATATTTTCGGAAAATTAAGATAATTTATTTGTCCCAACGCTTTGCGTAACTCTGCAGTGTGAAAATTTTTAAGGAATTGTTTAAGTTGTTGATCAAAATCGGTTGTTGCATCTCTTAGTAGTTTTTGTCAAAACAAATCCAATATCCAACATCTGTTGTTGCTGTTGATGGACAATTGTCATTTGTTTTTATATCATTGCCATTATGGTGTAGAATGTTGAAAAAAAGTGTGTGTATACTTATGTATGCACGCAAGAAGTTAAAATATTTATTCCTCGTGCTATTCTACGTTTGTAGAAAGAACAATATTGTAAAAATCTTGCAATGATTGCTTTGACAATTCATTATTAAATTACGAATACGGCTGTACGGGCTTGAACCCTTTGCCTATCCTAATAATAGACGAAAAAACCAAAAAAATAATAACCAACTTCACCTTGTTACTTTTGCGTTACAGTGATGCGCGCGCATCGTACAATTTCACTCTTATCATATTTTCATAAAGCGCCTAAAGAAGTATAACTTCAATAATAATAATTATATCTTTCTACAGATGCCACATACCCCGCATACGCCACATACTCCTGGATCAGCCCACACTCCTGGGGGAGGTGGTGGAGCTCACACCCCAGGGTCCAGCCACACACCAGGTCCACCTTCAGTTGGGCATCACTCCTTGAATGATGTCGACATTCCTGCAGATCTCAACTTTGATCCGGCCGCTGTCATCGATGGTGAAGGGACGGACAATCTCAATGTAAGTTTCAATTGTTTTTTATTAATCCTTTAGATTTCAATCGTTTTAGTGTATATATTTACCATATGTATTTATATTTACCACTCAGAAAACAGCGTCATTGCAATCAACAGATTATCGGCCGTTTTCAATAACGTATCTCTAGTTAGGGATACATTACTATCTTAAGTCTTAAGAAATGCTACTAATAATATATAATAAATAATACTTGAGACATAAGATGTTAAGTCTCATTTGCCCAGAAAGTTGACTAGCTACGGTGCCGTTCAGACTGAAAAACAATCCTGCTTACACAGTACTGCTTTACGGCAGAAACAGGCGCCGTTGTGGTACCCATAATCTAGCCGGCGTCCTGATCAAAGAACTCCTCCTCCCAGTGGATATGGGAATATTTTTGTTACAATATCGCATTTATTTTTCAGTTGCTGCCAGAAACGAGCGTAGATCCTATGGAGCTCCTGTCGTATCTAGACGCGCCGGCTTTGGGTGAACTCCTGGCAACTCCTCCGTCGTCCTCATCTTCGGCAGGGTCGCACCCGCCGCGCGCGACCTCCTCTGACGACTTGCTTGCTCTGTTCGAATGAGTGCTGGGCATCTGAGTATCTGATGCGTAACCATCAGAATATTCAACTCATTCAAAGGCCTACAGCGGCGCCTACTAAGCTCCTTCTAAGGAGTCCAACATTGTGATACTAGATTTTAGTTCCTTCTCCACGAGTGTCGGTTTCGCGTGTCGCGGCACGTCTCCTGAAGGTGTTCCGATGTAGCCAAGCTAACTGAATCTCTGCTGACGGCTGACGCGTGACGTCACTGTGGGGTCACCTCACTGTCACGTCGCGGCATGCGATGTACCCAATCAAACGGTACGCAGCGACCTTGGAGAATCTTTCATAGTTATAATTATTAGGTAAAGGTTTGAGGCTCGGGCCGGCCATAACCACTTCGGTGAAATGTAT
Source organism: Leptidea sinapis (assembly GCF_905404315.1). Lineage (NCBI taxonomy): Eukaryota > Metazoa > Arthropoda > Insecta > Lepidoptera > Pieridae > Leptidea > Leptidea sinapis. The sequence goes on from NC_066276.1 coordinate 5,867,984, forward strand.
TGTATAGTTCCTTGCGCCACCGTCACTACAAGCGCGGCGCTTCTGAGCTCTTAATATTCTAAAGAATAGCTTAAATAAATTAAAAGTAATTTTTAAATAAATTCATCTTCTTGTTCAACATATAATGATAAATTATAGCTAGTGTAAATAAAAGATTTAATTGTTTGAGCGCGCTCGTAACACCGATTGTAAATATAAGTTTTACTTTAGGTTACGGTGCTTACAAATTATGCTAATGAGTATTATGGTTGCCAAATTAAACTGGGTTCACTATAATATTCAAATGCTTAAAGTTTTCTCATATAATTCTGCATTTTTAATATTAAGTAACATAAGATTGATGAGTATGAAGTTACTCGCTTATTGGGTGATATATTCTAATTCAAGTTATTTGAAATCCATACGTAGAATCTAATTGGTTACAGACTATTGTATATGTGAGTGCAAAACGAAACTGTTAAATTATTTTGCGTTAAATGTGATTTGATGAATGATAGAAATATATTTTAATTTCTATTTTTAAGAGAATAAACTGTATTATTTGTAAATATGATTTTAGCTAATTAAGAATATTATATTATGATCTAGCTATATATTTAGAACATGGCGGATACTTATATGATGGCCAGTTTTAGTGTAGTAATACTAAATTAAAAGATATCTACACATGGTTTTACATGTATATAATATACAAATGTGGTTTTATTTAATTGTTGGCGGAAACAACCAGAGTATAGATAATGAAATGATTCTTTGAGTTACGACAATACATCGTTGAAGTAGGCAACTAATGTATTAGTAGAAATTATACAATAATATACTAGATACCAATTTAATAAACAGGAAATATTATAATAATTAATGATCTTTTATTACAATTATACATACATTTATCTATACTCTGAAACTTAAACAAACTTATTTTTCAGTACACAATAGGCAATTTTTCATCAATTTGGGCTCATCTATTATTTCGTAACAGATATTACAGTTTGCAATTTGATTTGTGATTTGTTGTAACGTAAAGCAATAATTAAATAAATATTTAATTCCATAAATAATGGATTTTATTTCAAAATAGCTTTATAAACTGTTATGTTACTTAATGAGATCAGCGATGAGCGTTAAGTTGACTAGAAATGTACTTAGAACTTACTTATTTCACATATTTTCAAATGTAGAATTTTTCATAGTAAGCTCGCAATTTTGTAATAGTATTAATTGTCAAGACCGTTTTATTAAAATCATGTAGTCTCATATTAATTGGCAGTAACAATGTCACCACTGTTTGTGTCAATATATTTCAGGTTATTATTAAAATCTTGGATTAAGGATTGGTCTCCGCTGCGCTCGAACTAGATACCGCACTATCTAAGAACAATAGCTCTTTTATTGCGGCAACTAGTAGATGCTCGTGTGCGTGGCATCTTGACACTCAATGGCATCTGTCAAATTTTGTAACATACGCTTCGTGTTATTTTACATTGAAATTAATTAAAAGTTTGACAGAACATGACAATTTGACACGTCGATGTCACACCGTGTTCGCCACGAGACTGGCTCGAGTACGCCTACGGGCGTACTATTAGTTGCCGCACTTTACGAATATGCCTGCGCTATCTAGTTGGAGCGCAGCGGAGACCAATCATTAATCTAATATTAAAACATTCTTTGTAAAATTAATCTCGAATTTTCTCACTATCATTGTAGAACTGGTGATATATCGATCATTGTAACACCACCTTTATAAATAACGCCTCTAGTGTAAATCATCCATTACAAAATCATAAAGTAAGTATTTCTTATAAGCTGTGGTCAATTATAAAACGGACATGTTTTATGGTTTTTTGATGGTATTCAAATAAAAAGTTTCAAGTTGATCACCGCTTATATACTTTTAAGGGACCTTCAATTCCAGTTAGCTAGTTCTATTTATTGTAGTGGTGATTGCTTTTGGATGGATCATTTAATTAATATTTGTGTGACCAAGTGATGATATTCACCTGTTTTAGGTGAAATTATAGCGTTTTTATAAAATATAGCATATCACAGACAATCAAATTCAACAATGCGTGTATGATCCATCCAAATGTGTAAAATACAATATATTTTGTTGAGTATTAGTATTACCTGGAACGGACTGCTGTGGATTTTGTCGTAACAACCTCAAGAAATGTATTAAAGCATTTGGAAATAAGTGAAAAAAGAAAATGAAAATTTTGCAACCCATGACCATAATAATTGAAGCCAAATTGTATTGTAGATGAAGATTCGAAATGACTAGATATCTGGTACCTACTGATGTTTTCAAAATATGTAAAATGAAAAAAGAAAACGTAACATTTTTATGTTATTAAAAATAAAATGAATCTTAAAAATTATGTATTTGTTTTACTCTTTTTCTACAGTAGATCAATAACTAGTTTAAATAAATTTAGTTAATTTTTTGTATACATTCTTAAGAGGAAACATATTTTAGAAGCAATGGCCACGTGTTTGACGAACCATTGGTTAAAATGAAATCACATGTTAAACTTTTTAATTTACAACACAATGCATATTGTATATATTTACAATACATGCTCAATACAGTTATCTATAACGTTTCACATCACATCATCAGCCGGAAGACATCCACTGCTGGACAAAGGCCTCCACCAAACATCTCCATGACGATCAGTCCTGCCCTCATCCAACCAGATCGTCGATCCATCTTGTGGGGGCCTACCAACACTGCGTCTTCCGGTACGTGGTCGCCATTCGAGGACTTATCTGCCACACCCGCCATCTGTCCGTCGAACTATGTGCCCTGCCCACTGCCACTTCAGTTTCGCAATCATTTGGGCTATGTCGTTGACTTTGGTTCTCCTGCGGATCGCCTATTCCGTTATTATATTATATCATATAATTTTATATTAATAATCGTCATTAGTCGGTACCGACTATATTTAGTGCGGGGATTTGGGTAGTGGACGCAAAATGGGAATGGAGGCTAATAAACATTTCAACCGAGAACACCGCAATATCCGTAACATTCAACTAATTGTACAGTTATCGATCTTTTCGACCTCAAAAAATCGATTCTCCGTCAATGGTGCCCCGCCATACAAGCCGTTCCCCAAGCAGCCTTATGTAATTATTTTGTAGCGAGAACGGCGAATGCTACCACAGGTAGGGTAATAGTAGGGGATAAAGTACGAAATTGCTGTTTTATTGTAATAGGTACTTTGAATTGACATAGAACCTTCATGGTTAGAGATTTTTGAGTGAAAGTTCTTCTTTTAAAAAAGGTGCAACATACGATTATCGACTATCAGTTGTTTTTTTTATTCAGCTTAGACAAGAAAGATGGATACTTCGAAAACTCGAGTAATTTTTAAATACGAGTTCCGACACATAACTAACGCGGCAGCAATAGCTCGCAATATCAATGTAGCATATGGAGAGGGGACTGCTAATGAAGGTACTGTGCGATTTTGCATTAAACGCTTTCGTGATGGAAACTTTCATTTTAAGAAAGAACCACGTGGAAGACCGTCCGCCCACACAGGAGTATACCATACCAACAATATTGAGTCATTTGCGTCAAATAAAAAAATATGAAAAATGGGTGCCTCATGATTTGACTGATCTGCAGAAAGAAACACGTATTGAAACTTGTGTTGCCTAGTTGAATCGATACAGAAATGAATTCTTTACGAAAACCGTAAGCGAAAATTGCAATGGCTGACCCCAGGTCAACCGCCGCAACAGTGTCTAATGTATGCATGGCTTACCAATAAAAAGGTGATGGTAACTGTCTTGGTGGTCTCAGCATGGTATTATTGACTATAGCTTTCTCCGATCAGGTCAAGCTATAACGGCAGATGTCTACTATGCCTGAAATACGAACAATGATAGCAAAACAGCCCCGACTCATGAATCGATCTTCACCATTATTCTTGTTAGAGTAAAAATGTTCTGTGCCATTATTGCTCCATGATAACGAGAGATCTCCTGCAGCACGAGAATCTGTTTTAACTCTACAGAAACTGCAATAAGAAACCATTCGTCGCCCTCCGTATTCGCCAAACCTTGCTCCAACGGACTACCATGTTTTTCGTGATTTGGACAATTTTCTACGTGATAAAAAGGTTTCTGCTCAGGAGGCACAAAATGCTTTCACACAGTTTGTCAAATCTATAATCTGGATCACCACAGTTCTATCGCAAAGGCATAAATGACCTTCCTATTAGATGACAGCAATATATAATGGTAAATATTTTGATTAAATAAATATGTTAAATTAAAACAAAAAACAATTTCTATTATTCAGTACAAATCGGCTATTTCATACTCTAAGTTTAACCCCTATTTTAATGTGAGGTTTGTACACTAATGTGACATGTGACAGATGAAAACACCTCACATCTGAGCGTCCATTTGGCAACACAGGAAACTCAACAATATTTTTTAACTAGTCGTAATAACCTCAAGAGAATCAAAACTTATTATACAATTACATACTTATGTATGTTCATTATTACGTGAAGATTTCATTTATACAGATTTAAAAGTAAAGAATTTTAATGTGTGGCAATGTGTCTCTACTTGACATAAAATCTGTCTCTTTTGACATATAAAAGTCTATCCGACAGCAAAGATTGAAACACTCAACACGTTTGTACTAAAACGTATCTAATAACGTTAATAAAATCGAAACTTGTTATAAACTTAAGCACACCTTCAAAGCTGACGTGTATTTTGCATTTTAAAAGTTTTAGAAGAAAATAATTTTAAAATCTGATTCTGCTAATCACAAGTTGAAACACTTAACAAACTATTATAAATAAATAATCATAGAAGCCAAACTTGTTATATTAATATTTGTGTTTTTAAAATAATAGTTAAAATAGTTTATAAAATATGTGATATAATGTAACTCTACCTGACATAATGTGAATGTTTCGATATTAGAACGTCGATCTGGCAACACAGCTTGAAACACTCAACAAACTTTTTAGTAGCGACTAGTCAATAGCCATCTATTTGACCAACTCACCGGTTGGAAAAGACGAAACGATCGAACGAAACATTTTCAAATATCGAACCTTTATATACAACAATATACTTTCATATAAAATAAAAAGTTCTTGTGAGTGTTTTACTTAAACCGTTTTAAAAATAAAGTGTCTAAAAAGTGCGCTAAAGTGACTCTACATTAATATGTCAAAATGCCTACCTGAGTTAAAACCTGATTTTAGTTTTAGTGGCAGAGCTTTTTGTTTCACAGCTCGAAAGTTTTAAAAGAAGGATTCTAAAACCATTGTACTTTTGTAGGGTAAGTAAAATTATACTTTATTTAACTTCAATTTAGTTGAATCAGTAAGTTCAGAAAACTTTTAAAAGTTTTATCTAAATCTTAAAGTTTTAAAACTTTATCGTCGCTAAGGCTGTGAAATTACTTTAGTTAAACGGAAGATTAATTACATTTATTATGTTAATTAACATTCTATGTTTTGTGATTTAAATACTCACTCAATGTTATTCATATTATTAAGTGGGTTTGAAGCATAAAACTCATTGACGCAAACTGGTTTTATAATAATGCTTCGGAATTATTTTATTAGTAACAGACATTTAAATGTAACAAGTGATATGGATTTTTAAAAAGGTCACAATGATTTAAGCTATACCTAAAAAAAACAATTATTCGGAAATTCAATACCAACTTACTGAAAATCGACGTAGGTTTCAACCTTAGATCATTAAATACGTCTAGATAGACTAACGGCCATTCCCAATATTCAGTCTATCTCCTACTTGAGATAAAAATCGTAACTATCATTAAGGATTATTAAGAAAGAGATTACTAACAGAAGATCATTGTATCGCCAAAATAAAAATGAATTTCAATCAGACGACATATACTGGTAACGGAACGAATACTCCTAATGATAGAGATAGTGTTGAGCAAACCGCTTTGAAAGTATCTCTAAAATGTCCCATTACGTTTAAGAAGATCACATAAACACATACAGTGCTTCGATTTGGAATCATATTTGCAACTGAACTGCGAGAGGGGTTCATGGCGGTGTCCTGTTTGCGAGTAAGTTGACACTGTTTCTACTGTTACTCATAGATTAACCATTCCCAATATTCTGTCTATCTCTGGTTGTGACCTTCTTGAGATAAAAATCGTAACTATCATTTACTTTCCTGTCCCTATAAACTTATCGAAGGTAACTCACCTTATCCGAACAAACTGTCTTTCATTGGGACAAAATGTCATACAAATCGCCAGTGTAAGACGTAGCTTGTCACGTACACTAAAGTTTAATACTACCTGGCCTGTTTTTATCGGTTTTTTAACAACAAGAGACTCTATCTAGCCGTATAAATTATCTAAAGTTTCAACTTTATGCGGTGGCAAAATGAAAAGTAAGTTCTTCTTGCCTGGCTATAATCTCAATTCATAAATTAACGCCTTGTTAAATAGAAAATAAATCTGCAAATGTAGATGAGTTCATTTAACGGTCGATAAACGCCACAGCTCATTAATAACACGATGGAGACAGAAGCATAAAAATTAATGCTTAATTGTCTTATATTAAATTAATTCTAATTTACCCAGAACAAAAATATTAAATATTATTATAGAAAACATACAAGCAAAACTTTTAAAACAGCTTAACTATGGCGCACGACAAAATTACGTGGACTACCCCGAATCTTGCAAGTTTCATAATATGGTATCACTTAAGGGCAGGCGCAAAGTTCTGGATCTCTCTTTCCTTCATAACATAGTTCATGGTAGGATCGACAGTACAGAGCTAAATGAACTATTAATACAATTACGAGTGCCGTCAGTTCGCACTAGACACACGTCTCTATTCCAAGTCCCGCTGAGTCACACCAATTATTATGAAAATTCGGTAAACTGCCGCACTCTATGCAACTATTATAAAAAATTGAACAGTACTGAACTTTTTAATAACAGCAAACGTTGCTTTATAACGAGTGTTAATAAAAAGGAAGATATAAATTAAAAGTAGGTAATTCACAAATAAACACGAATGTGAATTGCCATTTTCATTTTACATCGTGAATGTTTAATCTTTTTGGCCACTATAAATTTAAATAATAACCTCCCTTGTATCAAATACAATGTTTTTTCAGCATTTTCACGACGATAGTATTGTTTTATTTTTATATTAAAATGTATATAAGATGTTGTCTCATTTGCCCAGTAATTCCACCATACAATTTTTAATTCCAATAATGCTTACACATTACTTCTTTTCAAACAAAAACCGTATCATCGTGGAAATGCTATTTGTGAAAATATCATTGATTTATTGTCATTTTGATTTATATTATTCGTAAATATGCATATTTTATCAAACAAAAGAAAAAAGTAAAAAAATAACCTATACTGTAGCGTTTTCTTTGTAGAAAATTGAAAAGTGATTTTTTCCCAAAAGGCAGTAAAAAACGTATATATACTGGCACAGTTTCTTTGGCCGTTTCTTCTCTTTCAAACCGCATTTTATTTTCGGAGTGATGGCATTCTATTAAGTTATATTGAGAAAAATTTACTAGAATAAAGAGATTTCTGGACGAATTAATTATGATAAAATAAATGAATTTGTCACTTTAAGACTCTGCCGTCCATCTGTTTGAGTTTCAGCAGCAATATTGTAATCACACAGATGAAGAGATTCAGTTATTCCATTTGGCTTTGTGTCTTCGAGTAATGCAGTTAGAGTAGTTCGATTCTCTTCATCAACCCATTCCAATTTAATTGTACAAGAATATTTAACAGATTGGACATATAGAAAATACAAGGATATTCTTATTACATTTACAGTTGTTACACGTGTAACAGGTCGTTTTTATAAGAATACTAGCTGACCCAGCAAATGTTGTATTGCCATATAAAGTAATAAAAAAATTCTATAATTAAAAATTTTGGGGTATAAAAAACAGAAGACGACCGATTCTCAGACCTACTAAATATATCGTAAATAAAATTTATCGTACTACAATAATCATTATATTCGATTGCCATCTTGCAACTCTACTGCGTATCTGTGGATGGTAGAGAACAACATTAAAATTGCGATACAAAAATAGGTGTTGATCGTAGACCGGTGAAAATTTGAAGTTGTATGTATTTTTTAATGTTGAATCATAATAAAAGAAAAATAAATAAATTGTTAATTAATTTAAAAAAAAGGTTAAGGGTGAATAACCTTTATCATTTAGGGGTATGAAAATAGATAGTAGCCGATTCTCAGACCTACTGAAAATGCATATAAAATTTGGTAAAAATCAGTTCAGCCGTTTCGGAGGAGTAAGGTAACTAACTTGTGACATGAGAATTTTATATATAAGATATGTACAGCAAAGGTACATAATATATATGTAACGTCGGTTCGTACTTTTTCAAACTATTTCATTATAAAGTCGACGCAGATTCCTGTAGTGCCTTGAGTTATTTTTACCTAGAGGCGGAAGTGATCTCTTGGGGCAAATAACGGATAAAAGTCAATAAGTGTTAAGCGGTATAAAAACCAGCTTTGTTACAATGCGGTATTCCTGGATTTCCTGTTTTTAGCTGAAGTTCTCATTAACAGTAACTGCTCTTTGGAATCGTATCTAACAACTCCACCAAAGATTTGGCTGTATGGGTACTTGGTACGCTTCCCCGTAGTGATAGTTTTAATTTTATGTAGTCATAGTATTATAAATTTACTTTTGTTTGAATAAATTATACTTCAAATATTAACCTCTCATTGAAATTTGTATGCCTGATTAAGCAAGCGTTTTATACGGAAAATAATTGTAACTCAGTGAAATTGTACATTGAATTTTTAGTAATGGTATGATTAGATTTACGTAATAAATGACAAATTTAGGGATAAACATTTTTTATTCTCTATTTCGCGATGTTTACACATCTTGTCTTTTTATATATTAATTTTGAATATATGTGCCAAGTCCAACAAAAATAAGTGGCATGGCCATACCATTCTCTTCTCGAAGCAGTTCAAGCCAGTTACAACCTGCTATAACTTCGATGTGGATAAAATTAGAAGCCTAAATTTTTCAGTAATAAAGCAGGCGTAGATGTTGTTGGATTAGCTAATTACGTTAAAACTTAAAGAAGGGACATAAAAGAGGGACTTAAACAATTGACAGACGGCATGGATCCAGACAGATCCAGACATCCGGATCTCACAACATTTTACGGTAGAATAACTGAGTTGTGAGACTTAGTTTTTTTTACAAGTTTTTGATGGCATTAAATATTTACAAGAACCAAAATAGCAATAAAATTAGTACCTGGACAGGAAAAAGCAACATTGTAGACATTTATGTAACGTTTTATTACTAGGTAACAAATACTATAATTGAAGTAACAATGAAGCTGGTAGAGTTAACCATAAAATTTATAACACTTTACCTAAAAATAATTTACATCATGATAAAGCATCGCCTATTTTGTTTGCTACTTTGTATTTTTTAAATGTGGTGTCCACGAGTGTCATAGTATTTTACGAGTTTTCCTGCGATAAAGTTTTAATTCATTTTAATTAGATAGCTTTTGCCTCGTGGTATCCAGTTGAGACTATATCTATATTAAATTTTTTTATGTGACGCTTTTGTACATATTTTTTATGGGAGAAGAACTTAGCAGAACGACGCTATGTGATGATGTATTACCTGAACATAACAGATGAGATGATCTGAGCTGTAACAGACTCAAGTTCAAAGCCCGTCTGCAAATGGAATATTGTTCATACCTACACATGTCTGGTCTGGGGCACCGAAGTTTCAGCTCGAATTACTTCGAAATCTAGCATTTTGTGACAGCTTCGCGTTGAATTAAAACGTGCTTTTACACGCTTTTTATTAGCTTCACCTGTATGTATGTTTATTTGTAACCGACTCATTTGGGCGCGATTTTAACCCACTTTAAACAGCCAGATTTATTTCAAATTTCGTAGAATTATCGAAGACCGATGACAATACATTAATTTGATAATATTATTCCATTTTACAATTTGCAAAATAATATATTTGTTATATAATTTTCATCAATCGTCTATAAGGCAGGAATTGATGTTAATATTAAATTTTGAAATAAATTTTCAAATATTTTAATTCGGTTTTCTATAAAAAGCGTGTTTTTCAGTTTCTTTTAACTACTATTTTTTCTATTAATGTTAATAATATTCTCGTAAACAATAGGTAATACAATTTGCTATTACGAATAGGTGGTGTGCTATAAATAACTTGGTCGCCCTTTCACTCCGTTTGTTGGTTGTATGAAACTTGTTTCGGCAGTTCGATGCTAGCTATAACAATATAAATTTGTATGATTTTATTTTCGCTTGAATTAACATACTTTGTCGTAATTTCTATCAATACGACGGTAGAAAAATGCAAAATGCGATTATGAGTGGCTGTGAACACTTAAATACGACTTAGAAGCCACGAAGCTCTTTTATGTTTCGATCGTCAGCTCTCGTTGAGGTGAATTTTTTTATATAAGACGGGGCAAACGGGCAAGAGGCTCACGTGATGGGGAGAGGTGGGGCAACCGCCCATGGAAATCCGCAACAACAGGTGTCAAGAGATGCGTTGCCGGCCTTTAAGGTGGGATGTATGCTAGAATGGATCTGTGGATATAATGTAAGGTTTCTTTATGACAATTAGGGATGAGACGAGCGTTTAGTTGATGGTAATTGATACGACCTGCCCATAACTATGCAGTGCCGCTCAGTAATACAGTAATGCTAACACATTATTGCTTCATGGCAGAAATAGCTGCCGTTGTGGTACCCATAATCTATGCAATGCCGGCATCATGTGCAAAGGAGCCTCCCTCTGGTATGTTTATATTCAACTAATAATCAAATCAAAATAAAGAGATCGTACTATTTGACTGAGTGAAGAATGGTTAAAGAATAAAATATGTGCGTTTGGGACTCGGGTTTTGTAATTTGTGTTGTTTACCAAAGTGAAACACTTACCGCTTGTTTGTAATACTATTCCAAACGAAACAGTCGTTAAAACTTTTGTTAGTTTCATTATTGAGCCAATGAACATAAAATGTTGCGTTCAGCAATAAAAAATTAAAACTGGAAGGATCTTAGTGATCGAAACGGGTCACACTCTTATAACTCGCTTAAAGAAATTTCCGATATGTAAAGACACGAATAACATAACGCATAACACCGGCCGTGTCGACTATGCAGCCTCTTGCCGATTTCTATCATCCTGGTAGCAATGGTTGGGATATAAATAATAAAAATAAATAGATTTAAGGTTATTAAAATATTGTGTTTTCATGGATCATTGTGACTTCACTGATCACGTGAATAATTTCATGTGCATCGGGCGTGCTGAAAGTGATGTGATTTAGTGAGGTGCGTTTGGTATTTCGTACTGATAATATAAAATTTAACGAATGTGTTTATAAAATAAGTGAAATTAACTTGATACTTCCTCGCTGTTCTGAAAAAAAGGCTTTCAACAGACGAACAACGAAGATATCTTAAACAGGTTCCTCTTAAAGAGAGATAAAGTCGAAAAATCTATTGGATAAGAGATAAAAATGGCCAAAACATAGTGTCAGACTAATTTTATTTTAGTTAATAAGTTAGAGAACTTTAATAGCAGCTTGAATAATATTGGCTTCGTTTTGTACTTATTTTTATATTATTGAAATGTACTTAGAGATGTTTGATTTCTTAAATAAAAACGAAAATATGTTACCCACAGATCAAATAGAATTCTACCGACGAAAGAATTCTTAAAATTGTTTATGAAAAGTATTTGAGTATATTTATTATAATAAAATTATACATAGAAATCATTTCTCTGTATACTATCCAGTGTCATAAGATACATAATAGCTTTAAGGGTAAATGTATACACTTCTACAATAAAGTCCCAGCCACTGTTCAGGCATTGTCTATAAATAAATTTAAATGTTTTATAAAAAAATGGCTCTGTCGTAAATCCTATTACTCCACTGCTGAATATCTAAATGATCGGACAGCCTGGGACTAGATTGTGATTATTTTATAGCAACTGTACAATATTGTATATTTTTATTGAAAAGAGCGCAAAAAAAAAGAATGCTGGGAGAGTTTCTTGCGCCGCTTCTTCTCTCTCAGAGCGCCATTTGTTTCCGAAGCGGTAGTAGTATCTAGTAGTATAAGAAATTACATCAAAAAGAATTCTAAAGGAATCAATTTTGAGAAAATAAATGCCTTTTATGCCTTTTATGCCTTTTTGTCCTGATGTTTGTTTCCAGTGAACTCCTATACTAATGAACGGATTTTAATGGGGATCACTTCTGGAGTGCAGTTTGGTCCAACTTATTCTTTCTTATTATTAGAGATTTTATTTCGATTTAGGACTTGTAATTATTTTAAATATTTGTTTTGTATCGACGTATTTTCTATGAGAGAATTTATTGAAGCACTGTTTAACAGTTCTGCTGTGAAACAATTTCATTATAACAACAGGGAGCATATTTTACGAAATAATTATTGATGTTTTGAAATATTATTGACAAATTCATAAAAAAAGCAACAGTACTTTATTTGCTATATACAGAACAACGTCTGTCGGGTCAGCTAGTATTAAATATTTCATAAAAAAAGTTTGTAGGCCAACTGGCTATCTTCTCCAATTCGTTGTGGTTAAACTATTAGTACCGCGTACATAGATACGCTCGCCGGACAATAAACCGTTACAAAGGATAACACTGTCTGTAACATCGCCTTAAACATAAGATAATATATTAACGGACCGTTTCATTGTGATTCATTCGATGACACATCAATATGTTGGAAAAAACAATTGATCCGAATAACGATACATCAATATATTACTAAGGCATTGACATGATTCGAAAGCAATTTGCACTTATGTTATAAAGTTTCTGTTTGAATGCTAGAGATAATCGCTATTTTTTATGACAATAAGGGACGAGACGAGCAGGACGTTCAACTGATGGTAATGCGCCATGCACATTACAATGCAGTGGCGCTCAGGATTCTTGAAAAATCCAAAAATTTTGAGTTGGACTACAATTGCGCTTGTCTCCTTGTGACGTAAGATGTTATGTCTCATTTGCCCATTAATTTCATTAGCTATGACGACCTTCTGACCGAAACACAGTAATGCTTACACACTACTGCTACGCGGCAGAAATAGGCGCCGTTGTTGTACCCATAATCTATCATCCTATGCAAAGGAGGCTCCCACTGGTTTATGCAAAAACGTTTTATATGGCATCTTTCTTATCAATACAATCTATGCAATCTATTAGAAGACTACTCAGAACGTTTGCGATATTTTAAGATGCACACACTGACTGATAGGAGGAATATATTGGATCGTCTCTTTTCATATAAAATTATTAACAGTGGAATTGACTGCCCCGAAATTCTCTCGTTAATTAACGCTCCGCTCCCATGAGACTCACGAGAATCAGCAAACACGATACATTTTCAACAAATACTGCAAAGTCTAACCTAGGTCACTTTCGTACTCCTAATAGAATTGTTCGCACTTTTTCCTTCCGAAAGTTGATCGAAGTATAGACATTTTTAATGATAAATTCTCTTTCGCATTTCGGTATAAACTTCGGAAATTGATATGTTGCTAGACAGAAATATAATTAGCTGCTCAAGAAAAATTATTCATTTAATGTAATATTTTAGTTCTGCCGTATTTAAGTAAATTGTTCATTTTTTTTTATAATTGTATTGTATCTTATTATATAATTGTATTATATTGTATCTTAGTATAAGTTCTTATGTTGTTAAAATTCAAAAAATATGTATGTTTTACTTGCATGTGGTTGTTGCCTGTAAGTGCTATAATAACACTTAGACTTAGACTTATTTAGAATTATATTTAAAGTAATTAGTTAGTTATTATTGTGTTGGCGATGCTAATAAATAAATAAATAGATAAATCCACAATTATTTGAATAAAAAAAAACATGTCATAACAAATTTGCAAGAAGTACCATCACTTGAAGGGTCCCGTAACGACGAACACCACTTTGAGTTTATTTTAATTACTTGGCGGCCATTTTGTAAATTGCCGTACTTACTTGTTTTTATTATCTGTGGTAACAGCCGCAATCGTAATACACTCTCTTTCAACATTTCAGCCCTCTTACAATAACGGATTAACGCAATTCAAAATTCAAATATTTTTATTCAAAATAGGATATAATATCAATTGTTGAAAGTCAAAAACTACCACCCATTCGAAAAAAGTATGCCTCAGACCTGAGAAGAACGGGCGCAAAATATTCAACAGGGTCCTTTTTTTATGAAAATAAAATAATGTAGAATTTAAACAATGTCGAGATTAAAAATATTTTGAAAATTCTGTACAGTTGACTCACTTAACTTACATATTGCATAACTTACTCATAACTTTACTTAAGTTCGCAGAATATTTTTATTCGTTCATCTCATTTTTACAAGCTTTATATTAGCTTCACCTGTATGTATGTTTGTTTGTAACCGACTCATTTGGGCGCGATTTTGACTCACTTTAAACGGCCAGATTTCGTTCAAACTTCGTAGATTTATCGAGGACCGATGACAATACATTAATTTGATCAAATTATTTCATTTTTCAATTTGCAAAAAAAAAAATAAGATTTTTGTTAATTTATATAATTTTTATCTATAGACAATAAGGCAGGAATTTATGTTAATTTTTAAATTTTAACCATTATCTTTAAACGATTTATCTAATATAAGGAATTTTTTGAATACCAAAAAGAATTTTGTGCTTTTAGCGTGTTTTTTAGTTTTTATTAAATTATTATAATTATTATAAGACATCAGGTTACTTTTTCCATACCGTTATACGCATAAGTTTAATCATTAAAAACTTGTAAATCGTTATGTGCATATTAATATATGACGGAGTTTGGGTTGATTGAACTTGAGTATTACTAATATTATGTTAGACATGCGATAGCCCGTGACTTTGTCCCCTAGATTTAAATTTTATTGCATTTTCATAGAGATATGTATTTATATTTTTTTTTTGAAATTGAAATGAAATATAGTATTATCTTTTAATGTCTTTTCTTGAAAGCTTCTAATCCGTCTCTCCACACTATTACATGTCAACACGCTTAGATAGAGTTGATATTAGAAAGGCCGTTCCCAATATTCAGTCTATCTCCAGTGTTAGTCTACTTGAGATAAAAATCGTAGCTATCGTTGATTTTTATGTCACAATAAACTTATCGACGGTAACTCACCTTATCCTTACACGCTTTCTGTCTATGGGAGGACATTTAGCTTACCAGCGATAGAAGTTTGAATGAAATGAACAGTTTCAGATTATTGACAGCTAATTAATGACAGTAGAAGGTAGTAATTTATCTCTATCTGTAGAAAGTATATTGGACACGGCTTTAAATCAACACACTTTTTCTCAAGAACACTTGGTGGGACGTTGAATCGTTGGAGAACTATTATCTACCCCTGTGTTCCCACGAAATTTACGTCTATCTATCCTGGTATGTAATCTTATAATAATAATGTTACTATAGGCCATTTTCCCTGACACAAATCTAAAACTCAGATTTATTTTAACTTCGAAACTTTTCATCACAGGTTTCAAAGGTACTCACAAGTAGTTCACAACAGATTTGTTACTTATTCATTATTATTTATAAAAACAAGTTGACAACAAAGTGTTGTTTAAAATAACAAAATTTCTAATCTTATTTCTAAATCTTTTTCAAAATTAAAATTAAAAATTACTAATTATATGTACTTATGTAATGCTTATACATATGAAAGTCGGAATCCACCACCTTTTGGAAGATAATGCCAGATTTAAAAGATCGGCTCCAGGAAATATAAAACTAAATAAATACCATGATAGTATACCATGAAGTATTGGTATACTTCATGGTGAAGTGGTGACAATCGCTCTATTATATAAAGGTGTGTCAAGATATGTAGAGTCAATTATTCTGTAGTACCCTTTTACAAGTCTACCAGTGGGAGGCTCCTTTGCAGGATGCCAGCTAGTTTATGGGTACCATAACGGCGCTTATTTCTGCTGTGAAGCAGTAATGTGTAAGCATTATTGTGTTTCGGTTTGAAGGGCGCCGTAGCTAGTGAAATTACTAGGCAAATGAGACTTAACATCTTATGTCTCAAGTTGACCAGCGCAAATGTAGTACCACTCAGAATTTTTGTTTTTTTTCAAGAATCCACTGCATTATAATGGGCATGGCGTATCAATTACCATCAGATGAACTTTCTGCTCGTCTCGTCCCTTATTTTCATTTAAAAAAAACCACACAGACGTATTGTTACAAATCTTTACGCCAATAATTACATCGTTTAAATTAGGTGTACGAAATGCAGGCAAATCTTTTTGTTAAGAAAGCAATTGAAACTGTTATGATAAATATTACATATTTTTCTTTGTTTCAGTATTTGTAGCAAGTCTAGGTATATACTTATATATACAGCTCTTAAGCTCTTGAAAAGATTGTGGATATCCATAATTATCCAAATGACTTTCCTTTAGTGTTAATTCCGCCAATATTTGTCTTTAAACAATTCGACACGTGTTTCGCTTCTACACGAGGCATCCTCAGGACATGTTGAGTCACCAAAATCTGGCACGAGAACACGTGTCGAATTGTTTAAAGATATAATTATGGATATCCGCAATTTTTTGTATAATTTAAATCTTTTTAAGAGCCGTGGATTATGTGTAAATAAATAGAATAAAGGCGTATTCCAGACGACGCGACAGTGTTCAATGGTCTGTCGGTACATTACATATGCAGCTCATGACCGCTCGCTAGGACATTGCACCCGCTAGCTGCCCTTTAGCTGACGCTCCCAAGTTCCTGACATATGCTACCAAATCACCGACTCTATTTATACTTCATACTTGAATATTTGAACTGAACCTTAGTCAAAAGTATAAATTAAAATGACAAAATTAAGCAGCATAGAATCATCAGTTACCATATAAATGTAAAATATCTGGACGATCGAGCCTTGCTCGGATTTTTATGAATGTACAAGACTTGACCAAAAAAACTAATTGGACATCTGGATTTGAACCAGGGTCTTCTGCTTTCCGGATCACCCAATCTGAGCTATTGTTATAGCCTTGTATATGGTGGCAAAATTTACCTTTGTATTCTTATGTTATTTTAGCTGTTTCACATTAAAATACAGGTAAAACTACATTTTTTTTTAAATTGAAATCTAGTTAGATTGATTTCTCGCCCCCGAAATCCCCTGTATATTAGATTTTATGAAAATCGTAGGAGCCGTTTCCGAGATTCAGATTATATATATATATATATATATATATAAAGAAAGATATATATTTATATAGAAAGATTCGCCACGTTTTCTTATATATATATATATATAAGAAAACGTGGCGAAGTGACTTTTTGACACTTAACATTTACCCTTAACATTTTCATTTATAACGTTTGAAATATTATTCCAAAGTAACGCCGAACCCGCTACCTCTCGCGTTCCTTGCGAGCGCTCTTTCCACTAAGCCAACCGTTCGAGTATCGTTGATAAATCTTGTATGTCTTGTTTAACTCTCGGCTTCATCTACAGGAACTACTTTACAGTGAACGCGAGAGGTAGCTAGATAGAGGTAGGTTCGAGTCCCGCATCGTTCATAAATTTTGTTTACAAATTTAATTTGTGTAATTAATCCCAAAAGTTAGGGTTATCACTTTGTTTGAATAGAATATATAATAGAAGAATAGAAATGACTGTACAATATTGTATATTTTTATTGAAAAGAGCGCAAAAGTTTCTTGCGCCGCTTCTTCTCTCTCAGAGCGCCATTTGTTACCGAAGCGGTAGTAGTATCTAGTAGTTATTAGAAATGACATCAAAAAGAATTCTAAAGGAATCAATTTTGAGAAAATAAATGCTTTTTAATGCCTTTTTGTTAAACGCCTTATTCTATTCTTATAGTACTAACAAGCCGTGTGCCGCTAGATTCTTGCTGATTATCCATACTAAAATTAATAACAGATTTACTATGTTCACACATTATATATGATGTCACTTACAAATTAAAGGCATTTATTTTCTCAAAATTGATTCCTTTAGAATTCTTTTTGATGTCATTTCGAACACAACCGCCGCTTAGAAAACAAATGACGCTCTGAGAGATAAAAAACGGCGCAAGAAACTCACCCATCATATTTTGCGCTCTTTTCAATAAAATATACAATATTGTATTGTCATTGCTATTGCTATAATCATAATCTAGTCCCAGGCTGTCGGCTGTGGAGTAGTAGGATTTACGACAGAGCCATTTTGAAATAAAACATTTAAATTTATTTATAGATAATACCTGAACAGTGGCTGGGACTTTATTATAAAAGTGTATATATACATTTACCCTTAAAGCTATTATGTATCTTATTCAATTTAAATTCAAATATTTTTATTCAAAGTATTATTGTTGTTATGTGTTCAGGAACGGTTCAGTTGACACCTTCGTCAGTTCGTCCTACATAGACCGCGTGGACAATACGAGTATGTTCACGTATCGATGTGAGACAGTTATGATGTTTTGCATATTATTAACCTGCATACAAATATTAATATTTACAGCTGTCTGGTGTTCTTTATGATATCGTAGTTAGTTTTTTTATGGAATAGGAAAAGAACCTAGATAAACCTATATTTTCGTCCTCAGTAATATTACCAGTTATTAATTAATCACTCACACTAACTCATACACTTTTATTTATCACTAGATACACTCGAGGTGAGATTTTTTTTTTGCGCCCAAACTAAGGAAAGGGCTAACCCTCCGGGATAACGACGGGAGGGAGGTGGTGAATGCTCATGCATACCAACGCAGCCTAAGTCAGCGTTGGTTATATCGGACTCACGTGAAAACCTAGGTGCCTACCCACTAAACACCACCTGCAGTGGGCTTTGGGCAGGTGCCCTCTAAGCCTACATCGAAGGAGACCTTCTCTTGGGGAGAGAGGCGCAAGCGGCACTCTCTATGAAGTTTCCGCTGGGTTATAGGTGAGATTTTTTTTTTTTTGCGCCCAAGCAAGGGAATGGGCTACCCTCCGGGATAACGACGGGAGGGAGGTGGTGAATGCTCATGCATACCAACGCAGCCTTAGGCTGCGTTGGTTATGTGGGACTCACGTGAAAACCTAGGTGCCTACCCACTAAACACCACCTGCAGTTGGCTTTGGGCAGGTGCCCTCTAAGCCTACATCGGAGGCGACCTTCTCATGGGGAAAGAGAGAGGCCCAAGCTGGGATCGGGAAGCTTAACCTATATGAATGTTACAAAAATAACGTTTGCGCGATTTTAAATGGCCTGTGGCGCCATCTAGTTACACTTTGAGTAAGTAGAGCATTGAAGTTAAACAACCAGTATTATTATTATGTATTATTTACAATATTTTACATATGGTATTTAGTTAATATTTTCTTTGTCAGTCAGACCCCAAACATTAAATAATGAACAGGCATTATTTTATTTTCTCAAAAATTGATTCCTTTAGATTTTTTTTGATGTCATTTCTAATATGCTACTACCACCGCTTCGGAAACAAATGGCGCTCTGAGCGAGAAGAAGAAACTCTACGAGAATTCCTTTTTTGCGCTCTTTTAAATCTAATACATAATATTGTATTGTTATTGCTATAAAATATTCATAAACTAGTCCCAGGCTGTCCGCTCACTTAGATATTCAGCTGTGGGGTAGTATGATTTAGGACAGAGCCATTTTTTAAAAAAACATTTAAATTTATTTATAGATAATGCCTGAACAGTGGCTGGGACTTTATTATAAAAGTGTATACATTTACCCTTAAGACGACGCATTGACGGTATTGCATCAGGGATTTCAACTTTTTTCAGCAATTACAAAACATTCGGAATTAATATTTTATGTTTTGAGTTGTTCATGAGCTTAACTTCAAGCTATTATGTATCTTATGAAGCCTATTAGAATTAGTTACGAGCAATCCCTTATTTCTAGTGTTATAAAGCCGTTTTGGAAGTATTTCTTTTTAAAATTTCCTTTGAATCAACTACATTTTAAGGAGCAAATTGTTATTATTATTGTGAATAACTATTTTCGAAATCAAACGGAAGGGTATCAAATCGCTTTTGAATTCTTCAATTCACACCATTAGTATAAATTAGGTTCCTGTACTTTTATCCTACATTTAGTTTTAATTAAACACTTAAGTTCTTTCACAGTATTATGTCCTATTTTTTTATGGAAAAGGAGATCAGATAAGTGTACAGGTCACCTAGTGTTAAGTGATCACCGCCGCTGACATTCTCTTGCAACACCAGAGGAAACACAGGAGCGTTGCCGGCTTTTAAGAAAGGTGTACGCACTTTTTTTTGAAGGTTCCCATGTCGTATCGTCCCGGAAACACCGCACAAGGAAGCTCATTCCACAGCTTTGTAGTACGTGGATGAAAGCTCCTTAAAACTGCACATCGAGGACACATCCAGATGGTGGGGATGATATCCTATAGAGCATCGCAGCCGATATTAATACGTTTTTTGTGTTGAAGAAAGGGGGCTTACTATACACGCTATTTATAACTTAGAATCATAGAGAATCATTTGAAGAAAAGATTTAATAATTTGACACGGCAGCTAGTAATATATTCTAGACTCAATATGCTTGGGGTCGAATCCTGGTAGGTGCAAACATTTGTTTGATGAATATGAATGTTTGTTTCCGAGTCAAGGATGTTAATATGGATATTTAAATATGTTAATTGCATTGAATTATATCGTTGACTAGCGCTCATAGCACAAGCTATACCTAATGTATATGTTTATAGCTCCAAAGCTAGATATGTTGTGTTAAAGTGTGTCAAATACCTATTATATATATATATAATGAAAATGGTCTTTGTTTGAGGCTCTTTCACGCCTTAACCACTATTCGGATCGACATGAAACTACCACCATTCGATGCGAAATTTATCCTAGATGGTTTATGGATACTTATTATTTTAAAATAAAAATTTATTTCCTTTTAAAATTCGCGCCAGCGAAGCGGGCGGGAACGGCTAGTGAGTATAAATTTTGACATACTATATTTTAAAAGATGTTAGACTTTTAACTTGCTGTTAGACAACCGATAAAAACAGGCCAGGAATATTAGTTGAGTGTGCGTGCTACAAGCTACGGCTTATACTCTCGTTTTGTATGAAATTTTGTGTAAGTTTGCGTGAACTGCTTAAAACAGGGGTTAACTCTAAATTCAATTTTTTTCTCACGTTTTCTCAGCTGTCATAGACTTGACGTATAATTGATCTAAGATTTTCATTTTATTCATATTGTAAGTATTTATCGCTACCAAGAACAAAATGTAAGCTTATTATGCCAACTAGCCGGCTAAGTCGAGTCAGTACCGTCATTTGATGGACCAAATACAGTCTTCTACAACAACATCCGAGAGAACGTACAAGATTACATAAGTGAAGTTTACATAAATTACTATAAATGATACAATATCTTGAAGATGAAGTTTTTGTCAGCAGGCCATGAAGGGTTCCGTGGCAGCAAGTAACATTATTTAAAAGTTCTTTAGTAATAATATAAATATTTGAGTTGATTGAATGAAAGGTAATTTGCGGTTTACGATTTATGACGTAGTAAAAAAACTACTCACCTACTAAATCTCGTTCAAATCGGTGCAAGTTTGCGTCGTAATGTAGGTACATCACATATTTTTTTAGTTTCAATATTCTCTTATGTTAGATGTTACGGGGGGGGACATTTTACTACTTTGGAAGTGTCTCTCGTGCAAACTATTCAGTTTAGAAAAAAAATGATATCAGAAACCTCAATTTAATTTTTGAAGAATCCATAGATACCCCACACGTATGTATGGCTTTGATGAAAAAATTTTTGAGTTTCAGTTTTAAGTATGGGGTATCCTCAAAGTTTCATGTTTTATTTTTTATTTTTGTGTGAAAATGTTACTGCGGTTCACAGAAACTACATCAACTTACCAAGTTTCAACAGTATAGTTCTTATAGTTTCAGAAAAAAGTGGCTGTGACATACGGACGAACAGACATAATAAATCTATAAGGGTACTTTGCCATTTTGCTACGAAACCTTTACAAGAACTGCCGGTGAGTTTTTCGTGCCTGTTCATTTCAGGTGTGATGCATTATAGTGATTTCAAAATCGTATCTCGATAAAATATTTCAATTTGACTTTCCTTGGAAACTAAAAGAATTAATACATAACACTGTGGACATTTAGGGGGATGAAAAATAGATGTTGTCCGATTCTCAGACCTACCCAATATGCACTCAAAATTTCATGAGAATCGGTCAAGCCGTTTCGGAGGAGTTCAAAGTTTAACACCATGACACGAGAATTTTATATAATAGAATTATTTGTTTAACGTGCAACGTGCCATATGAATTATACATACCTAGAAATAACGGTTTATTGACTCTTTGAAACGGAAAATTACCAATATTTATTACCAATGGACCTAGATTGATTTATAAGATTTTTACTAAGCTTAAATATTTATCTTTGAGTACAACAGACGCTGAGGTTTTCTTAGAAGTATTTCTACTTTTAATCCTACTTAAAGTTAAGAAGTTAGAATTGTTTTATTGTTAAGGCAGGCGCTAGATTTTTTTATGAAAATAAGGGAAGAGACGAGCAGGACGTTCAGTTGATGGTAATTGATACGCCCTGCCCATTACAATGCAGTTTCGCTCAGGATTTTTGAATAAATCCGAAAATTCTGAGCGGCACTACAATTGCGCTCGTCACCTTCAGACATAAGATGTCAAGTCTCATTTGCCCAGTAATTTTACTAGCTACGGGATCCATCAGACCGAAACACAGTAATGCTTACACATTACTGCTTCACGGAAGAAATAGGAGCCGTTGTGGGACCCATAATCTAGCCGAATCTAGCAGAGGAAAACGATTAAAATTCAAGACTTAAATTCAAATTAAACACTATTGCCATAATTCTATTTGAATACACTTAACATAATAGATATATCTCGTCTCGCCGGATGTCGACGGTCGCGCCAGCTACAGAGTCTTTTTTTTATGAAAATAAGGGACAAGACGAGCAGGCCGTTCAGCTGATGGTAATTGATACGTCCTGCCAATTACAATGCAGTGATGCTCAGGATTCGTGAAAAAAGCCAAAAATTCTGAGCGGCGCTACAATTGCGCTCTTCACCTTGAGACGTAAGATGTTAAGTCTCATTTGCCCAGTAATTTCACTAGCTACGGCGCCCTTCAGACCGAAACACAGTAATCCTTACACATTACTGCTTCACGGCAGAAATAGGCGCCGTTGTGGTACTAAATAACTGTAATAATTTAAGTAAATATGTGTAGATCTACCAAATTATGCAATGCAGCAATGAACGTAACCCCATTGCATTTTGATCACAGACAGTTACAAATTCCGCCACAGATCGCACCCTTAGCTTTGTCTTTTCCAGTACCATGTCAAACTACACGAGTGTGACTCTGTAAGCCACAAGTGAATTCATATTGATATCAAATTACAAATAGCATTCTATACTCATACTATGTACAGGATACCAGCTATTACCCAACGATTAATTTAAAATGCTACTTTAATATTAAAACTAACGACTTTTCCGGCCACATGGTAAATGAGCCACACCATATAAAGCACTATGTACCTCAATTAGAACGTAATTTTTTGTATATATGGTAATCTATCTCAGTTGAATGTCATTCAATTAGTAATTATAACCAACTTGTTAATGATTTGTACTTTAGAGTTATTATCATTCCATTCTGTAACGATGTTATTGAGAATCAATATATATATCTTAACTTAACGAGGAGGAAATACATTTATGTACTACCCCTACGCCATATATAGCACAGGGGGTGTGGGACTCAACCACTTAGACCATCTTCTACACAGATAGAAGTTGGCGAAGTTTGATAATACCCACTAAAACCTCCTCGAAATCAGAGAGTTGAGAGGTTTTCCGGGATCTTTGTAGAGCATTTCAATGGAGAACCTCGGGGAAAGTAGTACTTACCTCCAACTTAAAAAACAGACATAAAGATAAAATATAATGGACTGACGCACAGACATAAAAAATTCGCTAATAATTATTACGAATATACTATTTAATTGCAATTTTTATAATCCCAACCATATTAATATATATTTAGAAAATTAGATTTATAATTATCCATTGTTACCAGCACAACTTTAAATTAAGCGCTCAAAGAAATAGAAAATTGTCATTTGATGATCTCCAGACAAGGTCAAGTCGCACCACATAGAAACCTGATTCCGAATCTTAACTGACGAGCGTTAGTTCACGTGAGTTGGACCGTGTCTTCGGCTACCACACTAAATTTTGAAGCAATAGTTATAAATTATAATATATTCTTATTTTTATGGATCGAGGTAATCTTTAAATGCTACTTGTACGACATTTAAGAGAGCGGATTCTTCTGAACATTCAAATACGATAATTAATGTTGCAGACTGCATAGAGTAGTTATATTAAGATGTGTAACAGGTTTTGTTGTATTAAAATGATGCGGATTTAGATAGATTATATGTAGATAAAATATAGAAAATCCTGTTTTGAAGTTATACTTCTTTAGGCGCGTTATGAAAAAATCATGAGTGAAATTTTAAAATGCGGGCGCATCACTGTTCCTAAAATTTTCTGACGTTTGCGTCATTCGTTTTTTTTTGTTACTTCGTCCATTATTAGGACAGGCAAAGGGTTCAAGCCCATACAGCCGGTATTCATTATTTAATAATTAATTGTCAAAGCCGTCATTGAAGAATTTTTGCAAAATTGTTCTTTCTAATAACGTAGAATTTGTGCACGAGGAATAATGATTTTTGTTTCATTAGGCCAAAGAAGTATAACTTCTTGCGTGCATACATAAGTACAAACACACTTTTTTTGCCCATATATAACAAAACATGTATCTTCGAAACTAGAGAATTCTTAATGGAACAGAATGACAATCAAGCAAAAGTATCACAGTGGTGATCACAGACGTCCATGATCTTTAGGAAAGTGTGAGGAATCTCAGACGCTTAAGTGGCCTTTAAAGTGCTCTTATTAGAGATTCCCATGTATTAAAGTTACTTGGAAAACTGTACTGTGGGGGGAAAAACAGAGAATAATTAGAGATTAACACAAGACTCCCGATCGTAGCATCTGAGACTCCAACGAGATTTCTCATCCAACTTTCTCAAAATTGATTACTGTGATGTGTGTACTTATAAATATACGTATTAGTAGCATAATGTATAGATTCGTAGATCACACTTTGACGCAAGTCACAGAACGTAGTGATTATATTCTCTTTGTTAGTCACAATTAGGCCTCATTACGGAAGGACGTGTTTTATTGACTACTAGTCCCGATATTTCTCAATTACCTGATGATGTTGCAGCATCGGAGGAATCATGCATGCATGTCTTTTATGTCATTGTCATGCTACCAGATATTCATATAAAAACAAAATGACTAGAAACAAATTTAAGTTTCATCAAATTACATTTTGGTGTCGAGTTTTAACAGCTTGTGTTACGTAAATTGTTCCACCTGCTTCATATTTAACGGTCCGTTTACTCACTTGGTCGCATTAACGCGTAATTAAATAACCCACCTTTAGGCTTTAGGATTTTAATCCATTCTTCGGATGTATCCCTATGAAACCCTAACTACTGAGCTAGGATTCGAATCCTTGTAGGAGCTTATGTATAAATGTTTGTTTCCAAGATATTTTAAGGTTTTTCTTTCGAGTTTTTATGTAAGATAGTAAATATCGAGTCATGGATGTTTATATGTATTTATGTATGATTAAGTAGGTATATTGTATTAAATATATAGTTGTCTTGTACCCATAATACAGGCTATGCCTAGTTTGGGGCAAGATAATTTGTGAAAGAGTGTGTCAATATTATTATGAAATATATCATTGTCTTTAACCAACTTAATTTCATAATATTTTTAAGAGACTTAATAAAGTTGTTATTATATCATTATATAAACTATAACTACTTCAATAAACATGGTGGTATTATGGTAGAGTCTATATTATATGCGCCATATAATTGCACACTATTCTCCATTCGTATAACCCAAGATATTCATTGTAGTTAATTGATGCACAGGATTTCTTCAGACAGTTCATTTTCAAAGACAAAGTGAAATAAACTTTTTTCAATTAGGCTTAAACTAAGCGCTTTTGAATATCTCCTTTAAATTACTGAATTTACCATATTGTGTTCGAAAAATAGTTGAGCTCGTGAGAAAAAAATACAAAAAACTCAACGGCCACTCTTTTCAATTAAATACAGTATTTTACAATGTCTGTAATATACATAACAAATTAGTTTGTATGGTGCTACATACAATATATGAATCTTGTTCAAATAATATAAATTATTTCATAAAAAGTAATATAGAATTCACTGTATAAATGTAAATTATCGTATATTGGATGCATCAACCATTAGAGCCCAGGATCTATTTTACAAAAAAAGTGCATACGAATACTGGCCAACATAAAAATAACAGACTCATGTCTACCCCATTTCAAAAAATTTAATATTCTAACCCTACCCTCCATATATATCTTCGAAATATGCAAATTTGTTAAAAATAATCTACACAATTACACAAAGAAAGAAATTAAGCCCCGTCGATATCCCGAAAGATATATAAACAAATTAAACTACCCTACTACGGTCTGCTGTTCAGACCAAATTGTGACACCCAAACTGGGTATCCATAATATACTGCCTTGTATAATAATTATAGTATTAACTCCAAATGTTATATTTAAGGACTATATTTATGGAATTGCAATAAATTGAAATTGAGATTAAATTCATTGTTTGTTTAAGGATGTTTTGATCCATCCAACAACTACAACTCTAAATCAACATTAATACTTTGTTTTGTGATCCAATCTTGTATAAAATTGATAAGTAGGTTATAAAATATACTTCTATTTACCGTTTTCTCATACAATAGTATTTTTTAAGATCCCTCTCTACCTTTTCTTCCACTCTTGGTGATTTTCATTCTGCGGTGTATTGCCACGTCCTTTTCTTTCCGCCCTGATCTTCAATTTATGTGAATTTGTTTCAAGAATTTCACAATTTGCTTATGTCATTGTCTTATTGAATTCTTTGAAATTATCATTTAAAATTATATGTAATCAGCCTTAGATATTAGATTGGTCCCCCCTGCGCTCGAACTAGATACCGAAGGCGTAGTCGCAACGTGCGGCAACTAATCAACAGCAAAACTGTGAAACGAACTTCCTTGTGCGGTGTTTCCGGGACGATACGACAAGGGTACCTCCAAAAAAAGCCCGTACACCTTCCTTGAAGGCCGGCAACGCTCCTGTGATTCCTCTGGTTTTGCAAGAGAATGTGGGCGGTGGTGATCACTTAACACCAGGTGACCCATACGCTCGTTTGTCCTTCTTTTCCATAAAAAAAACTAACACTACGCCCAAGTGGGCGTATTAGAGCCAGTCTCGAACAATGTGTGACGTTGACGTGTCACATGCTCTGTTAAACTTTGCTAATAATTGAAACTAAAATTCCGGGTTCCGTAGTAAATCTTTTTTAACTTAATACTACAAGAAATAAGAAAGACACAGGGAACACAACAATCAACAATTTTTTTTGTATTTTATTAAAAAACACGAAGCGTATGTTACAAAATTTGAAAGGTGCCATTGAGTGTTAAGATGCCACGCACACAAGCATCTAATAGTTGCCGTAATAAAAAAGCAATTGTTCTTAAGTAGTGCGGTATCTAGTTGAAGCGCAGCGGAGACTTATCATTAATCTAAGTAAGCATCGTTACAGTAAAACGGTGCTATAAAGATAAAAACTTAATCGAGGGGAGTTATTGATAAGAAATACCATCAGTCTTATTTAGTACCCATAAAACAAATTGCTCAGTAAGCTCATAGAGGTTTTCACTCAAGTAGTCGTGTCTAATTGTCCGTATGTCAATTAATTTTTGGTATAAGAACTGATGACGATTTATATTATAATCTATTCTATAATATATATAAAAATGAATTGCAGTTCGTTAGTCTCGCTAAAACTCGAGAACGGCTGGACCGATTTGGAAAATTTAGGTCTTGAATTCTTTGTGGAAATCCAGATAAGGTTTAAAGGTGAATAAATAGGAAAATGCTCGAAATTAAATAAAAACAACAAATTTTTGTTTCTCCTTTGATGTGTCCATATATAATTTCTATGAGAGAATTTAATGACGCACTGTACAGATCCCAAAAATATTCTACTAACTAAGGTATTATAACACTTCACTTTATTATATTCACCAGTTTTTTTTTTTTTTTTGCGCCCAGACAAAGGGAAAGGGCTACCCTCCGGGATTACGAAGGGAGGGAGGTGGTGAATGCTCATGCATACCAACTCATCCTAAGGCTGCGTTGGTTATGTGGGACTCACCTAAGTGCCTACCCACTAAACACCACCTGAGGTTGGCTTTAGGCAGTGTGCCCTCTTAAGCCTCCATCGCAGGCGACCATATCTCGGGGAAGAGAGGCGCAAACGGCACATCCTAAGGGATGTTCGCTGGGAAGGTATTCACCAGTTACAAAATAAGTAAAGTGACAGTTCTATAATAAACTTAGATAATGCGTCCTTGATGGCTTAGGGCGACATCTATGAACAATATCAAACTGTAATCGATTACAAACCTTAACACGCACGTTTTGACAGTTCTGCTGTGAAACAATTTCATTACGACAGCAGGGTGCATATTTTACGAAGTAATTCTTGATGTTATGTTATATTATTGACAAATTCATAAAAAACATTATTTTATTTATTATATGTATATAATAACGTCTGTCGGGTCAGCTAGTTGTTAATATTTTGCATTTAATTGTTACGATGTCGAAATGCCAAGCATTATTCATACCCCTTTGCATAACTCAGAACTTTTCTGTGGATTTCTATTTAAAAGTCATGATTTTAATAATGTACTGTTTTATTCCAATAAATAAGTCTACACTAATTTTGATTGATAAGTGAATATGCAAGAAACTGTCATAACCATAATGTTAACACTAGGAACAGACATAAACTTATAATGCCTACTACTTGGGTAAGTCGAGTTAGTCTTTTATAGGGCGTCGTATTAGAGGCATAAAATGCACTAATTTTCTCAAAATGGATTCCTTTAGAGTTCTTTTTGATGTAATTTCTAATATACTAGACACTACTACCGCTTCGGAAATAAATGGCGCTCTGAGAGAGAAGAAGTCGCGCAAGAAACTCTCTCTATGCTTTTACAACAAGATCCCAGAAAATGTTCAAAACAAATGTATAACGAAATTCAAAACAATTGTCAAAAAAAGTTGTAAAGGCTACTATAACATAAATGACTTGCTTAATGATCAGATTGGGAGCGACCGCCCTCAGGCTATTAAATAATAAATTTTATTGTGCGATTTTACATTGTAACCATATTTTTATAAAAAAAACTGTGACTTTCAATAAGTGATATATATCTATATATATATAAATGAACTGCTGTTCGTTAGTCTCGCTAAAACTGGAGAACGGCTGGACCGATTTGGCTAATTTTGTTCTTGAATTATTTGTGGAAGTCCAGAGAAGGTTTAAAAGGTGAATAAATATGAAAATGCTTGGAATGATATAAAAACAAAAATTTTGCTTTTCCTTTGATATGTCCCCCGTCGAAATCAATTTTAAAGAATAGTTTCAAATTAATAACTAATTAGAATTTTTATATCTTTCTAAGTTTCTCATTTGACTACCAACGGTATGTATATTGATAAATCTTAATTTATTAAATTCATAAAAAACAGTATTTTATTTATAATGCACAGAACAACGTCTGTCGGGTCAGCTAGTTTTGAATAAAAATATTTGAAATTAATTTTTGAATGAATTTGCGCTATTAAGAAAGATCACGACACGTGGTATAGTCTCGTAATGTTTTTTTTTTTATGGAATAGGAGGACAAACGAGCGTACGGGTCACCTGGTGTTAAGTGATCACCGCCGCCCACATTCTCTTGCAACACCAGAGGAATCACAAGAGCGTTGCCGGCCTTTAAGGAAGGTGTACGCGCTTTTTTTTAAGGTACCCATGTCGTATTGTCCCGGAAACACCGGACAAGGAAGCTCATTCCATAGCTTTGTAGTACGAGGGAGAAAGCTCCTTGAAAACCGCATTGTGGAGGACCGCCATACATCCAGATGGTGGGGATGAAATCCTAACTTGTGGCGTGTCGTGCGAAGGTGGAATTCGGCGGCAGGAATCAGGTTAAACAGCTCTTCGGAACACTCCCCGTGATAAATGCGGTAGAAGACACACAATGAAGCGACGTCTCTACGCAACGCCAAGAGATCCAGCCGTTCACAGAGCACTGAGTCCCCGACAATTCGAGGTGCTCTACGTTGCACGCGGTCAAATGGATCGAGCAGATACTGGGGTGCGCCACACCAGAGATGACAGCAATACTCCATGTGTGGCCGGACCTGCGCTTTGTAGAGCGCTAGAATGTGGGCCGGCTTGAAGTATTGCCGTGCTCTATTGATGACTCCCAGCTTCTTCGAAGCCAATTTGGCTTTGCCCTCCAGATGGCCACGGAATTGGCAATCGCTCGAGATTTCGAGACCCAGTATTCCGATACTAGGCGCGGCTTTAAGAGAAGTGTTCTCGACTCTTCACAATACAACAAATGGGGTTTTTTTTGTGGTAAACGCGCAAACTTGAGTCTTCTGGGGGTTAAATTGGACAAGGTTCAATTTACCCCATTCCGCGACCTTCTCTCTTGAGAGGACTCGATAGAAGACACAAGTTTCTCCCGGCACTGGTCGACGATTTCCCGAGAGAGACGTGCATAGCCCGTGTATACGGCATCACCAGTGCTGTCATCTGCATAGCAATGAATGTTGGAGGTGTCCAACATATCATTGATATGCAGAAGAAACAGCGTAGGAGATAGCACACAGCCTTGGGGCACTCCAGCATTCACGGGCTTCGGGTTCGAGCAATGTCCGTCGACAACGACCTGTATGCTGCGCCCAGTGAGGAAGCTGGAGGTCCACTTGCACAAGCTCTCGGGAAGCCCAAATGATGGAAGTTTAGAGAGGAGCGCCTTGTGCCATACACGATCAAAGGCCTTCGCTATATCCAGGCTAACTGCCAGGCCTTCCCCCTTGCTTTCAATAGCCGCAGCCCATCTATGTGTTAGGTATACTAGAAGATCACCTGCCGACCGACCATGGCGAAACCCGTATTGTCGGTCGTTGATCAACTGGTGATCCTCTAGGTATACCAAGAGATTCTCCATGATTTTGGAGAGCAGGGAGGTAATAGCAATAGGCCTGTAGTTTGCCGGATCCGAACTGTCTCCTTTTTTTTGGATCGGATGGACAAGGGCTGACTTCCATGAGTCAGGGACTACGCCTTTGGAATAAGAGTGCCGGAATAAACGCGTTAGCACCGGCGTCAACTCAGGGGCACACGTTCTAAGCACGATTGGAGAAATGCCATCCGGCCCGCTCGACTTCCTGACGTCCAACGAAAACAGAGCTCGCCTAACAGTTTTCTGTCTGAACTGTACTTCAGGCATAGAGCTCTGACACCGCGGGATGGTCGGCGGTGTTTTTCCGTTGTCGTCCAGAGTCGAGTTGGAGGCGAAAAGAGCGCACAGGAGCTCGGCTTTCTCTTTTGCCGTATGGGCCAGGGTGTCATTCCTCATGTGCAATGGCGGCATGGACGGCTGGCTGAAGTTACCAAGAGCAGCTTTCGACAATGACCAGAACTTGCGTGTTCCGGTCGGGTAACTGGAAAGCTGCTCGCCGATTTTGACGACGTGCTTAGACTTCGCACGGGCGATTTGCCGCTTAAAAAATCTGAAGGCACGGTTATATTTCATCTTAAGAACTTTGCATTTCGGATCCTTTGTGCCCAGCGCCGCAACCCAAGTTCGATACGCCTGTTTTTTGCAGTCAGATGCTGCTTTAACTGACGCATCGAACCAGGGCTGTGATCTGCCACCGATCGGTACTACAGAGCTTGGTATAAAAATATCCATGCCCTGCAGTATCACATCGGCTACTGCAACGGCGCAGGCACTAGGATCATCCGGAGGGAAACAAATCTTGCACCAAGGGTAGGATGCAAAAAAGGAACGCATCCTATCCCAATCTGCTGACTTGCTGAGTGCCAAACGTAGCGGGTCGCTGGTGGTCTGCGACGTTGGCGTCGGATTGGCACTACTCTCCTGACCAGGCAATGGTCGGACGTTCCGAGAGGGGCGTCGACAAAGACCTGGTAACCATCGGGATGTGTATTCAGCAGAAGACCTATTAAGGACGGCATGTGGCTATCCACATCCGGGAGCCGCGTTGGCGACTCAACCAATTGGGACAGACCATACGCCAATGCAAAATTATGCACAGATCGCCCTGCGTAGTCTGTGGTACGTGATCCAAGCCATTCGGCATTGTGCCCATTGAAATCACCCAAGACTACGATTTCAGCGGAGGGGATCTGTGCAAGCACGTCGTCAATTGCCGCTTGAACGCAGCCCATGAGATGATCGGTTTCTGCGTTACCACTATGGGACCTGTAGACACACGCATAGATACGGACGCGGCCCTCTAAATCTACGCGGAGCCAGAGAGTAGACAGATCCCTA
Organism: Leptidea sinapis; assembly: GCF_905404315.1. NCBI lineage: Eukaryota > Metazoa > Arthropoda > Insecta > Lepidoptera > Pieridae > Leptidea > Leptidea sinapis. Next base: position 5,900,794 of record NC_066276.1, read on the forward strand.
CCCTCAAAATTGCCGAGACGGCGACAGCAGATATCCTCCCTAACGTACACACATACCCCGGCATGAGGCAAAAAATTGTGCTCAATTTTGTACCCGGGGTACGTTAAATATGACGTATCGCTAGGTCGAGATATCTGCGTCTCCGTAAGGAAACACAAGGCCGGCTGCGCCGTCTCGAGGTGGTGGTGGACGGCGTTAAATTGTAGTGAATTCCCCTGATATTGCAAAAGTCCACGTTGAGCGTGGAGCGGGGTGCCGTGGTGTTTCTGCCTCGTTTGTCCTCGGTCATGCGCGGTTCTGTGCCCACCCCAGAATACGAAGGGCAGCCCGAGCGAGAGTGCTCGGAGAGGGATTCTCCGGTTCCAAGCTTGACTGTGATCCTCAATAGCAATTAATTAAATTAGCAATCTAAGGCCCGGTTTCCACCAAAGCGGAAAGGAGATGTGTAGCGGGGAGGAGATATGAGCTCTGCATAGGGGAGATGTGAGCTGTGGCCTGTGAGAACTCGATCATCTTCAGTCAGTTGATATCTACGAAAGGAAAACGTCATGTTATCAAGTTATATTTTAATTTGCTTGAGGAATCGCCCTACCGCGCCGCTTACAAGCTCGCGGCAAAAAATCGAAGAAAAATGAGATATCTCCTCTCCGCTTGATCCATTTCCACCGAAGCTAAACGGAGAGGAGATGTGAAAATAACGATATCTGATTGATTATCAAAACGCATCTCCTATACTCTCCGCCGACATACAAATCGCCAGTGTAAGACGTAGCTTGTCACGCACACTAAAGCAATAAACCTGACCTGTTTTCATCGGTTGTTTGTCGGCAGTATAGGCTCTATCTAGACGTTTAAATCATCTATGGTTCCAAGTGATCTAACTCGGTCTTGACCGATTGTTTAAATATTTGTTGACCTTGTGTGGAGAAAGGCATGTTTGATCAAGGTATTCCGAAACAATGCATGTGGGTTGCACGAAACTTGGTCTGGTACGCGTGCGCCCACCACACCACATACGGCGTACCTGACTCTTTTCAATGATCAGGCAATTCAAAAAGGACGAGGTTGCATCGATTTATTTTATGATAATGGTCGCGAATAATCTTCTTTTTTTTTATTTTTTTAAATTACGATGTAACGAGGTACGCAGGACGTTGTCCTTCACTTCACTTCCACTTTTCAATTAGGTGCCACTCTGGGTTTTTGCAAATCCGAAACTGTGAGAAAGACACCCTTTACACCAAAACACAAGTAGTGCTTACATACATGGGACCAGGGCTATGTCTATGGCATACACATACATACATACATACCAGTGGGAGTCTCACTTACACAGGATGCCGGCTAGATTATGAGTACCACAACGGAGCCTATCTCTGCCTTGAAGCAGGAGTGTGTAAGCATTATTGTGTTTCGATATAAAGGGCGCCGTAGCTAGTGAAATTACTGGGCAAATGAGACTTAACATCTTATGTCTCAAGGTGACGAGCGCAGTTATAGTGCTGCGTAGTTTTTCAATAATCTTGAGCAGCATTGCATTGTACTGGGCAGGGCGTATAAATTACCATCAGCTGAACGTCCTGCTCGTCTCGTCCCTTACTCTCATTTATAAAAAATGCAACAACATTTAGAGGTTTAACTCATTGTTTGTGTAAGGATGCTTCGTGAACATGATGATCGTTATTACTGTCATAATTAGTAATTGCATCAAACAAATACAATGGCAGAAATAAGAGTGGTGGCAGTGGGTTCTGTCCCGGACGAATACATGAAACCATAAGTAAGTTAAATGAATTTAAAAATTTCATCATACGATAAAAATTGTGTATTACACTTAGGGAGAAAAGTAGGTCATCCTCACCCGCAGAATATTGACAATCACGGGTGGCAATGTCCTACTTATCTCACGTGGCGCGTATACGATTTTTTTTTTCCCACCTGGATGAAAAGCTCGCTTTAAGTGGCCGATTCTCTCCCGCCAAGACGACTTTTATCCCTCGTACCAAGGACTAAAAGACAGCTTTTCATCGAGGTCGAAAAAACAAACTTTTAAAACACTCATGTCTACGCTTTCATCATATGCTATTCTCTCACGAAGATCAAAGCTAATAATATTTAACTGAGAAATCTGATGAAGAAATAGCACAGCATTCGTTATAATTATTCATCTGAACGGCGATACGAATATAGTTACGTAAGAGATAGGTACACTTTATTATACTGCATATTTATATGAATATTACGTAAATAATTTTATGTAATGATCGACTTCCTAGATGTAATTATTCTCACTCGTTGAACATCTTTCTCGAATTGCACTGCCGTAAACATATGCGGTGCCTTATAATTGTTACGGGACTTGGAATTTATTTCACTATGTTCTTTACGGACATATATCCATAAAGGGCCTCTCCTCTAAGCTTTACAATAAGATTCATGAGAAGACTTTTATCTATATACTAAGCAATTTTGAGGTATAAACGAAAACCACCGCCTATCCTAAACAATTATCATCATTATACAAATGATTTAAGTTTTCTTTAGTGTTAATTCCGCCAATATTTGTTTCCAAAACAATTCGACACGTGTTTCGCCTCTACACGAGGCATCCTCAGGACGTGTTGTCTCGCCAAAATCTGGCACAAGACTCAATGGAAACAAATATTGGCGGAATTAACACTAAAGAAAACTTAAATCATTTGTATAATTATGGATTTCCGCAAAGTAACGTCTAATTCAATAAATTTTCAATTATTATCATATTCAGAAACGGAAAGTCTTTTGTAAACTACTCACTAAGTATTAAACACACACACATACATACACATTTGATTTATATTTATTATAATATATGTTTTTTTCAACTCATAATAAAATTTTACTAAATTAAACAATTTGTTATGTGTTTAAAGTGATAACCCTCACTTCTGGGATTCATTACACAAATAACCAGGTTATCAACTGTTAAGTAGATCCTATAGATGAAGCCACAACCTGAGAGTTGGACAAAGCATACAAAATTTTGAATGGTTGGCTCAGTTGGAAAGAGCGCTCGCACGGAACGCGAGAGGTAGCGGGTTCGAGTCCCACATCGTTCATCAAAATTTTGTTTTTAGTATTATTTGTTTTCAGTTTTACTAAATTATTTAATATAATCACGAGATTCTAAACTAGAATGTCTGTCCTAAATGTATTACTTACATGAGTGAACAGGCAAAAGCAATACAGATATCAAATAGCCACTGTTTTACTATACACATGGGTTATCAGTGGGAGGCTCCTTTGCACAGAAAGCCGGATAGATTATGGATACCACAACGGCGCCTTTTTCTGCCGTGATGCAGTTATGTGTAATCATTACTGTGTTTCGGTCTGAAGGGCTCCGTAGCTAGTGAAATTACTGGGCAATTGAGACTTAACATCTTATGTCTCAAGGTGACGAGCGCAAATGTAGCGCCGCTCAGAACTTTTGTTTTTTTTTTCAAGAATCCTGAGAGACACTGCAATATAATTGGTTGGGCGTATCAATTACCATCAGCTGAACGTCCTGCTCGTCTCGTCCCTTATTTTCATAAAATAAAACAATATAACATTAAATATAATAAACGTTTTATATCGCGTTTAACTGTTACTGGTTAAAAAAATATAGGAAGTAAATCTTGCAAGATGTGCGTGACGAAAGAGCGGAGATAAAAACAGTAACGCTCAGTGGAAACCGTCGCAAGGCTTTGACGGTTTATTATTAAGTATTGTAAGTGGTCTTCACACATCATTAGCTACCTAGCAATCAAAGTCGACACCTCTATTATTGTGATTCACGAGCAGATGCGTACCGATATAGCCTTTTATAGCTTAATTCTAACGTCAACTACAATATTCTATTTTTAAACTGAAAACCCTCACTTGTAGGTACACAAATAAAATTTGTAAACAGAATTTATGACCAATACGAGCCAAAGTCAAAAATATCTTATTAATATATAATCAAAAGATTGCTCGTCAACGTCAATCACTATTTTTCATTTTCTAGTCAAATTAGTGTAATGTCATCGGTCCTCGATAAATCTACAAAGTTTGAACGAAATCTAGCCGTTTAAAGTGGGTCAAAATCGCTCCCAAAGAAGTCGGTTACAAACATACAAACATACAGGTGAAGCTAATATAAAGCGTATACTTTTTGGTAATAATTTATTGTGAAATTTAATACCGCAATGCAAATACAAAATAATTGTTTACTTTACAGGGCCTAGCAGGGGGCACTATAAGCTTGTAGTTATTTCTAGTGTTTAAATTATATGTGTCGATTATTTTACTGTATAAGTTACAATTTTACATGTACATGCAGGAGATTGCTATAAATATATTGGCCGAACATATCTTTGAATTTTTCCCTTAAAGATTCTCGTGGGCTCATTTGGTATATGGCACCACTAAGTATATGGCTTCCCCTAAACTAACCGTTCGAGTGACGTATCGTTGATAAAAATTGTATGTCTTTTTCAACTGTTATCTCTTTAAGAAATAACAAATTGTTTAAATTCTTAAAGAGCGACATCTCAAGTCAATTTCCTAATATACAAATATTGGGGTTGAGCAGGTTATCAACTGTAAAGTAGATCGTGTAGATGAAGCCACAACCTGAGAGTTGAACAAAGCAAACAGAATTTTATAACGAGGCGGTACTGGAACGGTTAGCTCAGTTGGTTAGAGCACCGGCACGGAACGCCGGAGGTCGTGGATTCGAATCCCGCATCGTTCATAAATTTTATTTGTGTAATTAATCCCAGAAGTGAGGGTTATCAGTTTAAATAATAACAAATTGTTTAGATTTGGAACAGCGTCATTTCAAGTCAATTTCCTAATATGCAAATATTGGAATTAGCACTTAGAACATTTCTATTACATTCCATTCTTTTGTATATTTCTTCGGTCATGACATAACGCGTAAAGTTATAAACAATTTGTTATTTTTTAAAGTTCGAACTAATTCGAGTCCCGCATCGTTCATAAATTTTGTTATCAAATTTAATTCGTAAAGTTATCTTTAACGACGGCAACACTCTTGTGATTACCTGCCTATATGTGATAGGCTTCTATTTTATAAAATCCACAGTCTTAAGCAGTTAATACTAATTTAAACTTGATACTACCACATGTCTCCAAGAAAAGGGGTCTTGATAGACTAGCTGTAATTATTCCACTATGCTTTCGTTTATAACACTGAACATTTTTAGAACTGGCCAGTTAGAAACATTACTAACCTCATTTAGTATATTGCATTCATTTGTCATTTGTTTTTGTGAATTGGCGGCAAATCTAAACCTTGTTACACGTGAAAACGAACCTAATGCGACAAAATTTTCGGTCAATGATTTATTATGACTTTCGTTGTGGGCTTACTCCACAACAAAGCTATGATAGGCTGCGATTAGCATTTCTTAATGAAGCCCCATCTCTTGCCACTATTTACAAGCTATAGCAATTTTAGCAATCTCAATGATGATCCGCGTGAGGGACGTCCCTTAACAGCGACTACTGAAGATAACATCAGTGCTGTGCGACGCATGAAAGAGGAAGATAAGAGAGTGACCTATCAACAGATACGGGCAAGCCTAGGCATTGGTATGAGTCAAGTTCAAAAATTATAACACGAACATTTAGGCGTCAGGAAGCTTTGTACCAGATGGATTCCCCATACTTTTACCGACTACCAGAAACACCTTCGCATGGACTGGTGTCGCCAAATGTTAGATAAGTTCAACGGCTGTTTCCTTTCAAGGATCGGCCAACTAAGGTAAAGAAAGGAAAAAGTCAAGGAAAAAAGATGATTGCCTCATTCTTTGGTCGGAAGGTCATTTGGCGACAGTTGTGCTAGAAGGTGGAAGGACAGTTACTGCAGACTGGTATGTCAATCGCTGTTTGCCTGTTGTCTTGGAAAAAATTCGACAGCAGCGCCCTCGAAGCAGGATCCTCCTTCACCACGACAATGCTTCAACGCACTCCGCAAAACGGACTGTTGAATATTTGAGTATGACAGGTGTCGAGATAATGAGTCATCCGCCATACAGTCCTGACCTGCATTTGCATTTGCATGCGCAACTTTGATTTATTCCTAAGAACTAAAGATAAAATTCGAGGTATTCGCTTTACGAGCGCTGAAGATGCGGTGAAAGCGTACGAAAATGCCATAGAAGAGAGCCCTAAGGAAGAATGGGCCCACTGCTTTTCTCAGTGGTTCCATCGAATGCGACAATGTGAAGAGAGGAACGGAGATAACTTCGAAAAACAATAAAAGTATTGACAACTTTCCGCATTAAGCCGTTTTTCATTTTCTAAACATTTTCAGTGTTACATAGGTATTAGTTTATAATATATTTTATGTTAAGGTAATCTTGATTATTATTACATCATATGTTTTTGCTATGGAAGAGCGGGGCCTCTTACTACAGGCAACTCATGCTTAAAAGGCGACCCCAACACTAATATTGTATGTTTTTGTATTTTTTTGTAATAAAAGTATGCAAATGAAATTTGAAAACAAAATTTATTTAACGATGCGGCTTGAACCCACGACCTCTCGCGTTCCTTGCGAGTGCTCTTTCCACTGAGCCAAGCGTTCGAGTGTCGTATCGTTTATAAAATCTTGTATGCTTTGTTCAACCCTCAGGTTGTCGCTCCATCTACAGGATCTCCTTTACAGTTGATAACCTGCTTAACCCCAATATTTGAATATTAGGAAATTGACTTGAGATGTCGCTCTTGCAAATTTAAATAATTTGTTATGTTTTTAAAGTGATAACCCTCCCTTCTGGGATTAAATACACTAATAAATAATTATTATTATTATTCAATATTATTATTAAATTTAAAAGTACGAACTTGTCCAGCTGTTATAAAAAGTCGCCAATCATATACGCAATCTGCAAGTACATAGTCGCTGGTTGTGGCATTACTGGTCAGAGTGTCCTAGATATTATATTCTGGTCTTGCTAATGTTGTGTTGTGTAAGACATAGAACATCCTGTCGTACTTACTGACAAACAGACCTTACTCTTAATTAATATCTGACGGTTTATGTGATTAAAGAATCATTGAAAACAAATTATTAAAGAAATAAACATCGTGACTGTTGCCTCTCAATATATTCTTGATAATGTTATGTATAGGCGCATAAGTGAGTTTGCTAGAAACTGTCATAACTCGGCTAAGTCGAGTTAGTAATCCTTTTGTGGGGCGTTATATATGCTTTTACAACAATATCATAGATATTGTTCAAAACAAATGTATTACGAAATTCAAAACGATTGTTAAAAAACGTTTATGTGGTAAAGTCATCGCCTGTGTCAGATCAGTTTGCGTCTCTATAAAATATTTTAAAAATGCCGTCGTGCGTTGTGAGAAAGTGTAAAAACGATTAATAATTTATTATTTGGGGCCATATATGATTATTTAAGGGAGAAAAAATTGTGTAACCAGTATCCCCCGTAACCGCACACACACTAGCATAACGGTGCTTCACTTGCTAATATCACGACGCGGAATCCTCTTTTTTACTCGTCCATGGATTTTTATTAGATTTTTGTATTGAAGTTAAAAGTTATTTAGCATCGTTGTGATTTGAAAGTCGATGAAACGAAAAAGCGACAGTAAAAAGAGCAGACACATAAGATTTCGTGGGAGAAAATGAGATTAAAAGCATTATACAGTGTGTTGGTACCAGGCGATCATAGTTGAAGAAGAGATTGTCTTATGTATGACGCGAGTATGCCTTAATATATTCTGACGTCATGCGCACGAAGTATTACTACATAGACACCAGGAGAAAATAAGTATGATAGCGTTGATAGTAATGTCTTTCAAAGCGGTCGGAATCATATGTCATCCTAGCAACATTTACCAAGCAGTCAGCTTCATATGCAGTGTAGATGTTTAATGTAATTTTTGCACGCCAAATTTAATTTGAAAATGTGCAGCAGTCACACTGTATCAAGAACAAGATCAAAAACAGTAATTGACGCAATATTTTAAAGATATATTGACAGGATTAAGGCAAAACTAGTTATTTCATACTTTAGTTACTGCCTCTTGTATTATTTATCGAAAATGTAAGCCCTGGGTCTCAATAAATATATGTAATATATACGAATAAAATATAAAATAATTATCAAACTTTGTATCACTATGATCATTATTAAATTATACAATTATCCTCTTCCAGAAATTTTACATTCGTTTGATTATCTTGAAGCCAAAATTTTTGAAATTTTCACTTCTAATACCACAGACTAGTAAAAAAAGAAGGACTCCGCGCCATGATATTAGCAAGTGAAGCACCTTAATGCTAGTGTGTGTGCGGTTACGGGGTATACCAGATATACAATGTTTTCTGCCTTAAATTACCACATATCCACAAATACTTTTATACTATTGTTTTTTCACATTTTCACAACGCACGACGGCATTTTAAAATATTTTATTGCGACGCAAACTGATCTGTCATAGACGATGGCAAATCTCATAATGGCGGCCGATGTGCTTGTATTAGTGTAAGTGTATGCGTGGGGCTATGTATTTACACGTTTTCCGGCTTGTTTTAGTGCCTCACAGGTGACACGGAGTCCTTCTTATTTTACTCGTCCGTGTCTAACACATGTTTATTTTATTCAAATTTAAATATTTTTATTCAAAATAGTATGTGACATCACTTATTGAAAGTCAAAAAACTACCACCCATTCCAAAATGAATGCCTCAGACCTGAGAAGAATGGGCGCAATAAACTCAGCGGGCTATTTTTTTCATCGAATATATATGTTTACAAAGTAATATTGTACAATTAAACCTATTATTTAATAGTCTGAGGGCGTTCACTCCATTCCCAATCTGTGGTATCATTAAGAAAGTCATCTATTTTATAGTAACCTTTACCACACAAACGTTTTTCAACAATTCTTTTGAATAACGTAATACTTTTGTTTCGAACATTTTCCGGGATCTTGTTGTAAAAGCATATACATCGCCCCACAAAAGACTTACTAACTCGACTTAGCCGAGTATTAGGCATCATCAGTTTATGTCTGTTCCTGGTGTTAACATTATGGTTATGACAGTTTCTGGCAAAATATTTAAATCTGTTTTAGGTAACCGCACCCGATTGAATTGATTTACTCAATTCAACATAAAAATTGTTGATATCAGTCGTGTTGCACAATAAAAACGTACGTGACTGTCTGTTATGTGGAGCTAGAGACTATAAACTACGAGTTGAAGTCACTTTTTCAACGTCCGGTACCTTGAAACCAATAATGTAATGCGCGAGTTTTTTGTTCGCTGTTGCTTTATAGCTCAGTGGAAAGGATACTAGTATTTTATTTTTAGGGTTCCGGGCCTAAATTTATCTAACAATAATATTGAGTTTATTTAACCTTCGGACATATGTAATTTACAGAGATTTTAGCTATCTGTTTATATACGGCCGTTCCCAATATTCAGTCTATCTCTTACAAGAGATAAAAATTGTAACTACCGTTGACTTTTCTGTCACAATAAACTTATCAACGGTAACTCACCTTATCCGAGCACGCCGTCTGTTGGGACGACGTATAGCTTACCAGCGATATAAGGTTTGTATGGAAATTGCAATTCACGCGTCCTAATAAATAAGGCGAAAAGAATGACCTATCGAGTATATTGGGACAGCTTCAGATTATTGACAGCTAATTGCTGACAGTAGAAGGTAATTTTGGAAACGGCCGTTAATTGTGAACGCCTTACCATACGAAGTCCGCATGTATCTGTTGCAAGACCACAAAGCTATTGAACGTTTGATAAAGTAAAACAGAAATAGGTAACGACAACGCATCTTATACATATATACCTCTATATCTATACATATAAATAAAATTGGAGTGTCTGTTTGTAATATTGAAATAACCGTATTTTACTACATGTAAGTATATGAATATACATAAGGTACATACACCAAATATCTGTCTGTCTGTCTGTTAGTTCCGGCTAATCTCTGTAGTGGCTGGATGGATTTTGACGGGACTTATATTGGCAGGTAGCTGATGTAATAAGGAGTAACTTAGGCTACGTTTATTAAAGAAAAAATATTTTACTTAAAAAGAATAAAGTAATGTTGCAATGTCCAAGAAACGGTCTAACTCTAAAAATAATTTATATGGCAAAATAACGTTTGCCAGGTCAGTAGTCTTATATAGGTACTTTTATTAATTATTATTATGTTAAAAAAAATTGCATTCGCTCCAGTACTTTGATAAACACTTGAAAGTTTTTAAATATAGACATCAGAAGTTAGTTATTATTAATGTAATATCCACTCATTCTGGGAATAATTAACGAATGAACAGTTGGCTCAGTTGGAAGAGCACTCGGACGGAATCACGAAAACAAGTCTGCCTGAACATCTTCAGTTACTTAGGCAGTATTGGCAAAATTTATTCTGATTAAAGAGAAATTCAAAAGTCCAGCGTGGCTGAATACTGACAGTCGAAGATAAAGGGCCCAAGGCCGCAAGCGGTACAGAGGTTTCGTTTAATATGACAATCATTCTAATCCCTAACTCATGAGCTGTGGTGGCTGAGTGATAACATGATATCTGTGCCCTGTCATCCCGTATTCCATATAGCCCTAAAACTGTACCTATTCTGTGTAATATTTTGTACTTCAATCTACGAAAAAATAAATTTATTTAAAGTCGTTGTAATGTTATTTATTTTTATTGTTTTCCTAATTTGATAAATGGTTTTGTTAGTCGTTAATTTATTCCAAACAGACATATTTGCTTTCTGGGCTTAGTTTTTTAGATATAGCACCATAGTGATTTCGCTTTGATAAGAATTATACATTTAAGCTTCCATGTTTAGAGTGAGTAAATTATTTCATTATTGTTGTAGGGAGCTCTGTCTGAACTTGACGGTTTTTTAATTATATATCAGTAAATAATGCTAACAACAACACTCGATTGTAAGATTGAAGTATGATACGGTTTTATCTATTTGTTCGATGAATTTGGTAGCAACGAATCCGACAGAAGTGGCCAATAATTGCTATTCGTGCTTGGGATGTTGTCTGTACTGAGAAGACCAGACTAAACGATCGTTTGCAATTTTCTTGTAGGAAATTTAATTTATCTCTAATTCCTTAACATTTTTTTCCATATCCATTTTTATTTTCTTAAACATCTTCACCGTTTTTATTAGTGTGGCAACTGTGGCAGAGAATAAGGATAAAATAAGGTGTTTTCATTATACTCTTGAGTATACTCATTGTCAACAATCTAAGTTGTAATCGATATAAATATGTAATATAAAAATCCTGTTTGTGAATCATAGCTATTGTAATCAGGCAGACAATTTAACAACATTTTATGCGTTTTATATGTGATAAAATCTAATATGTTTGTAGTATACTTGGCCAATTAATAAAATAACTATGTGTAATAGAATGGTTTGGTCATAAGGGTTGGGAATGTATTAAATTACTAATTGGCTTCAAATTTTCAATAACAATAACTATAATTACTAATGACGTAATATAAAAGGATGTGAAACAAATGAAAACTGTTGTGAAACTGAAGTGGCAGTGGGCAGGGTACATAGTTCAACGGACAGATGGCCGGTTTGGCGGAAAAGTCCTCGAAGGGCGACCACGTACCGGAAGACGCAGTGTTGGTAGGCTCCCCACAAGATGGACCGACGATCTGGTCAAGATCGCCAGAATACGTTGGATGAGGGCAGCGCAGGACTGATCGTCGTGGAGATCTCTGGGCGTCTGTCCAACAGTGAACATCTTCCGGCTGATAATGATGATTATGATGTATATAAGTACCCAACTGAAACATCATGACCCCTTTAACTGTGTAAATATTTTAAAATTGAACCCATCTTAAATATTCAAATATAAGCACTCCTAAACATTATGGCTAATATATGCGCATTTCTTTTATCTTGCACACGGGTTCATCGGCCGCGTGTACACTCGATCCGGTTTTGACATTCATCTAATTTTCCAACTCTATCAACTTGTATTAATTAAGTTCAATAATTTGATTTGTAAAGAAATTGAACGAATGAACTTAACACCAGATGCTAGCTTTGCTATTCTTGCTTGCTTTGCTACCAGTGTACTTATGTATTCACGCAAGAATTCATACTTGTTTTGCGTGACAAAGCAATAATCCTTAAAATTTATTTATTGCTCCTGCTATTCTACGTTTGTAGAAAGAACAATATTGTAAAATTCTTGCAAAGATTAATTAATTATTAAATAACGAATACGGCTGTATGTGGTCGAACCCTTTGCCTATCCTAATAATCGACGAAGACGCCAAAAAAAATAACGAATGTCGCTAACGTCACAAAAATTTAGGAACCAACATCACCCTGCTACTTTTGTGATACAGTGATGCGCGCGCATCTTATAATTTCACTCTCATCATTTTTTCAAAACGCGCATAAAGAAGTATAACTTTAATACTGATTGTGCTGTTAAACAATAGAATGACTATCTAAATTAGCGAATTGCTTTCAATAACTTTCTAAAAATTAAAGAACATTGTACGGAACCAAATTGATCTTACTCAGCACTCAAATAGTCACGTTTCTTACGTAAATAGCTGCTCACAGCGATACGAATGCACGAGTTAGTTCCTCCCGCTTCCCTACAAGGCCTCACTTACTGACGGACTTTGTATGACACTGGATGAACAAACGCGTAATATGTACCTAGATAACAAGTTTACACAAACAGGCACAAACATAGGGTTGTCAACTGTACTTTACAATGGCGTATTTTACTTTTAAATACAATACTTTTATTTGGCATTGACCATTTCATAATGTTAACATTATTTACTTGATGGTCAGGAACGATATTTAAAATAATTATTCTCTTAAATTATTTTGATAACAAAAAATGTCTAGTGTTTCTTTGATGAGCAGGAACTCTGATATAAATAATAAATTAATAAGCCTTTTATAATTTCCAATTAGTGACACATAAATTTTTACAATGTTTATAATAATATATAGCTACACTAGTTGACCCAGCAAACGTTGTATTGCCGATATTAAAATCGCGATACAAAAGTAACTATTGATCGTAGATGGTTGAAAATTTGAAGTTGTAGGTATGTATTTTTTAATCTTGACTCATTTAGGGGGATGAAAAATAGATGTTGTCCGATTCTCAGACCTACCCAATATGCAATCAAAATTTCATGAGAATCGGTCGGAAGCCGTTTCGGAGGAGTTCAAAGTTTAACACCATGGTGGTGGTGTAGGTATATACATACATTTGCTTTCACAAGTGTATTAATTTTCTTCATCATTTTGTGTATGTATTTTTAATAAGTTTTAATTAATATTTATTATTAAGAAGACGTGGTATATATTAATTTTATTTATTCAAATGAGAAGCCTACAGAGGGAATTCTCATTTGAATAAATAAAATGGTAAAAACCTCCTCCATTTGGCACCGTTGTTTTTTATCTCTTACTTTTATTTGTCGTAATTTGTCTCCCGCTATTTCTTTGATGTCATCTACCCATCTTCTCAATGGTCTTCCTCGCTTTGATTTTCTCTTGGGTCCTTCCCACGTCACGACCCGGATCACGTCCTCAAATCATCTTCCATTCTATCTAGAAACTCTTATATAGAGGTATTTGGTACTAATTGCTGAACTATTTTTGCAAATTTTTTTTTTGATTTTCATATATTTTAAAAATACAATTTGACAACCCTAGACACACACGAACGAAGCATTGTTCCATTCCATGGGAAAAGTTTAACCTGTGTCAGGTTTACGGGAAGGTAAACTTGAAATACTAACGTTATTAATAACTTAACTGTTGATGCGTTTCAACTTAATAGATTGATTGTTGTTCACTACATTCAAGTTACTTGCATGCACTTCTAGCTAATCGGAATTATTTGAATTTCGAATGTTATATTTTTTGAAACGTTGCAACCTTCTTAGTAATAAAAAAAAAACCACTGGCGGAAAATCATTTGTCAATTGTTTTTTATCACACATCAAAGTTCTGCGTACGAAACGAAAATGAAATTAAGTCGAAATTATTTTAGAGCGATGATTTTTTATGATTTTAAAAGTTGTCTTGCAACGTTGAAAAAATAAAACATTCGAAATTCAAATAGTTTCGATTAGCTAGAAGTGCAAAACTTTTAGTGTGCCCCATGTAAATTGTATTTTGACGACCTGTATAGCCGAGTGGTTAGCGATCCTACCTACTAAGCTAGAGGTCCCGGGTTCGAATCGCGGTAGGCGCAAGCATTTATATGATGAATATGGATGTTTGTTTCCGAGTCATGGATGTTTATATGTATTTATGTATGTTTTAGTAAGTATATTGTATTAAATATATCGTTGTCTTGCAACCCATAACACAGGCTATAATATATGCCTAATTTGGGGCAAGATAATTTGTGTAAAAAGTGAGTCAATATTATTGTTATTATGTAAAACACAAACAAAAGTAACACGAGTCTTAATCCAATATAAAAAATATAAATGTCAATATGCTTATTAATTACGTAAGCGTGTCGTTAGAGCTCTATTGGGTTTAAATTGTAGACGATTATAAAATTAAATTGATATCTAATGGCGTCTTGCGCAGAATATAACCTTGTAACGTAAAGAGCAATGTTTATTCATTTCTCGTTAAGAGCTGATAGGGAAAAAAGTTAATTACTCTCTGATAAAATGGATGATGTTGAAATTATAGGAATAAGTTTATATTGCGATATTTTTATTTTGTGTGGGCTAATAGGGCTAAAGGAAGTTATTATCCCTTTTAACTCACTTTAATTTAAATAAGAATAAGAATATCAACAATAAACTTAACCAAAAGTACTCAAAAAAATTTGAAAAAGTCCTAAGCCACAATTAGGTGAAAAATGCGGATAAAAGGGGGAAAAAATTATTATCTCCTAAACTACGCAAAATCGTAGAACATACATAGGGGTGTTTCGGATACTCATCACCATGAAAAATTCAAATTTTAGCTTTGGACGTCAACTTCTCGGCCACCTGTATAAAATTCTCGTGTCGCGGTATTTGTTACCAAACTCCTCCGAAACGGCTTAACCGATTTGTATGAACATCGGGTAGGCCTGAAAATCGGCAAACAACAATTTTTATATCCTTTAATAAAAACACGCCAATATATATATATAAATATATAATTACGGTTTAGCATTAAAAAATACGTTAACTTCAAATTTTCACCCGTCTACTATCAACACCTATGTTTGTATCGCGATTTTTATATTATTCTATTCCGTCCACACATCCGCAATAGGGTTTTAAGATGGTCATCGAATATAATAATTATTGTGGCACGATAAATTTTATGTACGATATATTTGGTGGGTCTCAGAATCCGTCGTCATCTATTTTTTATACAGCCAAAAATTTAAATTTTTTTTTTATATGGCAATACAACGTTTGCTGGGTCAGCTATAACTATAGAATTACGACTATATCAATCATTTTATTTCGTGCAAGAATTTAATTTTTTAATAGTCCATTAATTTTTAAGTAAATTCAAATATTTGAAAAGCGACACTATTGGTCAGAGTGTATTTGAAATAATAGAATGTCGACAAATACCAACTGTCAAACAATCCTCTCCGCTTTTCTGAACTCTGACGTCATTGCTTGTTATATTGTTTGAAATTAATATTAGTATCACACGTTTAAATAAGATACTTTTTAATTTCCGTAAAAGCTTATACAACTTCAGGATAAATTAAAAAAAAAAAAAACGGTTATATATTGCGCCTACACACACAGCACAGTTTCAATCTACACCCATAATACTCAGCACGCTTATAGAAATTTTCACTTCGAAAATGCTAGTTTTACTTAACATATGCTATATATATATATCCAAATGTTTTGAGGTTTTCTTAAGTTTCTTTCACGAGTCTCGTGCCAGAGTTTAGCAAGTCAATATCTCGTGAGGATGCTTCGTGTAGAGGCGAAACACGAGTCGAATTGTTTAAAAGACAAATATTGGCAGAATTAAGACTAAAGAAAACTCAAAACATTTGGATAATTATGGATTTCCGCAAAGTAACGCCTAATTCAACAAATTTTCTTAACATATAATGTTAAAATTCAGTTTTTTATTTGAGGCTTCCATGAAATTAATAATATTTTATGAGACTTGTATTTTTCTGGGTCTTTATGTACTGGTCGGTTAATCAGCACGGATGATCAATACCACATATCACGAATTGTATCTGCCGTGAAATGCGGATAGATTGTTTTACGTTTACGGTTGCATATTTCCGGTAACTTAAGGCCAGGGATAAGTGGTGTCAAACAACTTCTTCGCAGGTTCTTCTAACGAACTAGTCTACTTCCTTTCTACCTTTGTTTGTGACTGTGCTTAGCAGTGGAAGCAAAACCAAACGGGCGATGCATATTAAGTAACGTCATGGGTGATCACCTAATATTAATTGAACCCCAATGCTTCTCTGCTTATGTTGACTACCATAAAAAATCATTGTTACGTCCTTGAATGATAAACTATAGTTTAATAATGTATCTAAGTTCCCTATGGAGAATGGACTCAAACACGGCCTGAACGAATTTGATTTTTTTATGAAAATAAGGGACGAGACGAGCAAGACGTTCAGCTGATGGTAATTGATACGCCCTGCCCATTACAATGCAGTCCCGCTCAGGATTATTGAAAAACCGAAAAATTCTGAGCGGCACTACAACTGCGCTCGTCACCTTGAGTCATAAGATGTTAAGTCATTTGTCCAGTAATTACACTAGTAACGGCGCAATTCAGACCGAAACACAGTAATGCTTACACATAACTGCTTCACGGCAGAAATAGGCGCCAACGAATCCATCATCCGGTGATCAGATCGTCGGTCCATCTTGTCTCTATGTCACTACGTCTTCCGGTACATAGTCGCAATTCGAGGACTTTAGTACCCCAACGGCCGTCTGTCCGTCGAGCTATGTGCCCTGCCCTCTACCACTCTAGTTTCACAATCATTTGGGCTATGTCGGTAACTTTAGTCCTCCTACAGATCTCCTCATTTCTAATTCGATCTTGCAGGGAAACTCCGAGTATAGCCCTCTCCATTGCCTTCTGAGCGACCATAAGCTTCCTCATCAGGCCCATAGTTCACTTCAGTTTCGCAAGATTAGCTCAGTGAAGGTGATCCTGTGAAATTTGTTAACAATCGAGTCAAAAAGGATCATTTTTGCTATTTGTGACTGTCGCTAGTAACCTATAAATTTTTACTATAACTTATTATGAATATGCATTTAATGAATCGCAATGAACACGCATTAGGAATTTATTATTAATCGTGCAAGCTCGTCACGGCATTAATTAAAATCAGAATAATATCGGCTGCAGTGTGCTCAGAACCTTCGTCATTGAAGCCTTATTCAACAAGAACGAACTAGAGTTTGTGTTCTTAACTCGAGCCTCACGAAGGCAGTACATGCCGTAGAGCCAACGAAAGTAGACGCGTTGATTAAACAGTTTAGTTCGTTACAACTTACAGTGAAGTTAATTACTATTTGAAATAGTTTATTCCCTGCTGTTTAGAGTTTATATGATAGTGTTTTTGTTAACAGTTTATTGTCTTTTAACAGTAATGGTTTTTATATGTGTGTTTGTTTAGTGTCACTCAGATCCAATGCAGTGGTGATAAAGTTAAAATATCTTGGTTTGCGGTTTTAGTGATATATGATAAGGTACTTTCCTATAATTTCTACTGACACCACAAAATGTGGTTTAATTTTACAACATAATTACAAATCACGATCATAATAAACTTATTCTTTATTTTATTACATAAATAGTGATTGATATCATTTTAAAAGCAGACATAGGTACTGTATATTTGTAATATAAAATAAGTGCACGTATTTAAAAGAAACAATGGTTTTCGACAATGTATTTTCGCTAAATCTTTTTGTTTCTTTAAGTTGATATATGATAACAATAAATTATAAATACATTCGTAATTCATTTGTATGGAAAAGGAGGACAAACGAGCGTACGGGTCAACTGGTGTTAAGTGATCACCGCCCCCCACGTTCTCTTGCAACACCAGAGGAATCACAGGAGCGTTGCCGGCCTTTAAGGAAGGTGACCGCGCTTTAAATGAATAATAATATTAATCCTGAGATGCGGAAGGTAAGGTAGGGTATACGGACATCATCCATTTGCCATGGTCTTGATTTCCTGGCTTCCTTCACTATCTTCAGCCCTTTCATACAAGTTTTCTTATTGTTAGTGCTCCTGGCTTTGGACCCTCATCAGTACATCCTCGATCTGATCTTGGAATGTTCCGCCTAGGTTGATATTGTCCATAGAAATGTAATAAAAAAGCTAATAGAAACAGTATAGGTGTAAGTTTTACGAGATGGAGATTGCCTCATGTTGTCCCAAAATGCAACGTCAATCTGAAACGCGGCGATAGGATAGATAGTAAATATCATCAGAAAAATCAGTAAAAAATCCATCTCATGTGGTTTAGAAATTATGGACATTAAACAAAAAAAAGCAGATATTCTCAATTTTTTAACAATTTTTCGATAATTGTGTTTTATGTTGGTTATTTTTGTCCATTTGAAACATGTCACTACAATCCTAAATAACATGTCTTTTAGCACAATAAAAAAAATTAACACAAATGCCTCAAATTTTCTTAGAAATATATCATATTTGCCAAACTATGAATAATTTAACATTTTTAAAATATCTCGACCTCTAGAATACCTTGCTAAGTGCCATGAAAAGGCGCCAACTTAATCAGGATTCCAAAATGGTACATACTTTATATAGTTCCATACGCTTTCAACGCTCCGGATATTGAGGGACTTGTGCAGCAATTGTATGCAAAATGACAACAACACGAATAAATTGCGAAAAAAGAAAAATAGGATTGCTTTTATATTTAATTTATAAAAACAGCAAGCAAGTTAAACAATATATATTATAAACAGCTGAACCGACAGACGTTATTCTGTAATATAAATATAATACATAAATAACTGTTTTTTTTATGAATTTGTCAAGAATGTTTCATAACATCAAGAATTATTTCGTAAAATATGCTCCCTGTTGTTATAATGAAATTGTTCACAGCTGAATTGTCAAATCGTGCGTCAATAAATTCTCTCATAGAAAATATGTCCATTCAAAACAAATATTGGAAATAAAAATAATAATGTGTCTCAAACCGAAATAAAAACAATCCTATCTCTAAAGGTGGACTAAACTGCACTCAATGAAGTAATCCCCATTAACATCCGTTGATTAGTTTAGATCACTGGAAACAAACATCAGGACACTTTATTTATATACATTAAGATATTTAAAATAAATGAAAGATTATAGTAATATTTCAACATGAAAATATTTTATTTATGCATTAATAAGTTGTACGGGAGATCAAGGTTTTACACTAATATAGTCAGCTGTTACAATTTGATTTCCTACTTCCTTACAACATTTATATAATTACTAGCTCTTACCCGCGACTTCCTTCGCGTGCCAAAGTTACCTTGGGCAGCATTGTTTATTTTTTAATATACTCACTAATAATAATAAATATACTAACATAATAAACATAGAAACTGCTGTGGTTAATACATTTCTATAAGCTACCAACTATAGAACTTTCATCCCCTTTTTCATCCCCACACAGGTCTAAATTTTAAAATCGCTAGAACAAATATTTGTTTATTTCGTATCAAGTGCCTAAATACAAAGTTTCATGGTGTTATCTTCGATAATGACGAGCTTCCATATAAACTTCCGCCTCTATTTAAACACCGCCAAGCCTATTATTCGCGATAAAAGTTAGCCTATGTCCTTTCCCAAGCTCTTGTCTATCTCTGTACTAAATTTCATCAAAACCGGTTCAGTGATTTAGGCGTGAAAGCGTAACAAAAAAACTTACATTCACATTTATAATATTAATGGTGATGTTTATTTAAACCGATCTTATTTTACAGGCGTATTATTGGTTCTGTGTGTAGCCAATAAAGTGAACGGAAAAACAGCCAATACAGCTGTAACAAAATGTCAAACTTTGCATTTGAAAACTGAAGCACCTATTGTTAAATGTGCGATTACTTGGAATTTTGCGCGATAGTACCTTTCGTTTGTCTGTCTGTTTATGTGAAGATGACGTAACAATTGAATGAATAATCTATACATATACTAGCTCACCCGACAGACGTTGTTCTGTAGATAATAAAAAAAAATACTGTTTTGTAGGAATTTACTAATAATATTTCAAAACATCAAGAATTATTTCGTAAAAAATGCTCCCTGTCATTATAATGAAATTGTTTCAAAGCAGAACTGTCAAAACGTGCGTCAATAAATTCTCTCATAGAAAATTCATAAAAAAAATATGTATGTACCACAGCGGTATTCTAAGAACCTTATTCCATAAACAATGTGAAATGTACACAGTAATGTTTTCACATAACTGCTTCACGGCAGAAATAGGCGCCGTTGTGGTACCCATAATCCAGCCGGCATCAGGTGCAAAGGAGCCTGTTAAAAAAAAACATATGTACAAAGATATGCATAGCTGGGATCCTGTGCTAAAAAGACTACCACTGGTCTTTGGAGCGTCGCACAATATCGCTGGTGTACACTCTCATCTCTATGAAGGTCATTTCGCTTGTCATATTGTCAACATTTATCCTTCTATAATTAAATAAATAGACGTCTTTTATTTAAAACTAGCTGACCCGACTGACGTTGTTCTGTACATAATAAATAAACACAAATTTAATGAGTTTGTCATTAATATTTCATAACATCAAATATTATTTCGTAAAATGTGCTCCCTGTTGTTATAATGAAATTGTTTCACAGCAGAACTGTCAAACTGTGCGTCAATAAATTCTCTCATAGAAAATATGATACAAAACAAATATTGGAAATAAAATTATCATGGGTCCCAAATCGAAACAAAAACTATCCTATCTCTCAAGTTAAACTAAACTGCACTCCATGGAGTAATGCCCATTAAAATCTGTTCATTAGTTTAGCAGTTCACTGTTAACAAACATCAGGACACTGGATTTATATATATACTAGCTGCCCAGACAGACGTTGTTCTGTAGATAATAAAAAAATACTGTTTTGTAGGAATTTGCAAATAATATTTCAAAACATCAAGAATTATTTCGTAAAAAATGCTCCCTGTTGTTATAATGAAATTGTTTCACAGCGGAACTGTCAAACCGTGCGTCACTAAATTCTCTCATCGAAAATATGTCCATACAAAAGTAATATTGAAATTAAAAATAATTCTGGGTCCCAAATCGAAATAAAAACTATCCTATCTCTCAAGTTGGACCAAACTGCACTCCATGAAGAGATTCCCATTAAAATCCGTTCATTAGTTTAGGAGTCCATCGCGGACAAACAACGTGTCACGTAATTTATATATAAAGATACTACACTATAAGAAACGATTGATTGAGAAAGGAATGTTTGTTTGTTTCTGTCACGTAGAGTGGGTTGAACGATAGACGATTACCTAAACACACTTATAACGAGTTTGAATAGTTCGAATGTCGGTGTAGTAGGAGGACATGACACGTTCTATGTATAGGAATTCGGGTGACGGGTGCTGTGTGTCGTGATCGGGTTTGCGACTCAAATTATGACAGTGACTATATTAGACAAATAAATTTTTTAAACAAAATTTATGAACGATGCGGGCCTCGAACCCGTGACCTCTCGCGTTCCGTGCGAGTGTTCTTCCATTGAGCCAACCGTTCGAGTGACGTATCATTGATAATAATATAATAATAATAATATTGGCACCATTCGGCTATATGGGTCGTTGATAATTCTTGTGTATGTCGTGTTCAACTCTCAGGTTCTTCATATATTAGTGACGATATTATTGCTGTTATGAGCAGATTTATAGTGCTTAACATCAGATGGATTTCTCATGCCGAATAGTCGATTTCACATAAAGGAGAAGTACCTACTCATGAACGTAAAGCATGGGCTTAATGATCCCCATCCAGGTGTTTAAGTACACACGGGAAAAAAATTGTGACAAAGATGAAGCCAAAACAGAAGACAAAATAAACCTTTCAGTTGTCTCATTCTTAAATTTGGGAATTCGTCATTGTATAAAACAATGTAACTTAAGCATTGTCATGTTGGTGGTGATACTTTTCGATTTGACGTAAATGTATATATATCCAATATCCTGATGTTTGTTTCCAGTGAACATCTAAACTAATGAATGGAAACGGTCTTCGGGTAAACTTCTTGTGCGAATAGGTGTTCCGCAGGGTTCTATTCTCGGTCCTTTCTTGTTTCTTATTAATGTTAACGATCTACCGTTTGTGGTAGATGATAGCCATGAGATTGTATCGTTTGCTGATGATACTTCACTTATTTTTAAAGCGAAACGAAGTGAAGATATTGATGACGAGGTAAACAATGCACTTTCAAAGATAATGCGTTGGTTTGAGACGAATAATCTGCACTTAAACAGTAAAAAACCAAGTGTTTACGGTTCATTACACCAAACACAGCAGAGGTACAAACCAACGTACTTATAAATGACCAGAAAATGTCCTGATTTTTGTCTCCAGGGAACATCTAAACTACTGAATGGATTATAATGGGGATTTCTTAATTGCATATGCATTTTAGTCCAACTTGAGAGATAGGAGAGTTTTTACTTAACAACCCATAATATTTTTATATTTTCTACGAGATATTTTATAATTTCTTGACGCAAGGTTTGACAGTTCTGCTCTGAAACAATTTCATTATCAGGGACCATAATTTACGAAGTAATTCTAGATGTTATGAAATATTATTGACAAATTCGTAAAAAATAGTATTTTATTTTTTATGTACAGAAAAAACGTCTGTCGGGTCAGCTCGTTACGTAAACAATAATTTTAATATTGAATGTCGTATTTTTTTGTTTAAATTGGCACCAAATTCAAAATATTGTTGAGAATAACTACTTTTTAGTTACCAACCTTATTTTATAGCATATTTGGACGTTTGAAATAGTTATTTTGTATTTTTTTTTGTAAATAATGCAATATAACGAACGGAATCAAAAGTTTCATTAAGTAAGGAAAAATTTCACATGAATAAAATAGTGAATTATAAATTACACGTATAAAAACAAATTTTCACAATTTGCCGGCAGATATTAACATAACTTAGATAACACTAGCCTTTTGAAGTTAATTTATGAATACCATTTAATTTATTATTTATATACAGCTATCTAACTAATCTATCCTAGCTTTCCAAAGCGGAAATGCTGCCAGTATTCTTGGAACGCTTCCCCATAATGATAATTTTAATTTAATGTAATCAATATTGTAAATATAGTTACAAGATTTGTTTTGTTTGAATAAATTTATTTATTATTTCAATTAAATATTGTGTATTATATTATATTGTGCTTTTTTTTTATTTTCAATGATCTCCATTCGCCCCGTTGCTACATAACGATACCGATAACTACTTAACAGTTATTCCTGAAATTAGGCACAGACATTTTCGTCAAATCTATCAATATTTCCTTGTTACATCATGTTCATTGTTTTATCTTTTTCCTTTGTCCGTGTTTGTTACCAGTGTAATCACTGATAACACTAAAAGATAATTCTCTTCTCAAATATTGAATGTTTGTTCATAAGTTTTAGTTTAATTTGTTTTTTTTCACTAGTCATAGAAGGCAAGAGTTTCCAAGGACACTTGTTGGATCTATTCTTCCGTGCTAAAGAATCTTCTGTGTTCGAAACTATAATTATTATATATAAAATTTGAAAGTAGTTTAACACTTTTGAGTCCCAGACGCTTTTCAGAAGTTATCTATGAAAAATATAAACGTTTTATTAATTTTAAAACTATTTATTTATTAGGTTTACAATCACTTACAATAGTACACACAAATATAAAAAGTAGAAGTAAAAACTAGGAATTAAATGTAGTGATTACTTACAAATAAACACAGCATTCCCCATAATAATTAATTTTAAGTATTATATAGAACTAGCTGACCCGGCAAACGTTGTTTTGCCATATAAAGTATAATTCACGCGATAGTTTTATAAGTAATAAAATATTGCCTATATTATAGCCTGTACATCATTTTGTTCTATTTTCAATAGTTTTTGCAGCGCACGCAAAAATAGGTTTTCGATTTTACACCTTGTGTTACAAAATAGCAATTTTATTACGGATCCCTAATTTTGAAAAAAAAACATAGCCTATAGCATTCCTCGATAAATGGACTACCCAACACTGAAAGAATCATTCAAATCGGACCAGTAGTACCAGAGATTAGCGCGTTCAAACAAACAAACAAACAAACACTGCATATTAGTATGGATAAGTCAAGAATTAAACGGTTTTTTTAAATTAATAAATGAGTAGGTTACATATTTATTCACAGTTACATTAATTTACCA
This sequence comes from Leptidea sinapis, assembly GCF_905404315.1. Classification (NCBI taxonomy): domain Eukaryota; kingdom Metazoa; phylum Arthropoda; class Insecta; order Lepidoptera; family Pieridae; genus Leptidea; species Leptidea sinapis. The sequence continues at coordinate 5,925,312 of NC_066276.1, forward strand.
ATTATAACATTAGTAAAGATTACCAATGTTGGTGCAAACGGTCTTGCGGAATTTGGATAAGAAGAGACTAATAATAATCTGCTGTATATCTTAATACCTAGCAACGAAATAGCCCAGGATAAGATTATAATTATGATTATTTTATAAAAATTGCAAAATATAATAATTCAAAGTAATAGTCAAAGCAGTGGCAGTTAAAATGACATCAAAAAAATAAACATGTGTAAAAAAAATCCTTTTCTTTTTTTAAATAAAAAAGATGTTAATTTTTTTTTAATATATCTCAAAATCCACAGAACTTAAATTAGATAATAATAATACTATTGTAGAACTTACTTCTAATAATGAATTTACAATATTCATAATAAGACGTGGTATTTGTGCGTGTGTGTGTGTTGAGTGTGTGTGTGTGCGTGTGTGTTTGTGAATTACTTTGAATTTATACCTTCCTTTAGATTTTTATTAACACTCCTTATAAAGCAGTCTTTACTGTTATTAAAAAGTTCAGTACTGTTCAATTGTTTATTTATAGTTGCATAGAGTGCGACAGATTACCGAATTTTCTTAATAATTGGTGTGACTCAGCGGGACTTGGAATAGAAACGTGTGTCTTGTTGATAAGTGTGTTTATTTAATAACATATCATGCAATTTCAGGTCCCCGCGCATGTCATGCAGTCAAAATGCAAACAACAAGAGAATCAAGTCGTGCAAAGCGTAACATAAAGAGAAAGAACTCCAGAAAGAAATCCTTATCTCCCTCCGACTTGAAATGCGTCAGAACTGATGTTCCCAAAGCTGAGAGTTCCGCGAAAGGGAAACACAGAAGGAGTAACATACAGCGGACACTGACTCATCCAATTACCTGTTCGGACTTGAGCGATGTGTCAATCGATAGTGTTCTGGGTGCCATAAAAGCTGACGCAGTGCCACAAGAAAGTGATGAATCTCATGTTCCTCCGACAAGCAGCGATAGAGATACTGAAGATGATGCAAGAGTGCAGGTCACGTCGGCTCCGGCGAGGTCCAGGTGGGATTCAGGGAGTGAAATGGATTCCTTAGTGTCTATCGTTGTGCGGAAGGCATCGGCACGGCGACGTCGAACGCCTGCTAACCAAGGTACTGTAACAATCATGTATTATCATAAGAACTATGTACACTTAAGAACCATCATGAAAATTATTAAGTTTAATACCTTCAGCGCAGCACTTGGTATGCATAAGAATTTACTGAAGGTGCTAGAATTTTAAAAATCGAATAGAATATATACACTGAAGATTACCTCCTATAATATCTTAACTGGACCTCTTTTTAATCACTACATATTATAAAACAGTTAATCGCCGCGTGTGTCTATCTGATCGCTATAAACTTAAAAACTACTGGATCTATCTTTACGCTGCTTTAACCAATTGATAGCGTGGTTCTCGAGGAAGGTTTAAGTATTTGATTTGTTAAGTTTTTGGATACATTTTTATATATATTAACAATAATTTGTAGATGTCGGAAAAAATAAGCAGTCTGGGAGCTTTGAACGAAAACGCTGTCTAAATCCTTTGAGATATAACAAAATAATGTACTGTGGAATTGTGTATCTTATATAGGTCTACAGAAAAGTCCGAGATGGCATATGTCTATCTCTTAATTTATTATAATTATCTCTTATTTTCAAAATTGGCAATTATAAAGCGGTAATGTAATAGCCCTTTGCACAGATACGATATTAATCCATATCATTTAATATTGATAGAACAGCGACTGTCGGGTCAGCTAGTAAAAGTATATAAATTTATTCATTGTTGTCAGCAAATATATTGTGACTTTTGGATATTGTAGATGAAAACCAATATTTTTGTAGAATATTATAAATACCTATCACTAATAATTACATCAAGGTACGTGGTTAAAGCAGCTTCTGACTGCTTCTTCTTTTCAATAAGCTCATAAGAAATAATATTCAAGGCTGGCTGAGATGTACAGGCTTAGGCCCGGTATCCACCAAAGCGAAGAGGAGACGAGAGGAGTTATACCGCGAAGCTGTCAGGTTATTTCCACCAAAGTGGAGAGGCAATGTTAGCTGTGTATAGCTGAGATATGAGCTGTGAGAGCTCGAAATCAGTCAAGTGATATCCGAAAGGTAGACGTCATCGAGCCCGCGAACATGTTTCTCTGCTCTGCCGCTCGATGATGTGAGGAATGTGATATCTCCTCTCCTCTCCGCTTGATCCATTTCCATCGAAGCTAAACGGAGAGAAGATGTGAAAATAACCTAATCAGATTGGTTATCAAAACGCATCTGCTCTCCTCTCCGCTTTGGTGGATACCGGGCCTAATACTAAATAATCTATTTATACTATTCCATGTGAACCTTACTAACATACACAAAGGAATTCTATCTTGGCTGGAACATCCAGAGATTATTTAAGCTGGCATAATTTGTTTGTGTGTTTAAAGTACTTGTATAATTCACAAACTTGATCTCGCAATCCGTTCCTGTCATATGATGATGATATGATTTTAAATAATCTAAATATTTTAATTTTTCATTTCGATTTCGATTTATGAATGAAATTGTGAACAGTTTAAGTCATTTAAACACTAAATATTGATTATTATTTTTTATTATATTAGTTAGATCAACTTATAACTCAATTATTCACTCAAGTTATTCAATTATTGCAAGCTCTTAAACAATCATACACATATTCGTATAAATACGTCTTATTCCCTAATCACAATAATCAGAAATTGTATATTCACTTTGTCCACATTTATTATCTATGTAGGCTTGGCCACTCCTATGTTTAGTGTTTGAATTGGTTTGAATATACATTTAAAGATATTGTTAGTATACAATCCAAATATCCTACCTCACGTAACCGACATGTACAAGACATTTGACTAACGAGTTAACAGTTGTAAAAGAAGGGTCATGGGTTGTCAGGTCAACATGTAAATCAATACACAAAATTCATCAATTAATTGCATTGAGTAAAAAAGTTATTGCTGTGAGAAGGTTCATGCGGCGAGTAAAGGACCCACAGGGTGTTGTCTCCTTTGTTCCAACGCAAACTGTTGCAGTCACATTTGCATCAACGTTGTTACCTGAGTATGTAACACTTGATCACTGGAGGCATGAGGTTAATGTATATCCCCCCTATTAAACAGTGTCTACGCTGTATGAATTTTGGCCATATTGCTAAATTTTGTAGAAACAATGAAGTTTGTTCCATATGTTCTGACAATCACAATTTTAAAATGTGTCCAAAAACTTTAACAAAATGTGCCAACTGTGGTGGAGATCACATAGCTATCTCATCTACCTGTCCTCTGAAAAAACAAAAAATTGAAGAAAACAAAGTGAAGTCCCGTAGTGTTAGATACTCAGATCTCTTCAATGAATCTGCTTTCCCTCAATTAAACTCAAAGTATATTGACACACACCTGAGCAATCTTATAAAATCTGACAAATTTATGAACCTCTTGGTTGAAGCAGTTTTACAAATTTGTACAAATAAAGATAAGTTAACTATAAATTCAAATAGTATTAAGGAAATTCTGAATAACACTTTTAGAAAAAAGACATCTAGTTAATTGTTATTATGGATACATTGAATATAGTGCAGTGGAACACTCAAAGTATTATTAGTAATAGGCTTATTTTTACAAGGTTTTTATATGAAAATCATATCCATATTGCTATAATTTCGGAAACTTGGTTAAAACCACATCAGTATTTTTTAATAAAAGGCTATAACACAATAAGGAATGATTGTGGTAATAAACACAATGGTGTAGCAATATTTATTCATAATAATATCACATTTTCTAACATAAATACATATTTTGATAGTGCTCTACAAAATGTTTGCATTAAAATTAAAATTAATAACAAAGAACTGAGTATTGTGAGTTTTTACAGTCCTTCCAATTCAAATCCTCCATTTAATAAAAACAATTTAAACAGTTTAATTAAGTCCATTCCAGAGCCAATGATATTTGCAGGTGATTTCAATGCTCATCACATGTTGTGGGGATGTGTTGATACATTGCCTCGAGGTAAAGATGTTTTAGAGGTTATAGATGAGAATGGTCTTGTTATTCTGAATAATGGTCAAGCTACCACAATAGGATCTCCATCTTGGCGTCCTAATGCTCTTGACTTGACTTTGGTAACTCCATCATTGGCTCTTTTATGTGACTGGTCAGTTATTGACAGTCCTCTGGGCAGTAGTTATCATCTCCCTGTAATAATAAAAATGGCAGTAAGTAGTGATAGTAGTAGTTTGCAAAACACATTATGTAATAATCTACATTTGCCCACTCACCCTAATTATAAGCAGGTGAATTGGAATATGTATAGTAACTTAGTTGTTTCTTATTTGGATGATGTTAAATTTGACACTTTATCTTCAATAGATCTTTTGTAATATTTTACTTTCTGCTGCCAAGCAGTCAATCCCTAGCTGTCTGTTTTCCAAAAGTTCTAATAGTAATAATGTTACTAGTTCTTGTTCACAAAAATCTTTTAAATATCCTTGGTTACCTTCGTGGAATCAGAGGTGTACAGAAGCAGTTTTAAATGCTAAAAATGGTTACATTAATTTTAAAAACAACTCCACTGATGAAAATTATGTGGAGTTTAAGAGATTGCGGGCTTTAAAAAAACTTATCTTAAAAAGTGAAAGAAGAAATAGCTGGATAGGCTTGTGCAATTCATTTAATCGTTGTACTCCTTTGTCTTCAATTTGGAAATACATGCGCAAATTTAACAAAACTTACATTCCTGACAGTGTGTTGAATGATAGTTGGATTCCAGATTTTCTACAAAAGTATACTTCTGACTTTGTATCAAATGAGTTAACTAAATATGTAAATGTTGTTAATGATAGTAATAAATATTTGATAGAGCCTTTTTCTTTACAAGAACTAAAATCCGCTTTATTTACTAGAAGAGATACATCTTTCGGTCTTGATACGATTCCATATATTTTACTCAAAAAACTTAATTGCCAAAGTCTCAACATCTTTTTAAATTATCTTAATCGCCTATGGAAGGAGAATACTATTCCTGCAGAGTGGAAAACAGACTGTTTAATCCCAGTTTTAAAGCCAGACAAAAATAAAATGTTACCTGACTCTTATAGACCTATAGCTCTCACGTCTTGTGTTGGGAAGATATTTGAGCAGCTTCTAAAACAACGTCTCGAGTTCTTTATAGAACAAAATTGTCTTTTGCCTAATAATCAGTTTGGTTTTCGCAAAGGTCGGTCTTCTAGGGAGAGTATAGCGCAGTTACAGCTTGATGCGCATCAATGTTTAGCAAGTAATCAGTATCTTTTGTCTGTATTTTTTGACATCTCAGGTGCCTTCAATAGTGTAAATATTGCCGTGCTTTGTGACGAGTTATCAATGTTAGGGATACCAGGTAAAATAATAAATTGGATGCAATCCTTTTTGACTGACAGAAAAGTATATGTAAAATTTAATAAACATTTGTATGGACCACGACTTTCTTCTCTAGGTGTTTGTCAGGGGGGAATATTGTCTCATTTAATTTTTATTACGTACATAAGACGATTGAACCTTATTTTGGGGCCAAATATAGTAAACCTACAGTATGCGGATGACTTAGTCGTCTATGTATCGGGAGTTGATCTGATTAATTTAGCCGCTACTATTAATAAATCACTTGTAAATTTATATCAATACTTTTCTTATCTTAATTTAAATGTAAATCCAACCAAATCAAAAGTCTTTGTGATTGGTCGTAAACGCATCATATTGCCTCCCATTTTATACAATGGCATTCCACTGCCTATTTCATGTGACATAAAATTTCTAGGTGTAACATTTACTCCAAAACTTTCTTGGAAAAAATATACAGATAGTGTTATAATTAAAGCGAATAAAGCTTATAATGTATTAAAATCTTTGTGTGCAACGTCGTGGGGAGCGGACCCTAAAATATTGTTAATTTTGTATAAATCGCTTATTCGTAGTCATTTTGAATATGGCTTTCATTGTTTCGCCGCAGACAGCAAAATTGTTAATAGTCTGGATAAAATACAAAATAAATGTATGCGTACAATATTGGATGCACTTAAAACTAGCCCAATAGCTGCTATGCAAATCGAGGCCAACCTTCCTCCTTTGTGTATTAGATTTAGTTATCTTAAAGAAAGATTTATTTTAAAGCTCTATAGCTTGCCGACGAACAATCTTCTTAAGAATCTTATTGCTTATTAATCGTCTTCATTTCAGAGACAGTTGTTTATCTTGCAAGATTTTTCCTCATTTTTTAAATTTCTACAAGATTTAAATATTCATCGGAATAATGATATACTTCCCTGCCATGCAGGTTCTTTTCGATGTAAATATTCTGCAATTAATGTTGTAATAGATCCAAATTTAACTTCAAAAGAGGAGGTTCATGTATTATTGTCAGAATGGTCTAATTGTAAATTTGTTTATACGGATGGCGCTAAAAACAATAATAATGTTTCTTTTGCAATCTACCTTCCTGAAATTAGGAAGGGTATTGGCTTTAAGATTAATAGATATGCCAGTATTTTTACTGCTGAAGCCGTCGCTATTCTTTTTGCTTTAAAGCATATTAAGAAACAAAATCAACTTAATAAGAAGTGGGTAATAGTTAGTGATAGTATGAGTGTGTTAAAAAGTTTGTCAAATAACAAAATGAGTGCTAACATCAATTACATCATTTTTGCTATAAAGGAATTGTGGTTCGAACTATGTTTAATCGATATTAAAGTGAATTTCGTTTGGGTCCCGTCCCATATAGGAGTAGCAGGAAACGAAAGCGCTGATTTTCTAGCTAGAACTATCATTAATATATCCGATCTATCCCTATATCCTGATTGCAAAGATCTAGACATTAACATACCATATACAGATATAATAAGTAATCTAAAACAGCGTATGACTCTTCTTTGGGGAAGATATTGGTACAATTGTACAGAAGTTGAAAATAAGGCTCATTCGTATACTTTGTTAGATAATCCCGTTAATAGCACACCCTGGTTTTGTAAGTTTAAAAATTACGCTCACAGAAAGTTCTATACTACAATAACACGAATGCGTATTGGTCACTATCGATTGAATTTTCATCTTCATCGCAAAAAAATTGTCTCCTCTCCTTTTTGTGACCATTGTAATAAGCAACAAGATCAGTCTCTGGATCACATCTTTTTTGATTGTTCGTCCTTTGGCATACAGCGCCTTGTGCTGATGGATGAGCTACTGGAAATATATGGTGCACCCAATATAATCCCGCTCTCAGTAATAGATCTATTAAAGGACACATCAACTTATATGTCCTTGTATAAATTTGTATGTAGTACTGTAAATACATTGTAATTTGTAGATACATACGTTGTAAATTTGTTTATAATTATGTAAATACGTTATAACTCGTACATATACAACTAGTAATAGCATAGCGCAATTCGCGAACTGAACAGATAATGTAAATAGGTAGGTATTATTCTAAAAAGTTATGCAAATTACACTGGATTTGACTTTAAGAAAAGGGGAAAATTATTAGAGACTATATTACTGGATTTGGACTTACTAAAAGGAAAATATGGAAAATATTCTTTAGAGAATTATACATTAACGGAAATGGTAAAATAACTGATGACTTTAAGACTGGATTGGATTTGATGAAAGAAACTACTATAAATATTCGCTATCGAATATACATAATTGGAAAAGGAAAATGGAAATAATGTAAGATGAAATGAGAAAACTGGATTGGACATTTTGTAAAACAAAATAGTGAAAATAATAAATACCAAAGAAATGAAAATACTAACGACAAGGCAGTAAGGCCCCTGGCTATAGCCTGTTCGAAAGAACGAATTGATATAAAAAAAATGACTATTTGACGTTTGAGTTATGTTTGTTGCATCACTTTACATTATTATATTGTAATTGAAATGATTTGTAAATCGATGAACCCTTTACGAAGTAGCGGTAGATTCTATAAGAAAAATATTTTTTTGACATTCATAAGTATCATTTCCGTGACCTACATGAATAAAGTGATTATGATTTGATTTGATTTGAGGGAAAAATAAAATATTTATATCATAACAATATATCAGTCAGCTTAATAGACAAAATAGACGGCTATAAAATTAAAATAAATCTATAGCAAATATTAACATTAAAATAGATTAAAAAATGCTAAGTTGAGTAATATTATAATGCCGGCGCTTACTTATATGAATAAAATATAGATCACTTTTAAACAAAGATGAAGGTCTATTACAAATTCTAAGATTACAAAATATAAATTTGTTAATATCTAACATTTGATTCTTTGAAATGTCAGAACATTGTTTTTATTTTATAATGTAAACTTACCTTGAAAAATGAAAACAGGGACAGAGGTGTAATAGTTTACCAGTGGGAGGCATCTTTGCACAGAATGCCGGCTTGCTTGTGGGTACCACAACAGCGCCTAAATCTGCCGTGAAGCAGTAATGTATAAGCATTACTGTGTTTCTCTGAAGGGCGCCCCGCGCCGTATATATTACTGGGCAAACGAGACTTAACATCATAATATGTCTCGAAGGTGTCACACGCAATTGTAGTGCCGCTTAGAGTTTTTGGGGTTTTCAAGAATGCTGAGCGGCATTGCATTGTAATGGGCAGGGCGTATCAATTACCATCAGCTGAACGTCCTGCTCGTCTCGTCCCTTATTATCGAAACTGAGATATTCACATTTCAAACGATTCGACTCATCTTGAAACAACACAAACAGACACAGAATGGTTTCTTTTCTTCTGGAAGTACCTGACTTAGCCTCACCATGAAACCAAAATGATGGTTTGCTTAGACTTTACTTACGTAAAACTTAGCTGAGTGTGATAACACGCGAACTTATATTACGCTGTCTTAACTTAAGGCCGCTATCTCAAGACATCACAAAAATAGCGCATAATTGAAACCATTTCTTGACGGTATATATAAAGTTTATATTTACAAAAAATAATGATATATCTGCAGAATATGAGAAAAAAATTCATTTTTTCACATAACTTTTTTTTTAATGAAAATAAGGGATGAGACGAGCAGGATGTTCAGCTGATGGTAATTAATTCGCCCTGCCTTACAATGCAGTGCCGATCATGATTCTTGAAAAACCAAAAAAATCTGAGCGGCACTACAACTGCGCTCGTCACCTTGAGACGTTAAGTCGGCGCTCTTCAGACCGAAACACAGTAATATTTAAATATTACTGCTTCACAACAAAAATGGCGCCGTTGTGGTACCCATAATCTAGCCGGCATCCTGTGCAAAGAAGCCTGCCCCTGGTAAATGTAAAAACGTAAAACTGTAGCGTTTCAGACTCTCAAGGTAATTTCTTTTTCTTGAAAGGTTTTTCTTGTTAAATAGCTAGTGTGGATGTAGGTACTGACCACGTACTTACATCAACAAATGACTGTCAAACAAGTCAAACATTATATTGTCGCCGAGCGAGTTATTTCTTAACGAAGGACAGTAACGAGCTGAGACAATAGATCGATGAAAGTAGTTATTTAAACCAATTAGATCAATTGTACCTTGTTAATTATTGACTACGGATGTGTACTACTGGCTATATATAATTATATTATATACAATCTCAATTCGCATTTATCACGGGGAGTGTTCCAAAGAGCTGTTTAACCTGATTCCTGCCACCGAATTCCACATTCGCACGACACGCCACAAGTTTGGATATCATCCCCACCATCTGGATGTATGGCGGTCCTCCACTGTGCGGTTTTCAAGGAGCTTTCTTCCACGTACTACAAAGCTGTGGAATGAGCTTCCTTATGCGGTGTTTCCGCGACGATACGACATGGGTACCTTCAAAAAAAGCGCATACTCCTTCCTTAAAGGCCAGCAAAGCTCCTGTAATTCCTCTGGTGTTGCTAGAGATTGTGGGCGGCGGTGATCACTTAACACCAGGTGACCCGTACGCTCGTTTGTCCTCCAATTCAATAAAAAAAACTGTTTATATCTATCTATTAAACTTTATTATATCAATATGCAGGAGTTTTTTTTTTATATTTGTATACAATATGTCCCTGTTATTTTATCAATAGATTTCTAAAAGGTACAATAGAATTCGACTACCTATGCTGTTTTTGTATGTTGTGACTTCATATCTCGGCCGTTTATCGACCGAATTGAAAATTTTTCTTTCGTTTGATACGTTTCGATTACGGTGAAATAATGGTGTCAAAGTGTTTAGACAGCGTTTTCGTTGAAATATTAAATTAGACGGCTAATATTTTTCGAAACCCCCAACAACGCGACGAAGGACTTTGTTTTAAAATATGTTATGTCAATATGGTGAATCCGACGGGTAGAGTTGCTAAGCGTATGAAGACTATGTACAAAACGTAGTAAGAGTTCATAAACATATTCAATTATGTAGTTTAAATGTATGATAACTCGATACTCAATATTAGATCATTTAACATATGTTTTGGTCACAGTGCTCATTTATGAGTCAACCTTATTCGCAGCATACAAGCTCAAATGGCAATATGTTTGACTTTGTTATTTATGCTGTGATATCGCAAGTAATGTATTAAACCATCATGATTTTAAACAATGCATACGACTAGATAGACTATGACAGCTGTCAAAACGTTGAAAAAAGTTGAGTTTAGAACTAACCTCTATTTTGAGCAAGGCTACGAATACTAACACAAAGTGTCATACAAATAGCGAGTGTAAGACGTAGGTTGTCACGCACACTAAACTAATATTCCTGTCCTGTTTTTATCGGTTGTCTAACAGCAAGAGACTATCTAGACGTATAAATTATCTAAGGCAAAAACTAAGTACTTACTGTAACAAATAGCTTCAGCTCTAAGAGTCAAGTAAATGAAACGAACTCTACATATTTAAAAATAAATAAATAAACGTGATTAAAAAAAATATTAAGTATGTATTTTTTTTATTTTTTAAAATCAAAACACCATCGATATTAAGTACTCTTAAAAATCATCGCTAATTCTAAACTCAATATTTATCGACGTTTTTAGAGTTGTCATAGTCTATCTAGACGTAGGTATTAATGATCTAAGGTTTTTGCTAAGAATTTTGCACTTTTATCTGAATATGTGCTGGTTCACATATAATATTGTGATTGCAAATTCTTGTGAGAGTGCAAATAATTATTGTTAATATCGAAAATGTTTCAATATTTAAACGTTGTTGCCATTATTTTATTTACTGTAACCACAGATTACTTATTCTGTAACCATATTTATTGTTTACCAAAACTAAATAGTTGATAGCGCCCTCTATGTTGCAATAGAAGCCACGAACATTACTAATGTTATGTTTAACCGTACTTTGTGTATCAACGAAAATGCTTGGCTTTCAAGTCTACATAGGTATCACTAGATGGCGTTGTTCAGTACAATTTTATAACTTCTGTAATGTGTCAGTCCCAGTCACATATTGTGATATAAGTAAATAAAACAGCAGCATATAAAACATAATATTATGCGTTCACTCACCGGTTATACCATAGAGCTTACTAATGGTGTAAACGATAACCTACTAAGCTAAGTTTTTTTCAGAAATTCATTTACCACAATAGTTAATAAAAGAATGCATTTTTTGCTGATTTTATTTTGTATTCCATATTTCACTACGAACCTTCTTGATGAAAATCACTGTCCACGTATAAGTAGATCTTTTTTTATATTGAAGATTTTTATGCTGTGATTTTCTATGATTACGAAATTTAAACTAGGGTTAATCTTCAAGGATTCGCAAGAAAAACAAGCAACTTAAGCAAGCACTTAGACGCACTTGTGTAAAATATTAATAAACTAAGTAATAAATATATTTAACATACACCACACTGTCCTAAACTATGTCATAATAAATTAGTGTTGGTAATGATCATCACCTTCGACGAAGTGTATACCGTTTAGGGCTTCCAATAGGATTAGTTTGTAAGTTTTACGTAAGCAGGATGTAAAATAGCTGCTTAAACTCTAGAAATAAAAATAATTATTTTTTAAATTTGAATTTGGAATGTGGATATTATTAGTAAAGGTTTTTATCACCAAGGTGATTATTGACCATCTTTGTATTCAAACTGATACGCCCCGCCCATTACAATGCAGTGCCGATCAGGGTTATTTAAAAACCCAATAATTCTGAGCGGCACTATAATTGGGCTTGTCACCTTGAGACATGAGATGTTAAGTTTCATTTGTCCAATAATTTCACTAGCTACGGCGCCTTTCAGACCGAAACACAACAATGCTTACACATTACTGTTTCACAGCACAAAAAGGCACCGTTGTGGTACCCAAAATCTAGTTGGCATCCTGTGCAAAGGAGCCTCCCACTGGTAGGTCTAACGCTGTGTATCGCTAGGTACCTGAAGTATTTACTTAAATTAGGATATTAGGAAGGTACTTAGTTTTATAAAAAAATGTGATACAACAACATATTATATAGTGATAGGTCTACTACATCCCTCGAACGTTAAAACGTAATATATGTTATATTATTATGTATTGATGATATTATTTATTAAGCTACAAATAATTAATAAAATTGTCACGATGCACTTCTATAATAATGTTCAAATATAAACCTCCAATTATTACATTAATTATAAGTATTTTATAATTTTTGCATCTACACAATTAAACGAACAATTTTTATTTTTATGTTGGACTCACTTATGCATAGTATGAGAGTGTCCAACTCGGTACCGACAAAATTTTAATTACCGAGTGACTTACTTTGAGTTTTACCCAGGAGTCTGTTCTCGAATACTCCACGCATTAAACATTAAAACTTACATTAAAAATAGTTGTCTTATCTACTATTTGACTTTCACAGGGCCCTCAGGACGGGCGAAATATATATAATAGCTGGTCCCTGGTAAAAAAATTGACATTCTAATATAATACTAGTCGCTTCCCAGTTCCCACACCGATATAACCTTAGGTAAGCCGTGTTTATAAATAAAATAATATTATTATTGGTTCAAAATATAAATATCACTGCCACCAGTGCCACCTATCCGGCACTTACATAACTATGTTCGTCGGAGACCGGAGTCACAGTACATACTATATATATTATTATGTCTACTGTGCCGGACTGGTCGCGGCATTTATAATATATTGTGTGTTATATATGTGGGAGTTTCATCTCGAGTCTTACTACATAATATGTCTACTGAGGATGAAGTTATAAAAAGGCATTTATTTTCTCAAAATTGTTTCCTTTAGAATTCTTTTGGTTTTTCAAGAATCCTGAGCGGCACTGCATTGTAATGGGCAGGGCGAATCAATTACCATCAGCTGAACAGGTTTATAATATTGATATAAATTTATGAAGGCATATTGTTCTTTGAGTCGAAGCGAGAGTTTAGTTTTTAGTGACTCAAGCGTATCTGATTTAGAACTAAGACAAAACAATCGTCAGGAAATGTACTAAAGTGTGTCAATGTCGTTTGTGTTTCAAAGTGTGTCGAAGGCGTATTGATGGAGGCGTCATTTATGTTACCGTGGCGTACCTACACCTAGTCAAGGGCGGCAGGTCACGCATATCTTATTAATAATTGCGTTAGTAAACTAGGTAACTTGTTTAGTGTTAAGTTTCATAATGTAGACATCATCATAATGTAGAATGCAAAGGCATTAGGAAGTCTATATTATAAAGCTTAAGATTAGAGTTATTCTTTAATAACAGCGCCATCTAGGGACGACCGAACAGACGAAAAAGGCCTACAGAAAAGTCTGCGATGGCATAATAATGTCTATCTCCTACTATATCCATTTTAATACTTAAAAAAATTACAATTATAAAGCGGTTATCTAAAAACTGTTAACACAAATACGATATTAATTCTTTTTTTTTATTTCATTTGAGCGTACGATTCACCTGATGTTAAGTGATCACCGTCGACCACATTCTTCTGTAATACCAGAAGAATCACAGGAGCGTTATGCGCACTTTTTTTGAAGGTACCCATGTCGTATCGCCCTGGAAACACCGCACAAGGAAACTCATTCCAAAGCTTGGTAATACGTGGAAGAAGGAGGACCACATCCAGATGGTGGGGATGATATTCTAATATGTGCGTGTCGTGCGAAGGTGAACTTCGCCGGCAGGAATCAAGTCATAAAAAGGCATCAAAAGGCATTTCTTTTTAAATTGATTCCTTTATAATTATTTTTGATGTCATTTCTAACACTACCACTGCAATCGGAAACAAATGGCGCTCTGAGAGAAAAGAAGCGGCGCAATAAACTCTCCCAGCATCCTTTTTTCAACTCAAACAGCTCTTCGGAACAATCACCGTGATAAATTCGGTAAGACACACAATGAAGCGACGTGCTGCGCAACGCCAAGTGATCTAGCCGTTCACAAAGCACTGGGTCCCCGACAATAATTAACAATTCGAGCAGCTCTTCGTTGCACGCGGGCAACTGATTCGAGATGATACTGGGATGCACCAGACCAGAGATGACAGCAATACTCCATATGTGGCCGGACCTGCGCTCTATAGCGCGCTAGAATGTGGGCCGGATTGAAGTATTGCCGTGCTCTATTAATGATGCCCCGCTTTTTCGAATCCAGTTTGGCTTTGCCTTCCAAATGACAGCGGAATTGGCAATCGCTAGAGATTTCGAGACCCATACTTCCAATAGTAGGTGAAGCTTTAAGGGAAGTATTGTCTAAGAGCGGTGATACGACAAATGGGGTTTTCTAAGTGGTACACGGGCAAACTTGAGTCTTCTGTTACATTGGACAAGATTAAATTTACCCCATTCCGCGACGCTTTCAAGAGAAGACACAAGTTTCTTCCGGCACTGGTCGAAGATATCCCGAGAGAGATCTGCATGGCCAGTGAATGTTTTTTTTTATTATTTATTTTTTATTTTATACTAAATTTTTTATTATACTTATCTAATATATAAAATTCTCGTGTCACGGTGTATGTAATTGAACTCCTCCGAAACGGCTCGACCGATTTTCGTGAATCTGAGCGTGCGTATCGGCTAGGGTGGAGAAACGGACAACATCTATTTTTCATCCCCCTATATGTTAAGTCCACCCCAAATTTTTTTGAAATTTTTTTTAATCTTTTAAATTATGATTCAGCATTAAAAAATACATACAACTTTAAATTTTCACCCATCTACGATCAACACTTACTTTTGTATCGCGATTTTAATATTATTCTAATTCATCCACAGCCACGCAATAGAGTTGCAATATGGCAATCGAATATAATGATTATTGTAGTACGATAAATTTTATGTACGATATATTTGGTAGGTCTGAGAATCGGTCGTCATCTATTTTAATACCCTAAATATTTTAATTATAGAAATTTTTTATTACTTTATATGGTAATACAACGTTTGCTGGGTCAGCTAGTAATATTATATTATATTCAAATCGTATCAAAATGAAACCTGTTCATTTAATTGTTTTAAAAATAATACTTGCTGTGTGTTCTAAAAGCAATACTGTAAAACGGTAACGGCATGGTACACGGGTAAAAGCTACTATATTACTATGTTTATAAATAAGTACTGTCTTATTCATGATGACTTGGCGGAGATTTAAAACATCGCTAATATACGCTTGTTAAAAAATGGTATTCATAATCGCATATTAGAGCTAAAACGCTCATTATCTCTTCGATAAAGCTGTCGTGACTTATAGTAGCTAGGAACCTTCTTTAAACCTATTCTAAGCACTCGAACGCAAAAAAGCATAGCCGACATCGATCAGCTGTTCGTTAAATAATGTGATAGCTTCCCGCTCAAAGTTGTTGGATATCCGTCATAGATTGACAACCGACAGACTTCAAAACTATGAATTTTGAAGTTTGATTTATTTTTGACATCGACTTTTGACAATTGACAATCCATTGACATTGAAAAGATGTCTGTTTCCATTGACAGTTCCATATATTAGTTAAAATCATGTTTTTTTGTACGAAATGGCAACATTGCGCACTATAGAGACGAATTAGTTATGAGAGATTTATCTAACGAATATGAATAAGGCATTTTATCGAACGTTCGATAGGCTTAAAACACGTTTTAACTAATATAGCTTTACACCTTCGAAAAGCGTTTTATTATGAATAAGTCAGGTAGAGTTAGTAGTACGTTACGTTGCGTTATTATAAGGCTTACAGTCAGGACAAAGTATAGATACTACACAATTACCATACCAATTATTAAAAGTAATGAATTTTAATGACGTCACATAATTAAGAGTTACTCATATTTATCTCAAACAACATTTGTAAATGTTTAATTATGTAATTAAGGTTTCTAATTAAAGAACATATAAGAAACTCAACGGCCAATCTTTTCAATTAAATAGAATATTTTACAATGGCTGTAATATAATATACAACATGTCCCGGGATAGCGTCGACGAGAACCGGAACAAACTTGTGTCTGAAATCGAGACTATGCTTTGCAAAGTCTCGGAATGGGGCAAAATTAAGTCAGACTCAACCCCTAGAAGACACAAGTTTATGCGTTCACCACTAAAAAGTCTCCCTTTGTCGTATCCCCTCGATTCGAGATCACTCCTCTAACTGCCACAGCCTGTATTGGCATACTTGGCGTCGATATATCGAGCGACGTTCAGTTCCGTGGTCACTTGGAAGAGAAGGCCAAACTATCCTCTAAAAAGCTTGGTGTAAGGCGAGACAGTACTTCACTAAAAGCCACCGCCTGCAACTTTAAGCTTGCTTAAGGCGGAAATTCGGCCTCACATGGAGTACTGTTCTCACCTCTGGGCGGGTGCTCCCCAGTACCAGCTTCTTCCATTTGACCGCATACAACGAAGAGCGGCTCGAATCATTGACGATCAAGTCATTTCCGATCGGCTTGATTCCTTAGCATTGCGTAGAGATGTGGGTTCTCTCTGCATCTTCTACCGCATTTATCACGGGGAGTGTTCAGAGGAGCTGTTCGGGTTGATTCCAGTGGCCGAATCCCACCACCGGACATTTCGTGCAAAGTACCATCCGCATCACGTAGACGTCTGGAAGTCCACAACCGCGCGTTTTGTCAACTACCGGCGGCGGACTTCCCGAACACATACAACTTAGGGACCTTCAAGAAAAAAGCATACCTCATCCCACCTTAAAGGCTGGCAACGCATTTCTTGACACACCTGTTGTTGCGGATGTCCATGGGCTGTTGCCTCACCTCTCCCCATCTCGTGAGCCTCTTGCCCGTTTGCCCCCTCTCATATAAAAAAAAATACATAACAAATTAGTTTGTAAGGTCTACATACATTATATGAATTGTGTTTAAATAATATAAATTACTTCATAAAAAATAATAAAGAATAAACTGTATAAATATAAATTATCTTTGGATGCATCAACCTTTGCAGCTTGAATTCATTGTTTGTGTAAGGATGGTTCGTGAACATGATGGTCGTTATTACTGATTAATATTTGCATCCAACAATTATAATGATTTATTAACTATAACAGGTCGACCTGACACCAAAAGCAGCACCCGATCACGAGTTGACGACAGGACCAGCAATCCTTCCATGCGCACATATTTGAGGGAAGGAAACGACTTGGTACACGTCACCGCCGCAAGCAATGCCATTTCAGTGAGCATGACGTACCATGTTATAGCATACCTACGCATAATAACTACATAATAAGTAGTGATATTACTAAGAGTAAAACATAACATGTCTTAAGTTGACAAGCGCAATTGCGATGTCGCCCAGAATTGGGGATTTTCAAGAATTCTGAGTGGCATTGCATTGTATTTGCGGAAATCCATAATTATCCAAATGTTTTGAGTTTTCTTAAGTGTTAATTCAGTGTTTGCCGATTCAACATGTCCTGAGGAGGCATCCTCAGAGACGAAACACGTGTCGAATTGTTTGAAGATAAATATTGGCGGAATTAACACTAAAGAAAACTCAAAACATTTGGATAACGTTGAAACGATGTAAAATTAATGGCGTGAATTAATCAATGTAAAAAAAACATATGTGCGTACACACACGTGGTAGAAATGAAACCTTCAAAAATTTTGGTTTCAAGATTTGGTCAACACTTGGGTAATAATTTTAAGATTTGTATTGTGCATGAACCTCTAAACTGCATATGAAGTCCTGGTACATGTTGCTAGGATGACACATTATTTCAACAGCTATGAAAGACATTACGTCTTGCGCATGACGTCAAAATATATTAAGTTATACTCGTGTCATGCATAAGACAATCTCTTCTTCAACTATGATCGCCTGGTACCAAATCACTGTATCTGTCTCTGCTTATTTTTACAGTCCGTTTTTCGTTTCATCGACTTTCAAATCACAACAATTCTAAAGAAGTATTCAGTTCAAAAATAAGACGGCTGGTCTCCATCAGTGGCAAACATAATTCACTATCCAAGTGTAACTATGTACCTAATGAATTATGTTAAAAATTAGTACATGAGTGTAACTTTTATTTTATTGAGACGCGTTTTTTATTGAACAAAGGACTCTTTTTATGAAAATAAGGGACGAGACGAGCTGGAAGTTCAGTTGATGGTAATTAATAAGCCCTGCCCTACTACAATGTAGTGCCGCTCAGGATTCTTGAAAAACACAAAAATTCTGATGTCTCTCTCATTGGCCCAGTAATTTCACTAGCTACGTAATACTACTACTACTTTTACTTAAGGCAAACAGGATTATATTAAACGCCAACAAAAGCCTTTAGCTTCATGTCACAAAAAATTACAGTAACATTGCTAGTTTCTTCATCTTCATGGAGTGAACTAGCATTATTTTATTATGACGTAGGACATTTCCGTTTTATGTCTGGGCGTACAGCGTACGTGTGTAAAGTCGTAGTGACATCGAGATGAAAACTCTAATCAAATTTGTTTTGATAGCAAGTTTGATGCCACTATTAAATGCGTTTCACTAATTATTTATTTATTTACCAATAACTTATTACGAGTCACTTAAATAAATGTAAAAATTGTAAAGAATGACACTTTCGCATATTTTGGCTGACGTTGATGTCTTTTGTATGAATCGTTTCGGGACTCCAACAACTATATTTTTATGAATTAAATACGGCCTATACTTAGATATTTCTAATTGACAAAAATAGTAAAACTGATCGAAGGCTTTTAATTGACAGACCATCTAAAGAGTCACTTGATGGTATGTGATAAGAGAACTGTAAATATTATTCGTTCGAGCAAATATATTTACTTTACGTTAAGTTATTTGAATTTATTTTAAACGATTTCAAGGTTGAATGTCAATTTTTAAAATTAGATTCTCTTATTTTAGCCAACAAGTGAAGCTGAAACGTGTAAATCAAACTGCACAGCAATTACTTTGTATTTCGTTGATTTTGTCCAATAACAAAAATATATCTCATCTTTATTCCGTAAACAAATATTTGCTCTTTCTTGTTGAACTAGCAAAACTAATGAATATTTCGATTTTTTATTACAATAAGGGACGAGATGAGCAGGACATTCAGCTGATGGTAATTGATACGTCCTGCCCATTACAATGTAGTGCCGCTCAAGATTCTTGAAAATTACAAACATTATGATCGGTTTAAGCTTAATCGGCACGTTGTCCCAGTAATTTCACTAGTTACCCTTTAGACCGAAACAAAACAATGCTTACACATTTCTGCTTCACGGCAGAAATAGGCGCCGTTGTTGGTACCCATAATGTAACCGGCATCCTGTGCAAAGGAGCCTCCCACTGGTAAAAGATGATTCTTATTTGGATGTAAAAATAAATAATTTTCTCCTCTTCAGATAAATATATGATGAAGATCTGAGTTTACTCTTCCTTTTTTGAGGACGGTTAAAAAAGTAATTAATGTATCATATTCTAGTGTTTGTATAATCCACTTCACAACAATAGGAGCAGATAACCTTCAGTCAAAACGCTTCATAAGCCAACGACAAAAAGTAGAATCGTCGGTAAAATAATGAGGATTTTTTGTAGACGTCACGGTTAACAGAATAATTTATACAATCACCGTCACGCTTCGAGCGGCAGGAAGATGGTTAAAAATAACCATAGCGCACATATTTTAAATATTATTTAATTGTTAATTAATGAATCCTACATCTTAATATATATAAATGTCCTGATGTTTGTTTCAAGTGAACTCTTAAACCAATGAACGGATTTTAATGGGGATTACATCATGGAGTGCAACTTAAGAGATAGGATAGTTTTATTTTGATTTTGGACCCATTATTATTATTTCCAATATTTGTTGAATTTATTGACGCACGGTTTGACAGTTCTGCTGTGAAACAATTTGATTATAACAACAGGGATTATATTTTACAAAATAATTCTTGACGTTATGAAATATTATTGACAAATTCATAAAAAAATAATTTTTATTTTTATCAGTAATAATATTGTAAATTTCCTTGAATTAAGGGTTTTACCCTTAATTAGGCGCATGGGGTATCAGGGATAGCAGAAGTACTTTAATGTTACACCCCCTTATTCATAATAGTGTGCTTAAAACATTGCTAATTCTCACTCTGTCTTCTTCTATTGACCTAAGTCAGAATGAGAAAAAACACTCCTAAGCGGCTGTTTAAAGTTAAAGAATAAGGGGGATAATGTTCTGTATTATGTATACTATGTAAAATGCTTGCGTGTGTAATTATAACAAGGATTTAACGTTGGTTAACAATGTAATACAGCTTACTAAAAGAGAGCATCCGCGAAGCAAATTTGGCTTTGTCTTCCAGATGACCGCGGAAATGGTAATCACTCGTGATTTGGAAACCCAGAATTCCAATACTAGCCGAGACTTTGAGGAAAGTGTTGTCCAAGAGCGGTGATAGGACAAATGGGTTTTAGTTTTAAACTAAGATAATAACGTCTAGATAGTCTCTGGCTGTTAGACAACCGATAAAAAGAGGCCAGGTATATTAGTTTAGTGAGCGTGACAAGCTACGTCTTACACTCGCGATTTGTATGACACTTTGTATTAGTGTGCGTGAATTGCTTAAAATAATAAGTCTATTTTTTTCGACGTTTCCACACTGTCATAGTCTATCTAGACGTATAAATAATCTTAGGTTGTATACACGGTCGACTAAAAAAAGAAGGACTCCGCGCCGTGATATTAGCAAGTGAAGCATGTTTATGCTAGCGTGTGTGCGGTTGCTTATACAATTTTTTCTGCCTTAAATAATCATATATGGCCACAAATACTTTTATAGTATCGTTTTTACAATTTTTCACAACGCACGACGGCATATTTAAAATATTTTATTGCGACGCAAACTGATCTGTCAGATGATGGCAACTCTTATAGTGGCGACCGATCGGCATGTATTAGCGTAAGTGTGTGCGTGGGTCTATGTATTTACTCGTTTACCGGCTTGTTTGGTGCGTCACTAATATGTAAAGTGACACGGAGTCCTTTTTTTACTCGTCCGTGGTTGTAAACTGTTCTCTTTCTCTGAGTTTATATACAATAATAGTATTGTTTTGGTTGCCATGGTGATAACCCCTTATAGTCGCCCACCTGCGCCCGCGGTGATACCACGATATCGATTTTAGACAGCGTTGAGTAATTAGATAAGAAAAAACAAATGTTATAACTATATTTACAATACTATGACTACATAAAATTAAAACTATCATTACGGGGAAGCCTACCAAGAATACTGGCAGCATTTCCGCGTTGGATAGCTTGGCTGATCCGTTGACCGAAATAGCTGTAAGCGCTTGGGTTTCCAGTAGCCTTATTGAGGCGCGAAGATAGGACTTTGTACATTCTCCGCGCTGCTGGATGTAAAAATCATCATTTCTTGGTTGTAAAAATAAATAAACGAACAAAATAATGCGAACCGTCAGTGGAAGGCTGTTCAGGGTCCAGGCGTCTCATAAAAGTGACAGGTGGCCCAAGACCTGGTATAGACCATACCTTTGATATAGAATTAGTTTGGGTATTCAAAGGAGTTATGTTGTTGATTGCATCTTTTTCTATTTTGTATTTATAATTAAATAATTGTTGAATGTTTTCTTTTAGAATAATTTGTACCAAATTGATTCATTTTTTATAAAGGACCCCCTCCTATTAAACGAGCAAGAGGCTTACATGATGGAAAGTAGTGAGTTAGCTGCCCATGGACATCCACAAAACCAAGAGACGTGTCAAGAGATGCGTTCCCGGCCCAAAAAAACATACCGCCGAATTGACCTCATCCTTTTTTGAAGTCGGTTAAAAATAACACTTCTACTTTTTACATGAATAATAATAATGAATACACGTCCGTAAACACGTGAAACATACTAGTCTAAAGGATATTTAGCACAATCTAGCAGCCCACGTGATTTGGCAAAGCTTTTATGAGATTAATGCCTCTTTTGTAATGGAGGTACGAGGCCATTCAGAGCTGTGTAAGCCACCACTGCGTATGTGGTGGGTGTTCGTCCTACGTACATCCGATACACACAAAGAAAACTTCATTTTCGTTCTCTGCGGGTCTTATACCTAGTTGTTTGGTCTAGTTGCAAGTTCATTGTTCCCGAGAGCTTTATTTTCAGAAGAACGTAACCGCCTTAATTTTTGAGAATTGGTCCTCGGTACAGGTAAGCCGTTTTGTGCTCACGGCTCGGAGCACTTACGACCTTTGAATATTCAGCCGGGTTTTGTTGTTGCGTTGAGACGAGGTGAGTCAAGCGCTAGTTAAGTGTCGAGTCGATAAATCTATATCGATAATCATTTTTAACCGATAATTTATGCAGTAATCAAAATCAGTGATAATATGACTATTCATGTCGGACTTTATTTAGTATTTTTTAAGCCATTTCAAGTTATCTGGTACTTTTTATTAAGAGTTTAAAGTAACCTTAATAAATAGAATAATTCCTGTACATTTGAATTAAGGTAAGTTTAAAAAAAATATGTCACTCCATTAGTTTAATTACAAAGTTTAGTAACAGTTTTGTTTTATTTTCTAAGTGTTATTATCATTATTTGATTAATGTTTGCTCATAGGTATTTTTTTTAATATTCTATAGAAACCCTTGAGCCTCCTCCGTAGAACACCAAATGTCCCTAACCTGTGAAACTTGTATCCAGAAAGGTCCCTAAAGGTTTACTTCATCATCCCATCTTCTCATTTTTTATTATAATCGCAAGAAAAGAGAAGAAGTAAAGAGTATAAAACTTGCCAACTATACACAAATAAAACTACATGAATCTTAGAATAATAATAATATTTGTTATATTGGACAAACAGAGAGCCAAAGTAACAAAAGTAAGTAAAACTTTTGAGTAGATATTAATAATTATTCATGAATGATGGTAAATTTTATATGTATTATATTTATAATACTTATGTCATAAATTTAAAGTATTAAAACAAAAACTATCTATATCTAGGCTGTTAATTAAGGTTTTTATTGGTTTATTAGAGAGTTATCGATGTTTAAAAAAATGTAGTTTAAATATTTTATTCAGTTCTGGGTGTAAAGTAAAGTAAAACTCTATTACATAATTTCTATGAGTGGATTTCTATGAATGGCCCATCCATATTCAATAAATATATTTGGTAAAAATCCTAAGTTTTAACTTATCTCTTCATAATTTTACCAGTGGGTTCCAAAACAGCGCCTATTTCTGCCGTGAAGCAGTAATGTGTAAAAATTACTGTGTTTCGGTCTGAAGGGCGCCGTAGCTAGTGAAATTACTGGGCAAATGAGATTTAACAACTTATGTCTCAAGGTGACGAGCGCAATTGTAGTGCCGCTCAGTATTTATGGATTTTTCAAGAATCCTGAGCGGCACTGCATTGTAATGGGCAGAGCGTATCAATTACCATCAGCTAAACGTCCTGCTCGTATCGTCCCTTATTTTCATAAAAAAAATGTAAATAACAAAATATGTATTTATCGATAAGTAGCAACACTATATCGGCAAGCGCAGCAGTTGACCAGCACTACTCGGCACTCGCGAGTCACGACGCGGCACACATCCGCTTGCGCGCTCCGCTCAGCGCCCGTTTACAAACCGCGAGCCTTACGACAACCCCATTTTTAATTTAAATTCAGCCAGTGATAAATAAAAAATGAATATTACCATGAAGTTTATTGTGTAAATAATATTTTGTGAACTTGTGTTATTCTTATAGTTATCGACATTTTATTAGCACGCGTGACTTGTTTGACAGTTTACTTTTAGTTACAAAGTTCATTTTATGTTTCCTGTGTTTTTGTGTTACAATATATTTGTGTCGGTGTACAGAGAAGCCGTTATAGGCTTTAAATGAAGCCATATTCATTTACTTCCCCTGTTAAAATGTAAGGAGACTACTTGTACTAACGACTAATTGGATATAGCACTTTTCTGATTCATATGTTCAGCAAATTTTATTATAATCCTAATCTATACAATTCGGTTAGCGAATATAAAGCCTAGCTAGATATCCACGAAGCCTAACAGTGATAATTGTAAGATCCAAGCCTTTAGGCTTAAAAAAAACGAATGAATTTTCTCTTAAGATATTATGTTGGCGATCATAATTACGATGATTTAAGTTAATTTAAGAGTTAATTTGGTGTAAAATAGAGTTATGTAGCTACTTCCCATTTGATAACATGAAAAACATCTATATTTACCAGTGGGATGCTCTTTTGCACAGGATTCCGGCTAGATTATGGGTACCACAAGGGTGCCTATTTCTGTCGTGAAGCAGTAATGTGTAAACATTACTGTGGTTCTGAAGAGCGAAGTAGCTAGTGAAATAACTGGGCAAATGAGACTTAACATCTTATGTCTCAAGGTGACGAGCGGAATTGTAGTGCCGCTCAGATTTTTTTGTTTTTTCAAGAATCCTGAGCGGCACTGTATTGTAATGGGCAGGGTTGCTTTGCTCGTCTCGGCCTTATTATATACTATTAATACTATTATTATTAATACTGATTTTAAATATTCACAGTTTTGTGAAATTAACATTGTGTTTTAAAATCGACGTTTCGCTTAATGTTTCTTTAATTTTATTGAATATCGTTGTGCAAGTTTCGTGACGATAAAATTTGTAAGTTGTGTTCAAATCGGCAGAATACGACAATCAAAGGTTATATTTTATAACAATTGAAAGGCTTGAACGAGTCCCGTAACGAATGAGTACCAAATCAATTTGAGCATGATTTTTAAATGATGATGTAACTCTTTAAGACAAAAATATATTTGAGCGCTTTAAGTTCGTGTTAACGAACTCCACTATACTCGATTACCATGAAATTTGGAGAGCTTTTTTTGCTTATCATCCACGGACAAATGGGGCTCACGTCTTCGTACTTCATTGCAGAACACGACCACGCGATGCGCTGTTTGGCAGAAATAGTAGATTGTTAACCGAGGGTCGAAAGAATCAATTCCCGAGGTATTTAGACTATAGTCCGAGTAGGAATTGTATTTTTTACTCGTTTTATTCTACTTTTCATTTCGAATATGAGGAAAATAAAACTATTTGTTTATCTAAACTATTCATAGATAATATGTAATAATATTAGTAGTACCTTTTTAAAATTAATTGTCAAATTAGGACAATTTGTCGACTTTTTGAATTTTAAATATGGAACTCACCGCGTAATTGTTGCGGCTTATTCCGCTCAAAGAAGTTTGTGCTAAGTTCACACTGGCTGTTTAGAAAGTCACATGGCCGCAGCATTTTTTTTTATTAGTTTTTCTTTTACATATAACTCTTCACAGCTGACAGCAGTTCTATTTTTTAAGTTCATTCCGGCCCTTGGGTGGGAAGTAATTTGTATAAGTTTTTCCCTCTCTGTGGAGGGAAACAACATTTTCTACCCAATAAACGGATCAAAACAACAATACTTTCCGAGTATGAGAAATGAAAAATATAGTTCTATATGTACTTTTATACAGGAAAAATATAGTTCTATATGTACTTTTATACAGGATGGTTTTTTGAGGAGGCGGTGATGGCTAAGTCGGAAACTACAAGTAAGTTAGTTAATTAGAGAAAAGTTGTAAAACAAGTCATGCCCTAGATTTATAAGAAAACAATAAATGCATATTAAGTTTTTTAAAATTTCTTGAACTTTTGACGGAAATCGACCCGAATGAGGTGAGTTTTCTTCCGTGTAAAAATAATAAAACAAAAAATTTGGTATTTACTTTCATTTTAAGTAATACATATCTTTGTAAAGTTTGATCCTTATTAGCAACAGTGTTTATTGGTTCAATAATACAGGATGTATTTTTTTTTTAAATCATTCGGACCGATTTCCGTCTAAAGTTCAAGAAATTTTAAGAAACTAAATTATATGCAGTTATTGTTTTCTTATAAATCAAGGGGATTACTCTTTTTTCCGACTTTTCTCTAAGAGTCGTAGTTTACGACTTGGCCATCACCGCCCTTCTCAAAAACCACACTGTTAATTTTCAGATGTCAAGTTTCATTTGCCCAGTAATTACACTAGCTACGGCGCCCTTCAGATCGAAACACGGTAATGTTTACACATTACTGCTTCACAGCAGAAATAGGCGCCGGCCGTTGTGGTACCCATAATCTGGGTCACTAGCTACGGCGCCGTTCAGATCGAATCACAGTAATGCTTACACATTACTGCTTCACGGCAGAAATAGGCGTCGTTGTGGTATACATAATCTAGCCCGCTTCCTGTGCAAAGGAGCCTCCCACTGGTAATCAATGCTGTAGGCAATGACGGTCTATACATAATAGAGCATCATTGGCTGTAGGTATAATATGTAATTCACTTGATTGTATGAAACGTGCAGTCATTGATAGATTGACAGATGACGGCTACAATCTTGTAAAAATCGGAGATAGCCGAAATCCACTACGTTTTAAGCAACTGTTCGCTTTCAAAATCAGCCGGATTATACTTCGTCGCCATATTATTGTATTTACTATGTATTTCAAACTTATGTCAAATTACTACGACTACTAAACTAAATTTCAATTTTTACTTAGGCAGTCTCGCCTCTCATTACGTAGTATTTACATCCTCTTTGGACGTACAGTGTTACCTTCGCCCTTTCTGAGTTTCTGTCATTTTGCAGCTAAAAGCCTGTTATAACCCTGATTAACTTAAGCTCGAAAGTTCATAATGAATGCAAGAAGGTATTTATAATAAATAATTACATTTAGAGTAAAATAAAATACAATTATCTCTCATATTCGATAAGTAGGTCCTTATTGCCCCCAAATGGGGCTTGTTGGTGACCAATTAGCGCTCTAGGGTAATAATGTATATAGAAAAGCCCTAGGCGGTAAGTAATTAAAAAATACTCTTCACTCTTTGAAAAAGTTCGCGTACATCTAACCATCATATTACTGGCAATAGACATCATGCATTCAGCCCAATGATAGAAGAGGTCGCTTCGCTATTCAGCCTTGTCTTATTATGGGTATAATAGTCATCAATTTTAAATGTCGAACGGCGAAGCTCAATTTCAGTTTTTAAAAAAAGTAGATAAAAGGCGGGAAACGAAAACTTTTACTTATAATATTGATTTTTTTGGGTTTTTTTTTATAATTACGTTAAATAGGAATTACGCTAATTAGGAAAAAAACATGAGTTCTGCAAGTGATGAAGATAAATTCTGCACTCCTGATTCAATGAAAATGGAAGCTGAAGCAGCAATTAACAATATTTTATTATTGTAATGCCAGTTTTTTTCTACTTTCCTCACAATCGAGATGTAAAGCAGTTAGACATAGGTTATAAAAATTAATAAGTACTTGTAGAAACTGTAAATTAAAGCTTTTTTGATGGTTTGTATACGTTACTTTGATACGTATGTTATTTTTGAAGTTTTACTTCTTTAGGCGCGTTATTAAAATAATTATGAGAGTGAAATTTTAAGATGCGCGCGCATCACTGTAACACAAATTAACAGGTTGAAGTTGGTTCCTGAAATTTTCTGACGTTTGCGTCATTCATTATTTCTTTTTTGGTTTCTTCGTCCATTATTTGGACAGGCAATAGGATGAAGTCCATACAGCCGTATTCATTATTTAATAATTAATTGTCAAAGCCATCTTTTCAAGGTTTTTACAAAATTGTTCTCTCTAGTAAAGTAGAATAACACGAGGAATAAATCATTTTAAATCAATTCAAAGAAGTATGACTTCTTGCTTGCATACATAAGTACACACACACTTTTATTATACCTTTTAATATTCTGTTGATTTTAAGCTGTACATTATGTAGTAATTTATATACACGTGGAACTAAAAGAATATCTTATTGCAGTCGGAGAAACAACTAACGAAGCTTAAACCAAATGTATTTCACAATATACCAATAAGATTAACAATTATTATTATTCCGTTCTGTTCGTGATCGTGATATTCGTGTTGTAAGTGAACATTTCCTGCGCTGTCCCACCCGAACAGAACTATCGCACTCACCGAACCGTTCATTCGTATCTCAACACTATAATCTTAGTGAATAGAAAGCTGCAACGGACATATTCTAGAAATAACACTTATTATAAGACGTGCAATTAAAATATGTAACCTTTTTGGTCTTAGCTTGTGAAATTCGAAAATTAAATTTAAAATTAACTCGATTGTTGTACAAGGACGTCTGAAGAAACTCACGGACGAAATTGGATTCAAATATTTTTATTCCAAATATAATTTAAAGGAAGTAAAAATTTAAATTTTCGCCTTTCTACGATCTACAACTATTTTTGTATCACGATTTTTATATTATTCTGTTCGATCCACCAAACCGATATAGGGTTGCAAGATGGCAATCGAATACAATAATTGTAGTACGATATATTTGGTAGGTCTGAGAATCGGTTGCATCAAAATTTTAATAATTGATTTTTTTAATTTGTTACATAGCAAAACGACGTTTGCTGGTTCAGCTAGTAATTAATATAATTTCTGGAAAATTCATTATTGTGACGTAACGGTCAATAATTTGTATATTTTTCTTACAATGATGCTCTTGGATCCAAGTTCTAAATACCGTGAGAGGGCTTCTACCGTCTCTATTTACACCATGGGCACATGACACTTAACATCTTATGTCTCAAGGTGACGAGCGCAGTTGTAGTGCCGCTCAGAATTTTTGGGTTTTTCCATAATCCTGAGCGGCACTGCATTGTAATGGGCAGTATCAATTACCATCAGCTGAACGTCAAGCTCGTCTCGTCACTTATTTTCATAAAAAAAAAGTGTGTGTGTAATCTTTACGCGCGATTGAAGTAAAACTTAATAATAATTAATTAAGGAATAATTAACAGATACGCTTATATATCACATGAAATAAAAAATTGTTACCAAATAAGCATATAGATTTTTTGCTATTTTTTTTTCTCGGAAACGCTAACGATATGACTTCCATCTTTGAGCAAAGTTGGCATTTTCTCTACCTAAAATAAAAGAATGCCTTTATAATAATTAATATTATTTAATCAAGTGAGATTTTATATATTTTACAAAGAATGATATAATGTTATATTTTGATATTAATATTCATCAGAAAATAAACACTTAAACTTTATACAGGTCAGGTATTTATCAGGTTCTTGATTTTCACTTTTTTGCTTATTTATTGATGAAATAGTAAAATGTTCCTGGGATTTCGCCATTTTATTTGACTGATTATTATTTTCATTTTATATTCTATTTATAATTCATTAATACCATTCGCACATTTTTAAATATTCACTCATTAAATAAAATAATTGATTGTAAGAAATTGAAGGTTATATTAGCACATATTAATATGACGTTGTTATTGAATATTAACGAATATGGCTGTATGGTCTCGAACCCTTTGCCTATTCTAATAATCTACGATGAAACCAAAAACAAATTAACGAATGTCGCAAATGCTGATTACTTTTATATTATTTATTACAAAAGTAGTAATAAATAAGCAAATAATACACTTGGAGATTTTCAAAAATATTACTGAGCATAAGGAAATGTTTTTTTAAAAACCATAAAATTATAACGGCTTAAAAAATTGTTTCAATTGACTTTTTTACTGAGCGTTACTTCCGTCAGAAAAAATTTCTAAGTAACCCCCTAGTCGCGCCTTAAGAAGATTTACTTAAAAATAAAATAGAAAGTATGATTGTACTTAATAAGAAAATCGCGTTTAATATTATAAAACCGAACTTAAATTTGAAAATAAATCTCAATAATGTAGAATACATTCTATAACAATACAAAGCCAATATAAATAAAAAAATACACGCAAAAATACACTTAAATATATTTATTGCATTTATTTTTTTTAGTTTATAATGACGTGTAGCATACGAGCCGCTCACATGTAGAAGGCGCTATAGAAACTTCTACTTTACTTTTCAACTTCAATTTCTAAATTTTCCACAACATACGTATAAGTATATTCTCCATATAGGTTTTAATTATTTATTTCGATAAGTTTTCAAATAATGCATCGCATTTCAGTAAACCGATGATGAATAGAAGAAAATTGTATGTATTATGATTTAAATTTAACGCCTTATAGCACTTCCTCGCAAAGTTACACATCGTATAAGTTGCTCGTTTTACTTCTTATATTTTTTGATTGTATTTACGAATTAAATGTCTTTAACATCATATTCTAAATGTAAACTCAAAGTATTTTTTTTAATTTCAGACTGGGGCGTCAGCTGTGAGCCGGGCGAAATAAGCGAACCAGAGACCGGTCGCATGCGTCCCGAGGACTACCGACTCGTATTCCTGAGCTCAGACTCGTCGTGCCGCGAGGACACAGAGGATTCGGCCTCCACTGCATCCTCAGCAGCGCCACCCGTTCCTGACGATTGTGACTGGGACTACTTTGAACCGGGTGCAGCGACAGCGCCACCTCTACCGCCACAGCCTCCTCCAAAGCACACCCCACTGGAGTGTCCGAGAGCCTGCTCTTGTGGTGCTGAACCTCGCTTTGTTGCTGTACCCGTCCCAGTCCCTGTACCAATTCCAGCCGCCCTTTGGCCAGCCCTACTCGCGTTCCCACCACAAACACCCCCAACGCCGCATTGGAACACATACCCAGGCTTCCCACAACTAGATGCCGCTGCCCTCGCTCGTTTCACTACGGCTGCCGCCGTTGCAGTCACTGCTGCTGCCACAGCTAATGCATTACCACAAAAAAGTAGACTCGAGATGACCGTAGAAAAAAACGATAAAGCAATTCAGTCCGAGCAACAAGTACCTGCGCCTCGCGATAACGATAAGAGCGATAACAATATCGAACTCGCCGACCAACATGATTCGTCAGACGATATTAAGGTGATTGCCGAAGACGATTCTGTGTCGGTTTTATCGGGTTCGGCGGACATGCCTGACCATTTAGACGCTGAGAAAGCATTCCCATCATCCAACGAGTCAGCTGATTCAAGTGATTCGGAGGCAGTTGCACACAGGAGCTATGACCTCAGAAGTGGTGCTCCTGAAGAACCTCAAACGACGGATGAGGATTCTGATGATTCCGGAGGAGGAGCGGGACAGTTTTCACGAGTTTTTGTGGTTAATCCGGCTGACTCTTCCTCAGAACTCGACGATAACGCTGATAGTAGTGGTATTGATTGCGAAGACTCTGATGACAAGAAATCTGACGACTTAGAAATTCTAGCCGTAGCGGCTGCACCTTCAAACGAGGACTACAGTGATAATAATGATCATGATGAAGTGGCATCAGGGAACAATGTGGTGGTTCTACAATCAGTTAATTTTACAGAAGAATATAGCGTGTTCCCGTTTCAGCACTCGCAAAACTACGAATGTGAAAATAGTTATTGCGATCAAGGTATGCTTTTAAGCGAAACTAGTGATCGGTATAACAGTTTTAATGAAGCGTGCAGTGATAAGGATCATAACAACTATGATTCCTTGAACAACAGTAGTTTACAGAGTCAGAATTCCTCTGACATTATAGAGTGCGATTCGCTGGATAACTCAATAAATTCGAACTTAAAAGTTGCGGTTAATTTGTTCACTGATGCCGAAAACTTTGAGGTACAAAACTTAATCCTACAACAAACAAAAGAATCTACACCACCCCAGCTGACAAGTGCAACCACAGCGTATTCAATATCTGACGACAATAATATTGACTTGTTCAAAGGAATCGAACGTACGCTCACTGAGTTATTGAAGAAAGAATCATTGGAGGAGTGCGCTGCGGAGAAACCGCACAGTGCGCGGCCGGTTTGCGTTGAGACGGGGCGGGGAGAGAAGGGCGGCAGCGCCGGCGCAGGTGTAGTGACAACAGTTTGCCGCTCGCGCCCGCCCGATGCGGACACTTCCGCGCGCTTTACTAGCCGCGTTATGATAACGCACGACCGTGTCTCGGTCGTCACGTCAGACACGACGCGGCTAATGCGTGACATCACAGTGCACCATACCAACCTGGATCACGAGCCGGGGACGGAGGGTCGTGCTCAGCAAACAGACCCCAACGAACGATCCGACAACGAATCACCGCAACCTTCGGGCGGAGTTACTGTTCTAAGCAATGCCGACACTCTCTCCGAGGTTGGTTGCCTCGAGGAGGGCCTCGCGGACGACGACTCGTGGGTCGAAGAGGTCGGCTATGACGACGACAATACCTCACAATCTGACTCTGACTCGGGGGATGAAGCCACCCTACATACTCGCGCGGAAGACGTGGCGTATTGTAGGCGTACCTTAGATTTCACGCTGCATACTATAGTGGAAGAAAGTTGTGAAGAAAGCGAAACCGAGCACACAACAAAAAAACCGCGGCCTGTATCGGCCACGGATTTGGAAAAGTACTTTTTCTTTGACCTTGGCGATGGGAAAAACGTTCGCGCCGACGATGATCAAGTTTCGGAAGCGTCCAGTGTGTGTAGTGAAGGTGCGGAGTCGATTGTTGATAATGAACAACCAAAGCGGAGTGGTGATAGTGATGAACTCGTGTCTTCTAGGTTAGAAAAGTATTTTTTGTCGGGCTTTATGGGATTTAAACAAGAGAGACGGGATTCGGACGGTTCGGGGAGTGTAGGTAGTGACAGTGAAGGTAAACAAAGCCCCGAGCAGCGAAGAAAGCGTCTGGTGCGTGCTCGGGGTACGCCAAGGTCGCATTCGTCCTCTTTGGACAACCTTTTAGCCAGTGATGAGCCTTCTCAAGAAAATCAGGAAGCGTCGGACGCTTCCAGCACCGAGACTGAAGGCCGTCACGAATCCCTAGAGAGGTTGGATTTTGAAAATAAGCGTAAAAAACAAACCAAAAAGACTCGAGGGTCACCCGCAGACGAGAGGCGCCAGTCAGTCGAGTTCCCAGAAGAAGCCCGAGACGATACGAGGTCGGTATCCGAGGGCGAGGAGGGTAGATCAACGCCTCGACCGGAATTCCCACCACTTGGTTCCGAATTATCTGAATCTAAAAAGCAAACAAGTAGGGACAGCGGTTTTGTGGGGAGCTGCGATGACCTTTTACGGAATGGCGACTCCAGCTCAGAGTTTACTCGATCTCTTGAATCAAAACCGGAATTGGAAGAAATAATTGAAGAAACTCGACCGGATGTTGAAGAACGCATAGAGCAACCGCCATTAACGAAACCTCCACCGACACCTCTCACCCGCAAAGATAGCTTTAATAATTGGTCTTCAGATGAAGAAACTAACTTAATGATGACGAAAATGAGACAATTCTTTAAACAAATGATTAATTCAACAAACGTTAAAACCTCCACACCTGTATCGACAAACTCTGAGTGTACAAAGCCGCCCAAACCGCCACAATTATTGTATTTCGAAAGCGAATTGACTAGACTTATGAAAACAGTACCGGGTATTCGCGACGAAGAGGTCCGCGAAATAGTGGAGTACTTATCGAGTGAAGATACGTGGAGTGATTCATACGACTCGTCGGATTACGCGGGATCTGATTTAGAAGGCTCTGTGAACAGGTCCGCGTTGAGGAAGCAGATATCGGAGAGTTGTCGAGAGATAATTGATGAGTTTGATAAAGGGAGTAATGATACGGGTTCTTTGGAGCGAGATGCGGTTGGAGCTTACCAGAGGTTGGCTGCGACTTTGGGCAGGGCTGGGGAAGGTTCGCCGCCTCTGTTCGGAAAGGTGATGCGTCATATTGGCGGGCGATTAGTGGCGTTAATGCATGAGGTGTCAGCTGGTGCATCCCCTAGTACTGATGATGATAGTGCGTCCGAACCGGGCGCCTTAGCCCGGAGCCGATCTCATGATATACTGGAAGCTGCAGCCAGTCGAGGAAGTGTTGCAAGTGATAGTGAACGGTTTTCGTGGCGTGGTAGTTTTGAGTCGGCTTTACTGGCGGCTGACTCCAGAGGAACGTTAGGTGGTGGTGTGTGCGAGGCACGGCGCTCCCCTGCAGGCGCGGAGCTCGCAGCCCTGAAGTCCCACTCGAGGAGCTGTGGAGCTATCAGTGGCAGCGAGGACAGGCTGTGGCGGGGCCGCCGCCGCGCTTCAGCACCTGATGCCGAGGTAACTATTACACTCCTACTATTAATTATATAACTATTAATTATATACAATCACGCTTGTCTCAGTCTTGAAGATGAAAGAAGTGGGCACCTCTGGACAGAGATCCTCCGTGATAGAAATTGCTACGTTCACAGAACCAAGAGTAGTTGTACCTCCACGGTCCTTACGCTCGCATTAAGTCATTAACCCTTACTTGCCAGCTCTCTAATTTCAAGTCCGTAATCAACTGTTTTAAGGAATGCAGATCTTATATTTGTTTCTTTAAACAAGTCCCAATTCAGTAGTTGTTCGTTCGATTCGTAAAAAGAAAGAAAGAATGAAAGAAAGCAAAACCATTAATTTAATCACAAAACACTCACAAATTACATTTAATAGAATAAAATAATCAGTGACATGGCCGTGGCTATGAAAAAGCACTGACGCAGTAAAGTAAATAAATAAATAAAATATCAAAACCCAGTATATGGTTTGTATATTTTCTTCACTAGGTTAGGTAAATACTACAAAAATTTATTTCTGACGTTTTTGTGTAATGGATAATCTTCGCCAAAGCTGTTCAATATAGATAAAAAAATCTAAAATGTGCATTGGTAGGTATATATTTATATTCAACCTCATTATTTACTATAATTATTACTTACAAATATGTACTTTAAATACAAAATCGACTCCATAAAAATTCAGCTTCAAATTGAACCAGATGACAATCACTCGCAAGAGTTGAAAAGACAGTGCCGTTGTGTGCATCAATATCATAATAATATTATATGTATTAAAATATTAAATATTTGTAGCATTAAGTCTAATATAAAAAAAGTTTATAATAAGTAATATTAAATAACAACAAAATTTTATGCATTTGATCTTCAGTTATAAATAATTAAATCAAATATTAATTTACTTATTCAACATGAGAATTTAAAGTTATGTGTGAATCTACCAAACATTCAGAAAAAATATGCATCAGACCTGAAAATAACGGGCGTAAGTCACTCCATGAGTCTCTTTTTTAATTAAGTATTCATTTCGCAACACAAGTTGTACATTTCCTGGGATTTTGTTAATAGACTTCTTTGGCCTATAAAATAATTAATCTTAAAATAAAGGAATTTCATGAATGTCTCCTTCAACATAGAGCAACCGTTCTATTCTATTCTATTCTTCCTACTATGGCTCCTGTGGAAGGTATACCACAAGTTTGCCAATGTCATGTTAAGGTAGACCACCAAGCTTAGAGTATTCTTTTACTAATTTTAATGGTATTGATCAAACAAGCTTTATTTTCTTATACCTGAAACAAATATACATGCTGTTAGGACTATAAGGGACAAACACAAATATAATTACTTAAATTATTTGATATAAGTACTTAGTGCTATTTACAACTTAATCTTATTTATTTTAATATATTTACACAAATAGAGCAACCGTTAACAACAGCACTGCTACACCTATAGAGTATAAGAATATGACAGCTGTGAAAACGTCGAAGAAAATAAAATTTAGAACTAACCTCTATTTTGAGCAAATCACGCACACTAACGTAAGGTGTCATAGAAATCGCGAGTGAAAGACGTAGCTTGTCACGCACACTAAACTAATATTCCTGGCCTGTTTTTATCGGTTGTCTAGCAGCAAGAGACTCTAACTAGACGTATAGCAAAAGCGGCCATGGGGTTGATACCCGCTGCAATTTGAAACTGTTATTTGAAGTCACACGTGATGTTCATGCAAACGGAACTCTGTGAAGTCTGCTAAGTTTTAACCCCCCTGGGCGCCAGTCGGCAAGATATATAATATTTATTATATAACTATTATTATTACGGCAAGTCTATTTAAAAATCCAAATATTGTAAGCCTTTTTGAGTGCAGATTCCGCTATGATTCGTTTTCAATCAATTCGACAAGCGTTCCGCCTCTACACGAGGCATCCTCAGGGTATGTTGACTCGCCAAATTCTGGGACGAGACTCTGAGTCTCCTGATCTCTTATCTATTATAGTTAGCCTCGTTTTTTAATGCAATTAAGGGACCAGACGAGCAGGACGTTCAGTTGATGATATTTGACACGCCCTGCCCATTACAATGCAGTGCCTCTCAGGATTCTTAAAAAACACAAAAATTTTGAGCGACAATACAATAGCGCTCGTCACCTCGAGACATAAGATGTTAAGTCTCATTTGCCCAGTAATTTCACTAGCTACGGCGCCCTTTAGACCGAAACACAATAATGCTTAGACATTACTGCTTCACGGCAGAAATAGGCGCCGTTGTGGTACCCATAATCTAGCCGGCATCCTGTGCAAAGGTGCCTCCCACTGGTGAAAGGTGTAGAGGCGAAACACTTATCTAATTGATTGAGAACTTACACTCAACAAGGGTCAAAACGTATGGATAATTATGGATTACTGAAAAATAACGCCTAATTCAATAAATAGATAAATTAAACTAGAATTTTTTTAAACGTGCACACGAGAATTATATCCGATTGCGTTCTTTGAAATGTCTAACTTTTGCTGGCAAATAGCTCATCATAAAATGAACGTTTTAAATATAGCCTACGTTTCTGAAAATGAATAAGTTAGGGTCCCATGCAAAACAAAATGTAACTCACGAAATTGTCATCAAAATCCGGTTAAAGTGTCATTTGCCGGAATTAACGCGGTTTTTGCTGGCTGTTGCTTGTGTGTGTGTAGGTTATAGGTATTGATGTTAGACTGAGATTTGTCTCCGCTGCGCTCCAACTAGATACCGCACTACCTAAGAACATATTATAGCTTTTTATTACGGCAACTATTATATGCTTGTGTGCGTGGCGTCTAGACACTCAATGGCATCTGTCGAATTTTGTAACATACGCTTTGTTTTAATATATATTAAAATTAATAAAATACAAAATACTTACTGATGATAATATGTGATCCCAGTGTCTTTCTTATTTCTTAATTATTTTTACAAAGTTTTACTACGCAACACGGCATTTTAGTTTCAATTATTAGCAAAGTTTAACTGAACATGTGGCATGTCAACGTCACCCATTGTTCGAGACTGACTCGAGTACGACCACTTGGGCGTAGTATTAGGTGCCGCACTTTGCGACTACTCCTGCGGTATCTAGTTGGAGCGTAGCGGAGACCAATCCTTAATCTAAAGTACGGATATTGACACACGGCACTGTAAACAGTTGTTCGTGGTATTGCATTACAAACAAACAAACATGGACACAATTACAAACGTAAATCTAATCTTGAGCACTTACTGTTATCTCTATTGTAAAATATATTTATTATCTTGCATTATCGTTGGCGTAGATGTTACGAAACTTAAGAGATAATAATATGTATTAAAATTTTACACGTCCCTACTAATAGTATAAATGTGAATGTAAGTTTGCTTGTAACGCTTTTACTCCGAACCGATTTTGATGAAATTTAGTACAGCGGTAGACTAGAGCTTGGGAAAGGGCTACATTTTATCCCAGAAAAATCCATGGTTCCCGCGGAACTTGTGACAAAATAAAACTCACGTCGATGAACTATAACTATTCCAATGGTACGTTTAGTTTGCCATAGTAATCTTCATCGAAATAAGATTCATATAATTGGGAACGGGAGCGAGAAC
This sequence comes from Leptidea sinapis, assembly GCF_905404315.1. NCBI lineage: Eukaryota > Metazoa > Arthropoda > Insecta > Lepidoptera > Pieridae > Leptidea > Leptidea sinapis. The sequence goes on from NC_066276.1 coordinate 5,963,476, forward strand.
GGGAACCGGAACTGGAATAGGACATGAGATAATCTTCAATTCCAAACTTGCTTATTATTATTAAAAAGTCGCGGGCATCAGCTTGTACACATATAAACAAGCAAACATTATAATTAAATAAGTCGAGTCGGACTCGCAGATGAAGTTCTATACCATCGTACATCATAACTCATCGTACCATTTACTTACATTCTACTTTTGTAAAATTTGGTTTTTAGTAAGTATTAAATATTGTTGTTATATCGGTAACCGGCCATGTCTATATTTCAGTCTTAGATAATTTATACGTCTAGATAGACTATGACAGCTGTGAAAACGTTGAAAAACACTTACACTAAGTGTCATACAAATTGCGAGTGTAAGACGTAGCTTGTCACGCACACTAAACTAATATACCTGTCCTGTTTTTTTCGGTTGTTTAACAGCAAGAGACTATCTAGATATATAAATTATCTAAGATTTTAGCTGTCTATCTATTGCGGTTAATAACGTTTGCCTTTACTGTCGCAATATTTCACACGTTTATATCGAATTCAACCATCGCACGACGCGCCACAAGTTAGGATATTATCCCCACCATCTGGATGTGTGGCGGTCCTCCACTGTGCGCTGTTTCCGGGACGATACGACATGGTTACCTTCAAAAAATCGCGTACACCTTCCTTAATGGCTTGCAACACTCCTGTGATTCCTCTGGTGTTGCAAGAGAATGTGGGCGGCGGTGATCACTTAACTCCAGGTGACCATTTTTCCATAAAAAAAAGACGTACCTATTAAAAGTTAAACAATATTTTTATACAAGACCTCTAAGGTTCTGCATCTAAGTAAACTTACACCAACTTACACGAAAACTTTCTGTGGTAATCTGAAGGTTAAAGGACATGTCTGTATGGTGGATATATTAATACCTCCCAGCAAAACTTTTTGGTTAAAGGCTAAAAACCACACCCTTTCTATTGATCAATGCCAGCCTTGACATTTTCTCTCAATGTCTTGCTCTATTCTCATCGGTAAAAGCTCATACTGTACAATGCCAATGGCAAATCTCACCTTACTGTCACCTTTTTGCCTCTTAATAGTGATTTTCATTATTATAACACTAGAAATAAGGGATTGCTTGTAAATAATTCTAGTAGGCTTCATAAGATACATAATAGCTTTAAGGGTAAATGTATACACTTTTATAATAAAGTCCCAGACACTTTTCAGGCATTATCTATAAATAAATTTAAATGTTTTATTAAAAAATGGCTCTGTCGTTATCCTACTACTAATTCTGTAGTACTGTAGAGTACCACAGCTGAATATCTACGTGATCGGACAGCTTGGGACTAGATTATGATTATTTTATAGTAATAGCAATGACAGTACAATATTGTATACTTCTTTCAAAAGAGCGAAAAAAAAGAATGCCGTAATAGTATGTAGTATATTAGAAATGACATCAATTTTGAGAAAATAAATACCTTTTATGCCCTTCCAATCACACTAATCACACACACACACTCACAAACATACACATACACATCACCTTGTTGCAAGTGAACCCTTTTGCCACCATCTGTGAAGCCTGACGACTAACATTCAGTAACATTATGTCTCAAAAGTTGTAGCAAATTAAGTACCTACATAGTTCATAAGGTTTCATTGAGCGAGTTTGTGTGGCACCAAGAAAATGTTTTTTGAGTATGCAACTTTTTTCAAATGGCTCAAACCTTTTTTTGTGGTCAGTGCCTGGTTCTTCAGCTGTAACTACTGATATGCTGTACATCCTCTACTTTTACCACATCCACTCTCACTGGTATGAAAGTGTCCATGAGTTACAAACAGAACATAGACATAGTATTCTAAATATTCACTAGGCAATTATTAGAAATCTATGAATGCAATTTAAATTGTTTTTTTAATTAAAGTAAAGTCTTCTTTTGGTAAAAAGTTACATCTGCAATATTTAAGATACTTCTCCTCCGTGTGGCATAATGTGGGACAGCCTGTAGGTATAATGATTCTGTTAAATAGTTTAACAACAAAAAATTTATTCAAAACTAAAGAAGAAATTTAATAATTACCGACAACCTATATAGCCCAGCGGTTAGTCATGTTGCCTACTGCACTAGAGGTCCCCTATTCGAATCCCAGTAGGTGCAAACATTTATATGATGAATATAGATGTTTGTTTCCGAGTCATTCATGTTTATATGTACTTATGTATGTTTAAGTAAGTATATTGTATTAAATATATTTTTGTCTTGTGCCCATAGTGCAGGCCTGATGCTTAGTTTGGGGGCAAGATAATTTATGTCAAAGTGTGTCAATATTATTATTATAATTATTGGTGAATGTGTTTCTGTTACATTCATATAAGTAAGTAGTGTGTTGTTAAGGCAGTTAGTTGATTCATTGAATTGTTCTTTATAAATTGATATTTTAGATTAGCTACATAACGAAAAGTATGGTATGACATGCCTTAATGTTATAGTTAGTGTGACAAAACAGACTTAAGGCGACACTAATTGCCAGCGACCTTGAGTGATATTAGTTCAAGGCTGTCGGCCCGCCATCTATGTAACAAAGCCAATATTTTAAAAATAATTGTGTGGAAAACGTTACATTTAAATACACGCAAACAGTTATATGCTTACAAATAAATGTACCACATAAAAAAAGTACACGCTAGAATAGCTTTCTTCAGAGTAGCACTAAACAAATGTGTCATGCCGAGAAAAAACTTGTTTTAACTGCAAAGAAAAGTGGTACTTCAAAATAGCTCTGGATTGGTAACTATAACAAGCAGCAAGCACTAGCAACCTAGAAATAAGACTTAAGGGTATATGTAATAGGATAAAGTAGTGTTCATATCTCCAAATTCTATATTTTCATGACAAAACTTGTCTAAATACACCTTGTTTGCGTGCTTTCTGCTTACCCTTCGCCTTAAACTTAGATTTGTCTCCGTTGTGTGATAACTTAAAGCTATTTATTAATTTGTGTAGATCAATGCTTCCACTTTATTTATATTAAAAGTTATAATGTAAATAATTAATTGTTATTCTATTTCAATAATATGTCAAAAACAGTAATTTTACATAGTAATTTTCAGCTTTTAATTCTAGTATGTAATTTTTTAAAAGAGTTGCTATGAGTTTCTTACCTTTCCTTCAATTTTTTTTGTAAACGGTGGAGTATTAAATGTATATGTATAATTGTTGATAATCTGTTGTGGATATTATTATGTGTAATAAAGAGGTAAAGTTAATGATGTGAATAACCTTGTCATGCACATATTTACCTTTTTTTCTACTTCCTTTATAACAATGGTTAAAAACAAATGCTAACCTATTTTTTTATGGTGGTCACATAATAATTACACATGAGCTATTTCATTTTTAAGTCTCAGGCTGCAGTGGTGATTCGGGTCACATAATGTTACACCTCGGGTTGTTTTGTCATATGATACAGAACATATTATTATTGGCAGTTGCTAACCACCATGTGGGTCATCTGCTCATAAATAATAATGTCCAAACATTCTGACAAATTATAAAGGACAAAACATATAAATCTATCAATCAGAAATAAATATTAATATTCATCATATACTTTTTCGCACCTACCGGGATGTAAAACCGAACCCTTAGATGACAGGTCAGGGTTGCAAATCACTAGTCTAGTAGGTCACAATAGAATAGTAGACTGTTGATCTCTTGAGACTCATATAGATCAACTAGATAAATGCGGTAAAAAACACACAATGAAGCGACGTCTCTACGCAACGCAAAGTGATCCAGCTGTTCACAGAGCACTCGGTCTATGGCAATTCGAGTCAATTGTCAAATGGATCGAGTTGATACTTGGATGCGCCAGACCAGAGATGAGAGCAATACTCCATATATGGCCGGACCTGCAATTTGTCAGCGCTAGAATGTGAACCGGTTTGAGGTATTGCCGTACTCTATTTATGAAGCCCAGCTTCTTCGAAGCCAATTTGGCTTTGCCCTCCAAATGACCACGGAATTGGCATTCGCTCCAGATTTCGAGACCCAGTATTCCGATACTAGGCCAGGCTTTAAGGGAAGTGTTGGCTTACCATGATACACTCTATGTAGCATTACACTCTTACTCTCGACTATCACTTTTTCTGAGTTACCAAAATGAGTGAAAACGTTCTTGAGGTTGTTATTTTGCGGCATTATTTATATGTACTAAATCAAAAAAAAATAGTTAAAAAAAACTAAAAAACACTCTTTATATAAAATTCAACTAAAACATAGAAAATAAATTGAAATTGAAAATAGTGTAAAAAAATATATATTTATAAAAAAGCGTGGGGTGTAGAAGAATTATTATTTTAATAATATTTTAAAAAGCACCCAGCAAGTGAACGACTCTTTATATTAATACGCAATTATTAAAGTGAATGTAATGTAAACCTATTTTTCTCACGATGTCATGAAACAAAAGTCTAAAGGCGATATTAGACGGTTCATCAAAGATGCGGAGGTAAGTGATGACCAGTGAACGACTCTTTGTATTTAGACGCAAATATTAAAGTGAATGTAATGTAAACCTATTTATCTCACGATGTCATGAAACAAAAGACTAAAGGCGATATTAGACAGTTCATCAAAGATGCGGCGGTGAGTGATGACCACTGAACGACTCTTTGTAGTTAGACACAAATATTAAAGTGAATATAATGTAAACCTATTTATCTCACGATGTCATGAAACAAAAGACTAAAGGCGATATTAGACAGTTCATCAAAGATGCGGCGGTGAGTGATGACCACTGAACGACTCTTTGTAGTTAGACACAAATATTAAAGTGAATATAATGTAAACCTATTTATCTCACGATGTCATGAAACAAAAGACTAAAGGCGATATTAGACAGTTCATCAAAGATGCGGCGGTGAGTGATGACCACTGAACGACTCTTTGTAGTTAGACACAAATATTAAAGTGGATATAATGTAAACCTATTTATCTCACGATGTCATGAAACAAAAGACTAAAGGCGATATTAGACAGTTCATCAAAGATGCGGCGGTGAGTGATGACCACTGAACGACTCTTTGTAGTTAGACACAAATATTAAAGTGAATATAATGTAAACCTATTTATCTCACGATGTCATGAAACAAAAGACTAAAGGCGATATTAGACAGTTCATCAAAGATGCGGCGGTGAGTGATGACCACTGAACGACTCTTTGTAGTTAGACACAAATATTAAAGTGAATATAATGTGAACCTATTTTTCTCCCAATGTCGCAGAAACCAGTCGTGCGTGTTGGTGTTTCTTTACACTTCACTACATTGAAACAAATGAGTGGCGCAGTTTTCACGCATCATTTCCGATGAACGATGACTGATGAAAAGGCATAAAAGGCATTTATTTTCTCAAAATTGATTCCTTTAGTATTCTATTTGATGCCATTTCTAATATACTAGATACTACTACCGCTTCGGAAACAAATGGCGCTCTGAGAGAGAAGAAGCGACGCTAGAAACTCTCCCAGCATTCTTTAAAACGAACGGGATGTAAGATAAAATGACATACTTTGACATTTTCGATGCTTCATTGATGAAGGACCGAAAATGAAAACAAAAATGAAACGTCTAATATAGCCCTAAGACAATGTCTAGTAGGAGGGAGTACCAGTGGGAGGCGCTTTTGGCAACGGATGCCGGCTAGATTATGGGTACCAAAACGGCGCCTATTTCTGCCGCAAAGCAGTAATGTGTAAACATTACTGTGTTTAGGTCGGAAGGGCGCTGTAGCTAGTGAAATTACTGGGCAAATGATTCTTGATAACTTATGTCTACCGCAGTTGTAGTGCCGCTCCGAATTTTTGCGTTTTTCAAGAATCCTAAACGGCACTGCATGGGCAGTGCGAATCCATTACCATCAGCTGAAAGTCCTGCTCGTCTCGTGGATAGGATAGGATAGGATAGTGAGAAAGACTGGAGACCTTTATCTGACTTTTATTCGTCGAAATTTGTATGTATCTATGTAGACAAGGCCTTAGAAGTAGAAAGAAATTACATATTAAAAAATATCAAGATTTTGCAGTACTTTTTACGCGGTGATCGCCCAACTACTAAACTCCATTTTAGCTGCCATTGAAGCAAGACAAGAAGGAATGCAATGGATGTGGTAATTGTAGAAATGGTGAAAGTACAGAAGTAGCGTTAAATTAAATGATTAGCTTCGCAAATGATTATAATAATTATTACTTAAACATATAATTAGTGTGCAATCAGGTTGAAAGAATGGCTTCATTAATATTATGTCATCATATCTACCTAGTAATCATTGCCGCTTTTTAAGGCTGCTAACATTTTTAAGGTTTAAACTTATTTTTCAAACAAAGTACTTAAATAAACCTTAAAAAATAAATACACAGATTATCTATATCTAGCCCCAAACTTGGCTATACTGTACCATGGATGCCAGAATATAATGATTGATTTAATGAAATTTTGGACACACGCACATCATCATCATTATCAGCCGGAAGACGTCCACTGCTGGACAAAGCCAAGCCCCCCCCCCCCCCCACATAGATTTCCACGACGATCGGTCCTGGGCTGACCTCATCCAACTTATTCCGGCGATCTTGTACAGATAATCGGTCCATCTTGTGGGGGGCCTACCAACACTGCGTCTTCCGGTACGTGGTCGCCATTCGAGGACCTTACTGCCCAAACGGCCATCTGTCCGTCGAACTATGTGCCCTGCACTCTGGCCACTTCAGTTTCGCAATCATTTGGACTATGTCGGTAACTTTGATTCTCCTACGGATCTCCTCATTTCTGATACACACACACATGCATATTATGTATAAATGAACATCTATGACTTGGAAACAAACATTCATTTTCACCGTACATTTATCGGCACTTTCCGGGATACGAAGCCGGGATCCTTAGGTCAGGGTTACTCTTACCATGATAATATTGTCGAATACTTTCTACGTCCTGAAGGAGGTGTCAATTTAAACATTAAAGTAACTATGTTCAGCACACAGCTATATTTATTGCTACTTAATATTAAAAATGTGAATGTAAGTTTGTTTGTTACGCTTTCACGCCTAAATCACTGAACCGGTTTTGATGAAATTTAATACAGATATAGACAAGAGCTTGGGAAAGGACATAGGCTAACTTTTATCGCGAATAAAAGACTTGGCGGGGCTCTTTTTGAAATAGAGGTGGAAGTTTGTATGGAAGTTCGTATCGAAGATAACACCATGAAACTTTGTATTTAGGCACTTCATAAAAAATAAATAAATATTTGTACAAGCCTTTTTAAAACTAACACCTGTGTGGGGATGAAAGTTCTATAGTTTGTAGCTTATAAAAATGTATTAACGATAACAGTTTCTATGTGTATTATTTGCAAAGCAAGTATACTATTGCACGCGGACAAAGTCGCGAGTTAAAGTTAATTGAAATGTTAAAGGTGCAGCTTTATAAGTGCACTTAGTACATTTAATGGGTACATAGGGTTGCAACGCTCCGGATATTGTGGAACTTGTGTTGTATGGCTTATATAGCCGAATGCTTAGTGACTCTGACTACTAAGCTAGAGGTCCCGGGTTCCAATTTCGGTAGGTGCAATGATTTATATGACGAATATGGATGTTTGTTTCCGAGTCATGGATGTTTATACGTATTTATGTATGTTTGTAAGTATATTGTATTAAAAATATCGTTGTCTTGTATCCATAGTACAGGCTATGCCTAGCTTGGGGCAATATAATTTGTGTAAAAGTGTGTCAATATTATTATTATATTTAGAAAACAGTAGTGTTGTGTTGGAGTTTCCGCAGGTTGAAAGACACCTTTTTTACGTAGGCTCTGCGATTCTGATCAATACTACACCCTTTCTTCCAGCCGATGGCACCATTATCATCAATAAGTTACACAAATAAAATTTGAAAAACAAAATTTTATGAACGATGCGGGACTCGAACCCACGAGCTCCGGCGTTCCGTGCCGGTGCTCTAACCAACTGAGCCAACGCCTCGAGTATTATAAAATCTTGTTTGCTTTGTTCAACTCTCAGGTTGTGGCTTCATCTACAAATCAATAAGTTATCTGTGAGACGACATGCTTAACGCTGCTACACCTATCACTAGTCCTTTCTTATTTAGATTTCTAGGTTCAGTTCTTTTCTTATAATGCCTACTACTCGGCTAAGTAGAGTTAGTCTTTTGTAGGGCGATGTATATGCTTTTACAACAAGATCCCATAAAATGTTCAAAACAAAAGTATTACGTTATTCAAAAAAAATGTTAAAAAACGTTTGTGTGGTAAAGATTACTATAACATAAATGACTTTCTTAATGATGCCACAGATTGAGAATGGAGCGACCGCCCTCAGGCTATTAAATAATAAGTTTAATTGTACAATATTATAAACATAATTTTTCGATGAAAAAAAAACCCGCTGTGTTTTTTGCGCCCGTTCTTCTTAGGCCTGAGGCATTCATTTTAGAATGAAATGAGTGGAAAGAATGGGTGGTAGTTTTTGACTTTCAATAAGTGATGTCACATCCTATTTTGAATAAAAATATTTGAATTAGAACTTATTTGGTATATTGCATATAAAATAATGCAAATGCGAGATGTATGGATGTCAGTGAGTAACTTACGGCCAACTTTAAAAGTTTCAAGAACTTTTCATTTTATTTGGTCCGTGGTCGTATAATAGCTTAACTATCATACTCTGCTTCACTTTGATAGACTCCTTCTTAGTTTCATGTCGGTTTGGAAGAAATATATATATGTATATGTTATAGCTTTGTTGCACGTCTGTCCGTATGTCAAGGCCCATTGTTTCCAGAAACAGTGGCATCAAGTTAAGTTAACATCAAGTACTTTCCTCTGTGTTAAATATCAAGCCAAAGAAACCGAATAATAAAAAACGGCCATTTTCTGAGAATTCAATATTGACTATAGGTACGTATTTCATACTATGATATAAATAAATAATCCAAAGTGCTTATAATAAACGCAAGAAAGTATTAATTTTTACATATTTCTAAATACTTATTCTCATAAAAAAAATATCATGAACTTATATTGATATTAAACAGCACCGTTGGTCATCAAATTATTGCAAACTATATACTAATTATTTATTACCTTGACGGTTATAAATGTATGAGCGGTATTACCAATACTGCTCTCTCGCTCGCGCTAGTATGTATTATTTATTATTGTCAATTGTATTATTCTATACATTTTAGCATTCGAAATTTAACTAGTTGCCAGTTTCTAATTATTTATTTTTTGTCCAGTCTGAAGAAGAGCAAAGGGCTGGCTCTTTGCCACGGCTGCCATCAATAACTGGCAATAGCACTGCACCAGCGGGGCCCGTCAAGTCAGCTCGCTACAGAGCGCCAGGCTTCAGAACAGCAACAAGAGCTGCTTCAGCTCCAGGTCTTCACGCGCCGAGGAGAAGAAGACCACCATCAACGCCTCAGCTTCCACCACCCTCGGCGCCGGCGTCGGCCCCTAGCTTACAAGGTAAGAAATATGTATATCAATTTAATGAAAAACAGTTTTATACAATGCAAAAAAGTTAAACATGTTTTGAACACTTGTTTTAAAAAAGTTATTACAAATCTGTGTCTTTCTGTTGCTAAGCGTTCAACAATCTTTAGACATTGCTTATATTTTACCACGAGTCGAAACTTGTCTTTAAAGGTGTGTCTAACAGATAGATCATATTTATATGGAAGACCTCGATTTATATAATAACAGATAGATGACAGCTGACAAAAATTGCTTCTGTTATTTTAATTGTACCACTACACTTCAGTTTATGTTGCGCTTAAGGCGAGGTTTTCCCAATACTTTAGGCAAAATCACTCGAACGTATTTATCTATAGCGTTAGATATACGTTCGACGCGGGCATGGCTGAGACAACGTTTTAGTTAAACACATGCTAAACACTGTAATATGCATATAAGTGGACAGTGACAATAAAATATTACATTTATTTACAATTCGAACCCGTATCTACCTTCGCTTTATATTAATGCAGTACTTACGCAAATATATCATTGATGGCGAAACGCAATGGAATACATTCACTTACAATTTACATTCAGTTATCTAGAAGATTAATTACTTAATGTTGCACGGAAGTACAAGTAGGAAGTAATGAACTTCAAATTGTATAAATAAGTTACCTTCACACACACTGTATATCTACCTATAAAATATCTTTATAGTATACAGTATTGTTTTTGTTCTTAAAGCGGCTTAAGTACGGTCTGGGCAGCCCTGCCTGCAACTAGGGTTGCTAACGTTTATTAGAAGAAATAATTATTAAATACAACTTTTTTTAAAAGAAGAAGTACGGACTTCCAAAAAGAGTATCATTTATTTTTTTAGTTTTAAAAAGTTTTTTTTTTTTACTTTTTGAAGCACATAAAAATTTTTCGTGGTCTTTATAAGAATTATGTTAAACAGGGTATTTTAGCATAGTCTCTCTCCGTAGCTAGTGAAATTACTGGGCAAATGAGACATCTTATGTCTCAAGGTGACGAGCGCAATTGTAGTGCCGCTCAGAATTTTTGGTTTTTTCTAGAATCATGAGCGCCACTGCATTGTAATGGCTAAGACGTATCAAGTAGGAACCATCAGCTGAACGTCCTGCTTGTCTCGTCCCTTATTTTCTTAAAAAGCTCACTACAAGGATTGCTTCTACGTATAGTGTCGAAAATTCCGAACCCGAAAGGTGACTAACATAAACGCTATTTGCTCTAACTTATAACCAGTAATACAGCCGAAATTTTAAGTATCATAGTTTTTATAGTTTTAAAAAGTTATTTTTTTTGTAATTTTTGCAGCACATAATAATTTTTCATGGTCTTTGAGAGAATTGTATAAAAAAGTGTCTTTTAGCATACTCTATTAGTGTTATAGATTGAAGAGAACGAATACATGATATAGAGTACAATACTCTATTTAAGAGTACGGTTTGCAACCCTAATTGCAACCAATGTGATCTATTGTGATAACTGTTCAGTCATATAGGAACCATCAGCTGAACGTCCTGCTTGTCTCGTCCCTTATTTTCTTAAAAAGCTCACTACTAGGATTGCTACTACGTATAGTGTCGAAAATTCCGAACCCGAAAGGTGACTAACATGAACCCTATTTGCTCTATCTAATAACCAGCAATACAGCTGAAATTTTAAGTATGCATGTACAATAACAACCATGATTTCTAATTCTATTTGTTTAAAACATGGTTATCATACGCTTTTCTTGCTTTCACGCCTTCACTACCTAACTAATCATCACGAAAGTCTACACGTTGTCACAGAGTACGAAGTCTGGGTGAGAGGCTTGTATAACAAATACTGTGGATGTTTGATGGCAGCTGTTGATCATCAACAGCCGGAAGAAGTCCACTGCTGGACAAAGGCCTCCCCCAAAGATCTCAAAATCCTGCGCTGCCCTGTGGGGGGCCTACAGCAGTTGATACTATGTTTTATAATAATCTTCAAACCCAGATTTCTTAAAATCTCTTCGAGTTGAGAAACAAATTTGAAAAGGTCACTGAACTCTAAATCGAAATGCTTGAGTTACGACGTTATTCGTTACGGAATGCGCTTGTTTTATAATTAACTTTTCAGATCATTGTTTTTATTCTAAACTAGTTTTTATTAATTAGTTTTTAAACGAAATTCTGATATTTTATTCAGTCGACCAGTTTGTCATTCTCTATTTTCGGCATTTGTAATATATTGAAAATTAACGTGAAAAATGTTATATCAAAAGACCTAAATAAAAAATTAGAAATTGGGAAAAAAGAATTTCATGACAACCAGAGGGGCCTAACTACGAGGACTTCTTCGATGAAACCACAGTTTGGGAATTAATCGACGGTCCTCAGGATTTTTATTTAATAAACTTTATTATATAATTTTGTTTTATAAAAAAAAGGAGAAGCTTCTTCTCAGGTCATAAATTTTCGAAAGGGATTTTTGACGCTCGGTAAATGATATTTTAAATATAATATTTGGATTTTAATTCACATTGTTAACAATAATAATTTCCAATTATTAATATTATTAAACAATTCAAAATGATTATAATTACATATTAAAGTTAAATTATTATAATTTATATAAGTTGGAACACCAGAGCCGAACCAACAACAAAACAAAAAAAGTGTGTGTGTCAGCTCCGACGCACGACTGGAATTTACTCCTCAAGAACGATTGTCGTTGAATAGGTACTAAACAAAATCAAGTCCAATGGAGTCGGTTACAAACAGACGTGCGTATTAATTAAAAAATCAAATAAATCCTTAACGCTCAAAATATGACAGGAACTGCCCAAACACAACTCTTGAAAGCGGAACTCAAAATTCCAATTTTAAAAGGTCCATCAAGGAAGTTACATTTCGGCACACCCTAATAGGTATAGTATAATACATGCTTAAGCTATCACGCAGTATAATGTGTATGCTGGCTACACACAACTACACAAGTATATATATTTATACACACACACACACACACACACAACTGGAAAGTGATAGGTGCGCGAGAAATGATGCGCAACAAAAACGTTACTATCCCATTTGATGAGTAGGTTGTACTCTCCATATTTTTCTCATACCGGGCGCCTTATATGAAAATTGATTCTTAAAGGATAAACTCCAACAACAACACCGGAGCATTTCATATATATTTTACAATAATATGTAGTTAGGTCACTCTGATTGTAATGGCCTCGATTATAATTTTAAATAACTAAAACATAGCAAGCTTAAATAATGATTATAAAATGATTTTAAAATACGGATATGTCGTTATATTGTCATATAAAGTGTAACATGAAATAATAGTTTAAAAAAACTAAAAAGCACTCTTTATATAAACTGCAACTAAAAAAATAGAAAATAAATTTTAATAAATTTAAATTGAAAATAGTGTAAAAAAATATATTTCATTACAAAAAAACGTGGGGTGTAGAAGAATTATTATGTTAATAATATCTTAAAAAGCAAAATAAGATACCTTCGTTTCTTACGAAGGATGTAATTCGGCAAATATTTAATTTAAAATGTTATTCAAAGTAAGTTGCAAAAAAATTACAATTTATGACGAATTCGCCTTATCGCAACAATGTGGCTGCAGCGTAATTAAAAATTATTTCACAACAAAAAATCGCCGTACTGTTTAGGTACCTACTCTTGGTTACCATAGAGCTACATTTTCTAAAAGGGCTCGGCATAAGTCTACTGTCTCATACTATCTCTTCTTCATTTACAAGTTATGAAAATAAATGTGTGTGAGTAGACGTAATGCTTTCCCTCTCTCTCCCTGATGCTAAGGGAGAGAAATAGCGTAACGTTTTACTATTTCTAAGAAACTTTGTTATAATTTTTTTTTTGTAAAAATCGGGTTGTCTCGATTTCGAAAAATAATTTTTTTTATAAGTACACGTGCACTTATATAAATACTGCACTACATAAACATTGTCCTTTAGTAGTCTAGATTCTAGAAAAATATGCCACAATTTCCTTTTTGCACTGTCTATACAAAATAAAAATTTAAAGAAAAAATGAATTTTCTTCTCATATTCTGTAGATATAGTATACCGTAGTGACACCGCGCGACACAACGAGTGTTGTATTTATTATATGGTGTAAAAGTAATGTGAAGTAACATGTTAGATAGTTTTCCAGTTTATATGCAATACTTATTAATTATTACGTACTTCCAATCGACCAGAAAATTAAGTGTTATTAAAGGCGCAATATGTGTTACGTCATTCACTTTGTACTTACGTCCAAAGTTTATTTATTCAATGTTAGTAAAAACACTCAGACAGAACAGCTCGAACTATTAGGGACCCAGTGGTCTGTGAAGGGCTGGTTCACTTGGCGTTGCGTTGAACCGTCGCTTCATTGTGTGTCTTCTACCGCATTTATCACGGGGAGTGTTCCGAAGAGCTGTTTCACCTGATCCCTTCCGCCGAATTCCACCTTCGCACTACACGCCACAAGTTAGGATATTATCTCCACCATCTGGTTGTGTGGCGGTCCTCCACAGTGCGGTTTTCAAGGAACATTCTTCCACGTACTACAAAGCTGTGGAATGAGCTTCCTTGTGCAATGTTCCGGGACGATACGACATGGGTACCTTCAAAAAAATCGCGTACACCTTCATTAAAGGCCTTCAACGCTCCTGTAATTCCTCTGGTGTTGCAAGAGTGCTACAACACTAGTTGCGGTGATAACTTTAAACCAGGTGCCAATGATGCGGCCATGTAACTTTCTAAACAGCCAGTGTGAACTTAGCACAAAATTCTTTGAGCGGAATAAGCCGCAACAATTACGCGGTGAGTTCCATATTTAAAATTCAAAAAGTCGACATAAATTGTCCTAATTTGACAATTAATTTTAAATAGGTACTACTAATATTATTACATATTATCTATGAATAGTTTGGATAAACAAATAGTTTTATTTTCCTCATATTTGAAATGAAAAGTAGAGTAAAACGGGTAAAAAAATCAATTCCTACTCGGTCTAAATACTCCGGGAATTGATTCTTTCGACCCTCGGTTAACAATCTACTATTGTTTCCGAGTTATGGATGTTTTAAATTCAAATGTACATGCATGGTTTCTCTGGCACGTCTCTTAGCATAGGATACAATAATTGATACATCCAATAAACAGGAATAGAATATGTACTTAAAATTATTTTTTATCAAGTGTGCGTCAGCTACTATGTCCGCGGTAATTTAACAAGTGTTTGTTTTTAAGCCGACTGTAATTAAAAAAATATATAACGCATATGAAGCTTGTCCCAATAATAATATAATAAAGCCTTTTTTATTTCATATCCTTAATATATGTACATTTCAGATGTTGTTATTTAGTGTTAGTTTATATTTTTCTTAATATTTAGACGTTAGTACGTGTACGTGTACTATGGGTTATGTATTTATTTGGATATGAACCCCTCCTCGGGTGAAGGCCTCCTCCAACTTTTTCCACGCGTCTCTGTCTTTACCCGTTATTTGCCAGTCGTTCCCGGCTATTTCCATTATTTCATCAGCTTGTCCCAATACATCAGTGAAAACCGCATTTGAATAGGTTTATCCGTTTCTGAGGTCAGCGTGCATAAACAAACGGCCCAAAAATTCTAATAACTGAATCTGTTGCCACGGTCAACGAATATATTGTATTAGTAAGTCCTCGGTTACATAAGTACAGTCAGAACAACTAGTATTAAAAAATTAATTATGTACAGACAGAATGTTATTGATTTTACTAAGTGATGTAAGTAGGTATAATAGATACCACAGAGTATTGAAAGATACGTAGGTAAGTAATAGGTTTGTGTTAAATATTCCCAGCGGCAACGCAAACTGACATAATGGGCTTCAGTTAACTTAATACTTATTATCCAAATATTTTAAGTTTTCTTTAGTGTTAAGTCCGCCAATATTAGTCTTTAAACGATTCGAAGTTCACCAGACTGAATGAAATGAGCCGGAAACCTCTTTTTTATACCCTCGTTCCATGACGCGCTGTGATTGGTCGGCTGTTGTGACGTATTACCCCCGGAAGAGATACGTAACAATGGTGAAGGGATTTATTTGTTCATTCAACAATGTAAACATAAAACAACATAAACAACACAACATCACATGTATGTAAAATATTAAAATTATTTATGTTTCCGAGTTTGAATAATTATGGATTTCCGCAAAGTAACGCCAACTTCAATAAATTTTCTTAATACTTCTTGTTATAATTTGGGTAGTAGGTAGTTCGTTGGATAAGCATCTGTTTTTCAAATCGTTCCGCCAGTTTGGTCAACTCGTTCAAAAGTAGACCTAACTGTTCTGCAGCTATTTTGCTTGTTTTCGTAGAGTGGTTTTATATTAAGATTATATACAGAAGATTATACTTTATATTTACAATCTAAATAAGTTAACTAAAACGAGGGTACCTAATAAAATCTAGATTTAAGAGTTCAAGTAATCATATGAGGAGTTTAAGCAGGACGCAGTAGTACAATTTGTGGTCACTATACGAAGTCGAGGAGCTGTGAATGAAGGTCTGTATCACTGATTCGCAAAGCTGTCTGTTGAGAAAATGAGAAAGAGTCTCAGCAGTTGTGGCGACAGCGTTAAGGGCAAGACAAAAACTAAATCACAATTAAGATATCCTAACAAAAAAAAATTGCTTGCGTATAAAGCACACAAGTCAGAAGTGAAACCTGCTTTGCGCATGAACCTCTAAACTGCATATGAAGTCCTGGTACATGTTGCTAGGACCACACATGATTTCAACCGCTATGAAAGACATTACTATCACTGCTACCATATTTATGTTCTCCTGGTGTCTGTGTCACTACATGCATAAGACAATCTCTTTTTCAACTGTGATCGACTGGTACCAAAACACTGTATAGGAAGCATTATATAGAAGAATCTCATTTTCGTCCACGTTAAATCCTATGAATTTATCTGTCTGTCTCTTTTTACTGTCTCGCTTTTTCGTTTCATCAACTTTCAAATCACAAGGATGCCAAAGAAGTTTTCACTTTAAAAAACAGTGTTTTTTTAAATTTTATCTAATAATTCTAAGAAAGCCAGTGGATTTTAAGAACATACATACAGATAATAAACAAACATAAAACATACATACATATACATACACACTCACGTCTTGTTCCCGTCGGGGTAGGTGGAGACAATAGGATGCCATTTGCTTCTATCTGTACAAACCTCACGCGCTTCCTCTACATTCATTACTCTTTTCATACCTACTCGCCGGTTGCGGGTGCTTCGGACCTCTCCTTTTCTCAAAACGTCCCCAATTTGGTCGACGAATGTTCTACGAGGTCTCCCGCGACCGACTTCCCCACACACACTTGCCTTATATATTTGATTCGTCATTATTTCTTCACTCATTCGCTCCACGTGTCCAAACCATTTCAGCATTCCTTTTTCAGTCCTTGTCACAACATCCTCTTTCAAACCACAGGCTCGTATTACTGCATTCGGAATACATTCTATCAGTCAGTCTTACCCCACACATACATACATACAAACAGAAAACGATTGAAGTAATAATAATTCAAGTTTCCCCAATGTTCAATTAAATTAGTCATCGCAATTCACTAAAGCCAATCACCGAACAAGTTGTAAAGAGATGAAGTGACTTGCGTATCGTAATAATCGAATCCAACTACTTTTGCTCACAACCGGAACATTACAAGCAAACCGGTCACAGGAGCTTTTGAAAGGTAAGTATTACGTTATGACCCCAAATAAGTAGAACAGAGTGTCAAGTGATAACTATGTTAACGTAACTACTATTTAAATACCAGATATAATTATTGAGCTCTGTCAATTATATTCCAACGATAATTTCGATGATGACGCGGGCGGATCTTTTGTTCCCTTGCTAAAAATATAGCGAGAAAACGATTCCCCAGCGGGAGCTTAATATCGTCGCAAGGTGACAAGCGCAATTGTAGTGCCGCTCAGAATTTTAGGGTTTTTCAAGAATCCTGGGCGGCACTGCATTGTAATGGGCACGGCGAATCAATAAACATCTGCTTGTCTCGTCCCTTATTTTCATAAAAAGGTGCCTGGTCCAGCCCAGTCCATTGACAGCAAGTTGTATAAAAAATTTATAATCCCTGCAGATTTTAATCAATTTTTAAACAGTATTTGTTATCCATTCAGCTTAATTATAAAGGTTAGTAATTGATTAGCAAGAAAACGATGGCTGGTTCATACGTAACGCTCGTGAACGGGCGTTGCTTGTGGTGCCTGGTCCAACCCAGCCCATTGACTCAATTTTTAAACAGTATTTGTTATTCGGCTATGTTCATTATAAAAGTTAGTATCTGATTTGTTTTATTTACTAAGTGCTAGTATTCTTATTTGTTTAGTTTAGTTAATTAGTAACTTTTGATTATTCTACAGGAACCCCTGAGTGGGTGGAGGCATTCTCCAAACAACTCCAAATGTCTCTATCCTGAGCTTTTTGTATCCAGAAAGGTCCGGCTATTCTCTTTAATTTATCCTCCCATCTTGTCATAGGTCTGCCTCTATTCCTGTTTCCATACGGAACGCGCCATCTTGTGATTCTCCCAGTCCATCTCTCATCTAAGTTTTACCATTAAAGTTTTTGTGCATAACTCAAAGCACCAATTATTGCTTTAGTTATGGGCCTTGTTTTGATGTATATTATATATGTATTTCTTAAATATTATTTTACAATTTTTTTATGAAAATAAGGGACGAGATATGCAGGACGTTCAGTTGATGGTAATTGATAAGCCCTGTCCATTACAATGCAGTGCCGCTCAGGATTCTTGTAAAACCCAAAAATTCTGAGCGGCACTACAATTGTGCTCGTCACCTTGAGACACAAGATGATAAATCTCATTTGCCCAGTAATTTCACTAGCTAGCCCTTTGGTCCGAAACATAGTAATGCTTATACATTACTGCTTATTTTACATGTTGCTAAATGTTTCCATTTACAGTGTGTGTGGATTGATAACTGGTTTTCTTTGATTGGTACACGTAACTCTTGAGTTTTTTTTTATAATTTACATACTATTCACTTTTTGTTAAACTTCATGTGTAAATAAATTTAAATGTTTGAAAACATGTCTGTGCATAGATAGTATAAATATTTTGGCATATGCTGAAGCAAATATTAATTTAAAAGAGTGGCAGTGAGTTTCGTACCATTTCTTATAAAGCGCTAACTTCTTACTAAGTGGTGGGATTGCTTAGTATTTCATAAAAGTTTCACTGTCACTTTTTGACCTAAAGTCTAAGGGCCGTTCCCAATATTCATCTCCGGTTGTGGCCTACTTGAGATAAAAATCTTAACTATCTTTGACTTTTCTATGTACGGATGTACCCGCTGTCTGTCAATGGGACGACGACGTATAACTTACCAACGATATATGTTTGTATGGAAAATGCAATTCACGCGTCCCAATATAAGGCGATAAGAATGACTTTTCGGGTATATTGGGACAGCTTCAGATCATTGATAGCTAATTACTGACAGTAGAAGGTAATAATTTATCTCTTATTATTATGAATTAAAAGTCTGTAATCCGAATAGCTGTGAAATTCTTTCAAAAGATTATTTTCCCCGACGTTTTTATCGCAAGAAACTTTTAACCGAAAACAGAAAAAAGACAAAAAACAAGTGGCATACTTCTAGTCCAAAGATAACAAGGTATATTTTTGTTGAATGACATTAACCTACTTTTTCAAGTCGCATAGAAAACCAATTAATCATTAATTAGCTGCTAACTGATAACTTTGAATTAAACATTCTTGCAAAACAAAAAAAAACAAATTGCTTTTGTTATGTCTTAGAACTATCTGTTGTTATAGCGACTACTACAAGTAAAGCTGAACGTCCGACTCGTCTCGTCCCTTTCTTAAATAAAAGTCCTATAGGAGCCAAAACATTGGGTACATTAAGTTCGTCTTAGGGCAGCTTAGAATCAGAATATCTTTATTCAATTATATCTCGAGGATCAGATTAAATCAATGGTCTCACAATAAACTATTCTAATTTACAAAAATATAAAGTTTAATCATTAGTTACACTATTGCAAGAAGATTTAAGATTTCGACACCGACATGATATCCAAGTAAAAGCCACTTCTTCTCTTCGCGTTAAATACGTGACACAATGTATGCTTCAATATGTGATTGTAAGAAAAGCAGTCGGGGTTAGCACTTCTGAATAATTAGATCAAAAAAGTTTAATGATAAAATAGTTTGTTTCAATCTGCCCAATAATTAATTATAAATTATTTTCAAATAAAGTCGAATGTCAAATAATTTCGTAACTGTCATTGTTTTCTGTGTTGTAGGATATAAAAATATTTAAAAAATCACAGTTAATGTGTGTTTCATAGAATTGATTAATCCCAGAAGTGAAGGTTATTAGTTTAAAAATAACATTATGACACAATTTAATTTTTTAACACACAAATTTCAATAGAGAAGAGGTTCTAAAATAATCTAGCACCTGGGATCCAATTATCTCAAAATTTAAACCCATAACTACACATACCAAAAAAGAAGAGGACACTGTCAGTATGCCAAAAACCATCTGTCAATAGTAAATACCATCTCCGAGGAAATAAATGACGCTTAACTTCATAATGACAACTATGCCAAATACTATCTTTGACTCATTTTATCTGCAGTCCCCCTGAAAACGAGATCTGGAAAGGTCTTGAAACGTCGGGTTAACTAAAATTACATTTAAAAACCGTTACAATTACACGCGTTTTAGTCAGTTAAAAGTGGTTTATTTAAATGTGTAACACTCGCGTTAATCAAAGGAAATACTAAATTGTTTAAATTAAAATATAATTCTGAAACCAACAGTAACCCTTCCATTTCCACTTTTAAACTTTTCTATTTTTTTTAACTCTGGTCTTAATTATCACACATCTTTTATGCCCAATAATAAGTGGCACCTGATTTTTCAGCCCTCGTTACAACCTAGATTAAGATTGACGCCATTTTTGTCAATACGACGATACCCATAAATTAAAACCACTGCTATAAAGCTATTTCAATTTTATTCTAGATTGCCCATACAAGTTTATTCCACTTTCTGTTTACAAGTATGTCTACACATAGGCACACACTTAGTCGACGTAACTTATTAACATTTGACAGAACTGAAACTTGTTTAAGAGTTATACCCGATAATAAACCAAGAATATGTAAAATGTTGACTATATCGCTGACAACACTGTCAATACAACGATAATTCTGTCTATAGGCCGACCGTTTATCTGAGTCCTCGCCTGAGGGGTCTGGGGCGCGGGGGTATGACGACAAAGGGGACTGAGACAGGTGCGGGCGGCGGGGGCGCTTAGTGAAATGAGCGATTACAAAAATTCGCCCGCCGCCCGCACCTGTCTCAGTCCCCTTTGTCGTCATACCCCCGCGCCCCTGTACCCCGCAGGCAAGGACTCAGATAAACGGTCGGCCTATAATTAAATAATTTTTAACTATGAAAATTCGACCGCTGCTGTGTGTCAAAAATAGAGGATAAGTATTAAGTGTTTCTTCTGAACAGTAAACATATTTTTTGAAGATACGGTTTTATAATTCAAAAAATCCAAATAATATCAATGATCCTAGCTTTTAAACGATCAGCGATTCGAAATGATTGAATTAAACTCTTTGAATTGGAATTCAAGCTTTTAATAAGTACTTGAAGATTAATAAAGTCTTATTTCTGCCGTGAAGCAGTAATGTGTAAGCATTACTGTGTTTCGGTCTGAAAGGCGCCGTAGCTAGTGAAATTACTGGGCAAATGAGGCATCTTATGTCTCAAGGTGACGAGCGCCGCTCAGAATTTTTTAGTTTTTCAAGAATACTGAGCGGCACTGCATTGTAATGGGTAAGGCGTATCAATTACCATCAGCTGAACGTCCTGCTCGTTTCGTCCCTTATTTACATTTAAAAAAATCTCAACCAATCTCACGTGGGCGGTGGGAAAGAGAATACATAGGTACTATATATACATATACATCTTCCTATCATTCATGAGCCAAACCAAGACCACTATACACTATAACTAGTTTGATTTACTATCATAAGATATACGAAGCAAACAGAAGTATTATTATTGAAGAACTTATTGTTTTAAAACTATAAATTTAAAATCTATAACACCTTTTCAAAGATGCGTGTTAGTAACCATATTTTCTTAAGTAACCACCGCCGTCCACATTCTCCTGGTATACCAGAGGACTCACAGGACCGTTGCCGTTATAGAAAAAAGCTATTATTAGGTAATTTATCAAGTAATGCGGTGTGGAATGTTGTGGCTAATGTCAAACAGCTGTCTACACGGTCCGCCGGTGTCGCCGGTCATGAGAACCAACATTCTCTCGACAAATACCTATTAGCAAAGAATATGTAATAGTATTAGTTGTGTCCAGTAAAATATATGGTAGTAGTTAGTACTCTTTGTTTGAGTCAGATGACGGCTCAATCAATTATATACTTATAAAAAAGGACTTGGGAGTTTCCGTACGGGATCGAATCAGAAATGAGGAGATCCGTAGGAGAAACGAAGTCACCGACAAATGATGGCGAAACTTTAGACTTTAAACTTTTACAAATAAGTTATTCTAGCAAAAGTGTAACCCCCTTATTCATAATGTTCCGCTAAGGAGTGTTTTTTCTCATTCCGACTTATGTCAATAGAAGAAGACAGAGAGCGAATTAGCAATGCTTTAAGTTAGCAGACTATTATGAATAAGGGGGTGAGTGTAAGTAGGTAATAGGTGTACTCCATAATGTTGTATATTGTCCAACTATTATAGTATTGTGCTGGTTTGTTTAATATAAATATTATCTGGTATTGTTATGAGCTCATAGAGATCGTTGGAAGTACATTACGTGTGCGTTTGTATAATGTTCATTGAACATGTATTGAATTATAATGTGACTATAAAAAATATTTATGATGCGAATCCATAATTGTTTTAACAGGTTTTGCTTTTAAACTGGATTTGATGACTAAAAGTAAAGTAAAAATTTATTTAAAAAAGAAGATTGACCATGGATGGTATTGTTAAAATCTTAGTTGTGTCCACGGACTAGTCAAAAGAAGAAGGACTCCGCGCCGTGATATTAGCAAGTGATGCACCTTTATGCTAGTGTGTGTGCGGTTACGGGGTATACCTGATACACAACTTTTTCGCCCTTAAATAATCATATATCCACAAATACTTTTATAATATTGTTTTTACACTTATTCACGACGCACGACGGCATTTTTAAATACTTCATTGCGACACAAACTGATCTGTTACAGACGATGGCAAATCTCATAATGGCGGCCGATCGGCTTGTATTAGTGTAAGTGCATGGGTGGGGCTATGTATTTACACGTTTACCGGCTTGTTTTGGTGCCTCACTGTTATTTACTCGTCCGTGGCTGTGTCATAACTTTATAAAAACAGTAATTCATATTACTAATTTAAACAACTTTTGACGATATTACCAAATAAACAATATCTTGGGATAAAATTTGAGCGAAATAAAAAGTCGCTGTTTTGATGATTTATATTCTCGCCATCTTTGCCATAACCAAACTACGATTAGTGATGGATCAAGGAACGATAAGGTTAAGTTTCGATTATTTATGTACTATTATAATGAATAAACAATCGATAATAGAATCGTTCGTTTGAATAATTAAAACATTGTACCTACTACAAAGTCAAGAAAACAGCGTGACATATAAATAATGTATTCTTTTTCAAAATATAAAAAGTGAAAGTTCAGACAAATTAATGGATGTCTTACGATGGAAGGATAGATGTGCAAATTATACGTTTATATATACGTATACTTAGATTAAGGATTGGTCTCAGCTGTGCTCCAACTAGATACCGCACTACCTAAGAACAATAGCTGTTTATATTACGGCAACTTTATATTGTAGTGTGTATCTTTCAAATTTTGTCACTTATAACATACGCTTCGTGTTATTTTACATTGAAATTAATAAAATACAAAATACTTATTGATGATATGTGATCCCAGTGTTTTTCTTATTTCTTATTGTATTCTTTTTACAAAGTTTTACTACGCAATCCGCCATTTTAGTTTCAATTATTAGCAAAGTTTATCAGTTTGAGACTGGCACGAATAAATCCACTCGGGCGTAGTATTAGTTGCCGCACTTTGCGACTACGCATGCGGTATCTAGTTGGAGCGCAGCGGAGACCAATCCTTAATCTAAAATTTATATTTTTTTATGACGTTCAGCTAATGGTAATTGATACGCCCTACTCATTATAATTCAGTGCCGCTCAGGATTCTTGAAAAACCCCAAAAACTCTGAGCGGCACTACAATTGCGCTTGTCACTTTGAGACATAAGATGTTAAGTCTCGTTTGCCCAGTAATTTCACAATAAAGTGACGTTAATTAAGAAATGCTTATTAAAGATTATTAACGTGGTTAGTAATTGATTGACACGCGCGTCACTTTTATCATCACTCATGTAGTGAAAGCCTTTAATAACTTAATATAGATAGTAAAGACATCAACGTCATTGATTATAATATCGATAAAAAATCGTTGGCGGCGAGAACAATGACTTTGTATTACATTTCTTATTTGTGAAACTGGGATCAAACGTCTTTTGTATTGAAGCAGTAATGGTCTGGGAAACTTAAATTTTGTAATAAGTACTTTATCATGTTCGAGATAATGTTTTATATAGCTGTTAGTTACGCTTTATATGGAATCACTTTCATTATTTCTGTTACGTGGGAAGTTCAATGAGTAGCATTTATTTAATGCTACAGTGGGAGGCTCCTTTGCATCGGATGCCGGCTAGATTATGGGTACCACAACGGCGCCTATTTCTGCCGTGAAGCAGTTATTTGTAAGCATTATTGTGTTTCGGTCTGAAGGGCGCCGTAGCTAGTGAAATTGCTGGGCAAATGAGACTTGAAAACTTTTGTCTCAAGGTGACGAACGCAGTTTTAGTGCCGCTCAGAATTTTTGGGTTTTTCAACAATCCTGAGCGGCACTGAATTGTAATGGATAGGGCGTATCAATTATAATTAGCTGAACGTCCTGCTCGTATCGTCCCTTATTTTCATAAAAAATGCTAAGTTTTAACGCGGCAATCTACCACATCGAATTTCATACAGGCGGATGGACCTATAGAACCGAGTATTGAACTAATTCTACATACATAAAAAAATCTCCTATTTAAAGAATAGTTAAGAATATTTCTTTAAACCATAATTGATATTCAATGCTTATCAAAAACAGCATGAAAATCACGTCATCGGAAAGGCTCAATTTCTTCTTAAATATCGTATGTGTCAATATTTTATAATTTATATTACTATCCTGATGATCCCGTATAGAATAAAAATAATGCTACAAGAAATAAGAAAGACACTGGGATCACATATCATCAGTAAGTATTTTGTATTTAATTTAATAACACGAAGCATATCCTACTTATATTATAAATGTGAAAGTTTGTATGTCTGGATGTATGTTTGAACTTCTTTAACGCAAAATCTACTGAATAGATTTTGATGAAACTTTACAATAATATAGCTTACACACCAGAATAACAAATAGGCTATAATTTATAAAGCTATAGTGTGAATTATACAAAATATAAAAGAAGTGTGATTGTTACTAATGAATACAACTAGCGCCATCTCTTATCAACTAGCAAGCAAAAGATCAAAACAATTTATATGGTAAAACAACATTTGCCGGGTCAGCAAGTGTTATATAATTTGAAAAATACCATTGAGTGTCAAGATGCCACGCACAAAAGCATCTAATAGTTGCCGTTATAAAATATCTTAGGTACCTAGTTGGAGCGCAGCGGAATATACAACTTTATCGATAATTTACCTTCATTCCGATGAGGGAAAACATTGAAGGTCACATCACGAACACGATATTTTAAATATCTGAAGCATGTAAAATCAAGCGGTGTACACATTTTTTTTTTATTTAGTATAATTTATAAAAACGTCAGCTTATAAATCAATCATATAATCACAGTTAGGTAAAATGACAAATTTATAGTTTATACTATAACAATCTTAATATACAGGGTGTCCCGTAATCAGTGGACCAACGGGATACCCGTGATAGGGGTGGTCATCATCTCTCGAAAACACCAAATTTTACTGTTCTAGGGCCAGTAGTTCAAAAGATATGATTTTTTAAGCATTATTTTGAAAATTCTACCCTTATCAACACAAAAGTTGAAAAAAAATATTTTTTATTTTTATTTTGCCCTGTTTCTTAACTTAAGGTGGCTGAGGAAACATGTGTCTTCACAATTAAATCCATTTTTGTGAATAAATATTGCCAAATTAAAAATTAAAAACCAAAACATGCGCAAATATCAAATAACTAAATTTGCAACGTGATGTTTGAAGCAAGCTAGTGCAAAAAAAATGTATGACAGCCTTGCGGACCATTATTTAAAAAACATCTGCAGTTCATACTGATTCCAAAAAGGTATAACAATATTACATTTTACAAAAAAAATAACTTAATAACCAATTTTAGACTCCAATTGCGAGAAACATTTAAGCGCTATCTATTCTGAGAATTATTTTGTTATCGAGAGAGAGATAACACAATATGCTATCTCTTTCTCGCTCAGGTACCTTTTTCGTTTACGGGGTCCTATTGGCCGACGCCTATGATCCCCACACCCTAATTTTTCAAATTATTCTTAGTTTCATCAGAGACTTGCTCATAGCTCGTAGCTGCACACGTGTTTTTTACTTCGCTACCATTACGACTCTTTTTTTTGGTGACTGACGCTTGAATTGGACCTTGTTTGTCTTTGTGATTTGGATACTGTTTGCCCGGATTTTATAAAATGCCTAATACCTATACTCCTCGTGAATATGCTGAGATGTATTTTATTTACGGTCTGTGTAATGCAAACGCTCGGCAAGCAGCCCGTACGTATCGTGAGCGCTATCCTAATCGCGACCGCTATCCGGATCATCGAATTTTTCTCCGTGTAAATAACGCGTATTTAGAAGGCAGAATTCCCGGAGCTGCAAACAACGTGGGAAGACCTAGAAGAGTCGATGAACTTCAAATACTGGCCGAAGTGACAGAAGAACCTTCTACGAGTGTTCGTCGTATTTCAAGACGTACTGGTATAGCAAAAACAACAGTACATCGCATTTTAAAAAGAAACAGTTTATACCCTTATCATATTCAACGAGTGCAGGCACTATTACCTGCTGATTATCAACGGAGGATAGATTTTTGTGCAGAGATGCTTCGCCGATGCCGACAAGATCCACTATTTTTCAATTCAATATTATGGAGCGATGAATCGTGTTTTAAAAGAGTTGGAGTGTTTAACATTCATAATTTACATGAATGGGCTGTTGTGAATCCACGTATTGTACGAGAAGATAGATTCCAGCACCAGTTTGGAGTCAATTTGTGGGCTGGAATCTTAGATGGTAAACTTATTGGTCCATTTGAGCTCCCACCGAGGCTTAATGGTGCTCGGTACTTGCAATTTTTAAGAAATGACTTAAGTAATTTATTAGCAAATGTACCACAGGAGGTATGTGAGAGGATGTGGTTACAGCATGATGGCGCACCCGCTCATTATTGCAGACAAGTGAGGGAATATTTAAACGAGTCTTACCCAAGTAGGTGGATTGGACGAGGAGGTACAATCCCATGGCCAGCTCGATCACCTGATCTTAATCCATTGGATTATTTTTTATGGGGATATTTTAAAGAATCCGTATATGAAACCGTTAACGATAACGAAAGACAGCTAAGACAAAAACTGAATGTGGTGAGTGAAAAAGTCAAAAATAATGAAAGGGCGTTAAAAAGTTTAAAAAGAAATTTTATAAGAAGATGCCGGCTATGCCTTAGAGTAAGAGGAAGACATTTCGAACATTTATTATAAGAAATAAATAAAAAAATTCTAACTATTTACTTTTGTTTTATTGTAAATTCCGCCAAGAAATTGCTATCTAATGTTGATTTAAAATAATTATTGTCTTTTATTGTTTCACAATAATGATTAATTATACCTTTTTGGAATCAGTATGAACTGCAGATGTTTTTTAAATAATGGTCCGCAAGGCTGTCATACATTTTTTTTGCACTAGCTTGCTTCAAACATCACGTTGCAAATTTAGTTATTTGATATTTGCGCATGTTTTGGTTTTTAATTTTTAATTTGGCAATATTTATTCACAAAAATGGATTTAATTGTGAAGACACATGTTTCCTCAGCCACCTTAAGTTAAGAAACAGGGCAAAATAAAAATAAAAAATATTTTTTTTCAACTTTTGTGTTGATAAGGGTAGAATTTTCAAAATAATGCTTAAAAAATCATATCTTTTGAACTACTGGCCCTAGAACAGTAAAATTTGGTGTTTTCGATAGATGATGACCACCCCTATCACGGGTATCCCGTTGGTCCACTGATTACGGGACACCCTGTATATAAATAACGTGACAAGTTGTTTGTCCGCGATGGACTCCTAAATTAATGAACGGATTTTAGTGGGGTTTACTCCATGGGGTGCAGTTTGGTCCAACATGAGAGATAAGCTAGTTTTTGTTTCGATTTGGGGCCCATAATTATTTTTATTTTCAATATTTGTTTTGTATGGACATATTTTCTATGAGAGAATTTAGTGACGCACGGTTTGACAGTTTCATTATAAAAACAACAGCATTTTTTACGAAATAATTCTTGATGTTTTGAAATATTATTGGCAAATTCCTATAGAACAGTATTTTTTTTATTATCTACAGAACATTGTACGTCGAGGCGGCTAGTATAATATATATTTTATAACATTTTGACTGTTGCTTCTCAATATATTCTTGATAATGTAATGTATGTTCATAGTTACATAAATGAATTTACTAGAAACTGTCATAACCATTATGTTAACACTAGGAACAGCAATAAACTCATAATGCCTACTCGACTAAGTCGAGTTAGTAAGACTTTTGTGGGGCGATGTATATGCTTTTACAACAAAATCCCAGAAAATGTTTAATAGAAAAGTATATATTCAACAGAATTGTTAAGAAGCGTTTGTAAGGTTACTAAATGATAAAGAAAGCGTCTACTAACCGATATTAACAAAGAGTAAAACCAGAACTTTACGAATATCGTTGTCTGTTTTGCATTCCCAGCACAGAGTGACAACATTGCTTACGCATTGAGCCAGCTTCTCAAATGCCGGCCATTGTGTCCTTGTACAGTTATTTAGTAACAGTGTTGGCAAAGGCAATGTAGGGCGTCCGCGTTAATACAATAACAACTGTTCTGTCAAAATGTTCCTTTATAATTATACATTTACGCATTCAGATGTGTAATTATTATAATCAGAGAGGGTCGTCTTCAAAACGCTTCTATAATTATTGTAAATATGCTGGTGTATTACTGTTTGTTTTGCTAATGAAATGGACGCCATTTTTTTAAAAGTAAAACAAGATTTCAATACCTACGACATAGCTGTAGAACTTGGAATTCACCATAAATAGTTTTGACTCATTTGAAAAGAGCTAAGTACTAATGCCGGAAGAAATTGTGTGTCTCTCTCATCATTATTGCGTCTTCTATCGAATCCTCTGTTGAGAAGGTCGCGGAATACGGTGAATTGAACCTTGTCCAATTTAATCCCCAGAAGACTCAAGTTTGCGTGTTTACCGCTTAAAATACCCTATTTATCTTATCATCGCTCTTCGAGAATGCCCCCATAATGCCTCGCCTAGTATCGGAATATTGGGTCTCGAAATTTTAAGGGTTGGCCAACAATGTTGTTGCGTGAAAGCTAATATGCACCACTCTCACAAATCGTCGCCCTGGCGTGGATGTCATAGTCGATACTCGGTACTTGTAAGCCAAACAATGTTTTGTGACCTTAATTAGAGCAAATTTTCGTTCATTGAAAAATTGGACGCCAATCATGTTATTGTCGGAACGTTTAAGAGCTATGACGAATGTTGTAATTGTTTATTAATGACTCGATGAGTCTTATCTTTTATTGACGATAAAGAACAAAATTTAAATCATATATATAATTATATATATAAAATATATATAAAAATAAAAGAAATATTAATTCATAATATACTTCTACTAAATGCACGACGAAATCAAGCAGGGGGTGATGTGGAGGCTTTGGTGAATTCGTATTGTAATCATTAAGTTTGTTATTATTTAAAAACTTGTGTTTGCTTGTGATATTTAGGTATACCGATAAATTATTTTATTCCTTGACAAAATTTTCTACAAAGTTTGTTTTATCGAGGTAAATACAACTTAACATGTATGTATCCGAATTGAAATCAAGCTTCCAGAGGAGATCTGTAGAAGAACCAAAGTCATCTACATAGCCCGAATGATGACGAAACAGAGTTAAAGTTAACCAGTCATTACCGATCAACGTAAACGTCAACTAACAAGACATATAAACCATTGTAAAAGTTATATATTCTGTTGTTAAACAGTTGCACAAGATTCGGTAAAGTTCGTGCATATTTTATTATCCACACTGAACATCTTGCCGAGGTCGACCAGTAGAGCATGCTTAGAACCCAAATGACGTAACCGGCTCTGTTATGACTTCATTTTACACTATAACCTTTGGTTTATTTACTGATATTTTGCCACAAACATTTACCAGTGGGAGGCTCTTTTGCGAAGGATACCGGCTCGATTATGGGTACAACAACGGCGCCTATTTCTGCCTTGAAACAGTCATGTGTAAGCATTATTGTGTTTCGGTTAGAAGGGCGCCGCAGCTGGCAATTGAGACTTAACATCTTATGTCCCAAAGTGACGAGCGCAATTGTAGTGCCATTCAGAGGTTTTGGTTCTTTCAAGAATCCTGAGGGGCACTGTATGGTAATGGGCAGAGTGTATCAATAACCATCAGCTGAACATCCTGCTCGTCTCGTCCCTTATTATAATCAAAACATTTTTAACAGACCACAGAAACATGTTTTCAACAATAAATCAAATATTAGTACCTAGTACTTGATACAGAGTATCTTTGGTGAAGTGGAAATGAGCTGAACTTTACAGTGATAAATATTTCATGAGTGACAAGATGGTATAGGGAACTACCTAATAACCAGCCAAATTAGGGGCTTTAGAGGCTGGAGACAGAGCCAATGGCCTTAAGGAATCGAGCGGAGCCACGTTATCTCTCTCGCACAAGATCGCCATAGTTTTAATTCATAATTAGAAGCATTTTTTATTTGTTAGAAGCATAATAAATACTATTTTCTTTACAAATCTATGTCATATTGTGTATTGGTATACAATTAATAAATTTTCGTGCAATTTTTATCTAAATTGAATGATTAGCATGGCTCCAACTTCAAAGTTAGGGGTATTTGGTGTTTTTTTTCGCACTGTCTATAAAAAGTAGAAATGTAAAGAAAAAAATAATTTTCTTCTCATATTCTGTAGATATATTCTTATTTTCCACCATCATTTTTTTTGGTACTACAACGACGCCTATTTCTGTCGTGAAGCAGTAATGTGTAAGCCTCGGGTTTTTCAATAATCTTGAGCGGAACTGTAATGTAATGGGCAGGGTGTATCAATTACCACCAACTGAACGTCCTGCTCGTCTCGTCCCTTATTTTCATAAAAAAAAAGAAACCATGTATCTAACCGTGTTTTGGCTAATTGGATCTAATTGTAATTTAAACATTCTATTTATATACTCTGTTATAATATTTAAGGTTATAATTGATTCATATTTAAGTTACCTTTTTTTTAAAATAGCTTCGTCGGTTTTTATTTATTTTTCTTATCTACTATGTCATATCCGTGTACCTTTTTCGTTCTTTTAGATCATATAATTATTACTTTTTAGTTTAAACTTTCAAGGCTTACTTGACATTCACTTCAATAAAAATGACTATGAGAACTTGTTAATGTTATTTTTATTTACGCGTATATTTACATAATTTTATGTAAGAAAATACAAAAAAAAAATATTTACAAAATAAACAACCGACTTCAAAAGCTCTATTCCAAATCAATAGATATAATATGCACCAAAACTTAATTCTCAACTTTTTTTAACCGACTTAAAAGAAGGAGGAGGTTCTCAATTGGAATGGAATCGATGTCCTCCCGCCGCGGCCCCGCTCTCGCCTCTCGCCTCCTCACGTAGCGCGTGCGACACAAGCACATCTCACCTATAATTATGTATGTAGTTATAAAACCTACACTGGCTGATATCGACTCCAAAAATAACAATAATCGTTACAAGAATTAGATCAAATTGCAAATTGCTGGATCAATGTGTGGTCCACACGGGAAGCACCAGCTTTCAAATAGAAAAAAAAATATCAAAATCGGTTAACCCAGTCGTAAGTTCTGAGGTAACAAACATAAAAAAAACATACCGACGAATTGAGAACCTCCTCCTTTATGAAGTCGGTTAAAAAATAGTTGGGTTGTGGCCTGCAATCTTATATGTATATTTAAAATAGACTTAATACATATTGATGAATAAGCATATTTTGTGAAAACATATAGAAAGACTAGAGACCTAGAAGGGTTCCATTTTCTAAGAAAAGAAACCCTAAAAACGTTGACTCGACAAGTCGACACATGATACCGTTTCTTAACGTCTTTTATAACAGAAATATGCAAACGAAACTGTATGTTTTGTTCCCGTCAAGTAAATATTATGATTACAGCGTGCAGCAGATACGTTTGTCATGCAACGACTGTGGAGTCATTCACCTTATCTGGTAGTAAATCTTGGAGATAAAGAGCGCACCTTGTGCAACTCTGTTTCACTTTTACTGCCATACCTGGCCGAGTTCCTACTCGCTTCACATTGTTAAGCACAAGTATGTAATGATATATATATATATATATATATATTTGTGTATTAATCCTAGAAGTGAGGTTTATCACTTTAAAAACATAACTAATTGTTAAGATTTACAAGAGCGACATCTCAAGTCAATTTCCTAATATGCAAATATTGGGGTTGAGCAGGTTATCAGCTGTAAAGTAGATCCTGTAGATGAAGCCACAACCTGAGAGTTGAACAAAGCATACAAGATATTATGACGATAAGTCACTCGAACGGTTAGCTCAGTTGGTTAGAGCATTGGCACGGAACGCCAGAGGTCCTGGGTTCGAGTCCCGCATCGTTAATAAAATTTTGTTTTTCAAATATTATATTTGTATATTATACTAGCCGTTTCCGCCCGCTTCACTGGGCAAATTTTAAAAAGAAGGAACGTTGGAATTCGAAATATAAGTAACCGTAAACCATCTAGGACAAATTTCGCATCGAATGGTGGTAGTTTCATGTCATACGATCAGTGATTTAGGTGTGTTTGAGCCCCAAACAAAGTCCATTTTCATTATATGTATATATATAGAAAATATTCAGTTAGAAAATCTAGACGCATGCGAGTTGTGGGAGTAGTATTACCAATGTCGCGCACTTGCTCACACATTTGAACGCTGTTACCGTTCCTTTTAATACTTTTTACTTTTATATTATGTATACATGTGTATAATTAAAATTGAAGTGCCTGCCTGTTTGGAAGAATATGGTTTTCTAAGAATATCACAATATAACGTATTTTTATTTAACAAAATGAACACGGTGTTCAAAAACAGCACAACAAATCCAATTGCGATCCAAATACGCTTAGATTAGGGATTGGTCTCCGCTGCGCTCCATCTAGATACCGCACTACCTAAGAACAATAGCTTCTTTATTACGGTAACTATTAGATGCTTGTGTGCGTGGCATCTTGACACTCAATGGTATCTTTCAAATTTTGTAACATACGCTTCGTGTTATTCTACATTGAAATTAATAAAATACAAAATACTTACTGATGATATGTGATCCCAGTGTCTTTCTTATTTCTTGTAGTATAATTTTTACAAACTTTTCCTAATAACCCGACATATTAGTTTCAATTATTAGCAAAGTTTAACAGAACATGACATGTCGACGTCACACATTGTTTGAGATTGGCTAGAGTACGCCCAATTGGGCGTAGTATTAGTTGGAGCGCAGTGGAGACCAATCCTTATTCTAAGGAAATACGATTCAACGACGAAAATTGATTTGAAATGTACTTAGCTTCATAAACTGCTAAGCATTATTTTTGAGTTGTTAAGAAATATGTATTTAGAAAGTATTATATATTATTATATATTAAGTATATTAGAAATCAACGTATTAATATAGACGTCATTTTTAATTTATTTCGCTGTTTTACATGAATAATAATGATTATGAGATATTTTATTACAGACAGACATGTTCATTAATATATAAGTATCAATTTTATCATATTTGTTAATTAATTTTCGTTCATCATCATAATTATCATATTCAAAAATTGATACGGCTTATATTTATGGTAACTAAAATTAAGATGGGGATCAATTTGGAATCAACTTTCAGATTTCTACAAATTAAATTTAAAAACTAAGTTTATGAACGATGCGGGACTCGAACCCGCGGCCTCTCGCGTTCCGTGCGAGTGCTCTTCCACCGAGCCAACTGTTCGAGTGGCGTAAAGTTCATCTGTCTTAATATCACTTTGTTCGAGTCTTTTATTTGTGTATTTAATTCCAGAAGTGAGGGTTATCACTTAAAAAAAAAATAACAAATTGTTTCAATTTTCTGTCAAATGTGACCCGACTAGATTATGGGTACCACGACGCCTATTTCTGTCGCTAAGCAGTAATGTGTAAACATTACTGTATCTCGGTCTGTAGGGCGCGCTAGTGAAATTATTGGGCAAATGAGACTTAACATCTTATGTCTCAAGGTGACGAGCGCAATTGTAGTGCTGCTCAGAATTTTTGGGCTCTCCAAGAATCCTGAGCGGCGCTGCATTGTAATGGACAGGGCGTATCAATTACCATCAACTGAACGTCCTGCACGTCTCGTCCCTTATTATCATAAAAAAAATTGTTTTTATTTATCTTACAACAATTTTTCGTATCTTGTGCTGTGCTCTATGACCTATGTAATAGATTTATTTCTTTGACATGAGGGCACTGCGATTCAGTGCTTCTTTCCCACACTAAAAATGATCAAAGAAGCCATCACTTCAATAAATATAATTCTGAAAGTTGCTATAATATAAACCAAGGTATTAAAAAGTTTACCAATGCAAGTCCTTATTGGCCTAGAGCTGAGGAACAGATAATGTAATAAACATACGGGTTGCACTTCGGGAGTGCCGGCAGAAGTGAAAACTTGAACATTAATGTTGTGCATTATTAAATCTTTTGGAATGATTAAGTATTCATTTACTATCGCGTCGTCGCGCGAATATCTATTGTCGCGTAAGGGTTTTTTTTCGATCCAGTTCATCGGCTCACAACAAACTATGGTTGCAATGGTGATTTCAGTTATTATTAAAATATGGGACGTTGTTGTTTATTACGTTGTTCAAATCGTCCAGAACGAAAACATAACATAAGTCACAGAATATTGCTATCTCATTTAGATACGCTGACAGCGATTCTAGTGTCCATCTTCTATCTACGATGTTTTATATGCGTTCACTGTATTATATCCAACCTAAGAAAAGAACACAACGCCGCTAAAGAAGTCTTCACTTCAAAAGACATTATACTATCACCCCTACCATATTTATGTTCTCCTGGTATCTGACGTTAGAATATATTAAGGTATACTCACGTCATACATAAGACAATCTCTTCTTCAACTATGATTGCCTGGTACCTAACACTGTATAAAATTGTCTTACGAATTTTTGATCAGGACACGTGTCCTGACGCGAGGTTAATATTTTATACCCATCCCAAGTGAAGTGCTCAACGCAGCTTAAGAAGTTTAGAAGGGTTTAAGCAATCTCGTGTAGAGGCGAAACATGTGTCGAATTGTTTAAAGAAAAATACTGGCGGAATTAAATTAACACTAAAGAAAACTCAAAACATTTGGATAATTATGGATTTCCGCAATGTAACTAGTACTACTACTTCAATAAATTTTCTTAAGAAGTTTTCGCTTCAATAATTAACTAAGTTCTACCCGGTAAAGTCAGGGGGAAATACTAGTATTAATTGTAGACATTTGTAACACCATTACTAAGAGTTGTACAACATCGTAACATTACGCAAAATGATAATAACAATTAAAAGCGGTCGTTGGCTGACTTTCTAGCATGGGAAACACGAATGCAGTCGAGTCGCTTCTGAGAGCTCCGGACTAATGGCTTTCTACTGACATTACTCTCAAGTCACCGATGATTTGTATGAACTAGTAACACGGTTCGAAACAAGCGCGACCCGCAACTCTACTCACATAGATTTGTTGATGGTTAAGTAAAGTAACACCATTGGGTGACTCCTTTGCACAGGAAGCCGGCTATATTATGGGTACCACAACGGCGCCTATTTCTGCCGTGAAGCAGTAATGTGTAAACATTACTGTGTTTCGGTCTGAAGGGCGCCGTAACTAGTGAAATTACTGGGCAAATGAGACTCAACATCTTATGTCTCAAGGTGACGAGCGCAATTGTAGTGCCAATTCAAAAATCCTGAGCGGCACTGCATTGTAATGGCGTATCAATTACCATCAGCTGAACGTCCTGCTCGTCTCGTACCTTATTTTTATAAAAAAAAGTGTTAGATTTAAAAAAAAAATATTATCGTCATGTTCTCTATAAGCACTATAGAATCGTTAATTTTTGCGTGTGTAATGAAGAGCTGCTTAAATTGTCGAAGATCCAGAATGCTGTGTAAAAAGCTAGATTATTTGGCGTTGCAAAAGACATCGCTTAATTGTGTGTCTTCTACCGAATTTATCACGGGGAGTGTTCCGAAGAGCTGTTTCACCTGATCCCTGCCGCTGAATTCAACCTTCGAACGACACGCCACAATTTAGGATATCATCCCCAACATCTGGTTGTGTGGCGGTCCTCCACAGTGCGGTTTTCAATTAACTTTCTTCCACGTACTACAAAGCTGTGGAATGAGCTTCCTTGTGCGGTGTTTCCGGGACGATACGACATGGGTACCTTCAAAAAAAACCACCTTCCTTAAAGGCCGTCAACGCTTCTGTGAATCCTCTGGTGTTGCAAGAGAATGTGGGCGGCGGTGATCACTTAACACCAGGTGACCCGTACGTTCGTTTGTCCACCTTTTCCATAAAAAAATACAACGAAACTGTGAAATGAGCTTCCTTGAGAGACGTTTCCGGGTGTACACGACAAATACTTCAAAAAAGTTAGGGCGCTTTTTCCCCTAAAAACCGGTAACGTTCCTGTGATTCCCTATCCCTTATCATCAGGTTACCATTCCCCTTATCAGTTTGTCTCTCTTCCAAGAGAATGCAATAAAAATATATTAACTAAGTAAATGTTCTTGTGCCAATCCGATCACAAGATAGGGATAAATGGCACAACATGGAGGAGGCCTTCACCCGCAACGGGGGTTCCTATGAAAGAAATCAAATAAATATTACCTTAACTAATAAATACTAACAAAAATTACTTTATTTAATTATAATTACTAATCCACTAAACAAAATGTTACTTATTTCATAGGAGCAAATAAAAAGGCTTTTTATTTTATTAAGTAAATGTTTATATTGTTCTCATAAAATTATGTTAGCAGTCTCATAAGTCACGGCTTAAGTTTGCTGTTGCGAACAAGCTTTTTAAGATCTTAACCTTGTCCAGAATTTTATTATTCTGAGAACCGGTTCGACTCGAACTTTAAGTCTTATTAGTGTTGTTTTTAGAATCCGTTGATTTATTTAATCTTCATTTAGAATGGATATGGCAGTTCCAGCTTGTTTTGTTAATCTCCGTTTAGAATTAAACAAGTACTTACCGGAACGATTAGATGGATGTTGGACGTGATGTAAGACTGTCATCTCCCATAATATACTTTCACTTAAATGACCCGACAGACGTTGTTCTGTACATCTATCTATATATATATAAATGAATTGCTGTTAGTTAGTCTCGCTAAAACTCGACAACGGCTGAACCGATTTGGCTAATTTAGGTCTTGAATTATTTGTGGAAGTCCAGAGAAGTTTTAAAAGGTGAATAAATAGGAAAATGCTGCTAAATTAAATAAAAAGAACAAATTTGTTTTTCCTTTGATGTGTCCATACATAATTTCTATGAGAGAATTTATTGACGCACGGTTTGACAGTTTTGCTGTGAAACAATTTCATTGTAACAACAGGCAGCATATTTTACGAAATAATTATGATGTAATGAAATATTGTTGACAAATTCATATAAAAACATTATTTTATTTATTATATATACAGAACAACGTCTGTCGGGTCACTAGTAATAAATAAAAACTAGACATATCCCTAAGTCTTATTTGTAGGTTGCTAATGCTTGCTGTGGTTAACACTCCAGAGCCTTATTGAACTACTACTTTTCTTTGCAGTTAAACAAGTTTTTTGGCATGGCACGACGCATTTTTTTAGTACTACTCTCAGAAAAGTTATTCTTATAGCTTGTACTTTTTTGTGTAGGTACATTCATTTAGATTAGTAATGAATAACGAGGATTGTAAGCATATAAACTGTATTCCATGCAAGAATTTTGAAAATATTGGCTTTATTACATAGATGGCGGGCCGGAAGCCGTGAACTCATAACGCTCAAGGTCGCTGGCATTTAGTGTCGCCTTAAGTTAGCGGACCATTATGAATAAGGGTGTTAGTATTTTGTTGTACTTGGCCCGTGAACACACCGTGTCAAGCAATTGATGAATCTAAGAAATGTCGGGATAAAAAAACAAATAAAAATATATTTATTTTACTAAAGAATTCATGTTCGTATAATAAAATATTTACTAAAGAATTTTATTCAACACAATCTTGTGTATAATTAAATATAGGTACATTTATTAAAGTTATAAGTATAATAAATAACACATACTCTAAGCGGCTTATTAGTTAAGGTGTTTATATAACATAAGGTTTATGTATGTAAAACACATTGGTAATGTAAGCAACGAAAATATTACTTGAACATTGAATAAATTGTATTTATTTGCATTAATCACATCGCCGTAAATGCAATCTTTTCTTATGAATAGAATTCGACGTTATATGACGGAAATTCTTGACTCCCGTCAAGGTGAATGGCCGTCCCCAATATTCAGTCTATCTCTTACTTTAGATAATAATCGTAACTATCGTTGACTTTTCTGTACTATAAACTTATTCTACCTGACCCAATAAACTTATCGACGGTAACTCACCTTATCTATGCACGCTGTCTAGCAATGGTATAGCTTACCAGCGAAAGAATTTTGTATGGAAATTACAATTCATAAGGCTATAAGAATGACTGACAGTAGAAATACATATGTCTACCGTAGTAGAAGGTATTAATCTATCTCTATCTGTAGATATTATATTGGGAACGGCCGTTAGGCTGACAATTGTTAACTCGAATTAACAGCTTCTGAAAATACCCCTTGTTGAGGCGAAACACATGCCGATGTGATTTTATGAAACTTACCGGAATTGTCACGATGCGACGGATATTATAAACAGGATGTCCCAAAATTCAACGTCAAACCGAAACAGGACGATAGGATAGATGGCAAACATCATCAGCATAATAAGAAAAAAATCCATCCCATGTTCCTTAGAAATTATGGGCACTAAACAAAAAGAAAGCAGATTTCATTCATTTTGTAACCATTTTGTAGTGGTTACTTCAAGTTTCTTTTTACCCATATTTTTTTTAAGTATTAACCCAACAATTTTTGTACCATTTTGGAATCATGATAAGACACCAGCTTTTGAAGGCACTTGGCAATGCACTCTAGTACATTTTTTTTCAGGAGGCTCTGTCAAAGTCTAGATATTTTGAAAATGTTATGTTCATTATTCCACAAAGAGTGTTATTTCTAAGAAAATTTGGGGCGATAGTATTATTATTTTTAAATGTGATTAAACATTTGTTATTTAGGGTTATGGCGACATGTTTCAAAATGGGCAAAATTAACCAACATAAAACACAATCATCAAAAAATTGTTAGCAATGGAGGAAATCTGTTTTTTTTAATGCCCAAAATTTCTAAAGAACATGGGATGGATGGATGTTTATCAACTGCCCTATTGTCCCGTTCGGCTTGAAGTTTGAATTTTGGGACAACCTGTATACAATATTTGACATCTCATCTTGTTTTGTGTTCAAATTTTCAAGGATTCTGAGCGGCACTGCATTGTTATAGGAAAAGCATAATACCATCAGTTTCTTAAAAAAGAACTCCACCAATTATCCTTTTCGCGGCGTTACCGTGAGAATAACCTCGTGATGTATTCGTCTAAATAGGAGCGAAATATTACGCGTACAATGGTAACTGGTAATGCAGTTGAGGTATTGTTTTGTAATTCTCACAGTTTCAACTCTCGCTAATGTGATATCCAATCAATCATGGAGGCCGTGGCCTACTAACAGAATCCACTCGCGTCGTCCACGGTCCGTTGCAACTTGTCTTGCCTCTGGTCACCTAGTGTTAAAATATATACAAATATTGACTTATATCATAATATGAACTCCATTGCAAACGATCTCCTTACATGATAGCTGAAATGCATTACAAGATTTACAGATATAAGACTCACAAGATGTGTAATTGTTCAATACTTTTTTTTATTTTCAATTATTAATTCGCCATCTTTGTTTATTTTTCTGTGTGGTTAGCAAAAGCGGCAATGTTACTTAAACTTCTATGCAAAGTCAAAATTTCAGCTCTCTAACTGACAGCCCGCTAACATAAGAAGGACGGCTGGACACCAGAGACTTTAGCAGAGTGTCCGCTGGTTACATTTTGCGTACGGAACACAGTTACGGTCTATGTTCGTTGTTAGTTTGGCATTTGTTTATACATTAGCGCCATCTGTTGTCGCCGTACGTAAACAGCTGGTTCCGGTAATGCTGTAGAACTAAGACTAATTCCGGTTTTATTATAAACAAGTAAAGACGCGGACATCGACACTGTGATGGTAAAAAACCCATGATACAGTTCGTTGGCTTTCATTCAGGAAGTATACTTCATTCATTCACCTTCTGTTTTACTCGAAGGTCAATTAGTAATTATTTAATTACTCACTCAACTGACATTATTTAAGTATGTGATTACTGATTAGTTACCCAAATTTTATAGCTTCGAATAAAGTAGATAGTTAATCTGTACTCTTATTAGACAAGTATAATGTGTAATATTGTTTTTATGAATAAACCCAAAAAAGTCTTAGAAATTCTTTCACCAACATAATGGTTCTATTATTGAGATGTAAGGGCTGTATTTTATTTAAAAAAATTAAGAGACCCTTACGTATTTACAAATTTTGAAATCATACATTTTAATTAAGTATCGATGTATTTAAAAATAGGCAAATTTATATTCATAAGAAAAAAATTGGCCAATATTGCCTTGAATTTACAGCAACTCACTTTAAAACTATATTATCTTCTTAGATATTTAAATAAAAAGCGATTTTCACTTAATAAATATAAAAGTGAAGGCATTTTACACGGTTGTTGAGTACCAACGGTATATCCTGTGATTCACCTCGCAATGTTGACAGACATAATGACAACTATTAAAGTAACAATCACTTGTGCAATGCCTTTGTGTTCAATTTCTTGTAACATTCTTGTAAATGTTGTGAAACATAAATCAGATTATCAAAGGACTTTAACACGCAGCCCGTTTCGTCTGAAAAACTACATCATTTTTAGCTTATTCAATATGAATAACTCTCGAAACCTAGTTACAGAGATATATATGCCGATGAAACGGTGTGAATCTATAAAAAAAGTGTTCATGTATATTTATGTATGAACGCAAGAAGTTATACTTCTTTGGCCTTACAAAGCAAAAATCCTTAAAATTATTTATGACTCGTGCTTCTACGTTTGTAGAAAGAACAATATTGTAAAAATCTTGCGACGATGGCTTTGACAATTAATTATTAAATAATGAATACGGCTGTATGGGCTTGAACCCTTTGCCTGTCCTAATAATGGACGAAGAAACCAAAAACAAGTGACGAATGACGCAAACGTCAGAAAATTTTAGGAACCAACTTCACCCTGTTAGTGTTGTGCGCGCATCTTAAAATTTCACTCTCATAATTTTTTTATAACGCG
Source organism: Leptidea sinapis (assembly GCF_905404315.1). Lineage (NCBI taxonomy): Eukaryota > Metazoa > Arthropoda > Insecta > Lepidoptera > Pieridae > Leptidea > Leptidea sinapis. Next base: position 6,005,265 of record NC_066276.1, read on the forward strand.
CCTAAAGAAGTATAACTTCTCAAATGCTATTATATATGATGAATATATGAATTTCTCAAAAGCTATCTGTTTTTTCAATAAAAAAATATGATAACAAAGTAGTATCTTACAATAAAAATTATTATTTAATAGCCTGTGGGCGGTTGCTCCATTACCAATCTGTGGTATCATTAAGAAAGTCATTTATGTTATACCTTTACCACATAAACAGTTTTAACAATTCCTTTGAATTTAAATGAAAAACTTTTGTTATGACCACTTTCTGGGATCTTGCTTTAAAAGCATATACATCGCTACACAAAAGACTTACTAACTAGACGTAGCCGAGTAGTAGGCATTATAAGTTTAGGTCTGTTCCTGGTGTTAATAACATTATGTTGTTGGTGTAAGTATGTATTAAGATTTTACCCTTCCGGATCTAGGCTTTATAAGGCAGTGTCTAACTATTATGAGTTTATCTTCATAAGTATTGATGTTACAGTAACTTTCCCTCGTAAGGATCGACAAAGTATAATTTTGCTCGTCGTACTAGTCTTTTTTTATGGAAAGAAGGGACGAGACGAGCAGGACGTTCGACGTAATTGATACGCCCTGCCCATGCAGTGCCGCTCAAGATTCTTTAAAAACCCAAAAATAGCGGCACTACAGTTGCGCTCGTCACCTTGAGTCGTAAGATGTTAAGTCTCATTAGCCCAGTAATTTCACTAGCTACGGCGCCTTTCAGTCCGAAACACAATAACTAATGTCTACACATTACTGCTTCACGGCAGAAATAGACGCCGTTGTGGTACCCATAATCTAGCCATCCTGTGCAAAGGGGCCTCCCACTGGTAAAAGTCTTTCTTATTCCCCTCAGTCTTTGCCTACGAGCGTGACGGCTCAGTCTCATTCGCACAAAAAATTGATCAACGCTTTTTAATTATTGTTTGTCGGACCGGTCACATTCCATACAAATGCTAATGTTCAACTTGCAGTATGTTTATATCCCGTAATTTATATGTCTGTCAAGCGTAGAAGCACTATAAATTAGTGATAGAAACGTTTTATCCACCGGTTTTATCGGTTAAACTAGTCTAAACTATAGTGGACTCTATAATTTTTCCGGGATATAATATAGCCAATATCCTTTCCCAAGCTCTAGGCTATCGCTGTACCAAATTTCATCAAAATCGGTCAATTTCATAAAAGCGTAACAAACAAACTTATATTCACATTTATAATATTAGTAGGGATATATTATATGTACCTATAAAACCTACCTACTTAAAAAATTGTAAAATTCGTCTCAGTCTGTTTTAAAACGTTCAGTACATTCAGTATTTACAAAGAAATGTATTAATGTAATGTAAAACAAAGGATCGAGACTTATTAGACAAAAGAGCTAAATTGAAGGATCATACTTGTTCAATCTTGCTTAAACAGTAAGCCTGTGAAGCCCACCTATTTATGTAGTTATTTATTCTACTAAAATATCCATTCATTCAAAATCACTAACCAAATATAGATGTGAAAAAAATTAGTGACTTAGTAATAAATACTTTTACTACAATGTATGCAGGTAACACATAAAGTTTTACTGGTGCAGTCTGCACAAACGATACGATTGTTTTCTTGGGGAACCACGAGTAGTATCTGCAATATCAAGTTTGCTGTCTGCCACCTGTCTGTATTGACTGAAAACATTATAATCGCAAATGATAATCTACGATTTTAAAACAACGCTAAATCGCTAGATGGCGCTATTCACAAAGTTACAATATAGTTTATTTGATTGTCGCGGAGTATCTTCACATAGAGCTTATTTTGAAGGTTCAAGTAAACATAAAATTTATAATTTTTATGTACTGCTAACCAAGCAATGAACTGAGACGTAGCAACCAACCATTGTTGATCGACTGTATGCGTTGGCCTTTGTAAATCACCCCCAAGATGGAATAAATTTGATTGGTAGCTCACCAATATAGCCTAGTGGTTAGTGACCCTGATTTAAAGATCCCGGGTTCCAATCTGGGTTGGTGCAAACATATATATAATTGAATATGGATGTTAGTTTCCGAGTTATGGATATGTTTTTATGTATGTCTAAGTATGTATATCGTATTAAATATATCAGTGTCTTTAACTCATACCACAGGCTATGTCTACTGCCTAGTTTGGGGCTAGATAATTTGTATAAAATATTATATCTGACAAAGAAAGGTTGACCAAAAAATTTTCAAAGCTAAATTTAAATTCATTCAATTATACGTTGCTAATACGTTGAACACGTCTTTGTTCTTCACCTTGTCTGCCCTCACTAATTAAACCTGGAATGCCTATTCAGTGTCTCTTCTTACACTATATTCTCGTACAAAATTTTCCACACAGATAATTTTAACAAACCTCGTGTATATCCTTTTTTGAATTGTCCCGAAAACTTTCCGAAATATAGTAATAATGAATTATCATTACTCTAATCAGATCTCGACCTTATAATAACTAATTAATTAATTATCTCTTCATTTGTTTTAGCAGTTTTGCGTGTTGTAACATACTTAGTAGCTATTAATGAGAACTGGTTTACAATAACTACGTATAAAATTCCTAAGGACGTTTACTATGTTTACATAACGTTAAAGGCATGATATAGATGGTCGTTTTTAATGTTGTGCAACTTATCCATTCTAGAACGTTTGACAACACGTTAAGGTCGTTTTAAGTTGGTAGTTTGTACTTGCCCCAATCATCTTAATTCAATGTATCAACCGGTTTGATTATATTTAGTATTACGGAGAACGGTGTCGCTTATGGTCGGTTCTAACGTTTAGATTGTTACTAATTTAGCATTAGTGAAATGGGTGCTAAGGAAGAAAATGAAATTGTTGGAAGTTCTGAAACTAAAAAGGAAGCGGAAGTGAATTGTTGGAATTGTTTTAACTCTGAAAATGATGGTGTAGACACATATGAACCAATCACACTGCCGAAAGTTAGGGAACAACAAAGGGAGAAATTAAAACTATATTCCTTTTTGGCAAATGAAATTTCTAAACCGAAGGCTGTGTCGCTGAAACAGAAAGTAGCAGAGCAATATGCTGTCACCAAAAAAATTGATGAGAAAGTTGGTAAAAGTGTGGATCCAGTCAAATACGCCCAAGAAAGTGAGAAAAGTTTTGGAAAAGTGACCAGTGCTCAATATTTCAATAAAGAAAATTCTTCAACAGTGAACACAAATTATAACCCAAATACCACAAGCTTCCACGATTCACTCGAAAATTGTGATAATTTGTTTAAAAATCTATCAAGTAGTAACTTTTCTGATATTAATAAATCGACAAGTGGTAGACAATCTTTAAGAAGAAAATGCAGTTATACTGAAAACGAAAAGAGATTTTCGACTATCATATATAACAAAGATCTGGAAAGTAGTTCAGAGGACTTGAGGTCAGAGTCACCAAATGAGCTCAACTTGAGTATAATACCTCTAAATAATAAAGAGAAAAATGTTAACAATAACTTAAATAATTCAGTAAATAAGCCATTATCTCCACAATATAACATTATTAAATCGCAAAATTCTATAAAACATGAAGAATATTCTCCACCTCGAAGTGCAATAAATTTAAAGAACACAGTAAGTCCTGGAAGTAATATACCAAATATAAGAACATCCTTTAAAACTCTCGGAAATAATCAAAATGAATCCGTTAACACAAATGTATTTAATAAATCACAAAAACAGTATCCAGCGTTTAGTACAAAAGTAAGAGTGAAAAAAGATGTTAATCAACCTAAAAATTTCGAACCGATATCTCCTATCCTAGCGGAAGAAGAACTTGTTTCTCTTCAACAAATTCTTAAACCAGACGAGGGGAAGACGGTAGGCGATGATAAATACAAGGATCCAGATAATGTTGGAGTTCCATATAGAGTTCAAATTGATACTTCTACCCCTAAAGCGTATAAATCTATATCCATTGGTAATATCGCTGAGCGAACTCATTTAAACACTGATGTTGGTGTTGATAAGGTAGATGGTCCAATATCAATTGAAAAATCCGACAATGCAAGTTCTAATGGATCAGAATCTGGCTACGCAGGATCGGTAGCCACAGTTCCTGATGATGCAAGTGACGGAACGACTAAGAGCAGTGAGAAAATGTCACCGGAAACTGAAGTAGCAAAATATGGACCGCAATCTATGTTTAAAGCTTCGCTTCCATCTTTGAGTAAAGTCGAGAAGCCAATCCTTAAAATGCCTTCTACATCGTTTGCAACGAACATTAACACCGCCCACCTGAAATCACCTACAAAATCTATACGATGGAGTACACAGTCAATGCCACGTGCATTTTCCTTTGAAGGTATTTAATTTTTTTGTAATTATTTTAACCGTTCAAGTGATATAGCGCTGATCAGATACCCAAACATACAAAATGGTAAGTTTATAATAGGGTTTCGTTAAGGTCTGTGTAAGATACAAAAAAGCAAGATACTATTCACTTACTATTTATAAATTCTGTGTCAATTTAAATTCAAATTCAAATAGTTTTATTCAAAGTAGGATGTGACATCACTTATTCAAGGTCAAAAACTATCACCCATTCCGAAACGAATGCCTCAGACCTGAGAAGAACGGGCGCAACAAACTCAGCGGGCTTTTCTTTTCATAAATAATGTGTACAATTAATCTTATTATGTATTTAATAGCCTGAGGGTGGACGCTCCATTCCCATCTGTGGTATCAATTCGAAAGTCATTTGTGTTATAGTTACTTTTACCATACAAACGTTTATTAACAATTCTTTTGAATATAAGTAATACTTTGGTTTTGAACATTTTCTGGGATCTTATTGTAAAAGCGTATATAACGACCCACAAAAGACTTACTAACTCGACTTAGCCCAGTAGTAGGCATTATAAGTTTATGTCTGTTCCTGGTGCTAACATTAATATGGTTATGACAGTTTCTAGCAAATTCACTTCTGTGCTTATATACATGCATTACATTACCAAAAATATATTGAGAAGCAACAGTCAAGATGTTAATTTCTTTAACTTTGAATAGCCCTCTTTTGCAGCACAAAAATTGTATTAATATCGGCAGCGTTACCCCATAACAATATACCATAAGACATAATACTATGGAAATAACTAAAGTATACTAGTCGCGCCGTATCATGGTTCCACTACACTATCATTTGACATTATAATTAGTCAGTGCCGTATGAGTGAACCGGGCTCTGTACTGCAAAACGGCGATTCATTGTTATTGTGAGCGGACCTAACAGGAAACAGTAGCATGCAGGATGAGATAAAATGTTAATAATGTTAAAATATCCACATATACCCCGATTTAGTCTCACATTAGACGTGGTGTTAAATACCTCATTATAATGAATAGAATAATTAATTCTGATGGAGCAATGTGTTACTATTCTATTAAGAGAAGTAATCTGTCTAATTCGGTAGAACCAATATCTTCTGTAGAGCTAGTGAATGTATACAATATTAGTGAACGAAATAATATCGAAAGACATAGAACGGGGATTCGTAAATGTTTTTCATGTTGTTGTCCTTGTATTTCTCGATCACGTAGTGAGCCTGTCCAAGAAGCCCCGCAAGAAGACCAGAATTCTTCTCTTGTGGTACCAGAGAAAAGGAGCTACACATTAAAAAAAGTGACTCAAGAAAAACAAGATGTACCAATTCTTACCGTAACAAGAGTTGTGGATGACGAGTCTGTTTCTCTAAGCTCAACAAAATGGCTGTTGTCTGAACGGAAGGAGAGCACAATCTCTTTAGAAACTTGTAAGATGAAGACTAAAAATACTGAAAATACCGCATACGATTCCGGTATTCAGAGTGGAAGCAGTACTTTAAGAACTGGTGAGAAATCATTTATGCGTGAAATACTCGCGTGTAAAGATACGTTTTTAAAATCGATTGAGTGGTGCGATAATTCTTTGACTCGGGGCAAAAAGTACCGCAAGGTTAAACGTGACGATTGGCTCGAACTTAAAAAAGATGGTACCAAACAACGTATACATATTGCGGCACGCATGATCTGGTATTGTATCCACTTGTGATGTTAAATATCGCACTTTTTAACAATTTTAGTAACTCGATAACCAAATTAAGGTCTGACTGAGCATTTCAAAAGCACCGTAAGTAATTTTTACACGATATTTCAATAATGAATTGCGTCATGTGTTTTCGTCTACCAATTAACATTCTTAAGTGTGTTCATTTACAAAACACTGTTTAAATACTCTTCTTGTAACAAATATAACTTTCACTCATGCACAAATAATATGTTGACACTTATATTAGAAAGAAAAACGGTTTATAGTTCGACAAACTTTTTTTAAACATAACATTTTAAAATTTAAATTAAGAGTAGTTGAATAATAAATCTTTCCATATAAAAATATAATGAATATAATTATAACTTATAAGTGAAGTTAATGCAGATTTACTTACATCGAGAGTAAGCTTACGTTGTATGTGACGGATAGACATTGCTAACCCCAATGAATGAAATCTACAGAACTGGTAGACTGTATTGTTCGTAAATACAAACATCTTTGAACAAAAATAAATTATAGCTTAAAAATACGATTATATATATGATAAAAGAGAAAGCTAAAGAGCTTTACAGCTGCAGTCATCTAAAGTCCACCAAATTTGTTTTTAAATCATAATAAACCAGTTTCAAATTCATATTTTAATTACATCTAAGCATTTTAAACAGCATCAAATGAACTTCATAGTATAAAATCAACGTAATATAAAATAAAGTCGCTTTCTCTGTCCCTATGTATGCTTAAATCTTTAAAGCTACGCAACAAATTTTGATGCGGTTTTTTTTAATAGATAGAGTGATTGAAGAGGAAGGTTTATATGTATAATAAAATGCATTAAATAGTGGATGAATACTGGTATTTTTGAGGTTTCTAATGTGATGTCGTAAATAATTATATTTTTTCCGCTTACATTGCAAACGCAGGCTGAACCCTACGAGATTTATCAAAATAATGTACTGAGTATTATATTTTGTTTTAAGTTTATTTTATACAAAAGTTTAGGTATTTTATTTATCGATTGAGGCAGTACGAAGTCTGACGGGCCAGCTATACTACATATAATGAACAGGCAGGTTTTCTTCTTACGATATACATGTGTCGATATTTTTATAATTATCGTGGTGTGCCTGGGGATATAAGGCCAAAGTGATGAAATGTATGGACCTAGGTTCTTGATACGAGTACAAATTTTCAAATAATTCGACGTCTTGACGGAGGTGTAAGTTGCGTTTAAAATCAAAGTTTCCTCTAAATCAGTGTTTCTTATCGTGGGGCCCACGCCCAACAGGGGGGCAATTTGATAGTTAAGGGGGCACTTTAAAATTGCACTCGACACGACTTTAATCCTTTTGCTTTGGGTTATTTAAATGCAATGCTAGATATCGGTGACAAATTTATCAATATTACTTTAATTTAACATATCACGCGCCGCACAGTTTACCTGTTTCATATGAGTATTGTTATTTTAAATATTATATCGTTATTTTTTATCTCTCTTTAATTAAGTATATATATATTTATTCTTCTCTAATGTGATTTAATATTGTTAGATGTAATTTAAAGAAAAGATTAGTGTGTGGCGTTAAAAAATTGCTTATTAAGATCTAAATTAGCTTTTTCTAAAAAAGGCCAATTCCAAGAATGTGTAAGAAAAACTTTTACTATCGTTTCCATCTTCATATTTAGCTGAATGTGGATTTAGTGCTATAGATGATTTACTAAAAAAATCGACTTGATATAACACGCGGAGACTTGAGATTTTTGTGTCTCGCATCAAGTGCCCCATCCACCTCCATTTCTTTCTCTTATCTTTCCAGTATGTTGCTAAGTTTCGTTTTTGATCGGAGAACAATGTTTCTTACACTATCTCTTCTTTTCGAGCCTGATATGCTTCTCACCATTGCCCTTTGACATTTGGCTAATCTTTCTCTTAGAGATTTGCTCAGTGCCCATGTTTCGCGACCGTAAGACAAACATGGAAGAACACATGCCTCGAAAGGTTTTTATTTTCAATTCCGTGCTGTCTTTCGATTTCATAATTAATTATTGATACATTATGTTCTACCTAATAAACTTCTTTATAACTATTAGAGAACTATATAATATCATAATACATATATGTATAAATTACGTGACACGTTGTTTGTCCGCGATGGACTCCTAAACTAATGAACGGATTTAAATGGGGATTACTTCATGGAGTGCAGTTTGGTCCAACTTGAGAGATAGGATAGTTTTTATTTCGATTTTGGACCCACAATTGTTTTTATTTCCAATATTTGTTTTGTATGGACATATTTTCTATGAGAGAATTTATTAACGCACAGTTTGACAGTTCTGCTGTGAATCAATTTCATTATAGTTAACAACAGGTAGCAATGACGTTCTATACATAATATAGAAACCATACTTTATTTAATATGTACAGAACAACGTCTGTCGGGTCAGCTAGTTATATTATATATTTTACTTGTAAAGCCTAGAACACAAAATAATATAAAAAGTATACCATTTGTTGACAACAAGGCAGGCTTCATCTCAAGAAACTGTATTTCGATTGCCAAACAACAAATAGTAAAAAAAAAACAAAGTTGACTTCCAAATTTACAAATTGGAACCATTGTACCAATGCGTGTGACCTTATTATGAAGTCTTTTGATAAATAACATTAACATTAACTGACATTTTCACATAACACGCCTTCTAAAACACCATGCTGTTTATAAAACTACCACCTTAACTTTCAATCAGCTTTTCATGGCACGACGCCTTCGACGATGTCCACGATGCTTGAATAATAATACGAAATTGCGTTTTGCAAATTATTTTGAAAATATGTACATATCTATCGATGTGGAAGATTTTTTTACGAAACTAAGAAATCTTAACTTAACTCGATATGATTACAACCAAAAACCACCAGCTTTTCGGAACAAGTTTCAAGCAGTTAATAAGTGATACATGTTTTTGTTTCAGATGAAGTGTATCTATCAGAGACCAACATATCCCCTGGTCATGCTACCTTACCCAAACGATCCAGCTCACCTTTACCACATGACAGAGATATCGACAGAGACCGGTTTCCACACAACAGGAGTGGCTTGCAGGTAATATTGCTTACATTTACTTACTTTATTAACATTTATTTGAATGTCTCAAATAAAACAAAATAAATTTCGACTGCTTTTGTTTGTATTTCATATTTTTAAACGAACAAATATTTGTTCAATAGTACCGACTATTATATATTCTTTTAGATACGATGCATTTATAAAGATAAGTAATGACAACCTGTATAGCCGAGTGGTTATTGATCCTACCTACTAAGCTAGAGGTCCCGGGTTCGAATCACGGTAGGTGAAAGCATTTATATGATGAATATAGATGTTTGTTTCTGAGTCATGGATGTTTAAATGTATTTATGTATGTTTAAGTAAGTATATTGTATTAAATATATCGTTGTCTTGTAACCCATAACGCAGGCTATATATGCTTAACTTGGGGCAAGATAATTTGTGTAAAAAGTGTGTCAATGTTATTATTATTATGTAATAAATATATTATTGTTTTATATTTGAACACAAATATTTATAACAAATGTCAACCTAAATTTATAATCCATCCCGTTCATATATAACATCCGTAAGGTTTCACGTCTGTATATGTTGAATAGTAGGTACTATATGTATATATAATATGTTCATTTATTGCGCTATCGTACACAAAACTGTCAATTTATTATTTTACACTAGCTGATCAGCAAACGTTGCTTTGCCATATAAATATATATGTAAACCTTCCTTGAGCTTCAACGAATCTATTACAAAAGATTTCATTGAGATCGGTCGAATAGTTTGGGAGTTATTAGGGAACATACAAACATACATTCTCTTTTATATATATAGACTAGCTGACCCGACAGACGTTGTTCTGTTCATAATAAAAAAAAAACTCCTGTGGGTGGAATTTCGTAAAATCCGTTCTTAGCTGACCTCTACTCGGTGAAATGAATATTTCTACCAAATTTCAAGTCTTTAGCTCTAATGGTTCCAGAGATATCGTGATGAGTGACTATATACGTGGAAATCTCTTATATATATATATATATAATAATAAAAATATTGACACACTTTTTACACAAATTATCTTGCCCCAAGTTAAGCATATATAGCCTGTGTTATGGGTTACAAGACAATGATATATTTAATACAATATACTTACTTTAACATACATAAATAAATTTAAACATCCATGAATCGGAAACAAACATCCATATTCATCATATAAATGCTTGCACCTACCGGGATTCGAGCCCGGGACCTCTAGCTTAGTAGGTAGGATCGCTAACCACTCGGCTATACAGGTCGTCAATATATATATAGATTAAAAAAGTTTTATCTCTCTGAAACATCAACTTTAATCCATAATTTCAACGACTGGTCACGTGTCAAGAAGTTGTCACTTCAAAAATTAAGCTCAAATATAACCTTTATCTAATTCTGTGTCCAAATGTGTGCAATATGACAAGATTATCGACCGAGAAAGCGTTACAAACAAACAAACATAAAACAATGTGTATGTAAAACCTATACAGTAAAATAATTGAAATACAAAATGTATATCTTGAAACACAACTAAACAGAGATATATATCTCAAAATATAAAACGTTTTGCAAGTCCAGTTATTCTTAGGGCATGTCGTAACAACAGTGCTCCTAATATCTCAACAATGGCCGTTGCAAGGCCTCAGAAACAATACTGTTTTGAATGGCTGAGCTAAACAGTTATTCGTAAACAATATGAGTTAGGCCCTGTATCCACCGAAGCGGAGAGGAGATGGTAGCTGTGCTTATAACAACACTTTCGGGTGTGCGCACACGCATCTCAGCTCTGCCGCGCCGCACAGTATTCTATAGACAAATGAGACATGTCCTCTCCTATCCGCCTGATCCATTTCCACCGAAGCTATGCGGAGAGATGTGGAAATAACGAAATCTGATTGGTTATCAAAATACATATCCTCCTCTCCGCTTTGGTGGATACCGAACCTTACGGTAGGTACAGATAGGCAACAGTGACAACAAGTTGTACTGGGTAATTATTTAGTAAACTACTTATAAGATATTCTTTGTAATTAATGACGGCGACATTTTAACAAGACTTGGCAAATCTACAAAAATACAACGAGAACGGGTATACGGTTTTGTGCTATCTGTATCCACTATTAACAGTGTTTGGTTTTTATCTATGTTTCTAAGGTTTTGATGAATAAACCGGTTCAGACTGGTATTTTCTATCGTCAAGTTATTTGTCAGAGCGGTTCGTATAGATTTGGACACCAGTGGGCAGTGGGAAGCTCCTTTGCACCGGATGCCTGCTAGATTATGGATACCACAGCGGCGCCTATTTTTGCCGTGAAGCAGAAATGTGTAAGCATTACTGTGTTTCGGTCTGAAGGGCGCCGTAGCTAGTGAAATTACTGGACAAATGAGACTTAACATCTTATGTCTCAAGGTGACGAGCGCAGTTGTAGTGCCGCTCAGAATTTTTGAGTTGTTTTAAGAATCCTGAGCGGACTGCATTGTAATGGGCAGGGCGTATCAATTACTATCAGCTGAACCTCCTGCTCGTCCCTCATTTTAATAAAAAAAAAACTACATAGAGAACGGGTATACGGTTCCTACATTTATCCACTATTTAACAGTGTTTGATTTTTATGTATGTTTCTAAGGTTTTGATGAATAAACCAGTTTAGACTGGTATTTTCCACCGCGTTATTTGTCAAAGCGGTTCTATAGATTGTTTTTTCGGTTTCCGAGTCTTGGCAGACTTGAACAGAAATCTCTGACTAAACCTTGAACATCAATATTTAAAACTAATTTGTTGTAACTCTCAGTTCATGTTTTATTTGTGAAATCATTTTGACAACAAAATACACGGGACGAAACGTATTTTTTATAAAGTCACGACCCACGACGATAACTAATTCCATATATTTTACAAATATTATGACATTTACGTATTGTGTGGGTTGTTACGATCAGAACTATATCAATGTCATATTATGCGGTTAACAAGTCCGTTTTATATATCAATATTAATTGTTATGCAATGTTCTATTTTCCATGACCCAAATCCCAGATAACATATAATAAGATAGTCAAAGTCAAAGTCAAATAAACTTTATTCAATGAGCCTTAAACGCTTTTGAATCGTCACTACAAATATATCTTTTAAATTACTGAATTTACCATATTATGTTCGTAAAAAGTTGAGCTCGTGAGAAGAACATATAAGAAACTCAACGGCCACTATTTTCAATCAAATTGAATTTTACAATAGCTGTAATATACATAACAAATTAGTAATGTGCTGCATCCAATATATGAGTATTTAAATAATATAAATTATTTCATAAAAAGTAATAAAGAATTAATTGTATAAATATAAATTATTGTATATTGAATGCATCAACCTTTAGAGCTTGAACTCATTGTTTGTGTAAGGATGCTTCGTGAACATGATGGTCGTGATTACTGTCACAATTAGTAATTGAATCCAACAAATAAATGATTGATAAGTCACATTACATAGTTCAGGCCAATATTCAGGAACAAACTCCCTAAATAAGTCAACTCTTATCTATTTATTTAGTGATAGAACCCACCGTATGTGTTGCCCTGGCTCTTTCTCCAGGATGTCGTATAAAGAAAACAAATACAGGACAACAATGTCGAACTTCTTTCTATAAATTGCGATTTAACAAAGGACTTACAGTGCGATGATCAAATAAAAGAATTTGCAGCACAAAAATGCAGAAAGGTTGCTTTATAATTTATATAACATAACCATTCATAACCTGTCAATTTATTTTGCCATTAATAATGTTTTAATAAATAAATGAAATATTTTGTTTTCCTATTTTCTTCCTGTACTTAACATATATTATACCTACATCACTATAGAAAACAGTTTTTTGGCAAAATGACAATTGATTGAGTAATTAGGTAGGGCCCCTAAGCAGCATTAGCCCAGGGCCCCACAAATTCAAGATCCGCCCCTGGTCCTGTGTGATTGATACTTAGATTAAGGATTGGTCTCCGCTGCACTTCAACTATATACCGCACTATGTAAGAACAATAGCTTTTTTATTACGGCAACTATTAGATACTTGTGTGCGTGGCATCTTGACACTCGATGGCATCTTTCAAATTTTGTAACATACGCTTCGTGTTATTTTTCATTGAAATTAATAATATTAAAAATACTTACTCATGATATGTGATACCAGTTTCTTTCTTATTTCTTGTAGTATTACTTTTACAAAGTTTTACTACGCAACTAGGCATTTTAGTTTTAATTTCAGAATACAGCTTAACAGAACATATGACACGTCAACGTCACACATTGTTCGAGACTGGCTCGAGTCTGCCCACTTTGGGCCAAGTATTAGTTGCCGCACTTTGCGACTACGCCTGCTGTATCTAGTTGGGGTATAAATATATCCTTGTCTTGCAACCCATAGCACAATCTTATGCCTATTTAGGCAAGATAATTTGTGTCATGAGTGTTTCAATCGGATATTGAAAGCTGTTCTCGTTCCTGTTGTCAGATTAGATCGAATTAATAAGTTATAACCTTTGCGCGGCCTTAGAAACAGATTGCTACCTACAAATTTCCGCCTCACGTTACGAATTCAACTTAAGGCGCGGCCATACCTCAATATCCACAAAACTTGGTTTCTTAGAGAGTCGATTACAACATAACGCAATGAAAATATTTCGACGCAAAAAATACATTGTACAAAGAAGAACTTAAAGAAAATTTGGAACCGAATAGAATATTTATATATAATTTGAAATATCCAATAAAAAATTTGGAAGTTACTTCCCGAAAATAAATTTTGGAGTCAATAATCTTCGAATTTCCAGCTATAACAACATTCTTTTTTTAAAGAATTTAATACAATAAGTACTTTTCTAAAACTTCAACCGAACAATTTTTCAATTTAATACGTAAGTTTTGAATAAACCAATGAAAATCAGTAAAATAAATGCCCATTTGCAGCTTAGCCACATGATCAACACAAATAATGTAGGGTTGGTTGTAGCGTTTACAATCCTAGTCAGTCCGCGCCTTAAATCAATTTTGTATTTTTTCTTCTAAGTAGTATCTATTCTACATCCATAGAGGGAATGGAATGCCAAGATATTTACATCTTACTAGCCGGTTCTAATATTACATAATATTTATAAATAACACCTACTACGTCTAAATGATAATGCTCAAGGATATTGGGCTAATGTATATTTTATTATGTTAATTATATATGTTATATGTTACGGTGTCATTAATAATCCCCATATACACTGTGTCATTAATAATCCCCATATACACTTTATTTGAATAAGCTTTGTAATTGTCATCATCATAATGATATACTGAAAATCTTATTCGTTAACCACTACTTATATTAGGTATAACATTTGATAAATAAAAAGCTAAACACATGCTCACACACACACACACACACACACACACACATAAACATACACATACTCACACAAACACACAACACACGCCCTAAATTATATATAAAATAGTTTTTGTGTTAATTATTCGTTGCATAACTTCCATTGTAAGACCTTAAAATATGTTGATGTTTGTTATTTGACAATTTACATTGCACAGCTGGGAAGAGACTGACCCCCATGTCACGGACTGTCCTAGTTTGGGGGTCGAGGGTAATTTTAAGTAAATTTTATTTTTTTTGCAACTAATAAAGATTTATTATTATTATTATTATAATGATATAACTTCATCGTAACAATACCCCTATAAAAAGAAATGAAGAGACGGGGAAGACGTTCCCGGGTGCTACGTTAAACGTTTAGTAATGTCACTATACCTAACCCACGGACTAGTAAAAAATAAGGACTCCGTGTCGCTTTACATAACAGTGTAGCACCAAAACAAGCCGATTAACGTGTAAATACATAGCCCCACGCACACACTTACACTACTACAGGCCGATAGGCGGCCATTATGAGAATTGTCATCGTCTGTGACAGATCAGTTTGCGTCTCAATAAAATTTTAAAAATGCCGTCGTGCGTTGTGAAAAAACTGTAAAAACAATACTATATAAGTATTTGTGGCCATATATGATTATTTAAGGGAGAAAAAATTGTGTAACTAGTATCCCCCGTAACCGCACACACACTAGCATAACGGTGCTTCACTTGCTAATATCACGGCGCGGAGTCCTTCTTTTTTTACTCGTCCGTGACCTAACCAAACTCTATGACCAAAACAACGAGACAGAGGAGCGGACAGCGGGCGTGGAATGGTTTTGTAATATATTTTTCATGTGTCAAAAGTACGCAGTGTCGCAGTGAATAAAAACGTTAATTTTTCAGCAGGATTTTTGAGCTCTTATCTGATAACCCTGCCGTGATAGTATGTTCTCCTCTTCCATGAACATAAACACTGTATACTACGTCAACGTACGGTCAGAGGAAGCGTCCAGTGGGAAGCTCCTTTGCACAGGAAGCCGGCTAGATTATGGGTACCACAGCGGCGCCTATTTCTGCCGTGAAGCAGTAATGTACATGTGTGTTTCGACCTGAAGGGCGCCGTAGCCAGTGAAATTACTGGGCAAATGAGACTTAACATATTATGTCTCAAGGTGACGAACGCAATTGTAGTGCCGCTCAGAATTTATGGGTTTTTCAAAGAATCCTGAGCGGCACTGCATTCTAATGGGTAGAGCGTATCAATAACCATCAGCTGAACGTCCTGCTCGTCTCGTCCCTTACTTTCATTATAAAAAAAGGTCCTAACTTATTTACTTAAAATTTTGATTAAATACACCTACAAAATGCATTCGATACTATAACGTTGAAAGCTGGAACATAATACAACAACAATATCAAATTATATAATTTGCGGGTAGATAAAAATAATATTAATAACGTTTATGAATTCTTTGTTTACCCGCTTGTGTTGGTAATTTAGGTGCCATATTGTATACAGTGTTTATCGATTAAAACGACACTATTAACGCAGTTTTAAGCTCTGTTCGAAAGTAATCGCAATAGAATTGTGTATTTTGTGAAACAGTTGAAAATAAATAAAAGTAATGTATCAATGTTATGTGTTTTATCGTATCGAATATTTGTTTGCGGTTTGTGTTATCTTTATCGTCACTGTGATTAGTGAGTAACTAACGAATGAGAATGTATAATATGTTGCAGAGAAATGATAAAAACAGTGATTTGGTCAAATCTTGGAGGATGTTAATATAACAATACGGTTTTATCATTTCTCTAAACAAATCTAGTGATTTGATCAAATGCCAGGGTTGGTTCCGTGAAATGACAAAAAGTATTTTCTTTGGTATTTATAAGGTTTATTTGGTAAGACTTAGACATAATTTGGTAAGAATTTAGTATAGTGTCGCAGGTGGAGGGGGGTGAGAGGGGAAAGGGAGGGAGGAAGACTCTCATGAAAAGGTCTCTTGAAAATCAAATTAATGTAACCTTACCTCAAAACAGATAAAAGTTTCTCTAAAGGCCAAGTAGAAGCGGTTTTGTGGATAGAACTGAATAATATAAAAATCCCGATACAAACATAGTTTTAGATCGTTGAAAGGCGAAAATTTTAAGTTGTATGAATTTTTCATAGTAAAATAAAAATAAAATGTCAAAAAAATTAATAATGTATATGTAAATGTATACCCTTATCATTTCATACATATCGGTTCAGCCGTTTCGGAGTAGTTTGGTAACAAACACCGGGGCACGATAATTTTATATATTAGATTAAGATTACCCATCGTAGGTTAAAAGAATATTTATTTATTTAAAGGAGCTATACTACATATCAATCTCAATGTGTATGATCCTACCTACATTAATGCACATACCAACGGGCTTACGATCTTCATATTAAGTATAATTTTAATGTAAAGTTATACCGCGATTCTCTTGTTTATCAAGATAATAGATTGGTTATTAAAAACATTGCAATAATTAAAATTAACATAAGCATGCAATGACCTGTATATCTGTAATAGGTTTATTATTATTGTAACAGTAGTGATTATTAAAAATATTATACATTTTTAAATGGTAAACACAAGATAATACCATTTTTTCAACGCTCAAGCTACCTTACTGTAATAAACTGTTCAATCACATTGATATATTAGGTATTTTCTTGGTCAGTTTTTTATAAAAACGAAAGAAGTTAACAATATCTATGTCAGAGAAACAACTTACATTTAATAAAAACCCCAACGCGATTGTATTGAAGCCATAACAGAGTAACGAAACTTTTGTTTTTTTTCCAGGCTAGATCTGAGTCGATGGCGTCGGTGTACTCCGGAGCTGGTGAGGGCATGAGAGGTAGCGTGACTGTGAGGGGAGAGGTTCAGTTCTCGCTGCTGTACAACTACCGCCTGGGGGCGCTGGAGGTCGGGGTCAAGAGGTGTCGCGATCTGGCGCCCGTCGATGTCAAGAGGAATCGGTCTGATCCTTATGTTAAGGTACGGGAACTTCTTCCAACTTCTTCATTGGTATAATAACTTTGTTACATTTTTTAAAATACCACTAATTAATTTTTAACTCTCAAGAATTTGGAAACTAACCCTGATGCTCCCAGTGGGAGGCTCCTTTGAGCTGGATGCCGGCTATATTATAGGTACCACAACGGCGTCTATTTCTGCCGTGAAGCAGTAATGTGTAAGCATTATTGTGTTTCGGTCTGAAGGGCGCAGGTGCAGTGCAATTACTGGGCAAAAGAGACTTAACATCTTATGTCTCAAAGGCGCAATTATAGCGCTGCTCAGAATTTTTGGCTTTTTCAACAATCCTGAGCAGCACTACATTGTAATGGGCAGGGCGTAACAATTACCATAAGCTGAACGTCCTGTTCGTCTCAGCCCTTATCGTCATTAAAAAATTTTTATTAAATTAGTTTATCCCAAAAATTTGTTACGTGGAAATAGGTAAAAATATTCACGGGCTATCCACAACTGGACGTCTAATGTTGCGTTAAAACTCTGGGTAATCAAGCCATTGTAAGCCCAGTTGGTTAATTTTAAACACAACCTTTGAATATCTTAACAAGTATGTGCTAGGGTTCCTAAGGACTTTCACCGTAGGAGCGTCGAATAAACTTACATAAAATGAATTCAGAAAACCGAATCACATACGGTAAGTGTCGGGCGGGAATCAAACCGGCGACTTTCCTATGAAAGGCAACGGCACTTGCCTATCCACCGACACTCTTAATTTGGAGACAATGAGTATATTATACTAATGTAATTATTACGCCTGCGGTATAATCGTTATTGGTAAAGGAGCCTAGTAAGTTGATGTATGGAAAATGGAACTTATTATAGTATTTAGTGCATTATATATTGATAATTTAAAGTATACAGTTGAGTTAAATCTTCTAATTTAATTATTGTAACATATTATGTTATAATTATAATTTTATTCAAATACCGGATCCACATATAAAGAACAGTCATGGCAAAAGGAAGCTAACGTACGTAAGAGAAAGAGTATGTGTGTTCAGTCCACCGAAGGCGAGCGAAGGAGAAGGGAGTATGATGAGAATATGATAGATATATAAAGTTAACTAGGATTTGTATGTTGATAAGCGCCATCTAGTGAAAGTAGTGGAAAACATCATAGCGTTCTTTAGATGCCATACAAATCGTACTAATAGGTAAATCTCACACTTGGCACTGAGGCGGCGGAGTATCAAAATAAAAACAGCTATTATATTTAAAATCGTAAATTCCAGGTGTACTTGTTACCAGACAAGTCCAAGACTGGCAAGAGGAAGACCAAAGTGAAGAAGAACACCCTGAACCCCGTGTTCGAGGAGTCGCTGAGCTTCACGCAGCCACTGGGGGCGCTGTCGTCGCGCACTCTGTGGCTCAGCGTGTGGCACGCCGACATGTTCGGACGTAACGACTTCCTGGGGGAGGTGGCGCTACCACTGGCCGATGTCGTGTTCGACGACCCCGCGCCCACGTGGTACAAGCTGCACGAACGGGTGAGTTCCGCACGATTCTAATCTTAAGAGTATTACATGCTAAACAATTTTTCACGTCGCTGAAAAAAATACATTACTATAAATCAAATGAATTAATATAATTACGATAAAAATAAGAAGAAACGGCCAGGCCAAGATTGCCAGTAAGAGAGCTTGTGTATTTTATTAAAAAGAGTGCAAAAAAGAATGCTGGGAAAGTTTTTTGCGCAGTTTCTTCTCTTTCATAGCGCCATTGATTGTTTTCGATGCGGTGGTAGTGTTTGAACTGACATCAAAAATAATTCTAAAGGAAACAATTTTGAAAATAAATGTCTTGAAAGATTATAAATGCCTTTTATGCCTTTATGTATGAATGTGTAAATGTGTCATTATCAAATAAGTGTGTCAGGGGAAGAATGTCTGGAACATTGTTTTTTATACATAAGAGGAGGCAAACTGTCATAAGGTTCACGGGATGGTGAGTGGACATCCGCAACAACAGGTGTTAAGAGATGCGTTGCCAACCTTTAAAGTATGCTCTTTTCTTGAAGGTCCTTAAGTCGTATAGGTTCAGGAAAATAGCAGCTGGTAATTGATTCCACAAAGTGGCTGTGCCAAGCAATAAATTTCTTGCAAAATGCACGGTTGTGGTATGCCAGACATCAACGTGATGAGGGTGGTACTTTGCACGTAATGTCCGGTGATGTTTTTGGAATTCGGCCGCTGGAATCAACCCGAACAGCTCCTCTGAGCACTCCCCATGATAAATGTGGTAGAAGATGGAGAGAGAACAAACATCTCTACGTAACACCAAATAATCAAGCAGACGGGAGATAACTTGATAGTCAATGATTCCAGCCACACGTTGTATGCGTTCAAATGGAAGTAGCTGGTACTGGGGAGCACCCGCCCAGAGATGAGAACAGTACTCCATGAGAGGCCGCATTTGCGCCTTATAGAGCTGCAGGCGGTGGCTTATAGTGAAGTACTGTCTCGCCTTATTGAGTACACCAAGCTTTTTAGAGGCTAGCTTGGCCTTCTCTACCAAGTAACCACGAAACTGAACGTCGCTCCATATATCGACACCAAGTCCGACGATACAGGGTGTGGCAGTTAGAGAAGTGATCTCGAACACATGCGTAATGGACTGCATTGTACAAGCTTTATATAGGTAGGTGATACAAGTAGATAAATAAATTGTAATTTGAATATTTGTATTTGGCAGACTGAACAATTCGACGAACAACAAGGTACAAGAGGCGACATCATAATTGGACTCAAGTTTGAGCTGCAAGAAGGAAGTTCTAACAGAGGAAAGGGAACTCTCCACGTTCTCGTGAAGGAGGCCAAGAATCTCGTCGCAACCAAACCCAACGGTCTCGCTGACGTCTTCTGTAAGAGGTAAACAACTGTACCAAATTTTCTATTCACTAATCCGCTGAAGGTTTTATCATTTGACATTACAAGACAAATATAATTAGATAATTTTAGCTTAAAATATTATTTAATTTTAGCTAGGTATACTGATTGTAATAAGAATCTGAAACATAAAATGATTTAAATTTAGACCAATCAGATTTGATAATTCGAAATTAAGATATTCATAGTAAAACATAGTGCTGGAAGTCTTTATTAGATTTGTCATGGTCGCCACTGTAGGATCTTCAAAATAATTATTTCGTAATTCATTAATGCTGACCTTAGATTAAGGATTGGTCTCCGCTGCGCTCCAACTAAATACCGCAGGGTTAGTCGTAAAGTGCGGCAACTAATACTAAGCCCAAGTGGGCGCACTCAAGCCGGTCTTGAACAATGTGTGAAGTTGACGTGCCACATGTTCTGTTAAACTTTGCGACTAATTGAATCTAAAATAACGGGTTGGGTAGTAAAACTTTGTAAAAATAAAACTACAAGGAATAAGAAAGACACTGGTATCACATATGAGTAGATATTTTGTATTTTATTAATTTAAAAGTAAAATATGTTACAAAATTTTAAAGATGCCATTGAGTGTCAAGGTGCCATGCACACAAGCATCTAATAGTTGCCGTAATAAAAATGCTATTGTTCTTATGTAGTGCGGTATCTAGTTGGACCGCAACGGAGACCAATCCTTAAAATAAGATAATAGGTATTTTTTATCAACTGCAACGTGATACGAGATTTATTAACTTGTTTTAAACCCAAAAATTGAAAAAGAAAATATTTAAATAATAACAATATACTTAATTTGTGATTAAGTATATATACACACATATTTTAATAATTATTTTGTTACAAATTTGAATTTTATTTTATTTATTTACCATGTATTTTATTTTTGCTTAGCCGCTTACAAAAGAGGATTGGTACCATAAGGAACAATATGTACGTAAGAAATATGATTGATAGTTGCTATCTCTGTTCTAAGTCTTAATTATTCTGGGTTCTCTCAAGTCTTTCTCGGTGTTAGTCTTCTGTGTCTAACTCACAAACGACACTGCGTCTCATTTCTCTTAATTATTCTCCGTATGACATTGACCTGTATAAATACCACTGGACAAGCTGTTCCATATGTTTGACAGCAATTTTGTTGTATCTATTTGAAGCGCCACTCGCGAGCGTCCAGAGAACTAATATTGACGTATAATACAAATGGCTGCGAGAGAAGCGTACAGTACTCTGAAGTATTTTTGCATTTTACATTAATTTCTTTCGTTTTCTGTGTTATTTATACTTCAGGAATCAACGTAATAAAGTACACAGTTTTTATTGTAAATAGTTTACAACCATCTAACGATGTTTGTTTAGTTGAGCTTCGACATCACTAGTTTTAGTACCGCAGAATATCGCTATGGCCAAAAGCGCCAAAATGGCGAATATCAAACAGGCACAAAAGCACTTTGACAGCCGCCAGTCCAGTTCTAAATAGTAGAGGCCTTATATGCTTTGTCCTATGTGACACAGGCTATGTCTTCTATGAGGGTGGCGAATTAATGATGTTGATGACCACATTACTAGTACAATTACGGAGCGACAACTATATCGCTCGGTTTTTCCTTCAAGAAGGACGTACCAGTGAACTTATACTGTGATCTAATTATTTTCTCATAACGTCGACTACCGTCAATCCTAACTCGTTGTAAAAAAGTTTTCAGCGACAAATTGAGTATTTTTTTGTGAATACGACAGTTTATGCCTAATTAATGGTATATATTTAAATACTAGCTGACCCGAAAGACGTTGTTCTGTACATAATAAATAAAATATTGTTTTATATGAATTTGTCAATAATATTTCATAAGATCAAGAATTATTTCATAAAATATTATTACTTACTGCTGTTATTATAATGAAATTGTTTCACAGCAGAACTTTCATACCGTTAGTCAATAAATACGCTCATAGAAAATATGTCCATACAAAACAAATATTGGAAATAAAAATAATTATGGGTTATAAAAATAACTATCCTATCTCTCAAGTAAGACTAAACTTCACTCCATAAAGCAATCCCCATTTAAATCCGTTCATTAGTTTAGGAGTTCACTTGAAAGACAAATCAGGACACTGGATTTATATATATTAAGAATTTTTGGTGCCTTTTAGCCATTGAAAATTTCTACATGTCGAATCAATAAAAAATGTTGTTTGTTGACATTTCACATACCAACGTATTTGAAATAGATTGCCGCATTTACAACCAATGATATTTAAAAGAATAGATAGGTTACGTAGACAACATTCGATGTTTGAAAATGATACACTAACGCACACATGAATAATTTAACATTGCAATAGCACACTACATTACAATTACACGTCAAAGAAGGATAGTAAATGCAATTATCGCAAGCGAAAAAGACATAACTCTAATTTGCTAATTGATTCCTATTTGTATAGAAAAAATACAGTTAATTCATCAGATATGATTTTTTACCGTACACCGTGATTTATGCCTAAATTACGATTCATTCATGAGTTCATGTAGTAAAAGCTATAAAGTAGTAAAAGTGCATTGAAATTAGATACTTAGATAATGTGTCATTGATTTTATTAAATTAAATTTAATATTGATTATAATATATAGCCACATTGATGATATCAATTATTTATGCATAAAAAAATAAAAAAACATACAGATACCAAAACAAAACCCAAAGGTATCTACAATTTTTACAATTTTACTAACGACGCGACGGCTCCCAAAAAGTTTTAAGATTACAATTATTATTTATTGTATCTTATAGAGAAAATGATCAATTGATTCTTATGCAGTTAGCAAGGGATATACTGAAAGGGAGTGTTACTGAAAAAACACCTACGTAAACAAATAGCACTCACTGTCAACATCCGCTACCTACCCTAAAACTTGGTTTAATTGTTTGATAGTTCAGCTACCTATATACGCAATTGTTTATTATAAATTATTACATTTCGTATTACATTCACTGCAACAACGAATTTTTTACATGATTTCCTAAAATATTCTACCTCGATCATCCCGTAACAGACAGCATCAATATTTTGTCATTTCTGTACGTTAATCTATGATCGGCTTGACGGCGTTCGGCGTTGTCATGGCGACATATTTATTTTGTTAGATAAATAATGAAATCAAATAAAATGTTATAATTCATAATTTCTTAACTGTGGTATGTAATTCTATGATTTTTTTTTTACTTTCGTAATTAGTGCATCTTCCCATAACACAAGACGGTTTTATTTTAATGTTGTACCTATATCAAATTGTAAACAATTCTGTCAACAACAAACGCGTGTGTACCGTTTTCGTATCGAGAGAGCGACTACGACCAAAGGAACCAATTGACTTCATTTAGGCGATTGATTTTCGGCGCGCTAGTGACATATCTACCTCTTTTAATACTATAATATCATTGTTTACAACTAGACTTGTTGTCATAGGTATTTTTTTATGTAACATCCAACCCAAAAACTAAAAGTTAGAGGCGTTTGACATAATACCTACAGACACAGCACGGTAGCACTTCATTTTCATATCTATATTCTGTGCTGAATGTTGAATGGTCGTTTAAATTATACATTTAAATTTTATCTGTACAATACAATTATGTTTGTAGATATCTATTTTCTAAAAGGGTTTTTATATATACACCACTTTATACTATGAGCACATTTATTTATCGCACCATTATAATATAATCTACAGAAATATGAATCACTTTTGTACATAATAATAGTTTATGTAAATAGCATCTTTATGTTATCATGTTTGTAAAATTAATATTTAAATCTAATAACTTAAATGTTATGTTCGACTGATTCTAACCAAAATTATAATGTTTCAATATTTTAGTTACAATTTCTATATCATGTTATATAACACTATTTTGATAGGATGTACCTACCTACATCGCTTGAGTAAAGACGGGTACTCATTAGCGAGCTGTAACCGTTACCGTTGCATGCACTGTAACCAAAAACATGATATTTACGTGGTTTGCTAACCTGCTGCGACCGCTACGCGTGCGGTTTGCAGCGAGCCGACTTTTACAACGTACTCATTTCTGAACCTGTAACGTTATTTGAATTTGAATTTGACTCGCGCATACAAAGTGCTCTCGTGGACGTCAAGAGGAGAGGTTGTTAATAGCCGCTGCGTGCTAGCTAATTCGAGTATTTGTCATGACTCATGACGATAAATACAGAGGATAAATGTCTCTCACCGATACACGCCTACATGGATCATAGTGTACTATGGAAACCTAAGGATAAAGATTATAACAAAAACAAAGTAGATGTTCTTCCTGTACACACTAGATCCTTTCTGTTTGGTTACAGCTCGCAAAATGAGTCTTCTTCTTAGTCGGACACTCTTGTCAGAGTGGTCGTCTTTGGGCTGACGAGATATACGGTGGGGTATTCGGTGGGTCGATATCCTTTCTGAGGGTAGCTCTCCTGGCGATGTGCTCCCATTCCTGACGGTTAGAGGCGTTTCGAGTACACTGGACCATGGTGGGCTCAGTAGCCTTTGTGATGGCGTCTATCCAGCGGGTTGGCGATCGATCTCGTGCTCTCTTGCCTTCCACCTGGCCCTGAACTATCAGTCTCTCCATTGAGTTCTCATTTCTAGAGACGGCGACGTCGTGAGCCTAAACTGTAACAAGCGTAAACACTAGTGTATCACGCATGCTACGGTTACAGCTCGCTAATGAGTTCCCGGCTTATCGAAACAATAGATGTTACAGACTGCTTTTATATTTGCAAAAGTAGTTAAGGCCCCGGCAATAATCTTGAGCAGTTAGTCAACCGTAATGTCGCATCCATTAATGTTGCATTATTTTGATACAAACGCTCGCGCCGGTTACAATAACAGTGACGCTATTTAAATTCGTTCCGTGTAATATAATCTTTTTACTGGATCAAATTGAGCAGTCATATGATTGTCACAGTTTCTAGCATATTCCAAAATGTGCTGAACATTTAGAACATCATCAAGAATATATTGAGAAGCAACAGTCAAGATGTTTATTTCTTCAAATATTTCTCTTAATGATTCTTTAGGATCTAGGTTATACATAGCGCGAATAGCCCTGTTCTGCAGCACAAATATGGTATTTATATCGGCTGTACTGCCCCATAACAATATACCATAGGACATAATACTATGGAAATAACTAAAGTATACTAGTCGCGCCGTCTCTATGTCAGTTAATTTTCTAATTTTTTTAACCGCATCTGCTGCAGAACTAATCCTATTCGCCAATCCTTCAATATGGGGTCCGCGTTGCAATTCGGAATTAAAAGTAGTACCAAGAAATATAGTAGATTACACCGGTTTTACCAACTCTCCGTTTAATAAAATATTCGCATCTATACTTTTATAATTCTCTCAATATTCATAATTTGAGATATTACATAGGCACATATACCCCTTAACTATATTGGTATCAATAAGTATTTTTTTTTCCACCTCGATGAAAAGCTGTTTTAGCGAACTTTTCATCCAGGTGGGAAAAAAATCGTATACGCATGTGAGATAAGTAGGATGTTGCCACCAGAATGACCTACTTTTCTCCCTAGGTGCGTAATACACTATTATATTATACTATTCGTGTATCATACAAACAATTTTATCTTTTATGTACATACGTAAAAAATAGTAAACTCATGAAAACCTTAAACATAATTTCCATATTATATGACGTGTGTTATGATACTTTAGCTACCTGCTTCCTGAGCGCGGTCGTCTGGCCAAACAGAAGACGAGCGTCGTGCGGAGGACGCTCAGTCCTCGGTGGGAGCACACGTTCACGTACCGCGGCCTCACTATGCAGGAGCTGGCCACTAGAGCGCTCGAGCTGAGCCTGTGGGACCGGGACCGGCTGGCGTCCAACGACTTTATGGGAGCCGTGCGACTGTCTCTCGGAACAGGTAATGTGTACGACGACTAAACAGATGGATGAATCTTTGAGTGTTCTTTATTTCGGAATACAGGTAACTCAACTCAGTTGCCAAAAAACCGAAGTAATGGAGCTTGTAGTGAAAGTCTTCAGAGATCGTTATATTATATTTCTTAGATGACAATATTCTCTTAATAAATGTAATTGTGTTAACACCAGTGGGAGGCTCCTTAGCACAGGATGCCGGCTAGATTATGGGTACCACAACGGCGCTTATCTCTGCTGTGAAGCAGTAATGTGTAGATAATAATCATTATTGTGTTTCTATCGGAAGGGCGCTGTAGCTAGTGAAATTACTGCGCAAATGACACTTAATATCGTATATCTCAAGATGACGAGCGCAATTGTAGTGCCGCTCAGAATTTTTGGTTTTCTCAAGAATCTTGAGCGGCACTGCATTGTAATCGGCAGGGCATATCAATTACCATCAGCTGAACGTCCTGCTTGTCTCTTCCGTTACTGTCATAAAAAAAAACTTCAGAAAGTCAGAAACGCGTCCATGTCATTAAAACTAACCTATAGGTACTTAATTATGTACATAAATATGGTGTATTTATAAACAGAATAGTTTTAGGTACTTTTTTACTTTTAACGTTTAAAAAAATTTCACCTTTACGGTAGGTACATGCATACATTATTGTATTATATAATATTGTGTATCTATTGTTTTAGGTACATACATGGGCGCGAACGTAAACTGGATGGACAGTATTGGTAAAGAAGTATCTCTATGGCAGACTATGATGCAGCGTCCCAATTTCTGGGTTGAGGGATCACTGCCACTAAGGCCTCAACTGAACAACTAACATTATCTCAGTGATATTTATAATCATACAAGATACATTTAAACTTTAATTATATTTCAAGACGATATTGCTGAAGCCATAAACAGCTCGTTAGCTCATAAGCTATATTTATAAATATTCTTGTTACTCCTTATTAAAATAGGTAGCAATTGTGCTGCATATTTACCGAAGGCCAATTACCAATTCTTATCAATACCAAATAGACAATTGAAATGACAAGATCTGACACAAAAAATTCTAATGACCATACAAATGCTATTTTAGTAATATCGCGAATGAGTGTCAAAATATAACCGTATATTATATAAGTTCTCTGTGTTCTGTTTCTATTCTTTGTATAAATTTATATTCTAATTCTTAATGTGTGATCTTATCATCTACAACGAAAATCTTGTACATTATGACTGACAAAACATATTGTCAATTGGGGCCAAGTTAAATAATTATATTTTTATAAGTATTAAAATTTTTACACTAAGTACTTAATTATATCTTTCTACTAGTAAAATACTCTTCTATGTAGTGATGATACATAGTGTTATGTTTAGATGTGCCAATCTAATAAACTATTGAGACATCCTGATGTAAATAAATACATTCCAATTGAATAAAAATTATGTTTTTAATTTCTAGTTGATAAGAAGTAACATTAACGCATTTAATGACTACTGTACAAATTAATGTTTTTACAAGTTGTATGGATCTGCTCATAATATAATTAGAATGTATAATATATAATTCCACCTTAGATCTAAGTGTACTGAATTATTACTGCAAAATAACGTCCATAGTATTAAATAAACTACTTAAACGTCTATTTAAATATAGCTTCGTTTTATAAATAATTATTTTTAATAATTAATGTTAAAGATTTTGAATAAATATTTCCACA
This sequence comes from Leptidea sinapis, assembly GCF_905404315.1. Taxonomy (NCBI): domain Eukaryota; kingdom Metazoa; phylum Arthropoda; class Insecta; order Lepidoptera; family Pieridae; genus Leptidea; species Leptidea sinapis. The sequence goes on from NC_066276.1 coordinate 6,033,498, forward strand.
TAATTTAAAGTTTAATTTCACTGTCCCTATGATTACTAAATTAGTCCTAAAGTAAAATAATGGGCAGTGTTGGCTGGATGTCTGACTTCTCACGTAAGCACCTAATGAATCGTATTTGTGGCACATTACCTAACATGACTAACAAAAGTGATAGCCTAAGCACATGATCTGATTTGGTCCGTCCAAACCATCAGACGCGGTTCAGCTGATGATAAGTTATACGCCCTGGCCATTACAATGTAGTGCTCAGGATTCTTGAAAAGTTCAAAATTCTGAGCGGCATCGCTATTGCGCTCGTCAAGTTGAGACTTTTTGACATTATAAGTCACGATATAATTGCTTTTTGCTTAAACGCTTCAAACATATCTGTTGGCTACGAATTAGATCGGCTAGGAGCCGAGTACCGACTTACGTAGTAGCTACGGACATAAGATGTTAAGTCGCATTAGACATAGACTTTAGTCTAATATTAGACTTAACTTAATGAGATTAAGTATCGAGTGCGCTCCAAACAAACATTTCGTCGACACCCCTCTGGAGGCCATACAGGGCCTGTCGGCGCTTGCGGTAATGTATCCACATTTCATTAATTTGTAAGGATATTTGTTGAAAAATTAAATACTTTTAATAATTTTAATACATAATAAGGAGAGGGGGGGAGGTTTGAACCAAAGCCTTGCTATAATTTATAAAGCAAGAATAAAAACGATATTTATATTTATTTACTACACATTATCGCATAATATAACATAGTATTTAGCCCCTACACTAGGCATAGCCTGTTCTGTAGGCAACCAATTTACATTGTATGGTCATAGAGTGCACTGTGAGTGTGTGTGTGTGTGTGTGTGTGTGTGTGTGTGTGTGTGTGTGTGTGTGTGTGTGTGTGTGAGAATGGGCTAAATGTACTTACAAATGTTGTATTTAGTGTTGGTATAAGAATGGAATGAAATTTAGGTTTTCGTCCATCACAACTTCTAAGTATTTTATATGAGTTTTACTTATACTAATGCAAGAGCAAGGGCCAGATAGAGTAACAGGACATGTGTTGACTTTAATACCAAAAGTGTGGCAAGGGTATGAAGTGTTTGTTTTATGAAAACAGATAAACTGTGTTTTAGTGAGAAGTTATTTTGTAGCCAAGTTGCAATATTCCTCCTATCCCAGTTTTTCCCGCAAAACAGAAGAGATGTATCATTGGCATAGCAAATGACGTCAGAACTACATACTTTAGTTCTGATATCATTTATATACATAATAAATAACGTAAGGTCTAAGATACTTCCTTGAGAGAAGCCAAAATCTAATGTACTTTTGTTTTTCTTTTTTTTTGATCAAGTATAACACACTGATTTTGACACATTAAATAGCTTTTGAACTAGTTCAGGCAATTACCTCGAATATCTACGAGCTCGCGTTTTCGTAAAAGTATAGGAACACAGACTGTATCAAAAGCTTGGCGAGGTCTAGAAATACACCGATACATACTTGCTACATATCAAGTTGCGAAGAAACAATTTTAGTTACAAATTCCTCGCGTTTTTGTTGTTTTTTTAGTGCGAAACCCGAATTGATTTATTAATTTATTATATATATTTTTTTACTTCATATCTGCGCTCTATTGCCTTTGGCGATTTTTTCAAACTGTAAAGTGGAAAAAGAAACAATATGGTAACTATAATGTACAAATAACGTCATGGTAAAATAAATAATCTCCGTTGGATTTTTGGATTCAAGTCAGAATGTACATAGTTCCTTGTGGCCGAAAGATAAAGATTTGGATACATTTCTTAATATCACCTTCGCATATAATATTTATAACCATATTATTACTAGCTGACCCGGCAAACGTTGTTTTGCCATTTAAATTATTTTTAGAGTTAGACCGTTTCTTGGGCATTGCAACATTACTTTGTTTTTCTAAAATTAACGTAGAATAAGTTACTCCTTATTATATCAGCTACTTGCCACTAAAAGTCCCGTCAAAATCGATCCAGCCATTTCAGAGATTAGCCGGAACAAAAATCGTGAATAGTGTTATTTTGGTGTATGTACCGTATATATTCATATACATGCAGTAAAAAAGGGTTATTTCAATATTACAAACAGACACTCCAATTTTATTTATATGTATGTATGTATAAATTATTATACGGCATTATAAGAGTTATATACAAACTTAAAAAGTTTATCAACAAATATGGTACAATACAAAGTATTATTATGCTCTTAAGGCGATACTTTTAAGGCACTAAATCTATAGAACTCTAGTGTGTTGAACTTAGTGCCTTAAAAAACAATGTCACGTAAATTGATTATTGAAATGTAAGAATATCTGAATACTTATTGCTAAATTTGAATAGGGTAAAATAGAAGGCAGTGAATATTTTAAAAAATATATTAAAAGTTATCAAAATGGTTTGATTTACAGTGTGACACATAGATTAATTTATTTAAGTGTTACAGTTCACACTTCACTCATCTGTTCATACCTTTGATGATGGCTGTATGGCTCTGCCTTTGCCTTTCCCTTTAACGGGATGACGAAAAAAATTACTCATCTGTCACTTGTCAGTCATAACTGTAACGGATTGATGTATTTTGTTAGCACAAAATTGATCAATACAGAGTTCAGACTGTTAGATGAAAATATTTAATATTATCAGAACAGAAATTTGAAGTGTAGGTTTAAAGATTTATTTAATGTTCTTTTAGGTACATAAAACTCTGATAAATTTACTGATCTTTCAAGGGGAATTAATATTAATTCATAACTATGACTGTTAAGTTGCTTTTCGTATTGATTATAGTAACTGCTATGAAAACAGGTAATGTAAAAATCTAATGTCTAAAAAAGTTTTGATTTAATTAAAAAATTAGCAATTACTATTTTTTTATTTATATTCTAGTTTATTCCATAAACTGTTACCAGTGTTCTGGAAGCGATTCAAACAATCCATTTGAATGCAATGAGTATTTAGATTCCGAAACGAATTTAATTGCAAATGATTGTTCTTCAATTCACAATGCCCAGTATTGTATCAAACATGTAGGAAGATTTGAAGGTACAATAAGATCCAATATTGAACTAACATTAACAAAACAATGGACTAATCAATCAATGGCTGGGCAATACTAACTTAACCTAATATTAATTGAGCAATTGTTTGAATTTGGGCTTTGACTAATAGTTCTACTTGAATAATTGTCTAACCTATATTAAGCTTTTAACATTTACTTTTAAGCAGGTGGTTCTATTGAATGTTATCAGTGTAATACAACATCAGAGTTGGAATGTAGTGATGGTATGATGAAGCTTGATGGTGGTATGCTGAGTGCCACACCCTGTGACCAAGTATATAATGCCCAGTACTGCATCAAGGAAATAGGTCTTTACTAAAACTTTTGTTGCATGCTAAACAAGAGCAAAGCATCTACACAGAGTATTTATAAATATGCACTATAAAATAGATTTGAGAGCAATGACATAATAACTAAGTAATCTAAAACATGTAGGGTGCTGTTGTAAGTTGTGCTAGTACAATTATTTGCCTCTGAAGGTCTATCTACAGAAATAAAAGAATATCTTTCAAAAATGTGAGAGAAGAATGTTGAATTTTATTTATTTATATTATACTAACTACTTGCTGACCCACCAAACATTGTATTGCCATACAAAGTAATACCAAAAAAAAATCTTTCGGGCTATAAACAATAGATGTTGGCCGATTCTCAGACCTACCCGATATATAATATAATATTGACACACTTTTTACACAAATTATCTTGCCCCAAGTTAAGCATATATAGCCTGTGTTATGGGTAACAACACAATGATATATTTAATACAATATACTATATATATAATATATTAAACATACATAAATTTATATAAACATACATAAATACATTTAAATGTCCATGACTCGGAAACAAACATCCATATTCATCATAGATATGCACACAAAGTTAATACAAATTGTTTCGGAGAAGTTTGGTAACAAACAAAACAACATGAGACTATTTATTTTTGTATTAGAAAATCTTTAGTTTACACTGTACTGCATGTTTAATTATGGAACTGATGTGATAACATCTTAATGTGTGGCAATCTTTCATAACCATAATGTTTATTTTTCTTTTCTTTCTTGCACTACTGCTTCTAACTTACAGCATTTAAATAGCACTTAATCTGCATGCATGTAACTGTGAATGATATTGCATTGGTTAATTAACATCACCAAATATTACAATTATAAATTACATTTTGGTTGTGTGACCTATTGTTTAAGGTAAGTTTTTAACATTGTAATTTAAGAAAATTTATTGAATTAGGTGTTACTTTGCGGAAATCCATAATTATACAAATGATTTAAGTTTTCTTTAGTGTTAATTCCGCCAATATTTATACATATTATATATATATATAACGAGACTGAGTCTGGTGCCAGATTTTGGAGAGACAACATGTCCTGAGGATGCCTTGTGTAGAGGCAAAACACATGTTGAATTGTTTTAAAGACAAATATGGGCGGAATTAACACTAAAAAAAACTTAAATCATTTGTATAATTGTAATTTAAATAAATAAAAATGTTTGTTCCACTCAGGGGTGTGCATTGAATTTCTATCATGTTAGGCACTGTGGATCTAACTAGTTGTAGTTGAGCTTTGGAATAAACAAAGATTGCTCACCGTAGGTATTTAGTATCTAGCTTAAGTAAAAATTTCATGAGTAGTTTGGTAATAAAATAACAGAACTAAGTTAAACTTAACTAACTTTAACACTAGTGCTATATTTATAAGTTCATAACGAGGTAGGCCTAATTGCATATATGATTTGCACACCCCTAGTTCCAAGACTTCTTAAGAAACAGGTAACTTGCAGAAGCAAAATTATGTCCTTAGAGCTAGATGTAAGTATACATAATTAAACCCCTATTTTTCATTTGTCACTAAACAGTTAATTATATACTTCTTACTATATTATCCGATATATTATTATTTTTACTATATTATAGAAACCAATCATCTCATGGGCTGCGTTCAAGCGGCAATTGACGACGTGCTTGCACAGATCCCCTCCGCTGAAATCGTAGTCTTGGGTGATTTCAACGGGCACAATGCCGAATGGCTTGTATCACGTACCACATACTACGCAGGGCGATCTGTGCATAATTTTGCATTGGCGTATGGTCTGTCCCAATTGGTCGAGTCGCCAACGCGGCTCCCGGATGTGGATAGCCACATGCCGTCCTTATTGGATCTTCTGCTGACTACACATCCCGATGGTTACCAGGTCTTTGTCGACGCCCCTCTCGGAACGTACGACCATGGCCTGGTCAGGAGTGTAGTGCCTATCCGACGCCAACGTCGCAGACCACCAGCGACCCGCCGCGTTTGGCACTACAAGTCAGCAGATTGGGATAGGATGCGTTCCTTTTTTGCATCCTACCCTTGGGGCAGGGTTTGTTTCCCTTCGGATGATCCTAGTGCCTGCGCCGTTGCAGTAGCCGATGTGATACTACAGGGTATGGATATTTTTATACCAAACTCTGTAGAGCCCATCGGTGGCAGATCACAGCCCTGGTTCGATGCGTCAGTTAAAGCAGCATCTGACTGCAAAAAACAGGCGTATCGAGCTTGGGTTGCGGCGCTGGGCACAAAGGATCCGAACTGCACAGTTCTTAAGAGGAAATACAACCGTGCCTCCAGCTTTTTTAAGCGGCAAATCGCCCGTGCAAAGTCAAAATCGGTGAGCAGCTTTCCAGTTACCCGACCGGAACACGCAAGTTCTGGTCGTTGTCGAAAGCTGCTCTTGGTAACTTTAGCCAGCCGTCCATGCCGCCGTTGCACATGAGGAATGACACCCTGGCCCATACGGCAAAAGAGAAAGCCGATCTCTTGTGCACTCTTTTCGCCTCCAACTCGACTCTTGACGACAACGGAAAAACCCCGCCGACCATCCCGCGGTGTCAGAGCTCTATGCCTGAAGTACAGTTCAGACAGAAAACTGTTAGGCGAGCTGTTTTCGTTGGACGTCAGGAAGTCGAGCGGGCCGGATGGCATTTCTCCAATCGTGCTTAAAACGTGTGCCCCTGAGTTGACGCCGGTGCTAACGCGTTTATTCCGGTACTCTTATTCTAAAATCATGGAGAGCATAATTAGCCGTCAGCTCTTGGTTTATCTAGAGGGTCACAAGTTGATCAACGACCGACAATACGGGTTTCGCCATGGTCGGTCGGCAGGTGATCTTCTGGTATACCTAACACATAGATGGGCAGCGGCTATTGAAAGCAAGGGGGAAGGCCTGGCAGTTAGACTGGATATAGCGAAGGCCTTTGATCGTGTATGGCACAAGGCGCTCCTCTCCAAACTTCCATCATTTGGGCTTCCCGAGAGCTTGTGCAAGTGGACCTCCAGCTTCCTCACTGGGCGCAGCATACAGGTCGTTGTCGACGGATATTGCTCGAACCCGAAGCCCGTGAATGCTGGAATGCCCCAAGGCATCTTCTGCATATCAATGATATGTTGGACACCTCCAACATTCATTGCTATGCAGACGACAGCACTGGTGATGCCGTATACACTGGCCATGCAGGTCTCTCTCGGGAAATCGTCGACCAGTGCCGGGAGAAACTTGTGTCTTCTATCGAGTCCTCTCTTGAGAAGGTCGCGGAATGGGGAAAATTTAACCTTGTCCAATTTAACCCCCAGAAGACTCAAGTTTGCGCGTTTACCACTAAAAAAACCCCATTTGTCGTATCACCGCTCTTCGACAACACTTCCCTCAAAGCCTCGCCCAGTATTCCGATACTAGTATCGGAATACTGGGTCTCGAAATCTCGAGCGATTGCCAATTTCGTGGTCATCTGGAAGGCAAAGCCAAATTGGCTTCAAAGAAACTGGGCGTCATTAATAGAGCACGGCAATACTTCAAGCCGGCCCACATACTAGCGCTCTACAAAGCGCAGGTCCGGTCACACATGGAGTATTGCTGTCATCTCTGGTCTGGCGCACCCCAATATCAGCTCGATCCATTTGACCGCGTGCAACGCAGAGCAGCTCGAATTGTCGGGGACACAGTGCTCTGTGAACGGGTGGATCACTTGGCGTTGCGTAGAGACGTCGCTTCATTGTGTGTCTTCTACCGCATTTATCACGGGGAGTGTTCCGAAGAGCTGTTTAACCTGATTCCTGCCGCCGAATTCCACCTTCGCACGACACGCCACAAGTTAGGATATCATCCTCACCATCTGGATGTGTGGCGGTCCTCCACAGTGCGGTTTTCAAGGAGCTTTCTTCCACGTACTACAAAGCTGTGGAATGAGCTTCCTTGTGCGGTGCAGGTGCGGGACGATACGACAAGGGTACCTTCAAAAAAAGCGCGTACACCTTCCTTAAAGGCCGGCAAAGCTCCTGTGATTCCTCTGGTGTTGCAAGAGGCGGTGATCACTTAACAACAGGTGACCCGTACGCTCGTTTGTCCTCCTATTCCATAAAAAAAAATATATATAAACAAACACCCATGGATAGTTAAGACAAGTGTAACTGCTTTTAATCTTTCCTAGTACAGGAAAAACATAAATATAATATCATGAACCCAATGTTGTGGATCCCCACATAATTGTAAATTTTATTTTCTATTCTGTGATTACACCACTACTGATTTATCTGCTTTTGTTTTCCAGCTGAACAGAAAATTATACTTTTTAATTATAAAGCTTGTTTTTATAGTATATTAGGGGTTAAAGTATAAAATTGCTGTTTTGTACTGAGAAAATAAACTTTTTTAAAAGGTTAAAAACAACATTTCTGCCACCGTACACAAGGGTTATTTACACAAGGGTCTTTGCTGTACAAACTGAAGGAATTTTGTATTGCTTCTTGACATTTTTGTATAAAATCCACTTCCCATCAAATGTAATCGGAAGTAAAACAATTCAGCCAGTAAGCCGAAACAAGAATTTCATACATAAATTCCAATAATTATTAATTGCATGCTATGATTGTAGAAAATTTATTGAATTAGGCGTTACTTTGCGGAAATCCATAATTATACAAATGATTAAAGTTTTCTTTAGTGTTTATTCCGCCAATATTTGTTTTTAAAAACAATTCGACACGTGTTTGGCCTCTACACGAGGCATCCTCAGGACGTGTTGTCTCGCCAAAATCTCGTTCTCAAATTCAGTCTCGTGCCAGATTTTGGCGAGACAACACGTCCTGAGGATGCCTGAGTCCGATGAATTGTTTTAAAAACAAATATTGGCGGAATTAACACTAAAGAAAACTTAACTCATTTGTATGCTATGATTGTAGTTTGACTGGCGCGCGTTATAAAGAAAACCCTTTGTTAATTTTAAAACAAAAATTTGCACCTTTTGATGGTCTCTCTATCACAGTAAGGATCTGAATCCTATACATTTATATCTCATTCCTTATATACGTATTTTAACATTTTTTTATATATTATACCTAATTAATAAGGTATTGGTATGATAAATACAACATGTAATATGAATATATTATTTATTCTTGCAGATGGAATTGGTACAAAAAGGTTTTGCTCGTCATTAGATTTAGGAAACCAATGCAAATATGTGCAACAACTGGGAGATGTGTTGGAATATAGGACCTGTATTTATACCTGTGATACAGATGGTTGCAACAGTGCCTCGACTTTGAGAATGTGTTTCACAATATTTATTTTATGCTTTATGTCGATTTGGATAAATCAAGTCTGAAATAATAGTGGAATAAGATTTTCTATACTAAGATATTTAATGTGTGTGTAAAAGCATGTTGCTTTGATCCTTTTTATACAAACATTCCAATCCACCCGTCCAGTACATAGCTTTAAATATATTTTTATATACAATTCTTACATTTAATAAGTTTTTTTCTGTAATTTTGTAAATAAAGAATATTAAACGAAACGTTTTTCTAATACATTGAATAACTATGATTTAATCTTCATATAATTCAAGTACCTACCTATAAAAATTATGCTAGAATGTTTGTGTGTAATAAATATATTATTTATTTAAAATGGAAATAAAATATGGTAAAGGTATAACACCCATACAGCCCACGCTAGAAATGTAAAAATTACAGAATATTAAAAAATAATAAGCAGCATCTTGGCAATTTTTTTTGATATTCATAAGTGTCATTTTCGTGACCTACATGGAGTATTGTAGTATAAACATAGTGATTTTGATTTGATTTATACTAAGATATTTTTCTATTATTATTATAAGTTCTTTTTCTTATTGACATTAAAATATTTAGTCTCATGATTTAAACATGGAATAATTATTATGTATGTATTTATAATGTGATTTTGATTTGATTTATGGTAAGTTTTTTTTCTTAAGTTGACATTAAAATATTTAGTCTAATGATTTAAACATGGAATAATTATTATGTATATATGTACGTATTACCTAATATTTCTATGAACCTACCATACCTTATCAAGATTTAGTTGTCTGTGGCACCAAAAAAATTGTGCTGTTTTGACGACATTATAGTTCGGTATACGATGCTTTTTAGGCTATATTAAAGTATCGACTTTTTCAGACACAATAAAGTAATGTACTTATATTAATGATCGTGGTTGTAATAAATGACACATAAAAGTAGGGGAGTAGTAAAACAACTTTATTTAAGTATGTGTAGATTAACCATTTACTATCACTTGGAATATGATTTTTAAAAACCATTTTATGAAACAAAAATAAAAAACAAATATTCATGTCCACATATTTATTGAAAAATTTGTGCTACACAAGCATGATATAAAAATACACAATAAATATTAACATCGATTTTGCAAAAACTAGGCTAATGTCAGGCTAATATGCTATAATAATACTTTTCAATTTTTAAAATACAAATCATTGGAATGTAAATGTTTATAAACTAGTTCTTAGACTCACGTATTCTTCTTTTCAATTAGAAAAAGATTATTTTGAAATCTACATTTATTATTTCTCCAACTTCCTTTTGAAACTTAAGGCTCAGGTACAATCTCAAACAAATTTTGATATGATACATTTGCATTTGCACAAATAGGTTCATTAATTACAAAAATATTTTTCAAGCCCAAACTTATATCTAACACTAACGAAATATTTCAGGTTCCATTTTTGTACACTTCAATCACAATTGAAAGTTTTTGTGGCATTATTGATGTCTTCATGCCATGCACACAGTTTGAGCGCTTAGCTAAGCGCAGCCAAGCAGGCTTCTTAGAGCTGGAGAATTTTGTATTATTGTATCTTTAGGGAAAAAAAGGTAGCTAGAGATATGGCTGTGGACAGCACGAGATGACAGTGTTTCTATATCAAACTGACAAAAACAAATGCATAGATTAGTCAAGGGCGACACAGTTATGCTAAAATGTACCAAATGTTTAAATGTCACTATAAAATTTTATTGCTTTATACATTACGTTATACATTACAATTCCGCTTAAAAACGGTGACGAAAAAAACTGCGTGCGTTAAAGTACAAACGTCAGAAGTGAAACCTTGTGCCTGAACCTCTAAACTGCATATGAAGTCCTGGTACGCGTTGCTAGGTTGACACATAATTTCAACCGCTATTTAAGACCGCTATTACCGCTACCATATTTATGTTCTCCTGGTGTCTATACAGTAATACGTCTTGCGCATAACGTCAGAATATATTAAGGCATTCTCGCGTCATACATAAGACAATCTCTTCTTCAACTATGATCGCCTGGTACCAATAAACTATGTTATTCTCCCACGAAATCTTATGAATTTATGTCTGTCTCTTTTTACTGTCTCGCTTTTTCGTTTCATCGACTTTCAAATAACAACGAATAAAGCTGAAAAAGTTTTCACTTCAAAAAAAATAACATTAATAACATACGTTAATGGACTTAACAAAAAAAAAAATAAGTAATTCATCACGCAACGCATAGACACACGTATAACACGGTAGTCGCGGAAGTAGAAGGCGGGAGACGAACACAAGAACCTGTCACTTGATCAACGAAGGTGTCACGCTTTATTTATTTAAACGGAATTTTGATCAAAAGTAAGTTAAATAACTTGATTATGGTACAATTTGGCATAACTGATCTCATATATGACAATCAATAGAAAGTCGCAGTTTGCAATCAGTGATATTATTATATAGATGTATGTTGTATTATACCCATGAAACAACCGATATGTGTTCCGCGCAGTACACCGATTTGATTATTGATTAAAACAATAAGAAAAAAAAATACAGCTTAATTCACTGCCAAAATATGACCTACGACAACAAGGAAGCTTTTCGAGTCATGCAACGTGTGTAATAAAAAATGCCCCTCTATATATAATATCATTGATTGCTTTTCTGTGAATTTACTGGGTTTACGACGTCTCAGCTGCCATTCAACATAATATTTTCTTGCTATCGAGAAATACTAGAAATTCCACACGTCTATTTAAGGCCATGAAATAAGCTATTTCTTATAGATGAAACAATTACAGTTCTTAAATTCTATCACGTCTTACATCATTAAAATCACTATAAGATCCCACAGCAAGCATTACTTAACAATCCATACAAACTTAACATAAGTAACACAAACATTAACACTAAAATGAACTCAGACTTGCGTACACTCACTAACAAAAGTGTTTTTATCAAATAAAAAATAATACTTCTATGTGCATTTCAAAACAGTGCCAAAATCAAACACAATATCCCTGAAATTATTGCACATTAAAAAATAATGTTCTAACGTATGTCATGATCACACAGTAAAATATATTTTACACTTAATTATAATAATAAAATATCATACGAAATGTACGTAAAAAATCAAAGCATAAAATTAATTAATTGGAATGATTAATTTTGATGATAAAATTTAATTACAAATATAGTATATACCATAAACATGTGGTAAAAAAAGTATAAAAGAAAATTTATAAAACTACTCAATTAATGCATACTTTTACTTATACAAGAGAAAAACATAAAGTTGTATCCCAAATTTAAGGCCAATTTAGTCAATAAACTATAATATAGGTAAAAGTACAACAATTACAAATACATTTTAAAAGCTGATTAATGTATTACATCACGAGTTAGCCGCCAAGCAAATTATTGGCACAACTAATGGGGCCAGCCACAAAATGATTTTACAATTCCATAAATTTCGTTTACAATGTTAATACTTGTTCATTTTTAGGCTTCATATTATATAAAAAATGCATTGAACATTGAGCGTAAATATTAAAATGAGTAAACTTATAACTGCGGCTCCTTGTTGACATATTATTGTCTATGGAAATATATTACCATGTCATTAACATTGACGAAACGCCCGCATTTCAATTACATTGATACTTAGATTAAGGATTGGTCTCCGCTGCACTCCAACTAATACTACGCGCAAGTGGGCGTACTCGAGCCAGTACCGAACAATGTGTGACGTTGACGTGTTACATACTCTGTTAAACTTCGCTTATAATAATTGAAACTAAAATAGAATGTAAAACTTTGATAAAATAATACTACATGAAATAAGAAAGACACTGGGATCACATATTATCTGTAAGGATTTTGTATTTTATTAATTTCAATGTAAACTAAAACAATGCGTATGTTACAAAATTTGAAAGGTGCCATTGAGTGTCAAGATGCTACGCATACAAGCATGTAATAGTTAAATGTAATATAAAAAGCTATTGTTTTTAGGTAGTGCGGTATGTAGTTAGAGTGTAGTGGAGACCAATCCTTAATCTAAGCATTGATACTTGAACATCCACATCAAATATTCACAATAACTTTCCCTCAATCACTTAATCTAACAAATTATCATGATTCACCACCTATCACATATCCAAATTATTTTAGGCTTAGATAATAAATAAAGCAAGGATGACTCACATTTCGAAAACAAACACTTTTAGCGTCGGAAGCTAGCTGCAGACAGAGAAACAGCAACGTAGTTAGTTGTCACGTTGCAGCATTGCAATGTGTTGCTCAAGCTCACGCACTCGTTGCTGACTGTTCTGCAGTTGACGTTTCACGATACGCAGCTCTTCGCCTTGGCGGTTGAATGCAAGCCGCAGCTGAAAGGAAATATGTGTAATAGTTATTTATGCAACAGTTGTGTAATAAACACGAATGTGGGTTTATAATAAGATAATAGTATCACATGAGTGTTTTAATCAACAGTTGAATACAAGACTTTATCTACACCCACAATATTATGAATCCTCTTTATAAGATTTTGAAACAGTTAACTTACAGCTAACATTTAAAAAGCCAGTCCTAGTAACCATTACATCATCCAAACGAGTGTTGTATTAAATTTTATCTACACCCATGCTTTAAATCCTCTATCAAATATTCTGAAACAGTTAGCTTATTGCCAACATTAAAACACCCAATGTTCTAATAACCATCATCCAAACGAGTGTAGTAATGTTGTACTGAATTTCATAACAACACTCCTATGTTTTTTTTTCGATCCCTTCATGCTCAAAGTGTTTCAACAGTCAGCCACATTCTTATTGCTCGATTCGTGGCATCTGTATGAATTTCAAAAAAAGAACATTTTGGATTACGCGCGTTCCACACGAACAGAACGTCGCGCGCCGTAAAAAAAAGTAAGTTATTCGAATCCCCGCCATTTTTCTTCGATATTTTTATTGTTTTGTTTACAAAAGATGAGCGTGTAATTTCCAAAAGAACATAATATTCAAGTGAATTTTAATTATTGCACTATATAAAATGTAAATTACTACTAAAATAAATAATTCTTTCATTAATACTTAGTTTATTTGTATATAATCAGTAATGGATGATATTAGATTACTACTAGGACTGGCTGTTTTAATGTTAGCATTAAGCTAACTGTTTCAGAATAAAGATAATAAAAATATGAATCCTCTTAAAGAAGAGGATTCATATTTTGGGTGTAGATAAAGTCTTGTATGCAACTGTTGATAATTAGGTACTAAAACACTCATGTGATACTATTATTATTCGCCTCGTGAAATAAATCCACATTCGTGTTTTAATACTCCTTATTACACAACAGTTGCATAAATAACTATTATGCAACTGTTGTGTAATAAAGGGTATTAAAACAGGAATTTGGATTTATAATAAGATAATAGTATCACATGAGTGTTTTAATACCTAATTATCAACAGTTGCATACAAGACTTTATCTAAACCCATAAATTATGAATCCTCTTTATAAGATTTTGAAACAGGTAACTTACTGCTAACATTAAAAAAGCCAGTCCTAGTAACCATTACATCATCCAAACGAGTGTTGTATTAAATTTCAGTACAACATTACAACACTCGTTTGGATGATGTAATGGTTATTAGGACATTGGGTGTTTTAATGTTGGCAATAAGCTAACTGTTTTAGAATTTTTAATAGAGGATTTAAAGCATCGGTGTAGATAAATATTATTTAATTACACAAATAAAATTTAAAAACAAAATTTTATGAACGATGCGGGACTCGAACCCACGACCTCTCGCGTTCCGTGCGAGTGGCTCTTCCAACTGAGCTAACTACAAAAGCATACAAGATTTTATGACGATACGTCACTCGAACGCTAATGTAATGTTTACACATTTCTGCTTTACCGCAGAAATAGGCGCCGTGGTGTTTCCCATAATCTATCCGGCATTTTGTGCATAGGAGCCTCCCACTGGTAAAAATGTTGGAATATGTGTAATAACGTACCTCGTGTTCAGTGGTGAAGACGTCACCGTGTGTTATCTGCTTGTAGAGTGGCACGGGTTCCATGTCCTCGCTCTGTTTGCCGAACATTCGCTGCAGCTGGTGGAACTTCATACTTTGGTTCGCGCTCGTCTTCTGACTCTTGTCCATTGCCTATGCGACATTTATTAGTCATTAGAATGGCGGTAATGAAACAAGCTAATATAATATTGTGACGAAAATATCTACCTACTCAATAATGAGCTAGATAATATCTGAAATTGTTGTTCGTAAAAAGAGATTAAGGATAAAACCACTTATGAAGATATTTTATAGCATTACTTAAATTAATTAATTATATACAAAAGATAATTAATATGGCGTACAGACAGAATGAATAGAAATTAAGATTAAAAGCACTTGGAATTTCTGTAACTCTTATTTTGTATGAAAATAAGGGACGAGACGAGCAGTAAATTCAGGTGATGGTAATTGATACGCCCTGCCCATTACAATGCAGCGTTGCTGAGGATTCTTTAAAAACCCAAAAATTCAGAGCAGCATTACAATAATTGGGTTCGTCACCTTGAGACAAGATATTAAGTCTCATTTATCCAGTTATTTCACTAGCTAGGGTGCCCCTTTAGACCGAAACACAATAATGCTTACACATTCCTGGTTCACGGCAGAAATAGTCATAATAATATATGGGTACCATAGGTACACTTTGGCTGGCTAGAGCCAGCACCTGTGCAAGGGAGCCTCCAACTGGTAAACCTTCACCTTCACTTCCTTTGCCAGCCCCAAGAACTATTTTTTTTGTTAATTTGTTCCTAGTACAGGCATGTTATTTATCCGAGTCATGGATGTTTATATGTATTTATGTATGTTTAAGTATATTGTATTAAATATATCGTTGTCTTGTACCCATAGTACAGGCTATGTCTAGTATGGGGCAAGATAATTTGTGTAAGTGAGTTTATATTATCACTAGCTGACACAGCAAACGTTGTATTTCCATATAAAGTATTTAAAAACTAAAACTAAAGCGGATTTGTAGATGGAACAGAATAATATAAAAATCGAGATACAAAAATAGTTGTAGATCGTAGAAAGGTGAAAATTTGAAGTAGTTATGTATTTCTGAATGCTAAAAAATTGTCAAAAACATTAAAAAATATATGTAGAGGGTCACCCTTAATCATGTAGGTATATGAAAAATAGATGTTTGGCCGATTCTCAGATCTACCCGATATGCACACAAACATTCATACAAATCGGTTCAGCCGTTTTGGAGGAGTTTAGTAACAAACACCGCGACACGAGAATTTTATATATTAGATTATGTTCAAGTTGTAGGCAAGTGTTCGAGGCCATACAGCCAGAACTATGGCGCGCTAGGGACAATGTAACAAAAATGATTAAAGATTTTTTTTTCTTTAGTGTTAATTCCGCCAATAGTTGTTTTTAAAACAATTCGACACGTGTTTTGCGTCTACACGAGGCATCCTCAGGACGTGTTGTCTCGCCAAAATCTGGCGCGAGACTAAGAGTCGTCTAACGTAACATAAGGCTTCGTTCACACGGCATTGTCCTGCACGTTTTTTTGCAGTATACGTCTTAACGTATAAATAGTAACCATACAACGTACATAGATCCATTCACACGTCGATTGTACTGAAAAAAAAAGTGTACCGCTTATACGTTTAAACACATACTCAACGGACTTGTCAAGCAAATCGAATGAACTTTGACGTATTCGGTTCGCAGTAGCATAAGGTATAGCTTTGTCTCCTTCACACGACACAATGTCACACGTTTTTTATCGAATAGCAACCGAAGAAGCGTTCAGTACCTGAGCGTCTTTTGGAGGGGTGTGACAACTGTGTGGAAACTGCGGCTATTCGTTTTTACACGAATGAAAATTTACCATATGAACACCCGGTTGACTATACGTTAAAAAAAAATCTTACAAAAAAACGTGCAGGACAATGCCGTGTGAACGAAGCCTAAGACTTAAACGCAAAGTAACGCCTAATTCAATAAATTTACAATGTAACACGTCTTGTAGTCAACTCACGTGTACATGATCGTTGTCGTTGAGGTGGTTCTCATGGTGCCAGGTGCCCAGCGGGCGATAGTCTGGCGTGGTCTCCCGCGACAGGAATGCGAACTTCTTTCGGTTGTTAGCGTCTTGTGGCTGCAATGCCGGCGCGTCCTTGTTGCTCATTCGCGGCTTGTGGGTTGAAATCGTCACACCTGCAAACACCAATCAAATATTTAGCACACATGGGCGAATTTTACTCACTCGATGATTCTCGCCAACTTCTTTGACATGTAAGACATATTTTGATTAAACATACGTAAATAGAGTTCGAGTTCCATTTAGTAAATGGTAAAAAAAATTACTGTTACATTGCAAGGCATTGATGCCAGTGTTCCAAGTTTTTATATTAGTGATCAATAGTAAAAAAAGTAGACATGTCAGAAGTGAAACTTGCATTGTGCATGAACCTCTAAAATATGAAGTCCTGGTACATGCTACTAGAATGACACATGATTTCAACCGCTATGAAAGACATTACTATCACCGCTACTATTTTTATGTTCTCCTGGTATCTATGTATAAATACGCCGAATGCACGACGTCAGAATATATTAAGAAGGTATACTCAAGTCATACATATGACAATCTCTTCTTCAGCTATTATCGGCTGATACCAAAACACTGTAAAATGCTTCCTATCTCTTTTTCTAACATGTGAAATCTTATGAATATATGTGTCCGTCTCTTTTTACTGTCTCGCTTTTTCGTTTCATCGACTTTCAAATCACAACGATGCTAAAGAAGTTTTAACTTTAAAAAGATATTAAATTTGATGTAGGTTACCAGTTTTCATGCTGATGAGTAAGGGCGGTGCGTTCATACCACTGAGCCAGTCTTTAGAGCTCAGAGCGGGCTGCGGCGCCGCCGTGTCTGGGTATAGGTCCTCCTGTATCACAATTTATATTTAAAACTTATTAGACGATTAGACAAGCTTTCGTGTTAAAAAATGTTTTGGATGAGGGAATCCTGAAAGAGTATAAGGGAGATCTAGCATGAAAAGTTGAACTGGTCGAGTGTAAAATATATAAATTTGATGTAATAAAGTTTCTCTCTCAATTCCTAGTAATTAACTCGTTATATAATTACACAGCTGTCATTCTATGCAATTGGCAGCCATTGTTCTACGTCATAAACAACCATTAAAGGCCTACGCGTTATGCTATCAAAGGGCTCAACTAAATAAAATCATGGTGAATAGACACACTAGAAAATATAATCGTTAAGTCAAGTATAACGGACAGTGCGGATTTCGAAACTGCATTATGCCTGTTCGATCAATCTGCAAATGAGGGTGGTGGAAGGAAGTGACCGCTAAGGTTATATTTTCTAAGTACCCTCAATTTGGTCAAGTGACAGCTGTCAACGCCTACCGGCTTGTGCGAAAAACACACAGAGTCGAGAGTCCGCGTCCGACAACTTTGAAGAAGAGGTGCTGTCAATATGCATTCTGAAAACTCCCTTGTTCTATTGTTGCGTCTTACGTAACGGTTTCGATTCATAAGTCTCCTTTTAACGGCCGTGACGAAATATTGAGTTACGTTCTATTGAGCTACGAGTGCCGTGCATCGAGCTGGAAGTTAAGGTGCTGGATCCGTGGCAGGAAGAGGCGAGGAAATTTAAGGTTAGTGGTCACGATTTTATCGTTGGCTCGATTTTGCAGATTGAGGTAGGCATCTAAGAGGACTCACATTAATTCCTCAATTATAAAAAAATAAAGTACAGTCCATTTAAATAAAAATTTATATCGAATTACCAGCGCTACTTGTAATATAACAATGCCATAAATAAAATGTATGATAAGGTAGGTCTCACTAGCCGCTACAAAGTAAAGGCATAAAAGGCATTTATTTTCTCAAAATTGTTTCATTTAGAATTCTTTTTGATGTCATTTCTTATACTACTAGACACTACTAGTGGTGGGTGCTAAAAGTTATAACAATTAATATTAACTGTTAACCAGAAAATACCATTAACAATGTTATTAATAAATACTCTAAAAGACTATATTTAACTTCATAGTTAATTTTTTAAGTCAGGACTCGGGTACCTAATTATTAATTAATGATCTGTGATCAGCGCCATCTATCGAAAACCGTTATGGTGTCGTATTATACTCGAGAGATTCAATCACTGTGTTCGATATGAAAATAGGAAATAGTTTCTGAAAGTGACACTAGATGACGTATAATCTAAGACTATTTATTTTATATGTTTCAACGCCATCTAAAAAATTTTAGTACACTATTTTAAAATTATCACAACTTCTATTATTGCAAAATAGACTAATTTTCATAAGTGACATTTTCACAAGTGAAAAATACAATGCAAATTGGTGCCTTATTTAAAATACCATAAAGTCTATGTTTATTTAAATGAAAAAAATTAGCACATTTATGTTATTAAACCTGAGAAATATTGATCAAGTTTGCTATTTATGACTTAAGCAGTAGCTATCATTTTCACTTGCACGATAAATTAGCATTTAATTTTCCAAGTCTTCAATGAATTAGGTAAAACATATAGATATATAAATAATAAATAAATATATAGATATATACATTAATAATTTGAAATTATAACGAATGTGTTTTTCTCTGTTCAACTTCAGTGTTACTCAATTAGTCATAATTTTGTATAGCGGGGCCGTGTCGAACATTATTGTTTCGGAAATATTTTTGGTTTTTAGTTACATTTCGGTTATTAAATTAATTCTCTATTATTTCTAATACCGAAATTAGTGTTCAGTGTACAAAAACTTTAAAATATTAAAATAACTGTAAATATAATATTTAGGTCTAGGTTTAGTGTAAAAAAACTTATTTATACGCATAATATAAGCAGAACGACGACGTACTGCTGCTATATGACTATTTTGTGAGGAGTGAGAACAAAAGTGCTGTTTGCAACTTGTGCAGCAAGAGTCTATGTATCAGTCCTAAGCCTGTTTAAGTATGAAGGAAAATTCATTGATTGATGTGATCTATTTAAATTTAACACCTCGTACCTAGTTTAGTGACCTGTCTAACACCCAGTAACTAACTGATTCATAAATACCAAAATAAATGCAGATTGTTTAATATTCTAATTAATAGTAACTAACTGCTAACATAAATAAAATGTTGTGCTAATGTTAAATTAACAAATGGTGAAATTTAACTAAGCAGTAAAATATAACGCTGTATAGTTACTTGTGAATTGTAATTTTTAACAGTGTTATAATAATTAGCGTTTTGCTTAACATGTTATTTTTTTTCGTATAAGCATTTTAACAAGTTAAGCAATATTAACGATTAACCCCACCTCTAGATACTACTACCGCTGCGGAAACAAATGGCGCTCTGAGAGAGAAGAAGCGGCGCAAGAAACTCTCCCAGCATTCTTGTTTTGCGCTCTTTAAAAAGTAGTAGTAGTTGCGTCAGTCACCTGGAAGCAGTCGGACTTCCTCGGCACGACCATGGCGATGGGCTCGCACAGCCCACGCGCCGTGTGCAGCTTGTAGAAGCGGAACACCTCGCACGAAGACGTGCTCACGCCACGCTTCGGCATGAACCCCAGCCCACGCTGCAAATGTCAAACTTTATTACAAACACTTACTGAAACTCAAAACTTTTAATGAATCGAATAGACATACTAGCGTAATAGAAAAACACCCTTATGATTACGGAGAGACTAAATTTAAAATGTTCATGTGTGCTAGTATTACAGATTTTACTGAAGTGTCTAGTATTTTGATTTTAGACAATCCCAATGACAAATATTGCTAAACGGCGTCATTATTACGTATACAAAATTTTATTTTCTAAGACATATTTTTTTAAATAAACATAATCTTTAGAAAATAAAGTGTTTACTTCGTATATAAAATGTACTCCAAAATATTTTAGTGAATATGTTCTACGAAAATATGCATCACGAAGCAGTATTGTAGAATCAGTATTTACCTGTGAAATGTTTCTTTATAATATAGATTGTTGCTGTAGATAATAACACAATCTAACACAGAACACGGCACCATTATATTTTTAATTAATATCCGTTAAAACACAGAACAATTACGATAAAAACACTCAAATTAAAATGCGGTCCAATTCGACAGGAGACTAATGGACACTAAATTGTTTCAAAACGGTTTCACGATCCATCTATTCCGTCTCTTTCTCACCTAGGTTTTAATGTAAGGAACTATCCTTACTGTCACACAGGGTTTGTCTATTACGCTAGTATACTAAGATAATGGTTCAAACACTACAAATTATCAGTTGATTAACTAGATCTTGTTAGCCCATACCAACGCGACGTTAATATTTAGAATACCTGTTGAGGACTGAACGGGTCGACTCGACGGGTCGGGTGCTCCTCGAAGTCAATATACGATTTTACTGAAGAAAGTTTGGCTATACCTTTATTGTGGACTAGCTGACCCAACAGTAATACACTTAGGTCTATTCATAATAAAAAAAAACTCTTGCAAATGGAATTTTGGAAAATCCTTTCCAGTTTTTAGCTGACCTCTACTCGGCGAAAAGAATATTTCTACCAAATTTCAAGTCTTTAGCTCTAGTGGTTCCAGAGATATCGTGATGAGTGACTATATATACTATCCTACTGGTATATCTATATATATATAGATATACCAGTAGGATGCTTATTTACACAGTTATACACTGTACTAGATTTTAATTGATGCCATATATTAAAATTTGACTCACCTGCGGATTGCCGGACAGAAACTGGTTGAGGAAATGCACATAGGGCGCATCATCGACCACTTCGTAGTAACGGATATTTCCATCTCCTTTCCCTGCCAGGTATACCTGCAATGTAATACAAACTTTTACATTTTCCATGCCTGTCATCAAGTCAACGGACAAGCCCTTCTTTTGATCTGAGGCAATACAAAAAATTGTTTTTAAATCCAATTTTAGATAAATCAAAGTGAATATGCGGGCTAAATTTGTGATAAGTTTTTTAAATTAAACTATTTATTATTATTATTAAGAGTCCTAACTATATTCACAGGCTAAAAGTCTTCTAAAGAAAGTGTTATTTCGTTGCCACATAGGAATTTTTTATTAAAAAATAAATTATGATGTGAGCAGCGGTAAAACCTACCCACCCTGTTGCTTGAAAGTAAGGCATAAACATATAACCAAGTCAATTAAGAAGGGAATGCTTTAAATATTTATTGTATTATGATTGTGAAGTGCGGGAATACGCAATCCTAAAAACTAAGTTAGGATATCATCCCCACCATCTGGATGTGTGGCGGTCCTCCACAGTGCAGTTTTCAAGGAGCTTTCTTCCACGTACTACAAAGCTGTGGAATAAGCTTCCTTGTGCGGTGTTTCCGGGACGATACGACATGGGTACCTTCAAAAAAAGCGCGTACACCTTCCTTAAAGGCCGGCAACGCTCTTGTGATTCCTCTGGTGTTGAAGGAGAGTGTGGGCGGTGATCACTTAACACCAGGTGACCCGTACGCTCGTTTGTCCTCCTATTCCATAAAAAAAAAAACTAAACAGCCAATACAGGCACTGGTATGCTGTGATGGTCATTTTAAAAATGTCTTATTATAGACAAGTATAGTTGTTAATTATACCAAAGCTTCTCTAGCAGACAAATTAAATAGAACGGCCATCTTAGGGTGCCATGAGTTTAAGGTTTACCAGTGGGAGGCTCCTTTGCACAGAATGCCGGCTAGATTATGGGTAGCACTACGGCGCCTATTTCTGCCGTAAAGCAGTATTCTGTAAACATTACTGTGTTTTGGTCTGAAGGGCGCCATAGCTAGTGAAATTTCTGGGCAAATGAGACTTAACATCTTATGTGTGACTGTATTTTAAGGTGACGAGCGCAATTGAAGTGCCGCTCAGAATTTTTGGGCACTGCATTGTAATGGGCTGGGCGTATCAATTAACATCAGCTGAACGTCCTGCTCTCCTCGTCCCGTATTTTCATAAAAAAAGTTACTTGCATGGTTTAAGACATTTATTGCTCCATACAGGAATTTCCACTTAAATGGAACCTACAGGCTATGTTATAAAAAGTGTGTTACAAAATTGCATATTAGAGCGTACAGTAAATAAATAGTAATTAAAATAGGTTAAGTAGGTAAGTATAGTTTATTATGTTATATAAATTTCTAATTTCTACTACATATTATAATATTTTATAAAAATTATAATACTTGTACGGGACGGTCGACATTAACAGTCGAGCTACGGTTAAGACACTACTCGCTACACGAGATTACATTGATTCATCGATAACGAGTTACTAGATGTGACAACAGAAAATATTATTTCTATTTAATTAGTTAACTTACCATGTTGGTATCATAGTCGTAGTAGGGAAAGACAACGCCAGAAGAGCTGTCAATGGTCTCACAGACTAACGGTTTACTGAGATCGTGCTGCTCCCACACGGCGTACTGTCGGTCGCTGTATCTAGAGAAGCCCGTGGTCAGTACTCTGCCCTGGTTGCCCAGGAACGTGCACTTCGACGCCTTGGTGCCGCTGTGGCATTGGCCTTCCTGAAATCGAGTGCAAGAACCACATGAGACAGTATTACACAAAAAAAATTTGTAAAACAAAATTTTGTGAACGATGCCAGATGAAGCCACAATCTGAGAACAAAGCATACAAGATTTTATGACGATACGTCACTCGAACGGTTAGCTCAGTTGGTTAGAGCACTCACACGGAACGCCAGAGTTTGTGGGTTAGAGTCGCGCATCGTTTATAACATTTTGTTTTTCAAATTTTATTTGTGTATTAATCCTAGAAGTGAGGGTGATCACTTCATCAATATAACAAATTGATTAGACAGTTTTAATTATAATTAATCTACATTTATACAGTGGAACCTCTTTTGATAGAAAACCTTAAAAACTCGAAAAAAATCGCGTTCCCTTAGGAACGAACTTTTGTGATGGTGTTCATACCTGCATTTCATTAGAAAAAATATTAAAAATCGAAGAATTTGATTATCTTAACGAGGATTGTATTAACCGATGTCATCTACAAGAAGCCTTAGATAATACGAAAGTCTCTTGTTTCACCTCTTAAAATCAATATAAGTTGAACGAATCTAAAACTTGCAGGACAAGTCAAATACTTACTATCAAAACCTGCATAATATTTCTGCAATATATAGACCAGAAAAACAATTTTTTGCGCGTATCATCAATTTAAATTTCAACAATATATTGTAACCCTCAGATAATTTGTACGTCAAGATAGTCTCTTGTTCTTAGACAACTGATAAAAAACAGGCCAGTGACAAGCTACGTCTTACACTCGCGATTTGTAAGACACTCAAAATTATGCATCTATACTTAATATATAAAGCTGCAGTGTTTGTTTGTTTGTTTGAACGCGCTAATCTCTGGTACTACTTGTCCGATTTGAATGATTCTTTCAGTGTTGGGTAGTCCATTTATCGAGGAAGGCTATAGGCTATGTTTTTTTTTTCAAAATTAGGGATCCGTAATAAAATTGCTATTTTGTAACACAAGGTGTAAAATCGAAAACCTATTGACAACAGAACAAAATGATGTACAGGCTATAATATAGGCAATATTTTATTACTTATAAAACTATCGCGTGAATTATACTTTATATGGCAAAACAACGTTTGCCGGGTCAGCTAGTATAATATATGAACTTAGTTATAAACTCAAGAACATGATAAGGAACTTAAATTACGAAGCTACTGAGACTCTTATTCGTCAATGTCTACAGTTAGGTTAGTCTAAAGCTAAACACATACTCACACACACATACACATTCACACACACAACACACATCCAAAATTATATATAAAATAGTAATTTAGTTGTCATCATTAGTTGCATAACCACCATTGTTAGTCACCTTAAAATATGTTGATGTATGTTTTCTTACGGCCGTTCCCAATATTAAGTCTATCTACCTATCGTTGAGTTTTCTGTCCCAATAAACTTATCGACAGTAACTCACCTTATCCGTACACGCTGTCTGTCAATGGGATGGACGTATAGTTTACCAGCGATAGAAGTTTGTATGGAAATTGCCATTCACGCGTCCCAATATAAGGCGATAAGAATGACTTATCGGGTATATTGGGACCGCTTCAGATTATTGACAGTAGAAGGTAGTAATTTATCACTATCTGTAGATAGTATATTGGGAACGGTCGTTAGACATTTTGCATTGCACAACTGGGAAAAGACATACCCCCATGTCACGGGCTATCCTAGTTTGGGGGTCGAGGGTAATTTTAAGCAAAATTGTATTTTCTTTTTGCACCAAATAAAGAATTATTATTATTACTTTGTAACAACACAAAATAGAGGTTAGTTCTAAACTCAACTTTTTTAGACGTTTTCACAGCCGTCATAGTCTATCCAGACGTATCAATGATCTAAGTAACTTACGGAAAGCACGATTCCCCGCCTGGGCTCTATGATCCTCAGCTTCTTGTCCTTGCAGGTGGTGGCCAGCAGTGATCCGTCCCGGTTGAACGACATGCAGTAGATCACGTCGCTGTGGCAGTCTATTATCTTCACCGCCTCACCCTTGCCGACGTCCCACACGAATATCTACACAGTCAAACATTTAATAGTGGCGTTACATACAAACATAACATCCACGGCTCCGAAACAAACATTAATATTCACCATACAAATGTTTGCACCTACTTGGGATTTTTTTTTAATGAAAATACGGGACGAGACGATCAGGACGATCAGCTGATGGTAATCTATACGCCCTGCCCATTACAATGCAGTGCCGCTCAGGATTCTTGAAAAGCCCAATAATTCTGAGCGGCACTACAATTGCGCTCGTCTCCTTGACAAATAAGATGTTAAGTCTCATTTGCCCAGTAATTTCACTAGCTACGGCGCCCTTCAGACCGAAACACAGTAATGTTTACACATTACTGCTTCACGGCAGAAATAAGCGCCGTTATGGAACCCATAATCCAGCCGGTATCCTGTGCATTGCACAGGAGCATCCCACTGGTAAAAGTACGTGCTGCGGCCTCTACAGAGTAAACCAGCCAGTAGGGACTCACGAGCGAGCAGTGATGCACGCGCGCTTTTTAAAAATGAAGAAACATAATTAAAGCAATGCATATTAAAGGTCATTCCGATCGAAATTTAATATTTTTAAGCGTCCTAAAGACACTGAAACAATCTAATTTAAAGTGATTATTATTATAATGAAATTACCATTCATGATAGCTACCTATTTTTTTCCTACATGCTAAGTAGGTTTGACTATGTCGTGATCTTTCAACGCACACATTACTATCTGCAACTAATATTTTGATTAGGTTTGACAACGAAACTTTTAGGTAAAGAAGTCAACCCTAATTTCGTCAGAAGAGGTGAGAGTTACGCGATAGAAGGAGAGGTAACTTCTAGGTGAATAAAAATGTAGGTTAGTAGCGATGTGGCATCTGAATTACATCTCATTGTATGAACGCAAGAGTCCCTATTTCTTTATTTGATTTTGCGGAGTGAGATTTCCGTGCTTGTACTATTAAATATTCTTTACACCTACTTGGATTTGAGCCCGGGCCTTATTGCCTAGAGGTCGGAGTTACTAACCAATAGTATATTAGGCCGGAATAGCGAGTAATTTATGCCCGGTATCTCCTCACATGCGTTGTTGCGGATTTACTTTGAGATACGCACATGTGCTGTAGCAAGATTACATAAATTTCGGCGTCTTGAGTTGAGTTCATTTGATAAATAATCATTAAAGTAACATAATTATTAATTTTTTTTTATCTATTTAAATAGATGTAAGGGCCCATCACACAGCAACCTTTATTATGATCTATGGATACTCTGTCCATGTATCCCCAGAACAAATACCAAAATTTTACCAGTGGGAGGGGCCTTTGCACAGGATGCCGGCTAGATTATGGGGACCACAACGGCGCTTATTTCTGCCGTGAAGCAGTAATGTGTAAGCATTACTGTTTCGGTGTAAAGGGCGCCGTAGCTAGTAAAATTAATGGGCAAATGAGACTTAACATCTTATGTCTCAAGGTGACGAGCGCAATTGTAGTTCCGCTGTGAATTTTTGGGTATTAAAAGAACCCTGAGTGGCATTTAATTGAAATGAACAGGGCACATCAGCTGATCGTCCTGCTCGTCTCGTCCCTTATTTTCATAAAAAACAAATAACGCCATACTTTGGGAATTACCGCCCCCAGGATATTTAAAATTACTGCAGTAAACCTACATAATTAAAAGCTATTATAATAATTACATTATAATGCCATGTGGTACATAAAATGGAATTATCATTAAGATGGTATGCTAATGACCTCATTAAGCGCGGAGTATTTAAAGTTCATAGTCATTAGAGGTCACATGAAGAAGATATTAATACAAAATAAACATAAGTATTACTTTCACAAATATATAACTAACTAGCGGACCCGACAGACACTTGACAGTTGACAGTTGACGTTTACTTGACAGTTATCCTGTATACACGAGATCAATTTGAAAAATCGCCCAGACGTTGGGAGGAGATCACTAACATACATAGGAGAATTATAAGCCGACTGTATTGAGAATTTAAAACAATCTCAAATTCACTGGGACACTAAAAATATCATCAAAATCGGTCTAGCAATTCAGTTATTAATTAATTATTTTGTATAAGGAGGTGGCTCAATTAGTATGAATCTAAATCATCCTCGAATCGACTTGAACACACACAGAAAATTTCATTCAAATCGAAAGAAAGAAAATTATTTTATTTTATCACATAGTTTAAAAGACTAAAATAAAATATATACAATAAAACAAGTGCTGTCTAATAATCTAAAATAAAAGCAACAATAATTGTTGTATGTGATCAAATACAGGTCTCTCACTCAGCATTGGGCAGTGGGAGCAGCAGTGGGAGCTTTACTTGGGTGTCACCACGGATACAATCTGGTCAAGTTATCAATCAATTTCTAACTAATTAAAATTAAATGATGAGAAACAAAAAAAAACACTAAAAAATAATAATAAAAATAAAATAACAAATGGATCCAGCCGTTTAGGAGGAGTTCACTGTTGACAGACGTACTAGACGTTTTTATAACACTAGAAATAAGGGATTGCTTGTAACTAATTCTAGTAGGCTTCATAAGATACATAATAGCTTTAAGGGTAAATGTATACACTTCTACACTAAAGTCCCAGCCACTGTTCAGGCATTATCTATGAATAAATTTAAATGTTTTATAAAAAAATGGCTCTGTCGTAAATCCTATTACTCCACTGCTGAATATCTAAATGATAGGACAGCCTGGGACTAGATTGTGATTATTTTATAGCGATAGAAATGACTGCACAATATTGTACATTTTTATTGAAAAGAGCGCAAAAAAAAGAATGGTGGGAGAGTTTCTTGCGCCGCTTCTTCTCTCTCAGAGCGCCATTTGTTTCCGAAGCGGTAGTAGTATCTAGTAGTATAAGAAATGACATCAAAAAGAATTCTAAAGGAATCAATTTTGAGAAAATAAATGCCTTTTTATGCCTTTTTTTATAGTAAATAGACGTACTTCTCTTTTCCCATCCAGGGACCCCACCAAACTACAAGTACCTTGCTGTAGAACTACATTATTTCCGAGAAACTGTTTGTGTCTGTGCATAAAAATCTATAATCACATCCCAAAAATAATAAGAGAGGTATCGTCAAATAGGAATTTCATTTCTCATCTAAATTGAAAATATACCTTAGTAAAAACTGCTTATATTCATGAGATGAATATTTTCAACTAAAAACTTGACTATATACTATATAATTCTGCTACTAATCTTTTGTTAAATTTATATTTTTGTAGTTCTTATGATTTAGAAATGTATTTTATAAAATTTGCACGTCATAAATGTGTCAAACATGTTCTTAATAATATCTATGTAACATCAATCTAACATGTTTATGCAAATAAAAACTTTGATTTTTGACTTTGACTTTGACAGACGTACAGAAGAATTATATACATAAAGATAAGCTATCAGCCAAATGTTATTTAAAGTTGCGTGTTGCAATGCTGTTTACATATTTCCGACCGCTACAATTGATTAAAAATATCGAAACAGTTGAACATTACATCTAATGAAATAACTGTACGACTGTAGTGTTACGTCTTACCACGGAACATGTATTAGATAAGATTTATTTATTTATTAAGAAAACTTACAGCTATTTATAACTATGTTGACATCTATTTGTATAACTAAAAGCCATTAACTAGTTTTCACATATATGATTCTAATCAGTTTTTAAAATTACTAGAGAGTTACGCTATCTTACAATCTATTACATTAATACTATGTATAGAATTAGTACTATATCATAATAACTACATTTTAAAATTACCAGCAAGAAGTTTATATTTATAAAACATAATTACAGTAAATAATAATATAATTAAAGTTTACATTGATTTTGTTGAATAATTTGAAAACTTAGGTGAGAAAGTATGATTTGGTCATCAGATGTCGAATTGCACTAGGTTTAGTTGAAAATGTGTCAATTTCGGAGTAAGCATTTATTTACAAGTTCATTAAATTTGATACTTGTACGGACGAAGAAGGAATTACGGCGATAGAAAGTTTAATAAATGGAGATGACACGTGTTATATCGACTGCTGCAACGAGCAGAATCGATTCTGAAAAATTTCCTTTTTTTGTTAGATATGTATAAGCCGGTACTTTTATGTTTCGAGTAATGGATCTCATGCTGAGACAGCTATTTTTTATTTCATTATTAATAAATATTTGAGAAATTTAGATAGCAAAACCAAATATTTAATCTTCATGCTTCAGAAGGCAACTATGATATTAACAAATTACTTATGATCCAACTATTGAAAGTTCATATTTCACTAGTTGGTTCATAAATTGCCAAGGGATAGTATCGAAACTGGTAGATTCAATATTTTCCATGATTTTATAAACCCATCATCGAAAATGAAATATATATATGAATTGCAAATTAAAATCTATTAGCAGGTGTAAGCAAAAGAAAACACATTAAATTACCTATCTTTTAAGGGTATAACTTTTACAACATTTTTATAATTTATCATTTGAGATCAAAACACAACTTCAAACTGCTCCACTGTAAAATATGTGATTTGTAGGTACGATAGTGTTCGTTGCGGCAGTCGATATGAGCATTTTATAATACCAAATACAGCGATCCCTTCTATACCGCGATATGCTTATAACACGTGACAAAAATATTATAATATTGATTACTTAATGTGTTAACTGCCATAAGACATCCCAATTAATTATAACCTCTACTATATACCACTGGACTGGCGGCTGTCAAAGTGCTTTTGTGCCTGTTTGATATTCGCCATTTTGGCGCTGTTAGCGAGAGTCTGCGGTACTAAAACGGTGATGAGAACCTTAGCAAACATCGATAGATGGTGGGGAACCATTTACAAACAAAACATTGTGTACTTTACAACGTTGATTCTTGAAGTATAAATAACAAGGAAAACGAACGAAATTATTTCAAAATGTAAAACTACTTCAAAGTATTGTACTTTCCTTCGCAGCCATTAGTATTATACGTCAAAATTAGTTCTCTGGACGCTCGCGAGTGGGGCTTCAAATAGGCACAAAAATTTGCAGTCAAACATATGGAATAGCCTGTCCAGTGGTATTTATACAGGTGAGTGATTATAACATTTATTTAACTACTTACTGTGTTAGTAAACATCTTATATAATTATCACTTTAATTAGAAATAACTATAATAGCATAATATATTCAGATCTTTAGTAAATTGATTCGTGTTAGTTGGCACTACAGTAGTGCCAATTAACAGTTGGAAGCATCATTACGGTAGATGGTCGTGCCCTATATAAACCAGAGCGCTCAATTCGAGGGAATTATCCCAGCGGATACTCCATAGGGAGTGCCGCTTGCGACTCTCTCTCCCCAAGAGAGCACTTACCCAAAGCCAACCTCAGGTGGTGTTTAGTGGGTAGGCAGTTAGGTCTTACGTGAGTCCCTCATAACGCGCAGACTTAGGCTGCGTTGAATGAGCATTTACCACCTCCCTCCCGTCGTTATCCCGGAGGGTAGGCCTTTCCCTTGTTTGGGCGTAAAAAAAAAATCGAGGGGACATTACTTATTGTGAATTCTAAGGGGTAACGCTGTCCAAATTTTAATAATTATTAGTAGAAATTGTAAAATACAAATAGTACAATTTTAAGTGCGTTTAAATTACCAACCCCTTCTACACACGTTTTCTTATTACCCAATTTCAATGGTCTGGTTGAATGCAATGGTTAAGGTTACTGTCTATACTTGTATGACTTTCTTAATGATAACACAGATTGGAAATGGAGCGACCGCCCTCAGACTATTAAATAATAAGTTAAATTTTTCGATAATACTTTGTAACCATATTTTTTATGAAAAAAAAAAGCCCGCTGAGTTTGTTGCGCCCGTCCTTCTCAGGTCTGAGGCATTCTTTTGAAATGGGTGGTAGTTTTTGACTTTTAATAAGTGATTTTATATCCTATTTTGAATAAAAATATTTTGAAAATGTAAGGCCATATAAGTATAAGTTCCAATCAAACTCCGCATCAGTCACAACTGGAATAAGTTGTTCACGGACATCACTGTAACGCAGATGAAATGTATTTCTATTTGAAAATTACCAGGTAATCGAATCCCGCGCTGAGCAGGATGTTCTCTGCCGTGGGGTGCCACTCGACGTAAGCCACTCGCCGCTTGTGACCGTGCAGTTCCACGAGCCACTCTGTCAGATGCATCGACAAACCGCCGTCGGGAATGTGCCATAGCTTCACCTGCCACCGAACACCATGAAAAATAAAAAACTTAGTCTGGCCATAAAAACTGTTACAATTAAAAACAAACAAAATATAACATTTGAATTTGGAATCTGTCATTTTTATATGATTGTTCATTGAGTTTTCTCATTTTGGCGCCAATATTAATATAAGTGGGGCGATAAAGAGAATCGAATCGCTGTGATTGCATTACACAAAGTAGGTATGGAGTCAAATGCAATTTTTAGAACTCTCCATACGCTTGGTATTAGTAAAATATTTGTATATTGGGCTATTAATAGGTTTTTTTTTAATGAAAATAAGAGACGAGACGAGCAGGACGTTCAGTTGATGGTAATTGATACGCCCTACACATTACAATGCAGTGCCATTCAGGATTCTTTAAAAACCCAAAAATTCTGAGCGGTACTACAATTGCGCTCGTCACCTTGAGACATTAGAAGTCTCATTTGCCCAGTAATTTCACTAGCTACGGCGCCCTTCAGACCGGAACACAGTAATGTTTACACATTACTGCTTCACGGCAGAAATAGGCGACGTTGTGGTACCCATAATCTAGCCGGCTTCCTGTGCAAAGGAGCCTCCCACTGATAAATGAGGTATAATGAAACCTCCTCTGTTTGTGACATAAAAAGATCTGGCCGTCCACGTAGTGTTCGTACGGAAAAGGTGGTCAAAGCAGTAAGGGAAAGAATTCGAATAAATCCTGTCCGAAAGCAAAAGATTTTATCTTCGTCGTCTAGTCCCGATCTCAAGACCCGACACTCGCGATTTGTATGTCACTTGAGTTAGTGTGCGTGCATTGTTCAAAATGGAGGCTAGCTGTCTATCTCAATTTTTCTCGATATTTCCACAGCTGCCACAGTTTATGGCGATATTAATGAAACACGGTGTACATCATCACACCGTCATCTATATAACCATTCTAAGAAAAAATAATCTTATTTGAAAGATAATTTTTCAATTACCTATCCTAGAAATTTGAATTTTATTATCAATAATACAAAACATTGAATAGGAAGAATTTTCGTCTTGAATTTTTAGAAAATATTAACTGCTTATCACAAAATATAATAATAAATACAAAATATATCCTGAGTTAGGTTATCCGTACATTGTACTTAATTTATCATGTACGTGAAGGTACACTATGGGTTACGTACATAAGGTACATTAGATAATATAAGTTAAAACACCACGAGAATGATGTCATCAAAATACACAAGCGTAGGTTTATTCTGTGGACACAGTAGGTATCTACTCCTGGTGTAAATGATAGTTTAAGTGCTTGATAAACAATGTGATATCGGTTACATAGGATTTCAATCGATACACGTTAACCACAACAATAGTACGTACCTAGTATACAATATAACCTATGGACATTGAATAATATAATATATGTCGCAGGTATATTGTCAAAGCCCTGATATTATAATTTCACTAGTGATATTATATTTATTTTGACAGTAAGGGACGAGATGAGCAGGACGTTCAGCTGATAGTAATTGATACTCCCTGTCAATGCACTAAGGATTCTTGTGAAACCCAAAAATTCACCTTGAGATATATGGTGTTAAGTCTCATTTGCCCAGTAATTTCACTAGCTATTTCGCCCTTCAAGTCGAAACACAATAATGCTTACACATTACTGCTTCACGGCAAACATAGACGCCGTTGTGGTACCCATAATCTAGCCGGCTTCCGTGCAAAGGAGCCTCCCATGGAAACCGGTAGATTGTCAATCGACTTCATTTCTTACAATTTAAATGCCTAGTTTTAGTGACATTGTAATGTCACGGGTACACCATAGTGATATTGTAAGACAATGATATTTTGACAATTTTACTGGTCGTCAGTTTATGAGGCCGTCTCTGATTAGTCTGTTCCTTATTTTTATTGTCAATCAACTAATTGTTATTTAAGCGAATTTGCCATTGTTCACTAGTAGGTCCCAAAAACAAATTTACACTGTTAACCACAACGCACGAGCCGAGCGTAGCGTGCCGCGGCAGCGGCAGGCGAGTGCCAGAACCGAATTGACCCTTGTTCACTTCTATTTCAACAATAATTTCAGATAGAAAATTGCATATACACTCTAATGTTTATTATTATTGTTTTGCAAATTGAGCATGAAAAAAAATTACCAATCAGATCGCTCGACGCCTCACACTGTTAACTTCATTACTGATATACCTAGATTTATTATAATATCACGGCTTTGACAATATACCTACGACATATACATTATTTTTTTTAAATGTCCCTCCAACTTCTCCAGCACCTGCAAACAACCACCTTACCTCAACTATTAACTAGACCTCTCCATGGACCGTCGTTCAATCAATCATTGACATGAAATCTGTAATAACCGTGCCGCGAACAGATAATAACGGCGCGAGTAATTGCAAGCGAGCGTGTGGTAATTACCGTGCAGTCGTCGGAGCACGACGCGATGATGTTGTCGTTGAAGGGGTTCCACTTGATGTCCAACACGGGGCCCTTGTGACCCGTCACGCGGCTCGCGTTGAAATCCAGCCGCCCGGTCTACAAACAGCACACGTGTCAAATATACTTTAAGAACAGCAAGACGTTCATATGACGGAGAGTGAAACGCCTTGACTATTACACTGAGGTTCTTGGAAACACGTCAGCATGAGACATGAACTGCTAAAAAATTTCAAAAGATACGGTGTCATACAAACGAAACACTGCTGGTGACAGAAAGCGGTGACAGCGCACAAACTGTAAATGCCTTCATGACACCAGTAATAAAAATGTGCAGTTTTATTATGAGCTACGACCAAGACGTTCAACTGAAGGTAATTGAAAAACCTAGAATTCTGAGCGGCTCATCACTTTGAGATAAGATGATAAGTCTCATTAGCTAGGTAATTTCATGCGCTCCTGTGCCCTAAATCGAAACACAATAATACTGCCTGTATTGACTGATTTTCGACAGAAAATGACGCCGTCAAAAGTCAGCCTGAGATCTATAGAGCGAACTAAGACTTCGCTCAGACTTTACTTAAAAACGCGAGCTTGGGTTTTGCATTGGGCTGTTTTCAGCCCCAAAAAAGCTTGAGCTTAGCAAAATCTTAGGTGTTAATTGACTATAAAATCGTAATCAAAGATTACGCTAAGCATTTCTTTATTGAAAATAAAGGAAGAGACGAGCAGGACGTTCAGCTGATGGTAATTGATACGCCTTGCCCATTACAATGCAGTGCCGCTCAGGATTCTTAAAAACCCCAAAAATTCTGAGCGGCACTACAACTGCGCTCGTCACCTTGAGACATAAGATGTTAAGTCTCATTTGCCCAGTAATTCCACTAGCTACGGCGCCCTTCAGACCCAAACACAGTAATGCTTACACATTACTGCTTCACGGCAGAAATAGGCTATCTATATATCTAGCCGGCATCTTGTGCAAAGGAGCTGCCCAAGCTTATCATATCATATTATATGCCCACCTTCGCACGACACGCCACAAGTTAGGATATCATCCCCACCATCTGGATGTTTGACGTTCCTCCACAGTGCGGTTTTGAAGGAGCTTTCTTCCACGTACTACAACGCTGTGGAATGAGCTTCCTTGAGCGGTGTTTCCGGGACGATACGACATGGGTACCTTCAAAAAAAAGCGCGTACACCTTCCTTAAAGGCCGGCAACGCTCTTGTGATTCCTCGGATGTTGCAAGAGAATGTGGGCGGCGGTGATCACTTAACACCAGGTGACCCGTACGCTCGTTTGTCCTCCTATTCCTAAAAAAAAAATACGTCTTAGCGCAAGTTTACTTCTCCATCCAAAATTTGGCTTTTTAGATTTCCGGCGAAGTTATAATGTAAGTACAATAAGTAGTGAATAAAATAAAAAGTAGAAAGACATTCGCAAGCAAAAACATCCTATGAAAAATAATAAAATATCAATATTCTTTCCAAAACAAACACAACAGATCAACCCTGAAAAAATTGATCAGCATTCAGCAGAGATATCAAAAACAATAGGCGCTAGATGTGACACACAACAAGTTTAATTATTTATTCTGTGACATAACTTGATTGTATATTGTTGCCATATGCTAATTTAGCTTTGGCTGTATCACACGTATAACGGACAAGGTTGATTGCATTCCAGTATCAGGCAATATCATCTAGCCCGGCAGGGACTTGTTCTATTTGTGGTAATCAATCAATATTTTAATGAAGCTTCATTTTCATAACATAATGGGATTTTATGTTCAATTACACATAATTGTAGCTATATATTTTATTATTGTAATAATGATATTATAATTAAATCTTAAATATCTGGACAATGAAAAACACACAATGTACAAAACTTGAACAAAAAAAACGAATAGGACATCTGGATTCGAACCGGGGTCTTCTGCTTTCCGGATCACCAAAATGGTTAGCGATCCTACCTACTAAGCTAGAGGGGTTCCCGCGTTCGAATCCCGGTTTGTTTCCGAGTCATGGATGTTTAAATGTATTTATGTATGTTTATATGAATTTATGTATGTTTAAGTAAGTATATTACTGAAACATAGATAAATTATTAATAGTCTTGTAACCCATAACACAGGCTATATATGCTTAACTTGGCAAGATAATTTGGAAAAAAACATGGATAAAACTACATTTTTTTAAATTTAAACCTAGCTAGATCTATTTTATGAAAACCTTTGGAGGCGTTTCCGATATATATATATGTCGCAGGGATATGATAGTAAACAGTGATGTGTTCAAATCTCGGAAGATGTTTAAAGAACAACACGATTTTATCATTTCTAAAAACAAATCTAGTGATTTGTTCAAATGCCAGGGTTTGTTCCGTGAAATGACAATGAGTATATATCATATAAAAATATAAATCAAGATATAAATCAAGAGTTCACCTGATGTTTGTTTCTAGTCAACTCATAAACTAATGAATGGATTTTAATGGGGATTACTTCATGGAGTGCAGTTTAGTCCAACTTGAGAGATAGGATAGTTTTTATTTCGATTTGGGACCCATAATTATATTTATTTCCAATATTTGTTTTGTATGTACATATTTTCTATGAGAGAATTTATTGACGCACAGTTTGACAGTTCTGCTGTGAAACAATTTCATTATAACAACAGGAAGCATATTTTGCGAAATAATTACTGATGTTATGAAATATTATTGAGAAATTCATAAAACAACAGTATTTTTTTATTATGTACAGAAATAACGTCTGTCGGGTCAGTTAAATTGAAATATTTTACTTAGTATGGCAATGAAAAATTCAATTTCTTTTGTTTTCACTTTTACGGTCTACAGATTATTGTATCACATTGTGGTATTGTAAATAGGGAAGTAATTCATAAATAAATGATAGTTAAAAAAAGAACTAAAAAACACGCTATAGAAAACCGAACTAAAACATAGAAAATTATTTTTTTTATGGAAAAGGAGGACAAACGAGCGTACGGGTCACCTGGTATTAAGTGATCACCGCCGCCCACATTCTCTCTGTGTCGGCCTTTAAGGAAAATTAACACCAATTTCTGCCTTATAGACGATAGATGAAAATCATATAAATCAACAAAAATTCATAAATTAATCTTATTTTGCAAATTGAAAAATGGAAAAGCGTGTAAAAAAGCGCGCGGTACCATATACCATATTAAGCTGTTTTTGTGTCTTATGAAAAATAAATTATATTGATTATTTATAACTTTCTGCCAAAGCCCTGATCTCGCCACATTTCGACCTTCAATATGTATTATTGACATGTTTATCGAGACATAGATAATGTCAATGTACTAGTTTTATTAGACAAGGTCCAACAAGCAAAATAGGGTCATTGCCGCCAAAAGCAAATTGAAACAAACAAGGGGACAAAGTACTTCCACTTGTCGAGCAACGTGTGTTTCATAATCATATTATTATGACAAGTTGCCTCATGCCATTCCCTATTAAGATAATAAATGAATTAAGACATATTATTGCATCCTTCACATTATATGATTATAGCTCGTTAAAAAGGCAAAAAAGGCATTTATTTTCTCAAAATTGATTCCTTTAGAATTCTTTTTGATGTCATTTCTAATATACTAGATACTACTATCGCTTCGGAAACCAATGGCGCTCTGAAAGAGAAGAAGCGGCGCAAGAAACTCTCCCAGCATTATTTTTTTGCGCTCTTTTCAATTAAAACATACAATTTTGTACAGTCATTTCTATCGCTATAAAATAATCATAATCTAGTCCCCGGCTGTCCGATCAATTAGATATTCAACTGTGGAGTAAAAGGATTTACGACAGAGGCATTTTTTTTTAAAAGATTTAAATTTATTTATAAATAATGCCTGAACAGTGGCTGGGACTTAATTATAAAAGTGTATACATTTACCCTTAAAGCTATTTATGTATCTTATGAAGACTTAGAAATCCCTTATTTCTAGTGTTATATAAGATGACCATAACATAATGGCTTCAAAATGTTATTTATATTTTTTAGACCATGCATTATTTACACCATGGAGGTTTCATGCAGGGAATTGATTTTGTTTCAAGCAAGCTCAATTACAGTGTCGCTCAGAAATTTTGGGTTTTCGAGAATCCTATTTATAAATAGACATAAAGAAGTTGAAAAAAACACAAAGCCCCAAAAGCACCCAAAAAATACCTATTCCATTTTTTATGATAATAAGGGACGTGACGAGCAGGACGTTCAGTTGATGGCCCATTACAATGCAGTGTAGCTCAGAATTATTGAAAAACCCAAAAATTCTGAGCGCCACTACAATTGCGCTCGTCCCCTTGAGACAAAAGATGTTAAGTTTCATTTGCCCAGTAATTTCACTAGCTATGGCGTCCTTCGGACCGAAACTCGGTCATATTTACACATTACTGCTTCACTGCAGAAATAGCATAGCGCCGTTGTGGTACCCATAATCTAGCCGGCATCCTGTGCAAAGGAGCCTCCCACTGGTACTTTTGTAGACTTTCTACAAAAATGTTTTAGTTTTGTATCTTTGACGTTCCTAAGTGATTTAAAATCCTATTTTGAATAAAATATATCAATTTCCTATTTTACTGTTTTAGTTTAAACAATACATATAGATTGTCAGTACGGTACTCACATGATCCAGAGGTAGTACGAGGAATGCTCCTCCACCGGCGACCTCAGTGACGATGGCCACAAACTTTGGGTTGACCGCACAAAAGTTGGAGTCGTGAGCGTTCCTCGTTATTTTTATATTATCGTAGCATCGCTCGCGTTTGAACGGGACTCCATATACGTGCCGGAATTTGGAGCTTCGCACACCCCGGAACCATACCTGAAACATTTCGAAGCTGTTCATTCTTCTTCCACCACATCGATCATGTTGAGTCTTGCAAATAACTGTTCGAAATGACTGGTTTTATAGGAAATCTTCCAAGTGGAACTACACTAAGGAATGCTTGTCTTTCGAAAGCTCTTGCGCCGTGCTTCCTGGTCGATGACACACTCGTGTCTTTTAAAAACGCGTATAAGAGTCCTCGGCGAATCCTAGGATATGCTTAACGACCTATAAAAATTCCAGTTTTAAAATTGTGGTTGTTATCAAAGGTGCAGGAGACAAATTAACATTGTCGAAGTAATTGGACTTTGTTGGTCGAGCAGTGTTGGACCTACCTAAGTGTGTGCGTATCGAATAGATAATGCATTACTAGTGCTATCCCCGCTACGAATACCTACATCAGGTTTTCCTACATCTGTATGTATTCTGTAAGAGTTTATTCCATGTACGAATATATGCATGTACCACCAGCGAATCACAAGACGATTGAACGCTCCGTGACAACTTTGACGTGAAGATTTTCATGGCAAATTATATTTTTTGCCTGAATCGATTATAGAACTGTCATGGTAATACAATACGTGGCAGACGCCAATAGGTCTTTGTTAAACTTCACAGATTATGAAGTTTTAAATAAAAAGTCGACAAGCATTGCATTAATAATGGCATAAAGGATTATCCGGTTCTGATAATCTACGCCCGCTGCTCATCTATTTTCATATACAGTTGTAAACTTAGTACAGTTACAAATAGTTTTGCAACTAATTAATAATATTAAATGTAAAAAAATTGCTGACGCCCAACAGACAATAAAGTACCGGCCAAGTGGGAATGGGTTTGTACACGAGGGGTTCTGTATCATGGTACAAAAGCTACTCGATACTTCTAAATTACTTTGGCGGCCATTTTGAAAATCGACGTCTTGGATTTTATTGTAATGGCGGCAGAAGTTCAGCTGTCTACCAGTCTGCAGTTTATACCACCTGCTGACTGACAGACGACGGATGCATCGATGGACAACGAAATCTATAGAATTCCCGTTAATCTTCGGGTCAACCCCAAAATTCACCTGTTAATTGTCTAAGCGATAAGATTAATATAATTGCTGTAGATTTATTACTACGACTTCGTTGCGATAATAGTGACAGCTGTAACAAATCTACTTGAACTAAGATAAAGTTACCAGCTTGCTGGTTTCCGAGAAGCTAATTGAACATATTGAAATAGTTTCAATTGTACATTCAGTAAATTTGGTGCGTCAATTAATTATGGCCACAAGAATCAGGCCAATAAAATAGCACGCCTATCGTGTTTCTAAGAAACGTTATACTGTAAGTTCTTGTAATATTCCTAATATTATATTTGATCTGTTAGTTTTGATATTACGTTAAAACAAGCTAACCGGTTCAAATATGAAATAAACTGAGTTAAGACGCTGGGGCAGATGCTTGCAATGAAAGATGTGTGCTTAAAGAGCACACGACAGAAGTAATCTATATATATATATATATATAAAAATTACTTGCTGTTCGTTAGTCTTGCTAAAACTTGAGAACGGCTGGACCGATTTGGCTAATTTTGGTCTTGAATTATTTGTGGAAGTCCAGAGAAGGTTTAAAATTTAAATAAATATGAAAATGCATGGAATTAAATAAAAACAAAAAGAAACTTAATTTTAGATAACTTTAGTTGGTAGATTACTTACAGTTGTTAACTATCTATCAGATTATTTTTATACTAGCTGACCCGGCAAATATGGCAATTGTTTTGCCATATAAAGTAAAATTCACGCGATAGTTTTATAAGTAATAAAATATTGCCTATATTATAGCCTGTACATCATTTTGTTCTATTGTCAATAGTTTTTGCAAGGCACGCAAAAATAGGTTTTCGATTTTACACCTTGTGTTTAAAATAGCAATTTTATTACGGATCTCTAATTTTGAAAAAAAAAAACATAGCCTATAACCTTCCTCGATAAATGGACTACCCAACACTGAAAGAATCATTCAAACCGGACCAGTAGTACCAGAGATTAGCGCGTTCAAACAAACAAACAAACAAACACTGCAGCTTTATAATATTAGTATAGATAAATTGATAAAATCTGGCGATATCTTCATTTAATATAAAGTTAATAAAGTTTTAAGAAATAAACATTTTTATAAGTACTACGTGCTTAGTTATGTGTGTACGTTGACGAAGTCGCGGGTATCAGCTAGTACTCAATAAAGGCCAATAATGCGACATACTAACAAATAATGTCAATCCACAAAACTAAGAAGATTAGAATTTCGAATATTCCAGCCAGTCTAGCGAAACTCTAAGAAAAAAGCGATTCACTCGATTGTATGAAACGTGCAGTCATTGCTATATTGACAGATGACGGCTATAATCTTTTAAAAAATGGAGATAGCCGGGGCCGGATTTAAACTTAATGCCGCCCCTGGGCACCGGAAAAAATCCGCCCCAATAATTTTACTTAAACTTATAGTTTATGTATTTTATTTTTCAAAACTAAAATACCTAATTTGTTGCAGAAACTTTATCAAAACAAATAATCAAATAAACTAATATCAAAGAAACTAATATTTTTTTTTTGTAATTCCAGAAAATAAAAAAATCGATTATTATTTTAAATCTCCAAGGGAATAAATTGATTAAATCGTTTTTATTATTAATTTTTACTAAACGTGCTAAAATTATAATTTACAAATAATGGATAAATTGAATTTCTTGAATTATCAATTAAACCAGAAATTATTAATTAACAGGATTAATTAATTATATGGAGCAACATTGATAAGACTAAAAAAATAATAATATAACTTTCAAAATTTTGCCGCCCTGAGCACTTGCCCCAACTGCCCCTAGTGTATAGCCCAAATCCACTACGTTTTAAGCAACTGTTCGCTTTCAAACATAGCCGGATTATACTTCGTCGCCATAATATTGTAATTATTATTTCAAACTTACGTCAAATCACTGCACATTTCATACTCAACTAAATTTCAATTAAAAATTGAAATTTAGTAAAAAAAGTAGTAAAACTGGACTGCCTTAGTAAACTAAGGCAGTCCAGTCTCTTATTAGGCATGTTTTGTTCGCGTACAGTCTACTTATAACTATATTGTAAGTCTACGCACAAAGCTTGTTTTTTTTTTATATATTATAACGTTTATATTTAAATAAATACTATTTTAAATTCGTTAAACTTAAGAAAAGGCATGGACATTGTGGTAGGTGATCACTTCCGCCCATTAAAATTTTCATTTTTAAATCGCCGTCTCCGAGTTTTTACTTTAGTTCGGTTAACTCTTAACTACACGAACAACGCCGGAATGTATTTATTCCCATTCCCACTAAACCTTACACACAACCGAGGGAAAATATACATATCTTCAGCGGGAATCGAATACGCAACCCGGCCACACGTTCCACTCGACCAACTCGTTCCAACTACATACTTCGAGCAATTAAATTTGCCCTTTGAAAGTGATTGAACCCAAACATACTCGAATAGTATTTTCTACATGTTATATACAACGAGAGAAATATTTATAAATATAAATCTTAGATCATTTATACATCTAGATAGACTATGACAGCTGTGAAAACGTCGGAAAAATTGAGTTTAGAACTAACCTCTATTTGGAGCAATGCACGCACACAAACACAAAGTGTCATACAAATCGCGAATGTAAGACGTAGCTTGTCACGCAACAGATTTGTCTTAACAGCAATAGTCTCTATCTAGATGCATAAATTATTTAAGATAATATAAATAATAAAGTGGAAACTGTGTGAAGAAAAGCTGCATAATTGAAAAAAAAAATACAAATGAAACAAACCTGTGAATTAGTCATATTGTCTTCGGGTGCGTCCTCAGGCATGCACTACATAAATCCAACACAAAACTACGAAAACAATTTGTGCATATTTCAAAATACATAAAGCGCATAGGGAACATAAAAATCAGTCGACCTCATCGCGGGCCGGTCGCAGTACACTGAAACGGTCAAACACAAACTATCATACTGTGATATTTAAATGGCATGAAATTGTGCAAATTACGTCAGAATTCTCCACGCACTGAACACTTCTGCTTGGCCTACGAGCAATTAGATTTACGATTATGTTAACTCGCGGACCAAACGCGTGTCGCGACGTGAAAAAAAAAAAGTGAAAATAGTGTGATGGGAGCTAAGAGAAATTCTTAATTGACTCATTGTGTGATTGGAGTTATATTATGACGGCGAGGCACCCATTAAGTGGCATTCGAAGTAAAACAATCATTGCGTAAAGTTTATTTATGTAACCGTTATTAAAATATTGTTACTTTTGAAAGTACGAATTATGACGGGGTCAAGTGATGCATCCAACTTCCAATTTGTTACGTTATGTTACGTTGCGGAATACAAATTAAGAAAACAAATTGACAGGTTATATTTTTTAAGATAATATCATAATGTCTTTTCAATAATATCTAAGTCTACCTTCGGGTTTATGATGGGGGTGCAAATTAAATTAGGGATTTACTAGTACGGAAACCTGAAATAGAAAGAATCTGGAAATATTTTCGAATATATATATCGGCAGCAGCAATTTCTTTTTTTTTTATATGACGGGGCAACGGCTCATGTGATGGGAAGTAGTGAGTCATAGCACTGCCATAAGCACACTGAGGAATTTGATAGAAACTGTGACATTCATAATGTAAACACGAACATAAACTTGTTATACCTACTACTCGGTTAAATCGAGTTATTAAGTCTTTTCTTGGGCGATGTATATGCTTCTACGGAATTTAAAAGAATTGTTAAAAAAAGTTTGTGTGGGAAAGGTTACTGTAGCATTAACGATTCTCTTAATGACACCACAGACTGGGAATGAAGCGAACACACTCAGGCTCTTTAATTATAAATGTTTATTGTACGATATCACATAGTAATCCATATTTTTTATAAAAAAAGCCCGCTGAGTTTCTGGCGCCCGTTCTTCGCAGGTATTTTGAATGGGTGGTAGTTTTTGACGTTCATTAAGAGATTTTGAATCCTATTTTTAATAAAAATATTTGAATTTGAGGCAACCGACTTTTAAGTTCGGAATCGTATCGGTTCGGGAAAACCTCAACATGATGCTGGTAGAATTTCGGATTTTGACGTAATATACGGTGGTGGACTCCAGGTGATATATGCGGTAGAAGACGTAGAGAAAACGTAAATTTCTACGCCAAAGAATCAAGCCGATCGGAGATGACTTGATCGTCGTCGATGTATGCGGTCAAATGGAAGAAGCTAGTACTGGGGAGCGAGCGCCCAGAGGTAACAGTACTCCATGTGAGGCCGAATATGCGCCTTAAGCTATGAATACGCGAATTTGGCCTTGTCTTACAAGTGACGACGGAACTGAACGCTCGGTAGATCGGCGCCCAGTATGCCGATACAAGCGGTGGCAGTTAGAGGGACAACAAAGGGAGAGTTTTTAGAGGTGAACGCACAACCTTGTGTCTTCTTAAGGTTGAACTGGACAAATTTTTGACGGCCTCATTCCGAGACTTTGCATAGTAGAGTCTTCCAAATGATTTGAGTTTTCTTTAGTGTTAATTCCGAGACAGCTCGTGCCAGATTTTGGCAGGAGGATGCCTCGTGTAGAGGCGAAACACGTGTCGAGAAAGAAAACTAAAATTATTTGGATAATTATGGATTTCCGCAAAGTCGCCTACTTCAATAATTATTTTCTTTAGTATAGTCTTGATTTCAAACACAAGTTTGTCGGGTTCTCGTTGACGCTGACTATGTTGGCATGGGCGGTGTAAGAAACATACCCTGTGCTGTCTTATGCATAGCAATGAATGACGCAAATAAATTGCTTTAAAAAAAATAAGCTAGATAAGAACAATCATTACAAATACAATCAATGAATGAAATAATATATTTAAGCATGTTGTTAGTGTAAGTCTTATATTATGTAA
Organism: Leptidea sinapis; assembly: GCF_905404315.1. Classification (NCBI taxonomy): domain Eukaryota; kingdom Metazoa; phylum Arthropoda; class Insecta; order Lepidoptera; family Pieridae; genus Leptidea; species Leptidea sinapis. Next base: position 6,078,465 of record NC_066276.1, read on the forward strand.
TATACTTATACAATACTGTTTATTTCCTGAATAGTAATTATATAACATAATAAATAAATGCTCTAGTAACCGTAATTCTCAAGTGCTCTTATGCTTTGAAATTAACAATGTATATATAATTTTTCTTCATTATATATCAATACTTATGTGATCAAAATAAAATATTACAGATTTTTTTTATGAAAATAAGGGACGAGACGAGCAGGACGTTCAACTGATGGTAATTGATACGCCCTACCTATTACAATGCAGTGCCGCTCCGGATTCTTAAAAAACCCATAAATTCAGAGCGGCACTACAATTGCGCTCGTCACCTTGAGACATAAGATGTTAATGTTGTTGTTTTGTCCAGTAATTTCACTAACTACGGCGCCCTTCAGACCGAAACACAGTAATGTTTACACATTACTGCTTCACGGCAGAAGTAGGCGCCGTTGTGGTACCCATAATCTTGCCGGCTTCCTGTGCAAAGAAGCCTCCCACTGGTAGTTCTCATACATAAATTCTATGAAGCACTTTTTTAGAATCAGTATTGTTGTAGAACACATATTAGCATTATATTTGAAAAATGTTTATGTATATTTACTGTGTTTTCCGAAGTTCAATCATGTCATGAGTAAAAATCATGCTAACTATCTAGGACCTTCAATATATAACGAAGTAAATCTATAAATATAAAAATGAATTACTGTTCGTTAGTCTCGCTAAAACTCGAGAACGGTTGGACCGATTTGCCTAATTTTGGTCTTGAATTATTTGTGGAAGTCTAGAGAAGGTTTAAAAGGTGAATAAATATGAAATGCTTGGAATGAAATAAAACCAACGATTTTGATTTTCCTGAGATGTACCTGTCGTTCAGAAATCAAATTGAAATAATATTTAAAAATGATTAACTAATTAGAATCTTTATATCCTTATAACTTTCTCAGGAGGTAAAAAATAAACTTAATTTTAGCTAACTATACTTGGTAGATTAACTACAGCTGTTAACTATCTATCAGATTATTTTTATGTAGATTGATAAATCTTAAGGTTTATCACAAATTAATTTTCTGAACGCAAACTTTATTATTTGACATTTGACAACAAACTGGTAGATTGATAAATCTTAAGTTTTGTCAAAAAATAAACTTTCTGAATCTGCACCACAAAACAAAACAAAAAATAATGTTTATCAGAAACCTTTAAATTGATTAAATTTAGGTCTTTTATTTATCGATTGAAGCAGTAAGAAGTCTACTGGGCCAGCTAGTAATAAAATAAAAATTGCTGACCTCTCTCCTTATACAGTATGAGGATGGCTTTTACAATTAAGGTATAATGAAACCAAGAAAAATCATAAATTCAAAATTAATACAACTTAATATATTTATTTAATTATGGATATATTTATTTTCAACTTCTTGCTTTATCTATAACTAATTTAATTGTATAAAGTTCTTTATAATAAGACAGCTATATTTTAAAGTCAGATAAATATTGTTAGTATTAGTTTTATTACATTCATTTTTATCATTAGATTAAATTACATAGCAGATGGTTATCACTGGTTGGCTCTGCACAGGGTTTCCTAGTTTTTATTTAATGGAATGGAAACAAATGTACGGGTCACCTGGTGTTAAGTGATCACCGCCGCCCACATTATCTTGCAACACCAGAGGAATCAAAAGAGCGTTGCCGGCCTTTACAAGAGTGTTGCCGGCGTTAGTTACCCATCCAAAGGAATTTAATATATTAAAGGTGCCTCTTTCTTTTTGTTAAAGAGACTGACAGTGTAAATTTACATTAGGCATCATAATCAAATATAATTAATAATGAATAAATGAAATAAAATATATATATGAGTATGGAGATATCCTAGAAAAAGAAGACATATTTTTATTATATTGGTTGTGTATTTACTAATAGTTTTACTATCTCCTACTATTAGAAATTTTATATTATTGGCCTAACTTTAAAATTAGTTTTGAAAAAAAAATATTGAATTAGGCGTTACTTTGCGGAAATCCATAATTATACAAATGATTTAGGTTTTCTTTAGTGTTAATTCCGCCAATATTTGTTTTTAAAAACAATTCGACACGTGTTTCGCCTCTACACGAGGCATCCTCAGGACGTGTTGTCTCGCCAAAATCTGGCAAGAGCGGCTTCCGGCTGAATCAAATGAGCCGGAAGCCGCTCTTTTATACCCTCGTCCCATGAAATGACGCACTGTGATTGGTCGGCTGTTGTGACGTATTACCCCCGGAAGAGACAAGTAACAAAGGTGATGGGACTAAATTTGTTTGTTCATTCAACAATGTAAACATGTTATTTTTGTGTTTTATTATTTCTAATTGCTCTAACACATTTAAGCGGAATCCTTTTTCACATTCAGTCTCGTGCCAGATTTTGGCGAGACAACACGTCCTGAGGATGCCTCGTGTAGAGGCGAAACACGTGTCGAATTGTTTTTAAAAACAAATATTGGCGGAATTAACACTAAAGAAAACCTAAATCATTTGTATAATTAGTTTTGAGAAATGTTAAATGTAGTCTCATGCCAGATTTTGGCAAGACAACACGACCTGAGGATGCCTCGTGTAGAGGCGAAACACGTGTCGAATTGTTTAAAGACAAATATTGGCGGAATTAACACTAAACAAAATCATTTGTATAATTATGGATTTCCGCAAAGTAACACCTACTTCAATTTTTTTTTTTTGAAAAATGTTGTTCTCTCTTAAATTTGACTAATTCATTTAGACCAATAGTCCGAGTCTATTGACATTAAAACTGTAGGTTACAAAAAGTCATTATGTGTGTACTATGTACTATATTGTCATTCTATTGAGAAATATTCAGCAGAGCATTACTTAAACCACAAACTCTTCCAACAGAGCTAAAGTGGCAAGATGTGAGCCATTGTTACATTATATCATTCACAACATAATTACTAGACAATTTACAACACACTCACAATAGGCGAGATTCCCTAACTGAGATAAGCATAAATATTCATTTGCATCATACATTTTTATTACTTTCACATAGTTCAATGTTTGTGAGAATGTTTCAATTTGTCGAATCACGATTGATTTGTTATTTCTTTAATAATAATTATAATTTAAAAGAGATTATTAACCTACAACCAAAGATATCTATGTATACTACTAGACATGAAATTTGGAATAGCAATTGTGTTGCATTTTTGGATATCGCTGGCAGGCAGAGAGGGGAACAGGCATGGTGAATATGCCTTGATGCCAGATGTAATAATAACAACATTTTATTGCTCATTTTAAACAAAATCAGTGTTAATTTGTTGAAAACAATGTTGCCAGCTCACAAAATAGTGCACTGGTCTTCTCGTTTGCTAGCAGTGGACTAAAAGAGTTACAGCATCGGAACCGAAACTCAGTGAGCAATTATTAAGGCCACAGAGCTTGTCTAGTAATGTACATAGAAATCTTTGCCTACAACAGTGTAACATGATACCCAGGACCTAGAACCATAACCAAGTTTTCTTAACCTAAAAAGGAGAAAAAATCACATGGATATGAAGGAGGAAGATTTGATTCAATGATTTAAGTGCAAGAACCCAACAAAACATTGTAAGAAAATTATTAACAAGATGATAGGCTCTTGGAGTCTGCTCACACAGACCCTTATAAGAGAAAATTGTCCAGGTGCAATATAAATTTGACAGGGGCCAGAGGTAGGGCCTGTACCTGAGCTAGAGAATAAGTTTTACTGTTGAAAGAGGTCAGTTTTATGATACCATTTAAAATAGATGTTAATAGTTTGTTGTCTGCTTAAATTTTTGTTTCACATATACAGAATAATATTAAATTATAACACGTAAGATACACAAAACTTTGTGTCATATTAAAAATTATTGCAAAACTTGAAATTACATATCAATATACCTATTGCTTTATTTTTAAAATGAAAATTAATGTGTAATGTTTTTCTTTACAATTTGTTAGTTATATACTTCTGAGATTAATTACACAAATTAAATTTGAAAACAAAATTTATGAACGATGTGGGTCTCGAACCCACCACCTCTCTTACCACTGTGGCAACAGTTCGAGTGATGTATAATTGATGAATCTTGTACATCTAGAGTGTAATTGAGGGTAGGATGATATTTTTACTATTGCTGTATGCATAATGTTACCCAATTCATTGTTTATGGTCAATAAATTAAACTTGTCTACTAGTACACTCATGAGTCCATGGTTCACCCTAACACTACACAGATATTTTAATTCATAAGTCTTTGTACCACCCGGTGTACACAGATATATCCAGGTTATTGACATTTAGTTTGTTTTTTTTTGACATCACTTGTTAAGTGAATATTGAAAGAAGGCTAAAAAATTCATTATCTGATATGTACATGTGGCTTGTTTCGGAACATTTGTTTGGAAGTGTTAACATATTAAAAATATGCTAAAATTGATAAGACTATGCAGTGTTGATACCAAATAGATAAGTAATTATTCTTAATTAGTTTAAGCTTGTTCTAATTCCTTACAAGAATTTATAAGGTGTAAGTAGATATTCAATAAAAATTATTTATTAAATTTATTATTTCTATTGCTAAGTATGAAACAGATAGAAGTGTGCCTACACTAGGAGTGGACGATATACATCGATGTATTAAAAACACTCGATGCATGGTAACAATGCATCGAATCAAACAGATGCATTGTTAATTTTTCAACATCGAATATACATTAATGTTTTTTTATTTGATACATCAAAAAGGTAAACAAACAAACCTAGTTCTCACTCTATGGTTAATAACTATTTTTTCTATATTGATATTGTTTTTGTAAAAAGAGGTAAGATAGAAAAAATATTAAAAATCAAATAAATTTATTTTGCGACATACCCACGGAACTACTTTCATGAAACAGAGTCTACATAATATCTAACTTATAGAAAACAATTGATGTATAGAAAACATCAATGTATTTTTTGATATATCAATATTACATCGATGCCACTATCCGATGCATTAAATCGAAAAAAACACCAATGTTTTTTTTTTACGTCTACCACTAGCCTACACTTTAAGACATGGTTGCCCATATCCTGTTGACCATATATAAATTTGAGATAAAGGGTAAAGTTGAGCCTGTTATATCTAACAATTTAAGGCAATTAAGAGTTCAAGTTATTATTATTATATTATAAATTTTCAAATACTTACTTTCAAAAACAGGAGAGTTCAGCACTTAGAGAATTACAGTATTAAATATTATCCTAGTCCTATATTTGCAATGCTCTTTACATAATATTTACTTGAAGTTGTACCACTGCACATAAAAAAAACTAAATATATGAAACAACAATAGTTTATGAAAATAAATGGCGTGGTATTTACCTAAATAATAAAAACTATAACCACATTTACAGCCTGTGCGAACACATACAGGTCAAAATAGAGTGTGGGATTGTTCTAAATTAAATAAAGTAAACATACAAAGCAACAAAATTTTGGTATCATGCTACTTTTCGAAGCGATCGATAGAAATTACAATTTCGTGCAGTAGTGTTTTGAGCTACAAATACAATAGAAGTACTTACCTTTGCTGCTGGCTTGTTACAAGCTCTAACATCAACTAGAACACTATTTTTCGCAGGACTTTTTTCATTGATGTTAAGGTCTAAACAATTAATTTCTCGCATCATTTCATCTTTTGCAGGAGGCATGACCCTACTTTAAGAGTTATAGCAGTTTAAAGTTAAAAGAATCTGGCATCAGTGAATTAATATTTAAGTAATATGAATATTTTAAAGGAGAGCAGTACTTTAAAAAAATTCCTTTTATTTAGACAGATGATACACTAAATAATAATTCAATTATCAATAACTGCGCTTGCCGCTTTGACGGCGCGGCGCTCCACAGTCCAAAACTTACAACTTTGCTTCACAAAATATTAATCACAACTCGAAGTTTATCTTTATAAAAGTATGTACTCTGTGCTCCACAGACCACAATTCACAACCACAGAATACTTCTATTTTTATTTTTTCTTCTTACCGTTAATGGGAAAGGCAAAGGCCGAGCCATGCAGCCATTGCCAACTCTATCTTCATTCATGTAGTAAGTTTAAAGTCTCAAGTCCAGTTAAATCCTTTTTGGATTTACAGTTCCTATTATCCAAGTCTTCTTATCACAGTTAGTCGCAGGATCCCTTAAATTGTTTTGAATGTCGGAATGCTTTCCATTTTATTGTAGATCTGTACTACGCCGTGAGCGTTGAAAATTGAATGCTGAGCATTGAAGAATATGAACTTAAGAGTCTGATCCTGGCCTTCAACTTGGGCCAGGATCAGACTGCGTGCAAATCGAGGAGAAAAAGCGCATTCTATGTAAATGACATTTGAAGCGACAATGAACAAGTCTCAGACGTGTAAATGTGGTATAGAAATTTCTGCTATAATAATATTTGGATCTTGAAAACCACGGGCGAGCATCAACAACACTATACGATCTTAGCATACCAATATACCTTCATTTTTTAATGTTTCTTGCCGATGATTGTTCCATTCTTGCACTATCTGTTGTTAAGTATTGGTATTAGAATCAGGTATAGGCAGCACTTCCGGCTGACACATCCAAAGAGAATTTAAACACTACGCTCAAGAGACGGGAGTGCCAAAATGATGAGAAATGTCGCTTGTATGAAACGCACACTATATAATATTAATACCAACATCATCACCAAATGACGTAAGTAGTAGAGCTGCCAATATAGTAAACCAATTTAAGAGTTGGAATCAATCCATAATTTTTATCGATAATTAACTATAGGATACAATTATTTATGTTCTTATATCGATAGTTATATTAATATAAATTTGCTCTATTTTTAAGGTTAAGGGTTCCCTTTGTTAATTTTAAAGATCTAAGAACCTAATTCAAGTTTAACTAGGGATACCATTTAGAAATGCCAAAGAAAAAAATTTACATAATCTAATATTTGTTTAATAGTTTTATTTTGCGTGGTGTAGTATTTTTGAAATCGTAGGCGTGGGTCTTGAATCTGAAATTTGAACAAAAAATATATATTAACAGAAATAAGTGAAACCTAATTTTTTAGGCTTACGAGGCTTGTTGCATATGGAGGAAAAAAGTAAATGTAAATGATATATGCAGCAATGAACAAGTCTCAGACAGGTTATTGTGATATAGAATTTTTTTGCTATAATAATATTTGGATCTTGTAAACCACAGGCGAGCACCAATAACACTATTTGATATTTTGATTTGATAGCATACCAACATCCCTTCATTTTAAGTGTTTCTTGCCAGTGATTGTTCCAACCTTGCACTATCTGTTGTTAAGTATCGGTATTGAATCAGAATAAGGTATGGCAACATTCCTGACTGACAGCCAAAGAGAATTTAACCACTACGTTCAAGAGACTGGAGTGCCATAGAATATGAGAAATGTCGCTCGTATACTTAGTACTTACCGTACGTACCTACTTACTAACCTACATTTTTAATTCACCTACAAGTTACCACTCTTACATCGCGTGACTCTTACCTCTTCTGACGAAATTAGGGTTGACTTCTTCACCTAAAACTATACCTATCTAGTATAAGTATATCTTATAAAAATAGCTCAGTTTTTTCTTTAATATGTGTTCAACTCATTGAACAATAAGAACTTTATTATTATTTATTATTACTTATTATGTAATAATATATAGTATTAATACACAGACTCATTGTAATTATCATAGTTGAAAATATTTTAGTTGAACGAAATACTTAACAAAATGTTCTAATAAATAAATGTCCACGAACCAAGTCGCTTAACGAGCACTATGTTGAACTGTAAATGTAGGCTACTCGTGTAACTATCGAATCTAGGCTACTCGCATAATATTTTTTGATGAATATTGTTTTTTGTCAATAATTAAGCAACCTTTTCAAGTAACACTGCTGCACACTGACAGCACACAATGACAATATTATTTGTATAAATAAGGAAGTAACGTGTAAATAAATCAATCGGAATCAAGAACTGAGTCAAGTATCACTTCCCCTAGAGAAGTCCCTAGCACCCCTTAGAAGAGCTATTGCAGCTGTTCCATGTTTTTAAGGCGAAGAGTAAGCAGAAAACACGCAAACATGGTGTTTTTAGACAAGTTTTGTGGTGAAACTATAGCATTTCGAGCTATGAACACTACTTAATCCTGTTACACATATGCTTAAGTCTTATTTGTAGGTTGCTAATGCTTGCTATTGGTTATAGTTAACATTACCGAGCCTTTTTGAACTACTACTTTTCTTTGAAGTTAAACAAGTTTTTTGGCATGGCGTGACGCTTTTTTTTGGTACTTCTCTCATAAAAGTTATTCTTATAGCTTGTACTTTTTAGTGTAGGTTTATTTATTCAGATTAGTAAAGAATAACGAGGATTGTAAGCATATAAACTGTTTTCCACGCAAGAATTTTGAAAATATTGGCTTTGTTACATAGATGGCGGGCCGGCAGCGGTGAACTCATATCGCTCAAGGTCGCTGGCATTTAGTGTCGCCTTAAGCATCCTCTCACTGCGGCAAGGAAACCTGTAGCCGTCAGTTGATTGGTCTTGTGAGTCCGCTTGACCAGCAGTGAGAAAATCCATCCTGTGCACATTGCACGACGTACAAATACCCTCTCTCCTACCCACCTACCGTCTGTCACCCCAGGCGTCCTGGTGACAGACAATCCCGTACTTATCTATTTATTTATATATTTTGTTCAAACCCTATGGTTAGAGCTAGGCCAGGGCGTTAGGAACACAATAGGTAGGGCCCCTAGGTACACAATTCGGCTAGGTACACACACATACACACACGCACTAGGATACATGCACAAGGGTCCAGATCCAGATACCTACAATTAGGGATAAGTTACAGGGGTATGCGTTGGGGGTAGCTTATTCTCGCTTTTTCCTGTAAACGCATCTGGTTACTACACGCCCGACGTACACACCTCGCGTAGGGTAAGGTGTAGCTCATCAGGGCGTTTTCAATATGAATAAGTATGTAATCGTAATTTTAAATCAATATTCTTTCGTTGTCAAACCTACATTAGTTGCAGATGTAATGTATGCGTTGGAATACCACGTATATAGGAAATAAATAGGTAGCTATCATGAATGGTAACTTCATTATAATAATAATCACTATAAATTAGATTGTTTCAGTGTCTTTAGGAAGCTTAAAACAAATTTGATCGCAATGACCTTTATCTTATATTAATGAATATGCTTCGCATTATTTATGTTTCTTCCTATTAAAATATCAAAATACAGAATCAAATCTCGCGCATTCGTCAGTGCTCGCTCTTGAGTCCCTGCTGGCCTACTCTGTAGAGGTAGCCGCACGTACTTTCGATTTCGATTTCACGTGGAGTGAGACAGGCCTGCTATAGTAAATAAATATAAGGGTTGGAATCAATCCATAATGATTTTATCATGTTTTTATTCAATCTTAATTAAATGACATGCAGGAGGTATTTATTATTAGTATATTTTATCTATATGTCTTTAAATAAAATGTAAATGTCTTTGCTATGTATCTGAAACTGATCCGATAGTGATCAAACCGGTGTACCGAGCGAAATAAAGTCTTTTCTCTCACTCTCTCATACTCTACAAAATCAACCTATTCTTGTCTCGTGTAAACAACGTTGGGCCACGCTCAGGTAGTAAATAGTAACCATCCCTAGTACAATAAAAGGGACCCTTTTGTGGAACGCTATTGCCAATGTTACCGTTTAAGACAAGATAAAATATCATTTTACAATTTTCTGTCTTTAGTCGTATTTACTCTTTTTTTTCTCAATAGCAATAAATTCGTAGTGGTATTAAATAAAATGATGTTTTATACCATTTTGTAACTGTATGAACTGCGCATTTTTTTAAAATAGCTAGCCACTTACGTTTTTACACTTTTTTTTACATGAAACACTCTCAAACAATGCCAAAATTATTTTGATATCAAATTTCATGTCAAAAACTCAAGTTCTTATTTTGTTTTTGAAAAAAGTGTCATAGACACTTATATTATTTACTTAATGCATTTCTAGTAGTCTATCAGAAATAAGATGACACCAAAAAACGCCACAAATTTCATTACTTTGTGGGCGTTGTGCACATGAATGTGAAGTAGAGTAAAAAAAACGCATGTTTTTCTAAAATAAAAACATATTATGGGTATCACTTGGAATTTTTTTTTTTTAGATATGTTTTTCTGAGCGCTGGGGAGCTGTCCCGTGTTGGGTTCAAGGATTATCCATTGTTTCTGGGACACCTGTATATGATATAATACGAAAAACAAAAACATGGTTGTCGGCTTCCAGAACTTCAGCTCATTTTGCGTAAATGTGACTCGTCTCAAACAAGCTCGTCTCACACACATTTATCATACCTTTGCGATTTATAATTGTTTATTTAAGTTACACCAAAACAAAGTTGTAGCCGTAATAAATAACGTAAGATACTTTTTGTTGAATTGTCGCCAATTTGCTGCAGCGTTGGACTTGTTTACTTGCTTCTGTTCTCTTTGAAATTGTAAAATATATAAACTCAGTTATGAGTTAACCCAGTTTGAGTTCGCATTGACCGAATTGTAGAATCTGTAACATTTTTTTCAAATAACACATTATATTTACGTTTACTTTATAAACACTATACGATTAAGCTGATCAACTGTTGTGGAGATTTGTCGTAATGTTGAAATTCAGCAATTGTCATGATTAGTATATGATATATTATTATTATATATTACAGATATACCAAATCTGTAAGTTTCGAGTTCCTGTGCGGAAGTATATCATATCGTCAAGAGGTTAGAAATAATAATAAAATCTATGTATGCAAAAGACAAATCCTTCTAAGCATCTAATAATCATCTTAAACCCATCTAGTTTTGGAATATTATCTGATCACGATTTAACAAATCCACTTTCAGCCATTGTTTATAATAATTATGCCGATTATTTTAAAGTAAAAAAAATCAACAGAATATTTGTTATAATGTCACTAATCACCGAAAATAATACCTAGCAACCGTACAAGTGATTATGTTTATATGGACTATGACGTCACACTGCGCTTCTACCAATAGCTTTGAGTTTCGATTTTTAATATTTCGCGTAAATTTTATTTTAAATATTTTTTACTCAGCAAAAAATAATAATGAAAAGCTATTTGAGAATTGTAATCAATAATAATATGGATCAAAAAAATTTTTGAAGTAATATATTAAGTTGGATGCGCACGCCCTATTCCAAAAGAGGCATTATTTTGCAGAACGTGATGAACAGACCGACGTTCTGCAAGAATATATCACAATATATATTTTCACTATTAACTTCCCTGTGAATTTTCAATGCACTAAATGTAATACAACTTGTAAATTTTAATCCGGTATCTAAAAATTAAGCCTGAATTTCAAATATAGTCATTCATTTTTCATCATTTTGATCATAGCATCTTTAGACTGCCGTTCGCAAACCCTTTTAGGCACGCTAAGATTAAGTTAGCTTCCCATTATTTCCAAAGCTTTATAAACTCCCTACGTGTCTAAATTTATAATTGGTAGAAGAGCTGAGCAAGCCCATTGGATTATTTCAAATTTTATTAGATTTGAAGCGCGTTACTCATTCAAAGGGTTGCGGTCTGGACGCAAACAAAATTCGTTACAAAGGCTTAACTTATTTATTTACACACCGCATTAGACATTTAGAATAAAGGTAGCATTTTATTTCCGATTGAGATATTCTTTAACTTAATGTATTATTTTGGATCATTAGTTAACATTATAGTTTATAAACGTTAGATACGAGGATCGAACCTGCCTCCAGTCTGCTGACTGATTGGGCAAACACTGCTGATGCGGTGTCTGTGCCCATAGACAGTTTTAGGCTCATAGGCTCCTTGGCCTGTATTTTCTGGGTGCCAGCAGATGTTGAACACTATCCAGAGGTATGGGTGGTCACGGTTGATTTCTCCACCGGGGAATTGTTTATTCTACCCTTCGGTTTCCCTCCAGGTCCCATTTTCGGGTTTTTTTTTTTGGATCTGATGTTGTACATATCGATACCTGGTATAACTTCATTCCCCTCGCTCCCAACCCTTCACGGAGCCCGCACCTGGGGATGGTTAACTTAACCATCACGGCTACAAGGGGAATATAGGTCCAGCTGGTTGGCCTCTTGCGCGACATCGGGAGCTCGAGATGGGTGGCTGATGGATTCGATCCTATCCTTCTTACCCCGTCAGCATGGGACCAACCGAACCTCGCCTGTGGCCCCGCCAAGGTGGGGACACGTGAACATTACCCACGTGGCTACTCACAGGGCTACCGTTTAGCTTGAAATCAGGACCGAAGGAAGCGTATTACGTAACTAAAACCCGACCCACGTCCCGCTCAACTTCCCAGGATTCCGTCATCCCCGCGTACGGCGATCAACTGCGCAGGCCAAAACGCAGGTGGATGCTATAAAATCTTCCGGTTGGCACCCACTAACCGCCGAAAGAGTCAAGCATAGTTCATAGAGTTTCATCAAAACAGAGGATGAATACCAGTGTACGAATTTCTTCTAGTTCTGTATAGGTAAGTTGCAGTCGACTTAAAATTGTATCGTTTTATCCTAAACCTTGTTGACATATTATTGTGAGATGTTTGATCAAATGTATGTGATCAATATTACTCAGTTATCAAGATAACACCACTCACATTCTTTTAAGTTTATTTATCTACTTATCCGTTTTTTGTTCCCATTTTTTTGTCAGGCATGTTAGACCTTCTAAGTCCGCAGGCGTAATGGTAAAGTGCGGCAACTAATACTACTCCTAAATCGGCGTTCTCGATCCAGTCTCGAATAATGTGTGATGTTGACGTGCCACATGTTCTGTTAAACTTTGCTAATAATTGAAACTAAAATGGTGGGTTGCGTAGTTAAACTTTGTAAAGATAGTACAGGAAATTAGAAAGACACTGGGATCTCATATAATCAGTAAGCATTTTGTATTGTATTAATTTCAATGTAAAATAGCACGAAGCGTATGTTAAAATATTTTGACGGTGCCATTGAGTATCAAGATGCACACAAGCATCTAATAGCTGCCGTAATAAAAAAGCTATTGTTCTTAGGTAGTGCGGTACTAGTTAGAGCGCAGCGGAGACCAATCCTTAATCTAAGTGTTAGACAATTGAACAACACACTTTTAGAATAACTTTGCAATAGCATGTAAATCAAAACAAGCCAGTTGCATTACACCGTTTACTATTATTTGAGCGCCGAGAAGAAGGGATGCATCAGAGATCATCATCATGGAGGTCGGGCCTCCATGACGTGCATTATGATGGGTATCAAGAACTTAAGTACAAATATAAAGGCTTCTTTTTATGGGAATCTTTATATTATTGTTTTATTATTGTATTTCTTAGTTAAATAAGTATTTTAAGTTAACGCCATATTAATCTTTTAAACTTGATTGTTGAGTTGTCGCCAATTCTCTGTAGCTTTGCACTTGCATAATTCTTTTGTTCTACAAACTTTAAACTTTCTTACCCTAGTTAAAGTAGCGTGAAAGAATGGAAGAAAATTTAACGTTTTTTTTAAAGTTAATTTATTATTAAAAGAAAACACAAGATTTATTCATTAATATGGCTTTACTCACGATTTATCTGTGTGGTTATGATATAATAAGAACCATAGTGCCGATGATCACGTAGTGGACATTATGAGTACATTTTGTGCACCCGTGGACACCAAGAGTGATACAGTGTCAGTGATACCGTGCTGGTCATCACCTGTCCAGCGGCGCACTACGAGAATAAGTCCGCAGTAAGGGACGGGACGTTATCGCGAACCCACTACACTCACCCTGGTGAAGGACCTCACAATGGTCCAAAACTAGTCGGTACCCACACCGATAAATCGTAAGTAAAGCCGTATTTATTAATAAGTTAACAATGTCTTACGAAAGTTTTAATAATTTAACACCAGCTTATTATTAAATTGTATTGTTTTAATAAAATTGTAATCGTATGATAAAAATTATTGGAACATCATTTCATCATTTGTTTTGCAAAATATTTCTATTAAGAAAGGTATATACAAAATATCTTCCTCAAATATATATAAAAAGCGAGTTAAGAAATTAGCAGAAAACTCGTTAATAATTCTTTTGGATTCCCGCCAACCTGTCCCTGAAGGTAAGCCCGTTATGACTTCGAATTTCTGGCTAAGGACAAGAGTTATTCGAAAATATAAGTTATAAGAATTCGGCCGAGAATTATTGAGTAGAATCAACGTTAGTGACTAGGTTTCTCTGTTGTCTATGCTTAGAACGATCATGTTGCACCAGAAAAAAACCTTCGTTTAAAAAAACCGACTTAAAAGTATCAAATACTAAAAATTTAATTGAATACACCTTCATCTTTAATATTAATAAAATGCTATTATTTATATGTGCTACCTATTTATAGGTTTCAAGTCGGTGCCAAGCCCTAAACGAAATATAACTTAATATTATAAACAGCTTACTTATTGTAATTATTAAGGTTGTCTGGCCATGCGTGTCTGTCCGCTTGGGTTGTTTTGTTCTAGACGAAGCTATCCCGCTCAAAATCACGCGTGGCGAGTGTAGGTTTTAGTAGTGGGTTACATTTGGCTTGGCACCGAATTCAAAGCTATCAATATGTAGCACATACAAATAATAGTATTTTATTAATATTAAAGGTGTATTAAATGAAATTTTTAGTTATATGATACTTTTCAGTTTTTGATGTCGGTTTTTTTAAATTTTTTTTTTTATTTTTTCTTTTTCGTGTCAGTTAATAATTATAATATACTATAATCAACCTGAACGAAAACTTCTAAAAAAGCCGTACACAAAAAAACAACTATATCATCAATTTTCATAGAAAATATTCATAAAATGAAAACTACTGAGCCTATGTAAAATTTTATGGGACCAAATGGCATCTATTCTGCATCGAGCTAAAGAAAAATTACGTAAATCGGATCATAAATCTCAGAGTAATCGGTGTACATATATAAAAATACCGATCGAATTGGTAACCTCCTCCTTTTTGAAGTCGGTTAAAAACACCAGGTATCCACCGATGCACTCTACTTTCCGACGTGCTTCGAAGCACTGCTTAATGCTGTTATTGATTTAAATCCTTTTCCTTTTATTTTCCACAAGCTGTATGATTTTAAACCTACAATTCAATATTAAACTATGGAAATAGCTTCCTTTTTTTAAAGAAAATAAGGGACAAGACGAGCAGGAAGTTCAGCTGATGGTAATTTATACGCTCTGCCCAGTACAATGCAGTGCTGCTCAGGAATCTTGTAAAACCCCAAAAATTCTGAGCAGCGCTACAATTGCACTCGTCACCTTGTGACATAATATGTTAAGTCTCATTTGCCCAGTAATTTCACTAGCTACGGCGCCCTTCAGAACGAAACACAATAATACCTACACATTACTGCTTCACCGCAGAAATCAAATGCAAAGGAGCCTCCCACCGGTTAAACCATGTGCGGTGTTTTCAGGATGGGTAACTTCAAAAAAACCTGCGGTGATCACTTGCCATCAGTTACCTCGTAACCCGAATGCTCGTATGTTCTCCTCTTCCATAAAAAAAAAACGTCACGAAAATCGTTAATTTTAATCCTATATGGCTCTATTTAACCCATAAACTTAGTATACTGAAAAAGTGAGATAAGTATTCTTACATAAAATCCTAGATGTGAGACGGAATAGATGAAGTCCATTAGTCTCCTGTCAAATTGGACCACGTTTTAATTTTAGTATTTTTATCGTTATGTTTCTGTGTTTTAACGGATATCATAAGATAAAAAATATATTGGTGTCGTGTTCTGTATTAGATTGTGTTATTATCTACAGCAACAATCCATATTTTAACGAAACATTTCACAGGTAAATACTGAATCTTCAATACTACATTCGTGGTGCTTATTTTCGTAGAAAATATTCACTAAAATGTTTTGTATAACATTTTATATACAAATCAAATCAAAAATTTATTTTTCTTACAGCTCATTCGGAAGGCAGATTTCCTTAGAGAAGAACGAGCAAGAAACTCTAAGGTTGCTCTTTTCCAAACAGAATGGTAGTACAAGTTCTCATTGTGTACGTGAATATGACGCCGTTTATCAATATTAGTTTTTTAAATTTAAAGTTAATAGCTCAAACCCACGCTCAATAACTCTATTTCCTTAAGATTATATTAATTAAAAAAAAAATGTGTTAGAAAATAAAATATTGTGTACGTGAATATGACGCCGTTTATCAATATTAGTTTTTTAAATTTAAAGTTAATAGCTCAAACCCACGCTCAATAACTCTATTTCCTTAAGATTATATTAATTAAAAAAAAATGTGTTAGAAAATAAAATATTGTGTACGTGAATATGACGCCGTTTATCAATATTAGTTTTTTAAATTTAAAGTTAATAGCTCAAACCCACGCTCAATAACTCTATTTCCTTAAGATTATATTAATTAAAAAAAAATGTGTTAGAAAATAAAATATTGTGTACGTGAATATGACGCCGTTTATCAATATTAGTTTTTTAAATTTAAAGTTAATAGCTCAAACCCACGCTCAATAATTCTATTTCCTTAAGATTATATTAATTTAAAAAAAATGTGTTAGAAAATAAAATATTGTGTACGTGAATATGACGCCGTTTATCAATATTAGTTGTTTAAATTTAACGTTAAAAGCTCAAACCCACGCTCAATAACTCTATTTTCTTAAGATTATGAATTTAAAAAAACTGTGTTAGAAAATAAAATATTGTGTACGTGAATATGACGCCGTTTATCAATATTAGTTTTTTAAATTTAAAGTTAAAAGCTCAAACCCATGCTTAATAACTCTATTTCCTTAAGATTATATTAATTAAAAAAAAAACTGTGTTAGAAAATAAAATATTGTGTACGTGAATATGACGCCGTTTATCAATATTTGTCAAAGGGATTGACCAAAGGCGAAATACTAGACACATCACTAACACATCTGTAAAACTAGCACACATGAACATTCTAAATTTAGTCTTGCCGCGGCCGTAATAATAATAGTAATAATAATAATTTTATTTCAGGCCAATTACGTCCCATAGTTAACATCAATTCCTTATTCTAATTAAAAATAAACTTAAAAACTAGAAAACCATCCAGTATAGGGGTGTGTGTGTCCAAAATATAAAAGTTCATAATATTAATTACAAGTCCAATTTATTTTCTGTTACTCTCCATGTGAACAGATATCCATCGTTTATATATAGGGCTCCTGATATCGTCAGATATAGCCATGAGGATTTTATTATTTGAGCTGCGCAATCGACTCCAAAATGTTGGGATTCTCGTTCTTATTACAGCGAAGAAGTCAGGGACCCCACCCTCAACGAACATGCCTGATGCGCTGCAGCATCTCGGAAGATTCATAAGGGCCCTGTATGTATCATTATACTGGACCCTTATTCTTCTAAATGCTTTGTGTGTAAATGTTACCCACAGCTGACAGGTGTACATGCCTAGGCAGTAAGCTTTGAATAGGGTAGTCTTTACATCCCTAATGCATTTAACGAATCGTCGCGCAAGCATGTTTCCTCTGACAGCGAGGGCCCTTCGTTCTCGCTCGATATCTTCAGCCTCTCCATAAGCACGTGTCCTAAATATTTGAACTGCTTAACAACATTAATAACCGTTCCGTTTAGATACACCTCAGGTACCCCTATCCGGACCTACCACCTGCAGGGAACACCATCATTTTGGTTTTGGAAACATTATATTTCAGACCATGAGTATTATGCTCAAAGACTGAAAGCAGCTTCCTCAACCCCTTGATCGAGGGGCTGAGAAGCACCATATCATCAGTTGTTGACACAAACATTTCCTACGTGACAGCTACGTAATGAGGAGAGTGTTTGTCTTGTATAATTGTTAGTTTATGATTAATCCATCTGTACACTCACCAAGTCACCACACAAATTGACACGTAAAATTATTACAATATAATACAATAAATTATTAAATATAATACAAATTCCATACATGAAACGAGCGTTAATAAGAGATGGCGTGTTACAATATCCTACTAGTGCCATCTAGTTTGAGAGAAGTAAAACAATCATAAACACCATCAAGATTCAGAATCCATAATTATACTAAACGACTAAGACACATTAACGGCCAATAACCAACACGACATTGCTAAGAAAAGAAAATTCCTACAATAGAGCACTCTCCGATTGACGTATAACGCGTTTTCTGCGAAATGTTATTAGCCGACCATTGACGGAGTCAGATAAGGAAGACGCCCTTAATTAAGAACTGAAATGACGGCCTCCTTATTTCCTTGTAATGAAATATTAACAGTATTAAGATAGAGGATGTTTTATAGTAAAAACAGTTTACAACGGGTTTGTATATTATGTATTAAAATTTAATTATGTGCTTTTTTTATCATTACGAAAGATACTCTAGATTAGTTTCTCACTGTTTAGATAATTTGTAAAGACGAATGAACAAAACTCGGTGTGTTTGTAATGATATTTAAACATTAAAGTCAAATCTAGCTTGCTCATGACTTACTTACACATGATAATTCCAATCGGCCGGCAATCCGTAATCCAGCGTTTCTGCACCGATACGAGAACAACAGCGGCTCCATCCTGTAAAATACTTAAAATACTGCCGTAGTAATTTCATTTGAAATTACTGGGCAATGTGACGAGCGCAAGTGTAGTGCCGTTTAGAGTTTTTGGGTTTTTCAAGAATCCTGAGTGGCATTGTTTCGTAATGGGCAGCGCGTATTAGATACCATCAGCTGAACGTCCTGTGCGTCTCATCCCATATTGTCATAAAAACTTACCATTTCATTGTACATACTATCAATAACAAACTTTCAATTTAAAATATCACAGATATCTCCAGCTTTAACACAGCTATAACATTTATTTAAACATTTGCGTTTTAAGAAAATTTATTGAAGTAGGCGTTACTTTGCGGAAATCCATATTAATCCAAATGTTTTGAGTTTTATTTAGTGTTAATGAAACAATAATAATTTTAATATTTTACATACATGTGAAAAACGATTTCGCTTGAATGTGTTAGAGCAATTAGAAATAATAAAACACAACAATAACATGTTTACATTGTTGAATGAACAAACAAATGCGGTCGCTTCACCATTGTTACGTATCTCTTTCGGGGGTAATACGTCACAACAGCCGACCAATGGCAGCGCGTTATTTCATGGGGCGAGTGTATAAAAGAGCGGTTTCCGGCTCATTTGATTCAGTCTCGTGCCAGATTTTGGCTAGTCAACATGTTCTGAGGATGCCTCGAATCACGTGTCGAATTATTTAAAGAC
Source organism: Leptidea sinapis (assembly GCF_905404315.1). Taxonomy (NCBI): domain Eukaryota; kingdom Metazoa; phylum Arthropoda; class Insecta; order Lepidoptera; family Pieridae; genus Leptidea; species Leptidea sinapis. The sequence continues at coordinate 6,097,893 of NC_066276.1, forward strand.
AAATATTGGCGGAATTAACACTAAAGAAAACTCAAAACATTTGGATATTTGCGTTTTTATTATTTACACGAAAATAGCGAATCTCGATATTTGTGAGTGAGCCTTGCACGGGAAAAGCTCCTTTGTGTCAATTTTTCACGCACATCACGTCGTATATCCTATTTCTTGCGGCTTTAAGGAGCTCATCCGTATCAATCATGAGACACACGAGAGCCGATTTGTTCTATTTTATTGTAACACAATCGGGAACATGGGTGAGACGTTGAGATACACAATATTTTCAACGCGATAATATTACGTACATTGTTAACTTTATAAAAATGTACTAAAAAATATTATCACTGAATAATTCTTAGATTAAGGATTGGTCTCCGCTGCACACTACCTAAGAAGAGCTTTTTAATTACGGCAATTATTAGATAGTAAAAATAATAAATAAATTTCGTTTATTTCTAAGATTACATTATACATTTCATTATACAGTTCACAAGCATGACGCATGGACCAGCCATCACCTCCCTCGACCATATTTTAGGGAAGGGAAACGACCTGCACCACGTCGCCGCCACAAGCAGTGGCATTAAGCGAGCATGACGATGCCTGTCACGAGAAAACCAAATAACAAAAAATAATGTTCATCTACATTTATTATGCAATACTCACTAAATGCCTTGACTTATAATTTGACCATTTTGTTTAAATTTACATTAAATTACTCATAGTTATTAGTATTCTGTTTAGGATACAAGGCCACAGTAGTTATGCACAACACGACAAACTAGGATATCAATCCCACCATATCGATGTCTAGCAATGCTTCAAGGATATGTCCACGTACAAAAACTTAGGAAATTAACTTCTTTTGCGGTACACGATACGACATCAACAAACTCAACACTTTTCTAAAAGGACAGTAAGACAACTTTGATGTTAAGTGATCACCGCCGCCCACATTCTCTTCAGGAATCACAGGAGTGTTGTCGGCCTTTACTGAAGGTATATACGTGATTTTTTGTACCTATATCGTATCGTGCAGGAAACATCCCACAAGGAAGCTTTTTTTTAATTTTATGAAAATAAGGGACTAGACGAGCTGGACGAACAGTTGATGGTAATTGATACTCCCCGCCCATACAATGCAGTGCCGCTCAAGATTATTGAGAAAATGCCACAGCTTTGTAGTTTTTGTTTGATTTAGATTTAACTTTGATTCATCTGGTGTTGCATAAGCATATGGGCGGAGGTGATAAAAAAAAATTATTTATGTGTTGTTATCGGATCTTCATAAGTGGACAAATTTTATGGAAAAATTTCATTACTCGTACATACCTACACATGCAAAGCTTATATAAAGCAAATAAAAAGAAAAATGCTATACTTAAAAATATCTATTGATTCAGTCAATATAACCACGGAGTTGCACAAAAATAAAGGACACACAGAAAATAAAATATTAATATTATTGGCAAAATAAAATCCACAATCCGCCGACAGCTGCGTTTCATTTTTGCGGAATTCGTTGTGAAACTTTTGCCTCAAAGCGTCTACATACTTTGAAGCATAAAGTGAGTTGGTTTCAAGTCTTAGAACTTGCAAGTTCGATAGATATTTTACCTATTCCCAACGATTCTTTTAACAGTTTCCTTTGAATTATTGAGATGTTAGAATACCTGATTCACATCGAAATTCGTGCTTTTGAGTAAAATTTATTGCGCTGGTAAAGCAAAAAAGTGGATTCCGCAGTCGGAGTTTGTTCTCGCATAATAATAGACTCATGACCGCGATCAAATTCAAAGTTAATATTTTTATTCAAAATATAAGGATGTGGTATCACTTATTGAAAGCGAAAAACGTAAAGTAGCATAAATCTGAGAAGTACGGGCACAATAAACTCTGGGGGCTTTTTTTTTTCATAAAATAAATAGTTACAAAGTAATAATCGTACAATTAAACTGATGATTTAATAGCCTGAGGTCGGTCGCTCCATTCCCAATCTATGGTATCATTAAGAAAGTCATTTATATTAGATACATTACCACACATACGTTTTTAACAATTCTTTTGAATTTCGTAATTCATTTGTTTTGAACATAATGCGGGATCTTGTTGTAAAAGCATATACATCACCCCACAAAAGACTTGCTAACTCGACTTAGCCGAGTAGTAGGCATTATAAGTTTGTAGCTGTTCCTGGTGTTAACATTATGGTTATGACTGTTTTTAGCAATTTCACTTATGTGCCTATGTACATACATAACATTGTAAAGAATATATTGAGAAGCAACAGTCAAGGTGTTAATTTCTTTAAATTTTGCTCTCAATGATTCTTTAGGACCTAAGTTACATAAATAGCGCGAATAGCCGTCTTCTGCAGCACAAATATTGTATTAATGTCAGCAGCGTTGCCCCATAGCAATATAGCATAAGACATAATACTATGGAAATAACTAAAGTAAACTAGTCGTGCCGTAACAATGTCAACTAGTTGTATAACCTTCTTAACCGCGTATGCCGCAGAACTGAGTCTGTTCGTTAATCCTTCAATATGGGGGGCCTATTGTAATTTGGAGATCCTTCGATATCTCCGTCTCTTGACGGAGATGTCTCTGGATATGATATGTCACAATAACTACTCGAGGGTCAATTATGGCATTAAAAAGTCACAAATCATCTTTGATTTGCCAAATCGTCTAGGGCGGCATTGCCTCTCTTGTCCTGTTCCCTTCGTATCAGACTTTGAGACCTCTTTAGTATAGGAAACGATACTTCTTAAATCACTCGTCCAAACGCTATAATTAAACTGGAATTTAATAGACACGAAAGTTTCATCCAATATTAATCCTTGCGAATTAAAATAAAAAGTAATCCAATATTAAGCGCAGGTCCGACATATGGAGTATTGCTGTCATCTCTGGTCTGGTGCCAGTATATTAATCCCCCACTTATCGTTGCGTAGAGACGTCGATTCATTGTGTACAGCATTTATCACGGGGAGTATTCCAAAGAGCTGTTTCACCTGATTCCTGCAGCTGAATTCCACTTTGACACGTCACGCCACAAACTAGAATATCATCTCCACCATCTGGATGTATGGCGGTCCTCCAAAGTGCGGTTTTCACGCACCTTCTTTCACGTACTACAAAGCTGTGGAATGAGCTTCCTAGTGCGGTGTTTCTGGGACGATACCACATGGGTACCATCAAAAAAACCACGACACTTAAGGGCCGGCAACGCTTCTGTGATTCCTCTGGTGTTGCAAGAGAATGTGGGTGGCGGTGATTACGTAACACCAGGTAACCCCTAAGCTCGTTTGCCCTCCTTTTCCATAAAAAAAAAGACGGTGCTATTAAATATTAACTAATATCTTCACTGTCAAATGTGCTCACAGTAAATATTGCAGTTTGCGAGTGAACAGACCGACATTGACAAAGAGATATTGATTCTTGCAATTCTCCATTGCTTGACGTTTCATTATTCTTTTTATTCATAAATCACTTCTTATCTCGATGCATTAACCAAATTAAATCGAATCTATATTATATTTATTGCTCTGTAGAAATTGATAGAAACATTTCTATCACCTGGAATCACTGACCTGTATAAATACCACTGGACAGGCTGTTCCATATGTTTGACAGCAAATTTTTTGTGCCTATTTGAAACACCACTCACGAGCGCCCTGAGCACTGAGGTATCATACAAATGGCTGCGAAGGAAAGTACAATACTCTGAGGTATTTTTGCATTTTGAATTAATTTCGTTCGTTCTCCATGTTATTTATACTTCAAGAAGCAACGTAATAAAGTACACAATTTTTTTTGTTAATAGTTTCCAACCATCTATCGATGTTTGCTGAGGTTGTCTTTACTAGGTTTAGTACCGCAGACTATCGCTATGGCAAACAGCGCCAAAATGGCGAATATCAAACAGGCACAAATGCACTTTGACAGCCGCCAGTCCAGTGATATATAGTAGAGGTCAGTGCCTGGAATATAATCGAATAACAACAGATGTAGCCAGACGCGAAAAAACTATGCATTTTCTAGAAGAGATCGAACCCACGACATTAGTTAAGATTTAGTGTCCTTTCGAGTTAAATAAATAATAATAAAAATGTAACTTTCACACAAAAACCAAATGTAAAAATATAATTACACTTCCGCGCGTTTTACCAGTCGGAGGCTCCTTTGCACCGGATGCCGGCTAGATTATGGGTACCAGAATAGCGCCTATTACTGCCGTGAAGCAGTTATGTGTAAACATTACTGTGTTTCGATCTGAAGGGCGCCGTAGCTGGCGTAAATTACTGAGCACATGAGACTTAACATCTTATGTGTCACGGTGACATTACTGTGTTTCGGTCTGAAGGGCGCCGTAGCTGGCGTAAATTACTGAGCACATGAGACTTAACATCTTATGTGTCACGGTGACATTACTGTGTTTCGGTCTGAAGGGCGCCGTAGCTGGCGTAAATTACTGAGCACATGAGACTTAACATCTTATGTGTCACGGTGACATTACTGTGTTTCGGTCTGAAGGGCGCCGTAGCTGGCGTAAATTACTGAGCAAATGAGACTTAACATCTTTGACGAGCGCAATTGTAGTGCCGCTCAGAATTTTTGGGTTTTTCAATCATTGTAATGGGCAGGGCGTATCAATTACCATCAGTTGAACATCCTGCTCGTCTCATCCCTTATTTTCATAAAAAACAACACCTCTCAATCGTAGGCCTTAGAGATAGCAGAGCGTGTAGATTCTGTAATAGTGCGTATAAAATTCCGTTACACATTATCTATGAATGTGTCCTTTAATGCGTAAACGTAGCATCTCTTTGGGAAGTCCAATTTTCAACCACTTGATATTTAGCTCACTGCAAAAGATACAATAAGTTTCATGAACAGAATCAACCTTAGCGTACATCTTAGAGGCCGGCAACGGTGATTCCTCTGGTGTTGCAAAAGAGTGTGGGCGGCGGTGATCACTTATCAACAGGTTACCCGTACGCTCGTTTGTCCTCTTTTTCTATAAAAAAAGTCTCAGTGAAACACTGGCTGCACTGAACTGTACCAAAGCCACTGTACAAACCATAACCTTATCCATACGCGCGTTTTAATACTTTGAAAAGTGGTTTAGTATTAAATTTAAATGTTTAACACTCGCGTTAGTCAAATAAATTACTATTTAAGAAATTACTACCACTTAATCACATACAGTATTATTATTTAATATATTATTACATAAATTTTCGTGACCTTTCAATATAATTTTATTTTTTTATTTAAATATCTATTGACCCACCAACAGCTTAACATACAAAAACAACAGTGTAATCATTCTATATAATAGAAATTTATAAATATTTTTTTTATAAATAATTGGAGAGGATAGCTGGGAGAGTTTCTTCCACCGCGGTCGCTTCCTCTCTCTAAGAGCGCCATTTGTTTCCGAAGCGGTATTAGTGTCAATTATATTAGAAATGACATGAGTTTTGAGGAAATTAATGTCTTTTATGCCTTATATTTTTATTAGAATTAAAAATATATGTGTCGCAAGGATGTGAGAAAGACAGTGATTTGGCAAATTTCGGAGGATGTTAAAATAATAACACGGTTTTATCATTTCTCGAAACAAATCTAGTGATTTGACCAAATGCCAGAGTTGGTTCCGTGAAATGACAAAAAGTATTTTCGTTGGTATTTATAAGGTTTATTTGGTAAGACTTAGACATAATTTGGTAAGAATTTAGTATAGTGTCGCAGGTGGAGGGGGGTGAGAGGGGAAGGGGAGGGAGGGAGGGATGTCCTCTGTCCCCTGGCTCATTCTGAATAAAACGCGTGAATTGAAATTTCCATAGAAACTTCTATGGCTGGTAAGCTATACGTCGTCCCATTGACAGACAGCGTGTACGGATAAGGTGAGTTACCGTCCGTAAGTTTATTGGGACAGTAAAGTCAACGATAGTTACGATTTTTAACTCAAGTAAGAGATCGACTGAATATTGGGAACGGCCGTTAGTCGCGTCACACATTGTCATTTCACGGAACCAACCCTGGCATTTAATCAAATATTAGAAAATTAAAAAAAATAATTAAAATAATTTGAGAAATGATAAATTCGTGTTGTTCATTGAACATACTCCTTGATTTGATCAAATCACTGAGGGAATTGACCAAATCTCTGTTATTATCATTTCCCTGAAAATAAAAATATATACAATTTAATTACTTACATGTAATTTCTTTAAAATAACAACTACTTCATTAGTAAGAAAATATGTTACTCATATTTTTAGCCAAACAGACCAAGGATTACTAGATAGGCCTGTAATCAATATTGTATCTATATCAATTATAAAAACGGAATTGTAAAAATCAGATTACAATGCTTTTCAGAATTCACTGGTTGATAATACTAGTATCTTTATTATCAGAAAGATAATATGACACATCCGTATTTATAGATTGTAGTAAAACTGTATGCTATACAGTTTGATTTTTGCCTTTATTTCATACAGTTAGTTATTTTGTTATATTAATATGTTGAATAAACTATTGTGCTTGCTTGCGGTTATTGCATTTAGCTGTAAGTATTTGAATTAAATTATTTTTAATTTACAATAGCATTCCTTTGTACGTAGGAAAGTCTGTTTGCGGACATAAAAGAACTAGTAAATAGGTGATTAAAAAATACTGGTTGCACTCCGGGAGTGACAGAATATTATGAACAAAGAAATACAAGTATAACTATCGCTTTAGGAAGAGTCTTCGCGAATGACAAAGCTTAAAAATCAAATAATTAATCTGTAAATATATTTCACGGCTGAGATTGGTCATTCGATCCCTCGACTTCGCGGTGTTTCGACTTCGCAATCACAATGATTCAACCATTGGTACAATGACTGTATGATCATTAATTTGAAATAGCCAAACTATAAATAGAAGTATAAATCTGTCAAATTTAAATTTTATACCCATCCTAAGAACAGTGCTCATGGCCGCTAAAAAAGTTTTCATTTCAAAAGTTACACGAATCCAGACCGATTTCTGTATGTTTGAATGACTTAGTATAAAGTTAGTGAATGTCTGTAGGAATTCCTACCAGTAGGAGGCTCCTTTGCACAGGAAGCAGGCTAGATTATGGGTACCACAACGGCGCCTATTTCTGCCGTGAAGCAGTAATGTGTAAGCATTACTGTGTTTCGGTCTGAAGGGCGCCGTAGCTAGTGAAATTACCTGGCAAATGAGGCTTAGCATCTTATGTCTCAAGGTGACGAGCGCAATTGTAGTGCCGCTCAGAATTTTTGGCTTTTTTGAGAATCTTGAGCGGTACTGCATTGTAATGCGCATGGCATCAATTACCATCAGCTGAACGTCCTGCTCGTCTCGTCCCTTATTATCATAAAAAAAAATACCTCTATCCATTTGCACCAGGTTCCATTTTCGTAAGATGTATGGTCTCACCATATTACTAGGCGTTTTATAATTATTATAATTATGTAAATGTCGTACACAGAAATAAATATAGCAACATGCTAATAATTATAAATAATCAATTATTAATATTTAACTTAGTTTTTTAGTAGCATGTGTTTAGTTTAGTTTGCATGTGGACTGGTTCCTTAAGCGCTAGCTTATATAATAACTAGCTGACCCGGCAGCATTCGTACTGCCTCAATCGATAAATAAAAGACCTAAACTTTTGTATACAATAAACTTAAAACAAACAAAAGAAATCCTTTTTTTAAGTGTTACCCTTTTTAAGGAAGTTTATTTTTTACTTGCTGAGAAAGTTAGAAAGATATAAGAACTCTAATTAGTTATTCATTTTAAACTATTATTTTTATTTGATTTCTGAACGACCGAGACGGGGGACACATCAAAGTAAAATCAATATTGTTGTTTTTATTTCATTTAGAGTATTTCCATATTTATTCAACCTTTAAAACCTTCTCTAGACTTCCACAAATAATTCAAGACCAAAATTAGCCTAATCGGTTCAGTCGTTCTCGAGTTTTAGCGAGACTAACGAACAGCAACTCATTTTTATATTATACTAGTTGACCCGACCGACGTTGTTCTGTACATCTATACTAATACTAGCTGACCCGGCAAATGTTGTTTTGCCATATAAAGTATAATTCACGCGATAGTTTTATAAGTAATAAAATATTGCCTATATTATAGCCTGTACATCATTTTGTTCTATTGTCAATAGTTTTTGCAGCGAACGCAAAAATAGGTTTTCGATTTTACACCTTGTGTTACAAAATAGCAATTTTATTACGGATCCCTAATTTTGAAAAAAAAACATAGCCTATAGCCTTCCTCGATAAATGGACTACCCAACACTGAAAGAATCATTCAAATCGGACCAGTAGTACCAGAGATTAGCGCGATCAAACAAACAAACAAACAAACAAACAAACACTGCAGCTTTATAATATTAGTATAGATTATAAAGAATAAAGATTTGATTGTTTGTTTGTTTGCATTGAATAGGCTCCGCAAGTACTGAACCGATTTCAATGATTCTTTCACTGTTGAAGCTACATTATCCCCGAGTGTTATAGACTATATAACATTTTCAAAAAAATTAGGGATCCCTACTAAAAGTCCAGTAATGTAACCCAAGGTGTAAAAATACGTACGCGAACGACGTCGCGGGGTATCAGCTAGTAATAAATAAAATAATGTTATGAATTTGTCAATATCATAACATCAAGAATTATTTCGTAAAATATGCTCCCTGTTGTTGTAATGAAATTGTTTTACAGCAGAACCGTCAAACCGTGCGTCTATAAATTCTCTCATAGAAAATATGTCCATTCAAAACAAATATCGGACGACGGGGGACACATCAAAGGAAAACAAAATAGTTGTTTTTTATTTAATTCCGAACACTTTCATATTTATTCACCTTTTAAACCTTCTCTGGACTTCCACATATAATTCAAGACCAAAATTAGCCAAATCGGTCTAGTCCTTCTCGAGTTTTAGCGAGACTAACGAACAGCAACTCATATTTATATTATACTAGCTGACCCGACAGACGTTGTTCTGTATATAATAAATAAAATAATGTTTTTATATGAATTTGTCAATAATATATCATAACATCAAAAATTACTTCGTAAAATATGCACCCTGCTGTCGTAATGAAATTGTTTCACAGCAGAACTGTCAAACCGTGCGTCATAGAAATTATGTATGGACACATCAAGGGAAAAACAAATTTGTTATTTTTATTTAATTTAGCAGCATTTTCCTATTTATTCACCTTTTAAACCTTCTCTGGACTTCCACTTATATATAATTCAAGACCAAAATTAGCCAAATCGGTCCAGCCGTTCTCGAATTTTAGCGAGACTAACGAACAACAATTCATTTTTATATATATATAGAAGATAGATATAGATTATACTTTTGTGCTCTTGCCGTCCCGTATAAGCCCAGCCTATCATCAATCTATTTCGAATGTATGACCTTAATCCTTGGATTGCTCGAAAATCGTTGACACCACATGTTGACGCTATGAATAAATATTGGACTGTTTACAGATGCACAAGCCGCTACTATCGAAAGCAGAATATCAGATGGGCCTATTGCTAATGCAACACTATTTAGACACGTTGTAAGTGATGATTAAATTTTAGTATTGTACAAATAAAATTTGAAAAAAAAAAAAAAAAAATTTATGAACGATGCGGGACTCGAACCCACGATCTCTGGCGTTCCGTGCCAGTGCTCCGCCAACTGAGTTAACCGTTCGAGTGACGTATCGTCATAAAATCATGTATGCTTTGCTCAACTCTCAGGATGAAGCTAAAAAAAATTATTTGTGTATTAATACTAGAAGTGAGGGTTATCACTTGAAAAACATAACATATTGTTCAACATTAACTATTGTAGTTTGAATCAATATTGTCAATATTAACTAACTATATTATCAAATATGTAGTAAAATTTTTATATGAAAGCGTTGTATTTAAACATTTCACTAAAAATCAATCTGCAATTGAATATTAGAAACTTTCTCCGCTCCGATCCAACTAGATACTGCACTACCTAAGAGCAATAGCTTTTTTATTACGGCAACTATTAGATGCTTATGTGCGTGGCATCTTGACACTCAATGGCATCTTTCGATGATTCACTCGATTGTATGAATCGTGCAGGCTATAATTATAATACAATAATATCTTTTAACAACGGTGATAGACGAAATCCACTTCGTTTTAAGCAAATGTTCGCTTTTAAACTTAGCCGGATTATACTTCGTCGCCAATCGCGATACTGTACCGCCGCCGGTTTTTTCATTTGACAGTAAACATTGATACGTTGAACATTAGAGTAAGCGCGATCTCCCAACGTGAATTGAGCGCAGCAGAAACCGATCGCAATATCAACACAGCAGTGTTTGGAGAGAATGGAGAGGATAAGGCTAATGCACAGTTTTTTCGGGAACGGCAATTTGGCAAGTGTTGTTCAATTTTAATTTAATTTTGTTTTCGTTTTTATACTTCAAGGTATCAATACAACGCACAGATGTAGTTAATCAAATAAATGGACACATATGCGGCGGATCCTTAGTTACATTTTCGTATGTTGTGACAGCGGCGAGGTGTTTGTTCACTGATGGATCAATGTAAGTTAGACATCACCTGACATTATTTTTCAGGAACGCATCGCATATACTTAGGCCAAAACGATCAATTCATACTCTTAACAATCCTTACATTTTTTTATGGAAAAGGAGGGCAAAAGAGCGTACGGATCACCTGGTGTTAAGTGATCACCGCCACCCACATTCTCTTGCAACACCAGAGGAATCAAAGGAGTGTTGCCGGCATTTAAGGAAGGTGTACGTGCTTTTTTTGAAGGTACCCATGTTGTATCGTCCCGATAACACCGCACAAGGAAGCTCATTCCACAGATTTGTAGTATGTGGAAGAAAGCTCCTTGAAATCCGCACTGTGAAGGATGGTGGGGATGATATCCTAACTTAAATTCGGCGGCAGGAATCAGATGAAACAGCACTACGGAACACTCCCCGTGATAAACTCGGACTCGATAGAAGACACAAGTTTCTCCCGGCACTGACCGACGATTTCCCGAGAGAGACCTACATGGCCCGTGTATACGGCATCACCGGTGCTGTCGTCTGCATAGCAATGAATGTTGGAGGTGTCCAACATATCTATACCTGAGTCTTATAATATTTTCTTTAAAAGGGATAATAAACAGTCGTTACAATATGTCTGAATTACTAAATTACAATTGGATAATATTAATAATTGTAAAACCCACAACATTATCTAGTAAGGTATAGAAGTGTTGATCAATTATGAAATAACAATATTAATAATATATAGGTAATTAATGTAAATAAGTTGTCTTAAAACTAATTAATAATTACTATTATAGTATTTATTTATTATTATAATAGCATTATTAGCGAATATAGTTAGCGAAACGTCGGACAAATTAAAATACTGGCTTTATGTTAAGTATATTTTATTTTAAACGCGTTTTGGTCGTTTCAAATGTTAAAACTATCGTTTAAAGTAACTCACTTTTATATTTTTTATGACAGTAAGGGACGAGACGAGCAGTACGTTTAGCTGATGGTCATTGATACCCAATACAATGCAGTGCCGGTCAAGATTCTTGAAAAATCCAAAAATTCTGAGTGGCACGGCAATTGCGCTCGTCACCTTGAAACATAAGATGTTAAGTCTCGTTTGCAGTAATTTCACTAGCTACGGCACCTTTCAGACCGAAACACAATAATGCTTACACATTTCTGCTTCACAGCAGAAATAGGCGCCGTTGTGGTACTCATAATCTAGCCGGCATCCTGTGCATATGAGCCTCCCGCTGGCTCTTCAAGTAATTCGGTTATTAAACCAATTCTCCTATAAAGGCACATAATAATAATGTTAATTTTTAGACTGTTATCAACGAGCCAACTCCGGGTGGTTGCCACTTCTCAGCTGAACAGTATCGCAGCTGCAAATACAAGATCAGTAGCAAACTATACGGTTCATGGGAGTTACACGGGACCTCCTGCGTACGTCAACGATATAGCAATGATAGCGGTAAATATTTAGCTTTTAATCAGTTAGGAAACATACATACATACAATCACGCCTCTTTCCCATAGGGGTAGACCGAAACCACTTCTTTCCACTTGCTACGATCCTTACATACTTGTTCTCTTCGTCCACTTTCATTATTCCTTTCATACATGCTCTTCGGTTTAGGGTACTCTTTACCCGTCCGCCTAGGTCTACTCCTTCCAACACTTTAATTCACACTCGCCTTATACACTTTTTTCGTCAATCGTTCTTCATTCATACCCTCGACATGTCCAAACCATCTCAGTATACCTTTCTCAATTTTTGTCACAACATCTTCTTTCAGACCACAACGTTTTCTTCTACGAAATATTTTATTTATTCTGTTTGCTTTTTGAAGTGAAAACTACTTATGGCCCGGTATCCACGAAATCGGAGAGGAGAGGAGATGTATTTTGATTACCAATCAGATTTCATTATTTCCACATCACTTCGTTTAGCTTCGGTGGAAGTGGATCAAGCGGAAAGGAGAGGAGATGTCTCATTTTTCTATGGTCGAGATATCAAGCGCCGCGGCTGAGCGGAGATGCCTGTAGGCGGGCCTGTAGATGACGTCTTCGTTTCGTAGACATCACTTGACTGATTTTGAGCTCTCACAGCTCACAATATCTCTGCAATGCACAGCTCACATCTCCTCCCCGCTTTGGTGGAAATAACCAGACAATTTCGCGGCTTATCTCCTCTCGTCTCCTCTTCTCTCCGCTTTGGCCTTAGCCTCGGTGCTAAATTTATTATGTTGACATTGAACGAGACTGAACTGTCACGCACGTTTGAGTAAAGTCAGCTCGAGTTAAGTAAGGGAACGCGATCAGACAAAGCAAAATCTAACAGAGTTATTCATAGTTATAATTATATTTGTATTGTTAATGTTATATTTATCCATACTAATATTATAAATGTGAATGTTAGTTTGTTTGTTACGATTGCACGCCTATACCATCGAACTGATTTTGATAAAATTTAGTACAGAGATAGACTAGAGCTTGAAAAAGGACACATGCTACCTTGTATTGCCAAAAAAATAAATGTAGGGGATAAAAAACAGGGGATGGCAGTTTGTATGGGAATTCGTCACTATCGAAGATAAAACCATGAAACTTTGTATTTAGGCACTTGATAAGAAATAATTTATGAAAATTTGTTCGAGCATTTTTGAAACTTTGACCTATTTGGGGATGAAATAGGAGATCAAAGTTCTCAGGGAAATACTATTAAAGAGACTGTCCACAATGACAAGGGATATGCTCGGTATCATAAAAGAGCGCTGCCAGCACCGGAAAGTGCAGTTTCTGAGTGTATTATTTGAAAAGTATCCTAAAACATAAAAAAATTGCCCAAAGTTAGAATTCAACGCAAACGAAGTCGCGGGTAAAAGCTAGTATCACATAAATATTACTATTTAGTTGATAAAGGACAAAAAGTATTTGTATTTCGTATAATTGAATGATTTAGTTTCACGTCTTTTGTGCCATTACTTTATGGTGTGTATAACTCTTATCTTCCCGCCAATAATTTGTTATATTTTGAAAGTGATTACCCTCACTTCTGGGATTCATAACACAAATACAATTTGAAAACAAAATTTATGAACGATGAGGGACACGAACATATTTGAAGCCACAACCTGAAAGTGAGACAAGAGATATAAAGATTTATGAACCTTACGCATGGCTCCAACTGTAAAAGTTAGGGGCAGTTTGGTGTTTTTTTTCGCACTGTCTATAAAAAATAGAACAGTAATGAAACATATACAAAAATAAATGTTCTACTCATATTCTGTATATATATGATTTTGTTTTAAATATAAGCTTCATATAAACCGTCAAGAAATGTTTTCAATTATGCGCTATTTTGGCGATTTTTTGGGATAGCAGCCTTGATATGTAAATTTTAAATAAACAAAAGAAAATCAGTTAAATAAATGCCCATTTACAGCTTATCCACATGATTAACACAAATATTGTTGCGTTGGTTGTACCGTTTACAATCCTAGTCAGTCCGCGCCTTATCCAAGTAAATGTTAGTATGTCGAAAGTCGTAAAGCTGAAGAATACAAAGACTCCGAGCAATAAATAACAAATGTGGTTTCTTTCGTGGCTCTCGGTGACACAAGTTAGAGTTTTGTAAATAAATGAGCCTTAATACGCTACAGTAAAGTGTAAACTCCTAGGTGAATCCAAGTTGAAAAGCTTGTAAATTAATTATAAGTTGAGCAAAAACTTTGAAATATAATTTTAAAACACGTCGGATGTGATCCTTTTTACTGCTTGTGACACAGCGTTTACTGCAAACTAGCTGATGCCAGCGACTTCGTCCGTTTAGATAAAGTGTTTTTAAAAATAATAAGTCTGGAATTGAAGATTATCTCATATCCTATTCCAGTTCCGGTTCCCGTTTTCGCTCCCGTTCCCAATATATTACTTATTTCGAGGAAGATTGCTATGGCAAATTAAACCTACTATTGGTATAGTTATAGCTCATCGACGTGAATTTCAGTTTTCCACAAATCCCGAGGGCACCATGGATTTTTCCACGCTTTAGGCTATCGCTGTACCAAATTTCATCGAAATCGATCAAGTAGCTCCTGCGTAAAAGCGTAACTAACAAACCTTCATTCACATTTATAATATTAGCATGGATAGTAGGGATGTGCTTCGGTTAACCTTAGCCGTTAATGTTTTCCATTCTTCCATTATTGATTTACGGCCGTTTTCAAGAACCTATCTATCCTTAGTTTACCTTACTAGAGGTAGACAAATCTATCCTTTTACGGTTACTTACATTTCAATAACCTATCGTCTAACATCTAACCTATATTGGACACAACTATGGATAGATCAGATTTGTCATTAAACGGTGACAGCAATTTATCCGTTACTAGAGATACGTTATTGAAAACGGCAGTTAGTCGGTCGGTTGTCCGAATCACATATTTCATCGAAACCTTAACCGAAATTGAGTCTTTAGTACCTGAATGAACCAAAGAAACCTTAATTGAAGCATGTGAAAAAATAATTATGTAAATATCTTCTGCTATATTACAAAAAAAAATTAACAAATGGAACAATAATTTGTCAATAAAATAACGAGTTTTGGTGCAGCTGATTTCGCTAACAACATAACATGCAAATGATTCTGTAGACGTGACACGCCTAAGTACTGGTGCCGATGCGCAATGGAACGAATCAGTATGTCGGCGTGGGCAGGAGGGAGACACCGACTTATTTATTACCATATCTCGTCTTTGCTCTATCTAGCAGCTGATTTGAATCAATTTTTCTATTTATTACACACAATATGTTTTTGCAATGTAAGTTAACATAATGTCCGCCTAAAATAAATCATACAGATGAATAGTTCTTAACTTAAATTGATCTTTCTCTTCATTTTAGTTAGTTACTCCGTTTACATCACAATTTGCCAGTCTGGTGCCATTACCAGGAAATAATGTAAAATTTGAAGATTACGCTGTTTGCTATGTGGCTGGTTTTGGAGCGACGAGTGTACAAGAAACGTCTGTAAGTATTAAATATAACTGTATATGTAAGTATCATATTACTTGTAACATATATAACAATGTAGATGTAATGACATCGCTTTTAAGTTCATCATTCATTGTATAAAACCTTCCGAATTCGGGAAGTTCCATATGTCATTTGATTTTTGAGATACACCAAATTCGAAAGTGCCGTATGGTACACTACGCCCTGACCAACTTCTGACCCTCATTTTGTTTATAAGATTGTTTATTATGCATGGTCTTAAAGGTTGTTTCAATAGCTTTCTTATAGGTAGGGAAACCCGCCAGGGTAACAGGAGGTATGAAAGTGAAGGCTGATCGTGACGAAGCTCATTCCACAGCTTTGTAGTACGTGGAAGAAAGCTCCTTGAAAACCGCAGTGTGGAGGACCGCCACACATCCAGATGGTGAGGATGATATCCTAACTTGTGGCGTGTCGTGCGAAGGTGGGACTCGGCGGCAGGAATCAGGTTAAACTGCTCTTCGGAACACTCCCCGTGATAAAATCGGTAGAAGACACACAATGAAGCGACGTCTCTACGCAACGCCAAGTGATCCAGCCGTTCACAGAGCACGGGTGGGGACAATTCGAGCTGCTCTGCGTTGCACGCGGTCATATGGATGGAGCTGATACTGGGGTGCGCCAGACCAGAGATGACAGCAATACTCCATGTGTGGCCAGACCTGCGCTTTGTAGAGCGCTAGTATGTGGGCCGGCTTGAAGTATTGCTGTGCTCTATTAATGACGCCCAGTTTCTTTGAAGCCAATTTGGCTTTGCCTTCCAGATGACCACGAAATTGGCAATCGCTCGAGATTTCGCGACCCAGTATTCCGATACTAGGCGAGGCTTTGAGGGAAGTGTTGTCGAAGAGCGGTGGGGTTTTTTTAGTGGTAAACACGCAAACTTGAGTCTTCTGGGGGTTAAATTGGACAAGGTTCAATTTTCCCCATTCCGCGACCTTCTCAAGAGAGGACTCGATAGAAGACACAAGTTTCTCCCGGCACTGGTCGACGATTTCCCGAGAGAGACCAGCATGGCTCGTGTATACGGCATCACCAGTGCTGTCGTCTGCATAGCAATGAATGTTGGAGGTGTCCAACATATCATTGATATGCAGAAGAAACAGCGTGGGAGACAGCTCACAGCCTTGGGGCACTCCAGCATTCACGGGCTTCGGGTTCGAGCAATATCCGTCGACAACGACCTGTATGCTGCGCCCAGTGAGGAAGCTGGAGGTCCACTTGCACAAGCTCTCGGGAAGCCCAAATGATGGAAGTTTGGAGAGGAGCGCCTTGTGCCAACACGATCAAAGGCCTTCGCTATATCCAGGCTAACTGCCAGGCCTTCCCCCTTGCTTTCAATAGCCGCAGTCCATCTATGTGTTAGGTATACCAGAAGATCACCTGCCGACCGACCATGGCGAAACCCGTATTGTCGGTCGTTGATCAACTGGTGTCCCTCTAGGTATACCAAGAGCTGACGGCTAATTATGCTCTCCATGATTTTGGAGAGCAGGGAGGTAATAGCAATAGGCCTGTTGTTTGCCGGATCCGAACTGTCTCCTTTTTTTGGCTGACTTCCATGAGTCAGGGACTACGCCTTTAGAATAAGGGTGCCGGAATAAACGCGTAAGCACCGGCGTCAACTCAGGGGCACACGTTCTAAGCACGATTGGAGAAATGCCATCCGGCCCGCTCGACTTCCTGACGTCCAACAAAAACAGAGCTCGCCTAACAGTTTTCTGTCTGAACTGTACTTCAGGCATAGAGCTCTGACACCACGGGATGGTTGGCGGTGTTTTTCCGTTGTCGTCAAGAGTCGAGTTGGAGGCGAAAAGAGTGCGCAAGAGATCGGCTTTCTCTTTTGCCGTATGTGCCAGGGTGTCATTCCTCATGTGCAACGGCGGCATGGACGGCTGGCTGAAGTTACCAAGTGCAGCTTTCGACAACGACCAGAACTTGCGTGTTCCGGTCGGGTAACTGGAAAGCTGCTCGCCGATTTTGACGACGTGTTTTGACTTTGCACGGGCGATTTGCCGCTTACAAAATCTGGAGGCACGGTTGTATTTCCTCTCAAGAACTGTGCAGTTCGGATCCTTTGTGCCCAGCAAAGCAAACCCAAGCTTGATACGCCTGTTTTTGCAGTCAGATGCTGCTTTAACTGACGCATCGAACCAGGGCTGTGATCTGCCACCGATGGGTATTACAGAGTTTGGTATAAAAATATCCATACCCTGTAGTATCACATCGGCTACTGCAACGGCGCAGGCACTAGGATTATCCGAAGGGAAACAAACCCTGCCCCAAGGGTAGGATGCAAAAAAGGAACGCATCCTGTCCCAATCTGCTGACTTGTAGTGCCAAACGCGGCGGGTCGCTGGTGGTCTGCGACGTTAGCGTCGGATAGGCATTACACTCCTGACCAGGCAATGGTCGGACGTTCCGAGAGAGGAGTCGACGAAGACCTGGTAATCATCGGGATGTGTAGTCAGCAGAAGATCCAATAAGGATGGCATGTGGCTATCCACATCCGGGAGCCGCGTTGGCGACTCAACCAATTGGGACAGACCATACTCCAATGCAAAATTATGCACAGATCGCCCTGCGTAGTCTGTGGTACGTGATCCAAGCCATTCGGCATTGTGCCCGTTGAAATCACCCAAGACTACGATTTCAGCGGAGGAGATGTTCTCACGAGCTCAACTTTTTCCGAATATATGGTAAATTCAGTAATTTAAAAGAAATATTCGTAGTGACGATTCAAAAGTGCTTATTTTAAGCCTAATTGAATTAAGTTTATTTCACTTGGACTATTTAAACAGAAATAAATTGAGTCTAACACTAAGTAACTGTTTTTTTTTTACAGCCTAATTTGGAATTAAGATCTGCTATAAAGTATATATACAACCAAGATGTTTGCAAAAGTCACTTCAACGGTAGTCCTGGCTCCGTCAATATATTATTTACGATGGTGTGTGCAGCATCAATAAATATGAGAAATGTTGGATGTCAGGTTGGTATTCTAAGTAAAATTTATTATATATACATAGAAATAGTATGTACAAACAAGTCATGGTGTTTTTCTAGCAATCATATTGTATGACGACCTGTATAGCCGAGTGTTTAGCGATCCTACGTACTAAGCTAGAGGTCCCGGGTTCGAATCCTGGTAGATGCAAGCATTTATATAATGAATTTGGATGTTTGTTTCCGAGTCATGGATGTTTAAATGTATTTATGTATTGTTGCGTAGCAACGCCTCGAAGTATATGACGAGGTTGTCAAACTTCAAGACATTGTTAATTTCAACAGCTCCGTCAGCAATATTCGTAGCTCAGCGGAAAAGTGTTTACTTTAAACGCTGTAGACCCGGTTTCGATACACCTACCAGTGTATGGATTTTTTTGGGTTTTGTAAAGTTAAAGGAAATTTCTAGTAAGTTCAGGATCAAATCGAACAGAAAAAAAGGGATGGAAAATGTGTAAGCAGAATAAAAATAGTTAAAATAATTTTCTAGTACAATTTAAATTTAAAGATGGAATGGAGAATCATTTTGAAAATAGAACGGATCCGGGGGTATATAAGCCGTACTAAGCGTGGCCTACGGCAGTTCTAGTTCTGACTCGAAAGTGTAAAGAAGAAGAAGAAGAAAATAAGAAGTAGTGAAAAGTGGAAGTGTTCCAAGAAGAAGAAGTTAGAAGAGACTTAGTGTTCGGTGCGGTGTGACGCGTTGAAGGTACCGCCGCCCACAAGAGGAACAGCGGCAGACCGGTGAAGTGCAAGTTCAGAAAAAGTGAAAGCAAATAAAGACTCGTTCCTATAAGCGGAGTATTATTTCCAATCCCTGATCCACTCCCGTGTCAGTATGTTTAAGTAAGTATATTGTATTAAATATATCATTGTCTTGTAACCCATAATACAGGCTATAAATACTTAACTTGGGGCAAGATAATTTGTGTAAAAAGTGTGTCAATATTATTATTATATTCTCACGTTTACGGTTCTTTGTACTATAACAGATATATTAACTAATAATTAATAGGTGTGTGGGTTTCTTAAGCTTCAATATCGTAATCATAAATGCCTACCTACCACTACCCAAGAACAATAGCTTCTTATTACGGCAACTATTAGATGCTTGTCTGCGCGGCATCTTGACACTCAATGGCATCTTTCAAATAATGTAACAAACGCTTCGTGTTATTTTACATTCAAATTGATAAAATACAAAATACTTACTGATGATTTATGATCCCAGTGTCTTTCTTATTTCTTGTAGTATTCTTTTTCAAAGTTTTACTACGCAACCCGGCATTTTAGTTTCAATTATTAGCATATAATATAACATTTGGCATATCAATGTCACATATTGTTCAAGACCGCCCATTTCTAGTAAAAGTTTACTCACTTTGCGACTACGCCTGCGGTATCTAGTTGGAGCGAAGCGGAAACCAATCCTTAATCTAAGCATAGATAAATTTATATTTATCAATAGAGATCTGAAATGGTCTTGACAGTCTTATATGTTTCCAATAAACTTTTTTGAATACTGGACCCAACAAGATACAAAATTAAAGTCATATAAAGGACAAGTTATAACTTTTATCACTTCTGACACATTTATTCAATACTAGCTGATGACCGCGACTTCGTCCGCGAAGATAAAGGGTTTTAAAAATAATAAACAAGTTTGGAATTGAAGATTATCTCATGTCCTATTCCAGTTACGGTTCCCGTTTTCGCTCCCGTTCCCAACATATTATATATGAATCTTATTTCAAGGAAGATTGCTATGGCAAACTAAACCTACTGTTGGTATAGTTTTTCACATATCCCACGGGAACCTTGCATTTTTCGGGATAAAATGTAGCCTATGCCTTTTCCAAGCTCTAGTCTATCGCTATACTAAATTTACTCATAATGGGTTCAATAACTCCGGCGTAAAAGCGTAACAAACAAACTTACAGTTACATTTATAAAATATGTAGGGATATTATTTTAATTGCGGGTAGACTTCTTTTTCTCACAGACACATTAACTCATATTGCCTTAAGATATGACAAGTTCTTTATCTTGTAATATGCGTCATTTGTAAACCTCATTTCAGGGCGACGAAGGTAATGGCCTCATCTGTAATGGAGTCCTCGCTGGGGTACTGTCGGCAACAGACAATTGTTTGGCTACTTCACTACCAGAAGTTTACACAAGAGTTACGGAGTATTCTGGCTGGATCAGAAGCATTTCTGGAGCCCCTGCCATCTCACCAACTTCTATTCTTATAGCATTTTCAATTTTATTATACTTTAAACTACTATAAGAGTGTGAATATAGCTATACTTTACCTGATTAAAAAAAAACACAACATTTTCCTTCGAGTTCCGATTTTGATCAAATCTTTCACCAGGCCATTTATGAGAGAAGACATTTATTTATTTATTAGCATCGCTCAGACAATAATGAAATTAAATATTATTACCTGGATGACCGAGGCTTGCTCGGATTTTTAAGAAGGTGTAAAACTTGAACAAAAACAAGTAATAGGACGTCTGATTTCGAACCGGGGTCTTCTGCTTTTCGGATCATCCAATGTGCCATCTGAGCTATTATAGTCTTGTACATAGTGGATAAATTTACCATTGTATCCTAATGTTATTGGTGACTGTTTCTTATAAAAACATCGATAAAACTACATTTTTTTTTAAATTGAAACCTAGCTTGATCGATTTATCGCCCCGGAAATCCCCTGTATACAATTTTTTTTGAAAATCGTTAGAGCTATTTCCGAGATTCGGTTTTTATATATATTAATATGCAAGAACTGCTGGTTTAATGATATAAGATTCTAAATAAAACTAAATCTAAGTGTTATTGCAATTACAGGCAACGACCACGTGCAAGTATTACATACCTACATAAATTTAGAATTTTTACTGCGCAACATAAGAACTAATACAAAGAAATACAATTATATATTATTATTAGCGCGTTCAAACAAACAAACACTGCAGCTTTATAATATTAGTATAGATTAGTTTCTATAAAGTTACGTGAAAATGAATTAAAATGAACAAAGTGTATTTTTAAGTGTAAATTACATTCCTTCCGCAACATATCAATTTCCAAAGTTCAAACAGAGAACTTATCATTAAAAATGTCTATATTTCGATCATTAAAGTATTCGTGAATGTTTCATGAAACTCCATTGATTTTTGTAATTTTGTTTTTTGAATTCAGGCTACATTCCCTTTATCACCTATATCAATCGGTTTTTAGAAAAAATATCCAATGAAGAAACACGTCGACTCTACAGTTTTATTTTATAGTATCTAATAGATAGATATGCTTTAAATAAATTATTTAAATTTATTTTAAAATGAAAGTAAAGAGACTATATTATTAATGTGTAGATATAAACCCTATAGGTCTATTGTATTTTATATAGCTAAATAATATTGATAATAATCAATTCCTTATTTTAACTCTAGCTGTAACAATAAAAAATCTCTATTTACAGTAAAAATGTGACGATTTTTGTGAACGATTTCAACAATATTAGGATGTTTGCTCTTTGTTCTCTGTGTAGTTTAAACAATGAAACTAACTTTAGAGATCTTAAAACGATATTGTAATTATTATGACGGGTACTCACGATATATTTTTTATTAATTTGGTGCCGATATTTCGATCCAATTGCATGAATCGTGGTCGCGGCGGAAGTGCTGAGGCGGCGAGAAACTCTTGACACATTGACACTTGACACTAATAGTACATCAATCTGTCCACGGGTGCGCCTTATTCGTTTTGGTCTTTGATTCCCTAATACACGACCACTTCACGACACACACTACTGATGACGTCGATACTCTCGGGTATTTTTGTTGCATTTGTATTGTAGAGTGAGACCACGGGATTCCATGTTTGCGCTAGTGTAAAACATCCTCCCTGTTAAAATAGTTAGGATGCTTTTTAATTAGATAGCTTCCCTAACAAAACTTGGGGCGTATTGGGTTCAGCAGAAATTACTCGTGGGTTACGCAGCTCGGTCGGTGGTTGGTTCCGGCTTTAAGCAAGTGTTCGGCTAATGCTTTATTAATTTTAAGCTTCAAACGATCAATCATTCATGTTTAGGTCTTTCAATTTCAGTCTTTACAATTTGTAAGTGATCAAGGATTAGTGTAATGACCCATTGGTCTTGGGTTCAATACCGAATTCAGTATTGAGGCAGTTCCAGCCACAAGCGTAACAAATATTTTACGAATAAATGAAGTATTAAATCCTACAAAAGCAGTTTGATTTCAATAAACATTCAATTCCCATCAAGTGAATCTATGTGAGCCCGTTTGTACGTTCTTATATAAAAAATTTACACTACAAGAGTTGAGACATTTGACTTACGAAAGAGTATATTAAAATAAAATTTGAACACAGCTATTATTTGAAAAACAATCCTATCCAATGAAATCCTAGAAGTAAGGGTTGTCACTTTAAAAACATAAGAAATTGTAAAGAGGATATTATAAAATACTAGCTGACCCGGCAAACGTTATTATAAATACAATAACTATGAAAAAGTCTTTTTGGGTTAATATATAGCATAAATTATATATGCCACTCACAAAAATTTGGCTTTCTATTGCTAAAATCGGTTCAGTAGATCCAGAGATAAAAGCCGGCAATGCTCTTGTGATTCCTCTGATGTTGCAAGACAATGTCGGCTCACCAGGCGGCCCGTACGCTCTTTAGTCCTCCTTTTCCATAAAAAAAGAATACCCTTCAGAAAATTATGATAATGATTTTTAAATGAAAGAGAGTATTATATTTTTTTGGTAAATTTTTCAATGATTTTATATTATTCGGGACGAAGCAAATTGAACACGAAAATCAGTCCAGCCGTTCTCCAGATATAAGTGCTCGAACAACTATATATTAATTTGTAGCTGTATGTTAATTTGTAGCTGTATGTTAATTTGTACTCAGAATTTTTATGATGATTTCACCAATAGGTATTATAAACGCTATAGTTTGTTATGATAGATATGTACGGATGTATGTATGTAAGTATAAAAAGATAAACATAAAAATTTTGCGATTAAGAAACGCGTGAGCAAGTCGCGTAGACTTGGTCGTAGGAAAGGAGATCCATACATTCTTACAAACTCTCGTATTTATAATATTAGTGGATACTTGTTTGGAAAGCCAGAGGGTAGGGCAGAGATTTTCACAGGTCCATACATCCAGAGATCCATACATTCTTACAAACTCTCGTAATTATAATATTAGTGGATACTTGTTTGGAAAGCCAGAGGGTAGGGCAGAGATTTTCACAGGTCCATACATCCAGAGATCCATACATTCTTACAAACTCTCGTAATTATAATAATAGTGGATACTTCTTTGGAAAGCCAGAGGGTAGGGCAGAGATTTTCACAGGTCCATACATCCAGAGATCCATACATTCTTACAAACTCTCGTAATTATAATATTAGTGGATACTTGTTTGGAAAGCCAGAGGGTAGGGCAGAGATTTTCACAGGTCCATACATCCAGAGATCCATACATTCTTACAAACTCTCGTATTTATAATATTAGTAGATACTTGTTTGGAAAGCCAGAAGGTAGGGCTGACATTTTCAGAGGGTTGTATGAATAAGTTTAGTATGTATCGACGTACCTATTTATTATGTCTGATCTAAATAACTTGTTGTTCTCACTCTTTGCTTCAAGTGGATATAAAGTCCATCACACACAATTGATTTAATACGAATGACGCTATGGTGGGCTATGTTTTTGTGGTGTTTTACTTTGCCGCGGGAACCCGTCACTTTTATGGGATTTGTAATTTTTCTAATACACATTGTTTTACCGGGAATTTAAGGTATCAACTTGACAAATTATACTAAATTAGGTGCTTGAGTGGATGTGTACTAAGCTATATATGAAACTATACATTTTTAACTTTCCCACGGGAAATCGTTAAAATCCAGAATGAAAAGTATCCAAGATGGCGATTGGCAATATAAGGTATCAACATGCTAAATTTTATTTAATTATGTGCATGAGTTATTATGCACTAAGCAATTTAAGTTACATTAGTTTTTAAAATATCCCACAGGAACTCTTTAATTTATCAGTTGAAAAGTATTTGTTGACCAGCAATATACGGTATCAACATGCCATATTTTATTAAATTATGTACATAAGTTGTTGTGTACTACGCTATATAAGTAAGTATAGATTTTTAACTGTCTCAAGGGAACTCTTTAATTTTCCGAGATGAAAAGTATCTAAAATGTTGACCGGTAATATAAGGTACCAACATGCCAAGTTTCATTAAATTATGTGCAAAAGTTGTAGTGTACTACACTATATAGGGATAGATTTTTAACTGTCCCACGGGAACCCTTTAATTTTCCGGGATACAAAGTATCTAAGATGTTGACAGGCAACATAAGGTATCAACATGCCTAATTTTATTAAATTGTGTATAAGTTGTAGTGTACTACGCTATATAAGTCAGTATAGGTTTTTAATTGACCCACGGGAACTCTTTAATTTTCCGGGATGAAATGTATGTTGACCGCGGATCTAAGGTATCATCATGCAAAATTTCAACTCAATCGGTCCAGAGATTAGCCCGTACAAACAGACAAACAAACAGACATACAGACACACAGACAGAGAAACAATAAATTTGAAAAAAATCGGGGCTTGTTCTATTTCTCTTCTCACATCCCCCTGACTCGGTTTTGATCATTTTTTTTCTTTGTATAGAATTTTGATCTCTACAGATTTATTATAGATACTAGCTGACCCAGCAAACGTTGTATTGCCGATATTAAAATCGCGCTACAAAAGTAACTGTTGATCGTAGATGGGTGAAAATTTGAAGTTGTATGTATTTTTTAATGCTGACTCATAATCAAACAAATTTAAAAAAAAAATGTCAAATAATTTAGCGTGGACCACCCTTAACATTTAGAGGGATGAAAAATAGATGTTGTCCGATTCTCAGACAACAATGTCATGAGAATCGGTCAAGCCGTTTCGGAGGAGTTAAACTACAAACACCGCGACATGAGAATTTTATATATTATATAGAGCATAGATTCGCTGTACCTTAATTTAATCTAATAGATAAAACACTTCATAATACAGTTTCATAACCAATCCAATGTCGGGAACGGTTATTTCTTTACGAATGATTCTCGGTACTTTCTTCGTATAGAGCAAAAAATTATATCAAAAAGAAGGTTATATTCGAGAGACGAACGTTGTAATGATAGTAATTCATTAAATCTATTCACATTAGCTACATACTACATGAACTGATATGGGTTACTGATATATCGTTTACCATTAATAATGATTCTAAGCAAGGGATACTCTTTGATAAGGGCGCTCACACGAAAAACATTTTTCATGTCCGAAATTTAGTAGTAAATGGCAATTTAACCAACGCACATGGTATGAGCTTTATAAAATACAAAGCAAGAAAAATAAGGGCCAGTTTGTGAAGTTGTAATTTAGGCTATCCGATATCTTTGTAGTATAAAATAAACTTTTCACCTCTCCAGCACGAAAAGGGTGCTATTCCTACGCGAAAACTTGCAGCAAAAACGGTTTTTGTTGCGAGCGTGAGGCAAAGTGATTTAAATTTCGAACCCCACGTGAATATACAACCGGGAATTACTCTGCGTTAAAAAAATAAACAATGCGATCCGGTGCGTTCCGAAACTCATTTTAGCCTAGCGTATTATCTCACTGTCACATAAATTTATATGTTGCTTATCGAAATTTAGATTTATAAATTTTACTATTACCTTTTTAATGACTTAATATTTAATATAAATACTAGTAATGATATTTATAATAAGCGTTATTAAATATTATCTTAATTTTTTCTCTTACTTATAACCTATAGCATATATATGTTATGTTACATATATTGAACAATACGTAACAGATACAATACTATATTAAATACGTCGATAATATTTTCATGTTAAAATCATTAGACCTAACTTTTTAATGTCAATTTAAGAAAAAACTTGTTAGTAAAGTTTGCCAAGATGCTACACGAATTAAATGATTTTGATTTGAGTTAGACATAGAGGCACTTCCTATCTGACCCTTAAACAAGTTATTTATAATATGGGAGTCACGGTCGAGTAAAAAAAGAAGGACTCCGCGCCGTGATATTACCAAGTGAAGCACCGTTATGCTAGTGTGTGGGCGGTTGCGGGGGATACTAGTTACACAATTTTTTCTTTCTTAAATATTCATATATGGCCACAAATACTTATAAAGTATCGTTTTTACACTTTTTCACAACGCACGAGGGCTTTTTTAAAATATTTTATTGTGACGCAAACTGATCTGTCACAGACGATGACAATTCTCATACTGGCTGCCTATCGGCCTGTAGTAGTGTAAGTGTGTGCGTGGGGCTATGTATTTACACGTTAATCGGCTTGTTTTGGTGCTACACTGTTATGTAAGGTGACACGGAGTCCATATTTTTTTACTAGTCCGTGATAATACGTGAGTATACTTGTAATATGGGACTTCAAAAGCAGGCACAAGATGGTATCGAATACCAAGTTGCTGATGAATTATCTTGGCTACTTGATTGTGTCTGTGCAAATACTCTCCATTGGTAAGACGAAAACAACCGGAAATAATGTCTGATGGACTTACCAGGATGATGGGTGCTGCTTGTGGTGTGCGAGATCGACCAGTAGTAAATCATTGTACTTGTTGAATTCAATTACTAATTATGACAGTAATAATGACCATCATGTTCACCTAGCATCGTTACACTCTCTACTTACTCTATTAAAATTCTTATGATGAAACGTGTCTGAGTGTTATGGTTAGTGCCCTGACTGCTAAACTGAAGTATTGGCGTGTACATACGTCTGGGACTATGAATATACTTGTGTTGTGAACATTTTTGTTCTGTGCATCAATTAAAACCATCATCTGTATCCTTACTCTTCCTACAGGCTCTGTATATATTATTTGATATCAGATAGTACTAAATTATGGACCCCTACTTAATTATCGCGTTTCTGTTTTCTCAAGTTATTACGTAATAGCTTATTATTAACATTTCTGTATGATATTTTTGGTTATGTTGAGGTTCACAATTTTGTCGTATTTCTCAGTATTACGGTTAGACAATTTCAAAGTAAAAATACCGTTGTAAACTTGAGATTATAAGGAATAATCGACCAGTTAGTAAATCATGGTACTTGTTGTATTCAATTACTAATTATGACAGTAATCATGACCATCATGTTCACGAAGCATCCTTAAACTCTCTACTTACACTATTAAAAATCTTATGATGAAACGTGTCTGAGTGAGTAAAGTTTATGTGTAATATTAGTGAATGTGTTAAATAAACTTATATTTGAAGCTTATGAATGGTTTACTATTTTGACTCCTCATTGAAACATAATGTCTATCAGAACCCCAGAGTTATTGAGCTGTTTTCGTATAAATAACTTTTCCTTGTGTTGTCTGGTTTCACATTCTGCCAATACAAACTTAGATTGAACCAAGACTTCTAAATCGCGGTTATTTCTGTTTGCGCAGACATTTGTTCCGGGACTTTTTCGTTTTAAATTACTGCAACCACAGATAGTATTGTTTAAAGTTAAATACAAGTTACCTAAAAGTTTTAAGTTTAAGAATTTATTTTGAACAAAATGGGTGCTAATCTATGCAGGTTTATCTTTATTATCGACTAGCTGACCCGGCAGACTTCGTACGGTGCTAAATTACTAAATTTTTTGTATAAGATAAACTTAAAACAAACAAAAGGAATCTTTTTTTACCCGTGTTTTAAGAAATTTTATTTTTTACCTCCTAAGAAAGATATAAAAATTCTAATTAGTTATTCATTTTAAACTATTATTTTTTAATTGATTTCTGAACGACGCACGGGGACACATTAAAGGAAAAACAAAATTGTTGTTTTTATTTAATTCTGAGCATTTTCCTATATTTTATTCACCTTTTAAACATACCCCTGGACTTCCACAAATAATTCAAGACTAAAATTAGCCAAATCGGTCCAGCCGTTCTCGAGTTTTGGCGAGACTAACGAACAGCAATTCATTTTTATATATATAGATTATGGTCTTAACGTACTTTACTTATGTTAAGACTTCTTTTTCTTGTTCATTTTCCTTACTATGTATATTACTTGTAATTTTTTAAAAGGATTAATAATAATATAATATAAAATATTTATTTTAATTCCGTGACGATACGACATGGATACCTTGAAAAAAAATCGCTTTATGGAAGGTGTCCTTAAAGGCCGGCAACGCTCCTGTGATACCTCTGCTGTTGCAAGAGAATGGGCGACGGTGATCACTTAGCACCAGGTGACCCGCACGTTTGTCCTCCTTTTTCATAAAAAAAAGGATTTAAAAATGAAATCCGATTAAATGTTGAAATAAATATTTTGAGCAAAATATGGATAAGAAAATAAATAAGTAATATTCAAATTCAAATTCAAATATTTTTATTCAAAATAGGATGTGACATCACTTATTGAAAGTCAAAAAACAACCACCCATTCCAAAATGAATGCCTCAGACCCGAGAAGAATGGGCGCAACAAACTCAGCGGGCTTTTAATAATGTACCTAATACTTAAAAATTTAACATTAATTAAAATTATTATTTTTAATAAATATTTGTTATTATATCATTGATAAAAAAGCAATTATTTCAGTTTTGCTCAGAGAAGTTCAGTTTAATACGAGACCTTAATTTCACCACTGAATTTTATATTATCAAAATGGGAAATACCATAGAACATACCATTTTAAGGACTGGTTGATATTCAAGGGTTCTTTTTAGTTTCCATTAGTTGAGCCAGTTGCCTGTATACCTCTTACTTATAAAAAATATTGCTAATTTCGCCGTTCTGTACATCACGTTGGACGATAAAATAAATTCAAAAGAGTTCTGTGTATTCTTGTATGAAATATTTAGTATAATATTATGTCTGAGAATATATCACCTCCCATTACGTAGCTATCGTCTGCTACAAATAAATCATTCATATTTCCACATTGTTCACGTGACTTGACTCTCTTTACAAGCTCTCTGTATTTCTAAATTATTTAAGACGAGTTTTCTAGAGATGCAAACACATAACAACAGAACAGACAACCATTTTCTTCTATCCTTTATTTTGTAACAAAATATTTTCACAAACGCATCATTCGTCGATAATATGTAAAAGCCAGTATATTATACATTTTATTAATATATAAACAGTAATACGTACGTCCACTTATAACAACATCTTTAATACATAATGGACGTATGATCTCTTTGTTTTCTGAGCTACTTTTTAATTGTTCTTTCCCCCAGATAGATCCAAAGTTTCCCGCCAAGTAGAGCTAAAGTAATGGTGATAGGCAGGGAGTATCACTTATGAGGTGGACGACGATATCGTCTTGTCGCCTGGTGTAATAAAAAAACAGTATGAGTTGAGTTACAATCTCTTTAGTCTAATATGAAATCACCCTATGATGGATGTTGTTCACACCATAACACTTACTTACAGTCATATTATCATTCCTGCAGTTACAAATATTTAATGCTTAATCACAGAAACACCTTTAATGCACCTTTAATTATAATGTAACACCAATGCACCCACTCAATCTATGCAAAAAAATGACTTGATTTGATATGATACAAAGTTTATTTATTTATTTTTTGGAAACAAACAGTATTTCAAACATATTTTTTCATTTTCAACATTAATATACATATCATATGAGCAGTCAAAAAAGAGCAAAAACAAAATAAAAAACTTACAAAAGCTTACAAGAAAAAAAAAACAAATGGTTTATTGCTACCTTCAATGAAATTATATATTTTTTTTATGACAATAAGAGAGGAGACGAGCAAGACGTTCAGCTTATGGTAATTGATACACCCTGCCCATTACAATGCAGTGCCGCTCAGGATTCTTGAAAAGCCCAAAAATTCTGAGTGGCACTACAACTGCGCTCGTCGCCTTGAAACATAAGAAGTTAAGTTTCGTTTGTTCAGTAATTTCACTAGCTACGGCGCCCTTCAGACCGAAACACAGTAATATATCATATTTAATGCATGGTGGAACATAAAACAATGACTTATTTTGTAGTGCCAACCTTAAGACATCTGAAGTAAGTATTACTTAACAAAAATGGAGAGTCTATAAAATTGTTAAGTTCTACATATAAACAACAAATCGCTTACGGAAACAAGAATAAGTGCGACATAAGCATCTAGAATATTTCAGTCTAAGTTTGACTTTCTGTTTGTGTAACAGAGTGTGAATGGAGATAGCACTCGCTACAGTTATTTATTTAACTTTTAAAAATTGCAGAACTGCATCACTGAAAAGGGATTTTAAGATTGTGCATGCGATTATTATAGATTTGATGACATATTGTCTTATGTTTATATTATGTGTCGCACTTTGACCAGTGAGAGGCAAATTTGCACAGGATGCCGGCTAGATTATGGGTACCACGACGGCGTCTATTTCTGCCGTGAAGCAGTAATGTGTGAGCTTTACTGTGTTTCGGTCTGAAGGGTGCCGTAGCTAGTGAAATTACTGGGCAAATGAGCCTTAACATCTAATGTCGCAGAATTTTTCGGGTTTTTCCAGAATACTGGGCGGCACTGCATTGTAATACGCAGGGCGTATCAATTACCATCAGCTGGACGTCCTGTTCGTGTCGTCCCTTATTTTCATAAAAAAAATATGTAATAATTTGCTCCAGTATTACAAAACGAAAGTAGAAAGATAGCTAAAATGAATATTATTGCTTATAAAAATGTGAAAAAACGATGGTTATTATGCATAATTGTGTTTCGGTCTGAAGGGCGACTTATGTTTCAAGGTAACGAGTGAGGTTGTAGTGCCGCTCAGTATTTTTTGGGTTTATGATCATCATTAATTATGATAATCATGAGCGGCACTTTTTTTACACAAATGAGCACACGAGTCACCTGGTGTCAAGTGATCACCGCCGCCCACATTCTCTTGCAAAACCAGAGGAATCACAGGAGCGTTGCCAGCCTTTAAGGAAGGTGTACGCGCTTGTTTCGAAGGTACCCATGTCGTATGGTCTCGGAAACACCGCACAAGGAATTTCATTCCACAGTTTTGTAGTACGTGGAAGAAAGCTCCTTGAAAATCGCACTGTGGAAGACCGCCACACATTCAGATGGTTGGGATGATATCCTAACCTATGGTGTATCGGGCGAAGGTGGGATTCGGCGGAAGGAATCAGGTAAAACAGCTCTTCGGAACACTCCCCGTGATGAATGTGGTAGAAAACACACAATGAAGTGATGTCTCTACCCAACGCCAAGTCATGCAGCCGTTCACAGAGCACTGGGTCCGTGACAATTCAAGCTGCTCTGCGTTGCATGCGGTCAAATGTATCGAGCTGATATTGGGGTGCGCCAGACCAGTGATGACAGCAATACTCCATATGTGGCCGGACCTGTGCTTTGTACAGCGCTAGAATGTGTGCCGGCTTGAAGTATTGCCGTGCTCTATTTATAACGCCCAGTTTCTTCGAAGCCAATTTGGCTTTGCTCTCCAGATAGCCGCGGAATCGGCAATCGCTTGAGATTTCGAGACCCAGTATTCCGATACTAGGCGAGGCTGTAAGGGTGAGAGTGGTGAAACGACAAATGGGGTTTTTTTTAGTGGTAAACGGGCAAACTTGAGTCTTCTGGGGGTTGAATTGGACAAGGTTCAATTTCCCCCATTCCGCGACCTTCTCAAGAGAGAACTCCATAGAAGACACAAGTTTCTCCCGGCACTGGTCGACGATGGCACTGCATTGTAACGGGCATGGCGTATCAATTATCACCAGCTGAACGCCCTGGTAGTCTCGTCCCTTATTTTCATAAAAAAAACTCGCTAAGTTTACCGCTTCATTATAAAGCAAGACCTGAAGTGGCTCGAGAAACCGTTTCAACTTTACAACACGTACATTAGGAATGGATGAACTTATGTATTTTGGTATTCTTTTTGCAAGCTTAAATACGCAATCCGGCATTTTAGTTTCAATTATTAGCAAAGTTTGACAGAACATGTGGCACGTCATCTTATTATATAGTATTAGCTGCCGCACTTTTGCGATTACGCCTGTCGTATCGAGTTGGAGTGCAGCAGAGACCAATCCTCAGGCAAAATATTACTATTTAGAATGACATAAATTTAGGAGCGTTACAAAGCCAACTAATTCAATACTCACAACATAATGTGTTCTGCGCTGTGTGCTCTTTCCTATAATTTCCATTTATCAGGAGGAGTGTTCTGAAGATCTATTTCACCTGATTCCTGCCGCCGAATTCCACCTTAGTACGACACACCACAAATTAGGATATCATCCCCACCATCTGGATATGTGGCGGTCCTCCACAGTGCGGTTTTCAAGGATCTTTCTTCCGCGTACTGCAAGGCTGTGGAATGAGCTTCCTTTTACGGTGTTTCCGGGACGATACGACATCCGCCGGCAACGCTCCGGTGATTCCTCTGATGTTGGAAGAGAATGTGGGCGGCGGTGATTACTTAACACCAGGTGACCCGTAAGCTCGTTTGTTCCTTTTTTCCATAAAATATAATAATTTACTTTTAGCGTTGATTTTATTACAAAAAGAGCTATTAATAATATAAACCTTAAAAGAGATGTCAATGGAAATATACCGTCAGGTGCCCACGCCATAAATTATTCGCAGGGATATATGCTTACATAGATAAAACTTAAAGAGATCTTGATGTCCGTCCTCTATTCCAAGGGACATCGTATTTTATCTTATCGATTCCATACGTTTTCAATATGATAAGTTGGTAAACTTACTTAAAGTCTGTGTGATATTCTCGAGATAAGGAAACAAAGTGAATAATATAACGGATGTAATATTTTGTTCTGATTGCCTCAAAGCCTCAAAGCATATTGAATGTTGAACTAATAATACTTTTTTATATCTAAAATAAAAGCCTATATTACTGCTTAAAATATAAGGAGATTAGTGAGGGCAAACAGGAAACACACAGATTAAAATAACATCAAGTATTGATTTCTAGTAAATGTTAGCAACAAATCGGTTTTTTTAACCAACTTCAAAAAAGGTGGAGGTTCTCAATTCGTCGGTATTTTTTTTTATGTTTGTTACCTCCGTTTATGTTGAACCGATTTTTATAATTCTTTTTTTATTTGAAAGCTGGTGCTTCCCGTGTGGTCCTATTGTAATTTGGTCCAGATCTGACAATGGCATCCATGAGAAAAATCATAAAAGTCTTGAATTTGCTATACGTATGTATTTTATGTTTTAATTTTTTTTTTAACAATAGAAAAGAACACATTAATGTCATATATCTAAATAATATTATTTTTGTATATTAAGATTAAAGTTGTTTCACTTTGACTCATTACCAGATGGTAACAGACTCTTTCTCATATCGTAGGTTTTATAAATATACTTATTATTAACACATTTTTTATTACAGAGAGAATCAAATCAAAGGAATACACAAATAAAATTAGAAAACAAAATTTATGAACGATGCGGGACTCGAACCCTTGATCTCTTGCATTCCTTGCGAGCGCTCTTCCAACTGAGCCAACCGTTCGAGTGATGTATCGTTGATAAACCTTGTAGGCTTTGTTATTTGTCATGTCAATTTCCTGATATGTAAATATTCGGGTTGAACAGGTTATCAACTGTAAGATAGATCCTGTAGAGTGTAGATGATAAAGCCACAACCTGAGAGTTGGAGAGGTCGCGGGTTCGAGTCCCGCATCACCCGTTCATAAATTTTGTTTTTTAATTTTATTTGTGTAATTAATCCCAGAAGTGAGGGTTATCACTTTAAAACATAACGAATTGTTTACATCAGAGGAAACACAATACTGTTACCAACCTGCGTGAACTCAATCTATATACATATACTAGCTGACCCAGCAAACGTTGTATTGCCGATATTAAAATCGCGATACAAAAGTAACTGTTGATCGTAGATTGGTGAAAATTTTAATGCTGACTCATAGTCAAACAAATTTAAAAAAAAATGTAAAAAAAATAAAAAAAATAAATTCGTGTGGACCACCCTTTACATTTAGGTGGATGAAAAATAGATGATGTCTGATTCTCAGACCTACCCAATATGCACTCAAAATTTCATGAGAATCGGTCAAGCCGTTTCGGAGGAGTTCAAAGTTTAACACCATGACACGAGAATTTTATATATTAGAGATAATGAAAATGGTCTTTGTTTGAGGCTCAATCACGCCAAAACCAATGATCGTATCGACATGAAACTACCACCATTCGATGCGAAATTTATCCTAGATGGTTTATGGCTACTTATTTTTTATTGTATTTGTAATAAGATGAATAAAATTTAATTTATTTCCTTTTAAAATTCGCCCAGTGAAGCGGGCGGGAACGGCTAGTGTAAATATAAATTGGAAAATAGAACACAACAGCCCAGGCAAAGTTAGGTCACACCGCATGTAAATATATTTATATTAGCATTATTTTATTACATATAAATAAATATTTTGTATTAAATTCCATAAATATTATTTAAGTGTGTATACCAACAAGTATTTTTTTAATGAAAATAAGGGACAAGACGAGCAGGACGTTCAGCTGATGATTTGATACGCCCATTACAATGCAGTGCCGCTCAGGATTCTTGAAAAACACTCGTCACTTTCAGACACGATGTTAAGTCTCATTTGCCCAGTAATTTCACTAGCTACGTCGCCCTTCAGACCGAAATACAGTAATGTTTACACATAACTCCTTCACGGCAGAAATAGGCGCCGTTGTGGTACCCATAATCTAGCCGGCTTCCTGTGCAAAGGAGCCTCCCACTGGTGAACGTATAATATAAGTAACTATTATATTTTGTTGTTAAAACTATTAACTTTTACAAAAGCCGACAGCCCATTGTTCCCGACAGCGGCCCGAGAGAGCTTTAGTAACGTGAAAAATCTTGATATAAATATAATAATTTTTAAAGACTGACATTTTAAGAGATTTTCATACCCGTATGTAAATATAGTTATTTTAATAAAGGTTCGACGTACATTGGCTGTGCAAACAGTAAATTTTAATAAATAATTCTTATTGTTAATGATTCATATCGAGTCTCTTAACAATTTGATATTTTCTTAAAGTGATAATTCTCACTTCTGGGATTAATTACACAATAATTTTTATGAACGATGTGGGACTCGAATCCGCGACGTCTCACGAGTAACTGGAGGTCTACTCGCAAAATCGACAACGTTATATTCGGAACGATACGATAATACTCCGAATATATCGCACCTACCCTACTCTAACAAATTTTCGAATGCCATATCGTTTATCGTAACAACATCGTAACCATAGACTAATATTATGATTTTTTTACGATGTTAAAGTGAATGAATTATGCGCAAACCTTGAAAATATAAATATTAGATGGTGTCGTTAAGATTATCTTATAAGTGACATTTGATTATTTGTCAAATTCGAATATTCGTCTCTGACATTTTCAACTAAGAGTAAGGTTAGGACCGATAATATCGAAAAATGTTTCATTCGTTCAATCATCGTTTCGACATTGACTACGATGTCACTAAGAGTAGGACTCGACACGACTAATGCCACGATATACCACTTTTTGCTCTTAATAGTGATTTTCATTATTATAACACTAGAAATAAGGGATTGCTTGTAACTAATTCTAGTAGGCTTCATAAGATACATAATAGCTTTAAGGGTAAATGTATACACTTTTATAATAAAGTCCCAGCCACTGTTCAGGCATTATCTACAAATAAATTTAATTTTTTATAAAAAAATGTCTCGGTCGTAAATCCTATTAATCCACAGCGGAATATCTAAGAGACCCCGCAAACTGCAGACTTTAGATCGGCCGATAGTTTGGTTGGTTTCTTAATCAGTATGAAGATGTATGAGAGTGCGCACATTATAACGATTCGGTATTGGCCGACAAAAAAGTTTGATGGGCTACACGATTGCCTTCAAACTGAACCGTCAGCAAACTATCGGCCGACTGTTAAATCAGTACAGCGCTCTTCTAGGCGCGCACACCACCGATTGTTTAGTCGGTCAGACTCATCAATAGGCGATTTAAAACTAATAGCGATCATCCCTAAAACTGTCGGCCGATAGTTGTCTAGTGTGCGCACTCATCACAGACCCAACTGTTTAGTCGGGTCAGTGTGCGCACTTAACAGCCGAACTCAAACAAACTATCGAAAGTCTGCAGTTTGCGGGGTCTCCAAGTGATCGGATAGCCTGGCTCTAGATTATAATTATTTGATAGCAATAGCAATGACAGTACAATATTGTATATTATTATTAAAAGAAGCGCAGAAAAAGAATACTGGGAGAGTTTCTTGCGCCGCTTCTTCTCTCCGAAGCGTTAATAGTATCTAGTATATTAGAAATGACATCGAAAAGAATTCTAAAGGTATAAATTTTGAGAAAATAAATGCTTTTTATGCCTTTTATATCGAATATCGATTTTGCGAGCAGACCTCCTGAGCCAACCGTTCGTGTGGCGCATCGTTGGTAAATCTTGTATGTCTTGTTCAACTCTCAGGTTGTAGCTATGTCCTATATATATTATGATAAACGGAGGTAGTATACAAGAATGAACGGAATTAATTTATTATCCACATGATACCTAAATATCCACGTGTCACAGTTCTGTTAATAATTGCACAATAACATGAAGAGGAAGTGGATAGGGCAAAACAGGAACAAGAAAGAGCTATAATATTGAAAGCATCTACTGTCGGTTTGGCTAGAAGCCAGTTAGAAATTTTATTAAAACCGATTTGAGCAATTACAATGGCTTCCTCCCAACACTTTTCCCAGAATTTTTACAAATAGACATTTTGCTTATAGTTGGTGTATTCGGACGTATACTTCTATTATTATCTAGTATTTCTTCTATTATTGTTATGATTGGGAGAAGAGGGAATTTAAATAAAAATGTTCTACAAAAATTATACAATGAGTGAAATAGTTTAAAAATAGAAAATCTTATAATATTCACACTGCCATTCATACAGGATTTGCCACAGGAAAACAAAGCAAGAGACAATTTGAATAATATGTTAACCCTATTGTCTCATTCAAATTATGTGACATATAATGGTAATTTATTATGTAGTAACATACACATAATTGATATTAATAATATAATAAATCATAAATGTAAAATGTTGACATTTGATAGGTTACACCTATCTAATTTTTATAAAAGACAGATAGCTAAATCGCTATCTTTTTATTTATTTTATAACACAGTCAATTATTTGGCAACCCGGTCCCCTGCTTCTATTGAGCAGGTTAGTAAGTCGATTAGCACTGCTTCTATTGAGCAGGGTAATAGCTTGTTGGACTCTGCTCCTATTGAGCAAAGTAATTATTTGATTAACACTGCTTCTATTGAGCAGTCTTATAGTTTAGTTTCTGGTTTGGAATATGTTCCAAATTATTTACATTAGTCAGTAAGACAATAGGGGACTCCTCTAGCAATATAAATACACAATGTACAAGTAATAGTAAACATAATAATAATTGTAAAGTCATAAACCTGATGCACCAAAATATGCATGGATTGTTAGGTAAAGAACCATGAAAATATTGATATCTTATGTCTTACTGAACACTGCCTTAGAAAATATGAGCTCATTTTTAACTCCAGTGGTCATCGGGTGGCAAGTGTGTTTAGCAGAGAAAAGGCAACACGTCGCGGCTCTCTTATACTTATAAGTAAATCATTTCAATTCAATGACCGTAAAGATATTGTGGGCCTCTCTGTTGAACGTACCATTGAAATAGCCTGTGCAGAGCTTGAGTGTGCCATTGTTGTAAGTATATACATACACCCCCATGCATTATATGAGTTATATGAGAGCGTATTGGAGGAGGTTCTATCAAAATTATCAGAATCTAAGAAATATATTATGATTTGTGGTGACTTTAATATTTACTTATTAGAAAAATCCACCACAAGTATTAGATTCAAATCTTTGTTTAAATCGTATAATTTATCAAATATTTTCTTAGAACTTACTAGAGTAACCAGCACCTCTAAAAGCTGTATTGATAATATTTTTACTAATTTTAAACATATTTCTCAATCAATAATTAATAAACTGAGCTCAGACCACTTTGGTCAATTAGCCTCTTTTAATATTGAAGTAAACAAATGTACTTCAACTAAAAAGTTTAAGTTTGTTCCGGTAAACAATAGGCGAATGGAGAAATATAGAGGCAATGTTTTGGAAAAACTCTCAAACTTGTATTTGAATTATAACAATACTCCAAATGAGATGTATGGTAAGTTATTTAAAATAATTAAAACAGAGTTTGCTTCTATATTTACTTAAAAGACAGTCAACTCGGGTGTTCTCTTGTCATTTAACAACTGGGCAACAGCTGGTATTCATAGGAGCAGACAAAGGTTATATGAACTATATAGTGAGAGATCATCATGTAATCATGATGTATCTTTCCTTGTATATGTGAAAAAGTAATCAAAATTATTTAAGTAAGTATGTACTATTGCTAAGTCAATGCATATTAGAGAAATAATTAAAAATGCTTCAAATAAAATAAAAATGACTTGGGAAGTTATTAACTGGGAATTTGGAAGAGCGAAAGACTGCAAGTTTGAATATAATCTAATAATAAACAATACAAAAATCCACTCTGAGCAGGAAGTAGCTCCTGCTTTTGAGAAATTTTTTTCTGACATTCCAGTTTCCATCTCAAGCGCCCTTGTCTCCTCTACCAGTATTGCCGAGTCACTTCTTTTGGAAAATGTTAAGGAATGTAAACAAAATTTCAAATTCAGTGTTATTAAAAAATAATTAAAACCTTCAGATCCTTAGAAATGAAAAAAACTGCTGATATATGGGGCATATCTGTAAAAATAATAAGTTTTGTTATTGACGTCATAGCACCATATCTAGCACTAGTTACTAATAGCTGTATTGAACATGGCGTGTTTCCTGACCTTCTGAAGTATAGTAAAATTACACCAATATTTAAATCGGGACTCACTTCTGACCCGAATAACTATCGATTATGTTTCAGTGTTGCCGACCCATAGTAAAATTTTGAAAAAATTATTTTAAGCCAAATGCTTACTTACTTTAACACTTATAAGTTACTTTATATAAAACAATTTGGTTTTACTAGGGGACGCTCGAACTCATCAGGAATATTTTTGAGGCTTGGGAGGAATCACAGAATGCACTTGGTATCTTCTGTGATTTATCTAAGGCTTTTGATTGTGTTCAACATTGAACGCTGGTCAGGAAGCTATGTCTCTCCTCTTACACCATAGCATAAGAGGATCTGCAGTCGATCTTCTGATCTCATATTTAAATAAAAGGATTCAGAGGGTCGAGGTGAATGGCAGGAGATCTCCTGGGACTCCTCTCGGTATGGGGGTACCACAAGGGTCTACTCTTGGACCCTTTCTCTTCCTAATTTATATAAGTGATCTACCTAACCTTGTAGAAAAAAAACACAAGGTGGTATTGTTTGCGGATGACACTTCACTTATATTCAAAGTGAAACGAAGCCAAGTTTTATATGAAGTAGTAAACAATGCTCTATCTGTCATCGTGTACTGGTTTAGCGCCAATAACTTATTGTTAAATAGTCATAAAACCAGTGGAATCTGCTGTATTTCTTGGCATTACTCTTGATTCCAAATTGCAGTGGGGTCCCCATATTGAAGGATTGGCGAATAGGCTTAGTTCTGCAGCATATGCGGTTAAGGAAATTAGACGGTTAACCGACATAGATACGGCGAGATTAGTATACTTTAGTTATTTTCATAGTATTATGTCCTATGGTATATTTATATGGGGCAGTGCGGCCGATATTAATACTATCTTTGTGCTGCAGAAGAGGGCTATTCGCGCGATTTACAACCTAGGTCCTAAAGAATCATTAAGAGAAAAATTTAAAGAAATAAACATTTTGACTGTTGCTTCTCAATTCAGCCGGTATGTTAAGTTATGATTATGTTTGGGCCTAGTAAGGCGATCATAGTTGATGATCTTGAGTATACTTTAATATATTCTGACGTCATGCGCACGACATATTATTACATAGACACTAGGAGAACATAAATATGGTAGCGGTGATAGTAATGTCTTCCATAGCGGTTGAAATCATGTGTCATTCTAGCAACATGTACCAGGACTTCATATGCAGCTTAGAAGCTCATGCACAATGCAGGTTTCACTTCTGACACTTTGTACGCACGAAATTTTTATTTACTTTAAATTGAAGGTTCCCAAAATTGTATTAAAATTACAAAAATCAGGGCAATAAAAACACATGAAATGAGACACCTGTCAAAATTTTATATTAATACTAAAAGGATACGATAAAGCACTTAGATTCATTGTCTTGTAGGTTTATACAAAAATGTCATACCTTTATCATTCAAAGCGGTCATTAAAGCGTATACCACAATATATATCTTTCTCCAATATACAAAATTCTCGTCTAATATATAAAATTCTCGTATAGCGGTGTTTGTTACGTTACCAAACTCCTCCGAAACGGCCTGAGCGATTAGTATGAAATTTTGTGTGCACATGGGGTAGGTCTAAGAATCGGCCAAATTCTATTTTTTGTACCCCATTTATTTTATTTTATTGACAATTTTTTTTTCAATTCTATTTTTGTATCACGATTTTTATATTATTCTGGTCCATCCACAGATCCGCAATAGGGTTACAAGATGGCAATCGAATACAATAATATTATATAAAATACAATAAAATTATTGTTGTACTATAAAATTTAATGTACGATATTTTTGATAGGTCTGAGAATCGGTCGTCATCTATTTTTTATACCCCAAAAATTATTTTTTTATTTTTACTATATATAGCAATACAACGTTTGCTGGGTCAGCTAGTATTATATAAGAATTT
The DNA here is from genome assembly GCF_905404315.1 of Leptidea sinapis. Taxonomy (NCBI): domain Eukaryota; kingdom Metazoa; phylum Arthropoda; class Insecta; order Lepidoptera; family Pieridae; genus Leptidea; species Leptidea sinapis. The sequence goes on from NC_066276.1 coordinate 6,139,594, forward strand.
TGTGTGACGTTGCTTGTCCGCGATTTACTCCTAAACCGATTTTAATGAAATGCTGCACACTGTGTTTAGTCTGCTCTAACTTGAGAGATACATTATTTTTTATTTGATTCGAGACCCTTAATTATCTTTATTTTTGTATGAATATTTCTGTGATAATAAATTTTTGACGCACCGTTTGACCAAAAATCGTTTATAAAATAAAATTTGTAAAGTACTATTTCAAATTAAAAATTATAATATATATGCCTAAGACCGGAAGCTAAATATTCTGTAATTGGAATTTAAAAGTATAAAAAAATTCTTTTATCCTTTAGTATGAAACAGGCTAAGCACGCACGATACAGCCAGATCTTGAAATGGATTTATTTCTTTTAATAAGTGCTTATACTTAGAATAAGGATCGGTCTCCGCTGCGCTCCAACTAGATACCGTACTACCTAAGGACAATAGCTTTTTTATTACGGCAACTATTAGATGCTTGTGTGCGTGACATCTTGACAATCAATGGCATCTTTCAAATTTGTAACATACGCTTCGTGTTATTTTACATTGATCCCAGTGTCTTTTTTTATTTCTTGTAGTATTATTTTTACAAAGATGTACTACGCAATCTTGCATTTTAGTTTCAATTATTAGCAAAGTTTAACAAAACATGTGGCACGTCAACGTCACACATTGTTCGAGACTGGCTCGAATATGCCAAATTGGGCGTAGTATTAGTTGTCGTACTTTGTGACGTCGCCTGCGGTTTCTAGTTGGAACGCAGCGGAGACCAATCCTTAATCTAAGTGCTAATACTTATCATTCTTACCAAAACTACAAATCAGAAATATCTATTAATTACATTAATATCAACCTAAGGACAAAATAATTGGCACCGTTAGGCGCACAGCTTCAGGATTTCAACAAAGGTTTGTTGCCCCGCCGGAATTTGTTTATTTAATGCTAATGGAACGCCCCTATTTTGAGGGCTTTTAATTTACTTTCCAAATTTATAAATAATAATATATGGATCATTTAGGAATGGGTTCGTTGGTTTTACTTCTAACTCATTTCATTGGTTTAGTTTTTCACAATAGATTTTCAAACATTAATAAAAATTGATTTCTTGTTATCAACATAACAGTCTGTTGGGTCAGCTAGTATAACTTTAAACTTTTTCTGTTTTAATTTTGAAATTAAAATATGTTTAATATTAATTCTAATGAGTTTGGAATTAATCTCGGTGCTAATTGTTTAATATCCAAATAATATACATAGGCTGCACTAAAAGTATCGGGAATGGAATATTTTCACTGTTCCTGTCATATTAAAATCTTTTTAATTGAAAACTCGTTGGTTTTAAAAAGTGAATACCATTTATTTATTTAAAAAAAAGATTCTCGGTCTTGTCACAAGGTCTTGTCAAACTTGTTTAGTAGTTGAGAAAATGGAATTGACTCGAGAAAATTCTAGAGCGATGATTTATTATGACTTTCGAAGTGGTTTAACACAAAAACAGTGTGTTGACCGGATGATTTCTGCATTTGGTGATGAAGCCCCATACAAAACCATAATTTATCGCTGGTTTGCTGAATTTCAATGTGGACGTGTCAAGCTCAGTGATGATCCCCGTCAAGGTCGTCCAAAAACTGCAGTCACCAAAGAAAACGTTGATGCTGTGCGTAAGCTAATTGAGGAAGATAGACATGTGACATACCGCGAAATTCAGGCAACTTTAGATATTGGCATGAGTCAAATACAAATAATCTTGCATGAACAATTAGGTGTTAAAAAGTTGTTTTCCCGATGGATTCCGCAATTGCTCTATGAAGAGCAAAAAGTGCCTCGCGTTACTTGGTGCGTCAGAATTCTCGAAAGATTCCACGCAGGATCCTCGAATGCTGTAAACAAGATCGTATCAGGTGACGAATCCTAGTTATGCGTACGAACCCGAAACAAAAAACCAGTCACGAGTTCGAAAATGAGTTAAAGCCAACAAAAATTGTTCGTTCACGGAGTGTTGCAAAAAAAATGGTGGCCACGTTTGTCTCCAAAACCGGCCATGTTGCGACTACTCCTCTTGAGGGACAAAGAACGGTTCATGCAAAATGGTATGCTAGCATTTGTTTGCCACAGGTCGTTTCTGAACTCCGTAAAGAGAACTGCAACCGCCGCATCATCCTCCATCACGACAATGCTAGTTCGTACACCGCGCACAAAACAAGAGTTTTTGGAGCAAGAAAACATAGAATTATTAGACCATCTGCCGAACAGCCCCGACCCAAGCCCTTATGATTTCTATACTATCCCTAAAATAAAGAATAAATTGCGTGGTCAGAGAATTTCATCACCTGAAGAAGCTGTGGACGCCTACAAAACGGCCATTTTGGAGACCCCAACTTCCGAATGGAATGGTTGCTTCAATGATTGGTTCCATCGTATGGAAAAATGTGTCATACTTCGCGGAGAATACTTCGAAAAGCAATAAATACATTTTTAAATAGTAATGTTATGTCACTTCCTTCATTCCCGAAATTTTAGTGCCGCCCTCGTATAATGTGCTCTTGGGCCGCTTGGGCTTTAATTAAAATGATGCACAGATTGAAATAAAATGCATTGCTAAAAATGTTCAAAACAAATTTGATACGAAATTTAAAAAAAACGCGTGTGGTAAAGCTTACTACAACATATATAACTTTCTTAATGATAACACAGATTGTGAATGGAGCGACCACCTTCAGCCTATTAATAAATTTAATTTAATTGTACGATATTACATTTCAACGATATTTTTATGAAAAAAAAGTTTCTTCGCATTTTATATAAATATTCCAGACTTTTTATCAATGTTTATATCACAGAGTAGGGATGGATCACGGACTAGTAAATAAATAAGGACTCCGTGTCACCTTAAATAACAGTGCAGCACCAAAACAAGCCGATTAACGTGTAAATACATAGCCCCACGCACACACTTTTTTTTTATGGAATAGGAGGTCAAACGAGCGTACGGGTCACCTGGTGTTAAATGATCACCGCCGCCCACGATCTCTTACGAGCCAGAGATGACAGCAATACTCCATGTGTGGCCGGACCTGCGCTTTGTAGAGCGCTAAAATGTGGGCCGGCTTGAAGTATTACCGTGCTCTATTTATGACGCCCAGTTTCTTTGAAGCCAATTTGGCTTTGCCCTCCAGATGGCCACGGAATTAGCAATCGCTAGAAATTTTGAGACCCAGTATTCCGATACTAGGCGAGGCTTTAACGGAAGTGTTGTCGAAGAGCGGTGATACGGCAAATGGGGTTTTTTTAGTGGTAAACGCGCAAACTTGAGTCTTCTGGGGGTTAAATTGGACCAGGTTCAACTCCATTCCGCGACCTTCTCGAGAGAGGACTCGATAGAAGACACAAGTTTCTCCCGGCACTGGTCGACGTTTTCCCAAGAGAGACCTGCATGGCCCGTGTATATGGCATCACCAGTGCTGTAGTCTGCATAGCAATGTATGTTGGCGGTGTCCAAAATATCATTGATATGCAGAAGAAACAGCGTGGGAGATAGCACACAGCCTTGGGGTACTCCAGCGTTCACGGGCTTGGGATTAGAGCAATAACCGTCGACAACGACCTGTATGCTGCGCCCAGTGAGGAAGCTGGAGGTCCACATCATAAGCTCTCGGAAAGCCCAAATGATGGAAGTTTTGCAAAGACCTTCGCTATATCCAGGCTAACTGCCAGGCCTTCCCCCTTGCTTTCAATACCCGCCGCCCATCTATGTGTTAGGTATACCAGAAGATCGCCAGTCGACCGACCATGGTGAAAGCCGTACTGCCGGTCGTTGATCAACTGGTGACCATCAAGGTATACCAAGAGCTGGCGGTTAATTATGCTCTCCATGATTTTGGAGAGTAGGGAGGTAATAGCAATAGGCCTGTAGTTTGTCAGATCCCAACTGTCTCCTTTTTTTTACGCCTTTTGAAAAAGAGTGCCGGAATACACGCATTAGCACCGGCGTCAACTCAGGGGCACACGTTCTAAGCACGATTGGAGAAATGCCATCCGGCCTGCTCGACTTCCTGACGTCCAACAAAAACAGAGCTCGCCGAACAGTTTTCTGTCTGAACTGTACTTCAGGCATGGAGCTCTGACACCGCGGGATGGTCGGCGGTGTTTTTCCGTTGTCATCAAGAGTCGAGTTGGAGGCAAAAAGAGTGCACAGGAGATCGGCTTTCTTTTTTACCGTATGGGCCAGGGCAACATGTCCTCATGTGCAACGGCGGCATGGACGGCTGCTTGAAGTTACCAAGAGCAGCTTTCGACAACAACCAAAACTTGCGTGTTCCGGTCGGGTAACTGGAAAACTGCTCGCCAATTTCGACGACGTGCTTTGATTTCGCACGGGCGATTTGCCGCTTAAAAAATCTGGAGGCACGGTTATATTTCCTCTTCAGAACTTTGCAGTTCGGATCCTTTGAGCCCCGCGCTGCAACCCAAATTCGATACGCCTGTTTTTTGCAGTCAGATGCTGTTTTAACTGACGCATCGAACCAGGGCTGTGACCTGCCACCGATCGGTACTACAGAGCTTGGTATAAAAATATCCATGCCCTGCAGTATCACATCGGCTACTGCAACGGCGCAGGCACTAGGATCATCCGAAGGGAAACAAACCCTGCCCCAAGGGTAGGATGCAAAAAAGGAACGCATCCTATCCCAATCTGCTGACTTGTAGTGCCAAACGCGGCGGGTCGCTGGTGGTCTGCGACGTTGGCGTCTGATAGGCACTACACTCCTGACCAGGCAATGGTCGGACGTTCCGAGAGGGGCGTCGACAGAGACCTGGTAACCATCGGGATGTGTAGTCAGCAGAAGATCTAATAAGGACGGCATGTAGCTATCCACATCCGGGAGCCAATTCAACTCAACTCAACCATTTGGGACAGACCGTACGCCAATGCAAAATTATGCACAGATCGCCCTGCGTAGTCTGTAGTACGTTATCCAAGCCATTCGGCATTGTGCCTGTTGAAATCACCCAAGACTACGATTTCAGCGGAGGGGATCTGAGCAAGCACGTCATCAAATGCCGCTTGAACGCAGCCCATGAGGTGATCCGTTTCTGCGTTACCACTATGGGACCTGTAGACACACGCATAGATGCGGACGCAGTCCTCTAAATCTACGCGGAGCCAGAGAGTAGACAGGTCCCTACCCTCAAAATTGCCGAGACGGCGACAGCTGATATCCTCCCTAACGTACACACATACCCCGGCATGAGGCATAAAATTATGCTCAATTTTGTACCCGGGGTATACGAGTACGAGGGGCAGCCCGAGCGAGAATGCTCGGGGAGGGATTCTCCGGCTCTGTTATAGACGGTACCCTCCTGGGGTAATATATTTTTAAGGACCGCTCTCATATTTTTTGTTGGGGAGTGATGGGGAGGGGGAGGGGGGGAAGGGATGGCCTCCGGTCCTCGACACTAACCTATGCGAAGCATAGCGGCCGGTATTCTGTGCGAGTGTGGTAAGTAACTCGGACGAGTCTGGCCCGATTGTGCGGACTTCATAAGTGGGAGAGTCACTCTCCCACTTTCAAAAAGCCCGTAGTCGCCTCTTACGACACCCTTGGACCTGGGACTACCCTATTCTTTTTACGCCCCGGGGCAGCACAGGACATACACTTACACTACTACAGGCCAATAGGCGGCCATTATGAGTATTGTCATTGTCTGTGACAGATCAGTTTGCGTCTCAATAAAATATTTAAAAATGCCGTCGTCCGTTGTGAAAAAGTGTAAAAACGATACTATATAAGTATTTGTGGCAATATATGATTATTTAAGGAAGAAAAATTTATGTAACTAGTATCCCCCGTAACCGCACACACACTAGCATAACGGCTTCACTTGCTAATGTCACGGCGCGGAGTCCTTCTTTTTTTACTCGTCCGTGGGATGGATACACTTTTTGCCATCTTGTAGTGACATACCTACCATACATTTCAAATAACGTTACAATTAGTTTTGGCAGTCCTCTACAAATGTTAGCGTGATACTACCTAAAGAATTCTGAAACCTGACACCGAACGACCTAAACAGGTAAAAATCTGAAGTTGCGAATTTAGTGCTATTATGCATTTATGCCTCCCAGCCAAACTGTCTCATATGTTTGCTGTATGTGTGGTCTAGTTATACTGTCTCCATCCAGCCTAGTGGTTTCCATCCAGCCTAGTGAGCAGGCGGTCTGAGGTTCAAGTCTCCTTCCGAGACGCCCCGCTCCTGTGAGCTACATTTTCAGCCTCCAAGGCCCCGCCCGGCTTCGCTGTAAAAGCTTTTAGGGCTATTAGCACAGAGGAGGTTTTTAGTCGGTAGGGGGTGTTTACATCCGAGTCCGACATAACATGGGCCCCGTTTCGAAGTCATCAATACGTATATGTATTTTCCTCCTCTCCAAACAAAAAAAAGTTTTATTGTGGTAAAAGACCACACCCTTTCTATTAATCAGTTTCAACCGCTTTCTCTTCTTGTATCTCATCAATAGAGATAGGAATCAATGGTTTTCCCTGCGATAAAAGCACATAATGAACAATGCTCTTTCAATCTCACAATATACTCAACATTCCTTTTTTGCGATTTAGCCCGGGTTTTGTCACAGTCAAACGCTGCGGAAAAATATAACATTTATTGACCATTTTAAACAACATAGAAAATAAAAAGAACGCATTCACAAAATGAGTATTAGTTACACAAATAAAATTTTATGAACGATGCGGGACACGAAACCACGACCACTCGCCTTCCGTGCGAGTGCTCTTCCAACTGAGCTAACCGTTCGAGTGACGTATCGTCTTAAAATCTTTATGCTTTGTTTAACTCTCAACTTCAAAATTTTATTTGTGTATTAACCCTAGAAGTGAGGGTTATGACTTTAAAAATATAAAAAAGTGTTTAGATTTGCAAGAGCGACATCTCAAGTCAATTTCCTAATATGCAAATACTGGGGTTGAGCAGGTTAGGAACTGTAAAATAGATCCTGTAGATGAAGCCACAACCTGAGAGTTGAACAAAGCATACAGGTTTTTATGACGATACGTAACTCGCACGGAACACGAGAGGTCTTGGGTTCGAGTCCCGCATCGGTCATAAAATTTTGTTTTCATATTTTGTTTGTGTATTAGCCCTAGAAGTGATGGTAATCACTTTAAAAACATAACTTATTGAATATTAGTTAATTGGCGGAAACACGCACTATATTTAATATAATATTAACTCCCTTATTCATAATGGTCCGCTAACTTTAAACAGCCGCTTAGGAGTGTTTTTTCTCATTCTGACTTAAAAGAAGACTTTAACTTAGCAGACTATTATGATTAAGGGGGTTAATATATAACACAATAATAATTAATTCGTGGATAATGATGAAGTTATTAAGATTATCGTAATAGGAACAAATCCCTCAGGTTCGTATATCCTTTCGTATTTGATTAAAATCATGGGAAGAGTATCCTATTGATTCATTCAACCAACGTAATCCCATTTAAGTATGAAAAGCCCCTTTTTATAAATGAAGATAATATTTATTTCAATATGCACAAGGCAAAATGTATAAAGGATTACTTCATTCTAAAGAGCATAGTGTTGCTTGGTACAGATTATCTTTTTTAAATTTTCAAGTTTGATATTTAGTTATTTGGAATACCAAATTGGTAAATATACCAACGGGAAACTGTTGTTGTATGGTAAGTGACGCTATTCTGTTGGAACCACATGAAAAAACTTTGTTTTCATGATCTGTTATTGGTTGCTGCCGCATTTTCGGAGATAAGAGGCATCTGACAAATTTCACATGGATTTTTTTCTCTCCAAATCCAACTCTTTATTTATTAACAAAGCCAAAATGAGGCTTAGTATTGGAGGTTTTTCTTACCGAAAGCAGAGCTGAAGAACATTAAAGCCCATTCAAATTCAAATATTTTTATTCAAAATAAGATGTGACATCACTTATTGGAAGTTAAAAACTATCACCCATTCCAAAACGAATGCCTCAGACCTGAGAAGAATGGGCGCAGCAAACTCAGCGGGTTCTTTTTTCATCAAAAAAATATGTTTACAAAGTATAAGTGTACAATTTAACTTATTATTTAATAGCCTGAGGGCGGTTCGCTCCATTACCAATATGTGGTATCATTAAGGAAGTCATTCATGTTATAGTAACCTTTACCACCCATACGTTTTTAACAGTTCTTTTGAATAACGTAATACTTTTGTTTTGAACATTATCTGGGATTTTCAGCGAATACTCGGCACTCTCAGGTATTGATGGATTTTACCTCTTGATTCAATTGAACTTTAAATGGATGAAAACCCAAGTCCCGATGCAAATATCGCTCAGGTGATATCACTGAAAGACCCTGCTTGTGCGCACTACACGGAATGGACACACATGCACACTCTCTGGAATGGCAATAATAATATACAACAATCTTGCATTTCTTTGACAAATTGCATTTTCGATCACTGTTCAGATTGTTTCAAATATATTAATTAAACAGAATGTTGTATCGGCAGGACGGCCATGAATCCGATCAATTGGAATAAAAAATTAACAAAACTATTTCAACTAATCAGATTATATAAAAATACGCAATTATTTTTATACATTTAGTGCATACTAATTATATCTGTTGTTTTGGAATCGGATGGATTTTTGGAAATTTTTATTTTATTAAAGTAAATAAAGAAATAAGTAAAAGTATACGTTTCACGCTTTTGTTGTTTGCTTAAATTTTGCTTAAATTTTTGAACTGAAACGATGTTTTTTTCCTAAGATGAATAAGTCTTTATTATTCCAATTTATGTTTATAGATATAGGGAGTGTGTAATATCAATATCAGTGAAGCCGTTTCTGAGATAAACTGAAACAAAAAGTCATGGGTTGGGAGCGAGTGCTTCCTGTATTTTTTCTCAAGCTCAGCCATGGTACTAATGGAAATAATGGAAACAATGATGGTATTTTATTTTTAATTGGTTAAATAGTTCTCGAAAACAATAATTTTAATGTACTCAAATGCTAAGGAAATACATCGTACCTGTTTTAACATACTTTTATCGAGTCTGTCTAATTTATCATGATTGAAACAATATAGTAAATCTAATTTAGAGCAAGTACTAATATATATATGTATACATGAATAATATGCCATAGATGCTCTGTACCAGTATGTTATCTGTTAAAGTTTTATCTATTCGTTCACGTTGCTAAAACTGGGTTAACCAAGTTTATGTATTTTACAGTGTGTTGGAGAGAAGAACTACGTAAACAAGTTCAAAGTAAGAAATGGTATCTCATGTTATTTATTATGTAACTTAAACGAAATTTTACTAAAAATGCAATTTACTGTTTTTACATTCTATTCTATAGAAAGCCAAAAATTTTTTTCTGCTATAAATCTATTAATAACTAATTTATTATAAGTCTCATCTAATGTTATTAGGTAACGTGTTAAGAGATTCGCAAATATTTTTTATGTAAGTTAACGATGACAATGACGATAGATATTGGTGAAAGATGCTTACCAAAATTTTATACATAAAATAATTCTCATTTCTCATACTAAAGTCATATAAAATGTTCCTATAATGATAGTCAAAGTCAAAAAAATCTTTATTCACTGTAAAACTTTATAAGTTATTTAGTGCAAGTTAGGATGAAATGCAAAAGTTACAATAGCATTCAAATGAGTATAACAATATTAATTAACAAAATTTAGAACATTAATTTCAACTATCTTTATCATTCAAATAATCTTTCATATTATAATAGGCCTTAGGTGTTAATTTATTTTTTACGAGACATTTAAATTTTTTAATAGGTAATATTTTAATTTCATTTGGGAGTTTATTATAAAATATAACACAATCCACTTTAAAAGATTAATCAATTTTACGGAGCCTGGATGGGCTTGCGAGCTTATGTTTGTTTCGATATTTAAGATATGTCTGATATTTTTTATGATGACAAGTCTTTAAATATCTAAGTGGACAGCCAGGGACTAGATTATGACTATTCTATAGCAATAAAAATGACAGTATTATATTGTATATTTTATTAAAAAAAGCGCAAAAACAATCGTGGGAGAGTTTCTTGCGCCGCTTCTTCTCTCTCATAGTGCCTATATTTGCTTTCGAAGTAGTAGTAGTATTAGAAATAACATCAAAAAGAATTCTAAAGGAATCAATTTTGAGAAAATAAATGCCTTTTAGGCTAAACGAGAATTTACCTTATCTTTACTTGACTTGACTTTAGACACTGTCTTATAGAACTGAATTGAATTAAAAAGCTCATGATCTTTTACGCCTCATCAAATACCCCTAGAGTGATTAACAAGAGACAGTTTGAGTTTAATGGGAAGTGAATATTCAATCTGATTTAAGAAGAATCATCACTGAGAAGTATTGCTAACGAAATGGCTTATCTCGAATCTAAAGAAGGATTATTTTATGAGAAAAAGTGCCGTGACGAGCTCTACGTTCATTTGATGGTTAGTGATACGCCCCGCCCAGTATAATGTAGAACCTTTGAGGACTCTTAATTCTGAGCGGCATAGCAATCATTACTTTGATACAAAGCTGCTCTTGGTTACTTCAACCAGCCGTCCCTACCGACGTTGCACATGAGGAATGACACCTTGGCCCATACGGCAAAAGACATAGCCGATGTTCTGTGTGCTCCTCTTTTTGCCTCGACTCTTGACGACAATGGAAAACACCGCCGACCATCCCACGGTGTCAGAGCTCTATGCCTGAAGTACATCTCAGACAGAAAACTGTTCGGCGAGCTCTTGTTTTCGTTGGACGTCAAGAAGTCAAGCAGGCCAATCGTGTTCAGAACGTGTGCCCCTGTGTTGACGCAGGTGCTAACGCGTTTATTCTGGCACTCATATTCAAAAAGCGTAGTCCCTGACTCATGGAAGTGCGCCCTTGTCCATCCAATCCAAAAAAAGGAGACAGTTTGGATCCGGCAATCTATAAGCCTATTGGTGTTAACTCCCTGCTCTTCAAAATCATGGAGGGCATAATTAGCCGCCAACGCATGGTATACCTAAAAGGTCACCAGTTGATCAACGACCGACAGAACGGCTTTCGCCATGGTCACCAAGGGAGTAGCTCTTTCTCGGAAACGCAACTTCGTTAACAAAATTTGAACGAAGATTCGGTAGTAGACGTACTCTATTTTGTTTTCGAACAAACCGACAAAGTGCGGAACCATAGAGAATATTCGAGAACGAACTGTGAACCTTCGACGAAATGACGACACGTACACCTTCCTTAAAGGCCGGCAACGCTCCTGTGATTCCTCTGGTGTTGCAAGAGAGTATGGGCGGCGGTGATCACTTAACAACAGGTTACGCTCGTTTGTCCTCCTATTCCATAAAAAAAAAAAAAGAAATGACGAAACTACGGGACGTATGGAATCGCGAAACTTTTTGAATAAGAGTGGACGTACAGGATGTATATCTGATACATTTCTATGTTGGGTATAGAGAAATATCTGTTTCTTCTAACTGAATTGGTTTTAGATTTATTGAAAGTATTTTAGTCACTAAAATTATATCAATCTAGTGACAGTTATAGAGTAGTTTACACAAAAAACGTTTGTAAGAACTAATTACTTAAAAGCTAGTTTATGGAAAAAATAAAATGATTTTAATTGAATAATAAAAGTTTTATAATATATAATCATTAGCCAAAGGTATATCTTTACATAAATCGCGAGAATGCGATAATATTAATAGTGAGAAACCTATAAAAATAATTTTGTTACGAAAAACAATAATCTGAAACCATAAGGAATTTTATATTTCTGGAATTGGATTCATGATTTCATTGAAAATTGATATTTACTTCGCTTCAAAGGGAAAGGATATCATTACAAGCCTCACATTACTTACAAAATATTACCTTACAATACACACTACCGACATCTAGAGTTACAGCTTTTCCTGTGACTAGATAATTTAAGTTATAATATCATATTTAATAATCAATTTTACGGTTCCCTAACCGAACGGTTACTAATGTTACTGTTAACAGTTACTAACTTCCTTCTCAATCTCATAATCAGTTATATTGATAGTACTCGTAGTAAATAGTAACTAATAATAAAAACGATGATGACGTATTCCAAGCGATAAACATTATTTTTACGTTTTTATAAAATATTTTTATCCATGTTTTAATCTTAGATTAAAGTTTGGTCTTCGTTGCGCTACAACTAGATACCGCAGGCGTAGTGGCAAAGTGCGGCAACTAATACTACGCCCAAATGGGCGTACTCGAGCCAGTTTCGAACAATGTGTTGACGTGCCACATGTTCTATTAAACTTTGCAAATAATTGAAACAAAATTGCGTAGTAAAACTTTGTGAAAATAATACTACAAGAAATAAGAAAGACACTAGGACCACATATCATCAGTAAGTATTTTGTATTTTATTAATTTAAATGTAAAATAACACGAAGCGTATGTTACAAAATTTAAAAGATGCCATTGATTGTCAAGTCGCCACGCACACAAGCGTCAAATAGTTTCCGTAATAAATAAGCTATTGTTCTAAGGTAGTGCGGTATCTAGTTGGAGCGCAGCGAAGACCAATCCTTAATCTAAGGTTTTAATATACATTTTTTTTTTATTTGTTGCACTATTTTGCATAAATATTAATATTATCTATATATATGTATGCATAGTATTATAAAGAAATAGATGTATAAACACATTTTAAATTTTTAAACGTTACTTTGAATAATTTTCCTCCAAAATTAAGTACAACTATTCTCACATTATTGTTATTATCATCAAAATATATTTTCCGTGTTTAAAAACAAATTACTACTTATAGAAAGCGTGTTTTCATAGATTATTTTACTACAATTTAGTCATAAATAGTCATATGCATTTTGTTTTACTAATTATAAATATGTCTGTATGTAGTCTGATAAATTTATTATTTAAATACTATTGTTTATAATAGACCGCACACAATTCAAATGTATATGCAAAACTATAAGCTCAAACACAGTTATATTAACGTTTTTGTTTTCAATAAAAAATATAATACTTCTACTAACACCCTTTCTGCTATAAATCGTTAAAAGTTTAAATCGAATGCGCTGCGGTTTATTCACGGCTTAACTTCTAAAACATTTTTGTTGTTGAATATTTGTTTGTTATTCAATTATAAAATACAAGCTGACCCGACAGATGTTGTTCTGTATATAGTAAAATAACATCTCGTGGGTGGAATCCTTTACTCGGCGAAAGGAATATTCCTACCAAATTTCAAGTCTCTACGCCTTTTGGTTCCAGAGATATCGCGAGGAGTCAATATATAGGTCGAGATCTCATTTATATATAAGACTAGCTAACCCAGCAAACGTTGTATTGCCATATAAAGTAATAAGAAAAAAGACATTGATTAAAATTTTTGGGGTATAAAAAATAAATGACGACCGATTCCCAGATCTACCAAATATATCGTACATAACATGTATCGAACTACAATAATTATTATATTCCATTGCCATCTTGCAACCCTATTTCTGTGGATGGAACAGAATAAAATAAAAATCGAGATACAAAAATAGGTGTTGCTCGTAGATGGCTGAACATTTGATGTGGTATGTATTTTTCACGCTGAATCATGATAAAATAAAAATAAAAAAATTGTCAAAAAAATATATACAGGGTGGCCGAGAAGTTGACGTCTAAAGCTAAAATTTGAATTTGGCTCATTTTATTGGCCTATTTTCTGGGAAGTTTTTAAATAAAAAGCTTAGGTTATATAATACCGTTATCATTTACGGGTATGAAAAATAGATGTCACCTGAAAACAGCTGTTATATTTCTGAATGTTGGTCAAGAAGTGATTACTTAGAATGTGGTGGTGGGACCAATTGTGGCAAAATTACTTTGCCTCGAGCACAATTTAATCAAGTAGATTCATCACTGTTTTTTAACGCCTTACAATATTCACAAATAATTGCAAATCATTTCCCCAATTGTTACCGATCTGTCGGCACAATAATGAATGAATACAGTCTGCGGAATCGCTCAATTTTATTATGTCGTGCTCACCATATATAAATACGCCCATCACTTATACTTCAGTGTCACTCACTAAAGAACGCAATTCTGACATAGCAATACGACTTTTTTCTTGATTTGTCTCTCTCTGGTCATCATTGTGGTCAGCACGTGAGGGAGCTCTTCGCACATTTGATTGACTGCGACGACCTAGGTAAGGTCGTTTTCTCCTCGGCATCGTTAATTGTAATTAATCAAAGTGAGAATTGTTCTCGTGCACTTAGCAGTAAAGTGTCACTATCACAAAAGTTCAACAAAAAAAAAGCACATGACTTCAAATGTCATTATCACAAAGGATAACCGAAGTAAAGAAAGTTCTCGCGCACGTAGCGGTAATCGTCACTCACACATATAGAAGGTTGCACTCTTTGGCGAAGGTATCAATCGACATAGAAGATGGATCGACATATTGGTTGTCAAATGTCAAATATTATGGTTAAGTTCAGAGATTAAATTTGTGACATAGCTTATGATTTATCATCAATCTACATAAAAATAAAACAAATTTTTGGTTTTATATTATTTTTTTTTAAATGTTAAATATCAAATACTTACTGATAATATGTTATCCTAGTGTCTTTCTAATTTTTCGAGTAACATTTTTACAAGGTTTTAATATGCAACCTGGCATTTTAGTTTCAATTAATCGCATAGTTTAACAGAACCTGTGGCACATCAACGTCACACATTGTTCGAGACTAACCCGAGTACGCCCTCTTGGGCGTAGTATTAGTTACCGCACTTTGTGACTACGCTTGCGGTGTCTAGTTAGAGCTAAGCTCTCCATGTTATTTTCAAAATCTTCCTTAAAATATAAAATACGAAAATTTTAAAGGCTTCTAAGCGCCTGCGAATTCCTACTAAATTTCCACAAAAATTCCCAACTAGACACTATTTTGGTTCTTTTATGTCCATATTGTTATTAGTAGTAAGATTTCTGTTAAGTTTTTGAACCAAATAAACCTTTTAATTATTATTTTTATTATATTATTTTAACCAGTGGGAGGCTCCTTTGCACCGGATGCCAGCTAGATTATGGGTACCACAACGGCGCCTATTTCTGCCGTGAAGCAGTAATGGGTAAGCATTATTATGTTTCGGCCTGAAAGGCGGCGTAGCTTGTGAAATTACTGTCCAAATGACTCTCCACAACTTATGTCACAAGGTGACATACGCAGTTGTAGTGACGCTCAGAAATTTTGGGTTTTTCAATAATCCTGAGCAGCACTGGCCGTATAAATTACCATCAGCTGAACGTCCTGCTCGTCTCGTCCTTTATTATCACAAAAAATATTAATTATTAAAACTAGGAGCAATGGTTCAAAGAAGATATATGAACCACAAGCGTATGTTTGAGATCTAAATCTATTTCATTTCATAATGTTTCTTGGAATTACCTGACATGTAAAAGTACCCTTATGGATACCAATTTGTGAGAATATTATACAGTAAGGGAAATATCTGACGGTGCGAAAAAGGTCGCTAATGACGTTTAGCGCAAAATCCGCTTCGCGTAATATATAGTATCTAATTTGGCCGGAAGGTGCAAAGTTTTTTTAAAAGAAAATGATTTGATTTCTATATTCGAGTGGTTAGCGATCCTACCTACCTTAGTAGGTAGTATCGCTAACCACTACCGGGATTCGACACGGGACCTCTAGTAAGCTAGAATATAGAACTAACCACTCGAATATAGAAATCAAATCATTTTCTTTTAAAAAAACTTTGCACCTTCCGGCCAAATTAGATACTATATATTACGCGAAGCGGATTTTGCGCTAAACGTCATTAGCGACCTTTTTCGCACCGTCAGATATTTCCCTTACTGTATAATATTCTCACAAATTGGTATCCATAAGGGTACTTTTACATGTCAGGTAATTCCAAGAAACATTATGAAATGAAATAGATTTAGATCTCAAACATACGCTTGTGGTTCATATATCTTCTTTGAACCATTGCTCCTAGTTTTAATAATTAATATTTTTTGTGATAATAAAGGACGAGACGAGCAGGACGTTCAGCTGATGGTAATTTATACGGCCAGTGCTGCTCAGGATTATTGAAAAACCCAAAATTTCTGAGCGTCACTACAACTGCGTATGTCACCTTGTGACATAAGTTGTGGAGAGTCGTTTGGACAGTAATTTCACAAGCTACGCCGCCTTTCAGGCCGAAACATAATAATGCTTACCCATTACTGCTTCACGGCAGAAATAGGCGCCGTTGTGGTACCCATAATCTAGCTGGCATCCGGTGCAAAGGAGCCTCCCACTGGTTAAAATAATATAATAAAAATAATAATTAAAAGGTTTATTTGGTTCAAAAACTTAACAGAAATCTTACTACTAATAACAATATGGACATAAAAGAACCAAAATAGTGTCTAGTTGGGAATTTTTGTGGAAATTTAGTAGGAATTCGCAGGCGCTTAGAAGCCTTTAAAATTTTCGTATTTTATATTTTAAGGAAGATTTTGAAAATAACATGGAGAGCTTAGCTCTAACTAGACACCGCAAGCGTAGTCACAAAGTGCGGTAACTAATACTACGCCCAAGAGGGCGTACTCGGGTTAGTCTCGAACAATGTGTGACGTTGATGTGCCACAGGTTCTGTTAAACTATGCGATTAATTGAAACTAAAATGCCAGGTTGCATATTAAAACCTTGTAAAAATGTTACTCGAAAAATTAGAAAGACACTAGGATAACATATTATCAGTAAGTATTTGATATTTAACATTTAAAAAAAAATAATATAAAACCAAAAATTTGTTTTATTTTTATGTAGATTGATGATAAATCATAAGCTATGTCACAAATTTAATCTCTGAACTTAACCATAATATTTGACATTTGACAACCAATATGTCGATCCATCTTCTATGTCGATTGATACCTTCGCCAAAGAGTGCAACCTTCTATATGTGTGAGTGACGATTACCGCTACGTGCGCGAGAACTTTCTTTACTTCGGTTATCCTTTGTGATAATGACATTTGAAGTCATGTGCTTTTTTTTTGTTGAACTTTTGTGATAGTGACACTTTACTGCTAAGTGCACGAGAACAATTCTCACTTTGATTAATTACAATTAACGATGCCGAGGAGAAAACGACCTTACCTAGGTCGTCGCAGTCAATCAAATGTGCGAAGAGCTCCCTCACGTGCTGACCACAATGATGACCAGAGAGAGACAAATCAAGAAAAAAGTCGTATTGCTATGTCAGAATTGCGTTCTTTAGTGAGTGACACTGAAGTATAAGTGATGGGCGTATTTATATATGGTGAGCACGACATAATAAAATTGAGCGATTCCGCAGACTGTATTCATTCATTATTGTGCCGACAGATCGGTAACAATTGGGGAAATGATTTGCAATTATTTGTGAATATTGTAAGGCGTTAAAAAACAGTGATGAATCTACTTGATTAAATTGTGCTCGAGGCAAAGTAATTTTGCCACAATTGGTCCCACCACCACATTCTAAGTAATCACTTCTTGACCAACATTCAGAAATATAACAGCTGTTTTCAGGTGACATCTATTTTTCATACCCGTAAATGATAACGGTATTATATAACCTAAGCTTTTTATTTAAAAACTTCCCAGAAAATAGGCCAATAAAATGAGCCAAATTCAAATTTTAGCTTTAGACGTCAACTTCTCGGCCACCCTGTATATATTTTTTTGACAATTTTTTTATTTTTATTTTATCATGATTCAGCGTGAAAAATACATACCACATCAAATGTTCAGCCATCTACGATCAACACCTATTTTTGTATCTCGATTTTTATTTTATTCTGTTCCATCCACAGAAATAGGGTTGCAAGATGGCAATGGAATATAATAATTATTGTAGTTCGATACATGTTATGTACGATATATTTGGTAGATCTGGGAACCGGTCGTCATTTATTTTTTATACCCCAAAAATTTTAATCAATGTCTTTTTTCTTATTACTTTATATGGCAATACAACGTTTGCTGGGTTAGCTAGTCTTATATATAAATGAGATCTCGACCTATATATTGACTCCTCGCGATATCTCTGGAACCAAAAGGCGTAGAGACTTGAAATTTGGTAGGAATATTCCTTTCGCCGAGTAAAGGTCAGCTCAGAACGGATTCCACCCACGAGACGTTATTTTACTATATACAGAACAACATCTGTCGGGTCAGCTTGTATTTTATAATTGAATAACAAACAAATTTTCAACAAACAAAATGTTTTAGAAGTTAAGCCGTGAATAAGCCGCAGCGCATTCGATTTAAACTTTTAACGATTTATAGCAGAAAGGGTGTTAGTAGAAGTATTATATTTTTTATTGAAAAGCGTAAATCTAACTGCCTTGGAGCTTATAGTTTTCCATATACATTTGAATTGTGTGCGGTCTATTATAAACAATAGTATTTAAATAATAAATCTTTCAGGTGACATACAGACATATATATAATTAGTAAAACAAAATGCATATGAATATTTATGACTAAATTAAAGTAAAATAATCTATGAAAACACGCTTTCTATATATAGTAGTAAATTGTTTTTAAATGCGTAAAATATATTTTGATGATAATAACAATAATGTGGGAATAGTTGTACTTAATTTTGGAGGAAATTATTCAAAGTAACGTTTATAAATTTAATATGTGTTTATACATCTATTTCTTTATAATACTATGCATACATATATTATATATAGATAATATTAATATTTATGCAAAATAGTGCAACAAATAAAAAAAAATTGTATATTAAAACCTTAGATTAAGGATTGGTCTTCGCTGCGCTCCAACTAGATACCGCACTACCTAAGAACAATAGCTTATTGTGGTCCTAGTGTCTTTCTTATTTCTTGTAGTATTATTTTTTCACAAAGTTTTACTACGCAATTTTGTTTCACTTATTAGCAAAGTTTAATAGAACATGTGGCACGTCAACGTCACACATTGTTCGAGACTGGCTCGAGTACGCCCATTTGAGCGTAGTATTAGTTGCCGCACTTTGCCACTACGCCTGCGGTATCTAGTTGTAGCGCAACGAAGACCAAACTTTAATCTAAGATTAAAACATGGATAAAAATATTTTATAAAAACGTAAAAATAATGTTTATCGCTTGGATTACGTCATCATCGTTTTTATTATTAGTTACTATCTACTACGAGTACTATCAATATAACTGATTATGAGATTGAGAAGGAAGTTAGTAACTGTTAACAGTAACATTAGTAACCGTTCGGTTAGGGAACCGTAAAATATTATAACTTAAATTATCTAGTCACAGGAAAAGCTGTAACTCTAGATGTCGGTAGTGTGTATTGTAAGGTAATATTTTGTAAGGAATGTTAGGCTTGTAATGATATCCTTTCCCTTTGAAGCGAAGTAAATATCAATTTTCAATGAAATCATGAATCCAATTCCAGAAATATAAAATTCCTTATGGTTTCAGATTATTGTTTTTCGTAACAAAATTATTTTTACAGGTTTCTCACTATTAATATTATCGCATTCTCGCGATTTATGTAAAGATATTCCTTTGGCTAATGATTATATATTATAAAACTTTTATTATTCAATTAAAATCATTTAATTTTTCCATAAACTAGCTTTTAAGTAATGAGTTCTTACAAACGTTTTTTGTGTAAACTACTCTATAACTGTCACTAGATTGATATAATTTTAGTGACTAAAATACTTTCAATAAATCTAAAACCAATTCAGTTAGAAGAAACAGATATTTCTCTATACCCAACATAGAAATATATCAGATATATACATCCTGTACGTCCACTCTTATTCAAAAAGATTTCAATAGAAGTTTCGCGATTCCATACGTCCAGTAGTTACGTCATTTTTTTTTTATTTTTTATCATCAATCTACATAAAAATAAAACAAATTTTTGGTTTTATATTATTTTTTTTTAAATGTTAAATATCAAATACTTACTGATAATATGTTATCCTAGTGTCTTTCTTATTTCTTCGAGTAACATTTTTACAAAGTTTTAATATGCAACTTGGCATTTTAGTTTCAATTAATCGCATAGTTTAACAGAACCTGTGGCACATCAACGTCACACATTGTTCGAGACTAACCCGAGTACGCCCACTTGGGCGTAGTATTAGTTACCGCACTTTGTGACTACGCCTGCGGTGTCTAGTTAGAGCTAAGCTCTCCATGTTATTTTCAAAATCTTCCTTAAAATGTAAAATACGAAAATTTTAAAGGCTTCTAAGCGCCTGCGAATTTCTACTAAATTTCCACAAAAATTCCCAACTAGACACTATTTTGGTTCTTTTATGTCCATATTGTTATTAGTAATAAGATTTCTGTTAAGTTTTTGAACCAAATAAACCTTTTAATTATTATTTTTATTATATTATTTTAACCAGTGGGAGGCTCCTTTGCACCGGATGCCGGCTAGATTATGGGTACCACAACGGCGCCTATTTCTGCCGTGAAGCATTATTGTGTTTCGGCCTGAAAGGCGGCGTAGCTTGTGAAATTACTGTCCAAACGACTCTCCACAACTTATGTCACAAGGTGACATACGCAGTTGTAGTGACGCTCAGAAATTTTGGGTTTTTCAATAATCCTGAGCAGCACTGGCCGTATAAATTACCATCAGCTGAACGTCCTGCTCGTCTCGTCCTTTATTATCACAAAAAATATTAATTATTAAAACTAGGAGCAATGGTTCAAAGAAGATATATGAACCACAAGCGTATGTTTGAGATCTAAATCTATTTCATTTCATAATGTTTCTTGGAATTACCTGACATGTAAAAGTACCCTTATGGATACCAATTTGTGAGAATATTATACAGTACACGGGACCTCTAGTAAGCTAGAGGTCCCGTGTCGAATCCCGGTAGGTGCAAGCATTTATATATTTAGAAAAAAGAAATGCTTAGTACAGCGTAAAAACTTCAATGGTCACCAGATCTTAAAGAATAACTATATATTTATATCGTTATTCATCATCACTCATATGACTCATATGTATATTGGATGCAGCACCATACTTCAAACTAATTTGTTATGCAATATTGCAGCAAATGTAAAATACTCTATTTGATTCAAAAGAGTAGCCGTTGAGTTTCTTATATGTTCTTCTCACGAGCTCAACTTTTTAAGAACATATAGTATATATTATACTAGAGGACCCGACAGACGGTATCCTGTACACACGCCTTAAATTTGATAAAAACGGTCCAGCCGTTAGGAGGAGTTCACTAACATACACATGAGCAGGTGGATTATGTTATATGGACGGAATTGAGAATCTATACCAATCTCAAATTCACTGGAACACACAAAAAAATCATCAAAATCGGGCCAGCCATTTAGAACATACTTCAATTACGAATCCACCTGAAGACACATAGAAAGTTTCATTAAAATCGGTCCAGCCGTTTAGGAGGAGTTCAGTTACAACTGACGCACAAAATAAATATTTGTAGTAAGCGCTTTGGAATCAAAGCGCTTAGTTTAAGCCTTATTGATTTAAGCTATGTGACTTTTGATTACTTAATAATTATAAGCGAAAGTGTATTTTTGGGGCCCGCTATGGAAAATATACGCGCTAGACGCGTAATAGCTATGTATTGTTTCTAAAAATTCTTCTGATTTGTACAATTTGAAACTATTTCGGTATATGCGAGTAGTCGCCTGCGTAAACTATTACGCGCCCTCGACAAGCGTGCAGTTAAATCAAACGTATAGAAGTGAATGAAATTACGTTTAAAGATAACGTTATATAATTTGTTATGTAGATAGGTATGACAAGCGAAAGATATATAATGAAAGCGAATAAATACAGTACTTTTGTATACTCACTTAAAAGCTTGATGATACTAGTTTCTTCAAACATAACGGCCCACCTTAAACGGCTGGTATTACGGATATCCATGGGTGGAGTTTCTCTTCTCATCAGAGGAGTATGTTAATACTTCAACTATAATTACGGACACTCCTTTGCACAGGATGCCAGCTAGATTATAGGTACCACAACGGCAGTAATTTGTAAGCATTATTGTTTCGGTCTGAAGGGCGCCGTAGCTAGTGAAATAACTGGGCAAATGAGACTTAATATCTTATGTCTTAAGGTGACGAGCGCAGTTGTGTGCCGCTCAGAATTTTTGGGTTTTTCCACGAAAACTGAGCGGCACTGCATTGTAATGAATAGGGCGTATCAATTGCCATCAACTGCACGTCCTGCTCGTCTCGTTCCTTATTTTCATAAAAAAAGCAAAAAAAAATAAATTATAGAGTCGCACTTTCAGAAAAGATTTCGTCGAAAGTGAAGCTGGAAAGAAATATTACTCCATAGATTTTCAATTCAGACTGCTTAAAACGAAGCGAGGCTTTCAATTATCTGTTTCATTGTTTAAGTGTAAAAGCTCGTCGGCGCCTCATCAACTTTTTCCTTCAAAGACCCGAGATAAGCCACCTCGTTACTAATATTTTTCAATAACCATTCCAGACCGATATTCAGCATTACAACTCTGATTGAAAATTCTCTTCGCATTGCACAATCATTGTCTTTAGTTAATCGTTCTAGAGACACTTACTGTGATTTTTATTCATCGTTACATTGTACTTACTTTTGCTGTTAACCGATAGAATTGGAAATTTTGCTTATTGCTTCAATTTGAATACTCTAAATATTGGATATGTTTAACCGACTTCAAAAAAGGAGGAGGTTTTCAATTTGAAGGTATTTCTTTTTATGTTTTTTACCTCAGAACTTTCGACTGCGTGAACCGATTTTGATGATGCTTCTTTCATTTGAAAGCTAGTTTCTTGGAAAGCAATGTGGTCTAGATCTGACAATTGCATCAATTAGAAAACCATTAAAGTTTTAAATTTGCTATACATCAGCCAACTATTTTGATGATTCTGTTTTTATTGAAAAGGATATACTTCAAAGGTAGTTTGGTTAGGTTCTGATTATTTTTATTTTCATGCTTTTTAGTGCATATTATAATCTATTGTTTTTGAAGTCGCTTGTTTTTTTGTTATTTTAAAATCACAGGTGAAAAAAAGGTTTTACATAATTTTTGTGTCGATTGTAGCAATAATTACGAACTAACTGGGTACATTGGAATGGGTAGAAGTTGGCTATTACGTTAAAATTTTGCGAAGTTAAATTATTATTCATTTAAGATATAATTTAAGATTAAATAATGATAAGAAGTTTCCAAAGATGTTAAGTTCTTTACAATATGGAATAAAGAAATAATAGCACTAATTTATATGAAAACTATTGACAATATTTAAAAAAAGCGGTATTAGTCTTACGAAAAACTGTTTTGAAAATAGACACGAAAAAGTGATCATCTAAAAATTGTTCAGCACAGCATTTAACTCCAGATGATTCATAATAATTGTTGGCCATGGTTCGTACCTGTGTTATGCGCTGACAAACTTTCAGCTTTTATAAAATAACGAAGGTCTAGGGTTCACTGGCTCTTAGACCATAAATGTGCCTACCGCGGCAACTTTCAAAAAACAACAAAAAAAATGTGTATATGGCACATATAATGCTCATAACCTGTATGAGATATTTATGGTTGTAATTTTTATATTCACGTTTTATATCCATAAATACATCTCAATACTCATACTGAGACCAAATTCCGCAATTTGTACATCACGTTTCAAGAATTTGGGAGATTTAAATTATACTAATTTGTATATATTTTAAATTTTTTGGTCCTGGCAACATTCACTTAAACTTAAACTACATAGTAAAGGAAACAGTTGAAAATTACTTAGAAGCTTTTATTGAATATAATAATAATAATAATATTGACACACTTTTCACACAAATTATATTGCCCCAAGTTGCGCATAACACAGGTAAGAACCATGGCCAACAATTATTATGAATCATCTGGAGTTAAATGCTGTGCTGAACAATTTTTAGATGATCACTTTTTCGTGTCTATCTTCAAAATAGTTTTTCGTAAGGCTAATACCGCTTTTTTTTAAATATTGTCAATAGTTTTCATATAAATTAGTGCTATTATTTCTTTATTCCATATTGTAAAGAACTTAACATCTTTGGAAACTTCTTATCATTATTTTATCTTATATTATATCTTAAATGAATAATAATTTAATTTCGCAATTAAATGTAGTTCGTAATTATTGCTACAATCGACACAGAAATTATGGAAAACCTTTTTTTCACCTGTGATTTTAAAATAACAAAAAAACAAGCGACTTCAAAAACACTATTCAAAAACAATAGATTATAATATGCACTAAAAAGCATGAAAATAAAAATAATCAGAACCTAACCAAACTACCTTTGAAGTATATCCTTTTCAATAAAAACAGAATCATCAAAATCAGATGGCTGATGTATAGCAAATTTAAAACTTTAATGGTTTTCTAATTGATGCAATTGTCAGATCTAGACCACATTGCTTTCCAAGAATCCAGCTTTCAAATGAAAAAAGCATCATCAAAATCGGTTCACGCAGTCGAAAGTTCTGAGGTAAAAAACATTAAAATGTCAAACCTTCCTTTTTTGAAGTCGGTTAAACATATCCAATTTTTAGAGTATTCAAATGAAGCAATAAGCAAAATTTCCAATTCTATCAATTAACAGCAAAAGTAAGTACAATTTAACGATGAATAAAAATCCCAGTGAGTGTCTCTAGAACGATTAACTAAAGACAATGATTGTGCAATGCGAAGAGAATTTTCAATCAGAGTTGTAATGCTGAATATCGGTCTGGAATGGTTATTGAAAAATATTAGTAACGAGGTGGCTTATCTCGGGTCTTTGAAGGAAAAAGTTGATGAGGCGCCGACGAGCTTTTACACTTAAACAATGAAACAGATAATTGAAAGCCTCGCTTCGTTTTAAGCAGTCTGAATTGAAAATCTATGGAGTAATATTTCTTTCCAGTTTCACTTTCATAAGATATTAAGTCTCATTTGCCCAGTAATTTCACTAGCTACGGTGCCCTTCAGACCGAAACAATAATGCTTACAAATTACTGCCGTTGTGGTACCTATAATCTAGCTGGCATCCTGTGCAAAGGAGTGTCCGTAATTATAGTTGAAGTATTAACATACTCCTCTGATGAGAAGAGAAACTCCACCCATGGATATCCGTAATACCAGTCGTTTAAGGTGGGCCGTTATGTTTGAAGTAACTAGTATCATCAAGCTTTTGAGAGAGTATACAAAAGTACTGTATTTATTCGCTTTCATTATATATCTTTGCTAGTCATACCTATCTACATAAAAAATTATATAACGTTATCTTTAAACGTAATTTCATTCACTTCTATACGTTTGAATTAACTGCACGCTTGTCGAGGGCGCGTAATAGTTTACGCAGGTCGCGACTACTCGCATATACCGAAATAGTTTCAAATTGTACAAATCAGAAGAATTTTAAGAAACAATACATAGCTATTACGCGTCTAGCGCGTATATTTTCCATTGCGGGCCCCAAAAATACATTTTAGCTTATAATTATTAAGTAATCAATAGTCAAATAGCTTAAGTCAATAAGGCTTAAACTAAGCGCTTTGGAATCTTCACTACAAATATTTCTTTTGTGCGTCAGTTGTAACTGAACTCCTCCTAAACGGCTGGACCGATTTTAATGAAACTTTCTGTGTGTCTTCAGGTGGATTCGAGAATGATTTAGATTCATAATTGAAGTATGTTCTAAATGGCTGGCCCGATTTTGATGATTTTTTTGTGTGTTCCAGTGAATTTGAGATTGGTATAGATTCTCAATTCCGTCCATATAACATAATCCACCTGCTCATGTGTATGTTAGTGAACTCCTCCTAACGGCTGGACCGTTTTTATCAAATTTAAGGCGTGTGTACAGGATACCGTCTGTCGGGTCCTCTAGTTTACTATATGTTCTTAAAAAGTTGAGCTCGTGAGAAGAACATATAAGAAACTCAACGGCTACTCTTTTGAATCAAATAGAGTATTTTACATTTGCTGCTATATATATAACAAATAAGTTTGTAGTAAGGTGCTGCATCCAATATACATATGAGTCGTGTTTAATTAATATAAATTATTTCATAAAAAAATTATAAAGAATTAACTGTATAAATAAAAACTATCGTATATTGGAAGCATGAACTTTTAGAGCTTGAACTCATTGTTTGTGTAAGGATGCTGTGTGAACATGATGGCCATGATTACTGTCACAATTACTAATTGCATCCAACAGGTAAATTATTTATTAACTATAACAGGTACCACAAGCAGCACCCGTTCACAAGTTGACGCATGGACCAGCCATCGTTCGCACATATTTGAGGGAAGGAGTGGATGAAAAGCTCTTGATATTAAAAATTGTTTTATACTTTTTAAAGGGCATTTTGTTTTATAACAGAAACTATAGATTGTCATAATATTTATAATTTGACACTAATTGTGTGTTAGATCTAAACCAAACATCAAAGAGGATGTAGATACTATGCCAAACACGCATCCCACAGATTTAACGGATACAATTATACATTTTCAATTTATTCCGATCTCGACATCTGACGAAAGGGGATGTGAGAAATGTTTTCTCTTTGAAGAGAAGCAAATATCAATTTTCAAAGCTGTTCGTAAATGATTCTAAACACGATGTTTGTATAATATATACCCAGTCGTGTTTACTTCTGCTTTCTTTCAAAAAGGTATTTATTTTCTCAATATTGATTCTTTTTGATGTCAGTTCAAACACAACCACCATATCGGGTGCTCTGATAGAGAAGAAACGGCGCAAGATACTCCCAGTAGTTTTTTTCGCGCTCTTTTTTATAAAGTAACTAGCTGACCAGACAGACGTTGTACTGTACATAATAAATAAAATACCGTTTTTGATGAATTTGTCAATAATTTTTCATTGTAACATAATAATATGCTCCTTGTTGTTGTAATGAAATTGTTTCACAGCAGAACTGTCAAACCGCGCGTCAAAATACTCTCACAGAAAATATGTCCAAACAAAACAAATATTGGAAATAAAAATAATTATAGGTCCCAAATCGAAATAAAAACTACCCTATCTCTCAAGTTGGACTAAACTGCACTCCATAAAGTTATCACCATTAAAATCCGTTCATTAGTTTAGGAGTCCATTGAGGACAAACATTGTGACACGAGATTTATGTATATTAAGATTACACAAAATTGTAGTGTCACTTTTATTTAAATAATCATAATCTAGTCTCAGGCTGTTCGATTGCTTAAATGAACAGTGAACAGTAATAATATTTATTTCTTTAAATTTTTAGAACAAACAGATGTCTTTTGCATGATGCTGTGAAAATAACTGAAGTATCTAGCCATATCAACATTCGTGTACTTTCTTATCTTTCTAACGGCTCGGCCTATGCCACAGAGCTGAGTCTATCTGCTAGTTGGTCAATACGTGGACCCCACTTTTAATCTACTGTGATACCCAACAAGACCGTAGTGTCCACGAGCTTCAATCTCTCATAATATTTTATAAGTTCGTTTGTTTGTACCTCCGCTGTGTTTGGTGTAATGAACCATAAATTCTTTTTTTAACTGTTAAAGTGAAGATTAATCGTCTCAAAACAACGCATCTTTGAGAAGGCATTATTCACCTTGTCACCAATATCTGCACGGTGCTTCACTTTAAAAATAAGTGAAGTATCATCAGCAAACAATAAAATCTCGTGGCTGCCATCTACCATAAAAGGTAAATCCCTAATATATATATAAGAAACAAGAAAGGATCGAGAATGAAACCTTGCAGAACACCTATTCCTACAGATTTACCCGAAGAACTTTCATGTCGACTCTCTGAACTCTTTTGCTTAAGTATGATTTGAATTAAATTTTTTACTCCAAAATGCTCTAGTTTTAGGAGTAAGGTTAATGGTGGACGCAGTAAATACTTTGGACAATTCACAAAAAAATGCCTAATGCATCCTGTGACTCTACCCAGGCGTCAAATATGTGTTCAATGAGCCTCATACCTGCATTGATTGTTGATAAGGTTCTAGTGAAACCAAGTTGATTATCATACAATAATTTACAAAAATGTATTTGTGTAGGTGCTGAAGCAAAAGTTTTACAAAAATTTAACTAAAAACAGGCAGCTCCGAAAAAGGCCTAAAATTAGCACGACAACAAGAACTGCTCGATAAAACAAACACGCTCATCTATGAGTTCATTAAATATGTTTTCTTATTCATGTGCTATAATGTCAAGTATGTTTTTTACAAAATTATTCGAATGACCCCATTTTTTAGTTTAATTTATTTGAAGATTAAGGTATGTTCCTATGTTTCTTTTGGCGAAGTAAAAACTATGAAATACATAAACTCAATCTAAATCCAGTGAAGCAACTTGGTGAATGTTGTAAATGATGTATTTAAATGTAATGGTAGTGAGTTTAAATACTCACTCTCTTTTATTTTAGAAGATTTGGGTTCAAGCACCTAGCAAAAGCAGGGATTAGTTGGTTACAAAGGACGTAACGCATATTTAAAACATACACAAATTTTGCAAATTAAGAACGTACGTGTACGCTATCGATATAAATATATAGTTATTCTTTAAGATCTGGTTACCATTGAAGTTTTTACGCTGTACTAAGCATTTCTTTTTTCGTTTATTACTTTGTATTAATTTCTACTAAAACTACTTCTTATCATTTTTCTAAATTGTAAGCGAATATTTTATATCTGCTCTGCCGTTCCTCCGCCAAGTCGAGTAAAAACAAGCAGGAGGGTCGTACCATCCGTATCTCGAAGCAGTTCAGGTCATTGTCGACCACCTATATTTTCGTTGTGGATAAAACTAGAAACCTGGATTTTATAACATTTGAACCAGTAATTTAAGAATTATTACTGTAACTATTTAATGTTACTTATGCAGTTAGTGTTTTTGTGGCAAGTTCAAATTCAAATTCATATATTTTTATTCAAAATAGGATGTGACATCACTTATTGAAAGTCAAAAACTACCACCCATTCCAAAATGAATGCCTCATACCTGAGAAGAATGGGCGCAACAAACTCAGCGGGCTTTTTTTTTCATCGAATAAATATGTTTACAAAGTAATATTGTACAATTAAACTTATTATTTAATAGCCTGAGGGCGGTCACTCCATTTCCAATCTGTGGTATCATTAAGAAAGTCATTTATGTTATAGTAACCTTTACCACACAAACGTTTTTAACAATTCTTTTGAATAACGTTATACTTTTGTTTTGAACATTTTCTGGGATCTTGTTGTAAAAGCATATACATCGCCCCACAAAAGACTTACTAACTGGACTTAGCCGAGTAGCCTTAGTCTGTTCCTGGTTATGACAGTTTCTGGCAAATTCACTTGTGCCTATGAACATACATTACATTATCAAGAATATATTGAGAAGCAACAGTCAAGATGTTAATTTCTTTAAATTTTGCTCTCAATGATTCTTTAGGACCTAGGTTATAAATAGCGCGAATAGCCCTCTTCTGCAGCACAAATATTGTATTAATATCGGCAGCGTTGCCCCATAGCAATATACCATAGGACATAATACTATGGAAATAACTAAAGAATACTAGTCGCGCCGTATCTATGTCAGTTAATTGTCTAATCTTTTTAACCGCGTATGCTGCAGAACTAAGTCTGTTCGCCAATCCTTCAATAGGGGGGCCCCATTGTAATTTGAGCTTACGTGGCACTTTTGAGAGTTACAAGTCTAGGCGGCTTACATCTAATTAATGTCGACTTTGGAAGTGTTAAAGCGAAGGAATCCTCAATTTGTGAATACAATAGACAAAGAAGCATTTACCCCCCAGACTTGTCAAAAATTGTAACATCAAAGTCTCCGAGAACAACTATATGTAACTGAAACTCAAATAATAGTACCGGAAATGTTAAAGAGAAAGACCACAAAAATGAGAAAAGATATTAAGACAGAGAGTTTGCTTTAAAAAAATCCGTTGTTGGTATTTAAGAAGTAGAATGTACCCGTAAGGGAAAAAAAGGAGGATAATCTATAAAAGGAAAGGAGGTGCGCTCAAAGCATAACATGTAAAAAATACCAAGTCCCGCAACTCAGGCTAATTCTACCAAAAAAATTGTGATGTCCATGTAATACCAATTCAGTCCCAACTTAAGCGTCCTTCTGTCATAAGTTATTTGGTAATTAGCTAACCTAGCAGCATTTTTAACCGACTTCGAGAAGGAGAGGGTTCTCAATTCGATTGGATTTTCTTTTATGTTTGTACACGGTTTATTATACTATGTTCGTGATTCTATTCTTTAGTTTGATGCAGAATGTTTGCCATTTGGTCCCATAAAAATTTGACATATTTTGGCTCCGTAGTTTACGTATATGATGTTATTATACATACTGCTTACCTTGTACCTTTTTTATAGTGACCATAACAAAATAAAATAAAATAGAAAATAGAATAGATTGAAGTTACAAAATCTGTAGGTAGAGACATAATTTACGCAAAAGCTGAGCATAGCACATAGGATTATTTCAAATTTTATGAGGTTTGACCCGCTTTACTCATTTAAAGGGTTGCGGACTGAACGTAAACAAAATTCATTACAAAGGCTTTACTTCCATGCCGCATTAAAGATTTATAATAAAGGTAAAAGTTTTCCTTTAAAACTTGGAAAGTATAAAAATAATTAAGATGTAGGTATAACTGCGAAACTATTTCTTGTACTACACGATATCATTAAGACTAGTTTGTGTTAAATCTTTTCTGTGTATATCTTTGCGTACTTTCTTTTTTTAATTGATTGAAACTTCATCAGCAATTGCACAGGCAAAACCTTCAGTTTCCCCAAAGAGGTCACCAAATTGTAGCCAGGTCACAGACGAAATCGTGTCTACATCAGGTCCGTAGAGGGCCCGGTAAAACCATTCATGAAGCTCTTTCCCCCTCCGTACATTCAAGCGATCTTGAGTACTGAGTATCACCGGTTTTCGCCAATTCTCTTTGGTTAAAGAGAGCGGAGTAAGTCCATTGTCTACTGCCACAATTTCTAACTATTTCTTATATTAGACGATATCATTAAGACAAGTTTGTGTTAAATCTTTTCTGTGTATATCTTTGTGTACTTTCTTTTTTTAATTGATTAATAAATTCTTGATCGTCGATATGAAACTTTCTACCAAATGATTTATATATGTGATGGTGATGATTTATATTCTTGAAAATAGTTGTATACTTTACGGCAATATAAAACTATAGAGCCAGTATAATGACGAAGTTTATTTTTTGATATAAAGAACTTGATTTAATATTAATATATAATACTACATTAAATATTATTTAAGTAAATAAAATAAGTACCGTATCTATAATTTATGAATACTATTTGGTAAATATGAAATTTACTATTTCACAATTGCTACAAGCTATTTATTGGATTAAATTCATGTAATTTTTTTGCATTATTACCTATAATAAAATAAATGAAACCATGACTTACACGTACTCGTGTAAGTCATGGTATTCTCAGTAAAATGTTTAAGTAGGGATGCATATTTTATTTTACAGGTAAGGTAGTTCCTCTTTTTCTTTTCTGGTTCTACTTATTGAGCTTCAACTACCGCTTTCCTCTAAGCCCATCAATGTCTATATATGTTTTTCTCAGAGGCTTTGATGTTACAATTTTTACAAATCTGGACGGTAAATGCTTCTAAGTCTATATTCTCTTCTAATCACAAATAGAGAATTCCCGCCTTAATACTTCCAAAGTCGACATTAATTAGATGTAAGACGTCCAGACTAGTGACTCTTGAAAGTACCATGTAAACTTGTAACACAAACACAAACTGCATGCATAACTTTGTAATCTCATGTACATGGGGCACAATAAAGTTTTGCACTTTAGCTAATCGGAACTATTTGAATTTCGAATGTTATATTTATTGAAACGTTGCAACCTTCTTAGTAATAAAAAAACAATTGGCGGGAAATCATTTGTCAATTGTTTTTTATCACACACAAAGTTCTACGTACCGTCGTCAACAAGTTGGCAGATGGTCTTCTACGCTTACGCTTCGTTATTGGCATGTCTAGGGCAAGCTTCACCATATGATCGTTTGGGTGCCTTTAAATGTGACCAAACCACCTTAATCATTTTACTTTGACCTTGTCAACTATTGGGGCAACTTTAAAACTTCCTCCGATGTACCCATTTCGGATTTTGTCTAGAAGTGTGACACCCGCAGACCAGCATAGCATGCGCATTTCTTTCGTGTTCAGTTTATTTAGGTGGTGCTTGTTGGTCGCCCAACACTCTGATCCGTACAAAACAGCAGTCCTAATAGCTGTTTTGAACAACTGCCCTTTGGCTTTAAACGTCATTTTTTTGTCACACATGACGCCTCTGAGTTGTCTCCATTTCATCCATCCAGTTGTTGTTCTGTGAGCGACTTCTTTATCAAATTTTCCATCGTTACTGATAATTATTGATCCTAAATATTAAATATGTTCCACATTGGGCAGTACCATGCTTTCTTTAGAAATGTGTATATTATTTGCATTTGTAACGTCATTAAAAACGAACTTGCTTCTACTAATGTTGAGGCCGTGTGTCTAGAGTGCCTCTATCCAGGAGTTGAAATTATCCTGAAGCTCGTTTACATTATCTCAAATCAGAACCACATCGTTCGCAGATAGAATGTTTCAAGGAAAACCCTTTGACAGTGCTTTGTTAGGTAATCTATAGTTGTGTTGAAAAGCAATGGGCTAAGTGTAGATCCCTGATGAACCCCGACTTCAAGCTCAAACGCTTCGCTTTTCCTGCTGGGTTTAGGACCTGAGTGTTAAAAAATATAATAATATCAAAATATAATAATGTTAAATTGAGCGACATACGTTACAATTTAAAGCTTGTATTTCAAAAGCCTCTTTAAACTGGGCATGACTCAGTAAACAAGAAAAGAATTTAATTTTACAGTTGGTCGAATAAACAGTGACAAGGGTGTACGAGTACGGTGTAACATTGGCACGTCATTTCAGTCCCGCGTGGTTTTGTAGTGAAATTGAAAATAAAATATTTTATATATTAATTAATGTAAGCAATACATAATCCAGTGCTGCTGGTTTCTGTTTTTGATTTATAATGATTTTGTTTATTAATTATTTTTAATGCGTCTACTTGCATATAGTGAAGGAATATGTTTTTATGTATAATAGGTATTATATATTATATTACGTATTGTATTTTATTATTGAAGTGGAGTTCCATATTATTAGCTAACTCCTCCATGAGTCAAGCGTATTCAAACATTTCTTTAATTTTGCTCATGCTGAACCAAAGATACAAGTAAAAGCTAGTTAAATATGTATGAAGTATCTTAATCGGCTAATTTCGATGTTGAATGTTCTGTCTCCCTGAGATTCTTATGTCGCTCCAGTACCGCGCAATTTTGCGCGCGCTTAGACGTATATATGTGTATTATTTCATTCCACTAAAGGTTAAAAACCAGTTATACCTTAGAGAAGAAAAGCATTTGGTTTTATTTATTTTTTAGGTTTTATAGTCAACTTTGTAATATGTTATTTCTAAAATAAAACTGAAATTATGCTTTATAGTAATAATTTGACATATTCATGCAGATGCATGCACCCACGAATTTGAAGATGAACAGAGATTGCATATGTTGGGTGACCGTACATTTATAACCCTTTTATGAATTGATGCTTAATATCTTACTTCATTTTTGTATACTGAACGATAGGAAATTAAATTTAGTTTCTATTAAATAATAATACTTTAGATAATTTATAAAATAGTATACCTAATGAAACAAAATGTTGAGTAAAGTCACAAAATCACAATATAAATCTAAGGATTTTAGGTCTTCGTATTATTATGTCGTTATAATCTATTGTCTGTTCAAATAATACCCTTTCCTTCGAAATGGCAATGAAATAATCTTCTTAGTAATGTATAACACATGTAGGTACATCATCGTACGAAAAGTTATAAAAAAAGTTATTGAATATTACTTGCGCCCATAGAGACCCTTGACCTTGATCGACCTTCAAGTGCGAGATTGCTTGTGTATGATACAAAATGTAACTATAACACTATAATAACTACTGAAATATATTTAACGATAGTTAAAACAAAAGATATTGCAACATATTCCAAAATAAATGAACAATAAAAACCAGACAACGGAAACGACGCTTCAAAGTCCTTGATTAGTCGTCACTCAATTTGAATGGACGCTATTTCAAGTTGAATTGATATCAAGAAGTGTAGTATAGTGTTATAATGATAATGATAAAATGTATTATAAAAATAGTAACTAACAGAATATAAGGTAAAATAAAAGGTAAAATTCCAAAAAAAAAACAAAATTTCTGCGCACTCGTGGTAAGAACCGTACACTTTGGCGTTCGGCAATGACATTTTCCCGCATAAATACTAGAAAGCATTGGTTAGGAGTGCTTGAATCTCGCTGTTCAAAATTAAAATTCTAATACCTCTATTAAAGCATGCTTTTAGGTTTCAAACTATAATTTATTTATTGTAAAAGAACCCAGCAAACCAGCAATACTTATAAAAAATTCATAATATAACTATACTGCTTCCTTATTTTATGTAACCATTAAAGTTATGTAACAGTGTACGTAAATCGGAGTATATATTGAAAACAAAGCAACAAACATCCCACTTCTAGCTCTAAACTTTGCTTTGGACTCAAGTTTTGTAACGAACGAGCGATTGAACAGCTCCTTATTGTTTGCTTCTTTATCCACTTCCTAAACTTCATCGACAACTATGTCGACACAAAGAACAATTTGCTCAACAACTTTTTGAGGAAGGAATTCAAATTGCTTTATTGGTTCTTACTAATTATCACGTTACCGCTACATTGTGTAGGCAATGGTTTATTCACGAATTGAATAAATAAATTATGTGGATGTATTTGACTGTTACGAGTCTGGGTTTGAGTGTGACGGAATATTATGTTGATAAGCATATGTAATAATAACAATAAAACTTAATTTGATTCCATGCAAAAATTACAATTATTTAATCTTACTTGTTAGTTACCATACCTGGTTTGTAGATACCCCTTTTGGGTTAAATCGTCCAAAAAATTCCATTCAGTTTTGGTTCTTGCAGTCTCTATCCAACTTTTCCCCTCCACCGTCATTATTTCATCTGCCCATCTTCCACAAGGCCTGCTACTCTTTCTAATGCCCGGAGGTCCGGACCATTTAATTATTCTGTGTGTCTGTCGTCAGTGTATCTCGCCTCGTGCCCCGCCCACTTCTAATTTCTTTCAAGGGAGAAAGTAAGTGCATCGGTCATTTCAGTTTTACTTCGGATGTCTGCGTTTCTGATTCTGTCTTTTATTTTTAGACAGGATCTCTCCATTCTCCTCTGAGTAGTCTGAATTTTGTTTCTCGTTTTTAGATCAAACGTCCAGATATAGCAGCCATATATAGCAACAGCAATAAACTGGAAGAATAATTTTAAATTGTATTATTAAAACATAGAAAAAATAAATACTGGGACCGTTTATTGCGCCATCTATCCTGTCTTGAGCTATTTTTTTTTCCGAAGTGCTCATCACAATCTATTCAAGCGTTTATTATTTAAGCTGCTGTTTGCAATGTCATCCGCACGTACGCTGTAAAGCAGAAAAAATACATGTCCCAGCATCTAGATGACAATATATTATATTGTCCTGAACTGCACCTGCAAAATTTGAATGAAATCTATTCATCTTCGGCCGCCGCCGGATCGCACTATAGTATCACGCACTCGGTTGGTAATAATATTTGTACAAATGATGTAGTGTGATAGACATTCTCTTCATATAAATACCAGAAGCAATTAAAGTACTTATATTTATTTATGAATCATATTGTTACTACCAAATGTGTATTAGAAATAAATTATACATTTTTATTGCATTTATGGTCCACCATTTTCGCGATAATGGCTCAGAAAATTTATTGAAGTAGGCGTTACATTGCGGAAATCCATAATTAACCAAATTTTTTGAGATTTATTTAGTGTTAAATCCGCCAATATTTGTCTTTTAAACAATTCGACACGTGTTTCGCCTGTACACGAGGCATCCTCAGGACATGTTGACTCGCCAAAATCTGGCACGAGACTGATGGTTTACACATAAAGATAGATAGAAGCTGTCGCGGCCTTTTTTCTAGGAATTTTTAAAGATAATTTAAGAAATATTGTTTTTATTTGTATATGTGACTAACAGACGCTAGATGGACCTTCAGACCACAACATGGAAAGGACCTGCAGGAAAGAGAAATGTGGGCAGACCACATAAAAGGTGGACCGATGAGATAAGAGAAATTGGCGGAACTAACTGGCTCGAAAAAGGAAAAAATAGAAAGAAATGGAGGAGGACTTTACCCAATTGGGATCCATTTGAAAATTATGAAGAAAACTAACATAGTGCATGCATTATAACTTACTAACAAAAAAGTTAATAATAAAATAATCATGTTTGTCGACTAACCGTACTAACATACTAACACTAAAATGTAGAAAATCAAATGGAAAATCATTAATAAAGGCTTTATTTTATATTATTAATCTTATTTGTTTTATTAGGTCTATTCTTTAATTATTGTTGACATATTGTGTTCGCCTTGTTATAACAAAATAAGTTGTTAAATGTTCCTTCTTAATATTATAAAGTTGACATATGCTTAGCGATGCCATTATGTTACCAATAAAGTTGATTATTATTATTATTAGATACAAATACTTACTCTATCTGAATTACCAATAGAGAAAAATAAATTCCAACAAAGATTTTATAAAAAAACTTCACAAAAATTTAAAAGTTGTTTGGATTTTCACAAAGCTTTGCTAAAAATTTCACATAAAAATTATTTGAAACACGGTCCAGTGCTCCGAATTCAAATTGAATTAACCTTGTTTTAAATTATATTGTGTGACTGACTTTAAAACTCTTTTTTGAGAGGGAATCAAACAAAAAATAAACAAAAAAACATTTCACATCAACATTTTTGATAATGATATAATGATTTATGATATTTTGACAGTACACTTTAAAAAAAACTCACTTCTGCGAATAATTACACAAATTAAATTTATAAATGAATTTATAACCGATTGGGGATTGAAGCCGACCTCTAGCGTTCCGTGCGAGCGTTTTTCCACTGAGCCAACCGTTTGAGTGACGTATCGTTAATAATTCTTGATTCTCCACCAAGTACTGAACAATAATAATATTACTGACACACTTTTACACAAATTATCCTGCCCCGAATTAGGCTATGGGTTTCAAGACAACGAATTTAATACGATATACTTACTTAAACATACATAAATCCATATATACATGCATGATTCGGAATCAAACGTACATATTCATCATATAAATGTGTGCACCTACCGAGATTCGAACCCGGGCCCTTTAGCTTAGCAGGCAGGGTCGCTAACCACTTGGCTATATAGGTCAATGTCGAAGGCCTTGATTGTGTAGTGAAAGCGAGAGACAGATATACGTCGCTGGGACTATAACGGCCGTTCTCAATATTCAGTCTCTTACTTGAGATAAAAATCATAGCAATCGTTGACTTTTCTGTCCCAATAAACTTATTGACGGTAACTCACCTTATCCGTACACGCTGTCTGTCAATGGGACGACGTATAGCTTACCAGCGATAGAAGTTTGTATGGAAATTGCAATTCACGTGTCCCAATAAAAGGCGATAAGAATGACTTATCAGGTATATTGGGACAGCTTCAGATTCTTGACAGCTAATAACTGACAGTAGAAGGTAGTAATTTATCTCTATCTGTAGATATTATATTGGGAACGGCCGTAAAAGCTTAAGACTTAATACAAAATGTTCTCTTTGTCCGAGTATATCCCTACATGGGTCTTAATGGAAGGATAATAGATTGTATTAATTTATTCATTCAACGCAGTCCTTATTAACTATTTACTCTGATTTTATCGAGTCAGATGAGACGTTACTGCCAACAATTAGAATGGAAGAAAGAATAGAATAGAAAACACAACACACAAGTGGTAGGCTCCTTTGCACACCAGTGGGAGGCTCCTTTGCACCGGATGCCGGCTGGATTATGGGTACCACAAGGACGCCTATTTCTGCCGTGAAGCAGTAATGTGTAAGTATTACTGTGTTTCGGTCTTCGGTCCGACGCCGTAACTAGTGAAATTATTGGGTAAATGAGACTTAACATCTTCTGTCTCAAGGTGACGAGCGCAGTTGTAGTGCCGCTCAGAATTTTTGGGTTTTTCAACAATCCTGAGCGGCAATGTATTGTTATGGGCAGGGCGTATCAATTACCATCTGCTTGACGTCCTGCTGGTCTCGTGCCTTATTTTCATAAAAAATAAATTACAATGTTCATTAAAATCTTAAAAAACTAATTAAATATGGTAACAAATATTATGGAAATAAAAAAAACTATGTGCGTGATTCCCTGCTGAAAGGATACGATTGAAAATTGAAAAATATTTTCCGAGAGTATTTGACGTTTTATCATTACTGTTAGAAAATGAAGGTAAGCTTCATTAATTAAAAGGTGTTCATTTATTCATTATATATACTATCACTTTATATATTATTTTTACTTTCTTTTTTTCTTTCTATTTAATTTTTTCTTGTAAGTTTTTCTAGAATTTTTCGTTTTTGTCTTAAACTACTTTGTCACATACTTATTGTACTATTAAAAGTATTCCTTTTAATTGGCGTATCTATTCTGTATTATTTTTAATATACTCTTTTCTTTTTGTTAGCTGTAAGGAATCATAAATAAATAAATATAATAAAAAATCAATTATTATGTTAAAATTAAAATAAGTAGCGTTTTATATGACATCGAAGTCTTCTTTTACATATTTTATGGTGGCGATCAAGGCTTAGAATCGGTTTTTAATTCAATCGTTACTAAAGGTAGATTTCGGTTGATATCTTTTGTTTCATTCGGACTGTAAAAAAATTAACAAAAAAACAACCGACTTAGAAAAAACTATTCCAAAACAATGGATATAATATGCACTAAAAAGAAATAAAATAATTGCAATCGTATTTTTATCCAATCTAATTCAAGTTACAATTATTGTTATGTTATTCGTAAACTTGTCACGTATATACTAATAGCAAATTTAAGACTTTTATGGTTTTCTCTTGAATATCATTGTCAGATCTGGACCCCACGGGAAGCACCAGCCTTAAAATGAAAAAATAATTATCAAAATCGGTGCACCAAGTCGAAAGTTCTGAGGAAAACATACCGACGAATTGAGAACCTCGTCTTTTTTTTTAAGTCGGTTAAAAATTGAGGAAATTAGTTATTTTATGACACTTATTAAAAGGTTCTTTCTGGAACTTGTAGATGTGATAGTAAATTACAGATTTAGACAACAAAACCTTTATAATTATCTGAAATAAATAAAACTTACGTAAAATCCTGATTAATGCAACAAAACCAATTCGAACCGTTCTAAACCTTGCTGGACTTATACGAATACATACGATAACTTTAGCAATACTATTGTGAACAAATGCGGGTATCGTAAACACAAAAAAGCCGTATGCCATTTGCAAATTTTATTAAAGACGGCGAAAGGAGGATGGCGAGAATGCAATGAAGCATCGTACAAGTACAAGTTTATATTATATTATAATCATAAGTTTATAAGATGTTTATATAAAAATTATTGACGCGCTACGATATGGGAGTCAAAAAAAAAATTATTATAATTTATTAAAAAATAAGTCATCTTATACTAACGGAACGTTTTGATCGCAATTATTGACATCTCCATTTTTTTGACATGACAGTCCTTGTCATTATATCGACGGTGGAAAAGCAAAATTTACTAAGCGACATGAAGGTAACTTTACAGGAACAGCAAAAAGAAATTTGTGATTTCAGAAAATAATTCATAAAAAAAAATCGGTTTATTGGATTAACTTGATTTCAACGAAATATAAATGCTAATAATACCTTTTATTATCTTCATTGAACAGATGTGTGTTATAAACGAGTTAGTGTCGCTTAGTCAATTTTGAACAAAAATGAGAAACCGGAAAAAATTAACAACCGACAATAAACAAATAATAAAATGCAGGCAATATATCGTTTATACTTCTTTTTGTATTTTTTAAGTCCCGTAAAAAATCCTAAGTCTGAATCCAATGTTTTCATGATCTGAGTAAAATTGGTCAAACACCTTCAAATAAGCTGTTATTAACAGGATAAATTTAACCATGTAACAACGTGTTTGTCGATCCTCACTGAAATATTTTTCTCGAAAAATAATGAGTACATACAGCTTAAATTAAGACAAAATAAAGAAAACATTTAAAAATCGACTCACTTTTATTTTGTAACATAAATAAAGTACTTCGTAATAGTTTTGAGTTTTAAAAAAATACTAATAATAAAAAATCCCTTTCTTAAATTCTTGGAAACAAATGGAAATAAGACAAAATTGCAATCTGTTAATATTATTAAAAAAAGAAAAAACCTTAACTACTAAAATCCAAAATC
This sequence comes from Leptidea sinapis, assembly GCF_905404315.1. Lineage (NCBI taxonomy): Eukaryota > Metazoa > Arthropoda > Insecta > Lepidoptera > Pieridae > Leptidea > Leptidea sinapis. Next base: position 6,180,272 of record NC_066276.1, read on the forward strand.
AGAACTGAGTTTCGTTTTTACAACCAGCCAAATTTTTCCAGCTTTTACCTAAAATTACTTATATTGAGATATATTTTTATCGAAGATTTATAAATCAATAAGACTATAAGGTTTAAAATGAAATCTATGCACGTGTTAGATGAAATTAATTTAAAAAAAACGTACGTAAAACTATAGTAAGTAAAGTACACAGAGCAATCATTAGAATTGTAAACTTCTTAGACCCTTTGTATTTTAAAGCCTTCTAATACAAAGAAGTAAAATTATAAATATATCACTTAATTATAATCAAACTTAACTTACCATTAGTAATTAAATACTCTAACATGATTACTAACAATTATTTTTGTAACAAAAATACATGAAAAAATAGAAAGAAATAAAAAATCATTCTTCTCCCTTTAACATTTATTAAGCAATTGAATATGTAAGAAAAAGAAAGTAAGCTTTTTCGTTATCAGAAATATCTTCAATATCAGATTTTGGCAAAGAGAGAAGAGAAGAGATTTTGGTAGATTAATATATGTATGTTGAAAAAATTTAATCCCCCCGTTCTCGTTTGGTAAAGACGTGTTTTAAGTTCTGAGCACGCGTTACGCCGCTTTGCTTAAGCCGACCAAAGATATACCGTTGATATACTGAAGTCTAGAAGTGACATTAAACCAATTATAATGCTTCGTTCTCTGGTAAAATCGTCATCACTAAGTGACCTCACTGAGACAGTCTCAATTAAAGATAAACCTATACACGTTACACGCAAAAGGAAAGCTGAACCCGTCCTAGAAGCAATAGAGACCCTTACAGCAGATATGAATTCTCAATTTAAAAAAATGCGAGAACAATTTACTTCCAAGTTCGATGAACTAAAGATGGCGATGGCGACGCGGGATGCAGCAAATGAAATTAAATTTCAAGAACTTGCCACTAAAGTAGAAGATCTATAAAAGATAAACAAAAAAAACGTCACTATCATACAATATATGCAGGGACAGTTGGAAAACATTCAAAGGTTGCAGAGGTTGAACATGTCGAAATACGAAACGTTCCTGTGACTCCAGATGAAGATATACTACAAGTCGTTAAAAGCATTGGATTCAAAATTGAAGAGAGTATCCATGATGGAGACATAAGAACTGCCCACCGTTTACACAACAAAAACAAGGAAAAAATGCATATAATTGCAGAATTTAACAGCAGCACCAAAAAAGAAAAGTTCCTATCATCTTTTAAAAAATACAACAAGGCCCATACAGACAGTAAACTCAACGCAGATGCTATAGGAGTGCCAGGTAAGACTGGTTCCATAATATATATGTCTGAGCTCTTAACACCTAATGCTAAGCAATTGTATTATCAGGCTCGAATGTTGGCAAAAACAGAGAACTATAAATTCTGTTGGGTGAAGAATGGTAAAGTTTTCATTAAGAAAACTGAAGAGTCAACTGCTATCCTCTTACGCAGCACCCAACAGCTAGACTCTCTAAAGGAGACTGGCAATGAGAATATCTTATGACTAGCCTGTAAATCCCAAACATACGTAGGATATCTAATTACTCAACCTGTCATATATTATAGTTTTATTTATAGTATTAATATAAGTATAGTAGTCTTTACATTTTTTAATATTACACGTTTTAGTATTAATATAAGTATTTCCAATATTATGAAAAATATATATCTATACTATGTACAACTCAAGGTCAGATACCCAAATGATAAGATGTTCAGCCATTTAGATGGCACCGAGTACGGTCTCCTCAGCATCCTCTGTATCACAATGGCAGAGGTCTTAATGCCAGCTGATATAACTTAATTATGTCCTCAGACGTAGTTGACTTGGCCTTGGACATTGACCATTTGTCAATATCCAAGGCCGTTATTATTGAGAATGCAGAAGAGTGTAATCGGTATTTCACACAAGGCAAGAACGACTCACTGACTCTAATGACACAAAATATTAGAAGCATATATAGGAATATTGATGAACTAAATGTTTTGTTAACAAGAATGAAGTTAAGTATTGATATCATCATACTTACAGAGTGCTGGCTTTGTAGTGATAGGAAAAACCCAGTGCTTTCTGGATATAAATCGTACAAGACATCACGACTACTAAACCAAAATGACGGACTAGTGACGTACGTTAAAAGTGAATTGTCTTTTTCAGTAAGCGAGCCCCATCTCATTGAGGCAAACTGTCTGACTCTTACATCTGGTGATACATGCATAATCTGTATCTATAGGCCGCCAGCTTTCAGAGATACAAGCAATTTCATTTCATCACTGGATGCATTATTGATACAGCATAAAATGTATAACAATATAATTATTGTAGGGGACATCAATATAAATATCAGTCCTGATAATATCACTACCAAAGGACAATCGGACGAATTTTTAGCCCTAGTTGCTAGCCATGGTATTCTACCAGGACATACATTTTCAACCAGAAACAACAGCTGCTTAGATCACATTTTGCTTAAAACTCGATGTGACAATATTGTGGCTGTGATTAAGACAGACATTACGGATCATGCGTCAGTCCTACTTAACATCTCAAAAACTATTATGCGGCATAATATTGAATATTAATCTGTAAAAATAATTAATTATGAAGCTGCACTAGCAGAGCTACTAACCACGGACTGGAATTTCATTACTGATTCTGCAGATGCTAATATAGCAACGAATATGTTTCTTAGCTACTTAGCAAATGTAATCAAACAACATACTGTGGTAAAGAGAGTTGCAAGCGCAAAAAGAAAAATAAAGCCCTGGATAACGCCAAGGCTAATAAGATCAATCAGGAAGCGAGACAATCTGCATAAAAAGTGTCGTAAAGCTCCTAATAATATTGGATTGCAAAAAACTTACAGACTTTACCGAAACATGTGTAACTCTATTCTCAAAGCAGCCAAACGGAAATACGATAGGCAATTACTAAATTATTCTGTACATAAAACTAAAGATATGTGGGATAATATAAAACGAATTTGCAATATTGGTAGTGGTTAAACTAACGAATGTAAGGAACTATTAAGCTTATCATCTTCTTCAATCGATTCTGTAAATATTGTAAACAAATACTTCGCCACAGTAGGATCCTCACTTGCAGCAGATATATCTGCTAGTCTCTCAGCAGAACTAATGGTGAAAAAAGACAATGAAAAATCTACTAAAACTCCTGAATCATCGTTTGCTCTCTTCCTTGTAAATGAATCCGAAATTATCAGCACAATTAATTCACTCAAATCTCAAAGCGCTCCAGAATGGGACGGAATATCAAACGACTTTTATAAGAATACTTAATTTGCTATTTGCAAACCCATTTACACACATTTGCAATACTTGTTTCTTGACAGGAGTTTTCCCCACTGCATTGAAAAAATCTATTATATGTCCCATTTATAAAGGTAGAGATAGAGATAGTGCTTCGAACTATCGCCCAATTTCTTTACTTCCTGCACTATCCAAGATTATAGAAAAGATCATAAACAAAAAATTGGTGATATATCTAAAGAGTAAAAACTTGTTATCGAATAATCAGTTTGGTTTCCGGCCCAAAAACTCAACTTTTACCGCAGTAACAAAAATAACGCATGATTTAGTTAATAGCCTGGATTCAGGTAAAAAGTGTTTGGGCGTTTTCCTAGAAGGCATTCGACACTGTCTCTGCTCCCAACCTTTTACATAAACTAGAGCAACTCGGTATAAGGGGTTTTCAGCTTAAACTTTTTGAAAGCTACCTTACAAAACGCAAACAAGCGGTTAAAATTGACCAATATCTAAGTGACGAGGTCTATGTTGACTGTGGAGTTCCGCAAGGAAGCATACTCGGGCCAACGCTCTTCACTATATATATTAACGAGCTCTGTAACATGCAATTACCTAACACTGTCATCTCAACATATGCAGACGACACTGCATTAATATTTCCAGGAAGTACATGGACAGACGTTAAGGAAATAGCAGAAAGAGGGTTATGCAAAGTATCTAATTGGCTAAAACGCAACATATTGACCCTAAATGTAAATAAAACGAAGTATGTCCCCTTCTCAATTTCAACCAGAAACAATCCAGATCAGGACTATCAGATTAAAATACATTCATGTATGCATTTTCCTGGTCGATCTGACTATTGCAACTGTCCAAATATCCAAAAAGCTGACCATATTAAATACCTAGGAGTCTATTTAGACAGAAACCTGAGATGGGACATATATATCGATAACCAGACAAGCAGAATTAGGAAACTAATATATATTTTTAAAAGCTTACGACATGTCACAGATCCGAACTTATAAAAAACATTTATGTGTCCCTGGTAAAATCGCTATTAATATATTGCCTACCGGTATGGGGAGGAGTCCCGAAATCACAACTAATAAGTATAGAACGGGCCCAAAGATGCATACTTAAAGTAATGTTTTTTAAACGTTTTAGGCATCCCACAAAGCAGCTGTATCGTGAAAATAGGCTAATGAGCGTGAGAGAGTTGTATATTTTACATGTGCTTCTATATAAACATAATGAACTCCCATATAACACAATACGCGAACAAATTAAGCAAAAAAGGCTCCGACATAATGTCTGTCAAATACCATCAAACAAAACAAAATTTTCTAATAAACAAATCCCTTTCTTATCAAATTCTCTATATAATAAAATTAATAATCTTAAAAATTAATGATCTAAATATTTTTGAAATGACCACAAATAAACTCAAACATGAAGTTCAAAACTGGTTTCTAACAAAAGACTATAGAGAAACTGAAGAATTGTTAGAAATTATAACGTAATACATTTAAAATATAACATGACTCTTCTTAGTAAGTTAAACTACTTTAGGATCAATAAATAAAATCCACCACAAAAAAAAAATATAAATATATTAATAATATACAACTTATAACTGCATCTTGTCGCATCTAGTAGCTTCTAATACTGTGTTGATTCATGTCGGTATCAACTCACTTATTGTTTTATTGAGGGTACATGTAATTTTAATACAACAGCGAAGTACAATTTATTTTGTGCAATGATTACCATTTTTATTAGAAACTGTGGTAATAATGTAGTGTGTTTGATTATCAATTGGTAGACATCCTGTTATTTAATTATGTGTAACAAACCAAATATGTGAATCAGGTTAGCTACTTAACTACCCAACTGGCGAAATGGTCTGGGTATGTACCGAAAGTAATTCTGCTTTAATTAAATATCACATTACACGTATCATTTACATTACATCAGTTGAACTTAATAATTAATATAGGATATTATTTATTAATACTTATATTTCAATAGGTTTAGGATACATTTAAACTTGCTTAATTTAAAACTAGGTAATAATTTAGATACCTTACGTCACTAACTAGCAAATAAGCACATATTCTTTTAGAAAATATTATATCTATCTATATTTCATACATATAAAGAAATATACAATCATATACCTTCACTAGTATGTACATAATTATCTGGTGGTATACATACCGACCTACATATTTACTCATTACTACTCATACCTTTAAATTAATTATATACTATGTTATATTACTTATTTATTTTTCCTCTCAAAATTATTAAACTACTACTCATTTTGTGCATTATAATAGTCAGACATACACATTCTTGAACTATGGAATAACAGACCGATACACGGGGAGTACTAATATCCTAAACACAGGGAAGTTAGTTAGGAGTTAGAGCTCAGCCATGTACTAGTAGATTGTGTGTAGACTACATACCTACCACTCCAACAAAATATCAATTTTCCGGGAAGGCACCAGCTTTTATGTCTGCTTCACATAAAACCTACTGTCTGTATGTGCCTAGGTTCTTTAAGAAGTCCTAGCAATAAAAACTTCGTACCTACTTGTCTAGATGCACTTACCAAACATAAGTATATAGGCTTCTTCTTAGTGTTTGTATCTAAAGGTTGTGATGTATAATGTTGTGTGGTAGGTATTATGAGTATGTAGTAGCATGTACATGGCTTTTTTGTATAATACGTTTTTCTTTTGAGACAAAATAAAAATATTTGTATTTGTAGAGAGAAGAGATTTAGTATTAGCCCTTCCAATTCCTTTACCTCTTCCATTAATGCAAGATCTTTGTTAATCGCCGATTTCTTCGCTTCATAGCTGTAAATATAAAAAAAAAAATACAAAATACTTGAAATCAAAATCAAATAGAAAATAATTTTAATAACCTAGCTCATGTAAGTAGGTGTAAAATTTACTATTACATAATTCATTATCTATTAACTTAGTTACATCGAAAGTTAAAATAATATTTTAATGATTATAATATTTTGATAATTTACTTACAATAGAATGTAGTCTGACCGGCGTGAGTGCAGACACACGGGATAACCAAGCGACGGTTCGTCGCGCCCTGAATGTGTTTTTGTTCCTAACAGCCCCATTTAGCTCATACCGCTCTGATACTAAACGACAACGCATCCCTTGTAAATCTGACAACCGCCGTATTCATATAAAAAAAACCACAAGCGACAAAAATGTTTATAAAGTAGGCAGGTCATGTTTTACCAAGCGACATACTACCAAATTGAATTAATTCAAGAAAAAATTACTAAACGACATATTTTAAATAGTAAAAAAGGGCAATTATTGACTAACCGCCATATTATGTCCTGCCATATGTATCCCGTTATGGTAAAAATATCTAAGTCACAAAAATAAAAATAAAAACAAGAGTGCAAAAATATCTTAGTGTGTTTTTTTAATATTTTGGATCCGAGCAAAAAAACCTAAAAGCCAAAGTACTAAAAATAAAAATTGGGTAAAATTTACTATGTACAATATATTATATTAGAAAATTATCTATGTGGCATTTTAATATAAAAAGGTTAGAAAGATGTCGTTTAGTCGACGGAAACTATAAAAAATAACCTAAGATTCGAATACCTAAGCGACATCAAAAGTCATCATAGAAACATGAGAGTGAGACTGAACGATGCAGTTTTTTTTTCTGAACCGTTTGATGTATATAACTCAATTTCGCAAAAAGTGTCGCTTAGTAAATTTTGCCTTTCCACCGTCGATATATATATATATATATATATATTATTTAAGGGTGTTCCGACACCATCGAATTATCTAAGTTAATATACTCAAAGCAGTAGTAATTCACAATAAAATTCAATAAGATTATTGCAAAAATTGAACAAAAAAATCTAATAGAACATCTGGATTCGAACCGGGGTCTTCTGCTTTCCAGATCACCCAATGTCCCATCTAAGCTATTATAGTCTTGTAATATATTGATATAGTCTTGTCGTGGGGAAATTTACTTTTCTATTATAATGTTATTATAGCTGTTTCTCATGAAAATACGGATAAAACTATATTTTTTTTAATTGAAACCTAGCTAGATCGATTTATCGCCCCCGAAATCCCCTTAATACTAAATTTTATGAAAATCATTGGAGCCGTTTCCGAGATTCAGATTATATATATATATATACACGAATTGGTCGTATAAAGATATAAGATAAACTGTTATGTAGACATTTATTGAAGTCTTAGCGATTCAAATACCTGGGCTCTGAAATCTGCAACGGTGGTTCTTGCAATGGAGAGATTCGTCATAGGATCGGCATGGCACAAGGCGCCATGTCACAATTAGAGAAAATATGGAAGAGTAGAACCATCAGCATAAAAACCAAGACCAATATTGTGCGTTCACTGGTGTTTTCCATTTTCATATATGGCGCTGAAACATGGACTTTAAAGAAAGCCGACCGAAAACGAATCGATGCCTTCGAAATGTGGTGCTGGAGAAGAATGTTGGGCATACCTTGGACAGCACACCGAACTAATGTGTCGATCCTGAAATAGCTGGGCATTGTGACTAGGCTCTCTACCATCTGCTTGCGTAGGGTCCTAGAATACTTCGGTCACATGGCCAGAAGGGATGAAGACAACCTGGAGAGACTGATGGTAACAGGGAAGGTGGAGGGAAGAAGACCAAGACGAAGCCTCATGCGATGGACCCATCAGATTCGCACTGCCCTTGAAACCACTGTCCACGACGCTTTACACTCTGCTTCCGACAGGGGCAGATGGCGGCAAATAATACGCAAAAAAGTACTCTGTCGAGATGATCACGACCCTCAGCACTGAGGAAACCGACGCGAAGAGGGGGAGCGATTAATAAAATATATTTTTATTAAATAATATTTTAATTGATGTTGCCATATTTGGCTTTACTTGCTAAAAATTTTCTGGCAAGAAATAAACCAAAGTTGTATATATTATAAAGTCTGTAATGCTGGCTTAGAGCCAAGCTTGAGTAGTTTACGCCTTGTGACTAAGAAAGTCTTGCTGTAAATTCTACGATACAATTTAAAAGAGGTATTGTTGAAAGGTTTCATAATCCGATCTAAGTCTTAAGTCCTGTTTCGATTGTTGATGCGTGTTACCCGCAAGAGAGTCCTAGCGAGAATATTTATTTCTTGTGATATATTATTCCTGGTTGGATTTTGGTAAATATTAATTTAAATTGCATTGACAACATTTGTAATTTTATAACAATGTTGTGTCGTGTTTAGCAGTTAATGTATTAGAGTAAGATTATACAAATTTGGAGATACCAGTTGGAGGCTCCTTTGCACAGGATGCCGGCTAGATTATGAATACCACAACGGTGCCTATTTCTGCAGTGAAACAATAATGTGTAAGCATTTATGTGTGTTTATTTGCTATTTATTTTCCCAGTGGGAGGCTCCTTTGCACAGGATACCGGCTAGATTATGGGTACCACAACGGCGCCTATTTCTGCCATGAAGCAGTAATGTATAAACATTACTGTGCTTCGGTCTGAAGGGCGTCGTAGCTAGTGAAATTACTGGGAAAATGAGACTTAACAACTTATGTCGCAAGATAACGAGCGCAATTGTTGAGCCACTCATAGTTTTTGGGTTATTCAAAAATCCTGAGCGGCCACTGCATTGTTATGGGCATGGTGTATCAATTATCATCAGCTGAACGTCCTGCTCATCTCGTCCATTATATAGTATATAGTCTATAGATTATTTATATTGTGAAGCTTACGAGTATACTCAAGAAATAACAAAAAAGGTTTGTTAAAAACTTAATATTTTTTAGCAAAAAACACCGCTATAGTATAAATGATTCTACAAATATTGTGATTACAAACTGTTTTCCGGAGGTATTTTCAATATTATATTATAACACATTGACGGTCTTACAAAAAAATTTGGTATTAAGTTACACCTGTGAATAAACCAAGAATATGAAAATTGTTGACTATATCGCTGACAACACTGTCAATACAATGATAATTCTGAAGTTTTTCGAATGACAAGCTGCCTTGCAATTTTTTTTTAGAAATTAACGGACGAGACGAGCAGGACGTTCAGCTGACGGTAATTGACACTCCATGCCCATAACAATGCAGTGCTGCTCAGGATCTTTGAAAAACCCAAAAATTCTGAGTGGCACTATAATTGCGCTCGACACCTTGAGACATAAGTTGTTAAGTCTCATTTGCCCAGTAATTTCACTAGCTACGACGCCTTTTAGACCGATACCCATAATAGCCAGCATCCTGTGCAAAGGAGCCTCCCACTGGTAACATAAATAGCAAATAAACGCGGGAAACGTTATACGTCCGAATAAACAAATCATAAGCAAAATGTCTCTTAGTAAACATTTTGCTTATTATTGGTTCAATCTTAGGTTTAACTTTATACCAAGTTTATTTGTAAGGCCGTTAGACTTTATTCATAACTTACGAATATTGTAAAGTTTGCTGAGATAGTCTTATCGTGAACTTCTTGTCAGAACCTGCACAACATTTTGGCACTATTGCAAATATGAAGTTTTATATTTAACTTATGCCGGCAACATTATGTATCTTTTTAAACTAATGTCGCTTCAATCTTTGTATCTTTTCAAATGGATGCGCGGCAATTATTCCTTTTCTTGTAAATTCGTTATGGAAAATTATTATGCCGACGGTTCCCTGTAGAAAGAATAATACCATAAACAACAGACTCATTGTCATCTGAGAGGTATCTATTGACAGTTGTCTCTTGCGCTGCATAATAATATATCCAAATAGAATTTAAACACTACGTTCGTATATAACCAAATTGTCACCGAGCAACACAGTTCGCACGCAAATCGCAATATACACATAATATAATTAGTAAATTGAGACTTAATCAGTGATCAACAATCTAATCGCATCGAATTAAGTTCTCGATGTAACGCCACGCAAAAACCCCTTTTCCTGCGCCGAGACGAAGTAACACGCACCTTAGCACTAGGAGTTCCTAGAGGATTTTCGGGGGCCCCCAGCTGCAGACCATCGCACTTTGGAATCTCAGGTACGTCGGCCTATTACCTAGCCGTAACTAATTTTGCAACTGGGATTGTAATTTGATACGGATATTTGATTATTTATACAGGGTGTTCCAGAAAGAATGGATAATCCTGGAGCGTCTAATAGAACAGCTATCAGGTGCTTAAACAAAATACGCACAAATAAATTCCCATTGGTGCTCAAATTATGAAGTTTAATAAAAAAAACGTTTTAAATGACCTTGCCGAACTTTTATCTAAATAACGGCGGTAAATAAATGAAATTTGTTGTGTTTTTAGTGTTAGTTTATTCCTCGTAGACAATTTTATTAGAAATACAGTAAATAGTATGAGTATACCATTATGTAAACTGTATTAACTGCGCTTTTTTATATTAGTTTTTTTTTTATTAAGGTTTTAATATTTTTTTTTACGGCAGGCTCTCAAACTTTGTCAAAATTATTGTAGTGTCAAATTTCATATTTAAAATTTAAGTTGATACTTTTTTTTTTTCAAAAAAGTACAATAGAAACAACCAGGTAGACGGTGGACATCATGGCTGAAAAACCTGTCTTGAGTTCTATATCCCTTTTACGTGCTGTTGTACAGAAAGTATAAAACAGGTATGATGATCGCGAACATCCGCTGAGGAGATGACATACGAAGAAGAATGGATGTTTTATAATCGTATAGTGGATGCGCCGCAATTATTTCTTTTCTCGTAATTTGGTTATGGTCAATTTATAGTGCCGACGATTTCCTGTAGACACAGAAATACCGTAGACAACAGACTCATTGTCATCTAACGGCCTTACAAATAAAATTGGCGTAAAGTTATAACTCAATCATAAACCAAGAAAATGCAAAATGTTTACGAATAGACATTTTGCTTACGATTGGTTTATTCGGACATATAACGTTTCCCGCGTTTATTTGCAAGGCTACTTGACATTCGGAAAACTTCAACGATATTGTAAACATTTTGCATATTCTTCGTTTATGCTTAGTTATAACTTTATACCAAGTTTATTTGTAAGGCCGTAAGAGATCAACATAATGACAGTTGTGTCTTGCGCCGCATAATAATATAACCAAACAGAATTTAAACACTACATTCAAATATAATCAAATTGTCACCGAGCAACACAGTTCGCAAGCAAATCGCAATGTACGCATAATATAATAAGTAAATTGAGATTTAATCAGTGATCAACGATCTAATCGCATCGAATTAAGTTCTCGGTGTAACGCAACGCAAAAATCCATTTTCTACACACGCCGAGAGGAAGTAACACGCACCTTAGCACCAGGAGTTTCTAGAGGACTAGCGGGGGCCCCAGCTGCAGAACATCGCACCTCGGAATCTCAGGTACGTCAGCCTATTTTTTAGCCATAATTACTTTTGCAATATTCATCATCATCAACCAATAGTAATTCATTTAATAAAAAAAAATGTGGAGGTTTCCCAGTTTCCAATGAAACTGAATCAATTTACAATCCCCGTTCAATAACTGGGATTGTAATTTGATACGGATAATAGATTATTTGTATAGGGTGTCCCAGAAAGAATGGGAAATCCTGGAGCGTCTAATAGAACAGCTATCAATACAATATCATATCTTTACCTACATACGCGACTATACAAATAGAATTGAAAAGTTAATCTAAGAAAGGTAATCTATATCCAATAGCTTAAATAAAAACAACAATACTTTTGTTTCGTCTAACTTCAAACTTTGAACTCAAGTTTTGTAACGAACGAGCTATTGAAAGGCTCCTTATTGTTGGCATTTCTATCCACTTCATCGTTAACTTTGTCGTTATATAGAAACAATTATGTCACCTACTTCAAAACTTTAATTAAGTAGGAATTAAATTTAATTGGATTGCTCTCATTAATTATGACTTAAACGTACATTGCTCAGGGAATTAACTATTCACAAACTCGGTTATTATATTAATTTACCCAACTATTACATAAGACAGCAGCAATTATAAAATTGATAAATTTTTTTTTCTTTCATTTTTCCTTAGCGCTTGAAAAACCCAATATTTCTGATCGGCACTACAATTGCGCACGTCTCCTTGAGACATAAGATGTTAAGTCTCATTTGGCCAGTAATTTCACTAGCTATTTCAGAGCGAATCACAATAATACTTACACATTACTGCTTCACGGCAGAAATAGGCGCCTTTGTGATACTTGGTAATCTAGCCGGCATCCTGTGGAAAGGATGCTGGAAAACTGGAAAAGTTAGATACTCGCTGGTTGTCTAAAAGTCACCTGTCTATGTCAAGGCGACATCTTTAACGCATCTATGTCACTTGTAGTCACCTTCAAGAAAATCTTGTGTTTTTATATTATTACTAGCCTTTCCTGGGCCTTCGTTGGGCTAATTTTAAAAGGAAATAAATTTAATTTTATTCATCTTATTACAAATACAATAAAAAAATAATTTGCCAATTGCCACAAACTAACTACATCTAGGATAAATTTAGCATCGAATGGTGGTAGTTGTAATGCAATGATATTATAGTATTAAAAGAGGTTACTTTAAAAAAATCATTGGTTTTATGTCGATACGATCAGTGGTTTACGCGTGATTGAGCCTCAAACAAAGACCATTTTCATTATATGTATATACTAGCTGACCCGACAGACGTTGTTCTGCAGATTTATAGGAATTTGTCAATAATATTTCAAAACATCAAGAATTATTTCGTAACGTTCGCTCCTTGTTATTATAATGAAATTGTTTCACAGCAGAACTGTCAAACCGGGCGTCACTAAAATACTCTAATAGAAAATATGTCTATACAAAACAAATATCTATATATATAAAAATGAATTGCTGTTCGTTAGTCTCGCTAAAACTCGAGAACGGCTGAACTGATTTGGCTAATTTTGGTCTTGAATTATTTGTGGAAGTCCAGAGAAGGTTTAAAAGGAATTGAATAAATAGGAAAATGCTGCTAAATTAAATAAAAACAACAAATTTGTTTTCCCTTTGATGTGTCCATACATAATTTCTATGAGAGAATTTAATGACGCACGGTTTGACAGTTCTGCTGTGAAACAATTTCATTGCAAGAGCAGGGTGCATATTTTACGAAGTAATTTTTGATATTATGATATATTATTGACAAATTGATATAAAAACATTATTTTATTTATTATATACAGAACAACGTCTGTCGGGTCAGCTAGTTGGAAATAAAAATAATTATGGATCCCAAATCGAAATAAAAACTATCCTCTAGTTGGACTAAACTGCACTCCATGAAGTAATCCCCATTAAAATCCATTCATTAGTTTAGGAGTCCATCGCGGACAAACAACGTGTCACGTAGTTTATATATATTAAGATATAGATGAACGACTTGCAAATGAAACAGCAAGAAATATACTATAAATAAATTTAAATTGAAAGCTTCAATTATCGCCAGTCACTGCTGAAAATTTAATATTTAACATTGTTATGAATCACGGTCTAGTACACCGCATTCAAATTATTTCATTCATACATTACGACTGAATAACTTTTAAGTTATCAGCTTTGAGGTTACTTTCGTATAAAACCGGTATCAATAAATAAACAACTGAGAATAGATTTTACTGATTCAAATACTTTTTGTATTAATATTCGGTTAAATTAAGTAATATTTTTAATTGAGGCGTGACTCAATATAGTGTATTTGAATTATTAAAATAATTGAATATTAAGTATTGATAGGAAAATATGTAAATGAATATTTATTTTAATACTAGCTGCTTCCCGCGAAATCGTCCACGTAGACTCAAAAAGCAACAAAAATATTATGTCTGCATCTAACGTGCCATTATGCAGCCTATATGTTTGTCCTGATCTCTTGCCAAAATTCATGCAAAATAATAAAATCTATTCAGTAGTTTTGCATTTTGCTCGGACATACATACAAAATCTATATAAACTACTTTTTAGCTTCGGTATTGCTTGTATATAAAATTGGGGTTGTTTATTAAGTGATGCTAACAGTGACCAAGTACATCACAAAAAAAGGTTTTGTGGTGTATTTGGCCTTGCACTTGCTCTATTTAAAAAACCATCGAGTGAAAAAATGGCTCGTGTCAGAGTTTGGCAAGTCAATATCTCCTGAGGATGCCTCGTGTAGAGGCGAAGTACGTGTCGAATTGTTTGAAGACGATTATTGGCGGAATTAACACTCAAGAAAACACAAAACAATTGGATAATTATGGATTTCCGCAAAATAACGCCTACTTCAATAAATATTCAAAGTCAACAATGTGATTTAAATTTTAATTAATAAAATAATTAATCATTCATTTTTTAACTACAAATTATTCACCTGATTGTTGGTATCAGTAAAAAGATATGTTTTGAAATTATTTGACAGTCGAGCTACAAAATTTTATTCTATATAATATAATCTTAACCTCGGAAACGGCTCCAACGATTTTAATGAAATTCAGTATATAGGTAGTTTCGGGGGCGAGACAGCGATGTAGCTAGGTTTCAATTTTAAGAAATGTACTTTTATCCGTGTTTTAATTATAAACAGCTACAATAACATTAGAATACAAAGGTAAATTTCGCCACTATGTGCAAGACTATAATAGCTCAGATGGGACATTGTGTGATCCGTAAAGCAGAAAATCCCGGTTCGAATCCAGATGTCCTAATAGTTTTTTTGTTAAAGTTTTGTACATTCATAAAAATTCCGAGCGAGACTCGGTCGTCCAGATATTAGACTAATTAATTGTGAATCGGATTAATGAACTAAGCTTTATTTCTAAACAATATGTTATGTTTTTAAAGTGATAACCCTCACTTCTAGGATTAATACACAAATAAAATTTGAAAAACAAAATTTTATGAACGATGAGGGATTCGAACCCACGACCTCTGGCGTTCCGTGCCGGTGCTCTAACCAACTGAGCTAACCGTTCGGAGGTCGTGGGTTCGAATCCCGCATCGTTCATAAAATATTATTTTTCAAATTTTATTTGTGTAAGCTTTATAACGTTAAAGTGTCCGGAGAAAATCAGGAAGAATCATGTCAAAGAGCACTTGAGATCATTCTCCATGCTGATTATTTCAAGATTGCCGTAAGCACTTCAAGTTAAATTTGATCAAATCCTTCGCTCATACCCATTTCCAAAAAAGTAACGGAAAATATTGTTATTGTCTTTAAAAAAATATTGCTAAAACTAAATCGAAGAGTTACCTTAACAAGCTTTAAAAAATATTATTATTTTCAAAATTAGTTATTAACATATAGCAAATATTTTCATTCAATCTTAGCCACCGTTATCATGTAAACGTTATTCATATCATAATAATTTTATTTAATGAAAATTTTGCACGGCCCTCATTTTCAACTTCAAAAGCCGCCCTGAAAACCTTGGAAACGATATTTATAATACATTGCTCTTCCTGTTAGCGCGAAACTTTTATAAATTATTAATTTTTTATTTAAACATTGGTATCATTTTCAAAAGATGTGCTTAGATAATTTATGCGTCTGGATAGTCTCTTGCTGTTAGACAACCGATTAAAACAAGCCAAGGATTAATACTTTAGTGTGCGTGACAAGCTACGTCTTACACTCGCAATTTGTATGACATTTTGTGTAAGTGTGCGTGAATTCCTCAAAATAAATTAGTTCTAAACTCAATTTTGTTCGGCGTTTTCACAGCTGTCACAGTATATAGAAAATAAACGTTTAAATGATATAAGGTTCAGATGTTCTCAATGATGACTCAAGTAAATAATTGTTGTAAATGGGAAAATATGAACCATAATCAATTCCTGAATGCTTTAGACATATTGAACTAGGCGTTACGTTACGGAAATCCATAATTATCCAAATTTTTTGAGTTTATCTTAAGAGTTTAGAGTCTCGTCTCAGAGTTTGGCGAGTCAACATGTCCTGAGGATGCCTTGTGTAGAGGCGAAATACGTGTCAAATTGTTTAAATACAAATATTGGCGGAATTAACTCTAAAGAAATTCAAAACATTTGGATATTGTGATTAATTTTGTTACTAATATAAATGTATTCTAGCATCTAACAGTATTGTAACGCGTGAGTCCTCCCTCACACGCGGGATCGTTGTAATAAAACAATCTTATCTATTTATTCTATTACTTCTATATTCTTATTGTTTCACTTTCTATTAAACATATTAATTATAAATATTAAGCCGAAGGGCGACCGTTCTTACTTTACTTTATTTCTGATCTGTCTCGTTTTTCAATTACTACTCGATTATGTTCTTCTTCGCGTCACTTGAATCTCTTTTAAATATTATATTTTAACTCTTTACGGCCAACCTTATACTTAACATTGAGTTCCTATATACGGATAAGAACTGTGACGCAACAAAAATACTTAAATGTCAAAAACTGAAAGGCTTACACGAGTAAGTCAAAAAAAAGTAATTGAGTATATTAGATGCATCAATCCACACATACCGTAAATAAATAGAGGCATTATGTGAGCATTTCATAAAATAAAATATAAAATAACTTTAACTTTAAAGGAAATAATAATAATAAAACACATCAAGCAGACCTCCCGGTAACAAGATCATCCAGCCACCACGAGTAGCACCCGTTCACGAGCATGATGCATGGACCAGCCATCGCCTCCCTCGACCATATTTTAGGGAAGGGAACGACCCGCCCCACGTCGCCGCCACAAGCAGAGGCATTCAAGCGAGCATGACGATGCCTGTCACGAGAAATCTACCAAATAACAAAACAATGTTCATCTACATATTATGCAATAGTACTTACTAAATGCCTCTACCTACAATTTACAATTACATTTGTTTCAATTTACATAACTCATAATTATTATTATTATTCTTATTATATATAGTTAAAGAACTTATATATAGTTAAAAAAACCTCGGTGATAATATATAAGTTATGACTAATTATAGAAATAGTCATATATTTAATGATTTAAGATTGCGCGCATATACTTACCCCGGGGAGTTTTACGGCAAAAGAGAGTGTCATACCATTTTGCCTGACTGAAAATGTGCGCCAAAAGATGAGAGAAAGCAGATCTTCTGGCTGCTCTCTGTGCCTCAAACTCGACTATAAGCAACAGTGCTAACTAATCTCTATGTCTGAAGTTCAGTTCAGACAGAAAACTGTTCGGCGAGCTCATAGATGTCATTCCTTGTCTATTTGATTCCTCAAAATATCATACTTATGTAACAATAATAAAAATAATCATTTCGAGCCAATGAATGCTAAAAATTTAATATGAAACACATTTCACGGTCTAGTTATGAAAGCTGATATTGGAATGAAATTATTCATATTTTACGACTGAGTTACTTTTAGATTTTCGCTTTTGAGTTTTCTCTGCATTTCATGGATTAAAATTAATGTACTGTTATATTTTTTTTGGTGAGGAGTAAGATACTTTATATTATACTGGGTGGCCGAGAAGTTGACGTCCAAAGCTAAAATTTGAATTTGGCTCATTTTATTGGCCAATGTTCTGGTTTTTAGTTTTTAAAAATAGGTAGAAGCCATAGGCTTCCCATTTTATTTTATTTTTGATACCTTCAACATTTTCATGAATTTAGCTGGAGCAGTTATCTTGAACTTACGACTCAATTCTAAACTAGTTCCTCATTCTCTAAACTATTCATAGTTTCTTATGTCGTTATTGCAACTGTAGTTAATAATTATCAACAATAAAATTAACTAAAAGTGTTCAAAAAAATTAGAAAAAGTTCTAAACCACAATTAGGTGTAAAAAGTTTAAAAAAGGGGAATAAATTATTATCTCCTAAACTACGCAAAATCATAGAACATACATAGGGGTGATTCGGATACTCATCACCTTTCAAATTTTAGCTTTGGACGTCAACTTCTCGGCCACCTGTATAATATGTATGAGGAAAGCAAGAGATAGATCTTAGTGGAGAACACTTAGGCCTCCCCAAGCTTGCTGGAATGCAAGTCAATTTAGTAACCGGTGTCTAATACAGTAAAATATTACATAGGTATTTTAATTTAAACATACTTTCATTACTTTTATTTATGTATAGCTATTATTATATAAACAAAATAAAACAGTAGATTTAAGATAAGAAATGTAACTGTGCTTATATATAGATTGTTTATAGAGGCTATTATTATTTTATAAGAAATTCATTTTTGTGAAAATAAGTTAAAACTACCGTCAATAGTTAAGATTTAACTTTGTGTTAATGCATAAAAAGAATATACATATAATATAATATGTTGAGCACTTATTTTGTAGCAACACTTTAGAGAATTAAATTGTTCAGTGAGTTGCTATTTTGTGATTATATTTTGTGTAAATCATAGTAGTAAATATTATACTGATGCGCTATACGTCTGGGATATTATTTTTGCCTTAGAACATCTCATATCTTGTGTGTTTCCCGAAAGTGACGAGTAATAAGTATCGAGCACGTGGGAAACTTGTATTATGATGTTTACAGAGTGATACTTTGTAATGAATTTTGTTTACATACTGTAACGTATGAGCGTGCGTTACGTAGTGTCGAACAGCGGAAAATGTCACGTAATGCCTTGTGTAGTATTCGCATGATACAGCGAGACTCAGGCGACGGAAGACCCTGGTGAATGTCCTTTGGCTATGAGTCTGTGTCGGTGACATAGTTAGTGAGATCTTTAAAATTACTAAACAGGGATGGGACATTTGGTAAGGTTCTACCGAACGAAAGAAAAATGAACATGACACGACGTTAAACTATATATTAACCCTCTTATTCATAATGGTGCGCTAACTTTAAACAGCCGCTTAGGAGTGTTTTTTCTCATTCTGACTTATGTCAATAGAAGAAGACAGAGTGAGAATTAGCAATGCTTTAAGTTAGCAGACTATTATGAATAAGGGATGTGATGGGTGGGTGTTTACGTTTTTATTGCATTTTATGAAATAAGAATTAATGATTTATTTTTATATTTTCATTCGTTTGGCGTGATGCGTAGCGTCTACGGAAGATGCGTGGAGCGTCGTGAGGCACCGTGTGCTGATTTTTCCATCGCGGAATCTGCTATTGACGCTGCGGTGTGAACCTGCAGGGTGGCACCTGTACATGCTAATTTACGTGGTATGCTGATATGCATTCTTTGGTATGTTCTGGTGGTTTATTGAAAAATTTTAAATTTGTTACGATAGAGGAGCATAGTGCACATATGAAATGTAGTAACTATATAACTTAAAAGGCGTGCTCGTGCACATTGTTGTTTCATTATTGTTGTAGGAACAAGATTGTTTTGTTGAATTCTTGATATAGTCTGAATTTTAAACAACCGTGTGGCGCTGTATTTAATTGTAATATTGATAATATCTTGATCTACAAAACCGATTTTAAATTTTGTGTTAACATTAGAAAGTCACTTTTTTCTATTGTATCATAGGCTATATAACAAATGAAAAGCCGTTTTCGTTTCGTCTGCGATTCTGTCCTTACAAAAAACTGTCGAACACTAAAAATAATTTATATAGCAAAACAATGTTTGCTGGGTCAGCTAGTTTATTATAAAGATGACTTTTATTATTTATTATCTTTTGATCGGAGTGTATAGCAGAATAGTGTACAGAGTTTCCCACAAAAGTTATGTAAGTTACTTTTTGTAATCGATATTTTGAATGTCTTCGTACAATGAGAAATTTATTTCAAATTATTTACATATGTGTTAAGTATTATGTAAACTTCACTGCGTGAACTACACAGTGAGTTACCATGAGTGTGAAATTAGATGGCGCTGTATTATTAAGATGGTATTTTCTAAACACGCTTTAAATATTTTTAGCCGTTACATAGGTTAGTTGTATTTTTTGGAATAAATGTCTTCGCTCAGTGAACAGTTATTGTCATGTGTAAGCGCATTAGTTGGAAAGTGTACAATATGACTTAATAATTGTTAACACTATTTATATTAAAGATAATAAAATAAAACTTAAATAAACTTACAAAATTAATTAATTAGAAATAGTAAATATCATTAAGAACGCTGTCGGCAGGTAAGGTGCCCATGAAGCTGGCAAAGTTACCTCTTTGTATGGCCAAACTTATCCTTTGACAAAGGTACGTACCAGTTCTAGGGTCACCAGTAAAATAAGTTAGACGCCTGAATAACTCTTTTATGAGTTTTTGTGCCGATGAACCCCAAGGACCCATCGTCTCCACCCCAAAGGGAACAAATATGTATCCATCATCGAGTGATTCATATTTCCTCCGCTTTAGATTTTCGGCAGTTTCCGCCGCTGCACCTCCCGCTCTAGATGTGTATTCAATATGAGAGGGGGCTTGCGTGTCCACACAAATCGCATCCCACACCAGTGGCTTTCCACGACTCCAAGGAATCATCGTCAATGTATCAGGCCTCTTACCAATATACAATAATGTAAATATCATACCACTGTTGACGACGTGGTCTGACAACCATTTGTGAACCATAAATCTTTATTACTCTCTAGCTAAAGGCCGACTGTTGCCCTAATTAAATTTACGGGTGCCGTAACCTATACCAGATCGCAGCGTTAATGTTTCTCTTATTTTGTAATAAAATATTCTTTTGCGCTTCGAACAACAACTTTATTTATTATTAGAATATATGTATTATACAAGAAAAATGGACAAAAATATGGTTCATCCAGTCGAAAGTTTTGAGGTAACAAACATAAAAAAAAAATAACATACCGACGAATTGAGAAGCTCTTCCTTTTCTTGAAGTCGGTTAATAAGGTGAAAAAATAAATATTTCAATTCAAATAAATAACAGTGTATTTAGGATATAAAATGGTAAATTTTGAACAAATTACTTGAAAAAGAAATTGATTTTGGAAAAGATAAAAATAAAAAAGCAAAAACTTGGTTTTTTGAATTCTTCACAAAAATTTTGAGGTTATGTGAAAAACTTGTAAATACAAGAGTTGTAGATCTTTTTATTACCTACAACTATGCGATTTGACTTTTTTCCATAGGACTTGAAGTTTTGTCGGAAATCGAGATTTTCCGTTTTTTTACCATAAAACCCCCTTTTCCACTCCCCTACCTCAGATCGCCCGTCATTTATTTTTCCTTTTATTTTTGTTATATTCTCTTCCGTTTCCAATGGGTTTCAACCTACTATTATTTTTTCACTTTTTATCATTTTCAAAGGCTTCAATACTGGTCTATATTGCGCTATCGTACGCAAAAATGACAAAATATATGACATAAAAATTTAACACTTCTGTACAAATCGCCCCTTTTCCACTTAACGACCTCAGATAACTCAATAAAAAAATTAAATTTATTGTCTTCCTGTTCCGATGAGATTCATCCTACTATTATTTTTTTTTAATATTTTATCATTTTCAAATGCGTCAGCACTGATCTATAAGCTCATAATATACTTACAATTATATGTATATATTTCATATGATAAATTTCGAAAATTAAATACGCTTTTGAGTTCGTAGCACATCTATACAAAACATCAAAAATTCCTTCCTTGTTTGTCCTTCACTAACGTGACCTATGGAAATAAATTTGAATGAAGTTACATATAGTATTGAATGAAGTTACATATTATACATAATCTTTATCTGTTGTGTTCATACAAATACCAAAACGTCATCCCACAGATGAACTAATATAAGAGATCACCTTAGATTAAGGATTGGTCTCCGCTGCACTCAAATGCTTTTATATTACGGCAACTATTGGATGCTTCAACACAAAACAAACAAAAAAACTTAAACCCATTAGTCCCCTCCTGGGAAGAATATTCACAGGATGGAATAGTAGACGCTTTGGAGAGGGCTTTGCTGTCCTCTCCACCCGCGTCACACTCGAATGTCGAGGAGCCGAGACGGATGGTAGAGGAAAGTGCATCAAGCGCTTCCGAATTGCCCCAACCGACGGCCCAGACTGATGAGGCTCCCAAGAGGGTTCGAAACCGCTTGGGAGGTGCCGCTAGGAAGAGGTACAAGAAACTGATCGCTGGGGTAGGAGCCGAAGAGGCCCTCGCCCTATGCAGGATGCCTTGGGACCAAATCCTAAAGGAGAGGCCTACCCCTGAGCTGAAAGCGCTAAAGCGCGCACGCTCTGAAGAAGACTCTCCCAAGTTGCAACCTCGCAAAACGAGTAGGTTGATTCCTCAGACCGAGCAAGCTGGTGTCATTAAACCCAGCTATAAGGACACAGTAGGTTCCACACGATTAGGGATCCGTAATTCGGACGCTATGAGTGAGGAACAGATGAAACTTGTCCACCGAGCCCTAATCCTGGCCATTTCTAAAATGACCACAAAGGGCATGGGACCAAGTTTCTGGGTTTCTCACACAGGCCAGGCTGGATTTTGATCACGTGCGCTAATCAAAAAAGTCAAGACTGGCTGGGAGAAGTTCCCAATTTAAAACCGTGGCCCAAGGCGCAGCTCTCCATTATCGATGAGAAAGAACTGCCAAAACCTCAAACGGTCACAACTTTTATTCCGGAGAGCGAAGCATCTAGCGTAGATGAAGCGCTCTTCCTACTGCGGTTACAGAACGAAGGACTCAACACAGAGATCTGGAAGGTGCTATATGACAGGGTCGAGACAGGAGGTCGAGTAACGACCTTCAACGTTGACGACCCGTCTGCTGAAGCCCTGAAAGCTGTGGAGTCCAAAGCGATCATTGGATTCAAGAGGGTCAGCTTCAAATTTAAGAGTGGAACTACCAGCACTCTTGCAACCTCTACGAACCCAACAGTCCCACAAGGGTCGGCTCTGGCCCAGGTAGGGGTACAGAACGCTCCGGGCACCTCCAGAGTTGGTACCACAACTATATCTATTCCAGCACTGACAGAGGCTCCAAGTACATCTGTAATTGGAGCCTCGGTTTCCTCTGTCAGAGCTGGACCTATAACTAAAGGTCCAACTAAGGGCAAATCGCAGGCCGGACGTCCTGGCGGTGAAAAACCGCACAAAAGGACGATTAGACCTGCAAAAGACAAAAAGCCCTAAAAATGGCACCCAAGGGTCAACCGGCGAGGATTCTTCAAGCTAACCTCCACCATGCTGTAGCTGCCACTGCAGTAATGGAGCGCTGTCTTGGAGAAGGAACAGCAGACCTTGCCATCATTCAAGAACCTTGGGTTGCCGGCACTTCCATCCTAGGACTAAATACTGCTGGTAAGACCTTATTTTACGCCTGTGGTGTGCCGCCTCGAGCCTGCATAATCTTTAACAAAAATGTTGAGTTCTTGCCTGTTACAGAGTTATGCTCCGACGACTCAGTGGCGGCTTATGTAAATATCAAAGGGTGGACTGGGTCTAGAGTAATCATTTGCTCGGCCTATCTGCCCGGAGAACACAGTGACCCTACCAACATCATCAGGCCTGTGGTGGAATATGCGCGGAAGCACAAGGCCGAACTACTGGTTGGGTGCGATGCCAACGCTCACCACTACGCATGGGGGAGCACTAACATCAATAATAGAGGTGAGATTCTAAATGATTTCCTTAACTCTAACCATCTTGACCTTCTTAACATAGGTTGTACTCCTACCTTTGTAACCAGAGCAAGGCAGGAAGTTTTGGACATAACCTTCGCTACGAAAAATCTTGCCAGACATATCCTAAACTGGAAGGTAAGTAATGAAAACTCCATGTCCGACCACAAACACATAACTTTTTCTTTAGCAGCCACTCTTGACTGTCGAACCATAACCTTTAGGAATCCGAGACGGACTACCTGGGACACCTACCAGGTAAACCTAAGGCGGAACCTAGAATCAATTCCGAAGATTATCAAGTCCGTAGAGAGCCTTGATCTAGCCGTGTCGGCTCTGACGCAAAGTATTATAGATGCCTATGAAACGAGCTGTCCACTAGAAACAAAGACCTCGAATCGAGAAGTACCGTGGTGGAACTCTAAGCTTGAAAACCTTAGAAAGAAAACCCGAATATTATTCAACAAGGCTAAAAACACCAAAAACTGGTCAGTTTACACAAAAGCCTTGACGGAATACAATAAAGAAATAAGGAGGGCCCGTAGAGCATCATGGAGGAAGCTATGTGAGGACGTCATGAGTACGACTCAAGGTGCAAGACTTCATAAAATGCTCTCGAAAACACGCCCGAACCAACTGGGACTTCTGAAAAGACCAGATGGGACCTTCACATCCGATGAGAAGGAAACCTTGGAACTTCTAGTCTCAACCCATTTCCCTGGAGCGCTCAATCTTGAGGTTGAAGAACTTAAGGCGAGTACACCATATAGAACTCGTAGGGAGGACTGGTGTATGTCCGCCAAAGTAATAAGACCGGCACAGGTGAAATGGGCAATTAAATCGTTCCAACCCTATAAAGCAAGTGGGGAGGATGGCATCCTTCCTATCTTCCTGCAGAAAGGAATTGACATTCTCCTTCCACATTTACTCAGGATCTACAGAGCGAGTTTTGCATGTGGACACATCCCAGAACAGTGGACTAAGGTCAAGGTACTGTTTATTCCAAAGACTGGCAGAAAGGACTACTCAATTCCAAAATCCTTCAGACCAATCAGCCTTACCTCATCCTTATTGAAAGGTATGGAGAAGGTGATAGACAGGTACATCAGAGATAAGGTTTTACCTAATAACCCCATCCACCGTACTCAACATGCCTATTGTAGAGGTAGATCTACTGAAACCGCCCTATTACAAGTCGTAGACAGGGTAGAAAGGGCACTTGAGGACAAACAAATTGCGCTTTGCGCCTTCCTAGACATTGAAGGAGCTTTTGATAAAACACCCATAAAGGTCTTAGTTAAGGCTTTAGCCGATAAAATGACCGACTCTACCACGGTCAAATGGGTTGAGTCGATGCTCTCAAGTAGGATTGTTAGATTGAGGCTACATGGTGTCTCTCTTGATGTAATGACCACAAAAGGATGTCCAGAAGGAGGCGTCATTTCGCCTCTACTATGGACCCTTGTCATTGATGGGCTTCTCTATAAGATGGATGAACTTCGAATTGACACTCAAGGTTATGCTGATGACCTAGTGATAATGATTCGAGGCGACAGCCAAAGTACCATCTCGTACCTTATACAAAAAGCGCTTAACATAATATCCAAATGGTGCCAAGAAAATGAACTGGCGGTTAATGCTGACAAAACTGTCCTGGTTCCTTTCACAAGGAAGCGGAAGTTGGAAGGCCTCATATCTCCGCGACTGAATAATAGATCTATACCGTTTTCCGACAAGGTAAATTATCTGGGACTTACTTTAGACCAGAAACTTACCTGGAATAGTCAAGTGGACGGTATTGTGCAAAAGGCAAAATTTGCCTTAAGTAGTTGTAGTCGTCTTGTCGGCCAAAAATGGGGTCTAAAGCCCAACATGGCCCTTTGGCTGTACACAGTCATTGTAAGACCACTTATATCATATGGCTCTGTGGTCTGGTGCAGAAAAATTGCCAAAAAGACCGTTATTGCCAAATTAGGAAGCCTTCAAAGAACTGCATGCGCGATAACAACAGGAGCTATGACGTCCACGCCGGGAGCAGCCCTAAATGCACTTCTGAACCTGCCACCCCTAAACCTATATCTACAAAAGGAGGCGAGGGCCAGCATGCATAGAGTAATGACCCAGATGCGGACTAACTGGCTCTCCAACTCGCTGCGGCTATTTGAGCAATCCTTACTGAGAAGTCCTGTATTAGACATGGTGAGTGACGCCATGCTGCCGAAATTTGACTTCATCAGCAACTTTAGTATTGAATTCCCCACAAGAGAGGACTGGTTAAACAATCGAATTACTTGGAAAAAAGGGAGCCTTAAATGGTATACCGATGGATCCAAGTCGGGTTCTGACGTTGGCTGTGGAATCTTCGGAGAGTGCCCCAAATTTGGCAAATCTGTCAACTTGGGAAATCTTGCCTCCGTTTTCCAGTCTGAGGTATACGCCATAATAGAATGTGCGGACACCATCCTAAATAAAGGCTACGTCGGCAAGTGTATTTATATCCACACAGATAGTCAGGCGGCTCTGTCCGCTATAGATTCCAACAGATCAGTCTCAAAGCTTGTAGACAACTGCCGGACTATACTGAATACTCTGGGAGGAATGAACAGAGTTACACTTCGATGGGTTCCAGGACATGCAGGAATCGAAGGCAATAAATACGCCGACGAACTTGCAAGAATTGGCGCTAAAAGCACTCAATTTGGCCCTGAACCCTTCTGTGGTGTCCCAAGGAGTCTTGTTAAATCAACCCTTGATACATCATGTTCACAAGAGTGCATTAAACTCTGGAGCAACACTCCGGGCTTAACCCATTCCAAAACCTTAATCCAAGCCTTCAACAAAAAGGCTGCAAATGAGGCACTAGGGCTAAGTAGAGAAAACTTACGCATATTAACCAGGACATTAACGGGGCACTGCAGATTAAACAAACACCTCTCAATCATAGGTCTCAGAGATTGCAGAGCGTGTAGATTCTACAGAATCTACACGCTCTGCAATCGTAATCGGAATGTGTAGCGGGGTTTCATCTGCACTATTACAATAGTGCAGATGAAACCCCGCTACACATTCTCTCTGAATGTGGTCCTTTAATGCGTAAAAGTAGCATCTCTTTGGGAAGTCCAATCCTTCAACCATTTGAGATACGACAGCTCACTGCAAAAGACATAATAAGATTCATGAAAAGAATCAATTTTTGCAGTGAGCTATAGTTTAACAGTGGCTATCACAATAGATCACATTGGTCGCAGTGTAACAGGGCTGAAATGAACTGGATCAAAGCCACTTTACAAACCATAACCATAACCATAATAACCATCAGCTGAACATCCTGCTCGTCTCGTCCCTTAATGTCATAAATGAATCCACAGTTATTTGCGTTATTACACACAAAAACTGGAGCTCTATAGACGTACTATTCCTACTAGACGACACATCTGAGTAAACAACAGAAGAATTTAATTTCACACTCGGTGACTGTATTGTGATAAGGGTTGCCATGTTACATTACTTTGTCGTTACAGTAACGCGTGATTTGTTCGCTTAAAAGAGAAGGACTAATCGATTTGGGGATTCTGCAGGACCGATAAGAAATTGTTTTCGATTTCGATTGTCAATAACAATTCGGTATTGACAAATGTATTATTTAATTATAGTATTATGTTAAATTATTAAAACTTTTGTGAGATATTGTTAACTTATTTAGGAATACGTCTTTACTCACGCAATTAATTATTTAATAGCCTGAGGGCGGTCGCTTCATTCCCAATCTGTGGTATCATTAAGAAAGTCTTAAGTTATAGTAACTTTTACCACGTAAAGGTTTTTTGCAATTCTTTTGTAACACAAACGAGAACAATTGTAGCATTTAATGTAAAAAAAAGCTTAACTTTCGGAGGTTGTTGCCTTAAAATTCAAATGTTCAGTCTTATTAACACAATTAAATAATTCAGCTTGAGACGTGATACTTATAATTGAAAAGTTCTTTCAAATTTTTTTGCAATAGGAAATTCTTTACAGATTAAAGATTAAGATTAGAAAATTCAAATTTTTAAACAGGATGAATACGCCGCAAAACTTATCATATTTAACTTTATTTACTTATATATTTGCATAAAAATAATAATTAATAAATTAATATATACATACATACACACGTAGTCCATCATTCTATCAAATATGTTCTTACCTCTGCCCTCCCCGCTACCCCCCGCGGTTCAGTTGTATATTATTTTCATTGTTTACCTGTGTACTTTATATATTAATAAAGAAGAAGAGAAGACACTAATTAAACCATTTGGGGCGTGTGCAACCAGAAATAATCATAAATATCCAAATGTTTTGAAGTTTCTTTAGTGTTAATTCCGCCAATATTTGTGTTTTAAACAATTCGACACGTGTTTCGCCTCTACACTAGACTTGAGTCTCGTGCCAGATTTTGGCGAGTCAACATTTCCTGAGGATACCTCCTGTAGAGATGAAACACGTATCGAATTTTTTAAAAGACAAATATTGGCGGAATTAACACTAAAGAAAATTCAAAACATTTGGATAATTATGGATTTCCGCAAAGTGGCTTTACTTTCTTCAATAAATTTTCAATAATCATAAAATCTAGTGAGGTGTAATTGTGTTAACAAGAGAGAAGAACCTAGCATACATATGGAAGAAGTCTTACCGCAGGAGAGTCCTCTCTTTTTTACTTAAAAAATATCTAAATCACCACAGGATACTTCGTCTTTTTGTAATGTTACCGAGTTGCTCAACTGAAATTAAAATAAAATAAGGAACCACACACATTTAATTAATAATAACATATTGTGTGTCATAAATATATCTACTATTTACTATGTTGAACGTAATTGTTAACCATAAACTTTTAAGGCACTACTTGAAACAGAGGGAATAAATAAATAATAGCAGCCATTTTGTTAATTTTTATTTATTTAGAAATACAAACATTTGCTTACATTGATGCATTATATATTTATAATGCAGACTAAATATAATGTACTTAATGTAACAAACAATTACAGGTATCTACCACATGCTTTAATAAGTTTCACGAAGTAAATATTAGTTTAAGAGAAAAAAAAGCATATATTAAGCACTAAACTTACATATAAATAATTTACGAACTGTATGGACAGAACACGTGAAATTAATATCGATGTAATCACTATATGAGTTTACCATCTTGCACAGTCTAGGAATAGGAGAGTTCGCTCCAAACATATATCTTCGAACTGGTGGAACTAGCGGAACAATTTGCTTCCGGGGACACCTACTAGGGACACGAAAATTAATTTTATTCATAAGTTGAGGAAATTCGATCTTTTCTTTTAAAAGTTTTAATACAAAGATTAGAGTTCGCCTGTCTTCTAAGGAAGTCATTTTGAAAAAAAAAAAGAGTCTATTAGCATAGGAAGACAGACTTTTTCTTGAAAGAGGTTGTTAATTCGTTTTATAGAAGAAAATGAGCTTATCTAATATTAAGGTTTATCGGTGCAACGACACACCTATTATAAAAACGGAAATAATTAACTTTAATAATTTTACTTTAAAATTTGTTCATAAATCATCAAGTGATT
The DNA here is from genome assembly GCF_905404315.1 of Leptidea sinapis. Classification (NCBI taxonomy): domain Eukaryota; kingdom Metazoa; phylum Arthropoda; class Insecta; order Lepidoptera; family Pieridae; genus Leptidea; species Leptidea sinapis. Next base: position 6,209,724 of record NC_066276.1, read on the forward strand.
ACATTGTAATGTGAATTATTTTTAAAATGTATTTATCGAAAACACTTGCACGAGATCCCACTAGAATCTCCGAGAGCTCTATAACAGTGGTGTTTATGTGACAGCTAAAACAAAGCAAATCAAGTTGCTAACAGATGCACTACTCAGAAAATTTTCTATTCTTGCAGGTCAATGAGAACGAGAACCTACGAGAGTTAACAAGGACCTACGAGAATCTACAAGAATCCTCAACAACTTACGAATACTCGCCACCTGTCGGAATGGCTGTATCGGCGAAAATACACACCTGTAATAAGACCGATAATAATTAAGTTAGATAATTTCACTCTAAAATTAGTTCATAGATCATCGTTTGATTACATTGTGATGAAAAATCATTAAGATATATATATATATAATAAAAAAATGAAACCCAAATAAATCTAAATGATTCTCCCAACGTATTGGGTTAAGAAATGCCAGGGTATAGGGCTCAGCCCTGACACCCTCCTACTGCCTCCACACATTGGGTGAGCAGACAACTCGTCGTCATTCGCGTCATTCGTGCTCGAGCTGTCGTATGGGAAGGACCTCTCTGGGTTAACGTATCTTTTGGTATTAAAATGTGGAGTTAAATTTAGGATTAAGAAGACCATATCGTTGGTCATTTATAGCAGATGTAAATTAAGCTATCGACGTAATTAAGGTAGATTTACAATATAAAAATATGTAGATTCTTTAACTAGTTTGTACTCTATTGGGTCCATTTTAAATTGAAATAGTCTTTCTTTTTATATTATAATTAAAAGTATACAAATTAATAACGTTTACAAATATATTCTGAAGCATTATCCGGATGTTACTAAGCCAATTTCACTGAGTCATTCGTGCTCGAGCTGTAGTACCTTACGGATATCTCTGGGAAGTCGTTACGCTGCCTGTAGAATATACGGAGGTGATCGATCGATCGATGATCGAATTTTGTGTGTGAGGTGAAGTGATCACCAGCGAGTCAAAAAGTTAGGTTAAAACGGAGGTTCTTCCTTTGTCAGGTATTATAATAGAAAAAAAAAACAATGTAATGTCTCACTCTTTTTGAAGCCTAAAAAATATAAAATATTTTCTATTATAATAGAAAATATTTTCAGAGAACAAATAGCTCAATAGAATATTTATATCAGCATTAAAATAAGAAAGTCAGCCCTAATGGACAAGTTGGTAATAAGATCCATATTAAAATATCTACACACGTATGTAGGTAAAAGGGGAAAGATAACCCTTTGCATAATATTTCGTTGGTCTTATTATGACAATGACAAAACTATGTTATTAGATTCTTTGTGCGAGTGAGTGAAAAGTATTATTTTTTAGTATAGACTGAGCTGTCACTCTCAAATCTCGGCTATGAAACGCTATTTCGGATAAAGACTGTAAGAACCACAAAAATTCAACGAAATAATACAATTTTAATGACTCTTTCAAACAGTTCTCATTATATAAATTAATGCAGCATTATAATATTGTAAAGCTCTTTTACTTAAGTTTTGAGACACTCTTCAACAACTTCAAAGAAACAACAATAACAGTCACTTAATTTGTGATCAAACTTCTGACAATTAAACACCCAAACTCTTCAAAAATAATAACTTTCATGATTTTGGAATAATTACGGCTTTAAAATGAAAAGCTTCTTCAGGCAATTTCGGGCTGAGCTGTCACGCTCGTTCGGCTAAAGTCGGCTCGACTAACGGCCACTTTCTATATTTAATCTTAATCCGAAATTCACGAGTCGATCTACCACTTTTGGAATTTAAAAATCCGAAATAATATGAAACTTTGTTTAATCACTTTTCATATTTGATCAACAGAAAGACATATTGGATTTCTTAAGCCAAAGCATTTTCTGTAATATATGGATTTTGTATTTAAGGCTGGGGACCGAGCCAATGGCCTTGAGGAATCGAGCGGAGCTAGGTTACCTCTCTCGCACAAGATCGCCATAGTTTTAATTCAGAATTAGAAGCATTTTTAATTTATTACCATTTTTTTTATTGCGTTTATTTAAGGTCGCTTTTTAACAACAAGGTCATTAGCGACCACGGTATTTTACAAATATTTATATAAATCTATAATTTTTAAAAATTTTAGTGTTCTTATACATCCATCTTGATTTAAACAATCTATTTTTTTGGAAGATTACATTTAATTTTTACAGTAGAATAAGAATTACAGTCAACTAACAGGTGTAACACAGTTAAGTCTAGTCCAAATTTGTTCCTTTCAGATTTCGTAATTAAATGAATGTGAGTTAAATTTGTATGTCCAATACGGAGTCTAGTAATGGCTACTTGGTCATTTCTAGATGGGAAGGCAGTCGGTGGTTTTTCAAAAATAGAATTTCGTATCTGCATTACATTGCTTGTCTTTTCTGAGTTTTTCCAATAAATATCCCAAAGTTTTCTAACTTCTAACATGAAGAAATTTTTAATTTCAGATTGACTTGCTTTAACTGATTGATCAATTTGACTAATACTAGTTGCAATTTCAGCTTCACTATCTGCCTTCTCATTTCCGATTATCCCTCGGTGGCTAGGAATCCAAATCAATTCATCTTGAAAGTTATTTTTAATTAGGTTAAGCAGTTTTTGTTTAATTTCTATAATAAGTGGTTCTATGTTATTAATATTTTGTAAAGCTGTTAAACATGATTTAGAATCAGTATACATTACTATTTTATTACAATTTGGTACATTTTGGATTAATTCTAAGGTTTTGAGTATAGCAGTGGCTTCACAACTAAAGATCGTGTGACCGTCTAAAAGTCTGTATCGGTGACATTCATCTCCAGATACAATGGCACAGCCTGACCTACCGTTTATGATTGAGCCATCTGTATAATAAATCTTACTATGTTTATATTTGTCATTAATTTCGTGAAAAAGGTTTCTGTAAATGTACTGTGGTGTGTCTTCCTTGAAGTTTTCTGCTATTTCTAAGTTAATCGGGAGTTTTATAATTTCCCAAGGTGGTATGGCAGATATTTTTTTATTTAAAACAGGAGGAATAACTAGATTTAGTTCAGTTAAATACTTTCTTACTCTTATTCTTAAAGGTTGTGGCAGACTGGGTCGAAACTGAAATTCCAAATCAAATGTTGTTTTTTTCGAGTAACATTTAAACGTTGGATTTTTGGGTTTAGTTAATATATTTGCTGCATAGACTATGCTTAGTTGTTTTCTTCTGAAATTTAACGGTGTTACTCCGGCTTCAGCTAAAATACTTTTAACAGGACTAGTCCTAAAAGCAACTATGCTAAGTCGAAGAGCTGTATTATGTATGCTTTCTAAAGAATTTAATGTACGGTTTTTAGCTGAATCATATAATGTCGATCCATAATCCAACTTTTGTCTTATTATTGCCCGATAGGTATTCAACAAACATTTACTATCGGCTCCCCATTTAGTTGATGATAATATTTCTATAATGTTTAACCTTTTATGGCATTCAGTTTTTAACTTATTAATGTGTGAGATCCAAGATAATTTTGTATCAAATGTTAATCCCAAAATGTTAGCTGTTTTAACTTCTTTAATAGTACATTCGTTTAATTTTAATAGGTAATTTTTGTGTTTCTTTCTTTTATTTGAGAATATAATAAACTCAGTTTTTGATTTTGAAAATTTGAATCCAGTTGTTTCTGACCAATTTTGAATTGTATTTAAAGTATTTTGAATTCGTTTCATAGTAGGTTTAAGATTTTTACCACTACATATTATTGTTAAATCATCCGCAAATAGTAGACCTTTAACTGGTTTTGAAATATTACAGAGGACGTCATTAATAGCTACAAGAAATAATATAATACTAAGAACCGAACCCTGAGGCATACCATTTTCTATAAGCGTAGATTTAGATAATACATCATTCACTCTAACTTTAATTGTTCTTTCAGTCAAAAAGTTTTTAATAAATGCTAACATATTTCCTTTAATATCCATTTCTTGTAAAAGTATAAGAACTCTGTGCTACCAGACCATCTCATAAGCTTTTTCAATATCTAATGCCACAGCTACCAAGATGTTATCATTTGCAAACGATTCCAATACTTCATTTTCGATACACATTAAATGATTGATGGTAGATCTAAACTGTCTAAAACCATATTGAAATGAAGAAATATAATTGTTTGTTTCTACGTACCATCTAATTCGTCTGCTAATTATTTTTTCTAGGATTTTGCAAAGGTTACAAGTTAAGGATATAGGTCTATAACTTTTTTGTGAACTTGGTATTTTTCCGGGTTTTAATATTGGAATCACCACAGCCTCTTTCCAACTGTCTGGGAATACTTGTTTCAGCCAAATAAAATTGTATATATCAAGCAAATAGTTGAGACCGCTGATAGGCAGTTGTTAAATTATTGTATTGGGGATGTTATCTGGTCCAGGACTAGTATTTCCTACTTGTGAAAGGACAAACAAAAGCTCATGCATTGATATTTCTTTATTGATTGGATTCGAGTTATTGTCTTGTTCAAAGTTAGATGGACCTGTTTCTTGTGAGGATTTGTATTTAATAAAGTTTTCGTTATTGTTTTCCGAACTCGAATTTGAGGCAAATGTTTCAGCTAAAGTATCAATTGTTTCAAAAGGGTTGGATATCATAGTACCATCTGCTTTTTCAAGTATTATTTTATTAAAACGAGATCTGTTATTATTAATCTTGTGTATCTTCCTCCACATTTCACCAACTTGTGTTTTGTTAGTAATAGATGATACCCAGTCCTCCCAATTTTTTCGTTTAATTTCTTTAAGTATTCGCCTACAATTAGCTCTCTTTTTTTACATTCGATTTTTAAATTTGAATTTTGATCATTTCCTGCATATTTTCTGTACGTTCTAAAAGCTTTCTTTGTTTCTTTAACTGCCATCCTACATTCTTCATTCCACCATGGTAGGTTTTTCCTTTTATGACTGCTTGCGTAATAATTTCAGTAGACTGGTTTACAATAATAATGATAGAAATATCTTCGTTAGTTTTTAAATCTGCTAAACTACATATTTTTATATCAACTTCACTTTGAAATCTTGCCCAGTCAGCGTTGTGAAACTTCCATTTCTGCGGGAACCTAATATCTTCTGAAGGGGATTCCAGAATTTGTGATTGAATCAAAAGTGGAAAGTGATCACTGTCATACAAATCTTCTAGTGCGTTCCAATCAAAATAAGAAACTATATTTTGTGAAGCAATAGTTAGATCTATAGCACTTGTACGTCCCGTGTTGCTATTGAAATGTGTAGGTTGTCCGGAATTTAATAAAATCATTTCGTTGTTGTCATCCAACCAACTAATCTCCCTCTAGTGTCACATTTTTCGGAACCCCAATGGAAGTGATGACTATTAAAGTCTCCCATAATAATTAAAGGTGTCTGGAATTGAGAGATCAATTCATTTAAATCTTTTATGGGTAAGGGACTACTATTAGGGAGATAAATATTGCATATTGTAATATTTATGGGGAATTTTAATTGAATTGCTACTGCCTCTAGTTGTGTGTTTAATTGTACTTGACATGGGATTGTACTTGGTTTTATAAACATTGCTACTCCACCACTAGCTTTACTACTTTAAGTTCGATTTTTATAAAATACATCATAACCCTTTAAGGATGCACAATGGCTAGAAGTGAAATTAGTTTCTTGTAAACTAATGCAGACTGGACTTACCTGGTTAATCAATAATTTTATATTTTCTAATCTTTTGTAAAATCCGTTTACATTCCATTGTAAAAAATTCATAAGAATACAATCAAAAAAAGTATGAGAAATGAAAAAACAAATATATATATACAGAAACAGTTTGTCACTTAGTGTCATTTGATATTTCATGAAGTTTTCTGGACAGTCGGGAGCATCTATTTTTCAGGCTTTTATTCATTTTAACATACAACTTGTTGCACATAGCAATAAGATCTTTAATATTATTAGTGTATAAAGAAACCACTTCTTTCACAGACACATATACGACCATTTGATATGCGAGATATAAAACGAATTGCTGTCGTAGGTATTACAGACGATAACGCAATTAGGTACTCCCTGAGCGTAACTCCATCGATGAATCTAAAATAATGGCTTGTTCTTTCTTTGGAAAACACGTGGTCGAAGTAATGTTGGCATAACTTGTAGTTTTAGACGTAAGGGAGGAAGTTAGGGATTTGTTGAGACGTTGGGTTTATTGGATAAATTGGGTTGAAGTTCATTTTAGTAGCGGCTCCTGATTAACAGGAGTTCCCCTTATACTTTACACAAATAGTCAAGATTGTAATTGTTCAATCACGCACAAACACAATAATACGATACTCGCAATAATATAACACGACCGACGCGAGGCGGAAGGAACGCGCGTACGCAGTGATTACCGGCGTGAGACTATAATACAATTGTCTTACAGAACTAACAATATTATGTCATGTTAAATAGTTGGTATACAATTAATGAATTTTAATACAATTTTTATTTAGATTGAATAATTAGCAAGGCTCTAACTGTAAAAGTTAGGTTATATTGGTGATTTTTTTCCAACTGTTTATAAAAAATAGAAATGTAAAAAAAAATCGTCTCATATTTTATAGATATATAGAGATGTCAAAATATAAGCTTCTAGTAAACCGTCAAAAATGGTTTCAAATATTGTGGCGATTTCTTGGGGTAGCGGCATTAAGAAAGACATATAATTATTTATATTGTAAATATTATTAGGTTCTTTGTGATTAAAAAAATGTTGTATTTCATATTCATCAGCTCGTCTTGATAGAGGTTTTAGTTCTGTCGTGTTATCTTAAACTCACAGCGTGTTTTTATGCAATTAAGTTTTAAATGTTCTGTATTTGTAATACTCTTTTTCACCTTGGCTGTTAATTTAATTCTGATTTCAAACTTTTAATAACATTCGAATAAATATTTCCATTCCAACTACATTATAATTAATTTAATGATAACATTGTGATTGCGTTTTTACTTTAATTTTCAGTTTACTGAAAATTTTATATTGCTAGTTATTTTAAATTAAAAAAAAAATATATTTTTAGTACGCCCGTGCTGAATTCGTGTACTAAAATAAAGCTCATTTATAATTAAACTACTACATTATAACTTAAAAACATATAATTTATTAAACCAACAACCAGAAATGTCCTGGAATGCCGACCACGTACCGGAAGACGCAGTGTTGGTAGGCCCCCCACAAGATGGACCGACGATTTGGTCAACATGCCGGAACACGTTGGATGAGGGCAGCGCAGGACCGATCGTCATGGAGAACTTTGGGAGAGGACTTTGTCCAGCATATTTTGTCTGAATGAATGTATGACAGCAAATAGGTTTTATTTATTTAATAAAATCAATAATTATAAAAGTTTTATTGGAGAGGCGTGTACTTTAATTTGGCTATCAGTCTTTGGGACCTAATTTGTTTAAAAAATAGTTTATAAATGAAGAGCGATGTTATTTTTGCCAACATAATGTAATATCATTGTATAGATTCTGTGCCCGACTCCATGATAGCAATTAATTATAAAGAGTACATAATCAAATTATTCTTAAAGTTGCTGACTTAATGTTTCATTATTTTAAAATGAGTTACACATATTAAAACTAAGTCTTTGATCTAGAACTATATATCATGTCGTTCAAAGGCCTACTACGAATAAACAAAATACGGGTTGCACTCCGGGAGTACCAGCAGAAGTGAAAACTTGAACATTAACGTTGTGCATTTGTGAATATTTAGGAATGGGGAATATTAGGAAATAATTTCGCACGAATTGCTTTATTTATTAGTGTAAAAGTACTAGCATTTATGTGGTTAAATAAAATATTCATATATTTTTTTTTATGGAATAGGAGGGCAAACAAGCGTACGGGTCACCTGTTGTTAAGTGATCACCGCCGCCCACAATCTCTCGCAACACCAGAGGAATCACAGGAGCGTTGCCGGCCTTTAAGGAAGGTGTATTGCGCTATTGTATACAAAAATCACAATTTTAATTACTTAAAAAAATTAACACTTCAGAACTATTACAATTATTTTACACTTAAAAGTTTATCTCTCAGATAAATCAACCTTGATCCATAATAAAATTTTTAAATATTTCGAGGCTGAGATTCGATCCTCGACCTCGCGGTGCTTCGGCTCCGGAATCACAATGTTTCCACCACTAGTCCAATGGTCGTATGATAATTAAAATGAAATGGCCGAACTATAATTATTTAAAAGTATAAATTTTTCATCCATAATTTCAATGACTGTCTTACAAATTTTCGATCAGGCCATGTGTCTGACGCGAGTTTAACATTTTATACCCATCCAATCAATACTCTCGCACGAGACTGTAGTCTGCCAAAGTTTGGTGAGTCAATATCTCCTGAGGATGCCTAGTATAAAGGCGAAACACGTGTCCAATTGTTTGAAGACGAATATTAGCGCAACAATAACACTAAAGAACACTCACAACATTTGGATGATTATGGATTTGCGCAAAATAACGCCTACTTCAATAAATTTTAAACCCATCCCAAGAAAAGTCCTCAACGCCGCAAAAGAACTTTTCAGTTCAAAAATGCAAATTCGTGCGCTCATACAATTTTAATCCTTTAATTACTGAGCAACTCAAAACTCAAGGTGCAGAAGTAAGTCAATTATGAAAATAATTTGAATAACTTTATTTCATTTGAACGCGAAGAACTAGACCGTGATTCTTAAAATGTTTATATTTTGTCATGAACGATTGGCGTTGATTCAAGCTCTAATTTAGTATTTAAACAGTTGTTTATACCATTTTTTGGAGGCTCATTAACATAATATTAAAGATCTACCTTTTAAATTGTCTTTTTTTAAACAATAACATTAATTTTATCCATTTTTCTAGTTACCTTTTGTAATTGCTGGAGTAAATTATTACATATGTTTTTTTAGAAAATAAGGGACGAGACGAGCAGGACGTTGAGCTGATGGTAATTAATACGCCCTGCTTATTACAATGCATTGCCACTCAAAAACTTGAAAAGCCCCAAAAATTCTGAGCGGCACTATCTACAGTCTCATTTGCCCAGTAATATCACTAGCTACGGCGCCCTTCAGACCAAAACACAGTAATGCATACACGTTACTGCTTCACGGCAGAAATAGGCGCCGTTGTGGTACCCATAATCTAGCTGGCGTCCTGTCCAAAGGAGCCTCCCACTGGTAATTATTATTATCAGTTTCCAATTTCCAAGGCTCTCTTGTCTAAAAACATTCAAAATATCTTCTTAATAAATAATTCTTAATTATCTATCAATCCGCCTTCTGAGTACTAGTCTTAAGCATTATTATTATTATTTGAAGAGGGTGGCTATTATATATTATATATGAGGGTAAGTCTTAAGAACACCGCGTCCAAAATTTAACTATTCTGTTCGCCACTCACAGCTCGTCGTCAAGCTCTGTCGCGTTACCGAACAAAAGTATCTCCTTGACGCGAGTATTACAAACAGCATCTGGGAACAGATTGTGGTCACCAAGGCTGGTGTTACACTTCTGCATTAGTGGGCCGCAATCGCAGAGGAGATGAAGAGGCATTTCATCAGCCTCAAGGCAAAATCTTCAAGTTTTATCGTTTTTCATTTTGACCACACTAAGGTGCTTGTTTAGGCGACAGTGCCCAGTTAGGATCCTGGTAATATGTCCTACGCATAGTAAACTCATAAATCTGCACTTAACAGACTCAATTCTCTGAAAAAAATTAAATAACATCAAATTCAAATTCAAATCTAAACAAATTGTAATATTTGTATAGCTGTTTATTTACATTCCAGTTTTACCTTCAAATTGCATTTTTATTATTGTTTATATTATTTTACCTACTTCGTACAATAGTTTTTAGTTCAACGCACGATCGTTATTCATTTTGTAATGGGATTTTTAAGGCGCGTTGAGTAGATATTATTTCTGTGTGTATAATTAGGTGATATGTTACAACAAAACAAATTTGGAAATTTCAATTTATTAATCAACCTATGAAATAAGTTTGTAGACTATTTTCATTGAATATTAAAAAAAATATCTGCAATTCACCCGTGGTAAAAGTGAAACCTTCAAAAATGATGAAAAATCTGTACAAAAGTATACCTACACGTATATAAAACATCACGGTTGTTGTGAAGCCTTTACTCAAGCTTTGTACTACACATGCGCGCACAAAGACGCATTAACACACGTACAACTAAGTTAAGGTATACTCGCGTCATATATAAGCCAATCTCTTCTTAAACTATTATCGCCTGGTACAATCACACTGTGAAATGCTTCCTATCACATTTTCTCCCATGTTAAATAAATCTTATGAATTTATGTGTCTGTCTCATTCTCTCGCCGGCCGGCTGAATTCTATAAATTTACCTGTTTGCATATTTATCGTCTCGCTTTTTCGTTTCATCTAGTTTAAAATCACAACGATTCCAAAGAAGTTTCACTTCAAAAAGGTCAAATACGCTCCAAATAATACATACAATATAATTTACCTTCATCATTCTTACGTCCCTAAATGCGTTTGTATTTAGAAAATCAATTAATGCAAAAGAAAAATGCGACATAAAGCCGTGTCATCAAGATTCCTTAAAAGGAAACGCTAGTTAAAGTAAGTCTATGGAGTTTATTTCAACGGTGTATTTAAGGGAACGATAATCTGTCCCATTACTTTCTTTGGAGTTCAGTAATTTGTTCTGAGGACGCAGCAATTATGCGTAAATTGAATTGGATTAAAATTCCACTTAACGTGCTAATTGCAAGGTTGATGGTGAAATAAATTTTGAGATTATTCTCATTATAGTTGTTTTTTAAAATGTTTTTTTTTATTTATTTATAAAAATTTGGGTTCCTAATATTTTGATTAATATATCTATAAAGAGACAATCAAGAACCTTGTGTTTGTAAAAGTGTATGTGTTTATTTTCTAATGACTCAATCAATATAATTGAAAATATATTAATTCAAACAAAACAAAACTTTATTTACAATACTATAATTACATAAAATAATCACGGGCTATCCTACCTAAAATCGGCAGGCCGTATCAGTCGTCATGCCAGCATTAAGTCATCCGCAGGGCATTTGCCGGTGTTAATATACCAGCTGTTTTAGAGCCAAATTGTATTTCACCGCGATTACAAGCGTCCTGACGGAATGACTCTGGTGGCTTGGGCACGGAGAAGGGTGCTGGTGTGGGACGCGACTTGCGTTGACACTCTGGCTCCTTCTCATATCCAAGTTACGTCAGTTGGTGCTGGCACTGCTGCTTCGACTGCAGAAGACAGCAAGCGTCGCAAATGTGTGGGCTTCAATGAGTCTTACATCCTTGTGCCGTTGGATGTCGAGACATTTGGCCCGTGGGGCCCAGAGGTGCGGAGAATGTACAAACTACTATCGTCTTGCCACAATAGGGCTACTGGCAACCGAAACGCTGGTAGCTACCGACCACTGGCAGATACTTGACCGAAAATCAACGGACCAGCCTAGCTATCCATCGTGGAAATGCTGCCAGTATTCTTGGTACGCTTCCCCATAGTGATAGTTTTAATTTTATCTAACTCTGTATCATTCTTTGTAAAATAATTAAAATCTCACTTGTTAAAAGTAATATAATTGTTAAGATTTGTTTATTCTAGGTAGAGAATGAAATGCCAACTTTGCTCAAAAGATGCGGTTATATCGCCACCGTTTCTGAGAATAAAAAAAAAGCAAATAAAATCTAACAATGCTCTTAGCTCTTCAGCAATACGTAAGTGCTCAGTTGGTAACACTATTTTAATTAATGTGTTTATGTATCTGTCATTTATTCCTAAAGTTAATTGTTATTAAGTTTTACTTTAATCGCGCGGAAAGATAACATGCACACACTTTTTTAAAGAAAGCAGTAAGAGATTCGCTCTGCCTGCTATGTGATATATCTTAAACTTTAAGATTTTAAAATTCTATCCATTCCTTTACTACATTAACTAATTCTAACATCTTCACTATCCTCGTAAAAGTGCAAGCTTCTTTAACTATATTTATGATCACTAAAAGATATCGATAAAATCCCAGTAAAGTAGCTTTTATCTAGTTCATCCTTTGTGTCGCTTGACTTTTATGGACTAGTGAGCGTTTTTTACGTTTTGAACTGATATTTGTAAGTGCTCTAGTTTTTTTATCTTATTATTAAACAGAACATTGTTACTTTCTTGGTTAATGTATTGATTAATTAAATTAAAAATAATAAATGTATTATGAATATAATTAATATTTTGTTTCTTCTCTTTTATCAAATCTCCACTTTGATAGCACTGTAGGCAACGTATACTTCTTCTGTTTGTTACTTTCTTAGTCAGATAAGTATTACCAATGATAATTGTAGTGTTAGTTCATAAGATATTTTTTGTTCTGTGTTTATAAAGTAATAAGACACAATATTTATTACTTACACAGCACGCTTCGTTATTCGAGTTGACTTTACATCAACGAACGTCATGTTCCATACCGAGCTTGGCCCCTTTTTAAAATAAGTTTAATTTTTTTTATCTACACTCATGATTAAAATCTTCTATTAAATATTCTAAAACAGTTAGCTTATTGCCATCATTAAAACACCCTATGTCATACCTTACTATTACATCATCTAAATGAGTGTTGTAATGAAATTCAGTACATCATTACAACACTTGTTTGGATGATGTAATGTTTACTAACACTGGTTTTTAATGTTAGCAGTAAGCTAATTGTTTCAGAATCTTTTATAGAGGATTCATATTATGGGTGTAGAGGAAGGCTCATATGCAACTGTTGATAATTAGGAATTAAAACACTCATGTGATACTATTATTAAACGTCTGGTAAGGTCTGAGGCAGTCTCTTTTGAATGGGTGATAGTTTTTGATATGTCAATATGTGATTTGAAATCCTATTTTGAATAAAAATATTTGAATTTGAATTTGATAGCTAATATTAAATGCTAACACTAGTGCTACAGACATTAAATGAAGTATATTTTAATTATAAACTTTTTGAAGCTCCAAAAAACTAATTATCCTATGAACAAATAGTAGCTGAGTTCCAAAACTTTAGTTCAGTCTGCTGGTTAATAACGAAAGTTCACGACGTTATCACAGAGTTTAAGCAAAATTGAAATGGAGCGCATACTACTTACCTGAGATAAAGAGACATTTCTACATGCTGTTTAATTTATAAATTATACTCTATGGAGAGAAAATAGTTAATGTTTTACATTTCAATAATTGATATAGTTTTATACATTCACAAGTCCAGTTTTTATAAATTTGCGTTATATATGAATGAATACACACGGATTTACAAAATACGAATATTTCAGAACATTAAAGAATTACAAATTATTGATAAAATGATTCACATTAACGTTGGTAAGGTTATATTAAATAATTTCTAAGTTTTTTGGTATTCAAAACGCTTGGATGGGCAATAAGTTAGTTGGTGGCATACCACCCTTGTTTATAACCATTGGTAATTCTGTTCAAAACTTCCTTGAAGCTGGGCTAAATGTCTTTCCAATGGAAAAATTCGTTTTTTACTCCCATATTCAAAAGTATTAATAAGCACGATATTTCTAAGTAGAAAGTTGGTTGTTTCATTTTTAAACGAGTTAGTAAGTACTAACTCATTTAAAAATGAAACCAATTCCAAAATTATTTGAGAGAATTATTTATCATACACTCTCTCAAATAGTTCGACCAATTATAATAATAGATAGTAATCCCTGCAAATTTCTTGAACATCTGTCTATCACTTTAAGTACTCTGATTATACAAAAGCTTTCGATAAAATTTCACATAGTTTTAGTGTATTTATTATTATATTTTACTAGCTCAATCGACAGACGTTGTTCTGTAGATAATAAAAAAAAAACTGTTTTATAGGAATTTGCCAGTAATATTTCATAACACCAAGAATTATTTCGTAAAATATGCTCCCTGTGGTTATAATGAAATTGTTTCACAGCGGAACTGTCAAACAGTGCGTCACTAAATTCTCTCATAGAAAATATGTCCGTACAAAACAAATATTGAAAATAAAAATAATCATGGGTCCCAAATCGAAATAAAAACTATCCTATCTCTCAAGTTGGACCAAACTACACTCCATGAAGTAATCCCCATTCAAATCCGTTCATTAGTTTAGGAGTCCATAGGGACAAACAACGTGTCACGTAATTTATATATATTAAGATAATATAATATCCACAAACTATATCACTGTGTATGGTGATTTACTTCGATGAATGTATCCTGTTAACTTAGAAATCGCAATTAAGCGGTTGTAATTAAAGGTGATCACCATTTCTCCTTGTTTCGTCAGGTGTTCCCCAGGGTTCGCATCTGCATCCATTCTTGCTTATAGTATTTATAAATGATGTCATATCTTTCTTCCATAATTACAAAGTTTAAATAAATAACTTTAGAGGTATGAGATTTACTTTAAGGCTCAAAATCAAATTGGCTATTTTCATATTGTCAAGCGAATCATCTTTACTTAAATATCAGGAAATATAAAATCACCTCATTTACGAGAAAAGAGAATCCCATCCTGTTTAATTAAAAACTGGAGGATGATTTACTAATGAAAGTAAATGAAATGCGTTGTCTTGGTGTTCCGATAATAAGCTGTTACTAGGGTCGCATATTAGTATAATAACTCAGAGAGCTTACAAACTGCTAGATTTTGCAAAGTATGCTTCAAATATTTTTGTTACTCGTGCTTGTCATAAATTTAATTTAAGATATTGTGAATTAGATATCTTACACCTTAAAATATATAAAAAATATAGAACTTAATTTATAATACGTACTTTTACTATAATAGATTGTATGTATATCATAACTCTTAACTTACTTTACTGCAGAAGTATTTAATGTCTTATTATGTGGTTCCATTCAGTAATTTTTATAATCAATATTTTTATGTTTTATCATATAGTGGTGGTAAGCTTAAATTATGTCTTTGATATCTGTAGAAATTTGGTTAGCCTTATATACATAACTACTTTTATATGTTTTATAATGTATTTATTTATTGTTCTGTTTGTTTCTCTTAAAAACCTAATAAATAGATTAATAAATAACAAATATTATTTGTGAGTACGTAAAACGTATATAGAATTCTTCGCCAACTTCAATAATAATTAATTATGTTTCAATATCATCAGCCGGACATCCACTGCTGGAGAAAAGCCTCCTCCAAAGTTCGCCATGACGTTCGGTCCTGCGCTGCCCTCATCCAACCTATTCCGGGGATCTTGACCACATCGTCGGTCCATCTTGTGGGCGACTACCATCACTACGTCTTCCAGTACGTGGTCGCAGTTCAAAGTCCACTGCCCCAACGGTCATCTGTCCGTCGAGCTATGTGCCTTCACTTCAGTTTCGCAACCATCTGAGCTATGTCAGTGATTTTAGTTCTCCTACAGGTCTCCTCATTTCTGATTCGATCTCGCAGGGAAACTCCGAGCATAGCAAATTATGTTGAATAAACCATAATTAATATTTTTTATCTGTTCATATTCCTGGCTTATTTTGTGCTTAAATCAAGGGTGCTGGGTCAACACGTTGAATAAATATCGTGATTCTCTGCTATTTATTTCAATATTATTTTATTTACTGATCTAGTATGTCCAAGTTTCAGTGAAGTATTGACGGATTGCAAAACAGGTCACAATATTTCCAGCTAATCGAAACCAGGATCGAATATATTTGTAGTCGTGACGTAAGTAGCTTGAACTGTGTCTACATCGCAGCTTCGAAACCTTCTACAGAATCATCCATAAATGAATGATGTTTTAAATAATTACGTCTACTTTAAAAAATTTCAAACCGGAAATACAATAATTGTGTAAGTGCACCGACATTTTTCTTCAGAAAGGTGGGCTGTACTGTTAGTAGATATTGCCCAGATGAATATTAATTACTGCTAAACACGATTAGTTTTACTACACTAATTAGCATGATTAAAAATGAAGACTTATATACAGTCATTAACTTTAATTACATTCACAAAAACGTTTACACCGCTAAAAAGAACACACTTCTGACAAAACACAACTTTTCAAAGAATGACATAATATTTTCCGAATCATAATAATTATCATTTCAAATTTCCGTCTCAACAGTCCTAATAATTCTTATTGTGTAGCTGTAACTTGAGTTTTTAGGTAATTATCAGGACTTTGAAACAACAATAAATATCATTTGCACTCAAAGAACTTCAGAGAAATGAAGACCCGAAAGCTTAAACATTAACAGCTTAACTTTAATGATTTCAAAACAAAATTTCTTTTTTGTAAGGTCTATTGTTTGTTGTTTTTTGTTTCAAATGATCATATTAATATCGTTATTGTTACCGCATGAACATATTTCCCTTAAAGTGTCTTCAAGTGGTTGACCGCGTGCAACGTAGAGCAGCTCTAATTGTCGGGAACCCAGTGCTCTGTGAACGGCTGGATCACTTGGCGTTGCGTAGAGATGTCGCTTCATTGTGTGTCTTTCACCGCATTTATCACGGGAAGTGTTCCGAAGAGCTGTTTAAGCTGATTACTGCCGCTGAATTCCACCTTTGCACGACACGCCACAAGTTAGGATACCATCCCCACCATCTGGATATGTGGCGGTCGTCCACAGTTTTCTAGGAGCTTTCTTCCACGTACTACAAAGCTGTGGAATGAGCTTCCTTGTGCGGTGTTTACGATACGACATGGGTACCTTCAAAAAAAGCGCGTATACATTCCTTAAAGGCCGGCAACGCTCCTTTGATTCCTCTGGTGTTGCAAGAGATTGTTGGCCGCGGTGATCACTTAACACCAGGTACGCTCGTTTGTCCTCCTATTCCATAAAAAAAAGTGTAGATGCAGTAAAGGCATAATACGCATATAAGGCTTCGGCTGCATATCACGCGGTTGAGAAGTGGTCGTTTCATAACTCTATAAGTGTTTAGCGTATTATTGACATAAAGTAGGAAGAAAAGCGGTCCCAACGGAAACCCCGAAGCACGCCGCCATGCCAGTGCTACAGTGAAGATGAGCCCAGCAGTAAGAACAGCCGTAACAATAAACAATGCATCTAGATCACGCGATCACAAAAATAGATATATAATTAAGGCCGTCAGTAATATTAGCATTATTCTAGATATCTCAACACAAAACAGAAATTTTTGGAGTATATCATGCAGCAAGGTTCCACGTGCACCCCTGGATTTTGTGTTGCAAATTTTTCGAAAACGGCGAAATACATGTACTTTATGAAGAAATATAAATATAAATAAATATAAAGCTTTACACTAAACACAATATCAGTTGTTATTGATCGATCCACACAGAGATTTGATGTTTTTATATTAATTCCATCTCGACAAACATATAGGTGACATTCATAATTAAAATTCTCCTTGTTTTCTTCATAGAATATATAAGTGCTTAAACTTGAATTTCTGAATTCTATCATAGTATCAATCCATTACGATGTATATATTCGTTGCTCTTTGGTTATAGCTTAGGTCAAAAGCTGTGAAAAAACGCGAGGTTTGAAACTTTATTGCTCTGCTGCAACAGTATTTATAAATATTTTTGTGAATGTCCTTAAAATGTTTTTGGAGGCAATTTCTTTTAATTAGAAACAACAACAGTTAAATCAGGGTACTGGCTTCAGGTCTCTCCTTTGCGGATAGGGACGCTTTAAGATACTTCTAGCGTCTCAATCGCAATTGGTTTGCCCTATCCCTAGAACAGTTCCCAATTTGTGCCGCTGCGGAGACAAAAGATGGCATCCATCAGAACTATGCTATCGTCAATTTGGCGATAGGAATGGTCAGGTCAAACAGCTCTTGGGGACACTCCTGTGATATATGCGGTAGAACACACTCAATAAATCGACGTCTCTACATAACGCCAGGTGATCGAGCCGTTCACAGAGCATTGGGTCTCTGACAATTTGCAGCTCTGCGTTGCACGCGGTGATATGATCAGAGATGACAGCAATACTCCATATGTGGCCGGACCTGCGCTTTGTAAAGCGCCCAGCTATTTCGTCGCTTATTTGGTTTTGTCATTCAGATGACCGTGGAATTTGCAATCTCTCGAGATTTCGAGATCCATATTCCGATTCTAGGCTAGAGATAGCACACAGCCTTGGGGCACTCCAGCGCTCACGGGCTTATGGTTCAAGAAATAAGTGTCGACAACGACATGGACCGAGTAAGAAAACTAGAGGTTCACTTGCATATACTCTCGGGAAGCCCAAATTATGGAAGTTTTGAGAAAAGTGCCTCTTGCCATACACAATCAAAGGCCTTCGCTATATCAAGGTAAACGAGGGCTGACTTCCATGAGTACGAAACTATGTCTTTTGAGTATGAATGCCGAAATTAACGCGTTAGAACCGGTGTCATCTCAGTGGCACACATTCGAAGCACGATGGGAGAAATATCATCCGGTCCACTCGACTTCTTTACCACCAGCAAAAAAAGCTGGTTAAAGAAACAACGACTTTCGACGACGCCCAGAACCTGCGTGTTCCAGTCGGGTAACTAGAAATCTGCTCGGCAGGTTTTCACGACGTGCTTAGATTTCGCACAGGCTATTACAAACTGTAGAAATATGATAATAAACTATTTTATAATTATGTTTATCATAATGATAAATCTCGACACTACAGTCAATTAATTTAAGGTCGTACCTACCTAAACCTTATCCTTAATCGCTTAACTCTTGCTACTACGAAACAACTCTACATAAATAAAGGTAAAGGAATAAAAAAAATATCTAAAGTGTTATGTTTGCGATTGTCAGATTTGATATTTCATTTAAAATAAACTTACGTGAGCGACATTATTGCATTGATAAGTTAATATTGTTAAATAATCATTATCAAATCAAATGAAAATACTATATTTCCATATTTTATTTCAATTTTATTACAGTGCGTTATAGATCTTTTGGCACGTGGCCAAATTCGGAGCTAACACAGCCATCTTGTGAAGTGTCAATTTTTGACAGTCAATGAAACAATAAAACAATGATATTTAATCAGCACTTGGGTATTTACATACACCAGTACTTGTCAAAAATTGTCGTTATTACAGTATGCATCTCTCCTTGCGCTTCGATAAGCCATTTGGTAGTGGCAGTCAAGTCGTTTTTGAGTTGCAGTTGAGTGTTGTTATACATACATACTTTGTAATAATATACTATCTAATCTTACTTAAATTTTTGTATGCCACTGAAACGTGGATATTGCGAGAAGTAGAAAAGAAGAAGATAGACAAAGGTTTTCATACTACAGAAACTAAATTTGGTCTTAATGGTGATACTCATTATTATAATAATAGAAATAAAGGATTGATTGTAATTAATAGTAGGCTTCATAAGATACATAATAGCTTTAAGGGTAAATGTATACACGTTTACAATAAAGTCCCAGCCACTGTCCAGGCATTATATATAATTAAATTTGAATGATTGATTAAAAAATGGCTCTGTCGTAAATCCAACTACTCCACAACTGAATATCTTATCGGACAGCCTGGGACTAGATTATGATTATTTTATAGCAATAGCAATGACAGTATAATATTTTATTTAAAAAAGCGCAAAAAAGGAATGCTGGGAGAGTTTCTTGCGCCGCTCCTTCTCTCTCAGAGCGCCATTTGTTTCCGAGGCGGTAGTAGTATCTAGTATATTATAAATTACATCAAAATAAATGCCTTTTAAACATCAAACAGCGTTTATCTGGCATAGCGCTTGTGCCACATAGTTGCATTCTTTGCATAAGTTTCAAGATGATACAGTCAGTCCTTAGAATGCCTTGTCGTCCAAGGTGAAGCGGAAAGCATTGGACCGCGTGGAAGGTCACGATTGATTATGTGATCGATTGAATCTGCTGTGGATGACCCCTTGCTCCTGCAAGCCTCAAGTGTGCTGGAACGGCCTCTATCGGAGACAGATGGTAAAACAAAGTGCGCATTACATCTGACCCTATTGAAACTTGTTCACAATCACGACCACTCCGCCAAGATCGTATCGACTAATAATTATTCAAATGTACCTACAGCAGTTAAACCAAGAGAGATGGAAAAGGCAAAATTACTCTCTTAACAGCCTAGTGCACTCAGTAAGGGGAGACAATAGTTCACTTCAAACCAACGCCTGCAACTGTGTACGGCATATATTGCTCTCTCTTCTTCTTTCATTTGATCGCAAACGAGGAAGATTGGCTCGAATCATCGAAAATCAAGTCATCTTCAATTGGCTTGATTCCAAGGCGTTACGTAGAGATGTATGTATATGTATCTGTATCATCTCTGTCCCTGTATCTTCTCCCGCATATATTACGGGAAGTACTCAGAAGAGTTGTTCTGGTGCAGCAGCCAAATTCCACCACTGGACATTATGTCAAAATATAATATTACATTTATTAAATACAAGAGTCATTGAGTTATAGTATATGCATCAATCCAGACACAACTGTAAATAAATAAAATGTATTTTGCGAGAATTTTATTAGTAAGTAACCTTATCGGAGGATGCACCAGAGGCTTCTTTGTAAAGGATGCTGGCTATGGGCCACCGTGGCGCCTTTTTTTGCCGTGAAGTACTAACGGGAAGAGCGCTAAACTTACCATTAGTTGAACGTCTCGTTTGACCTATCGCTTTTTCTCATAAAAAAAAGTCTCAGAAGTGACGTAATTTTTTTCTATACCAAATTATACAATATTTCATAGAAAGTTTTTTATTTTATTTTAAAGGACGAACAATAGTCTTAAATTAAAACTAAGTGATAATAAATTTGAATTCAAGACACCCAAATCAGGTCATCGCTAATAGAGATTCACTAATGGTTTCTGTACAAGCGAAGTCAAGGGTGAGAAGTTATGTTTATACTTAAAGTACGAGACAAACATTAACTACTGGTACTTCATTTTTATTTTTACGCAACATAATAATATTAATATAATGCATTTTAAATTTTAAAATATAATTTAAATCATCAAATTCTTTATATTTCTTTACTACCTTTATCATCAATATCACAAATGAATCGGAAATATGCATAATTATTAATAAAATATGCATAAGTATTAAATATAAAGTCTAGATACAAAAGATCTATTCATAAGAGGGTTCTGAAAGTACGGTCACCAACGCGTGCAATCTCGCTTCATCATCAATTTTGAGGATGTCTTTTTGCATGGGTGTTATATCTCAAATTATCACTATGAAAGCATGTATACTTTAGTTTTGAGAAAATGATTAATAAACCAGAAATACTAATAAAAAAAACCAATTGTTTTCGTTGATAATAGTTATTTATTCTAAAATATTACTGTTTTTCAACTTTTTGTCGAAAGATATATCTGTAAAATAAAATTATATCACAAATCAATATTATAATTAATTATTTCAATAGATTTCAGTAAAATGCACTAAAATCACTCTAACTAAGCATTCTTTTGCTACACGTAAACTAAAACGCATAGATACGCAATCGCGCGCGCGTCAAAATCGCTTTTCCAAAGATTAAATCATTTTAAAGTGCAAAATGTTGAACTAGCTCACAGCTCGCAGTGCAGAAATAAGTCAGTTATGAAATATGAATAAAACAAAGCTTAATATCATTTGAATGCAGAGTACTAGACCGTGATTCATAAAATGTTAATACTTAGTTTCTGTCAACGGTTGGCGTCGCTCCAAACACTAATTGATTTTTACAATACTTGTTTGTAAAACATATTTATGCAGGCTCTGTTAGTTAATTAACATTTATGATTGCTTAAAATGATTAAATTTAAACCAATTTCGACGAAGTCTTATGAACAATAATGATATAATAGTACGTATAAAGTTGTAACTCGTATCTTGTAAAACGTAAATCGTAAAAAGTGTCCTTAATAATATTTAAAATAATTCAAAACTAAATATTAGACAGAGCCCCTTTTTGAAAAATATTCCACATGTACTCAATGAAATTCAAGTCTGGTAATTGTAGTTGAGACAATTGGGTTTTGGAACGACTCTTAATAAATTGGGTTGGGAGAAATAAAGAACTTAATTAGGTGCACAAAAATGACAAAATGGGATTATATTTTTATTACTATTTCAACTATTTCGGTAAATATATGTGCAAATGCTTTTCTGCGATTGCCTCTGATTGAACAATGATCGGTTTTTCCACCGATCCAAATACCCGTGTGTCATAATGCCAACATTGTATGCTTCCTTCCTTACTGCAATGTTCATGGCGGGGCACTAGTTATTTAATACCTTGAATATTAAACGATATTCGTCAGAAAAATACAAAAACGCGACTGATCTTCTGTCTGATTTCTGTTACTTGTACTTACTGCATACGGGCTTGCAAATACGCGGGTTGTATATGAGAAAGCTCTTGGTTGCTCAGAGGGCAATAGAGAGGGCTATGCTCGGAGTTTCCCTGCAAGATCGAATCGGAAATGAGGAGATCCGTAGGAGAACGAAAGCTACCGACATAGTCCAAATGATTGCGAAACTGAAGTGGCAGTGGGCAGGGCACATAGTTCGACGGACAGATGGCCGTTGGGGCAGAAAAGTCCTCGAATGGCGACCACGTACCGAAAGACGCAGTGTTGGTAGGCTGGTCGTGTAGGATGGACTGACGATCTGGTCAAGATCGCTGGAATACGTTGGATGAGGGCAGCGCAGGACCGATTGTCGTGGAAATCTTTGGGGGAGGCCTTTGTGGACGTCTTCCAGCTGATGATGATGATATGTAGTACACGGCATTTTTGAATTGAGATTGACCGAGTATTTATTTTATATAAGTTAAGCAGCACCTTAAAATTCAGAACCAGTACAATAGCTTAATATTATTATAGTTGTGAATAGCTATCATTCATAATTTCAGTAATATCAGCAACATGCAAGTAATCGTAGCGTCAACTGTAGAGAATACTGGACTTTGTGTCGGTAATAAATAAACAGTATGCAAATAAGGTTTGGTGGCTTTGTTACAGTTATGTAGATATGCGACACTTTTTGCTTGAAACACATTGTCGTGTGTGTGCATAGAATGGCGTGCCTATTTTTTTTATCTAACTTACAAACGAGCCGTACGTAAAGTGGTCACCGCCACCCTCATTCTCTTGCAACAGCAGAGGAATCACAGGTCTTTGCCGGCCCTTTTATATTTTATACCTTTTTAAGCCTATTTCGTTTTATTCTATTATTATTTTTAACTTCATTTCCAAGGAGCGGAATATATTATAGTATAATCTATTGAATAAATTTTTATGGTAGTTTTATAATAAAAGGATGTCCAACAAAAATACCATTACCAAACATAAATTATTATGAAAATTCGGTAATTTGTCGCACTCTATGCAACTAAAATAAACAATTGAACAGTACTGAACTTTTTAATATCAGAAAAGACTGCTTTATAAGTTAGTGAGTGAGTTAATAAAAATCTAAAGGAAGGTATAAATAAAAGTAATTTACAAACACACACACGCACACATACCACGTCTTATTATAAATATTGTAAATCCATTATTAGAAATAAGTTCTACGATAGTATTATTATAACGATGTCTTAGATAAATAAATAAACAAGTAAATTTTAATTTATATGGAAACAAATAATAACGTGAATAGTATGCCTATATCATATTAACTTCAATTTTATTGAAAATTCCTCAGCATGGTTTCAGTTGTATCGCACTCCGAATGAACCTTATGGTTTTTCTGTATGTCTAATAATTACTGTAAGTGACACACTGTGAGAAAGCGAAATAAAGAAATGGTACCTATGAAGTCGCGAGCCGCCTTCATTAATTTACGTGCCGGCGTGCTAAATTATATCATATTATTATGGTGTTAATACTACTATGTTTTTTTTTGTTTTTTGAAATGAAACAAAGTTATTTATTTGTATAAATCGTGGTAACATAGTTGTTAACAATTAATTGGTGTACAGAACAATTCGCCAATATATCGGTATACAAATATTTGATTGTCAATATTGGAAATTTTATATTTATACGTTATTAATACACATTACATAGCTTTAATTCAATAATATAATATAAAATAAGCATTAGTTTGTAGGTACCTCTCAAAAAATTACATTTAAATACTATTTTTTTTGGCTAAAGAATTCTTTTAAACTATAAAAGCATTTATCTATTAGCCATAATTTTAATTTTTTATGCATTATTTTAAACCACCTAATTGTTTTGATTTTCGTATGAGATGAATATCATACACACACCTTAGAGGTTTTGCGAGTATGTCTATATTATTATATATATTAAGATAATTTTGTTCATTGAATAAATAAATAAAATAAATAAGCTGATAAAGTATCATTAATATATTATATATTTACTCTAATTAATTAATTCTAATACTTCTTTGTAACTATATTCTTTGACTAACTAACGACAAGTCAAAATAGACCAGTGCCGAAGCAAAATGATAAAAAGTGAAACAAAATAATAGTAGGATGAAACCCATTGGAAAAGGACGGAATTACGGGCGATCTGAGGTTGGGAAGTGGAAAGGGGGGGGGGGGGTGTTTTAGGGTAAAAAACGGTTTATCTCGATTTCCGGCAAATCTACAAGTCCTATGGCAAAAAGTTGATTGGCAAAGTTGTAGGTAATAAAGAGATCTACAACTTTTGTAATTACACTTTTTTCACATAACCTCAAAATTTAGGTGAAAAATTGAAAAAATCAAGATTTTGGTTTTTTATTTAAATCTTTTTCAAAAATTTTTTTTTCTACGAAATTTGGTGAAAACTTACCTTATTATATCCCAAATACACTGTAATTAATTTGATTATAAATATTTATTTTTTCGCCTTATTTTAACTTAATATCAAAAAAGCACCCTAATTTTCAATCGAAAATTCTGACGTCAAAATATCAGCTTTTTTCAAAAAGTTGGGGGGATTTTTATTCGTTGAAATATCTATTTCTGATGGTGTAAAAAAAATATAAATTAGAATTGTAAATGTTCGGAAAATTTAAGTCCAACAAAAGGCATTTCATAAAGAATTCAAACCTGTTGTTTCGTAGCACCAAAAATATGACCTGAAATCAAATATTATTTCACAAGAGCTGTAATATTCATACAAGTTAGTAAGTAAGGTGCTGCATCAAATATATGAGTCGTGTTTAAATAATATAAATTATTTTATGAATAGTAATAAAGAATTAAATGTATAAATATAAATTATCGTATATTGGATGCATCAACCTTTACAGCTTGAATTCATTGTTTGTGTAAGGATGCTTCGTGAACATGATGGTCACGATTACTGTCACAATTAGTAATTACATCCAACAAATACAATAATTTATTAACTATAACAGGTCGACCTTTAATTATATATAAAAAATTGAAAACGAAACGGATATAACCTTGTAAGATCCGTGTCAAAATAACCACTTACGTAGATGTGGGACCCGATGAGGTTTATTATATCTGTGTCAAACCCATATCATAGGTCCATATCGTGTTTATGATTATATTTTGATCTCAGCCATGAGATTATTTAAATTAGTATTGATTATCTTTATGTAATGGGATTTGTAATGGTAGGGAAATTTTCTCAGCAAAAAATTATATTTTAAATCCAAAAGTCAAATACAAAATATAGTTTTGTATTCATTAGGCTTAGACTAGGTTAAGTGTTATTTAAAACGACACTATATTTTTCGCAGCATTTGTAACAACTTTTGGCTGAACAGGGTATTTGTTTCAAGATTTCAGTTGTTAGTTGATAGTTCCCAATCATCATGTTTAAAAATAAATAAGAACGTAGTTCCGGCGCCTATTTCTGCTTTGAAGCAGTAATGTGTAAGCATAACTGTGTTTCGGTCTGAAGTGCGCCGTAGCTAGTGAAATTACTGGGCAAATGAGGCTTGACAACTTATATCAAGGTGACTAGCGCTGACTGTCTGAGTTAGACATAAAAAATTGGATATGTTTGTTTGTATGTTGCGTATAAAAAATGTTAATATAATAACTTTGAAATCGATTTCAGCCTCTTAAATAATGCTGGAAATTATATCAATACTGTGGTTATGACAGTTTACGCGGCGGCCATCTTGGATATCAGACCTGATACCAACATCGCTCTGTACCATATCTCTACTATCTTGAGAACCACAGAAACAATATACTTATTATTAAAATGATAATTATATTAATAGTATAAAATTAATAGGCGATCATCTTAGATCTCACAAAAAATGCAGATTCGTTTTAAGCCATTCGATCCGAGAATCTTGGAAATTATTATCTTTTCTTTCTTCCACACTCCTTATATAGGGACCTGACCTAAATATCCTTAAACTCTCATTCTCACACTTAAAACTACATGGTTAGGAGAAGTTAATTTATTTATTTACTTTATTTGGACTAATAAACAGTAACACCATTACATTTAACTATAACTTCTACATATAATCCTTAATTAAAAATTGTGAAACCAACTACATTAGCCACAGATAAATTATATGAGAGAGATAAACACATGTATATAAATAATAAAATAAAATTTAAGTGCTTCGTAATAATTAAATAGAAATATCGAAAAAAAAAACAAAGTATAGTGGAGATTATGATGAGTATGTTAATAAATATAAATGTTTATAACATAAGCATTATTTATTAGCTTTAATATACCATTTAGTTTATCTTAATAATAGTATACTCGTTCTACGCACCTCGAGAAAATTACGTCATTCTCACCCATGCAAAATTGACAATAGCGGGTGGCAATGTCCTACTTATACTTACGTACACGTGGTGCGTGTACGATTTTTTTCCCCACCTGGACGGAAGGGTCGCTTTGAGTCCCGAACTGGTATGAATGAGAAAAGCTGTCTTGCCGGGAAATAATCGGCCACTTTTCTCCCTCCTACCAGGGGCTAAAAGTTAGCTTTTCATTAAGGTGGGAAAAAAAAATTAATTATATTATTAGTAAAGACGTGAAAGCGTAACAAACAAGCAAATAATTCGACTAAAGAGCACATATTTTCGTTTAAAATATTACTAATTATAAATAAAAACAAACTTTCAATAATTTATGTACCCACCTAATAAAAGTTGTTGAGTAAATAATTTGTCTCGAAGAAGTTGACGGTAAAGTTTACGAAGTAGATACAGAAGCAAATAATATGGAGCTATTCAATCGCTGTGTCATTACAAAACTTCGGTTCAAACCAAAGTTAGAAGACAGAAGTAAGACGAGACTTGTCTCTATGTAACTCTTATGTGATGTAGCAGAGACATGTTGTGTCCCATAATTATTTAGTTTCAGTAAAGTTTAGAGAACATTACATGAGTTGGCTTTTGATAGTAATTCATCGTGAAAATTATTTCTCTATGGTCAGTATAATGGCTTGACAACAGCATGCACTTTTATTATTTTACTAGCTGACCCGACAGACGCTTTTCTGTCAATAGAAAATAAATTATGTAAGTACTCGGGAATGATATAGTCTAAAGTCATCATACCAAAGTTAATGAGTAAAAAATTAACAAAAACGTATTTCTGAATGATTTTATTATTTTGTAATTAAATATGATAAGGATTGATATCGTATTTGTGCTACTACATACCAAAAAAGAAGGGGATTTACTGTCAGTAAATTTTGCCAAAACCATCTGTCTACAGCAAATACCACCTCCGAGGCAATAAATGGCGCTAAACCTCATAATGACAACTATGACAAATACTATCTTTGGCTAATTTCATCTGCAGTCGCCCTGAAAACGAGATCTGGAAAGGTCTTGAAACGTCGGGGTAACTAAAATGAAATATAAATAAAACTTTTACGCAAATATCGAATGTAAGAACCATTACAATTACACACGTTTTAATCCTTTAAAAGTGTTTTATTTAAATGTATTGGTGTCCCCGTTGAAATTACTGCTTGAGTGTGCCATTGTTGTAAGTATATACAGACCCCCCGATGCATTATATGAGTTATTTGAGAGTGTATTGGAGGAGGTTCTATCAAAATTATCAGAATCTAAGAAATATATTATGATTTGTGGTGACTTTAATATTAACTTATTAGAAAAATCCACCACAAGTATTAGATTCAAATCTTTGTTTAAATCATATAATTTATCAAATATTTTCTTAGAACCTACTAGAGTAACCAGCACCTCTAAAAGCTATATTGATAATATTTTTACTAATTATAAACCTATTTCTCAATCAATAATTAGTAAACTGAGCTCAGACCACTTTGGTCAATTGGCCTCTTTTAATATTGAAGGGAACAAATGTACTTCAACTAAAAAGTTTATGTTTGTTCCGGTAAACAATAGGCTAATGGAGAAATATAGAGGCAATGTTTTGGAAAAACTCTCAAACTTGTATTTGAATTATAGCAATACTCCAAATGAGATGTATGGTAAGTTATTTAAAATAATTAAAACAGAGTTTGCTTCTATATTTACTTCAAAGACAGTCAACTCGGGTGGTCTCTTGTCATTTAACAACTGGGCAACAGCTGGTATTCATAGGAGCAGACAACGGTTATATGAACGGTTATATATAATGAGAGATCATCATGTAATCATGATGCATCTTTCATGTGAAAAATTATTCAAAATTATTTAAGAAAGTATGTACTATTGCTAAGTCAAATGCATATTATAGAAATAATTAAAAATGCTTCAAATAAAATAAAAATGACTTGGAAAGTTATTAACTGGGAATCTGGAAGAGCGACTGCAAGTTTGAATATAATCTAATAATAAACAATACAAAAATCCACTCTGAGCAGGAAGTAGCTTCTGCTTTTGAGAAATTTTTTTCTGACATTCCAGTTTCCATCTCAAGCACCCTTATCTCCTCCACCAGTGTTGCCGAGTCACTTCTTTTGGAAAATGTTAAGAAATGTAAACAACAATTGAAATTCAGTGTTGTTAGCCCAGAAGAAATAATTAAAACTTTCAGATCCTTAGAAATGAAAAAAACTGCTGATATATGGGGCATATCTGTAAAAATAATAAGTTCTGTTATTGACGTCATAGCACCATATCTAGCACTAGTTTTTAATAGCTGTATTGAACATGGCGTGTTTCCTGACCTTCTGAAGTATAGTAAAATCGAGACTTACTTCTGACCCGAATAACTATCGCCCTGTTTCGGTGTTGCCGACCCTTAGTAAAATTTTTGAAAAAATTATTTTAAGCCAAATGCTTACTCACTTTAACACTTATAAGTTACTTCATATAAAACAATTTGGCTTTACTAGGGGACGCTCGACTACGGATGCAGGTGTTGAACTCATCAGGAATATTTTTGAGGCCTGGGAGGAATCACAGAATGCACTTGGTATCTTCTGTGATTTATCTAAGGCTTTTGATTGTGTTCAACATTCAACGCTGGTCAGGAAGCAATGCCACTATGGTATTAGAGGATCTGCACTCGATCTTCTGATCTCATATTTAAATAATAGGATTCAGAGGGTCGAGGTGAATGGCAGGAGATCTCCTGGGACTCCTCTCGGTACGGGGGTACCACAAGGGTCTTGGACCCTTCCTCTTCCTAATTTATATAAATGATCTACACCTAACCTTGTAGAAAAAAAACACAAGGTGGTATTGTTTGCGGATGACACTTCACTTATATTCAAAGTGAAACGAAGCCAAGTTTTATATGACGAAGTAAACAATGCTCTATCTGACATCGTGTACCGGTTTAGCGCTAATAACTTATTGTTAAATAGTCATAAAACCAAATATATTAAATTCACCGCGCCAAATGTCAAAAATGTAGATGCGAATATTTTATTAAATGGAGAGGTGGTAAAACCAGTGGAATCTGCTGTATTTCTTGGCATTACTTTGATTCCAAATTGCAGTGGGGCCCCCATATTGAGGGATTGGCGAATAGGCTTAGTTCTACAGCATATGCGGTTAAGAAAATCAGACGGTTAACTGACATAGATACGGCGAGATTAGTATACTTTAGTTAGTTTCATAGTATTATGTCCTATGGTATATTGTTATGGGGCAGTGCGGCCGATATTAATACTATCTTTGTGCTGCAGAAGAGGGCTATTCGCGCGATTTATAACCTAGGTCCTAAAGAATCATTAAGAGAAAAATTTAAAGAAATTAACATTTTGACTGTTGCTTCTCAATACATTTTTGATAATGTTTTGTATGTTCATAAGCACATTGAGGAATTTTCTAGAAACTGTGACATTCATAATGTTAACACGAGGAACAAACATAAACTTGTTATGCCTACTACTCGGTTGGGTCGAGTTAGTAAGTCTTTTGTTGGGCGATGTATATGCTTCTACAATATGATCCCAGAAAATGTACAAAACAAATGTGTTACGAAATTTAAAAGAATTGTTAAAAAACGTTTGTGTGGGAAAGGTTATTATAGCATAAACGATTTTCTTAATGACACCACGGACTGGTATTAAAGCGAACACCCTCAGGCTCTTTAATTATTAATGTTTATTGTACGATATTACATTGTAATCCACATTTTATATAAAAAAAAGCCCGCTGAGTTTCTTGCGCCCATTCTTCTCAGGTCTGAGGCAGTCTCTTTTGAATGGGTGGTAGATTTTGACGTTCAATAAGTGATTATAAATCCTATTTTGAATAAAAATATTTCAATTTGGAATTTGAATTTGAATACTTCTATAAATAAATATCTCATATAAGTCCATATGACTTTACTATCCTTAATCAATTCCGTAATAGGTAAATTAAAAATGTAAAATAAAAAAATCCAAAAAGTACCGGTTTCACATACGTGGCTAAAAAGTAAAACCTTTATTTTTTTTAATTTGCTATAAATTTTTCAGTTAATCACTATTATTTATGCTCCGGGGTCAAATCACTATCGCTTCACGAATTTCTCGTGTAAACAAAAAGTGAAAATCTTAGACCATTTATGCGTCTAGATAGACTATTTTCATTGAAATTAATAAAATACAAAATACTTACTGGTGATATATGATCCCAGTGTTTTTTATTTCTTGTAGTATTATTTTAGAACATTTTACTACGCAATCCAGCATTTGTGTTTCTACTTTCTCTGCATTATTATCAAAGTTTAACAGAACATGTGGCACGTCAACGTCACACCTTGTCCAAGACCGCCTATAGTACGCCCATTTGGGTGTAGTATTATTATTATTAGTACAGCAGAGAACAATTCTAAATTTAAGGCAAGCTGATTGAATGATCAAATCAAATCAAATCAAAATCAGTTTATTCATGTAGGTCTCGGAAATGACACTTATGAATGTCAAAAAAAAAATCTTATTGAATCTACCGCTACTTCGTAAAGGGTTGAGCTAATGAGAAGAAATAGCAAGAAACTCATTGCCAATCTTTTATATCAGGATTTACATTTACATCGATTTACAAATAATTTCAATTACAATATAATATGTAAAATGATGCAACAAGCACACTCAAACGCCAAATAGCCAATGTCTTACACGAGTAAGTCAAAAAGTAAATGTAAATTAATACAAAAGTTATTGAGTACAGTAGCTGCATCATCCACATACACCATAAATAAATAAATAAAGGTATTCTGTGAGCATTTTATAAGCGATTATAAATAAATAAATATGTATATATCCATTTTTTGTTTCTGACAAAATATTAAATGGACTCAAAAGTCACACAAAAACGGGATAAAACGTGGCCATTTTGATATGTAGGTCATCTTTCATAAAGTTATTATAAAGTCAAGATCAAAAGCAATCCCGAACCTGTCCGTTGAGTCAGGTTACATAATAACGTCTCACTTAATTATCTCGAGAGCAACCCTTGATTAGCCCCTGCTTTAAATTTACTTTGTGAGTTATTATATATTTCGCATAAGTATTTAATATCTTATAGAATACTAGTCAACCGCCCCGACGTTGTTTGGGCTAAATTTTATAGTTAACTAGCTGACCCAACAGACCCTGTTCTGCTGATAGAAAATGATAAGGATTAATATCGTATTTGTGCAAACGGCTTTTACATTACTGCTTTATAATTGTTAACTTTGAAAATATTAAAATGGATATATCATATGTTAGCTTTAAGAGATAGACATATTATAGCCATCGCGGACTTTTCTGCAGACCTATATAAGATACATAATTCCATCATACATTATTTTGTTATATCTCGAAGGGTTTAGACAGCGCTTTCGCTTAAATTATGCTGTAACCCGAGCCCGTTGCGTCATGCGGTGACCTTGGCATCGCTTGACACGTTAAAGCTCCCAGACGGCTTATTTTTTCAGACAACTCAGGCGAATTTCGTTAATACACAAATAAAATTTGAAAAACAAAATATTTCTAACGATGTGGGATTTGAATCCCTTATTGTGTGTTGTGTATTAATCCTAGAAGTGAGGGTTATCACTTTAGAAGCATATCATATTGTTTAAATTTCGTTAATATGTAAAAAAGTGGTTGCGGCGGAACGAATTAATTAATAATAATTATAATTCGAAGAAGCTGGGCGTCATAAATAGAGCACGGCAATACTTCAAGCTGGTCCACATTCTAGCGCTCTACAAAGCGCAGGTCCGGCCACACATGAAGTATTGTTGTCATATCTGGTCTAGCGCATCCCTGTATCAGCTCGATCCATTTGATCGCATGCAACGCAGAGCAGCTCGAATTGTCGAGGGCTCAGTGCTCTGTGAACGGCTGGATCACTTGGCGTTGCGTAGAGACGTCGCTTCATTGTGTGTTTTTTACCGCATTTCTCTCGGGGTGTGTTCCGAAGAGCTGTTTAACCTGATTCATGCCGCCGAATTCCACCTTCGCATGACACGCCACAAGTAAGGATATCATCCCCACCATCTGGATGTGTGGCGTACTCCACTGGGGATCTTTCTTCCACGTAATACAAAGCTTTGGAATGAGCTTCCTTGCGCGGTGTTTCCGGGACGATACGACATGGGTACCTTCAAAAAAAGCGCGTACATCTTCCTTTAAGGCCGGCAACGCTCGTGTGATTCCACTGCTGTTGCTAGAGAATATGGGTGGTGGTTATCACATAACACCAGGTGACCCGTACGCTTGTCCTCCTATTCCATAAAAAAAAACAATATTAAAGTTCCGCGATGATAAAACATTACAATCACGTATTTTGAATTAGAGTTTTACACGATTTTGAATTTATTGGATGTTTTTGTGTTCAGTCTGTAGAACACACTCATAAAACACTAGTTTTAAATAAAGACACATATTGTTAATGTCCAAAACATTTATTTTTAAATACTTAACATTTACACGGTACGTAATATCTAGAGACATTATAATAATATCACAGTTTGGAAACTTTATAAAATTTATTTACAAGTAGATACAAATATTATTATTATTAGTAATAGACACATAATTTAATTACATTTAAACAAACTCCTTAATAAAAGGGATCTTAAACAATCAAATATGACCTAGTTTTACAATATGTATCTAACGAATATCTGAAACATTAAATCATTACATATTTATTAAGCCTTTCTAATTTTCACGACATTTAAAAATATAAATTTGGAAAAACCACAGAACAGGTAAAAGACATTGGAATGGCCATCACGCGTATTTTGTATGGGAACCACTGTCGCCACTCAATATTATACTACACGCCCTAGACACGCCCTAGTCAAAAAAACACAAGCATTCGCACAAATTCGTAACCAATATCGCAGCCCTGTAATTGGTCAACACACTGATAATTGGCCAACACACGCCTACTTTTGACAGCTCACGCCTATGAAGTTTTGTTTTTTTTTCTAGTTTAACTATCATACCGATAATGTTATACTTCATGGATGGGTAGATAAGTATATATGATGTGCCACGCATAACAAACAACCCGACTTAAATCTCTTTAAATTGTTCTGTGGGAAAAACTATGTTTAATAAGTATTTCAGATCGATATAATATATGTCATGGCCCCTTTTGGGTATAGGCCTCCTCCGGTATGCCGGAGTAGGTATGCTGGTAGTCCGGTATTCGTATTTTTTCTTAATTAAAAAACAAAACCAACTCAAATCATAACTATTCAACCAATAATAGTCGTGAATGAATTGATCCAAAATTTGTACATCTTGCATAAATTAATATATTTAATATTCCATTATTTAATTACATTAAAATTTATGTACAATTCGGGATTAAATAACTGGAACTGGTACAGGGGTTGGACTAACACAATTGAATTTTACCAGTGGTTCTTTTGCACAGGATACCGGCTAGATTATGGGTACCACAACGGTGCCTATTTCTGCCGTGAAGCATTACTGTGTTTCAGTCTGAAAGGCGTCGTAGCTGGTGAAATTACTGGGCAAATGAGACTAAACATCTTATATCTCAAGGTGACGAGCACAATTGTGAGCGGCACATAATTATGTGCCGCTCAGAATTTTTGGGTTTTTCAATAATCCTGATCGGCACTGCATTGTAATGGGCAGGGCGTATCAATTTACATCAGCTGAACGCCCTGCTCGTCTCGTCCCTTATTTTCATAAAAAAATATTATTTTACCAGAAATTTATTTTGATTAAAATTTTTAACAAATCAGTTTACAAAATAACTTCGTAGATACACCATGATGTTTGTTAAAAATGATTTGTTTTTAATAAACATCTTTTTAGTCATTCGTCATAAAGTAAAAGAACATTGTTTTAATTCAACTTTTAAAATCTAGATTCTTCCACTAGCTATTCAGTTCTTACGGCACTGCTCACTGCTACCTGCAAAATGAAAGATCATAAAATAATTCTAATAACTATAATATATTTAGAATTAATTTGTGTAATTAATCCCAGAAGTGAAGGTTATCACTTTAAAAATAACAATATGTTAAGCTTTGAAAGAGCGACATCTCAAGTCTCTTGAGCAGGTTATCAACTGTAAAGTAGATCTTCTAGATGAAGCCACAACCTGAGAGTTTAACAAAGATATATCAAGATTTGTGAACTTTACGTGACTCGAACGGTTGGCTTAGTGGAAGAGCGCTCGCACGGAAGGCGAGGGGTCAGGGGTTCGAGTATCGCATCGTTCATTAATTTTGATTTAAATTTAATTTGTGTAATTAATCCCAGAAGTGAGGGTTATCACTATAAAAAAATACGAATTGTGTTCGTAAGCAGAAGAATAATTATATAATTCAGTTAGTAAGATATTTAACTTCTTAAAATGTTTACTGACGATTGTAAGCCACTTATTTATAATATTAGTTTTTAGGCTTCCAACTTTGACCTTTAATAATTTTAGACTATGGCCAGACTAAGTATATAGTCTATGGTTATCTCGAAATCAACTAAAACAATTAAAAAATCCATAAAGGCATATAACATGGATAAATAAAAAAAAACTGATAAAAATAAATTTTGGTAATATTCAGAGGTAGGTTAATCCGTAAGCCAAAAGTTGTTGTAACCGATATAAAAATATTGTAGGCTAATTGTACCAATATAAAGAATTTATTCTAAAATCAATTTGGCAATCACGTTATCAAATGAAAGCCTTAATAATAGACTTTGTAGTGATGATTCATAATTTTGAATGTAATAACTTATATCTGCAGATTAATTAAATTTGATACCATTATAGAGGGTGTCAGAATATTGCTGCCTCCAAATTAATGGATTGCCAGGGGTAAAGTAGAAAGTGGTAATCATATTAAGGGTATTGACCCTGATATTGACAGTTCGGTGTTTCCTCTGCTCGTATTGAAAAATGTTTTTTTAAAGTTCCTTGCTATATACAACCATATGTTGTCATGTCTATCTATTCAAAACGTTGAACTGGTTGAAATAAAGGAATATTTAAAGCCATAAGCTTTGTTTTTTAACGCAATAAAATTGTAAATGGGGTCCTTTATCGTATTTTACGGAAATTCTTCTTAAAATAAATAAATAATATACTACACTTTATTTCGTGCGGGTAATATATAGCCTGAGTCTAATAGTTTGCTATTCATAACATGCCTGTACTAAACAATTTGTTATTGTGAGCGCTCTTCCACTGAGTCAACTATTCGAGTGACGTCACGTTCATAAATATTGATATGTCTGTTCGAATCTCAGGTTGTGGCTTCATCTTCAGGAACTACTTTACAGTTGATAACCTGCTCAACCCCAATATTTGCATATTAGGAAATTAAATTTGAGATGTCGCTCTTTCAAATCTGAACAATGTGTTATTTTTTTAAAGTGATAACCCTCACTTCTCAGATTAATTACGCAAATTTAATTTGGAAACAAAATTTATGAACGATGGCGGGACTCGAACCCGCGACATCTCGCGTTCCGTGCGAGCGCTATTCCACTTAACCAACCGTTCGAGTGACGTTAAGTTCATACATGTTCTGGCTTCATCTACAGGATCTACTTTACAGTTGATAACCTGCTCAACCCCAATACTTGCATATTAAGAAATTGATTTGAAATGTCGCTGTGTCACAAATAAACAATTTGCCCGTACAACTGTATCTCATTTTAAATTACGACAGTTCACAAAAGTGTTAGTTATTTTAGTCACATAGTCAATATGCATACTTATTCATGAACTCGGCGCTAGTAAAACCAGACTTTCTGACCGCCATGAATAAACAGTATGCTAATAAGGCTCCTAGGGTTTACTGCCTTTATTTAGAGGTTAGCGCCACTTTGTGCAATGTAATACATTGCTCTGCATCTGCCCAGTCTTCTCTAGCTTAAATTTAATTTAATGGTGCTTTTTAATTTTGTTTCGCAAGTATGCCATTTCTTGTTTAAGTAGAAATAGCAATATAAATACAAAATCTGCCTAGTTTCTACAAATATGTTATTTATATTATATTAAATTGTTAAATTAATTATCCCTTCTTGCTAGTCTTGCTTTTTTTTAACTGGCAATAATACGTACTCACAAGCGGGACCAGTGGGATCATAGGTAAGTCAACAGCGCCTATTTCTGCCGCGAATCAGTAATGTGTAAACATTACTGTGTTTCGGTCTGAAGGGCGCCGTAGCTAGTGAAATTACTGGGCAAATGAGACTTAACATCTTGCCTCTAAGTGACGAGCGCAATTGTGGTGTTGCTCATAATTTTTGGGTTTTTCAAGAATCCTGAACGGCACTGCATTGTAATGGGTAGCGCGTATCAATTACCATCAGCTGATTGTCCTGCTCGTCACGTCCCTTATTTTCATAAAGAAAAAAAGCTTTATATAAAACTCTACAGAATCTATCCCGATTATTTCATAATTACATTATTTTAAAAGAATTGTTAAAAAATGTTTGTGTGGTAAAGGTTACTATAACATAAATGACTTTCTTAATGATACCACAGATTGGGAATGGAGTGATCGCCCTCAGGCTATTAAGAAATAAGTTTAATTGTATAATATTACTTTGTAAACATATTCATTCGATGAAAAAAAAGGCCGCTGAGTTTGTTGCGCCCATTCTTCTCAGGTCTGAGGCTACTACCACCCATTCCAAAATGAATATTTTGGAATGGGTGATAGTTTTTGACTTACAATAAGTGATGTCACATCCTATTTAGAATAAAAATATTTGAATTTGAATTTGAATATAATAAATACATACCAAAACTAAATAAACAATTAAAATAAATAAGAAACTTAGAAGTCTTGACAAAATATCGTAGATATATG
Source organism: Leptidea sinapis (assembly GCF_905404315.1). Classification (NCBI taxonomy): domain Eukaryota; kingdom Metazoa; phylum Arthropoda; class Insecta; order Lepidoptera; family Pieridae; genus Leptidea; species Leptidea sinapis. Next base: position 6,247,458 of record NC_066276.1, read on the forward strand.
AATGAAATATTGACTCATTTGTAGCAATTTGAAGATTTTGTTTTAAGTGTTGGATTCAAAAACAAATCAACAAACAAACAAATTTCAAGATCGGCAAAATATATTATTGCTCTTTCATTTGCTTCGTTTGCAACTAGACATTATATTAATGAACTATTCTTGTTTTGTTTCAACGATAAACAATATTTACTGTTATACTGTGCAAGCTGTTAACCTATGGAATACTATTCCCATTGAAATCAGAAGGGCTCAAACTCTCAAATCTTTCAAAATAATGCTCCTTTTTTATTTCAATAAGGGACGAGACGAGCAGGACGTTCAGCTGATGGTAATTGATATGCCCATTACAATGCAGTACCGCTCAGGATTCTTGAAAAGCCCCAAAATTCTGACCAGCTCTACAATTGCGGTAGTCACCTTGAGACATAAGATGTTAAGTCTCATTTGCCCAGTAATTTCACTAGCTACGGCGCCCTTCCGACCGAAACACAGTAAAGTTTACAGATTACTGCTTTACGGCAGAAATAGGCGCCGTTGTGGTATCCATAATCTAGCCGACATCCGGTGCAAAGGACCCACTGGTGTTACATTAGTTCCACATTATTTCTTTCCCTGGTATTATTTACCGTATGTATATGTTTAAATTATATGTATATCGATAGCACCACCTACTGTTATTTTATCAACTAAAATTTAAAAATAAATTATAATTTAATAAAATTTAAAATATTTCAGTACAGGTCGCCTGGAAGAAATCGCTCTTAAGCGATAAGACCGCCTATTGCTATGCATAACAATGTATTCTCGATTTTGTTATATTTTTTTTTGTGCTTTGCAATGAAGATGTATTTCATTTCATTATTTATATTTCATTATTTTGTAGTATTACACATACATTAATTTACACTGTCGTTATAAATTTATAATTTTTAAGAGTTTCTTGCACCCGTTCTTATCAGGTCTGAGGCAGTCTATTTTGAATGGGTGGTAGTTAATGAGCCTTTGTCCACTAAGATCCATTGATGGATCTTTTTCCACTTTTATGTCCACTTTGATCCATTAATCAAGACTGTTGTACATAGTGGATTTTTAAGCACAAATGAGTGTCAAAAAATCCATTGCACATGTAAGGGTGGTGATATACAAAACTCAAATTAACTATATTACTTCAATCTATCAAAACCTTGCACCATTAGAAGAAAATGTAGCAAATTGCTTTTTTCCGATTCTAGCGTTCTTATTGGTGATAATAGCAACAGAAATACAAATTTTACTAAACGGTTTTAAGCGGTGATTTCACATATAATAAGAATACGGGCTGGATATACCATGCAGTATTATAGCGTTAAAAATTCTAGAAGACGTACAGCTCAAATCAAATTTATGCCTTTATTCACCACTATTAAACCGAAATTAGAAATATAAACACGTGTTCAATAAGTGATTTGGAAACCTATTTTAAATAAAAATATTTGAATAGGAAAAATAAAACTCACTGTGATGTAAATGTTGATGCAGTTTGGTGAAAAGAAAGAAACAAATAAAGTTGATTATAAAATAACAAACACTTATAAACAAAACCAATTGTTTTCCTTCAAAATCCTCGTTTATTTCCAAAATATAACTGTTTTTCAACTTTTGTCGAAAGAAAGGTCTGTGTAAAATAAAATAAAGCTACAAATAAAATAAATTGGCATTTATTATATACATTGTTTCAATAGCTTTCAGATGATTTCACTGAAATCACCGTAACTATAAGCATTCTTGTGCCACATGTAAAATAATACGCATAGATAACCGTCGCGCGCGAGTAATGGCCGTTCCCAATATTCAGTCTATCTCTTACTTGAGATAAAAATCGTCAGTATCGTTGACTTTTCTGTCCCAATAAACTTATGGACGGTAACTCACATTATCCGTATTCCGTACACGCTGTCAGTCAATGGGACGACGCGGACGTATAGCTTACCAACGATAGATGGAAATTTCAATTCACGCGTTCCAATATAAGGCGATAAGAATGACTTATCGGGTATATTGGGACCGCTTCAGATTATTGACAGCTAATTACTGACAATAGAAGGTAGTAACTTATCTCTATCTGTAGATAGTTTATTGGGAACGGCCGTAAGTCATTCGGTAATTGGGCGAATTTTACCAATCAGAGAGCGGATAACATAACACGTTAAAAATCAGCGAATGTTGAGTTTAGACTTTCCTGAATGATCGATAACGTTTCAGTTTTTCCGGTGTTTTTAATTTTAACTCAATAAATTACTGAATAGAAGAGAGATAAGAAATGGTGTATTTTCTGAATAAACGTATTCAAATTCAAATATTTTAATCCGAAATCACTTCTTGAACGTCAAAAACTATCATTTTAAAAATCCCATTCAAAAATAGATCTGACTCGGACTGAGAAGTGTTGGTGCAAGAAACTCAGGGGGCTTTTTTTAAATAAAAGTATGTATTACAATGTAATATCGTAAAATAAACATTTATAATTAAAGAGCCTGTGGGTGAGCGCTTCATTCTCAGTCTGTGCCTTGTGGTATCATTAAGAAAATCATTAATGTTAGAATTACCTTTCCCACACAAACGTTTTTTAACAATTCTTTTAACATTTGTTTTACCTGTACCTTATTATTTATGTGATGGGAATAGGTGATCACCTACTGTAACCAAGTAACATAATTAACTGTCGTTGACTGACATACAAAATATATGCAGATAGGCATATAATTTTCTATCTGTAATAATTATACTGTTGCTACAAATAGTGCTTTTCCATTACCTTGTTATATTATCCCTTGAGTAACACGTTTGCACGTCTGGATGTTGAGGTAACTCGTGTGCTGGAAAACGCGTTGGAGTGTGCGGAGATAGAGCTGCTGCATTAATAGCTCTTATTCTCGCTCGAAGTTTCTCATACTGCTCCGGTTGGTACTGCGCTGCTATCGTTACCGCATTGCCGGAGTACTGGCGTTAAATAATAAAAAAATTATAGGCTTATTTAAATTATTTGCTTTGGTAAGTAAGTAAGTAAGATCTTTATGTGTTGACAAGGGTAATATATTATAGATGATTTAAACATATTTTTAGGTCTTCAAGTTGTACCAGTTATTGAGTATACAATTATTATACATAAAGAAAATTTATTCATAAGGACTATCGCAAAACAAAATTGATTACATCATTAAATAAAATTAAGTTAAATTAATTGCATCATGAAGTTAAAAATAAGAGTTCTCACATCATTATTAAGATAAATTATTTCTAAATGTCATAATTAAATTAAAAAGTGTGTTCAAAATATATTACATACTCGTTATTTGTCAATATTACTTCAAAGCCTCAATGTCATTTTCTTTTAAAAATTAACTTATATTATAATAGCATTTATGCGCTAAATATATTTTAAGTTTATGTTTGGTAAAACTTACTTGTAGCATTAAAATGATGCTTTTTATATTGATAAGGACGTTTCGTGAGTTCTAGTATGGGCATAACGACGATATTATTTGGACGAACACAAAACGTTTGGAGACACTAATCTTACATCAGATAACAATATGAAGTGATAAGAACGTTAGGTTAGGTAAGGTTAGTATCTGCTACATAGCTAGCAGATACAATCTGTAAATTGGTTACCAAAAGACCAGTCTTTTCTTTTTCTTAAGGCTTCAAGAAGTCTTCAATATCTTTAGAATATATATAAATACAGTGCCCTGATTGTTTAAAGTGAATTCCTTGACTAATGAACGGATTTTAATGGAGATTACTTCATGGAGTGCAGTTTAGTCTAACTTGAGAGATAAGATTCGAAGATTTCGATTTGGGACCCATAACAAATTTTTATTTTCAATATTTGTTTTGTATGGAAATATTTCTCTATGAGTGACTTTGACGCACGGTTTGACAGTTCTGCTGTGAAACAATTTCATTATAACAACTGGGAGCATATTTTACGAAATAGTTCTTGATGATGAAGAAATACTATTGACAAATTCATAAAAAAACAGTATTTTATTTATTATGTACAGAACAACGTCTGTCGTGTCAGCTAGTATTTTTATATATTCAAAGATTCAACGCCTAACACAAAAAGGGCAAAATTTTCGTTTAATAAAATCTGCTTATGAAACGAGATACCTTTTGACAAGCTAAGCTTAGACAATTGACGAGACCCTCCAATTTCATTGTTATGATGTCCATAAATAGTTATGTATTCGTTGTGTATTCTATTACCTCCAGTCCATAGATAACAATAACAGCAGAAGTTACTTCCTGCTCAGTGGATTTAACTGTTGCTTATTAATAGATTATATTTAAAATTGCAGTCTTTCGTTCTTCCAGATTCTCAGTTAATAACTTTCAAAGTCATTTTTAATTTATTTTACACGTTTGCATTTATGTAACAAAGCCAATATTGTCAAATTTCTTGGATTGAAAACAGCTTATATGCTTACAATCCTCGTTATTCACTACTAATCTGAATAAATGAACCTACACAAAAAAGTAAAAGCTAAAAGAATAACTTTTCTGAGAGAAGTACCAAAAAAATGCGTCTTGCCATGCCAAAAAAAGGCTCGGCAGTGTTATCTATAACCAACAGCAAGCATAAGCAACCTACAAATAAGACTTAAGGATATGTGTAACAGGATTAAGTAGTGTTCATAGCTCGAAATGCTATACTTTCACTACAAAACTTGTCTAAAAACACCATGTTTGCGTGTTTTTTGCTTTCTCTTCGCCTTAACATCTTATGTCTCTAGGTGACGAACACAATTGTAGTGCCGCTAAGAATTTGGGAATTATAATTTGTAGGGCGTATCAATTACTAATAGCTGAACGTCCTGCTGGTCTTGTCATTTACTGCCATTAAAAAAAACAATAGAATATACCTTCAAAGCAGCAGCCGCTTGTTCATGTGTTGCCTTCGTAAGATCACGGCCATCAACGCTCAGTATTCTGTCCCCTCTGTGCAACATTCCACAAGCAGCGCCATCTATCGCTACTCCGGACACGAAAACTCCACACGCATTGTCCTCACTCGATCCTTCTGAATCACCCAACCCTCCAACAATGTCCATTCCCAATCGAGATCCCGTGCGGACCAGTCGTACCATTCTCACGCATCTAAATCAATTAAACATTGTTTTAAACTTTCACGGCTTTTGATAATATTATTATATAGGTCACTTACGGCTGTTCCCAATATAATATCTACAGATAGAGATAAATTACTACCTTCTACTGCCAGTAATTAGCTGTCAATAATCTGAAGCTTTCCCAATATACCCGATAAGTCATTCTTATCGCCTTCTATTAGGACGCGTGAATTGCAATTTCCATACAAACTTTATATCGCTGGTAAGCTATACGTCGTCCTATTGACAGACAGCGTGCACGGATAAGGTGAGTTACCATCGATAAGTTTATTGGGACAGAAAAGTCAATGATAGTTTCAATTTTAATCTCACGTAAGAGATAGACTGAATATTGGGAACGGTCATAAATCATTCTTATAGCCTTATATTGGGACGCGTGAATTGTAATTTCCATACAAACTTTATATCGCTGGTGGCTAATCTAGCGGTCGTTTCTAACGGCGTATGCCGCAGAGCTGAGTCTATCTGCTAGTTAGACATTACGTGGACCCCACTGAAGCTTTTTATCTAACGTAATACCCAAGAATACCGTAGTGTCTACAAGTTCCGATCTCTGGTCATTTATAAGTACGTTGGTTTGTACCTCCTCTGTGTTTTGTGTAATTAACCGTAAACACTTTGTTTTTTTTTTACTGTTTAAGGCGAGGACTGACTAGGATTGTAAACGCTACAACCAATAGTACAATATTTGTGTTCATCATGTGGATAAGCTGCAAATGGGCATTTTACTGGTTTTCTTTTGTTTATTCAAAATATACATATTAAATTGAATAATTGTTCGGTTTAAGTTTTAGAAAAATACTAATTCTATTAAATTCTTTAAAAAAACAATGTTGTTGTTGCTGAAAATTCAGAGATTTTCAACTCCAAAGTTTATTTTTGGGAAGCAACTTCTAAAGTTTTTATTGGATATTTCATATTATATATAAATATTCTATTCATTTCAAATTTTTCTTTAGGACCTCCTTTTTGTAATGTATTTTTTGCATAGGATTATTTTCATTACATTATGTTGTAATCGACTCTCTAAGAAACCATTTTTTATGGATATTGAGATATCACCGCGCCTTAAGTTCATTACTAAGATCTTTAAGTTTAAATTTGAAAATCACTTCATGAATACTATAGAATTAAACTTTATGTCGGTAAATAAGTATCTAGAATTAATTCCAAGCGCCAATGCGATTTATTCGACATCATAATACCATACATTGCCATACAAATGCTAGCGTAATAATACTCTCATGTTACTTTGACATGATGAATTTAATTAGTTGCGGAAATTTAGATTCACAACGCATAGAATATGTTGTAAAATAATATGGACTGTATTTCAAGTATTATTTATAAATATTGTAATTTTGTATCAAAATAAAATTTTCTTGATTTCGGTAGGTAGGCAGGAAAAGTTTTCGCTTCAAGTGCGTGGTGTATCTAAGAACACAGGTATATATTATAATTTTCTTATATTTAACAGTATTTGATATTATTTTCCTATTCCTACTAATTATTCATGTACCAATTATATTATGAATTAATATTATTTATTTTATAGCACTTTTAAAATATTTTAATATAAGACATGACGTGCAAGAAAGACGATGCCTGCTTATGGCATTTGTGTGTGGCGTCATTTATAGATCCCACCGGAAGATCAGCGCTGGTCGCGATAGCTATCAGCATTATGCTGAAGTGTCACCATTAGTGACAAACTCTGTAACATGTAGTGTATTCTGTAAGTATATGTTTGTTCTATTTTACTATGTTAATATTGTGTTTGTTGCAAATAAATATATTTCTATTTCTTTTTTATATAAAATATGACAATAATAGGTGTATTATAGTAGGTGTGTTGTAGTAGTGGTAGTAAAACAATTAGGAAAATAAAAATCCAATCCAAGTAGAAAAACATTCATTTTACGTTGTTCCTTTCTTTTAAAATACTATGTTACTTAAGACGAGTTATTAGTTTTTGGCCATTCTTTCGATTGGCATTATAAAAGTAGGGGTGAATTTTTTTTACACTTCAGCCGGTTCGATTCTCAGACGAGGCAAGTAATTTTGAGAAAGTCTTTGAATACAGAAGTACTAACTTTTAAAAATAACATAAAGTCTTCTTTCAGTAAAATTGCCTATCTTCGATATTTAAGGTACTTTCCCTTCATGTCCCATAACTTTGGGACACCCTTTATATGTGATTAATGTAAAACTGTAGACAAAGAATCACTTGCCGCACAGTGTTTTTCTAATTTTAAATTATGTTGTTTTTTGTGATTTTATTTATTAAAAAAAATGTTTTTTATATATTTATCAATAAAGAAAATGTGTGGCTTTATGTGTTTTTTTTGTTGTTGATATTTTTTTAATTGTATTCTAATGACTACACTAGATTTCAGGCCAAAGCACTATGTGTGTAGTATTGTAGGTTATACGGGCTTATCATAGAACAATCTGATTAGACCTGAAATCTGATTTGGCCAACAACATCAGTGGGAGGCTCCTTTGTACATGATATTGGCTAGATCATGGGTACCACAATGGCGCCTATTTCTGCCGCGAAGCAGTAATATGTAAACATTTTTGTGTTTTAGTCTGAAGGACGCTGTAACTAGAGAAATTACTGGGCAAATGAGACTTAACATCTTATGTCTCAAGGTGACGAGCGCAATTGTAGTGCCGCTCAGAATTTTTGGGTGTTTTAAAAATCCTGAGCGGCACTGCATTGTAATGGGCAGGGCATATCAATTACCATCAGCTGAACATCCTGCTCGTCTCGTCCCTTATTTTAATAAAAAAAAAACGATATATAAATAATATTTAAGTTAACATATTTTGTACAATCAGAAACACATTAGCAAAATGGTTTAGTCATCATAATTGTGTCAAAGAATTAATTTTAAGCAATATATCTAGCCTCTTGAACCTTATGGTAAAAAATTGCATGAAATTTTAATTATACCTCGGTATTTGACTCGCTTCCTCTTCAAAGAGCTCGTGTAGAGTTGAACATGACGTTGCCTGCGTTCTTGCTGCCAATTATTAATTAAGTTAATGAAGCAGTTATTATTCGCATCAAAATGTTTACTGTACAGAAATATAGTGTATTGCCGATGCCACATAATAAATTAAAGAAGTTGACATGAATGATACTCATTTTCGTAGAGAATCCTACTGATGAAGAAACAGGAATAGAAGAGAAATTATATGTTTAAAATGAATACTTTTCTGTTTAGTTTAAGGATTGGTCTATGCTGCGTTCCAACTAAATACCGCAGGCGTAGTCGCACAGTGCGGTCACTAGTACTACGCCCAAGTGGGAGTACTTGAACCAGTCTCGAACAATGTATGTCATTGACGTGCCACATGTTCTGTTAAACGTTGCTAATAATTGAAGCTAGAATGTCGGGTTACGCTTTTAAACTTTGTAAAAATAATACTATAAGAAATAAGAACGACACTGAGATCACATCATCAGTAAGTATTTTGTATTTTATTACATTCAATGTTAAGTAACACGAAGTGTATGTTACAAAATTTGAAAGATGCCATTGAGTGTCAAGATGCAGGCAACTAATAGTTGCCGTAATAAAAAGCTATTGTTCTTAGGTAGTGCGGTATCTAGTTAGAACGCACCGGTCAAGCTTTGCTGTCAATATTATTGAGGCGTTTTTTGAGTATCAATAAATTAACACATAAAAACTTTTGAATAGTTTGTTTTCTAGATTCTCCTTGCAATTCTATTCCTGAGGAAAGTAGGGTTTATTTTACTTGCATGATAAAACGTCCAATTTTATGACTTCAATAGACCGCAGCCGCTGATAATGTTTGTTAATTTAAACTTGATTCTGAAAAAAGTTGGCGAGAATGGGCAAGAGAAGTAGGAGCACAACGTTTAACTCTATTTCTGTGTAATATTGTTTAGAAGTTAGGTTAGCAAGGTACCCATGTGTTATCGTTCCGGAAACAAAAGGAAACTCATTCCACAGCGTTGCAGTACTTGGAAGAAAGTTCCTTGAAAACCGCACTGCAAATGGTGGGGATAATATCTTAATTTGTGTCTTGTCGTGCGAAGTTGGATTGTTGAACCGTAGCCAATGTGCGGACGCATTAGTGCGATTAATAATATGGTGATCACACTTTTAAGAATAAAAAAGGTCAGAGTTTCTTATTTTTGGTAAATACTAAAAAATATCACTATATTGTAATTGCGCATATTAAATCAAGGTTAATGGGACCGTCTACTTTTGCTGCCAAGCAGTCTGCAAGCACTATTCCTAATTATCGTTCATAAATTTTGTATTCAAAATTTTATTTATTGTTTAGATTTGAAAGAGTGACATCTCAAGTCAATTTCCTAATATGCAAATATTGGGGTTCAGCAGGTTATCAACTGTAAAGTAGATCCTGTAGATGAAGCCACAACCTGAGAGTTCAACAAAGCATACAAAATTTATCAACGATATGTAACTCGAACGGTAGGATCAGTTCGCATGAAACGTGAGAGGTTGGGGTTCGTGTCCCGCATCGTTCATAAATTTTTTGTTGGTAAGTATTCGTCTTTCCGTCTGAAGGGCCTCGTGGCTGGTTTAAATTACTGGGCTAATGAGATTTAACATCCTTAGCTAAAGTACCAAGGGATTATTGGTTTAACCGAATCCTTATTAGCACTGCATTGTGATGGGCAGGGCGTTACACTTAGCACAAGGTGAACATCATATATATATATATTTTTTTTCTTAATTCGTAATGAAGTGGATGAATTCTTTGAAACGTGTTACATGAAACACGTCTCATAAAACAATTTGCTCATCATTCGCGCTGCTCGCTTTAAAGTTATGAAGATTTAATTTGCAGTAATATTTATGAATACTAATAAACAGATGTTTATATATTAATGAAATGTCTTAGGATATTATATATCAATGGTCTTGATTGGGGGACAGTCGGACACAATAGATCTTAAATCTAAAGATTTTTTTTCTCCCTTAGCCGTACTGACAAGTCATTGAAATAATAGAGATAATTCATTAATTAGTGTTTAACTTCTTTATTTTGTGGTATCTTGAGATTAAAGGGTATGCTCACTTGAGTGAAGCGGAGCGGTTCTTGTTATGGGCGGGATAGAAGCGGCCGGGAGAACCACAAGTGTCACGTGGTCGCCTGTACTTCGCAACGCTAGGACCGCCTCCGCATGTGTAGCTCCAATTAATGATCTTTCTATTCCCTGTTAAAAAATGTAAAAGAAGAAACAATGTTAATTATATTTAACTCAATAATCTTCTTAATTTATTCTTATATCTCACACTTTCTATATTCAACCGCAATGAACGAAATTATGGAAAGTTATATAAATTAAAAAATAAATTACTATTTCTATTGATTATAAAATCTCGGGTCGTATCGCCGCTACTATTGTACGGTGCAGTCTGCTAGGTACCGGAGCGGGGATCGCGACGTAGGCTTGAAGCGAGAACCGGTCATGCAGGTGTTACGTTATCAAAGATAAAATAATCACAAGCTTGGTAAAACTTTTAAAATTTTCGAAATGCACCAGAAAACATTATTACTTAAAAAAATTCTTATGTTCTATATTCCTAATAACAAAAGAACAAAGTGATAATTTTAGGCTGAGATCTATACAGCTTACGTAAACTTTGCTCAGACTCTACTTAGGTAAAACATTGGGCTGTTTTAGCTTAAGCACATTAAATACCGCAGTGTCTGAAGACGAAGATTTTCAACAAGTGTGTGTTGCCAGTGATGACTTACGGTACGCAGACGTGGTTGCTAACTATGGGCCTGATGAGAAAGCTCATTGTCACCCAAAGGGCAATGGAAAGGGCCATGCTCGGAGTTTCCCTCCGAGATCGAATCAGACCTCATTTCTGATCCGTAGGAGAGCCAAAGTTACCGACATAGCCCAAATGATTGCAAAACTGAAGTGGCAGTAGGCAGGGTGCATAGTTTGACGACAGATGGCCGGTGGGGCAGAAAATTACTCCAATGGTGATCACGTACGAGAAGACGCAGTGTTGGTAGGCCCCCAACAAGATGGACCGACGATCTGGTCAAGATCGCCGGAATACGTTGGATGAGGGCAGCGTAGGACCAACCGTCGTGGAGATCTTTGGGGTTTGGAATGATGATGAAGACATTACAATTTCAGCTCACAAATGACTAAATAAACGGAATCACAGATTGTGCTAAGCTTACTCTTAGCCAAGTTTTCCGTAAGTAAGTCTGAGCAAAGTATAAGTACGCTCTATAGATCTCAGCTTAGTATTCTTACGACTTAATTCCTCTTATGATTTCATTTTCCCCATAATTTCTAAGAAAAACCCATTTTTACTTATGAACAAACATTAATATATCATAGTTATTTGTAAAGTTATCTTTGTGCTCTTAAGATTTAATTGAAATATTTTATTTTTAAAGATGACAACTGAATGAACCTGTTGAACAGGGACTTTATTATAGAAGTGTTTGGAATTTACCCTTGAGAGCTATTTCGTATCTAATGAAACCTGGAACAAACATTCCTTATTTTGTAGTTTTATAACAATTAAAGTCACTATTAAGAGCAAAAATTGATATTGACCCATTTAGCACCAGACCACAGTATTTTGTATCGTGTATAACATAAATTCTAATTCAAATATTTCAAAATGGATGTAACATCACATATTGAAAGTCAAAAGCTAACATCCATTCCAAAGCCTTTGCTTTGCCTCAGACCTGAGAATAATGGGCGCAACAAATTCAGCGGGCTTTTTTTTCATCGAAAAAATATTATGTTTACAATCTGTGGTTATAACTTACATGTTCATCTCTAACAGCGAGGATTTTATCACCAAGTTTGAGTCTGCCGTCGTGATGTGCCGCACCGCCGACAGCGATGTGTGATATAAACACGCCGCCAGCAGTAGCGTCGTCCGCTCCGCCCGCTATGCCGAGCCCCAATCCGCGTGCGCCTCTGCACAATGTCACTACCCTGGGTCGACGCGCTCTCCTCACTCGCTAGCAAATTATACGATATAATGTGAGAAATGTAACTGCAACTTATACACTATCAAAATAAAAATATAATTAAAAAATAAACAAAAAAATACTACAGTTTTTTAATTAACTTTGCTTTAATTAAATTGACAATACTCTTTTATAAATATTATTATGCTTTAGAAATAAATCGGTGTGGCTTTTAATCTTAATTAAATGTTATGAAATCAATGAGGACTATCGGCAGAGTTAATATAAAACTTAAAAAAGGTTATTTTTCCATTTTAAAAGTAATGGTTTACCAAAAAAATGGATTTATTTTATTTTAATTATTTAGGAGGCTTTACTCGCTATTAAAGCGTTGTCCACATAAAAAGGACGTAGGTGAACGATTGGAAAATAAAAGAATCTGTTCTCTTATTCTCGCCTCTATACACATACTCTATTTCCTTTTTTGTATCTTCTTTCACAATCTCTTGTTAAATGTGGATTCAGCCTTAGACGGAAATTGATCTAGCCAAGTGGTTAAGATGTAGAAGTATTCTGAGTATTCGTCCTGAGTATGTGAGATTTACCAGGTATTATTAGAGCAGCTCGAATTGTCGGGGACTCAGTGCTCTGTGAACGGCTGGATCACTTGGCGTTGCGTAGAGACGTCGCTTCATTGTGTGTCTTCTACCGCATTTATCACGGGGAGTGTTCCGAAGAGCTGTATAACCTGATTCCTGCTGCCGAATTCCATCTTCGCACGACACGCCACAAGTTAGGATATCATTCCCACCATCTGGATGTGTGGCGGTCCTCCACAGTGCGGTTTTCAAGGAGCTTTCTCCCTCGTACAACAAAGCTGTGGAATGAGCTTCCTTGTGCGGTGTTTCCGGGACGATACGTCATGGGTACCTTCAAAAAAAGCGCGTACATCTTCCTTAAAGGCCGGCAACGCTCTTGTGATTCCTCTGGTGTTGCAAGAGAATGTGGGCGGCGGTGATCAATTAACACCAGGTGAATCATATGCTCGTTTGTCCTCCGTTTCCATAAAAAATAATCCAAAACTATCTAAGAGTGAAGTCGAAAACCAGATATATTCAATTTATTTTAATGGCTATACATAGTAGTGGATAGACTTAGATTGTTTTCCACTCCCGAAAATGCTCAATGCGCTGGAAATTCATTTTCTTAAATTTAACTTATGAACTGAAGTTCTAAGCCCGAAGTATATTTGGTAAACTTAATAATGTTTACATCCTTGGCTCAACAAAGTAAATATCTTATTTCTTAAATGTTGTCATCACATTAAAATGAGCCTACCGACAACTTACGGGCAGGGAATATTTTGAATAAAGTTTCACAAAACATGACATCAGAAATCTTCCATATTTTTCAGCATAATAACACAATAATCGCAGTTATATTTAGATGTTATTTTCTTTAAACCATGATAATGGTTAATTATTTATTATTAAAGAGAATACGTTGAGCATCCATAATATTAACAGCATACCGTCTCCTAACATGCCTAGAACTTGAATTGCCTATTCATAGGAAACTATAGCGCTCTTGTTTCTTTATTAGTGTCATTAAACGTTATATTTCCATAGCCATGCATATCAAGAGCCACTCGTTTAGCTACTTACTAGTTTGACAAGGTTTCCAGCTTTTTGTAACACGTTCACAGCAGCTGAATGGGGCGCACCCTCCACTGAGACGTCGTTAACCTACATAACGGACAAGTAAGTTTTGTTAAAAAAATAAATTGTTAGTAAATTGTAGTAACCCTCTTAATTCTACACGATTGAAATGGCAATGAAATACACACTTCTATTAATACATGCTACATATGACAACACAGCCTCGATAAACATGTTGCCTTACAGGTGACTAATAATAAGCTCATATACAAATGATTTAAGTCTTCTTTAGTGTTAATTCCGCCAATATTTGTTTTTAAAAACAATTCGACACGTGCACGTCTCGCCAAAATCTGGCACGAGTCTTGTGCAACACAACACGTCCTGGAGATGCCTCGTGTAGAGGCGAAGCACGTGTCGAATTGTTTTTAAAAACAAATATTAGCGGAACTAACACTAAAGAAGACTTAAATCATTTGTATAATTATGGATTTCCGCATAGTGACGCCTAATTCAATATTTTTTTTTCAATAATACCTCTCCAAGTAAACCAATAAAAAAATTTCATTGGTAAGTCTTTTCTTAAACTAACAGTTGTTGTAAAACTTATAGCAACCCACGTTTTGTTGGATTTAAAAAAATAGCTAACTTCTACTCCACTGATGTCACTGTCCAAATCGGGTTCTAAATTCAAAATACGCAGCTGAAACTGAAATAGTGTTTACATTGCTGCCTATTGACCAATTTTATTTAAACAACTGGAGTAAACGCAGAAATGTATAGACATAGCAGTCAAAGGTTATTATGATGTCATTTGTGGCATGTGCCATATTTCGGCTTTGATTTTGTATGAGGTGCATTGTCTATATGCATAGAACTTCATTGATCCGGAGCGTTGAAAGCGTACGTCACAATGTTATATAGGTGTAATCTCAGAGCAATTGTCAAGCCTAGAGAAGTTACAATAAGTTGAGATGTACTGGCATGGCTTTTCTAACTTAGGCGTAACGCAATGCACTGAAAAGAGACAGACATATATTACCTTGTCTGTCTTGGAATGCAAAAAAATAACTGGATTAATTGATCATGACAATTTGATCACCAGTCTGGTGACCATTGCGAGTGTGATTTAAAGTACTGTGTTAAAAAAGTGTATTTTTGTTTATATTGTTCTTTTCTGAAACCCATTACAATGAGAGCGGCGCTCGTGACCTTGAGAACTAAGATGTGAAGATTTTGCTAAGTAATTTCACGATCTACGGCGCCCTTCCGACCGAAACACAATGATTACACATTACTGCTTCATGGCAGAAATAGGCGCCGTTGTGGTATCCCTAATTGTTGGGTTATTTATTATCACTAATTAGTTTATGTTTGTAAAACTATTATTAAAAATTGCCTACTAAAAATATCTTATAATAATAAGAATATCTTATAATTATACTAAAATTATGTAAGAAAAACAATTTTTATTGTATCGATTATATTATTTCATTAGTTCTTAATTCTAGTTACAATTATTGTTATTTTTGGAAACAATTATCAACTTTTACCAAGTCGAAAGTTCTGAGGTAACAAACGTAAAAAAAATACCGACGAATTGAGAACCTCCAGTTTTTTTGAAGTCGCTTAAAATATGATCTAGTCTTATATATAACATAAATTTGTATTCAATGTCAAATAATTTCAGTGATATTCAATCCTTAACATCGGATATCTGTCCTCAGAACCTTGACAAAAGGACGGTACAATGTTAATGCTTTTAAATGTATACTTTCATTCATGTAATATTATTCAGAATGTTATTTCAATCAACCAAAATGTTCGAGTATTGTTTGAAATAATATTATTCGCAGTAGACATTACAATTTTCGTGAATCGCTTTAATATTTGGTTTGTCCTAACGATTTCAATTTGCCTTTGAAACCTTATGACCTTCCGATGAATAAACATTAGGGTTGGTTTCGGAAATGAGCCTCTTTCCTTTGCTCGTAGCTAATTCAAACAGCAGCTGAGAACACTTACAACGTTTATCGAGCTTATCATATATCCCAAGGCTTCCGAAATACGCTGCAAACGAATACTTGTTGTATAACGACTTGAGTACAGGAAAAGCTGTAATGGTTATGGTGTAAGCTATAATTTTATGAGTAAATTGTATTAATAAGTTAAGTGATTTTATGTTTAAAAATATTTAGTTCTACATTTGAATGGAGGAAAGAAAAATCTTGTATTCAATAAGGTCAAAATGACGCTTACTTTGGCTGACACCGACTCCAAAAATAACAATAATCGTTACTAGAATTAGATTAAATAATTGTAAATGTATCGTTATAGAACAACGTTTGTAATATATATATTTGATGAATTTTAATTGTTATTTCAATACATTTACTTTGCATATGTGTATTTACTGAATAAAGTAATTTTATATACCCGGGTGCATGCCCTACTCGTGGCTCTAGGTACATATCGAGAGCGAGACTTGACGGAATATACTTGATGGAATTATTTTTACTTGTTTCAGAGAATCCATGAAAAATGTGCTTGAAGAGATGATGCCTCGGATAGTGTCAATTGAACATGGCACGGAAAAATATTTTTTACTGTGACCCACGCGTCGTTCACCAACATTCTATTTTTATGCTTTTGGTTTTTTGGGTTCCATAAACATGGTTCTCCTTGCAGCAACTCAATAAATTCTAGGATGTATTCATTACTCAAGTCCATTTTCAACGATCAAGCACGTAGTGTCGTTCGCGCAAATGGTCTTTCAAATAGGCCTAATAGTGTGGAAGGCTACGCACTTATTTGAAGGAATGAAGAAGAAGAAGGAATGTGACCTTTGATGTGCGCTAAAAAACCGATACCGCTCGGCAAAGTGCAAATCTGTGTACAGAATTTGGAACACACAGACAATGTCTCATGCCACACAGTGTGTCCACTCGAGTGTGCAAATAAGTGGACATATGTCTGGCCGGCGTTAAATTCATACCTCTACTCTCTTGTAGGTGATAAATGATACTGATTGGACACATGGAGTGAATGAGTGAAGAAAGAATGACTTATCGATATATAAGGCAAGTGTGTGGGGGCAAAACGGTCGCTGGAGACCTCGTAGAACATTCGTCCATCAAATTGAGGACGTTTTGAGAAAAGGAGAGGTCCGAAGCACCCGGAACCGGCGAGCATGTATGTACAGAGTAATGAATGTAGAGGAAGCGCGTGAGGTTTGTAAGGGTAGAAGCCAGTGGCATTCTGTTGTCTTTGCCTACCCCGAGGGGAACAAGGCGTGAGTATGTGTGAAAATTATAAAGAAAGTTTTGAAAATTTTGGATAATAATCAGTTTTTCCTTTGTCCTTGGAGAACGTAATTTAAAAAAAAAATTTTTCAAAAATGTTATTAAAATTATAAATGTCTTCAATTTTATCTAGGTAACAGTCGCCAAATAACTTCTATAACAATAATTCGAAGAAATTTGAAACAATTTCTTAGAGGTGAGTTGGCGTTCGTTGGCGAGGCAGTTAAATATTTTTAGTGCTAACTCCATTAAATATGTTGCAAAATATACGTACATACTTCACATAACAAATCAATGGTTTTGATTTATGATAACCAAAAATAAGATTTGTATTCGTCATATAAGAAAAAATGATATGCTACAAATCAGCAATATTCATTGTTATTTAGAGGACAGCAGGGTATGCTTTCTACACCGGCCGTGCCAACATGTCCCGGGATAGTGTCAAGGAGAACCGGAACAAACTCCGGTCTGAAATTTAGACTAAGATTTACAAAGTCTCGGAATAGGGCCGACAAAATTTAGTTTAAATCAAGCCCAAGAAGACACAATTTAGTGCGTTCACTGCTAAAAAGTCTTCATTTGTCGTATCTCCTCGATTCGAGATCACTCCTATAACTGCCACAGCCTGTGTCTACATACTTGATGTCGGCATATATCGAGCGACGTTCAGTTCCGTGGTCACTTGGAAGAGAAGGCCAAACTAGCCTCTAAAAACCTTGGTGTACTCAGTAAGGCGAGACAGTACTTCACTACAAGCCACCGCCTGCAACTATATAAGGCACAAATTCGGCCTCACATGGAGTACTCTTGATGGGCGCCCCCCAGTAGCAGCTTCTTTCATTTGACCGCATATAACGAAGAGCGGCTCCAATCATCGACGATCAAGTCATCTCCGGTCGGCTTGATTCCTTAGCGTTGCGTAGAGTTGTGGGTTCTCTCTGCATCTTCTACCGCATTTATCACGGGCAGTGCTCAGAGGAGCTGTTCGCGTTGATTCCAGCAGCTGAATACCACAACCAGGTTGTATACTTTTATTGAAAAGAGCGCAAAAAAAAAGAATGCTGGAGAGTTTCTTGCGCCGCTTCTTCTCTCTCAGAGCGCTATTTGTTTCCGAAGCGGTAGTAGTATCTAGTAGTATAAGAAATGACATCAAAAAGAATTCTAAAGGAATCAATTTTGAGAAAATAAATGCCTTTTATGCCTTTTATGCCTTTTAGGTATTACGTCAAAATGCAAAATACCACCCGCATCACGTTGACACATTGACCTCTGGCACTGCACCGCTGCGCGTTTCGCAAGAAATTACTTGCCTCGCACAGCCACTTTGTGGTATCAGTTCTCAGTTGCTGTTTTCCCGAACGAATATGGCCTTAAAGGCCGGAAACGCATCTGTTGACACCTGTTGTTGCTAATCTCCATTTGCGGTCACCACACCAGTCCTCATCCGGTGAGCCTCTTGCCTGTTTGCCCTCTCTTATGTTAAAAAAACATCGATTAAATACACGAGGGCTGAAGGTAAATTCAAATTATACCCACTCACACCGTGGTGCCCAGAGGTAATTGAATAAATAATAATATTAAGATCTTAAGCTGTACATTATCCTGTTCCGACTGATTCTCTGCGTTGACACAATATCGAGTGAAGAATATTTATATTCATATCAAACTACATTTGGAGTTGAAGAAAAGGTGTGATGAACTTCGGCGGGAATCTTTTCAAATTTTTATCCGCATTGTTATGCATTAATATAAAAAATATTTAAAATCTAGAGAAATAATAATATAAAATCGCGGGTTCAAGTTCCGCATCTTTCATATATATTGTTTATTAATTTATTTCGTGTAATTAATCCCAGAAGTGAGGGTTATCAATTTGGAAAATTGTTTAGATTTGCAAGAGCGACATCTCAAGGCAATTCCCTAATATGCAAATATTGGGTTTGAGCAGGTTATCAACTGTAAAGTAGATCCTGTAGATGAAGCCACAACCTGAGAGTTGAACAAGACATACAAGATTTAACAACAATACGTCACTCGAACGTTTCGCTCAGTCGAAGAGCAAGAAATTTTGTTTACAGCACAGAAAAACTGAATATTACTTCAAAAAAAAATTGTCTAGAATATAAAACATATTGGAAAAATTATATGAAATAAATAACTCCCTGAAAGCATACCCTCGCATCTAATACCCCTAATGCTTTGGCGTAATATTAATACCTCAATGAATGCGCGCCTCGATACAGCCAGGCACTTTTCCGGTTTGATAGCGCATCTGTACATTTTACTTATCTAAAAGTATGTTTCCCCGTTTCCCCTTAATATTGCAATACTTCGCGTTGAATTCATGCCGATGTAGCACAGTAAGCTAACCCATTTTATTTACAGTCTCGGGTTTCGTTTATAACTCAACCTATAAAATTTGATAAAACGTTTCGCATACTGCAAGCCACTTTATCTTCTTCACTTGATAATATTTCTGTTTTATTACGCAGCTATATTCCTATGTGAAATTGGGTTTATATTCAGATTTTATGATACCTTACGGTTATGTTTAGTATTATAATCCGCATCATTACTGAATTCAATTTGAGTTCAAATAATAACTGGCGGTTCTTGCTACATCGTCCGCCTGGTTTTACGTTATAAAATAAAAATACTTTTTAAGACTTTTTCATCATCATCAGCCGGAAGACGTTTACTGCTGGACAAAGGCCTCCCCCTCCACGACGATCGGTCCTGCGCTGCCCTCATCCAACATATTCCGGCGATCTTGACCAGATCATCGGTCCATCTTGTGGGGGGCCTACCAACACTGCGTCTTCCGGTACGTGATCGCTTTTTTTGTCTTTTTGTCCGTCTTATTATCTTAATTGACTTAATGGAATAAAATTACGAGGCCCCTGTACTGGGTGTGGACCCATATTACTGGAAACCCCGCTCATCTACCAAGACTAGAGAGTCATAATACAGAGTGGGGATAAAATTAAATTACACGATTGTGTGTGTGTAGCACACCAAAACATAAACTAAATATAAAAGAAAGTAAAAACGTGTACGACAGTACAGTGTGTGTGTGTGTATGTGTGTGTGTGAATGTGTGTCATTTGTTATCGTTACAGATCGTCCATTAATTTTGTTATTATTTTTACTTTAATTTCTGGCGCAGTATTTTAATTTCCAAATTGCATTTGCTACTCCTACGTGAGCTATGTGCCTGTCGAAGTCCCTTCAAAAACGGTCCAGGCGAAGCCGTTTCGAAAACTGTGAGAGAAAAAAATATTAAATAGTATTTTTTTTGCTATAATTACTGAGTTTCATTTCATTCCTATTATGCTTTTTTTATTACTATAACGTAATTTTATTATTTTTGACAGTTCCTGTTGCTACTTGAAATGAGTATGAACATCAAGACATAAATTCGGATATAAATTTTGTTTTCAAATTGTGATCGATGCGGGACTCGAACCCGCGACCTCTCGCTTTCCGTGTGAGCGCTCTTCCAACTGAGGCAACCGTCGGAGTGACGAATCATTGATAAATCTTGTATATCTTGTTCAACTTTCAGGTTTGATTAATTAATAATAAAACTGCAATAGAAATCACAAATCACGCTGAAATTGTCGCAACAGTTGTTCGCAAATTACACCAGAGGGATCAAAAGTGCAAAAGTGCCGGTAACAAAGACTGATACTTCACTCCTTGACAAAAATAAAATATACTTGCCTGAGTTAAAATGTCACCGATTTGTAACCGACCATCATTGTTGGCAGCACCTCCCGGAGCAATCCTAGTTATACTGACGTCACCACCATTTTCTCCACCTGCTATACTGAGGCCAAGTCCGGTCATCCCTCTCTCTAATGTCACCTCTGTAGATTCCCACACCTCATCAGAGTCTGTAGAGATCTATAGAATAGAAAACATAGATATATTTACAATATATTCGTAAATAGAAAAGAAATCTTATTCTAAGTTATTAATTTTGCTTATACTACTAATTGTCTCCTCCACCAGTGTTGCCGAGTCACTTCTTTTGGAAAATGTTAATTTTAATGTAAACAAAATTTCAAATTCAGTGTTGTTAGCCCAGCAGAAATAATTAAAACTTTCAGATCCTTAGAAATGAAAAAAACTGCTGATATATGGGGCATATCTGTAAAAATAATAAGTTCTGTTATTGACGTCATAGCACCATATCTAGCACTAGTTTTTAATAGCTGTATTGAACATGGCGTGTTTCCTGACCTTCTGAAGTATAGTAAAATTACACCAATATTCAAATCGGGACTCACTTCTGACCCGAATAACTATCGCCCTGTTTCGGTATTGCCGACTCTTAGTAAAATTTTTGAAAAAAATATTTTAAGCCAAATGCTTACTCACTTTAACACTTATAAGTTACTTCATATAAAACAATTTGGCTTTACTAGGGGACGCTCGACTACGGATGCAGGTGTTGAACTCATCAGGAATATTTTTGAGGCCTGGGAGGAATCACAGAATGCACTTGGTATCTTCTGTGATTTATCTAAGGCTTTTGATTGTGTTCAACATTCAACGCTGGTCAGGAAGCTATGCCACTATGGTATAAGAGGATCTGCACTCGATCTTCTGATCTCATATTTAAATAATAGGATTCAGAGGGTCGAGGTGAATGGCAGGAGATCTCCTGGGACTCTTCTCGGTATGGGGGTACCACAAGGGTCTATTCTTAGACCCTTCCTCTTCCTAATTTATATAAATGATCTCCCTAACCTTGTAGAAAAAAAACACAAGGTGGTATTGTTTGCGGATGACACTTCACTTATATTCAAAGTGAAACGAAGCCAAGTTTTATATGACGAAGTAAACAATGCTCTATCTGACATCGTGTACCGGTTTAGCGCCAATAACTTATTGTTAAATAATCATAAAACCAAATATATTAAATTCACCGCGCCAAATGTCAAAAATGTAGATGCGAATATTTTATTAAATGGAGAGGTGGTAAAACCAGTGGAATCTGCTATATTTCTTGGCATTACTCTTGATTCCAAATTGCAGTGGGGCCCCCATATTGAAGGATTGGCGAATAGGCTTAGTTCTGCAGCATATGCGGTTAAGAAAATCAGATGGTTAGCTGACATAGATACGGCGAGATTAGTATACTTTAGTTATTTTCATAGTATTATTTCCTATGGTATATTGTTATGGGGCAGTGCGGCCGATATTAATACTATCTTTGTGCTGCAGAAGAGGGCTATTCGCGCGATTTATAACCTAGGTCCTAAATAATCATTAAGAGAAAAATTTAAAGAAATAAACATATTGACTGTTGCTTCTCAATACATTTTTGATAATGTTTTGTATGTTTATAAGCACATTGAGGAATTTTCTAGAAACTGTGACATTCATAATGTTAACACGAGGAACAAACATAAACTTGTTATGCCTACTACTCGGTTGGTTAGTAAGTCTTTTGTTGGGCGATGTATATGCTTCTACAATATGATCCCAGAAAATGTACAAAACAAATGTGTTACGAAATTTAAAAGAATTGTTAAAAAACGTTTGTGTGGGATAGGTTATTATAGCATAAACGATTTTCTGAGGCAGTCTCTTTTGAATGGGTGGTAGATTTTGACGTTCAATAAGTGATTAGAAATCCTATTTTGAATAAAAATATTTGAATTTGAATTGAATTTGAATTTGAATGATAAGTCTAAGGAACACATGGGTGCTGAAACAAAACTGCTACGGTTTATCGACCAACGGTGTGTTGCGTGTACCACAAAAAAAATTGAGGCACTGCGGCGGCTTAACACGCAGAGTGCGTTGTTCGGGATAGCGAGGTCGTTACAAACCATGTCGCAAATTGCAGAACGCGGTATTTTACAGGTTAGATAACATTAACATTTGAGATTTTTATTTGGATTTCGGGTTGGTAAATGATAATTTAAAAAAAAATAATTGTAATCCGTTAAAAAATATTTTTGATATCTGTGTCACAGATAAACAGCAACCTAATTTAATACAAATACCTAGGCACTATGTGTACCTAGGCCATAAGGCTGGTTTCAAAAATTCTCGCGATGTTAAATTCTATTGTCTAGTGTATTCTGTACGTCACTACTGATTAATTTAGTAGTCACTTACCGCCATTAAGACGGTGTTTGGTATTGTGGACGTTAAAAAGTTTTTTGGGGAAAAAGTAACTTTTATAATAACATGCTTTGAAGTCTGATAGTTTTAAGCGTTTTTAATAGTCATTGATCTTTTATATGCCGTTGGTTCTTTTCTTTTACTAGTATTAAAACAATCATAAAGTTACGAGATTAATAACTCCAAATTATTTGAAATCCACCATTTTGTTGAATTTGGAGTAGTGTTGTACCTCGGTCACTGTCAATCAATTGGTCAGTGGCCAAGGTACATATAGATGTTGTACATTGGCCAAGAGAACATTTTTTTTAATTATTTCACTTTCACGTAATTTATTATTCCTAATAAAATTTAAAAGCTTTCTCTTATTATAAAAAAGGAACCATGAATATCATTTTGAGATTGTTCAGAATTTATGAGTTATATTTTGTTAAATATGTTACATAAACTAATAAAACGGTTTTAGATAAGAATACTTATATTTTTCATAAATTACCTGAAATTCCTAGGTGCTCCATAGTACTGGCTTAGGTACATAGGCTATGTTGTACCTTAGCCATAAATCCCTTTTTTCGTTTTAATTATTATAAGTATGAAATATACATTATTGATATTTTGATTGACCTTTCAAAATATGCAAAAATCGTTTGAGTACAGTTCGTAAAACAAAAACAAAAAATTGATATCTAAAAAACTGTCCTAGTTACAACAGATTCCCCTATAGTCTCTTCTTTCTCTTCTCTCCATTCTACAAAATACTATAATATACGTATATATGATTGCTGAGTTTACTTCTCATTAGAAAAAATAAATCATAACTGCGTAAAAACGATACCACCCGCAGATTTTATACAATAATACCAACAGAGAATCTCACGGGACATAAAAATTATTTACAATATTCTTCGGAACGTTGGTTTCGTTGAAAGTAAGTGTCTATTCACTGAAAATGAACAATGAAGTAAATAGCGCCCTTTTTCATTTTACAATGAAAAAGACAGTAAAAATAGTTCCTAAAGTATATTGAATTTAAGTGATAAAGGCGGATTTTTAAATTAGTTTCAAGCAAAGTATCTGTAAAATAGACTCTTTATCAAAAATAAGCATAAAAGCATAGTTAAATTTATAAGTTGTTTAAATATTGAAATAAATAAATATTGGATTTCAATAGAACTACTTATGCCACTGCACACACAATGAATCCAATTTCTAAAGGTTGATATATCCAATATACGATAATTTATATTTATACATTTAATTCTTTATGAAATAATTTATGTTATTTTGACACTACTCATATATTGGATGCAGTACCTTGACAATTCAAAAGCGCTTAGTTTCAGCCTAGTTGAATAATGTTTATTTGACTTTGACTTTGACTGCCAAGTAATGAGTGTTTTTGTAACCATGACAGTACGAGAGTGTTATAATGGCTACTATAAATAAAAATGTATTGGTTTAGCTACAAATAAAAGTTAAATATAACTGATCGCTTATAAAGCATGGAGAATCAGATAACTGTGACTTTCTAAATAATAACCAGCTGGTTGTGCTACTGGTTAACGTCCGTTCCCAATATACTATCTACAGGTAGAGATAAATTACTACCTTCTACTGTCAGTAATTAGCTGTCAAGAATCTGAAACTGTCCCAATATACCCGATAAGTCATTATTATTGCCTTATATTGGGACGCGTGAATTGCAATTTCCATACAAACTTCTATCGTTGGTAAGCTATACGTCGTCCCATTGACAGACAGCGTGTACGGATAAGGTGAGTTACCGTCGATAAGTTTATTGGGACAGAAAAGTCAACGATAGTTACGATTTTTATCTCAAGTAAGCGATAGACTGAATATTGGCAACGGCCGTAAGACTGTCTGTTTTACGAAAAACTTATATTATAAGGAAATCTTTGAAGTAAGAGTTAAGTTTAAGTGCAATTAAAATTAAACTAACAACGTTATGACTTGCAAAAAAGCACTTAAGCCTTTTGTCTCACTAAGAATTACACACACACACACACACACATACACATACACATACACATACACATACACATACACATACACATACACATACACATACACGTACACGTACACGTACACGTACACGTACACGTACACGTACACGTACACATACACATACACATAAACATACACATACACATACATATACACATACACGTACACTTACACATACACATACACACACACACATACACACACACATACACATACACATATACATACACATACACATACACATACACATACACATACACATACACATACACATACACATACACATACACATACACATACACTTACACATACACATACACATACACATACACATACACACACACACACACACATTCACATTTAATTTTTATTTTTTAATTTTGTTTTGTTTGTCATTGTCATTTGTCGAGGAATCACCCCGAAGATACAGTTTTAACTAGTTTCGGGGTCAGAGGTCAACCTATTTTAATATCACTGCAAAACCGTTTTGCAATGTTCAATGTATTATTACAATTAGCGATAAAAGATGTAAATAATTGGTATTATGTAATAAATATTGCACATTTAGTAATTTAAGATATTTGCAGTGAGTGTAAAAGAAAATGAAATAAATTATTATTATTTTTAAGGTCATGATATATTTATTCGCAAGTAAATAATGCTTATTTTATCACTACGACACTATCATATAAAACTATTCCCACGAGGAAGTGCACCAACTATACTAGAAGCGTTTCCGCGTTCGATAACCAGACTGGAAGAAACATAAATGTAGTATTTAAATAAAACACTATTAAAGGGTTTAAACGCGTGTAAATCATAACTCGGTTTTTTCAATAGATTTTTGGCTAAAATTTTATTATTATTAAACTGAAAATGAGGTCTAGGAATGTCTATAAACATCAGGTTAACTATAATAATAATAAAAATGTAACTTTTACGTGAAAATTTTATTTAAATTTGTAACACTTGCTTTAATCAAAGAAAATACTATTAACTTAGTATATACTATCGTAGTAGACGAAGTCTGTGTGAAAGTGAGATAACTATCCTTACATACAAACATAGGTGTGAGAACGAGACAGAATTGATAAAGACCATGAAACCGTTTTGAAACAATTTAGTGTCGATTAGTCTCCTGTAAATTTTGACCGCTTTTTAGTTTTAGTGATTTTATCGTTATTGTTCTTTGTACTTAACGGACATTTATTAAATAATAAAATGGTATCTGGCAGCACTTGGGTACCTACTAGCGCGTAGATAGTATTTTATACATTCTCCGCGCCGAGGGGTTTGACAAATGGCATAGAGCTTTAAGACCCACTGAGACCGACAATTTTTTTTTATGAAAATGATGGTAATTGATACGCCCT
This sequence comes from Leptidea sinapis, assembly GCF_905404315.1. NCBI lineage: Eukaryota > Metazoa > Arthropoda > Insecta > Lepidoptera > Pieridae > Leptidea > Leptidea sinapis. The sequence continues at coordinate 6,274,097 of NC_066276.1, forward strand.
ACCCATTACAAAGCAGTGCAGGTCAGGATTCTTGAAAAACCTAAAAATTCTGAGTGGCACTACAATTGCGCTCGTCACCTTCAGACATAAGATGTTAAGTCTCATTTGCCCAGTAATTTCACTAGCTACGGCGCCGTTCAGACCGAGACACAGTAATGTCTACACATTACTGCTTCACGGCAGAAATAGCCGGCTTCCTGTTCAAAGGAGCCTCCCACTGGTATGTTTGATATATTTGCTGTGTTCGGCATTTGAAGCAGCAGCCGGCAACTGAAGTAGCTTGGACATGAAAAGAAGCTAGAAGTGATCTTGTCCCACACCAGCACGCTTCTCCGTGCCCGTTATTCAAATACTACTCTTCATTGATACGACTTGCCGATTCTAGGAAGGACAGCCTGTGGGTCCTAGTGCATTGATGTTTATTAAAATATTACTCTGTCAAAAAAGTACCGCGAAAAGATCAATAATACACAAAAAGTTAGTTATTCAATGAATTTCTTTTATCACCTTCAAAGTATGCGCGTCCAAAACCGATACACTTATTATGTCAGCGAATAATCCAATCATCAAATATTTTTTCCTGAATTGAGTTGAGTTCTTATCGCAATTCTTCATATCTATCGAATGAATACGCGTGCCACAAAGTGGTAATTTGAGTATAGGATAAAGGAAAAAGTCGACTGGAGTCTAAAACTAAAAACAGCACTGTATTTAATGTAAATGTCAGAAGCAGCCAAATATTCCGCGCCAAAATGAAAACCAGTTGTGCCAACCATAGAACAACAGAGAAAACCAAAAAATATTAATTTGGTACCTCATAAAAATTATCCATTTATTATCCCGATCCTTTTTTTGGCTGAACGTAGTCAAACCAATTAATGGTACAGTTTTTTTTTTTAAATTAAAATGAAAGAGTTTTATTGAAATCTATGTGAGGATGAGGATCATTGCTTTCATATGAGTTTTTAACGCCAAGAATAAATTAATGTTCATTCGAAAGTATTGCGATGACTATTCGATGTTAATAATAACGTTACTATTTCATGTATAAATAGACTGGAAATATGATAATTATGTAATGAAAATTTAGTTGTGTTTAACAGAAAAATCAATGCTAAATACAGATGTCGTATTATCAGGTATAATTCTGTGTTACAAGTTCCAAATTAAGATACTTTTCAATTTGGTATTATTATTTATCTCTTAGTTTATTATATTGCATCTTTATTCTTCATAGTTTATGCGTTAGTCATATCAACGGAGCGTACATGTCATGCCGATGACAGGCGTATGACGCCAAGCTACATACGATGGAAAAAAACGAAGTGTTGGTTCTCATGACTGTCTCTTCTTTTTATGGAATAGGAGGACAAACGAGCATACGGTCACCTGTTGTTAAGTGATCACCGCCGCCCACATTCTCTTGCAACACCAGAGGAATCACAGGAGCGTTGACGGCCTTTAAGGAAGGTGTACGCGCTTTTTTTTGGTACCCATGTCGTATCGTCCCGGAAAGACCGCTCAAGGAAGTTCAGTTTTGTAGTACGTGGATAAAAGCTCCTTGTAAAACCGCACTGTGGAGGACCGCCACACATCCAGATGGTGGGGATGTCCTTAATTATGCGTGTTATTTAGAGATAAATTAATTCGTTATAATTTATAACTAACGCATTTTGTTTCCATCCCAATAACTACTTATTTTTGATATTTCAGAAACTATTATGTAATAATCAAACGTTGATAGACTATCTGTCACTACGTTTTATGAAACATCCTGTGTGTTTATATTAAATACGTCATAATGACGAAACGGGCATGAAATGTCCGCTCCCTGGTCATATCTATATAAATTAACTTGATCTTAGGTAGCAACTGCCACTTTCATAAATACTGTGACATAAAAATGCTATTTTACTTACTATGCGGAATTTTTCTTCAGAAGAGAAAGTACTGCTTTCATTTGGAGAACACTGTTTACTTTATTTGTTTGATAAAAATAAATATGTAGTTTTTATGTGTAAATATATAATATATTACTAACCAGTCCGCTTCCGTGCCGCCTTTCCCGACTGTGTACCTCACGCCCATCGTAGTTGCTGGCGTTCGCTGAAAAATACACATAAATAAATAAACCGCTTTCGTATTTTTTCGTATTCACGTTTACAAACACCCAATTTAGCGTTCGTCGAAACAAATCGATTTACGAATACTGCGATCGTGGATGACGCCATTCAATTAAAGGCACGCTTTAGACATTGCGCTTTGAAATATTTGTACTTATTTTAACTAAACGCATATATACTATTATACACGATGTTTGGAATAACAATTGTGTTTCCATTTTGGATCGCGCGGCCCTTAATGTAGGTATATATTTTTCCTTTATGAAAATAAGAGACGAGAGGAGCAGGACGTTCAGCTGATTCAGCACAAAAAATTCTAAGCGGCACTACAACTGCGATCGTCACCTTGAGACATATGATGTGAAGTCTCATTTGCCCAGTAACTTCACTAGGTAAGGCGCCCTTCAGACCGAAACACAGTAATGCTTACACATTACTGCTTCACGGCAGAAATACGCACCGTTGTCGTACCCATAATCTAGCCGGCATCCTGTGCAAAGGACCACTGGTGTTTTCAACAAACTCACAACGATTTTGTTCAAATTCACTCTAGAGTACGTACTAAGCAAATCTGTAATTGATACGCCTTATCCGTTACAATGCAGTGCCGCTCAGGATTCTTGAAAAATACAAAAATTCTGAGCGGCGATACAATTGCACTCATCACCTTCAGACATAAGATGTTAAGTCTTGTTTGCCCAGTAACTCCACTAGCTACGGCGCCCTTCAGACCGAAAAACAATAATGCTTACACATTAGTGCTTCACGGCACAAATAGGCGCCGTTGTGGTACCCATAATCTAGCCGGCATCCTGCGCAAAGGGGCCTCCCACTGGAAATATTTTAGTGGGCTATTACTTATAAACAGACACACACACACATTTAATATATATTTATTGGTTTAACTCGTTCATCGTGATATTTTTTAAATAATAAAAAGTAAGCGTTTACTATAATTATAAATAATATGGAAATTAGTATCATCTCTCATCAATTTTATTATTATTTTAGTAGAAGTTAGAATGTACCTAGTTAATAAATTTTCTCAAGGCTTTTTTCTATACTTTTGTAAGAAGTCATATTACATATTATTTTCGTAAATTCCTTGTCAAGTTCAAGGATTAGTACAAAGAACTTATGTAAAGGAAAATACGCGGAGAATAAACGGTCTTTAAAATCTTATAATTAATAGAAATTACTTATATCTATACGTAAATTTTTGTTCTGAGTTTATTTATTTATTTAAAAACAAACAGTCACACACATATTTAGGTTTACAAACAGATGTTAATACTAAATTAGTCCTACAGTTTCCTTAAAATTATTTAATGGCCAATAAAGACTAAAGTTCAGCGGAGAAAAATAAATTATATAAAATAAAAAAGAAGTATTTAATCATTAAATTTATAAAAAAAAATATTGGTCGATTTAAATCTCACTCTTCCTTAGAACAGTTAGAACTTTCTATTTAAAACTGGATAAGGTTTCCTTAAAAATATCTAAGTGGCCAAGTTTTCTATTAAAAAGTCGACATGTCCGCGTTACTTAATTATTTCCAGCATAGTAAGTCCAATTTTATGAGTACGTATATTTTTAAATTTAAGTTTAATCGGGTTTCAATCTATTTTTATGATTTATTTTATGAAAATAAGCGACGAGACGAGCAGGACGCTCAGCTGATGGTAATTGATACGCCCCACCCAATACAATGCAGTGCCGCTCAGGATTCTTGAAAAATACAAAAATTCTGAGCGGCAATACAATTGCGTTCGTCACCTTCAGAAATAAGATGTTAAGTTGTTTGCCCAGTAACTCCACTAGCTACGGCGCCCTTCAGACCGAAACACAGTAATATTTACATGCGTCGTTGTGGGACCCATAATCTAGCCGGCTTCCTGTGCAAAAAGAGCCTCCCACTGGTAAATCTGCCGCAGTAAGATTTATCGCTCGTTTTTTTTGTAATTATTTTAATGTTTCTTTTGAAAAACCTTAACGTTAAAAAGATCGTGGTTATTGTGAAGGGAACAACGAATACGATACAGAAATAAAAGTATAGCGCGATTGCATAACATTATGAATGCCGGAAATATTTGTATGGCCACATATGTTAGTTTTTTTTTTTAATTTTTAAATATACCTTTTGATAATGTCTCTTATTTTATTTCTACACGTTTTTTCGTACATCTGTCATAGTGATTGTATGTACATAATAAAAGCTTAAAAGTGAAAATTTATGTGACGAACTTTCGCTCACTCGTTTTTATTTTTATTTTTTGTTGTAGTTGTTTGCATACTTTTAATTACATTTTGCATTAAATTTAATTAGAATTCAACAATAATTTTAATAAATATTATTGTTGAATTCTAATTAAATGCGCGCGGTATGCCTCAGATCGGCGCGATTTTGGCACTCGCGCAGCATTCTGTCAATGCGCATTATTTTACGTGTATTAATAGCTTGCTTATAATTAGGATGATTTTATAGAATGTCTCAGAAAGCTATTGAAAACAAGCTATAAAACTATGCAAAATAAACCATCTTATAAATAAAATAGGGTCTGAACTTGGTGAGGGAGTAGAAGGTTAATAGTTGTTCTTGAATTGAAATAATGTTAAGATTTTGCTTGTTTTAATATGAATTTTTCAATTGAAATACTAAATAAATTAATAAGTGAACGGTAACGTTTTACGTTAAATATTTTACTGTTTACACACTCATTAAACAAATGAAAGTTTGGAGTTTGCTTCTTAAACCAGCGCTTTCAAAATCTCTCGTATAACAAACTTTTTTTATGAAAATAATGGACGAGACTTGAAGGACGTTCAGCTGATACTCATTGATACGCCCTGCCCATTACAACGCAGTACCGCTCAGGATTCTCGAAAAACCCAATAACTCTGAGCGGGACTACAATTGTGCTCGTCGCCTGGAGACAAAATGTTAAGTCTCATTTGCCCAGTAATTTAGAAATACAATAATGCTTACACATTACTGCTTCACGGTTGAAATAGTCATCGTTGTGGTACCTATAATCTAGCCGGCTTACAAAGCAAAGGAGCCTCCCACTGGGGTTCAAAAAACGTCTAAACTTCAGAAATTGAGAGATTGGATATATTTGTTAAGTTCACACCCAAGATACACACTTGTACATCCATTGGTAAGACTCAGCGGCCACTCTTTTCAATCAATTAGAGTATTTTACAATGACTGGATGAAGGTGCTGCATCCAATATATGAATGGTGTTTAAATAATATAGATCAGAGGATCTCAACGTGGGCGATAACGCCCCTTTGTTGCGTTTGAGAATTTCGGGGTAGAAGACCCAGACAAAATTAGAGGGCATTGAGATGGCGCAGATGGGGCGTGGGTAGATTAAAAAATATAGTCTAAAAAGGCAAAAAAATTCACGAAAATACTCTAGAAAGAAACATATTCTCAAAGTGGGCGGTGAACAAAATAAGGTTGAGAAACTATGATGTAGATAATTTCAAAGAAAGTAATAAATAATATCTATACTAATATTATAAAGCTGCAGTGTTTGTTTGTTTGTTTGTTTGTTTGAACGCGCTAATCTCTGGTACTACTGGTCGGATTTGAATGATTCTTTCAGTGTTGGGTAGTCCATTTATCGAGGAAGGCTATAGGCTATGTTTTTTTTTTTTCAAAATTAGGGATCCGTAATAAAATTGCTATTTTGTAACACAAGGTGTAAAATCGAAAACCTATTTTTGCGTGCGCTGCAAAAACTATTGACAATAGAACAAAATGATGTACAGGCTATAATATAGGCAATATTTTATTACTTATAAAACTATTGCATGAATTATACTTTATATGGCAAAACAACGTTTGCCGGGTCAGCTAGTACTGTATAAATATAAATTATTGTATATTGAATGCATCAACCTTTAGAGCTTGAATTCATTGTTTGTGTAAGGATGCTCCGTGAACATGATGACAGTTATTACTGTCATAATTAGTAATTGCATCTAACAATTACAATCATTTATTAACTATAACAGGTCGACGTGGCACCACGCGCAGCACCCATTCACGAGTTGACGCATCGACCAGTCATCCTTCCCATCGCACATATTTGAGGGAAGGAGAGCATGAAAGTTCTCAATTTTTAAAATTTCTCTATACTTTTTAAAGGGCATTTTGTTTTATAATAGAAACTTTAGATTGTCATAATACTATCAACTTTATAATTTGACACTAATTGCGTGTTAGATCAAAACCAAACACCAAAGAGGATGTAAATACTAAGCCAAACACGCACTCCAGAGATTTCACGGATTTATGAGCGATATGAGTTCACGGCTGCCGGCCCGCCATTAATGTAACAAAGCCAATATTCTCAAAATTCTTGCGTGGAAAACAGTTTATATGCTTACAATCCTCGTTATTCACTACTAATCTGAATAAATGAACCTACACAAAAAAGTATAAACTATAGGAATAACTTTTCTGAGAGAAGTACCAAAATAATGCGTCACGCCATGCCAAAAAACTTGTTTAACTTCAAAGAAAAGTGGTAGTTCAAAAAGGCTCGGCAGTGTTAACTATAACCAACAGCAAGCATTAGCAACCTACAAATAAGACTTAAGGATATGTGTAACAGGATTAAGTAGTGTTCATAGCTCGAAATGCTATACTTTCACCACAAAACTTGTCTAAAAACACCATGTTTGCGTGTTTTCTGCTTACTCTTCGCCTTAAGCTGAATTATTATTTTTATTATATTAGACAGTATAAAATAAAAGGTAAAATTGGATAACTATTAGAGAGAGATTCAGCTCTTATTCGTAATAAAAAAGGCTTACTTATTCTAAGTGTGGCTTATGTAATTTCCATTTAAGCTGAAAACCTTTTGAATTCTCTTCATATAATATGTTGAGTGCTTTCTTTGATGTGCAAGTACTATCTATTGCTTCGCTAGTTTTTATCCATCACGACTACATTTACCATCAATTTTGTATATACTTTTTTGTACTTCTTTGAAAATGCCAATAAGTGTAAATTTTTTTTAATGAAAATAAGGGACGAGACGAGCAGGACGTTTAGCTGATGGTAATTGATACGCCCTACCCATTATAATGCAGTGCCGTTCAGGATACTTGAAAAACCCAAAAATTCTGAGCTGCACTACAATTGCGCTCGTCACCTTGAGACATAAGATCAGTTCAGTCTCATTTGCCCAGTAATTTCACTAGCTACGGCGCCCTTCAGACCGAAACACAGTAATGTTTACACATTACTGCTTCACGGCAGAAATAGGCGCCGTTGTGGTACCCATAATCTAGCCGGCTTCCTGTGAAAAGGAGCCTCCCACTGGTAAAATTCATCGGCATTATTATAAAAAAATAATTTAAATGACACGTGTTTTTTTAAACAGTGACTATAACAACGTCAGCGACCTAACAATAACAATGTCTTAAATGGAGTTTATCTTTTTGGAGTTTATTGGAGTTTACTTTAGAATCGATTTTCATATAAGGCACCCGGTATGAGAAAAATATGGAGAGTAAAACCTACTCATCGAATGAGATAGTAACGTTTTTGGTGAGCATCATTTCTCGCGCACCTTTCACTTTTCAGTTGGCGTGACAGTCTAGACGCTCGGTCCCTATATTCGTTGTATTGCAGTGATACGGATAGCAAACTTTGAATCTTACATTATTGAAATTGATTTATTATTATACTTTCATAAAGTTAATTGAAAATTCTATAAATTATGGAAGAATGTGGTGTAAATAATTGTGCCAGAAAATCTGATAAGCACGGGGGTATTAAGTTAGTTTACATAATATGACATGTATTGTATATATAAACATGTCTGCTTTTATTTATTAAACATTGAATTATCAATATAGGTAATACAAATTTATATGAGCTATGCACATAATTAAATGTTTAATTTAATATGGATAGTATATATAGCACATTTTACGCCAAAACGAAATTTTTAACCTAACCTATTATTTTATTTGTTTAATATCTATATTTTTTTTAAATTAATACGCTTTTATTAGCTTCTGCTGTATGTCTGTTTGTAACCGACTCCAGTGGACTTGATTTTGTTTAGTACCTGTTCAAAGACAATCGTTCTTGAGGAGTAAACTCCAGTCGTGCGTCGGAGCTGACACTCACACTTTTTTCTATTACAAAACAGTATTTAACTTGTGTTTAACTAAAACATCGTAGAAAGAACATAAACTGAAGTGTACAGGAACAATTATTAAACGTACGGAACGCAATTTTTGTCAGCTGTCATCTGTCTGTCATCATATTATCTAAATCTTCCATATGAATATGATAAATCCGTTAGACATATCTCAGACAAGCTTCGACTCGTGTTTAAATATAGCGTTTAACAACAAACGTTGAACAAACATAAACTTGTTATGCCTACTACTCGGTTGGGTCGAGTTAGTAAGTCTATTGTTGGGCGATGTATATGCTTCTACAATATGATCCCAGAAAATGTACAAAACAAATGTGTTACGAAATTTAAAATAATTGTTTAAAAACATTTGCCCGCTGAGTTTCTTGCGCCCATTCTTCTTAGGTCTGAGGCAGTCTCTTTTGAATGGGTGGTGGTTTTTGACGTTCAATAAGTGATTTTAAATACTATTTTAATAAAAATATTTGAACAGAACAGAAACAACAGAAAGACACAGATTTGTAATATAACTTTTTTAAAACAAGTGTTCAATACATGTTTAAATTATTTGTAATAACACAGTATTTTTTTTTGATTCAGAAAATTTAATATTTATATAAAATGCATTATAAGAAATTCTTGAGTCCATTCTAACCATACTTTTATTTTACGAGGCGATATTATCAAACCAGAGTTTATAAAAGGCATAAAAGGCATTTATTATCTAAAAAATATTCATTTCATTTACGAACAATGAAATCAGCTGTTAGTCTTTTTAATTTTTACCAAGTTGGAACATAATTATTCTTATAAAAATGATGAAGACGAACCACGGCGCGGCGAGCTAGTCTCACAAAACAAAAACTTTTTTTTTGGACAAAAGTATTTTGCGGACACGATAACACTTGTAAACCATAGAAATAAATCCATTTGAAAATTGATATACCCAATTATTTAAATAACTCTTTTAGACAAAGCTTAAAACCCTGGAGTACTAAAAACGGGCATATTAAGACGTATATAAAAGGCATTTATTTTCTCAAAATTGATTCCTTTAGAATTCTTTTTGATGTCTTTTCTAATATACTAGACACTACTACCGCTTCGGACACAAATGGGGCTCTGAGAGAGAAGAGACGGCGCAAGAAACTCTCCCAGCATTCTTTTTTTTGCGCTCTTTTTAATGAAATGTACAATATTGTACTGTCATTGCAATTGGTATGAAATAATCATAATCTAGTCTCAGGCTATTGGATCACTTAGATATTCAGCTGTGGAGTAGTAGGACTTACGACAGAGCCATTTTTTAATAAAACATTTAAATTTATTTACAGATAATGCCTGAACAGTGGCTGGGACTTTATTATAGAAGTGTATATACATTTACCCTTAAAGTTATTTGTTAGTTTATAATGTATCTTATGAAGCCTACTAGAATTAGTTACAAGCAATCCCTTATTTTTAGTATATTATTATAAATAATGAAAATCTTTAAGATTTTTGTGAACGGATATTAAATTTTCATAAATGTACTGACAATCAACAGTCATAACATTTATTTTTTTAAATTTTTCTTTGAGAGACTGTCTATAACCAAGCTGATAAAGTGCACGAACAGCTCTCTTTTGCAGAGCAAACACTATATCAATGTCAGCAGCATGACATCATAGTAAAATACCGTACGTCATGATGCTGTGAAAATAACTGAAGTACACTAATCTAGCGGTCGCAACATTCGTGTACTCTCTAATCTTTCTAACTGCATATGCCGCAGAGCTGAGTCTATCTGCTAGATGGGCAATATGTGGACAATAATTACTTACTTTAATATTGTAATTGGCTCAGGCTGTTTTGTTAAAGTATAAATAAATAAACTTTAATTTTTAGACGGGCTTGAACTTGAGTACACTCAATGGTGATATTTGAAGGTACTTTTTCTATTTTACTACACAAAACTCCTATCAAGTTATTGGAGTTAAAGTAAACAGCCTATGATGACGATCTCTTTATTGCGGTTGTGTTTCTTCCTAAAATACTGTCCACTAAAGCTTTCCGCTGCTCGTAACTAATTAAGCATTACTGAAAATGCAAGCAAATTAGCAAGCGATTTTCTTAGCGAGTGCCTATACAATAAATAAAATAAAAATTAGGATTCTTGAAAAACCCAAAAATTCTGAGTGACACTACAATTGCGCTCGTCACTTTGAGACATAAGATGTTAAGTCTTATTTGTCCAGTAATTTCACTAGCTACGGTGCCCTTCAGACCGAAACAAAATAATGCTTACACATTACTGCTTCATGGCAGAAATATGAGCCGCTGTGGTACCCATAATCTAGCCGGCATCTTGTGCAAAGGAGCCTTCCACTGGTATATGCTTACCTACGTCTGGACAAAACGCAAAAACTACAGAAGAGATTTACTTCCAAATTTGCATGAATATTAACAAGAGGCGGGGCAACATAACTATATACATACATACATATACATACATACATATCATACATACATATTAGATGCACGTATAGTATTTTTGCTGTTTATAGCAGCTACGCAGACCACGTCGCGGGCAAAAGCTAGTTAAAATACAGGTAAGTCAGTCTTTCGTCAACTTACGCACACAACATAACATCAATCTATTTAAAATTTATTGAAGTAGGCGTTACTTTACGGAAATCCATAATATATATATTGATACAAATGATTTGAGTTTTCTTTAGTGTTAATTCCGCCAATATTTGTCTTTAAACGTTTGACGAGACATGTCTCGTGCCAGATTTTGACGTCACGTCCTGAGGATGCCTCATGTAGAAGCGAAACCCGTGTCAAAATGTTTAAAGACAAATATTGGCAGAATTAACACTAATGAAAACTCAAATCATTTGTATAATTATGGATTTCCGCAAAGTAACGCCTACTTCAATAAATTATCTTGACTGTCACCTTTCAACATATTCTTGATAATGTATTGTATGTTCATAGGCACATAAGTGAATATGCTTGCAACTGTCATAACCATAATGTTATCATCAGGAACAGACATAAACTTATAATGCCTACTACTTGGCTAAGTCGAGTAAGGCCCTCTTTCACCACATTCAAGTAAACTATCAAGTAAGCTAATCACTGAGTAAAGTCAATAGTAACATAACATGCGAATTTCACGACCTTAAAGTAACACTAATCTTAAGATTAACTATCCCGTAACTAACTTGCCGCATCTTCTGCCAATTAGCACGGCTACTTGACAGTTGCATGATATTATGTGCCTACTATTATTATCATTTGTTGTTTTGTGCATCTTTTCAGAGGTAGCATAAAAATAAATGTTTAGATATGAATTTATTCGATTTGATTGATCATCAATTGGACGAGTTAACATTTAAATTCCAAGATATCACCATATTTCTATTTAATAATACCAAAATATCCCTCTCGTGTAAAGTATGCACTTCTCTCTCTTTTAATTTTATCCATAATAATGATATTCATACAAGTAACCATTAAATGACAAAAACTGTATTATACTATTTCCAGATGCTTTCTATTTTCAAAGGTATACAAACATCTGGCGCTAAACAGTGAAATGAACGCTCAACATTTAACAAGATCATAAATGACAATCTGCAATGACGTTTGACAAGTGATATTTGACGTATAATTGAACGAATATGACGTGTGATAGATTCATTACTCACTTAACCAATCAGTAGTTACTCAAGACATAATTTTCGCTTGTGAAATTGGCAAAAGATACTCATAACATGTAGCTTCCAATTAACGTTAATTGAGAAGTTACTAATCACAGCTTTACTTGGACATGGTGAACGAGGCACTAAGTCTTTTAAGGGATGTCCCAGAAAATATTCAAAACAAATGTTTTACGAAATTCAAAATAATTGTTAAAAAGCGTGTGTGTGGTAAAGGTTACTATAACATAATTGACTCTCTTAATGATACCACGTACCATGGGTGTCGTAAGAGGCGACTAAGGGCTTTTTAGAAGTGGGAGAGTCACGCTGCCCTCTTATGAAGCAGCACAATCGGGCCAGACTCGTCCGGCTTTATTACCACACTCGCACAGAATACCGGCGTGAAGTAGCGGCCTAGCGCCGCTATGTTTCGCATAGGTTAGTGTCGAGGACCGGAGGCCATCCCTCCATCCCTAAAAGGAGACTGTTCGGATCCGGCAAACTACAGGCCTATTGCTATAACCTCCCTGCTCTCCAAAATCATGGAGAGCATAACCAACCGCCAGCTCTTGGTATACCTAGAGGGTCATCAGTTGATCAACGACCGACAGTACGGCTTTCGCCATGGTCGGTCAGCAGGTGATCTTCTGGTATACCTAACACATAGATAGGCGGCGGCTATTGAAAGCAAGGAGGAAGGCCTGGCAGTTAGCCTGGATATAGCGAAGGCCTTTAATCGTGTATGGCACATGGCGCTCCTCTCAAAACTTCCATTTGGGGTTCCCGAGAGCTTGTGGAAGTGGACGTCCAGCTTCCTCACTGGGTGCAGCATACAGGTCGTTGTCGACGGATATTGCTCGAACCAAAAGCCCGTGAATGCTGGAGTAACCCAAGGCGCAAGTGTGCTATCTCCTACGCTGTTTCTTCTGCATATCAATGATATGTTGGACACCTCTAACATGCATTGCTATGCAGACGACAGCACTGGTGATGCCCTATACACGGGCCATGCAGGTCTCTCTCGGGAAATCGTCGACCAGTGCCGGGAGAAACTTGTGTCTTCTATCGAGACCTCACTCAAAAAGGTCGCGCAAAGGGGGTAAATTAAACCTTGTCCAATTTAACCCCCAGAAGACTCAAGTTTGCGCGTTTACCACTAAAAAAAACCCATTTGTCGTATCACTGCTCTTCGACAACACTTCCCTTAAAGCCTCGTCTAGTATCGGAATACTGGGCCTCGAAATCTCGAGCGATTGCCAATTTGGTGGCCATCTGGAGGGCAAAGCCAAATTGGCTTCGAAGAAGCTGGGCGTCAACAATAGAGCACGGAAATACTTCAAGCCGTCCCACATTCTTGCGCTCTACAAAGCGCAGGTCCGGGCACACATGGAGTAATGCTGTCATCTCTGGTCTGGCGCACCCCAGTATCAGCTCGATCCACGTGATCGCATGCAACGCAGAGCAGCTCGAATTGTCGGGGACCCAGTGCTCTGCGAACGGCTGGATCACTTGGCGCTCCGACGAGACGTCGCTTATTGTGTGTCTTCTACCGCATTTATCACGGGGAGTGTTCCGAAGAGCTGTTTAACCTGATTCCTACCGCCGAATTCCTCCTTCGCACGACACGCCACAAGTTAGGATATTATCCCCACCATCTGGATGTGTGGCGATCCTCCACAGTGCGGTTTTCAAGGAGCTTTCTTCCTCGTACTACAACGCTATGGAATGGGCTTTCTTGTGTTTCCGGGACGCTACGACATGGGTACTTTAAAAAAAAGCGCGTACACCTTCCTTAAAGGCCGGTAACGCTCTTATGATTCCTCTGGTGTTGCAAGAGAATGTAGGCGGCGGTGATCACTTAACACCAGGTGACCCGTACGCTCGTTTGTCCTCCTATTCCATAAAATAAAAAAATACCTTTTGGAACGGGTGGTATTTTTTGACTTTTAAACAGCCAAGACTTGAGCTATTATAGTCTTCTATATAGTAGCGAAATTTACCTTTCCATTCTAATGTTATTGTAGCTGCTTCTCAATAAAACACAGATAAAGCTACATTTTTTTTTTAATTTAAACCTAGCTTGATTAAATTTTATGTAAATCGTTGGAGCCCTTTCCGAGATTCAGATTATATATATACAAGAATTGCTCGTTTAAAGTTATAAGATAAAGTTTACTGTCGTAAATACCTTTCTCCCATTCATTATTGTGCATAATAAGTTCAAAAGTAATAATTTTGCATAACAACTCGTAAGCTAGGAATAAAAGATGTGAAAGTTCTCTTTAAAATTGTATTCTTTTTCACCATTGTTGCACGTAATCTCAAAGTCAAACTTTTAACAACTTTTTATAACATCTTTCTGCAAGTTTTAGTTATTCGACTTCCGTCGAAAGAAAATAGGCCGCTTAATTGCTATTTTATGAAAAGACGCTGCATTACATATTATGTATTATTTAATGCGTTTTATTGTATTTAACTGATAATTTACCAGTGGGAGGCTCCTTTGCACCGGATGCCGGCTAGATTTTTTTTTTATAATATTTATTTAAAATACAATATAGTTATAGCTTACAATATAATAACACACACTTAACTTTAGGAAGCTTATCTGTGTGTGAAGCCGCTTAAAATTAAATTACATGATATTTAAAAAGAAAAAAACAATTATTTTCAATAAATACAGTTATTACATGATGTTATTTTAAACAAAGTAGCATAGAAATCAATAAAATGCAAAATTAAAAATAATTATCAACTAAATGTTAGTAATTACAAATTAGTTGTCTACTTAGCTTACCGCAGATACAATTATATTAATGAAGAATTTTGTAAAAAGTACTTTTTTAACGATGACTTATATTTTTGAATCTATGGGTACCACAACGGCGGCTATTTCTGCCGTGACGCAGTAATGTGTTAGCATTATTGTGTTTCGGTCTGAAGGGCGTCGTAGCTAGTGAAATCACTGGACAAATGAGACTTGACATCTTATGTCTCAAGGTGACGAGCGCAGTTGTAGTGCCGCTTAGAATTTTTAGGTTTGTCAATAATCCTGAGCGGCAATGCATTGTTATGTACAGGGCGTATCAATTACCATTCGCTGAACGTCTTGCTCGTCTTGTCCCTTATTTTCATAAAAAACATGTATAATTAATTTAGTAAAACATTTTCTGGGAGAGGAGGAGAAAATTAATTTTATACAGTTCTTAGTTTTATAAAATAAATCAATAATTTGAAATAAAAAAATACTTTGAAGTTTCACAGCTGGAATTAGATATCTTTGCTGAGTAGAAATGCATTAAAACAAAGACTATTGAAATCGTGGCAACGGATATCGATAAGTGACGAGAGTGTCTTCAACATTTTATTGGAATTCAAGTTTTTAAGTGAAAATAAAATCAGAATTTAAAAAGTGAAAAATTAATAAATCATATAAAAGCTTTTACGGCGTGAGGACCCATATAGCCCACCGGTTAGTGACCCTGCCCACTGGGATATAGGTTTGATTCCTAACATTTTGATTTCTATGAATATATGTTTGTCTTCCGAGTCATGAATTTATGTTTTTTTTTTAGGATAGAATAATTTATTGTGGTACCATATTAGTTACAAAATATCTGTTACTAAGTATACATTGGTACAAAGGAAGTAACTTTAATTTTACAAGTATTCTGGCCTCACACCAGGATTCCCTTCGCGTGAGGTCTAGTCTCTTCCCCTATAGTAATACAAAATAAAATAAATTCGCGTGTGTGTGTATGGAAGTATGTGTGTATGTATGTTTGTGGGTGTATTTACTAGCTTTTACTCACGAATTCGTGAACGTGCAATTGTTACTTTGCACATCATTTTTTTAATTTTTAATGTACTCACTTTGCACACACACTATAAACTGCTGTGGTTAATACATTGTTCTAAGCTACTAACTATAGAACTTTCATCCCCTTTTGTAATCCCCACACAGGTTTAAGTTTTAAAAACGTTAGAACAAATATTTATTTATTTCTTATCATGTATCTAAATACAAAGTTTCATGGCGTTATCTTCGATAATGACGAACTTTCATACAAACTTCCACCCCCTATTTCAACCCTGCCAAGCCTTTTAATAATAAGCGATAATTTTAATCAGCCTATGTCCTTTCTCAAGCTCTTGTCAATTTCATCAAAATCGGTTCAGCAACGCTAACGCGCTACGCGAAAGCGTATAAAACAAACTTACATTGACATAATAAGTAGGGATGTATGTTTAAGAAAGTGTGTTTTAATATAGCGTTGTCTTGTCATTGCCGACCCAAAGTACAGGCTATGACTTGTTAGAGACCGGAAAATTTGTGTAAGAGCCGCAATCCGCTATCGCCTCTCGCCTCCTCACGACTCAAGCACATCTCACCTATAACTATGTATGTAGTAACAAACCTAAGGTAGGTTTGTTACTACATACATAGTTATGGTAAATGACACCGACTCCAAAAATTACAATAATCGTAACTAGAATAAGATTAATTAATTAGATTGTATAAAAATACGCAATTATTTTTATACTTTTTAGTGCACATTATATCTATTGTTTTGGAATAGTGTTTTTGAAGGCGGTTGTTTTTTTGTTAAAAAAAAAATAATTTTATGATTTTTAGTGAATTTGAAATACACTAACTAACAATTTGTCTAAATATGTGTAGATATACTAAATTTTCCAATGCAGCAATGAACGTAAGCGCTTTGCAATTTGATTAGAGACAGTGTTCCGTTACTTTGTCATGGATTCCATAATCAGAACCTAACCAACTCCCACCAAACCATCTTTGAAGTATATCCTTTCCAATAAAAAAAGAATCATCGAAATCGGTTGGCGCGATATTGAGTTATTCGTAAATTTATCATCCACATTGCTATACGTATGTATAGCAACATTAAGACTTTTATGGTTTTCTCATAGATGCCATTGTCAGATCTGGACCAAAGTACAATGGGACCACAAGGGAAGCACCAGCTTTCAAATAAAGAAAGAATTATCAAAATCGGTTCACCCAGTCGAAAGTTTAGAGGTAGCAAACATAAAAAAAAACCGATGAATTGAGAACCTCCTCCTTTTTTGAAGTCTGGATCGTGGGCTTATTTTTGGATAAGATATCTTATTGCTCCTTTTTAAGAGTTCATGTACTCCGAAAATTAAAACCTGTAACAAAACCGGATGTGAATAAGTCAATTTTCTATCGAGGTACCTACAGGTTACGAGAAAATGCGCATTTTAAATCGCTATGGTTATACTTTACTAATCCACTATATATTGACACACTTTTTGCACAAATTATCTTGCCCCAAGTTAAGCATATATAGCCTGTGTTATGGGTTACAAGACAATGATATATTTAATACAATATACTTACTGAAACATACAAAAAGTCATATAAATATCCATGACTCGGAAACAAACATCCACATTCATCATATAAATGCTTGCACCTACCGGGATTCGAACCCGGGACCTCTAGCTTAGTAGGTAGGATCGCTATACAGGTCGTCAAATATATATTTGTATATATATATATAAATATATATATATATATATATATATACATTGTTACTTACTTTTAAGGCAAGAAAGATTTCATCGGGTGCCTCATTAAGGAAAGTCTCCATTTTTTGACCGAGAGCACTTTGGATATTTTAGGTTTAAATCCATCATACCCTCTTCAGATATGATATTAATTTCGAAATGTGTCCAGTTTTACATAGCTTTAGAACTGACTTTTGATTACAGCATTGAGTAGGTATTCAAAAGAGTGGAAGGTTGTTTAGTTTTGCCTAAGTTTTTTTTATGAAAATAAGGGACGAAACCAGCAGGACTTTCAGCTGACGGTTATTGATACGCCCTAACCATTACAATGCAGTGCCGCTCAGGATTCTTGAAAAACCCAAAAATTCTGAGCGGCACTACAATTGCGCTCGTCACCTTGAGACATAAGATCTTAAGTCTCATTTGCCCAGTAATTTCACTAGCTACGTCACCCTTCAGACCGAAACACAGTTATGTTTACTCAATACTGCTTCACGGTAGAAATAGGCACCGTTGTGGTACCCATAATCTAGCCAGCATCCTGTGCAAAGGAGCCTCCTACTAGTATAAGTACTGGAAGTAGGCCAGAAACATAGATACTGAAAAATTCTTGGTGCCTCTTAAATTTCTCCATTCAATAAAATACAATAGGCTTTTATATATATATTTCTCCCGGGATTTTGCGTGTAATAGATTATCCATCACATTTCTTACGTCACTACTAATACTTTCAGGAGTTTATTCAAAACAAAAACAAGAATTTCTAACAAACCGTGAAAATTTAAGAAAACTTATGCTCATAAATTATTTTTTTATTCAGCCGGCGCGCGGCGCGACTATGGGCCGTCGTAACAGCCAGTCTTTATTCAAAAAATATTTGCGTTCGATTTCTTTGGCGCTGAAGACTAAGATGTTCCAAATTCAAAAACGGCGTGGCAAAGACAATCTCGGCGCACTTATAAAGAGGATTATAAACTCATTACTGCCCGCTAAAAGTTTTAGAAAACACCACCTTTGCATTTAAAAGCGAAGCAAATCGTCCTTTTGGAATACATGGAATTAAAATGATTTTATTAATTGTCCTTATCGTTACGATAAAGCGCCAATACTCAAAAAGTTCATCAAACAACGCAAATTTAATATAGCATTATACATCAAAAAAAAATGAAATTAAACATACAAATATTGTATATTCATCTATTATCCAAAATATTCTGAAAATATATAACAATATATTCTGAATTTATAAGATAAAATGATAAAAAAACCTTTAACTATATCACAGAATTGTGCTTTATTGTAAAATTATATAAATAAACGAATGTATTTAACTATAGAAAAAATAGAATATATTTAGCATAAAATATATTTGTTTTTATAGCTATAACCTTGTTTCGTATCCAACAAATTGATTCCATAACTATCAACCTAATCTGCCTTATTTGTTGTGCAATAGTTACGTGAACTTCAGTGCCTTGGGAAATCTAACCCGATCTTGAAAACACGGCGTCCGACTTAATGATGTCACAATACCTACTGCTGCAATTTTCTAGATAACCTATAACTAGAATTTCTGAATAAGAAAGATTTAAATCTGGTAAAGGTAACTATAGCATAAATGAGGGCGTATCAGGTGACTGTCACTTTTTCTCATAAAAATGCAACATTTGAATGTTTATATTAGTTGCTGGTCTTAATATGAAACATACGCTTAGAAATACCAACTGAATAAATCTATCGTTTTTAATCATTGTGATTCTACTGAAAATCTTTGTGATTTATAGTGTTTTCTTCGATTAACGCGAGTGTTACACTTTTAAATAAAACACTTTAAAAGGATTAAAATGAGTGAAATTGTAACTGTTTTTACATTAGATTTCATCATCTGCAGGCCCCCTGAAAACGAGATCTGGAAAGGTTTTGAACCGTCGGGTTAACTAAAATATTTAACTTTTACGCCTAATCTAATGTAAAAACAGTTACAATTACACGCGTTTTAATCCTTTAAAAGTGTTTTATTTAAATGTGTAACTCTCGCAAAGAAAATACTATAAATCACAAAGATTTTCAGTAGAATCACAATTAAAAACAATAGATTTATTCAGATGATATTTTTATGTGTTTGTTTCATATCAAGACCAACAAGTAATATAAATTTTCAAATGTTGAATAAAAAGCTGAATTTATTTATTTTTGTGATTCATTGTATTTTTATGAGAAAAAGTGACAGTCACCTGATACGCCCTACCCATAACAAAGCAGTGCCGCTGTAGAATCCTGAAAAACTATAAATTCAAAATAATGTGCGACGCTGCAATTGCGCTTTCAATCATTTTAAGGTATTTCCTAGTAATTTCAATATGACGGCGCCCCTCAAATTATTAATAGAGGTAATCCCTGCTATATAGCAGTAGAGTGGTTCGTAATTCGTAAAAATAATAATTAATCACAATTCGTAATAAGTATTTCCAAGTTGCATTTGTCTGTGTTGTATTTGTGTTTTACACAAATACAACACAGACAAATGCACAAATTTAATAAAATAATTTAATTTTGTAATAAATTTAATTGACACACGTGCAAAGCTGCGTGAAGCTAATTATGAACTGCACAAATCATTACATATTTCATAGTACAGATATATGTATGTGGGATCGTCTTACGGCCGTTCCCAATATACAATCTACAGATAGAGATAAATTATTACGACTGAAGCTGTCCCAATATACCAGATAAGTCATTCTTATCGTCTTATATTGGGACGCGTGAATTGAAATTTCCTTACAAACTTCTATCGCTCGTAAGCTATACGTCCCTCGTTCCATTGACAGATAGCGTGTACGGATAAGGTGAGTTACCGTCGATATGTTTATTGAGACAGAAAAGTCAACGATAGTTTTTTTTATATTTTTCTTTTTTTTATCTCAAGTAAGAGATAGACTGAATATTGGGAACGGCCGTTATACAGTTATTTGTCCAGTAACGCGTTATAGGCCAAATTACTGTATTTACTAATAGATTTGCAAACAGAACATTACTGCTTGACGTCAGAAAGTCGTTGACAAGTTGCCTCGTCACGAGCCATCCTGGAGCGCGGTAGCCGTGTCTTTAAAGACTTTCACATATTTTGATATTAAACTCGATCCGATAAAGATTTCCTCTGTGTTGAACTGATTCAAATACATTGTCCATTAGTAAATGTTTATCACAAAAGTAATTAATTAGTTATAATTTGAACCAAACAATCATAAATATCTTATACCCTTAAACGAGCAATTCTTGAATATTATATATAATCTGAGTCTCGGAAACGGCTCCAACGATTTTAATGAAGTATACAGTTAGTCTAGAGGTGAGAAATCGATCTAGATAGGTTTCAATTTTAAAAAATGTAGTTTTATCCAATTTTTAATGAGAAACAGCTACAATAACATTAGAATACAAAAGTAAATTTCGCCACTATATACAACACTATAATAGCTCAGTTGGGACATTGGTGATCCGGGAAGCAGAGGCCCTGGTTCGAATCCAGATGTCCTGTTAGTTTTATTTGTTCAAGTTTTGTACATTCTTAAAAATCCGAGCAAGGCTCGGTCGTCCAGATATTATTATTTAAATTAAGTAAAAACTTTGTAACAGTAAACAGACCTTTACCACTTTAAAAATCGGATTAAAATTTACGAGAAACGTGGTAAAACTCAAAACAATGTTAAAAGAACCTTATTGTAATGTTATTAATAACATTAATGTCTTCTTAAATGAGCCACACATTGAAAATGAACCGCCTCTAGGCTATTTAACATTAACAAATATAATTTAAATGCATTTTTAAGTGGCCCGCTGGATTTCTTGAGCCTGTCATTTTCTGGTCTGATGCCGTTTCCTTGCGAATTGGTAGTAGTATCTGTAAGAAATGACATCAAAAAGAATTTTAAAGGAATTAATTTTAATGCCTTAAATAAATGCCTTTTTATGCCTTTGATGTATGTCTGTCAAAGTGGTGGTAGATGCTGACATTCAATAAATGACTTTATAGCTTCATATTTTTAATGATTATACTTAAGTTTGAGTCTACTGCAATCCGGAAAACATATTAAATCCGCGTTGTGTCGGTCTAAGGAATAATTACCTCTGTACCTAGATCCGGCTAAGTGATCGTAAATTACAGAAAATCCGCAACATTAATGTATATCAACATACAAATATGATTTATAATATTACTGATGATAAAATCTCAGAAACCAAGACAAATTTATAATTGAATACAGCCTGTGTACATATTTTATGCATTAAGGTTTTATCGGGATAAGTTACTGGATCCAAGCTCTCAAACCCTATTCACTATTCGGTTGAAACCCGCTTTTAATGGAAATTTATGTAAAGGACAGTAATTTAAGAACCAGAAACAGTGACTGTAATGAGGCTTAGAGTTTAAAATGTTGACATAAAGCATCTATAAATTGCAAACATTAATTGGTTTCGATTGTAATTTCTGTTCTGTTCTATTTTATTGTGTCTACTTAAAATTGATTCTGTTACTTCAGAAATTGATAAAAAAGAAACGAAATGTTCTAAGACATAATTAAAATAACCATATAATATCTTCATTAATACATGCATATTTAAAAGTTCGAAAGAACTTGGAACTTATTTCACAAAATTAAGGACTAGTTTTAAGCTAAAGCTAAACAGCTGATAAAGTCAAAGTCAGCTCGGCAACGTCAATCACTTAAAAATAAAATTTATATACTTGCCAATTTCACAAAAATTTATCTTCGATATTTTTATTGTTTTGGTTACAAAAAATGAGCGATTCATTTTAAACACTGCAAAAGAACATAATATTCAAGTGAATTTTAATTATTGCAATAAACAAACTGTAAATTACTACTAAAATAAATAATTGTTTCATTAATACTTATTTTATTTGTATATAATCAGTAACGAATGATATTAGGTTACTACTAGGACTGGTATTTTAATGTTAGCAGTAAGCTAACTGTTCCAGAATCTTTTAGAGGATTCATATTCTGGGTGTAGATAAAGTCTTGTATGCAACTGTTGATAGTTGGTTATTAAAACACTCATGTGATACTATTATCACACTCGGCTTCGCCTCGTGAGATAAATCCACATTCGTGTTTTAATACCCCTTATTACACAACAGTTGCATAAATAACTATTATTGTGTTGTTTGCCAGTCAATTATAGTTCCCAAATGTAAAGAAGAATGTATCACATGACACGAAATACGGAAATAGATATTATCGGGACAGTAACAACAAGGACAGTATATCTCCAACTAATTGTTGCCATAGTAATAGTTTCGTGTTGTCATATATTTATGTTTGATTTATTATATACTTCCTTGTTACTCATATGCCAAGATCGTGTATGTAGCCACGTACCAACTTCCTTCCTTTAATACACTGCTAATTTTAGATTATTTATTTATTTAGTTCAGTAGTGATTTATTATAATCAAGGTTGTATCAAACAAGAATAAGACATTCTTAAGTACAGGTTAATGTAAAGTTATTCTAAAGTAAACTTTGCGCGGAATATGTAGAGACTTCGAATTAACTTGAATTACGTAAAACACATGTCAGATCTTAGATTAAGGATTGGTCTCGCGCTTCAACTAAATATCGCAGGCGTAGTCGATAAGTTAGGTAGCTAATACTACGCCCAATGGGCGTACTCGAGCCAGTCTCGAACAATGTGTCACGTTGACGTGCCACATGTTCTGTTATACTTAGCTAATAATTGAAACTAAAATGCCGGGTTGCGTAGTAAAGTATTGAATAAAAAATACTACAAGAAATAAGAAAGACATTGGGATCACATATCGTCAGTAAGTATTTTATTATTTTCAATGTACACAATAACACAGAGCATATGTTACAAAATTTGTTAAATGCAATTGAGTGGTAAGATGCCACGCACATATCCGTCTAATAGTTGCCGTTGTATAAAGCTATTATTCTTAGGTAGTGCGGTACCTAGTGGGAGCGCAGCAAAGATCAATCCTTAATTTAATCGTCAGATATTTTTTAATGCTAACTATCTTATAGGGTGAAAGAATGTATGTGTATTCCAATTCCTATTCCGATGAGTATTAGGATACGCAATATAGTTTTAAAAAATCTAAAGTAACATTATCTTTAAGTATTAGTTTATTTAAAATATTGTATATGTTTATCTAACGTGTTGATTTTGGCAAGTTCACAAAAACACTTCGCCACTCATTCCAGCGTTTGATAAGTTAACAGCTTCGCAAGAAGCTTCGTGTAATCTATCCGTTTCGGGAAACTCTGATCGCGCGGTATGCCTTAGATCGGTGCGATTTTGGCGAGCAGCGTTCTGTGAATGCATATTATTTTACATGTGGCAATAGATTGCTTATAATTAAAATGATTTGAGTGAATATATCAGAAAGATATTGAAACATGCTATAAGACCATGCAAAATAAACCATCTTATAAACAAAATAAGGGTCAGAATTTGGTGAGCGAATAGTGTGCCGTACGGCACTGTCGGTTTTAGTATATCTGAAAAATCTAGTGCTCTGGGGCACTGCCGATAGAACGATAGAGGCGAAACACGTGTCATAGTTATTTATGCGACTGTTGTGTAATAAGGGGTATAGCAACACGAATGTGGGTTTATCACACGAGGCAAAATATCTACACCCATAATATGAATCCTCTATAAAAGATTCGGAAACAGTTAGCTTACTGCTTACATTAAAAAACCCAGTCCTAGTAACCATTACATCATCCAAAGGAGTATTATTATGAAAACGGATGATATAATGTTGTACTGAACTTCATTACAGCACTCGTTTGGATGATGTAATGGTTATTAGGACATTGGGTGTTTTAATGTTGGCAATAAGCTGTTTCAGAATCTTAAATAGAGGATTTAAAGCATGGGTGTAGATAATGTACTATTATGAAGCTTATTGGAAATACCACTACAATAATACATCACTTATAACATTTTATATAGCAATCGTTTTTTAGCGCTTAGTCACCGATTCCACTTGTATTATAAGAAAATCACAAACCACAGAGTAAGTTTTTTATCGCACAACTCATTCACAATAAGTGCAACATCACTGGTCAATTTAAAATGAATAGATTCATTTAAATGAAACCTTTTTTACATTTAAGTTCCAGCAAGCTTAAATGTTACATAAACATGTTTACCACTGATTATTATTATGAACACTCACGCGTAGCTTATAACAACAAAATCATGCGCAGTTAACATTATTCACGTTCCTCTCACTAATACATAACCAGATATAATAGAGATATTTCAAGTTTGAACCAGTACTAAATGTAAGTGTGTATGTAAAGCCTTTTGATCTGTTTTGACGGAACTTGTCATTATGGACTTAAATTAGAAGACATATGTTTATGTTGATATTATAATATACTCACATTCTTCGGTGATTTGCATTTCAATCTTATCCAGGTCCTCGACCTCATCGTCGAAATCTGTCTGTACAGTGACGTCACGAGTGTAATGTTGTAAGGCGATGACGTCAAACGTAGCCCTATCCTCAGGGCTTGGTGTGCGGGGACTGTCCGAACAATCAGACTCGGGCAATCCAGTTCTTGCTCGTTTGCAAGCCGAACACCCACAGAGGGAGCCACGTACCCGTAGAAGCCACACAAGCCCGAACAGCGCCATACATCTGGTCATGCTGTGACACACTCACTATAACACTACACTTTGTCATGTAAATGCCGTCTCCATAAGATTTTCACTCCACAATCCCTAAGGATTCACTCAAACGACATTTTAGCTGGACAAACAAAAGATAAGACAAAATTAAGATTTCTTTTGCAGTAAATCTTTGTAGTCGAGCTTAATTACAACGCGATACGTAAACAATGAATTTCAAAGCATTAGGATTCGTACAATAGAGATGGAAACTCTCAAAAGCAGCTACAGAATGAGCAGAAATGGCGGAGGAAACAGGAAAAATGACTCAGTTTTCTCGGAAAATAACCGTCGCCGCACAAATAAGAAAATTGTTATTAGGAGTCCTTACATCAATAACTATCAGAATCAAAGGACTCAGAAAGAATGATTCAATAAGTTTGTTATGAATTATGAGACGTGTACTTTACAAATGTTGTAATAACATATTACAAATATTTGAGGATTCTATATATTGGAATTATTGTCGCTCATTGTTTTCGAAATCACCCGCAATTGTTTTGGTTATTAATATCTTATAATATGATATCTTTACAAATATGTTATTTTTAAAGTATCAACCCTCGCTTCTGGGATTAATTACACATTTTTTTTAATGGAAATATGGGACAAGACGAGCAGGACGTTCAGCTAATGGTAATTGATATGCCTACACATAACAATGCGGTACCGCTCAGGATTCTTGAACAACCCCAAAAATTCTGAGCAGCACTACAATTGCACTCGTCACCTTGAGACATAAGATGTTAAGTCTTGTTTGCCCATTAATTTCACAAGCTACGGCGCCCTTCAGACCGAAACACAGTAATACTGCTTCACGTCAGAAATAGGCGCCGTTGTGGTACCCATAATCTAGCCGGCATCCTGTGCAAAGGAGCCTCCCGCTGGTAAACACTTATTAACTGGTAAACACAAATAAAAAATTGAAAACATTTATGAACGATGCGGGACCCGAACCCGCGATCTCTCGACGACCGACTGTGAGAGCACTCGCACGGAAGGCGTGTATTCGTGTAATTAGTCCCAGAAGTAGGGATTATCACTTTAAAAAATAAAAAATTGTTGAGATTTGAAAGAGCGCCATATGCAAGTATTGAACTGTAAAGTAGGCAACAAACACATATTAAGAATTATAAACTTTACGTCTCTCTAATGGTTTTCTCAGTAGAAGAGCGCTCGATTGGAACGCGAGAGGTTACGGGTTAGAGTCCCATATCGTTCATAAATTTTATTTTCAAATTTGTGATATCATCTTATTCAAACGCCTGTGATATTGGAAAACTGACCCGATATTATTACTCATGGCCAATGATAGCTGACCTGGGCGATAAGGAGCCCATACTCCTCATGACATCGGCGACTCGATAAAATGATAAATGGCTGCCATAAATTGCAGTCCCAAGTTATAAATGGCAGTTGTTACGATGAAGGACTCATGAAAAATATCAATTTGTTTGAAGCGATGACAGAGATATTTTACAGTACCAAATTATAGCTAAAATACGGCAAAGTATATATCAAAAAGGTAAACTTTTCAGTTATCGCATTTGTAAATCCTGCGGAGAATCGCTTCGAGGCTATCTGAATACAAGGATATTGAAAATTTAATGTTACGTTGACATGAAATATTCAAATGAGATATATACGATGATAGGCAAGAAGGTATTTGTCTGACAGCAGATTTATCTCTTTAAGATTTATCAATATTAACGTTCGCGATTTTCAATTGGATGAATTTAATCTATACAACATATAAAATCTTAACAAAGTAAAAAATATACATCGAATTTATTTTTTAAAGGTAATAAAATTTGAAAAACGAAATTTTATGAACGATGTGGGACTCGAACCCACGACCTCTGGCGTTCCGTGCCAGTGCTCTAACCGAGTTAACTGTTCGAGTGACGTATCATCATAAAATCTTGTATGCTTTGTTCAACTCTAAGGATGTGGCTTCATCTACAGGATCTACTTTACATTTGATAACCTGATTAACCCCAATATTTGCATATAAGGAAATTGACTTGAGATTTCGCTCTTATAAATCTAAACAATTTGTTATGTTTTTAAAGTGATAACCCTCACTTTTAGGATTAATGCACAAATAAAATCTGAAAAACAATTTGCTATGTGCTCTACCAACAACTCCGCATCCAAAACTAGCATGACAAATGATTTCAACCGCTATGAAAGACATTACTATCACCGCTACGATATTTATGTTCTCCTGGTGTCTATCCATTAATACCTTCTAGAATGACGTCAGAATATATTAAGGTATACTCGCATAAGACAATCTCTTCTTAAACTATGATCGCCTGGTACCAAAACACAATATAAAATTAATTTCAATGACTCCCATACGAATATCCCATCCGAGTTTAACATTTATACCCATCCCAAGAAAAGTGCTCACCGCCGCTAAATAATTTTTCACTTCAAAACTACTTTATAGAATTTTTATCTATAATAAAGATGTCGGGATGAGATCGGGGGAAGATACGCTACTTTTTATCACATTATAGCGATCCACACGGATCACGTAGCGGGCAGCAGCTAGCAAGAAATATTATTTAATTAGCACTTAAGAACATGTTTATAGATCTCAGATTAGCTAGTATACTCTATGAAATTAATTTCTCATTAGTTTAATCAAATAATTTGTATGGCGTCTGTCTCAAAGTTAGACGTCTGGCTTGTTTCAGTACTAATGGATTATCATAAATGAATGTACTGATATAGAAATTTTGTTTTATGTTCATTTTCAAATAGCACTGGAATTACTTAGTCTTGTCTCAACTGTTTTAAGTTCGGCTTTACGGGCTCTGTATGCAGACTATCTATGGCATACTATGGTATGGCATATTTTTATCATTAATTATTAGGTTTTAAATAATAGCTTATATTAATATTATAGAAGTAGTATAATCTAAGTCCATAGTAAATATATCCGAAGTGGATATAGTGTAGCTGACATCTAAAAGAATTCTTAAAGCTTGGTGTACTCAGTAAGGCGAGACAGAAAAAGCCACGGCCTGCAACTTTATAAGGCGCAAATTCGGCCTCACATGGAGTACTGTTCTCACCTCTGGGCGGGTGCTCCCCAGTACCAGCTTCTTCTTCTTCCATTTGACCATATACAACGAAGAGCGGCTCGAATCATCGACGATCAAGTCATCTCCGATCGGCTTTATTCTCTAGCATTGCGTAGAGATGTGGGTTCTCTCTGCATCTTCTACCGCATTTATCACCGGGAGTGCTCAGAGGAGCTGTTCGGGTTGATTCCAGCGGCCGAATTCCACCATCGGACATTACGTGCAAAGTACCATCCGCATCACGTAGACGTCTGGCATTCCACAACCGCGCGTTTTGTTCGAAATTTCTTGCCTCGCACAGCCACTTTGTGGAATCAACTACCGGCAGCGGTCTTCCCGAACAGATACGACCACCTTAAAGGCCGGTAACGCATTTCTTGACACACCTGTTGTTGCGGATGTCCATGGGCGGTTGCCTCACCTCTCCCCATCCCGTGAGCCTCTTGCCCGTTTGTCCCCTCTCATAAAAAAAAAGAAAAAGTAATCAATTTTGAGAACATAAATGCCTTTTTCTAACTTTTAATCAGAAGGGTCTATTGACTGTTGATATTCAATTTTCAATATTATTTTTAGTTATTTTAAGCATTAAAATAACCACATAATATCTATTTTATACTAGCTGACCTGGCAAACGTTGTTTTGCCATATAAATTATATATGTAAACCTTCCTTGAGCTTCAACGAATCTATTACAAAAGATTTTTGAGATCGGTCGAATAGTTTAGGAGTTATTAGGGAACATACAAACATACATTCTCTTTTGTATATATAGATTTCTATCGTAGATAGTAAATTTAGTAAGAGTTCTTCATAAAATATTATTAAATTTAAACAACAACATCTTAATAATAATAAAAAACGTATTGCTGGGTCGACCAATGGGAGTGATAAATCAGATATTGAGAGGGCTATTAATTATAAATTGACAAGTCTCAATCGCCATCTAGGATTCTTTTTATGAAAATAAGTTGCACGACAAGCCAGACGTTCAGCTGATGGTAATTGATACGCCCTGCCCATTACAATGCAGTGCCGCATTGGGTTCTTGAAAGTCCGAAAAATGGTACTACAACTGCGCTCATCGCCTTGAAACATAAGATATTAAGTCTAATTTGCCCAGTAATTACACTAGCTAGGGCGCCCTTCACACCGAAACTCAATATTGTTTACACATTACTGCTTCGCGGCAGAAATAGGCGCCGTATGGTAAGATCTTGATAGTATCTCAAGTAACAAATGGTAATATATAAGTAACCATAGTCTCAGTTCAGAGCAAGTTTATTATATTATATAAGACCCCTCTCAAACTCTTAAACGGGCAAGAGATTCACGTGATTGAAGGTGGTGAGGCAACCGCCCATGGACATCTGCAACAATAGGGCTTAAGAGATTTGTTTCCAACCTTTAAGTTGCTCTATGCTCGATGGTCTCTATCTGTTCGGAAAAACTCTGCTTGCTCAAAGCCAAGATGGTATTTGTTAAACGCGGGTTTTGGAAAACCAGACGTCATAATGATGGGGTGGAATTAAGCATTTTAACGTAATGTCCGGTACTGGAATTCGGCTGCTGGTATCAACCCAAGTAACTCCTCCGGGAACTCCTCGTGAAAAATGTGGTAGGAAACCCACATCGCCAAAAAATCAAGTCGATCGGAATTGACTTGATCATCGATTTTTTTTTAAATTTTATAGTCCCGCAATACTGTTCGGACAGTTTGTCTGCAGGATCAAGTCTCTTGTAATACATTAATGCTTATAAGAACATTTATTTTATACAAGTGTAATTAACAAATATTGATAAAAAAATATAATAAAAAATTCGCTCTTCGTTAGATGTGGTCAAATGGAAGAAGCTGTCAGTAGGGAACACCCACCCAAAGGTTAGAACATTACTTCATGTGAGGCCGAATTTTCACCATAATAGTGGCTTGACGTGAAGTACTGTTCCACTTTACTAACTAAACATACTTATCAAGCTCATCTAAATGACTACAGATTCCATAATGGAGCTGATCAGAACACAAAACTGTCTATATGACTAAATACTTGAATCTACTAACGGCCGTTCCTAATATACTATCTACAGATTACTACAAATTACTACCTTCTACTGTCAGTAATAAGCTGTCAATAATCTGAATCCCAATAGACCCGATAAGTCATTCTTATCGCCTTATATTGGGACATGTGAATTGAAATTTCCATACAAACTTCTATCGGTGGTAAGCTACACTTCGTCCCATTGACAGACAGCGTGTACGGATAAGGTGAGTTACCATCGATAAGTTTATTGGGGCAGAAAAGTCAACGATAGTTACGATTTTTATCTCAATTAAGAGATAGACTGAATATTGGGAACGGCCGTAAACGTTTGCTGAGTCTAGCACTGAAATATTTTTTGACATCACACATTTGCATGCACGTGGCAGCCGCCTTCGAATGACGAATCACCCAACGTTTTGACCCATGAGGGTAGAAGATTGATTACACACCCGAGCTGAGTTCTCTGCTCCCTTTTTAGAAATTCCGCTAACATGAATAGCTACTCTGGACGTAAATACATCAAAAAATTCGAACTTAATTAATCTAAAAGATTAAAACAAAGTGTGAATTATCTAGTTGATTCTGTTTTCAACGTTTTGTCTGTTCGTTATGAACTTTATACAAATAGTATGTCTTATCCTAACGTCAGTGGGATAATAAATTTATGGAGCTACCCATTTTTGTGAAACTCGAGATTTTTTATTCATATCGAGTTTGATGCTGCCATATAACTTATATTTATACAGTTTTTATTATTTTCATAATACATTCCGAATATTGGACTTAGTATCTTTAAATTTATCTTTACTATTATTATTGGAAATATCCTTCTCTTTAAAGATCTTGTCCTTGAATATAATAGGATCAAAATTCGTTCAATATAAATAGTTTATGAGTTATTAAAAAAAACTTTATGCCCTCGATTTTATCTTCTCAAATTGTTAGTAAGAATTGCAATTTTTATCTCGTACTACATACTTCAAAATTATATCTCAAAAATAACCTGAGAAGCCTACCTATACTAGATATGAGGCAACTGCTCAAAAAATCTAGGGGTTTAAGGGGTGTCATAGCTTACTGGGCTTTCAGTTCTTATATCACAAAGTGATTAGTGCAATTGTGATCCCGCTTAGAATTTTGGATCCAATTGGATTCAAAAATCCTAAGCGGCACTGTGTTGTAATGAGCAGGGCGTATCATTTACCATCTTGTTCGTCACGTCACATTTTTTCATAAACAAATGTGGGACTTGGTAAACAGCTGACATATTATTAGATCGGGGGATATAAGAAGAATATTAAGAAGGAGTAAGTAAAGAGGTGGCACAAGAAGCCAGAGATATATTTTTTCCCACCTCGATGAAAAGCTGTCGTTTAGTCCCTGATACGAGGGACAAAAGTGGCCGATTCTCTCCTGGCAAGACGACTTTTGTCTCTCATACCAGGGACTAAAAGCGAGCTTTTCATTCAGGTGGGAAAAAAAATCGTATACGCACCACGTGAGATAAGTAGGACATTGACGCGATTGTCAATATTCCGCGGGTGAGAATGACCAACTTTTATCCCTAGGTGCGTAATATACTATTTTATGGAAAAGGAGGACAAACGATCAAAAGGGCCACCGCCATCTTCGTCGTCCTTCAAGGAAGCTCATACTTTGGTTGTGCACTTCTCTGAAAACCGCTCTGTAAAGGTAAACCGCCAGTCATACAGATTCAAATTCAAATATTATTATTCAAAATAGGATTTAAATCACTTATTGAAAGTACTACCACCACTCATTTCAAAAGGTATGCCTCAGACCTGAGAAGAACGGGCGCAACAAACTCAGCGGGCTTCTTTTTTGTGTTTTTAGTGGGGATAATATGATGCGGCAGGTATGAAGTTTTTTTTAAATAAAAACAAGGGACTAGACGATAGAGACGTTCAGCTGATGGTAACTGATAAGCCTCACCCATAACAATGCAGTGCGGTAGGTTCTTGTAAACCCAAAATTGTGAGGGGCAATGCGCTCGTCACCTTGAGACATAAGAAGTTAAGTGAAGTCTCATTTGCTCAGTAATTTCATTAGATACGGTGCCGTTCAGACCGAAACGCAGTAATGTTTACATATTACTGCTTTACGGCAGAAATAGGCGCCGTTGTGGTACCCTTAACCTAGCCGGAATCCTGTGCAAAGGAGCCTCCCACAGGTCTAGTTCCTTCAAAGCACCAAATGACTGAATAATTCTTCAAGTTAAGGTATCAATGTTAGCTACAATCATTATATTTCTCTTGGTATCCCGTACCTTACATGTTTCAACTTTTTTATTACAAAATCTAATTATTTTATTAAATTTGTGTAGTAAAAACTTTAATAGAATATTAAAACTAGGCAAACAATTGGAAATATTTGTAACGAATTGTAATTTATTTTTACTAGGCATAAAAGGTATTCATTTTCTCAAAATTGATCTATTTAGAATTCATTTTAATGTTATTTCTAATATACTAGACACTACTACCGCTTCGGAAACAAATGGCGCTCTGAGAGAGAAGAAGCGGCGGAAGAAACTCTCCCAGCATTTTTTTTTGCGCTCTTTTTAATCAAATATATAATATTGTATTGTCATTGCTAATGCTATAATATTATCATAATTTAGTCCCAGGCTGTCGGATCGCTTAGATATTCAGCTGTTAGTAGTAGTATCTACAACAGAGCCATTTTTTAGTAAAATATTTAAATTTATTTATAGATAATGCCTGAACAGTGGCTGGGACTGAAGTCCATTTAAACACTTTTATAATGAATTATAGAAGTGTATTTAAGGAGACATCCTTGTGTCCATATTTCTATTATTACTTTATCTACTTTCTGTTTAAGGATGTATCTGTATTTGTTTCCAAATAAATAAATAAATATTCATTTACATTTAGCATACATTATTATTACGAATTTCCCTATAGCGTGGTTTCATATAACGTGGAACAAAATCTACCTATTATGATTTCAATAAATATAAACTGATGCAAAAATACTCACACTTACAGCAGTCTATATACTTATCAGATACAACGTCATATTGTGCAAGGCTGTAGTCAGCCAGACGGTTTAAAAATAGATTATATTATTTGACCTTTTCAAATCTTATGCTCAATAAAATATGTTACCAAAATATAATGACAGGTAATGCCTCAACGTTGCTTTGTGAATGAGAAATTCCAATATGTAGTTAACACTAGACTACATGCACTATGATAATGCACAGATATTGCACATATTAAATAACATTTAAGCTTGGATTAAGGATTGGTCTCCGCTGCGTTCCAACTAGATACCGCACTACCTAAGAATAATAGGTTTCTTATTACGGCAACTATTAGATGCTTGGGTGCGTGGTATCTTGACACTCAATGGCATCTTTCAAATTTGTAACATACGCTTCGTGTTATTTTACATTGAAATTAATAAAACACAAAATGACTGACGATATGTGACTCCAGTGTCTTTCCAGTATTTTTACTACTTCAACTATTAGCCAAGTTTAACATAACATGTGGCGCGTCAACGTCACACATAGTTCGAGACTGGCTCGAGTACGCCCACTACGAGGCCAACTTGGGCGTAGTATTAGTTGTCGCACTTTGTGACTACGCCTGCGGTATCTAGTTGGTGCACAGCGGAGACCAATCCTTTATCTAAGGCATGTAGTTGTCCGCTAAACGGATGGATAATGTATTACAAGTCGTTGTATTACATAATGGAACAAGTAACTTAAATAAATAACAATTGTAATTAATAAATATATCGAAAAATTTGTTTATCTTTAGATAGCAGTCTTATCTTAAAAGTTAATTATTGTTTGGTTATTAATTTCTGACATTGAATGCGCTTTAAGGCGGAATCGTGGCTGCCTGCGACGCCTCGAAGCCACTTGGGTTTAATTTGAATGATAAAAAAAATAAAAGGGAGTTAATCTTTGTAATTCACTGTCTTACTTCACCAAGCCTTATCCGCTGACACGAGAATTAGCTAGAAACTGTCGTACCCATAACGTTAACACCAGGAACAAACATAAACTTATAATACCTACTACTCGGCCAAGTCCAGTTACTAACGGCCGTTCCCAATATACTATCTACAGATAGAGATAAAGTACTACCTTCAACTGTCAGTAATTAGTTGTCAATAATCTGAAGCTGTCCCAATATACCCAATAAGTCATTCTTATAACCTTATATTGGGTCGCGTGAATTGAAATTTCCATGCAAACTTTATATAATAACGTCGTCCCATTGTCAAACAGCGTGCACGGATAAGGTGAGTTACCGTCGATAAGTTTATTGGGACAGAAAAGTCAACGATAGTTAAGATTTTTATCTCAAGTAAGAGATAGACTGAATATTGGGAACAGCCGTAAGTCTTTTGTGGGGCGTTTGATATGCTCTTACAGCAAGATCCCAGATAATGTTCAAAACAAATGTATTACGAAAATCAAAAGAATTGTTAAAAATGGTTTGGTGAGGAAAAGTTCACTATAATATAATTACATAAATGACTTTCTTTATGATACCACTGATTGGTAATTGAGCGACCACACGCTAAGAAGCTCGTTGAGTTTGTTGCGCCCGTCCTTCTCAGGTCTGAGGCATAACTTTTGGAATGGGTGGTAGTTTTTGACTTTCAATAAATGATTTTATATCCTGTTTTGAATAAAAATATTTGAATATGACGTAGAGAGCCGTCGAAGAGTTTAAGTGTTAGACGTAGCATAGCTTAAGTTATTTCTAAGCATGCAACTTATTTTTCGCGTAATATTGTAATGTCCATTGTGGCTTACTCGATTGGTAGATAGTTCATTTATATATTTAAAAAAAATAAGTTGAAGTTACGCCACATAATGACACTATGCCAACTATCAAATTGGCGTCAAATGAAATTCTCTAATTATTATGAAGAAAAATTTAAAAGAAAATATTTTGAAACGTATATAGTATGTACACACAAATACAAACAATATAAAATGAAAATAAACTTAAGATTATGTAAAATTATTATTACTTATGATTATATATTATTATAAACATGTAAACACCAGTGGGAGGCTCCTTTGCACAGGATGCCGGCTAGATTATGTACCACAACGGCGCCTATTTCTGCCGTGATGTAGTAATATGTTTCGATCACTGTGTTTCGATCGGAAGGCCGCCGTAACTAGTGAAATTACTGGGCAAATGAGACCGTAACACCTTATGTCTCAAGGTGACGAGCGCAGTTGTAGTGCCGCTCAGAATTATTCGGTTTTTCAATAACTTCTGAGAGGCACTGCATTGTAATCAGCTGAACATCCAGCTAGTCTCGTCTTTTATTTACTTACATAAAAAACAAAACGACTGTAACATACTATATACGATTCAAAAAACGGTCCCAAATCAGCATGTTTCTTGGTTTGAAAACCAATGCTGGTGTTCCAATGGGCCATTTGGTGACGTCATAAATAAAGCAAAACTTTTAATTGGTAGCAAACTAAAAGTAACGTGGAATGAAAACTAAACCTTATAAACTTTCATATGTAACCTTAAATCAATTTCTTTTGTGTATCGATCTGATTTATATAACGTTGGCCAATGAGTTGTTAATTTACGTTTCTACTTGTATACTACTACATGTAAATAAATAAGTAATTTAAATTTCTGTTTGTTGCTTGTTATGTCAACTATCAATTATAATTTATGCCAAAAAATGCAAACGCTTAACTTCTACTATAATAATTAATCTATACATGCATTTATATAAAATTCGAGTGTGTGTTTGTAATATTGAAATAATCGTTTTTTACAACATGTACATGAATATATATAGGTACCAAAATATTTTTTTTTACAATTTTTGTCTGTTTGTCTGTTTGTTCCGGCTAATCTCTGAAATGGCTTGATCGATTTTAACGGCACTTTTATTGGCAGGTTGAATGTGTTTATTTACACATTAAGAAAATTTAATCTTTGAATTCAGAGTATGGTGACTTTGTGAGTGGGATGTCCCGCCATAAATCTGGGGTAAGGTAGGCATAGGTCTTTGCTATTGCAGCATATGTTGCCTTAGCAAAGTTCCCTGAGGTGCCAGTAGAGCCACGGGCTGATGTGTAGCAGTCCTCAACACCATCCATTTGAAGCAGTTTCTTGGGGACAGGGGCCGACACAATACCAGTACCTCGGGGGGCAGGTATTAACCTCACAGTTACAGAGCCACATTTACCAGTTACCTTTTAAGGTACAGTATGAGGCTGATGTAATAAGGAGTAACTAAGGCTACATTTATTTTAGATTCAGAAGTGTAATTATTTTCCCGACGTCAGTAAATAATGTTTGATTTAATAATATGATTATGACACAACAGTATATATTGCGTCACTTGGTTTGATTGTACATTCCACAAAATTAATACAAGGTATCTATCGAATTAATCAAGTCAAAGATTAAATACGCCATGCATATATTGATGCCTAAATATTTTGGGACTCAGGTTGTGTTTCTTCGGTGGTAATGTATCTAGTATACATAATTAATTGATTAGGGTATTCTAAGGGTAAATGTATACACTTCTATAATAAAGTCCCAGCCACTGTTCAGGCACTATCTATAAATAAATTTAAATGTTTTATAAAAAAGGGCTCTGTCGTAAATCCTATTACTCCACTGCTGAATATCTAAATGATCGGACAGCCTGGGACTAGATTGTGATTATTTTATAGCGATAGAAATGACTGTACAATATTGTATATTTTTATTGAAAAAAAGAATGCTGGGAGAGTTTCTTGCGCCGCTTCTTCCCTCTCAGAGCGCCATTTGTGTCCGAAGCGGTGGTAGTATCTAGTAGTTATTAGAAATGACATCAAAAAGAATTCTAAAGGAATTAATTTTGAGAAAATAAATGCCTTTTATGCCTTCTAGATGATGATGCAAGAACAACAACAATATTTGATTACAATTTGTGTGTTTACAAACAGGAAACACAAAATCTCTGATATTACATTTTTTTACTAAGTATGTGGATTTAATCGATAAGCAGATTCGAGTTCTAGTTTGTGATGTGAAGTAGTATTTACTACAGTTAAAGATAAATACTGAGCTAATTAATACGGTTATTTACGGAACACAGAAGTGAACATTTTTGAATAATTTGGAATGATAAGGGAATAATTTCGCACGAATTGCTTTATTTATCAGTATAAAAGTACTAAATGACAGTACAGTACTGTGCTATATGACAATTTATATTACATACAAAATTTAACACTTCAGAAAAATCAATTTTCAACCATAATAAACTGTAAAAATTTTTGACGGCTGAGATTCGATATCCCTCGACATCGCGGTGTTTCGGCTTCGCAATCATAATGACTCAACCACTGGTCCAATGACCGTAAGATAATTAAGTTGAAATTGCCGATCTATAATTAGTTAAAAGTATAAAACTATTAGTTAGAAGTATATACATAATTTCAATGACTGTCTTACGAATCTTCGATCAGGCCACGTGTCCTGACGCGAGTTTAACATTTGATACCATCCCAAGAATGGAAAAGGAGGACAAACGAGCGTACGGGTCACCAGGTGCTAAGTGGTCACCCCCGCCCACATTCTAATGCAACACCAGAGGAATCACAGGAGCGTTGCCGACCTTTAAGGAAGCTTTACGCGTATCGTCCCGGAAACACCTCACAGGGAAGCTCATTCCACAGCTTTGTACTACGTGGAAGAAAGCTCCTTGAAAACCACACTGTGGAGAACCGCCACACATCCAGATGGAAGTTTTTACTTCAAAAATTTTTCGAGTTACTCATAATCACAGTGGCCTTAATGCCAAATAAATATTGACGGCGAAGAAAAATAATTGAGGAAATAACAATGTGCTCTACCTCTAAAAACAATCTTGAAACAGCCCGAAGGAATGTTAAAAAGGAATGAGGAATGGGCAAAGTTTGTCAAAGTAGAGGTTTATTGTACAAAACACAAATCAATCATAGCAGAGGAATTTTGTTGGTACTTTCATCATTTGGAAACTCACAAGTCAAATACCCGACCTTTTGTATTTAAAGCTTGAAATATTAAGATATAAATTATTCCCAAATGAGAAGTCAAACTTAAGACCATAAATTTGAATAAATTTACGCAGTATTTTATTTGGAAACAACATTGCCCGCTGTAGACCTGCCTACCTAGCTACCTGATATAACGTATAATACATTTTGCAAATAAACTTTCAAGAATTACTTGTTATGCCACTCAAGGATTGTTCTAAAGAAAGTTTTATCGTTTTTAAGTTAAATACTTTTTAACTTACAAACCTTGTAAATTAAAAATGTAACAACGCAGTGCCGCTCAGGATTCTTGAAAAAATACTGAGCGGCACTACAATTGCGCTCGTTAGCTTGAGACATAACATGATAACTCTCATTAGCCCAGTAATTTCACTAGCTACGGCGCCTTTTAAACCGAAACTCAAAAACATCACTATGTTTATACATTACTGCTTCACGACAGAAATAAGCGCCGTTGCGGTACCCATGATCTAGCCGGCATCCGGTGTAAGGATGCCTCCCACTGGTAAATATCTAAGTGATCGGACAGCCGGGACTAGATTATGATTATTTTATAGGAATAGCAATGATAGTACAATATTGTATATTTTACTAAAAAGAGCGCAAAAAAAGAATTCTGGGAAAGGTTCTTGCGCCATTTCTTCTCTTTCCGAGTGCCATTTATTTCCGAAGCGTTAGTAGTATCTAGTATATTAGAAATGACATCAAATAGAATTCTAAAGGAATCAATTTTGAGAAAATGCCTATTATTCAACCACCAACCCGTAAGGAACTTACTCAGAAATCAAATTTTAGAGTGCCATTCCTAATAATTTAACTTCAACACAATTACTATGAGATCTGAATTTTAGCTATTAGATCGCAACTATCTACTAATAAAAATGTTACTTAACTGTCGAGTTAGAGAAGATTATTGAGATTATTGAGTTAGAGAATTTATTGAGTAAAATTATAAAAATTTACGGCATTTTTACAGCAAAGTCGTAATTGCCGTTTTACGGTTATTGTAACGGTTGGACTACGATTTGTGTTTACATATTATAACAAAATTGATTTGTCAGTAGCTATTATATCAGTTGTAAAAATATAAATAAATAGAACTAGATTATATCTACTGAAATAAGTTAAGGGTAAATTCATTCACAATGCTACTTTTATATTATAATAAGTTGGCAAATGTGACTCAAACACAAAAATCACAAGTCAGGAGAAGTTGTGGAAATAATCATAAATTATTTATGAGAATCACATCATATGGCTTTATGTAAATGGCTAACAGTTACGATAAAGTTTTAGAGGTAGCATTATTTAGCATTACTACAATTTATATACAGTAATACCATAATAACTTATAGAGATATATAAACATGATGATAGATTGCATTGAGACACTAGTCAAAATTTAAAAATAACTATCATTAGTACATTATTTCCAAGTATTTTTTAGAGATATATTCTGTAAAGTTGAAGTAGAAACACTTATTTACGTAATAACTATTAAAATTCCATCACTTTAGAACTTCACTGCACAAGATAGCAACGCGTTTATGTGAAATTTTCCGGTTTCGCGTTCGTACGTCGCCTCATTTTTAAGACGAAACGGTACGTGCTTTCTCTAACGAATCATCCTCGGAACTGAAGCTTAAATATTAGTCAGATAGAGTGAAATACTACGCATGCGGCCTGCTCTTGTGCTGTGATGAGCTATTTCACAAATATTCTGGATTAATAAGGCAAAATTAATAACGTTAAGCGTCTCAGTTAAATAGCGGATTGTGGGGCTTAATGAAAAATTGATTAACATTTCAGGATTTAAATACCTTTCAGTATGTGATTTATTTTGTGTCCAGAAATGTCAACTTCAATTTAAATGGTTTGTTATATCTGATATCGTTGCAGTTTGACGGCTGTTCATTAAGTGAAAGTTTTGTGATAGATGTCTCTTCTTCTTCTTTGACTTTGTGATAAACTTTACGGCTTTAACAATTAATGTGGTTTTTTATTTTAATAAAACAAGTTCAAAATTTTCGTAACATAAAAACATTTAGTGTTGTGTATACCAGTGGGAGGGTCCTTTGCACAGGATGCCGGCTAGATTATGGGTACCTCAACGGCATCTATTTCTGCCTTAAAGCAGTAATGTGTAAGTTTCGGTCAGAAGGGCGCCGTAGGCTGTAGCTAG
The DNA here is from genome assembly GCF_905404315.1 of Leptidea sinapis. Taxonomy (NCBI): domain Eukaryota; kingdom Metazoa; phylum Arthropoda; class Insecta; order Lepidoptera; family Pieridae; genus Leptidea; species Leptidea sinapis. The sequence continues at coordinate 6,314,771 of NC_066276.1, forward strand.
CGAAATTACTGGGCAAATGAGACTTAACGTCTTTTATCTCAAAGTGACGAGCGCAGTTGTAGTGCCGCTTGGAAATTTTTGGGTTTTCCAAGAATCCTGAGCGGCACTGCATTGTAATAGGAAGGGCGTATAAATTACCATCAGCTGAACTTCCTGCTCGTCTCGTCCCTTATTGAAATAAAAAAAAACCCCAATGTCCTAATAACCAATACATTATCTAAACAAGTGTTATAATGAAATTCTGTGCAACATTATATCATCCGTTTTCATAATAACACTCTTTTGGATGATATTATGGTTACTAGGCCTGGCTTTTTTAATGTTAGCAGTAAGCTTACTGTTTCAGAATCTTTTATAGAGGATTCATATTATGGATATGTTATATGGATGTAGATAAAGTCTTGTATGCAACTCTTGATAGTTTAATATGGGTGTTTTAATGTTGGCAATAAGCTGTTTTAGAATCTTTATTAGAAGTTTTTAAGCATTGGTGTAGATATACGATTATTATAATATACTAACTGACCCAGCAAACGTTGTATTGCCGATATTAAAATCGCGATACAAAAGTAACTGTTGATCGTAGATGGGTGAAAATTTGAAGTTGTATGTATTTTTTAATGCTGACTCATAATCAAACAAATTAAAAAAAAATAAAAGAAAAAAAAAATTGTGTGGACCACCCTTAACATTTAGGGGGATGAAAAATAGATGTTGTCCGATTCTCAGACCTACCCAATATGCACTCAAAATTTGATGAGAATCGGTCAAGCCGTTTCGGAGGAGTTCAAAGTTTAACACCATGACACGAGAATTTTATATAATATTAGATTTAACTTTAATGTATTATAATTTTAATTTTGACAATATCAACAAGTGCATTTAAGAATATCCTAGCCAACAGATATGTTTGAAGCGTTTAAGCAAAAAGCAATCGTGAACTTATAAAGTCAAGGGCATCCGATGATCGGATCATTTTCGTTCATGAGCATGACGTGTGAATTGTTACCAATGATTTGAAGACAAACGGAGCTTTGAGCCATAAGAAACGGCATAAAAAGTTGTCTTGCGCTTATCCTAAGCGAATCGATGCTGTGTGTGAGTATGTGTGTGTGTGTGAACATGCGTGCGTGTGTGTGGAGGTGTAATAGATTTCTTATAATTAGGATGATTTGAGTGAATGTATCTGAAAGCTATTGAAACAAGCTATAAGACCGTGCAAAATAAATCATCTTATAAACAAAGTAAGGGTCATAACTTGGTGAGGGAATAGTGTGCCGTACGGCACACTTGGTTTTGGTGTATCAGAAAAATCTAGTGCCGGGGCCCTGCCGTTTTGGGAAGGTTATTTATTAAATTCCTTGTTTCACGTCCCCCAAGTAACTACAAATTATGTCCAGAACAATATTTTAAAACGCACATATATATAATATTTTACAACATACTTATATAATACCGAGTACGCAGGTACTGACATTTTTGCGACGTCTAAGCAACGCTTTTTACACGAGATCTCAATACTTAAAACACACGAAAATAAAATTGTATAACATAAACACGAAAACACTCAATCACCCACACCCTCACTCACCTACACTACACACACACACACACACACCTCTTAAATAATATTATTATTAACGTATGTAATAATATTAGCATAAAATAACAGATATATACCTATTAAAGTTTTGTAACTATTATTCTTAATCCTAAATTGGCATATTTGTAAAATTATTTGTACTTACAAATAATTTTACAAAGTCTATTGTAATGGTATATAAAGCTGTTGGATTATTAGTAAATAAATAAAAATAAATATGCTATGTATGAGTTATATATTGCTGTACAACAAACAAATCTTAGGCCCACGCTTTGTGTCTACTATATAAAGTAAAACTAATAAATTATTCAGCTCTAATTGAATTTTCACTCTAAGGAAAGCTCTATTACAAGCACGTGGCCTATATTTCTCAAGGCAAAGCACAATGCTGGCGATTTTTTTATTTCAAATAATCTAGAAGTACCGGCACTATTTGTTTTGAAAATTTTTTTTTCACATATTGAGTACATGCGACATACTATGCAAAACATGAAAGTCCTAAATTTTAATATGTACCTCGAAAGTCATATTAATTGACTTATTATATTACATTCATATACGTACTAATATACTTATTCATATTGTTTCGACATTAAGTTACCTTATTATAAATTTAAATTTACATTGGGTAAGGACCATCTGTTTAATATTTATTTAGATTTTGCTTGAAAAAAATGTGTTAATGTATGTAAGTGATACGCTGAGCCGAAGCGCGACTATGATTTTGGTGTTAGACTTTGAGTACACACATTAAATTTATAAACGAAATTTATGAACGATGTGGGACTCGAAGCCGCGCCTTATCGTGTTCGGGGCGAGTGCTCTTCCACTGAGCCAACCGGTCGAGTGACGCATTGTTGATAAATCTTGTTCAACTCTCAGATTGTGGCTTCATCTACAAGACAGTTAACAGTTGATAACCAGTGGGAGGCTCCTTTGCACAGGAAGCCGGCTAGATTATGGGTACCACAACGGCGCCTATTTCTACCGTGAAGCAGAAATGTGTAAGCATTCCTATGTTTCGGTCTGAAAGGCGCCGTAGCTAGTAAAATTACTGGGCAAATGAGACTTAACATCTTATGTCTCAAGGTGACGAGCGCAATTGTAGTGTGTTTTTGATGATCAAGAATCCTGAGCGGCACTGCATTGTAATGGGTAGGACGTATCAATTACAGTCAGCTGAACTACCTGCTCGATTCGTCCCTTATTTTCACAAAAAAAACCTGCTCAACATCAATATTTGTCATAATAGAAAATTGACTTGAGATGTTAAATCTAAACAATTTGTTGAGAGTTGAACAAAACACATACAGGATTTATCAACCATACGTCCCTCGAACGGTTGGCTCAGTGGAAGAGCACTCGCACGGAACGCGAGAGGTCGCGGGTTCAAGTAGTTTAAATATTATTCCCAGAAGTGACGGTTATCACTTTTAAACAACAAATTGTTAAAAATTTTAGTGTTTTCTTACAAACTTACATAATATTTCTAGTACACATAAGCAAGGTTATGTTAGAATAGTGAGGCTTGAATCATTCTCTTTGCTTAATATTTGCAAGTACAATATAAAAATAACTTGAGAACCAGAAAATGGAAATACCTATCTGAAAAATTACAAGTAAAAAACATTTTTAATTGGTCTCCTAAGTTTAATAAAAATAAATCTGCTATATTTTATTTATTTGTTTATTCATTCGAATAACTATTTTTTTTATAAAAATAAGGGACGAGACGAGCAGGACGTTCAGCTGATGGCAATTAATACGCCCTGCTCATTACAATGCAGTGCCACTCAGGATTATTGAAAAACTCATAAATTCTGAGCGGCACTAGAACTGTGCTCGTCATCTTGAAACATATGTTGTCAAGTCTCATTTATTTGTAATTCAGACTGAAACAGAGTAATGGTTACACATTACTGCTTCACGGCAGAAATAGGCGCCGTTGTGGTACCCATAATCCACTGGTGTAATGGGTCATAATACCTGATTCAATTTTAATGTTGTTAGGACCTGGATTACTCAGATTTTCTGTCTCTACTAATTTTATCGTTTCCTGATTTCTCCAGCTAATTCTTCAAAACATTTAATTATCTTTGTCAGGCAGATGCCTCCCACACGAATATCGAAGGACGCTCGCCTTCATAAAACCTATAATCGGTATAATCTAATAGATTCTAACCCCCTTATTCATAATGGTCCGCTAACTTTAAACAGTCGCTTAGGAGTGTTTTTTCTCATTCTGACTTAGGTCAATAGAAGAAGACAGAGTGAGAATTAGCAATGCTTTAAGTTAGCAGACTATTATGGGGTATGGGGTATTAAGGGGGTAAGAAACCATAACTCATATACCAATGTGCTACTGTTTAGCAAAATGGAATAATATTCCATAAATTTTTAGTTAAATGTCTATAATGTGAAAAAAACTTTCACTTTTACCGTGGTTTCATAAAACCACAGAATCCTATTTTATTCAACGTTTTCACAACTGTCATAGTCTATCTAGTAGACGTATAAATGATCTGAGAGTAAAAGCAAAAACCTTTGGTTAATCAATTTAAACGTAAAATTTTGAAGGTATTTTTAAATCCTTAACGGACTATGGCTAGTACTATTGATATGATCTCAATATTAACACAAACAACAATAATTTGTTATATGTTTTGACCTTATTCAAATGCATGCAAGACGTGTATTCGCTAGTAACAGCTGTCACCGCAGTTTGAAATATAAGCTCCATAAATATTTTATGACATCTGCAGTTTTCAATACGATAAATATTAGGTAGTTGTGGGTCTTTTTTTTTCTAGGGGCACGGCAGAGGAAGTCAAGATTGACTTGGCCATCGCACTTAGCAATCTAATATAGTATGTATTACTTGCAATATACATGATGTTTTTAACAAAAAATAAAAAACATTACGTGCGTACAAAGTACACATGTCAGAATTGAAACCTTCTCCTGGTACATGTTGCTAGGATGACACATGATTTCAACCGCTATGAAAGACATTCCTACCACCACTAATATATATAATAATATGTTATACGTCGTATTGTAATACGTCGTGCGTTTGGAGTCAGAATATATTAAGGTATAATCGCGCCATACTTTAGACAATCTCTTCTTTAACTATGATCGCCTGGTACCAAAACATTGTATTAATGCTTCCTATCTCATTATCTCCCATGTTAAATATTATGAATTGATGTGACTGCTCTTTTTACTGTCGCTTTTTCGTCTCATCGACTTTCAAATCACAACGGTGATAAAGAAGTTTTCACTTCAATAGTATGCATATTTCTGTCTCATTCTTTGCCGGCTTCATCCTACACATTTTTGTATTTTTGTCTCTTACTTGTCGTTTTTTCCGATGCATTCGGTTTGATATCACAACGATTCTAATGAAGTTTCACTTCAAAAATACAATGTGTTTGCATGTGATGGCCAAGTTACTATATTAGATATGGTCACTATAAGATGTTGTTAGGTTAGCTAATTACGTATTTACATAAAAGAAAAGGGACTAAATAAATTGACAGACTTGGTATTGGATATGGTACATGGATGTCACAACTTTTTAAGGTAGAAGAACTGAGACTTCGCTGTTTTTACTAATAATGTTTTTCGCACTCGTAAACACAAAATACGTCACAATGTGTTTGATTGATGTGAAACATCTCTGTTCAAGATAGATTGCGCCGAATCTATATCGGCACCATGAATGTCTACATTGTTTGCCGATAGATGGCGCTAGTACCAGAATGTATGTACTTAACATGCACCTTAAGTATTTGTTTAGATATTGTGACTATATTTAATATTGTAGTAATAATAAGCTGGAAGCTAAAAACTAGAGTAGTCTCATTTTGTTATTCGTATCATTATATATTATAATACTAGTTCAAGTGAATACGTGAAGTTTCATTTAACAATAGAACCTATAGGTCATTCTAGAAAAAGTTCAAACTGAGCTATCATTTAACATAGTCTTTGGTCCTTCGAGCCGGATCCCGTTAAGGGTAGGGTCAAGAATAGGACATCCCCTGAACTCGCAGTGGATCGCAGCAGCAAGCGTACGGGCACTAGTGGCTGTGGTCATCGCTCGCAGTAAAGCGGCGCTGTCTGTGGTTATGGTGGTGGAGTGAATATTAAATTTTCTTAATATATATACTAATGAAATTAAGAAGTAAAAAAATCAAACTATTGACAATGTTATGATTAGCCTCGAATAAATTGTACCTTGACCGGCAGACAGACAGGTCAGATACATGAGTGATACTTTAATGGTTTCATTAGGACATACGGAAGCCTAGCACATATGTATATAATGCATAAACACTTCACTTCCATCATTTTGATTCAATTTTAGCCACACCTTCCTTGGAAACGATATAAATACCACCTACAAAAATATTTAGAGTAGCGGCCATTTTGAATTTCAAATATGATGCAGAATAAATCTATATCATACCATAGAGCGCAGCAATCTTGATTGATTTCAAAAATGATTCCAAGTTCGTTTTCTGCGTTGCATTGTGTGAAATTCAACTTTCTGCAACCTCAGAACATCCACATTGTTACAATAATGATTAGGATATTAGAAAGATCAACATTGGCATTCACAAATAATAAAATATAATAATAATAATAAATAATCCCAAATTCATTTTACGCCATTCTGACAACATCGGAAATGAATCATTTTTATGTAACTTTCTTTCATCGTGGGGTGCAATAAAATGATAATATATTAGGTATATACTTTTCTGTACAGCCTGACCACGTGAGTGAATAAAGTAAAAAAAAAATTAACAAAAAAACAACTGCCTTCCGAAACACTATTCCAAAACAATAGATATATATAATATGCACTAAGAAGTATAAAAATAATTGCGTATTTTTATACAATATAATTCTAGTTACGATTATTGTAATTTTTGAAATGAGTGTCCTTCCGCCGCGACCCGCTCTCGCCTCTCACCTCCTCACGACTCAAGCATATCTCACCTATAACTATTTATGTAGTTACAAGCCTACCTTGGATGACACCGACTCCAAAAATTACAATAATCGTAACTAGAACTAGATTGTATAAAAATACGCAATTATTTTTATACTTTTTAGTGCATATTATACCTACTGTTTTAGAATTGTATTTTTGAAGTCGGTTGTTTTTTTGTTATTTTTTTTTGATTTTTTGATTTTTAGTGAATTTGAAGTACACTAACTAACAATTTGTCCAAATATGTGTAGATATACAAAATTTTCCAATGCAGCAATGAAAGTAAGTGCTTTGCAATTTGATTACAGACAGTGTTCCGTTACTTTTTCATGGATTCCATAATCAGAACCTAACCAAACTCTCACCAAACCATCTTTGAAGTATATCCTTTCCAATAAAAAAAGAATCATCGAAATCGGTTGGTGCGATATTGAGTTATTCGTAAATTTATCATCCACTTTGCTATACGTATGTATAGCAAATTTAAGACTTTTATGGTTTCCTCATAGATGCCATTGTCAGATCTGGACCAAAGTACAATGGGACCACACGGGAAGCACCAGCTTTCAAATAAATAAAGAATTATTGAAATCGGTTCACCCAGTCGAAAGTTTAAGAGGTAACAAACATAAAAAAAAAATACCGATGAATTGAGAACCTCCTCCTTTTTTGAAGTCGGTTAAAAACAAGCAAAAATTAAGCTCACATTCACATTTATAAGACACATTTTTTGTTTTCTTATAAAATAAATTTATGAAAACCTTTCAAAAAAATCATTTTCAAGCACAGTCCCTAAAAATGTAGTTTCTCCTTCACAGCAATCTAAAACTACCTTACTTGAATGAAGTCATCGTAAGTATGGGTAAATTATTGTTTAGTAATAAGATTAAATAAATGGCAGGTATGCCATCGCTGTTAGTAGTCCGAACAAGAGAGGACTTTCACACGTACGTAATAAAAAGTATTTTAGATCAAATTTGATATTGTGTTAGCAAATATCCTAGATCATTTACACGACTATAGACTTTGACAGTTGTGAAAACGTCGAAAGAAAAAGGCTTTAGAACTTACCTCTATTTTGAGAAATTCCCGCACACTAACATAAAATTTCATACAAATAACGAGTGTAAGACGAAGCTTGTCACGCACACTAAACTAATATTCCTGGCCTGTTTTTATCGGTTGTGAAACAGCAAGAGACTCTATCTAGACGTATAAATTATCTAAGGCAAATATATCACGTGCTGTCTGAAAAATGTATATCAAAACATAACTTATAAAAATTAAACACTTTTTTATAATTATATCAATCGAAAGCATCAAGACCATTTTAATATGCACTTAAACTGTTTAGTTAATAAATCTTTAAAAAAAAATACGGTGATTTTATAAATAGGTACTATGTCCAAGGTTTATGTCTAAAAACATCATGTTGAGCTTTTAATCAACAACACATACCCGATAAATTAATTCAAGTATGTCACTCAACAAAAAACACGACACACAAATTCATTAATCCTATGGGATATAAGCTATGAATAATTCCAACAGAATTATCTTATATTATCATGTATAACATATCGAATATATCATATCCACATGCACGATATTGATCAGTTGTCTCTGAACGACATATCATAAAAACTCCTTATTAGATACAAAATACGACCTCTAAACAGTATCAATGTCGGTGATACAACTCGTACAAAACAATAAATCTCGTGTGAATTCTCGCAAGCGTGGCCCTGTTTCCTGACAAGTTTATTTCCGGAGAAGAATGATGTAGTAACTCCGATACAAATCCACAACAGAATGCTTTTAGTACTTTCTCTCCCTTATTCCATTTTACCCTTGTTGAGCCAACGCTTTATCAGCAAATTGCTTACTGGAAATTAAATTTAAATATTATAGCTCCGCCGGCGACAGTGCTAGTTGAATTTGAATTTTGAGCGAAAATCATTAAGTTGCAGCACCAACTAAATATTCTCGAGGAACTTAGCCGGTGGAGTATCTCGCCAATAAAATTGAAAAGCTTACCACCCTAAAGACTGTAAGTTATATTCGGATTACCATAAGTTAGCTTTGCAAGTGATGCAAAGCTGTGCGGAACTTACCGTTGATCTTCAAGCGAGCTGTTCAACTAAAAAGTGATGTGGGTGTTTATAATGCTTCAATATCGATCCTGATTTACTTATAAACTAGTTTCTGTTCACGTATTCTATGTTCCATAGCTTTATTTTTTATACAACTCCCTCGAAAACCCTAAAAAAGAACAAAATATCCACCACTAGAATCCCATATCCTTTGTTGAGGTTGTGCAACGTGTGAACATTTTAAATGAAAAAAAATTTTTTGACTAAAAACAACCGACTTCAACAACAGTATTTCAAAACAATAGATATAATATGCAATAAAAAGTATGAAAATAATTGCGTATTTTTATACAATCTATGTAATTAATCTAATTCTAGTTACGATTATTGTTTTTTGGAATCGGTGTCCTTTCGCCGCGACCCGCTCTCTCCTCTCACCTCCTCACAACTCAAGCTCATCTCACCTATAACTATGTATGTAGTTACAAACCTATCTTGAATGACAAAACTAAATTCGATCTCGCAGGGAAACTCCAAGCATTGCCTCTCCATTGCCCGCTGAGCGATAATAATAAAATAATATATATCTAATTTATAAATTTCGTGCCCCGGTGTTTGTTACCAAACTCCTCCGAAACAGCTGAACCGATTTGAATGAAAATTTGGGTGCATATCGGGTCTGAGTATCGGCCTACATCTATTTTTTACACCCCTAAATGATAGGGGTGAGCCACAACTTCATATTTTTTTTTATTATGATTCAGCATTGAAAAATACACGTAACTTAAAATTTTCGCCCTTCTACGATCTATAACTATTTTTGTATCACGATTTTTATATTATTCTGTTTCATCCACTAAACCGCTATAGAGTTGCATGATGGCAACCGAATACAATAATTGTAGTACGATATATTTGGTAGGTCTGAGAATCGGTTGCATCTATTTTTATAGCCCAAAAATTTTAACTATCGAATTATTTTTATTGGCAATACAACGTTTGCTGGGTCAGCTAGTAAAATAATATAAAGCAATAGGCCGATAGTTAGTAACGTATCTCTAGTTATGGATACATTGCTGTCACCGTTGAATGACAAGATCTTATCTATCCATTAGTTATGTCCAATATAGTTTATAGTCCAATGCTTTATGTCGATAAAATGTATCCATTGAAATGTAGGTAAGCGTTAAAGGATAGATTTGTCTACCTCTAGTAATATAAACTAAGGATAGATAGGTTATTGAAAACGGCCGCTTATCAAGTTAAATATAAATTCAAATTGATTCAGATATATGTTGATAGGTGAGTCATGAAACACATAATTTGCAAATATTATCTATTATAGTGATCTATAGATTCATCCGTGTTTATAAATGTCCGTGTGTGCTCACGATATAATCTACGTTCTTTGTTTAACATAAATACGATTAATAATGCACTTATACGAATATAATTTAACTTGAAATTGTTTTTTGTAATTTCAAAATCACAATTCTGTACTAAATGCATTTGAATGTAACTGGTATGTACCAGAATACAATTTTTTAACTCGGATTTTTAACCTGAGAGTTAAACATGACATATACGAGATTTATCAACGATACGTCTCTCGAACGGTTGGCGTAGTGGAAGAGCACTCGCACGGAACGCTTGAGGTCGCGGGTTCGAGTCCCGCATCGTTCATTTATTTTATTTGTGTAATCAATCACAGAAGTGAGGGTTTTCACTTTGAAAAATAACAAATTGCTTAGAAAATATTATCTAACTTTATTTTATTGATAAATATAGGTAATATCTTTATCCTTCATGATAATTAGTTTGACAATCAGTACAGCTGATACCTGAAAGGGACTGCCCAAGTTTTAAGTTATAATGTAATCATAAATATATGATATTATAAAATATCCCGGAAACACCGGAACAATACGACATGGGTACCTTCAAAAAAAACGCGTACACCTTTCTTAAAGGCCGGCAACGCTTCTGTGATTCCTCTGGTGTTCCAAGAGAATGTGGACGGCGATGATCACTTAACACCAGTTGACCCGTACGCTAGTTTGTGCTGCTTTTACGTTAAAAAAAATATAGTAAGTTTAGTCATCACATCCTTATGAATGTTTTTTTATGACAGTAAGGGATGAGACGAGCAGGACGTTCAGCTGATGGTTATTGATACGTCCTGCCCATTACAATGCAGTACCGCTCAGGAATCTTGAAACACCCAAAATTCTGAGCAGCACTACAACTGCACTCGCCACCTTGAAACATAAGATGTTAAGTCTCATTTGCCCAATAATTTCACTAGCTACGGCGCCCATGAGAGCGAAACACAGTAATACTTAGACATTACTGCTTCACGGCAGAATTAGGCGCCGTTGTGGTACCCATAATCTAGCCGAAATCCTATGCAAAGGAGTCTCGCACTGCTAAATATTATCAAAGTGACTGTGATAAATACCTACTGTCAAAATTAAACTTCGTAAAAATAGCAGGAAAACTTTCCGGGTTTTCCACCTACGTTGGGCATCGGTCGTCATTTTCCTTCCTACCTACTCGCTTATTTGTCACCTTATTCCATTGAAATAATTAGTCACCTGTGGATTGAAGTTGACGTCGAAATATGGAGGATACTCAAAAGTCCTTAGGTCATGGTTAATATCCCATTTAGTGTACTGTGAATATCCCATGTGTTTATAATATAAAAATGAATTGCTGTTCGTTAGTCTTGCCAAAACTCGAGAACGGCTGGACCGATTTGGCAAATTTCAGTCTTGAATTATTTGTGGAAGTCCAGAGAAGCTTTAAAAGGTAGATAAATAGGAAAATGCTCGGAATTAAATAAAAACTACAAATTTGTTTTTCCTTTGATGTGTCTTATACATAATTTCCATGATAGAATTTATTGATGCACGGTTTGAAACTTCTGCTGTGAAAGAATATCATTACAACATCAGGGTGCATATTTTACGAAGTAATTCTTGATGTTATGATATATTATTGACAAATAAAAAAAAAAACATTATTTTATTTATTATATACAGAACGACGTCAGGTCAGCTAGTAATATATAAAAAATTCTTCATGTTATGAAAAATTATGGACAAATTCATTAAAAACAATATTTTGTTTATTATTATGTACAGAACAACGTCTGTAGGGTCAGCTAGTATATAATATAATATTGACACACATTTTACACAAATTATCTTGACCCAAACTAGGCAAAGCCTGTACTATGGGTACCAGACAACGATATATTTAATATATATACTTACTTAAACATACATAAGTACATATAAACATCCATATTCATCATATAAATGTTTGTACCTACCGGGGTTCTAACCCGGGACTTCTAGATCAGTAGGCAGGGTCACTAACCACTGGGCTATAGGGGTCGTCGTAATTACTCAAAGTAATGGACAAACTTATTTTTCTTAATTTAAAGGGCTTTATACTAAAAAGTAGCTACTTTTATACTAAAAACTAGCTAGTCAGCTGACTATACACATCAGTAATAGCAGAAGAAAAGAGTGCGTTGCCAGCCTTTGAGATCGGAGTACGTTCTAAATTTAAAAATTCAAAAGCTGTCAGATGATTCCACAAAGTGGCTGTGCGAGGTTAAAAGCTTGTTGTTAGACGCGATGTGCAATGCCTTACATAAACTTGATGCAGGTGAAATTTCACATTTTGATATAATGAATGTCGGATGGTAAAATTTGGCTGCTGATATGCTGATATAGAGATATATGAGTACTGGAAAACGCAGCGTTGGAAGGCCCAAGATGGACCGACGATCTGGTCAAGATCGCCGGAATACGTTAGATTAGGGCAGCACAGGACCGATCGTCGTGGAAGTCTTTGGGGGAGGCCTTTGTCCAGCAGTGGACGTCTTCCGGGTGATGATAATGATGATGGCGACGCTGATATATGCAGTAGAAGATGCAGAAATGCTCCACATCTCAATACACGACCGAAGAAACAAGCCGTTCAGATATGGCTGAGTCCCTGCCCAGATGTGAGTACTGTTACCAAAAAAATAATGTTTAGTGTAGTCCTGTGTTGTATAACCACTACTTAATAAACAAGGCAATTGTTCGCAGTGAATTTTTTAGGATTCGTCCATATTATTAACTTTCATTGTGTTATATTAATTAAACCAACGATTTCTGTGTATAATGTCAAAATAAAGAATTTAGTTGTTTCATTTAAATAATAAAAAAAAATACTGATACGTTGTAAAGGCGTAATAAAGTAATTTTCTAATTTAAAATATAATTGTTAGTGTTTGAAGTACAGTCCAATACGATATAAGGGTAAACTTTGAAGGTCTTTCCGTGATGTGGGCTGCAGCGAAAAACTTAAATGTCTCAATGAGATTGGTTTTGTTTAGTTAGCAAAATGCAGAGCCTGAGTTGTGTCGCCCAGAGCGGAGCTCTTCTAGCCAGCATCAGGTCTTTATTCTTTGATCATAACTTCAAGTGTTATTGAATTATTAACTTTAACAAAGTTCAAGGCAAATTTGTAAAATATTAGTCGATAGTGCATGAGTTTAATATGTTTTTGTGTTAATTTTTTGGTAAATTAGTATTTTGAGAACTGTTACTTATTTTGTAATATTAAAAAAAATTGTTACGAAAATGTTTTATTATTATTTTGTAGGTGTAAAATTAATTCTTGATAGTGATAGATTTCGTGCTGTTCAAACTTAACCGACATATTTTATTATCTTTACCGTATAAGCGTTATTTCATTAACCTTTTTAATTTGATCAATTTTATTACTAGTACATGTTTTTGAATTAAATGAAAAATAAATGATTCTATTAGTAAATTACAATATGAACGAATTGATTTACATAAAATATTACCCTGGAACAGACATTCAGTCCATAGGATTAATAATTTTGAAAATTATTTAAATCTAATAAAGAAATACATTTTAGATCTTTGGTAATGATAATCCAACTATCTCAGTATATTTAAGGCGTGGTAGAATGTAACAGTGATTAAATATTTCAGCCTGCTGTTAATAACAAATGGAGTGAATGGACTAGTAACCTCTGGGTTGAGCAATTATTCGTTTCCTGACAATTTTATGTTGGGAGTCGCGACGGCTGCATTTCAAATAGAAGGTGCTTGGAATGAGGGAGGTAAGCCTGAAATATAATATTTGTTTGAACTTTCCTCGCCATGTAAACAAAGGCATTAATGGTCGGATTTTCTATCCAGGAGACTAAGTGCTCGTTATGGCACAAAATAAAAAATAACACTGTAGACAAAGCTATGAAATTACTTTAAAAGGTTTGTCGTCTTTTGTTTTCTTTTAAATTAAGCAAACATTTTTGTAACTCTAACAGTGTTTATATTACGCTCCCTTACATTAAGAAAAATATCTGGATGACCGAGCCTTGCTCGGATTTTTAAGAATGTACAAAACTTGAACAAAAAAAAAAACTAATAGGACATCTGGATTCGAACCGGGGTCCTCTGCTTATCGGATCACCCAATGTCCCATCTGAGCTTATTTATTTATTATAGATATATAGTGGCGAAATTTACCTTTGTATTCTAATGTTATTGTAGCTGTTTCTCATTAAAACACGAAAAAAACTCCTTTTTTTTTTAAATTGAAGCTAAATCGACTTGTCGACGCCGAAACTACCTGTATACAAAATTTTATGAAAATCGTTGAAGCCGTTTCCGAGATTCATATTATATATTATATATACAAGAATTGCTGGTTAACGGCCGATCCCAATATATTATCTACAGATAGAGATAAATAACTACCATCTAATGTAAGTACTTAGCTGTCAATAATCTGAAGCTGTACCCGATAAGTCATTCTTATCACCTTAATATTGGGACGCATGAATTGAAATTTCCATACAAACTTCTATCGCTGGTAAGCTATACGTCGTCCCATTGACAGACAGCGTGTAGGGAATACGGATAAGGTGAGTTACCGTCGATAAGTTTATTCGGACAGAAAAGTCAACGATAGTCATGATTTTTATCTCAAGCAAGAGATAGACTGAATATTGGGAACGGCCGATAATCGATAAGATATCTAAAAGTAATGCTGAAGTAAAAACAATTCATTTGAAACAGTTATCTATCGAAATCTCATATTTTTCAAATATCGAAATTGTTATGAACTCTATATAGGAAGACCTATTAAAACTTTTAATGTCATTTTCCAACATTTGAGGAAAACATCAATAGTTGAGGGAAAACTTTGCATATTACGAGGATCGTACGAGCTAAGCTATAATGTATGAAAACCGCATAATTTTGGAAATATTGGTGGCTCGATCGAGTGTGCTACTTTGTAGAAATAATAATATCTCAACTGAGCAATCTAGCTAAATTTACATATTTTACTTCATAATAAAACGTAATAGCAACAAAACTCCGAAGTCGGAATGCGGCATGAAATAATATTTTATTCAATTGTTTTAAAAGCGTTAATCTATCTAATCGTTTGTAAGTTATAAAAAAATAATTTTCGACTAACTTGCTAAATGTGACTGCCTGTGGCAGTGACGTGGGACGGGTCGTTCCCTTCCCTAAAATCTGGTCGACGAAGGCTATGTCTAGCCCATGCGTCATGCTCGTGGACGGGCGCTACTTGTGATGGAAGGATGATCCTGTAACCCTGCTTCATGGTTTTCAAATTAAATTTTAATATATTTTTTTTATTGCTGATGAAATGCTCGCAAAATACTTTTATTTATTTACGGTGTGTGTGGATGATGCAATTACTGTACTCAATAACTTTTGTTTTGCATTCGTTTACATTTACTTTTTTGACTTACTTATGTAAGGTACTATTTGACGTTTGAGTATGTTACATCACTTTACATACATTGTAATTGAAATGATTTGTAAAACGATGAAAATTTAAGTGTTGATTTAAAAGAGTGGCAATGAGTTTCTTGCTACTTCTTCTCATTAGCTCAACCCTTTACGAGGTAGTAGTAAATTCAATAAGAACAAAATAATTAATTCAATTTTACATAAGACATTTTTTTCTGACATTTATAAGTGTCATTTCCGTGACCTACTTGTACAAAGTGATTTTGATTTGATTAGATTTTGTTTTGATGTAATAAATGAATTTACAAAGTCTATATGCATTGTTCGAAAGAAAAATCTCGCACCATACAACGGAACGGTACACGTAGTTCTAATTTTGAACACGTGCTCGTGAAGTCATGTAACATTAGAAACGTCAAAGCTATTTACAATTTTTTGACAGATAGTTTAGGTCAAAAAGTTGGATTCGTCACCTACTGAACCCTTTACTCGCAGATGTGTTAAAAAACGTTGTATGACACATGTGCGGGTATTTACGAATTCGCGACTTTGTTACATTCGTATAAAACGTTTGTAAAAACCAACTTATCGTAGTTGTATCATAAATAATTATTTTTATTAAAATGTTTATTTCCTGTTTTTATGAGTAAGGAAACGAGCAAATGTCCCACTTGATGTCGACCATTACAATATGATTTTAGTAACATATTACTTAACAACCTTAATTGTAGCGTAAAATATATATCGAGGTATATTGGTAACCTGAAATGTTTGCCTGTTACGGTGCCATCCTTAAACAGCGAACCGATTTTGATAAAATTTAGTACAGAGATAGACTAGAGCTTCAAAAAGGACATAAGCTACCTTTTATTGCAAAAAATAAATAAATGGAGGGGTTGAAATAGGGAATGGCAGTTTGTATGGAAATTCGACATTATTGAAGATCCATTAAACTTTGTATTTAGGCACTCGAAAAGAAATAATTTATAAACATTCGTTCGAGCATTTTTGAAACTTTGACATACGTTGGGATGAAATAGGGGATTAAAGTTAACAGGGAAGTACTATTAAAGAGACTGTCCACAATTACAAGGAATATGCACTGTATCATAGAAGAACGCTGCCAGTATCAGAAAGAGCAGTTTGTATATATATTATTTGAAAAGTATCCTAAAAAATTTGCTCTAAGTAACTATTCAATTCGGATGAAGTCGTAGGTAAGACCTAGTTGCTGAATAATTGCATTGAAAATCGTTTTATTAACTGCATCTGTTAAACTATTGAACAACTAACATTACCCACAATTATACTATTTAAATGAATTTACATAAATTTTAACACGAAAATTATCAAGTTTATATAAAAGGATAGTAATAATAATATTGACACACTCTTGCACAAATTATCTTGCTTCAAACTAGGCATAGCCTGTACTATGAGTGCAAGACAACGACATATTTAATACAATATACTTATTTAAAGATACATAAATACAAATAAACATCCACGACTCGGAAACAAATATTCATATTCATTATATAACTGATTGCAACTACCGGGATTCGAACCCGGGACCTCTAGCTCAGTAGGCAGGGTCACTAACCATTGGGCTATGGGGGTAGTCATGTAACATAATATGTAGCAAATTATCTCGAAAGTTTTAAAAGTTGTACAGTGAGTTAATATAATCAATTTCCATGAATACGAGGCCGAATAGTTGTTACAACAAAATATACAATATCAGTGTTGGGGTGTCCTTTTAAGCATGAGTTGCATGTAGTAGGAGGCCCTGCTCTTCCACAACAAAAACATAATAATATGATGTAATAATAAACAAGTGGACTTTAACATAAATATTATAAGCCAAGGGAAAGAAAACTACTAACAATAAGTACATAATAAAAAGTTGTACTTCTTTGGCCTAACAAAGCAAAAATCCTTAAAATTATTTATTCCTCGTGCTATTCTACGTTTGTAGAAAGATCAATATTGTAAAAATCTTGCAACGATGGCTTTGACAATTAATTATTAAATAACGAATGCGGCTGTACGGGCTTGAATCCTTTGCCTATCCTAATAACGGACGAAGAAAATCTCACGTCAAAAATGTCAGAAAATTTTAGGAATCAACTTCACCCTGTTACTTTTGTGTTACAGTGATGGGCGTACATCTTAAAATATCACTTTAATCATCTAAAGATGTGTAACTTCAAAAATTGATTTATATGTAATCTAAACTTAATGTGCTGTGTGTGTGTCTATTTATTATAAGTAGGTTTTTCGTATCTTTATAATTATGACTTTATCCACTCAATTATTATTTTCTTGCATTTATGCAAAAGAAAGCATGCTTTGTTCCAACAGAACAAGGTATTAATTTTTGTAATATTTGTAGGTAAAGGTGAGAGTATGTGGGACACATTTCTGCACAAGAATCCCGACTTCACGCTGGACCGATCTAATGGTGACGTAGCGGCGGACTCATACCACAAGTACAAACAAGACATAATCATGGTACAATCTCTTGGTGTCAAGTATTACCGCCTCTCAATATCATGGCCAAGGTGAGGAATTCCCACAGTTCATTGTACTTTACATATCCGTGATATAATTGCTTCAATACTTCGTATAATACCTCATAGATCTTTTATACGTCTAGATAGACTATGACAGATGTGAAAACGACGAAAAAAGTTTTCACACACACTAATAGGCTCATTCCTGGCCTGTTTTTATCGGTTTTCTTACAGCAAGAGACTCTATCTAGACGTTAAAATTATCTAAGTAATATCTATTCCTATTATTTAAATCTATTTAATGTAATCTTATTTTCCGGCAACGGTTTTGGCATTACAATAATCTATTACGGAATGCTTTTCGTTAGATCTATCTATTGAGATATAGTAGATTTTTATTTGTTTTTTGCTGACCCGACAGACGTTGTTCTGTACATGATAAATAAAATACTGTTTATTATGAATTTGTCAATAATATTTCATAACATTTAGAATTAATTCGCGTAAAATATGCTTCCTGTGGTTATAATGAAATTGTTTCACAGCAGAACTGTCAAACCGTACGTCAATAAATTCTCTCATAAAACATATTTTCATACAAAACAAATATTGTTATAGAAATATTATGGGTGCCTAATCGAAATAAAAGCTATTCTATCTCTCAAGTTGGAATAAGCTGCGCTCCATGAAGTAATCTCAATTAAAATCCGCTCAATTAAAATTAGTTTATCAGTTCACTGAAAGCAAACATCAGGACACTGAATTTATATCTATTAAGATTGTGATAGAGATAAATTACTCACTACCTTCTACTGTTAGTAATTAGCTGTCAATAATCTGAAGCTGTCCCAATGTACCCGATAAGTCATTCTTATCGCCTTATATTGGGACGCGTGAATTGCAATTTCCATAGAAACTTCTTTCGCTGGTAAGCTATACGTCGTCCCGTCTCGATAAGTTTGTTGGGACAGTAAAGTCAACGATAGTAACTATTTTTATCTCAAGTAAGAGATAGACTGAATATTGGGAACGGCTGTAAGATAACAGATAAGTGCAGAATAGAGCAGTGGGATCTTGTACTATTGTTGCAATAAAGATTCAGGATCTAGTGACGGATGACATTAATAGGCATTTATTTTCTTAAAATTTATTCCTTTAGAATTCTTTTTGATGTCATTTCTAATATACTAGATATTACTACCGCTTCGGAAACAAATAGCGCTCTGAGAGAATAGAAGCGGCGCAAGAAACTCTCCCAGCATTCTTTTTTGCGCTCTTTTCAATAAAAATATACAATATTGTACAGTCATTTCTATCGCTATCAAATAATCATAATCTAGTCCCAGGCTGTCCGATCATTTAGATATCCAGCAGTGAAGTAATAGGATTTACGACAAAGCCATTTTTTTAAAGAACATTTAAATTTATTTATAGATACTGCCTGAACAGTGGCTTGGACTTTATTATAAAAGTTTATACATTTACCCTTAAAGCTATTATGTATCTTATGAATAAATTTAAGTTAAATTAATTCATAAGATAAATACATTAAATCTGCATCCTAGAATATCCTATATAGAATTTATTTAGAAATTTGTGAATAGTATTATACTTTTAGAAAATGGATCAGAGTTTCGTGCAAGGTATGAAATTAAAATGAGTAATTAAATATATTTCAATTGTCAAATTGCCACGTAAACGAAAGGGGCTAAGATACGACCGCATCCCAGTCTCACGCGGTTGTAATTTAAAAAAAATGTAAATTATTGGGTTTGGTAACAGAAATTCTCAATCAACACTCGGATCTTACCCTGCAACGTTGAGTGTCTGGGTTGTTTTGATTTGAATATCTTCTAAAGTATTTATTACAATAATAAACTGTCATGATAAACAGTTAGGTACTGTGTTATTATAAAGAAATTAACATGTGTTGAACACTTGTTTTAAAATCATCTTACAAATCTGTGTCTTTCTGTTGTTTAGCGTTCAATAATCTTTAGACATTGCATTATTTAAACAGGTGTCGAAGCTTGTCTAAGGTGTGTCTAATAGATAGATCATATTCATAAGGAAGACTTAGATTATATTATGACAGATAGATGACAGCTGACAAGAATTGCGTTCCTTTCCGGACGAATTTTAATGGGGATTACTTCATGGAGTGCAGTTTAGTCCAACTTGAGAAATAGGATAGTTTTTATTTCTATTTCAGACCCATAATTATTTTTATTTCCAATATTTGTTTTGCATTGAATGTTTGTTTTGTATTTTTTATGAGAGAATTTATTGACGCACAGTTTGACAGTTCTGCTGTGAAACAATTTCATTATAACAACTGGGAGCATATTTTACGAAATAATTCTTGATATGATAAAATATTATTGACAAATTAATAAAAAATAGTATTTTATTTATTATGTAGAGAACAACATCTGTCGGGTCAGCTCGTATTATATATATAACATATATTTTAAACTAATAAAAACTAACACGACGCGCGGCGCCCCGGTTTGATCCTCACCCGACACGTACCGATGTGTTTTTCAGATTTCAACTTCGTATGTATGTTTCTTCGACTCTTGTCATACAATCAACTGGCCTGTATATATGTTCATTTGTTACTTCCATAAAAAAAATATTTAACTTTGTAAAGAAATACTTAAAAAAAATAAGATTAATTCACACCCGGAAAACCATGTGTGTACGGAAAACAGAAAATAATTGACGTCCTTTGCTGCATGACCAAAAGCAAGTGTATTAAAATGTTATAAACGGTTACAAGTTGCCCGCAAGCAATAATTAGTATCGACACGTTTACCTGTATGTGTACTATACGGAAATGCCGCGTAAGTTTTTTTATCCAGTTAATACTTCATTAGATTGGCCTTTATTGCGGTCAAGAACTTAAAGTACTTACTAATATATGTAGTTACGCCTCGCGATTATATGCACGCATATAATCTCATTCTTTTGTACAGAATATACAAATATATAATGTCCGTTTATACACAATACCAAAAGAACAGATTCTTAATTAATATATAAAATGATTTTTTACGGTTTCACAAATTCATAGGATGTGACATCACTTATTGAAAGTCAAAAACTACCACCCATTCCAAAAAGAATGCCTCAGACCTGAGAAGAAAGGGCGCAACAATCTCAGCGGGCTTTTTTTCTTCATCGAAAAAATATTAAAAAGTAATATTATACAATTAAAATGATTATTTAATAGCCTGAGGGCGGTCGCACCATTCCCAATCATTAAAATCGTTATATATTTTTTCCTTTAACATTATAGTTTATTAACAGTACAAGAGAATGTAGTATGAATATAGAATGAATAAGTGCGATTTAACAAGTTATTAAAGTACAGCGCAATTTGCAACTGTGTTACCGCAAGAGTGACGTGAACAAGGCTGTATTATATTAAGTTACCTTATGAGCTAACTTAGAAGATTAGAGGGTTTAGTTGAGAGAAGTGTCTAAGTTATTTAGTGCTCCACTCTCAAATCACTTTAAGCCGCACAAAATACTTTACTTGTAGCATATTCGCTGTTAAGTTTCAACAAAGGCCCGACTTTTGTATTTACCACAATATTCAGTCTAAGTAGCTTATGATTTGAATTATTAATTTTAAGATTCATTTTAACAAAATTCTAAGTAATAATATTAAATGGAAGAAAAGTACAGAAGTGACTAACTTAACGGTTTGGTAATTTTTTAATTTTAGAATTTAATAAGATGTTTTAATATAACAAACGGTTAACAATCCCTACTTATCTTAACATACATAAATTACGTGACACGTTGTTTGTCCGCGATGGACTCCTAAACTAATGAACGGCTTTTAATAGGGATAACTTCATGGAGTGCAGTTTAGTCCAACTTGAGAGATAGGATATTTTTTATTTCGATTTGGGTCCCATAATTATTTCTATTTTTAATATTTCTTTTAATATGAAATAATTTATATTAAAAGAAATATATATGAAATAATTTAGTGACGCACGGTTTGCCAGTTTCATTATAACAATAGGAAGCATATTTAACGAAATAATTCTTGATGTTATGAAATATTATTGACAATTCATAAAAAAACAGTATTTTATTTATTATGTACCGAATGTATTTTAGTTAAAAACCTCGTTAAATATATATTTTTTTTTTAAATTGCTAATGCCAGTCCTCAGGAATACAATAGCGATATTATTTATCTAATTTTTGACTCAATATAATTAATAATAATAAAATAATCACGAGACTCACCCGATTTTCTGCCGTGAAGCTGTAATTTGTAAACACTGTATTGTGATGGGTATCAATTACCATCAGCTGAACGTCCTGCTCGTCTCGTCCCTTATTTTCGTTAAAAAAAACTTAGGAAAATTTAGAGTCTTCTTAATTTGTGTATTTTTTCTATCGATAATTTTTCATTCTATCATATTTTCACCCAATATTAACTTCCACAATTATAATGTAGAACCCTCATCATATATTTTTGGTAATTTTTTACGTTATCTCTCTCTCTATTTAATACATCCAAGACAAAAATTAATATGTTCTCAATAACTTATTGAATAATAAAAATATTTATTTGTTATTTTCTCCAATGTTTCCCGTGTCTAATAACCTGCATGGTCACGGACGATTGTCGCTGTATATTGAAGCAGTAATGTGTAAGCATTAAGGGCACCAAAGCTAGTGAAATTAGTGGGCAAATTAGACTTAATATCTTATGTCTCATGGTGACAAGCGCAGTTGTAGTGCCGCTCAGAATTTTTGGGTTTAACAATAATCTTGAGTGGCACTGCATTGTAATGAGCAGAGCGTATCAATCACCATCAGCTGAACGTCCTGCTCGTTTCGTCCCTTATTTTCATAAAAAAAATATATTTTTAATTATTTCAAATGTGATAAAACATATATTTTGTTTTCGCAGGATATTACCAAAGGGCACAGATAACTATATCAATAAAGAGGGTGTACGATATTATCGAAGGCTTTTCAAAGAACTGCGGAAAGCTAAAATAAATCCAGTTGTTACGCTCTTCCATTGGGATTTGCCGACTCCGCTGATGGATTTAGGTGGATGGAGTAATCCCAAAATGGCTGATTTTTTTGTGGATTACGCAAGAGTGGCTTTCACCTTGTTTGGCGATCTTGTTAAAATATGGACCACTATAAATGAAATACACATACATTGTTATCAAGTAAGTTGACTGCTGCTCATTTATGTGTTTTTACATCTCATCACATCAGCTTCAGCTGTATGTATGTTTGTTTGTAACCAACTCATTTGGGTGCGATTTTGTTCCACTTAAAATGACCAAATTTCGTTCAATCTTATCGATTTATCGAGGAAAATACATTAATTTGATAAAATTATTCCATATTTCAATTTGCAAAATAATATTTTTGTTAATTTATACAATTTTCATCCATCGTCTATAAGGCAGAAATTGATGTTAATTTTAAGTTTCAAAAGAAATTTAATATTTTTTAGTTCAGTTTTCAATACAAAGCGTGTTATTTGGTATTTTTTAACTACTTTTTATTATAGTTATAATTTTTCTATTTCGTTTCAAAAAATTAACATATAAGATAGAAAACTAGTTTCAAATTCATAAAACGAGTTTTTAAATGAATTCAAATCAAAAATAATGTGTTCATTAAGAGCAGAAAATAAGACTTATGAATGTTGAAGATATTTTTACATTTACCACCACTTCGGTAAGATTGAGCTCAACGAGAAGAAGTAGCAAGGAACTCATTGCCAATCATTTTAAATCAATTATGACAGCTTCAGTATTAAAATAATATTTATAAAATATTATGAAAAGTGATACTAAAATTACTCAAAGGTTTCGACTTATTTGAATAAGGTAAAAAGTAGATGCAAATGTGATCTTTATTGAGTGTAAATTCGTGGCAAAAGACTCACAGCTAGCAGTCTGGTGCATGAATTTAGCAAGTCAACATCTCCTGAGGATGCCTCGTGTAGAGACGAAACACGTGTCGAATTGATTTAAAACAGAACTTAGCAGAATATACACTCAATAAAAATTACAACATTTGGATAGTTATGGATTTGCGCAAAATAACGCCTGATTAAATAAAATCAAAAGTAGATGCAGACATATAAGAAGAGTGAATAAATAAAGATAAAATGTGAAATATTCTTATATAAAAATTATGCCTTTCAACTTTTTACTACAAACAAGAGTAAATTTGAAAACAAAATTTAGGAAAGATGCGGGACTCGAACCTGCGACCGCTTGCATTCCATGCGAGCGCTCTTCCACTCAGCCGTTCATAAATTATGTTTTCAAATTTAATTTGTGTAATGAATAACAGAGGGTTTTCACTTTAAAAACATAATAATTTGTGTTTAATAAGAGTTAAGTTTCCAATGACAAGATCGACTAGTGTAGAGTACTTTCCCGTCTGCTCCCTCAAAAAAGAAAAAATTCTGATACATTTATTATTTTTCAGGGATACGGAAGAGATTACTTTGTTCCTGCAATAAAGTTTAGCGGAGTAGCTGACTACTTATGTTCTCACAACATGTTGCTCGGGCACGCTAAAGTATATCATCTCTATGATAAAAAATTCAAGCCTCGCCAAAAAGGTAAGATTTCAAATGACCACAGAGAACGTTTCAACTAAATATTCGTAAATAAATAAATTCATGAGATCCGCTCCTATTGAGAATTACAAAAAAATTTACCAGTGGTCGGCCCCTTTGCACAGCATTTTTTTTTTATGGAATAGGAGGACAAACGAGCGTACGGGTCACCTGGTGTTAAGTGATCACCGCCGCCCACACTCTCCTGCAACACCAGAGCAATCACAAGAGCGTTGCCGGCCTTTAAGGAAGGTGTACGCGCTTTTCTTGAAGGTACCCATGTCGTCTCATCATCATCTATCGCACTGTGGAGGCCACACATCCAGATGGTGGGGATGATATCGTAACTTGTGGCGTGTCGTACGAAGGTGAAATTCGGCGGCAGGAATGGATTAATATAATTAATTCTTAAATTCAGCATGCTGGCTAGATTATAGGTACCTAAACTGCGTCTATTTCTGCGGTGAAGCAGTAATTTTTTTTAAATTATTGTTTCGGTGCCGAAGCTAATGAAATTACTGGGCAAATGAGACTTAGCATCTTTAGTCGCAGGTGACGAGCGCAATTGTAGTGCCGCTCAGAATTTTTGGGTTTTCCAAGAATCCTGAGCAGCACTGCATCGTAATGGGCTAGGCGTTTGAATAGCCATCAGCTGAATGTTCTGCTCGTCTCGTCCCTTATTTTCATTAAAAAAAAAATAGAATACATACAAATTTAAGGCGTTAATGTGATACATTTGTGACTCGTGAAGCAGTAACATATTTTTCGCTTGCTAAAATTACACTATTGCCAATATTTATAAGTTGATCAGAATATAATTGTATAGACTTATGGATACTAACTTAAATAATATACTGGAAAACAAAATATATGATGACAATACTCTTAATTCCAAATTGCAATAAGGGGGAATATCCCAATTCTGCATTTTAATATAAATTAATAATAGTCTACTTGTTTACTAGGCTTAAGTTGCAGAATAAATGATTTTTCTTTCTGTATTATAATTTGTATACTCCAATAGAAGGATTGTCTATTCCTTCAGCAAACACAGTTAAAAAGATTAGAAAATGTCTCCATTTAATAAAATTTTCTCACAGGCAAAGTTGGTTTAACATTGGACGCGTTTCACGCCGATCCTAAAGATCCAACAAAAGCAGATGATCGTGAAGCAGCCGAAAGATATCTTCAGATGACGGTAAGTTCTATTTCAAATTAAAATATTTTTGATATTATGAACTTCTTTACGCACGCTGAGAGAAATAAGATTATTTGGTGAATATTGAATGCTATGACTCTTTTGAATAAGGTCGAGTCGAGTCGACTAAGACTGACTTAGGCCCATCACTGCTGCATAAATACTATTACAATTAAAAATAAACAAAATATTACATTTGAATTTGGAATCTGTCATTTTTATATGATTGTTCATCGAGTTTTCTCATTGGCGCCAATACATTGTACAATATTTTGCGATATTAAAATTGAGTGTGGTGATAAGGAGAACCGAATCGCTGTGATTGCATTACACAAAGTAGGTATGGAGCCAAATGAAAATTTTAAAACTCTCCATATGCTTGGTATTAAAGGCATCAAAACATGTATATCAAGATACCATTATTGTCAAGGTAGTGAAGCCACTTAACAACACCACGTTCAAAAACAACGACCCTTCCAGCAAGACTCGGTGCCGGGTCATAAAGCTCGGTCTACGCAGTCTTGGAAACGAACGTTTCGGACTTCTTCAGGGCGAAGACTGGCCGTCGTCTAGTTAATCCGCTGGATTCTGATTTATGTTCAGTTTTAGAGAGTACGGCTTGCTCTAAACGCCGTGATAATTTGGAGTCCCTAAAACAATCAGTACAATTGGCAGTGAAGTTTTTTCCCATGGAAAGAGTGCGTGCTTCTATTGATAAGTGGCCTCAACGTTTAAAGGACTGTATTGCAGCCAATGGGGACCACTTCGAAACAGCTTTTTATATTTCAAATTCTTTTATATATATGAATTAAATTTAATAAATGTTATTTGTTATAGAAACATTTTTTTTCTTAGTTCCAGTATTTATGGCAAGACTAGGTATTATTGAAATTTAACCGATTTAATTTATTGAAGGGAAAATATATTTTGGCGCGTGAAACGGGTTTAAGTAAACCAGCTGCGGTATCGATATCGCGTTGAATCATAAATATGCTAACGTTAATAGCTAGCTTATAGCATAAAGCGATCCCCTTGACGAGCAATGAAAGTATAACTTATTTTCTTTATATTTATTTAATTTTTTTAAATAAATTAAATTTGAAAACAAAATTTATGAAAGATGTGGGTCTCGAACCCGCGACCTCTCACGTTTCGGTGTGGTCCGCGAACCGTTCGAGTGATATTATCATTATGTCTTGTTCATCTCTCAGGTTGTGGCTTCATCTACAGCATCTACTTTACTGTTAATAACCTGCTAAACCCCAATATTTGCATGATATTAGGAAATTGAAATGAGATGTCGCTCTTTCAAATCTAAGCAATATATTTTTTTAACCCTCACTTCTGGGATTTTAACAAGGCATACAAGATTTATCAACGATATGTCACTCGAACGTTTGGATCAATGGAAAGAGCGCTCGCATGGAACCTGAGAGGTCGCGGGTTCGAGTCCCGCATCGTGCATAAAATTTTGTTTTCAGTTTTATTTGTGTAATATAAACTATTGTTAATTTGTCGTAGTGTTATGTAATAATATTGTTGTTAACATAATATTCATTTATACTTTGCACTACTCCTGCACACACTTTCGGACACATTTGCAAAGTTTAAAAGTTCTGTATGTGAATCAACTTTGCAAAAATCTGGTTGTAAAATCAATACTACCATATAATTTTGTAATAAACATATAATCTGTCTCTGTCTGTTATAAATTTTTTCCAGTGAATTCTGTTATAAGTTTATTCCAGTGAATTCTGTTATAAACTTTTTCCAGTGAATTCTGCTATAATTTTTTTCCAGTACAAAATTCTGTTATAAATTTGACGTCTGTCTGACAACAATTCTACGTAAATCCTTCAATACTTTTTAATAATTTTATTTAGTCTATTGATAGTAAATTGTTTTTTTTAACCTGTTATAAGTAAAAACTGTAGATTCATTTAATTATTATATTATAACTATAAAATTAATAATTTAATTAGAAATTTTTACTTTTTAACGTACTTGCTTTTTATTTAAGAATGTTATTTGCGCCTATAATAGGTAGCACTCAACTTGTATTTTTGTTTATATATATATTATATTTTGCATAAATTAGTGTATACTTTATTGGTGCAATAAATAAATAAATAGCTCTAGAAGAACATAAATTTTGACGGACTACAGTATGGAAGATAGTGACAAGATATACATATTTAACTTCTATGCACATATTATAATATATTATTATATCCAAATAGAAATAGAGTAGAGTTTACTGTAGATTATAAAGCCAAAACCAATTAAACTTTATTCTATTAGGTTTAAACTAAGCGCTTTTGAATTGTCACTACAAATATATCTCTTAAATTACTGAATTTACCATATTATGTTCGTAAAAAGTTGAGCTAGTGAGACGAACATACAAGAATCTCAACGGCCACTCTTTAAATCCAATGCAGTATTTTACAATCGCTGTAATATACATAACAAATTAAGGCGAAGAGTAAGCAGAAAACACGCAAACATGGTGTTTTTAGACAAGTTTTGTGGTGAAAGTATAGCATTTCGAGCTATGAACAATACTTAATCCTGTTACACATATCCTTAAGTCGTATTTGTAGTTTGCTAATGCTTGCTGTTGGTTATAGTTAACACTGCCGAGCCTTTTTGAACTACCACTTTTCTTTGAAGTTAAACAAGTTTTTTGGCATGGCGTAACGAATTTTTTTGGTACTTCTCTCAGAAAAGTTATTCTTATAGCTTGTACTTTTTTGTGTAAGTTCATTTATTCAGATTAGTAGTGAATAACGAGGATTGTAAGCATATAATTTTGAAAATATTGGCTTTGTTACATAGATGGCGGGCCGGCAGCGGTGAACTCATATCGCTCAAGGTCGCTGGCATTTAGTGTCGCCTTAATTTGTAAGGTGCTGCATTCAATATATGAGTCGTGTTTAATAATAGAAATTATTTTATAAAATGTACATTAGGATTGGTTGTGGATTTACTTACGGTGATCACCAAACCAGTGTTATAAATTGTGATACCAATGACCAAACAAAATCATATTGTTATTGTTGGTAACATTATCTTATTTGCAGTTGGGTATTTACGCTCATCCAATCTATTCGGAAAAGGGGGATTACCCGGAACTTGTTCGTGAGAGGATTGATAACATGAGTATTAGTCAGGGATTTGCAAGATCACGACTACCAGTTTTTACCCCGCAAGAAGTAAGTTTTCACTCTTGTATTAAACTTTGAATGCGCTGTTGTAGATTTGCTACTCTTAATGGAGCAAACGTTCGTGTTTGATTATAGTACAGGCCCGATCGTGAGTGGTGAGTGAAATGTAGGCGTAAGGTCGAGTATTTCGCTAAGGAGATTTGTATTACACACCAGTGGGAGGCTCCTTTACACAGGATACCGGCTAGACAATGGGTACCACAACGGCGCCTATTTCTGCTGTGAAGCAGTGATGTGTAAGCATTATTGTGTTTCGGTCTAAAAGGCTCCGTAGCTAGTGAAATTACTAGGCAAAAGAGACTTAACATCTTATGTCTCAAGGTGACAAACGCAATAATTGTAGTGCCGCTCAGAATTGTTGGGTTTTCAAGAATCCTGAGTGCCACAGCAAGTATTATTAGGCGTATCAATTACCATCAGCTGAACGTCCTGCTCGTCTCGTTCCTTATTTTCATAAAAAAAGACAAAACATTTACAAAAATACATAAAAGATTGTACACACACCAATAAAGTTTCCACTAATATACATATCCTGTGAGAAGTCAAACAAAGGGTAAAAAAAAGACTTACAGAATAAATACGAGTATTCTCTAATATATTTTTTAAACAGTGTAATCGAACAAGTATGTAAATCAATATTATTAAATTTTACATTATACTTATTACAAGCCCGATATAAAAAAGTATTTAGAACAATTTAATGATTTTAAAGTTATTTAAAATAATTTCGTTATGAAGATATATTCAATACATTATAGTCTGTGTTACGCAAGTGGGGTAATTATATCAATTCTGAATGCTATGTGGATTATTTGGTTTTCCTGGATTTAATATATTAAACTATTGCGCATTCTAACATTGTCATACAACATTGATTGAATTCATGGAATATCTATTCTTAATGAGTTTTATAATAGTCAGATATCATATCTATTTTGTTAAGTTTTATACTGTTATGTATTAAACGCTGTATTTGTGACGTTTGGACTGATTTTTTTTATTTAATATATAAGATAACTTAATATTTCGAGAAAAAAAATTCTCCATTGCATTTTAAGTTTTTATAATACTAACACGAAATGCATGAATCATATTGTAATTAACACCAGTTTCTGGTACGGAAAATTAAAAGTTATCAATATGTTTTTCTTTCTTGTCTTAAGACAAATTATATGCTTAAGTCAGTATTTATTTTTGGACATTTTTTTTTAAATTATGTTCCATTTATATGAACTGTTTGAATTAATTTTACACCACCTAATTTGATTATTGATAGATTTTCTAATTCTCTATTTCATGTTTCAGGTTGAAATGGTACGCGGATCTTCAGATTTTTTCGGGCTTAACCATTACTCTACATTTCTCATGTCTCTATCGCGTATGGAGGATGGCTGGTCGGTGCCATCAATGGACCATGATATTGGAGTCAAAATGGAACACGACCCAACGTGGCCCACGCCTGGATCTGATTGGTTGGCGGTAAGCATTCTGAACATTTATTTTTAAAGGTATTGTTAAAATAACGTTTGCGTAGTAAATACTATTGCATAAATATTATATATATTGTAATGCAATTTTATAAAAATAGAGGGTCTTCTTCTCAGGTTTTAGGGATCTTTTTGAATGTTTAGAAGATTTTGTCATTTAATAAGTGAATTGGATGCAATGAAGAGGGCTCGGAGTTGCCCTACGAGATCGAATCAGAAATGAGGAGATCCGTAGGAGAACTAAAGTCACTGACATTGTCCAGATGGTTGCGAAACTGAAATGGAAATAGGCAGGGCACGTAGCTCGACGGACAGATGGTCGTTGGGGCAGTAAAGTCCTCGAATAGCGACCACATACCAGAAGACACAGACGTAGTGTTGGTAGCCCCCCCCCACCCCCCAGGATAGACCGTTCTCTGGTCAAGATCTCCGGAATAGGTTGGATTAGGGGAGGATTTTGTCCAGGAGTGGACGATTTCCGACTGAAATAATTTGATGAGAAGTAAATTCAAACCCCTTTTTGGACCTTAAAAAGAACTTCTCCAAGACAATCACTCTCCTTCAATTGTTTTATAAATTTTGTGAGTCTACCTAACTTATTAACATGACAACATCTTCTTTAACTTAATTAAATTAATTGAAAAAAAAAAAACAACGTAGGCATATAGCTTAAAAATAAATGTTTCATAAAATTGCTTTTCTGTTAGCTTACGCGCACTTAAAGTACCACCAGTGGGAGGCTTCTTTGCATAGGATGCCGGCTAGATTATGGGTACCACAACGGCGCCTATCTCTGCCGTATACCAGTTATGTGTAAGCATAACTGTATTTCGACGCCTTAGCTAGTAAAATTACAGGGCAAATTAGACTTAACAACTTATGTCTCACAGTGACGAGCGCAGGAGTAGTGCCGCTCAGAATTTTTGGGTTATTCAAGAATCCTGAGCGGCACTGCATTGTAATGCGCAGGGCGTATCAACTGAACGCCTTGTTCCTTACGGTCATAAAAAAGTACTACATCTCTCAAATCATAATTATTCAAGACTAAGCAATTTTTTTAAATGAAATTAAAACTATTTAATGAAAAATTTTCAAGAAGGTTTTTTGAGACGGCCATGTAGGCTTAGCGACTCTTAATAAGAAGGTGCTATAATTAGCGAGATTCATAATTAATTTAAAAGATTTTTATTTGTTTGTCAAAGTATACTTGAGTTTTATCAAAATTGTGGTGTCAAATTTTTGGGATTACTGCCTAAAACTCTGAAAGAAAATTGTATTTGAAATTTTGAAGGTAAAGATAGCACTTGCAAATTAAATTTATTTTGATATTTGAAATTGAAAGTTCAATCTTGAATTCAAAGAGAAATGTTAATGTTTCATTAGCTAGCCGTCTCAACATCACAAAGGGTACCTAGCTAAATTCTATTTAAAATTACAATATTTATTCAAGCGAAATAGTTTATGTTAAAAATATTATATTTTTAACCACGGACGAGTAAAAAAAGAAGGACTCGGCGCCGTGATATTGAGGGTGAAGCACCGTTATGCTAGTGTGTGTGTGGTTACGGGGGATACTAGTTACACAATTTTTTCTCCCTTAAATAATCATATATGGCCACAAATATTTTTATGGTATTGTTATTACACTATTCACAAAGCATTCTAAAACATTTTATTGCGACGCAAAACTGATCTGCCACAGACGAGGGCACATCTCATAATGGCGGCCGATCGGCTTGTATTAGTGTAAGTGTGTGTGTGAGAGTATGTATTTACACGTTTGCCGGCTTGTTTTGGTGCTAAACTGTTATGTAAGGTGACATGGAGTCCTTATTATTTTACTAGTCCGTGTTTTTAACGGTTAATGTAAAAATATAAAACGTTATCTAAATAATACGTAAGATTTTATATTTTCCCGCTGAAATAAACTCAATAATAACTGTATTTGCGCTATTTATCTGATTCTTCTCGTTGTCTGTTTATCTTAAAGAGAAGACTTAATACTGCATTAATAATTGTATAATTTGCATATTTTTTCTTAAATTAGCTGTTATATTGTTTTTAATTTTATTAATAAGCTGTTATATTATTAAGTTATAAGAGATGACAGTTAAAGAGCATACATTCGAAATATATTTACGGCCGTTCCCAATATTCAGTCTATCTCTTACTTGAGATAAAAATCATAACTCTCGTTGACTTTTCTGTACAAATAAACTTATCAACGGTAACTCACCTTATCCGTACACGCTGTCTGTCAATTGGACGACGTATAGCTTACCAGCGATAGAAGTTTGTATGGAAATTTTAATTTACGCGTCCCATTATAAGGCGATAAGAATGACTTATCGGGTATATTTAATCATTTTTTTTAATCATTCGTCTTTTTATTTGATAATAGTTGCTGTATTTTCTAAATTTTATAAGTTTTTTATTTTTTGGGTTGGTACTATAAAAAAATATTTATGTAGTAAGTAAACAAGGTAATTATCTTATTTTGTAAGAGCTCCTAAGTCTTTTTTTTATGAAAATAAGGGACGTGACGATCAGCTGATGAGAATTGATACGCCCTACCCATTACAATGCAGTGCCGCTCAATATTATTGAAAAACCCAAAAATTCTGAGCGGCACTACAACTGCGCTCGTCCCCTTGAGACATATGATGTCATGTCTCATTCAGACCGAAACACAGTAATGCTTACACATTTCTGCTTCACGGCAAACAGACGCAGTTGTGGTACCCATAATCTAGCTGGCATCCGGTGCAAAGGAGCCTCCCACTGGTAACTGTTTAATTTAGAGCGTAAATATAATGGAAATTATTTAAGATATTATACCCTATAAATTAATATAATCATAGCAAAATTAACATGAAGGTAGATTGTTATTATTTAAATAGTAAGTTATTGATTCAGAAATAAAATAATAACAAATTTTATTATCAGGTTTATCCAGAAGGCTTCCGAAAAATTCTCAATTGGATCACAAAGCAATACGGCACGAAAGTTCCAATTATTGTAACAGAAAATGGATTGTCTGATTTTGGAGGACTCAATGATTATGATAGAGTCTCTTATTACAATAATTACATGAGTCAACTTCTTTTGGCTATTCACGAAGATAAGTGCAATGTCATTGGATATTTTGCTTGGACTCTTATGGACGACTTTGAATGGAAAGATGGTTTTACGTAAGTAACTAACTAACGAGATCAAATTAATCATTACTCATTCATAATCGGCGACCCATATAGCCCAGTGGTTAGCGACCCTGCCTACTGAGCTAGAGTTCCGGGTTCGAATCCCGCTAGGTACTAACATGTATATTATGAATATGGATGTTTGTTTCCGAGTCATAAAAGGCATAAAAGGCATTTATTTTCTCAAAATTGATTCCTTTAGATGTCATTTCTTATACTACTAGATACTACTACCGCTTCGAAAACAAATGGCGCTCCGAGAGAGAAGAAGCGGCGCAAGAAACTCTCCCAGCATTCTTTTTTTGCGCTCTTTTCAATAAAAATATACAATATTGTACAGTCGCTATAAAATAATCACAATCTAGTCCCAGGCTGTCCGATCATTTAGATATTCAGCAGTGGAGTAATAGGATTTACGACAGAGCCATTTTTTTATAAAACATTTAAATTTATTTATAGATAATGCCTGAACAGTGGCTGGGACTTTATTGTAGAAGTGTATACATTTACCCTTAAAGCTATTATGTATTCTACGAAGATATCCATAGATGCTTTATATATATTTATGTTTGTTTAAGATAGTCATTCATCATTCATAATCGACGACTCATATAGCCCAGTGGTTACTGACCCTGCGTACTGAGCTAGAGGTCCCGGGTTCGAATCCCGCTAGGTACTAACATGTATATTATGATTATGGATGTTTGTTTCGAGTCATGGAAGTTTTATATATATTTATTTTTGTTTAAGATAATCATTCATCATTCATAATTTACGACCCATATAGCCCAGTGGTTAGCGACCCTGCCTACTGAGCTATAGGTCCCGGGTTCGAATCCCGCTAGGTACAAACATTTATATGATGAATATGGATGTCTGTTTCGAGTCATAGATGTTTTATGTATATTTAAGTATGTTTAATTAAGTATTAAATATATCCTTGTCTTGTGCCCATAGTACAGGTTATATCTAGTTTGGGGCAAGATAATTTGTGTAAAAGTATATCATTTTTTTTTATTATTATTTTACGATTATGTATAGGTTTATTGAATAACATTGTTTTGTAAGTTAACGTATGTGAGGCGTGATTAACAATATATTTAATAAAAAATAGTTATAGTACTTGTCTTCCAGACAACCCTGATCAGATGTAGTGACGTGATATATACATACATTATACATTTAAAAAAAATATCTGTGTGTGTGTGTGTGCAAGTCACACACGGTAGAAGTGAACAGTTCCTGATTAAAAATACTCATTGAAAAGTATTGAAAAAATTAACAGTAGCTTGATGTAAACTGTATATTTATAAATACATATAAAAAGAATTAGGATTATTGAAAACAATTCAAATTTTATCATTTTCAATACTTTTCAATGAGTATTTTTAATCAGGGGTAGGCTACGAGGGATTGATATGGATATAGAGTATCAGGATAACGTCCGTTTTCAATAACGTATCTCTACGGATATATTGCTATCACCGTTTAATGACAAGATCTTATCTATCCATAGCTATGTCCTATATAGTTATAATCCAATGCTATCTGTTGATAGGTTATTGAAATGTAAGTTAGCGTAAAAGGATAGATTTGTCTACCTCTAATAAGTTAAACTAAGGATAGATAGGTTATTAAAAACGGCTTTTAATGATCAAGTTGGAATCAAATAGACACAACGAGATATGACGTCCAGTAATGAATAGTGTAAGGTTGTTAAAATAATTGACAACTCATTCAGTTCAGTGTGACCACTGACTGACAGTGTCACTACTGACCTAGTAGCCCCGGGTTCGTATCCCGCTAGGTGTAAATATTTGTATCATGAATATAAATGTTTGCTTCCGAGACATTGATGTTTTCATAATCATCATTATATATATACGTTTAAGTATGAACATACAGATATAATCCTTAAAAATATTGTTTATGCAAACAAACTAATCTTATATCTTATTTAAAATACTATGTTTAAAATAAAACTATCATTATGGGGTAGCGTACCAAGAATACTGGCAGCATTGCCGCGTTGGATAGCTAGGCTGATCCGTTGACCGATATAGCTGCCAGCACTTGGGTTTCCAGTAGCCTTAATGAGGCGCGAAGATAGTACTTTGTACATTCTCCGTGCCTCTGGGCCCCACGGGCCAAGTGTCTATCGAGACACCTGGCTGAGACATTAGTATCGACCAAACGGCACAAAGAGTTAGGACTCAAACTCTACAGACTATGTCTAATAAGCAAAAGTTTGAGGCTAGACAATTTGTGTCAATAAAAATTATCACACATTATTATACATAATATAGACAATGACGTTCTATACATATGGATATATCGCATTCTGATAAAGGAACGGCAAAAGTGTGCTTAAAGCCAATGTAAGCACACTTTTCTCCTTAGTCGTGTGTCAACTGTGTGTCAATCAACAAGTCTAAGTGTGCCATAAAAAGTGCTTAAATAACACATTAACGACTCAAAAACAAGACTGCTGTGACTTATCATCGGTAAGGTCAATTTATTATATAAGATTGATATGCAAAAAGCGGAAGTAATTTAATAAAACGAATATTTTTTCATTAAATATGGTACAATATTATTAACAAGTCCCCAGACAAGACCCGCTTGTCAGAATGGGACAGATGAAAGGACACAGTCAGAAATGTATAGACATAGCAGTCGAAGGTTATTATGGTGTCATTTTTGGCATGTGCCATATTTTGGCTTTGATTTTGTATGAGGTGCATTGTCTATATGTATAGAACGTCATTGAATATAGTTCATGATTACATATCGCATGCGCTGTATGGGTGTGGTATAAAACTATTGTCTCACTCATACAGATGTGTTGGAACTTGGAATAAAACAATTATGCATATAAAGCAAATTTATCTATATCCGTTCATCAGAATATAATTGTCGTGGATCACGATCAAACTAATATGCCCTTATAATACAATAGTTAATAATTATTAATTATGCGTAGTTTATTAATAACTTCCTAGCGCTTATTTATTTATTTATTTATTTATTGGTTCCCATACAACATACATGTATTAATAATTACAAAATAACGCTAGTATAAGTAAATCATTATTAACATATACGTCAATTAAATGGAAACACTTATGATGGTAACACGTGATATTTAACTTAAATAAATGTAGAGTTATATAAAACAATAAATAATTTTATGTTACTATCACGACTTAGGAAAATGCATGTAACTTGTTAACTAAGATAAAATAAACATAAATTTAAAACACACAAACTAAAATTATATCCTACATATTATAAGTATAACATAAATATGAAGCACATAAAGATAAGCTAAGGCTCTAACAGGCGCAGAGTGTCTAAAACTAGGCGTCGACAACTGCACAGACTATTAGAAAAAATATCAATACAGTTATTGATATTTGCTAAGTCATTATATGAACGAGATAATCTATTAACTGGTGCTTTATGTGATGTCCACAAGCGAGAAGTTGAAACAAAGAAAGTCCTTACATTTCTAGTCCTACAAGGATTACAGTACAGTGAAAACCTGGACAACAGTTTAGTATGAATATGATGATTTGCAACTTTATACATGTATATTAGATCAATTAATTTACGGCGCATTTCAAGTGAGTCTAGATTAAAATATTTTAATCGAGCTTCATAACTATGCAGTGATTTTCTAAGTTTGAAAGGGTTGCACAAAATTATCAAAAAACGTTTCTGAACATTTTCCACGGTATCAATGTGGTTATATTATCATTCAATTATAGTCCGGGCATCTTTTGTCGCTATTGGGTTTATTTTACTTACAATACTTCCGTTGAAGTTTCATTCCGTTTTATTTGGTCACTTCCTAGTTAATAATGTAACTACTAAATCACACGCCAGTGGGAGGCTCCTTTGCACAGGATGACGGCTAGATGACGGGTACCACAACGGCGTCTATTTCAGCCGTGAAGCAGTAGTCTGAAGGGCGCCGTAGTTAGTTAAATTACTGGGCAAATTAGACTTAACATCTTATGTCTCAATGTAGTGCCGCTCAGAATTTTTGGGTTTTTCAAGAATCCTGAGCGGCACTGCATTGTAATGGGCGGGCCGTAGTTACAAAAAAAAACACTCAAAATATTAAAAAAAAATACGACATACAATTACGCAGTTATTACATTAGAGAATGAATCTCTTCTCCTTTTTTGTTGAAGCATTCCCATTTTGATATTAACACAAAATTCTTTGTCCATTTGCGTGGATACATAGACATAATACCACTAAGTGGCATAAATAAAATAATTTAACATTAATTCCAACTTTCACTTCGAAATATACAAAAACTTCTAGAGTGAAATATTAAGAAATTCGTATTATTCAAAATCAATTCAAATAGGGCTTTAAATCATTTATTATACCTCAAAATCTTCCACACATTCTATATAAAATATCGTCTCAGACTTTAGAAGAACTCTGCTGGTCTCTTCGTGAAAAAAATCGGTACAGTAAAATGTTCAGATAGCCAGAGTAAGGCTTACAGTTGAACTCAAATTAAAATAATTGATACATAGGTTTTCTAAAAGAAAGAGCATTACTTTGTCGTTATTCCTCATGATCTAAATAATTTAGAATAGAATAGAAAACACTTTATTAAACAACTAGCTGACCCGGCAAACGGTGTTTTGCCATATAAAGTATAATTCACGCGATAGTTTTATAAGTAATAAAATATTGCCTATATTATATAATATATATATATATATATTGATATATATATCATTTTGTTCTATTGTCAATAGTTTTTGCAGCGCACGCATAAATAGGTTTTTGATTTTACACCTTGTGTTACAAAATAGCAATTTTATTACGGATCCCTAATTTTGAAAAAAAAAACATAGCCTTCATCGATAAATGGACTACCCAACACTGAAAGAATCATTCAAATCGGACCAGTAGTACCAGAGATTAGCGCGTTCAAACAAACAAACAAACAAACAAACACTGCAGCTTTATAATATTAGTATAGATAAAACACACATTCAATTTACAGTATTAATTATAATCTTAACACATTAAATTAAATAAGTAACAAAAATTATTAAAATATAAAATTAAAAAGAACTAACTTTGCAGCGCGTGATAGCTAAAAGGAGCAGACTCAGTTTGATTAGATCGTATTCAAGTTGCCTAAAGTATATTCGCCTAAATAACTTTTATTTGCATAATGGGTTAATAACTGGTTAATAAAGAGTATAAAACTACTCATTCCCATATTATTATAGTATGTTAGTTTATTACAACAGTATAGAAGAATTTAAAATATAAAAAGATTATTCGAAGTGGTCTCCATTGGCTGCAATACAGTCCTTTAAACGTTTAGGCTTGTTATCAATAGAAGCACGCACTCTTTCCATGGGAAAATTCTTCACTGCCAATCGTACGGATTGATTTAGGAACTCCAAATTCTAATGCCGTTTAGAGCAAGTCGTACTCTCTAAAACTGACCATAAATCATAATCCAGTTTAAGATCGGGACTAGACGACGGCCAGTCTTCAGCTCTGATGAAGTCCGAAACGTTCGTTTCCAACCAAGACTGCGTAGACCGAGTGATAAACGTTACACACTCTTTATCACCTCACTCCAAATATTGTACAATCTATTGGCGCCAAAATGAAAAAACTCAATGAACAATCATATAAAAAAGGCAGATTCCAAATTCAAATGATATATTGTGTATATTTTTAATTGTAACTGTATATATGGCCAGACTAAGTAAAGTATGTTTCAAGAGCAATAAGACTCCTTCACAAAATTAGTAAGAGAAAGTATCATTAACTTTTGGGCCTGCTTGTAATCGTTGATGCTTCCAATATACGATAATTTATATTAATAAAGTTCATTCCTCAATAGTTTTTATGAAATAATTTATATTACTTAAAGACGATTCATATATTGGATGCAGCACATTACAGACGAATTTGTTTTGAATTGATTTTGAAAAATACAGCTATTGTATAATACTCTATTTGATTGAAAAGAGTGGCCGTTGGGTATCTTGTATGTTCTTCTCACGAGCTCAACTTTTTCCTAGCATATGGTAAATTCAGTTATTTAAAAGAGATATTTATATTGAAGATTCAAAAGCGCTTAATTTAAGCCTTATCGAATAAAGTTTATAACTTTGACTAACCTTAATAGCTTGTGTATTATTTTGGATAGATTTCTTTAAATGTATAATGTTCACGCATATGGTTCGTATACTATTAATCAAATCACAAAGTTACAATTGAAACGAAAAAGTGATTAAAAAATTTGTAATTAACACACACACACATACACATTTAATTTTTATTTATTATATTTCTGTTTCATTTGTCGAGGAATCACTGACCCAGTAGATACAGTTTTAACTAGTTTCGGGATCAGAGGTGTACCCCTTCCTTCCAAAATCGAGTAGTACCCTTTGGCACTACATATTTTGTATACACCAATATCGAAAGTGCCGTGCGTACATCCATTCAAATCATCCTAATTATAAGAAATCTATTCATACTCGTAAAATAATACCCATTGGTAGGGCGCTGTGGGCGCGTCAAAATCGCGCCGATCTATGACATACCGTTTTTGAATGTTATTAAAATTAACAATAAAAACATATAAAAAATTTGTATTACATAATAAATATTCTAAATATAGTAATTTAAGTTAACTATTAACTTTTTTCAGGGTGAAATTTGGGCTTTTCGAGGTCGACTTCAAGAGTCCTAAGAAAACAAGAACACCAAAATTATCAGCAATTAACTTCCGTGAAATTGTAAGGACAAGAAAGATAAACCACAACTTCATTAAAATACCAAGTTATAAATACAAACGGCAGCTATAACTTTAGTATTAAATACTATTACTTAACTGGTTTGTAGCTATATTTAACTAATGTTGTGAATATTGTTAGTAAGTTATGTTTAAACTATTTTAGAATTGTTAAATATATTATTTATGGTTGTTGTTATTTTGTTTTTTTATTTATTGAAAAACATATAATCCTAGTAATAAATAAATAATATTATATATAATAAACATATAAGTTTTACCAGGCATATATTCAATCACATTTTTATAGAAAAGGATTACAAACGAGCAAATATAACAGATCATTGAATAAACGTTATGTCGCAGAGATATGATAAAAACGGTGATTTGGTCAAATCTCGGAGGATGTTAAAATAACAACACGATTTTATCATTTCTCTAAACAAATCTAGTGATTTGACCAAATGCCAGACTTAGTTCCGTGATGATGACTGACAAAAAGTATTTTTGTTGGTATTTAAAAGATTTATTTGGTAAGACTTAGACATAATTTGGTAAGAATTTAGTATCGTGTCGCAAGGGGATGGTGGTGAAAGGGAAAGGGGGAGGGAGAAAGATGATCTCTGTCCCCTGGCTCACTCTCCCATTCCCATGAAAAGGTATCGCACCAGTCTCTTGAAAATCAAATTAATGTAACCTAGCCTCAAAACAGATAAAAGTTTTTCTAAAGGCTAAGTAGCCTATCTTATTAGAAAAAAACCATGATATCCACCTAACCTGACTGGGTCGGGGTATGACTCAAGTCTGATGCTCGCTTTTACATCCTCAAGTTCTTCTAGTCGCGTCACTCATTGTCATTTCACGGAATCAACACTGGCATTTGGTCAAATCACTAGATTTGCTTAGAGAAATGACAAAATCGTGTTGTTCTTTAAACATACTCCGTGATTTGATCAAATCACTCAGTGAATTGACCAAATGTCTGTTATTATCATTTCCCTGCGACATATTCACAAACTAACTGTCTCACGTTCCGTGCGAAAGCTCTATCTTATGAGCCAACCGTTCGAGTGACATATTGTTATAAATCTTGAATGTGTTTTTCAACTCTCTACTTTGCAGTTGAAAACCCGCTCAACCCCAATATTTGAATATTAGGAAATTGACTTGAGATGTATGCCTTTCAAATCTAATTAATTTGTTATTTTTTTTAAAGTTTCATCCTTCACTTTGGGATTAATTACACAAATTAAATTTGAAAACAAAATATATGAGCGATGCAGCACTCGAACCTGCGACCTCTCGCGTTCCGTGCGAGTGTTTTTTTTTCACTGAGCCATCCGTTCAAGTGACGTATATCAGAGTAACCGAAAACACATTTGCACGTGTTCAATGTCTCTGCCTATTCCGTCACTCTATCAATGTTAAAGAGTTAGCTTACTATCAATGAGAGACTGTTAGCGATTCCTGCTAAGGTACAGTTTGTAAGCACAAGTCGAATCCAAAGGCCCTTGTACACCGGAATAGCGATGACACACATACCGAGTTGTATCACTTTATACGGCACCTCGAAAGTTCCTTTTTATTGAGGTGACAACTTAAAAATGTATAAATATCCATTTCAAAGTGTTCTTTTTGTTTTAGATTTTAAGTAATTTGATAGAGACTATGATAGCAAGTAACTTTTACATTTTTTTTTATATTTGAAAAATTACAATACAAAAAGGAAACATTATTATTAAGCAAATAAATTTAAAATATCAACTATTGAAAATGAATGTGTGCTATTTGAAGTCTTTTTGGCCGCATAGAAAAAGTTTTTATAGGCGCCGTGCACGCTATCTTTAAGTGGGACGACTTATAGCTTACCAGCGATAGAAGTTTGTATGGAAATTGCAATTCACGCGTCCCAATATAAGGCGATTAGAATGACTTATCGGGTATACTGGGACAGCTTCAGATTACTGACAGTAGAAGGTAGTAATTTATCTCTATCTCTAGATAGTATATTGGAAACGGCCGTAAGACAATCCCGCCTCTTATTACATAGTAATTACATCCTCTTTATAAAAAATAACATCCACACAAATGCACGTTCCAAGAAAGTGTGGTATAAAATCTCTTATTTGTTAGTTTAATTTAAGTTACAAGTAAAATATGTAGAGAAACGGTAGCCCAAGCCGCAACAATGGTTAGAGAGACACAATATATAATTAGTTATTCAACAATTCGAAACCAAGATGGATGTGACAGTAAATTCCAACTAGTTAACCCGAGCCCTACAAATTTAACTAAAGGATGTGTTAAATCATTATTATGTTGACTAGATCCAATAGCATATCCAATAGTGGGCCGTGATTGGTTACTTTGGTTGAAGTTAGTAGCCTATAATTATATTAGGGGATAACTTTTATAATTGCTGTTTTCTACTAAAAATTCAAGTTTATTTATGTTATATTTGTTAAAACGAATCTATAATCTATTCATTTTCACCATGTCATTGAAAAGGGTCTCAACATTTTAATTAGTATGACGGGCACTCACGATATTTCCAGTGTCAATGTGTTTCTCGCCGCCTCCGCAGTTCCGCCGTGACCACGATTCATGCAATTAGGTCGAAATATCGGCACCAAATTAATAAAATATATATCGTGAGTACCCGTCATAATAATTACAATGTTAAATTTCCGCGATGATAAAAGTTTAAGGTCTCAACATACTCTATGAAGGCATTTAATATTGCATCTGGAGAATTAAATTGTTAACGTGTGAAAATTGTCCACAATGTGGAAAAAATAGTTGTTGAGCCAAGTCTGGTGAGTACGGAGATGTTGGAGGATTTTTAATTGTCATTCCTATAGAGTTAATGGTTGCTCGGGACGTGTGTTTAGAGTGAAGTTCAGTACAAG
Source organism: Leptidea sinapis (assembly GCF_905404315.1). NCBI lineage: Eukaryota > Metazoa > Arthropoda > Insecta > Lepidoptera > Pieridae > Leptidea > Leptidea sinapis. The sequence goes on from NC_066276.1 coordinate 6,358,254, forward strand.
AGATATCTGCTGTCATTGCTTGACCAGATCAGATAGAGCTGTAGACAATCAAACCATGGAATAACCGAACAGTTAAAATCATTTTTCCATCGGTAAGCTTCGCTTTAGGGCACTGTTACGGCACTTACATCCTTTACATGAAGTTCAGGTTACATTACACACAATCAGTTGGTGATGCAGAATGCACAATTAACTTTCTTTGATTAATCGACTAACGAGTCATTTCAATCGTTTCATATTTATTTTACTTAGATGTTATATCGTTTATTTAAAATGGTGTACACGAAATCCAAGCGAGCGAAATCGGAGCCAACTGCTAGTTTTATTGTGATATAATAATGCATTCAATCATTAATGTATAAAGTAAATCGAGGTAAATGGGACGCATTGCGGTATTACTGGTAAGAATTATTCTTGTAGGTACAATTCGCTACAAGTGTGGGTGGGGGGGATTCATGTTCTTTTGAAAAATTCATTTAAATTGTAGTCATATTATCTCTGAATTCACGATTCCTTTAACATACACGTCATACAATTTGGCGACTTTACGTGCATACCTACTAATATTATAAATGTGAATGTAAGTTTGTTTGTAACGATACGCTCAGGTGTAACATCGTAACAACCGCTACTGAACCGATTTTGATGAAATTTGGTACAGCGATAGACTAGAGTTTGGGAAAGGACATAGGCTACATTTTAGCCTGGAAAAAAACATGGTTCCCGCGGGATTTGTGAAAAAATAAAATTTACGTCGATAAGCGTTAACTATTCCAATAGTAGGTTCAGTTTGCCATAGCAATCTTCCTCGATATAAGTTTCATATAATATATGTGAACGGGAGCGAAAACGGGAACCGGAACTGGAATAGAATATAAGATAATCTTCAATTCCAAACTTGCTTATTATTTTTAAAAACCCTTTATCTACGCGGACGAAGTCGCGGGCATCAACTATTAATTTATATTTTGAATCTCTCCCTGCTAACTTGACTCAAACACTCGCTATAATTAATACGTGTACTAAATAAGGATTAGTCTCGCTTATATGAGAATAAGAGAAAGAAAAGAGAGAACAAAGCAAAGCACGAGCAACCTTTGCACGGCTTCGGTCCGTATGGCAATCACGGAAACTGACACGGACATTTAAGCTCAAAATATTCCAACGTGAAGACCGTTGCTGTATGGGTGTGAGACGTGGAAGGTCACAAAGCCCATCTCTCATCAACTTCAGGTTTTCGTTATCCAAATATCGCCTTCGAAATATCCTCGGTATTCTCTGGCCCGACAAAATTTCCAGCGATCATCTTTGGCAACGCTGTCATGAACTCCCAATCGACCATTAAATAAAACGCCGCAAATGGAGCTGGTCACACAGTCCGGAGGGATCCCATCCATATACCAAGGCAAGCCCTAGACTGAAACCCTCAAGGAAAACGCAAACGTGGCTGTCCAAAGCAAACCTGGCGGCGGACTGTCATTGGCGAAGCGAAAGACATCGGAAAGACCTGGAGTGAAATTAAGAGAGATGCTCAGGACCGATCGTGATGGAGATACGCTGTGCCCCAGCTAGGGCATACAGGAACTTAAATGATATGAGAATAGTTTCCAATAAAAAAAAATTAATAAAAAACAACCGACTTCAAAAACACTATTCCAAAACAATAGATATAATAGGCACTAAAAAGTATAAAAATAATTGCGTATTTTTATACAATCTAATTAATTAATCTTATTCTAGTTACAACTATTGTTATATTTGGAAGTGTCCTTCCGCCTCGACCCGCTCTCGCCTCCTCACGACTCAAGCACATCTCACCTAAAACTATGTATGTAGTACCTATCTTTGATGACACCGACGATATTGAGTCTTTTATGTTTTTCTAATGGATGCCATTGTCAGATCTGGACCAAATTACAATGGGACCACACGAGCAGCACCAGCTTTCAAATAAAAAAAGAATTATCAATATCGGTTCACCCAGTCGAAAGTTTTGAGGTAACAAACATAAAAAAAGAACATTTAGACGAATTGAGAACCTCCTCCTTTTTTGAAGTCGGTTAAAAACAATATAAACATGCAGCAAGAGCTTGTTATATTCACCTTATAAATAATAAAGTACAAATTATAGTAATCGTTGTTAAAACTTGTGAATTGCATCGTCGCTCGTGACCGGTCGACCTCGGAAGCCGGTACGGGAGACTTTTGATTATTTATCATTGCGGTAAGCCAAACGCATACTTTGCTGGGGTTAATTGGATTACATTATTCGGTAGTCGCTAAAAGCCAGGTTCGCTTAAACGATACAGTAATAAATGTAATTTGAAAACAATGTTTCATATCCGTATCATATTGTGTATTACGTAGTAATACTTGATGTATTACATAATGTGTTTTTTTTTTATGGAATAGGAGGACAAACGAGCGTACGGGTCACCTGGTGTTAAGTGATCACCGCCGCCCACATTCTCTTGCAACACCAGAGGAATCATAAGAGCGTTGCCGGCCTTTAAGGAAGGTGTATGCGCTTTTTTTGAAGGTACCCATGTCGTCCCGGAAACACCGCACAAGGAAGCTCATTCCACAGCTTTGTAGTACGAGGAAGAAAGCTCCTTGAAAACCGCACTGTGGAGGACCGACACACATCCAGATGGTGGGGATGATATCCTAACGAAGGTGGAATATAATGTATGTTAAATGAATTCCGATTGAGTTGCAAACTTAAATTCACAAGTAAATAGTAATAAAATAAAAAAACGAGTGCTTCTTGAGACGTCGGACAGAAGTGATAACTAAAATTAATCTATGTCACAAAAGGTCGCAACCCTTAGAAAATTTCTGGATACTTTTATTTATTATTTAATTCAAAATAAGTAATAAATAAACACTTAAAAACTTGGCAATTTTCAATAAATATAACTGAGCAATTTTTATAAAACCATTAATTTATAACGGTTAAAAGTTGTTTCAAATATTTTATACGAAGCAGTTTACCCATAAACTTAGTATACTAGCGTTATAGACGAACCTAGTCTAAAAGTGAGATAACTATCCTTGAAACATTTTAGTGTCCATTAGTCTCCTGTAAAATAGTACCGCGTTTTATTTAGTGTGGTTGTGGTGGCACGTCAACCAATGTAGGTTACATACATAGTTATAGGTGAGATGTGCTTGAGATGCACGCGTGGCCGAGGCGGGAGGACACCGATTCCAAAAATAGCAATTATCATTACTAGAATTAGATTAATTAATTATTAATTGAAGTCTGTTGTTTATCTGATATATCTTGAGAAACCCCAAAAATTCTGAGCGGCACTACAACTCCGCTCGTCACCTTGAGACATAATATGTGATGTTAAATTAATTTCAATTTTTATTTAGGCACCCCGCCTCTTATTAGGTAGTATTTACATCCTATTTGGCAGTGTCACGAAATCAACATAACGGAACTCGTCCAATGCTATGTGAAATTAGTTTCACGAAAGTAGTTTCACACCGGTGAAATAAGTCATTGTAAATAATGTTCCACGAAGCAGAAAGTTATTGTTAATATCATGAAACGGAGTGCATTATAGCTGTATTTGCAGTCTTTGTGCATTTGTATTTAACATATAGTAATATTTAAGCGTAGTAAATCAACACAAAGAATTCATTATTCCTCTTTCTTTTTATTATTTTGTATTGCTTCCTTTCGTTGCGATTTAAAATAAATACAAACGAAAACAAACTTAGAATATTACTTGGTAAATTTATCATTTCAAATTCATAGTTCCTATAGGCACTCTATAATGTTTATACTTCTCCTTAGTACACTCGATTATGAGTTATGCTCTTCATTGTTACGGCCTCATATTCATAATATACGTATTCAAAACATACATTGACAATCTTGAGTCACTGCAAACTAGGTTTTTGAAACTGCTTGTTAATGCAAAACTAAAAATAGCTGTAAAGGAGATTATCGCAAGCTTTTCAAAATATGCAAAATTTTACCAGTCAGTCTTAAACACAAGAACCTTTTGGCAGTTAATAACCATGACAATCTCAAAGTAACGCCCCATACTGTTAACTTCTGATAGTCTAACAATAAGAAAACATATTTATTAATAACATATTGAAAATAATATTAATAACACCGATAAGTGATGAAAAGAAAGAAAAAAGAAATGGCCTTGGAATTCAGTTGATAATATTTAATTCAAACAAGTGGCATTGTAACGGCAACAGTAAAAAAAATGTTTTTAATTTTCTATCCATTCACTGACAATAGAGAGGGCTATGCTAGGAGTTTCCCTGCGAGATCGAATTAGAAATCAGGAGATTTGTAGGAGAACCAAAGTCACCCACATAGCCGAGATGGTTGCGAAACTGAAGTGGTAGTGGGCAGGGCACATAGCTCGACAGACAGAAGGCCGTTGGGGCAGTAAAGTCCTCGAATGGCGATCACGTACCGGAAGACGTAGTGTTGGTAGGCCCCCTACAAGATGGACCGACGATCTGATCAAGATCGCCGGAATACGTTGGATGAGGGCAGCGCAGGACCGATCCTCATGGTGATCTTTGGGGTAGGCCTTTGTCCAGCAGTGGACGTCTGACTGACTGGGTGAAGTTTGCTTTGAAGCAAATACTTACTACTTCAGTATTATCAGGTACTTTACTATAATTTCCTACTGAAGACGAAGTAGAAGTAGTATACTATGCTAAATGTATTTGTAAACTAAACAATATTTAAATGAAAGTAGTGGCTCTCGTATATTTTTTTAAAATAATGACAAAGAAAGCTCTTACTGTAAAATAAATCACATTATATTTGAATATAATGCGGGGCCAGTAGATTACAGGCTTTTGTCATAGTCTTCACCTAATCTGGCTTCTTCAACTCGTGACCAGTCCCTTTTTCAACAATTCGAAATCGGATCATTGAATGAAAAACAAGATATTCAAAATATTTCCAGACAAAGTCAGTTTATAAATATTTGCAGTCAATCTACTTGAAAATATAATGAAAATTTTATATCAAACAGCTTCAATGCCACTTTTATGCCAGCCATTGTTTGCCTAGTCACACGAAAAAAAAAAACTTAAACTGCACACCTCAAAGGATGGAATGCTTTTGTAATAAAGCATTGCATACTAGTAGCACTTAGGCCACTTGCTTATAAAACCATTTATACTTTTTTCCATTGTAATTAGTTTCACTACTTTACCAGTTTAAAAAAGTTGATGTGGCAGGCTCCAAAATTTTTGTGTTTTTAAAAAATCCTGAGCGGCACTGCATTTTAATGGGTAGGGCGTATATTACTATCAGTTGTACGTCCCGCTCGTCTCGTCCTTTATTTTCATAAAAAAAACTTTATTAGTTAAGGACACGGCAAAAAAGATCATTCCACATAAGTACACTTATTATATTAAAGTAAATACATTCTATAATGAGAAATAAAAATATGATTTAATTTTAATGGATAAAAACCGCGTTTACGTGGATATTTTGTCAAACAAAAAGTTAGTCTCACTTACCGTTCGTTATTTTAAGGTGCCTGTAGGTTTTTATGACGCAATCTATACCGTATACGTATAACACGTTTGCATCTAACCATATTTTGTAATGACATATCTTTAAGTTTTTTATTTATAGAAATTTAAAGGGCCAATATTTACGAATATAAAACACCAAAAAACCATTCGTGTATAATAAATTCGATAATCGTCTAAGTCTATAGAGAAATTGGACAATATTATATCCATTGGTGAACTGCAATTGATCGGTGTTGACAAATTTACCAACGCCTACGATAATGAGCGATGCCAAGACTGAACATAGATTTATGCTTTATTAATAATAATAAATATTTGACTTTGATTAATATTATTATTTATAATAGACTAAGCAGCTTTCGCTGATGCGTCTATATCATTTGCCATATCTATTCAAATGTTTGTCCAGTCTATTCTTAAACTGATTAACAGATTTTGATTTAAACACATCCTTAGGCAATCTATTCCATATATGAACAACTCTGTTGGTTAGGAAGTGTTTTAATGGATTTGATGATACTAATCGATATTCTAGCTTCATATCGTGCCCCCTTAGTCTAGGATTGCTCTTCCTTTGAAACATGCTCTCAAAATTTGGGACATTATAATAATTATTTAGTAGTTTGTATGTTTCAATTAGATCGCCTCTTTCTCGCCTGCTTTTGAGGGTGCTCAGTCCAAGCTGTGTAAGTCTTTGTTCAAATGTAAGATTTTTCAGATCCCTAGGCAGCTTAGTGGCTCGCCTCTGTACCCTGTACGCCTGTGTCCAACAATTCTATATCCTCTCCCCTCTATATAAGTGGTTTGTAACTATTTCTTACATGATTGAATATTGCCTTTAGGCTGTGGATTTTATGAGACATTAATTGAAATGTTGCCTTAGACCCTTTGAATTATATTATGTTAATTTTTCGATTTAAAATTGAGATTTTTTGGGAGCTCAAACAAGTATTTTTCAATATATTATTATTATAAATTTAATACGCCACACATCTAATATTCTATGATGAATTCTCCTCAACAATTTTCCTTTTGATCAAATCACTTTGTAAAAATGAAAATACTTTCGTTTCTCGTTTTTCAATATCTGTGAATCTCGAACGTTCTTTTCAACTTTGTAATTTCTGATTAGCTGAATTTAATTTCATATAATTTCTAATATTCTCTAAAAGAATCTAGTTAAAAATGTTATATTGTCTCACCTTTTTTAAAAGGTCTATATTATTGGCTTTTTTAAAGCAATTTTGGGAATAATATCTGGAGAGAGCCAAGCCCCTCGACCCTTTTATTATTTTTCTAACCTAAAACAGTGGAACAGAACTATCGTGAAGACAGTACTCTTGTTGTCATTCTTCAATATCTTTTTCATTATTTGAACATGAGCCCGTAATTTGCAATCCAGCTATTCGCTAATCTTATTTTTTTTTTAAATGTCTCTATTACTTTTTGATCTGCGCTGTGCTCAAACTAAATACCGCAGGCGTAGTTGCAAAGTACGATAACTAATACTACGCCCAAGTGGGCGTACTCGAGCCAGTCTTGAACAATGTGTGACGTTGACGTGCCGCATATTCTGTTGAACTTTGCTAATAATTGAAACTAACATCATGGGTTGGGTAGTAAAACTTTGTAATAATAAAACAACAAGAAATAAGAATGACACTGGGATCACAAATCATCAACAAGTTTTTTAAATTCAATGTAAAATAACACGAAGCGTATGTTACAAAATTTGAAAGATGTCATTGAATGTCAAGATGCCACGCACACAAGCATCTAGTAGTTGCCATAATAATAAAGCTATTGTTCTTGGGTAGTGTGGTATGCAGTTGGAGCACAGTGGAGACCAATCTTTAATCAATTAAGATAAACAAGTTAAATAAGTATTGTGTTAAAATAAGCAAATTCAATAACAATTCTATAGTTGTTTATCAAAAGTTCTAAGTTTGAGATATTTATTTTGGTACTTAGGGTTCACATAAAACAAACAGCGAAAAAAGATGGAGCGAGGGAGAAAGATGTATGCGAATGAAAGGGAAGGAAGACATTTCATTTATCGTTACGCAGACGTGCTCAAAAAAAGCGTGCTTTTAAGTATACTTAAAGTTAGCATGCTCATGCAACTGTTCACATTTGCCAGCAATAAGCATGCTTGCTTAAGCAATCTCATTAAAAGCATTTCGTGCAATATAATATATAACTTCGATAAAGTGACACAAACAGCAAAGTTTTTTCTTCTCCCCAATGCGACATATTGAGGGTTCAATTTTCGTTTTTATTTTAATTTGACGCAAGAACAGTCGCCCGCCGCGGATCGAGATCAAATCGATAATAGCATGACCCCTTATACCCGCGCCTCAGGTAGGATGCTCGAAAATCAAACGTCGATTGATTTTTAAGCACGCTCTAAATAAGTATGCTCAACACTACACACATGCTACTAATGAGCACATGCTCAATAAAAGCATGCTTTCGTGCTAGTAATGAGCACGTCTGTCCGTACCTTTAATCGTTGGATGTGCAAAAGGTCTTAAGCTCTTTTCAGACTACGCTATAATATAATAGCATATAGTTCATACGAGTAGTACAACAATATCGAGCACCATACATTATTGGCTTCTATACGCAATAAAATTGACCGTGTGTTGAGTTCATGCTGTGCTATATCGTGAGCAGCCGTCTTCCTCCTTCTTCCATCTTCAAAAAGTTTGAAATCTCCTCTGAAAATTATATCATTTGATATCCATGCTCTGGCATTTTTCTTCTTTCGCATTAATGACAAGATAGTGTCAATTTCCGCATTGTCATCATCGCTCGATAAGCTTTCAAGACTATCCAGTTTTAAATCCATTGCGTCGATCGTGCACAATCTTCAAACACTGCTGTCTACTGAGCTTGCCATATAATACAAATACTTGCGATTATATCGCGTAATGTGAACGCCATGCGATATAGTATAACATTAGGTCCTTATTTGCATATCACAATTTAATATAGCGTAGAGAAAAGAGCTTAATACTATTTACTTTAGCTTCTACTATATGCCCGACTTTCTACCAGTGGGAGGTTTGACTATGGGTACCACAATGGCGCCTATTTCTGCCGTGAAGCAGTAATGTGTAAGCATTACTGTGTTTCGGTCTGAAGGGCGCGGTAGCTAGTGTAATTACTGCGCAAATGAGACTTAACATCTTATGTCAAGGTGACGAGCGCAGTCGTAGTGCCGCTCAGAATTTGGGTTTTTTAAGAATCCTGAGTAACATTGCATTTTTTACATTACTTTGACCTTGAATTCAAAAGCAAATTCTTATTTAAATAAAAGCATAGGTAACACAGACTTTGTAATTAAAAGAAAAAAAGTTATATTCTTACTAATTTTTAACAATGACTAGATATATCGAAATATGAGTACAATAATATTTTTAACTACAATTTAATAAAATTAACAGCTGTATTTCTGCGTGAAAGCAAACAGAAGCAACTAAAGTCAATCGTTATTTGATCAATCATAAGACAAACTACAATGCGAAACTTACCCGAAGGAAATATTATTACCTTGCAGCAACAAAACGAGAACAAAGGAAAATGTAATTAAAAATAACGATGAAAATTCCCAGCTCAATTCTAGAAAGATGGTTATGATTTTGTAAAATAATTTTATATACTTGTATTATTACGGAATGGTATTCGCTAGAGAATAATCAAATAATACTTATTTTTTTTATGTAACGGGGGACAAACGAGCGTACGGGTCACCTGGTGATAAGTGATCACCGCCGCTCATATTCTCTTGCAACACCAGAGGAATCACAGGAGCGCTTTTTTTGAAGGTACCCATGTCGTATCGTTCCGGAAACACCGCACAAGGAAGCTCATTCGACAGCTTTGTAGTACTTGGAAGAAAGCTCCTTGAAAACCGCACTGTGGAGGACCGCCACACATCCAGATGGTGGGGATGATATCCTAACTTGTGGCGTGTCCTGCGAAGGTGGAATTCGGCGGCAGGAATCAGGTTAAACAGCTCTTCGGAACACTCCCCGTGATAAATGCGGTAAAAAACACACAATGAAGCGACGTCTCTATGCAACGTCAAGTGATCCAGCCATTTACGGAGCACTGGGTCCCCGACAAATCGAGCTGCTCTTCATTGCATGCGGTCAAATGGATCGAGCTGATACTGGGGTGCGCCAGACCAGTGATGACAGCAATACTCCATGTGTGGCCGGACCTGCTCTTTGTTGAGTGCTAGAATGTGGGCCGACTTGGTATTACCGTGCTCTATTAATGACGCCCAGCTTCTTAGAAGCCAATTTGGCTTTGCCCTTCAGATGGACACGGAATTGGCAGTCGCTCGAGATTTTGAGACCCAGTATTCCGATACTAGGCGAGGCTTTAAGGGAAGTGTTGTCGAATAGTGAAAATAAAATAAAAATTAATTACATAAAAACAGATATAAACAAACAAAATTCTTACCATTTTGTAAATATTTTTAGTTAGTATTGTGTGTACAGCAAATTCCACCTCCGAGGAAATAAATAGCGCTAAACTTCATAATGACAACTATGACATTCATAATTAATACTATCTTTGACTCACTTCATCTGCAGTCCCCCTGAAAACGAGATCTGGAAAGGTCTTGAAAGGTCGGGTTAACTAAAATAAAAATGTAACTTGTACGCAAACATCTAATGTAAAACCGTTACAATTACACGCGTTTTAATCCTTTAAAAGTGTTTTATTTAAAAGTGTAACTAAGGATTCAACGACCAGATAAGCTTCGAATTAAGTTGACGAAGACGCGTGACTTCAATTGTAATGTTCACAATAAATGGCAGCAATAAATATAGATTTGTCAGGATTTCACTCAAGTCTAAATTTGAAAAATTGTTATAGTCATCGTCTGCAATATTGTCTAGCTATTAATACGAGTATATCTGACATTCAATGGTGATTCAACTAATTGAAATATGATAATATTTAACATCGATCATTTATACGTCTAGATAGACTATGACAGCTGTGAAAACGTCGATAAAAATTGAGCTTAGAACTTACCTCTATTTTGAGCAATTCACGCACAATAACAAATTATATTAATAATAACAATAATTCATTTACTATTTCTTCATCAAACAGGGTCTAATAATCCTTTAGGAATTAATAGAAACTTAGATAAAATCCCATTCCGTCCATTCTTTATTTTTAAAAATTTATTTGGATTTATTATTTTAATTTTTATTTTAACTTTATTAACACTTACTAATACCTCTACTTTGTTACGACTTATTCCAATTTTCAAATGAAAGTGACGGGCAATATGTACATATTTTAATTTTTGATCATTTTATTAAATTAAATAAAATTACAGTTAAATCCACCTTCAATAATCTTTTACAAAATTATATTCATTTAATTTTTTATTAAGTGTCGTACAAATCGCGAGTGTAAGACGTAGCTAGTCACGCACACTAAACTAATATTCCTGGTCTGTTTTTATCGATTGTCAAACAGCAATAGCCTCTATCTAGACGTGTAAATTATTTAATATATTTAAATTAATTGAATCACCATTGAAAATCCAGATTGCAGACGATGGACAATATCATTATTTTTCATTCACTTCAACAAATTTTGTATTGTTTATCTGGAAATCATTGATGAACGTATCATAGACCAATTTGAAATTTTATTTTTGTTTTACTTTACACTAATCGTATTTTTTAAGCAGTTGAAAAGTAAATATAGAACGGTTATAAAATTCGAGCGTTTGATAGGTCTGCAATCACTTTATGTTTATTTCCTTAACAGATCAGTGTCGATAATTATTGAAACCCAAAAAAAATATAGTAGGATGAAATCTATTGGAAAGGGACGAAAATATAACGAAAATAAAAGAAAAAATAAACAACGGACAATTAGAGTTCGGGAAGTGGTAAAGGGGGGCTATTTAAGGGTAAAAGAAAACTAACGTTGTAGATTTTTTTATTACCTACAACTTTGCTATTTGACTTTACAATAGGACCTGTAGTTTCGCCTAAAATCGTGATAAACCGTTTTTATCCTTCAACACCCCCCCCCCCCTTTCATTTCCCGACTTCAGATCACCCGTAATTTATTTTTACTTTCAATTTTGTTATATTCTCTTCCCTTTCCAATGGATTTCATTCTAGTATTTTTTTTTACTTTTTTTTCTATGATAACAACTACGATTCAATTGAGTTTTTCTCTTACCATTTTCACTTAACTTCAGTTAATTATATTTGAAGCATTATTTTCCAATAATTGATCAATAAATTATTTTTGGTACAATCTAATGTTGACATTGCATGTTGTCTTAAATTTTTCAGCTATTCTTACGAAATATTAATACCTCAAATAAAGCCACATTACTTTCTTTAAGAGTAAATAATTTTATCCTAAGCTAATATTTCTCTTTTCTACTTTGGATAACTCCATTATTCCCATGCTCCCTACTCTAACGCTTAGAATATAACTTAATAAAATCCAAGTAACGATAAGATTGCTAAGAAATACTTATACGGCATTATTCATGTCCACAATCACTTCTCAGTATTTCTCTCTGACCAGTTCATTTGCCATATAAGTTAAGGATTACGTTGTTGAAAAGAAAATAATCATAGATAGGATTGTTACTTAAAATAATGTTTATTTATCTATTACATTTTCGAGGCTTGTAAATATTTGCGTAACCACATATATCTAGTCACGTCAGATGTTGAGGTGAATGCTAGAGTTACAAGACAGCCGCAAAGACTGGTTTTGAAACATTGTCCTAAAAAACACTTTTTCTCAAAATAAAAAATTATGTAACAAAATGCCTGAGGACTTGAAAATACTGTCAAATAAAATGTTTGTTGCAAGACACTTTAAATGGCTGCTTGATAAAAAAAATTATAGTATAAATATTTAATAAGAGTTAAGTTTTTGCTTGCTTTTAAATATATGCTGGTTATTTTTCATTTGCATTTACACAGAGTGCGTAGGTATTCACAAAAACAAAAAATATACTTTTTAATAAGAAAGAACTAGAAAATAACAAAAAAAACTTCAATAAATAATAATTAATGGAACCACAAAATCTGTTCTATAATTAAATATAATTAAAAAATCTTTTAAAACTCCAATTACAATTCAATATTTTTTTCTCTTTTTTAACTATTTCTTAAGACTTTTAAGACCAATAACAAAAGTCATCAGGTCGACTTGGCAGGTACCTACTGTAATTCAGTGTTGGAATTACGGTTATCCTAATCTAAATTCCAAAAATGCTGAGTGGGTGTCGTTTTCATGAAACCATATTTTTAATTTGTTAATTTTACCATGTATATATTTTCTTATATTGTTCTTCTTCTTCGTCGGTTTACTCTTGACAGAACAGTCGTGGTCACGTCGAACAACGAACGATTCTACGCCAGTTATCCCTGGCTGTTGCTTTTCTGGCACATGTGTTGAGGGGAGTGTTGGTTAGGGCTTTGATATGGTCTGTCCAGCGCATAGGGGAGCGTCCTCTTGACCTACTGCCGTTGACCCCTGAACAACAATTCTCTCTATGGCATCCTCTCCACATCGTGTGACATGTTCGAAGTATCTGAGGATACGCGCTCTGACTATAAATGAAAGCTTTTCTTTTACCTTGAGTTCTTCAAGTATCGAGACGTTTGTGCGGCGTTGTGTTCAAGATACTCGTAGCTTTCGTCTCGAACACCATATTTCTAGTGCGTCAATCCTTTTGTCTCTCTCGTTCTTTGACTGTTTGTTCTATTGGAATATCAGAGAGTTCGCAACACTTTTTCCATATTGAGATGGGCTTTGAAGAGAGGTGTTTCGGCACCATATAGTAGTATGGGAAACACTAGAGATCTCACTAACTGGACTTTAGTTGCTTTGGTGATATTCCTGTCCCGCCATATCCTCGTCAACTTCTGCATTGCAGATCTGGTAATAGCAATTCGCCTTTTAATTTCGTCTTCCGAGTCTTTTATTGTAATGTGTCATAAATAAATGCTTACTTTACTTTACTAGTATGATGTAAGTACGACACAGTGTTAATATCTGTTTCTATAATAAAATAATTGATGAACATTTAACTTACTCGTAGACTCAAAACGATAGTAAACCACAACTTCGCTTGTTATCTCCTTTGTATAAGGGCGATAGAGATTATGCGGTTATGCTACATCCACAGGTTATACCACAAGTATGCCACACGGAGAGGAAGTAATTTAAATACTTAATATAGGACATTGAAATATCTGAAGTAAGTGGCATTCACAAATTTATTGAAACCCCGAATTAAGACCAGGAATGTAAAAAACACAATATGTATTTTAAAATTCAAAAGGGTAAATCGTAGGGAAATTTTTTAAAGGAATAATCATTAGCTTTATTATTTATATTATATATTGTATTCTCAATAATTTAATTTAATTTCTCGTTATATATTATTCACATTTTGTTATATGATCAAAATATAATGTACAAAGCCAATCTTATAATAATAATTTCTGTTGATTTTTTTATATTTGTTTGGCGAATGTTAGAAATAATACGTCCGAACAACCTCAGGCCCGTTGCTCATTGGCATACAGGTAGTGTACGTGTCCACAAATTTTCTTATCTCGGAGCTAGGGAGAGAGTGTCAGAGACTGGGAGGGACTGAAGAGAGTATCACTTCTGGGATCGCTAAAGTACCTGCAACGTTTGCACGGCTTCGATCCCTATGGCAACGTAAAGACATTATTGCTTTATGGGTGTGAGACTTTGAAGGTTACCAAGTCCATCGCTCATTTACTTCAGGTTTTCGATATCCGATGCCTTTGCAATATCCTCAGTATTCACTGGCCCGACAAAATATCTTACGATAATCTTTGGCAACGGCATCATGAAGTTCCAATTGACCAACAGATAAAATGCCGCAAATGGAGCTGGATAGACCACGAATGGAACCCAACCATATCCGGATTCCAACCAATCTCGGGATATACCGAGGCAAGCCTTAGACTGGAACCCTCAAGAAAAACCCAAACGTGGCCGTCCAAATCAAACCTGGCGGTCATTAACGAAGCGAAAGACATCGGACAAACCGGGAGTAAAATCAAGAGAGACTTCTGCACCAGCTAGGGGTTACAGGAACTCAAATGACGATGGTAAATGCTTAGTACTGTCAACATAATTCTTGTTAATTGAATCTTTTACATAACCCCATAAAAATAAATCACGGAGATTTTTAGATCTGGGGATCGTAGTAGTGTTAATTACTAATTTGCCCATAAGTAACGATTGGAGAATATGCTCATAAAAATTGGCTGTTCTCCGCTGCTCTGAGTCAAAGTCCCATCTTAGATTAAAAATGAGATTTCGTAGATATTTGTATGTATATATTTAGATGAACGCACCTGTCAATTGTTATATTTAAAAAAGAATTACGAGAACCAAATGGTACAATTCATTGTTTTCTTTTATTTTAAGTGCCATGTTATTAAGAAAAAAATATGACCCTTTTGACCGTTCATTTAGCACAATATTTTGTATATATACAGGTGGCTTTTTTAGTAGGGCGGTGATGGCCAAGTTGGAAACTACGAGTATTAGAGAAAAGTCGTGATAGGAGTCATGCCCTCGATTTATAAGAAAACAATAACTGCATTTGTCCTTTTTTTTAATTTTTAGAACATTTGACGGATATCGACCCGAAAGATTTTTCAGAAAAAATTAATCCGTGTATTATTGGACCAAAGGACTTTGTTGCTTATAAAGATTAATCTATATATACATACATATACAGGTTGTCCCAAAGTATAAGTATACATATCTTTCACGTATCCCCAAAAGAAGAAATCTAATGGTGTAAGGTCCGGGGATCTGGCCCGCCATCTAATCGGTCCATTCGTACCAATCCAAGTAGGAAAACATTCATTTTACGTTGTTCCTTTTTTTTTAAATACTATGTTACTGAAAAAGAGTTATTAGTTTCTGGCCATTCTTTCGATTGGCATCATAAAAGTAGGGGTGTTTTTTTTTACATTTCAGTCGGTTCGATTCCCAGACGAGGCAAGTATTTTTTAGAAAATCTTTGAATGTAGAAATACTAACTTTAAAAAATAACATAAAGTCTTCTTTCAGTAAAATAGCATATCTTCGATATTTAAGGTACTTTCCCTTCATGTCCCATAACTTTGGACACCCTATATATATACATATATTTCTTTTTCTTTTTGGTATTATTATAGTTCATGCGAGATTGATTTCCAGTATCATACTTTTAATACTCTTAAAAGATCATATATCATCCCAAATAAGCAAACAAATAATAAATATGTTTACCAAAAATATAAAATATCTCAATTCTTTTTCGGAGAGCTTCTGTTATTAAATTTGGCTTTGCATAATCTACAAAAATATTGAGTGGCCTTCATGAGGATTTCCAATACATTTATTATGGGATTGGGCGGTTCATATAACGTACATTTAAAATATGGCTTATTATTGTTCAGTGCGAATATACTTTCGGCGTGAAACGGTAAAATGGAATTTGAATACGAATTTGCGTTGAAAGCGTTGACTTAAATGTTTTGGAATTCTCTTTTTTGCAGTTCTTTTTCTATCATTTATTTATCATTGTATCTAATGATTTAGAAATGTATTTTGTAAAATTTGCACGCCATAAATGTGGCAAACATGTTCATGGAAATAAAAACTTTGACTTTCACTTAGACTTTTGTGTGTCTGTTTGCGATAAATTAAAAACTACTGCACCGATTTTCATGTTGCTCTCACCAATGGATAGCGTGGTTCTCGAGGAAGGCTTTGGTGATAATTTGTTAAAATTTTGTATAGACCTTTGTATAAATATTTCGATATTTGTTGGAGTTGTGGGACAAATCAGCCGTCTGGGAGCTTTCAACGAAAACGCTGTCTAAGGCCTTTGAGATATAACAAAATGAATTGTGTATCTTATATAGGTCTACAGAAAAGCCCGCGATGGCAATTATGTCTATAACTTAAGGGTAACATACTATTTCCATTGTTTCATTTTTAACTAATTAAAAAATGATAACATATTTCCGAGTGCTTTTTATATTGCATTAATCCCGAATTCATCATAATATTTTGTTTTCTGTTGACCGAGCAGCATTTGTCGGGTCAGCTAGTATGATAATAAAAATCGATGGATATGGATTTATTTAGGAAGGTTCAAGATTTTTAATTTACGTGTAAGCTGTTTATGTTAACAATTATGAAGCTGACTTACTATCGAAATCTTAGAACTTAGAACTCATAATGGAGGAAGCTTTTTTTTATCTCTACTGAATATTTACTAACACTTTGTTCTATTGGAATATCAGAGAGTTCGCAACACTTTTTCCATATTGAGATGGGCTTTGAATCCAAAAATGATCATATTGCATGGAATAACATCATAAAGATGTTTAACTGGAATATATTTGTTAATTTTAATTCTATAAATTCGTTGTACTTGGCTTTGACGTTCATATAATTTAATGAATTAAGTGATCGCCCTTGGCCTTAGTAAAGTTCGTTTAAATGAGAATAAATTCCAAGTATAATTTGGTTATCTTTGACGTTCGTTGGATCTCACAGATTACACTTTGATACGGTTTAATTTTTATTTAAATTGAGTGATCGCCAGTGGCGAATCTCGCTGAAAATTTCATATTATAGTCCAGTGGCTTTTCTAGTTTATGCATTCTTGTTTCCTTCATATTTTCTAGATGCTTCATTAAGAATTTCTGAATCTCGCAATTTGCCGTTCTTCTCTTATTTTTAAGTAGCTCTGCATTTTGCGGGATTTTTTTAACTTGCTTGCCTTTGTTATGCCATGATAAGTATGTAATCCATCATCCTCTTCCTGTCTTTTATCGATTTATCCCGTCTTAGAGCTGGATTGTGAAAATATGCATTGTAATGTCTACTGGAGATATCCTCATAATATATAATAATAATAATATGTCATTTATTTCAGGCATTTTAAACCCATTACAGTAAATTGAATAAAATAGAATAAGATGTACTTAAAAATTAAATTGTATACATCACAGTACTTAATAATTAAATAACTTTAAACTAAAATTGTCCCAAAGGGGGGTTCGTACAAAAAGTAATGTACTGATAATACTATTTCCAGTTAATGTCACGATGCACCGAAAGCCAGTAATCGTGTATAGGATTCTCTGGGTGCTCAGAGCATACACTGAGAATTTCGTTTTCGGATTCGCGAATGCGAGACCAAAAAGCAGCAACTCGTGATCTTATCACTGCGAAATAATCGGGGACTCTGGCGTCGGCAAACATTCCCGACGCACTGCAATATTTGGGCAGTCTCATCAGAATACGGTATGCATTATTATACTGCACTCTGATGCTGCTTCGTGCAGTTTTAGTGCAGTTGACCCAAAGCTGACACGTGTAGAAGCATTGACAATATGCTCTAAACAGTGTCAGCTTCGCCTCAGGACTGCACCGTGCAAACCGGCGTGCGAGCATATTGCATCGAACAGCCAGAGCCCTCCGCTCGCGTTCTACGAGTATATCTTCGCTATCACACAAACTCTCAGTTAGGATATGCACCAAGTACCTGAATCGGTCCACTCTATCTATGGATACACCGTCTAAAAAGACCATCGGAATTCTCTCCAGACCTTTCTTAGCCGGAAACACCATCATTTGTGTTTTTTTTTACATTATATTTGAGGCCATGCTGCCCTGCATATACAGCCTTCTGATGGCAATGCGTGACTTTTTTCTTACCATAAAGCTTTATCCTTGAAAAAACTAGATAAATCTGTCTCCACGATCATTTCCGTCACCCGAATTCTACTTTTCAGTTATATTACTTGTTTCATAGTTGTCTTCATGTATAAATCGCCCATAATTATTTAGACCTCATGTTTCATCATGCCAGTCATAGTGTTCTTAACATTAACAAAAAAATGCTTAGCATCATTCATCTGTTAAAATTTATAATTTCACGATTCCTCCGCATATCAATTATTCTAAAGTTTACCAACAATTGTTTTTCTAAGTAAAGCTTAATGATTTCACCTTTCTATCGCCAATAAATGCTTTTGCACACTTGAAATGATCAGAGACTACACTAAGAAAATAACAAATATTATGTGTTACATCATTTGCAACGCTACAAAGCACGCACGGAACAAAGCACAGATTTTATACAATTTTTTATATTAAAATCCAAATATTACATGTGTAAAACAGTTTCTAAAGATACACCACCACATAACGAGATATACCCGGAATACGAAGCCCCGAAGTTAACCAACTCAAAGTGTGATGTCTGAGTTTCTCAACTTGATTGATCGATTTGTGAGAATAGTACACCGCTATCATTTATGCATGGCTTTGACTTTAAGTAATTTGAAATTAATATAAGAACAAAATATTATAAACTTCATTAGCAAATATTCTATATTATTAATTATTTTAGTATAACCTAGCTATCCAGGCATTTGGGCTTATTTGACAGTACCTCCTGTAGACTGAAGGAAAATATTTTTTTTTTTCATCCATGAAGATTAATCCTCTGCCATTGCTACGTGGTTATGGACTGTATATTCAATATCTTCACAGCTATTTATATATATATATCTATATAGATCAGCATCTGATTTCATTTTATTAGATATCTATACAATGGGGGTTTGCAAAAAAATATACCAATCATAGCGGCTATTTGTGATTTACAATGGTGCAGAGTATTATCATTTGATATAAAGGTTTGTTCAAAATTAGTTATTTTTAGTGTGATAAATCCCTGGAATAAATCAGTTAACAGCAAAAGGTATTAAAATAAAATTATAAGACTTGACCCAATCAAGTCAAGCTAAAAAAACCATAAAAACGGTCTTAATGTCAAAGGGTAGAATAGTTGATCAAATTGCAGCTAATTTTGTTTGTCTATTGGATTTACAGAATGTAAAAGAATATAATAGTACCCAAGAGAAAACATCAGACAGAATCAATGTAAGCGAGAACAATCAATCACGATTAGCTGACAAAGCGTAATTAGAACAACCTTTAGACACGCTTCGCTTCATTACAATCAGGAACAAAATATATTGTGTAGCTTCAATTTTATTAAGATTGCTGCTAGCGCATTAAATATAAACGATAAAAGGTCACATGTGAATTTATTATGATCTTATGAAGGTAAATGTAAAGTTATAATTAATATCAGTAAGGATTTTGTATTAAATATAAAATGTAAATTGTTGAAGTTAAAACTTCTTTAGCGGCGTCGAGCACTTTTCTTGGCATGGGTATAAAATGTTAGACTCGCGTCAGGACACGTGGCGCGATCGAAAATTCGTAAGACAGACGTTGAAATTATGGATGAAAGATTTAAAGTTTTAACTTATTTAATTTAGGCTATTTCAACTTAATAATCACACGGTCATTGGACCAGTGGTTGAATCAATGTGATTGCTATATCGAAACACTGCGAGGTCGAGGGATTAAATATAAGCCGTGAAATATTTTTACAGTTTATTATGGATGAAAGTTGATTCTTCTGAGAGATAAGCTGTTTAATGCAAAATAAATTGTAATAGTTCTGAAGTGTTAATATTTTGTTTAATATAAATTGTCATTTTTTATACGATAGCGAAATAAATTAATATTGTATTTAGTCATATAAATGCTAGTACTTTTATACTGCGAAGTTACTATTCTATTCAAAAATGTACAACGTTCAAGTTTTTACTTCTGCCGGCACCACCGGAGTGCAATCCGTTTTTTTTTCTGCAACAGATTTTCTTTAAAAGTTAAATACATTACAATGTTACCTTATTAAATCAATACGAAACCATACAATTTATTGTACTGCTCTGGTAGTAAAGTGGCAAGAACATCTGGAGTTTTCTCGAAAACGGCCCCAATAGTTACGGCGTGGCTTAACCATTTTCACCCCAGTACCCTTCGATAAAATATGTGCTAGATTTAAACTGACGGCCATCGATTATTTCAGGTTATGTTGATGCCTATACTTTTCGAAGTGAATATTTTTACGGGTATAATATAATATGTCGCAGGTATATTGTCAAAGCCATGATATTATAATTAACCAGTAGATTGTCAATTAAACCAAGCCGGTTAAAGTGTAATGTCACGGGTGATATTGTAAGAGTATGATATTTTGACAATTTTACTGGGAGTTTTTATTATGTTGGCCTTACTTTTTAGTTATGCATTAGTTTAATCAACTTATTGTTATGTAATTGAATCGGCCTTTGTTCACTACTATGCCCCAAAAAAAATTAATACTGTTAATCACAACGCACGGGCCGAGCGTAGCGTGCCGCGGCAGCGGCCGGCTAGTGCCAGAATTGAATCGGCCCGTGTTCCCAAAAAACAATAATTTATATAATAATAAATTGTTCGTACAGTACCCGTATTCACAATCATAAATTGTTCGTACAGTACGCTTATTAATAGACTCAGCCTATTCTTTCAATTGTAACTTTTACATAGAATCTTGTATCATAACGTTTAAAAATACTTGACGTAAATACGAAGGCTTAGTTTAAACTTGCCGTAAGAAAATATCATCAATATCTTATTTTTACTTATATATAATATAAAACTTAGCTCAAGATCAAATTATCGAATATTAATTTTTTTGGAAATTAAAATTCTCATGGATCAAAGGCCCTTAGATAAATTTCAAATGAAATGAAATTTTTCATTTTGCTTTGCTTAAATATTATGTATCCTCTATATAGGATAGGTTGAAATAGCCTAAATTAAATTACTTAAAACTTTAAATCTTTCATCCATAATTTCAACGTCTGTCTTACGAATTTTCGATCGCGCCACGTGTCCTGACGCGAGTCTAACATTTTATACCCATGCCAAGAAAAGTGCTCGACGCCGCTAAAGAAGTTTTAACTTCAACAATTTACATTTTATATTTAATACAAAATCCTTACTGATATTAATTATAACTTTACATTTACCTTCATAAGATCATAATAAATTCACATGTGACCTTTTATCGTTTATATTTAATGCGCTAGCAGCAATCTTAATAAAATTGAAGCTACACAATATATTTTGTTCCTGATTGTAATGAAGCGAAGCGTGTCTAAAGGTTGTTCTAATTACGCTTTGTCAGCTAATCGTGATTGATTGTTCTCGCTTACATTGATTCTGTCTGATGTTTTCTCTTGGGTACTATTATATTCTTTTACATTCTGTAAATCCAATAGACAAACAAAATTAGCTGCAATTTGATCAACTATTCTACCCTTTGACATTAAGACCGTTTTTATGGTTTTTTTAGCTTGACTTGATTGGGTCAAGTCTTATAATTTTATTTTAATACCTTTTGCTGTTAACTGATTTATTCCAGGGATTTATCACACTAAAAATAACTAATTTTGAACAAACCTTTATATCAAATGATAATACTCTGCACCATTGTAAATCACAAATAGCCGCTATGATTGGTATATTTTTTTGCAAACCCCCATTGTATAGATATCTAATAAAATGAAATCAGATGCTGATCTATATAGATATATATATATAAATAGCTGTGAAGATATTGAATATACAGTCCATAACCACGTAGCAATGGCAGAGGATTAATCTTCATGGATGAAAAAAAAAATATTTTCCTTCAGTCTACAGGAGGTACTGTCAAATAAGCCCAAATGCCTGGATAGCTAGGTTATACTAAAATAATTAATAATATAGAATATTTGCTAATGAAGTTTATAATATTTTGTTCTTATATTAATTTCAAATTACTTAAAGTCAAAGCCATGCATAAATGATAGCGGTGTACTATTCTCACAAATCGATCAATCAAGTTGAGAAACTCAGACATCACACTTTGAGTTGGTTAACTTCGGGGCTTCGTATTCCGGGTATATCTCGTTATGTGGTGGTGTATCTTTAGAAACTGTTTTACACATGTAATATTTGGATTTTAATATAAAAAATTGTATAAAATCTGTGCTTTGTTCCGTGCGTGCTTTGTAGCGTTGCAAATGATGTAACACATAATATTTGTTATTTTCTTAGTGTAGTCTCTGATCATTTCAAGTGTGCAAAAGCATTTATTGGCGATAGAAAGGTGAAATCATTAAGCTTTACTTAGAAAAACAATTGTTGGTAAACTTTAGAATAATTGATATGCGGAGGAATCGTGAAATTATAAATTTTAACAGATGAATGATGCTAAGCATTTTTTTGTTAATGTTAAGAACACTATGACTGGCATGATGAAACATGAGGTCTAAATAATTATGGGCGATTTATACATGAAGACAACTATGAAACAAGTAATATAACTGAAAAGTAGAATTCGGGTGACGGAAATGATCGTGGAGACAGATTTATCTAGTTTTTTCAAGGATAAAGCTTTATGGTAAGAAAAAAGTCACGCATTGCCATCAGAAGGCTGTATATGCAGGGCAGCATGGCCTCAAATATAATGTAAAAAAAAACACAAATGATGGTGTTTCCGGCTAAGAAAGGTCTGGAGAGAATTCCGATGGTCTTTTTAGACGGTGTATCCATAGATAGAGTGGACCGATTCAGGTACTTGGTGCATATCCTAACTGAGAGTTTGTGTGATAGCGAAGATATACTCGTAGAACGCGAGCGGAGGGCTCTGGCTGTTCGATGCAATATGCTCGCACGCCGGTTTGCACGGTGCAGTCCTGAGGCGAAGCTGACACTGTTTAGAGCATATTGTCAATGCTTCTACACGTGTCAGCTTTGGGTCAACTGCACTAAAACTGCACGAAGCAGCATCAGAGTGCAGTATAATAATGCATACCGTATTCTGATGAGACTGCCCAAATATTGCAGTGCGTCGGGAATGTTTGCCGACGCCAGAGTCCCCGATTATTTCGCAGTGATAAGATCACGAGTTGCTGCTTTTTGGTCTCGCATTCGCGAATCCGAAAACGAAATTCTCAGTGTATGCTCTGAGCACCCAGAGAATCCTATACACGATTACTGGCTTTCGGTGCATCGTGACATTAACTGGAAATAGTATTATCAGTACATTACTTTTTGTACGAACCCCCCTTTGGGACAATTTTAGTTTAAAGTTATTTAATTATTAAGTACTGTGATGTATACAATTTAATTTTTAAGTACATCTTATTCTATTTTATTCAATTTACTGTAATGGGTTTAAAATGCCTGAAATAAATGACATATTATTATTATTATTATTATATATTATGAGGATATCTCCAGTAGACATTACAATGCATATTTTCACAATCCAGCTCTAAGACGGGATAAATCGATAAAAGACAGGAAGAGGATGATGGATTACATACTTATCATGGCATAACAAAGGCAAGCAAGTTAAAAAAATCCCGCAAAATGCAGAGCTACTTAAAAATAAGAGAAGAACGGCAAATTGCGAGATTCAGAAATTCTTAATGAAGCATCTAGAAAATATGAAGGAAACAAGAATGCATAAACTAGAAAAGCCACTGGACTATAATATGAAATTTTCAGCGAGATTCGCCACTGGCGATCACTCAATTTAAATAAAAATTAAACCGTATCAAAGTGTAATCTGTGAGATCCAACGAACGTCAAAGATAACCAAATTATACTTGGAATTTATTCTCATTTAAACGAACTTTACTAAGGCCAAGGGCGATCACTTAATTCATTAAATTATATGAACGTCAAAGCCAAGTACAACGAATTTATAGAATTAAAATTAACAAATATATTCCAGTTAAACATCTTTATGATGTTATTCCATGCAATATGATCATTTTTGGATTCAAAGCCCATCTCAATATGGAAAAAGTGTTGCGAACTCTCTGATATTCCAATAGAACAAAGTGTTAGTAAATATTCAGTAGAGATAAAAAAAAGCTTCCTCCATTATGAGTTCTAAGTTCTAAGATTTCGATAGTAAGTCAGCTTCATAATTGTTAACATAAACAGCTTACACGTAAATTAAAAATCTTGAACCTTCCTAAATAAATCCATATCCATCGATTTTTATTATCATACTAGCTGACCCGACAAATGCTGCTCGGTCAACAGAAAACAAAATATTATGATGAATTCGGGATTAATGCAATATAAAAAGCACTCGGAAATATGTTATCATTTTTTAATTAGTTAAAAATGAAACAATGGAAATAGTATGTTACCCTTAAGTTATAGACATAATTGCCATCGCGGGCTTTTCTGTAGACCTATATAAGATACACAATTCATTTTGTTATATCTCAAAGGCCTTAGACAGCGTTTTCGTTGAAAGCTCCCAGACGGCTGATTTGTCCCACAACTCCAACAAATATCGAAATATTTATACAAAGGTCTATACAAAATTTTAACAAATTATCACCAAAGCCTTCCTCGAGAACCACGCTATCCATTGGTGAGAGCAACATGAAAATCGGTGCAGTAGTTTTTAATTTATCGCAAACAGACACACAAAAGTCTAAGTGAAAGTCAAAGTTTTTATTTCCATGAACATGTTTGCCACATTTATGGCGTGCAAATTTTACAAAATACATTTCTAAATCATTAGATACAATGATAAATAAATGATAGAAAAAGAACTGCAAAAAAGAGAATTTCCAAAACATTTAAGTCAACGCTTTCAACGCAAATTCGTATTCAAATTCCATTTTACCGTTTCACGCCGAAAGTATATTCGCACTGAACAATAATAAGCCATATTTTAAATGTACGTTATATGAACCGCCCAATCCCATAATAAATGTATTGGAAATCCTCATGAAGGCCACTCAATATTTTTGTAGATTATGCAAAGCCAAATTTAATAACAGAAGCTCTCCGAAAAAGAATTGAGATATTTTATATTTTTGGTAAACATATTTATTATTTGTTTGCTTATTTGGGATGATATATGATCTTTTAAGAGTATTAAAAGTATGATACTGGAAATCAATCTCGCATGAACTATAATAATACCAAAAAGAAAAAGAAATATATGTATATATATAGGGTGTCCAAAGTTATGGGACATGAAGGGAAAGTACCTTAAATATCGAAGATATGCTATTTTACTGAAAGAAGACTTTATGTTATTTTTTAAAGTTAGTATTTCTACATTCAAAGATTTTCTAAAAAATACTTGCTTCGTCTGGGAATCGAACCGACTGAAATGTAAAAAAAAAACACCCCTACTTTTATGATGCCAATCGAAAGAATGGCCAAAAACTAATAACTCTTTTTCAGTAACATAGTATTTAAAAAAAAGGAACAACGTAAAATGAATGTTTTCCTACTTGGATTGGTACGAATGGACCGATTAGATGGCGGGCCAGATCCCCGGACCTTACAACATTAGATTTCTTCTTTTGGGGATACGTGAAAGATATGTATACTTATACTTTGGGACATCCTGTATATGTATGTATATATAGATTAATCCTTATAAGCAACAAAGTCCTTTGGTCCAATAATACACGGATTATTTTTTTTTGAAAAATCTTTCGGGTCGATATCCGTCAAATGTTCTAAAAATTAAAAAAAAAGTACATATGCAGTTATTGTTTTGTTATAAATCGAGGGCATGACTCCTATCACGACTTTTCTCTAATACTCGTAGTTTCCAACTTGGCTATCACCGCCCTACTAAAAAAGCCACCTGTATATTTACAAAATATTGTGCTAAATGAACGGTCAAAAGGGTCATATTTTTTTCTTAATAACATGGCACTTTAAATAAAAGAAAACAATGAATTTTACCATTTGGTTCTCGTAATTATTTTTTAAATATAACAATTGATTATTTTTTAAATATATACATACAAATATCTACGAAATCTCATTTTTAATCTAAGATGGGACTTTGACTCAGAGCAGCGGAGAACAGCCAATTTTTTATGAGCATATTCTCCAATCGTTACTTATGGGCAAATTAGTAATTAACACTACTACGATCCCCAGATCTAAAATTCTCCATGAGTTATTTTTATGGGGTTATGTAGAATTCAATTAACAAGAATTATGTTGACAGTACTAAGCATTTACCATCGTCATTTGAGTTCCTGTAACCCCTAGCTGGTGCAGAAGTCTCTCTTGATTTTACTCCCGGTTTGTCCGATGTCTTTCGCTTCGTTAATGACCGCCAGGTTTGATTTGGACGGCCACGTTTGGGTTTTTCTTGAGGGTTCCAGTCTAAGGCTTGCCTCGGTATATCCCGAGATTGGTTGGAATCCGGATATGGTTGGGTTCCATTCGTGGTCTATCCAGCTCCATTTGCGGCATTTTATCTGTTGGTCAATTGGAACTTCATGATGCCGTTGCCAAAGATTATCGTAAGATATTTTGTCGGGCCAGTGAATACTGAGGATATTGCAAAGGCATCGGATATCGCAAACCTGAAGTAAATGAGCGATGGACTTGGTAACCTTCAAAGTCTCACACCCATAAAGCAATAATGTCTTTACGTTGCCATAGGGATCGAAGCCGTTCAAAGGTTGCAGGTACTTTAGCGATCCCAGAAGTGATACTCTCTTCAGTCCCTCCCAGTCTCTGACACTCTCTCCCTAGCTCCGAGATAAGAAAATTTGTGGACACGTACACTACCTGTATGCCAATGAGCAACGGGCCTGAGGTTGTTCGGACGTATTATTTCTAACATTCGCCAAACAAATATAAAAAAATCAACAGAAATTATTATTATAAGATTGGCTTTGTACATTATATTTTGATCATATAACAAAATGTGAATTATATATAACGAGAAATTAAATTAAATTATTGAGAATACAATATAAAAGCTAATGATTATTCCTTTAAAAATTTCCCTACGATTTACCCTTTTGAATTTTAAAATACATATTGTGTTTTTTACATTCCTGGTCTTAATTCGGGGTTTCAATAAATTTGTGAATGCCACTTACTTCAGATATTTCAATATCCTATATTAAGTATTTAAAGTACTTCCTCTCCGTGTGGCATACTTGTGGTATAACCTGTGGATGTAGCATAACCGCGTAATCTCTATCGCCCTTATACAAAGGAGATAACAAGCGAAGTTGTGGTTTACTATCGTTTTGAGTCTACGAGTAAGTTAAATGTTCATCAATTATTTTATTATAGAAACAGATATTAACACTGTGTCGTACTTACATCATACTAGTAAAGTAAAGTAAGCATTTATTTATGACACATTATAATAAAAGACTCGGAAGACGAAATTAAAAGGCGAATTGCTATTACCAGATCTGCAATGCAGAAGTTGACGAGGATATGGCGGGACAGGAATATCACCAAAGCAACTAAAGTCCAGTTAGTGAGATCTCTAGTGTTTCCCATACTACTATATGGTGCCGAAACACCTCTCTTCAAAGCCCATCTCATTATGGAAAAAGTGTTGCGAACTCTCTGATATTCCAATAGAACAAACAGTCAAAGAACGAGAGAGACAAAAGGATTGACGCACTAGAAATATGGTGTTCGAGACGAAAGCTACGAGTATCTTGAACACAACGCCGCACAAACGTCTCGATACTTGAAGAACTCAAGGTAAAAGAAAAGCTTTCATTTATAGTCAGAGCGCGTATCCTCAGATACTTCGAACATGTCACACGATGTGGAGAGGATGCCATAGAGAGAATTGTTGTTCAGGGGTCAACGGCAGTAGGTCAAGAGGACGCTCCCCTATGCGCTGGACAGACCATATCAAAGCCCTAACCAACACTCCCCTCAACACATGTGCCAGAAAAGCAACAGCCAGGGATAACTGGCGTAGAATCGTTCGTTGTTCGACGTGACCACGACTGTTCTGTCAAGAGTAAACCGACGAAGAAGAAGAACAATATAAGAAAATATATACATGGTAAAATTAACAAATTAAAAATATGGTGTCATGAAAACGACACCCACTCAGCATTTTTGGAATTTAGATTAGGATAACCGTAATTCCAACACTGAATTACAGTAGGTACCTGCCAAGTCGACCTGATGACTTTTGTTATTGGTCTTAAAAGTCTTAAGAAATAGTTAAAAAAGAGAAAAATATATTGAATTGTAATTGGAGTTTTAAAAGATTTTTTAATTATATTTAATTATAGAACAGATTTTGTGGTTCCATTAATTATTATTTATTGAAATTTATTTTGTTATTTTCTAGTTCTTTCTTATTAAAAAGTATATTTTTTGTTTTTGTGAATAGGTACGCACTCTGTGTAAATGCAAATGAAAAATAAATTTTTAGATACTAAGTGTTATTGTACTTTTTAAATGTATTCATCACTTCTGTAATTTAATATATAAATTGCACTAAAAATTATAGACAACCCGGGACAAGAAACAAAGCCTCTCGGGATTTGCCCCAGCGCTCTATCCAATTAAGTAAACCATCCCACAATTTTGGTAAAAAATACGTGTGTATTAGTTTTATTTTATATAAAAATATGGGACGAGACGAGCAGGACATTCAGCTCATTATTATTGATGCGCCCTGTCCATTAGAATGCAGTGCCATCGGGATTCATCAAAAACCTCAAAAATTCTGGGTGGCACTACAATTGCGCTCGTCACCTTGAGACATAAGATGTCAAGTCTCATTTGCCCAGTAATTTCACTAGCTACGGCGCCCTTCAGACCGCAACACAATAATGATTACACATTACTATTTCACATTGTGTGTTTAAGTATTATCATAAAAAAATGTGTTAATAATATTAAGAGAACGAGACCTTAGAAGTCGGTATATACAAAACAAACTAAAATAGATGGATAGCATAATTAGAATCCCAGGGAACACAGAAAATTGTTACAGTAAAGATTTTCAGAATATATTGTAATTCTTAACATCTTAAGTTAATTTTAACCTTATTATACGAATTAAATTGGGTTCTCTCGCATTGGTCAAAATGGCTCATGTCGATAGATACTCAAACCACAAATCAGGAGCTACCAGTTAACATTCTGGCTCAGACCCAAGTATTAATGCGACGTCGAGTATAGAGCAAATTATTTTCAAGTTTTTGATATTGTACTAGAAATGTAGGGCTTTGAACAAAGTGGTTTATGAGTTTTTAAAAAAAATAAGAGACGAGACAAGCAGGACGTTCAGATAATAGTATTTCATAGACCCTGCCCATTACAATGCAGTGCCGCTCACAAAAATTTCGCTCTTGAAAAACCCTAAAAATTCCGAGCGGCACTGTAATTGCGCTCGTCTCCTTGAGACATGAGATGTTAAGTCTCATTTGGCCAGTACTTTTACTAGCTACGGCGCCCTTCAGAACGAAACACAATAATGCTTACACAATATTGCTTCACGGCAGAAATAGGCACCGTTGTGGTACCCATAATCTAGCCGGCATCCGGTGCAAAGGAGCCTCCCACTGGTGTATGGAAAAACAACGATTGCATTAAGACCGCAATCGAAATTCGTTGATGAAATCGTAATAGAATTTTCAAAATCGGCGCAGATCCAGAGATAAAGGCTGGCAACGCTCCTGTGGTTCCTCTAGTGTTGCAAGAGAATGTGGCGGCTAGCACGGCTTTGTGGCTCATAGGCTCGTTTCTCCTCCTTTTGCATAAAAAAAAGATCTGCCGAAACTGCCGTCCTATGGGCTCCCCGAGAGGTTTTTTTTCTATAAAAGGGGGCTAACGAGCAAGAGGCTCACGGGATGGGGTGAGGTGAGGCAACCGCCCATAGATTTCCGCATCAACAGGTGTCAAGAGATGCGTTGCCGACCTTTAAGGTGGGACCTTTTCTTGAAGGTCCTTAAGTCGTATCGTTTCTGGAAAACCGCAGCCGATAATTGATCCCACGAAGAGGCTGCGCGAGGCAAGAAATTTCTTACGAAATGCGCGGTTCAGGAATGCCAGACGTCAACGTAATGCGAAAAGATTGTGCAAATGGGTCACTAGCTTTTTGGGTAATTGTTGTTATCAACGGTGCAAGCTCTGCCTGAAAACCCATAAGCGCTGGTGTCCTGCAAGGCTGCGTTCTATCCCCTACACCGTTTTATCTGCAAAAAAAATATGCTTGCTGCAAATTACCAGAATTCATATCAAATTAGTCCTCGCATTTGTAAAATCTGAACTTTCTTAAATGAATTGTGATAGAAAGGGCTACTTATTTTACCACCAATTCTTATATTGAATAACTGTCATCATTTAAATTTTCCTGTTTAGCCAATCAAACTTTTTAAGATTTAATGTTTGCTTTTTATATCAGAAGACCGTCTCTTTGACTATTTATAGAAGAAGTATTACTAAAAAATTGTCGGATATACAGGACGGCAAATTTACGATCACCGCATTTATATTCGGTTGGGAAAACAGATTCTTTGCATTTCTATATGAAAACTCAGGGTGTTTATATTTTTCCAAAATTACGTAAAGTACAGTACTAAAGGGTCATGTCTCTATATAAATGATAGAATCTAAGATGCCAAAAAGCCATCGAACACAATCGACCACATTATTCATTGGGACAATTATTATTAAACAAGGGAAACAAAAGATTGTCGTAAACTGGTATCGGTGAGTTGAGTGCACTCATGGGACACATAAGTTTAACAAATCACGGCAATTTCCAATGTGCTCTGAATAGTCATGGTGTTTATCAACTTGAAATGAGGCCCTGAAACTCGAAACTGATAAATTTTCTTCTGACATTCTTTAAAATTATGTCTTAAGAGTGTTCGTATAATAATAAAATGAATATAACTGAGGTATCATAAAGACATACCGTTTCCAAATTCTAACTTGAAGTATACAAATACAGAGATACTATTATATTGATGAAAGATATAAAGAAGAAACAAAAATATTTATTTTACAGACGTTATAATACAGTACATCTAAATACAAAAGGAATTTAAATTAAAACTTTTAAAAATAAACGTTAACAAAATATTATTATCTATACGTCACAAAGCGGACACAGCTAAGCATGTTTACTGGTTTGAAAACCAGCGCTAGTCTTCAGGTGAGTCATTTGGTGACTTTGACTTAAAGATAAACTGCCTATTGCGCCGTTAACGCTTGAAAAAAATTTAAAAAAACTAAAATAATACATAATTTTAGGTTGTACGCTAAAACTATTCAAAAACAAAAAATAAATAACCTATTAACTATCAATAACACTTACATTTTGAGTCTGGAGCACCTTTTTACACGCTTTTTATTAGCTTCACCTGTATGTATGTTTGTTTGTAACCGACTCATTTTAGCGCGATTTTAACCCACTTTAATGGGCCAGATTTAGTTCAAACATCGTAGATTTATCGAAGAGCGATGGCCATACATTAATTTGATAAAATTATTAAATTTTTCTATTTGCAATAAAAGATTTTTGTTAATTTATTTAATTTTCATCAATCGTCTATAAGGCAGGAATTGATGTTAATATTAAATGTAAATTTTTTACTTCGGATTTCTAAAAGAAGCGTGTTTATTAGTTTTTTTTAAACTACTATATATTAGTAATACTTACACTTATCCTTAAAGTCTATCGTGGGTTCAACACCATTGATCAGCAGATCTATGATTAGTGCCGGAAAGGAACTAATCGATTCATCTTTGAGGGTAGAAAGTGCCACATTATTTCCTGCTAAATATTTTTTTATTGAAAAGGAAGAGAAGATGGTGACCACCGCAGTTCTCTTGTAGGCAGGCAGGCATTGGCATGGCATTAGGCAGGCATTTATTTTTCTCAAAATTGATTCCTTTAGAATTCTTTTTGATGTCATTTCTTATACTACTAGATACTACTACCGCTTCGGAAACAAATGGCGCTCTGAGAGAGAAGAAGCGGCGCAAGAAACTCTCCCAGCATTCTTTTTTTTTGCGCTCTTTTCAATAAAAATATACAATATTGTACAGTTGCTATAAAATAATCACAATCTAGTCCCAGGCTGTCCGATCATTTAGATATTCAGCAGTGGAGTAATAGGATTTACGACAGAGCCATTTTTTTATAAAACATTTAAATTTATTTATAGACAATGCCTGAACAGTGGCTGGGACTTTATTGTAGAAGTGTATACATTTACCCTTAAAGCTATTATGTATCTTATGAAGCCTACTAGAATTAGTTACAAGCAATCCCTTATTTCTAGTGTTATAATAATGAAAATCACTATTAAGAGCAAAAAGGTGACGATTTTTGTGAACATATATTAAATTTTCATAAATGTACTGACAATAAACAGTCATAATATTTATTTCTTTAAATTTTTCTTTGAGAGACTGTCTATAACCAAGCTGATATATAGCACGAACAGCTCTCTTTTGCAGAGCAAACACTATATCAATGTCAGCAGCATGACCCCATAGTAATATACCGTACGTCATGATGCTGTGAAAATAACTAAAGTACACTAATCTAGCGGTCGCAACATTCGTGTACTCTCTAATCTTTCTAACTGCATATGCCGCAGAGCTGAGTCTATCTGCTAGATGGGTAACACCAGAGGAATCAGAAGAGCGTCGAATAAACGAAAAAAAAAATATACATATTATGAATTCGAGACCATAAACACATTGGTACGTGGCGGGCGAGGATCGAACCCGGGGGTTCCGTGGTGAGAGTCAACGGTTCAACCTATGGCGCCGTTGACACTTGAAAAAAAATTTTCTTTCATAACAAATGGAACACGATTTCAGACAAACACGACGAAAGCCCACGCATTGAACATTTATTATAAACAAAATAAAAGCAATAACAATATCTATAAGTGAGCTAGTGAGGGACGCGACTTGCGTCGGACACTCTGGCTCCTTCTCATGTCCAAGTTACGTCAGTTGGTTGTTAAGTTGGGGCTGCCGCTTCGACTGCCAAAGACAGCAAACGTCTCAAATATGTCGGTCTCAGTGAGTCTTACATCTTTATGCCGTTTGGTGTCGAGACGCTTGGCCCGTGGGGCCCAGAGGCGCGGAAAATGTATAAAGTAGGTACTATCTTCTCGCTTCAATAAGCCTACTGGAAACCCAAGACTGGCAGTTATTTCAGTCAACGGATCAGCCCAGCTGTCCAAAGTGGTAATCATAGTATTGTAAAAAATATAGTTATAAGATTTCTTTCAAGAATTGTAACTTACAATAAAATATAACGATAAGTTATAAATTAGAATTTTAACGGTTAAAAAATTTTTTTTTTTAAAGAATAACAGTTAATATGGAACTGTGTTGAAATATGACTTAGAGAGCCGTTAGAAGGTACGGTTTACAAAAAAAACAAAAATTGAAGGCACAGTAGACCTACCTACTACTTACTTACTTAAAATAAGGTATAAATTGGATACTTTAAAATTATGTGATATTCATGGCGTATATATTCCGAAAAAGCAATCGCTAATAGACATTGTGCTTAATGCATAAAACTTAATAGTTTTATCATGTGTGGAATTAACAAAGACTGGCAATTCTGCTACAATTACTCTAGTGTTGTGATGCCCAGAAATTAGACTGCCAATGGGCAAGTCATGTTATATACGGACTATACGGACTACACTATGGCCAGGCCAAACCGGCTTCAGAAAAAGAGGCAGACCGCAAACAAGGGGGCCTACTCCTAAAATCGATATTCGATATATCGGGGCATTAGTCGTGTCGAATCCTACTCTTAGTTACGTCGTATTCAATGTCGAAACGATGATTGAACGAACGAAACATTATTCGATATTATCGGTCCTAACCCTTCTCTTAGTTGAAAATGTCAGAGACGAATATTCGAATTTCACAAATAATCAAACGTCACTTTTACGATAATCTCAACGACAGCTTCTAGGCTGTCGTTGCTATTATCGTTTCAAGTTGTACAGATATATTAGCCATACAATATACATACTTAATAAATAAAATCAAAATAATTATATGTGATTTATTATTCCACAGGATTTATTTACTACCAAGTAATTTAAGTCATTTTGTTGATCGTTTATGCGAAGAAAGTAAGGCCGCCTGACAAATAAGAAGTCGACGAGAAGGGTTGAGTTACTTTTTTTTACATTTTGTTATCCGCAAGTTTTGTATTATTTATTCAATTTAAAATGGTTATATTATATTCATTACATAATTTTTGGATATTAACATTTTGTGTCAATGATGCAAATTGGTGGTGCAGAGTCCTAAGCGCCTAAGCTATTTATTGACTTCTGACACTTAGCAGCGACATAGCACAGATAATACATAGTTTGCGCATAATTCATTCACACTAATATCGAAAAAAATCAAAATATTAGTCTATGGTTACGATGTTGTTACGATAAACAATATGGAATACGAACATTTGTTAGAGTAGGGTAGGTGCGATATATTCGGTTTATTATCGTATCATTTCGAATATATCGTTGTCGATTTTGCGAGTAGATACATAGACCAGGTTAGGACTCGGTAACAGTAGCAAGCGATAGAAAAAATGGCATTATCTGGAGGTGGCCCGAACCTAAAGAAGGGTTCTTGTTCACTAACATATTGCATTAAAATACTACATGCTTACATATAATTATAAAAAATTCAATAATAACATATTTAATATAGGTTAATTAAATGTATTGTAATCTCAATTGTAACTGACTAGAATATAGAAGGCTTTATATATAAATATATTAAAGTGTATAATTTCACTATTTATCACAATTTTCATTTATAGAATGTTAAATAGATTGATAGATCCATTCAAAAGCTAGGTTGAAAGCAAGTTACTAATATCCTACGATATATTACGCATTAGAATATCGAGTTGACAAATGCAATGATTGAACTCCTATGAACTCAGTTTAAGGAAAGGAAATCGATTCTGTGTAATATTGATACACACAGCAACGTAAAACTGTTACCTGTTGAGAAATCATTTTGTACATTTTACACACAACTGCCATAATGTATTTAAGTCAACCTGTATCTATCTATCTATATAATATAACACCTTATCACTGTCGTATTAGTACATATCTGCCAGTACATGTACGATTTTTTCAGAAACAATTATGGCTCAAATTCACCTATTCAAATTATTTCAAAATTATATAACAGTTAATTCCATAGTAATAGCAGTATAGATATATATTTTAATACATCTGGCAATTGTAAAAAATACGCTTTTGAACCCTTATAATTTGCATGTATAATCTTACAGTTTTAGTTACAGTAAACATACATATATTATAGTAGTATTACTTATCTTACAATAATAAATGAAGACATCGCTGTGCATACCTATAAGTTTACATTATAAGTAGTCAAAATGTTAGTTATATATCTAGTTGGTAAGCCTTTAAAAATAAATTTAAAAATATATTTACTTTATAAATAAATAAATAAAATGAACCTGTACAAAATACGTATAGCTGAGTTGCCATGTTCCAAGTTAGCAAAGTTTAACATAACATTTGGCACGTCAACGTCAGACTTTGTTCGCGAATGGTTCGAGCACTATTAGTTGTATTGGGCGTAGTATTAGTTGCCGCACTTTGCGAATACGCTTGCGATATCTAGTTGGAGCGCAGCAGACCGGAGCGTCCTTAATCTAAGTTCAAAATGTTATATTTGAGAAAACAGCAGATAATATACAAAGAAAACTGAATATAATATAAAAAAACCACGCCGCGTTAAAAAATAGTACTTTAATTAACCACGTAATGTTAATTACTTTAACGCATAAGCCATTCGAGTATTGAATAAAATAGAAAAGTCTATACGAATTAGTTCCGCAAAAAACATCCGGCCCACATTCTAGCGCTCTACAAAGCGCAGGTCCGGCCACACATGGAGTAGTGCTGTCATCTCTGGTCTGGCGCACCCCAGTATCAGCTCGATCCATTTGACCGCGTGCAACGTAGAGCAGCTCGCATTGTCGGGGACCCAGTGCTCTGTGAACAGTCGTTTGTTTTTATATATTATATAATCGATGTCGCTTCATTGTGTGTCTTCTACCGCATTTATCACGAGGAGTGTTCCGAAGAGCTGTTTAACCTGGTTCCTGCCGCCGAATTCCACCTTCGCACGACACGCCACAAGTTAGGATATCATCCCCACCATCTGGATGTATGGCGGTCCTCCACAGTGCGGTTTTCAAGGAGCTTTCTTTCACGTACTACAAAGCTGTGGAATGAACTTCCTTGTGCGGTGTTTCCGGGACGATACGACATGGGTACCTTCAAAAAAAGAGTGTACACCTTCCTTAAAGGCCGGCAACGCTCTTGTGATTCCTCTGGTGTTGCAAGAGAATGTGGGCGGCGGTGATCACTTAACACCAGGTGACCCGTAAGCTCGTTTGTCCTCCTATTCCATAAAAAAAAACAATTATTCAAACAATTTAAACATTCTGCATACGCACCAATGCCAATTAAGTAAAAACTACCTAGGCTTGACATACGAACCTAATAAAATAGTCATTTCTAGTCACGTGGGTATTCTACACACGTATTGAATAGCCGCTGGCTGAGTTTTTATTATGTGTCCATTCAAATATAAAAACTGGGCGGCGAAAAGTTAAATGACTACATTATCTCACTTATGTATCAAGTCCGTTGGTCGATCTAACAAAAATTTTTGCATCAAAAATTTGATCACCAATGGACGACAATATTTATATATTATATTCAATTTTTTACTAATTTTTAAAGTGAGGGTTCACTTCTGGGATTAATTACACAAATTGAATTTATGAACGATGCTGGACTCGAATCCGTGACCTCTCGCGTTCCGTGCAAGCGCTCTTCCACTGAGCCAACCGTTCGAGTGACGCATCGTTCATAATTCTAGGTATGTCTTGTTTAAGCCTCAGGTCGTGGCTGTTAACACAGTAAAGTTGATCCTGTTGATGAAGCTTAAGAATGTACATCACATTAACACGAATAATAATGTATAATAAATCCATAAAGATAAAATAGGAAATGATTTCTTCAATTCATCTTCTTTCTTCTTCTTTCTAGGTAACTACATCACCGGTCGGAACTGTTACTACTTGGCTTGATTTCATTTCTAATCATTTCAACGATGATCGTACTTACTCAAATTCAAAATCACTTTATTCATGTAGGTCACGGATATGACACTTATTAATGTCAAAAAATAATATTTTTTTTTCTTATTGAATCTACCGCTTCTACGTAAAGGGTTAAGCTAATGGAACTGGCTTATATAATTTAGAACTGGCTTATAGAATTTATATAATTTAGAAGAGGAAGGGTCCTCTTCCTAAATTATAGAAATGGTCTACCTAACCTTGTAGAAAAAAAAACACAAGGTGGTATTGTTTGCGGATGACACTTCACTTATATTCAAAGTGAAACGAAGCCAAGTTTTATATGACGAAGTAAACAATGCTCTATCTGACATCGTGTACTGGTTTAACGCCAATAACTTATTGTTAAATAGTCATAAAACCAAATATATTAAATGTACCGCGCCAAATGTCAAAAATGTAGATGTGAATATTTTATTAATCGGAGAGGTGGTAAAACCAGTGGAATCTGCTGTATTTCTTGGCATTACTCTTGATTCCAAATTGCAATGGAGCCCCCATATTGAAGGATTGGCGAATAGGCCATGAATAATAATATGCGGTTAAGAGAGTTAGACGGTATTAAACTGACATACGAGTAGATACGGCGAGACTAGTATACGTTAGTTATTTTCATAGTATTATGTCCTATGGTATATTGTTATGGGGCAGTGCGGCCGATATTAATACCATCTTTGTGCTGCAGAAGAGGGCTATTCGCGCGATTTATAACCTAGGTCCTAAAGAATCAATAAAAGAAAAATTCAAAGAAATAAACATTTTGACTGTTGCTTCTCAATACATTTTTGATAATGTGTTCATAAGCACATTGAGGAATTTTCTAGAAACTGTGACATTCATATTGTTAACACGAGGAACAAACATAAACTTGTTATGCCTACTACTTGGTTGGGTCGAGTTAGTAAGTCTTTTGTTGGGCGATGTATATGCTTCTACAATATGATCCCAGAAAATGTACAAAACAAATGTGTTACGAAATTTAAAATATTTGTTAAAAAACGTTTGTGTGGCAAAGATTACTGTAGCACAAACGATTTTCTTAATGACGCCACGGACTGGGAATAAAGCGACCACCCTCAGGTTCTTTAATTATAAATGTTTATTGTGCGATATCACATTGTAATCCATATTATTATATTTAAAAAAAAACCCCGCTGAGTTTCTTGCGCCCATTCTTCTCAGGTCTGAGGCAGTCTCTTTTGAATGGGTGGTAGTTTTTGACGTTCAATAAGTAATTTTGAATCCTAGTTTGAATAAAAACTTTTGAATTTTTAATTTGAATGAGAAGAAGTAGCAAGAAACTCATTGCCACTCATTTAAATCAAGATTTACATTTTCATTGTTTTACAAATCATTTCAATTATAATATCTAAAGAGATGCAACAAACTACTCAAATGTCAAATAGTCATTAACACTTTAATGGTATCATATTGCCGCGAGGCCCCCACGCATGGCGTTTTCTTGGTTTTCTAATAAAGTAAGCATCGTGAGCAACCATTTTAAGTATTCTCTTAACCCAGGTATGCACGTGGGGTACGATCGGCCCCCACGATATCAGTTACGTAAGATTTTTTGCATAGCAATTCTTATATTTGTGTTATATTTTATACTTATTAATTCAAAATTTCGCAGCCTTTGAGTGATAAAATAATAGAAGAACTCTTACACGAAGATTCTGATTCCGAATCAGTGATCTAGTCTACTCTAGACTGAAACAAGTTTCATATTAGTATTTTTGAGCATTAAGATTAGAAGTGATTTGTTTCATGTTGATTTTTTTACAGATTTAGAAATTTTTATTACAGATTATAAAACGAGGTTTGTTTTTTTAAGTTTGCGTATCAAATATAAAGTGAAATAATAATCCTTTGATTTTAACTTTTTAAACTATATCTTTACTAAAATGTTGATACTATTTTGAGATCACTTCTAGTATTTAATTAAGAAGATTAAATATATTTATAAAAACTATTGGAGCTATATATTTATAAAACTAAACAAGCTAATTATTTATTATTTCTAAGCACTTAGTTAAAACTTACTTCCTAGAAGCAAACGTACTATGGGGGCCGCACTGCCCCCACGATACCAGTTAAGGGTTAATAATCATAGATATTGTTGGTATACATATGCACCTAACCATTAAGTTTTTAGCTATATTTACTTAGTACGTTAATTTATCAGAGTTCCTTGGATTAATAATTCACAATCCAAATTACACGTTATTTTTAATTTCCTCCGCTCAAAATTATGGCAATTGTGACTCAGATGTGATATTGTGTTAAACTCAAATCAATATAAATTCAAATATTACAATCCACAGATTCCGAATGACTGCATTGCGTTATCTGTTAATCGTCTATTGAAATGTGAAAGCGTGTGTTGTGATTGTAGAGGAAAATCGTTCCATTGACACAGAGTATTAATAATTTACACTTTACAAACTTAAAATGGTAAGCAAACCAGATATGGATATTTACTCCTCGTTTCGAAGGTTGAGAGTTTAACAAGGCATACAAGATTTAACAACGATACTTCACTCGAACGGTTGGCTCAGTTGGAAGAGCGCTCGCACGGAACGCGAGAGGTCGCGGGTTCTAGTCCCGCAACGTTCATAAGTTTTGTTATCATATTTTATTTGTGTAATTAATCCAATTAATAATATGTGAGAGCTACCACTTTAAAAAAT
Organism: Leptidea sinapis; assembly: GCF_905404315.1. Taxonomy (NCBI): domain Eukaryota; kingdom Metazoa; phylum Arthropoda; class Insecta; order Lepidoptera; family Pieridae; genus Leptidea; species Leptidea sinapis. The sequence goes on from NC_066276.1 coordinate 6,398,502, forward strand.
AACAAATAGAATACACGTTGTACTTCCTTCAAATAATTACTTAGTATTCTTCCTCGTGTGTACATGATTATACACACAAATAGAATTAAGAACTAGGAAGTAAATGTAGTGATTAATTACTAATAAACACATCATGCACACAAAAAATAATAACATTTACTTACACAAATAAAATTTGAAAACAAAATATTATGAACGATGCGGAACTCGTCCAATGGAACTACTTTACAGTTGATAACCTGAGAGTTCAACAAAGCATACAAGATTTATGGCGTCGTGGGTTCATAAAAAAATGTTTTCAAATTTTATCTGTGTATTAATCCCAGAAGTGAGAGTTATCACTTTAAAAACATAACAAATTGTTAATATTTACTTGCTAAAAGTCCATTATAAAATATTGTATGCTAAAATAAATCTTTGTCCAGTCAGCTTAATGCACAGGATAAATTATATTAACACGAGGACTAAAAGGTAAATCCACTTAACGATGGACTCGCAATTTCCGCAAGTCACGCCACGGATATCAAAGGCCATTTCAATAAGCACTCAACACCTCATGACGCCAGGTTCTATCATAATGCACTCTAGGTATTGATTTCAATTATCTGTTAATAGAATATTAATGTATCGAAGATATAAGATTCTTAACACAATTTTTAACACAAGGTTGTTTGCGAAGGAAACTTCACTCATATTAAAAGTAAAACAAACCCAGTTTTATATGAAGGCATAAATAGGCATTCTTTCAAAATTTATTCCTTTAGAATTCTTTTTGATGTCATTTCTAATATACTAGATACTACTAACGCTTCGAAAAAAAATGGCGCTCTGAGAGAGAAGAAGAGGCGCATGAAATACTCCCAGCATTCTTTTTTGTGCTCTTTTTGATGAGATAAATAATAAAAAAAAACTTTGACTATGACTTTAACCTTTGTTAAATAGCAAGAAAAAGAAATAGTTTGGAAAATTCAATAGTGCACGCTGTATAGGTAATGTAATTTTTCACAATAAAATTCAGTATTTATAAAAGTCTACAGAAGTACGTAGATGCACTTATTCTTGTGTGACAAAGCTCTTGTATTCCCGGCCTTCGAAGGTGTCACTAGTGACGTAGTGGATGGTATTTTAAATTGAAAATTTTAATAGAGTTAAGGAGATCAAAGTGACAAGTGCAGTGCCATGAAAAAAAAAACATATCTAAAGAGTCCATCATCATTAAAATTAAATTAATAACTTCCAGTATAATTAATTAGTTTTTTATAAATAATAATTTTACGACAGTCAATATTGAAGACCATATCATTTGACAAAGCCCGCAGTGTAATTCTTTAGATTATAAAAAAAATAGTACACCAATCTACACATGGATGACTAGAAAAGATTATTTTTATTGTAATTATTTACTATGTTGAACAGAATAATTGTTATATATTATAAATATATTTTACTAGCTGATGCCTGACTTCGTCGTCGATAAAGGGTTTTTAAAAATAATAAGCAAGTTTGGGATTGAAGACTATCTCGTGTCCTATTCTTATTCCCGTTTTCGCTTCCGTTCCCAACATATTATATGAATCTTATTTCGAGGAAGATTGCTATGGCAAACTAAGCCTACTATTTGTATAGTTTTAGCTCATAAACATGAATTTCAGTTTTTTACAAATCCCGCAGGAATCATGGATTTTTTGGGGATAAAATATAGCCTATGTCCTTTCCCAAGCTCAAGTCTATCGCTGTACCAAATTTCAACAAAATCGATTCAGTAGCTCCAGCGTAATATCATTACAAACCAACATACATTCACATTTATAATATTAGTAGGGATTTACCTCGCAGATTATTTGTCTTTATATGAGTGCACACATACTAACCTGACCCTGCGATAAAAATAAAAAAAAAATTTCAGGTTCGAGAAAACTGCTTTTTTTGCCATGTCGAGAGTAGAATACTCCCTTCAGCACTTCGCTTAAGAGGCGTGCAATATATAACTTACCGCTCTAACGCGACTTTATTACTGTAGTTATTTTCATAGTATTATGTTCTATGGTATATTGTTATATCAAATCAAATCAAAATCACTTTATTCATGTAGGTCACGGAAATCACACTTATGACTGTCAAAAATATATTTTTCTTATTGAATCTACCGCTACTTCGTAAAGGGTTGAGTTAATGAGAATAAGTATCAAGAAATTCATTGCCACTCTTTTATATCAAGATTTACATTTCCATCGATTTACAAATCATTTCAATTGCAATATAATATGTAAAATGATGCAACAAACATACTCAAACGTCAAATAGTCAATGCCTTACACGAGTAAGTCAAAAAAGTAAATGTAAATTAATAGAAAAGTTATTGAGTACAGTAGCTGCATCATTCACACACACCGTAAATAAATAAAGGTATTCTGTGAGCATTTTATAAGCGATTATAAATAAATATGTATAATAACTTTTAAGAATCTGAAACCGAGTCTCCGGCAACAGGATCATCCTGCCACCACAAGCATTATGAGTCAGTGTACCCGATATCAATACCATCGTTGTGCTGCAGAAAGATATTTGCCCTATTTATATCCGAGATCCTAAAGAATCATTAAGAAAAAATTATAAGAAAAAACATTTTAACTGTTGCATCTCAAAATGTTATGCGTGTTCATAGGCGCATTAGCAAATAAGGTAGAAACTGAGATTATATATGAATACATAATGTTTACACCAGGAACAAACTTACTATGCCCACTACTCGGTTAATTCAAATTAGTAAGTATTTTGTTGTCCGATTTATGTTGTTTTACAATAATATGATCTCAGAAAATGTAGAAAGAAATGTAAAAGGAAATTCAATAGAATTGTTAAAAAATGTTTGTGTGGTAAAGGTTACTATAACATTAGTAAATTACTTTGTTACTGATACCACAAGTAACGATTGAACGCTTAATCTATTTAAATATATTATAAATTATATTTTTACGATATTTTATAAAAATAAGAAGCCACCTGAGTTTCTTGCGCCCATTCTTATCAAGTCTGACGTAAAAAAATTTGAATGCGTGGTTGCAAGAAGTTACAATTAACGCCGACGGTACTTTTAAAGGGACCAAAATTTTGACGATCGTTCAATTTCAAATACTGGCGTCTAGAAAAAAAGTAATAATTTTGTCGATGACTTTTGTGATTGAAGTTCGTAAAAAGAGGGACTGACCTATATGAATATGCCACTAGACTGGCCGCTGTCAAAGTGCTATTGTGCCTGTTTGATATTCGCCATTTTGGCGCTGTTGGCTATTTAGCGAGAGTCTGCGGTACTAAAACTAATGATGACAACCACAGCAAACATCGATAGATGGAGGGAAACTATTTACAAAATAAAATTATGTACTTTATTAAGTTGATTATTGAAGTATAAATAACACGGAAAACGAACGAAATAAATTCAAAATGTAGAAATACTTCAGAGTATTGTACGTTCCTTCGCAGCCATTTGTACGCTCGGGAGTGGCGCTTCAAATAGGCACAAAAAAATTACTGTCAAACATATGGAACAGCCTGTCCAGTGGTATTTATACAGATTAGTCATAGAGGGCTTATGTATAAGAAAAAAAAATTCAGCGGTCAATGTTTACCATTTCGTCATCCAAGGTGCGCGAACACGACGTTGAGATAGGAGATTATTTTAATCTTAAATGTTATTAGTTATCTTTAGGTTTATCACTTTAATTATGGTAGATATCTCAATAGTTATTTATTATATATTTAAACCAGTTGAAAAATTTTCAAAATTAACCCTAAAAAATGAAATCTTGCAATAAATATCTACAGTTTGTTATATTGAAGTTATAAATAGCAAATCTGTTATAAATTTTATGGTGAGATTGAAGCAAGCAATTGTGTATCAGTAGAGTGAAAATCAATCTGAACAATTTAATTGAAAAACCTCGATTAAAATTTCCGATGATAATCCGAATGCAGCATGTGAGATTTCAATAGCTGATAAAAACAATGATTCATGCCAACCAAATGTATCTGTCCGTAAGGAATAAAATAACAATTCTCTTGTGAAATTACCCTTATTCAATCAATCCTCTCCACATGACCACACCTCTCTAAAATTACCTTTTTTATGACAATAACGGACCAGACGAGCAGGACGTTCAGCTGATGGTAATTGATACACCCTGCCCATTACAATGCAGTGCCGCTCAGGATTCTTGAAAAATGCAATCGATGGCCCAGTAATTTCACTAGCTACAATGCCCTTCAGACCGAAACACAATAATCCTTACACCTAACAACTGTTTCACAGCAGAAAAAGGCGCCATTTTGGTACCCCTAATCTAGCGGGCATTCTGTGCAAAGAATCCTCCCACTGGTACCTTCTCATTAAATGAAACTATCTCTTCTCATAGCCATCACTCATTTCAATTTTTATTAATTAATCCTAGGTGTAAATATGTAATCGGTTTTCTGCCTTATCAATAACTAGTCATTTTACGAAGACAAACCATAGAACAAAATCAAACGCTTTAATTGAAAATGAATGCAAGTTGCCTATGAATAAGTTTTCTATTGTAGTGAAGTTCCAGTTCTGTATTGTGTGCGCCGGTCCGTAGCGTCACGTCACTATTCCGGATATGTTTCACACGACGGAATTGTAACTCACTTTATAATAGAATAACTGTAGAATAATTCTAGAATAACTGTAACTTTATAATTTCGAATATTGACTAAAACATTAGATTAAGAGAACAAATTAGTATTTAAACAAAACAAACCTTATATTAAACATTAATATAGTTAATATTGACAATACTATGACTACATAAAATTATAACCATCATTACGTGGAAGCGTACCAAGAATACTGGCAGCATTTCCACGCTGGATAGCTAGTTGACCTCATCCGTTGACCGAAATATCTGCCAGCTCCTGGGTTTCCAGTAGCCCTTTTGAGGCGCGAAGACAGTATTTTAAACGATCTCTTATATTTTCAACTTTATAATTGTTCTTAATTCAGGCTAAAGATGTTCTAGCCGTAATTACTAATATTATTCATTATATCAAAAATCCCTAACTGTCAAAATTTTTTATTTTGCGTTCAATATCAAGATTTAATTAATACGTGCTGTTTTATTTATGTTTTTAAGAGTGCATCAATGTAGGAATAGATAGAAGGATTTTTAAAATCACTTTTTGAACGAAAGCGCACATCAAAATACCAGTGGTCGGCTCCGTTGCACAGGATGCCGGCAAGATTATGGGTACCACAACGGCTCCTATTTCTGCCGTGAAGCAGTAACGCCGTAGCTTGTGAAATTACTGGGCAAATGAGACTTAACATCTTATGTCTCAAGGTGACGAGCGCAGTTGTAGTGCCGCTCAGAATTTTTGGTAATTTTCAAGAATCCTGAGCGGCTAAAATCTTGTAATGGGTAGGGCGTATCAATTACCATCAGCTGAACGTCATGCTCGTCTCGTCCCTTATTTCCATAAAAATAAAAATTTCACAAACATAAAATATAAAATGTATAAGATTGCCAATTTTCAAAGTTTTCTGAATCTGTCCAGCTAACCACTATTTTTCGAACCAAATGACTGTAAAACAATAAACTTTATACAAACGAATGTTGCCATCATAGCACACAAATAATAATAAAATAATTATAATAACAACAATCTCTCACAATGCTATGAATAGAAAAGAACTTTCTCGCCAAACTAATATTATAAACAACGATCAATCAACATGAACAAAACAAATCCTAATGAGAACTTTGCTCAAACTATTCTTGATTGATAAGCCCTAAAATGTTCGTTCACAATTACTGCTAACATGTAACCATTGGTTTTTCATGTCTGCCGTCTCTACGCGGATTTGTTTTGAGACAATTACTTCTAAAATAGTATTTTTTTTATACACAATGACGTTCTATACATAAGTACGTCATTGGAATTACATAAAGAAATACATCGACACACTCTTAGCTGTTTATTATAAATTTAAAATCAAGTATATTGTTATTGAAAAAGGACTTAAGACCACTTATAATATTAAAAGTAATAGCCTTTATTGTTGTATTACAATGTTTTAAATTATTTTTCTTCTTTGCTTACCTTACAGCTTGCCTTGCATTGATATAGTGTTTGCGCTGCAAAAGAGAACCGTTCGTGCTATATATCAGCTTGGTTATAGACAGTCTCTCAAAGAAAAATTTAAAGAAATAAATATTATGACTGTTCATTGTCAGTACATTTATGAAAATTTAATATACGTTCACAAAAATCGTCACCTTTTTGCTCTTAATAGTGATTTTCATTATTATAACACTAGAAATAAGGGATTACTTGTAACTAATAAAACTAATTCTAGTAGGCTTCATAAGATACATAATAGCTTTAAGGGTAAATGTATACACTTCTATAATAAAGTCCCAGCCACTGTTCAGGCATTATCTATAAAAAAAATTAAATGTTTTATAAAAAAAATGGCTCTGTTGTAAATCCTATTACTCCACTGCTGAATATCTAAATTATCGGACAGCCTGGGACTAGATTGTGATTATTTTATAGCGATAGAAATGACTGTACAATATTGTATATTTTTATTGAAAAGAGCGCAAAAAAAGAATGCTGGGAGAGTTTCTTGCGCCGCTTCTTCTCTCTCAGAGCGCCATTTGTTTCCGAAGCGGTAGTAGTATCTAGTATATTAGAAATTACATCAAAAAGAATTCTAAAGTAATCAATTTTGAGAAAATAAATGCCTTTTATGCCGTTAGAGATAGGTTTCCTCTAGAGGAGAAGAAGATGCTAGCAGCTTCTTCTCCTTTATATGTCAAGCTCTATGCTCCCTTCCGTTCTTTAAAACCATCTTCCTTTTCTTCATTTTTCGTTAATTGATATCCACTCTGTCACTTATCTGTAAGGATGTGTCCTATTCATTTCCATTTTTGTCTCAATTAATGGCATTACTAAACTTAGTTTTACTATTTAGTGCTTCTTGTTTTATTGTATCTTTTATTAAAATACTTCTTCCTATGCCGTTAGTTGTCAGTAAATTGCATACATCATTAAAGGTAGTATACGCGGATCAAATACTTTTCTTTTATATTGGAATATATTTTTTGTTTGTACATAAGTATTTGTTTTTCATGACTTCTGACAAGTGACCAGTATCTTTTTCTAGTATTTGTAATCCTAAGTTCCAGTTATTGAACGTCAAAACTACCACCCGTTCGAAAAATTATGCCTCAGGCCTTCGAAGGTTTGGACATTTTCTGGGGACATATTCTAGAAGCATTATGTACATCGCCTAACAAAAGATTTACTAACTTGACGATTTTGCCTACTCCACGTAAGAAGTCTTTTAGAATCTACTAGATGCTATTCATTTAGTTTCTCCTAGTTTGCTAATATTAATGGGAAAGTGTCTTATTATTATTACACATGACTTTTATAGTACCGGGATGGAGTCCTATTAAAATATTACCGTAACTGTGACGTCAGCTAGTTGTTAGTGTAAAAGCAGTCTTCATAGTTCGGTGTGTCCGGGTCGACACGAACCCTTCAATAACCTTCAAGTGCGTACACCTTCGTTAAAGACCATGCTATGCTCCTTCCTCCTGCTCCCTCTGATGTTGAGATAGAATATGGGCGGTGGTGATCACTTAACACCAGGTGACCCGTACGCTCGTTTATTCTCCCTTTGTATAGAAAAAGTCTATTGAGAAAAAAATTCGTGAGGGGCTCGCAATATTTTCCGACATGACACTTGACGTATTTGAATAAAACATGATAAGAATGATCATAATCATTAGGCACAGAACCTTTTCGTAGGGAATATGAACCGTGTTAATTAGAGTATAAAGTACCTATGATAAAAATTGTTTCAGTAACTTGTCTTGTTTTTTCTCTATGTCAGTGAGAGACGAGAGACGAGCCGGACGTTCAGCGGATGGAAATTGATACGCCCTGATCATAACAATGCAGTTAGCATAAGAATGCTCAGGATTCTTGAGAAACCCAAAAATTCTGAGTGACAAAACAATTGCGCTGGTCACCTTGAGACATAAGATGTTAAGTATTAATTGCCCAGTAATTTCACTAGTTACTGCGCCCTTCAGACGATAAAAAATAATGCTTACACATTACTGCTTCACGGCACAAATAAGTGCCGTTGTAGTACCCATTATCTAGCCGGCATCCTGTGCAAAGGACCCCACTGGTAAAGTGCGGGTCCATGAGGTAGATATTTTCAAGAAAAATTACATCAAGCAAAAATATTAGAAAGCTGTGAAAGCATTTTTGTTACAAAAAGTACGATTGGTTCTCCAGGGCAGATTTGATAAACGCGAATGATTCATCTATTCGCGATTCTCATTTCTCAATCATGAACAAAAATAGAAAAAGTTTCTTCAAATTGTTAACTATGAAAGAAAATATTAATACCAGATGTTTCGTATTTTCTATGAATAACATGTGTGAATAAACATCTGGTATATTTCAATAAAAAAGAAGTGTTTTAAAAAAGTTTTTAAGTTTATATTTATATTAACTAATTTATACCAGCTTTCATGATTAAATACGCAAAATTAATTCATATTACACTAAGTTGCCTATCTCACTGTAGCCTTATAACGTATTTCATATTAATTACGCGATTTCAACTCTCCGTATAACACGGCGATTTCCCACATAAATATTTTTGTTATGTGAAATTTATAATGATTTGTACAGTTCGTAATAAGTTTCACGTGCCTTTGCACGGGTGTCAAACGTGTTATTACAAAATTAAATTATTTTATTAAATTTGTGATTTAAAAACCACAACAAAATAGTAAAACTAGGCAAACAATTGGATAATGGAAATACTTGTTACGAATTGTGATTTATTATAATAACGAATTACGATCGAATTATGATATAATCACGCAATATAGGGGAATAGCGCTAGAAACTTGTGGTCCTATAACGGGGAACCACAGTACAATGTTATAGAGGGATTTCCTGTATTTTCATGTTTTTAGAAAAAACGGAAACGTGAAGTAACCACATAACAAATTAATTCGTACAAGTTTATCGTTCAACCACTAGGATCCTCGGAAAATTAATGAAAAAATTATACTTGCTAAGTGACCTTAGTACATAATGACCTGTAATTAGGCCTTCGAAAGCAGTTGACCTCAATAAATCATCTAGCTCAAACCATCCAACTTTAAATTTGTACAGAACCAAGCTAGATTTAGCAAAGTCATTTTAGCATTTAAGGCGTACTGAATAACTTAATAATAAAACAAGGGTTGTTTCTCGCACTCGTACAGATTAAGATTAAACAAGCGAATTAAGGTTTTATTAAAACACAATTTATTTGTTTAATTAAAGTGAAACTTTTATTACATCGTCTCAAATTTTTCGTCTGTGTGTTGTATGTCGCGTGACGGTCGGGCGGTGCCTATAGTTCGCAGCAACTGAACGTGTAGTGTTATTAACTATTACTCATTTGTGCCACTGGCACTCCACGCTATTTGGTTTGTTTTTATTATTTCCCATTATCATTCCAATTTTCCAAGTATAAAATTAAGATTGATAAAGCGATTTTTATACCCTTAATGGAATATTATTCAAAAATTTTTAGATAAATGTCTATAATGTAAAAAAAAGTTTAACTTTTACCATGATTTCATAAAACCACACAATCCTTTTTTGTTTCAGAGTATTTTTATAGTATTTTATGCAATAAGTTGTATAAGATGTGTCAAAAAACGCGAGTATCGTGGGTTGCGATGTGAGCCGCAAGCGAACCTCAATATAGAATAATTTTTCAACGACTTGGTAATTTCATTTATTTCACAAACAAATACCACTAGTTTTCTAGTTGCCACTCAAATGGGCGAAAAATGTATTGTATACATAGGTACCTGTCTCTAGTGAGTGGTTTTATTTCTACTTTAAGAAATACCTCCCAGCATCTTGGCAAATTATATAAACAAGTTTTTTTTCTAAGGTTGACATTAAAATGTTTAGACCTCTTGAACACCCTGGGTTAACAAATGGTAGAATACCCTTTTGATCTTCAATAGGAATTGTGCAGATGGGACCCGTAGCTAAGAAAAAAAACATAATATTTTTTTTTACGAATGTTTCTCGCCTGCCTAACTTTTGTTGGCCTGTTCTCATTTTCAAACAGAAAAGATTGCTGATATTTTTCGGATTCATAACAATAAATCCACGTTTCGTGACAATGAGATAAACAGCAGTAGAATGTCTGTTGTCATGCTTCATTAGCATCTGTGAGCACCATTCCATGAGAGCCCTCTTCTGCTGCGCTCAGTTAATGAGGGATCCAACGACAACAAAGTTTCCGAACTTTCAATTCTTTGTGTAAAATTTTCTGAATTTGGCTCATACCAATCCCCAATAGTTCTCGAATTGTCTCATAGGTAATCCGCGGGTTTTCTTCTATTAGCCACTTAACAGTAGCCACATTATGTTCATTGAAAGCAGTTGAAGGCCGCCCTTCACGAAATTCGTCATGTATAGAAGCCCGACCTCTCTCAAATTCAGCAAACCATCGCCTCACGGTGCTCAAGCAAGGTGCTTCTCTCCCAAAAGCATTTTGAAGACGAGCGGCACAGTCTTGCGGAGAGAGAGAGTACTTTTAAAATCATAAAAAATCATCGCTCTAAAAGCTTTTCGACTTAAATCCATTTTCGTTGCGTACGTAGAACTTTGATGTCATAGAATAATAACGCTCAGAACTATAGTTTCATTCATCGTTCCTGTCAATATAGAATTAACATTACAATTAATGTGTGCGTGAGCGTCACGTACTTACAAGTGCAAGTTGCAAGTGAATAAACATTTCCCTAAATCAGTAAATTGTAAGAAATACTAGATTATATGTAATAAAGAAAGAAGAAATAAAATATAAATAAAGAATTTAATAAAAACATCACGTATTTAATTATTGTTGCAACAATTTTTGAAGTGTAAGTAAAGAAGTTCTTTAGAATCGTTGTTTTTTGAAACTCGTTGAAACGAAAAAGCGAGACGATAAAGGCGCCGTTTCCAGCTACATCCGAAGTTTTCGAGGGTGCAGATAACGAATATGGGATCATTTTTGAAATACAAGATGGCCGCCGTGCAAATTTATGATTTTAACAAATTCGTTCCTTAACCCTCGAGAACCTCGGATATGATATCCATATTGTTGAAATCATAATTTTGCACGGCGGCCATCTTGGACTTCAAAAATGATCCCAAATTCGTTCTTTGCACCCTCGATAACCTCGGATACGATATCCTTAATGTTAAATACATAATTTTGCACGGCGGCCATCTTGGATTAAATAAATGATCCCAACTTCGTTCTCTGCATCCTCGAGAACCTCGGATACGCTATCCATATTGTTGAAATCATAAAAATTTGAGCGGCGGCCATCTTGGAATAAAAAAAAAATGGCGCGTAGCTGAAAATCGTGACGATTTGCTATAAAATTGCTCACATACGTCGATAAAGAAGCTTCACTTCAAAAACATACCGACGCATTGAGAACCTCCTCCGTTTTTGAAGTCGGTAAAAAAGAGTGGCCGTTAATGTTTTCAAACATATGGTAAATTCAGTAATTTAAAAGATATATTTATAGTGACTACTCAAAGCGCTTAGTGGAAGCCTAATTGAATTAAGATAATTTGACTTTGACTTTGAATAACATGAAGTGGCGTCGTACATTGTAGCCTCCATTCAATATCTACCAATAAACACAAAAAACTATTCCAGCAGAGATCTCGGGGTATATAGTACTTTCATAGCTGGCAACATCTTTTTTTAATGGCGTCTGTTTTGTTTACAAATTTTTTTACTGTTGTGACGAAATTATTAGCTAAAATTAAATGTTCTGAAATAGTATTTAGGTGTGAAATGTGATTTTCTTATCATAATATTTATTATAAGACGCTTTGTGACACCCTTTCACTGCACAGTTAGTAATATTTCAATTAAATTTTGCGCACTTATTGTCCTCGAAGTTGACAGGATGACACTGACGCAGCGGGAAGCGCATGTGATAATAAACGTCCACATTGAAACTGCTTCATTTCGCTTGGGCCTACTCACGTTCTAAGCGTTATTATTCTATGTTTGATGTGTGATAAAAAACAATTGACAAATGATTTCCCGCCAGTTGTTCGTTTTTTTTTACTAAGAAGGTTGCAACGTTTCAAAAAATATAACATTCGAAATTCAAATAGCTAGAAGTACAAAACTTTTAGTGGGCCCCATGTATTATGAAAATTTCGAAGAATTTATTCACAGAGCCTTAATTATTGTCTGTTTCTATATTGCATGAGTTTGAAACCATTGGGCTACATGATTTTGAGAGAAACATAAACCCGAAACTAGTGGCTTACATTTTCAATACTGGCCTATAGCCAAGCATTTGTAACAACAACGACGTACAACGAGGAAATAATTAACAGATTTTAGATTTGATACTCAGAAATATACGATTAAGAATATAATGGATACGTTTAACCAGTGGGAGGCTCTTTTGGACAGGATGCCGGCTACAATATGGAAATCATAACGGAGCCTTTTTCTGCCGTGAAGCAGTAATGTGTGAGCATTACTGTGTTTTGGTCTGAAGGGTGCCGTAGCTAGTGAAATTCCTAGGCAAATGAGACAGAGCGACTGAGAGCGCAGTTATAGTGCCGCTCAGAATTTTTGGTGCTTTTCAAGAATCCTGAGCGGCACTGCATTGTAATATAATATATAATATAATATTGACACACTTTTTACACAAATTATCTTGCCCCAAGTTAAGCATATATAGCCTGTGTTATGGGTTACAAGACAATGATATATTTAATACAATATACTTACTTAAACATACATAAATAGATTTAAACATTCATGACTCGGAAACAAACATCCATATTCATCATATAAATGCTTGCACCTACCGGGATTCAAACCCGTAATGTAATGGGCAGGGCGTATCAATAACCATCAGTTGAACGTCTTGCTCGTCTCGTCCCTTATTTTCATACAAAAAAAACTAAAATTCGAATTTCTTATAATAATATAACATTAAATTCGAATAATAATATGTTACAAACTAAGTAAGGGTTGAGGCGTCCCGGATTACTTGCTTATACATAAAAGATTTGTGTTTTTACTTTCCGTGTTATAATAGAAATAAATATTTCTCTATACATAATGATTATAATATGATATATATTGTAATTTCAAAATTCTGAAACAATTTCTGAAAAAATTTGAAACAATGTCTAGTATATAAAATTATCGTGCCGAGGTGTTTGTTAACAAACAACTCCGAAACAACTAAACCGATTTATATGAAATTTTCTGTGCATATCGGATAGGTCTGAGAATCGGCCAACATCTATTTTTTATAGCCCTAAATGATAAGGGTGACCCCGATATATGTTTTTTTTATTTTTTTTTGACAATTGTTGTTATTTTTACAATTCAGCATTGAAAAGTACATACAACTTCAAATTTTCACCCTTCTACGATCACTACCCCTATTTTTTAATCACGATTTTTATATTATGCTGTTTCATCCACACATCCACAATAGGATTACAAGATGGCAATCGAATCTAAGAATCAGTCGTCATCTAATTTTGTAAGCCCCAAAAATTTTAATTATTGATTATTTTTATATGGCAATACATCTTTTGCTGGGTCAGCTAGTTTTATTTTAATATCCAATGCGATCGAATGAAAATAGTTTTATTTTTGTAACCAATTCTAAGAAACCGTTTATGATTCCACATTTTTGATAATAGCCTCTAAATGGCTAAAATCAAAAAAATTTGACTTGCGCCAGTTTGTATTGTAAAGCCTTCTAATACCTCGATAGATATTTATAAAATATATTTTACATTCACGAAATATTTCACAATATATTTTAAAACAAATAATTGACATAATTATATACTTCACCTAAAGTCACAAATTTATTAAAATAATGAAATTTATCCAAATGTAAATTAAAGTAACTGATATTGTGCGTTTTGACTGTATGTATATTTTAATATAATATGATACCAAAATAAAGAAATGACTTATTGTGTGTAAAATATTTATGTAAATTGTCACTAAGCATCTCATTTTTAATAATATTTCTTTTCCTTTTATTTTTTACTCACGTTTTGTCGGTGTCGGTACCGACTAGTTTCGGACCATTCAGAGGTCCTTCATCAGGGTGAGTGTGGTGGGTTCGCGATAACGTCCCACCTCTCATTGCGGTCTTGTGCTCGTAGTGCGCGGGGTGATGACGAGCACGGTATCACTGATACTGTGTCACTATTGGTGTCCACGGGTGCACAGAATATACTCACAATGTCCACTACGTGATCATCGGCATCGCGGTCTTGATATGATAACTTACGAAGGGTCCGAAACTAGTCCGTACCGACACCGACAAAAATGTGAGTAAAGCCGTATTAATAAACAATTTATTAAGTGAGTTTAAATAACCACCTCCTTCCTTCCACACATATTCTCTGTCTGCTATAACATTTTGACTGTAATTTTCTACTTTTTAGTTTTTTTTCTACTAAATTGCTATTTACTACATTGCTTATTTAATTTCTATTTATTTTTGTAACTCATTCTGTTATTATTAGTGGTCTTAATTTAATATGTAATTCTTGACAGACTTCAATAAGGAGGAGGTTCTCAATTTGGTTGGTATTTTTTATGTATGTAAACCGATTACGCTGAGCTTTGTGATCCGATTTATGTGATTTTTTTTTACTTTGCTGCGGAATAGTTGCCATTTGGTCCCATAAAAATTGGCTTGGTACCGACTTAAAATCTATCAATAGGTAGCACACACAAATAAGAGTATTTTATAAGTAAAGGTAATATAGGTTTGCATAAGAAGTGTATTAAATAAATTCACCATAAAATATAGTTAATCTAAAACGTATTTTAGTGCTCGTCTTTCCGTTCGTACATTGTAATCTACTTACGAATTACTTATTCATGAGTTTTTTTTCACGAATACAATTGTGTTTGAAACTAACCTCTATTAAGAGCAATTCACGCACACTTTTTTTTATGAAAAAAACGCCCAAGACGAGCAGGACATTCAGCAGATGGTAATTGATATGCCCTGCCCATTGAAGTGCAGCTCAGGATTCTTGAAAACCCAAAAATTCTGAGCGGTTCTATAATTGCGCTCGTCACTTTGACGATGTTAAGTCTAATTTGCCCAGTAATTTCGCTAGCTACGGCGCCTTTCAGGCCGAAACACATTAATGATTACACATTACTGTTTCACGGCAGAAATAGGCGCCGTTGATACACAAAGTGTCATTGAAATCGCGGGTGTAAGACTTAGCTTGTCACGCACACTTAACTTATATTCCTGGTCCGTTTTTATCGGTTGTCAAACAGCAAGAGACTCTATCTAGGCGTATTCATTATCTAAAGTTTGAAGTTCATTCATCTCACAATGTCATTAATGTTTATTTCACACTGCAGTGTGTATCAACACCGCCCAGTATTGATCCCTGGTGGCTCGTTTATAACCATCAGTTTGTACTGAGGGGGTTCATCCATTGCATTTGTCATAATAATTTCCTGATGCTCGTATTCGCAGTTTCGAGCTATTAATAACAAAGAGTTAATAACGTGCTTCACATATATCATTCTATAATATGATTGTGTCTATTTTGTATTTGTACAATGATTTACTTTTACGTATTATATGATGTTATAGGAGACAGAGAATATGTGTGGAAGGAGGTGGTTATTTAAACTCACTTAATAAATTGTTTATTAATACGGCTTTACTCACATTTTTGTCGGTGTCGGTACGGACTAGTGATGCCGATGATCACGTAGTGGACATTGTGAGTACATTCTGTGCACCCGTGGACACCAATAGTGATACAGTATCAGTGATACCGTGCTCGTCATCACCGGCGCACCCCGCGCACTACGAGCACAAGACCGCAATGAGAGGTGGGACGTTATCGCGAACCCACCACACTCACCCTGATGAAGGACCTCTGAATGGTCCGAAACTAGTCGGTATTGACACCGACAAAACGTGAGTAAAGCCGTATTAATAAATAATTTAATACTGACTCACGAAAGTTTTAATAGCACTTAAAAAATTGAAAGGTCTGTTTTTAAAGTTTCCACTAATAATTATAATAATAACTGAATCAATACAATTTGGGCAGCGTTACCCCTTAGAATACACAATAAGTAATGCCTACTCGAACTTAGCGCTCTAGCTTATATAGGGCATGACCGTCTACCGTGATGTACTGCCAACTAAAGTTAGTTGGCACTACAGCAGTGCCAACTAACTTCACGAATCAAGTTAACCAAGTTTATCAAGTTATAGTTATTAATCAACATATATCAAAATGAATTGCTGTTCGTTAGTCTTGCTAAAACTGGAGAACGGCTGGACTGATTTGGGTAATTTGGGTGTTCAATTATTTGTGGAAGTCCAGAGAAGGTTTAAAAGGTGAATATATATGAAAATTATCAGAAAAAATAAATATAAGCAAAAATTTTGTTTTTCTTTTGATTTGTCTCTCGTCGTTCAGAAATTAAATTGAAAGAATAGCTTAGATAATTTTTATGTAGATTGATAAATCATAAGTTTTGTCACAAATTAAATTTTCGAACCTAACCATAATATTTGACATTTCACAACCAATATGTCGATGCATCTTCTATCTCGCTTTATATCTTTTACAAGGAGTGCATCCTTTGTGAGTGACGATTACCGCTACGTGCGAGTCAAGAAATAACTGAATGGTTACTTTACAAAAAAATAACTTTATTCAATAAACCCGATTTACAATGTTTACGGAGCTAAGACTAAACACAGAATACTTAATTTTACGGAAACTTACATTATATAGCTTATTCTAACAAAGAGAGTCATATTTCTGTGGGAAAGTAATTTGGTACATCAGTAATAATTTCTGTGGGAAAGTAATTTGGTACATCAGCAATATTGTTTCCAGAAGGTTCTACACGTGTAAAGTAAATGTACCTACGACTTGTTGCTATGCTCTACTTTGGCTGACAAAGCATAAATCTATAGGGTTAGCACCCTTAACTTGCGCGAGAACTCTCTATACTTCGGTTATCGTTTGTGATAGTGACATTTCATGTTATGTGCTTTTTTTGTTGATCTTTTGTTATAGTGACACTTTACTGCTAAGTGCGCGAAAACTTATCTCACTTTGATTATGTACAATTAATGATGCCGAGGAGAAGACGACCTGACTTAGGTCGTCGCAGTCAATCAAATGTGCGAAGAGCTCCCTCACGTACTAACCGCAATGATGACCAGAGAGAGACAAATCAAGAAAAAAGTCGTATTGCTATGTCAGAATTCTTTAGTGAGTGATAATGAAGTAGATAGGCTTAGAATGCATCGAGTTCCTGCATATCAAACACAACAAAAGCGAGCACGACATAATGAAGTTGAACGTTTCCGCAAACGCAGTGCTCCTGTGATTTCGGAACGAGCTGCATTTCACTATGATCCGGCAATAGATTATTGTGCCGACAAATCGAACAATTGGGGAAATAACAATTATTTGTAAATATTGTAAGGCGTTAAAATACAGTGATGAATCTGCTGGATTATATTGTGCTGGAGGCAAAGTAAAATTGCTACAATTGGTCCCACAAGCAGATCCTTTACGCTCTTTACGTTTCTGGGATTAGAAATGATACAAATCATTCTAATCCTAATCTAAATAATAATATTCTAATTCTAATCTAAATAATAATAATAATCTAATCTTCTCAATAAATTATTGATAATGTTATGTACAGGCACATAAGTGAATTTACTAAGACTGTCAAAACCATAATATTAACACCAGAAACAGACAGAAACTTATAATGTCTACTACTCGGCAAAGTCGAGTTAGAAGGTCTTTTGTGGGGCGTAAGCTTTTACAACAGGATCCAAGAAAATTAAAAAAAAAAAGGTATAACGATACTCAAAACAATAATTGTTGAAAAACGTTTGGTGTCATAAAAGTTACTATAGCATAAATGACTTTCTTAATGATACCACAGGTTGGGAATGAAGCGACCGCCCTCAAGCTATTAAATAATAAGTTAGATATTACTTTGTTAACATTTTTTTTATAAAAAAGCCCGCTGAGTTTGTTGCGCCCATTTTTCTCGGGTCTGAGGCATTCTTTTTGGAATGGGTGGTAGTTTTTGACTTCAATAAGTGATGTCACATCCAATTTAAAATTAAAGTATTTGAATTTGATGTGTGGTAGATTTACTACATGCATACATGAACGAGTTGAGCGTTAAGAGAATGTTAATTTTAATTCGTTCAAGTCATTGCTATAGTAGACGTTTCCCTATTGTACATGCTACAGTAAACGCATATATTATACTACTCAAGCCCAGCTATACTATAGGTACTATATATTATATATGGTTGTACTGCAATCCGCAACACATTGGATATTGCTGCAATTGTAAAGCACACGAGTCCCACAGGTGCACTTAACGCACCGATATTTTAGGTCGACAATCCTTTATTATAAGTACTTAAAAATAATATCAAAGAACAATAAATTATTGAAATTATTAAGAAAACTAATGTAAACAATTATGGCAAAGATTTCTGAAGACTGCGTTTAATAAAATGTAATCAAACAATATATAATTTTTTTAAATGATTACTCTCATTTCTGGGATGAATTACAGAAATTAAATTTGAAACCAAAAATTTATGAACGATGTAGGAATCGAACCCGTGACCTCTCACGTTCCGTGCGAGTTCTCTTCCACTGAGCCAACCGTTCGAATGACTTGATTGATAAATTTTGTATGTCTTGTTCAACTCTCAGGTTGTAGTTTCATCTACAGGATCTACTTTACAGTTGATAACCTGCTCAACGCAGTATTTGCATATCAGGAAATTGCTTTGAGATGTTAGATATTAGGAAATTGATAAGAGAATCTGAGAGTTGAACAAGACATACAAGATTTATCAACGACACGTCACTCAAACGGTTGGCTCAGTGAGAGAGCGCTCGCAAGGAAGTGAGAGGTTGCGGGTTCGAGACCCGCATAGTTAATAAATTTTGTTTTCAAATTTAATTTGTGTAATACGTAATCAAAAGTGATAATTTTTTGGAAAAACGTTTATCAACCCACATCTTTGCTGTATAAAATATACAAAACGTCATCAGAATAAACTCAAACATATTAAGTACTCAGTGACTATGGTTGAAGAGTGTAACACAAATTCCAGATTGCAGCAAGCTCTGTCACAGAACATAAAATTACGTTTTGTGCTTAAAGCTAAAATACTACAAAAATTCAAGAAAGTACGTTAAGTTCGGTTTTAGTTAATATATTTATTTTTATGATTTTTTTTATGAAAATAATTGACAAGACGAGCAGGACGTTCAACTGATGGTAATTGATACGCCCTGCCCATTATAATGCAGGATTCTTGAAAAACCCAATAATTCTGAGCGGCACTATAATTGCGCTCGTCATCTAGAGACATTTAAGTTTCATTTGCCCAGTGATTTCACTAGATACGGCGCCCTTCAGACCTAAACACAGTAATGTTTACACATTACTGCTGAAATAGGCTGAAATAGGCGCCGTTGTGGTACCCATAATATAGCCGGCATCCAGTGCAAAGCAGCCTCTCACTGGTTTTAATGTTTAATTGATGGTATTCCACCAATTAAACATGCAATTCAATCAATCAGATGTAAGTCATATAAAAGAATCCTAACGTATTAATAAAGATTATAAATTATTATTGTTAATTATTTCACTCTTATTTTTAATTTACTATGCACTTAAATTGCACCTCATCGAAAACGATATGTACAATAACGACTATAAGCCTATCTGCAAGAACAAAGTATTTTCCAATTCCACCAATTGATCACCAACAAAAACGTGAAAAACTAATAAAATTGTCATTTCCTAGTTATCTATAATCGAGACACGTACCATACAGCTGCTAAAAGTGGTTTTATATTGTAACCATTGGAGTTAAAAACTATTGGGAGAACTTTTGAACAACAATTCAATATCAGTTATTCGAAGAATACGAAATCTTTCATTCGTTAATACTTTGCGATGTTTGAAAAGACGCAATTAATATGGTCCTTGTTTTAATATTACTGTTGATACCGTTAACATTATTTTAATTGAGTAGAAATTTCTAAAAAAATTATTAAAAAAATATTTCCAACTTTGCAATTATGTAAATACTTAAAAATAGCCTATTGAACTTATAATTATGTATTTTCAAAGATTATTTCTAATACTAATTATTTCTACTCGTTGGTGTTTGCCGCGTTTATTTTTAAATTTTATTTTTAATTTTGTCATTAAAAATAGCTACTTGTAACAGATTGAGAGAATGAGTAGTTTTCCGTTATGAGTTTTATTTTTAATTTTAACCGACTTCAAAAAAAGAGGAGGTTCTCAATTCGATGTTTTTTTATGTTTGTTACCTCAGAACTTTTGACTGGGTGAACAGATTTCGATGGTTTGTCAGACAAAGAAGGTTTGTACCTCATACAAAGTTATAATTAGTGAGATGTGCTTGTGTCGCACGTGCGATGTGACGAGGCGAGTGGCGAGCGCGGAGCGGCGGGTGGAGACCGATTCCAAAAATTACAATAATCGTAACTAGAATTATAATAATTAGATTGTATACAAATACGCAATTGTTTTTATACTTTTTAGTACATATATCTATTATATTGATATAGTTTTTTTAGAAGTCGGTTGTTTATTTATTCATATTTTTTCAATTCAATAATCAGCCTCGGTTTATATAGATATACGAATTGTGTATATTACGTCTATTTAGAAAAACATTAAGAATAAATAAATTCAAATGTGGAACCCATTGTATTATTCTAATCAAAAAAGGCTGATTAAATTCAAAATAATGGTTTAAATTCAAACAATTGTATGATATCGTAACACAGTTTCGTGATGTGTGTGAAACGTGTTCGGAAATAGAACATGACGTGACACTCCCGACCGGCGCACACAATACACAACTGCAACTTCGCAACAATAGCACACTTCTTCATACACAACTTGCATTCGTTTTCAATTAAAGCGTTCGCCTTTGTTTTACAGTTTGTTTTTCTTTTAAAAATGACGCGGTGAAATGTCGATTCATTTCAAGAGTTTAATGAACATTTTAAACTATTGTTTAGTTTTAGTATAGGCTTGATATTTGTTGTGGTTTTCTCGGAGGATTTGCCATAACCGCCACGCTTGGCTGGTGGGTTGGCTATCACAGTAAATGTAGTAGGTGATGCTTTCTTGGAAAGATGCTGCGGTCCATCCTCCGTTCTTTGTATCCTTTAGTTGACTGTTACGACATACACAGGAGAAGATGAGGTGGTGCTATCTGGTGCGACAACACATGCAACAGTTAGAGTTGGATGAGGGCCAATGGTAGAAGGAGATCTTTGGGGGAGAACTGGATTTCCAGCAGTAGACGTATTTTGGCTGAAATTATGATGCTGTTATTGGTAATTTAGTGTTATAATGTTTGTTGTGATGATCTGAATGAATCAAATGAAAAAAAATGAATGATCTATCTATTTAGCTAGCTATAAAATATCATTTATCTGGTATGGTAGTTCAAGGTTATATTATAACAACGAAGATATTTAGATTTCAGTTAAGTTTGGTAAAAAAACCCCTAGATGTAATAATATGTGTCTTCAATATTCCACCACCAATCGCAATAAATATTCTCGTGTCTAATGACTTCCTTCGACAAATTTGACCACGGCTTACTTTTACATAAATTGTACCATCTTGCCATTCACGGAAGCTTGCTGAATTGATTTGTTTCCTATCTGTCTTCTAGAAGCCAGGAAGTTACAGCTTGTGGTTTCGAGTCCGATACCTTCGACTTTTCCTGGCGTTTGTTAATGACCTCTCTCGAGTTATATTGCATTTTCAGTACTCTTTTTTTGCTGATGAATTAAAAGTGTTTCGTGTGGTCAACTGTCCTGCCATTGTGACGTTATTGCAGGAAGACTCAAATCACATTGTTAAATGGTCGATTGACAACCATTTACCTCTCAATATTAAAAAATGCAAACATATAAAATTTACCAAGAAACTATTAGTTATTGATTTTTCATATCAATTGCGAGACACAGTACTCTAGGATGTCGATAAGATAAAATATCTTGATGTATGTTTTGATCGTAAGGTAAAATTTGTTTACCAAATAAATGATAAAATGAATATTTAAAAAAATACAGGTCCGAAAACTGTTTGTGAACCGCTGGTCTGATCTGTTTTGGAATATTGTGGCAATAATATATATTAATGTATTCTGGTTTGAGGGCGCTATATTTAGTAAAATTACTCGACTAATGAGACTTAACAACCTATATGTCAAAGTGTTTCTCGTCAAAAACGACTTGCTTGTCTCGTCACATTTTCTAATTAAAAAAAAATAAAAAATACATGTCTTATTAATAGAAAATAATATCACTACTCATACACAATACAAATACTAATTTGAGTATTGCAAAGTTCAAATATCAAAGAACTATAAGGAACCAAGTACATAATATTTTTGGTTTTGTGCTGCTACTTTAAATATTTTTCCCATTACGAATGATTTCAACACACCATTCCTCAGATTTAGGCGCGGATTCTTAATTTTCAGTAGACCTTTAAATTTAAAGTTATATTAGTAAATAGAATCCACCTGCCGTTATTAATATTACAAATTTTATTGGTGAATTTCCTTTTTACAGCTTTTTAGACCGTCGGTGGTGCAGGCGACTTAGGCCTTTGCTCGTCACCTGGAAGGCGCCGGTTCGATCTCATGTACTGTTTATTCGGCGTCCTTATGGTGAAGAAATACACCATAAAGAAGAAGACTTACTCAAGCTAGGTCATAATGCAAATCTTAAAACAACAGACAAAGGACGTAGACAAAACGGGGCAAACGGGGTAAAATATAGCCCGGGAATATAACTATTTGGAGTAAGTAGTACTTCCAAAAATACTATTATTTAAATAGAATTTTAAATTGAAATAATATTATTGACAAATTGTAAGCGAAGCGTACAATTTTCAATTTAAGTCTGAAGTGACTGTTCAAATGGTTTGAACTATAATACGTCATGATATTCTCACTTAATGTTCACGTGCAATGAAGGTACCGACGGCTTTAGTTCCATGCTCAGAAATTAGATTTCCTTTTCAGTAACTTCGATAGAAGCTTTGAATACTAAAAGGGTTGACTGTGCTATCGTTGAAATGGTTTATCATCGCGTTTCCTTTTAATAGTTTATCGTAATGATTGCATTTCGAGTAAATGTTGTTTAAATTGATGTTATGTGTAATATTTGCGATCTTTTATACAACACTCTCAAAGCAGCATTTAACGAATATCTAATGTGTTTGTTGCCTGTAATGTAATTACTACCTTTGCGTGGACTTTACAAAGGCAACTGCCAAACATTTTTAATAATAAATGTTTTGTGATATTTGTTCTTTGAGACTTTAGTCTTTGCTAAGTTCCAAATTTAGGTCAACAAGAAATATAATTCAATTTTGAGGATTTTTAAATGGCGGCTGTTCGCCGTTTAAATTTGAAATACGGTGACGTAGATTGATTATTTTTCAGATAAAATATACTGTTGCCGTCTGTGAAGGGAATGATACGATCTACAAATTCAAATTCAAATACTTATATCCAAAATAGGATTCAAAATCACTTATTGATCGTCAAAAACTACCACCCATTCAAAGTAGACTGCCTTAGAACTGAGCAGAACGGGCGCAAGAAACTCAGCGGGGTTTTTATATAACATTGTGATCCATATTTGGATCACAATGTTATATCGTATAATAATCATGTAATATCGTACAAGTTGTGGAACCGGTTCTCAGCTTTCAAAGATTTCAAGATAGCAAATCCATTCCGTAATAGACCTCTACGCACGGCATACTAGTAATTAAATTAACTTCTAAGATTTTGTCAGAGTTATAATATAATTAACACAATTATTTAAGATCTCTTTTATTTATGTTCAAGTAGTGAACAGGTACAATAGATTTATATATGCAATAATAATATATGCATTTTATCAGTTACAACATAGAACGCATTTTACTGGACAGACAGACAAATAACTAAGTTCAACAAGGGTTTTATTTTATTTATATAGTAAGCCCTAAAAATAAAGATGTAGACCTCGAATGTTAACTTTTTTTAGATTCATGATTTTAAATTAGACATGTTATAGTTACTAATCAAGGCATGCAAAATACTCATCGCAGTGGATAGGCAGATACATAATGAAATTTAAACAAGGATTTAATTCTAGAGGAATCCTAAATTTGTATATCCCATAGCTTGCCATATTGAATTTTAAATTCAAATTAATTTGAAGGTGCACTATATGTTTGTGTAATTTAGAAGCTTCAATCTGCAGTACCATGAAAAGGGGTGCACTTAGGGTTAGATATATATATTGGTTTGATAATAAAGATATTTATTTACTTAAGTTACTAAACTAATTTATGACACTTGCTAAATAACTATAATTAATGGTTCTACTTGTGAGTACGCGGATTTCTACTATTAATTGGTTAAAATGGTTATTCGGACCAGTCCTGTAATGGTTATAGACAAATGGTTAGTAGTAACTAGGACCGGCCCGATCAATGGTTACACGCGTACTGCATCTCTATTATGCATTGGTAATAATGGTTAAAATGGTTACTCGGGCCGGTCCTGTAATGGTCAATGGTAACCAGGACCGGCCCGATCAATGGTCACCCGCGTACTGCCTAAACCTCTGGTCTATGGCGGCTACTGCCTGGCTGTGTCATAATTTATAGTTTACTTGTTTTACGCAACTGCTCAATGGTCTTATTAATTAAAGCTTTTATGGTAAGTACAGCTTTTCAGCTGTTTCAAAACAGTTTTTGGTGAAATAAACATGCTCCAATCGACCCAAATCTGCTACATTTGAATCATCATGATTAAGTTATTATAACCACTGTCCAGAATACAACCTGATCTTCCTCCCTTCGTTATCTGTCTCCTCCCTTGTGAACACCAAAATTTTGATACTGAGCATCGCAACAGACAGGCAGATAACCTACCCTTCAAATCACCTTACGAACTGCATCACTTGTTGCCATACTTACAACATACTAACAAATCCAACCGTACCGTGAATAGAGATAGGTATGACGAGGTAGGTACACGAACTAAAAAGTATGTAAATGAAGCTAAAGTCTTTGTGCTTAAAAAAGCTTAAGCTGAGCTTTCACACGGCGAGACACAAAAAGAAGGTTTTGAAAACGTAAAATGTAGACCTTATGAGCTATAGTGCATACAATCCTTAGAACATTTTTCTGTTCCTTTTAATTCGAATCTGTACATGAAAACATATTTTCAAAATTAAATTCATTTTTCAATTTAATTTTTTTCCATTCCTTAACCTTAAAGTACACCCCGCACCTAGTTATTATATGTTATAAAATATATCACATGAAGGAGCGGCTTAAAAGCCTTCTCACTATAACTCATTACATTGCATTAGGGGCTTGAAGATGGAACAGTGAAATGTTTGTTATAAGTTCCTCAAGGGTTCATTCCGAGCATAACTAATTTTAAAATCCTCTTTGTTGCATTAGGATATGAGAGGAATTTTCCTCATAACAACGTATTAAGCAGAATATATCCTGAGATTTTATTTTTTATTAATTTATACACGGAACTATTACTAGATACTATCAATTTTAAATTACATACACAATAGTCTGGTTTTGATAGGACTTTTACTGGCAGATGCCTAATTTTTTAAAGAGTATAAGCCAGCCGCGCCACCAAGAGTGGGAGGCTCCTTTGCACAAGATGCCGGCTAGATTAAGGGTAATAACCTATTGAAATTACTGGGCAAATGAGACTTAACATGTTACGTCTCAAGGTGGCCAGCGCAATTGTCGTACCTCTCAGAATTTTTGGGTTTTTCAAGAATCCTAGGCGGCACTACATTGTGATGGACAGGGCGTATCAATTATAATCAGCTGAACGTCCTGCTCGTCTTGTCCCATATTTTCATTAAAAAAGGACAGTAACAATCACTTTAGCACCAGGAGTTCCGAAGGAGGATTAGCGGGGGCCCCCAGCTACAAACCATCTCTTCCTCGGAGTCTCAGGTATGTCTGTCTATTGCTTAGTCATAACTTTCAAAATTCATTTTTAATATCATATGTTTTATATATATATATCATAGGTTTATTTAACGAATACAATGGTCTTTTATACACATATAAGGACATATCATACGCAGTTTGATAACGGAACGGCAAAAGTGTGCCTAAACGCAATGTAAGCACACTTTTCTGCTTAGTCGTGTGTCAACTGTCACTGTCCGAATCAAATCTGAACTGAATAAATGTTTTTTCATTGCTACTTATTGACCAAGATTTTTTTTAATAACTCGAGCAAAAGCAGCATTGTATTGATATAGCATTCGAAGCTTAAAATGGTGTAATTTTTGGTATGTTCCATATTGTGGCTTTGTTTTTATACGACGTGATATGTCTATATGTATAAAACGTCATTGAACGAATATGTTAACTCTCTATGTCTCTAATCAGCAATTTTTGGAATAATTTGCTCGTTAGTCGGCGTCGCATTTATAAAGTCTTGGCTTCGATCCAGAATGGTAACTAGTAGTCACAAACTAATAAATAGGTACTTAATAAATAGGGGTTTGTGCTAATAAAATAATAATAAAAATTAACCAAGTTAGCCCAGTGTGGTAAGATTTTTTCATTCATTGGACAATGGTCGTTTTATTTATATTATGTTATTTTAAATGGAGACCTATAACTTTAGAAAGTACAATAGCAAAAGAGGTTTTAATCATTTGAGAATATTACAGGCACATTTATGAAGTATTGCGGTGCTTAAAAATGATTATTCATTAGTTATTTACTAGGTAATTCCATCCAAATGCATGACGAAATTGACAGACACTACTTTTGGCTTATTTAATAAAAGTATTATGATGAAACAAGCTACTTAGAATTATGAAATAATCTGAAGATGCCAGTGAAATAGGTTAATTGTCTAGGTGACCGCTTTTTGCAAAAGAGTGTATTTAGTAAAAAATATCATATTATTATTAAATATATACATTAGTTTATGACTACATATATTTACATATATTTATTTAAAGCTGTTGGATGCGCGCGTGCGTGGTTAAGATATGATTATTATATTATTGCGAAATCAGTTATGGCTAAAATAATATTATACCAACGTACGCGATGGTCTGCAGTCCTCTAGGAACTCCTGGTGGTAAGGTGCGTGTTACTTTCTTGGAGGTGCGTAGCAAACAGGGTTTTTGCGATGCGTTACATCGAGAACTTCTTGATTAGCTAGTTGACCAGTGATCAAGTCTTCTGAAGAACTGGCATAATTATATTAAGCGGAATTTATGCATATGTGACAATTTGCGTGAGAACTATATTGCTCAGTGACAATTTTAGTTATATTATTAGGCGGCGAAATAGACAACTGTCACTATGTTAACTTCACAGATGACAATGCGTCTGCTGTCTATACTATTTCTTTGTCTACAGGAATCGTCGGCCATAAATAAGCCACAACCAAGTAACAATAAAAATAATAATTGCGACGCATCTAGCTGTGTTACAACAACTAAACACTCACGTTGGTATTGCTGGAGAGCTAGGAGCATTGTTAGATTTATTATTTTTTTTTCTCGCAAACGCTAAGATATGACGTCACTTTTGAGCTGCGTTGACATTTTATGTACCTAGAATAAAAAAATTGCTTTTTGATCATATATTTTTAACAAGTGAGTATACAACTTCAAATATATTGAATCGAATCATGTAAATTAAGCTGTCAACACATGAAACAATACAACCTCACCCTTTTTCAATTCGTGTGCGTATTGAACACCATCGTTTGATCTATATCCTTTGTGATCTCTTTATTTTTCCTAATTTGTACGCTGCGGAAAACAAGAATTATATATTGAGCTTTTGTACAAGTTCACTGTAAAACCACGCAGAATTATGTCGATTTTATTTCCTAA
Organism: Leptidea sinapis; assembly: GCF_905404315.1. Classification (NCBI taxonomy): domain Eukaryota; kingdom Metazoa; phylum Arthropoda; class Insecta; order Lepidoptera; family Pieridae; genus Leptidea; species Leptidea sinapis. The sequence goes on from NC_066276.1 coordinate 6,426,666, forward strand.
ATTAATAAATTTTTCTTATTTTTTTATAACGAAATGTAAATAGAATAATGATTTGGTGTTATATTATCCTTTTTGTTTCATTTATAAATAGATTGGATAAATTGTAATCCAAATTTTTACTGTGACGAAATAACAGGTATGAATTCTCTATGAAATGCCTTTTGATAGACTTAAATTTTCCGAGCATTTAGCATAGTAATGTATACATTTATTGACAACATTAAAAAGTTGAGATTTTAACGAACAAAGAGACCACCGACTTTTTTGAAAAAGCTGTTATTTCGATGGGAGAATTTTTGATTGAAAATTAGGGTTCTTTTTCGATATTTGAGTAATATTTCAAATCAAAAAATTACAGTGTATTTGAGATAATAAAAGGTAACTTTTCAACAAATTTCGTGGAAAAAAATATATTTTGTAAAAGATAAAAATAAAAAATCAAAAACTTTCATTTCATTTAAATGTTTCACATAAATTTAAAGGTTACGTGAAAAAAGTATGACAACAAAAATTGTAGATCTTTTAATTACCTACAACTTTACTGTTTAACTTTTTTCCATAGGACTTGCAGTTTCGCCGGAAATCAAGATATATCTACCGTTTTTTACCCATAAACCTTTATCCTTTTCCACTTCCCAACCTCAGATCACCTGTAATTTATTTTTTCATTCATTTTTGTTACATTTTCTTTCTTTTCCAATGGGTTTCATCCTACTGTAATCATTTTTAGTTTAAAAAATTATCAACCCTGGTCTATAGGCAATCCCGCCTCTTATTACATAGTATTTAAATCCTCTTTGCATAAAACTATTTCGTTTCTATCAAACAACATCAGAAGCCATATTGACAAAGTTAAAAAGTCTTGATTGAGTCAAACAAGGTGGGGTTAGTTGTGTCGAATCGATTTAAAACCGTTACAAATTACTAATAATATTATGAGAAGAAGAAGAACAATCCATTCATTAGACTGAATAGTAGTTATTTTTTTTTATGAAAATAAGAGACGAGACGAGACAGGAGGTTCAGCTGATGGTAATTTATACGTCCTACCCATTAAAATGACCGCATTTTCGGCAGCGGCCGCTGAGGATTCTTGAAAAACCAAAAAATTCTGAGCAGCAATACAATTGCGCTCGTCACATTCGTCCAGTAATTTCACTAGCTACGGCGCCCTTAAGACCGACACACAGAAACGTTTACACATTACTGCTTCACGGCAGAAATAGGCGCCGTTGTGGTACCCATAATCTAGCCGGCTTCCTGTGCAAAGTTGCCTCCAACTGGTGATAGTGGTCATTCGTAATATCGGTACATAATATTATGCCAACTAAATAATTATTGTATTGTTAAACACACGTAAAGTACGAAGTACTTCAACTCATCGTTAAAGGTGCAATTTAAATTAAAATCGAAAATTTAAGTGCATCACGCGCGAATCTCGAAAATGTGTTGAGTGCTTATTGAAACGGCCTTTCATTTCCGCGGCGTGACAAGTGGAAATTGCGAGTCCATCATTACGTAGATTCCATACGACTCAGTTCTTGTTTTTACTTCACTTGTATTTTTATTTTATTTTCTTTGATTAACGCGTTACACATTTAAATAAAACACTACACATACCAAAAAAGAAGAGGACACTGTCAGTAAATTTTGCTAAAAACCATCTGTGTACAGCAAATACCACCTCCGAGGATATAAATGGCGATAAACTTCATAATGACAATTATGACAAATACTATCTTTGACTCACATCTGCAGTCCCCCTGAAAACGAGATCTGGAAAGGTCTTGAAACGTCGGGTTAACTAAAATAAAAATGTAACTTTAACGCAAACATCTAATGTAAAACCGATACAATTACACGCGTTTTTTAAAATCTTTTAAAAGTGTTTTATTTAAATGTATTTTTATTGCCCCAAAAAGTTTTAAGTGAACTTTCTACACAACTGCTACTATTATTATTGTGACTTGAATTTAAATAATAAGTTCAAATCAAATTTTTTTGAAAGTTACTTATTGAAAATCAACAGCTACAACCTATTAAGAAATGAATGCATCTGACACGAGAAGAACGGGTGCAAGAAACTCAGCGGGCTTATTCTTTATTTTTTTTTAATTAATAAAATTTACGTTACATTCCCAATTTTTGGTATCATTAAGAAGTTTTATGTTATTTAATCTAAGCATTTTCCATAAAAACGTCTTTTAACAATTCTATTGAATTTCGTGATAAGTATATTTGTTTTGCACATTTTCTAGGATCTTTTGAAGAAGTTCTCAAAAAAGTTCATTGTAAAAGGTTCGTCAGGTTTCACAGACTTTGGCAATACCCGGTTTAACTTGCAAGGTGATCAATCTATTAATCAATCAAATTCCTTATATGCGTATAAAAATGGTTTGTTACGATGGTACAATCTTGCAGTTTCACATGTTTCGCCAGGTTTAACAAGGTATGCAAATTAATTTAATGCAATAAGTGATATAAGTATTAAAACACATAAAAGAATTAAATAATTAGCCTGAAATATGTCTGCATGTCAGTAGCAATAAAATATTAATTAATATAATAATAAAAAATACAGACTCACATAATAATAAAATAATCAATAAATATTGTTTAGTTAATGTAATTGTTAATATGCTGTATGTATGGTGGGAATTGTTCATTATGAGCTTTTACCACTGGACAGCACAATGAATTCAGATATCTCCTTTCAATAACTGATGAATCAAAGCAAGAAATTGAGAGAAAACGGCGAATAGAAAGAGAGTGGTCTTTCACCACGTTAACACTAGACCACACACATTTATAGCCACTAAGCAAAGTAAAGAGGGGTTTGGCTGGGAGATGTTCATATATCTATAGCCCTGACCTTGCACGCTGGGATTTTCACCTGTTTTGGTTCCTCCGAAAGTTTTGGCAGTGTCAAGTTTTAGATTAATTAAATTATTTTTTTTAAGCTACAGGCCAATGACACTACCTACCAGCACGGACTAGTAAATAAATAAGGACTCCGTGTCACCTTACATAACAGTGTAGCACAAAAACAAGCCGATTAACGTTTGTAAATACATAGCCCCCCGCACACACTTACGCTAATACATGATTATTTAACGGAGAAAAAATTGTGTAACTAGTATCCCCCGTAACCGCACACACACTAGCATAACGGTGCTTCACTTGCTAATACCACGGCGCGAAGTCCTTCATTTTTTTACTCGTCCGTGCCTACAAGATAGCAAGTTATCGAACAAAGTAATGACACATTTTACATACTCTAATAAACTGTGGACAAACTTCTTGAGTTTTCATATAAAATGTAAAGAAATGTTTCCCCAACCAAATAATAAATACAAATACATTTGCTAATAATTTATAAATCTTAAAATTTTATCTTTTATAAATATAATATCTTTATAAATGACTTGAGATGTCGCTCTTGCAAATCTAAACAATTTGTTATTTTTTTAAAGTTATAACCCTTACTTCTGGGATTAATTAGACAAATTAAATTAGAAAACAAATTTCTTTTCCGCACGGAACGCGAGATGTCGCGGATTGGAGTCCCGCATCGTTCATAAATTTTGTACTAAAATTTAATTTGTGTAATTCATCCCTAAAGTGAGGGTTATCACCTTAAAAACTTACAAAAGGCTTTTATTCCTGTATTCGTCAGAAAGAGTCCTTAAAATCAGTCTCTTTAATAAACGTAATATTTTTTTTTGCGTTCTATTCTACACTTTATAACACGGCTGTAAATATTTTTCTCTCTCCTCCTATAAACCTCAACGTGCGTAAAGAGGCTTAGGAGGAACAAATATTATTATAAATTTAGTAATGCTTGAAGTAAAGCCATAAGAAACTTTTAACAAACATAATATAACAGTTCCATCTCCAGGCCCCTAATGCGCCCCTAGTAATATCACGTGTTGTAAAGAGAGGCTTTTAGGCCATTTTACGCTTCGTATTACAGAAGTTTAACAAAGGTGTATGTTACATTATTATCTATGTATTATAGTAGATAGATAAATTATAATTTTTAAATAAATTTCCATTAAAATACACTTATTTAAGGTATAGTGGTACCATGTCTAAACAAATGATTTAAGTTTTCTTTAGTGTTAATTCCGCCAATATTTGTTTTTAAACAATTTGACACGTGTTTCGCCTCTACACGAGGCATCCTCAGGACGTGTTGTCTCGCTAAAATCAGGCACGAGACTCACACGAGAGTCTCGTGGAATTAACACTAAAGAAAACTTAAATCATTTGTATGATTATGGATTACCGCAAAGTAACGCCTACTTCAATAAATTTTCCTAAACTATTATTATAAAGAGGATACATTTGTATTTTTGTATGTATGTTTGCATTTTTTTCTTTCAAAAATTACTGGACCGATTTCAAAAATTATTTCACCACTAGAAAGCTGCATCTTGACTAAGTGACACAGGTTATATTACATTTTGCTGCCAATATAATTTAGGTGCTTGCTGTCAATATAATTTAGGTGCTGTAGAGACTTCGTTTTTGCAACTCAGATAAACTTAATTCGACAACATTTTCGATTGCATCTTTTTAAATAGACAGGGAGGAAAAGCCAGCGTTAGGGTAATCTGATTTTCAGAGATCAGCATTATTGGTCTTTTAAAAAGTGGAGACATTTTTAAAACCACCTATTTAATATCGCCCTGGAAACACAGCACAAGGAAACTCATTCCATTCCGTTTGCTTTCATGTGGAAGATAATTCTTATTGATCGAATGATAATTTTGTCGATAATAACCTAAAGGAGCTGGTGGACCACTTGCAGGACTTTAAGCTCCCAGGAATCGAAAATGGTAGAGATTTCGAGAAGAGGACCCTGTGTCATACTCTAATGAACGCCTTAGCTATATTCGTTTTTTTATTTTTTTTTTTATGGAAAAAGGAGGACAAACAGGGCACCTAGTGTTAAGTGATTACCGCCGCCCACACACTCTTGCAACACCAGAGGACTGACAGGAGCGTTGCCGGCCTTTAAGGAAAGTGTACACGCTTTTTTTGAAGGTACCCATGTGGTATAGTCCCGGAAACACCGCACAGGGAAGCTCATTTCACAGTTTTGTAGTACAATTCTTCCTAGTAGCTCAAGAAATAGGTGGCGCTGTTGTACCCATCTAGCCTTAATCATCCGCAATAGAGCCTCTCACTGTATGACTTAGAGTTGCGCTTCGAGTACTTGTAAGACAATGATATAAGTAATTGAGAACAATTACGAAGACCCACATACTCTTTCTTGAGGGCTTATACAAAATTAGGGCTTATATTTTTACGAAAAATAATTATATATCTACAGAAAATGAGAAGAAAATTGATTTTTTCCTTACATTTATATTTTTTTATAGACAGTGCAAAAATAAAATCAAAATACCACTAAGTTTTACAGTTGGAACCATGTTAATCATGCAATCTAGATAAAATTTGTACGAAAATTTATTAATTGTACACCAATACTATTTAACATAGTTTTGTGAAAAAAAAAATATTATTTTTTTAATAAATCGAAAGTTCCTCTAATTTCAAATTAAAACTAAGCCGATATTGTACGAAAGAGAGGTAATCTAGCTTCGCTCGATTCCTCAAGGCCGTTGACTCAGTCCCTACCCTTAACATTACCCGAAAAAATCAATTTTAACAATAAGGTTACATATTTTTGCCAATATAGGCCGGTAGTAGTTCCTGAAAAACGTTCCAACTCACAAACATCATATTTTAAGGAATTTTTGTTTAAAGTTTAATAAATATAAGTGTATTCCATACATGTGGGTTGGGCTAATAAGTCTTGATCTCATTTAAAGAGTGACTGTAGACGGCTCTCATTTTTTGTCAGTCCGTTAAGATGAATCACGTGACCAGTTTTGTGTTCTTATCTAAATTTTGACATGTTTGTGGTTTGAAACGTTTTTCTGGAATTACGCCCAATTATCGAAAGCAAAAGCTTTCAAAATTATTGTACGCCGATAATTACTCTTGGGAATTGTAAAAGCGACACTGACTGACCCTAATAGTATTTACACAAAAGAACATTGATTAAGTCATAACTTTAACATTCGTGTTTTACTCCGTGACATCGTAAATAAAATTATTGCCATAATATATTACGTGAGTCGGAAATAAAATTCGGCGTACAAAACATTTTAAAAACCAACACCGGGTGTGTTTCATGGTACTTTTGTAACAAAAATGTCATCATATATTTAAATATTATATTTAGCCGATATGGCATACATACATAAAAATAAAGGCCATATCATATTTTTATTTGTATTTCTAAATCAATTACTTATGCAATTATGATATTTGGTATTAAGGAAAATATTTTTTTTGAAAAACTACGTGGACTGCCATATCTACCTATAGCTTGGTACACAAACATTTTACTAATACCGCGACGAAATCGGTCGAGCAGTTCAAAAGTTATAAGAGGTTAACACACACACCACACACACACACACACTTATACATACAGACGTACTCGATTTTTGAAAAACGGGGGTAACACCAATAACTTCCCGAGTTTTCACAAATTTTCATTTGGGAAGTTAATAATATATTGAAATTTTGTAAAATATGGTTAAGATCTTTATAAGAGATAGGTAATGGGAAATTAAATAGTAGAGAATATTTAAAATACAATTATAATCCCTTGCTTTCAGTTAATTCAGTAGGACCTCACAAATCACATAACATCCAGCAACTGCTTTTATCAATTCAACGAAAATCGTTTGTCCTTTGCTCAAAGCTAATGAAAAGGAATTACGGAAATTCTGCTTCACGTTGAATTCTCTCTAGTATCGTTACTTCTAATGTCTCTTTATTTATTTGACTTAGATGTTTCTGTTACCTTTTTCTGTATTTCGATTGCTTACATTAAGGTCGCTTACATAATATTCTAGGAAATAAGATCAGAAGGGGTTTTTTAATAACAGTTTAGTTTATAAAGGTCTTTATTTACCATAATCTTAAAATCTAATACAATGGATACTGTTCATAATCACTTTAAGACAATTATTTTACATAGACTGATTACGTCTTTCTAAAATATTTAGATATAAAACAATATAAACTTAATAAACATGATAATGAAATAGGTAGGTATTAAAATACAAAAATATCTCGCTGACTTTATGGTCATACAAGTTTTAGATTATGTACCCACTTAATTTATTTTTAAGAAGGTATAACAATATTATTTTGCAATATAAGTATTATTGTGACATAGTATTTTTAATAACAAATTTTAATACCAACTACTAAATTTTCACAAGCAAGCTAACATGTAAGTAATTACTGTAAAATTACATAGAAATGCGTCACAAGAAACAAACTCTAACCTTCTAAGAATAAATTACTAATTATTAATTAATTAATTAATTAATAATTAAGAATTAGAATAATTAACACAGTTACAATTTTTTTGTTAAAACATTTTTTTAACCGTTAAAATTGTATCGTAAAGAAAGGTACACGTGCACACTTTTATATGATTAATCACATCTTTTTCTGTTCTATTTACATTATAGTAAATTTGGTGCATCACTTTTAATGTAAAATGTTGAGACTGTAAATAATTATAGATTAAAAAGAGTTGGGAATGAGTTTCTTGCTACTTCTTCCCATTAAGGCTCAACTTTTTCGAAGTTACTTTTGTAGAATTTTTATATTTTTTATTTTACCTTTTTAGTCTGCAAAAGTCTAACTAAATACATTTACCAATTTTCAAATTTATCTATTTAGAAGTTACTTGTTTTTTATACACTCTTTTGTAATATTTATTATGTTTGCCATAGCAGAGATATAATATTTTTTATCTAGCTAGTAATACTAATATTTAAGTCCAATCATAATTTAATATCAATGTTGCTCCGGTTTCTCTAAAATGGGGTATCATCATAAACCTATTAAAGTCTTCCTCCACTTAAACTTGTGGAGTATTCGTGAAGCCTCAAAAAGTTAAATTGTTGAAGTTCTAATTCACGATTTCCTTAATTTTCTCTTTAAGAACTTTTGCTAAAGAACACGATATTAATAATATTAAAATTACTATTTATATATTATGTCGTGGGTATATTGTTAAAGCCGTGATATTATAGTTTGTATTAGTTACTATTGTATTGTATTATAGTATTAGTTTCAGTAGTGATACTATAATTTAACGGTAGATTGTCAATTGACTTCATTTCTTACAATTCCACCTTCGCACGACACGCCACAAGTTAGGATATCATCCCCACCATCTGGATGTGTGGCGGTCCTACACAGTGCGGTTTTCAAGGAGCTTTCTTCCACGTACTACGCAGTTGTGGAATGAGCTTCCTTGTGTGGTGTTTCCGGGACGAAACGACATGGGTACCTTCTAAAAAAGCGCGTACACCTTCCTTAAAGGCCGGCAACGCTCTTGTGATTCCTCTGGTGTTGCAAGAGAATGTGGGCAGCGGTGATCACTTAACACTAGGTGACCCGTACGCTCGTTTGTCCTCCTATTCCATAAAAAAAAATTAACGGCCTGGTTTTAGTGAAATTGTAATGTCACGGGTGTACTATAGTGATATTATACTAATTCTAGGTATATCATCAATGAAGATAGCAGTGTGAGACGTCGAGCATTCTGATTGGTAATTTTTTTTCATACGCAATTTGCAAAACAATAATTATTGTTGAAATAGTAGTGAACAAGTGCCGACTCGGTTCTGGGACCTCGGCTGCTGCCGCGGCACGCTACGCTCGGCTCATGCGTTGTCATTAACAGTCTAAATTTGTTTTGGGATAGTCAATAAATGCCGACTTGCTTAGATAAAAATTAGTTTGTTTCACTAATGTTTAACCAAAAATAATGACTATAATTACTTGATTTTTGAGAAACCCAAAAATTCTAAGCGGCACCGCAATTGCGCTCGTCACCTTGAGACACAAGATTTTAGTCTCATTTGTAATTTCACTAGCTACGGCGCCAATTGACCGAAACACAATCACTGTTTTACTGCAGAAATAGGCGCCGTTCTTGTACCCATAATCTAGCCGGCATTCTGTGCAAGGGAGCCTCCCACTGGTATTTGTTTTGTAATATAGTAATATTTTATATTGACTCATAAAATATTTTCCATCTATGAGCTGGTTGTTTAGTTTCACTCGAATAAATGTACACAAAGGCATGTATTATATTATATAAGTCTGGAGTTCTAATTGGTAGGGGTTGCTCATACAAAGCATTAATGATCAACACAACCTACAACGGATAAAGCTCTCGACTTTTCCACTCCCTACTTCTGCTCTCTTATAAAATATACGAATAAATTGAATTATAAAGTGTAAATGAGTTGATGTGAAAAAAACAGCATATATTTTTTTATAAAAATAAAGAAAGATAGAAAGAAAGAAAGAAAAGAAAAATAGAACAAACTAGCCTAACCAGGTGTTAAGTGCACCGTTGCCCAAATTCGCTTGCAACACCAGACGAATCACAGGAGCGTCGCCAGCCTTTAAGGAAGATGTACGCGCTCTTTTTGAAGATATCCATGTCGTATCAAGGCACAACGGCTTATTCCACAGCTTGGTCGTTGAAGTGTGAGGAACGCCACATATCCAGAAGGAAAATAGATTGTCTTATTTAGAAATTACAACCTTTATTGGTCACCAATTGCGACGATATAAGAGACAGGTTAGTGTTACGTGTTTTAAAACCAATTCAATTTTATTAAATCTGTTACAGTTTACAATACCAGTCAATGTCATGCACAAGATCGCCAAAGTAGGGAAGACCTTTCTCAATTTTTACCTTACCAGTGGGACGCTCCTTTGCACATGCCGGCCGGATTATGGGTACCACAACGACGCCTGCTTTTGCCGTGAAGCAGTAATGTGTAAGCAATATTGCCGTCGCTAGTGAATACTTGGCTAATAAGATTTAACATCCTATGTTTGAAGATTACCAGTGCTAACGCTGAACCAACAGTACATTACATAGATTATGTTCTGCTTGACATTTTTTGTGTGTCCATGTTTTTATTTATGTAAATATTTATCTACGGAAGAACCCCTACTTCCACTTCCCGACCTTAGATCGCCCGTAAATTATTTTACCTTCTTTTGTTATTCTCTCTTCGTTTTCCAGTGGGTTTCATCCTACTATTTTTTCTTCACTTTTTATCAGTTTCAAAGGCTTCAGCATTGGTCTATATCTACCAGAATGCTTCTTATACCACATTGTGATTTGAGTTACAAATCACTAAATGACGTAAAGCATTGGATGTTGCAGTACGACGCCAATCAAATATCAAGCACCCGACACCCTGTAACTTAACAATAGAATATCATATTATCATATCAATCCGTCAAACCAGAACAAAACAGTTCATAATATACAGCGCTAATTGACAAGAGAAATATGTAACGTGCTGGTAATACTACCCCGGGAGCGTAATATACACCTATATTGTAAATATTATGTACTTATCCAAACTAATATAATAAAGAGGAAACATTTGTGTTTTTGTATGTATATTTGTAATGTACACGAAACCTACTGGACCAATTACAAAAAATTTTTCACCAGAAAGCTGCATCTTCATTGAGTTACATAGGCTATATAACATTTGCAAAAAAATAGGGATCCCTGATAAAAATTCAATAATATAACCCAAGTTGTGTTAAAAATAGTCATAGCGTGCGCTGCGGAAAGTATTGATGATGGAACAAAAAAAATACAATATCTACTTATAAGTTCGCGAAACTGTATATCAAACTACTATAGTCATGCCACTATTACTATATTTTTTCACATTTTAAACGTCGATATAAGTGTCGAGACTAATCAAACCATATTATTTTGTGTCATTTCTACCTGTGTATTAATCCTTATCCCAATAAATACCTTAAGACCGTTGCAATACATGTAAAATACTTTTTAAATTATTAAAATTTGACATTCTATTCAAATGATATAACAAATTTAAAAATGTCAATCTAATGAAAATAATGCAATAATAAAATAAAAAAGGGTGTGTCAGCTCCAACGCAGGACTGGAGTTTACTCCTCAAGAACGATTGTCATTGTAACAGGTACTGAACAAAATCAAATCCAATCCAGAAGCTAATAAAAGCGTATTAATTAAAAAATCAAATAAATCCTTAACGCTCAAAAAATGTCAGGAAATGCCCAAACACAACTCCTGTGAAAAGCGGAACTCAAAATTCCAATTTTAAAAGGACCATCAAGGAATTTACATTTTGACACATCCTAATAGGTATATATACTACATGCGTTAGCTATCGCGCACTATACTGTGTATGCTGGCTACACACAAGTATATATCCACAAACACACACACACACAACTGAAAAGTGATAGGTGCGCGAGAAATGATGCGCACCAAAAACGTTACTATCCCATTTGATGAGTAGGTTTTACTCTCCATATTTTTCTCATAATGGGCGCCTTATACGAAAATCGATTCTTAAGAAGAAAACTCCAATAACAAAGAGAAACAAAGCTGTTATGTTAACAAAAATAAATCTATAGTCCTAATTAGTAGACTTTCTACTGCCACGAGATCGGTATCTAAGCGAGTGAAACCGCGTGATATTGCTAGTACTTATATGTAAAATACAACAATAAACATTAATTATAAAATCGTTCCACGCGTGTATTATCCTCTTACATTAACATGCTACTGAATATATTAAGGAGATTATTCAAAATCACTTTAGACGTTTTAATATATACAGTATGAACTGACTTCCGACATAAAGAAATGAGAATTTAAGTTATTAACAGATACAGCATAATTAAGATTTGTTCTTTAATTGTCCTTTTATGAAGGCATCTTTGTACAATTTGATACCTCCTGAAATCCCCCGTCCCACCTCCATGAAATGCCACCTCTCCCTAGTTTTCACTCCCTTTGTAAATATTTTATGTAAATACCAGTGGGAGACTCCTTTGCACAGGATGCCGGCTAGATTATGGGTATGTGTAAGCATTACTGTGTTTCGGTCTGAAGAGCGTCGTAGCTAGTGAAATTACTGGGCAAATGAGACTTACAATCAGACATCTTATGTCTCAAGATCACGAGCACAGTTCTAGTGTCGCTCAGAATTTTTGGGTTTTTCAAGATTCCTGAGCGGCACTGCATTGTAATGGGCAGGGCGTATTAATTACCATCATCTGAACGTCCTGCTCGTCTCGTCCCTTACTGTCACAATAAAACATAATAATGGTATTTACACAAAATCCAAAGAACAATGTAATGGTCTCGTTTTTGAGTCTCGCTGTGAAATTATAATAAATTTAAGTGTTTGCGGTAATGATCAGTGCCAAGATTGAACAGTTTTATTTTCTTACTAACCCTGAAACATATCTTAAGCGAGAAAGCAATTAAAAAGAAAGCGGATACGAAAATAAAACTTACTACATAATATTATGTTCTAAAATAGTATATGGGTATTTAATAAGATATTACTCGTAATAACATAGTGTACTTTTAATAGATCCTATAAATGAAGCCACAACCTGAGAGTTGAACAAAGCAAACAGAATTTTATAACGAGGCGGTACTCGAACGGTTAGCTCAGTTGGTTAGAGCACCGGCACGGAACGCCGGAGGTCGTGGGTTCGAATCCCGCATCGTTCATAAAATTTTGTTTTTCAAATTTTATTGCTAATATTATTTTGGTCTGAAAGAAAAATTTTAATGCATTAGCAATCAAAAGATTTTCAACATAATTTAACTTTTGTAGTGAGTCTTCGCTTTGATTTAAGGAAGCTGCAAGGCGTCTTAAATCACTAACAACTGATAATGCCTGAGCAATTGACAGAATTCGAGTTGACTCCTCTTCGTCTTCGTTCGACTCGAACCTCGGACCGCCTGCTCACAAGACTGGATGGAGAGAAGATCACTGGAATATCCAAGAAAACCCTGCAGTATCAGGGTTCTTGTTCGTCTGTAGTTGGCGTATTAGGCGTATTAAACGACGGGATGACGAATCGTTGCGTAGCATTAAGAAATGTATGAAAACATGTCTTAAGCAGGGACTGGTTAAAACGCTTATTATACAAGAAATCTTATTAAGCGGGTTGTACTGTATGTGTATTTGCACCCACCAAGAACCTTAGCTTCGTAACCATTGCCACAAAAAATTAGGCCAAGAGGTCGACGCAGTTCGACTCATAATATAACTTTTGATAGAATATGAATTCAACATATTAAATCCGCAGTTGTCTCCAGAGTTCGAAATTACAAACTCAATTAAATTTTCTTTGTCAATTCTTTTTAGTTGCTAACTATTAATTCTTTTAACACTTTTTGAACCTATTATTTTATTAAATCACAATTACTTATACCTAGGTAACACTGAAAATGTTTAGAAAATGAAAAATGGCTTATTTTTTGTTGATAGCATTGTAGAAAGTTGCCAATACTTTTCTTGTTTTTCGAAGTAATCTCCGTTCCTCTCTAAACATCTTCGCATTCGATGGAACCACTGAGAAAAGCAGTGGGCCCATTCTTCATTAGGGGTCTCTTCTATGGCACTTTCGTACACTTTCACCGCATCAGGGCTCGATAAGCGAATACCTTGAATTTTATCTTTATTTCTTGAGAATAAATAAAAGTCACAGGGCGGCAGGCCAGGACTGTATGGCGGATGACTCATTATCTCGACACCCGCCATAGTCAAATAATATTATAGTCACTATCTTTCCATTTTCTAGCACAACTGTCGCGAAATGACCTTTCCGACCAAAGAATGGGGCAATCATCTTTTTTTCTTGACTTCTTCCTTTCTTTGCCTTTGTTGGCCGATCCTCGAAAGGTAACACCCAATGAGCTGATTGTCTTTTGATTTCGGGTTCGTAGCAATATATCCAGCTTTCATCATCTGTTACGATGTCAAATACAGCATTTGAGTCACCGCCGTTGAACTTTTGGCGACACCAGCCAATCAATCATCAATCCAACAATTGTATCCGATGAAAATTCTATATAGGAGTGAAAATTAAGTGAATATATTAGATAAGATTCAAGATTGCGAAACTTCGTTATAAAACTGAAAATCGCACGCCTCAATTCCGCCTTGTAATTTATATTACGATTTCAATTTGCAGTATTATTTTAAGTAAATTCAAATAAAAGCCACACCAGTATATATTATTAAAACCTTAGGTTAAGGATTGGTCTCCACTGCGCTCCAAGTAAATACCCCACTACCTGAGAACAATAGCTTTTTCATTATTGCAACTATTAGATGCTTGTGTGCGTGGCATCTTGACTTTTTATGGTTGTTTATATAATAAGTAATTATTATTTATAATTTTTTTAATAGCAGAAAAAAATATTATTATCGTATGGTAATAAATAATAAAATGCTTAAATTTTTATTTAAAGGTGAACTTTCTGGTGAACAATATTTATGAGCTTTATATTATGATTATCTATAGCAGTAACATTTATATTTGATGAATGTTGCCTATTTTGTATGATATTGCAAGAGTTGTCCTCCCTTGTCAAATAACTTCATTTAAATTAATTGAAGAAAAATCTTCATTGTTATATTTTTGTACATTAGTACTAATACATTCCCCAATAGGGGCTTGTATGTCGATTATTTTACAATTTTTCCCAATAGAGGCATGTTTATTAAATAATACTACAGAGGAAGTAGTTTGTTGACTAAGACTATAAGCTACTAAAGTAGCCAGCTGTCGCTTAACTCTAAATGGTAGGTATAGGTTACCATTGGTTATTTTCAGTTTATAATTAATGAATTTATTTGTGTCAAATAAAATTAAATTTTCATTGTTGTGGAATGTCGCATTATACAAAGTTGTATTTAATTTGAATATTTTTCTATTTTGCTCCTGTGTCAAATCCGAGGAGTATGGAAATGTACACATCATCACTTTAGATTTGGTGTTATTGGAAATATTAATTAATTTTTCTATATTTTTAATTAGGTCCTTATTTCTAATTTAAGTTTTTAATTCCTAGATAATATTTAAGATGGCATAATATAAGAATATAATATTAATAAAGCTTTATTTCATTTAATAAAAAAAATACAATATATTTAATCTTACTTCTTAGTTACTCTCCTAGATACCTTACTTTTGAAAATTATAAGCAACATCTACTTCTCAAAAAACACTTTATAGTGAAAACATCAACTAGTATAGCTTCAATTTACTGTTGGTGTATAGACCAGTAAAGTATAATAGTTTATAATAGCACAGATAAACACTTAAGTATTTGAATAAAGTGTAACCGCAGTATGTACGTCTTTACCAGTGGCATTTTGCACCGGATACCGGCTAGATTATGGGTAGCACAACGACGCCTATTTCTGCCGTGAAGCATTATTGTGTTTGGTCTAAAAGGCGCCGTAGCTAGTGAAAATACTGAGCAAATGAGACTTAACATCTTATTTCTCAAGGTGACGAGCGCAATTATAGTACCGCTCAGCATTTTTTGGTTTTTCAAGATATTGGCAAGGCTACCAATTACCACCAACTGAAGGTTGTTCTCGTTTCGTCCCTTGTCATAAAAAATGTACCCCTTCTCTGTGGTATTTAACTTTCACACATCAAAGAGGATGTAAACACAACGTCTCAACAATCTCGCATATAATATTTCAGTGACATGGGTGACCCAAAACATGATGCCGAAGCAAACAATGACAAGAAAATTTTAAGGAGCAGGACAAGGGAAGTTTTGAGAATCATTTCATTTTCAGCCAGA
The DNA here is from genome assembly GCF_905404315.1 of Leptidea sinapis. Classification (NCBI taxonomy): domain Eukaryota; kingdom Metazoa; phylum Arthropoda; class Insecta; order Lepidoptera; family Pieridae; genus Leptidea; species Leptidea sinapis. The sequence continues at coordinate 6,442,439 of NC_066276.1, forward strand.
AGACGTCCACTGCTGGACAAAGCCTCCTCCAAAGATCGCCATGAAGATCGGCCCTGCGCTACCCTCATCCAACGTGTTCCGGTAGTCTTGACCAGATCGTCAGTCCATCTTATGGGGGGCCTACTAACACTACGTCTTCCGGTACGTGGTCGCCATTCGAGGACTTTACTGCCGTAGGAGTACCAATGTCAGTGACTTTGGTTCTCCTACGGATCTCCTCAGATTCGATCTCGAAGGGAAACTCCGAGCATAGCCCTCTGCATTGCCCTCTGAGCGACACTGACCTTTCTCATAAGTTTAGTCTTGAGAATACTTTTAATAATTTTTGTCCTAATAAAAGATATATTACTCTCAAAAGTAGATAACAGTAGACAGATTTATTATTTTATTGAGTTATAGCGTGTTCATGTTTTTACTGAGAATGTGTCAATAACTTGAGGATCTCGACATGTTTTCCAACAAGGCACTTGACACATTTACATAGACTTGTGTTCATTGAAGGATTGAGTTGAATTTCCTCAATATTTCTAGGCAAGTTTTAACGTAAAATGACGTTCAGTAACCATTTATTATGTATAGATATTATGCAACGTGTTACAAAATACGTCAAAGCACCGTCAAAATATAATTAATTATCAAAGCCAAAAATTTTGTCAAGCCTTGTATGCTGTCATGTAAGGTAACCAGATTATTAAACAGATAGGCCTACGTACCTTTTTTACCTAATAATTGTCCACTTTAATAGTTTTTCTATTTTTCATTCATAAATTTTGCTGCTTACTTACTTTTGGGATAACTTTGAAAACTACTAACCAACCTACTAACCAACAATAAATGAAATTAAAAATGTTTTATTTTGAAGTGTCAAAATGACAATGAACATGAGGGATTATCCCTGCTATGGTAAATAAAAATATTTATATTTTTATATTTCTATTACAAATGACAAACCAGTAAAGGATTTTCTTCAATTTTTGCAAGTATTTTATGAATTGAAAGTTTAAATTTCTCTGGCAGATAGTTCTGATTGGGAATCAATAAGGCTTATTAACAAAATATCACTTAGTAAATTAATTCATAAATGAAAGAAAATAATAATAAGGAATCACGTAAAACTGGACGAAATGTAAAACTCAGATTTCTATGTCAATGTTTGTTATTAAAACACGCCATAACGGCAGAATTGTACTCAATAAAATTCGACAAACAGATAGATTATTAGCTGGATATATACATCGAATATGTTTTATTTCTGTATTGTTAATGCGAATGAAGTCGCGGGTAACATCTAGTAATATTATATTTATGATTTCAATGGTATATTATTTAATGTTGTTTTACTATTATTCAATCCAGCACATAAATTCAAAATATATGAAAAACTAGCTGACCCGACAGAAGTTGTTCTGTACATATTAAATAAAACATGTTTCTTATGAATTTTTCAATAATATTTCATAACATCAAGAATTACTTCGATAAATATACTTCCTGTTCTAATAATGAATTTGTTTCACAGCAGAACTGTCAAACCGTGCGTCAATAAATTCTCTCATAGAAAATATGTCCGTAGAAAACAAATATTGGAAATAAAAATAATTATGGGTCCCAAATCGAAATACAAACTATTACTATACGAAACTAAACTATCTCTCAAGTTGGCCTATACTGCACTCCGTGAAGTAATCGCCATTAAAATCCATTCATTAGTTTAGACGTTGACTGCACACAAACATCAGGACAACATATTGTGTATTAAGTATTTCATCGTACGAAAAAATATGAAGAATTTAATCATCAAACGCAATCAATATGTACCAGGAAAAGAGAATATTCATTTCGCATTCAATGCAAACTTCCGCTTGTAACATCACATGTTATTTTCATGAGCTTGCTGCCTTTATAAGCCGAATGGCTTCAGTTATTATATTAAAATGTTCTTTTACGTAATAAAATTTTAGTTTAATATATTGGCTATGCAAACAGGTAACTTTACCAGCTTATAGGGCATCTTATCTGCATATTTTAAATAGTGATAGAATAATAATAATAAAAATAAAAGCCTTTATTAACAATCTCTAAATAAGTGCAGTCACATTACTAATATTAAATCTACTATTTTAATTTAATTATATAAAAGTACTTATTTAATAATTTACTATATTTGATACCGGTTTCTAGATTGATTTGCTTTTCAGCATAGGCCTCCCCAAATGCTCTCCACAAAGATCTATCTCTTGCTGTCCTCATCCAAGTCGCACCTGCCACCTTTTGAATAGCATCTTCCAATCTTCAATGCTGTCTTCCTTTATTTCTGGTTTTATATCTTGATAGAATAATAGTTAATTCTTAAGTTTATTATTCAAACAAAACAAATCTTATAACTATATTTACAATACTACGACTACATAAAATTAAAACTATCATTACATGGAAGCGTACCAAGAATACTGGCAGCATTACCGCGTTGGATAGCAAGGCTGACCCGTTGACCGAAATAGCTGCCAGCGCGAAGATAGTATTTTGAACATTCTCCGCGCCTCTGGGCCCCACGGGCCAAGTGTCTGACACCAAACGGCATAAAGATGTATGACTCACTGAGACCAACATATTTGCGACGCTTGCTGTCTTCGGCAGTCGAAGCAGCAGCCCTAGCACCAACTGACGTAACTTGGACATGAGAAGGAGCCAGAGTGTCGACGCAAGTAGCGTCCCACACCAGCGCCCTTCCCCGTGCCCAAGCCACCAGCGTCATTCCATCAGGACGCTTGCCATCGCGGCGGGTAAATACCATTTGGCTCTAAAACAGCTGGTATATTAAGAGCGGCAAATGCCCTGCGGATGACTTCATTAATGCTGGCGTGACAACTGATACGGCCTGCCGATGTTAGGCATGAGGATGAGGATGGGACAGCAAGCACTGATTTGCAGCGAAAATAATCTGAAACAGTATTAAAATATGGATCAGTAGTATGTTCTGCGTGACAGCTCAATGACCAATCATTATTTAAGTTTTTATTATTGTACTTAAAATTTTATGTTAATAGGTTTGTGTACTCTTTTTTTAATTTTGTTCCCAATTTCTTAAGGAGTACCCAAAGGGGCGTGGCTTGAATTTTCGGTCAAAAAATAAGGTTAATAATATGGTTATACTAGCATGTTTAATATTTTTATTATTGCTTGTCGTTGATACATGAAAAGATTTGTTGATAATAACATATTAAAATTATTGATATTAACGGGTAAATAAGTTAGAAATCATAAAAAAGCAAGTAGATTTTCAATTTCAAATAAACTTTATTCGATTAGGCTTAAACTAAGAGCTTTTGAATCGTCACTATAAATATTTCTTTTAAATTACAGAATTTACCATATGTTCGTAAAAAGTAGAGCTCGTGAGAAGAACATACAAGAAACTCACCAGCCACTCTTTTCAATTAATAGAGTATTTTACAAGGGCTGTAATATTCAATACAAATTAGAATGTAAGGTACTGCATCAATTATATGAATTGTGTTAGTAAAAAGCATTTTAAATATCAAATATTTCTAAATTAGTAAAGAATAAACTGTGTTACTATAAATAATCGTATATTGGATGCATCAACCTTTAGAGCTTGAATTCATTGTTTGTGCGAGGATGCTTCGTGAACATGATGGTCGTGATTACTGTCATAATTACTAATCGCATATATACAATGATTTTTTAACTATTGCAGGTCGACCTGGCACGACTAGCAATACCCGTTCACGAGTTGACGTAAGCATTGTGGTTATGTGAAAAGAGTGTAAAAACTAAAGTTTTAGAACTTTGCTATTTAAATTTTTTCCATAGGACTTGTAGTTTCGCCGGAAATCAAGATAAACCGTTTTTTGCCCTAACAAAACCTCCCCCCATACTATCATTTTTGTTATTTCCTTTTAAAAATGGGTTTTGTCCTATTATTTTTTTTTTCATTTTTTAAAACTGATATGATAAAATTCGTTATTTTTATTTCACTATATTATAAATGTGCCATTATTTTGTATTTATCTAATATAAAGCCACTATATTAATTTCAACTAAAGAAATCTATCAACTCTCATTTAGAGTTAAAATTATATTGCATTTTAAAATTAATAATACTTAAAGTAAATCTATAACTAACTCTGAACTAGGTTATAAAATAAATGACGGCTCCATTTACACGTCCCTAATGCAATGAAACGTGTTGAAGTAAGAAGGCTTTTAAGCCATTCTACGTCTCGTATTACAGAAGTTAAAGTGAAGAATCATAATAAGATTTACATATATGTTTCACTAAGCAAAATTAAAGTTTGAGGTTATTATAATAATGTTATATTAAGGTTTGAAGTAAGTAATTTTATATATACTTATTTACCTATTTATTATAGATCACACAAACTTCTCCGTATCAAGATTTGGGTTGAATTTGAAGAATGGTTTCATTATGGAGCCTAGGATTTGATTCTTGGTAGTGCGGGCCTTGAAAGTCGGGGAGAGCAGGGGTTGAGATGGTTACTTCCCATCAGGTGCATTGGTTTGCCCTCAAATTCCATCAAATCTTTGGTGTTTGTAACGATGGCACGCACACACAATGGCATCTTTCAAATGTTGTAAAATACGGTTTGTGTTATTGTTCATTGTTCATTCCTAATAACTGAGAAAATGATATCGTACCGATATCATTCAAGAAAATAGGCGAATTACATATTAAGAGATTCTACATATACTTTAGATTGGATACCGAAGTGTTCATAAAATTCTACATGAGTCACTGGTGAGAGGTTCACCAGTGGGAGGCTTCTTTGCACAGGATGCCGGCTAGATTATGGCTACCACAACGGCGGCTGTTTCTGCCGTAAAGCTACTGCTTCACATTGCTATGTGTAAACATTATTGTGCTTCGGTCAGAATGCTATCTTATGGCTCAAGGAGACGAGCGCAATTGAAATGCCCCTCAATTTTTGGATTTTTCAAGATTCCTGAGCAATACTGCATTGTAATGGGCAAGGCGTATCAATTACCATCAGCTGAACGTTCTGCTTGTCTTATCCTGTATTGTCATAAAAAAATGATGAATCTTGGATTTATTAATACGATTCCTGACACGGATTTGATTGACAGTTTGGGTGTTTCAAAACGAACCAACGGCTACCAAAGAGAAGCAGACTAGAAGTGCAAATAAAATTTTAATCGGTAGGTTGTTTTAGTTTGACTTAGTACCTCTACGAAATCATCACAGTATCATTGCCAAATTATATACCGCAAAATGCTTGACAGAGTTTATGAGCAACAAGGCTCCATAGGCTGCTGCTTCACCACGACAACTCGCCCACACACTCAGCACTAAAAACGAAGCACTTCCTGGATGCACATGAGTGCATCGGTCGAACTCCTGGATCGCTCTCATCGCAGTCTTCATTCAGCCCCATGTGACTTTTTTAAACCCTAAAATAAAAAATCACCTCAAGGCATAAAGCTTCCGTCGCTGTAAGTGGTTATATCAGTGTACGAGAAGGCTATCGAAGAGATGTCTAAAATGGACTGTAAAAAACTTTGCTGGTAGACAATTATAAAAATATTTGATATAAAATAGCTACCCATAGATCATAATTATGTTTTTATTTTCACTAAATTTTTTGTCCCACTAAGTATTAAATATCCATTCACATTTCCACGATAACAGCTATCATGTTAGCTTTCTATGTAGTTTTATCTACACCCATGCATTAAATCCTCTATTAAAGATTCTAAAACAATTAGCTTGTTGCCAATATTAAAACACCAAATGTCCTAATAACCATTATATCATCCAAACGAGTGTTGTAATGAACATCAGTACAACATTACATCATCCGTTTTCAAAATAACGCTCTTTTGGATGATATGATTACTATGACTGTTTTTTTTTAATGTTAGCAGTAAGCTAAGTGTTTCAGAATCTTTTATAGAAGTTTCATATTATGGGTAGTCAAAATCTTATATACAACTGTTGATAATTAGGTATCAAAACACTCATGTGGTACTATTTTCACCCACCTTCGTGTTTAAATTCATTCATTATTAACGCGCGCTCACACACGAAACATTGCGATCAACCAGTAAATTAAAAATAATTCAGTTAAAGTGATAACTACGAGTTTTTAGTGATAAAAACACAAGTGCAATCATTCACCTACAATTATTCTGTGAAATATCTATATATAAACAGTCTCTGTAAGTGTTTCTAATCATTTATTTTACTTTATAATTCGTATAAAGTGACAACACAAACAAAACGTATAAGCGACGACAAATCTTGCGTGGCGTTTTTATTTTAACTTACCCTCAAAGTTTATATTTGATATACTTGAACAATATTTCACGAAAAAGTATTTCGTGGCGTTTCTACAAATAAACAATCACCATAAATATTTGAACATGGATTGCTTTAAATGTTTAAAAAATCTTAACGACAAGGATACTATTAAATGCTCTTTATGTAGTATGAGTACACATTATTACTGCGTGGAACTTACTGAAACAGACTTCAAAAAGATATTACCCATGAACAAAATTAAATGGAAGTGTCCTACATGCAAGGGTAAAAAGAATACTAGTGCTGTAGGAACATCCATCTCACCTAAAGGAGGTATAATATCGTCATCGGTTTTGAATGTTGACACCGAGACCCTCACCCGATACATAGACACTAAATTGGCGAGCTTCAGGCAGCAACTGCGTGAAGACATCAGCTCGGCTGTTTTGGAAGTTTCTAAAGCACTTCGAGATGATATAAACAAGCTCGAGCAGCGTATGGACTCTTGGGATGAACGGTTATCGCAACTGGAGAGGGATCACTCATTTCATTCAAATGAAGCATTAGGTAGTGATATGAAGCAAGAAAATAACGCGCTTCGCACAGACCTACATTTACTGACGACAAAGTTTGATGAGCTCGACCAGGCTTCTCGTAGCTGTAATGTCGAGATACAAAACATACCAGAGCGGAAAGGCGAAAATCTAATACAATTGTCGTTAGAAATTAGTAAGCTCCTAGGCGTCGAGTTGAATCATAGTGATATTAGGAACGTGCACCGCGTGGCTCCAGGCCTACCCACGACCCGCCCCAAGAACATTATATTGCAACTGACAACTCGACGGCAACGTGACGACCTAATCGGTGCCGCGCGATCGCGAAGGTCACTTACGACGACTCAACTGTTTGGTACACCAACAAGTGCCGCCGCGGCCGTTTCCACCACCAATATCCGCTTCTTTATAAACGAACACCTAACTCTTAAAAACAAAATTCTTTTTAGTAAGACTCGCACATTAGCTAAGGAAAAGGGTTATAAATATGTATGGGTAAGAAATAGTAATATATTAGTACGTAAGAAAGATGATTCAAGGATAATTCATGTGCGATGCGTTGATGATTTAGCCAAAATATCATGACTCCTACAAATTATTATCACATGTTTATTGGTAGACCTTTTATATCTCTTGTTTTTTGTCGTCACTGCAAACTATTACGTTTTGTTCTTTATATTACCTAAAATTATATACGTGCTATGGAAAGACTCAGGTGATGACGATACACGGTTACTTAAGCTTAAATATGATTTAATGTATTGCTTATGTACATCAGCTGAAAGAAAAATGTACAAATTTTATTTATTAGAATTCACTTTATGTCCCGGGATACTAATTTATGTACGCTTTTACAACTATACTTCCTTTTTTACGGTGTTTAATTTATGTTTTAATTTTATTATTATAAGGTTGTTATTGCCACAATATTTTAAAATCATCTACACATCATGTACTGTATTAGAAACACTTGATTCATATATTATAATAATTATTCACCACATGGAGGAACACGCACACTATCTACTGAAAAGAATTGTTAACGTATTATTATTAATTAAAAATATTTATGAAAATGATATACTTCTTAAAAAATGAACTCAAATAACCTTACTATATTTTACCAAAACTGTGGAGGGCTTAAAACCAAACTTTCTGAATTAAGACTCAATATGCTATCTTGCGACTATGACATAATTATACTGGTAGAAACCTGGTTAACTGGCTCAATTCGAGATGAGGAAATTCATAATGATAATAATTATGTACTATTTCGACGTGATAGAAATCTGGCACTGTCTGGTAAAAAAGGGGCAGGGGGCGTATTAGTAATGGTAAGGAAATATCTAAAGGCTATCCGAATACCTGATATTGAAGCTGAGAACTTAGAAGAGATATATATATACTTTCCTTTACTCTCCGGACTGTTATTAAATGTGTTATATGTTCCACCGGCCGCTAGCAACAATTTATATAACCAATATTTTAATAAACTTCACGATGTATATTCTAGTGCACGTTACCAAAATTTTCTTATAATTGGAGACTTTAACTTACCTCATCTGAACTGGTCTTCCATTTGTCAAGACACTTTATTGTTCACCACCGGGTGCGAGCCATCTAAACTACTAATATACACTATGTCCTTTATGAATTTAAGACAAACCAATATTATTCAAAATGAAAATGGAAGACTCCTTGATTTAGTATTATCTACTTTAACAAACCGTATCGAGCGTTCGGATGATCCTTTGCTTAATACGGTACCTCATCACCCACCTTTGGACATATCGTGTAGTATAAATACTTTAAATAATAATATTATGCCCTGTATTGCTAACATTAAAAGGAATTATTATAAAGCAGACTATTATCTAATTAACAGCGCAATAGAAGAAGTGGACTGGATTTCTCTCCTATCTTCTCTTTCAGCCGAAGAAGCCGTGAATGTCTTTTACAAACAAATTCAAATAATCATCAACTCTCATGTTCCTTTTGCCAAAATTAGTTCATCTAAATTCCCCACCTGGTTCTCTAAACCTTTAATAAAATGTTTAAAACGCAAACTCAAAATATGGGCCCGTTGGAAATCTTACAAAAACCTGCGTGATTATCAGGAATTTTCACTATTACGTAAACGAGTTAAATTGCTTCTTACTACATGTCATAATAAGTACATTAACAACGTTGAAAACTCCTTGAAGAATAATATTAAATTTTTCTGGAAATATGCATCTTCTTTAAAAGAGTCTAACTCAGGTTATCCTCGCTTAATGTGGTATGACGGTGTCGAATCTGATGATCCTAAATTCATAGCTGATATGTTCTCTAAATATTTTCACTCAGTTTTTGAACCCGGTTTCGATGGAGCATATAGTATTGACCAATTTGAAAATATAAGTTGCGACGCCGATCATACTCCGCTAATTGACAATGTACGTCTCCACAGACCCAATATTTTAGCAGCACTCCAAAATATCGACCCCAATAAAGGCGCCGGTCCTGATAACATTCATCCGGTTTTTCTAAAGCGTACTTGCAAAACGCTATCTATTCCTTTGGAAATTATTTTTAATAAATGTTTATCCTCTGGTTACTTTCCTAGTATCTGGAAGATAGCTTATATTACGCCTATATTTAAAGCAGGAGCAAAAAATCAAGTCGCAAATTATCGTCCGATCTCTATACTGTCATCTATTCCAAAAATTTTTGAGAAATTGGTACACCAAGTCGTATACACTAAGCTAAAACACACAATCATAGAACAGCAACACGGTTTCGTGGCTGGCAGATCTACTTTGTCAAATCTTCTTGTTTTTACTGATTATTTATTTAAAGGCCTTGACAATAAAAACCAAATTGAAACAGTCTACACAGATTTCCAAAAGGCATTTGACAAGGTGGACCACCTACTGTTACTAAAAAAATTATCATACAACGGTATAAAAGGTAACCTCTTGCGTTGGTTTGCTGCTTACCTAAGTGCCCGAGTACAATCGGTAGTTATTAATGGTTTCATCTCCCCTACAGTTAACGTAACGTCAGGCGTACCTCAAGGCTCTATACTTGGTCCATTGCTTTTCACACTTTTTATTAATGACATCTCTGATTGCTTTAAGTCTTGTAAGTTTTTATTATATGCAGATGATTTAAAATTGTATTCCCATATTGTTGACTTCAATGATGTCCTGCTTATGCAGGAAGACTTGAATAGGTTACATGTCTATTGCAAAAGTAACAAACTATTTTTAAGTTACACTAAATGTAAGCATATCTCTTTTACGAAAAACAAAAATAAAATTGAAACGAGATTTACACTAGGCGATCAAGAACTTGAAACAGTTACCTGTATTCGTGATCTTGGGGTATACCTTGATGCCAAGTTGACACTTAATGACCACATTGATCACATAGCGAATAATGCATATCGTATGTTAGGCTTTATTACACGCGTCTCTAAGGCATTTAAAAATAAAGATACATATATGTGTCTTTTTCGAACACTTGTGCTGTCTCAGCTTGAATATGTCACCCCAATATGGAATCCGCTGTATAAGGTATATGACCATCAGGTCGAGATGATACAAAAGAAATTCTTGCGTATCCTAAACTTTCGCTTGGGTGGACGTCGAAACCACTACAAGAATCTCTTAAAACAATTTAATATTCTTTCATTAAGCCAGCGACGGAGTTTAATTGAATTAGTCACTCTGAGAAAAATATGTACGAGTGAAATCATATCCTCAGAATTGCTTCAGTTAATCGATTTTCATATACCAGCCCGTGCTACACGCTCTAATAATTTATTTCATCTCTCAAAAACCAGGACAAATACTGGTATACGTACGCCACTGCACAGAATGTTTGCTCTCCATAACTCTAGATTTAATGATGTAGATATGTTTTCGTGTTCCTCTAAAACTTACAAACTCAGAATAAAACAAATCCTGGCACAAACAGAGTAAGTTAGAAATCACGTAATTTCATCTAAATTGTAACAATGTCTACCATGCATTATGTTAGATTTATTTATCAACTGGTTGTCTGCAACTAAGTGTAATGTAAGTGTAAATTTAAATATTAAGTGTACTTAGTGAAACTGTTGAAGGAGACATCCTTGTGTCCATATTTCTATTTTTACTTTATCTACTTTATGTTTAAGGATGTATCTGTATTTGTTTCCAAATAAATAAATAAATACCCCGTATTACACAACAGTTGCATAAATAACTAAAACAATGTGTCCCGGCATGTATTAATAAAACTTTAGGGGTAGTAATAGTTGTTTTACAAATTAAGGTGAATCTTGCTACGATAAAATTAAAAGTAACTGCAGACTGGGAGGATTTGGGAATTGACCACCTATATGGGGTATTTTCGTCGATGAAATAGTTTATAGTTACTACTCCTAAAGTTTTATTACTATATACTGGGACACATTGTATGTATTATATTTCACTGTACATTATTATACAAGTATCTATGGGATTGTTGACATTTTTTTGTGTTAATAAAACAATGCCAGGCTCATTAATCAAGACTAACCTTAGCAATGCTCTCATTAAGAATTGTTTGCTAATAGTGATTGATCGTTGTTTGTTTCCAATCTGCGTAAAAGCCTTATTCTATTTATAATATTGTAGAAGAGGATTGTAAAGTTACATTCTTTGTATATTACTTTGGTATAAAAGATCATGTCTGTCTAATCTTTTAATAAAAATGAAGATACTAGTTTGAATTTAGGTACAAGGGGTTATTATGAGGATGACCTTGGCTAAAAAAAAGGTTGATGAAAATTCAACTTTACATTCACGTCATCAGAAGTGTGATAAAGGATACAAGTTGACTTAATTTTGTAAGACTTAAATACACAAATAAAATTTGTAAACATTGTCGCATTCCGTGCGAGTGCTCTACCAACTGAACTAACCGTTCGAGTGACGTATCGTCATAAAATTTTGTATGGTTTGTTTAACTCACAGGCTAAGGCTTCATCTACAGGATCTACTTTACAGTTGATAACCATCCCGCATTGCAAAAGAGTTTCATTGCTACTGTTTACAAAGCCGTATGATAGCGAAAAAATATTTTTCACCACCCTCAACGTACATGATTGAATAAAGTGTTTGAATTTATAAGAAATTAATTTTTGTGATAATAAGTTCACGCTACCGTCAATATTTAAGACCTAACTGTTGTGTTAGTGCATTACTTTTGCAACGTCAGGGGGCTTCACTCAAATTTAAATGCCGTCCAGTTCCACCTGGAGACGGCGAAGCCAGCCCTGCTCTTTTTAACCGAGACACAGATATCCTCTCTGGCTGATACATCTTACCTCTCATACCCAGGGTATAATCTGGAACACTCCTTTATACGGGCTGGCATGTGTGTTTACGTGAGGAAGGATGTCGTTCTCGACGTCTAAGTTTTCTTGAAGGAGAGGACCTAACCATTAACTGGCTGCGTGTGGAATGCGATGACCATCCGTGAATCATGCAGGGACTTCTGTTTACCACTTCGCCTTAGCATATGGCCTGACGCAACTGGTTATTGCGCCACCGCGAATCCCAGATGTGGAAGATCATATATCTTCACTGTTTGACCTTCTGTTGACCTCACATTCTGACGGCTACCTAGTAGCCATATATATATCCTTAAGATAATATTATTTTCTGGGGGAATTTGATTAAATGTTAACAATTGTAATCCTATGAACTATATGTTCATATCAAGTTTTTATATTCCAAGAATAAATAGATTGGTTTTCATCTAAATGTCATGTTCCTATTTTGAATCCCGTAATTAAACATGATTGTGCAGATATCTAATATTCTGTCTAGCTTTTCCTACAATATGATAGTAATAATATTGACACTCTTTTACACAAATTTTCTTGACCCAAATTAGGCATAGCCTGTACTATGGGTTGGAAGGCAACGATATATTTAATACGCTATACTTACTTAAACATACATCAATACATATAAACATCCATGACTCGGAAACAAACATCCATATTCATCATATAAATGTTTGCACCTACCGGGATGCGATCCCAGGACCACTAGCTTAGCAGTTAGGGTTTTATAGCTCTGAGATGAAATATCTCTGTTATTATGTGGCTAAATCGGCATCTTGTGGCTCAAAAAATAAAGGAACAAGAAGGAATGCAAGCAAAGTTTTGAAATTAGAATTTATTTGAATATGAATCATATTATTATAAATGGCGAAGTGTTAGTGAAGCGTACAATTTTCATTTCTAGTCTAAAGTGAATTTTCACAGGGTTTGAACCATGCTCGATATCATCACTTAATATTCTCGTTCAATGTGCCGACAGCTTTACTTCCGTGCTCAGAAATTAGATATTTATATTCAGGAACATCGACAGAAGCTTTGAATACTAAACGGAATTCTTTGTGACTCTCTAAATACATTTACACATCTGTTCTTACCGACTTAATCAAAGAGGAGTGTATCACTCGTATGTATATTTTAATTATTGTCTTTGAAAATCATTTCATTTATTTTTAAAACTTGAGATATTTAAATGACCAAAATATTACATCCGATATTCATTATATCATACAAGTAGCCATAGGTACAATATTGATTCCATTTTCTAGAACTAATTATTGCAATAATTGTTTTGTAATAATACTTTATTTAATTATTATAGCAACAAAATGTATGGTTGTCTCAAATAAGATTGAGATATAAATAGGTGATAATTTCTGTAGATACTAAAAAGAATATTTTATTTACTTACATTAAACTTGGTGTTTCGAATAGGTTATAAGGCCCTCCATTGTCACTTTTTCATAGAACTACTTCTTATGGTACACGCAGTGATATCTGATCACAGAAGAGACAGAACATTGAAGAGAATTATTAATGAACGAGCTGCTTGACCTGATTCCTACCACCGAATTACATCTTCGCATGACACTCCACATATTAAAATGATATATTTCCCACCATTTGTATGTCTAGCGTTCTTCTACAGTCCGGCTTACAACGATCTTTCCACGTACAACCAAACATTAAAATGAGCTTCCTTGTATGGTATTTCCAGAACGATAGAACACGGACAATTTCCTTTTACAATCAGAAAATACAATGCTTATACAAATACAATCTTTGTGCTGCAGAAGAGGGCTATTCTCACTTATAACCTAGGTCCAAAAGAATCATTGAGAGCTTTTTTTTGAGAGATTCTTTAAATTATTTAAAGAAATTAACATCGTGACTGTTGCTTCTCAGTATATTCTTGATAATATTATGTATATAGATAGGCACATAAGTGAATTTGCTAGAAACTGTTTTAACCATAATATTAAAACCAGACTGCCGAAAAAAATGTATTACGAAATTCAATAGAATTTAAATAAAACACTTAGAAAGGATTAAAACGCGATGAAAAAAAAGATATTTATTTTATCTGCAGAAATCTGAAAATATCTGCTGAAAACGAAAACTAGAAACGTAAATTTTTACGTAAAAATCTAATGTAAAAACACAGTTAAAACTATACGCATTTTAATCCTTTAAAAGTATTTTATTTAAATGCGTAACACTCGCTAATACAAAGAAAATACTATGTTCAAAAGAATTGTTAAAAAACGTTTGTATGGTAAAAATTACTATAACATACATGACTTCAGATTGGGAATGGAGCGGCCGACTATAGGCTATTAAATAATAAGTTTAATTGTACGATGTCACTTCGTAACCATATTTTTTATGAAAAAAAAAGAAACCTACTGAGTTTGTTGCGACCTTCTTCTCACGTCTGAGTCTTATGTTTTGGAATAGGTGGTAGTTTTTGAGTATCAATAAGTTATATCATATCCTATTTTGAATAAAAATATTTGAATTTAAATAGCTGCAATACTATACCTGATATTCATTACGATACGCATAAATTATTTATATCTATACTCAAAATAAATTCATTAGCCTTTGTCTGCACAATATATTAAAAAAAAGATATTGTACTCCACGTAATTATGTAACAGAGACCAATTTTGATCTAGACCTACACACAAAAATATTAATTGAAATAATACACGGCATTTTTTTTAAAGCCTATCGATTGAATCAGCTGAATTTTTGTTAATTGTAGTTTATATAACCATGATTGGGAGTTAATTCTTGCTTTTTCTGAAATGATTGATGCTTTTGGATGAAATTATAACTGGCAGATAGCTATTTCTGGGACAAAATATTTAAACTTATGAAATTGTTAACAGAATTACGTACTCAATAGCTCTTGTTTTTACGTATTAATTTACATTTTTTTTGAGTATTTGTAGTTTGAGTATTATTGCTGCATCACTTTACATATATTGTAACTGAAATGATTTGTGAGTGATTGCCACAAAGAGTTCCTTGACCTGCCTGAATAAGATGAATTTGATTTGATTACCCTAAAGGATTGAGCTTTTGATTACTATTAGTAAAATATAA
This sequence comes from Leptidea sinapis, assembly GCF_905404315.1. Classification (NCBI taxonomy): domain Eukaryota; kingdom Metazoa; phylum Arthropoda; class Insecta; order Lepidoptera; family Pieridae; genus Leptidea; species Leptidea sinapis. Next base: position 6,457,761 of record NC_066276.1, read on the forward strand.
TATTAATTACAAGTTTAAGCAGAATTGTCAAATTGTAAATTAGGATTATTTTATCGTTGTTTTCTGAGTTCTCGTAACAGGTTTCATCATGCTCGCTTAAATGTCACTGCTTGAGGTGTCGACATGAGACGGGTCATCCCCTTCCCTAAAATATAGTTGAGGGAGGCGATGGCTGGCTCATGCGTCATGCTCGTGAACGGGCGCTGCTTGTGGTGGCAGGATGATCATGTTGCCGGAGACTCGGTTTCAGTTTCTTAAAAGTTATTGTGTGTATATATATATATATATATATATATATGTATGGATATAATATACATGTTGATTTATTAATAATCACTTATAAAATGCTCACAGAATACCTTTATTGATTTATGGTGTATGTGGATGATGCAGCTACTGTGCTCAATAACTTTTGTATTAATTTACATTTAGTTTTTTGACTTACTCGTGTAAGTCATTGACTATTTGACGTTCGAATGTGTTTGTTGCATCATTTTACATATTATATTGTAATTGAAATGATCTGTAAATCTTGATATAAAAGAGTGGCAATGAGTTTCTTGCGACCTCTTCTCATTAGCTCAACCCTTTACGAAGTAGCGGTAAATTCAATAAGAAACAATATTTTTATTTTTTTTGACATTAATAAGTGTCATTTCCGTGACCTACATGAATAAACTGATTTTGATTTGATTTGATTTGAATCCGTAACCGACAGATTACCACGTAAACAAAACCTATAAGAACATAATCGCGGGCGCCCACCATAGCTAATATCCAATAGTTCAACATATCTCTCTGCCAGTATTTGTTACTCGGATGGCTACAAAATAAAGCTGTGCTGGCGGCTGTATGGAACGTGGCAAGAATTCAAATGTTTGAAGAGCGACAATTTCATTAGTTTCGCATTTCCTACACAGTGTTTTCTATTTTATTTATATCGATTCAATGAACTTGTTGAAGGAGGGTCAGGTTGTTCAAGCTCACACGATGCCCTCTAACGCATGTATTCGAAAAAGTAGTATTGTTGTGTTAAATAAACCTTTTACGATTACGATATGATGTTGAATGCGCAGAAATCACTAAAAATAAAATCAAAAGTCAAAACTCCTTAGATAAAATGCTATAGTAAAAAGAAAATTTCATATTAAATGATTTTAAAAATCTTGAGAACCCCTGACTTATTTATTCTGCCAGTAAACTAAGGTCATCGCGCTGACCTTTAACTATATCGGCGTTAGCTATACGCTACATCAGCTGCCCGGCCGCGGCGGCTCAAACGAATAAGGCGGGCTTCTCGCACCTTTGTATGCCGCTGTCCTTAGACCAATACCGCCAATCGCGGAAATAAGAATTATTGTTTTACAAAATTACATTACATCATGACTGTGATCATGACATTCACGTGGGTGTTAGAAATTAAGAAGAGAAAAGAAGCGTTATTATAGTATAGTAGCTTTGAGAAGATATTATACAGGATAATGATATAATCTCATACTAAATGTATATTAATATCAATATTTTCGATACTTCTCGTTTGATTTTTAATAAATAAGATATTGATGTCATTTTACTTATAAGATTATGTACTCTCGCCTGGTCAAACTTAGCGAAAATATCCTGTATAAACTACAGATGCTAGGAAAGCATCATATTTAGTTTATCAATTTATATATTACTAAAAAATCTATTCATAACTTTTCGCCCCCAATTTACATTTTTAAATATTGTATGCAGGCAGCTAATTTTCTGGAAATTGCTATTTTCAAGTTGTGCTTTTATGACAGACTTCCAGAAAATGTTTACAATACTTGCATTGCTAAAATTTAAAAGAATTGCTAAAAAACCGTTGATCCGGTACAACCCTAGGCAAGATTGAATAAATGTGAGTACATTTATTCAATTTTTTATTACTCAATAAGGAATTTAATTTAAAAAAATAACGGATTGCAATTCAGGAGTTCCGACAGAAATGAAGACTTGAACACTAACGTTGTGCATTTTTAAATATTTGGAATGGTTATCGAATAGTTTTGAAGGAATTGCTTTATTTCTAAGTATAAAAGAACCAGCATTTATGTGGTTAAATGAATATAATAGAATAGAAACACTTTATTAAAAGTAAAAACACACACCTTCAATTTACAGTATAAATCTTAAAGTAATAAATTAAATAAAACGTAACAAAAATCATTGAAATATTAACAAAAAAAAAAAAACTGTGCATCGCGTGATTCCCTGCTAAAAAGAGCTGACTCAGTATATTGTTGGTCAGTGCAGAAGACACCAACACTGGTTTTCAGCAGCTCCTCGTGACATTTGGAGTAAACAGCTGTTTTCCCATTGTAATTTTTTTTTCATGTACATTTTGTAAATTTATAGAGTTATAAATTTTAATTATAAATAAATAATTAAAATTAAAATTAAATCATATTATAATTTTTAGGTAAATATACATAATACTTATATTATAGGTGGCACAAGGTACATTAGTATAAAAAATGAGATATAGATAATATATTGCTAAACATAAACTACACATAATAGGGATACAGAATTGTGTTAGTCTATATTTATTATAAGATACATTGCATTAATTTTCGACGCATGGAAGTACCACTACTTGTAAACTATTCGATTTATTCGAGTTGTATCATTTCTGGTACGAAAAAAATAATCCAGCATTTGTAGATTATTGTTTATTATCCAGGTTCTAGATTGTAAGTTCTATTAAACGGATGGATTTACAGGCAATTCCAAAGTAATAATTAATCGACCAAGCACTCATAAGCACTTGGCTCTCAGCCAGAATATTTGCTGGTAGGCACTGATTTGTGGTTGATGTTCCTTGCCATCAGCAATATTTGGTAGATGAGCTAAATCTATCTCATGCAGAACTTTAATTGCAAAAGGAATCTGACTTAAGGGTAAAAACAAACGCTTAGCATTTTTTTCATCGATTTTGAATTATAATTTTGAAAACTGGTTCGTGGTAACAACTTCTAACTTGCTTTTGTTAATATGCAGATTGCGTAGCCTTAAAATATTATACACATACTAAGATCATAAGACAACATACTATCAACATCATAATTTATTATTTAAAAAAAAACACATTGCGATCTTGTTTAGGTCGAAAAAATTAATTTATTATTTATATTTATGATATAAGGGTATGTCTGTAGGTTAAACACCTACCTACCAATTTCAAGTTAAGAATAACAACACTAAAAGCTTTCCTGTATATACGAGGGCTGCACTAAAAGTATCGGGAATGGAATACTTCCACTGTTCCCTGTCATATTAAAATCTTTTTAATTGAAAACTCCTTGGTTTTAAAAATTGAATACCATTTATTTATTTAAAAAAAGATTCTCGGTCTTGTCACAAGGTCTTTTCAAACTTGTTTAGTCGTTGAGAAAATGGAATTGACTCGAGAAAATTCTAGAGCGATGATTTATTATGACTTTCAAAGTGGTTTAACACAAAAACAGTGTGTTGACCGGATAATTTCTGCATTTGGTGATAAAGCCCCATCCAAAACCACAATTTATCGCTGGTTTGCTGAATTTCAACGTGGACGTGTCAAGCTCAGTGATGACTGCAGTCACCAAAGAAAACGTTGATGCTGTGCGTAAGCTGATTGAGGAAGATCGACATGTGACATACCGCGAAAATCAGGCAACTTTAGACATTGGCATGAGTCAAATACATATAATCTTGCATGAACAATTAGGTGTAAAAAAGTTGTTTTCCCGATGGATACCGCATTTGCTCCGTGAAGAGCAAAAAGCGGCTCGCGTTACTTGGTGCGTCAGAACTCTCGAAAAATTCCACGCAGGATCCTCAAATTCTGAATACAACACCGTATCAGGTGACGAATCCTGGATATATGCGTACGAACCCGAAACAAAAAACCAGTCACGAATTTGGGTGTTCGAAAATGAGTTAAAGCCAACAAAAATTGTTCGTTCACGGAGTGTTGCAAAAAAAAAGGGTGGCCACGTTTGTCTCCAAAACCGGACATGTTGCGACTATTCCTCTTGAGGGACAAAGAACGGTTAATGAAGAATGGTATGCTAGCATTTGTTTGCCACGGGTCGTTTCTGAACTCCGTAAAGAGAACTGCAACCGCCGCATCATCCTCCATCACGAGAATGCGAGTTCTCACACCGCGCACAGAACTAAAGAGTTTTTAGAGCAAGAAAACATAGAATTATTAGACCAGCCGCCGTACAGCCCCAACCTAAGCCCTAATGATTTCTATACTTTCCCTTTAATAAAGAAAAAATTGTGTGGTCAGAGATTTTCATCACCTGAAGAAGCTGTGGACCCCTACATAACGGCCATTTTGGAGACCCCAACTTCCGAATGGAATGGTTGCTTCAATGATACCATACCATGGAACCATCCATGGTTTGGAAAAATGTGTCAAATTTCGCGGAAAATACTTCGAAAAGCAATAAATACATTTGTAAATATGTAATAATGTTATGTCACTTCCTTGATTCCCGAAATTTTCAGTGCCGCCCTCCGTATTGTCATCTGCTATTTTACTTCCTTTAGAGAGGAGTTTTTGAAAATAGCTTATAGAACTATTAATTATTTATAACTGATAAGCTAAGTGTCAATTACGTCTTTAACTTCACAAATATAGGAATTTCATACAAACCTACAACGCCTATTTCACCCCGTTCGGGGGGAATTTCGTCATAATCTCATCTTATCCGACATTTTATCTAAAATTATCTAACTTTCACATTTCAAGTTTATAATAAAGCATTTAAAAATTTTCCATAAAAACTATCATTCCCTATTTTACCACCCTAAAAGGGGTATTTTCCAAACTAACGTCTTGCTCGTCTCGTATGACACTAAGTGTCATAAAAAAAACAACCATAATAGAATAAAAGTCCGTTTTTTTACAAACTAATGCCCAGGTTTTTGTCTTTTTTTGTATTTTTACTCAATGTTTGGTAAGTTGCAAGAGATTCTTGCTTGGTTTTGGGAATGAATATCTCAATTAATTATCACAAAAGCTTGTATATTTTAGTTTTGTTTTAGATAGACCATATTATAAAGTTGGTTATAAAACCATATGCACTAATAAATAAAATCTAAAATGTAACGGTTTTCCAACATTGTGACGTGTGTGTCCTAACTACGCGGGTAACACTGAAAATGTTTAGAACTGGCCAGTTAGAAACATTGCTAATGAAAACTTTTTTCGAATTTCAAATTAAGAACTCTTTGGTAACCTAACCTTCGGTCAATGATTTATTATGACTTTCGTTGTGGGCTTACTCAACTACAAAGCTATGATAGGCTGCGATTAGCATTTCTCAATGAAGCCCCATCTCGTGCCACTATTTACAATTGGTTTAACGAGTTTAAGCGTGGAAGTAGCAGTCTCAATGATGATCCGCGCAAGGGACGTCCTGTAACAGCAACTGCTGAAGACAGCATCAGTGCTGTGCGACGCATGATAGAGGAAGATAAGAGAGTGACTAATTAGCAGATACGTGCAAGCCTAGGCATTGGTATGAGTCAAGTTCAAAAAATATTACACGAACATTTAGGCGTCAGCAAGCTTTCTACCAGATGGATTCCCCATACTTTAACCGTCGACCAGAAACACCTTCGCATGGACTAGTGTCGCCAAATGTTAGATAAGTTCAACGGCGGTGACTCAAATGCTGTATTTGATATCATCACAGGTGACGAAAGCAGGATATATTGCTACGAACCCGAAACCAAAAGACAATCAGCTCAGTGGGTGTTTCTCCTTTGAGGATCGGCCAACTAAGGTAAAGAAAGGAAGAAGTGAAGGAAAAAAGATGATTGCCTCGGAAAGGTCATTTCGCCACAGTTGTGCTAGAAGATGAAAGGAAAGTTACTGCAGACAAGTATGTCAATCGCTGTTTGCCTGTTGTCTTGGAAATAAATTCGACTGCAGCACCCTCGAAGCGGGATCCTTCTTCACCAGGACAATGCTTCAGCGCACTCCGCAAAACGGACTGTTGAATATTTGACTATGGCAGGTGTGAGATAATGAGTCTTCTGCCATACAGTCCTGACCTGGCGCCCTGCGACTTTTATTTATTCCCAAGAAATAAAGATAAAATTCGAGGTATTCGCTTTACGAGCCCTGAAGATGCAGTGAAAGCGTACGAAAATGCCATAGAAGAGACCTCTAAGGATGAATGGGCCCACTGCTATTCTCAGTAGTTCCATCGAATGCGACGATGTGTAGAGAGGAACAGAGATTACTTCGAAAAACAATATAAATATTGGCAACTTTCAATATTAAGCTGTTTTTCATTTTCTAAACATTTTCAGTGTTACCTATTTTGCTACACGTAAAATAATACGAATAGATACAATTCGCACAGATGCAAATCGGTCGGAAATCAACGCAATTGAATCTTAAAGGGATCAGATCGCGAAGGGCTTTCTTTATTAAAATAAGGGCGAGACGAGCAGGATGTTCAGCTTCATGTTAATTGATACGCCCTGCCCATTACAATGCAGCGCCGCTCAGGATTCTTGAAAAAGCCAAACATTCTGAGTGGCACCACAATTGCGCTCGTCACCTTGAGACTCTCTTGAACTATGGTATAGTAGATGTTAATGTTGGCGGTCTTTTCTTTTCATCAAGTAAACCAGATTCCGATTCACTTAGTAATATAAAATTGAAGTGGCTCCTTTTATTTATATTATTAAAAAAAAATCTCGAAATTATTCAAGATAAGAAGATCGGAAATCATATCATTCTGCCGTGAAGCAGTAATTTGTAAGCATTACTGTGTTTCGGTCTGAAGGGTGCCGTAGCTAGTGAAACTACTGGACAAATAACACTTAACATCGTTTGTCTCAAGGTGATGAGCGCAATTGTAGTGCCGCTCAGATTTTTTGGGTTTCTCAAGATTTGTTATACATACCGTACGCTGTCGTCTGCGTAATTTATATTTTTTATATGATTCGTTACAGCTAACAGAGTGTAAAGAGTACATTAAGAATAATACAGTATTCTGTTATACACCAATTAAAACGAATACTAATGACACTTCAATAATATGTTTTTTTTTATGGAATAGAAGGACAAACGAGCGTACGGGTCACCTGGTGTTAAGTGATCACCGCCGCCCACATTCTCTTGCAACACCAGAGGAATCACAAGAGTTTTTCAAGGAGCTTTCTTCCACGTTCTACAAAACTGTGGAATGAGCTTCCTTGTGCGGTGTTTCCGGGACGATACGACATGGGTACCTTCAAAAAAAGCGCGTACACCTTTCTTAAAGGCCGGCAACGCTCTTGTGATTCCTCTGGTGTTGCAAGAGAATGTGGGCGGCGGTGATCACTTAACACCAGGTGACCCGTACGCCCGTTTGTCCTCCTATTCTATAAACAAAAAAAAATATTCTGAATAAACTGATGAATAACTTTTAATATTAGTTTTTTGAACCAACGTTCACCAACGATAGGTTGAAAATTTCAACGGAAGAAAAGTTTCATTATATATATCAGGAACTCGAAATAGAGGTAAAGGGATTAATACCGCTGAATTCCAGCACTTCAAGATACCAGCGTTTATGGTTTTTAGTCGGAGAATAAATCGCATTGACCCATTTGCATGCTATTTAAGCTTTAGACTTCAAACAGTTCCCTCTTGCATAATGAGATATTCAAAACTATTTTTTGATTATACACTCAACGAATTAAAAGGATAAACATTTATGTGAATCATTTTATACATATCTCTAAGTACTACACGGACTACGGACACATTAAGAAATAACAATAAAAAGCGGCCAAGTGCGCGTTGGACTTGCCTATGAAGGGTTCCGTAGCAGCAAGTAACATAACATTTTTTTTAAATTAAGATATTGATAAGTAAACATTATAATTAGGTACCTAAATGATGGGATTTACTTCTAACTACTTATAACTAAACATATTTGAGTTGATTGAATGAAAGGTAAATTGTGGTTTACGATTTAAGACGTATTAAAAAAAAACTACTTACTAGATCTCGTTCAAACCAATTTTCGGTGGAAGTTTGCATGGTAATGTAAGTCATATATTTTTTTTTAGTTTTTTCATTCTCTTATCTTAGAAGTTACAGGGGGGTCACCACTTTGGAAGTGTCTCTCGCGCAAACTATTCAGTTTAGAAAAAAATTATATCAGAAACCTCAATATCATTTTTTAAGAATACATATGGGTTTGATGAAAAAAATTTATTGAATTCCAGTTTAAGTATGGGGTACTCCCAAAATTGATTGTTTAATTTTTCTATTTTTGTGTGAAAATCTTAATGCAGTTCACAGAATACATCTACTTACTAAGTTTCAACAGTATAGTTCTTATAGTTTCGGATAATTGTGGCTGTGACATATGGACGGACAAACAATCAGACAGACATGATGAATCCATAAGGGTTCCGTTTTTTGATTTCCTGTGAACTGAGTGTAACTGATGGTTAAATATAAGCCCCAAGGGAAATGCACTTTTCTTATAGTACTACAGTATAGCATTAATCAAGGCTGCGGATCGAAACTACAACCTATTTGTGCTTGCGGATACAAACAGCTACCCTCACTTGAAGGTAATAAATGAGTGCTCCAGGCTACTATAACTTATTTTAAGTGAAGTCTAGTCAATTCCAGAGTGCTAAAGTCTTTAAAATTGTATGTCTTAAAAATAGAAAATACTTTTTTCATTTAAAATCATTATCACAATTTTCTACAGGGACCTTTTTTATGGAAAAGGAGAACTAAAGATCGTACGGGCCACCTGGTGTTAAGTGATCACCGCCGCCCATATTCTCTTGCAACACCAGAGGAATCACAAGAGCATTGCCGGCCTTTATCTCTAGATCTACAAAGCCGATTTTGAAAATTCTGTTACCAAGAGAAATTAAAATTTTTATGAGCGTCATATATCTTAATATATATAAATTACGTGACACGTTGTTTGTCCGCGATAGACTCCTAAAGTAATGAACGGATTTTAATGGGGTTACTTCATGGAGTGCAGTTTGGTCCAACTTGAGAGATAGGATAGTTTTTATTTCGATTTTGGACCCATAATTATTTTTATTATCAATATTTGTTTTGTATGGACATATTTTCTGTGAGAGAATTTATTGACGCACGGTTTGACAGTTCCGCTGTGAAACAATTTCATTATAACAACAGGGAGCATTTTTACGAAATAATTCTTGATGTTTTGAAATATTATTGGTAATTTCCTATAAAACAGTTTTTTTTTACTATCTACAGAACAACGTCTGTCGGGGCAGCTTGTATACTATATTTTAACCATCTAAAATACTTTTTCATAGTAGTTGTATTTGTAAAATACGTCGAAGAAATAACCGTTGAACACAAAAAATTAATTATATGGCAAAACAACTTTTGCCGGGTCAGCTAGTAAACAATAAAAGTCTTCAATTTTATAATGTACGAGTAAGTAAAGATAAACTCATACAATAGTAATAAACAGCAATATAGTCGAGGAACGGAAACTTCCACTATCGGTAGTAATAACAGTACACTTGGACTTAGTTCATGAACATAATTGTCACAGTATTACTTTTCTAAGGACAATTGCTAAGGTTAAGGATTGGTCTCCGCTGGGCACCAACTAGATACCGCACTACGTAAGAACAATAGTTTTTTAAATCGGCAAGTATTAGATGCTTGCCTGCGTGGCATCTTGACACTCAATGGCATCTTTCAAATTTTGTAAGATACGCTTCGTGTTAATTTACATTGAAATTAATAAAATACAAAATACTTACTGATGATATGTGATACCAGTGTCTTTCATATTTCTTGTAGTATTATTTTTACAAAGTTTAACTACGCAACCATAATGCACATTTTAGTTTCAATTCTTATCAAAGTTTAACAGAACATGTGGCACGTCAGCGTCACACATTGTTAGAGACTAGCTCAAGTACGCCCACTTAGCGTAGTATTAGTTGCCGCACTTTGCAACTATGCCTGCGGTATCTAGTAGGAGCGCAGCGGAGGACAATCCTTAATTCCTAAGGACAATTGCTTTATAGTATTTTTTACGCCAACAATAACGACTTTATTGCCTAAAATTACACTGCTTGATCTGTTTTTTTTAAATAAAACGAATTATAAATAAATTTTGAGGGAGTATTAATGTAATTGCGATAGGTTATTAAAAAAATGGTCGCAATAACCTGGTATTAATTAAAACCATTTAAATCCTATGGAATAAAAATCTTATGTAATATTTCATTTTAGTTTTTAAGTATTTATTTTTCTCCAAAACTACCATCTATTTTCCCTTTCATCATCTTCTATATACTTACTACATCTCTCTTTAAATCACATTTATATTCGCACTTCAATTATGTTAACTAACGCTTCCACTATTTGAGCAGTCACGAAATATTATGGTTATCATAATATCAAATAGAACTGTACTGACTATCGTTAGCAATTACCACCGTCTAGTAAAAAAATAAGGACTCCGTGTCACTTTGCATAACAGTGTAGCACCAAAACAAGCCGATTAACGTGTAAATACATAGCCCCACGCACACACTTACACTACTACAGGCCGATAGGCGGCCATTATGATCCATATATAAAAAAAACCCTAAGTAATTTTCAATAAAAATATTTGAATTTGAATATATAGAAACTAGAAGTTTTTTTGCGCTGTTTCTTTTCTATCATAGTACCCCTTGTTTCCAAAGTGATTACAATGATTTTATTGTATTCAAAAAGAATTTTCAAGCAAGCAATAATGTAGTTTGTGTACACCTTTATACACCATCTCTCCAACTATTACATAAGCGCTTGCATGGTGTGATAAATATGCTTATAATCGCAGTCAGACTTTTAATTATTTAATACCCGAACCTCCAACATCGCATGTCGATCCTGCCAGTGCTGCCTGTCGGCGGCGATGTGCAGATGGTATTGTATTCAATTCAAATTCAAATTCAAAAACACTTTATTCATGTAGGTCACGGAAATGACACTTATGAATGTCAAAAAAAATAAAAATATTGTTCCTTATTGAATTTACCGCTACTTCGTAAAAGGTTGAGCAAATGAGAAGAAGTAGCAAGAAACTCATTGCCACTCTTTTAAGTCAAGATGTACAATTTAATTGTTTTACAAATCATTTCAATTACGCAAAAAATGCAAAGTAACGCAACAAAGATACTCAAATGTCAAAAACTGAAAGGCTTACACCCGTAAGTCAATAAAAGAACAAAAGTAAATTAATACTCATAAACACAAGAGTTATTGAGTATCATAGATGCATCAATCCACAGATACCGTAAATAAATAGAGGCATTATGTGAGCATTTCATAAAATAAAATATATAATAACTTTAACTTTAAAGGAAATAATAATAATAAAAAACACATCAAGCAGACCTCCCGGTAACGAGTAAAGTGCAGTCAAAATGACTAAATATATAGTACAACAATAAAGTTTTATTCTGATTTTTCATTTAACTCCCATACTCTAGGTATTGCAACTTAAGATGATGAAGCAGACACATGCAAGTTGATATTGTTTACTTGAGATAAAACATCACTTATCAATCCCTTTTGACCCCGATTGAACATTGACCCTAAGATAGCCTAATTATCACATTGCCAGAATGTTTTCGTTGACAATTTCACTTTAAACATACGTACAATTTTTTCCTCGTATATTATATTCAAAGTCTTGTAGTTTTCTGAATATGTTAAATAATGTACATATTTTGTTTACTTATAAATGGCTTGGTTTTGAGCATATCGTTAATTTTAATAGCATATCCATTGCAGAGAGGTTATTAAAACGTTCGATATAATACATTACTTTATCAGTTTAATATCGTTAGTTTTACACTGCACATGTCACCGTTCACAATAAATGTAAGTAAATATATTTTTTAAAGATAAGAAAGAGTAAATCTGTTTTTAGTGTGATTTGTAATAAGGTAAGCTTTATATATTAATTAGGAACTCGTTGGACAACGTTTCTTTAAAATTTACAGCTCCAATCATATATATCCTCATTATTATTTTGTGGTCAAGTATATTAAAATAATTTGTAATTATATTAAGTGGATAATCATTTATTGGTAGGCATAATTCCTATAATAATTATAAAGCGCATTTGTCTCCTGTTTTCTTGTGTAAATGTTTTATATTTTTCGAAAGTGATGCTATAACAGTAGATTCTATATAAACCAAAAGAATATATAATATTCATGTTACATCAATAATTAATTTCATTCCGTTTAATATTTTTTTAATTTATTTTATGTAAATTTTATTTTATAAAAGTCTGGATCCTTATAAAATTGTACTCTATAAAAAAGTATTGCCTACATAAGTTCATTATTAATTATATAAAACTATATATCGTTAGTGCAACCAATTAAGTTTCAAGTAATTTTGAAATGAATAAAAAACAATATTTTCTTAGTATTTCATTCACATGCTTATGAGTAGCCTAGTTATTCTCTTGTTTATCAAATACTTTATTGGAATTACAATCATTGCTGCGCCTACAAAATACAAGTGAGTTGGAATAATTCTAGTCTTACTATAGTACTGAATCTTTGTCAATATTAATATAATTGTAAAGTGACATTATTACTATTCAAGCAATCTACTAATGGCATGATATCATGTTAAAAAAATATAATTTTTTAAAATATAACACAGTTTTATAAAAGGGTCAGTTTTGTATTTGTATTCAGTTTTATATAAGGGTCATAAAGTATTTCAAACTGTGTCACGCAAGGCAAATTATAATTAATAGGTTATGTTTAAAAAATAATTATTTCTATTTCCAGATGAAGGTGTTAATACTATTGTCGATTCTTGCATCTGCCAGAAGTCGAGCTACTGAAAGATGTGATGGCATCATTGTAAATAAGATCAACCATGAGGAGATCGTTTTAAAAAGTGGAATTAACAGTCCATACCAACTAGCTATTGATTATGATACCGGTTATCTATTTTTCAGTTATTCCGCAAACGACGATGAAGTTTTTAAATCCGCTTATATTAATCTAAAAACAAATAATTTCGGAATCATTCCTGGAGTATCTGGGGGATTTGCTAACGCCGTTGATTCAAGAAAACATAATGTATATATCGGAGGAAGAGATGGCTTATATAAATTTGATTTTGATTCAAAGTCAGCCAAACACATAGATGGTACAGACGACAACATATGGCAGTTATTTTATAAGGATGAATTATACTATTCAAGGTATCCAGATGAAGCTGTTTATATGTATAAAGAAGGTAGATGTGAAAGAGTTCCTGAATTACAAGACACAAAAGCAATGTTGGTCGCACTTGATAATTATAAAAACTTTTACTTTACTAACTCATCTGGAATGTATATGCATAAGAAATCTAATGGTCAACGAGGTTTTATTGGAGATTTTAACGCAAATGGTTTTGCTACGGATATTAATGGTAATCTGTTCTTTTCTACACCTGATGGTGTTTACTTCATAAACGTCGAGAAGAAAGAGGTTGAAAGGATTGCTGCCATAGGCAACGCTTATGGTGTTGCTATTGGTGGAGATGGGAGTATTATTTATGCTTCACAAAACGCTATCATAAGACTGAATCCTACTGAGACATTTTGCATCGTCGACGAGTTTAAATCTCCGTTCTTAATTTAATTTTACAATGTATATTGATTATAATATTTTTTATATTATCGTTTTAAAATAATTGTTTCTTTGAATATAAGTATATTATGAGATGAAATAATAAAAATGTGTTGAAAATATCAATTTAAACTTTGTTCGTTGTATTGTTATTTACATTTTCTGGGGGCACGGCATCCTTTTCTCGAAACAATTGATGCCATTTTCGAAACCCTATCACTTCACTGTGCATAAAATAAGAAACCTGAATTTTCAGTTAACAAGCAGACATTGTATAAACACGGTATATTTCAAATTTCATTCAATGTAAACCAGTAGTTTAAGAATTAGAAGTAATAAAATTTTCTTAATTTTGTCATTCACTGACTGACTGACTGACCAATCATCAAAAGTTTAAGGCACTTCTAGCAGACATAGAAGCTACAAATTTAGAATAGAATAATTGTTTAGTGTATTAATCAAGAATATAATATATAATAAAACATTTTGCAATTTCGGTCCAGACCGGATACATCAACTGCATAAATAATTTTGTAATACCATATTATGTTCATAAAAAAGGAGAAGCCTACCTACAAAAGTAAGAAAAGCTTATACAGACAGTGGGCTTTAAGAAAATCCTGTTGTTGGTATTCGAGAAGTGGAAGATAAGAATAAAGTTGGAGTATCTACAATAAGAAATGAGATGCCATCAAAAACAATAACAAGTCGTATGTATTACACGGATCTCAAAACTTTTTACGGTAGATGAACTAAATTGCTAGACTCGTTTTTTTTTTACAAGTTATGCTTTTGATGGCTTCTCATATACATGTAGCTGTTAAATGAAACTTATAAAATGTGTCTATTTCTTACCAAATTCATAAATGTTCTTAAATCATCTATATTTTAGTGATTATCACCACAGAACAGTAATTTTAAAATTATTATTTGGTTGGAATTTATCAGATATTGAGGATTTTTTTAAGGTTTTCACAATAAAAAGTTAAGTTTAATAGTTAAGTAATTGTTGCTGTAAGTTTTCCATGTGAAGTAAAATACTATCAAAATAATTAATTGAAATATTAATTACTCTTAGGACGGATAAGTAAAATCAAGACAATATTGTACAAAGTAATATTGAATCCTGTTACAAATTTGGAGCACTTGTTTTTTTATCAACGATACCGCAGCATCCATTTTATATTCATCGAGGCTCTGTATCGACAGAGCCCATTGGGGTTGATTCTGAATAATTAATTTGTTTGATGTAACTCTGTCTATCTATTTTATATTTTCTTCAAAGTCAATTTGAAAATATTTTATAAATGTAGAAGGTAAATCGGTGAATTAACTAATTGCAAAACTAAAAATTAATACATTTTCGACATTATTATCTACATTCATTCTACAGTTTTATTTATTGTATTTTTTTATATTTGCATTTATTACATCGTCTCAATATTAATACAATATTGCTTACTGTTATTCATAAATACAATTAAAAAAATATATTTTTGAAGATTCTACAGGTCACTGAACCAAAAAAACATATAGAAAATATTGAAAGTCTCATTTTCCAGTAATTTCACTAGCTACGGCGCCCTTCATACCGAAAACCAATAACGCTTGCTTCACGGCAAAAAAAGACGCCGTTGTGGTACCCATAATCTAGAGTGCATCCTGTGCAAAGGAGCCTCCCACTGGATTCATATTTGATATTATATAGCCCCACTTGGCACGCCGCTGAATTTGTTTAACCTTCGGCATCAACACCTTAATAACATAATGCTTGGTTGAAGGCAACAAAAAGGCAAGTTCATTCTGATTCGATATCAAAGTGATTGCGTGTTCGACACTGGAGCGGATACTATACTGGTTTAAGTATTGTTTTATCATCATCATCATTTCAGCCGGAAGACGTCCACTGCTGGACAAAGGCCTGCCCCAAAGATCGCCATGACGATCGGTCCTGCGCTGCCCTTATCCAACGTGTTCCGGCGATCTTGACCATATTGTCGGTCCATATTGTGGCCTACCAACACTAAGTCTTCCACACGTGGTTGCCATTCCAGGGCCTTACTGCCCCAACGGCCATCTGTCCGTCAAGCTATGTGCCCTGCCCACTGCCACATCAGTGTCATAACCATCTGAGCTATGTCAGTGACCTTGATTCTCCTACGGATCACTTCATTTTTGATTCGATCTCGCAAGGAATCTCCGAGCATAACACTCTTCATTGCTTCCTGAGTGGCAGTGAAGTCCTCATGAGGCCAATAGCCCATTGGAGAATCCGGCATGTTCGGGAGGCTGGAAGTCGTCAAACCTGCGCACGAGAAGATTCGTGATAACCTTAGAGAAGTATTGTTTATACCGATGAAATTGAAAGATCCTATGAGGGCTCATAGTAAACAATATAGTACTGAGCACTCTGAAAAACGAAAATTTGGCGTAAAACAGTTTCAACATACAAAGTACTATCTTCTCGCTTCAATAAGGCTTCTGGAAACCCAAGCGCTGGCAACTATTTCTGTCAACGGATCGCCTAGCTATCCAACGTGGAAATGCTGCCAGAATTCTTGGTAGGATTGCCCGTAATGATAGTTTTAATTTTATGTAATCATAGTATTGAAAATAATATAGTTATAAGATTTGTTTTGTTTGAATAAATAATGTTTTAACATCACAATGTTAAAAACTCACAAGTTTTCTTAAAATGCTTGTCTAGTATATCCATTGAATACAGACATCGGACACATTTCCATGAATCAAATCCGTATGACAGTTTCAGCGATTCACATATTTTTGTCTCTGCTACATATTGAAACATTTATTTGTCACCCTCAATTCACAAGTAAAATACGAGGGTTCTCTCTCGTCATTCGTTTTAGGCATTTAAAACGAACTTTTTATACAAATATTTTGTACTAAATTGGTATTCGTGTAAATATTTGTATAGTGTTGAGTATTACTCGAAAGTGTATTGATTGAAACTCTTTTTGAAGTGAAGACTTCGTTGGGTACTTTTTTGGTAGCGTAAATATAACGCACGATCGTGACATAAAAAACTCCGATAATTCCAAAATGTCTATGCTTCATTGTATTATTAAGGTTTATGCGGTCATTATCAGATTAGTTAGCAGTTAATATTAGTTTATTAGGACTCTATAATTTGGTTTGTTTAAGTATCGTATCGCCACAAGTGAAAGAACTCAAAGAGAAGTTCTTTTTTTATGAAAATACAGGACGAGACGAGCAGGACGTTCAGCTGATGGTAATTGATACGCCCTACCCATTACAATACAGTGCTGCTCCGGATTCTTGAAAAGCCCAAAAATTCTGATTGGCACTACAATTGCGCTCGTCACCTTGAGACATAAGATGTTAAGTCTCATTTGCCCAGTTATTTCACTAGCTATGGCGCCCTTCATACCCAAACACAGTAATGTTTACACATTTTTGCTTCACGGCAGAAATAGGCGCCGTTGTGGTACCCATAATCTAGCAGGCATCCTGTGCAAAGGAGCCTCCCACTGATAAAAGAAGTGTCAGTGCCCCTTAAAAAAAAAACTTTATATAAAATAATATATTTCTTTCTTTGCAAATGCATAATATGAAGTTGAGTAAAGAGTACCCCTAAACACGCACAGTTTTTTTATTCAGGCCATTCTGGAAATTGATTAAAGTTATTCCATTTTGATTAAAATGAATTTCGTAGAGCATTTCTAATTCTTTTTGGATGTGATTCATTGATGTTCAATTTGCAATAGGTAGGCTAGCGAAACTCTCTAAAAAAAAAGCTATTCACTCGATTGTATTACACGTGCAGTCATTGATAGATTGATAGATGACGGCTATAATCTTGTAAAAAACGGAGATGTTCGAAATCCACTACGTTTAAAACAACTGTATGCTTTCAAACTTAGCCGGATTATACTTCGTGGCCAATTGCGATACTGTAATTACTACTTTTTCAAGCTTACGTCAAATAACTGCACATTTCATACTAAACTAAATTTCAATTTTTACTTTGGCAGTCCCGCCTCTTATAACGTAGTATAATAATTACATCCTCTTTGGCAACAGGCTGCAATACTTTCTGAAATAAATAATGTAAATGCGGAATGTAAGCGAAATAAGAAGTTACGACGTTATATCGGTATTGATCTGCATCGCATAAATTCACAAGCACAAGCAAGAATCCAATATCCAGAGTATTGGCATTGAAATTGTTTGTATACTACATTTACGGTTAATATATGAAAGTAGAATTTATAGCTACATAACGGACTAGCTACTACGGAACTAACATATATTTCAGGATAAATATTGCAGGACGCTGAGTTGATGGTAATTGATACACAATGTCCATTACAATGCAAGGCCACTCAGAATTCTTGAAAGACCCAAAAATTCTAAGCGTCACAACAATTGCGCTCCTCACTTTGAGACATAGCATTTTAAGTATACGTTGCCTGTTATTTCACTAGCTACGTCGCCCTTCATACCGAAACATAATAACGCTTACACATTACTGCTTCACGACAGAAATAGGCACCGTTGTGGTACCCATAATCTAGCCGGCATCCTGTGCAAAGAAGCCTCCCACTGGATTTTATTATTCTATAAATTTATATGATTTCATAATACATACACCATCTTGATACAAACTGGACAATATACAATATTATC
Source organism: Leptidea sinapis (assembly GCF_905404315.1). Taxonomy (NCBI): domain Eukaryota; kingdom Metazoa; phylum Arthropoda; class Insecta; order Lepidoptera; family Pieridae; genus Leptidea; species Leptidea sinapis. The sequence goes on from NC_066276.1 coordinate 6,476,118, forward strand.
ATTTATTACAAGACTCAAACGAAGACAAATTACTGCAAACTGTGCCTGTTACTTCTGATGTTTCTCAAGGATCTCATCTAGGACCCCTTCTATTTAATCTATACAATAATGACATTATTGCAATATTTAAACATTATTCAATTCTTCTATATGCTGATGATATGAAGATATGTAAAACAATAAGTAACCTTTCTGATTGTAGTTTATTACAGGATGATTTGAATGAATTGTGTAAATATTGCAATGATAATCTCTTACAATTTAATCTTAAAAATGTAAAGTAATATCTTTTTCTCGCAAAAATAATACTATTGAATTCAAGTACACTTTAAATGAGAATATTATTGAACGGGTTTTATGGGTGAGAGACTTGAGCGTTCACCTTGACTTTTCGTTAACCTTTACTCATCACCATAGATATGTTACTGCAAAAGGCTATCACATGCATGGTTTTTTTCTTAGAGTTAGTAATGATTTTAAACATATTTCCAACCTGATTCTTCTATTTAACATATTTGTTCGTTCTATACTTGAATTCAGCTCGGTTATTTGAAATTCTCATTACAAAGTCCATATTCAAGAAATAGAGAAAACTCAAACAAAATTCTTAAAGCATTTAAAAATACTTTCTGGAAAAATATCGTAATTTAATGGATCAAGCATTTCTGCATAAATAACTTCATAATATTTCAAATCAAATAAAATCACTTACTCAAATCAAGCACTCTCCACTTCTTCTTAATTGCCTTAATTTCCGATGTTCAAGACAATCTTCGCGACTTAAATCTTTATTCAACTGACACACTGCACGCACTAACTATGCACAAAATGCCATCATTCGTCGTTCTTGTTTAGTATACACAAAGAATACTGTTCATTTGATGACTTTCTTTGTAAATGTCTTAGTCTTAATTTTTCTTATTTGTATTAAATAATATTGCATCTCTTTGATAATGTGTGACCAATTTGATTTGTCAATGTGTAGCTTAGCTAGTGGTTTAATATTCAAAGTACTAATGCTAGGTGCTAATGCCAAGCGTGGCTGACTGCGTACGACTTTCACGTCAAAATCAGTTATTATTATTATTATTATTTGAAGAGGGTGGCTATTATGTAGTCCTAAAGATTCCTAGTAAAACCGCGTCCAAAATTGAACTATTGTGTTCGCCACTCATACTATAGTTCGTCGTCATGCCCTGCTGCCTTTACAAACCACAATATCTTCTTGACGCAAGTGTTACAAACACCATCTGGTGGCAAGGTGTAGTCGCCAAAGACATTAAACGCGTATGAATTAGTGGGTCGAAATCGCAGAGTAGATGAATAGGCGTTTCAACAGCCCCAAGGCAAAATCTGCAAGTTTTATCATTTTTAATGCCGACCACACTGAGGTGCTTGTTTAGGCGATAGTGCCCAGTTAGCATCCTGGTGATCCTGGCTTCATTCGCATATATACTTTTGAATGCCCTTATCAGTGCTTTAGAGTGGTTTAAACCTGTAGAGTTGTTTCAGTGCTTAAGTGGTTCTTGCTTACATTGGTTTCTCAGGCTATGTCGGATGGCGCTCTTAGGCAGTCCACAAATAGCTTCCGGACCATATTAGAAAGCTTTAGCTCCAGCTCTTGCTAGCTCATCGGCCATTTCATTGCCTATGATTCCGGCATGCCCTAGGATCTGAGAATCACTCTGTTCTTCATGACTAATGAATTCAGTCAGCGTCTAAAGCTAACAATGCTGCCTGACTATCAGAGTGAATGTATATGTTTTGATTGAAGTAGCCTTTTTGGAAATTGGTTTCCGCGCATTCTGAAATGGCGTATGTAAGGCTATGTTCTCAACTGACTCTAAACTGGACAACAACTTGACACAAGTGAGTAAAACAAACTAAACAGATCTTTGAAATTTCATGGACATTTCCATAGTCATAAACAATTTATACTTTGAAACTAACGGATTATTTTTATCAGTTTCCCTTATTAAAATAACCAGTATATTTGATAAAATATTTATGCAATGAATATTTCAAAAGTCGACATCGCGAGATAATATAATAATCCCCCAGTGGGATTGAAAACTTTCCACCGGAGCCAGCTCTAAGCGCCTGTCAAAACACGATCGAATGAATTGTAGTGAAAATTTATATTTGCAATGGGTAAAAAATAAATTTTGTAACTTGGAATTTCCTTTCATTATTTAATATAATTTATTCCTACATTCAGTCGCAACAGAAAATGTGCAATACGTTATTTTCAGATGGTCTAGTTGTAGCAAGAACCAACTTTCAATAAATATTTAAGTCTTTTTTTTTAGTGTTTTTTAGATCTTGTATTAGACTCAAACAATGTATCAAGACAAATCAAAAAATGTTTATTTGAAACGTATGATACACGTAAATATAAAAGAAAAATATTTTAAGAAAGAGACAAAACAATAAACAAACATGCAAACAGCATGCATGCATGGTTTGAAAGCCAGCGCTGGTCTTTGTTGGGCGATTTGTGTGACGTCGTGATATTTTATAAAATAGAACTTATTTTTAACATATATTTTAATATAGTGAAAAAATAACGAAACATAAGAATCTTATGTGCAGCTTAACTAAGTTAATTTACTTAAAAGTACCGTAAAACGGGGTGATTAGGGATCCAGGGGTGAATAGGGATAAAATCAAAATTGAACCTGAGACGAGAAATTAATTTGCTTACCATAGATTACTACATACTTTTTGGAAGAAAATCGTAGTAGAATATATACTCTCTAGGTTGGCAGCATTTGTTTAACATGAAGTCAAGCAATTCGGCGTAAGATTCACTACTGAAGTTGTTGCTCTGTTACCGGTGTTTTTTTGTGGTTCTAAACTTTCGAGATAAATATATTTTTTTAGAACTATTTGAGCTAGTTTAGTTTTATTACGGTATATTAGTTATTTCTAGAGACGTTACATAAAGGGTGAGTACAATTTAAGCGCTTATTTGTAAATTTAACGGTTAAAAGTGGGTGGAGATACTTTTTTTCGAAATTTGAGGTGAATAGGAACGCCGAATGGGGTGTATAGGGATGGTTAGTAAGTCTAATAGGGACGCCATATTTGGTTAATAGTGACGAGCTTAGTGACTCAATGGGAATGTAGAAGGGTCAATAGGGACAGGGCTGTCACCACAATGTTCTTGTTTTTTATCATATAAATAGTTACAAAATTAAATATCGGCTTTAAACATGCAAAGATTATTAATACATGATAACTAAAAAGTAAAAAATAAATTATGACGAGTAGTAATTATGAGGGGGTACAACAGCTTTACAATTCAAAGAAATCGTTACTTAAGATGTGGATATATAGGAAGAGCATGTGTTATGATAATTCTAATAAGCCTAAGCTCAGCTTGGATAGTTACATGGTTCCATTAAGAAGTTCCGATGCCCACCTTCCGACTTAATCACCAGATAAGTTTGCTGGTACTATTGTGATTCCATGTGAATTTGGTTAGTTATAATATATTTTTAATGCAATAGGTAGACAAACGAGTTTATATTTGTTGAACAATAATAAGAAATAAGTGCAATTCTATCATTAAATCTCTTTCTTTTTTCAGATAACATCTATTTTTGGACAACGCCGCGTGATTACCAAACTAGTCGAAACACAAATTATAAAAAATATGACGATTCTGTAATAGAAATAGCACTACACGAGTACAATAGCTCTAACCTTTCCTTTAAAGATGTTTCACGGAAATACGATATACCGAAATCAGTCCTGCATCGGCACAACACCCGTGTCATGAAAAACAAGGAGGCCAAACTGCCCTAAGCCGGGCTGAAGAAGCGTACTTAGTAGAGTACGTAAATGTATGTTCAGAATGGGGATATCCTCTAGAACCCATTGATTTTAGATTGCTGATAAAAGGATACCTGGATAAAATGGGAGTTGATATCAAAAGGTTCAAAAATAATTAGCCAGGTCCTGATTTTATGTCATGTTTTCTTAAAAGGCATAAAAATAAAATTAGCAAAAGACTCAGTCAAAATACAAAGAGAGCAAGAGCAGCTGTTTCACCAGAAACCATCGATGAATATTTTAGAAAACTTGAAACGTCTCTTCGAGGCACACCACCTGCTAACATTGATAATTACGATGAGACCAACCTCAGCGATGACCCAGGACGTCAGAGTGCTGGTTAAGAGAACAGTCAAATACCCTGAAAGGGTAATGAACCATACAAAGGGTTCCACATCTCTTATGATGACTTCTGCAGCTGACGGCACTCTTCTACCCCCATATGTTGTATATAAATTGCAAAATATGTACGATACGTGGCGGCAAAATGGACATAAATATTGTAGGTACAACTGCACACCTTCCGGCTCGTTCGATGGTAATATTTTCCAGGACTGGGTTTGAACTATTGCAATGCCGTATTTCAGTGATAAAATTGGATCTAAAATTTTTATAGGTGATAACCTGGCCTCTTATTTATACTTAATATAATAATTGATATGTTAATTATAATACTTTAAGTATAGTATGTTGATTAAAAAAAGATTTTAATACTTCTATAATGTTGATTATTACAGTGATTTTATATTTTTGAATTCATTTGTATTATTTAACCTTTACCCGACTGTGCAAAATAATGGTAATATTTGACTTAGCCGTGACAACCCTGACTGTTTTTTTCTATTGTCCCATAGCTGATCCCTATTAACCCCTCTAAGAGTTTAAATAGGGATGGGCAACATTTTAAGCTATCATGAGTAATTCGTAAATTTTTTAAGTTCTTTCTACATTTTATCTAATAGAGATAGTTTTAACTCAAGTTTTTAAATATAAATAACATAGGTTTTATAGAAAGAAATCAGAGAAAATGTCATCTAAAATCTAGTTTCGTCCCCATTCACCCCGTTTTACGGTATCTCGTTCTGTAATAATAGGATATAATTTTAAGTTTAGTGCTTAGTGGCCGCATTGAAACTATAATGTCGGGGTTGCGTTGTAAAACTTTGTAAAAATAATACTACAAGAAATTAGAAAGACACTGGGATCACATATCATCAGTAAGTATTTCGTATTTTATTAATTTCAATGTAAAATAACACGAAGAGCAGGTATGTTACAAAATTTGAAAGATGCCACGTATAATCTAATAGTTGCAGTAATAAAAAGCTATGGCTGTGCGGTATCTAGTTGGAGCGCAGCGGAGACCAATCCTCAGTCTAAGGGATAAACCTAAGCTGACTAAATTGATTGACCAATACGTAGTCTAAGTATTACGAATGCAGTCGACTTATATTAACAATATAGGGAAAAACAGTTATTGTTCATTATTAACAATATTTAATAAAGTACTTTAAGGCTAGATTATAGGTACCACAACGGCGCCTATTTCTGCCGTGAAGCAGTAATGTGTAAGCATTACTGTGTTTCGGTCTGAAGGGCGCCGTAGCTAGTGAAATTACTGGGCAAATGAGGCTTAACATCTTATGTCTCAAGGTGACGAGCGCATTTGTAGTGTCGCTCAGAATTTTTGGATTTTTTGAGATCCTGAGCGGCACTGCATTGTAATGGGCATGGCGTTTCAATTACCATCAGCTGAACGTCCTGCTCGTCTCGTCCCTTATTATCATAAAAATAAATAAAATAAGTACAATTCCAATAACAATCCAGTATTTTACTTTTATTTTCAGATTTATTTCATTACGAATTGTGTTTTCTTCGAAACAATTCGAGACATTGGACAGAAGCGTTTTGTTACACAACCCGCACTCATTTATTTAGTTTGTTATCCTAAACCGATCTACGCTTTGTATTTCTATCGGACGTATTGTTTCAGAATCGTGTACGAAATTGGGTTGTATATTAGGAAATGCTGATGTCATACATATTATATTATGAAAAGTATTGTGTATTGTTTCAGTAGTTTAAAAATGGCGCTCATTGGTAAGTGTATTATTAACTTCGCTGCTTCTCTCTTCGCCTAATGTTAAGGATAGATCTGTGCTTTTTTTTAGCGCGGAAATACCGCACAAGTTAGCTCATTCCACAGCTTTGTAGTTCGTGGAAGAAGCTCCTTGAAAACCGCACTGTGGAGGACCGCCACACATCCAGATGGGCGAAGGTGGAATTCGGCGGCGGGAATCAGGTGAAGCAGCTCTTTTGAACACTTTCCGTAATAAATGCGGTAGAAGACACACAATACAGCGACGTCTCTACGCAACGCCAGCAAGTGAGCCAGCCGTTAACAGAGCACTGGGTCCCCGACATTGTAGCTTACAATATATAAGAACACGGAACCGCTACACAATTATCAAAGCGATGCCATGACAAAACAATTGAAAATCACACAAACTAAATTGTAGCCTTGTGAACCTACTCTAGGAGTGTTCAATTAATTCGAACACCGTGTTTTAACAAAATATTTCAAACTTACGAATTGCCAGTCCAGAAACATTCAAATAAAGATGTTGTGTTTGTTTGTTACGACTTAACTCAAAAACCGATTTTTAAAAGTTGTTTCACCATTAGAAAGCTATCTATATGTTTACCGAGTAACATAGATTACATTATATTACCAAAAAAAAAATTGTAAAGGTATCAAATTGTTGCCTTAAAGTCATTATTTAGAGCACGCTGCGAAAACTATCGACGACATATGAAATAGTATTAAATATTAGTACTCATGATTGCTTAGAAATAAGTCTGCGATGGTATCTGGCCTCACTATAATTCCTAAGCCATATAGCTACTGTTTAAATTATTATTTCAAATTAGCTGACCTGGCAAACGTTGTTTTGCCATATAAATTATATTTGAAAACCTTCCTTGAGCTTCAACGAATCTATTACAAAAGATTTCGTTGAGATCGGTCGAATAGTTTAGGAGTTATTAGGGAACATACAAACATACGTTCTCTTTTATATACGGATGGATTCAAGTTGTAGTTATATTGATACCACAATATTAATCCTTATCAATTTAATTTTTTTTGAATGAATATCAAGGTTATATGAAGTTTGTGTAAATTTCACTTTAAATTATTGGGATCAGTTTTTTAACATTATTGAGTATAAAAATTCTCTAACGTTTAAGAGAAATTGCATCAAATATAAAAAAAACTCTTAAAATTGTATAAAAATTAAATATTCCCATATAATTTTATGAGTTTTGCTAAATTCGGGGAGGCTCAATGTTAATTGCCAGGGTGGCAAGCGTGATGAAGGTGTAACTTAGTAAGTGGATCTGGGAATAAGTAAATCACGGGAATTTATATAGGTACCTTTTGGCTTCAATTTTAACATTAATCTACGTGAAATGTCCGAGTGCAATTTATCTGTTCTGATTGTTACTATCATAATAGTCTTGATGTTATATCAAATTGAAATATTTATTATTCAATCTTTTTGTACTGTCGATCTCTACCAATGTACGATTTTTCAAGGTTTCATAATATAAAACATTTTGTTTTAGATTCTGATATCCACAAGGTTAAGGATTTCATTAAATAGATGCGAAGTTTACATTAAACCTCTAAACTACATATTATGAAGTCCATTGCCATCCATATGTTGCATTTCAACCACTGTGAAAGACATTATTGTCACCGGTACCATATTCTTCTGGAGTCTATGTTATAATACGTTCAACGCATGACGTCAGAATATAGTAAGGTATACTCGCGTCATACATAAGAAAATCTCTTCTTCAATTATGATCGCCTGGTACTAATATTAGTATATTGCTTCCTATCTCATTTTCTCCCATGCAATCTTACTAATTTATGTGTATCTCTCTTTTTACTGTCTCGCTTTTTCATTTCATCGACTTTCAAATCACATCGATGTTGCTTTTCACTTTAAAAAAAAAAGATACTCACTAATTTATTTACTTATTTATTTATTTAAAACATCACAAAATCCACAGAACTTAAATTAGGTTATAATAATACTATTTTGTAGGACTTACATCTAATAACGGATTTACAATATTTGTAATAAGACATGATATTTGTGCGTGTGATGTTTGGTGAGTGTGTGTGTGTGTGTGTGTTTGTGAATAACTCTAATTTTAACCTTCCTTTAGATTTTTATTTTACACCTTTTAAAGCAGCCTTTACTGTTATTGAAAAGTTCAGTACTGTTGAATTGCTTATTATAGTTGCATAGAGTGCGACAGATTACCGAATTTTCATAATAATTAGTGTGACTCAGCGGGACTTGGAATAGAGACGTGTGTCTAGTGCGAACTGACGGCACTCGTAATTGTATGAATAGTTCAGTTAGCGCTGTACTGTCGATCCTACCATGAACTATGTTATGAAGGAAAGAGAAATCTAGAACCTTGCGCCTGTCCTGAAGTGTCATCATATTATGAAACCTGCAAGACACAGGTAGTCCACATAATTGTGTTGTGCGCGATAGTTGATGTGTTTTAAAAATTTTGCTTGTATGTTTTCAATTTCTTGGACAAATAAATGAAAATATTAACTAAAGAGGAACATTTTTATGATGTTTTTAGAATGCGATTGAGACTGTTCAAAGTGATATTGTGCTAGAGATCTCTTTGCTGTCGTTTAACTAGTAGCAAATAGATCAATATTTATATCAACCGGTAGACTGATCATAAATCTGTTTCATCTGTACATTGACTTCACTAGAAGTTTAAAAAGCAGGTTCATTGTTTTTATTGCTCGCTCGAATCCGCAGCAGCTCCAACAATATCCTGAGTGTTTTTGCAGATCGGTGGGAGTCTCCGCTTTTACAATGGTGGATGTGTCTTCACAGAATAAAATAAAAAATAATTTTGATTTGGTAGGTATTATGGCACACTTGGGCTTGGTGATTGACACACAGTTGAAACACGACTAGGAAACTTTAAGCAAACTATTGCCGTTCCGCTGGCAGACTGCGAATGCTTTGTCTATATGCATATAGAACGTTTCCTTATCCCTATCTAACAAACTTAGGGTATATTGCTCCATAATAAATCCGAACTGGACATATGGAACCCAACTGTGGTCGACAGCCAGCAAATCCAACATTATGTGCCTCCAGAGAGCTCAAAACAGTATAATCAAAACAGTAACTCAAAACAGTAACTTTCATCGGCGCCTTGGTCCTCTCGAAACTCGGAAATCCATGAGTATCTGGAAACCTCTACCATTTTTGACGAAGTAAAACGATACTCAATCAACTATAAGGCTCGTTTGACAACTCACTCAAACCCGCTATCCAGTATGCACTTGCAGCAAAATCCGATTAGAAGACTCAAGAGAGCCGATGTGCTACTTAGGATAGGAGATGGGGCAGTGGCTCTACCTCGCCAAACCTCAACCTCTTGCAACTCACCTGATTATAGTCTTGAGGACTGATTGCAGGTTTAAATAACGGAAAAAAAATATAGAACGTCATTGACCAAAATCTATCATAATTTGAATTGCAATGAACAAGGATCTGGTAATGATGTATTTTTTATTATCTAGGTACCTACATAAACTCCCTTAATGATTACTTTCTTAATTTTATTTAAAGTTTATTAGTTGGTATGTAAAATGTACCCAGGAACATTATTTTAAACATAAACTTAACAGAATTGAAATTGAACAGCTATTGTAACGTAATAAAATTTAGGAAGTAAAACATCTTCAAATTAGTAAGTTACTTTGTAAAAGTCACTAAAATATTAGCAAATTAGTTTGGAGACACCATCACATTCAATTTCCGGTTCAGTGGTCCTTGCAAACCGTTTAAAGTAGATTGCAGTAAGTAATAATATTTTGAATCATAAGTAGCGAACGGGCGCTCTCTCGGGAAAGTAATTTAGCGAAGCTGAAATTAATATTTCCAGATATTATCAGATTTTGGTCTTATACTCTGAATGATAACTTATTTTTATTTTATTTTTTTAATGAAAATCAAAATGTCAATGTATGTTGTAGCCATGTAAAACTATTCATTTTGTCATTATGTTGTCGCTGTTAAAGCTGGTGACCGAGTCAATGCCCTTGGCGAATCAAGCAAAGCAAGGTTACCTCTCTCGCTTAAGATCACCACAGTTTTAAATCAGAATTACAACCATTTTTCATTTATTACAAACTTAATATAATTTTCTATACAAAACTAACAAAACTAAATGATTAGCATTGCTCCAATTGAAATTTGTGGTGGTTTGGTAATTTTGTTTCGCACTGTCTATAAAAAATAGAAATGTAAAGAAAAAATGAATTTTCATCTATATTGCGTTGATTTATTTATTTATTTTATATAAAAATATATAAGCTTCATATAAACGGTCAAGAAATAGTTTCAATAATGCGCTACTTTGGCGATTTCTTGGGATAGTGGCCGTAAGGGATTTAGCTGCCCAATAGACAAATCTTGTGCGAATACTTTGGAGCTATTGTTACGCTCTATGGCCGCCTTCAAACAATCTGTGTTATGGCAGTGTATGTGGCGAGTCATCATTTGAACTGAAGGGCCATTTGACATTACATCATTACCATCGTCTTAGATACAACAATTTGAGTGTAGAGTCTGAGATCTTTCCGGTATTTTTTGAATGGCTTGCATTGAAGAACTTAGACCCGGTCTTTTTAACAGGTTCCACGAACCTGCTATTAAACTCGTCCACGTCAACGCAGTCACCGAGGCATTCGAAGTGGTTTTGCAATTCGAGTTGAAAGTTTTCCGGGTTTTGCACCTGCACCCAACCAGATGGGTGCAGGTCGGAGCGTATACTTCACCAGTCAACCACTCCAGTTTTGTATTGATATTCAATGTGCCTTTTACTATGCGGTGATCACTCGCCGCTTTCACTGAGTTGATCACAGAAACATCATTGAATATCTGTCTTTTGGTCGACTCAATGAAGTCAATCTCATTTTTGGTGGCACCATCGGGGCTGATCCAAGTGCATATACGTTGTTCTGGTTTCATTAAGAATGAGTTCGTCATATAAAGATCCTCCTTGTGCATGAAGTCAGCCAGCATCTGACCTCGGGCGCTCTCAACTCATCGCCGCTATGTTTGCCCAGTTTTAGGTTGGCGTCTCTCTCCCATGGTAACGTTAAAATGGGTCATTGAATTGAGAATGGCTATTGAGATATTATTATACATTTCCTCCATCTCCTCATCTGTGTGTGTCAAAGTCGGAGCGTAAGCATGAATGACCTTCAGCGAATGCCTTTTATGCCTTTTATGCCTTTAAATGTATATCTTTGCTGTAAATGCATATTCCGATGTCAGATTTAATTAAGTGATCGTGTAAGGATTCTTTGTCTGGCTTGCATTTTTTTATCCATATGATTCATAAGGGATCCGTACCTCCTTCAAAACCAATCTAATATTAATGCCAATTTAAATTTTTGATACTCTAATCACGTACACCAAAACACTATTTTTATATTTGTTTGATCATAGTTGTGTAATGAAAAATAATTGGAGTATTATATTTTATTTAAAGCGCAGCACGGAGTAGATAAAATTAAAAGAAAATGTAAAAATTAAACACTTGATACTTTATGATTTCAATAATTATTAAATGATGCTCTTCCAATATTTCAACAAGAAATTATTTCCTTTCAGACAATAACGTTGGGCGTGTTTTCAATGTCATTTGTATTTGGCCGATGATCATGTCAAATTGTGATGTTGTACGAAAATTAGCTCGATACTTCTCACAGTTTTCCAAGAACAAGGGGTACAGATGTTCAAGAACGGCGTGGTCCAGGATTGGGAAGAGATGATGCAGTGCATGGTGACCAAAGAAGGTCATCACTCTAAAATGACTTCCATTTATATCCCTTCTGTCCATCACTGCTTCTACTTCATGCATTCCCCAATCAGGGTTTACATCACTAAAAAAATAAAATAACAATACTAATTATACGAAACTGAACTATAGCCTAAAATGGTCCTTTCTTGTATTCCAAAATACAATAGATTACAATCTGTTAGGATAATCGAAATCAGTCGAAATTTGGTATCTTTTTGTAATTTATAAGGGTAAAGATATCCCTAACAAAATAAATACCTAGGTGATTTATAAATAAAATGCAGTTTATTTATCAATGAGTTTGTTATATCGACTACTAACGACGGATGAAAAATATCGACTACTAACAAGAGATGAGATAAAAGCTAGCAGTTAAAAGAAAGCTTCCAGAATTTATTAAGTGAAAGGGTGCGGGTCTTTCATCACGATTACTATTTCACTACCACACTCATCTTTCGCTTCACAAAACGGTTGCCTAGGAGATCCTTCGATCTTTTTGTTTCGGTCTCAGGTTACATCAAGATATGACTGCCAAAACTTTTCCTAACAGATGTCCTAAAATTTCTACAGCAACGAGATCATCGAATACAATGTTAAATAAATTTAAGGCACATTTACAATACCTGACTTCATCGCCATCTTTAAATATGTTTGGGTGATGATGAGCAGCATTTGAAGCAATCGTAAAGAATACAAAACTAGCTGAACAATTGATCCAGAGCCACATAGTCAAAGTGTCATAAAATGTAGCGCCTCCTGTTATATACATCCATACTGGTAATAGGAATCCCAAACCATCGTGCCACCGGTAATGTTGGGTGAAGAAGCCAGGATGCGTAAAGTTGCGGCTAAATCTGGAAACAGTTTTAATTCTTAACCAACTTAAAAAAGGAGGATATTTTTGCTATCGATGCGAATTTTAGTTAGTTATTTTATTTAAATGATATTTGATATAGGTTTAATTCCACCTACCAGGTGACATGGAGTGGATGGAGGAGGTTAATACTTTACCTATACAATCATAAGTAAATTATTTAACTTAGATCAGAATAGATTTTAGACTATCCTTAGTTTTTAAATGAATGCTTAATGCTGAATCTTACCTTTTTAAGAAGTTCATGATGAACATAAACGGGAATAATATCTGCTCTAAGACTACTGAGTATTTGGCGTAAAAAGGTTGCTCCTTTCTTGGATTCCAGAATACAATTGGTTCAAATCCACTCACTTCTAAATCCATTAACGTATTTGCGAACAGGTGATGTGATAACGCGTGGGAAACTCGGAAGTCTCTGTTATGAATAAATTTATCCAGTTATTATCAAAATCAATCTAAAATCTCAAACTTTTTCAATATTATTTGCTACGGGGTTGAAATATAAGTCAGCAAATCTTTGCAGAGCAATTGGCTTTTATAATAAAAGGCTGATTTGATACTACAATCCATGAATACACCACATATTGAGAATGCATGGACCATCATCAGGTTATTTAAATTATAAATTTTACTGTATTTAAATTTTATTAAAAAAAAACATGCGCGCTAAGTTTCTTGCGCCCTTTCCTCTCAGTTCTGAGGCATTAATTTCCGAATGGGTAAAAGTTTTTGACTTCAATTCTTTTTGATTTCGTATTCTATTTTGAATGAAAATATTTGAATTTGAATTTGACTTTTAAATTTACGCAAGTAACTTTCAAGGACATACAACCGAATAACCAAACTTTGGAGTATATGTGCGTGGTGATTCCAGGGCGATAAAACATGAGAAAGTTGTTCCATAAAAAAGTATATCATATTGACCTATTTACACCACAGAGAGAAGATAGTTTCAGCGTTTTGATGTTGGGTGAAAGAAAGTAGATATTTTTTAAGACTATTTCAGAAAATATTTGCAAAACAGCCGTTCCAATACTGGACTCTTTTTTTTAAATCAATTTCAAATTCTTTCATTCAAAACTTACCTTCCGTATGACCTGAGAAGAACGAACGAAAAATCTCAGCAGACCTGTTTATTTAATAAAATTGCAAATAATTTTAAAAATTGATATACCTGTACGACCACAATCCAATATTAAAAAGGTACATTCTCCAATTGGTTCTCTTGTGTATATAATTGTGTGCAGCAACCATTACCCAAGCCATACTGACTGATGCTACAATATAAGATAACATTACAATCCAATAGTCCTTGGCCCAACAAGTTATTGTTGAACTAACTAGACAAGTGAACAGAAGACTATCGCAAATAAAGGAAGTCCGAATACTTTCCTTATTTGGGATCTTTTGAATTTCTTCCCAAACTTTATTCTTTAAGGTTCGATAGAAACCGTCATCTTTAAATGTGAATGGAGAGTTTCTAGGTGTTTTAGCATCTCTTTTATAAAACTTCTCTAGTACTTTCACAGTGCTTGGGTTCAAATGATGTACCTCGAAAGCTTCGGTTATATCCGTTCCCTGGAATGTTTTGTGAGTTATTATTGTATTTGAAGATGTTTTTATTCTTTTCTTTTTTTTCTCAATATTGAGCTGTGGGTAAAATGACGTGCAATCTATGATTTATTAATCACTTGAAAACACTTTAGGTATCATCAGCCGTAAGACGTCCACTGCTGGATAAAGTCTTCCCCCAGAGATTTCCACGACGATCGGTCCTGCGCTGCTCTCATCCTGGACCAGATCGTCGGTCCAGGATGAGAGCAGCGCCTACCAGCACTGCGTCTTCCGGTACGTAGTCGCCATTTGAGGACTTTACTGCCCCAACGGCCAGCTGTCCGTCGAATTATGTGCCCTGCCGCCCACTGCCATTTCAGTTTCGCAATCACTAAGACTATGTCGGTAGCTTTGGTTCTCCTACGGATCTCCTCATTTCTGATTCGATCTCGCAGGGAAACTCCGAGCAAAGCCCTCTCCATTGCCCTTTAACAACAGCAACTTTAGGTAGTATATTCTTTAATATTTTACGAGACGTATTTAAAACTGTTTGCAATTACATACCGTTACGGCACATTAATAATATACATAGTTCATATTAACAGATGCCAGGGCACCGTGGTGACATGGACGGTACCTATACGATTTTTTTTTGAATATCAAAAAAGACGATTATTGCATTTCTTAAACATTTTACCGTTAGTGTCACATCTAATTAACGAGTCGTTTAATCATTTAATTAGCCATAAGTTTTGGCGGTTAATGGGTAAGCCAACCTTACTTAGCTTACTGGCATTTTTATTAGTGGTACGTAATTGGTATTTTAGAATTTAAATCAAAAATCGATGTACACCATATTTCATGCAAGTTTGTAAAAAATAGCAAATCTACTTATTTCACCGGCTTCAAGAAGAGAGATTATTAAACATTGTGCATATTTTCTCGAAGATTCTTACTTGATCGCTGTACAGTTTCAATGGTACACCACAACATTTTCAAAGGTTATCACATAGTTCACAAAATATACAATAGCCAAAAAAGAAACACGAAATAAAGAACAATTTAAATAATAATTTACATACATTTTGTCCGTTTGCTCCACAACGTTAGAAATACATTTTCGTATTGTTTATGCGTTAAATTTTTCGATATAATGAGGAAGTTTCAGTTCATTTATCATATTAATACGCAGGAACTTTCCAAGAAAGTGTACGATACAATATTTGGTGTCACTTACCTTTGTCAGTTGCAACCACTCACTACCTCCTGGATGTTTATTAATAAATGTATCTAGATCATATAGTTTATCATGAACTCTCCATAGACCTTCTGCCCCATCATCTATAGCTTTTCCAGTTAACCATTGCATAGAATCTCGTAACCCTTCATCTCTCAATGATGGATACTTTAACTGCGGAAAACTAACATGAGTTTTCTTTTCTATAGCCCTTTGCTGTGCTATTTCCAAATAATCCGATTCTTTTGGTGCCATGGTTCTTATATCATGTTCAGAATTAACACCAGTAACTACTGTTTCTTAGAAAGAATTCACAATAACGAGATCTGAATTATAATCTCATTTTTATATAAATATAAGCTTAATTTAGTAATATAACCAGATTAAGTTATCGGTCAAAGGTCACAGGGTCAAAATGACAAGCGAAATCTTTAGAACTGTTTGACAAAGTGTATGATAAATATTTAATTTAATTTTAATTAGTAATTTTTTATATTATTTTAACTATTGTTATTTTTTTCTAGCTGTTACCCGCAACTTCGTTTAATAGTTATATTAGACTTTGATCTCAGAACACAGAACAAACCAGGAGTGTTCAATCACATTAGTATGCAGCGCGATATTGTGTCCTAAATGCCTCCCCGCCCGCGCCTCACCCGCCCGTGCAGTGTGACCAGGCACCAAATCTTTACCGCTTTTGGGGTAAAATTTAAATGTTATGTAGGAAAAACTAAGTAAGTAATTTGGTAAAAAAGTTAAATATGTGAAAAGTAAGTACTTTTGAATTCCAAATATAATTACATTGGTAAAAAAATAATCATTGATTGATAAGGTTTATTAATAATAAATAAACAATGTGTTGATATTGTAAAAGATATAATTTGAGAAAACTTATTTATCGATAGTTAGCTTTTGTATTTAGGACAAATATTATTTTATATCTATACTATACCTAAAAATGAAAAAATAAATACGAGTTGAACTCCGGGAGTGTCACATTATTATTGTTATTTTAGTGACGCATCTATTGTTCATCTACGCTATCACTGCTAACATCTTTATATTCTCCTGGTGTCTACACTCAAGTTACCCGCACCAAGCCTTCCTAGGGTACTTACTTTAACAACCTAGTTACTAAATATGACAACCATGGCTTCACCAATGGTTCCCGACGAGAGCTTCTTCAGCGCTCTCTTAGATAGGTTATTTTCGGAGAAGATCGCTCCGCTAATTAAAAAAACAATAGATCAGACAGTGGATCCCGCTTTTAGAGTGAAATCCAAAAAATATAACTCGTCATCTGACGTTTCGGGTTCCGACGGGGAATCCGAAATGGAACTATGTAATGACTCCGACGCAAGCTCCGTAGCTTCGGTCAAACCAAGGAAAGTGATCACCCGATCAGCCCGTCCGCCTGTCCTTCAGGCGTACTTTGACGCGCAGGCGACCCCTAAGGTCCCCGCGGTCAGTCCTGACCGCACGGAAGCCCCTCAGGCTTCCAGTGCTTCACCGGCCCAGCCGGAAACCGCTCTACCGTCGAGAGCGGAGAGTGTCGCGTCGGATGCTGACGGCTTCATCACCGTCAGTCGCAAGAAGAAGCGCGGTCGCGAATCGCCTTCTCTTGATGGCACGCCCGCGCCCGCTAAAGCCCGCGTACCACCTCCGACCAAGCGCCCGCCTCCTATTTTTATAGGAGACCGAGGCCGCTGGTTGGTTATCAAAAATAGGATCCCGAAGACGCTCTCCTTCCAGGCGAGGGCGTACCAATCTCTCATCAAATTAGAGACCAAAGAGGTAGTGGACCACCGCGCCTTGACATTTCTTCTTAGAGAGCTGAGTGTGGGTTTCCACACGTACGCCCTGCCTGAGGAGAAACGTCTGAGGGTCGTTATTAGGAACGTCCCCAGAGAGTTGGACGAGGCCGACATTCTGTCGGACCTCAAAGAGCAGGGTTACCCTGCACACGAGGTGCACCGTATGCGCGGAACCACCAACAAACAACCATTTAACATGGTTCTCGTCGTCCTCGGCCTCACGCAAGAGGGAAAGAAAATTTTTAATATAAAATCGGTTTGCTCCCTTCAGGGCATCCGGGCCGAAGCTCCTCGCAACCGCGGCGGGCCTGGTCAGTGTCACAGATGCCAGTTATACGGGTACTTGGCACGCAAATACGAACACACCCCGAGGTGTGTGAAGTGCCTCGGCAAACACGGCACGCCGGAATGCCCTCCACCAGCGCAATGCGCCGAGCCCCCGGCCTGCGTCTTGTGCGGGGAGAAGGGGTACCCCGCGAGCTATCGCGGGTGTCCCAAGGCACCCAAACACAAGCGTCACCCAGGGCGCCGCCAGCCGCAAGGCAGAGCAGAGAAGGTGGAGTTCACTCCGACCTTCAAACCTGCGCCGCCTCCGAAGGTAAACGCCTGGGCGAGGTCTCCTCCGGCTGCCAACGCTGCCACAGAGGCCACTCTCGTGGCCCCCGCGCCCCTCCGGCCACCGCTAGCGTCCCGCCCGGCGGCGTCGGTCCCGCGACCGAGGCCACCGGCGCCCGCGTCCGCGGCAACAGGTAACCAAGGCGGCAGCGCCTTTGCCTTCATGTTCGAACTGTCAGAGCTGTTCAACATAGATGAAATCACAGCCCTGGCCAGCAGGCTCGAGGCTGGCCGGGACGACCCGCCGTCGCTCCTGCAAGTTATGGCAGACAACGCCAAAATATTCCATGCCCTCACCGATATAGGGCGAAAGTATAAAAACATTCGCGATGCCTAATTACGTAAGCGGACGGGTTAAACCACATACACTCCGTATAGCGTATTTTAACGCCCAAGGCCTTAAGCCTCAACTAGACTTGGTGAAGGAGTTCGCTCACGAACATCAATTAGACCGATTCTTAGTGCAAGAGACATTTCTAAAACCACGTATATGCGATTCGCGTATCGCTAATTATAACTTAGTCAGGAATGATCGCACCACCCGTATGGGCGGCACCCTCATTTATTTTAAAAGGTCTCTACACTGTATACCTATAGATCCTCCGGTCCTCACTAACATTGAGGCCATCCGGATCAGTATGGCGAATCACCAGCCGATTACTGTTATTTCAGCTTATCTTCCGCCGAACAAACAAATATTAGACACAGATATAGAAGCATTACTCGGCCACGGGGCCGCAGTCATAGTGGGCGGCGATCTTAACGCCAAACACTCCAGCTGGAACAGTAGAGCCACAAATAGAAACGGAATCTTATTAGATTCGCTGACAGACACGCTGAACTTTTCAGTAATAGCACCCGACGAACCAACACGTTATCCAGATAACGTCGCGCACCGACCCGACATTCTAGACGTTGCGTTACTTAAAAACGTAACGCTCAATGTAAATTCAATCGAGGTTTTTCACGAATTAGAGTCAGACCCCCTGCCCGTCGTCCTAAATCTAGGCCCACCGCTTAACTTTCAACCACCGACGAAAAAAGTGATCGACTGGCAACGGCTGGAAAAGGATCTCGAGTCTATCAAGTCCGACGACCTTGACCTTATACCGGACGTCATCGACTCGGACGACACGGCTCACAGTGCTATCTCTCATGTGACGTCACATATACAGAATAGGATCAAGGCCTGCTCCAGGCAGGTTCCGACGATGCAACCGCATCGCCTAAACCTGCCTCCAGAGGTCAGGAACCTACTCACACAGAAGCACAGAGCCACTAGACTTTACGATAGGTATCCGTCGGTCGAGAATAGGCGCCACCTCCGCTACCTACAGCGGGTGGTACGGGAACGTATCGCGGAACTCCGCGGCGAACGTTGGGACCGCTTGCTCGGCAACCTTAAGCCATCACATGTGGCTTTCTGGAAGCTGCCTCGCGCGTTCAAACAGGAGCCGCCCACTGTCATGCCTCCTTTGGACAGACCAGGACTGCAGCCGGCGCTCGATGACGATGAGAAGGCTGAATGCCTCGCCGATAGTCTCGAGAGTCAGTGCTCTCCAAATGCAGCAGGCGACCCGACACACGTTGACGAAGTTGATCGTGAAGTTGAACGTCGCTCCGCTCTGAGCCCTTCAGGCGATGTAATAAAACCCAACACTTACGAAGAGGTGAAGCTAATCATTAAGGAGCTTCACTCCAAGAAGGCCCCGGGGCCCGACACTATAAACAATAGGGTTCTTAAAATCCTACCCTCGACTCTTATTACTTTATTGGTTACCATTTTTATAATTCTATTGTCTAATAGCGCGTTCCCCGAACAATGGAAGGATTCCATTGTTATCGGTATCCCAAAGCCCAATAAACCTAAAGCTAATCCGAGTAGCTATAGGCCTATTAGCTTAATTAACTCGATCGGGAAACTTTACGAAAGATTAATTCTCGCGCGTCTTAATCATTACATCGCGGAGCTTAACCTGATACCCGACATACAGATTGGATTCAGAACCGCTCACTCGTGTCCCCAGCAGGCTCACCGACTCACCGAGTACATTCTCATACGGCGTCAATTTCACGCTACCCGGCAGCCGTGTTTTTCGATGTCGCGAAGGCCTTCGACAAGGTATGGCACAACGGCTTAGTATTCAAGCTGTATCAACTGGGAGTGCCAGACAGGCTCGTGCGCATCATTCGAGCCTACCTTACTGATCGCTCCTTCCGATATCGAGTAGAGGGCACCCTATCCTCACCCAGACCCATCAGGTCTGGCGTGCCACAGGGTTCAGTCCTCTCTCCCACTCTTTTCTCGCTCTTCACGAGCGACATTCCCAAGTTTCCGAGTGTCCAGCTCGCTCAGTACGCTGACGATACGGCACTCTACTTTGGCTCCGCTCTATTGAACCGCTCAACCTTGAGCAGGAACATTAAAGTACTTCAAGCCGCCGTCGAGGAACTAGGCAACTGGTTCAGAAAATGGCGGATTGAAGTGAACCCAACCAAGAGTGCAGCGGTACTCTTCGGTAACGCGAATAGCATCCGCGCTAAAAAACGACCGACCGACGTCATTAAATTATATGAAACACCCATACCGTGGGTGAAGGATTACAAATACTTAGGAGTCACGTTCAACAGCAATATGAACTTCAAGAAACATATTGATACGGTATGCAATAGAGCCCGATTTGTCCTCAGTCGTCTTTATCCACTTGTGTGTGGGCGAAGCAAACTTCCGCTCAAACACAAAGTGACGCTTTATAAAATCATCGTACGGCCCATACTGTCATACGCAAGCGTCGTCTTCGCGCACACCCGACCGAGCTACTTACGTCGTTTGCAAGTAGTTCAAAATAAATTCACGCGCATGGCAACCAGAGCCTCGTGGTTCATCCAAAACGTTGACTTTCACCGCGACCTAGAGCTTCCGACGATAGCTCAACACTTTAAAGAGAGATCTCTTTAAAGTCGCGACTCTTTTTTGACAAGGCGCCTAACCATCCCAACATCTTGGTTAGGAAGGCATGCGGGTACACCCTCCTTCACCATAGTCTCAACACAATAAGACGTCCCAGACACGTAACGGTAGACCCGGATGACGACATCACCATCGCGAACGCGACACCCACACAAACACCGACACAGACACGCACACACCGCCTTCGCAGGCGTAGGCGCGGTCAACCACCGCAAACCACTGGCACTCGTCACTCTGACGATGGCCAGCGGCCCGCACCCTAGATACACCACACATTGTTTTGATACCCGACGAGACGTTAGTCCTCGTCCTGTAATCGTTTCACTACACTCACTCACACACGGACTGACTGACGGACTGACATACACCACTTACACAATCACAAACACACTCCACAAACAGACACAAACACAAACATACATGCACACTAACATTTACACTACTTACACACATTCAAACATACATACATACAATCATAAACACATACACACACACTTACATACATTACACTAAACATCACCACACTCGCCGGCGAGTGTGTTCTTCTCATCTTTTCATCTTCATTTTATCTTCATTTTCATTTTCATTCTCTCTCCTTCCCACAAGCACACAGTCGGTCTGAGGTTCGAGTCTCCTTAGGAGACGCCCCGCGACTGTTGTTGCGTAGTCTTTGCGGCCTCCACGGTCCACGTCCTACTTCGCTGTGAAAGCTAACAGCACAGAGCAGGTTTTAGTCGGTATGGGGCGTCCGCTTACGCGCACACTCGAGTCCGACATATTACACCCCGTTCCGGGGCGTAAATACGTAACAGTATTTCCTCCTCTCAAAAAAAAAAAAAATGGACATTCTGTAGTAGTTAATAAACTTATTGGGATGATGCCGCACGTCGCGTCGTTGTACATTATGCAAAATTAAGCCATTATGCTAACTCCAAAACTTGTGATATTTGTTTGTTTTATTTAAAATTACCTAGTCGTAGAAAAAATATTATATGCGAAACGTTTTATAACTAGGTCAAAAAACGCGAGTGGCGTCATTTTAAAATTATGTAAAATTGAAAATAATATAAAATAAGGGACGAGACGAGCAGGACGGTCAGCTAATGTTAATTGATACACCCTACCCATTACAATCCAGTGCCGCTCAGGATTCTTAAAAAACCCAAAAATTTTGATCGGCACTACAATTGCGCCCGTCACCTTGAGACATAAGATGTTAAGTCTCATTTGCCCAGTATTTTCACTAGATACGGCGCCCTTCAGACCGAAACACAGTAATGTTTACAGATTACTGCTTCACGGCAGAAATAGGAGCCGTTGTGGTACCCATAATCTAGCCGGCTTCTTGTCCAAAGGAAGATAAATCAAAGAGTCGTTTTGAAATTGTGTTTTGAAAGAAGGTAAAATAAGTTTGCCTCCATTTGGTCTTGCCTCATAATTAAATTGAGACTAAGTTATTGAGTGGCAGATTTTTCATCTTATAGGTGACGTCGGAATACAGAGCACTGACATGTAGAAAGGAACAGTAGGTCGTGAAACGGTCGGATACTGGAGTCTTAGTTATATTATATTGTTTTCGTTGGTAACCATTTGAATTCGCAAACTTAAACGAGAGTTAAATAGTACAATGAACAATTTGCTGTCAATATTACTTAGGCGTTTAAGGTTTGGCTTCACTCTGCAATACAAATTATTATATTCATACCAATAAAACGGTTTTTGAACTTTTTTCTAAACCTACTGGTGTTTAAGACGTTGCCTTTTAATTATTCTGTATCAATCGGTATTTTATAAGGATGGATAAATAAGAAGTCGTTATCTGCAACCTCGAAAACCTCGGATTCGACATCCATATTGTTGAAATCATAATTTTGCGATCTTTCTCACTCGCTTGCTCTATGGATTATGTGCTTCATGCTACGTTCGCCCTTTCTCACTATATCTCGATCGGTCTCAATCGCTCTCTCCCTCTTCTTCGACAAAAACGCTGCATATCTTCGTGACGCTAATATTATTATTACGTTTCATCCGTAAAAAAATACTCTCATGCGCCTAAAGATGTTTCACATCAATAAATCTTTGTCATTGGGCACCGGTATATTCGCATCGCATCGAACTACTCGGTGTAATGCATTCACACACTAAACGCCGAGTGGACACACACTTTAGCACCTACACCAGGATGTTCCTAGAGGTCCTTAGGTATGTATGTTTATTGTTTCGCCACAACAAATTTTCATTTTTAATATTAAATGTTTTCCTTAGCACGCGCACGCGCTGATGCAGTTGGATCCCTTAAAAACTTAATTTAATATTAACTGTTTATTACTAACAGAAAATTTTGATACTTTTAACATCCAGCATTATTTTGACAATCCTCACTGGCTTCACAACGGTCTTTTCATTTTTTTTTTGATTAGGTATAGTAGTGTGTAGGTAATGAAAAAAATTAGTACAATAATAGTTTATATAGGTTTAACACGTAACATATGGGTAATATAAGAAATTAAACACTTGATACTTAATAATTAAATCATTGTTCTTGCTTCCTTTCAGACAATAGGGTTGGACGTGTTTTCAATGTCATTTTTATTTGGCCGATAAACAAGTCAAGTTGTGTCGTCATACGAAAATTAGCTCTATACTTCTCACAGTGTTCCAAGAACAAGGGGTACAGATGTTCTAGAACAGCGTGGTCCACGGTTGGGAAGAGATGATGCAGCGCGTGGTGACCAAAGAATGTCATCACTCTAAAATGACTTCCATTTATATCCGTTCTGTCCATCACTGCTTCTAATTCATGCATTCCCCAATCAGGGTTTATTTCACTAAAAATTAAAAATAACAATATGTATTTATAATAAGAAATCAAACTGTACAATGTAAAATGGTCGCTCCTCTTGTGTATTCCAAAATACAATTGAAATCTACTCTCTTTAGATACGATACGGAATACATGTGATGTTTTAATGCATGGGAACCACGAAAATCTGTTACGAATTTTCGAATCCAGTAGAAATTTGTCATCTTGTGAAAGATTAAACGTATATGTAAAATAAAAATTGCGGATTTAAAAATTTCCTAATCACTTTATTAATTCCTGTTTCATATTTAAAGTCTGTAATATACTCTTCAAATATGACTTCAAAACGATATCATTAATAAATACCTTTGAATAGAAACCATTACCGCAGATGTGATTGTTTCCTATTTTTGTAACCGTCAACTACTGTAATAATTACACATTTTAAAATTTTTTAGTTTTATTAAGATAGATAATGAGAGGTGGAGGTTTTATTTGTATAAGTTGCTTGCTAAAGTTGCGTGGGTACCACAGTAGTGCTTTTTTCTGCCTTGTGGAAGCATTAAAGTGTTTTTGGTAAAGGGCGCCGTAACTACTGAAATTAATGGGCTCATGAGTCTAAATATATTTTATGCCTTGAAATAAAGTAATTCAATCAAGAATCCATAGCGGCACTGCTATTACAATAATATAATAGGCAAGGTGTATGTCTAACCATCTGGTAAATGTCTTGCTCGTCGCGACACTTTAAAAAAAAAAAAGTGGTATCAGATAATCACCACACGACGAAGAGTATTTATAAAAATAGTTTGTTACAGTTTATAAATTAAAGCCATAATTATATAACCTGACTTCATCGCCATCTTTAAATATATTTGGATGATGATGAGCAGCGTTTGATCCAATCGTGAAGAATACAAAACTAGCTGTGCAATTGATCCAGAGCCACATAATCATAGTGTCGTAAAATGTGGCGCCTCCAGTTATATACATCCATACTGGTAATAGGAATCCCACACCATCGTGCCACCGGTAATGTTGGGTGAAGAAGCCAGGACGCGTAAAGTTGAGGCTAAATCTGGAAATAGTTATATTTTTTACCGATTTAAAAATGTAGGATGTGTTTTATATCTTTGTTTTTTTTTTTTATGGAATAGGAGGACAAGCGAGCGTACGGGTCACCTGGTGTTAATTGATCACCGCCGTCCACAATCTCTTGCAACACCAGAGCAATCACAAGAGCGTTGCCGGCCTTTAAGGAAGGTGTACGCGCTTTTTTCAAATGTGCCCATGTCGTATCGTCCCGGAAACACCGCACAAGTAAGTTCATTCCACAGCTTTGAAGTACGTGGAAGAAAACTCCGTGAAAACCGCACTGTAGAGGACCGCCACACATCCAGATGGTGGGGATGATACCCTAACTTGTGTTGTGTCATGCGAAGGTGGAATTCGGCGGCAGGAATCAGGTTAAACAGCTCTTCGGAACACTCCCCGTGATAAATGTAGTAGAAGACACACAATGAAGCGACGTCTCTACGCAACGCCAAGTGATCCAGCCGTTCACAGAGCACTGGGTCCCCGACAATTCGAGCTGCTCTACGTTGCACGCGATACTGCTGATACTGGTGTGCGCCATACCAGAGATGACAGCAATAGTCCATGTGTGGCTGGACCTGCGCTTTGTAGAGCGCTAGAATGTGGGCCGGCTTGGAGGTGTCCAACATATCATTGATATGCAGAAGAAACATCGTAGGAGATAGCACACAGCCTTGGGGCACTCCAGCATTCACGGGCTTCGGGTTCGAGCAATATAAGTCGACAACGACCTGTATGCTGCGCCCAGTGAGGAAGCTGGAGGTCCACTTGCACAAGCTCTCGGGAAGCCCAAATGATGGAAGTTTTGAGAGGAGTGCCTTGTGCCATACACGAGAGGCTTCGCTATATCCAGGCTAACTGGCAGGCCTTCACCCTTGCTTTCAATAGCTGCCGCCCATCTATGTGCTAGGTATACCAGAGGATCCCCTACCGACTGACCAAGGCGAAAGCCGTACTGTCGGTCGTTGTTCAACTGGTGACCCTCTAGGTATATCAAGTGCTGGTGGTTGATTATGCTCTCCATGATTTTAGAGAACAGGGAGGTAAAAGCAATAGGCCTGTAGTTTGACGGATCCGAACTGTCTCCTTTTTTTGGATCGGATGGACAAGGGCTGACTTCCATGAGTCAGGGTCTATGCCTTTTGAATAAGAGTGCCGGAATAAACGCGTTAGCACCGGCGTCAACTTAGGGCACACGTTCTAAGCACGATTGGCGAAATGCCATCCGGCCTGCTCGACTTACTGACGTCCAACGAAAACAAAAACGTAGAGCTCTGACACCGCAGTTTTTCCGATGTCGTCAAGACTCGAGCTGGAGGCAAAAAAAGCATACAGGAGATCTGTTTTCTCTTTTGCCGTAGGGGCCAGGGTGTCATTCCTCATGTGCAACGGCGGAAGGGACGGCTGGTTGAAATTACCAAGAGCAGCTTTCGACAACGACCAGAACTTGCGTGTTCCGGTCAGGTAACTGGAAAGCTGATCGCCGATTTTGACGACGTGCTTTGACATCGCACGGGCGATTTGCCGCTTAAAAAATCTGGAGGCACGGTAGTATTTCCTCTTAAGAACTTTGCAGTTCGGATCCTTTGAGCCCTGCGACGCAACCCAAGTTCGATACTCCTGTTTTTTGCAGTCAGATGCTGACGCATCGAACCAGGGCTGTGATAGTAGGAATGGCAAACGACGAAATCCTCCTTTGTGTTTATGTTTCCCGATTTCTCATCTATTTGAGGATCAATTTTAATAAGTATTGTATATAAGTATTGTATATAGTAAGATATGGGTTTTTGCCATTGAATAATCGAAATTTTAGTTATTTGTTTTTATATTATTTCATATAGCATTAATTCCAGTTACGAGGTGACATGGAGTGGAATATTTCTCTAACTTTTTAAAAGACTGTAATAATCTTACCTTTTCAAGAAGTTCATGATGAACATAAACGGAAATAATATCTGTTCAATAATCACTGCGTAGTCAGCGTAGAATGGTCGCTCCTTTCTTGGATTCCAGAATACAATTGGTTCAAATCCGCTCACTTCTAAATCCATTAACGTATTTGGGTACAGGTGATGTGATAACGCGTGGGAAACTCGGAAGTCTCTGTTATGAATAGATTTATCTAGTAATTAATCATACATTTTTTGAAAATTTGCTTTGGAGTTGAAATAAGAGTTAGCAATTCTCAAAAATTGGAATCTTTACATTATTTATTTATGTAGAGGAAACAAACAGGATTACTATATTAAATTACACTACACTAGTGAATTTTCTAATAGTTAACTAACAACACTTTTAGTTAAAAAGTAACGATATAAACCATATTTCTAAAAAAAGGTATACAAATTGAACATAATAATGTCTTAAATATTATATAAGTTATAACACGACTACAAACTCATATTAAATAATATTACAATGAATTAATTGGTCTTCTACGAAAAAATTATAACGTTTAAGTAAATTACGTTTTAAGTAGTTTATATTAATACTATAGCAGTGGTTCCAACCAATGATGGATTCTCCAGGTGTGACCTGACAAAAGCGTTGTATAAAATTAAGTATGTCTGCGATTTCTTAAACTCCTCCTCCTTCCCTGCCTTAAAATGATACACATATTTTATATGACTTATTAATGATACCATCATAGTGGGATCTAAATATGAGTTCATTATCCAGAATTACCCCCAGATCTCTAACCTCCTTAACTATTTTGAAATTTGTGTCATATATCTCGTCATTATACAATATTAGGTTAGTTTTTGTTGAAAAACTTATGGCACAATAGTTATCTATTTTTATAGTCAGACTATTTTTCACGTAGTAATTACGAAGGTTATTCAAGTCAGTCTGATCGATAAAATTATAGGATAAATAGTATCTGGAATCTTCACCGGTTCCTTTACACATGTTTATATTTTTTGATATAACATGTTTCTGGCAAATAAATAATGTCGTATTCATTTGAAAGTAATGTCTTAGGAAGGCATATGTTTTAGTTCATAAACCTCAAATATGTTAATAATAAACTTTAATAATAACATTAATATATTTTACAATAATTAATACAAATAATAGGTCTTTATTTCTTATAAAATGAACCCTTTCACATGAATTATTATTACGTATACAAGTTACCACGAGGTTGGAACTCTGGCGTTGCAGGAAAAAAGAGATGGTGGTAACCACTTAAGAGTGGGTGACCCGTGCGGTCAATTCTCTTTATCCGTAATAACAAATTCAAATACTTTTTTTTAAAACCCACCTAACATTTGCCCTGTCTCTTGTTTAAAAAAATACATTAATTATGAGAATTCATTTACCTGTACGACCACAATCCAATATTAAAAATGTACATTCGCCAGCTTGTTCTCTTGTGTATATAATTGTGTGCAGCAACGATTACCCAAGCCATACTGACTGATGCTACAATATACGATAACATTACAATCCAATAGTCTTTGGCCCAACAAGTTATTGTTGAACTTACTAGGCAGGTGAACAGAAGACTATCGCAAATAAAGGCAGTCCTATCACTTTCCTTATTTGGGATCTTTTGAATTTCTTCCCAAACCTTGGTCTTTAACGTTCGATAGAAACCGTCATCTTTAAATGTGAATGGAGAATTTCTTGGCGTTTTAGCATCTCTTTTATAAAACTTCTCAAGTACTTTCACAGTGTTTGGGTTCAAATGATGTGCTTCAAAAGCTTCGGTTACGTCCGTTCCCTGAAACGCATTGTGAATTATTAAACAACCACTTGAAGAAAAACTTGAGTTAGTACCTACTTTCTTAACTTTACAAAAATTATAAGGTATGTATAAAAACGGATTCTTATAGTTTTAGGAGACGTATTTAAAACTGTTTCTAGAAATACAAACCGTTATGGCACATTGATCTCATAAATAGTGCATAATTAACGGATGAAAAGCCATCCACAACTATTTGGCCAGGCTTAGAAAAAAAAGTTTTAGCATTTTTTTGACATTTTACCATCAGTGTCATAATTAATTTACGATTTCTTTCATCATTTAATAATCCATAATTTTTGGGCTTGAATGAAAGCAATTCGTTTATTGGCATTTTAATTTATTTGTATTTGAGAATTTAGATTGGAAAAGCTTTCGCTAATCAATATTATTAAAAATAAATAAATAGGAAATTTTCCGTGTTTGCGTTAATAACCAGACTTAATCATGACAATAATTAATTATGTTTCTTAGCTTTTTACACATTTAAAGTTGTTTAAAGTGTTGGCTACCTTTGCGCTTGCACAAAAGTCAAAAGTCTTGAACACTTAATTTCATAAATATGATATATTGATGACCGACGGTTCAGCCTTGTATTAACGGGTAACCAACTTATCACTTAAGCCTGATATCGTAACAAAAAAAATCTTGTATTTGGCGCAGAGCTTCAACTTAGAATATTTATTGATTTATTATGAATCTAATTATTATTTTTTATAAGCCTGTTACTTGTGGCTTTACTTTTGTTATATTTTTCAAAATTATCTTTAGCTTTAAGTTGTAAACAAAGAATGTATATTATACCTATTATGCATGTTTTTTAATGTTTCCATAGATTAAGATGTTGTATACACGTTGGCTTCCTAATAAATAAATAAATCATCAAAATAATCAAAATAAGTATTTAATACTCCAACTTAGCAGTCTTGCTTGATTAAGGCACGATACCAACTGTGTTAATACGATCACAAATGTTAGTTAGCACTGCTGCTGTGCCAACGAGAGGAGACAAACAATTAAAACTAAATTGAACTGTACTAGTAACTAAGTTCAGTCATTTATCTAAAAATATCGTAACGACAAATATGTCTTTACCCATCGAAATAAACTCACACCGCTAAAACGTGGCACACGTATTTTTTAATCGTAGATAACACAACCAAACCAAATGGCTGAACAGTTCCAAAGGTACACCAAAACCTTTCAAAGGCTGTCTCATAGTTTGTATATAAATCATAACTGACGATCCATCACGTTCTAAACATGTAGACAATGCACGCCATACAAAATCAAAGCCGAAATATGGCACAGGCCACAAATGACACCAAAATAAGCCTCTGCATTAAGCATTTCTGCGTTTACTACAGTTGCTTAAAATATTATTGATCAAAAGGCAGCAATGTATACACTTTTTCAGTTTAAAGATTGTTAACAGTCTTAAAGATTTTCATGTCGTCAGCAAATAATAAGAACTAAATAATTTGAAAAGCATGAGCTGATATCGTTAATGAATATAACAAATAGCAGGGGTCGCAATCATGACCCCTGAGGAACGCCTGACGGAATATTAACCCACGCCAAGATATAACCATTCAGAACAACCGCCTGAGACCTATTTAGAACGTAGAAAGAAAACCATCGATACAAATCACCATGGATGCCTAGACAATATAATTTTGACAGTAGTATACTATGGTCAATACGGTCAAAAACCTTGCGGTAGTCAGTATAGACAGTGTCAACCTGAGAACCTTTATCCATATGAAATGTTGAATAATTATCAAAAGTAATTTATCACAGTCGACCTTCCTCTCAAGAAACCGTGCTGTTGAGGGATAAAAATGCATTTAATGTTATTGTATAGCTGGTTGTACACAATACGCTCTAAGATTTTTGCTAACAAACATAACTTTTTTTTTTATGGAATAGGAGGACAAACGAGCGTACGGGTCACCTGGTGTTAAGTGATCACCGCCGCCCACATTCTCTTGCAACACCAGAGGAATCACAAGAGCGTTGCCGGCCTTTAAGGAAGGTGTACGCGCTTTTTTTGAAAGTACCCATGTCGTATCGTCCCGGAAACACCGCACAAGGAAGCCCATTCCACAGCTTTGTAGTATGAGGGAGAAAGCTTCTTGAAAACCGCACTGTGGAGGACCGCCACACATCCAGATGGTGGGGATGATATCCTAACTTGTGGCGTGTCGTGCGAAGGTGAAATTCGGCGGCAGGAATCAGGTTAAACAGCTCTTCGGAACTTACTAATAGGTCTGTAGTATTCTATTTGATTTTTAGAACCTTTCTTTTGAATCGGTGTTATTAATGTAGAGAACTTCATTGCTGGCGATAATCGTATTCAATCAATATATTGTCGCGTAGTAACGTAGGGAATCATTTTGAAAATAGAACAGATCCGAGGGTATATAAGTCGAACTAAGTGTGGCTTACAGCGGTTCTAGTTCAGATTCGAAAGTGAAAAGGAAAAGAAGAAGGAAGAGAAAAAGAAGTAGTGAAAAGTGGAAAGTGATCCAGAAGAAGAAGGAAATAGAAGTGTGCGGTACCGTGTGATCTACTGAAGGCACTGCCATCGGCGAGAAGAACAGCAGCCCGGCGAAGTGCAATTTCAAAAATTGAACGCAAATAAAGTTTTTCCTTTAGTATTTATTCCCAATCCCTGATCTTGCCAATATTCACTAGACAAAAGATGAAAAACAATTTAGAAATACATTTAAGTTTTTAGTCTGCTTGCACAAGCACGCAGTTTCATCTTAGTTATCACCTCAGTTACACGAAGGAACTTCCCAAGAAAGTGTTTATTTATTTATTTATTTATTACAGTTGTTTATAGAATATTAAGTTTTGGATAAAATATTAGAATGTCACTTACCTTTGTCAATTGCAACCACTCACTACCTCCTGGATGTTTATTGATAAATGTATCGAGATCATATAGTTTATCATGAACTCTCCATAGACCTTCCGCTCCATCATCTATAGCTTTACCAGTTAACCATTGCACAGGATCTCGTAGCCCTTCATCTCTCAATGATGGATACTTCAACTGCGGAAAACTAACATGGGTTTTTTTTTCTATAGCCCTTTGTTGTGCTATCTCCAAATAATCGACTTCCTTTGGTGCCATGCTTTTTAATTTTTATATCATGTTCAGAATCAACACCAATAAGTATTGCTTCTTAATTAGAACTCACAATAACAAGATTTTAAGTGTAATCTCGTTTTTATATTACCAAATTTAAGTTATCGGTTGAAATGAACTTGTGTTGCTAAGATTTGTAAACAAGTGCCTGATTTCAACAATTATTGTATTATAACTATTTATTATCGTGTTAGAATGTGGAGTTGTTATTAAATTATGACTATGATATCAATTGACATGTTATCGTAGTAAATATGGTTATTGTTCAAGCAGCAAATGTAGAGGGCGCATATTAAGGAATTTCAAATGTTGTGTGAATTAGGAGGCCGGTTAGATACATAATATTATTTTCTTTTATCTTTTAACAAACAAAAAAATTTGTTTGTGTGGTGTCGCACCAGAATAGCACCACCCCATCTCCTCCTGTGGGTGTCGTAAGAGGCGACTAAGGTATACATAGAATGGAGGATGGGCGGCAGCATCCTTCCGAGAAGCACCAACATTTACTGCGTCTCTGTAATCAACTCAGTGAAAACTGGGAGTGATCATCGCATTGTAAGAGACACATTGAATATCAATACAAAACTGGAGCGATCTCGACTAGTGTGGTCTACACTCCGACCTGCACCCATCCAGAACCAATACCCGGAAAACTTTCAACTCAAATTGCAAAACCGCTTCGAATGCCTGGGTGACTGCGTTGACGTGGACGAGTATAATAAGAGTCAGCCTGTACGAGATTAGAATGGCCCTAAAACAGCCTAAAAACAACAAGGCGCCGGGTGATGATAGAATTACAGCTGAGCTTCTGAGAGCTGGTGGTACTCCTGTGCTTAAGATCCTTCAGAATTTAATCCGGCATCCTCGAGGACAATACACCGCAAGCGTGGAACAGAAGTATAGTGGTGCTGTTCAAAAAGGGCCATAAAATTATTTTAAAGAATTATATCACTTCTGAGCCATGTTATGAGTTATCACGAATCGCCTCGTTCGCAGGCTTGACGACTTCCAGCCTCCCAAATAAGCCGGATTCCAAAAAGGCTTTAAAGCAGCATAGACCACATACATACGCTGCGGCAGGTTATACAGAAGACAGAAGAGTATAACCAGCCACTACGCAAGGCGTTCATGGACTATGAGAAAGCCTTTGATTCTATCGAGACCTAGGCGGTGCTACACTCTACCCAGAGGTGCCATATTGATTACCGATATATCGAAGCGTTGAAGTGTTTGTATGGAAACGCCACCATGTCAGTCCATCTCCAGGATCAGATCTCGAAGCCTATCCGACTGCAGCGGGGAATCAGACAAGGCGATGTCATATCGCCCAAGCTATTCACCGCTGTGTTGGAAGACGTCTTTAAGCTTCTGGACTGAATCGGACTGGACATCAATATCAACGGCGAATACATCACTCACCTTTGATTCGCAGACGTATCATATGCATGGCAGGGATCATGGAAGACTTAAGCCATATGCTCGATGGTTTCAATACTCAAGGAGTACGTCTTAAAATGAACATGGACAAGACGAAGATCACGTCAAAATGTCCTTGTCGCACCTACTCCCGTAAAAATTGGGATTTTTACTCTCGAAATTGTTGATGAGTACGTCTACCTTGGACAAACAATCCAGTTAGGCAGGTCCAATTTCGCAAAAGTGATGACTCATAAAATCCCGGGAAGCCCCGTAAAATCTTCTCTTCCAAATAACACAGTGTCTGAAGATGAAGGTATTCATTCAACCAGTGTTTGTTGCTAGTGATGACTTACAGTAGGCAGACGTGGGCGTTAACCATGGGCATTATGAGGAAGCTGATTGCTATGCTCGGAGCTTGATGCAGAGGGCTAAGCTCGGAGTTTCCCTGCGAGATCAAATCAGAAATGAGAAGATCCGCAGGAGGACGCGAGGTTTCGCACTTTCTCTGAGATGACAATCTTTCGAGATTATTTTTAAATGATTATTTTGCCAATTCTTGCAAAATAGGGTCTTTAACTTTTGCAAGACTTTCTTAGCTAGTGTTAGGCTTTCCTTAAGATCTGCTGTTATCAGTGACATCAAGTAAAGATGGGTGATTTTTTCTACGCCGATACTTGGATCAGGCTAATGAAGTACAAGTAAGCATTGTCAATATCCTCTGGAGTCTTCATAGTAATGTTTACCTGAATTTATTTGTTTAAGCAATTGCGAATGGCAGGGCCAGTCAGTTTTTTCATTAGATAAGGCGTCAGATGGCTCGACATAAATGACGGAAGTGCTTAAAGTGAGGATTACCAACGTAAGACTATTATGCGAGAACCTCAGTCCGTATGCTTAACGTCCCAATCCCCACCTGAAATGAATTTGGTTTCAAGGTGACAGTACTTTTCTTCTCTCATATCATTTTCAAACACATGATAGGTTATTTTATGGTTACGTGGGCTGTAAACGGCGGACAATGTAATCGGCCTGCAAACCTGCTCGGTCATCTAGTCTAATAGTAGTAGTAGTAGTATCCTGAATATTTTGGATGGCGTTTGCCTCCAGCACGGTATGCTTAAAGTTTGATATTATTATGAGGTATGACGTACTCGTCGATGTTGAAATCCTTCTTTCGGTATAGACCATTTTTTCTGGAATGTGACTCAGAGACTAGATCTGAAGAACTAATTAGAATAATAATCTTGACACGATTATTATTTTAATTAGTTCTTCAAGTTCAAGTTTGTTTGACGACAGCATTGATGTTCTACGTGGGAATACGTAAGGGGATTATGAATGTAATTTAGAGACAACGGACTATCATCAACATCGATAGGTTTAGTAGAGTACTTATCTGTTGAATGAGTTGGTCTATCTTTTTGGGTTGTTTTATTAAAATCTGTTCAATCCAACTTTATTGAGGGTTGATTTCAGTTTCATAGTCAGTGTTAGCGCTGCCTCTATTTGCTGCAATATCAGAGTAACTTCTCTTGTCACGAAGTTGAGTTGGATTAGGTGGTAGTAACATTATGCTGGGGTGATCTTGTGGTTCAGTTGATTTAGTTACTACCAAATTATTCATAGCAGGACATGTCAGTCTGTCTATTATTTATAACCTTTCATTCTTTATAATTCCAAAGTGCAGCAATTTTTATTTTTACAAAAGTATTTAAAAAGTTCCTAGTCAACATACCTCTAAGCAGTCTCCCTTTGTCGTGTCCCTCGAATCGATCACTTCTCTAACTGCCACATCTTGTATCGGTATACTCGGTTAAAAACAGCACTAAAAAGCTTTTAAACTGCTGTTACTTCATTTAAAGCCAACGCTTGCAACCAGGTCCTAAAGGCGCAAATTCGGCCTCACAAGGAGCTGAGTCATCACCTCTGGATTGCAATTTTTCCTAAATCGATAAAACTGAGGAAACTTCAAGCTTAGAGTATACACCATGCTTAGGACCATGAGTAGTTGCTTCACTACTTACCACACATGAATGTTTTGCCCCCCAATATATTAAATAGTAAATAACTTTGCACAAAGGAACAGAAGAACCTCGTCTGCGACTCCGACTCGTATTTGACATTTTTTGTAATAAAATAATAAGTTTAACATTTTATTTCCTATAAAAAATATATTACATAAAATTTTATGTATTATTTCAGAACGGAATCGCACGGAAAGCGAGAGGTTGTGGGTTCGAGTTCCGCATCGTTTATGAAATTTTGTTTTCAGTTTTATTAATGTAACTAGCTGACCCGGCAAACGTTGTTTTGCCATATAAAGTATAATTCACGCGATAGTTTTATAAGTAATAAAATATTGCCTATATTATAGCCTGTACATCATTTTGTTCTATTGTCAATAGTTTTTGCAGCGCACGCAAAAATAGGTTTTCGATTTTACACCTTGTGTTACAAAATAGCAATTTTATTACGGATCCCTATTTTTGAAAAAAAAACGTGGCCTATAGCCTTCCTCGATAAATGGACTACCCAACACTGAAAGAATCATTCAAATCGGACCAGTAGTACCAGAGATTAGCGCGTTCAAACAAACAAACAAACACTGCAGCTTTATAATATTAGTATAGATTAATCCCAGAAGTGAGGGTTATCACTTTAAAACATATCAAATTGTTAACGAAAGTAGATTTAATATACTTAATATTAAATCTACAACTTTAATAATATTGTTGTTTATGTAACAAGTATTCACTTATCACAATAACATTCATATTTTATAACTGATAATGATTGTTTATGCAAAAGATAATAGTTAATATTATTGACACGGGGTCAAAATGTAGAATCAAATCTATATACTATATTATAGCAAAGCGCATGAATTGCTTATTAATTGTTTATAGTATTTTAACTGTTGTTTTTAAATCGTCTACTCGATTATATATTATGGCATAGTAATATCTCTAAATAAAAAAAATGCGTGTGTACAAAGTACACATGTCAGAAGTGAAACCTGCATTGTGCATGAACCTCTAAACTACATATGAAGTCCTGGTACATGTTGCTAGGATGACACATGATTTTAACCGCTATGAAAGACATTACTTACACCGCTACCATATTTATGTTCTCTTGGTGTCTATGCAGTTATAAGTCGTGCGTATGACATAAGAATATATTAAGGTATACCTACTCGCATCATACACGTATACGTCGTTTTTTCCGTTGCATCCGGTTTGAAATCACAACGATTCTAAAGAAGTTTCTCTTCAAAAGGTACTAGAAGTGACATAGCCGCGGCAAGCATCTCGTACATATCTAGCTCATCCGCAGATGAGCTTTTTAGAATGGCTGTTAGACTGGCATCGGTTCGTAAAGGTGATTTGACATGGGGAGAAGAACCAACAAGAAACTCTCAGCTCATCTTTTGAATTATAATATTTCAAAATATACTGTACAACATACATCCTACAAGTTGAGGAATCTATATATTATAT
The DNA here is from genome assembly GCF_905404315.1 of Leptidea sinapis. Classification (NCBI taxonomy): domain Eukaryota; kingdom Metazoa; phylum Arthropoda; class Insecta; order Lepidoptera; family Pieridae; genus Leptidea; species Leptidea sinapis. Next base: position 6,512,674 of record NC_066276.1, read on the forward strand.
AAAAATGAATTGCTGTTCGTTAGTCTCGCTTAAACTCGAGAACGGCTGGACCGATTTGGCAAATTTATGTCTTGAATTATTTGTGGAAGTCCAGAGAAGGTTTAAAAGGTGAATATATAGGAAAATGCTGCTAAATTAAATAAAAAACACAAATTTGTTTTTCCTTTGATGTGTCCATACATGATTTCTATGAGAGAATTTATTGACGCACGGTTTGACAGTTCTGCTGTGAAACAATTTCATTACGACTGCAGGGTGCATATTTTACGAAGTAATTTTTGGTGTTATAATTTGTTTGACAAATTCATATAAAACATTATTTTATTTATTATATACAGAACAACGTCTGTCGAGTCAGCTAGTCTTTAATAAATAGTACTTATGTTAAAATACTGAAATAACACTTACTAGCCTCATCTAATATTCACATGGGGTGACGCTATTAGATTATTAATAGGTACTAAAAGGGATAATAATAATATCAGAACAAAAAATAGAATAATATAATGAATAACAATTATAAGTACTTAACTCTGATGTGTCCGTTCGGTGCAAGAGCCACGAGCCAAATGTGACTAAGCACCACTGCGCTGCACCAACGAAACCTTAGTAGACTTAGGTTGGCAATCCTAGCTGCTTGTTCCTGATTCCGGCTGTCGAACAGCCAATCAGAAACAAGCTCCTAATGGCTGTATTGACTTTAAAATACAAATGACCTACTTTTTAGTTTTAAGATATCAAAGCATAACTCTTTTAACCCTGAATCACTCACGTCAGGTCTTATTCAGTGTTATTTTATTTTATTTCACATTTTTTAGAAAAGTTACAGCTAGGTTAAAAATATAAGTACATAATTACATCATCAGCATACATAATTACAGAAGGACAACAAAAGTTTTCACAGACAGGAATCGATATATGATGTAAGAGTTAAGTGGACAACAAATACGAAAATTATATAAAATGATAAAGAGACAAAAAAATATATATATATTGTAGACGGTACTTAGTATAATATACTTAGCAGTATTTAGAACATTATGATTATTAAAGAATAACATAAAAGCTTGATAAGCTTAATATTCTAACAAGCTCCTATAACTTAATTATAATTTTCAAATGTGGTTACCATTGTGAGCAACATTTAATATATTTTATATTTACAATTTTGTAGTTGAAGTCACTAGGAGAAGCAACTCAGTAAAGGTTTGTTAATCGGCTTGTGATGATTATCCACATACTGGGCCAAGTCAAAAGATAGAGCAGCAAATTTGTATTCTGTTGGTAGAGCCGTAGGTGAAATAGAATTTTCAGGCTTGCGTTTTTTTGACACACTTTGATGCTGTTTCTTACTTGCGGACTGTGTGCTTGACCAGAATGTAGTGCTTGCTGTGTTAATGTTTTTTTTTTTAATTAGAAATACTCATATTCGATTTCGAGTCGATTTAAGAAGTTGCTTACAGGGTGACGCCCATTCCCATAAGAAGGCACATTACAACGATGTCAACCTGTCAAATCGAGATCCTGGCTAACAACTGAAAACCCTCCAGTCATTCATCCCTTCAACGAATTCCGCTTCTCACAACCTCACAGGTGACTTGTAGACCAACCAGCAGCTAATAAGTAGTGTTTTTAGTATAAATAGGAACGGCAGACGTGAAACAATGCGTAAATATAGTGTACATAATATGTATATAGTAAACGGGAACTCCTCCACAATTTTCATTTCTTCTTCATCGACATTACACTCTTGTCAGAGTGGTCGTAGTTGTCTCGTCGAGGTTAGTGGCCTGTTTCACAATCCGACGCCACTCGTCGCGAACTGCCGCTCTTCTCGTGCATTCATGCAGAGTACTGATCGGGGACCTGCCTCGTGGTCTAGTGCCCTCGACTTTACCCTGCACTATTAAGCGTTCTATGGAGTCTCTTCCACGCCGCGATACATGCCCGAATAAAGTGAGAATGTGAGCTTGTACGGTAGCAGACAGTCTCTATTCGACGCCAAGCTCGCGAAGAATGGACTCGTTGGTTTGGAATTCCGTCCACGATATACGGAGCATTCTTCTCCAGCAACACTTCCAAGAGAGTTGATCTTTTTCTTCTCACTTTCTCGTAGGGTCCATGTCTAAAAGATTTTTAATTTATTAGTGTTGCCCTCATTTTGCTGCATTGCTACACAAGTCCTTAAACAACCGGAGCAGACGTACATATCAATGTAATGTTTGTTTATATACGCAACAGTCAAAGAATTAGAACTTTAAAACTATAATACGTTCTTGTTGAGATTTTTAAATAAGAAACATTTTAATTATTATATTAAAGCGATTGCTAACAATTGGGCAAATAAAATGGCCTACTAGGCCAGGGTGCATCTTATCTTCGATTTTATTCAATATCTTATTTTAACCACATCAGGGTTGCTAATGTTAGCTTGGAACTAGGTCTTACAATAAACTACACCAAATCTAAGCTTATTGTAGTCGACCGCGCCTAAAAGCTATCTATGCATGGGGCGCTGAATCTTGAACAGGTCGACAATTTCACCTATCTGGGGTCTACTACCAGCAACAAAAGGTCACGCGAGTTGGATATCAAGTGTCGCATTGGAATGGCCAAAACTGCAATGCCTCAACTCGGAAAAATATGGTGTTACCGGCGTTTCCCATCTTCAGCTATGAGGCTGAGACTTGGTCACTAAAGAAGGCCGACAGAGATCGGATGCCTTTGAGATTTGGTGTAAAAACAATACTCTCATCTGCCTCCGTAGAACGTTAGAGTTCTTTGGACATATCGCCAGAAAAGATTACAAGAAGAAGAGAAGAGAAGGTCACAACAACTGATGACCGAACCGACTGGGAAGGTAGACGGACGACGCCCCAGAGGTAGAGATAGAGGCCCCGCAGCCTTATAAGATGGTCTGATAACAGACTTCAAGACACACTGCACGTAGCCGAAGACAGACACAGATGGCGAACTATTGTCAAAAAGTTGAATCCTCAGAGAAATTACGACCCTCAGCAATGGGGAATACGACGCGAGGAGGAGGAGGAGGACGGGTTAGCTACTGGCCATATTTTATGCTATTTGCTTGTTTATTTTTTACGTCAGTTTTCGATCCTCCAAATTCGAACATTAATATACCGCCTAATTCTCATAACAATCAATGCTCATCTCATATCAATCAATGAACGTATCAGTACAAACTGGTATATGCCCAGACGCGCTGGATTAGTCCAAATCTATAAAAAAGGATCTATAGAAGGGTCGTGAAAATATTACCAAATTCAAATAAAAGACTTACTTCACTTAACCGAGAAGTAAGCATAAGAAGGATATATTGTTGTGTTAACATTATGATTGCTTCAGTTTTAAGTAAAACCTCAGGAAACTCTCGTAGCCTCTTGTAGATAGGTTAAAAAGCCTGCAGAGACTTGCCTGTATATTGGTAACCGGGGCCATGACGTCCACTTCTGGTCCAGCCATTGAATCGATGCTAATCCTACCGCCTCTTCCATTATTCATTCAGCAAGAGGCGAAGGCAAGCATGCTGAGGGCAATCGCCCAGAGGGGGTCATGTAACTGGATGTCGCAAACGCTTAGTACTTTAGAAAGATCAGTTTTGTGAGATCACATATTAGGCATGTTATCTGATCAAATAACTTCACAATTAACCACTGTCAAGCACTATATTGTGAAACTACCTTGTAGGGATGACTGGATAAACAACAAAGTCTCGTGGGAGGGGACGGGAGCTTCTATTGGTTCACCGATGGTTCCAAAATGGAATATGAAGTTGGTTGTGGGGTCTATGGAGAACACTAGGTTTAAATCCTGCATAAACCTGGGGAGTTTTTCTTCCATATTTCAAGCAGAGGTATACGCCATTTTAGAATGCGCGGAAACCAATATCCAAAAAGGCTACTTCAAACAAAACATTTACATTCACTCTGATAGTCAGGCAGCATTGTTGGCTTTAGACGCTGACTGGAAGGCGTCAGAATTAGTCAAAAATTGCATTGAATGCCTGAACTGATGGCATGAAGAACAGAGTGTTTCTCAGATGTGTCCCAGGGCATGCTGGAATCATAGGCAATGAAATTGCCGATGAGCTCGCAAGAGCTGTAGCTAAAGCACTCCAATATGGCTAGGAACTAATTACAGATTCCTCTTGGCAAATCTTTACTTCTGTGGCTTTGGTGTATCGTTTCTACCATAGCTCTCATCTTTTATATCTCCCTCCATGTCGACGTTGAATTAAACAATATGCATATGTTCCATTTCAACCAATAACCCTGCCGATTATCGAACAATATTATTTAATTTACATTTCGCTTTTAACAGGCGAATTAACAAGCATTATCGCGCGATATTAAACAACACTGATTCATTCAAATTTATTTACGTCCATTTGCATCTTTAAGCAGATTTATATTATTTTATGATAACATTCTCTATTCCCATTTGTCCGTGTTTAACTTTAACTTTTTTTAATGTAAGCGTGATTAATTTCGTCCATGACGTCACATATTCGGTATTGTCATTTATTGTTATAATTCGCATGTGTACACCTTAGCCGCTAACCTACCACCTAGCCTTATAATTAAAGATTCCAGATTTATATGTCTGCCAGTGGGAGGCTCCTTTGTTCAGGATGCCGGCTAGATTATGGGTACCACAACGACGCCGATTTCCGCCGTGAAGCAGTAATGTGTAAGCATTACTGTGTTTCGGTCTGAAGGGCGCCGTAGCTAGTGAAATTACTGGGCAAATGAGACTTAAAATCTTATGTCTCAAGATGACGAGGGCAATGTAATGAGCAGGGCGTATTAATTACCATCAGCTGAACGTCCTGCTCGTCTTGTCCCTTATTTTCATAAAAAAAAGGTGGGCTTACAACAAGGGCAATTTATTCATTCATCATCATTCATTCCACGTAGCCAGAGTCACGGGTGAAAGTTACTGTTTACGAGAAAAGGTCACAAGTTCAGCTATCATTATTGAGTCACATGAATTCTCACTATATCATCGCATGCTATTTTCTAACTATCTATTAGTATCAAATAAGTTATTTACAACTACGACGTTACAGCTATTTACTAAACCTAGTTTTGTTCCAGCTATTAAAGACTTGTTTTCGAAATATTTACTATCTTCTTAATTTATTATACATTTTTCGAAGTTCTTATTTCAATTGTAATGGTAGCCAAAAATCAGTGGACAGAAATTGCTCAAGAAAGAATCTTAATGAAAAAGACTCACACAAGTTTTCCCCAGTTAAAATATCCATCTTTAAGAGACAAAGGTTTTAGAGATCCTGTACAATGGCTAACAGGAAAAGCTTTAGATGATGGCGCTGAAGGATTATGGCGAATTCACGACAAAATTTACGACTTTACAAGTTTCATGAATAATCATCCCGGTGGTGTGGAATGGCTTGAACTGTCTAAGGTATGTTAACGTACCATAATTAAGAATAAGAAAAATTTTTTCCAGGCCATACAAAATTACTATCTAAATAATAATATATTCCTCATCCTAAGTTTACTGAAAATGATGTGTGGTAAGAGAAATACCTGATGCTCAGCTTGTGCTGTAAACCAGTACTGACTGCAGCGCTGGTTTTCAGTATCTGCCTGGCTAGCTGTAGGAGTGCCAGTAAACACTAAAATTAAATAAAAAAAAACAAATTAAAGAGAGAAATTAATAATAATTAAGAAGAGGCGGTAGAATTAGCACCGCTTCAATGGCCGGACCAGGAGTGGACGTCATGGCTCCGGTTACCAACATACAGGCAAGTCTTGGCAGGCTTGTTAACCTGTCTGCAGGAGGCTAGGAGAGTTTACTGAGGTTGCAAAGAAACTAATCAATTTTATTTAAGCGAGTTATAAAATAAGTAAATATTCTTCTATTGATATTAAATATTTGTAGTTTTAAATCTTATTTATTTAAACAAGTTATTAAATGAGTAAGTATTTTTTTTTGGATTAAAATATTTATAACTGTTGTGTCTGTTAGTTCTTATATCTTTGTCTTAATCTTATGTATACCCATGACTACAAATAAATGATGAAATTAAATAAATAAAATCCTTATAATGTTGAGGTCAGTTATACTAGATTATGACCAGTCTTCAGATCTGATGAACTCAGAAATGTTCCATGATACACGCTTGCGTGGATCAAGCTTTATTATTATCAGGTGCGGAGTGGTGCTGAAGGCCATTCTTGGTTCTTTAACAAAACCAGCTAATCCACATTCTCAAGAATCGTATCTTGTTACCAATGTTTTGACACCATTTTCCCAAAAATATGGCTGAGTCACTTCTTGATAGCTACCACTCAACCACGAAGTGACTTCTTCTTCTACGCGTGCCTCTTCGACTAGCGAAGGTTGGTAGTCAGCTTTATAAATTCAACTTTGTTCTTCGCGAGGCGAAATAGTTCTGCCGCACTCGCGATTCCTGTCCACTCTCGGATGTTGCGCAGCCATGACCATTTTCTTAGACCTACGCCTCCTCTTCCGGCAACTTTTCCCATCATGATTAGTTGTAGGAGTTCGTATCTCTCGAGCCTAAACACGTGTCACAAATATGCGACTATCCTCACATTTGTGGTTTGCATGAGTTCGCGTTTTTTATTGACGCGCCGCAGTATTTTCACATTCGTGACCGTGTGAGGACAACTAACGGCCAACATACGTTTATATGCCCTTACTTCGAAAGCTTCTATACATTTTAAACAGTCACTAAATAACGATAAAGACCACGATGTACTCTGCTGACTAATCGTTAATCACGACGCATATTATGTTTTGTGCATATTGGATAGTATTACCAAAACCACAAAATACTTTTTCAGAAAAATTATCTAAAGTCATAAAGTCATAATAAAACTGAACAACAAGATAATTTCCAATTCTTCCCCTCGGTAGAAAACATTTACTTTTGTAGTCAGAAGTAAATAATAAATGTTTTCTAGATTTCGATGGCGGTGCCAAGTTATGGGCCCACCAAATAAAATAAAGACGGGCAGGAGGAAGGACGGAAGGGGAGGGGAAGAATTGGAAATTATCTGACTTTAGATTATTTTTCTGAAAAAGTATTTTGTGGTTTTGGTTATACCATCTAATATGCACAAAACATTATGCGTCGTGAATAACGAGAAATATACCTATAAAAATGGCGACCACGTACCGGAAGACGCAGTGTTGGTAGGACAACAACCCCAACAAGATGGTCCGACGATCTGGTCAAAAATCGCTGGAATACGTTGGACGAGGGCAGTGCAGGACCGGTCGTCGTGGAAATCTTTGGGGAAGGCCTATGTCCAGCAGTGGACGTCTTCCGGCTGATGATGATGATGATGATACCTATAAAATAAACCTATTCGCAAAACCTGTTACCCAGTACCAGCTATAAATGTCTATAAGCGGTGCATTTCACTTTCATAAGCAACAATCTAAATTTAAAACAAACATTTAATTAATGCAACTTCTAAATTTATTTTGAAATTTGTAAATTCAGGGGACAGACATAACAGAAGCCTTTGAGTCGCATCACATAAACCCGGCAACCGAAAAACTTCTAACAAAATATTATTTAAGAGAAGCAATGAAACCGAGAAACTCACCGTTCACTTTCAAAGACGATGGCTTTTATCGAACACTTAAAAGAGCGGCTCACGAAGAATTGAAAAAGTTACCTAAATATGCAAGCAGAGAAGCGAATGTGATAACAGATGGTTTGTTCGTGACTTTACTATGTAGCTCAAGTCTAGCTAGTTGGGTTACAAATTATTCGTTAGCTGTGTTCTGGTATGTTGTCGCATCTGCAAGTTTAGCATTGTTAACAGTCGCGTGTCATAACTTTATACATCGCAGGACAAATTGGAGGATGTATTTGTTTAACATGAGCTTGTGGTCGTATCGGTGAGTATCCGTCAAGTAGGTATAAATTTATAAATAAAACATATTTAAAATATCCATTTAACATTAAAATTTTAAAATCATGTTAATTTGGATTAGAAATGGATGAAACTATAATACTATATTGATTTTTTTTGTCTTGGTGCAGGCCGTTAAAACTTATTATCAGTTCAGTTTTGTAACATTTTATTCATTGTTTAACGTTTGTCGTTAACCAACTAGGGCTCACCAAATTGTTGGAGATTACTACTGCCAGATACACGGAGTACATTGTTCATTATATCTCACTTACGACATCATGGAAGTAGTATTAATGAATTTTATCTATTCTTCTATATATATAATGAAAAATAGTCAATAGGCGTCTAAACCACAGATCGTATTGACATGAAACTACCACCATTCGATGCAAAATTTATCCTAGATGATTTATGGCTAGTTATTTCTTGAATTCCAACGTTGCTTCATTAATTTATTTCCTTTTTAAATTCGCCCAGCGAAGCGGTCGGGAACGGCTAGTACCTATATTATAAAGAGATAAATAATTTGTGGTTGTAGGGGGTAACCTCTGGATCTACTGAACCAAAAGAGACATGTATTGTGAATGTCATATGCTATACATTAACAATAAAAATGAAAGGTATTTTTCATGGTAGTCGAATTTGTATACTAAATCGGAGAAAAATCCGACGGAACGACAACGTTTCTTACAAACCCTACCCTAACTATGAGAGCTATAAAATGGTTGTTTTGTATAAATATATTATGCATGTGGCAACATGGTAAATCCAACTAATATGGTTACATTGGTAAATGTAGATGAAGTTGCGGATAACAGCTAGTGTACATTAAATAAATTAATAATTTACCTGTGGGAGGCTCCTTTGCACAGGATGCCAGCTAGATTATGAGTACCACAACGGCGCCTATTTCTGCCGTGAAGTAGTAAATCTTATTGTGTTTCGGTCTGAAGGGCGCCGTAGCTAGTGAAGTTTCTGGGCAAATGAGACTTAACATCTTATGTCTCAAGGTGACGAGCGCAGTTGTAGTGCCGCTCAGAATTTTTGGGGTTTTTAAAGAATCCTGAACGGCACTGCTTTGTAATGGGCAGGGCGTATCAACTACTATCAGCTGAACGTCCTGCTCGTCTCATCCCTTGTTTTTATAGAAAAAATGCTAAATCTAGCCTAGAAACTGCTTTTTATTGTAGCATATCTGAAATCTTCTGATTAGGAGAAGATTCGTATGAACGAATCTTAAAGGACACCAAATAAAAAAATAATTAAGAATTCTTATTCTTAATTCTATCTTGTATTCTGCTTTATTGTGTTGAATGTATTTATTTATTAATATCTATTGACTTTTTATTTATAATAAATATTTTGTGACAAGTCCTAAGAAATGCCATCCTCTTATTTCTTTTTATGAAAATAAGGGACGAGACGAGCAGGACGTTCAGCTAATGGTAAATGATACGCCCTACCCATTTCAAATGCAGTGCCGCTCAGGATTCTTGAAAAACCCAAAAATTCTGAGCGGCACTACAATGCTCGTCACCTTGAGACATAAGATGTTAAGTCTCATTTGCCCAGTAATATCCGGCACCCTTCAGACCGAAAGACAGTAATGCTTACACATTACTGTGGTACCCATAATCTAGCCGGCTTCCTGTGCAAAGGAGCCTCCCACTGTTAAATGCGATGTTTTTGCTGTATTTTATTAGAAGATTAAAAGCTTTCCGCTTTTATGACTTATATTTCTTATTGAGATTATTACTTTTTCAGTGATTTCCGCATATCGCACGTTCTCTCACACCATTTGTACACAAACACTCTAATGGATGCCGAGCTAAGCACACTTGAGCCGTTCTTAATCTACAATCCCAGAGTGAATAAACCACTGCATGCCAGAATCGGATTTGTTACGCAATATGCTATTTTCCCTTTACTATTTTTGATAAACTTTTTTAAAAGGTAAGAATTGTAATAATTGAAAGTAAAAACAATGAGTTAATATGTTATTCTCTGACTTACACATTATTATAAACTCGAAACCATTTGTAAAACTAAATATAAAAATTATAATTTATCAATTGAAACTAATGCAACACTAGAAGTCTATCTTCACAATTTTAGTGTATTGTAACTTATTATTATTATTATGACGACCCATATAGCCGAATGGTTAGTGACCCTGACAACTAAGCTAGAGGTCCCGGGTTTGAATCCCGGTAGCTGCAATCATCTGTATGATGATTATGGATGTTTGTTTTCGGGTCATGGATATTTATATGTATTTAAGTATGTTTGAGTAAGTATATCCTATTAAAATATATCGTTGTCTTGTACCCATAGTATAGGCTATGCCTAGTTTGGGGCAAGATAATTTGTGAAAAAGTGTGTCAATATTATATTATTGTTATTATTATTGAATTAGGCGTTATTTTGCGGAAATCCATAATTATTCAAATGTTGTGACCAACTTAGGATGCTTATGTCTCGTGCCAGAATTTGGCGAGTCATCAACTCCTGAGAATGCCTCGTGTAGAGACAAAACACGTGTCGAATTGATTGAAAACGAATCGTAGCGAAATTTACACTCAAGAAGGTTAACAACATTTGAATTAGTGTATTGTATTTAGCATTAAGTCATTCAGAGTGACAAAATACATGTGAAAAATGTTATAAAAATTCATTACGTAGATTTTGATTCGGTTCATGAAATAAAAATTCATAATTATAAGTTTTATTAAGTTCAAGTTCAATAATTGTCATTACGAAATATTTTACTCGACATCGCTCTCAAATGTCAGCATTCTTAAAGTCAAGTCAAAGTGACACCTGCTTCTGTTTTCTTTCTTCTTCTGCCACACCTTACGCTTACAATCATAAGCTAAGGACCAAAGACTCCTCTATGGACAGCCAGACGTTCCAAACTAAAAACATTTTGCATACCTGAGGGTCGCTCCTTTGCACAGGATGCCGGCTAGATTATGTACCACAACGGCGCCTATTTCTGCGGTGAAGCAGTAATGTGTAAGCATTACTGTGTTTCTGTATGAAGGGCGCCGTAGCTAGTGAAATTCCTGGGCAAATGAGACATAACATCTTATGTCTCGAGGTCACGGTTGTAGTGCCGCTTAGAATTATTGGGGTTTTTCAAGAATCCTGAGCGGCACTGCATTGTGATGGGCGGGGCGTATCAATTACCCATCAGCATCAGTTGAACGTCCTGCTCGTCGCGTACCTTATTTTCATAAAATAATGCACAATATCAAAACCATAGAATTAGAAACAAACAAAAAAATTTAATTAAAAAACAATTTTTAAATGACTTACTTGACTTAGGTTCCTGTATCCCCTAGCTGAGGCAAAGAGCATCCACAGTGCATCTCCATCGCGATCGGTCCTGAGCATCTCGCTTAATTTCATTCCAGGTCTTTCCGATGTCTTTCGCTTCGTCAATAACAGTCCGCCGCCAGGTTTTCTTTGGACGGCTACGTTTGCGTTTTCCATGAGGGTTGCAGTCTAGGGCTTGCCTCGGTATATAGTTGGGATACCTCCGGAGTGTATGGCCTATCCAGCTCAGTTTTAAATGACAAGTCGTAAACTTGCAACCACGCTTGGAATTAGCTGCTCAGTATTTCGAAAATTAAACTAACTAACATATACAAATATAACATATAACAAAAACTGCTTATATTCATTAGACGAATATTTTCCACTAAAAACTCGACTATATACTATATAATACTGCTACTAATCTTTTGTTAAATTTATACGATTGTAACTAATGATTTACAAATGTATTTTGTAAAATGTGCACGTCATAAATGTGGCAAACATGTACTTAATAATATATATGTAACATCAATCTAACATATTTATACAAATAAAAACTTTGACTTTGACTTTAACACACGTTGACAAATCAAAATTGGTCACGTATTTTCATTACAAAATGTCAGGTAATTAAATGTATGGTCTCAACTAATGAACCCTAGATTAAGGATTCGTCATCAAGATAGCGCAGGCGTAGTCGCAAAGTGCGGCAACTAATACTACGCCCAAGCGGGCGTATTTGTGCCAGTCTCGAGCAATGTGTGACGTTGACGTGCCACATGTTGTGTTAAACTTTGCTAATAATTGAAACTAAAATGCCGGGTTGCGAAATAAAACTTTGTAAAAATAATATTACAAGAATTAAGAAAGATATTGGGATCACATATCATCAGTATTTTGTATTTTATAAATTTCAATGTAAAATAACACGAAGCTTATGTAACAATATTTGAAAGATGCCATTGAGTGTCAAGATGTCACGCACACAAGCATCTAATAGCACAACTATTCTTAGGTAACGCGGTATCTAATTGGAGCGCAGCGGAGACCAATCCTTAATCTAAGTAATGAATATAATAGTATATATAAGCACCGAAGTTTGATTCAACTATACGATAAATGTAAGTTAACATTTTGTAATATAAAGCAGTATTTTATGTGACATTAGATAGAAGATAAATAATTTCAGATTTTTAAGCGTTGTGCTTTGGCAAGGATCCTTCAATTCACATTTGCGTTGGCACGACGCCATTGGTCTAACGCTTCCTTTGATCATGTGGCTCACAAGTGCCGCTTCCGTCGCCCATGTTATCTACACTTGGCTGTGTATCAATTGTACCGGAAGTCTTTTATTCTTTTTAATTGCGGTTAATGCTGCGCATCATCATCCAGATGCAATGAAAGATGGGGATGAACCCAGGTATACAATTTCTTATTACTTAAAAAATAAATTAAACAAGAAAGAAGCTGTACTATTATGGGACCTCAATAACCAAACGTCGTTAGGAAGATTAGAGAGTACACGAATGTTGCAACCGCTAGTCAGTGTACTTCAGGTATTTTAACAGCATCATGACGTACGGTATTTTACTGTGGGGTCATGCTGCTGACATTGATATAGTATTTGCTCTGCAAAAGAGAGCTGTTCGTACTTTATATCAGCATGGTTACGAGTATAGACAGTCTCTCAAAAAACAATTTAAAGAAATAAATATTATGACTGTTCACTGTCAGTGCATTAATGAAAATTTAATTTACGTTCACAAAAATCGTCACCTCTTTGTCTTAATAGTGATTTTTATAACACTAGAAATAAGGGATTGCTTGTAACTAATTCTAATAGACTTCAACTTATGTCAACATTATCAATAATTATTCCTACCTCTTCTTATATGACGGCGCATTCAAAATGTCACTGTCAGAATACGCCGGAACAAGATTTGACAACTGTCATTTCTGCCGGAACGTCGTGTCGATGGTCAGTACGGCCATGTGGGCGGCATTCAGTGTCTAACCGCCATGGTGAGCGCACCACAGTTCCGACGGATCGCTCTTGTTCCACGTAATTTTAAAATAATTATTTTTAATTGTTATTGATTTCGAAAGCAAAAGTGACTATTTATATTATTCGGGATTGATTTTTGGACTAAAGTGTAATGTAAATTATTGATCGTGAAGTAAAGTGATTTTAACCGATTTCGGAATTTCATCTTGTTTTCTTCCTATACGCCCAAGCGAATAGCCATGGTCAATCCTGATAATTACTCCCTTCCGCCGTTACATATCAAATACATATAAACAAAAAGTTTATAATGTTTTAAATAAAAGGCTTAAATTTGTGTTCGCTTTTCAGAAATGAAACTGTAGATTGGGGAGAACATCAAGTAGAAGCCTTATTAGATCGGAAAGATGTGAACAGAAATTCATTTGCCGTAATGACACTATTTGGAGATCATGCTCTTCACCACATGTTTCCAACGCTAGACCATACTGTATTGAAATATTTACATCCAATATTTCTAAAAGTGTGCAAACAATACCAGACAAATTACAGATCATCTACCCAGTTCGAGCTTGCTATTGGACAAATTAAGGAAACAATGAGAACAACATTTAAAACATATGAAGAAAGAAAGAATCACGCTTATTATAAAGATTAAGCTTCTATAAAGAAAAGAATTAAGCTTCTAGCGATGCAACTTAACTGACTTAAATTTAATTGATAAAACATATGTAGTTTTGAATCGATAAATACACTTAAATTTATACAATTAAATTAAATGCACTTAATAAAATTGAAATATCTGTATTAAACAGTTTCCACTAATAATTATTATAATAATAACTGACTCAATACACTTTGGGAAGCGTTACCCCTTAGAATTCACAATAATTAATGTTTACTCGAACTTAGCGCTCTGGCTTATATAGGGCACGACCGTCTACCGTGATGATGCTACCAACTGTTAGTTGGCACTGCTGTAGTGCCAACAACAAGGAGCTTTCCACTGGTAAACTGGTACTTCTTTCGCAGATACATATTTTACAAATTATAAATAAAATACTGCAGTTGTTGGCAAAGTCAGCAAATTAAAGAAATAACAATTTATATTTTTTTTAAGGAAAACCATACAATTTCTGTAGATACTTAAATAGTAACAGACAGCCAATTACAGGTTTTCACTAATATAAGTAATATAAAATATGGTAATGTACGTGAACACTATTTATTTCGTAGCAGATAATTCACTCCATACAAATGTCTCCACACCTACTGGTTTTATCGACTACTGTGTCACACAACCGTTGTAAACATGGAAAATGTACCTCTGAAGGGCGCCGCAGCTTGTGAAATTACTGGACAAATGAGACTTAACATCTTATTTTCTCAAGGTGACGAGCGCAATTGTAGTGCCGCTCAGAATTTTTGGGTTTTTCATGAAACCTGAGTGGCACTGCATTGGAATGGGCAGGGTGTATCAATAACCATCAGTTGAACGTCTTGCTCATCTCGTATCTTTTTCATAAAAAAAAGTAGTATCAACGATAGCGTATGAGACTTGTTCTCATAGAGATGATATTTAGTAGAAGATAACTACTAGAAGAGATATTTAATAGAAGAATATAATCTTATCGTTACATTGCCTGGTTACCTAGGCCCTAAGGAAGCATTGAGAGCAAAATTTAAAAGAAATTAACATCTTGGCTGTTGCTTCTCAATATATTCTTGATAATGTAATGTATGTTCATAGGCACATAAGCGAATTTGCCAGAAACTGTCATAACCACAATGATAACACCAGGAACAGACATAAGCTTATAATGCCAACTACTCGACTAACTCGAGTTAGCAAGTCTTTTGTGGGGCGATGTATATGCTTTTACAACAGGATCCCAGAAAATGTTTAAAGCAAAAGTATTACGTTAGTCAAAAGAATTGTTAAAAAACGTTTGTGTGGTAAAGGTTACTATAACATAAGTGACTTTCTTAATGATACCACAGATTGGGTTGCCCGCTGACTTTGTTGCGCCCATTCTTCTCAGGCCTGAGGCATTCATTTTGGAATGGGTGGTAGTTTTTTGACTTTCAATAAGTGATTTCAAATCCTATTTTGAATAAAAATATTTGAATTTGAATTTGAATTGAATTATACAAACAAAAATGCAGATATTCGCCAAGTAGCAGAGCTATAAAATTATTAAATATTGTGAAGACACGAAAATAAGATCAAATAAAATGTTTTTTTTTTATGGAATAGGAGGACAAACGAGCGTACGGGTCACCTGTTGTTAAGTGATCACCGCCGCCCACACTCTCTTGCAACACCAGAGGAATCACAGGAGCGTTGCCGGCCTTTAAGGAAGGTGTACGCGCTTTTTTTGAAGGTACCCATGTCGTATCGTCCCGGAAACACCGCACAAGGAAGTTCATTCCACAGCTTTGTAGTACGTGGTAGAAAGCTCCTTGTAAACCGCACTGTGGAGGATCGCCACACATCCAGATGGTGAGGATGATATCCTAACTTGTGGCGTGTCGTTCGAAGGTGGAATTCGGCGGCAGGAATTAGGTTAAACAGCTCTTCGGAACACTCCCCGTGATAAAAGCGGTAGAAGACACACAATGAAGCCACGTCTCTACGCAACGCCAAGTGATCCATACTGGGGTGCGCTAGACCAGAGATGACAGCATTACTCCATGTGTGGCCGGACCTGCGCTTTGTACAGCGCTAGAATGTGGGCCGGCTTGAAGTATTGCCGTGCTCTATTAATGACGCCCAGTTTCTTTGAAGCCAATTTGGCTTTGCCCTCCAGATGGCCACGGAATTGGTAATCGCTCGAGATTTCGAGACCCAGTATTCCAATACTAGGCGAAGCTTTTAGGGAAGTGCTGTCGAAGAGCGGTGATACGACAAATGGGGTTTTTTTAGTGGTAAACGCGCAAACTTGAGTCTTCTGGGGGTTAAATTGGACAAGGTTCAATTTACCCCATTCCGCGACCTTCTCAAGAGAGGACTCGATAGAAGACTTGTAAATTAGTAATTAAATCAGATTTAACGATAATGTCACATATTACATTCAAACCAAACTATGTTTATAATCAGCCTGTATTACGTAGCGGTTCATGAGATATGCAAATAAACATTGGTTGATTCATCTCCGCACAAAAGGATGTGATTAGGTACATGTATATTAATTGCTTTTACATCACGTTTCCGCGGTATGTTAGGTTGAATTATCTGTACAAAACGGCAATTTGTTTCCCCCAAATTGCCTATTCATCCTCACATGAAACGAGCATAAAGCGTGAAATATTAACGCACTTCGAATCTTTAGATAAACATCTTCTCTGTAATTTCGCATTAGACTTTCGAGAAAATTTAATTTTCTTTGAGCGTAAATTTATTTTAAATCGTCATTATCTTTAATCTCTCATTATTAATGGTGCGATTGAAATCGTTTAGTGTTTGGAAATAAAGTGGTTTGGATAATATTCTCAAAGGTGAAGTTTTAGCTGTTGCATATTTTTTGGGATTGATTTATAGCGGCACATATTATTTAATTATATTTGAGCATATTAAACAAGCTACTTAAGCTAAAATAGAGAGGGCAGGAACAGATATTTAAATAAAACACTTTTTCCAATAAACAAAGCATTTAACATACCCAATATTACCCAACCCATACAAGCAAAATTGGGCATGATTTAAGGATTTTAAAGTTATATTAGCTAATAAAGATAATTAATATTAACGAGACGTTTAACCCACTGAAGTCATCACTGCTAATTTTGATAGGTTAAGGTCCTATACCTGTCATTTTGCAAATTCACCTAACATTCCCATGAGGGCTTTTAATAGTTCTTAAAATTCAGATACGACAAAGTTACGCGAACAGGAATACTTAACATTTCTCTCGAAAAGCTTTTAGGGCGCGTAAAACGTATTATAAATGCAAAACTCGAACATAAACGTTTTAACAGTAATGTAAGTTTTGCATAAAGCCGGACGTGAAAAAATTAAATTGACCTATAAGATCCAATGTCTGCCTGGCCTACTTTCGTCAATATCAGATTTAGCCATTTTCAAGTGAATTAACAAAAGTGTTCTTAATCGTAAAGATGTTTTTCGCTTACGGCTGGTAGGGATTAAACTGAAAAACACAAAGTTTTATGCCTAAGTTGTAAAAGTACATTTATTATTATTTGGGTAACAGGTATTCGATCTGGAAGAGTTCTTTGTTACTTAATATTCGTAATTTTTGTGTCTGGGATGGTGAACATGTTCATTTTGTCATTATGACACATCCTTTATTCCCTAAACTATATGGATACAGTATACGGCCCGAGGTTGCTAGTTTCAACTCAGAAGTTGGTGCAACGAGTGCAGAACGCATGCGCGAGATTCTGTTTTGACATACCATGTCACACCGTTTCTTAATCAGAACCTTTGGATCAAATTGATGCACCGTCGTAAACTGCATATGGTGTGTCTTCTGTTCGGGGTCATAAAACATCAAACACCGTCTTATCTTAGTACAATGTTGAAGTGGTTGGCAGCAACCAGGCCTAAATTTTCCCGGCAATGCTCGTTGCAACTGGAAACAGAGCGGCATTTCTCTGCTGCATTTAAAGGCAGTTTTCGATATGCAGCGACGAAATGTTGGAATAATATTCCACCACCAATCCGGAGCCAGCGTAGTTTACCTAGTTTTAAAGCTAAATTAAAGAAATTTATTTTTGAGCACCAAAAAAAAGAGGAACTGTTAACGATAGACACCAGTGCAATCTAGTTTGCTAGTTAAATTTTTTTTATGCTTAATATTATCTTGAACTATAGTTACATGAGTTAAGGTTAACGAAGAACCTGCTACCTAAGATAAAACGTGTAAAAAGTGTAATTAGAAAGGCGTGCACTACTTATGGCATTCGTGTGTGGCGTCATTTAATGGTCCCACTGGAAGATCAGCGTTGGTTGCGACAGTAATTAGCATTATGCTGAAGTGTGACCATTTTGTGACAAAAACTCCAAATTGTAATTTGTTTTTTTTTTATAAATCTTTTTTCTATTATGATATTAATTATGTAATATTGTGTTTGTTACAAATAAATATATTTCTTTCTTTCTTTCTTTCTCAGGTACATACGGCTTTTCACGTAGACTTCCTGATGTGTTTTGCACTTATCTCTCCACGTCATGCTAAATCATTCATATGATTTTCAGGGTTACTTTACATGTTTCATTTACATATGTCCACTTTCAACTTCGAATCTCTGATTCTATTAGCTTCTGGATAGTAGGTCTACATAATATCCTGTTCATAACCTAAATATTGGTTTGTAAATAAAACCTGGAGTTTCGCTGTTTTATTTTTTCTCTCAAGGAACTTTTGCACAAGAATAAAACAAACAGGTTTTCTTCCCACTCCCTATAGCTGATGACCTTGAAATTAATTTTATTATACTTGTTGTTGCACTTGCCAATGGCGGCTCCCTTTGTTTGTTTTTTTGTTTGCCAACTTTTGGGGCACAAATAGATGAACCATTAAACAATTTATGTTCAATATCTCATAGAAGAGATATTGCTATTATAAAACTGCCAGGCACAAACAGTTATATGTGACGTAAAAAATACCATGAAATTTATTAATGATATTATTGGAAAAACAAATATATATTGTTGAATTTCTTACTGAACTCTTAGATCTTCATGTTTATTTTTATTACTAAAAAGAATACTTGAATTATTTAATTGAAAAAGAGGCTTTAATTTTCATTTCACCTTTATTTAATTATTCAGGGAAAGTTGCGATTTTTTAAGGATTAGGAACTTTAAATAATGAATGATTCATTTACAAAACATCATAAAACAGTTACTTTTCTCGTTAAAATAAAAAGGAAAATGAGACTAACGTAGTAGAAGTCCCTTTTACTGTAGCGTATGTTACCTGAAAGGTGTTGAGAGTTAATAATACCCCGTCGTTCACGCCTTTGAAGCACATGAGTAACTAAAGGGTACAGAGAGTAAGCCTTAAAGAGCGGGCAAAATTTATAGAAATAAAACAAAGCATTTTATAATTAACGTTTTTATGGGGTTTGGTCATCGATATTAAATAACCCTAGATAGAAGATTTCATATATAAGTCACAATTAAAAGTGTCCGCAGTAACAATATAAACATCTAAATCATAAAATATTATTTCTTCCCGTCTAGTTAAGGTATTTGAAAGATATAGATATTCTTAAATACATATTTATTTCATATCATAAGAAATAACAACAATGTATTGATGATAACATTCATTAAAAATGCTTTTTTAACTTAAGCTTTTACAAATATTATAAGTGTCTTGTTCATGCTACTAGTCGTTGAGGTGAGCTACCTGGCGAGGAGACAGTCCTATCTGCAGCTGCAACTCATGGTGAAGATCACGTTTCACAAACGAAATTTAGAAAATTTATAGAAATGTTTAAACAATCGGTGTATATAATGTATTTCGGTTTGAGAAGCGCCGTAGCTAATGAAATTACTGGGCAATTCCGCTCAGAATTTGTGAGGTATTTCATGCATCCTGCCCGGCACTGCATTGTAATGGGCAGGGCGTATCAATTAAAATCAGCTGAACGTCCTGCACGTCTCGTCTCTTATTTTCATAAAAAAAAACCAGCATGTAAATAATTTATCACCACCCTCATTACGTACAAATTAAATTAATAAGAAATTCTGATTCCAGCTTATGCTTAACAGCCTTATATAGAGGTGAAAGACGTGTCGAAGTGATCTTTTGCTTAAATTTTTGGCATTAACATTATTTATTTTTTATTTCCGCTGTTCACCGCGTACGCAACAAGCGGCCAGTGGACAATCACACATGCCCCGGATCATTGTAGTAATGCAACTATTTCACATAGTTGTATGAAGCTTACTTATTCTCTGTATCCTTTAGTTACTCATGTAGTTCAAGTTCAACTAACTAAGTTAATGACGCGCGCAAGTAAATTATAAAAATGAAACCGTCGGTGTTTGCCATTAAATCCATATCAGTAACTATTTTATGGACCAGTATCCATTAAAGGCGCGGTAAAGGTCAGAAATTAAATCTATTTTAAGACTACTCTTAGCCACATATTGTAATGATAGCCCGTTATTTTCTTTACGAATCATCATTCTGTTCAGCCATGTACTATAATACGCAGTATTTTTTTTAAAGAAATTATGGCTCATTTGGCTTTTAAAACCATAATTGTTATTGCTGTAAGCAAAAACAAAACTGATAGTTATTAAAATTTCAAACATTATACCTGTGGGATACAAGCGGACGGGGTGATTTCGGCTATCCGGTTTCACCCCGCTCGACTTACACAGTAGTATTGTATACGTACGTTTTATTTTCCATTTATATTAATATTCGTTTACATTTTACAGAGCCTCAACATGCCATGTACATATAATAAAAAGTCAAACAGGCTGAATTGGTCGGAGTCAGACATGCTTTTGGTTATAAATTAAATAATATAGAAGGCAGAATGGGATATCTTTTAGCATCACATACATATAATGTACCCAAAAGTTCATTAGAAGACCGTATAAAGAAGATACTGAAGACTGCAAAATACTATATTACTACAAGAAGCTACTGAACAATGCGTGTTTACTGAGGAATTGGAAAGTATTCTAGTTGATCATATGAAAAAAAGGGAATGACGACTATTTGGATTGACTAAAACAGATCTGCGACGTTTGGCATTTCAATTAGCTGAAAGAAATAATTTAAATCATCCTTTTAATAAAGAAACTGGACTCGCTGGCTTAGACTGGGCCAGCGGGTTTTTAAAACGACATACTGAGCTATAATTAAGAGTACCTGAAGACACGTCAGCTGCAAGAGCAATGGGTTTTAATAGAGCTGTGGTGTCATCATTTTTTAATTTATTAGATTCGCTTTATAATAAGCACGGTTTTGATTCCACACGAATTTATAATATGGACGAAACTGGATAAAAAAATAGGTAAAATTATATCAGTTAAAGGGAAGAAACAAGTTGGAGCCCTAGAATCAGCTGAGCGAGGACGTAGTAACTGCAGTGCTTTGCCTATCTGCGGCTGGCCGTTATGTCCAACCGCTTATGATATTTCCTAGAATAAGAAAAAGTGAGCTTTTGGATGGTGCTCCACCAGGTACAGTAGCTGTATGCCATCCAAGTGGTTCGATGCAACAACATATTTTCACAGAATGGATGCGTCACTTTATCGGTTCTGTTAAGCCAAGTAATGATGATCCTGTGCTTCTAGTAATGGCCACGTAACTTACACTAAGAACTTGGATGCTATTGAGTTAGCTCGTGCTCATGAGGTTATAATGCTGTGCTTGCCACCTCACTGCACGCATCGCTTACAGCTCTCAATGTTGGTTATATGGGGCCTTTGAGCACGTTTTAGTCAGAAGAGGTCCAATTATGGCTTCGAAATCATCCAGGGCGTGTTGTGATCCAATTTCAAATACCAAATTTGTTTGGAACAGCTTAAAAAATTGGTGCAACGACGCAAAATGCAGTTTCTGCGTTTTCCAAAACCGGAATTTACCCTTTGAATCCCCACATTTTCACAGATGCAGATTATGCACCATCACAGATAACAGAAATACCACTAAGATCAAGCACAGATGAAACTACCCAGGAACCATTGCCTCGAGAAAGAACGGCGTCCCCGCAAGCAGGAACATCTACAGATGGACAAACATTTTCAGCTTAAGCTAAGAAGTCGCGTAAAGAAAACTGCCAAGAAGATTCCGAGTGTATAGTGTGTGACGAAAACTACAGTCAAACTAAGTCCAGAGATAGAAGGCAGAATGGGATATCTTTTAGCATCAGATACATATAATGTACCCAAAAGTTCATTAGAAGACCGTATAAAGAAGATCACTGCAAAATACTATACTACTACAAGAAGCTACTGATAAATGCGTGTTTACTGAGGAATGGTTCCAATGTACAACCTGTCTTAAATGGGCTCACGAAGGTTGTATTAGTTGTTCTCAACAGGAATTATAATTTTTTGTTTGCAAGAATTGCGAAAAATTCAAATATTTTATATTATTGATGGTATTTGCCCTTTAAAATAAAAGACCTATCCGGTTTGACCTATAGGTATGGGATGAAATTGGATATATATATTTTTAATAAATCTGTTGTATTTCTTATCCATTAAGATTGACCTCAATTTTTTGCATATCAAATTGTATTGTCAAATGTATACTTAAAGACTTACGATGTTGAAAAAAATAATAAATAATATAGTGATTAATTTACGGCGTGTTTGTCTTAACTATCCGGTGTCCCCCCACATTCCCCTACGCTCGTTTGTCCTTCTGTTCTATAAAAAAATATCTACCTATCTATACGTACTATCTTATATTACTCTCGGGTCGGAATAAGTAATTACTACCAACTTAAAATGTTGTAGAGAAAAAATATCATTTACCTTTTAGTAATGCTTGTTTTATAATACTTATAGTATGCATGGTTAAAGTCGGTATTTGTTACTCTTGTAAATTAACGAATGGGGCACTAATGCTACAGAGAAGGGATGAATACTAACGTATCAACTAATACCAAAAGCTTACAAGATCTATAATAGTTGAATGATAAATTATCTGATATTATTGATGACTGCTTTGCCTAGATAAATCCGACGGCTACAAACAAACAATGAGTGATAGCATATTCCATAAACCTTCCGAAGTGGTCGTAGGAATAATAAGAAAAGAAAACTTTTGACATTCATCAGTGTCATTTCCTTGAGCTACTGATAGATTTGATTTAATTATATTTTAATGGAGGTATTTTAGTAACGGATCAACCATTCTGGGCCTTATCGTCACCGAGGCTTGAACGGGCATCTGATCAGAAGACACTTCAAGAATCTTGGAGGTTAAATATGCCCAGAATAGTCTAGTGAATGAGGCAACGGGAAACTATAACTATCCGTTTACAAGAAAATCGTGATGCAAGATATCACAACCACTACCGCTGTGTCAAAAGTGTATCGACCGAGAAGAAATTTTTAGGAATGGAAGTAATTATTGAACTATTGCAATATCAATAGTCCAAAACGTCATTATCGAAAGAATCGGATGTATTTGTCATACTTTTACGAAAACTAACTTTTGGTATTGATATTGCAGTCAAAAAATAAATAAATAAAACGCGATTCGTCAACCGAAAGTATCTGCCGGCTAACTATGGGAAACCAACGTAAAGTAGGTATATATTCAGCTTAGTAAACACTTTGGTTATCTAACAACAGTATGTTTAAGGGATGGCTAAGAGAGTTAAAAACGAGATTAGCTTGTCAATTATAAAATGTATCTACGTTCAAATAGTAAATGTTCGCAATGAACAAAATAAAGATTGGATATCTCCTCAAAGATGTATATTTCGTTTGTTTTAACAAGTAGTTTAAGAAGAATAGAATTAATGAATGAAGATTGCATTTGACAGTTAGATGAAGGATGAAGTATGACAGAGTAGGTGACGAAAATATTTGAGGTATCTGATTATTTGAGGTATATGGTATACTAATATAATTAAATTTAATACAGTCGACGATATGAAATCTGGCGTCGACCCTAAAACAAGAAATAATATTATAAATTGAAATTTTTATCTGCAAATGGTTCAGTGTTTGACGTCGTTCAAAGGAAAGCCGTTGAACCACCATAAATGTGCTAAGCTCCTTTATTTGACACCCAATACAGAATAATTCAACCAAATTTTCCTTGACGAGTTTTTGATGTCTAGAAGACGCTAAATTTAATTTCACGTCACATAGCCTATAAGTAGATGGTAACGAAGACAACCAGACGATTAAGATGCTTCCAACGACATTATTAATATGTACTATAATGAGATAATATCAGCAACTTAAAATTAGTTCAGAAGTTATGAGAGATTCAAATAGACAAAAATATTTATATTTCGTAGGTAAATTGCATTACACTTGGAAAATGACAATTTTTTTTCTTACAGCTCGTTTGGAAGGCAGATGTCCTTAGAGAAGAACGAGCAAGAAACTCTAAGGTTGCTCTTTTCAAAACAGAATGGTATTACAGATTCTTATTTTCAACTAAATTTTACAAATCATTTCAATTACAATGTATGCAAAGTGATGTAACAAAATACACAAACGTCAATTACTAAATGCCTTACACAAGTAAGTCAAAAATATGTAAATAAATAAGTAAAAATATAGATGCATCAATCCACACATACCGTAAATAAAATAAAGGCATTATGCGAGCATTTTATTAACTATTATATAAAAAAATATATAATTACTTTAATTTAAAAATAAATAGAAAAAACAATAGAAATAAAAAACATAAATCAGACTTCTCGCTGAGAGGATTATCCAGCCACCACAAGTAGCACCCGTTCAGGAGCATGACGCATGGACCAGTCATCGCCTCCCTCGACCATATTAACATATGACAATTATGACTTCTATAACGAGAAGGGAACGACCCGCCCCACGTCGCCGCCTCAAGCAATGGAATTAAGCGATTCGATAACCTTACGTACAAATACTCACCTTTGCATTCCGCTAGTTGTGTATTGACCTGAGACGTCTCGAGCATTAAATTAGGAAAAAAATTTAAATGTCAAAGATGAGGGAAAAGAAATAACAAACAATTGCGAGCGACTAACAAAAGCAGGATCATCTTAAGGTCTTCATCTTAAAGGATAATTTAACATAAAAATTTATTTTATTGTGTTCGACATAGATATTTAAAAAACATATTTCTCAATTACTATCAGCGACTACTTCGCATTCTGCACTTGGAAAAGTTTTACTTTTTCCCATAGTACAAGCATACATTTTCTCTGCTAATAATTATTTCAATAGAACCTTTCTTCAGAACGTGATATCAAGTTCAAATATTTTGTTAGAACGTGTAAGGATATGAGAATATTGAAATCACTTCTCTCAGTCTTTGTACTGGGATCCGATGCTTTGAATAAGCTATGTGTTCTCTCACACAGCTTCTTGTAATCGAACACGTACCCTGCGATTTATTACTATCGACTTTTATTGGATTCGTGAGATTCAACTTTTATCTTTTTAATTTACTTCCATTTTATTGGATGTATTACCAGTTAGAATGATGAAGAGATGATGACACTTTTACGGATATACATAAAATTTTCATATATATAATTTTGATAACAAATAATGGCAATAATAATGTGTACACTTTTATAATAAAGTCCCAGCCACTGTTCAGGCATTATCTATAAATAAATTTAAATGTTTCATAAAAAATGGCTCTGTCGTAAATCCTATTACTCCACAGCTGAATATCTAAGTCGGACAGCCTGGGACTAGATTATGATTATTTTATAGTGATAGAAATGACTGTACAATATTGTATATTTTTATTGAAAAGAGCGCAAAAAAAGAATGCTGGGAGAGTTTCTTGCGCCGCTTCTTCTCTCTCAGAGCGCCATTTGTTTCCGAAGCGGTAGTAGTAACAAGTATATTAGAAATGACATTAAAAAGAATTCTAATGGAATCAATTTTGAGAAAATAAATGCCTTTTATGCTTTTTAAATAATATGTTGGTCACCTCCAACATACATTGCCATGCAAACAACGACTCAAACGAGAAGTAAACAAAATTTTGATGCTAAATAATCCCATACATTTAGTATGAAATTAGTAGAAAAGTCATTGTATCGCACAATAAGGATATTACAAGTGACATACTTGTAATATCTGCTTTGAATCAATCTTTGAATACAAAATTTTGTACTTGCTATGAAATAAATATCAATTCAATTAAAAAACATACCGACGAATTGAGAACCTCCTCCTTTTTTGAAGTCGGTTAAAAAGGTTGATAAACATTTTTATTCATCTTCATTTATTGTTCAAAATTTACTGTATATTAAACAAAATACCATAATTATTCAAATGATGTGAGCCTTCTTGTGTGTAAATGATTACTTTTACGATAATTTAAGTTTTCTCAGTAAATGAATTGTTAATTCTTTTGAGAAATAAAGATTCTTAAACCATAAACCATAAATTCCACTAAGATTCATCTTCAATCAATTCGATTGTTTTGTCTCTACATGAGACTCGTGCCAGAGTTTGGCGATTCAACATCTCCTGAGGATGTCTCGCTTTCAGGGGGCCATCCCCCATTTAGGAGAACTTTAACGCAAAAATCTAATGTAAAAACACAGTTACAATTACATGGCTTTTAATCCTATAAAAGTGCTTTTTTTAAATATAGGTACATATATACTTCATCTACGTCCAAAAACTTAAGGCGCGGACTGACTAGGATTGTAAATGCTACAACCGACGCTACAATATTTGTGTTGAGCAAAGTTAGTTACACCTACAAATGGGCATCTATTTTACTGATTTTCTTTTGTAGATTCAAAATTTATTAAATAGAATAATTGTTCGGTATAAGTTTTAGAAAAGTATTAATTCTATTAAATTCTTAAAAAGATAATGTTTTTATCACTGAAAATTCAGAGATTTTTGACTCCAAAGCTTATTTTTGGGAAGCGATATCCAAAATTTTTATTGGATATTTCAAATTATATATAAATATTCTATTCGGTTCAAAATTTTCTTTAGGTCCTTATTTGTGCACTGTATTTTTTGCGTCTGAATATTTTCATTGGGTTATGTTGTAATCGACTCTCTAAGAATTTTTGTAGATATTGAGGTATGAACTATATTCCAATATAAAACTATAGATGTTTCAGTGATAGTATATTTATTCAAGGTACGCTTGTACGTGAGTCCCAAAGCTTTGAAATTGTAAAGTGTTCCTTACACACAGCGTTTTGTAATCGATCACGTACCTATTGACTATTGACTTTAGATTCGTGAGGGTCGTATTCCCATTTAAAACTTACTTGCAGTTCATTGGAAATTATGTAGACTACTAACTGACCCAGCAAACGTCGTATTGCCATATAACATATTAAAAAAAATCAGTTATTAAAATTTTGATGCAACCGATTCTCAGACCTACCAAATATATCGTACTACACTTATTGTATTCGAATGCCATCTTGCAACCCTATAGCGGTTTTGTGGATGGAACAGAATAATATAAAAATCGTGATACAAAAATAGTTGTAAGTCGTAGAAGGACGAAAATTTATATTTGTATGTATTTTTCAATGCTGAATCATAATAAAATAAAAAAATAAATTGTCAAAAAATTCAAAAAAATATTTTGGGGTGGACTATCCTTAACATTTAGGGGGATAGTAGCCGATTCTCTGACCTACTGAATATGCATATAAAATTTGGTAAAACTCAGTAAAGCCGTTTCGGAGGAGTAAGGTAACTAACATTGTGACACGACAATTTTATATATATGATGATGATTATGTCTTCAATGAATCAAATTATTAATAAAACAAATCTTCTAACTATATTTACAATACTACGACTACATAAAATTAAAACTATCATTACGTGGAAGCGTACCAAGAATACTGGCAGCATTACCGCGTTGGATAGCCAGGCTGATCCGTTGACCGACATAGCTGCCAGCGCTTGGGTTTCCAGTAGCCTTATTGAGGCGCGAAGATAGTATTTTGAACATTTTCCGCGCCACTGTGCCCCACGGGCCAAGTGTCTTGACACCAAACGGCACAAAGATGTATGACTCACTGAGACCAACATATTTGCGACGCTTGCTGTCTTCGGCAGTCGAAGCAGCAGCCCCAGCACCAACTGACGTAACTTGGACATGAGAAGGAGCCAGAGTGTCGACGCAAGTAGCGTCCCACACCAGCGCCCTTCCCCGTGCCCTAGCCACCAGCGTCATTCCGTCAGGACGCTTGCCATCGCGGCGGGTAATACCATTTGGCTCTAAAACAGCTGGTATATTAAGAGCGGCAAATGCCCTGCGGATGACTTCATGGCGTGACGACTGATACGGTCTGCCGATTTTAGGCAGGATAACCCGTGACGTCCAAGAACATTTACCTGAACGTCACATCTACATTGATGTGGTTCATTCAGTTTTATAATTATTAATGTTATGGGAATATACTATGTGTGGCAAAGCTCAGCTGGCCACGGGTTCTATCGATTATTTCTTGCCTAAACGTTTTTCTGAATTGTATGAGCGGGCCCTCTTCAATGAATAAATTTTATTTCGAATATTGAAATTTATTTATTTTTCCTTCTAACTATAAGTCGTATTACATTTCGTCTAATTAAAAAGACGTGTGTCGAATATGAGAACTATTGATCGTAATGCAATGAAATTCGCTCGTTTACATTTATGAAATTAGTTGACAGTTGACAGACGACGCTCGGCTACTCCACGACCAACTTCACGTCGGCCATGGACAAAAGCTAGAGGGCGCAAACACTATGTATCAAATATTTATACTATAAGGTTCTTGGCGTGACTTTCGATAAAAAAAAACCTGTGTGCAATTCACACGTGGTAGAAGTGAAACTTTCAAAAATTTTGGCTTCGAGATAATGAGACGAATGTATAATTTCGGAAAGAGGATAAATGTAGGTTTTAGTAATGATCATAGTGATACTAAGTTTGATAATTATTTTACAATAAGTTATGTTTTTAAAGTGATAACCCTTACTTCTAGTATAATACAAACATAGAAAAATAACAAATTGTTTGATTTACAAGAGCGACATCTCAAGTCAATTTCCTAATATGTAAATATTGGGGTTGAGCAGGTTTTCAACTGTAAAGTAGATCCTGTAGATGAAGCCACAACCTGAGAGTTGAACAAAGCATACAGGATTTTATGACGATACGTCACTCGAACGGTTAGCTCAGTTGGCAGAGCAGTGCCGCATCGTTCATAAAATTTTGTTTTAAAATGATTTTACATTTTTTTGTTTATATTACATAGATTTATTCAAACTCAGAGCTTATATTTTTCGATAAATGATACAAGAGATTTATGGTGACTAAAGTATGAAATAAATACTTTGGTCTTACTATGCTCAATATATATTTGAAATACTGCCTCAATTCGTCACCTTTTTGTTCTTAATAGTGATTTTCATTATTATAACACTAGAAATAAGGGTTTGCTTGTAACTAGTTCTAGTAGGCTTCATAAGATACATAATAGCTTTAAGAGTAAATGTATACACTTCTATAATAAAGTCCCAGCCACTGTTCAGGCATTATCTATAAATAAATTTAAATGTTTTATAATAAAATGGCTCTGTCGTAAATCCTATTACTCCACTGCTGAATATCTAAATGATCGGACAGCCTGGGACTAGATTGTGATTATTTTATAGCGATAGAAATGACTGTACAATATTGTATATTTTTATTGAAAAGAGCGCAAAAAAAGAATGCTGGGAGAGATTCTTGCGCCGCTTCTTCTCTCTCAGAGCGCCATTTGTTTCCGAAGCGGTAGTAGTATCTAGTAGTATAAGAAATGACATCAAAAAGAATTCTAAAGGAATCAATTTTGAGAAAATAAATGCCTTTTAATTACTGTTTTTGATCTTGTTGTTGATACCTACAGCGCGACTGCAGCAGTTATATTTTTAAATTAAATTTGGCGTCCAAAAACTCAATCAACGTGATTGCTGTATCTGACGCAAAATTTACATTTAACCTCCAAATTACCTATGAAGTCCTGTTACATGTTGCTAGGATGGCACATGATTTCAACCGCGATAAAAGACATTACTATCGCTGCTACCATACTTATGTTCTCCTGGTGTCTATGTAAGTAAGTAAGTAATACGTCGTGCGCATGACGTCAGAATATATTAAGGTATACGCGTCATACATAAGACAATCTCTTCTTGAACTATGATCGCCTGGTACCAAAACATTGGCCTTCTTCAAAATGACCACATTGGATGAATGTCAGGAACTTCAGGGTCTTCTGCTTACTCAAAAGCTAATGAACGGCTTTATTGACTGCCCCAAATTAATTTAGCCTAAGCTTTAGCCCAAGTAAATTTAGCATAAGAGTTACAGTAAGAATTCCACGAAAGCCAATTTTTGCTTCACTCGTCGAACGATCCTAGTTACCAATTCCTCAGTCTCACCGTAATATATTTTTTTTATAAAATGACGTATTTTTACACGTCTGTAAAGATCTATTTACTGAAATATATATCATTTATGTATTTTTTTTAATTCTTATAGCATAGCTGATATTGAAATATTGGCCAAATTCCACAAGACCATTTGCACCAAAATTGGTAATCTTTAATAATGTTATAATTGGTAAATTAATGTAACTGTATACTCACGTATTAATTAAAAAAAAAACTGTTCACTTCTTAATTTATCTGTATCATACTTAAAAATTAATTATTTCTGTGTTTGCTATGTTTATTTGTAATTAATCACTACATTTAGTAACTAGCTCTTAGTTCTACGTTTTATATTTCTGTGTAAATGATTGTAAATGAACGTAATAATTAAAAAATAAAAGTACACCTGAAATGGGAGGCAGATTTTTAAATAAAAAATAAGAAATTAAAAAAAGAATAAGCAAATTAATGTCTTGATTTGATTAGATTCGTAATAAAAAGATGCTGTTTCGTTTCAAGTTTCACTTTAATTCACCAAAAACATGTTGTCGAAGGGACCTGTATACACAAAAGAGTTTATATTTCAACAATTATACGGTTAAGAAAACAACTTCTAGTGAAACAACAGCAAACATTACTTTGGAAACATCTTTAAATATTCAAGCCTGTTGGACCCTTCTTAGAGTTAATTTAAGTTTGGTCATTTTATCTGGAATTATGACTTAAACTTTTGTTTCGAAATTAATATTGGAATATTAAACATAATAAAATGAACAATATTTTAGCAACCCGTGGCTAACGACTGGGTGTCTTCACCTAATTAATTCGTTGTTATGTATGACAGCATGTTGAAATCAAGATATAGTAATATATAGATAATAAATATACTAATATAATAAAATACTCGTGGAGATATTTTGGGGAGGTCTTTGTCCATCAGTGGCACCAACATCTTCCCGCTGATAATGATGATGATGCATAATAAAAAAATGTGTGTTTGCTCGTAGTAAAAACATAATAGCATGTTACAATTTATAAAAAAAATGTCTGTCTGTCTATTTGTTCCAGCTACTTTCCAAAACTGCTTCACCGGGAATGTGACTGGCATATATCTCATGTTTTAGAATTAAGGGAAACTAAAACTTATGCTAATTCTATTTATGAAAAAAAATTAGATTTTAACAGGAATAGACTTAAAACCAGATTGCGACATAAACGAAATCTACCCTGATAAACTCAAGGGGCTTAACGAATTAAAATTCAAATACATATTTTTATTAAAATATTTGGATAATATGATATCACTGAATGTCAAAAACTACCCATTCGAAAAAGTGGAGTAGGAGTGGGCACCTTTGCACAGGATGCCGGCTATATTATAGGTACCTACCACAACGGCGCCTATTTCTGCCGTGAAGCAGTAATGTGTAAGCATTTATGTGTTTTGGTCTGAAGGGCGCTGTAGCTAGTGGAAGTACTGGGAAAACGAGACCTATAATCTTATGTCTCAAGCTGATGAGCGCAATTGTCGTGCCGCTCAGGTTTTTTGGGTTTTTTAAGAAACCATAGTGGCACTGCATTTTAAGGGGCAGGGCATATTAATTACCATCAACTGAACGTCCTGCTCGTCTCGTTCCTATGATAAAAAAAAATATACCTCAGACTTGATAAGAACGGCGCAAAAAACTCAGCGGGCACCAAAAATAATATGGTTACAAAGTTATGTCGTACCTTATCATTATTAAAAATCTTTTAAGTTTTAAATATTCGTATCGTCCCGGTAATACCGCACAAGGAAGCTCATTCCGCAGCTTTCTAGTACGTGGAAGAAAGCTCCATGAAAATCGCACTGTGGAGGACCGCCACACATTCACATGGTGACGATGATACCTAGATAACAATGAAAATGTTTAGAAAATGAAAAACGGCTTAATGTAGAAAGTTACCAATACTTTTATTGTTTTTTGAAGTAATCTCCGTTCCTCTCTTCCCATCGCCGCATTCGATGGAACCACTGATAAATGCAGTGGGCCCATTCTTCCTTAGGGCATTTTCGAACGCTTTCACCACATCTTCAGGGCTCCTAAGCGAATACCTAGAATTTTATCTTTAGTTCTTGGGAATGAATAAAAGTCGCAGGGCGCCAGGTCAGGACTGTATGGCGGATGACTCATTTTCTCGACACCTGCCATAGTCAAATATTCAACAGTCCGTTTTGTGGAGTGTGCCAATGCGTGGAATGCCTAGGCTTGCCCGTATCTGCTGATGGGTCACTCTCTTATCTTCCTCTATCATGCGTCGCACAGGACTGATGTTATCCTCAGTAGTCGCTGTTAAAGGACGTCTCTCACGCGGATCATCATTGGGTTGCTACGTCGACGCTTAAACTCGTTAAACCAATTGTAAGTAGTGGTACGAGATGGAGCTTCATTAAGAAATGCTAATCGCAGCCTATCATAGCTTTGCTGCGAGTAAGCCCACAACGAAAGTCATAATAAATCATTGACCGTTTTTTTTTTTTTTATGGAATAGGAGGACAAACGAGCGTACGGGTCACCTGGTGTTAAGTGATCACCGCCGCCCACACTCTCCTGCAACACCAGAGGAATCACAAGAGCGTTGCCGGCCTTTAATGAAGGTGTACGCGCCTTGAAGGTACCCATGTCGTATCGTCCCGGAAACACCGCACAAGGAAGCTCATTCCACAGCTTCGTGGTACGAGGAAGAAAGCTCCTTGAAAACCGCACTGTGGAGGACCGCCACACATCCAGATGGTGGGGATGATATCGTAACTTGTGGCGTGTCGTGCGAAGGTGAAATTCGGCGGCAGGAATCAGGTTGAACAGCTCTTCGGAACACTCCCAGTGATAAATGCGGTAGAAGACACACAATGAAGCGACGTCTCTACGCAACGCCAAGTGATCCAGCCGTTCACAGAGTACTGGGTCCCCGACAATTCGAGCTGCTCTGTGTTGCACGCGGTCAAATGGATCGAGCTGATACTGGGGTGCGCCAGACCAGAGATGACAGCAATACTCAATGTGAGGCCGGACCTGCGCTTTGTAGAGCGGTAGAATGTGGGCCGGCTTGAAGTATTGCCGTGCTCTATTTATGACGCCCAGTTTCTTTAAAGCCAGTTTGGCTTTGCCCTCCAGATGGCCACGGAATTGGCAATTGCTCGAGATTTCGAGACCCAGTATTCCGATAGTAGGCGAGGCTTTAAGGGAAGTGTTCTCGAAGAGCGGTGATACGGCAAATGGGGTTTTTTTAGTGGTAAACGCGGAAACTTGAGTCTTCTGGAAGTTAAATTGGACAAGGTTCAACTTACCCCATTCCGCGACCTTCTCGAGAGAGGACTCAATAGAAGACACAAGTTTCTCCCGGCACTGGTCGACGTTTTCATCACCAGTGCTGTCGTCTGCATAGCAATGCATGTTGGCGGTGTCCAACATATCATTGATATGCAGAAGAAACAGTGTGGGAGATAGCACACAGCCTTGGGGCACTCCAGCGTTCACGGACTTGGGATTCGAGCAATAACCGTCGATAACGACATGTATGCTGCGCCCAGTCAGGAAGCTGGAGGTCCACTTGCATAAGCTCTCGGGAAGCCCAAATGATGGAAGTTTTGCGAGGAGCGCCTTGTGCCATACACGATCAAAGGCCTTCGGTATATCCAGACCAACTGCCAGGCCTTCCCCCTTGCTTTCAATAGCCGCCACCCATCTATGTGTTAGGTATACCAGAAGATCGCCAGTCGACTGACCATGGCGAAAGCCGTACTGCCGGTCGTTGATTAACTGGTGACCCTCAAGGTATACCAAGAGCTGGCGGTTAATTATGCTCTCCATGATTTTGGAGAGTAGGGAGGTAATAGCAATAGGCCTGTAGTTTGCCGGATCCAAACTGTCTCCTTTTTTTGGGATCGGATGGACAAGGGCTGACTTCCATGAATCAGGGACTACGCCTTTTGAATAAGAGTGCCGGAATAAACGCGTTAGCACCGGCGTCAACTCAGGGGCACACATTCTAAGCACGATTGGAGAAATGCCATCCGGCCCGCTCGACTTCCTGACGTCCAACGAAAACAGAGCTCGCCTAACAGTTTTCTGTCGAAACTGTACTTCAGGCATGGAGCTCTGACACCGCGGGATGGTCGGCGGTGTTTTTCCGTTGTCGTCAAGAGTCGAGTTGGAGACAAAAAGAGTGCACAGGAGATCGGCTTTCTCTTTTGCCGTATGGGCCAGGGTGTCATTCCTCATGTGCAACGGCGGCATGGACGGCTGGTTGAAGTTACCAAGAGCAGCTTTCGACAGCGACCAGAACTTGCGTGTTCCGGTCGGGTAACTGGAAAGCTGCACGCCAATTTTGACGACGTGCTTGAATTTCGCACGGGCGATTTGCCGCTTAAAAAATCTGGAGGCGCGGTTATATATCCTCTTCAGAACTTTGCAGTTCGGATCCTTTGAGCCCAGCGCCGCAACCCAAGTTCGATACGCCTGTTTTTTGCAGTCTGCAATGCTGCTTTAACTGACGCATCGAACCAGGGCTGTGATCTGCCACCGATCGGTACTACAGAGCTTGGTATAAAAATATCCATGCCCTGCAGTATCACATCGGCTACTGCAACGGCGCAGGCACTAGGATCATCCGAAGGGAAACAAACCTTGCCCCAAGGGTAGGATGCAAAAAAGGAACGCATCTTATCCCAATATGCTGACTTGTAGTGCCAAACGCGACGGGTCGCTGGTTGTCTGCGACGTTGGCGTCGGATAAGCACTACACTCCTGACCAGGCAATGGTCGGACGTTCCGAGAGGGGCGTCGATAGAGACCTGGTAACCATCGGGATGTGTAGTCAGCAGAAGATCTAATAAGGACGGCATGTGGCTATCCACATCCGGGAGCCGCGTCGGCGACTCAACCAATTGGGACAGACCATACGCCAATGCAAAATTATGCACAGATCGCCCTGCGTAGTCTGTGGTACGTGATCCAAGCCATTCGGCATTGTGCCTGTTGAAATCACCCAAGACTACGATTTCAGCGGAGGGGATCTGAGCAAGCACGTCATCAAATGCCGCTTGAACGCAGCCCATGAGGTGATCCGTTTCTGCGTTACCACTATGGGACCTGTAGACACACGCATAGATGCGGACGCGGTCCTCTAAATCTACGCGGAGCCAGAGAGTAGACAGGCCCCTACCCTCAAAATTGCCGAGACGGCGACAACAGATATCCTCCCTAACGTACACACATACCCCGGCATGAGGCATGATATTATGCTCAATTTTGTACCCGGGGTACGTTAAATATGACGTATCGCTAGGTCGAGATATCTGCGTCTCCGTAAGGAAACACAAGGCCGGCTGCGCCGTCTCAAGGTGGTGGTGGACGGCGTTTAAGTTGGAGTGAATTCCCCGGATGTTACAAAAGTCCACATTAAGCGTGGAGCGGGGTGCCGTGGTGTTGCTGCCCTGTTTGTCCTGTGACATACGCGGTACTGTGCCCTCCCCAGAATACGAGGGGCAGCCCGAGCGCGAATGCTCGGGGAGGGATTCTCCGGCTCTAAAAGAGCCGGTACCCTCCTGCGGTAATTTCGTTTTTAGGACCGCTCTCATATTTTGTTAGGGGGGGAAAGGACGGGGGGAATGGCCTCCGGTCCTCAACACTTACCTATGCGAAACATAGCGGCACTAGGCCGCTACTTCACGCCGGCATTCTGTGCGAGTGTGGTAAGTAACCCGGACGAGTCTGGCCCGATTGTGCTGACGTCATAAGACAGCAGCGTGACTCTCCCACTTTCAAAAAGCCCGTAGTCGCCTCTTACGTCACCCTTGGACCTGGGACTACCCTATTCTTTTTACGCCCCGGGGCAGCACAGGGCATTTTCTCGAGTTAGGTTCATTTTCACGTGTAACAAGAGTTTTAGATTTGCCGCCAATTCACAAAACCAAATAACAAATAAATGCAATATACTACATTAGGCTCTACCAAAGAGTTCTAAAATTGAAATTCAAAAAAAGTTTTCATTACCAATGTTTCTAACTGGCCAGTTTCAGTGTTACCCACGTATCCTAACTTGTGGCGTGTCGTGCAAAGGTAAAATTCGGCGGCAGGAATCAGATGAAACCACTCTTCGGAACACTCCCCGTGACAGATGCGGTAGAAGACACATAATGTAGCGACGTTTCTACGCAACGCCAAGTGATCCAGCTGTTCACAGAGCACTGGGTCTCCGACAATTCAACCTACTTTGCATTGTACGCGGTCAAATGGATCGAGCTGATACTGGGGTGCACTAGACCAGAGATAATACTTCATGTGTGGCCGGACCTGCGCTTCGTAGAGTGCTAGAATGTGGGCCGGCTTGAATTATTGCCGTGCTCTATAAATAACGCCCAGCTTCTTCGAAGCCAATTTGGCTTTGCCCTCCAGATGGCCACGGAATTGGCAATCGCTCGATATTTCGAGATCCAGTATTCCAATACTAGGCGAGGTTTTAAGGGAAGTGTTGTCGAAGAGCAGTGATACGACAATTGTTTTTTTTTTAATTTTAAAAAGATTAACTTAGCCTGCGCATGAAAACACAATGTATCTCTTAATATATTTTATTAAAAACGAAATTTACCTCACAACTAATACATACAAACTTTATTAAAAATGATATTAGTTGTTGATAATATTGTGATAATTATGCGTTAAGAATACAATCCCCGCTTACAGATTACATGAAATAGTTGTTTAGATGAAGATATATTGACACTAATGCTAAAAGCTTCTCCATGTTGATACGAGATCTATAATAGTTGAATGATAAATTGTCTGATATTATTGATGACTTCTTTGCCTAGATAAATCCGACAGTTACAAATACACAATGAGTGATAGCACATTGTCAACAATCTTCAATAAAATTATTGGGTTACAAATGAGATCTTTACGATTTGGTTATCGGAGACGTAGATGATAAAAGATTGTACTTTAGTTTGTATTTAGATATCATATGAACTAATATAATAACGACGAACTGAAATAACGAGCAGTAAACAGGGTTTAGCATAATAGACTACCCATTTTATATTATTAATAAATTCCCTACGAGATAACTAAATAGGTTGTTCTGTGTGGGATAATCTTCTGTGGTCTTTGGGATTTCAGTGAATTATTGATCAAGTAGGTGCCTGTCACAAATAATTTTAAAATTAATACTTTCTTGGAACGCCATTTTTCTACGAGAAGTTAGTCATCAATCATGATTTAATTTTTTGCTTTGAGACATTATTTTGTCATCCGTTTGAACTTTCATGGATTACCCAGTCCAACAACGAGTGTTTTGAGTAAAATGAAATCAATATTTTCTGGTGTATGAACTGTTCTTCAATGTCCAGGCTTCTTCAAATTTTGCTCTATTGTTGATATTAAACCGACGCCGGATGGACGCCTAACTTCTTCTATCGAATTATGTAAGTTTCTACACAAAACACACGTTGTTGGGCTGAGTAATCCATGAAAGTTCAAACGGATATTGAAATAATGTCTTAAAGGAAAAAAAATTTAGATGAAAACTTTATGTTAAAAGTTATTTGTGACAGGCACTTACTTGATTAATAATTTACTTAAATCCCAAAGACTACAGAAGATAATTCTACAGAGAACAACCTATTTAGTTATCTCGTAGGGAATTTATTAATATCATAAAATGGGTAGTCTATTATGGGAAACCCAGTATATCCCAGCGTGATGACTCAGTCTCATTAAATACCCACAAATACATACGCAATTAAACAAGTTTATTCTGATGTCTCGCTATTACGGTCTATAGGATAGAGCCCGCTGGCAGACTAATGGACGGTCAGAGGAGCCTTATGAATAGGGTTCCCGTTTATTTATTTATTTAGGCACACAAACAAACTACAATAAATTGTGAATTAAATCATATAGTTTGTAGTTACAGCGTACACAGCATGCTTTTTAAAAAGTAACAAAACAAAGGTAACGTTTGTAACCCTTTGGAGATAGAACCTTATAATGGTAGCTGAAAGACGAAAATGCTGATATAATCGACAACCTAGAGAAAAACTTGAGAAAATTTCTTTTATTGAAACATTTATTTTGACATCCGTTGATATAGCAGATAATATTATATAAGTCTTGTTACCTTTTTTTTTATTTTCATGAAATATGAAACATTCTTATATGAAAAATTTAATTAATGTAAAATTTAATTAATATGCCTTATGAGAAAGCTCAGAGGGCAATGAAGAGGGCTATCCTCAGAGATTCCCTGAGAGATCGAATCAGAAATGAGGAGATTCGTAGGAGAACCAAAGTTACCCACATAGCTCAAATGATTGCGAAACTGAAGTGGAACTGAGCAGGGTACGTAATTCGACGGACATATGGCCGTTGGGGCAGTAAAGTCCTCGAATGGCGACCACATACCGGAAGACGCAGTGTTGGTAGGCTCCCCACAAGATGGACCGACGATCTACGATCCGGAATACGTTGAATGAGGTCAGCGAAGGACCTATCGTCGAGGAAATCTTTGAGGGAGGCCTTTGCCCAGTGGTGGACATCTTCCGGCAAATGATGAATTTTTCAAGGTCAATTTCTATCATGATTTAAATGCCGTTTTAAGTTTCTGATGAACATACGGAGCTTGTAATTATTTCCGATAAATTCATGTTAGTATTTTCTTTTTAAATGGTGTCCTTATTTTAAAATTCGTAACAATTTTACGGTTTACACAATAACCACAACAGTAGCTTTAACACAGTTATCACAATATTGTTTTGACGGGAGGATTACAACGCTTACCAAATGGGGTGACAAGTTAAAGTCGTGCTGTCCAAGCAAAGGACAGCTCGAGCTTTTCTAGAGACTACAGAATATACTCGTATTTGCCATCTAACATGACAAGACTATTAAGCTTTGCTAAATTAAACAGAAGAATAGGGTTCTGTTTCATTATACACTAGCTGACCCGACAGACGTTGTTCTGTAATAAAAAAACTCTTGTGGATGGAATTTTGAAATATGCTATAATGAAGCTGTCCTCTACTCAGCGAAAGGAATATTCCTACCAAATTTCAAGTCTCTAAGCCTTATGGTTCCAGAGATATCGTGATGGGTCAGTATATAGGTGGAAATCTCTTACATATAGATAATATGTAAGAGATTTCATATATAAAATTCTCGTGTCATGGTGTTAAACATTGAACTCCTCCGAAACAGCATGACCGATTCTAATGAAATTTTGAGTAGGTCTGAGAATCGGACAACATCTATTTTTCATCCCCCTAAATGTTAAGGGTAGTCCACATGATTTTTTTTTTAATTTTTGACATTTTTTTTTAAATTTGTTTGATTATGAGTCAGTATTAAAAAATACGTGCAACATCAAATTTTCACCCATCTACGATCAACAGTTACTTTTGTATCGCGATTATAATATCGGCAATACAACGTTTGCTGAGTCAGCTAGTATAAATATAGATTTACTGAATCATCTCGTCAAAACATAACGTGAAGCAATGTTTCGATTGATCTAACACACATATACAGCACGAGAAGTAGCGATAACGGTGACCATATAAATGAAATTCTCTTTTCTCGATGAATGTTGATAGAAGTGACCGCGTAGGTATTCTTATTTATTTATTAACTAACTGACCCGGCAAACGTTGTTTTGCCCTATAAATTATTTTTAAAGTTAGACCTTTTCTTGGACATTGCAACATTACTTTATTATTCTAAAATAAAAGAATTTGTCCAAAATTAACGTAGCCTAAGTTACTCATTATTACATCAGCTACCTGCCAATAAAAGTCCCGTCAAAATATTAGCCATTTCAAAGATTAGCCTGAACAAACAGACAGACAGACAAAGATTGCAAAAAATGTTATTTTGGTGTATGTACTTAAATTTTATTTATATGTATAGATTAATATTGAATCTTACAATAGAAGAATAATGACAGATTTTGGAAACGCAAGTTGAAATATTTTTTGTATTTTTTCAATACTTACTACGTTGCAATTCAAATGAAAACTGAAGATATTATTTATTCAAAGTTTATTTACATTTAACTACAATATTTATTTGCCATTTCGTTTAAATATTTTTGGCAGTCATCTTTAGATGTTAAGCTGACGATGCCTGAGGAATTCTGAAGACAAGGTTCCCGGCTAGATTATAGGTACCACTACGGGGCTATTTCTGCCGTGAAACAGTATGTGTAAGCATTACTGTGTTCCGGTCTGAAGGGCGCCGTAGCTAGTGAAATTACTGGGCAAATGAGACTTATTACTTAGACAATACTCAAGGTATTG
The DNA here is from genome assembly GCF_905404315.1 of Leptidea sinapis. NCBI lineage: Eukaryota > Metazoa > Arthropoda > Insecta > Lepidoptera > Pieridae > Leptidea > Leptidea sinapis. Next base: position 6,553,356 of record NC_066276.1, read on the forward strand.
AGCACAATTATAGTGCCGCTTAGAGTTTTTGGGATTTTCTTAAATCCTGAGGGGCACTGCATTGTATTGGACAGAACGTATCAATTACCATGAGATGGACGTCCTGTTCGTCTCGTCCCTTACTGTCATAAAAAAGGCAGCGACAAACGAAATCTGAAGGTGCAAGATCAGGGCTATATTATGGCAGTTCTATTAACGCCTTCAAGTCAAAATCTCTTAATTCTTTCTGAGTGCTAATGATATGGGTGGTCAAACATTAGCTCGTTCATTGATCAATCGCAGTTGCTTCCTCTAAACTTACCTTAATCTCATCAGTTGTAGACAGTAGAGATTGAAATCACTGCTTCTGCCTTTCAGAAAAAGTTTACAATGAACAATGCCCATACAATTCCACCATACACATTACATCATCTTATTCTTAAATACCCTGTTTTTTTTAATAACTTATTATTAGACTTTATTTTTACATACATACACTCACGCCTTGTTCCCTTCGGGGTAGGCAGAGACAATAGAATGCCACTTGCTTCTATCCTTACAAACCTCACGCGCTTCCTCTACATTCATTAATCTTTTCATACATGCTCGCCGGCTGCAGGTGCTTCGGATCTTTCCTTTTCTCAAACTTTATTTTAAAGGTATTGAAATTGAAAAGAAATCGCTCAAAAGTAAAACCTATGGAATAATCAACGAAAACGGAAGTAATATTCAAATTGCCACGTAAGCATATTTTTCGCGAGTGAAGTCATGGGCCTCCATGAATTTTATTTTAGAGCAACGTATAAATTTAAAGAACTATACACAATATCTTTTAATGTAAATTATACAAATTTCTATGAAAAAGCTATTATTAAGTAGGAACTATCAACAATGGGTACCCATGAATAAATAAATCAGTGTTGTCGAAATATCGAAACCAAACCTGTAAAACGACCTGTGGGAAATAATGATAGCAAAAACCGTTCTTGTTTATCCAAGCCAGAGAAACTGTATCGATATTTTTATATTCCAGAACTCTGGGGTAATCAGAACATGGCTTGTTGATAAATTGAAATAGTCTTACTTCTTGTAATAAAAACATATGTGTCTGTACTTATGTACGCACATAAGAAGTTATATTTCTTTGGTCTACCAAAGCAAAAATCCGAAAAATTATTTACTCGTGCTATTCTACGTTTGTAGAAAGAACAATATTGTATTAATCTTGCAACGATGGCTTTGACATTTAATTATTAAATAACGAATACGGCTGTACGGGCTTGAAATCTTTGCCTATCCTAATAATGGACGAAGAAACCAAAAAAAAAAATAACGAATGTCGCAAATGTCAGAAAAGCTTAGGAACCAATTTCACCCTGTTGTCACCTTTGTTTTACATTGATGCGTGCGCGCATCTTAAAATTTCACTCTCATAATATTTTCATAACGCGCTAAAGAAGTAGATCTTCAAAAATGTAATAAAAAACATACCGATGTATTGAGAACCTTCTTCTTTATTGAAGTCGGTTAATGATTTGAATTTTTGGATAACTTCTGGCTAAAATCGTTGTGTGGGAAATAAATTTGTGGCTCATAAACTTAGTATACTTTATAGTAATAGGTATACTAAGTTAATGGGGAGGATGGCAACTAAGCAACGCCTTTTCTACCAATCAGAAAAAGTATGCAAGACCTGCTAGTAATAATTAGTGGGATAGTGGAACATCTAAGCGTGTCAATGTATTGACATTTTGGGTTTACAACGATACTGAGCCGCGTTCAATTACAGTGACTGACTTAACCGTAATAACTGACTTAACATATTATATTTACTTCTTCTGACGATGAGCTATTTGAGGTCAAGAAGTGGCAGGAAAGTGTCGAAAGTAATATTTTTGATTATTTCTTTATAGAAATCACTGGGCAAATAGATTGGCCCCTTAATTTAAGCAGCATTACCAATTTCATGGTTATGACATACATAATCAACGTTACATACTAATTACTATTTCTCCTAACATTAATATCTTAAATATATTCAAGATATAACTTAAACAATGAACGAGTAAATTTTATAATTACAAAAGTAATAATGTACCTACATAAAATGCTCTAGGAAAATTATAGAAAATTACCGGAACAATAGGATCCGAGAAAACTGTAGTGAATCTCATAATGATATTGATGATATAAAATGAGATTTTACTAAGATGACGCTTTGCTTTTGGGCTTCATTACGGCGTCTACAATTACAATGTTAGCTTGCGATTATCTTATTAGTAGATTCCAGCTGTGCAATGAGCTTACTTGTGCGGTGTTTCCGGGACGATACGACGTTGGTACCTTCAAAATAAAGCGCGGACTTTAAGGAAGGTGTCCTTTAAGACCGGTGAGGACAACGCTCCTGTGATTCCTCTAGTTTTGCAAGAGAAGGTGGGCGGCGGTGATCACTTTGCACACCATTACGCTCGTTTTTCCTCCTTTTCCATAAAATAACCAAATCGTCCCTAAAATCCTGAATTTCAATGACAGCTCATGGCAAGGTAAACTTCAATGCGAGCTCCTTTATGTGTGTCAGTTAAACCATGGGCACCCATTTTTTTATTTTATGTTTTCTCTAGTATCAACTGGCTTCATTTGACCGCATAAGCCGCAAAGCTATTTGAATTTTCGGAGATTCAGTGCTCTGTTTACGGCACACTTAGCATCGCTTCATTTGCGCATTATACCGCATTTAGCACGGAGAGTGTTTCGTAGAGTTGTTTGAATTGATTTCTGCTATCGAATTCCACCTTCACACGACATTCCACAAACTTAGGAAAGGATCACGAAAAATCAGGTGACCCAAACGCTCGTTTGTCCTCCTCTTACATAAAAAAAACAATCCAATGTATGAATATTTTTTTAAATCCTGAAAGTTCAAGTTGTCATATTATATAGTCAAAAAAAATTTTCTTCTTAGCTATATTCTTAGCTATATACCTTAAAGTTATTCTTAACCTATTTACTTATTTTGCAAATTCTAGATTGCATTGACGTGAATATACTTATATATATCTTTATACCTGTAGGAGGCTCCTTTGCACAGGATGCCGGCTAGATTATGGGTACCACAACGGCGCCTATTTCTGCCATGAAACATTAATGTGTAAGCATTATTGTGTTTCGGTCTGAAGGACGCCGTAGCTAGTGAAATTACTGGGCAAATTAGACTTAACATCTTATATCTCAAAGAGACGAGCGCAGTTGTAGTGCCACTTAGAATTTTGGGTCTTTCAAGAATCCTGATCGGCACTGTCTCGTCCCTTATTTTCATAATAAAAGTACGTAATTTTATAAACAAATCTTTTTACAAGGCTATATTGCTAAAAGCGTTTCAAGTGCTCCTAATTTTCATCGCGTCTCGCACGTACATTGGAGCACGTTATATTTCTAAACAATTTGCTCATGAAAGAGTTCGAAAATTGCTCTCATTCAAAGTAAGTACCGAACCGAACTTATCTCGGCATCACACCAATTTCACCTCTCAGGTAAATTGACTATTTACCTCTACATACATTCTGTTGAGGAATAAATGCTCTCGTATCTTTGTGAGCCCCCTTACCTTGTATAATTAAAATTTTATACAAGCACATGCCTTAATCTACGTTGAAGTGTGTTCTAGAACTGGCTTTTGAAATCTCATATGTGTATTCGTAACATGTTCGCAAAACGATAATATATATCCAATGAAATAATTGCTTATATCTATACTAAAAGAATGACTTATTACTTAAAGAATACTCAAACTTTTTGTAAGATTTTATATTAAGTTCTTGAAGTATTAAATATACTATTCAAATTCAAATATTTTTATTCAAAATATGATGTGACATCACTTATTCAAAGTCAAAAACTACCACCTATTCTAAAGATAATGCCTCAGACCTGAGTAGAATGGGCGCAACAAACTCGGCGGGCTTTTTTTTTAAGTATACTAAAACAGGCTATCAAATTGTTCCATAGAAAATATTTCTAAGAAGTTATATCATGAACCTTATGTTATGAAGACCATATAGATATTTACGATACCGTCCAATAAAGTGCACGAGGAGTTACTTGGTCTTAAAATAGATTAGTTTTCCGACCTTTAATGCGTCTTTAATGGATACTGGGTCATAAAATACTTATTGTTATGGATTTTACTACAGCTACCGATGGTTTCATTTTTATAATTCACTTCGCGCATCATAATTGTAGTTAGTTGAACTCAAATGATGTGAGCAAATAAGCATTATTAACTTTCAATACCTTTAACTTAACATAACCTTTTTTAACCGCCGCTTCTGAGGTTTAAATAACTTTATTCTCATTAAGACCTATTGTCACTTACATGAGAAATTAATTAGTTATTGTTTGTTTTCCATAATTATTTCTCACCATTGGCAGCTCAATATGACTAGCTGTTCGTGTAACAATTCTGGTTAAATTCTTATTTTTAAAGAAGGATGTGTTAGTGTGAATTTTTTATTTAAAACCGTGTAAATAAGTAAGCATGTAGTGTGGTATATAATTGTCTGATTGTCATACTTTTTGTTTCTGTGTAGATTTTTTCAGTTGAAGTTAAGTAGGGATAATGAAACAGTAACTTTACTTGTTTATTTTGTGTTGTCTGAAGAAATTATTAACTAATTTCTTCTCTCTCAGAGCACCATGAGTTTCCGAAGCAGTGGTAGCGTGAGAAACGACATCAAACAGAATTCTAAAGGAATCAATATTGAGAAAATGAGTGTCTTTATATGCGCTTAAATGTCACTGCTTGTGGCGGCGACATGGGACGGGTCGCCCCCTTCCATAAAATATGGTCAAGGAAGGCGATGGCTGGCCCATGCGTCATGATCGTGGACGGGCGCTACTTATGGGGCAGGATAATCCTGTTACCGAAAACTCTGCTTCAGATTCTTAAAAGTTATTAAATTATTTTTATAATCGTTTTTAAAATGTGTGTGGATAATCCAGCTACTGTACTCAATAACTTTTGTTTTGATGGTAAGTGATCACCGCAGTCCATACTCTCTTGTTACACCAGAGGAAACACAAAAGTGTTGTCAACCTTAAAAAACCGTCGAATAATTAATATACTTAATATGAATTCGAAATATGAAAACACATTGTGGTATGTGGCGGGCGAGGATGGAACAGAGAGTCCCTGGTGAGAGTCAAATGGTCGACCTATTGCCACATGAGTAAATAAAGGTTTTGTTTACTCGTGTGCTTTTGCGTCACCGATGTTTCATTAAAGTAAATAAGTAAAAGTTATCCTTATATTCCTTAAAAAGCGATATTTATTATCTCACTAAAGTGTCATTTTTAGGGTTCCGTAGCCAAATGGCAAAAAACAGAGTCGTCATGTCTGTCTGTCTATCCGTCCGTATGTCACAGCCACTTTTTTCCGAAACTATAAGAACTATACTGTTGAAACTTGGTAATAAGATGTATTCTGTGACTTGTGAATTCACACAAAGAAAGAAAAACAAAAGAATAAATTTTGGGGCTTCCCCATACTTAGAACTGACACACAAAAATTTTGTTCATCAAACCCGTGTGCGGTATCTATGCATAGGTCATCAAAATTGCTAAACATAACAACATTAACCGTGAAGAAAATTTCGTTATTAAAAAGTATAAATGTAAATATTAATAATAATATATTAATAACACTATTTATTTACCAATAATTTAATAAATTTCTAACGAATAAGAAATTTTATATTATGGCCGAGTCACACTTGGCCGCTTGTATAATTTTCATTCGTAATTCAAATCACTTTGTGTAGTATCATTATATCGTTAGATAAAAATTAAAAGAAAATAAAATTCATAAGAAAATTTAATTAATAAATAAGAAAATAAAATAAGTCTACATTCGTCTACTTATAATAAATTCAATTGTATTTAATTGGAATGTTACTTTCCAAGTAATATAAATTCTTGTTATAACAATTTGACTCACTGAGTCTTTGAATCCTGAATGTTTTATAATAGCAATAACACTAGCAATAGGTTTCGTAGATAAATTATTTCATGTAATTAAAGTTCAAAATAATAACTAGCTGACCCAGCAAACGTTGTATTGCCGATATTAAAATCGCGATACAAAAGTAACTGTTGATCGTAGATGGGTGAAAATTTGAAGTTGTATGTATTTTTTAATGTTGACTCATAATCAAACAAATTTAAAAAAAATGTCAAAAAATTCAAAAAAAAAATCGTGTCAAACCTTCGTAAAACCCTTAACATTTAGGGGGATGAACAATAGATGTTGTCCGATTCTCAGACCTACCCAATATGCAATCAAAATTTCATGAGAATCGGTCAAGCCGTTTCGGAGGAGTTCAAAGTTTAACACCATGACACGAGAATTTTATATATTAGATAATCATAAGCCTTTATTACTACACGTATATAAAAGTTAAGTTATTGGAACCCCACTCTGGGTATTGTCCCCTCTCAGATCATCTAAATAGACTATGACAGCTCTAAAAATGTCAAAAAAATGGAGTTTAGAACTAACCTCTATTGTGAGCACACTAACACAAAGTGTCATACAAATCGCGGGTGTAAGACGTAGCTTGTCACGCACACTAAACTAATATTCCTGGCCTGTTTTCATCGGTTGTCGAAGAGCAAGAGACTATCTAGCTAGGCGTATAAAAAATCTAAGAGGCCTCCTATACATTGTTATAAAAATATATATATATATATATATATATATATATATATATATATATTTTATTGCAGGCACTCATTGGACCAATATCACACACAGAATAAAAAAACATTAAAAACAAATACAAAATGTTAAATTTATGTTACTAAAATAAATTAAATTACTAGAAAAATATATTATAATACACAGTGTTGAAAATCGGGTTATCCCTACTAATATTATAAATGTGAATGTATGTTTATTTGTTACGCTTTTACGCCGGAGCTACTAAACCGATTTTGATGAAATTTGGTACAGCGATACACTAGAGCTTGAGAAGGACATAGACTACATTTTATCACGGAAAAATCCGAGGTTCCCGCGGGATTTGTGAAAAATTTATATTCACGTCGGTGAGCTGTAACTATACCAATAGTAGGTTTAGTTTGTCTCTTATGGTATTGATGGCCTTACAGTTGTTGTAAGTTATAGTTGGACCAGAGCTGGCATGTATACATGCCTAGACAATACGTGTGGAACAACGTTATATAGTCACACATAAAGTTAAAAAATTTCATAAAATATGATATTAAATAAAAAAGTCATACCTACGAAACAAAAAATCGTAAAAGGGGTTTATACGTGAAATTGCTGTTTTAAGGTTCGAGAATTAAAAGTGTTACCTTATTATAGCTGACCCGGCAAACGTTGTTTTGCCATATAAATTATTTTTAGAGTTAGACCGTTTCTTGGAGATTGCAACATTACTTTATTTTTCTAAAATAAAAGATTTTTTCTAAAATAAACGTAGCCTAAGTTACTCCTTATTACATCAGCTAATAAAAGTCCCGTCAAAATCGGTGCAGCCATTTCAGAGATTAGCCGGAACAAACAGACAGACGGACAAAAGTTGTAAAAAATGTTATTTTGGTGTATGTACCGTATATATTTTCATATACATTTAGTAGAAAACAGTTTTTTCAATATTACAAACAGACACAACATTTTTTTTAACACATTTAAATAATATATGTATAGATGATAGCTAAAGCGTTCTAAATTCAAAATCAGTGAACGCATATAAAAAAAATGTTTTTCATTCGGCTTTATAAATAAAGATGGATTGCATGGTTGCATGCATGATTGATGGATGGAAAGCAATAACGCAACAGATTAATGCTAACAGCTCGCAATATTAGTGCTGAGTTTAAAAAGGATACGGCTAAAAAAGCGAAGTGCGTTTTTTAGTGTAGGAATACATACAGGAAACTTTAACTTGAAGAATAGATAGATTACCTGAATTCAAATTCAGATTCAAATATTTTTATTCAAAATAGTATGTGACATCACTTATTGAAAGTCAAAAACTACCACCAATTCCAAAATGTATCCCACTGACCTTAGAAGAACGGGCGCAACAAACTCAGCGGGCTTTATTTTTCATCAAAAATATGTTTTACAATTAAAGTAACATTTACAAAGTGACAAAGTAATATTGTAGTTATTATTTAATAGCCTGAGGGCGGTCCATCCATTCCCAATCTGTGGTATGATATAGAAAGTTATTTATGTTATAGTAACCTTTACCACACAAACGTTTTTTTAACAATTCTTTTGAATAACGTAATACTTTTGTTTTGAACATTTTCTGGGATCCTATTGTAAAAGCATATACTTACATTGCCCTCAAAAGACTTGCTAACTCGACTTAATAACTTGTACTATTCTGTAGAAGAATTTTTTGACCACAAAGAGTAACGGGCTTATGACATTGCATTCTAGCTTAGATTAAGAATTGGTCTCCGTTGCCCTCCAACTAGATACCGCACTACCTAAGAATACTGGAATCTTTCATGGAATACAATATACTTACTGATGATATGTGATCTCAGTGTCATTCTTTTTACGTTAAGTTTTACTACGAAATCTTTTTAATTTTAATTTAGTTTTAAGAACATGTGGCACGTCAACGTCATGTATTGTTCGATACTGGCTCGGGTACGCCCACTTGAGCGTAGTATTAGTTGTCGCACTTTGCGACTATGCCTGCGGTATCTTCATGAAGCGCAGCGGAGACAAATCCTCAATCTTAGCATTATAGATTATTATTATCTTCACTTTAATCATTTTTTTTTATAATTTATCAAATTATCATTTTGTGTAAAAATAAAATTGAGTAATTTATATTGTAATAAAAAATTTTGACCGAGACCAAGTTCGCAGGCTGTTGGTAATGGCTAAATTTTTTTTTTATGTCAATTAGGGTCAAGATAAGTAGGACGTTCAGCTGATGGTAATTGATACACCCAGACCCGCTCAGGATTCTTGAAAAATCCAGAAATTCTGAGTGGCATTACAATTGCGCTCGTCTCCTTGAGATATTATATGTTAAGTCTCGTTTGACCAGTGATTTCGCTAGCTACGGCGCCCTTCTGACCGAAACACAATAATGCTTTCACATTACTGCTTCACGGCAGAAATAGGCGCCGTTGTGGTACCCATAATCTAGCCGGCATCCTGTACAAAGGAGCCTCTCACTGGTAAATAGCAGATAACTTAAGTTATTGTTTGACCAAATTTGTACACCATTTAATGGCAAATAAATGAATATGAATGATTAATTGAATACGACGGTAGAAGCCGATTCGCATCAATTAACCATGGAATAAGTAGCGTCGTTGAATGCAGTATATCCATATGGATCCATTTGCATCAAGTCGGTAAAATAAACGAGCTTGAAGAGCGTATCGATTTAACCAACCTACAGAGAGAAGCACGCGTTAAATCTTGCCTTACCAGGTTGAAGAAGTGAAAAACTTAAGGGATTTTGGGGAGAATTGTGACGAGTAATGAATGGCCTCAATATTATTATAGCAACATCACAATGTGTGTCCACAAATAAAGCGCCGGAACAGTGCCCTAAAGTTGACGTTGATGTCAAACACCGGAATCGATATGACTTTGGCCTTTGGACTACCAAGCGTAGAGCATACTTGCACCTCAAAGGCCAGCAACACATCTCTTGATCACTAGTAATGTTCATCGGTGGTTGGTTTTTCACTTCCCCATTTTAACTTCTTATAAAAAAAATCGAATATCTAATCTCACACATCGAAGATTTCGAGATAAAATAATTTGTTCAAAGAGTTTACTTCGGACATAAAGCTTCCAAACCGACGTAGATAGAAGATGAATAATCACAAAAATAACAATAATAAGATGACAGAAACACATAAATTTGATTGGTATTGAGAGGAAGCGAGATACACTACAATTTCTGCTATACCTGTCGCATTCATTCCCCAACAAACAATGGCAGCCGTGGTGCAATACTGTTTAATTCTAATTTTATAAATGATTTGAGTTTTCTTTAGTGTTAATTCCGCCAATATTTGTCTTTTAAATCTGGCACGAGACTCAAATATAGTCTCGTGCCAGATTTTAGCGAGACAATACGTCCTGAGGATGCCTCGTGTAGAGGCGAAACACGTGTCGAATTGTTTAAAGACAAATTGGCGGAATTAACACTAAAGAAAACTCAAATCATTTATATAATTATGGATTTCCGCAAAGTAACGCCTACTTCAATAAATTTTCTTAATTCTAATTGAACAAATTCTGATTGTTAATACGTTGTTGAGTGATTTGGTGTGAATTCAGTTATTATTAAAAATCGTCAAGAAAGAAAACAACACACGTCACAGACTATTGCTATCTCATTTACATACGCTGACAGCAAATCTAGTGGTTCAATTTCTATCTACGCTACCCGCAAAATTTTCATGGAGCACTTAACACTTACCGATGTCTTCGCTTGACTGAATAATTATATTATACTCCCCACAACATTGGTGTTACGAGTATCTTCACTCATCGGTATAGAACACACGGAGATCATTGGTTAGATTAGTGCGACCACGTTTAAGCTCATTTAAATCAGTTTTGAATCAGCCTCGTAAACCAGAATTTATATTGATTCAGTTTTTTATTACTTTTGAAATATTTGACATTGAAATGCTTTGAATACGATTCATGTATTGGATGCAGTACCTCACAAACTAATGTGTTGTGCTAAACAAAAAAACATCTTTTGAAAAATATATATTGACCTTAGATTTAGGCTGGTCTCCGCTGCGTTCCAACTTGATACCGCTCTACGTAAGAACAACTATTAGATGCTTGTGTGCGTGGCATCTTGACAGTCTTTGTATTATTTTACATTGAAATTAATAAAATATAAAATACTTACCTACTGGTGATATCTGATCCCAGTGTCTTTCTTATTTCTTGTAGTATTATTTTTACAAAGTTTTACTACGCAACGCGGCATATTAGTTTTAATTATTAGCAAAGTTTAACAGAATCAATCAATGTCACGCATTGTTCGATACTGGGTCGAGTACGCCCACTTGGGCGTAGTAATTGTTGCCGCACTTTACGACTACGCCTGCGGTATCTAGTCAGAGCGCAGCGGAGATCAATCCTTAATCTAAGTCATTGATTTAAAAATAAATTTTAACAAAAGAGAACCGACTTCAAAAACACAATTTCATAGATATAGGTAATATTATGCACTAGAAAGCATAATAATAATTGCGTATTTTTAACCAATATAATTAATTAATCTAATTATAGTTACGATTATTGTTAATTTTTGAATCGGTGTCCTCCCGCCGCGGTCCCGATCTCGCCTCTCGCCTCCTCACGTCGCACGTGCGACTCAAGCACATCTCAACTATGTATGTAGTTACAAACCTACTGATGGCTGATAACGATGTTACGGTAGGTGACTGAAATATCTGGATAACATAAAAATGTTAATTATGATAAGTTTTTCACGCATATACTTATAGCAAATTTAAAACTTTTATGGTTTTCTTATCGATTCCACTGTCAGATCTGGAACAAATTCCAATGGGACCACATGGGAAGCACCAGCTTTCAAATAAAAAAAGAATTATCAAAATCGGTGCACCCAGTCGAAAGTTTTGAGGTAACAAACATAAAAAAAAACATACTGACGAATTGAGCACCTCCTCCTTTTTTGAAGTCGGTTAAAAAGAGTGTCCGTTGAGTTACTTGTATGTTCTTCTCATGAGCCTTACTTTTTCAAACATATGGTTAGATTCAGTAATAAATAAATAAGGTAATCAAAGTAATTAATAAAATATTTATAACGTAGATTTAAAAGAGTTATTAAGCCTGAGTTTATCTGAATAAAATTTATTTGACTTTGATGATCTAATCGAAAAGTACAGAATGGAGATACAAATTAAGGTCGATATACATACACTTACAAAAATCAATGCTAAAAAGAAGGTTAACAAAAGACAACTCACTGGCCTTAATTATTACTACAAAGTTATTGACGCATATCGAAAATGTCTGCTTAATTATGACAAAAGTGTTTTTGGCCTACTTATAATATGTAAAACTTGAATTACTAAAGTAACATGGTTATAAAATCAATGTATTTTTAAAATCGGCCTAAGGATAACTTATAACACGTGAAACCAGATTACAAATAAAAAACTTAGAAAAAGATTATTAAAAAAAATTATACGTATCAAAACAAAATATATTAAATGACCTAAATTATTCTTTAAAAAGTTACTGACATAGCCCAGATGGTTGCGAAACTGAAGTGGCAGTGGGCAGGGCACATATTTAGTATTGGTTAGTCCCCCACAAGATGTACCGACGATCTGGGGGCCTACTCCTAAAATCGATATTCGATAAATCGTGGCATTAGTCGAATCCTACTCTTAGTTACGTCGATCAATGTCGAAACGATGATTGAACGAACGTAACATTATTCGATATAATCGGTCCTACTCTTAGTTGAAAATGTCAGAGACGAATATTCGAATTTCACAAATAATCAAACGTCACTTTTACGATAATCTCAACGACACCATCTAGGCTGTCGTTGCTATTATCGCTTCAAGTTGTATAGATATATTTGCCATACAATATACATAGTTAATAAATATTATTACAATAATTATATGTGATTTACTACTCAACAGGATTTTTTTACTACTAAGTTATTTAAGTCATTTTGTTGGTCGTTTATGCGTAGAAATAATGCAAATGGCCGCCTGAGAAATAGGAAATCGACGAGAAGGGTTGAGTTACTTTTTTTTACATTTTATTATCCGCGAGTTTTGTATTATTTATTCAATTTTAAATGGTCATATTATATTCATTACATTTTTTTTTTTAATTTACGTTATGTGTAAATGATACCAAATTGGTGGTGCAGAGTCTGGCATGGTCCTTACCTGTTTTGACTTTTGACACAGCGACAAAGCACAGATAATGTTTAGGTTTGAACATATTACATTCACACTAACATCGTAAAAAATTCAAAATATTAGTCTATGGTAACGATAAACGATAAGGAATTCGAACATTTGTTAGAGTAGGGTAGTTGCGATATATTCGGAGTATTATCGTATCGTTCCGAATGTATCGTTGTCTATTTTGCGAGTAGACCTCCTGGTCAAAATCGCCGGAGTAGGTAGGATGAGGGCAGTGCATGACCGATCGTCATGGCGATCTTTGGGGGATGCCTTTGTCCAGCAGTGGACGTCTACCGGCTGAAATGATAATGACGATGAAATTATTTTTGGAACGAAGTTCATGACATAGTCATACTACTACTAAATAAAGTAATCTAATCAATATGGTCGTTGATCCATCGTGTATGATAGAAATCTGAGATAAACAAATTATTCCTTGTTATTTAATAACACTATATCTTTACAACAACAATTAATATTCAAAAACTAAAGGTTGATGCATCCGATATACGATAATTTATATTTATGCAATTTATTCTTTATAAATTTTAATGAAATAATTATAATTATGTAAACACGATTTATATATTGGATGCAGCACCTTACAAACTAATTTGTTTTGTATATTACAGCCATTGTAAAATACTCTATTTGTTTGAAAATCGTGGCCATTTAGTTTCTTGTATGTTCTTCTCGCGAGCTCAACTTCTTCCGAACATATGGTAGAATCAGTAACAGATAAAAAATATATTTATAGTGACGATTCCACAGTGTTTAGTTTAAGCCTTATTGAATTAAATTTATTTAACTTTGACTTTATTTGACTTTGAGAAACTGCACACAACGTGATTACCTACTTAATCTTCGAAGTCATCAATTTTTTACGTTTTCATGTTCCTTTGCGTGTGCTGTTGCGAAATCAGCACATTTTCTGTTGCTGCCGTAATATGCATGTTTTTATCTAACAATAATTTCCAGAATTTGTTGGAAAAAAATCATAAGTTTTTAATAAAAGTTAATTAATCTGAAAATTATGAATCATTTGAGTCATGCTCGTTACACAAATCCTTCATTTAACCAGCAACGACCACTAAAAAGTGTGTCAAGTGCGAGTCAGAATCACGCACCAAGTGTTCCGTACCATCGTACAATATACAGGCTGTAATCATTAACGGCCGTTTCCAATATACTATCTACAGATAGAGATAAATTACTACCTTCTTCTGTCAGTAATTAGCTGTCAATAATCTGAAGCTGTCACAATATACCCGATAACCCGTTTTTAGGAGGAACAATTTAGTAAAAATCTTGCAAATTGGCTTTGACAATGAATTATTCAATAATGAATACGGCTGTATGGGCTTGAACCCTTTGCAACCATCTGGGCTTTGTCTGTGACTTTGGTTCTGCTATGGTTCTCCTCATTTCTGATTCGATCTTGCAAGGAAACTCAGAGCATAGCCCTCTCCATTGCCCTCTAAGCGACAATGATAAGCGAAACTCTCTATGTCATCACTGGCAACACACATTAGTAAAAACCTTCGTTTCCAGATACTGTGGTATTTTGGACGAGAAGATTTTACGGGACATCCCGAACGGGATGGACATCCATCCGAGGCGGATTCGACGAGTGACCGCTTTCCCGAAATTGGATCTGCCTTACTGGTTTATTTGTCCAAGGTAGACGTACTCGTCAACAATTTCGAGAGTACAGTTCCCAATTGTTACGGGAGTAAGTGCAACATGGACATTTGACATGATCTTCGTCTAGTCCATGTTCATTTCGAGAGCTACTCCTTGGGAAGCTGTGTTTAGGACATAGATATATACAAAAATTTGTACCAAAATTTATGGACAATGCGGGAATCAAACCATTGGTACATATTAAATTTGTATACTTTATTCCCAGAAGTGAGGTGTATAACACACTTAAAAATAACAATTATTATTGTCAAATTTGTCTCATTCAGTCTCATTTTTGCAGTTTATGGCACAGAGACCGCTGATACGGATGTAATGAAGAATTCATATTTCATAGTTCTAGAGATTCAGAAACTGATTCAGATATGGATTTGGGGTGTACTACTTTGAGAGACTTAATGTTTTTTTAACCAACTTTGAAAGGTATTTTTTTTTATGTTTGTCCACTGAGATTTATGATATAATTTTCGTTATTCTTCTTTAGTTTACGGAATAGTTGCCATTTGGTCTCATAAAAAATTGACAAGTTTGGCCCAGTACTTTTCATTTAATGAATATTTTTGTTTACGTGGATGATATAATTATTGATTGCGAACGTCTTTTATAGGACGTTTCATTAAGGTTGATTATATTTTATTATTAAGTATTAACCCTTGTCCCGTTAAGTAGGCAACCTGTCATTCATGCCTAACAACCGTTCTTCAGGATATTTCAGTATCTCACAAGTACGAGAAATAGAGTTTCGAAAAGCATTTTTTCGGAGTGATTACTTTTTTCCGTTTCCGTATCTTGGGATCTATAATGTTTAGGCGTGCGGCACCTTTCGTAGGCCTACCCATAGTCACCTAAAAAAATAAATTGCGTGTAAATCTAGTGTGATATATTATGACACAAAAAAGTAAAAAAATAATTACTATAAAAAAAACCGACTTCAAAAACTGAAAAGTATGAAAATATAACTTAATATAAATTTTAATTAATTCACCTCGTATGCAAACCTTATACCTTTAGTATTAATGAAATACTACCTATTGATAGGGTAGAGATCAAGCTATCTTTTATGTAGTTTGAAATAAAAAAAAAATATCTTTTATGTAGTATAGATATGGAATCCCAAAAATAACTGAAAGAGGAAACTTAAAGTTATTAAAAAATATTCATTATCAGGTTTGTCTTGTTGTACTTGGCTTTCAAGATCACGTTGCGGTATAAAATAAAGTCTGTCATTGTTCGCAACATTCAATCTACAGCAGGAATTATATAGACTTATAATTTTTTTTTTTATATGAGAGGGGGCAAACGGGCAAGAGGCTCATGGGATGGCGAGAGGTGAGGCAACCGCCCATGGACATCCGCAACAACAGGTGTGTCAAGAAATGCGTTGCCGGCCTTTAAGGCAGTAAGAGTATGCTTTTTTCTTGAAGGTCCCGAAGTCGTGTCTGTTCGGGAAGACCGCAACCGGTAGTTGAGAACATATCCGATGTTTTACCTCCAGTATGTAAGATTCGCACCGCGGAATATGCGGTGGTGGTGCACCTTGGTCATCCAGAGTCGAGTTGGACGCGAAGAGGGAGATCAGCTTTCTCTTTCGCGTCATTTGCCAGCGAGTCATCATCCCTGTGCAGTGGCGGAATGGCTGGCTGGCAGAAGTTTTCTTGGACAGCCTTGGCGAGCGACCAGAACGCACGAATTCCCGAGGGAAGGCGTGCAAGTCTCTCACCAATTCTGCCAATGTGCTTCGACTTTACGTCAGCAATAACCCTTTTGAAGGACCTGAAGGCATGATTGAAGTGTTTTTTAAGTTCGCTGGAATTCACATCCATAGATACCAACGCATTGACCCAAGCCTGATAGCACTCCTGCTTTTGGTGAGAGGCCATTTTGCAGCAGCGTTCGAACCATGTTTGGGACCTGCCACCGATAGGCACAGAGGAGGATGGAATGAAGAGTTCAATACCTTGCAGTATCACATCAGAAATAGCGTCAGCAGCGGCATTTGGATCACCCAGCGAAAAACAGATCTGCCTCCACGGGTAAGATGCAAAAAAACACTGCATCTCGTCCCACTCTGCTGACCTATAGACCACACGCGGCGACAGCCTAAGAAGCGGGTCGTCTTAGGCGCGTGATCGGCACGGTGCTCCGGATCAGGCAGTGGTCCGAATATCCCAGAGAAGGATCAAAGGCAACTAGGTAGCCGTCTGGATGTGAGGTCAACAGAAAGTCCAACAGTGTATGATCTTCCACGTCTGGGATTAGCGTTGGCGCAATAACCAGTTAAGTGGACGGCATTTAAATTTGAGCGAAGTCCCCTGATGTTGCAAAAGTCCACAGCGAGGATGCAGAGTGGTTTGATCCTCCTGCTATGTTTGCCCCGAGTCAGCACAGATTTGCCCCCTCCAGAATACGCGGGGCAGCCTGGGCAACCACTATTAGGTACGGGGATTAATTGTGGACGCCCAGGGACGGATTCTCCAGGACTGCATAGCCTGGTACCATGCTGGAGTAGTCTACTTTTTTTAGTCCGTGCTGCCATTTGTATTTGGGAGGAGGGGTGTAGGCCTCCGGATACCCCACTCACCGGACGAAACACAGCGGCAAGCCGCTATTTCACGCTGGTTTCGAGTGGGGGAGTGGTATTTTACGGGCGTGTCGGCCCAATTCGGTTGTGTCCGTGAGGACCCAACATGGCACTTCCACTCCAGCAAATCAACTGCTACTAAATTAATGCTATTACTACCAAATTAACTGCTCTTGGCTCTCTTTCACTGTATGTTGTGCTAAAATTAAAGCTAAAGTAGGATAATGATATGACATTAAACAATAAATGAAGGCAGTTTAATGAAATGCCTAAATATTCACTCAACCGTAACACGAAGCAAAGAGAATCGTTTATCGCACGCGCAGTTTTTATTTTTAACAATCCGATCGACAGTCACGGCCAATCAGCTTGTCATGATGGTTGTCATTTGTGGTTTGATAACAACAAAATTATTTAAATCATAAAATACAGTGATATCGGTACTTGTTTAGTGACAATATAAATTATATCTTTAATATTTACCGGTGAGTATTTTGTGTGGTTTCTGTATATGTAAAATATGACAATTAATAATATTTCGAACTGGTTAGTGGTTATTTTATAGATTGTGTTAATTAGTTATCTATAAACTACAGCTGTATCATACTGTTATTATGTTTGACCATTTACTGTACCATATTGTATGTACCCACGCGATGTCATTGAACTATGCCCTATAAATTTTAACTATCTGACCCACCAGACGTTGTTCTGTACATAATAAATAAAAAACTGTTTTTTTATAAATTTCTCAATAATATTTCATAACATCAAGAATTGTTTCACAGCAGAACTGTCAAACCGTGCGGCGATAAATTCTCTCATAGAAAATACGTCCATACAAAACAAATATTGGAAATAAAAATAATTATAGGTCCCAAATCGAAATAAAAATCAATCAACTATCTCTCAAGTTGGACTAAACTGCACTCCATGAAGTAATCCCCATTAAAATAAAACAATGCTGAATATATTTGTGATATGATTTACATGCGTAAGGTTATTATAATTCTGTTATACATTGATATGTAATTTCAACCTATCTTTACAAATTACTTAACTTACTAATGACAACGTTTTTAACAATAATGATGATTATGATTTAACTATATAAAGATGAATCATTTATTAATTATTAGTTGAGTCCACTACTTCGTCGGCATCGAATCTATCTATATTTAACATAAGTAACATAAGTTAAAGTGGCAATTTTGCTTTGTTTGACAATTAACACGATTATTTCGGTACTTGCTAATTGGGTACATTGTAAACTGACTTCGAAGATGACCCGTGAAAGTGCTAATGATATCCTACAACACTTCACTGTAAATTTTGGAAGATGACGACAAATGAGGATCGAACGGGTACATCCTCTTGAACCACACTGGCGAGAGTCAACGGGTCTTCCATCTGCGTCACCGACACGTCATGTTAAAATGTGTAACAAATTAAAAGTTTAATTTCGAGAAATATAATTACTAAATGGGAAAGTATAATGAATTAAATAAATTATAGGTATAAGACTTAGATTAAAGATTGATTCGCTGCGCTCCAACTAGATACCGCAGGCGCATTCGCAAAGTGAGGCATCTAATACTACGCCCAAATGGGTGTATTCGAGCCAGTCTCGTGTGACGTTGAGGTGCCACACTTTGCACCTGGTACCTGGTTGGAGGGCAGCGGAGACGAATCCTTAATCAAAAGTATAAGAACACTATCTACTCTCCTGTATCCTGTCAAAATCTCTAAATCAATTTTACGAAATGACTGTATCTAAAATGGCAATTACCCAGCAATTCAACTGTAGTTGGTAGTAAAACCTGTTTTTTTTTGCTAAAATTCATACTTACGACATAATATTATATAAACATAAACAAAAATGTCAATAGGTTATACGAATATAAGGTATACCAAATCATATCAAAATATTTTAATGCAAGTCACATTATTACAAAAAGGTGGTACATTAGATAGATGCACAATATATGACGCCCTACAAGGGCACAGCAATCTTTTATCTATGCATACATATAAATAAAATTGGAGTGTCTGTTTGTAATATTGAAATAACCGTTTTTTACTACATGTATATGAATAAATATACGGTACATACACCAAGATAACATTTTTACAATTTTTGTCTGTCTGTCTGTTTGTTCCGGCTAATCGCTGAAATGGCTAGACCTATTTTGACGGGATTTTCAATGGCAGGTAGCTAATATAATAGGGAGTAAGTTAAGCTACGTTTATTTTAGAAAAAATCTTTTATTTTTGAAAAATAAAGTAATGTTGCAATGTCGAAGTCCAACGATCTAACTTTACAAATCATTTATATGGCAAAACAACGTTTACCGGGTCAGCTAGTATAAAATAAATAAGTTTAAAAATAATAATATTTGCAGTAATAATATATTTAATACAACTTTTATTATTAATATAACAATTTTTTTCTATGTTATCTAAGAATATTATAACCAACACGATGATAAAATATATCATAAACGCAATCAATTGTTATTACTACACACTGCTTGTTAATTTCCTAAGAAAGTTTATTGGTGTATTTGGTCCATTCACCATTGTTACGTATCTCTTCCGGGGGTAATACGTCACAACAGCCGACCAATCACAGCGCGTCATTTCATGGGGCGAGGGTATAAAAGAGCGGTTTCGGAATCATTTGTTTCAGTCTCGTGCCAGATTTTGGCAAATCAACATATCCTGAGGATGCCTCGTGTAGAGGCGAAACACGTTTCGAATTGTTTAAAGACAAATATTGGCGGAATCAACAATAAAGACAACTCAAATCATATGGATGATAATAAAATTAATTGAAATGAAATAATTTTTATTATTATATTATATATAAAGGCATTTATTTTCTCAAAATTGATTCCTTTAGAATTCTTTTTGATGTCATCAGTAGCACCTTACAAACTAATTTACGATATATATTACAGCCATTGCAAAATACTCTATTTGATCGAAAAGAGTGGCCATTGAGTTATTGTATGTTCTTCTCATCAGCTCAACTTTTTGCGAACATATGGTAAATTCAGTAATTTAAAATAAATATTTGTAGTGACGATTTAAAAGTGCTATGTTTAAGCCTAATTGAATGAAGTTTATTTGATTTTGACTATGCTTTTCAGACATAACATTAAATTGAAAACTGTACAAATATTTTGAACACTAGTTTGATTTAAAAGTAACTGCGTGATCTGTAAGTATGTTGTTTATTAAGTGGAACTCAGATGACTATTCTAGATAACTTGTTATGTATAACACCTGTACATTTATATAAGGAAATATTTAAAAAATTAAATAATTATTTTAACCTTTAAGTACACGCGTTCTTTGTGGTAACATTGCGTCACGCGTCGGGTACACAAGTATCCCCATAAATATTTTACATTTACATTATAAGGTATTTTTAAAAAATTCTTGACTAAAAGTTTTTATTATTAGAATATACACATCATTATTCATGAAAAAAATTATTATTTGCAACACGAACAGACACGAGTAGGGACTTTTAAAAACCAAGTTACCGTACATACATTTATTTTGGGTAGGTACTTAACTAATGTCTTAAAATTTAACAAAAGTATCATTTTCTGGCTAACGCAATTATAAATTTCTAATTGAATTCGTATCAAAAACACGTAATTATATTAATATTTAAAAAAATGATAATAATTACACTGATTAATCCTACTCTAGTGTACCTACTATTATGAATATTTCTTTCAATTGGCTTGGTAAACAATAATTAATTGCAATATAATGAAGCTAACGTAATAGTTGTTTTTAGAAAATTTAGATATAATATATAGAGAAAAAGTGACCTTGAACAGATTAACTAGTAGCGTGCCGGTTGAAATAATTTTTTTGTTGGATTTTTTAAGGCCCGACACAAAATACGTAGAAGCGAAAACTATAAAATATGTAATATTTTTTAAATCGATACTTTGTTTACATTTTACTAAATAATTATAAAAGGCGAGGTTTATTTATAACAAAAAGGGACGAGACGAGCAGGACGTTCGTCTCATGGTTATTGATACGCCCTGCCCATTACAATATAGTGCCGCTCAGGATTTTGTAATCGGTGATAACAATTGCGCTCGTCTCCTTGAGACATAACATGTTAAGTCACGTTTGCCAAGTAATTTCTTAATTCGTCGGTATGTTTTTTTATGTTTGTTACCACAGAACTTTCAACTGGGGTGAACCAACTTGGATGATTCTTTTTTATTTGAAAGCTGTTGCATCCCGTGTGGTCTCATTGCAACGGTCCAGATCTGACAGTGGAATCCATGAGAAAACCATAAAAGTCTTAAATTTGTTATAAGCATGTGCGCGACAAATTCACGAATAACTCAATATCGCGCCAACCGATTTCGTTAATTCTTTTTTTATTGGAAAGAATTATTACTAATAGTTTGGTGAGAATTTCGTTAGGTTATATGGGATCCATGACAAAGTCAGTGCCAGGTAGGTTTGTAACTACATGCATAGTTGTAGGTGAGATGCGCTTGAGTAGCACGCACGACCTGAGGAGGCGAGAGGTGAGAGCGGGGCCGCGGCGGGAGGACACCTATTCCAAAAATAACAATAATCGTAATTAGAATTAGATTAATTAATTAAATTTTTATAAATATATGCAATTATTTTTTGTGAATATTATATCTATTGTTTTGGAATAGTGTTTTTGAAGTCGGTTGTTTTTTTGTTTAAATTATTTTTACAAATTTTTTCAGAATAATAAGTCTATCAGAATTCTTAGATTTATATGTTGATTACAGTACACGGTAAAACCCGAATGGGTTTTATTTGTACTTAGCTTTGAGTATATATATCTTGTTGTGTATATAAATAAAAAAGTGTGTTTGTACTTATGTAAGTACGCAAGGAGTTAAACAAAAGTTAGGAATAAGTCCTGGTATGATTAGTAAATCATACCATTACTTATTCCGATAAAATAAGGACTTATTTATGTAGTAGTGATTGGTAATTAAAATGCACATAATAAAAATGTTACATCTGTATTTTAAAGATTCCCCTTAGAAGTTAATAAACACTTATTTTTAAAAATTAAATGACAATTGGGGCATTGGGTCCCCTTACAATTCACAATAAGTAATGCCCACTCGAAAAAAAAGACTTTTTAATTTCAGATTTCTATATTTGTTAATAAAAATATGTAAAAAATTACTTATAATGTACTTATTATAACAATTAACAATTAAGCCTTATAAAACTCAGAAAACTTATTTCTACAACCCTATCTACGTGTTGAGGGATAAAACTTTATTATGCTTAAAACTAATACATAAGGTTTGTGGGGGGAAAATCCAGGAAACTGGGAAAACCTGGCTATTTGCTATCCGATGCCCACTCGAACTTTTTTTTTTTGCGCCCAAACAAGGGAAAGGGCTACCCTCCGGGATAACGTTGGGAGGGAGGTGGTGAATGCTCATGGTTATGAGGGACTCACGTGAAAACCTAGGTGCCTACCCACTAAACACCACCTGCAGTTGGCTTTGGGCAGGTGCCCTCTAAGCCTACATCGAAGGCGACCTTCTCTTGGGGAGAGAGAGGCGCAAGCGGCACTCCCTATGGAGTTTCCACTGGGATGCCCACTCGAACTTAGCGCTCTGGCTTATATAGGGCACGATCGTCTACCGTAATGATGCTACCAACTGTTATATCTGAATATAATATTCTATTATAGTTATTTCTAATTATAGTGATAATTATATAAAATAACATTACTAACACAGTAAGTAGTTAAATAAATGTAATTATTAATTTTAATGTCTTGACGTCGGTAGCGCTTATTAACACATCAAGTAATCAATATTATATATTGTTGACATTTATAAATTATAAATCTGAGAAAAACCTGATCATTGGCTTATAAAAATAGGTATTATGATAGGATAGATTATCAAGGTAATTTTATTTTGTAAACGAAATCTTATCAATGATAATTGCTATTTGTTTGTGAATACAGATAATATCAAGAGACGAAACATTTTAAATTTTATATGTATAATAGTGTCTTAGGGTGCTTACATAAAGAAACAGGTTTCCAGTACAGACAAATCTGTACGGGTCGGTACCGCTCGGCGCAGGTATGATAAAATTTATTGAAGTAGGCGCTACTTTGCGGAAGTCCATAATTATATAAATGGTTTGAGTTTTCTTTAGTGTTAATTCCGCCAACATTTGTCTTTCAACAATTCGACACGTGTTTCGCCTCTACACGAGGCATCCTCAGGACGTGTTGTGTCGCCAAAATCTGGCACGAGACTGAGGCGAAACACGTGTCGAATTGTTTAAAGACAAATGTTGGCGGAATTAACACTAAAGAAAACTCAAATCATTTATATGCAGGTATAATATTTCAATATAATCTATGCACCGACTACCTGGATTCACCTGTTTCTTTATACGAGTCAACACTGTACCGATCGGTACCGTAATTAAATCTTTATCCGCATGATAATAAAGATAAAACGCAAAATGAATTTATTACATTAATCCATTTCTTTGTTTGTCCGTTAGTATGCCGATTACCACTATTGTTTTCGAATTTTTAATTGGTCAATACTAATGTATAATCTGAAATAGCAAAACAGCATTAGAATTTCCGCGGTCGTACTTCATTAGCATCTGTGAGCACCATTCCACGCGAGCGCGCTTCTGCTCTGCTCTCAATTCATGAGGGATACAACGACAACAAGGTTTCCGAACTTTCAATTCTTCTTGTAAAATTTTCTGAATTTGGCTCATACCAATCCCCAATAGTCCTGGAATTGTCTCATAGGTAATCCGTGGGTTTTGTTCAATTAGCCGCTTAACAGTAGCCACATTCTTTTCGTTGACGGCAGTTGAAGGCGGCCCTTTACGAAATTCGTCATGTCCTTTACGAAACCATCGCCTCACGGTGCTCAAGCAAGGTGCTTCTCTCCCAAAAGCATTTTGAAGACGAGCGGCACAGTCTTGCGGAGAGAGAGAACTTTTAAAATCATAAAAAATCATCGCTCTAAAATCTTTTACTTGGACAAAGGCCTCACGATCAAAGATCTTCACGACGATCCAACGTTTTCTGGCGATCTTGACCAGATTGTTGGTCCATCTTGTGTGTCTAACAACACTGCGTCTTCCGGAACGTGTTGTCCATTCGAGGACTTTACTGCCCCAATGGCCATCTGTCCGTCGAATTATGTGCGCTGCCCACTGCCACTTCAGGTTCGCAATCATATGTTAATGAGGAATTTTATTTTTTACAACAACATTTAAAGAATATTATGTAGTATATTTTCTTATTATAAGGTTACAAAAATTAATTACAAACAAAAAAAAATATTGAAATCACTTATTGAGCGTAACAATAAAATTTATTAAATAGCCTGAGGGAGGTCGGTCCGCTCACAAAGGAAGGGGGTTAAAATGATACCCCATCATTAAGAAAGTCATTAATGTTATTGTAATATTTTAAACTTCGTAACACATATTTTGTTTTGAACATTTTATGGGATCATGTTGTAAAAGCTTATAAATCGTCCAACGGAGGACACGACAAAAACTCGACTTAACCGAGTAGTTGGCATACGAAGTTTATATTTGTTCCTGGTGTTAACATTATTATAAAAACAGTTTCTAGAAAATTGTCCTATGTGCTAATGAACATACAAAACTTCATTAACAATAATATTATATTAAGAAGCAATAGTTAAATTGTTTATTTCTTTCAAATGTTCTCTTAGTGATTTTTTAAGATCTATCTTATAAATAGCGCGAATAGCCCTCTTCTGCTGCATAAAAATGGTATAACGTACGAGATAATACTATGAAAATAACTTAAGTAAACTAGACGCTCGCATCTATGTCAGATAACTGTCTAAACTTTTTAATCGCGTATCGATAACTCAGTTTCAAAGTGTAACAAGTCAAAAATTCCGTAAGTTTGATTTATATCTAGAAATACTTATGTATGAGAAATTGTTCCATAAACGTGAACACACTGTCACATTTATTTAAAATAAAAATGACAAATTAAGTTTAAGAAATAATCTATTCATTTACAATAATTTATTTATTCATAAAGGCTTACCAACTAAATACAATTTATTAAGTTATGCACTAAGAATTAAACAAATATAATAAAAGAGTTTAAATGTACTTAAATTATAGGTAGGCACTACATTACTATACAAAATACATGTGATATTTTAAAATCTATAAATTTAGGAGAGCAATAAAAAATTTTGTTTTTTAAAATTAAGAAAATTTTAAAAGAAGATATCAATGTTTTCCAATTATATAATTGTAACATTAGCTGTAGAGGAGAGTTTAAGCCATAATTACTGTGGTGGTATTTAATGTGCATTGGGGAGAAATTACTAATTAATACAAAGTTAAGTTTGAGTTAAATTTAAGAATAATATAGGTTTAATTTTAGTATTAAGATCAATTTCAAAGAAGAATTAATATAGTAATTTAAGACAATTAAGATAAGAATTATTATTATTATAAGGTCTCAAAGGTCGTAGGTAGGTTATTTAGAGGTTTCATCGCCTCTATGTTTAAAAAAAAAACTCGAATGTACACTTAGTATTTTTGAAATTTCGGTTTAAAGACATTTATTCTCATAAGATTTAACATAAAATCACTTACATGAGAATTTTACATAAATATACAATATAATATTACCTTAGGTTTCTATGATTAAGCATGCAAAACAAACAAAGTGAACAATTACAAAAAATGAAGGTACATACAAAATTCGTCAAAAGAACATCAACATATTTTATATTTATCCGGAATAAGAAGGACTGGATGTGGCTAACGACTTATAAAGATAACAGTTGAAGTAAACTAAAATAATACCTACGGTTTGAACAATAATACAAATAAGAAAACTTAAAACAAATAAGTACATGTTTATGTGAGTGATTGTGCATTCGAGCATTTTTTTTAAATCATATTATTTATTTTATTCGTAACAAAGTTAAGATTAAAAAATACTTAGAATGAAGTATAATTATTATATTAAATAGTGTTGTTTATAATAATATGTTCTTTTAGTTTTTTTTTTTAAATAATGCCGTACATTTAATTTCTTTTATAGTATTTGGAAGTTTGTTATACATCTGAATTCCCTCGTTTATTTATAATCGGAAATTTTAAGTTCCTTTTACCGTAATTAGTTCTTGGTGGACGTAGCATTAAGTCATTACAACTTCTTAAGTTGTTTTCTTGGGAATACTTCTTTTTTTTAAACATTAATTCTGTGTGTATTTCGTTAGTGTATTGTTCGAATAAGAATACATGTGTAATATTTATATTATGTTTGTGTTACGTCCATTATTTTAGTTTCTTTATATACTTTGCTCGTTGGTGTCAGAAAATCATATCTAAATAATACTTTTATAAGTTTATTTTGTGCAGTTTGGATTAAATGTATGTTAGTTCTGTTAGCTGAACCCCAGATTTCAACCAAATAATCAATATGCGGTTTTACGAGAGAGTTATAAATGATATAACGTACATTTCGGGCGCGACAACGTGCTATACTACGCAGTGTTCCAGTAAGGGAGGAAGGAAGACTTTACGTTATCAATGTGAGGTTTCCATGTTAAATGATTGTCTAATAAAAGGCCTAGATAGTTTTCACTATCTGTTCTTTTAATTAATTGGTTATTAATTTTTAATGGTAAATGATTTGGAATCTTTTTATTTTTAGCGGCAAATATAACATAATGGGTTTTTGATATGTTTATCGTCAGTAAATTACACTGAAACCGCACATTGAGCAGGTTTAGGTCATCTTGTGTGTCTTGTAGATTGGCTCAATTTTATGACCAAAATAAAAAAGGCTAGTGTCATCTGCATATAGTGATAGGGTTCCTTTGAGCTGCAATTTACTAATGTTATTTATATAAATCAGAAATTACAATGGTCCTATTATTGAGCCTTGAGGAACTCCATAAAGTACAGTTTCCTGACTGCTTTCATACTTGCCAAGTTTGACTACTTGTTTGCGATCCGTCAAGTACGATTTAAAATTTTTGTGAGCTACGCCAGTGATACTAATATCATTTAATTTATCAAGAATAATTTTGTGGCTAACTATATCGAATGCTTTTTTTAAATCTATAAATATGCCAATGCTATATTTCTTATCATCAATGTTATTTTTTAATTTAGTTACCAAATCAGCTGCAGCCGAAAGTGTATTAGATTTCGGTCTAAAGCCATATTGCTTACTAAATAAGAAATTTATAGATTTTAAGTATGTCTCAAGTCGATCGTATAAAATACGATCAAAAATTTTAGACAATACTGGAAGAACTAAAATGGGTCGATAATTCCCTGGCTCTTGTTGTGATCCAGACTTGTGAATAGGCGTCACTTTTGCAATTTTTAGACTACTTGGAAATATGCCTTGATTTAAACAGGTATTTATGCACTTTGTAAGTTCATCGGCTAGTAACGGCATGATGCATTTTATTGACTTAGTATTTATAGTATCGATACCTGCACTTGTATTAGAGTCTAAGTTTTAATTACTTCATCTACTGTTGCCGATTTAATAGTACTGAGACCTGGGTACGTAATATTAGTGTCCATACTAGCATTTGTGTAGGTTTTATTGTTATGGTACTTTATAGGGATATCTTCCGCTAATTCTGAACCAACAATAGAAAAGAAATCGTTAAAAGCCTGGCAGATATCATTTCCATTCAGAAATACCGTGTCTTTATGTTTTAGTTTAGTGAGTACGGATTGTACTTGATTTTTATTGTGATTTAGAGAATTTATTAAACTCCACATTTTAGAAGGCTTATTTCGACAATTGAAGAACTTCTTGTGATAGTAATCTTTTAATTTTTGAATTCTGATTGCAACGGCACTTTTAGCTTTTATAAAATTGGTTGCGATGCTTTTAGCTTCAGGATTTTTTTTACGTTGATGCCATAGTATGTTTTTACGATTAATATCATCTATTATACTTTTATTTATCCAGTCTTGCTTCGATGGATTATTAATTTTAGGGCGTTTTGTTTTGTTTTGTTTAATTAATGTCCATATTTTATCCTCTAAAATGTTGTAATCATGGTAATTGTTAAATATTTTGGTATTGTTAACTGTCTCATAGAGCTTTTTATAATCAACCACTTCATAGTGTATATTTTTTTTTGCTTCTGGTCGATATTTCCTTACTTCAAAATAAATCTGTTTGTGGTCTGACATCGATGATTCAATAACAGCTAAGTGAAACCCATTTTCATTCAAGTTGGTAGAGACGTGGTCGATCAAAGATTTTTTTACTAAATGTTTCTCTTGTACAATATCTAGATTCAATTCTGTTGATAATTTTGAAACCATTTTCTTGTAGGGAATCTTTATAAGCTTCAACTGACTTGTCTGGGTTTAATAAGTCAAAGTTAAAATGACCAAATACTATAGCTCTTTTTCTTAGATTCAGCTGAGAAGAAAAAGCATCTAGAAAATTATTAACATTACTTCTATCGGGTTTGTATACAGCGCCAATATCTACAGAAAATTTTTGCAAGTTTATCCATAAGTAATGGTTGCCGTCTTTGTACAGCTCTTCGACAACACTTTGCTTTAAGTTATTATGAGCAAAAATTGAAACACTAACACCATAAGCATTCTGTCTGTACTGATAATAGTGAGTGTAACCAGGTAATTGAATTCGTTTAGCTTCTTCTTCGGTTTTTATCCACGTTTCAGACAATACTATTATATGTATGATTGCTGCGAAAGAGTGAATAACGCACTGTAGTTCATCAACTTTACCTGGTTTCACGATACTACGTGCATTTGCATAGAAGCATTTTAGTGATTTTTTGGTTGAGGAAATTTCATTGAGATTGGTTAAAGCTTGATATGTGGAGTTATTATCTTCTAGTTTGTAGTATATTTCATGGAATTTTTTGAATGGATAGTAATGATTTTGGGTACATTCTTGATATATCTAATGCGAAAATTTTCTTCGCCTTTCTATTGAGAACGGCGAACGGCGCTGAAGTTCCTCTTTCAGATTTTGAAATTGAGCCTGCTGGTATGTCTGATCCGAGAATATTTTTATTTTATTAGTTTTTATGTTGGAGTAGGCATTTAGCGGTTTCCTCTGTTTTAAAACACACTATGATAGGGCGCATTTTGTCTGGTTTGTATTTCCCAACACGGAAAATATTAATAGGGCTAGGACAGTCTGGTGTTATTGTTTTAATGGTAATTTAACCATAGATTATTGGCACTAAACCAACAGCAAAGTGGTTGCTGAAATTTGAAATATTTTAGTTAATTTTACATAAAGATTTAAAAAAAACATGTTTTATAAGTAGTATATAAGTTAGAATGGAGCGTGGTCAGAGAATAAAGGCTTTTATTATCATTATTCTTGGCGTTAAACGATTACACGATAAGATAAACATTGTTTACTTCGTCATACAAACCTTGGATTGTTTTACTTTTAATAATATAAGTGTAAGTTTTTCTCGGTTTGGTAGATCATTGATATTAAAAAGTACGAGTGTACTTATCTTCCTGACCAGCGTTGAATGTTTAACACAATCAGAAGCCATAGATAAATCACAAAAGATACCAACTGCATTCCTACACCTGCATCCGTTATTGGATTTTTCCCTAGTTAATCAAAACTATTTCATATAATACAATTTGTAAGAATTAAATTATGTGAGCTATTTGGCTTAACATTTTTTTTTCAATAATTATAATTTAACTAAGGTTAGGTAGGTAACACTAATACTCATTCTGAAGTGCTTCCCGACTTAATATTGGTATAATTTTACTATATTATTTCAGAAGGTCAAAATACATGCCATGTCTGATACAACTAATAAAAACTATTTCAGGATATTATGGTGTAATGACATCAATTATAGAACTAATTATTGATTTATGATAGCAGATTGATTTAAGAGTGTTAATTATTTCTGTAGGGCAAACAATAATATATTTTTTATATTCTTTGACATTATCCTTAAGGAGTAACTCAGCCCCGTAAAATAATATAAAACAATAAACCAACATAGTCCCGCAAAACTGTTTGGACAGTTTGTCTGCATATATAGTTATCCCCAAAGTTAAAAGCGGATCTCTTGTTTTAAGCTGAAGATTCTTACTGTAAATAATTAATAGTAAAAATAAATAAATAAGGAAGCTCTTTTCTTGAAGGTTCTACGTCGTATCGGTTCGGGAAAACAGAAGCCGGTTATTGATTCTACAAAGTGGCTGTGCGAGGCTAGAAATTTCTTGCAAAACGCGCGGTTATAGAATACCAGATGTCAACGAGATGCGGGTAGTATTTAGCATTTTGACGTTTAGTGCGGTGGAATTCGGCTGCTGGTATCTACACATACTGCTCCTCTGAGCACTCACCGTGATAAATGCGGTAGAAGGTGCAGATAGAACTCACATCTATACGCAACGCCAAAGTATCAAGCCGATCGGAGATGACTTGATCGTCGTTGATTCGAGCCGCTCTTCATTGTATGGGGTCAAATGGAAGAAGCTGGTACTGGGGAGCACCCGCAGTTGCAGGCGGTGGCTTCTAGTGAAGAACTGTCTCACCTTGCTGAGTGCACCAAGCTTTTTTGAGGCCATTTTGACCTTCTTTTCCAAGTGACCACGGAACTTAATTTAATTTTAAGCGGCTTCACACACAGATAAGCTTCCTAAAGTTTAAGTGTGTATTATTATATTGTAAGCTATAACTACATTTTATTTTAAATGAATATTTAAAAAAAATTGAACGTCAATCGATATATCTACGCCAAGAATGCCGATACAGGCTATGGTGGTTAGAGAAGTGATCTCGAATCGAGGGTTAGCGGTGAACGCACAAACTTGTGTTTTCTTTAAGAATTTAATAAAATGAACGTTTGTAAAGACCCGTGGTACTATAAAATCTGTATAATACATACGTTTCGAAACTTGAATAGTTTATATATAGAAAAAAGTTACATCAATGTCAAATCAAAAATAATATCTATATAAAAGGTTGATAAACAATTATTACATATGTGAACTCTTATACAATGCCGTTTTCCTCATTGTCTTCACAATAATTAATAAGACCTTATATTTAGATGGAAAAAAACGTGTCATTGTCCTCTACAAAACATTAACATAAAGTGAATGATGGAAAATACTTCTTTAGTATTTTTTTTAAATAAATGAAGAGACGAGGAGGATGTTCAGCTGATGGTAATTGATACGCTCTGCCCATTTCAATGCAGTTCCCCTAAGCGTTTGACTCCCGCATCGGTCGTAAATTTTGTTTTCAAATTTAATTTATCCTCTGGTATTTCACCTCTGGGTGAGGGTTATCACTTTGAAAAAATAACATATTAATTATAAGTATCTTTAGCACAGACAACAATCACTATCAGTTCCATTATGTTATGTATTTAATAAAACATTATGTAACAGAATTACTTAATCTTACAGCATCTTGCAATGGCGCCAAACCTGGACAGGCGACAAACAAGCTTCCCTGATCTTCAATACCCACTTTTACGAGACCAAGATCCAAAAACTGCCCAACAATGGTTAGCGGGCAAGAAAGTCCAAGATGGGGCAAACGGCCTTTGGCGAGTTCACGACAGCTTATATGATTTGACGAATTTTATTGATTTTCATCCCGGAGGCACTCAATGGCTTGAGTTTACTAAGGTTAATTATAGAAACTATCTATACTCTTACTTTTAGTTAATAGTAGATAGCAAAATTCATGAGGAAATAGTAAGTACCTACACTTTGCATGAAAAAAATCGAAACACCTCTGAAGTTTCGTTTTTATTAGTTTTATGTTTTTGAAGTTATACTTCTTTAGGCGCGTGATGAAAAATTGATGAGAGTGAAATTTTAAGATGCACGCGCATCACTGTAACGCAAAAGTAACAGGTTGAAGTTGATTCCTAAAATTTTCTAACGTTTGCGTCATTCGTTTTTTTTTTGGTTTTTTCGTCAATTATTAGGACAGGTAGAGTTCAAACCCATACAGCAAGATTTTTACAAAATTGTTCTTTCTACAAACGTAGAATAGCACGAGGAGTAAATCATTTTAATGATTTTTGCTTCGTTAGGCCAAACTAGTATAACTTCTTAGTTGCATACTTGAGTAGACCCACACTTTTTAAACATAAAATAAAAAAAAATAATGCCAATTATCTCGCATTACTATGAACTACCCAAACCTGGCTAAAAGTCAGAATTCCGGATTTGATACGAGAAGAAGACTGGCCTTGGTCTTGCCGAGATCTGAACCTTGGGCTACAAATCTGTCTGTTACCTATACTACAAGCCAACCTCAAGTCACAAGAATTCTCTAGTGATTAAATATCCCATAGCAACAGAGCGTAAATAACATTCGTGGGAAGTTACGAGACATTCCCCATACAAGTGTCCTAATACAACTTACAACGAAGCCTCAGCCACTAAATTGTAATTGATACGCCATGTCCATTACAATGCAGTGCCACTCAGGATTTTTGAAAAACCCAAAAATTCTGAGCGGCACTACAATAATTGCGCTCGTCACCTTGAGACATAAGATGTTATGTCTCATTTGCCAAGTAATTTCACTAGCTACGGCGCCCTTCTGACCGAAATATTATATTGCTTGCACATTACTGCTTCACGGCAGAAATAGTCGCCGTTGTGGTACCCATAACCTAGCTGGCATCCTGTGCAAAGGTCCCACTGGTAAAATCTTTGATATAAACAAAAAATAAACGAAATTATTCGTAGCCTGGTAGATTAACGACCCGCATTAAGTCTAAAGAAAGTCGTCATTTCGAGGAAAATTCTTTTTTAATTATTGCTGAGATTTTAATAAATGAATATATATAATAATATATATATATATATAAGTATTATATGTTTTGTTTTGATAACATGCCTATTTAATATTATAAATGTGAATGTAAGTTTGTTTGTTACTCTTTTACGCCGGAGCTATTCAGCCAATTTGATGATATTTGGTACAGCGATAGACTAGAGGTTGGGAAAGGACATAGGCTATATTTTATCCAGGAAAAATCCATGGTTACCGCGGGATATAACTATACTAATTGTATGTTTAGTTTGCTATAGGAGTCTTCCGCGAAATAAGATTCATACAATATGTTGGGAACGGGAGCGAGAACGGGAACCGGAACTGGAATAGGACATGAGATAATCTTCAATTCCAAACTTACTTCTTAAGCCACGGGCATCAGCTAGTAACGACATAAAAAACAGAACTTATGACAGTCAGACTGTCACTGATTATGGGTATGTTCCGATATGAACTGCGAGCACTGCACAGTGCTATCACTGTAGAAAAATTCGTTCTGATATGGACTGCCAGTATACTGCCGCAGTACCCTAGGGAAATATATGACGTCATAAATCGCTGCCATATTCTACTGTGAGCACTGGCGTTTTCGAGGTAAGGTACTCGCAGTACTTTGATCACGTGATCAGTCAAAACCACTGGAGTGCCTAAAGATTATAAACAATACCTACAGTGTAATCCTTAAATATTTTTAATGTGACAGTACTCCAACAACAGTTTTTTTTTAAATGTACTAGAAAACTTTAATACACTCATTTGAATGCTGCGTCAGGTAAAATAGTAACCAATATAACTGGCTATAAAAGAACGGCTTCACAGTATACTAAATTGACGCCATACTGTACAGTGGTCGCAGTGCATATCGGAACATACCCTATGTGTGAAACAATTATCACGTGGATTAAATTGTTGTTGATGTCAAAAGGTCGCGGTCAAACATGCAAGGAAACAAGAATTTAAATAATATGTTGTTTAAATTGCTTTAATTAAATGTGATATATCTATAATATGTTACTACTCGTAATACAAAGTACAACAGACAAAATAAGTAGGAATTGTATTGTTTAAATAATAACTATAATTCTCTTTTTTTATTTATGTTTTAATTAGAGATGCCACCAGAGAGGTGTTGTTTTAGGGTTGCGTAGCCAAATGGCAAAAAACGAAACCCTTATGGATTCGTCATGTCTCTGTCTGTCCGTTCGTATGTCACAGCCACTTTTTTCCGAAACTATATGAACTATACTGTTGAAACTTGGTAAGTAGATGTATTCTGTGAACTGCATTAACATTTTTTTCACAAATATAGAAAAAAAAATTTGGGGGTTCCCCATACTTAGAAATGAAACTAAATAAAATTTCTTCAAGAAATCTACAAGTGTGGGATATTTATGTTTAGGTCTTTAAAAATAATATTGAGGTTTCTAATATCATTTTTTTATACTGAATAGTTTGCGCGAGATAGTGATAAAACTGAAAAAAAATATATGATGTACATTACCATGCAAACTTCCACTGAAAATTGGTTTGAACGAGATATAGTTAGTAGTTTCTTTAATACCTCATTAATCGTTACAACTTAACTTTTATATTAAGTTGATTGCTACTTGCTGCTACGGAACCCTGCATGGGCGAGTCCAACTCGCACTTGGCCGCTTTTTTTTATTAGTTTGACGAGTCTGTATTTGAAGAACATCCAGCCACCACAAGTAATTCCCGTTTATGATCTTAAATACTTAAACTTAACTCGATAATTCTAATGAACTTTTACTCACTTAAGTATTTCATAATTGCAGGGTACTGACATCACAGAAGCCTTTGAAACTCATCACATAAGAAGCGATCTTGCCGAGACAATTCTCGCAAAATATTTTGTTTGTCAAGCGGAGTTACCGCGAAATTCGCCTTTTACATTCAAAGAAGATGGATTCTACAGGACTTTGAAAGCGAAAATTGCTGGGAGACTAAAGGACATACCAAAAGACACACGAAAGAAGAGTGATTACGTCACTGATGCTCTGTTGATTGCTTTGTTGATCGGCAGCCCTTTGTGTTGTTGGATTTGGAGACAGAATTTAATATTAGGAGCAGTTACCACTGTAGCTCTGGGATATTTACTCAGTGCGCTCACAATTTGCGCACACAATTATTTTCACAGAACCGACAGTTGGAGGATGTATTTGTTTAATATCAGTGGATTTTCATATAGGTTTGTCAGCAATGTTTTATTATTTTAAGAGAATATATAACTATATAATATTGTAAAGTGTTACTTTGTGAAAATTTTAAAAATTTTAGTGAAAAGTTTCAAGTGTACAGTTCCAAGCTGTTACGGGAGTAGGTGCGACATGGACATTAGACAAGATCTTCGTCTTGCCCATGTTTTTCTCTCTACTATCTATTCTCTCGCAACACCAGAGGAATCACAGGAGTGATGCCGAGCTGTCCCGAAAACACCGCACAAGGAAGCTCATTCCATAGCTTTGTAGTACGTGGAATAAAGCTCCTTGAAAACCGCACTGTGGAGGACCGCCACACATCTAGATGGTTGGGATGAAATCCTAATTTGTGGCTTGTCGTGTGAAGATAGAATTCGACGGCAGGAATAAGGTGAAACAGCTCTTCGAAACACTCCCCATGATAAAGCAGTAGAATACATACAACGAAACGACGTCTCTATGCAACGCCAAGTGATCCAGCCGTTTACAGAGCACTGGGTCCCCGATAGTTCGAGCTGCTCTGGGTTGCAAACGGTCAAATGGATCGAGCTGATACTGGGGCGCGCCAGACCAATGATGACAGCATATGTGGCTGGAGCTTCGCTTTGAAAAGCGCTAGAATATCGGTCGGCTTGAAGTATTGCCGTGCTCTATTAATTGGCGTCATTTATAGAACACTTCTTCAAAGCCAATTCGGCTTTACACTCCAGATGACCGTGGAATTGGCAATCGCTCGAGATTTCGAGACCCATTATTCCGATACCTATTTGATACAATAAAAGATTAAACAGCATTCGCTCTCCACTTAGATTCATGAGAACACTTTTATCTACACGCTATGCAATTTCGAGGACATAAAACAACCGCCTATCTTATGTAATTATCATATTCAGAAACGGAAAGTCTACTGTTACTTACTTAATAAGAATTAACCACACACACACACACACACATTTTATTTCTATTTATTATAATTATCTCAAGTATTGATTCATTTGTCGAGGAATCACTGACCCCAAAGATACAGATTTATCTAGTTTCGGTGTCAGAGGTCTACCCCTTTTGATATCAGTGCAAAACCGTTTTTTTATTACAATTAATAATAAACCATATAAATAATTAAGTAGTATTATCTCCTGAGGTGCTAAGCTGCCACAAAGCGCGTGGCGCCCATGCCCGTCTTAAGCCGCCGCGCGTTACCGACTCCAAAGTCAACGGGCTCGTGTTACAATAAAATTTATTGCTTTTGAAGTGTTTCGGCTTGTTTATAAAAACGAACGTCAATGCTTTTGTTGTTAAACAAGCTAACGCTTTGTTAGATAACATAAACAATAGATACTGCGTAATTTAAACAAATTTCGTTTAAAGTAAGGCTGTCATGCATTTTTTATGATTTTTTTTAGATTTACCTACAGGTTACATTTCGATTATTACTAATGAATGTAGTAATTTTTTATAACGAGTGTAAAGAAACGAAAGTATCGTTCATAAAGTTATGTTGAGAGTTGAAAAAGACATATCAAGATTTATGCTCAATACGTCACTCGAACAGGTGGCTCAGTGCAAAAGGGCTTGGATAGAACCCGAGAGGTCGCGATCGAGTCACGCATCGTTAAAAAATTTTGATTACAAATTTAATTTGTGTAATTAATCCCAGTAGTGAGGGTTATCAATTGAAAATATAACAAATTGTTTAAGTATGAATATTATCTTTCAGCGACTGGAGAATATCGCACGCCATGTCCCATCATCTGCATACCAATACAGCCCAAGACATCGAGTTAAGTATGTTAGAGCCATTCCTTCAGTTCCTGCCAACGCCGGTTAAGCCAATCTGGGCCCAAATGGCTGCCTTTTATTATCCTATTGTGTTTTGTCTCACTTCTTTGGCATGTTTATTGAAAGAGTAAGTATTTCTATGTTTTTAAATGTTTAAGATACGTTTGTACTAATAATTTGAATTATTTTTATATATTCTTGATCATTTCACATTCCAACCTAGGCTTCAAATAAAGAGACACATACACTTATTTATTATTTACTTTAAAAAATATTTATTTCACTATTGCTATTAATATGTAGATCAAATCAATTCAAAATCAATTCATTCGTGTAGACTAAGGGCAAGACTAAGAAATGACAAAAGTATTATTTTCTTTTTATACTTACACCACAGAAGGTTGAGATGGACTGAGAAGAAGTACCAACATTTGACAACAACATCGTTTAACAAATCGTTTCAATTACAATAAATGTAAAGTGATGCAAGAAAAATACTTAAACTTCAAATAATAAATGCCTTACACGAGTTCATAAGTCAAAAAATAATGTATATTGTTTATAGTCTCGTGCCAGATTGTGGCGAGACAACACGTCCTGAGGATGCCTCGTGTAGAGGCGAAACACGTGTCGAATTGTTTAAAAACAAATATTGGCGGAATTTCATTTGTATAATTATGGATTTCCGCAAAGTAACGCCTAATTCAATAAATGTATATTATAATTATTGAAATGATTTGTAAAACTGAAAATTTATATGTTGACTTAAAGGAGTGGCAATGAGTTTCTTGCCACTTCTTCTCATTAGCTCAATATTTTCTTTTTGCCATTCATAAGTGTCATTTCCGTGACCTACATGAATAAAGTGATTTTGATGTCCCTCAATTAGTAATATTTTTTTGCAGACTAATAACGATCGTTGTAAAACACCATGATAAGAAAGCTTCGTTTGCAAATCTTATCCCTTTTACACTTCCTATATGGATGTGGTTAGCTGGTGGTCTGTTCCTACCATGGACCCTGGCTGTTTGGTTGGCCATTGTCATTATTGGCAGTTTCTTCTTTATGATACTGGGGCTCACTGCTGGTCATCATTCAATTCAAAATTTTTTTGAAGGTGATACTCCCAGGTAAGAATAATTATATCATAGTCATTATCACCAGACGTCCACTGCTGGACAAAGGTCCCCAAGATTTCTACGACGATCGGTCCTGCACTGCCCTCGTCCAATGTATTCCCTCGATCTTGACCAGATCGTCGGTCCATCTTATGGGGGCCTACTACGAGGCCTACGAGGACTTTTCTACCCCTTCTGAAATAATTAGTTATGATAATTTATTTAATTTATCAATCTTTTTGAGTATTGTAACATTTGAAGGATAATTTTTATGTAGATTTCATAAACGTACGAGTATAAAGAGCTTACAGACAGGCTTGCCTAATTTTGTCATTGAATTAATTTAAAATTAAATATTAATTCTCATTCGAAAACTTCCATACATACAATTTAAACATATTTATGATTCATTGATAAATTTCTGATGTTAAACACTGAACAAAATTTCCTAATTAATTTTTAAATGCATGGATAAATTTTGAACTACTTTCAACAGGTATAATTTTAAATAATTTATTACTTTGGCCAAGATATAATATGTAATATATAGTTTATCTTACCAATAGTCTAAAAATAGCAAAATTTTCTGTAATAATAGGCGCCTATTTCTACCGTGAAGCAGTTATGTGTAAGCATTATTGAAATTAGTGAAATTACTGGGCAAACGAGACTTAATATCTTATGTCTTAAGGTGACAAGCGTAG
Organism: Leptidea sinapis; assembly: GCF_905404315.1. Lineage (NCBI taxonomy): Eukaryota > Metazoa > Arthropoda > Insecta > Lepidoptera > Pieridae > Leptidea > Leptidea sinapis. The sequence goes on from NC_066276.1 coordinate 6,592,337, forward strand.
TTGTAGTGCCTCTCAGAGTTTTTTGGATTTTTCAAGAAACCAGACCAGCACTGCTTTGTGGGTAGGGCGTATCAATTGCCATCAGCTGAACATCCTGCTCGTCTCGTCCCTTACTGTCATATAGGCTATTTCTCTCCCTTGAATAGAATTACCAGGGAATATAATAGTCATCACGATGAAGTCGACATATTTCATCACAACTTACACAAATTTAAAAAATATATTAAAACGGTTCCTCCAAGGGAGGGATGACCTCAATCGTTATTTTTCGATAATATTTTGTGTAAATTTATATTAAGATTGTATTCGTAGATATATAATATCATAATATATTTTATTTTGTGGCTTAATTTAATTAAATAACATGTCATTTTCGCCTATAATTGAGGCATCACTTACCATATGAATGTTATTGTTTTTGTATTATACTGTGTTTATATTAGTGTATACCTTGTTGGCGGAATTTAATAAATAAATATAAATATACCTTCATCATGATACCAACTTACGTTGAGCTTCAAAACAAGATCTTAACAACAAACTGTGAGACAGCTTGAAATGTGAGCTTCGTGTCTGATATAAATATCAGAGTTAAAACTTTATACACAATGCCATCATCTAGGTAAATAATACCAGAAAACAATAGTTGACGCTTCTCGCGATCTGACTTGTTACTATATAGGTATACATCATGTAACTTGAATAGAAGTGTATGATTTAAATCATAGGTTCTCAACGTGGGCGATAACGCCCCCTTGTGGGCGTTTGAAACTTTCGGGGGGGCAGCAGAAGACCCAGTGAAAATTAGGGGACATTGAGATGGCGCAGGTGGGGCGTGGGTAGATTAAAAAATATAGTCAAAAAAATACACGAAAATACTCTAGAAAAAACATATACTCAAAGTGGGCGGTGAGCAAAATAAGGTTGAGAAACTATGATTTAAATCCTTTTAAAGAATAACTTTACAAGATAATCATATCAGATTTTGGATTGTTCTTCTATGATTCGAATTCAAATTCAAATATTTTTATTAAAAATAGGATGTGACATCACTTATTAAAAGTCCAAAAACTACCACCCATTCCAAAATGAATGCCTCAGGGCTGAGAAGAACGGGCGCAACAATCTGAGCGGGCTTTATTTTTCATAAAACAATATGTTTACAAAGTAACATTGTACAATTAACTTATTATTTAATAGCCCGAGGGAGGTCGCTCCATTCCCAATCTGCGGTATCATTAAGAAATTCATTTATGTTATAATAACCTTTACCACACAAACATTTTTTAACGATTCTTTTGAATAACGTAATACATTGGTTTGAACATTTTCTGGGATCCACTTGTAAAAGCATATACATGCAGCACAAATATTGTATTAATATCGGCAGCGTTGCCCCATAGCAATATACCATAGGACATTATACTATAGAAACAACTAAAGCATACTAGTCGCGCCGTATCTATGTCAGTTAATTGTCAAATCTTTTTAACCGCGTATGCTGCAGAACTAAATCTGCCCGCGAATCCTACTATATGGGGGCCCCATTGTAATTTAGATTCCAGAGTAATGCCAAGAAATTTAGCAGATTCCACCGGTTTATCACATCTCATATGTCAATACACATCAATTAATTTTAAAAAGCTTTAATATGGCAATAAAATATTCCGTTACTCAAAACATTGTATTTTTATCAATCTGCTAGCTGACCCAGCAAACGTTGTATTGCCGATATTAAAATCGCGATACAAAAGTAACTGTCGATCGTAGATGGGTGAAAATTTGAAGTTGTGTGTATTTTTTAATTCTGACTCATAATCAAACATTTAAATTTAAATAAAAAAAAATTGGCGTTGACCACCCTTAACATTTAGGGGGATGAAAAATAGATGTTGTCGGATTCTCAGACCTACCCAATATGCACTCAAAATTTCATGAGAGTCGGTCAAGCCGTTTCGTAGGAGTTTAACTAAAAACACCGCGACATGAGAGTTTTATATATTAGATTTTAAACTAAATACAGACGAAAACACTCGTAAGAGCCCTTTCGAACTACGTCCAATCCGTACCCGTGAAAATACAGTCCAGAGTAGTCATAGAACTATTTCTGTAGTGGTTGACGCACTAGATCCGGCTTCCGTCATCTTGCCTTTGATTTCTTTCCTTTACTTGTATCAAAATAATTATAGGTTAATTTTTGGAACTCTTAAATGTTCAAGAGTAGAAAATATATGTGAAAATACATATATTATGTACTCCGTGGGAGGCTCCCTTTCACCGGATGCCGGCTAGATTATGGCTACCATAACGGCGCCTATTTCTGTCGTGAATCAGTAATGTGTAAGCATTACTGTGTTTCGGTCTGAAAAGCTTTTACTGGGCAAATGAGATTTGACAACTTATGTCTCAAGGTGACGAAAGATTTTTGGGTTTTTCAATAATCTTGAGTTGCTATGCTATTACTGCGTTGTAATGGGCAGGGCGTATAAATTACCACCAGCTGAACGTCCTGCTCGTCTCGTCCCTTATTTTCATTAAAAAAATGTATATCTTTCATATACCAGCTATTACTGATTAATTATGATAATTCGTTTAATAGTTTTGAGCATCGTATTAATGTTTCTTTTATTATAAGTGCTATAAAGGCCACTCGCGTGTAATATCCTGCTTGTATTCAATGTGTCACGACTGTGACATGTTTGTTTAATCACCAGCCTTCTTTTGTTACTTCATGTCCCTTACAATGACGAGATTTTTTGCCTCTCTGTTGTTTAAATACCGTTTATTGCAAAACAGATATATCTGAGTTTAAGGATGTTTTCAAAATCAAAATCAGTTTATTCACGTAGGTCACGGAAATGACACTTATGAATGTAAAAAAAAAAACTTATCGAATCTACCGCTACTTCGTAAAGGGTTGAGCTAATGAGAAGAAGTAGCAAGTAACTCATTGCCACTCTTTTATATCAAGATTTACATTTAAGTACATCGATTTACAAATCATTTTTAAATTACAATATAATATGTAAAATGTAAAATGATGCAACAGAAACACTCAAACGTCAAATAGTCAATGTCTTACACGAGTAAGTCAAAAAAGTAAACGTAAATTAATACAAAAGTTATTGAGTACATTAGCTGCATCATCCACCATAAATAAATAAATAAAGGTATTATGTGAGCATTTAATAAGCGATTATAAATAAACTAGCTGACCCGGCAAACGTTGTTTTGCCATATAAAGTATAATTCATGCGATAGTTTTATAAGTAATAAAATATTGCCTATATTATAGCCTGTACATCATTTTGTTCTATTGTCAATAGTTTTTGCAACGCACGCAAAAATAGGTTTTCGATTTCACAGCTTGTGTTACAAAATAGCAATTTTATTACGGATCCCTAATTTTGAAACGTAGCCTATAGCCTTCCTCGATAAATGGACTACCCAACACTGAAAGAATCATTCAAATCCGACCAGTAGTACCAGAGATTAGAGCGTTCAAACAAACAAACACTGCAGCTTTATAATATTAGTATAGATAAATATGTATATATTCATACACATATATACACACAATAGCTTTAAAGAATCTGAAACCGAGTTTCTAAATCATATATACATTGTACAGCAATGGACTTAGGACCGACCCCTGGGTCAGGCCTCTCGATACAAGCACTGATAGTTGAGTACCATTGTTTAGTTCTAATTTAATACATCTCTCAGAAAACATATTGATGATAAATGTAATTAATGATTGGGGAACGTAAAGGTCATGTATTTTTTTATGCAGTACTGAAAGCAGTACATTATCATAAGCTGAGCTGATATCCAGAAAGGCCGCAAGAACAGACTCATCATTTGAGAAAGCTAATCGAATATCCGACACAAAAATACTTATATTGTCTATGGCGCTCCGGCCATTTTGAACTCCCAGCTGATTGGCCGTCAAAATGTTATTATTACATGACTCTATCTATCCATGACTTGCCGCAACTAAGAGCTGGAATGACTTACCACCACCAGTAAGATCTTCTATAAGATTTAAAATTATAAATTAAAACTTTATCTTTAAACTCAACAAAAGCGGTTGTCTTTTGTGATACTGTTTTTGTGTTTTGCGCTATTATTTTACTTTTTTCCTCGGAATTTTTTAATGTTATTATATTTTTTCTTGTCATTTAATTTTAATTAGTAATTGATAGATAATTTGTGCATTATATTGTATTCGGGATGTCATCCAAGTAAGGCTACCACTGAAAACCAGCACGATGCTAAGAGGGATGCCTGTATTTGATCACATACAATAATTATTGTTGCTTTCATTTTAAATTAAGTTTTATTTTATATATATTTTTTGGAAATTTTATTTTATTTCTTTTCGTTCGTTGTATTTAACTGTGAGATCAAATAAAATATTTCCTTTTCTTTTCAATGAAAACATGGCTGATAATTTTGTATAAATGTATATCCTAAGGCGCTGTTCGATTATTTTCTTTTCTTAACTCTAGCTGACGACCTGTATAGCCGAGTGGTTAGCGATCCTACCTACTAAGCTAGAGGTCCCGGGTTCGAATCCCGGTAGGTGCAAGCATTGATATGATGAATATGGATGTTTGTTTCCGAGTCATGGATGTTTAAATGTATTTATGTATGTTTATATAAATTTATGTATGTTTAAGTAAGTATATTGTTTTAAATATATCATTGTCTTGTAACCCATAACACAGGCTATATATGCTTAACTTGGGCAAGATAATTTGTGTGAAAAGTGTATCAATATTATTATTATCTAGCTCTCTTGTTTTCCGAGGACATCGTAAATTATATCGACCAATTCTTCATTAAAAAATCTGTTTAAGTTTGTACTGAATCCTTAATGGTAGGTACATTTCAGTTCTTTAATAGAATAGTTTCGAATAAAATCTATCCGATATTATTCTATGTATGAACACGCCTCGCTCCTAAACTTTTAAACGACTAAAAAGTTTAAAACTAAACTTGAAAAGTAATAATCGAGCTCGTAAAATAAAGTCATGACCGCATAAAAGAAGGATGCTTTTGCAAAAGATTTAATTTTCGAATCTATAGCCTCTGATGGTACGCTTTTATTCTTTTTTCAATATTACAATTATCATTTAAATATATTCTTTCTTCATTGAATTGGCTTCATAAAACTTTTTTTTTAAGTTTTACCAGTGGGAGGCTCCTTTGCACCGGATGCCACCTAGATTATAGGTACCACAACGGTGCCTATTTCTGTCGTGAATCAGTAATGTATAAGCATTACTGTGTGCAAAGGTCTGAACGGTGCCGTAGCTAGTGAAATTACTGGGTAAATGAGACATGACATCTTATGTCTCAAGGGGACGAGCGGCACTACATTGTAATGGGCAGGGCGTATCAATTACCATCGGCTTAACGTCCTTCTCGTCTCGCCCCTTGTTTTCATTTAAAAAACAGGTAAACAGTTTTTCTCATTGACCTAAAACCATGACGAGTAACAAGGCTTCACAGCAAAAATAAGGAAAAAGTCGAAATCGGAAAAATCGTTATTAATTGTACGCCAGAGTCTCACCGATGGTGATCGGCGTTAATATTACACTTATAATTTATTTATTTATACTTTAATAAAACGGCGTAAGCCAATTACAATATTAAAGTAAGAATTAATTACAAACTAAACATATTACACAAATAATAGTTAATAAATACAAAGTTTACTGTAAATAACTAACAATTAATTAACATCCATCTGCCGTTCATCCATTCCTCTCACAAAAACGCAAGCACTCTGTTAAAATCGTCTGCCATCCATCCGCAATCACAAGCAGGATGTGATAATGGGATAATGGAGTGTGATAGCTGATCATAGCCAAAATCTATAACTAGCTAACCCGAGAGACGTTGTTCTGTTCATCTATATATATAAAAATGAATTGCTGTTCGTTAGTCTCGTTTAACTCTAGAACGGCTGGACCGATTTGGCTAATTTTAGTCTTAAATTAATTGTGGAAGTTCAGAGAAGGTTTTTAAAGGTGAATAAATATGAAAATGCTCGGATTTTATTAAAAAAAAACGATTTTGATTTTCCTTTGATGTGCCCCCGTCGTTCAGAAAAGAATAGTTAAAAATGAATAACTAATTAGAATCTTTGTTTGTCACGAGGTAAAAAACGAACTTTATTCTAGCTGCCTATACTTAGTGGATTAACACAGCTGTTAACTATGATGGCAATACAACGTTTGCTGGGTCAGCTAGTAATAAATAGAATACTATATGAATTTGTCAATAATATTTCATAACATCAAGAATTATTTCGTAAAATATGCACCCTGTTGTTCTAATGAAACATCACAGCAGAACTGTCAAACCGTGCGTCAATTCAGTCAGTTTCTCTCATAGAAAATATGTCCATACAAAGCAAATACTGGAAATAAAAATAATGATCGGTCCCAAACCGAAATGAAAACTGTCCTATCTCTCAAGTTGGACTAAACTGCACTCCATGAAGTAATCCCCATTAAAATCCGTATATTAGAGTTTACTGGAAACAAACATCAGGACACTGGATTTATATATATTAATTTAATATACTACCATAAATCACGGTCTTGATACTACTTCCTGGCAAGCCTCAGTAGAAATTATTTCTGAGATTTATGAAAATAAAAGTGTTTTTATTCACTTTTATCATTTATACAGCGGGGCTCTACAAAAGCGAAATTAAATGAACACACAGATTACATACTTAACCTTAACTATAAAAAATAAATCTAAAAGTTAATTTAAGTAATTATAATTTTCAAACAAAACAAATTCTATAGTTGGGATACAAAATTTAGTTCCTACGCTAGCGGCTATGAGATTACTTACAAGGTGTTCTGAAATTATATTATGTAAAATTGGTGGATATCTTTGGGTGAGACCTTTGTCAGTAGTGGACGTCTTCCTGCTGAAATTATAATAATGATGATGAAAATAATATTAAACTAAATATTACGCTGTAATATGTATGTTAATATATTATTTATATATTTAATAAATTAAGATCTCCGCGATGATTGGTCTTGCCGGGCCTCATCTAACGTATTCCGGCGATCTTGACCAGATCGTCGGTCCATCTTGTAGGGGGCCTACCAACACTGCGCCTTTCGGTATGTGGTCGCCATTCGAGGAATTTTCTGCCCCACTGGTAATCTGTCCGTCAAATTATGTGCCGTGCACACTTCAAGCTCACTTGCCAAGTGGACTATGAGCTTTCTCATCACGATCCTCGTGGAGATCATTGGGGAGGGCTTTGTCCAGCAGTGCACACCTTCCAGCTGATGATGATGATGAAATAAATAAAAACCAATAATATTATTACAATTTCAGGCAGAAATACCTAGACTGGGGGATTCACCAGCTTGATACGATTGTTGAGAGAATAGAGTTCGCAGGAAACCATGTGAGATCTATTACTGGATTTGGAGATCACGCGCTACACCATCTCTTTCCGACCCTGGATCATGCGGAGTTGAAATACCTTTACCCAACACTTATAGAACACTGCGAAAAGTTTGAAATGGAACTACGAATGACCAACTTCTATGAAGCAATATTAAACCACAGCAAACAATTGATTCGCAAACGGCGAAACAATTTTACGATTACGAATTCTAAGTTTGACAAAAGAAAATGAAATATTATATGTAACTTAGATTATGGAATGGTCTCCGCTAAGCTCTAACTAGATACCGCAGGCGTATTCGCAAATTGCGGCAGCTAATACTACGCTCAAATGGGCGTACTCGAGCCAGTCCCGAACAATGTGTGACGTTGACGTGCCACATGTTCTGTTAAACTTTGCAAATAATTGAAACTAATATGACGGGTTACGTAGTAAATCTTCGTAAAAATAATGCTACAATAAATAAGAAAGACACTGGGATCACATATTATCATCAGTAAGTATTTTGTATTTTATTAATTTCAATGTAAAATAACACGAAGCGTATGTTACAAAATTTGAAAGATGCCATTGAGTTTCTTGATGCCACGCGCACAATCATCTAATAGTTGCCGTAATAAAAAAGCTATTGATCTTAAGTAGTGCGGTATCTAGTTGGAGCACAGTGGAAACCAATGATTAATATAAGATATGTAAATAATATATAATATATATGAGCAATGGGCTTTAAATCAGCAGGGTTTTAGGTTACCTTTAAGTTGTAGAAAATAATTAATTATAAAATCCATAACTATTAATTTTAAATGTAAAAAAAATGTTAGGCTTGTCATTTTATGCCTTAATATTTTTATTCAAAGTATTTTATGTAAATAATTATCAAATAAATAGTTAAATGCTTTTGTTAAATTTGAATTTTCCAAATATCTTTCTTTAGCATTCTGAGCTTGATAAGTGTTGACGGAAAATATGTGATAAAAGTTGAATCAACCAATCTGTGATAATTTTGCATAACCAAATTTAATAGTTATCAGATCAAGCATACACACATTATGTTTAAAAAATGGAAAGATAAATTTAAAGGTACGTTAATTAAAATTAAACCGATCTTTTTAAAATAGCTACATAATAGATAATCCGATGACATTCATTACATATAGACAATGCACGTTGGATAAACACAAAGACGAAATATGGAACATGCCACAAATTATTCCATGGTTAACTTCGACTGCTACATCTATACATTGCCGCATTTACTCAAATTGCTTAAGATATTGTTGGTCAATAAGCAGCAATGTAAGACATCTATTTGGCTTGAGTTCGATTCGGAAAGTGACAGTTGACATTTTGTGTCAACAGTCAAAGTGACAGTTGACACAAAACTAAGGAGAAAGGTGTGCTTGCATTGTCTTTTGACTGCGAATGATATGTCCATATGTATAGAACGTTATTGAGATAATCTAACAATTTGGAAAGCAGAACTTGTAAAGGACTTACTTTTAAGGCTTTCTAGCAATGATTTAATATTTATTAAGTCAAATAAAGTTGTCATTTAAGGTGATTAAATTTATTTTTTCGGGCGGAAGGTGTTTTGATGAGAATGGAAATTAAATTATTTTTTATAATAATTGCTTCACTTATTTATTTGTCTCTAAGATGTGTTGAATGTACCTTAACCTTTGTTATTTATGAAAGCTGAAATTTTTTTCTGTGTTCAAAAATAGATAGAGAATACAATAATAATACAATACAAGAGAATGTTGGCCAGAGGTGATCACTTAACACCAGGTGACTCGTACGCTCGTTAAGAAAGAATCCCCAACAATAAATACATATAAGTAACAAGTAGGTACGTAGAAAGTATTTAAAAAAATAATGTCTAATTTGATAAAGTATAAGGTGATGGATTATGAAAGAAAATCTAGGATAGGACTATAAACTAACCTCTATTTTGAGCAATGCACGCACACTAAAACAAAGTGTCATACAAATCGCGAGTGTAAGACGTAGCTTGTCACGCACACTAAACTAATATTCCTGGCCTGTTTTTATCGGTAACAGCAAGAGATCAACTGTATCTAGACGTATAAATTATCTAAGGAATAAACTTACATGAACGAGGATTCATCAAGATAAAACACGTTAGCAATTCATACAAGACTGAAAGCTGTACAGGAGAGAGCAAATGACATCAGCATATATTATAGTTAAGTTTGACAGATGACATCTACAATGACACAGAGTATTAGAAGTGTTAAGGTTAGGTTCAGTTCTTATTTTTACTTTGGGATAATATTAGAGATTACATCGTCCATTGTAAAATACTTCTGTAATGTATATATATTCTGTAATGTATATAAAAGCTGAATGTTATACATGCTTCCTGATATACTTTTATAAGATATTTTCTCACTAACCAGACAGTTTTAAAGATCTTATAAGATATATTGAAAGTCTACCGGACGTAGGGTAGAGTCAAAACTTAAGGAAATTTGAACAGAATCATATTTAGTAGTAAGAATGGAATATCTGTTCAACGGATTTGTAGTAATTTCATTAGATACTTTGAAACTGACAGCCAAAACAGTAAATATGAAGGGGGTTCTCTGAGATCACCAATTACAGAATACTAAAGTCCAATTTAAGTTCATTTAGGATGTCGGAGTGGGTCCACGAAATTAAAACTGGGTTACCACACCCCGCGGCTTTCCACGATATTACCTCAAAACAAAACTAATTTATATTAATGATGGCAACATCCATTCGTTGGAATTAGTTAGCCGTTAAATATATTTTTTAATTTATTTAATGGATCTACTGTAAAATGCTTATACTATTAAAAATTATTTTCAATTAGCATCCGGAGTTTAATATGTCTTATGCTGAAACATTAGACTTATTGATTTTACAAAAAAAATGAATTTGTGGTTAGGGTATAATAGGTCACTATCGTCCATCAAACTTAAATTATGAAAGTATTTTATTAATAGAGTTTTTACCATAAGAAATAATAACTCAATACTACTTTGTTAAAAAAAAAACATGATAATCATTTATATTTCATGAATAGTCATATCATTATAACATATCAATAAATCATAGTTTTAGTATCTGTATTTCAAAAAATACAAGAATGGTAACTAGAATAAGATTAATTAATTCGATTGTATATACGCAATTATTTTTATACTTCTTAGTGCACATTATATATATATTGTTTTGGAATAGTGTTTTTGAAGGCGATTGTTTTTTGATTAAAGAATTTTTTATTTTATGATTTTTAGTGAATTTGAAATACACTAACTAACAATTTGTCTAAATATGTGTAAATATACTAAATTTTTCAATGCAGCAATGAACGTAAGTACTTTGCAATTTGATTACAGACAGTGTTCCGTTACTTTGTCATGGTTTCCGTAATCAGAACCTAACCAAACTCTCACCAAACTATCGTTGAAGTATATGCTTTCCAATAAAAAAAGAATCATCGAAATCGGTTGGCGCGATATTGAGTTATTCCTAAATTTATCATCCACTTTGCTATACGTATGTATAGAAAATTTAAGACTTTTATGGTTTTCTCATGGATTCCACTGCCAGATCTGGAAATTACAATGGGACCACTCGGGAAGCACCAGCTTTCAAATAAAAAAAGAATTATCAAAATCGGTTCATCCAGTCGAAAGTTTTGAGATAATGAACATAAAAATAAAATACCGACGAATTGAGAACGTCCTCTTTTTTTGAAGTCGTTTTAAAGGGTATACTGTGATTCCTCTGATACAGTAGAATGTGGGTGGGTATAATAAATATTATGACATCTAAATTGATATAATATTTACTTAATTATGCCCACTGAATTAATAATTACCAATCGGAGTCAGTCTATGTAAAGAACCCTTTCCTAAATAAATCTTGTTTCAGATATTTTAATATATTTGCTCTCTCCGAATTAACTTTGAGAGAATGTTTATGCGACTGAAACTTTGTTTTAATTTGCAGCTCTAAAGAAAATATATCGCCAACAACACTTTCCTTTTAACAGTTTCACACGAATCTCGAATTACTTAACACTGTGTTTCAGACAAATTAAATTTTGTGGTATTACTTTAAGAACTTATTTGGCGCAAGCTACAGTATAGTACAAATAAAAAATATTTGTAAATTTGAAAAATTTATAAATATTCTTATAACTTATGTATTTTGTTTGTACTTTATGTTTGCCATATTATATTTCCATGCTTGTAACTTATTCTAGTAGGCTTCATAAGATACATAATAGCTTTAAGGGTAAATGTATACACTTGTATAATAAAGTCCCAACCACTGTTCAGGCATTATCTATAAATAAATTTAAATGTTTTATTAAAAAATGGCTCTGTGGTAAATCCTATTACTCCACTGCTGAATATCTAAATGATTGGACAGCCTGGGACTAGACTGTGATTATTTCATATCGATAGAAATGATTGTACAATATTGTATATTTTTATTGAAAAGAATGCCAGAGCGCCATTTGTTTCCGAAGCGGTAGTAGTATCTAATAGTTATTAGAAATGATATCAAAAAGAATTCTAAAGGAATCAATTTTGAGAAAATAAATGCCTTTTATGCCGTTTGTATAAATTACTAAGTATTAATAATACTTTTATGGAAACCTTAGTCTATCTATGCTTAGTATTTTTATGAGAAGCTTCATAATCAACAGAAAAAATAATGTATTTTACTGTCATCTTCAAGATAATATAAATCATTAAGTTTCTATGGAAGACACCCAAAGACACCATAAAATCGCAAAAAAATGTGTAAAAAGTGTTTCAATATTATTATTATTATTATAACAGATTTTTGTTCTCGACTTTCGGTCGGTAATGAACCTAAGTACGGGCATATGTCAAGTAACTTGGTTCAAGTGTTTTGCGTATTAAGTTGAGGTGTTGATGAGTTGGGTGTTAATGAATGATGATTGGTTTGATTTTCGTCTTGGATTGTCAAGTTGGGTTCATAAAACGGCGGACTATAGAGCAAGTATCTATAATTATTGATTTTTGTAAGGGAATATATGTATTTTCGTCAACATATAAAAGTTTGAGAGCAGATTTCAAAGATTTTGGTATTACACCTGTTATTATTATTATTATCGAACTAAAGAAGAATCACGTAAATTGGTTCATAAATCTCAGCTTAATCGATGTACATACCTAAAAAAAACCAATCAAATTGACAAACTCCTCCTTTTTGAAGTCGGTTAAAAATAAATGAATTTTTAACATAATAATAATAATATATAATTTGTATAAAAATCAAATAATAAAAATAACGCCTGCCAGAGATGTTTAGCAATTAGTTCTCGGAGAAGTTTTTTTCTCATTCGGTGATTATCAAGATACTATTGCTATACAGGATGTGATAGTTAAGTCATTTTTTCCCCATTTTTCACCAACACAAATATCTCAAAAATTCTTGAACATTACTCGTAAAAGTCTATAAAAGAAACGAAAAGAAAAGGAACACTACTAATTATATTCAAAACTTTTATATTAAAAAAAATCCCTCCGCTGATCAAATATGTCTGTAATCTGTAAATGTTATATTTTTAGATAAACAATAGAAACCACGATTTCCCATTTCCATCAGATAAATCACTTCTATTTTTCAGATTTATTTGGTAAAAACTTTGTGCGAACTCAAACCATGCAAATTACTGAGGCAGATTAATTTTATCACGACATTTTTCAAGCTTCTGTTCACAAAAGTGTCAAATGAATCGTATTATTTAATTTATATGGGCCTTTATAATTTATAGATAATTTATAGAATACATTGCAATTGTAATTAAATTCAACACTAATTTAAGGTTCTAGTTTAGCAGATATTATAATGTTTATAAGCATGATTGATGATTTACATATTAATTAGTTTATAATCACTAATTTTTAAGTAAGTAAGTAAGACTCCTTTGCACAGGAAGCCGGCTAGATAATGGGTACCACATCGGTGCCTATTTCTGCCGTGAAGCAGTTATGTGTAAACATTACTGTGTTTTGGTCTGAAGAGCTAGTGAAATTACTGAATAAATGAGACTTACCATCTTTTGTCTCTAGGCGACGAGCGCAATTGTAGTGCCGCTCAGAATTTTTGGGTTTTTTATTAAGAATCCTGAGCGGCACTGCATTGTAATTGGTAAGGCGTATCAATAACTATCAGCTGAACGTCCTGCTCGTCTCGTCCCTTATTTTCATTAAAAAAAAGTTGACATAGAGTCAAAGTGCAACGAAAATGGATGTAATTCCAAATCGCTTTCCAATTCCAAATTCCAAATCCTTGTACCTTAAAAGGCATGAAAGGCATTTATTTTCTCAAAATCGATTCCTTTAGAATTCTTAGACTGTTCCGAACAGCACAGATGGATGGTTGTGTGGCGCTCCTCTACAATGCGGTTTTCAAGTTTAGTTCTGCCTCGTACAATCAAACTATGGAATGAGTTAACTTGTGTAACGTTTCCAAGACAATACGACCTACAATTTTCGAAAAGTCCGATAACGCTCATGTGTTTCCTCTGGTATTGCAGGAGAATGGGTGGTAATCACTTAGCGACAGGGAAATCATTTTCTCCATCAATTTTTGTTTTATGAAAATAAGGGGCGAGACGAGCAGGACGTTCAGCTCATGGTAATTGATACGATTCTTGAAAAACCCCAAAAATTCTGAGTTGCACTACAATTCCGCTCGTAACCTTGAGACATAAGATGTTAAGTCTCATTTGCCCAGTAATTTCACTAGCTACGGCGCCCTTCAGATCGAAACACAGTAATGTTTACACATTACTGCTTCACACCAGAAATAGGCGCCGTTGTTGTACCCATAATCTAGCCGGCTTCCTGTGCAACGGAGCATCCCACTGGTAATCTCTTACAAATAGCAGGATCAGATCAAATATTTAATACAATTGACCTTAGATAATTTATACGTCTAGATAGAGTCTCTTCTTTTAGACAACCAATAAAAATAGGCCAGGAATATTACTTTAGTGTGAGTGTCAAGCTACGTCTTACACTCGCAAATTATATGACACTTTGTGTTAGTGTGCGTGAATTGCTCGAAATAGAAGGTAGTTCTAAATTTTTTTTGACGTTTTCACAACTGTCATAGTTTATGTAGACGTATAAAATATAATCTAAGCCAATTGTCTAGAACTTTTAGAACTAGTAGCTTATATGCAAGTCTAAAGGTAAGTTAAGTTGTAATTACTTTACTCTTTCAATACCAGAGGAAACACAAAGTTCATTTAGTACGCAGATAAGTAACCGTGCTATTGAAGTAAGTTGAGAATGAAGTTTAGTTCCTTGGAAACCGCGCTGCATAGAAACGACAGTAATATTTGACGTTGCTATTATTTTAGTCCCCGGAGTTCAAACAGGGAGAACTAATATTGGCTACTGAATTCCGATATAGCCTAATACTCCACATACTAAGCAGCTCGAATTGTCGGGGACCCAGTGCTCTGTGAACGGCTGGATCACTTGGCGTTGCGTAGAGACGTCGCTTCATTGTGTGTCTTCTACCGCATTTATCACGGGGAGTGTTCCGAAGAGCTATTTAACCTGATTCCTGCCGCCGAATTCCACCTTCGCACAACACGCCACTAGTTAGGGTATCATCCCCACCATCTGGATGTGTGGCGGTCCTCCACAGTGCGGTTTTCAAGGAGCTTTCTTCAACGTACTACAAAGCTGTGGAATGAACTTCCTTTTGCGGTGTTTCCGGGACGATACAACATGGGTACCTTCAAAAGAAGCGCGTACACCTGTTACGCATAGCTAACACTAGCGAAGCGCCGCATAAGCATAGTCCCATAAACGTTGCACACGGCACTCGAGGCACGAGGCGCAAGCGCAGCAGAAACGTGACTTAGGTGACATCATGACGGCGTTTACCCGATCGTGGGAAATATAAGTGTGTTCATTACTTGATCTAGCATCGATCAGTAGACATTAGGATAATTAATTGTAATTAGTTTTAACTTTCTTGTAATAAATAAGTTGAAGTAAATTTGCATTTTTTTGCATCTCCTGGCTGCAACCAACGTAATTGGCGCAGTCGGTAGGATAGTCTAAAATAATAGAGTCAGTGAATCGATCACCGATAAGGGCTATTAGAACCTACTTGAGTTGCGGCGAGGTAGAGTATCCGAAAATCGATACAGCAGAGAAATGCAGATGATTTGGTAAGTACCTAGATCTTACTAGAGTTGGTCACCCTTTTTAATTGTAATTTTCCTGTGATACCGCCTAACAGAGGCCCTACGCGTACACAACAAATTTTCAGCGCACCTCCACCTAATTACAGACCGCAAAGCAACGTGTTTAGAGTTCCTCAGCAAAGGTTAGGACACACACCTAATAATAACGGTCCTACACCCATGAGTGGCGTAAGCCACTATGTTACTAAGCCATTGCCTAGACCGATGATAGGACGTGACTGGAGACAACATGGAAATCCACCCCCATCTAATTATTTCAAGACGCGTGAAATAAACTTAAACGACGTTGACTATTACAATTATTACGAATACCCTGAATATGACTATGACTATTACGAACAGACGTACTCAGAACCTTTATATTATAAGCCAATGTACGAGCAAGCGTATAGTGCTCATACTCCCGCTTACGTTGAAGAGCACCATGATGAACATCCTTCTGATAATCAGGATTTTCAGGAAACTCAAAAATCAGAAAAACCAAAATAGAAATTAATCTACAAACTCAGAGACAACTTCCATTTATTCAAATAGCAGATCCACCCTTAAAATTATTAATCGATACAGGCGCGAATCAGTCCTTTATTAGCCCTGAAGCTGTCAAAAATTTTTTTTCAAATGTTCCGTGTAATTATGAACCCTTTGAGGTAACTAATATTCATGCGACCACTAGGAATAATTATTCAATTACCATACCGTGTTTTTCTGAGTTTAACGAAGATAGTGAGATTACTCTTTTTATATATAAATTTCATAACTATTTTGATGGTTTAATTGGCTTAGATTTATTAGAAAAATTAGAGTCTAGCATAGATTTAAAAAATAAAGTCTTAGTTACACGTAAGTCGACCAACCAGTTATGCATGTATGATTCACGAAATTGTAATCTTTATGAAGATATAATACCGGCTAACACATCCAAATTGATCCGCATACCTATTAATTTTCATGATGGTGATGTTTTAGTGACAGAACAAATAATATCCAACTGTACTATTCGCGATTGCATTACCACAGTCAAGAACAATCGCGGTATAATAGAGATCGTAAACCCCACTAAGCATGATATAGTGTTCTCAATGGATAAACCGCTTAGTGCAGAACTATTTAATGAGCAATGCACGCACACTCAACAACCTAGTGATCGTGCTTCGGAAGTTCTTTCGCGATTACGAACTAATCATTTGAATCCAGAAGAACGTGCTAACTTAGAATCTCTCTGTGCACAATATGCTGACGTTTTTTATCTTGATGGTGAACCCTTGACATTCACCAATAAAATTAAACATAAAATCCGTACCACAGATGAATTACCCGTTTATACTAAAACCTATAGATACCCTTACGTTCACAGACAGGAAGTACGGGAACAAATTACAAAAATGCTTGAGCAAGGGATAATCCGTCCTTCACAATCAGCATGGAGCTCCCCCATATGGGTAGTTCCAAAGAAAAGCGATGCCTCTGGAAAAATTAAATGGCGTATTGTTGTTGATTTCCGTAAAATTAATGAAAAAACTATTGATGACAAATACCCCATCCCCAACATTAACGATATTTTGGATAAGCTTGGTAACTGTCATTATTTCACCACTTTAGACCTTGCAAGTGGATTCTATCAGGTAGAAATGGACCCCTCTGACATCCACAAGACGGCATTTAACGTAGAACATGGGCATTTCGAATTTTTACGAATGCCAATGGGTCTGAAAAATTCACCATCCACATTTCAACGTGTGATGGATGATGTCCTAAGGGATCTCCAGAATGTTATCTGTTTAGTATATTTGGATGATATAATAGTGTTTAGCGTCTCATTACAGGAACACATAGTTAATTTAGAAAGAGTTTTCAAAAGATTAAGGGAATCTAACTTCAAAATTCAAATGGATAAGTCAGAATTCTTAAAGTTAGAAACCTCATATTTAGGACACGTAATAAGTAAAGATGGTATAAAGCCTAATCCCGATAAAATCACTGCCATCCAGAGATTCCCCATTCCAAAAACTGCTTCCGAGATTAAGCGTTTCCTCGGTTTGCTCGGTTATTACAGGAAGTTTATTCCAGACTTTGCTCGTATAACTAAACCCATGACGCAATGTCTAAAAAAAGGTTCAAAAATCACCTACAACGATCCCAAATACATTGACTGTTTTGAGAAATGTAAGATACTCTTGACTAACGACCCTATACTACAATACCCGGACTTCACTAAAGACTTTGTACTAACAACTGACGCTTCTAACTTCGCGATAGGTGCTGTTCTTTCTCAAGGACCAATAGGTAGCGACAAACCAATAGCTTACGCATCCAGGACTTTAAACTCGAGTGAGACAAACTACAGTACAATCGAAAAGGAACTGCTAGCCATCGTTTGGGCAACAAAATACTTTCGTCCGTATCTATTCGGTAGAAAATTCAAAATAGTCACAGACCACAGACCTCTACAATGGGTTATGAGCCTTAAGGAGCCTGGCTCTAGACTTACCCGTTGGAGACTTAAGTTGAGTGAATATAATTTCACCGCAGTTTATAAGCAAGGCAAACATAACACCAATGCAGACGCTTTGTCTCGTGTTGAATTAAACAATGAAGACACTAGTTCTATAGTTGTTAATGTATCTGAAAAGCCTCAATCAGTTGCGGGGTCTGAAACTCTATCGGCTCCCTCCAGATTACCGATTAATTCAGACACAGTGACTGTTCACACTAGTAAAGAAATTCCAATCCTTGAAGTCCCAATTTCAGATGAACCACTAAATAAATTCAGTAGACAGATTTGTTTCATTTTAGTAGGCGATATTACGAAAAGACCAGTAGTGACTAAACCCTTTGAAACTCACACCCGGACTACTATACAACTTTCCGAATCTAACTTGACTAATGACGTTGTTAATGCAGTTAAGGAATATATTAATCCAAAAGTAAGAACAGGTATAATAATCCATCCACCTCTCGCTATGTATAAGATTATTCCAATTATACAAGATAACTTTAAAAGCTCTTCGATGAATCTCATCTTGACAAAAATCGAATTAGAAAACGTTAAGGAATATTTGCGACAACAGGACATCATAAAAAAATATCATGAGGGTAAAACAAACCATCGTGGTATCACTGAATGTTACTTGGCCTTATCATCTAAATACTATTGGCCTAGGATGAAAGAATGTATAAGTAAATATATAAATGAATGTAGCATTTGTGGACAGGCTAAATATGACCGAAATCCAATTAAACAGAGATTTTTAATAGTTCCCCCTCCTTCTAAACCGTTTCAGATAATTCATCTTGATCTTTTTACAGCTCAAAACGAAAAATTTTTAACAATTGTAGATGCGTTTTCTAAATACGCGCAAGCCTACCACTTAAGGGATAGTACTGCTCTGAGTGTCGTACAAGCATTATTAATATTTTGCACACATCACGGTGTCCCATTGACAGTAGTGACAGATGGTGGACCTGAATTCACAAATCAGTTATTTGCAGAATTCATCCGGACCCATAAGATGCAACATCATAAAATACTAGCACATTCACCAAACGACAATGGTATAGTAGAACGATTTCATTCCACTATCCTTGAACATCTCAGGATACTGAAACTTGAGAAACGGAATGAACCAGCTGTTAATCTCATGCCTTATGCTATCTTAGCATACAATTGTTCCATCCATAGTTTCACGAGGTGTAGGCCTTTGGACTTGATAACAGGGCATTTTGACCCGCGTGACCCAATTGACATTGACTTAACTGAACATCTATTTCAGCAGTATTCACAAGACCATAGGAAACGAATGCGTCAAGTATATGATATGATTAATGAGATTTCCTTACACGAACGCACCCAACTGACTGAAAATCGTAACAAGGATAGGGAACCGGAGATAGACTATACCCCTGACCAGCAAGTCTTTATAAAAAATCCTTTGGCATCCCGACAAAAACTAGCCCCTCGCTTTACGCAGGATACTGTACTTGCAGACCTTCCAATCCACATTTACACAAAGAAAAAACGCGGTCCAGTTGCCAAATCTCGCCTTAAGCGAAGCCCTAAAAACCTCACCTTGTTGCAGGATATTTCTATGGCTGACAGTACTCCGCACGACCCTAGGACAAGAAGTAACGATTGACTCACTTGACAATGGACCAGGATTACTTCCTTTCAAACTAGGAGTAGCAAGAATTGTCTCACATTACCACGCCTTCCTTAGCCATATAGACTTAGAAAATATTCATAGACAGATAGAATTAGTGAAAAGCCAGATATCCGAATTAAGACCCTTATTAAATAATAAAACTGTATTCCTTTTTGACCCACACATTGAACATCTCAATAGTAAAATTGCATCAATTACAAATAAACTCAATATATTTCAATCATCACGAAATAAAAGAGGTCTCATCGACGGTCTCGGTTCCGTCATAAAAAGCATTTCTGGTAATTTGGATTACACAGACGCGTTGAAGTACGATCGCGCTATTAAGATCTTGCACAGTAATGAACAGAAATTAGAAGTAGAATTAAATAATCATGTCAGCTTAAATAAGAAATTTGTTTCCGAGAGCACTCAAATAATAAGTAGTATTGTATCAAATCAAGATAAAATGAATAAAGCATTAAATTTAATATTACAAAGCGACGCCAGAAAGGACACTGACTTAATAAAGTACGCAAATATGGCACAACACTTACTGATCTTAGGAGATAATGTAGAAGATCTGTGTGAAGAGTTACAGAACTTAGAAAATACGTTAACATTTATTCGTGCATCGAGCACTCCATACTCTATATTTAGTGTTAGTGATGTTAAGGATATGTTAAGTAAGCTTAGGATTTTATATTCTAATAAGGAAGTCCTTGACTTTGAAATTAGAAATTTTTATGAAGTTATTAAATTAGGTTATTTTTATCTAGATAAACAAATAGTAATTGTTATTAAAGTACCGATTGTGGATCCTTCACTATACGACTTCTATAAGCTCTCCCTTGTTCCTAACAGAAACCATAAGACCTTGATCCCACCTTTACCATTCGTATCAATCTCTAGCAAAGATTCTCGGTACATAGAGACAGAATGTCCGAAGTTAAACTCACTATTTCTCTGCGAATCGAAATCAAACCTACAGATACAGGAAAAGCCCGATTGTGTCCAGCAGCTTATTACTAATCAAGAACTCCCGCCATCCTGTGAATTAACGTCAGTTACTCTGAACAACGAAGCACTGGAAGCACTTGACGACAAACATTACACCATGAGCTTCCCTATTCCAACAAAAGTAAAGATATCCTGTGGACAAGAACAGTATCGAAATTTACATGGCAGCTACTTAGCAATTATCCCACTGAATTGCAACTTGAAAGCACCTACCTTCACGATCTCCAATTCAAACGATCATATCAAAGGACATGTCGTAAGAATAATTGAAATGCCCCAGTACATCGAACCAGAGCCCAAATCTTTACCAAAATTTATTCTAAATTCACCAAGTCTACACAAGCTCCATACTTTTAAAAATGATATAGCAACTCAATCATTGATACATCAAGAAAGCTTCACCGATCCAGTAATCTATCACACGACAATACCCATGTACCTTATACTATTGGGTACATGTGCACTTATTGGAACTTTATTATATCTCCAATTACATAGAATACGAAACCAGCGGAATCACGAAGACCTGCAGCGGCACCCCTGATGCAACATATGCTGTTCCGGCACCCAGGAAAATCAACCCTAACCAAATAAAAGTTGACTATGGATGCCTACCAGCGACCATCTCGGAGACGTCCTGCAATAGTCGCTGTTCTACGGGGGGAGGTGTTACGCATAGCTAACCCTAGCGAAGCGCCGCATAAGCATAGTCCCATAAACGTTGCACACGGCACTCGAGGCACGAGGCGCAAGCGCAGCAGAAACGTGACTTAGGTGACATCATGACGGCGTTTACCCGATCGTGGGAAATATAAGTGTGTTCATTACTTGATCTAGCATCGATCAGTAGACATTAGGATAATTAATTGTAATTAGTTTTAACTTTCTTGTAATAAATAAGTTGAAGTAAATTTGCATTTTTTTGCATCTCCTGGCTGCAACCAACGTAATTCACCTTCCTTAAAGGCCGGCAACGCTCCTGTGATGCAAGAGATTGTGGGCGGCGGTGATCACTTAACCACAGGTGACCCGTATGCTCGTTTGTCCTCCTATTCCAATAAAAAAAATACTAAAATAATGGCTTTATCAGTTGGATGTATAGTATTTATCCACCACTAAAGCTAAAGTGGTAGTGTACTGGTATCAAAGGTACACGTAACTTAACATACGCGTTTCAATTACTTTAACAGCTGGCAACGAGCTGTTATAGAAGACCCGAAGACAATTAACTTCGACCTGGAGCGTACTAAAATATGAATGTCAAAACCCTAGAGGAATGCGGAAACTTTATTAAATTAGGTTTAAACTAAGCCCTTTTGAATCGTCACTACAAATATTTCTTTTAAATGACTGAATTTACCATATTATGTTCAAAAAAAGTTGAGCTTGTGAGAAGAACATACAAGAAACTCAACTGCCACTCTTTTCAATCAAAGAGAGTTTTTTACAATGGCTGTAATATACATAGCAAATTAGTTTGCAAGGTGCTGCATCCAATATATGAGTCATGTTTGTTTATTTATTTATTTATTTATTTACAAGTAGGTACAATAACAGATAACAAGATAAAACTATCATCTAATAACAAGTACAGCATATTTTTATGATCCTGAGATCCAATTAAAATTGTACACATCATTCACCAAATACAGTAAAAAAAAATAAAAAATTAATAAGTGGACACAATAGTAATTACAGTATAACGAAATTTAGTTAAACATTAAATTATTTTAGATAAACTAGAAAGTTTTATAAAGAGTATTTTTAAAAATGTCTACATTTGTAAAGAATATATCAAAATCAGCACACACTTCGTTAAATTCTCTACAAATTCTCATAATCGGGTTGTTATGCGATACATTATTATTTGAGGAATTGATCGAAAATAAACATGGAATACGCACAGATCGTGTTGGAACTTTAAAGTTTATCAAACTTAATAGATGACTATCCATAAAACCATTCGCAATGTTATGTAAGACGCACATATCAGATACCCATCTCCGTTTATCAAGACTATGCAAGTTAAATTTACGTAAGCGTTCAGAGTATTCCGGAATTTTACGTCTAACACCCAACCTGCTACAAAGAACTCTTACAAACCGCCGCTGAATTGACTCTATTCTATCACGGTGAACATTATAAATTGGAGACCAAATCACTGAGCAATACTCCAGGATACTTCTCACTAAACCTTTGTATAATAATATCCAGGAGTTTTCCTGTTTAAATGGTCTGGCGATTCTAAAAACAAAGCTTAACATCCTATTTGCCTTTGAACAAATATCATCGTAATGGCTTTTGAAGGATAAATCCGAGTCAAAGATGACGCCCAAGTCCCTTATCACATTCACACGATCTAGAACATTACCATCGATAAAATAATCATGAACAAATGGATTTTTCTTGCGAGTAAATGTAATGAGTTGACACTTTTTTATATTCAGCATCATGCGGTTACTTTTACACCACTGCCAAATAGTCTCGATGTCCCTTTGCAGCAATGAGCAGTCTTCTGGACCGTTTATTTTACGAAAAATTTTTATATCATCGGCGTACGCCAGACACTCACATTGAATTTTGGATAATAAGTCATTTATAAATGCCAAAAAAAGCAAAGGACCTAGATTTGAGCCTTGAGGCACACCAGAGCTAGCAAGAAATGGGACTGACTCGAAGCCACTCAACGCAACTAGTTGCGTACGATTTGATAAATAAGATGTGAGCCATCTGTGAAGATTACCATGAATTCCCAGGTGATGTAGCTTACATAAAAGCACTGAATGGTGAACGTAGTCAAAAGCTTTCGCAAAATCTGTATATATCGAATCAACCTGACTCTTATCGTTAATTGTGTCACATAAGAATGAAGTATATACCAGTAAGTTAGAAACAGTTGAACGACCCGCAAAGAAACCGTGCTGACGTGAGCTTAAGATGGGCTTCAGATGGTTAAAGACATGTACATACACAAGCCTTTCAAAGATTTTGGCGAACCAACTTAGAATGGTTATCGGGCGGTAGTTTGTGACATCTGTTTTGTCCCCAGTCTTATATATTGGTGTTACTTTAGCAATCTTCCATAAAGCAGGAAAGATTCCATTTTGTAGTGATTTGTTGTAAATAAGAACGAGGGGTTTGGCGAGACTCGCAGCGCACATACGAATTAAAATGGGTGGTATACCATCTGGTCCAGAATTTTTGGATAAATCAATGGATTTAAACTGTTGAATAACATTTTCTAGAGACACTGAAAATTGGCAGATTGAAAAAGCCGAAGGAGGAAAGTCAGGAATATAGTTCACATTACTATTAGCGTTCATAGAGTAAACCGACGAGAAATGATCAGCAAACAAGTTCACAATGCCAGGGCCATCATTAGCGTATCGGTTATTGTAACTCATCTGTCTTGGGTAGGCATTAGTGACTTTCTTATTTTTAGTGTAACGCCAAAACGCTTTTAAGTTTATAGCCAGATCAGACTCTATGCGATTTATATATGTGCGAAAACATTGATCAAAAACTACCTTAGTTCTACATCTTAACATTGCAAAAGTATCATAATCTCTTGGATTACCGTAAGTTTTAAATTTGACATGAAATTTAAATTTAGATTTTAGCAACTTTATTAGCCCAGTAGAAAACCAAACGGGATAAGATTTTTTGCGTACTTTGGTTTTGGGTGTGTACTTTTCAATTATTTCATACAAAGTGTTATAAAAACAATGAACGAACTCATCACAATCAAGTTGCAAAGCCGACTGCTCCCAATCAAAGTCTTGAATTTCCCTATTACAGCTCTCGTAATCGGTCTTATGAAAACAGAGTTTCTCAGTTATAGAGTTGT
The DNA here is from genome assembly GCF_905404315.1 of Leptidea sinapis. Lineage (NCBI taxonomy): Eukaryota > Metazoa > Arthropoda > Insecta > Lepidoptera > Pieridae > Leptidea > Leptidea sinapis. The sequence continues at coordinate 6,617,059 of NC_066276.1, forward strand.
TGAGTTCAAGCAACGGGGCTCGACCACTAAGTAGGGTAAGCTCAAAGGGAGGGTGGTGTGAGTCTAAGCGGCAAACAGCAATGGTATGACTTAGTGAGATAGTATCAGGGGAATCCGTTATCGCCAAGTCCAAGATTCTATTTAAGTGGTTAGGAATGTAGTTAAGTTGTTTTGATAAAGTCAGCTGGAAAAACTCAAACAATGCTCTAGATTTTTCGCACACGTGGCTTAGAGGAAGTCCTGTTTGGTTCGACCACATCATACTACCCAAGTTAAAGTCACCAATAATGCAGATTTTATGGTTTGGATGGCTGCTCATAATATTTTGACATTTATTAAGAAATTCTACATATAGGCTGGTGGGTAGGTAATCCGGTAAATATACTGTACATAAATTGATAGTAGTAACAGGATCTACTTTTATTTGAATCCATAAATCCTCCACCAAATCGGATTGCCAATCGCATCTCAGGACATATTCAACCTTTTTAGATATTGCCATAAGTACACCTCCACCATGGTTTTTTTTAAAATGTTTAAGGAAATTTTCACATCGATCTCTGCGCATTACAAAATACCGATCATCGAACAATTCAGAAGAGTTGATATTTACATTTAACCACGTTTCACTTAAGCATACAATCTCAAAATTATTACACAAAAAAGCATTATACACATCAATCGTTTTAGACTTTAAACCTCTTACATTCTGGTAATATAGAGAGATAGCCATTTGTACAAAAAGAAAAGTCAAATAAGTATCGTTTGCAAAAAGTGTACCGTTAGGAATAAGATGTTTTAACTCATTAATTCAAGACTTTTTTCATTTCTGATCAAGATGTATTTTGAGTCAGAAGATTTCCTAACATAAATTTTTCCATTCCGAATCCAAACAAACGAGTACTTTAACTCCTTGGCTTTTTTCCTGGCTGCAGCGTGTAAAAATTTGTTTTGAGGGGACAAGTGTTCCGAGACATATACAGGTTTTTTATGTCCAGTTATGCCGAGTAATGCGGTGTTTAGTTTTTCATTGGGATTCGCTTTGTTATACCGAAATACAGCGGAATAGAATTCATCTCTGCATCTTAGGCTTTTGAATTTTACAACAATTGCACGAGGTAACTTGCTATCTTTATCCCGTTTAGCGACTCTCGTACAGTGAACGATATCAGCATCGTTAAATTTATGGCCAATAACATTTGCACATTGTTGTACTAAATTAGGCAAGCTCTCAGAACGATTCTCAGGTACACCGTTTAATTCTAAATTATTTTCTCGCAGGTGTTGTTCCAGATTGTTCAATCTTTCGGATAAATTAAGTACGGTAGAGCTCAGAGATCCGTTTTCTTTTTTCAGCTGCATATTTTCGGAACTTAGACGCTCCACGGCTTTTATTAAATCATCGTGAGAGCTGCTCAAAAAGTCAATTGACTTCCGATATTCAAGCAGTTCTTGCTTTATTTCAGATAACTCTTTGTGGAGAGCGCTAGATAACATACGCGGAATCTCAGACCGAAATGAAGTGAGAACTCGATCACTGATCGCTGATATTAAATTTTCATTGTCCACTTTAGGTTCAGGTGCTGAAGAAGGAGGTGTGGTCTTCTTACGAACAGTAATGTTCATTGTTTCTTTGTTCATAGATTAATTAATCTTTCTTATTTAAAAAAAAAAAAAATTGAATAGAGCAATAATAAAATAAAATTAAAATAGTTCACTTATATAATATCTTGGGATTGAACCAAGTTCGCCGCAATGTTTAGACGTCCCTTTACCGCACAGCTACACACTACACACTTGGTTGAATGAAATTTGTAAACGTGTGTTTTAATACGTGAGCTTAACGACGTTACGAGATTAGTTGTTTATATTTTGTGCAATTTAAAATTTAAAATTACCCTCACGTTATAACTTTTATTTATTATCACAAAACTATGACTCGAATTAGTTTAATTTCGAACCTCAAGTGATGGTTATGCACTGTGGTTATTAGTTCTTGGTGAATGATGATTCTTCTAGTATATTCACACAATGATTTCACTCGGTTGCCTTAATCAATGTACACAAACACACGAACCTCGAGAAATGTGTTCAGACTTAGGTAGTGTTCAGTGTAATGTCTGCTTCAAGTTTGTGTGTGATAACACTTATTATTGAAACACGGGCACCAATCTACTCTCTGGAATCAAGGTAACTCAGATTTAGAAACACTAATTATTTATCACGTAAACTTTTTCGGAGGCCTATGTACACGTTGCAGTACCACTAATATTTGTTATTTGTTTGATTATTTCATTAAAAGTTATAAAGAATTTACTGTATAAATATAAATTATCGTATATTTGATGCATCAACCTTTAGAGCTTGAATTCATTGTTTGAGTAAGGATGCTTTGTGACTATGATGGTTATGATTACAGTCATTATTAGTAATTACATTCATCAAATACAATGATTTATTAACTATAACAGGTCGACCTGGCTCCACAAGCAGCACGCGTTCACGAGTTTACGCATGGACCAGCTATATTTCCCTTCGTACATTTTTGAGGGAAGGCGTGAATGAGGCGAGGAATGGCACACGATGCAACCGCAAGCAATGCCATTCAGTGAGCATGACGAACCATGTTATACCTTACCTAAGCATGAGTACTACAAAATTACAAGTGTAATGCTCTTAAAGCAACTCTCTTAAACAAATGATTCTTTATAAAGCAATTACATTGGATTCTTTATAAACCAAAAATAGTAAATTTTATTAAATTCATGTTACATTCATAAGATTATACAATCTAAATATGAAGAATCCTTATTAGGTGGACGAGTAGCATCTATTTTCCACAGTTATTTTTTCAGCTATTATTTAATCGTATAATAGGATTTTTGAATAAGGCGATTCTTTATAACGTTTTTTTTATGAAATTAATGCCCATTACAATGCAGTGCCGCTCAGGATACTTGAAACCCCCAAAAAATCTGAGCGGCACTACAACTGCGATCGTCACCTTGAGACAAGATTTTAAGTCTCATTTGCCCAGTAATTTCACTAGCTACGGCGCCCTTCAGATCAAAACACAGTAATGTTTACACATTACTGCTTCACACCAGAAATAGGCGCCGTTGTTGTACCCATAATCTAGCCGGCTTCCTGTGCAAAGGAGCCTCCCTTTGCTAATCTTTTACAAATAGCAGGGTCAGACACTTGACTAGCGTTCCATCTAGGAGATATATACTCGTATACTTAAATCAAATCATGGAAGCCATAACTGTAGAACATCTTTGTAACTCGATATTATAACATCGATACTTTCAAAACAGCTTATGCTTGTCTTTACACTGGCGTTACTAAAGAGCTTGGATAGAAGTGCCTTCTTATCATTAGGTTATCCATCACGCACATGCTTTTTAGGGTTCCGTAGCCGAATGGCAAAAATCGGAATCTTTATGGATTCGTCGTGTTTGTCTATCTGTCCGTATTTCACAGCCACTTTTGTTCCGAAACTATACTGTTGAAACTTAGTTAGTAAGAAACAAACTTTGGGGGCTTCTCATATTTAGAACTGAAACTCAATATTTTATTTTCATCAAACCCACACGTGTGGTTGAGGTTTCTAATATCATTTTTTTCTAAACTGAATAGTTTCCGCGTGAGACACTTCCATTGTAAAATGTGTGTCCCCATAGTAACTTCTAAAATAAGAGAATGATAAAACTAAAAAAAATATATGATGGACATTATTACCATGCAAATTTCTACCTAAAATTGGTTTGAACCAGATCTAACTAGATGTCTACTAACTAGTAGTTTTTTTTAATACGTCATAATCATTACAACTTTTAGAAGAACTTTTAGATTACGTTACTTGCTGCACTTGGCTGCCTTCTTAACCTTATTTTCAAATAAAAAATTCAACACAGAATTATTTTGAAGCGCTTCTGAAACCCAGGAGCAGTAAAATAAAACTTAAATATCATTCAGACATCTTGAATAGATAATTGGATTTCACATTTTATTTCAACCTAATTTGAATAGTCTACTGAAAAACACCTCTAACTTTAGAACTAATTTACTCCCGTGGGCTAGTTTTAATTGGCTCCATTTTGTTACACTGTATAAGTTTCATTTTAAAGTTAGTGTGTCACAGAAGTAGCTGTATAGCAAAGTTTTTATTACATCTTGCTGAAGGAACTCCCTAATCTACTGACTCATTTGCCCTCGACTCCTAAAAACGTGTAATTAAGAATCCCCCGGGACACGAAGGGCCAACTTCTGATGTCATGAATAAATGTTAAAGTAGGCCAAAACCTTCGTCATGGTCGTGATAGACGTAAAGATTTATGAGTCGAATGTTCTTCTTATTTTTAAAAATAATGATGAATACGAAACGAGTATTATTGTAAGTCACACAGTGGACAGTGGCATTAAAAAGGAGGAGGCAGTATATTTTTTATACTAGCGACTACAAGTCAAGTGTGGCACCCTCGACTTCGTCCTCGAACGTTTCAAATTAGAGAGCAATATGTATCGGATTATGTTTACAATTTCATGGATAGAACTAAAAAAGTAAGTTTTTAAAATCCCTTTACATTGTATAAAAATGGTGCAAAATTATTTATGTATTCATCCGCCTTTAATTCGTCATATCTCGCGTTTGTTTATATTTAAGAGGGGGTAAACGAGCTAGAGGCTCCCGGTATCGAGAGTGGTGAGGCCCATGGACATCCGCAACAACAGGTGTCAAGAGATGCGTTGCCGGCCTTTAAGATTTGCTCTATTCTTGAAGGTACCTAAGTCGTATCGGTTCGGGAAAACAGCAGCCGGTAATTGATTCTACAAAGTGGCTGTGCGAGGCAAGAGATTTCTTACAAAACGCGCGGTTGTGGAATACCAGACGTCAATGTGATTTGGGTGGTATTTTGCGTCTTGACGTAATATCCGCTGGTGGAATTTGGCCGCTGGAATTAAACCCAACAGCTGATCACTCCCCGTGATAAATGCGGTAGCCTTCTGTGCAAGGTTCTGCCAATGTGCTTCGACTTCACGTCAGCAGTAACTCTTTACTGAGTTCTTAACTTAACTTCGGGACCTGGACGCACGATTGTAGTGTTTTTTAAGTTCGCTGGAATTCTCATGCTTAGATATACCGCATTGATAGCACTCCTTCTATCAGCGACAGGCCATTTTGCAGGAGCGGTAAACCAAGGAGGATGAAATAAATGCCTTTTATGCCGTTTGTATAAATTACTAAGTATTAATAATATTTTTATGGAAACCTTAGTCTATCTATGCTTAGTATTTATATGAGAAGCTTCATAATCAACAGAAAAAATAATGTATTTTACTGTCATCTTCACAATAATATAAATCATTAAATTCCTATGGAAGACACCCAAAGACACCATAAAACCGCAAAAAATCGTTTTCCATTTGTGTATTGATAACTTGATAAAGGTAATATTGCTAAGTCATAATTAAGCAAGGCCGTAACTTAACGAAATACCTTCATATAGTGAGGGTAGTTGTCAAAACACCGCAGGCGCAAATTTACGTCTTTAGGTTATCAGATTATTAGTATTTTCGGCTTTCCGTTTTATAAGTCATATTATAAACTGTTATAACTAAATAAAATTTTATATTTTATACTCATATTCAAATTTTGTTCCTCATCTCATGCTTGATGAGGCATAAAAAGGCTGGCATAAAAGGCATTTATTTTCTCAAAATCAAAAAAATGGCTCTCTGACAGAGAAGATGCGGTGTAGCATTCTTTTATGCGCTCTGTTAATAAAATATACAATATTGTAATAACAATATTAGCAATGCCATCAAAAATGCCAATAAAGGAATCAATTTTGAGAAACTAAAAGCCATTAATGAATTCATTGCGTCGTGTTTCGAGGATCATATTACACGGACACCTACAAAAAACTATCCACGTTCTACCTAGCAGGCCTCCATGTCTTCTCCAATCTTAGTTTTCATAGAGTATCGGCGGCGGTGATTACTTAATATGAATAAATTAAACATAAATCGTGCACTCTTATATCTTTTTTTTTTTGTCATTAAGTTCCAGAAAAAATATTGATTACATAAAAAAATACGTTTAAGAAAACGACTTCAATAACTACAAAAGTATAAGAAAACCTTTAATATTAATAAAAAACTATTATTTGTATGTGCTACCTATTGACAGATTTTAAGTCGATGCCACGCCCCAAACAAAATAAAACTAAATAATAGTAATTACTTTAGCTTACTTTCTGTAATTATCAACGACGTCTACCCACTTGGGTTTTTTCTTCTAGACGAAGCTATTCCGCTGAAAGTTACGCGTCTCAAATATAGGTATACCTCTATTACATTTTTTGGTATGTGATTTTTATGGGATCAAATGGAAACTATTCCGCATCTAAGTTTAAGTAAGTATATTGTATTAAATATATCATTGTCTTGTAACCCATAACACAGGCAATATGCTTAACTTGGGGCAAGATAATTTGTGTAAAAAGTGTTTCAATATTATAACAGATTTTTGTTCTCGACTTTCGGTCGGTAATGAACCTAAGTACGGGCATATGTCAAGTAACTTGGTTCAAGTGTTTTGCGTATTAAGTTGAGGTGTTGATGAGTTGGGTGTTAATGAATGATTATTGGTTTGATTTTCGTCTTGGATTGTCAAGTTGGGTTCATAAAACGGCGGACTATAGAGCAAGTATCTATAATTATTGATTTTTGTAAGGGAATATATGTATTTTCGTCAAGATATAAAAGTTTGAGAGCAGATTTCAAAGATTTTGGCATTACACCTGTTATTATTATTATTATCGAACTAAAGAAGAATCACGTAAATTGGTTCATAAATCTCAGCGTAATCGATGTACATACCTAAAAAAAACCAATCAAATTGACAAACTCCTCCTTTTTGAAGTCGGTTAAAAATAAATGAATTTTAAACATAATAATAATATATAATTTGTATAAATATCAAATAATAAAAATAACGCCTGCCAGAGATGTTTAGCAATTAGTTCTCGGAGAAGTTTTTTTCTCATTCGGTGATAATCAAGATACTTTTGCTATACAGGATGTGATAGTTAAGTCATTTTTTCCCCATATTTCACCAACACAAATATCTCAAAAATTCTTGAACATTACTCGTAAAAGTCTATAAAAGAAACCAAAAGAAAAGGAACACTACTAATTGTATTCAAAACTTTTATATTAAAAAAATCCCTCCGCTGATCAAATATGTCTGTAATCTGTAAATGTTATATTTTTAGATAAACAATAGAAACCACGATTTCCCATTTCCATCAGATAAATCACTTCTATTTTTCAGATTTATTTGGTAAAAACTTTGTGCGAACTCAAACCATGCAAATTACTGAGGCAGATTAATTTTATCACGACATTTTTCAAGCTTCTGTTCACAAAAGTGTCAAATGAATCGTATTATTTAATTTATATGGGCCTTTATAATTTATAGATAATTTATAGAATACATTGCAATTGTAATTAAATTCAACACTAATTTAAGGTTCTAGTTTAGCAGATATTATAATGTTTATAAGCATGATTGACGATTTACATATTAATTAGTTTATAATCACAAATTTTTAAGTGGGAGGCTCCTTTACACAGGAAGCCGGCTAGATAATGGGTACCACATCGGCGCCTATTTCTGCCGTGAAGCAGTTATGTGTGAACATTACTGTGTTTTGGTCTGAAGAGCGCCGTGGCTAGTGAAATTACTGAATAAATGAGACTTACCATCTTATGTCTCTAGGCGACGAGCGCAATTGTAGTGCCGCTCAGAATTTTTGGGTTTTTTATTAAGAATCCTGAGCGGCACTGCATTGTAATTGGTAAGGCGTATCAATAACTATCAGCTGAACGTCCTGCTCGTCTCGTCCCTTATTTTCATTAAAAAAAAGTTGACATAGAGTCAAAGTGCAACGAAAATGGATGTAATTCCAAATCGCTTTCCAATTCCAAATTCCAAATCTTTGTACCTTAAAAGGCATGAAAGGCATTTATTTTCTCAAAATCGATTCCTTTAGAATTCTTAGACTGTTCCGAACAGCACAGATGGATGGTTGTGTGGCGCTCCTCTACAATGCGGTTTTCAAGTTTAGTTCTGCCTCGTACAATCAAACTATGGAATGAGTTAACTTGTGTGACGTTTCCAAGACAATACGACCTACAACTTTCGAAAAGTCCGATAACGCTCATGTGTTTCCTCTGGTATTGCAGGAGAATGGGTGGTAATCACTTAGCGACAGGAAAATCATTTTCTCCATCAATTTTTGTTTTATGAAAATAAGGGGCGAGACGAGCAGGACGTTCAGCTCATGGTAATTGATACGATTCTTGAAAAACCCCAAAAATTCTGAGTTGCACTACAATTCCGCTCGTAACCTTGAGACATAAGATGTTAAGTCTCATTTGCCCAGTAATTTCACTAGCTACGGCGCCCTTCAGATCGAAACACAGTAATGTTTACACATTACTGCTTCACACCAGAAATAGGCGCCGTTGTTGTACCCATAATCTAGCCGGCTTCCTGTGCAATGGAGCATCCCACTGGTAATCTCTTACAAATAGCAGGATCAGATCAAATATTTAATACAATTGACCTTAGATAATTTATACGTCTAGATAGAGTCTCTTCTTTTAGACAACCAATAAAAATAGGCCAGGAATATTACTTTAGTGTGAGTGTCAAGCTTCCTCTTACACTCGCAATTTATATGACACTTTGTGTTAGTGTGCGTGAATTGCTCGAAATAGAGGGTAGTTCTAAATTTTTTTTTTGACGTTTTCACAACTGTCATAGTCTATATATACGTATAAAATATAATCTTAGCCAATTGTCTAGAACTTTTAGAACTAGTAGCTTATATGCAAGTCTAAAGGTAAGTTAAGTTGTAATTACTTTACTCTTTCAATACCAGAGGAAACACAAAGTTCATTTAGTACGCAGTTAAGTAACCGTGCTATTGAAGTAAGTTGAGAATGAAGTTTAGTTCCTTGGAAACCGCACTGCATAGAAACGACAATAATATTTGACGTTGCTATTATTTTAGTCCCCGGAGTTCAAACAGGGAGAACTAATATTGGCTACTGAATTCCGATATAGCGTAATACTCCACATACTAAGCAGCTCGAATTGTCGGGGACCCAGTGCTCTGTGAACGGTGTGTGTCTTCTACCGCATTTATCACAAAGAGTGTTCCGAAGAGCTATTTAACCTGATTCCTGCCGCCGAATTCCACCTTCGCATGACACGCCACTAGTTAGGGTATCATCCCCACCATCTGGATGTGTGGCGGTCCTCGACATTGCGGTTTTCAAGGAGCTTTCTTCCACGTACTACAAAGCTGTGGAATGAACTTCCTTTTGCGGTGTTTCCGGGACGATACGACATGGGTACCTTCAAAAAAAGTGCGTACATCTTCCTTGCCGGCCTGGCAACACCCCTGTGATTCCTCTGGTGTTGCAAGAGATTGTGGGCGGCGGTGATCACTTAACAACAGGTGACCCGTATGCTCGTTTGTCCTCCTATTCCAATAAAAAAAATACTAAAATATCGGCTTTATCAGTTGGATGTATAGCATTTATCCACCACCAAAGCTAAAGTGGTATCAAAGGTACACGTAACTTAACATACGCGTTTCAATTACTTTAACAGCTGGCAACGAGCTGATATAGAAGACCCGAAGACAATTAACTTCGACCTGGAGCGTCGTAAAATGTGAATGTCAAAACCCTAGAGAATGCGGAAACTTTATTCAATTAGATTTAAGCTAAGCACTTTTGAATAGTCACTACAAATATTTCTTTTAAATGACTGAATTTACCATATTATGTTCGGAAAAAGTTGAGCTCGTCAGAAGAACATACAAGAAACTCAACTGCCACTCTTTTCAATCAAATAGAGTTTTTTACAATGGCTGTAATATACACAACAAATTAGTTTGCAAGGTGCTGCATCCAATATATGAGTCATGTTTAATTATTTCATTAAAAGTTATAAATAATTTACTGTATTAATATAAATTATCGTATATTTGATGCATCAACCTTTAGAGCTTGAATTCATTGTTTGAGTAAGGATGCTTTGTGACTATGATGGTTATGATTACAGTCATTATTAGTAATTACATTCATCAAATACAATGATTTATTAACTATAACAGGTCGACCTGGCTCCACAAGCAGCACGCGTTCACGAGTTGACGCATGGACCAGCTATATTTCCCTTCGTACGTTTTTGAGGGAAGGCATGAATGAGGCGAGGAATGGCACACGATGCAACCGCAAGCAATGCCATTCAGTGAGCATGACGAACCATGTTATACCTTACCTAAGCATGATAACTACAAAATTACAAGTGTAATGCTCTTAAAGCAACTCTCTTAAACAAATGATTCTTTATAAAGCAATTACATTGGATTCTTTATAAACCAAAAATAGTAAATTTTATTAAATTCATGTTACATCCATAAGATTATACAATCTAAATATGAAGAATCCTTATTAGGTGGACGAGTAGCATCTATTTTCCACAGTTATTTTTTCCTCGATTATTTAATCGTATAATAGGATTTTTGAATAAGGCGATTCTTTATAACGTTTTTTTTTATGAAATTAGGGACTGCCCATTACAATGCAGTGCCGCTCAGGATACTTAAAACCCCCAAAAATTCTGAGCGGCACTACAACTGCGATCGTCACCTTGAGACAAGATTTAAAGTCTCATTTGCCCAGACACTTCACTAGCGTTCCATCTAGGAGATATATACTCGTATACTTAAATCAAATCATGAAAGCCATAACTGTAGAATATCTTTGTAACTCAATATTATAACATCGATACTTTCAAACAGCTTAGACTTGTCTTTACACTGGCGTTACTAAAGAGCTTGGATAGAAGTGATTTCTTATCATTAGGTTATCCATCACGCACACGCTTTTTAGGGTTCCGTAGCCGAATGGCAAAAATCGGAACCTTTATGGATTCGTCATGTCTGTCTGTCTGTCCGTATTTCACAGCCACTTTTGTTCCGAAACTATACTGTTGAAACTTAGTTAGTAAGAAAAAAACTTTGGGGGTTTCTCATATTTAGAACTGAAACTCAATATTTTATTTTCATCAAACCCACACGTGTGGTTGAGGTTTCTAATATCATTTTTTTCTAAACTGAATAGTTTCCGCGTGAGACACTTCCATTGTAAAATGTGTCCCCCCCCCCATAGTAACTTCTAAAATAAGAGAATGATAAAACTAAAAAAAATATATGATGGACATTATTACCATGCAAATTTCTACCTAAAATTGGTTTGAACCAGATCTAACTAGATGTCTACTAACTAGTAGTTTTTTTTAATACGTCATAAATCATTACAACTAACTACAAGAACTTGTAGATTATGTTACTTGCTGCACTTGGCCGCCTTCTTAACCTTATTTTCAAATAAAAAATACAACACAGAATTATTTTGAAGCGCTTCTGAAACCCAGGAGCAGTAAAATAAAACTTAAATATCATTCAGACATCTTGAATAGATAATTGGATTTCACATTTTATTTCAACCTAATTTGAATAGTCTACTGAAAAACACCTCTAACTTTAGAACTAATTTACTCCCGTGAGCTAGTTTTAATTGGCTCCATTTTGTAACACTGTATAAGTTTCATTTTAAAGTTAGTGTGTCACAGAAGTAGCTGTATAGCAAAGTTTTTATTACATCTTGCTGAAGGAACTCCCTAATCTACTGACTCATTTGCCCTCGACTCCTAAAAACGTGTAATTAAGAATCCCCCGGGACACGAAGGGCCAACTTCTGATGTCATGAATAAATGTTAAAGTAGGCCAAAACCTTCGTCATGGTCGTGATAGACGTAAAGATTTATGAGTCGAATGTTCGTCTTATTTTTAAAAATAATGATGAATACGAAACGAGTATTATTGTAAGTCACACAGTGGAAAGTGGCATCAAAAGGGAGGAGGCAGTATATTTTTTATACTAGCGACTACAAGTCAAGTGCACCCTCGACTTCGTCCTCGAACGTTTCAAATTAGAGAGCAATATGTATCGGATTATGATTACCATTTCATGCCTAGAACTAAAAAAGTAAGTTTTTAAAATCCCTTTACATTGTATAAAAATGGTGCAAAATTATTTATATATTCATCCGCCTTTAATTCGTCATATCTCGCGTTTGTTTATATATAAGAGGGGGTAAACGAGCTAGAGTCTCCCGGTATCGAGAGTGGTGAGGCCCATGGACATCCGCAACAACAGGTGTCAAGAGATACGTTGCCGGCCTTTAAGATTTGCTCTATTCTTGAAGGTACCTAAGTCGTATCGGTTCGGGAAAACAGCAGCCGGTAATTGATTCTACAAAGTGGCTGTGCGAGGCAAGAGATTTCTTACAAAACGCGCGGTTGTGGAATACCAGACGTCAATGTGATTTGGGTGGTATTTTGCGTCTTGACGTAATATCCGCTGGTGGAATTTGGCCGCTGGAATTAAACCCAACAGCTGATCACTCCCCGTGATAAATGCGGTAGCCTTCTGTGCAAGGTTCTGCCAATGTGCTTCGACTTCACGTCAGCAGTAACTCTTTACTGAGTTCTTAACTTAACTTCGGGACCTGGACGCATGATTGTAGTGTTTTTTAAGTTCGCTGGAATTCTCATCCTTAGATATACCGCATTGATAGCACTCCTTCTTTCAGCGACAGGCCATTTTGCAGGAGCGGTAAACCAAGGAGGATGAAATGAAGAGTTCGATACATTGTAGTACCACATCAGCACCAGCCGCAGTAGCAGCATCTGGCGAAAAACAGATCTGCCTTTACAAAAAGGATGCAAAAAAATACCGCACCTCATCCCACTCTGCTGATTTATAGTACCACACGTGGCGGCAACCTAATTATGTAATGCGGCATAATTTTCATCTTTTAAATTTATCTTCTTTCTACAAAAGGTACATAATGCCATGCACCAGTAGTTAACCATGCTTCGCTCCTGTATTCCTATTGTTTTATACTTATATCTTTTCCTAAGACATAAGCAATATTTAATTTCACCCGCTTGCTCAAGGACAGCGCATTCACTGTCTGTCTTCGTCCGGCTTAGTTCGGAAATTGCTTAACTGATTTTAACAGTATTTTCACTGGTCAATAGCTAAGGTGTTTGTAACTCTAGATTTAATATGCTAGACTTTCATATTAGAAAATAAATATGCAACTAAAATATTTTTTTCAAATAAGATACCTATTATCATTCAGCTTTATACATACCATACTGAACTTATATGACTCGGAAACAAACATACTTGCTCTATAGATAAATATATAAATCAAAAAACGTCGTTACCGCAATAGGTTGATGCACAAATAAAATTTGAAAAACAAAATTTTATGAACGATGCGGGACTCGAACCCACGACCTACGGCGTTCCGTGCCGGAACTCTAACCAACTGAACCAACCGTTCGAGTAACGTATCGCTATAAAATCTTGTATGCTTTGTTCAACTCTCAGGTTGTGACTTCAGGATTTACTTTACAGTTGATAACCTGCTCAACCCCAATATTTGCATATTAGGAAATTGACTTGTGATGTCGCTCTTATAAATCTAAACAATATGTTATGTTTTTAAAGTGATAACCCTTACTTCTAGGATTAATACACAAATAAAATTTGAAAAACAAAATTTTATGCGGGACACGAACCCAGGTCCTCCGGTGGTCCGTGCCGGTCCTCTTACCAACTGAGCCCACGGTTCGAGTAACGTATCGCTATAAAATCTTGTATGCTTTGTTCTACACTCAGTCCGAGAGTCCCGAATCGTTAATAAAATTTTGTTTTTCAAATTTTATTTGTGTATTAATCCTAGAAGTGAGGGTTATTACTTTAAAAACATAACATATTGCAATAGGTTGAGTCGTTGACTCTTACCACATAGCCCTGGTTCAATCCTCGTCCGCCAAGTTCCAATGTGTTTTTTTTTTATGACAATAATAGACGATTCGAGCAGGATGTTCAGCAGATGGTAATTTATATTGAACCCAAAAGTGTAGACATAAGATGTCTCACCCAGTAATTTCACTAGCTTCAGACCGAAACACAATAATACAGTTGTGGTAATCATAATCTAGCCAGCATCCTATACAAAGGAGCCTTCCACTGGTAAATCCCCTTAGTCGCCTCTTACGACACCCTTGGGCCTGGGACATCTCTATTCTTTTTACAACCCGGGGAAGCACAGGGCAGGAACAGAAAGTTTTCGGTGTTCGAATTCATAGTATGTACGTTTACTTGACGCTGACCTTATCGGCAACACTCTTAAAATGATTTCTCTGGTGTAACAAGAGAGTATCTTACCTACCTTGCCCCGTCGCTTATGTGAATGCTACCGTGGCCACAACGAGCGGGGCCTCCGGGGACTGGGGACCGGGGCCTTTCAGTGTGTTTTTTCATTTTGGGGTGGTTTCGGCCATAATCGCCACGCTTGCTAGTCGGGTTGGTTTACCGGAAGACGTAGTGTTGATATGCCCCCCACAAGATGGACCGACGATCTGGTCAAGATCGCCGGAATAGGTTGAAGGAGGGCAGCGCAGGACCGATCGTCATGGCGATCACCAGTGATTCACCAGTTCCTTTGCACAGGAAGCCGGCTAGATTATGGGTATCACGATGGTGCCTATTTCTACCTTGAAGCAGTCTCTAGGTGACGAGCGCAATTGTAGTGCCGCGCAGAATTTTTTAGGTTTTTCAAGAATCCTGAGCGGTACTGCATTGTAGTGGGAGTATCAATTACCATTAGCTGAATGTCCTTCTAGTTTCGTCCCTTATTTTCATAAAAAAAAGATCTTTGGCGGAAGCCATTGTCCAGAAGTGGACATCTTCCGGCTGAAATGATGATAACAAGAGAGTATGGGCTGCAGTGACCATCAGATGACCTATAATCTCGTTTGGCCTCCTCATAAAAAAAAATATTTCTAAAGTTAGCTAAAACATGAAATATTTTTCACCTTTACACAAAGAAAAGTTGAAGCAGCAATTCTCTCTTTACAATTTTCTGTTCTACAAAGGCGATAAAAAAATACGCAAAACATTTCGTTTCCTTAATTAAAACTTAAAGGGTTTCCTTCCAGCCATTATCGTTCACCTGAATGTTGTCAGACACGACTTAAAACCTATTTTAAAGGACTGACGCCAACATATTTACTTAACAGAAGGGTCTCCTAATGTTTTGATGTCGACCTTTATATAATATTAAAATCCTTTTAAAGGGCATGTATTGTTCTCGAAGGTTTTCACGATGGGTGCTTCAATTTGTCGAATATAATCTATACTGATATTTGTTATGATTTTAAAGTTATGTCCTCACTTATAGGATTAATACACAAATAAAATTTGAAAAACAAAATTATATGAACGATGCGGGACTCGAACCCACGACCTCTGGCGTTCCGTCACGTGACCGTTCGAGTGACGTATCGTCATAAAATCTTGTATGCTTTGATCAACTCTCAGTTTTTCTCGGATTGCTCGGTTGGTTAGAGCACTGGCACGGAACGCCAGAGGTCGTGGGTTCGAGTGCGGGAATCGTTCATAAAATTTTGTTTTTCAAATTTTATTGACTGTATATATAATATACTGATATTATCAAAAAGCTGGACAGTTATTTGTTTGCTAATATTTATTATTATTATTAACCTAGCAGTTTGATTTTTGTGTGTAATAGCCAGATTCATATGAAATACTTTTATAGGGTTTAGTTTTATAGGCTACGCCTCTCTTTAGCTCTCGTTATTATTGTTTTTTTTAAGTTTATTCCTAGTCCTGCCATATGTTCTGTTACAAATAAATAACAGTGCCGTCTACGGACCCCCAAAAGAAGTAAACCGGACATGCCTTAATAAGCAAAAGAGTGCAAGAGGCTATCTTTATTTCTCGCATTAATTTTTTTTTTTGTGACTTTATAGGTTTTTCACAAATTCCGGCTTTAACAGCATTAACAGCCTTATTTATTGTAACAGCTCGCAGTCGCCTTAATCATTTATAGTCTTCCCCGTGCAAATTTATGATTTCAACAATATTGATATCGAATCCGAGGTTCTCGAGGGTCCAGAGAACGAACGGCTGCGGTGAAAAATTATTCGACAAAACATGTGTTGATATATCTAACAATAACACGATATATCTAAATATGACTAATGCGTAGCTATTCAAGTTTCTTGAAATTAACCGACTGCTTCCTTTCCTTTCAGTACAAGGCAATCACTGTTATTTTTTTTCTTAAACACCCTATTATAATTATTGTGTTTTACACACACACGTAATTACTGCATTTGATCTGTCAATATAATTATGAACAAACATAGAAACGGCACGACTGGTATACTTTTGTTATTTTCATAATATTATGTCTTATGGTATATTGTGATGGAGCAGTGCAGCCGATATTAATGCCATCTTTGATTTGCAGAACAAGGCTATTCGCGCTATTTATATTACCTAAGTCTGATTAAGTCATAAAGAGTCAATAAGAGATTTTTTTTAAGAAATAAACATTTTAACTGTTGCATCTCAATATATTCTTTATAATGTCCCATATGTTGAATGATAAGCAAAATAAGAAATTTGTTAGATATTAATATATATATAATATAATACTAATAATTATATATATATATTACAAGGAACAAAGATAAACTTGTTATGCCTACTACTTGGTTAAGTTAGTAAGTAAGTCTTTTATTGGGCGATATATTGTATGCTTCTTCAATATTATCCCAGAAAATGTACAAAACAAATGTGTTACGAAATTTAAAAGAATTATTGTTAAATATTTACTATAGCATAAACGAGTTTCATAATAATATCGCAGACTGGGAATGGAGCGGACACTCGCAGGCCCTTTAATTATAAATGTTTATTGTAGGATATTACATTCTAATCCATATTTTTATAAAAAGAAATCCCGCTGAGTTTCTTGCGCCCGTTCATCTCAAGTTTGATCCAGTCTATTTTCAATGGATGGTAGCTTTTAACCTTCAATAAGTGATTTTCAATCCTATTTTGATTAAAAATATTTGAATTTGAATATATTATATGTAAATATCAACACATAAATATTTAGTTGCTTGTTGCTATTACGGTATACCTCTGTTAGTATGGTTTCCGTAATATACGATAGAGAGCCCAAATTATGTGACAGTGTAATGGGCGGGATCCTGTAGCAGATATTTTATGTTTGTAGGTCGTTGGAATATCATACTAAATGGTTTTAGGATCTGAATAGAAAGCAATCTCTCAGTCCGTTTAATGGATAAAAGTACTATTAAATTTATTTTGTTATAATAGGTATATAAAGCTAGTGAGTTGTCATAAGAATTTCTGTCAACGCTTATTTTTATTATTTTAAAATGAAAATTGATATTAATTGAAGAGAAAATGAATGTCTTATCGTTTCGCATCGGCACCACAATTGCGCTCGTCACTTTGAGACATAAGGTGGTAAGTCTCATTTGCCCAGTACTTTCACTAGCTACGGCACACAGCTCGATGGGGAAGTAAAGTCCTCGAATGGCGTCCACGTACCGAACACATAGTGTTGGCAGGCCCCTACAAGATGGACCTCAAGATCACCGGAACACGTTGGATGAGGGCAGCGCAGGACCGATTTTTATGGCGATCTTTGGAGGAGGCCTTTGTCCAGCAGTGGACGTCTTCCGGCTGAAAATGAAATGATTCTCAAAACTTCCCTTGTCATGCTCCAATACATAATATGCTACAATTTTCTCGTCATTGCTTGTGGCGGCTTCATGTTTTGGGTCTTGACCGTCACTGAAATATCATGTGCAATATTACGTAGTACTTACATCTTCTTTGATGTGCGACAAATACCACCGATAAGGGGTACATTTTTGCCCAGTAATTTCACTGGCTACGGCACCCTTCAAACCAAAACATAATAATACTAACACATTACTGCTTCACTGCAGCAACAGGGGCCGTTGTGGTACCCATAATCTAGCCGGCATCCCATGCAAAGGAGCCTCTTACTGGTAAAACAAAATTTATGTTAGGTTGACTATTCTTTTCTCGACATAACCGACTGGTTGGTAGTACTAGTACCGATAGATAGAAAGTTAGTGCTAGTATTTTATACTCATCTGTTGAACAATTTTTAAACCATTTATCAAAATAAAGGTGGTAATGAACATGATGACATAGGGTTGTCACTGCGAAAATCTGTTGAATTCGTTATGTCTTTTTTTATCATAGGCTTCGCAAACATTTTTCCGACAATCTAGTCGTAATAAATTATTTTCATATTAACCTTCCGAAATCGGGAAGTGCAATAGGTCACTAGATTTTTCAGATACACCAAAATTGGAAGTGATTCACGTATATTCTAACGATCCAAAAATCGTTGTAGTTCAGAAGTCGTCCTAATGAAACTTGGTCCAAAATTGGTATTCACGTCCTGATTCGATAGGACGACAATTCAATAGGACTGAAGCTCAGCGACTTATCGACGACTTGCGATAGGACATTGCCAGTCCAATTCTACTATTGCTTTATTTTCTACCTTATTCTTTTAAATGTGTTTATTATGATATCAGAGTCTTTTGCTCAGTTACTAGTACTCAACCTAACAATATTTGAAGCCGTAGAGCAGTAAGAACTTAAGGTAAAATTATTTTTATTCAGAAATTAATAGGCTGAAAATGAAAAGTCGTCCCCAAATGGTTGTAATAAAAAAAACCGCCGTACATCAATGTCAAACTGGATTTTCGCCCAAGTGTAGGTAACTCTTTCTCGTCTCGTTTTGTAACAAAGAAGATTGTAACCGTGCGTCAGCTTGAATTACTTACTGAGCTATTTTAGTTTTTTCATAAAAGCTGTAATAAGTACTGACTCTCATTTGGTTAATAAGATAGTTTATTTTGCATTGTCTTATAGCATGTTCCAATAGCTTTCAGATACATTCACTCAAATCATCCTTATAATTAGCAATCTAGTATTACACGTAAAATAATACGCATTGATAGGCCGTTCGAATTTCTGACATTATTTGATTCGTAATTTATTCTTAGAAGCTTAACAAATTGGTCTATTTAATTATAAGATGTTAGCATGTTTGTGATATTTTAGTAGGTGGTATTAAAATTAGTTATAAAAAAACCCTTTTGATCTTATTTCCTAGAATAGCTAATATTAATTTTAAGGTTGGGGACCGAGCCAACGGCCTTGAGGAATCGAGCGGAGCTAGATAACCTCTCTCGCACAAGATCGCCATAGTTGTAATTCAGAATTAGAAGCATTTTTTATTTATTACAAACATAGTACAATTTTCTTTACAAAACTAACAAAACTATGTCTTGTAAATAAGTGTACAATTAATAATAATAATAATTTTCGTACAATTTATCTAAATTGAATGATTAGCATGGCTTCAACTGTAAAAGTTAAGGGTATTTTGGTGATTTTATTTCGCACTGTCTATAAAAAATAGAAATATAAATAAAAAATGAATTTTCTCTTCATATTCTATACATATATAACTATATTTTGTAGAAATATAAGCAATACAAAGTGCAAGCAATGGTTTCAATTATGCGCTATTTAGGCGATTTCTTGGGATATACTTAACCTATCTTTAATAACAGTTAATAAACATAAATTAATGACACTTAAAATAACGAAGAGGATAAAAGCCGAAAATACTAATAAGTCCAGTAATTTTATGATGTCGTAAATTTAAGGCTGCGGTGTTTTGATACTCGCCTTACTAAATATACTGTGTTTTAGTTAAGTACGTGAATTACTTAATAGAATAATATAACACTAGTCTCTTTAGTGTTCTAGTATAGAAGGTCTTATCGTTAATGTTATAACATTATATGGCTATAGGTCTCACTAATTAAAAATCATCTGCTTAAGATAATATAAAAGCCTTAGATGCTTAAGGAAACCACAACCTGAGAGTTGAACAAGACATATATAAGATTTATCAACGATACGTCACTCGAACGGTTGGCTCAGTGGAAGAGCACTCGCACGGAACGCGAGAGGTCGCGGGTGCGAGTCCCGCAGCGTTCATAAATTTTGTTCATAACTTTAATTTGTGCCACTAAAGTATTATTTTCTGTGATTTAGCAGAATATCGTTCATTGTTTTTACTTGCTAATAATAAGAGAGATATTATTCAAATTGGTTTTAAGTCATGTTGTTACCACGGACTAGTAAAAAAATAAGGACTCCGTGTCACCGTGTTACATAACAGTGTTGCACCAAAACAAGTCGATTAACGTGTAAATACATAGCCCCACGCACACACTTACACTACTACAGGCCGATAGGCGGCCATTATGAGAACTGTTATCATCTGTGACAGATCAGTTTGTGCCCCAATAAAATATAAAAAAAAATTAACAACAAAAACAACCACCTTTAACCTAAACAATATATATAATGTGCACTTAAAAGTATAAAAATAATTGCGTATTTTTATACAATCTAATTAATTAATCTTATTCTAGTTGGGATTATTGTTATTTTTGGAATCGGTGTCCTTCCGCCGCAACCCGCTCTCGCTTCTCGCCTCCTCACGACTCAAGCACATCTCAACTATGTATGTAGTAACAAACCTATCTTGGATGATACCGACTGCAAAAATTACAATAATCGTAACTAGAATAAGATTAATTAATAAGATTGTATAAAAATACGCAATTATTTTTATACTTTTTAGTGCACATTATATATATATTGTTTTGGAATAGTGATTTTGCAGGCGGTTGTTTTTTTGTTAATTTTTTTTATTTTATGATTTTTAGTGAATTTTAATTACGCTTACTAACAATTTGTGTAAATATGTGTAATTATACTAAATTTTTCAATGCAGCAATTAACGTAAGTACTTTGAAATTGGATTACAGACAGTGTTCCGTTACTTTGTCTTGGAATCCGTAATCATAACCTAACCAAACTCTCACCAAACTATCTTTGAAGTATATGCTTTCTAATAAAAGAATCATCGAAATCGGTTGGCGCGACATTGAGTTATTCCTAAATTTATTTATATTTATCCACTTTGCTATTACGTATGTATAGCAAAATTTAAGACTTTTACGATTTCCTCGTGGATTCCACTGTCAGATCTGGACCATATTACAATGGGACTGCTCGGGAAGTACCAGCTTTCAAATAAAAAAAGAATTATCAAATTCAGTTCACCCAGTTGAAAGTTTTGAGGTAACAAACATAAAAAAAATACCGACGAATTGAGAACCTCCTCCTTTTTTGAAGTCGGTAAAAAATGCCGTCGTGCGCTGTGAAAAAGTGTAAAAACAATAACATAAAAGAATTTGTGAATAAATGATTATTTAAGGGAGAAAAAATTGTGTAACTGGTATACCCCGTAACCGCACACACACTAGCATAAAGGTGCTTCACTTGCTAATATCACGGCGCGGAGTCCTTCTTTTTTAGATAACAACCACGGACTAGTCTGTTGTTGTTGTCCGTGTCCTATGTAGTTGGAATATCCACAAACTTACGTAATAATATTTTGGGTTTTGTTCTGCACTGTTATCGATTGTACGCCTAAGACGAGCAGCGTAGGCTCAACCTAGGCTCAAATAAGAAGGAAACCTGTTGCAAAATAAGAAATAAATTCCAACACCTTGTTATGTTTTTTATTTTATTTTATTGGGGTCATTGAAACATTAAATCTTACTAACTAAAATACATTATAGGGTAATACTAAATGTGCCACCAGCACCGTTGATTGAAAAGGTAAACATTACAAGATTAAAATTTAATAGATACAAAAAAAAGAGAGTGAAAAAAGTGCAACACAATCACAATCTACTTAGCAGAGTTGCAGATTTAGTAGACTTTCCTCGTGTACATGCAAATAAACTTCACTATACTAAACTGTGTAATAAAACACATAGGTTATATAATAATAATATATTATATACATTGATATGTGCAAAAACTTTTATATACATGAATAAAAACGCGTTTATTACAACAAAAAATGTTTTTCGTTACACAGGTAGTAAGTACAACTAAGTTTTTCAATATTTGGAGATTTTAAAGTAGTGTCATTGTCAGTCAGCGGGCAATGAAGACGACTATGCTCAGATTTTCCCTACGAGATCGAATCAGAAATGAGGAGATCCATATGAGAACCAAAATCACTGACATAGACCAAATGATAGCGAAACTGATGTGGCAGTGGGAAGGGCACATAGCTTGACGGACAGATGGCCGTTGGGGCAGTAAGGTCCTCGAATGGCGACCACGTACCGGAAGACGTAGTGTTGGTAGCCCCCTACAAGATAGACCGACGATCTGGTCAAGATCGCCGGAATACGTTGGAAGAGGGAGCGCAGGACTGATCGTCGTGGAAATCTTTGTCTAGCAGTGGAAGTCTTCCGGCTGATATGATGATGACAGTCAGTATTTTGTAAGTAAGTTGTTTTGTAACAACACAAACTAAATAAATTTAAAACATCCTATCCACACTTCAGTTAAGAGTTTTAATAATTTCACGAAATTAGTTTCTACACTCAAACCGCAAAGTTTATAAACTGCTTGCCCGAAACACAGTCTAAGTAATACAGGATTCGTGTAAAGTTGTTAAGAGCTAAGTGTTGTAGGCGATATATTTTGTTTAAAGCTGCAAATTGGAACGATATTTCAGTCGCGTACTTTATTTGAAGGAAATTTTGGGAGAAATATTTTTTTTTACAATTATTATTTACTCCAATAATTTTAATTAACAAAATCCTACTTTTTCGGTTTAATAAAGTTAATCGTGAGGTTTTTATTGACTAGCTGACCCATCAAACGTTGTATTGCTATATAAAGTAATAAGAAAACATCAATAATTAAAAATTTTCGGGAATAAAAATAGATGACGAGCGATTCTTAGACCTACCAAATATTAAATCGTACATTAAATGTATCATATATACTACAATAATTATTGTATTCGAAATTATATGTATTTTTTAATACTAAATCATAATAAAATAAAAAACAATTATTGTCAAAAAAATAAAAGACGTGTGGTACTCGGGGACTGCCGCGGTAAAGCTATTGCATAGCATTTTTATCAACTTATGCAATTATAATTATTTATTTATTTTATTAAAGGAGTATTTTTTTCCTTTGATTTTTTCTTTGACATTAATTCAAGTTACACTTTTTGAGCGTGGTGACGGATAAGAAAACATTTTTTTTTCTTTTATTAAATAAATGAGAAGTTAATATTGTTCAAAATATTTTTATTATCTTACAATACGTGTAGGTTATTCAGGAATATTTATCATTGAAACTATAGGTTTATGGTTACCGAAATAAGAAACATAAGTTTCAGACTTGATATCTTCTAAATATCTGGAAAATACCGCGTCAATGGTGGTCCCATATTTTGTTGTGGATTCTTGTGGATCATTATTCATTTTCAAATTCAATATTTTCGAAAGAAAAGTTTTCAACCGTTCTCATTTTTTATCAGCGAAGTTGATGTTGAAATCGCCAGCCAAAATAAGTGGAAATTTATTACCATTTGTACCAAGTGTTTTCGAACCTTCTTCAATGTACTCCAGTAAAGTGCGATGAATAAAATGCTCTACCTCGTCCAATTTTGGATTCTGAGAAATGTAAATAATAATTATAAAAAAAAAAAAAAAAAAAAACGTGATAAAAAAAAAGAAATTAAAAAAAATGTAGTCATACCCCAGGCTCGAACCAGGGACCTTCTGCACAAAAAGCATACGTGATAACCGTGTTAGGTTATTTTCGTTAGGGAATTTCTGGATTCGGTCTCCAAGCTCAGGGCCCGCGATAGAAGCTATGCAATAGCTTAATATATTTGGGGGTGGGTCACCCTTATCATGCCACTCGTTCCAGACTTACAGGAGCACTGCGTCTGCGGAATTGGTTAATTTCATTATGTCGTGCTCGCTGTTGTTGTGCTTGATGTGCACGAACTCGTTAATCTACCTGCTACAGGTAGCAAAAATAAACTTTGTTTTGTACTTTGTTCTTGATTGGAATTTGTTTTATGTTAATCTCAGCTAATATTATGTAGTTTTATCTGTATAATTATCCCCCTGTGCTTCCCCGGGGCGTAAAAAGAATAGTGTAGTCCCAGGCCCAATGGTGTCGTAAGATGCAACTACGGGCTTTTTGAAAGTGGGAGAGTCACGCTGCCGTCTTATGACGTCAGCAAAATCGGGCCAAACTCGTCCGGGTTACTTACCACACTCGCAAAGAATACCGGAATGAAGCGGTTATTACTCGTATCCCAAGCCCGTGAACGCTGGTGGGCCCGAAGGCTGGGTGCTTTGTCCCACGCTGTTTCTTCTGCATATCAATGATATGTTGAACACCTCCAACATTCTTTCTAAATTTAACTACGCAAAGACAGTGATTGGGCCTAGGTTGTTGGTGTCTTAAAAAAAGGGTACAAAATGCTTGCACAAGATTTTGTTACGATGATCCTTACCGCGCACACATAACACCCTTTTTGAACACCAACAACATAATGAAGATGGAGTTTCGTAGTCAGTTACATTTTGCTTCGTTAGTTTTTAGTGTGGTTAAATATGGAATACCATTTTACCTATATAAAAGGCTTAAGTGGTTGTCGTACTCAAATGAGAGTTACCAGACGCGTCACGGTATGATTCTCATCGAAGTGCCTCTACACGGTACAGCAGCATTTAGGGGTAGCTTTAAATACAGCGCCTCCAAATACTGGAATGATTTGCCGCCACCTATTAAAGATCAAAAATGTTTGTTCTCTTTTAAAAACAAAATGAAATCTTTTCTATTTGAGAAATAAAAGTGTTTAAAGGCATCAACAATCAGAAAATAAACAGCTTCAATAATAATAATTAAAAATATATATATATATCCTATTTATTACAATAAAAAATAAACTTTTAAAACTCCCATTAAAATTCAATCTATTTAGTTTCTTATCTTTTTGTAATATTTGTGACGGTCACTTTTAAGACCTATAAATAAAGGAACCGTGTTGTCTACGGCTGCTGTCAACAGGTCGACTTGGTAGGTACCTACTGAAAATCAGTGTTGGAATTGGGGAGATCCTTATTTCAATTCCAAAAAAGCTGAGTCGGTGTCCTTTTCGTG
Organism: Leptidea sinapis; assembly: GCF_905404315.1. NCBI lineage: Eukaryota > Metazoa > Arthropoda > Insecta > Lepidoptera > Pieridae > Leptidea > Leptidea sinapis. The sequence goes on from NC_066276.1 coordinate 6,642,265, forward strand.
ACGCCGTATTTTTAAATTTGTTATGTTTACTATCTATATAATGTTTTGTGTTTTCATGAATAAATGAATACTTTACTTTAAATTGCTATGCAGACGACAACACTGGTGATGCCGTATACACGGACCATGCAGGTCTCTCTCGGAAAATCATTCGGAGAAGGGGGTCATTAATAGAGCACGACAATACTTCACGCCGGCCCATATTCTAGCGCTCTACAAAGCGCAGGTCCGGCCACACATGGAGTACTGCTGTCAACTCTGGTCTGGCGCATCCCAGTATCATCGCGATTCATTTCACCGCAACGCACAGCAGCTCGAATTGTCGGGGACCTAGGGCTCTGTGAACGCCTGGATCATTTGGCGTTGCGTAGAGACGTCGCTTCACTGTGTGTCTTCCACTGCATTTATCACGGGGAGTGTTCCGAAGAGCTGTTTAACCTGATTCCTGCCGCCGAATTCTACCTTCTCACGACACGCCACAAGTTAGGGTATCATCCCCACCATCTGGATGTGTGGCGGTCCTCCACAGTGCGGATTTCAAGGAGCTTTCTTCCTCGTACTACAAAAATGTGGAATGAGCTTCCTTGAGCGGTGTTTCCGGGACAATACGACAGGGGTATCTTCAAAAAAGCGCGTACACCTTCTTTAAAGGCCGGCAACGCTCTTGTGATTCCTCTGGTGTTGCAAGAGAATGTGGGTGGCGGTGATCACTTAACACCAAGTGACCCGTACGCTCGTTTGTCTTCCTATTCCATAAAAAAATATCTCTGATTGTTTGACACCTTAAAATTAATTCAATCTTTATATATACCTATAAATGATGACTTACGGTACGCAGACGTGGTCGCTAACTATGGGCCTTATGAGAAAGCTCATGGTCGCTCAGAGGGTATTGGAGAGGGCTATGCTCGGGGTTTCCCTGCGAGATCAAATCAGAAATGAGGAGATCCGTAGGAGAACCAAAGTTATCGACATAGCCCAAATGATTGCGAAACTGAAGTGGCAGTGGGCAGAGCACATAGTTCGACGGACAGATGGCTGTTGGGGCAGTAAAGTCCTCAATTGCGATTACGTACCGGAAGACCCAGTATTGGTAGGCCCCCCACAAGATGGACCGACGACCTGATCAAGATCGCCGGAATACGTTGGATGAGGGCAGCGCAGGACCGATCGTTGTGGAAATCTTTTGGGGAGGCCATTGTCCAGCAGTAGGCACCTTCCGGTTGATGATGATGATGATATATATAAATCCAGTGCCCTGATGTTTTCTTTTCAGTGAATTCCTATACAAATGAACGTACATTAATGAGGATTACTTCATGGAGTATAGTTTAGTACAATATTGAGAGATAGGATAGTTTTTATTTCGATTTGGGACCCATAATTATTTTTATTTCCAATATTTGCTTTGTATCAGAGAATTTATTGACGCACGATTTGAAAACTGCTGTAAAACAATTTCATTACAACAACAGCATATTTTACGAAATGTTTCTTGATGTTATGAAATCGGGTCAGCTAGGTCCTAATAAACGTGCTGTACAGTCGTACAGTTGGAATAATTTGAATGATCATCAAATGATATCAAGGAAGATTTAGAAAATTATTTCCACTAAATCAAGCGAGAAGGGTAGACGAAATATTGTCAAAGTCGTCGGAAAAGCTAGCGATATATTATGAATAAAATTCACTCACCACGCCATGTTAAATCGGATTACGAGGCGTCGCCGGCACTTCACGGCTGCTCTATTTCTGAATAGAGACGTGTTGCCGGCGGGTTGAAATCTTATGACACAATTTACATCTTCACCCCTAAATGAAAGTATCCTTGAACTGACGATTTCTTCGCAATCTATGAATTTATATAGTTTTCTACCCAATCTAATGTGATTAATCACATTAAGCTTAGGCTTTGTGAAGACTTTTTGTTTGTTTAGTTTAACGCACTAATCCCTGGGCTAACTTGTGCGATTTCAATAAATATATTTCTACTAGCCGACCCAGCAGACGTTGTATTGCCGAAATTAAAATCGCGATATAAAAGTGAAAAAAAGATGGGTGAAAATTTGAAGTTGTATGTATTTTTAATGCTGACTCATAACCAAACAAATTTAAAAAATTGCCAAAAAAAAAAATTGGCGTTTGACATTTAGGGGGATGAAAAATAGATTTTGTCCGAGTCTCAGACCTACCCAATATGCACTCAAAATTTCATGAGAATCGGTCAAGCCGTTTCGAATTAGTTTAACTACAAACACCGCGACATGAGAATTTTATATATTATATATAGATGCAACAACATAAGTAAGAAATATAACAAAAGCCACAACAAACCTTACATTCCTACCTTTACCGTATGAAGTACTTTTGTGTGTACAAATTTACTTCGTCATATTACAAAATTCTTTTAGAGAGTCACGACCTCATAAAGTGCTAAATAGAAGATAGGTAATAATGACACAAGAAGTAAAAGTGCTGTATGAACGTAGACATATATTACGGTAAAAAAACATAAAATAAAAGAAAAAACAAGAAAACTAAGTGAAATAGTCGCCAACAGAGTTTCCAAAGAAATAAATATTTCGAAGTGAGGGAATCTGTAAAGCAATGCGAATATTCCTCCAAAATGAAATAGAAAAACCAAAACTCATTGAAATGAGATGATCGCTGCTGGAAAAGATACACTGTTGGCTATTCACCAGGTTATTTAATCTCATTTTCTTCATAAATAAAAAGATACCAAAACAATAGACAAGCTCGGACATTGAAAATCATTTACAAATTATTTTGGAAAACATTACTAAGACTCAAGAACAAACAAAACAACAGAAAACCCTGAACGAAAATCAGTGACTGGAACAGGCAAGATATTTACAATAGTTTTAAACATGAGATATCAACACAGTGAAAATTATCATAGGGATATACTGTGAGTTACAATATTGGTATACAACATTATAGAAAACCTTTCGGCTCAATCTCTTATATAACTCAATTTGGCAAGCTCTGTCCATGCAAGGCATAAATGAAAATTACATAATATATACAAAAAGATACATTAAAAGGTATATTCACTTATTTGTGTTTATGTGTTTGCGAATGTGTGCGTTGTCATGGCGATCTTTGGGGGAAGCTTTTGTCCAGCAGTGGACGCCAGCCGGAAGACCTCCTGAAATGAAGTTTTATAACATACAGTGCGTCGCAGTCTTTATATTATAATTGTTCTATATGAAATGTCTTGGCTTTCCTCTGCTCAAAATTTAGTTTTTATGGAATAAGATCATATTAATTTTATGGAAGAGGAATACATAGTCATCTAATGTTAAGTGATCATTGCAAACACCGCGCAGGGAAACTCATTCCACAGCTTGTTTTTACGTTAAAGAAAGTTCCTTAAAAACTAAATTGTAGAGGAAATCCAGACATGATGATATCCTAATTTATGACGTTTTGTGTGTAGGTGGAATTCGGAGGCAAAAATCAGGTTAATCAGCTCTTTGGATGGAATCACTCCCGATGATGAATGCGGTAGATGATACATAGTGAAGCGATGTCTCTACGCATAGCCAAGTGATCAAGCCGTTCGCAGGCGACCCCCGACAATTCTAGTAGCCCTGCGTTGCTCGCGGTCAAAGGGATCGAGCTGATACTGGGGTGCGCCAGACCAGAGATGACAGCAATACTCCATGTGTGGCCGGACCTGCGATTTTTAGAGTGCAAAAGTGTGTTGAGTAGCGTCGAATTCAGGCAATACACACGTGTATGGGTTGAGGTCTGGTTTTTATGAACCGCGTCGTCTTGCAGATAGATGCAAGAGGTAAAAACTAGAGTGCATTACGCCGTTAAGTCCAAACAATGTGTCAGACCCGCACACAAAAAATTGTTAATATTACAATAAGAAAATAATTGATGTTTTATGAGTTTTTTGGAATAATGTCGAATATCTTTATAAAATTAAAACATTCTGGTGACAGAAGGAAACGAGAGAGACTCGAAATATCATGCTAACAAAACTAAATTCATAATTTTATAATTGACAGAAAATATTAAGATTTTTGTTAACGTTTTATTTTATTTTCCATCTTTTCGTCTCGGACTTTACAAAAAATTAAAAAAAAAATATTTCATACTAAACTTATTATTTAATATTAAACTTCGATATGATAAAAAATTGCATTTGAAAAGTTATCAAAGTCAACCAATATTCCCTGTCAACCATCTGCAAATCTTTTCATAATTTTATTCCAATGTAAAATAAATTTTAAGCTTGGTAATAATCAATGGTAATGACTGCAATTTAGTTTATAAGTAACTTCTAAAATTATGAAATGGCGACCCTACATAGTTGTTTGAGAGACAGTGTTCAGGTGTACATTAATGGGTGTTGTTAGGAACCCTTAAAGTTTTAATTAAGCAAACGAGAGAGCTAGTTTCAGCATTAATTAGTCAGTTTCTCGTTTATGATATTGCTCATTCTCTAGCCGTGGGTTTGGGTTGGAAATGCCTACGAAGCGAAATTATTCACTGTTAATATTTGATATTATTTATTTATAAAATATTTTTAACAAAAAAACAACCGACTTCAAAAACACTATTCCAAAACAATAGATGTAATATGCACTAAAAAGTATAAAATTAATTGCATAAATAAAATTTATACAATCTAATTCTAGTTACGATTATTGTAATTTTTGGAATCGGTGTCCTTCCGCCGCGACCCGCTCTCGCCTCTCACCTCCTCACGACTCAAGCACATCTCACCTATAACTATGTATGTAGTTAGCCTATCATGGATGACACCGACTCCAAAAATTACAATAAAAGAGGGTTTACTGACACTGTATAGTTATACAGAGATCATATTAATGTATAAATATTTTATGGTTAGTACGTTCAAGAACCTTCTTAAAAAGATTCTTATACTTGTTCACTGACATACGTTAAACAATAAGGAAGTTTAATAGAAATTGGAGAAATAAGCATCTGACAAAAAGGTAGGAACCGACACGTCGTAATAATGCTATTCAAATTGTTCCCACTGTGTATATCAATGTTCCATTGTTTCTGGTTTCGTAAAGCTGTTAGCTGCTTTGTCGGTGTTGCTTGTTGACTAGATATGTCATTCACAATATTAATATTATTATATTTGTAATAGTTTACATGCAAAATATTAGATTTTATTAAGGAGATTCTCAATTCGATTGGTATTTTTTATGTATGCACCAATTACGCTGATATTTATGATGCGATTTACATGTTCTTTTTTAGTTTGATGGGGAATGTTTGCCTTTTGGTTCCATTAAAATTTTACATAATTTAGCCCAGTAACTTTCATTTTATTTCATGAATATTTTTGTTCACGTGTATGATATAATTATAGTTTGTGTACGGCTTTTTAGGAGATTTCATTTAGTATTTATTATATATTGTTAATAAGTATTTACCAGTGTCCCGATAAGACGTTCCTGGGCTACTTGTCATTGAAAGCTAACAAGAGGTTCTTAACGTCTACCCATACTTATTATTATTATAATTATGATGTTAAAAAGTAAATCTTATAGTTAACAGAACCACCTATTACAAACGCTTAAAAAAACTAATAATATTAGGAAACACGTGCAAGAGCATAAGCGAGCAGGTAACCTGATTGGTATGTAATCACCGCAGCCTATTGTTACTCGTAACACTAGAGGAATTACAGGAGCGTTGCCGATCTTATAAGGCGTCAAATAAATTTAAATATTATTATGAATTCTAAAACCGAAATTACAACGGTGCGTGGCGGGCCAAACCGTGGGCACTGAGGTGAGAGTGTACGTATCTACTTCTTGCGCCACGTCGCTTGTAAATACATTACATAATTTTAAGGCTCATAATCTAAGATATTACGAGTGTGTTTTACTTTACAATTGCAATATTGTAGTAATTAGTATTTTATAATATAATTTATATACAATAGAAATTTAGACAAATTAAAAATACCTCAAACAAGCATGTCAGTAGAGTCATCGAGCCCTCACCACATGGCAATAAAAATCGATAGTCACATCCCAAACAAAATTAAAAGTAAAGATAAGCCTTCTCTATTTAAAAGAGATCTTAAAAATTTCTTACTTTCAAAATGCTTCTACGATTTACCCGAATTTTTTAATTACTTACACTTAATGTGAGAATTAGTTATAACATAGAAATAAATAGTTATACTTACTAATAATGATAGTTGTACGAGTATTATCTGTATTTATAATATGTTTCTTATGTATAAAACTTATTTATTTTATATAAATATTGCTGTGCCCTTGCAGGGCGTCACATATTGTCTACCCACCTATGTACCACCCTTTTGTAAAAATGTGACTTGCAATAAAATATTTTCATTTGATTTGATTTTATATTATGCGGATTACGTTGCCTTAGTACCTCAGAGCAAATTAAATGTGTGTGAACGAACTTCTATTATTTTCTAAGGTTAATAGAGTAATTTTTAATACTGAAGAGAGCTTTTTTTATGAAAAAAGAGGAAAAACGAGCGTACAGATCGACTGGAATTAAGTGATCACCGCCGCCCACATTCTCTTGCGACACCAGAGGAATCATAGGAGCGTTGCCGGTCTTTAAGGAAGGTGTACGCACTTTTTTAGAAAGTACCAATATCGTATCGTCCCGGAAACACCGCACAAGGAAGCTCAGTGCGTAGATGCGACATGTACTGTAAGTAGGGACGCCATAAAGAATAGGAAAGACGGTTGAACGCTAAAACATCTCTATCCTGTGACTTTAGTTATGAAAATTAGGGACGAGACAAGCAGGACGTTCAGCCCTGCCCATTAAAGCTGAAAAAGACCAAAAAGCTCTGAGCGGCACTACAAGTGCGCTCGTCACTTTGAGACATAAGATATTTATTCTCATTTGCTCAGTAAGTTTACTAGCTACAGAGCCCTTGAGACCGAAACACAGTAATGCTTACAGATAACTGCTTTACGGCAGAAATAGGCGCCGTTGTGGTACCCTATGGTATCTAACGGGCACCTGTGCAAAGGAGCATCCCACTGGCTACGTGAAAAACATCTTATGGGCGCAGGTCACTATAGGATAGACTCGAGAAACATGTTATATTTATCAAGTCGTGATATTGATAACAAACAGAGTCGAAATCTTGGTCCCTGAAGGTTCAGTCAATTTAGACTGGTTACAACCCTGTCAATCAGTTTCAACTGCACGCCCTGCGCCCTTAACACAGCCCACGTATACACCCCAACTTCAAAGTCATCAGATGAATGATTTTAACTGTGGGAGGCTCCTCTGCACAGGATGCCGTAGCTAGTAAAATTACTGGGCAAATGAGACTTGACATCTTATGTCTTAAGGAGACAAGCGCAGTTTTAGTGCCGCTCAGAATTTTTTGAGTTTTTCAATTATCCTTTTCAGGAAATGAAGAAATGAGGAGTATTATAATGGTCAGGTTGTATCATTTAAATCTAAATTATAAGAATAGTATTACTCAGCGTGAAGTGGTATAGCAATTTGATTGAATGTCGAATTGTTTGAAGACAAATATTGGCGGAATTAACACTAAAGAAAACTCAAAACATTCGTATAATATAATGTTATTAATTAGTACGAAAATAATTATGAATTATACTGACAGTTATAAAGAAATTTTTAAGAATTGAAAGAATGAAACTACATTGTTAGTGACCTAGTCGATGACGTCACAGAGGCCTTCGGAGAAAGTGCCGCATTCTCCGCCACCCATCGGTACATGATTTACGTAATTATCGGCTCCATCAACAAAAATCAACATAGAATTTCAAATGAGAGAAATCCTATGATGAATTTAAATTGCATATTTGTCTAGTATAGACGCTATGTTGGTTATGTTTATATTTGTTAGAAATCTTTAAAGTTTAATTTGTTTTGATAATTCAAAATTGTGTCAAAAATCCCGATCGACTAATATGCAAGTTTTTACCTCGAAAAGTATCTAAGTCATATTTTTTACAAAAACTAATGAAATATAGGAAATATAATGTCATATGTTTATTAAATAAAAATTTATAGGTCCTAAACTACAGCGAACGGTTTCATTTTGTTGAGTTCGTGCTTAGATTATTTTAAAATCTGAAAAGTAGGCAAACCACGTATTGCATATAAAATAGTGTGCGCACACAAGACACGTCTGAATGTGTGAATGGATTGGAGTATCGTTGCTGTTCAATGCAATAACAATCATTCAGTTTTAAAGAATACTAGATATTATTAACATCTAAATTGAAGGAAGTTTTGCTTTTTATAATGGAGGACAGACGAATATATATGTCAAGTGATTAGTATATCCATTGTGATATAATCTAAACCTGTTTAAATTTTATTTATAAATCTTATTCTTAGGACCTGTTGAAAATAGACGTACCTTAAGAACAATGGCAGCTAAAGGTACCTTGTAGTCTTTATGAGTTAATGTCGAACATACATAAATCGGTTTTATATTTGATTAGTTGCGACTTACGATTCTAATAAAACATTAAGGGATTACATCATTTGTCAAATAATTACTAAATAGTTTGCACTAATAGTGCGCTAAGTATTGAATATTCTAAGAAATAATTAACAATAATAATTCATAGTTGAGCACTATCGTTGCTCCATTCCTACGCACACTAACGCAGGCTATCATTGTGTTCTCATTCTTACCTGCGCGTGGGCACAGCCAATGTCTCAAAGAAAGCCTCAGTGCTGACTTGGCGGCCGTAGAGAGCGCACAGGCCTGCCGACAATGCGGTGATATCGTGACTCAAGTGTAGTGACTTGTGATAGAGCGCAGTGATCGTGCATTAACCCCAACCCCTGATAGTGAAACCGGATTTTAAATTTGGAACGATCACGGCGTAAGAGGTTCGTATTAGCTGTAAGTAAGACGAGTGATGTGAAAGTTCTGATCAAAGAGTAGTGACACACTTTTGACTCAGGTGGTTAGTTGCCTAGCAGGTGGGTGCGGCATTCTCAACCAAAATTCCGATCTCGTGAGACGGCTTTCGTATTAACAACTTTCTTTCGTCAATGTTTCACAGGATTACATCGATATCACATATTTATGATTTTAGTAGCAAGAAAATAGAATCGTAGGTCGTATTTCGCCGCATGAGTGGCTTTAAGCTCACGTTCCGTAATCCGTATGTATAAGACATCAACGCGTTCGTGTATTCGTCTATTATTTAAATTAACCGCCATCTTATAAGTTTCTACGTTTATTTTTGCCACGTCCGGTGCAATATAGCTAGTATAGTATACTTTTCTTATAAATAATATAATATTATTCATTTGATTTTATGATATAGTAATATTAACTTGTAGACAAGGTTACCGTGGCAATGAAACAGGGTCGATATCGGATACGACCGCAACTCATCTGACTCTGAGCGTGTCGGCTTACTACGTAGGTACCTTGCTCTCTCTCTTTACATCGTTCACACATTTCCTGATACCCTTCGGTGGGAAATACGCTGTGAATCAACTTAAACGACAATGTAGTTATTAGTCAATATACAATTTGCTACTGACTATAACTTTGCTAGTTTACAACGCGTAGTTTTGATTGAACAGTGGAAATAAAGGTTATTTATATTTAACAAACAACGTTAAACTTTAACACTGAGTTTTATTTGTTTAAAGCGTCTTTTCTCAAGATTCATCGGTGTTATAACCGACTAGTTTCGGATCAATCGGAGGTCCTTTACCAGAGTTAGTGAGATGACTTCGCGGTAACGTCCCGACTTCCGTAATGCCGACAAAAACACTTAGAGTAATGAGTGAACTTTCATAATAGTTTCCGCCTTTATAGCCTAAACACAAGGTCAGTCTGTTCCAGCCATACCATCGGACGCGGTCTGGTAACGGACCATATTCGAGGGTATGTGGCATTGTCCATCGCACAAAATTATTATTTTTACCGTCCGATAGTCGGGCCGTACCTAATCCGTTCATGTGTTTAGCCTATTACATTTGAACGCAATAAATGACAGCCCAGTTGAAGCATCAACATGAAGCCAATTCTCAAGGTTTAGGTAAAACTAATATACCTACATGACATTCTTAAACAAAAGTAGTGTAGGAAAAACCCAGATTGATGAAACAGAAACTAAACCAGTTTCAGTGGTCTGTGTAACATGTTTCTTCGATCCAATTTAAATTATCTATTTTAATGATCTTATCAAGATTAGTCACAAATCCCTTATACACTAACGCTCAGGTCTATAGAGCGTACTTAGACTATGCTCAGACTTTACTCACGTGTAACATAGCTAAGTGTGAGCTTAGCATTATCTTTGATTTCGTTTTTATAGTCTTTTGACAGCCGAATACAAAAGTCAAGTTCGCGTTTTATCATAATAAGCAAAGTTTTATGTGAGTAAAGTCTCAGCAAAGTCTAAGTAAGCTTTATAGATTCCTTATACGCTCTTTTTATTTAAAAGGAGCTACGTCTCCAAACTTTACTTTTCTTGCGAAATTTTGTTACGACAATAATATAATTATTAAAACTGATTCGCCATACAGATTGACTATTTATTCAAACCTTTTGATTATATATTTGTGAAAAAAAAAATTGCCGCTTACTTACCCATGTACTTAAATAATTATATTCCTTAAATAGATAAGTGGATTTATACCTAACGAACATATTTTTTAAATTTTATTTTTTATTTAATTTTATTATTTTCATTGCCAATGTTTATGGTAGCAGTAGACTTGGGGATTGGATATCTATTTGATTAATAAATATTTAACTCTCGAATTCTGGCTTCTACGGTGTCTAGAGAATACCAGCGTCGAGAAGTAAAATTAAATTCTAATTATTGTTATTATTTATAACATCTCTGTAAACTTTTTGAACCAAATAAACCTTTAAAGTATTATTATTAAAAACAAAATTGATGATAACAGCTCTTTGTTAAAATTACAAAAAAGATAAGATGTAGAACTACAAATCCAGTTATCGATAGAGCGGATATATCAACGACTAAACTTTTAGAAAGTTGCCTGTTGCTCGAGAAAGAATTAATTAATTTTATTCATTTCCTAGTTAAGCCTGGCTACGCTTCAATGTGGCTCGTCTTTAAATATAAATTGACAAAAATTTGCCTGTAAATGAATAAAGTGTCATGATTTTTCAAAACAATCGGAAACGTCTTTACGAAAATTGCAATAATAAACAAAAACATTTATTTTTTTTATTTACATGTATACACATACACTGACATGACTTTATCATACATGAAATGGCAAGAAAACTTAATGAACTCATTTTATTAAATGAAACCAAACAGCTGCGGCAATGATTAATATATAATAACAAAAAAACGACAGACTTCAACAAAATCTAATTCTAGTTACGATTATTGTTATTTTTGGAATCGGTGTCCCCCCGCCGCGGCCCCGCTCTCGCCTCTCGCCTCCTCACGTCGCGCGTGTGACTCAAGCACATCTCACCTATAACTATGAATATACCTAGTTACAACTTACAAACCTACTTTGGCTGACATCAACTGTTCTGAGAACTAAGACTGTTCGACGAAAGTTCTGAGGTAAACATAAAAAACCTTCCCGACGAATTGAGAACCTCCTCCTTTTTTGAAGTCGGTTCAAAATAGGATATAATATGACTTTTCGAATATGACTGTTCGGAAAAGTCTTTAATGACACAATAATATGATCTGTAATGTAAGTGTCTTCTCTGTACGTTCCACAATAGTAATATTTAAACCTTTTTTATTTTGTCGTCATAAAATATGACTGAGCTATCTCGCCTAGCTATGTAACGCTTGTTTGGATAAAGTCGGCTCGAGTTGAGTAATTTATATACAATTATAATTATTTATTTTGTAAGTGTTGGTACTATAAGAATACAGAACATTAAGGCCAGGGAGCGAGCCAATGGCCTTAAGGAATCGAGCGGAGGTTACCTCTCTCGCCATAGTATTAATTCAGAATTAGAAGCATTTTTCATTTATTACAAACATACTACAATTTTCTTTACAAAACTAACAAAACTATGTCATCTTAAATAGTATTGGTGTACAATTAATAAAATTTCGTACAATTTTTATCTAAATTGAATGATTAGCATGGCTCCAACTTTAAAACTTCTCACCTCTGTCGTGTGAGTGCGTAAGACACTTTTTTCTCTTCAAACGATGACTTAATCACTAGACTTGATAGAGAAATGTCGACTAATAGCTGTATTACCCCACATCGACCGCATTATTCTTACAACACGTCCAGCCTAGAAACACAGTTGTCAGTTCCAAGCTAATATCGGCATAAAATCGTAATGCAATGTAACCAGCTACATATTTTTATCAGATTTTAATAGTGGATGGGTACAAAATGTTAAACTCGCGTCAGGACACGCGACCTGATCGAAAATTCGTAAGACAATCGTTGAAATTATGAATGAATTTTAATTTTTCTGACAGATAATTGTAATAGTTCTGAAGTGTAAATCTTTTTATGTTATATAAATTGTAATTTTTATTTACAATAGCGCAATAAATGAATATTGTATTTAACCACATAAATACTAGTACGGTAATTTATACTGATAAATAAAGCAATTCGTGCGAAATTATTCCCTTACCATTCCAAAACGTTAATGTTCAAGTTTTTTCTGCCGACACTCCCGGAGGGCAACCCGTATTTTTATTTGTAGATTATCCATTTCTGAGCTATCTATAGTTATCTGTAGGAACTATTATAATTTCAACAATAGGTTATTTATCTTGGATTATAATTCGCACATCAATGATTAGTTAGTAACATTATTAGATTTAATAATTGATTTTTTTATTGGTGGGTGAGGATTGTAAAAACATCATACTTTGTTAATTTGATTCATGTTTTACACTCATATAAATAATATTCTCTTTTACCGATCAAAACTCCTTCTACAAAACTTCTTTAGCATCGTTGTGATGAGCGAAAGTCGATGAAACGAAAAAGCAAGATAGTAAAAATAGACAGACATGATTTAACGTGTGAGAAAATGAAATAGATAGATAGATAGTTTAAGAAGAGATTATCTCATGTATGACCCGAGTATACTTTAATATATTTTGGCAAGCGCACTAGAACATCAATATGGTAGCAGTGATAGTAATGTCTTTCGTAGCGGTTGAAATTATGTGTCATCCTAGCAACATGTACCAGGACTTCATAATATGCAGTTTAGAGGTTCATGCACAATGCAGGTTTCACTTCTAGTGAGTTAACTATGTGATTTAAGCGTGAGTAAGATATTCTTAATTATATTGTTAAATAATGTGAAGGCACTACTGGGCAGGGGTGTCACGCTTGGCTTACATTATTGCAAAAAATATACGTCTGATTAGAGAATATGTTGCAATGCCTGCTAATTGTAAATGCTTCTACAACTGGAAAGCTAATGATGTCCAGAATACTGTAAATAAATAATAAATAGAGAAATTCAAATAAACTGTAAGATAGAATGATACTATACCAAATGTATTTGAGTAAGAATACTAATTGAATTAATATCAAGAGATTTATGAAGTTTACTTTACTTTACTGAACCGATTTTAATAAAATCTTGTGTATGTGCATCTTGATCCAACTTCAGAGATAGGAAAGTTTTTATTTCGATTCGTCACCCTTAAATATTATTTTATTCCAAACTTTATTTCTGTATGAATAATTCTATGAGATGATTTTTTGACGCACTGTTTGACAGTTCTGCTGTGACAATATTTCGTTACAAGAACAAGGAGAAACTAAATAATTATTGTAATGAATGAACTTGTACATCGTAGATCATTCAGAATCTAGATAGACACTGACAGCTGTGAAAACGTCAAAAAAATTGACTTTAGATCCTCTATTTTGACACTAATACAAAGTGTCATACAAATCGCGAGTGTAAAACGTAGCTTGTCACGCAAACTAAACTAATATTCCTAGCCTGTTTTTACTGGCAGCAAAAGACTCTATCTAGACGTATAAATTAGCTAATTTGTACATTTCATAATCAACAAAAAAGATTTTAAATGATATATGAGATGCATTTATTTAGGTTAACCGAAACTCACCGGTCAAGCTGATAATGATGTAGAGAAAAATAATTTGCCAAGTAAATAAGTACAAGGCATGTTTGCAATGAATTCGTTTCTATTTCTAAAAAAAGACCGTTGATCTATATATGTGTTTCAACATAATAATATCTGAATTGTAAACATAAAATAATGTTGTCCACACTACGTCAGTACACGTTACGTAAAAACTAGAAAATCAACATAGCGACGTAGAAAATCTTAACCTCGTTTTCCCGTAAAAACAAGATAAGAACCTCTACAAGAAGCAATTAAAAAGTTTAACTGACAACAATCCTAGTTACAGTAAATGAACAAGCCCGTAGACCAGCCTAGCGAAACTCTAAGAAAAAAGCGATTGTATGAAACATGCAGTCATTGATAGATTTGACAGATGACGGCTATATTTTTGTTAAAAAACGGAGATAGCCAAAATCCACTTCGTTTAAGCAACTGTTCGCTTTCAAACTTAGTCGGATTATACTTCGTCACCAATCGCCATACTGTAATTACTACTTACTACTACTACTATTAATACCTACTGCACGCTTCATACTAAACTAAATTTAAATTTTTACTCAGGCACCCCTTTTACCTTTTATGACGTAGTATTTACATCCTAGCTAGTGAAATTACTCGGCAAATGAGACTTAACATCTTATGTCTCAAGGTGACGAGCGCACTTGTAGTGCCGCTCAGACATTTTGGATCTTTCAAGAATTCTGAGCGGCACTGCATTGTAACTGCAATGGGCAGGGTGTATCAATTACCAACAGCTGAACGTCCTGTTCGTCTCGTCCCTTATTTTCATAAAAAAAATGATTGTGGAAGAGTGTCCGCAGGTTATTGTGATGACGCGTAGTTTCACATCCGCTGATCCGATTAATACTAAATCACTACTTACTAGCTGGTAGTATTGTGAGTGCGACACGTTCATCGCAGCCATTCCCCCCTTTCACCACCATTTTGTTTTTCTTACAATAACACTTACGATTTTATCTTCGTAATCGATGCGATTACTAATTCTTACCATTTACTACTATTACGATTACTAATTATTACCCATGGAATGTTGAATTACTGACGTAATATGTATTGACATTCATAAACACTTGGATACGAAGACTACAGTTACCAGGAGCCCGTTACTGCAAAGGAGGTCATGCGTCGCGTGTTGACTTTCAAACTTAGAATTGGTTGCTAGTGATGGGACTGATATGCGTAATGAATCTACTTATAATAATAAAGATTTATTTAAACGAAATAACCGTTTTTTACACTATAATGGTTACGAAAAGAAATTTAAAGAATTCTATGCTTTTATTTTTCTATTTATAACAATAATCATAAATTATGATATTTAATACTTCAACGACATCTCAAATTAAATTTATCAACGATACGTTGTCACTCGAACGGTTGGCTCAGTGGGAGAGCGCTCGCACGGAACGTGAGAAGTCGCGGGTTCGAGTCCCCCATCGTTCATAAATTTTGTTTACAAATTTAATTTGTGTAATTAATCCGAATAAGTGAGGGTCATCACTTTAAAAAATTACAAACTGTTTTAATTATTAATATTTTTTAATTAATAATTAGTGGTACTGTGTCTCGTGTGAGCGGAAACGAAACTAAAGAAATCCTCATGAATTATTAGTTATAAAAAGTTGTTGATAAGATAAATTAACTTAAACTGAAAGAAAATATATTTTCCGTAATGTTTTTCTGTTACACAGTTGGGGCTTTCGTTTACTTTTATTAGGTATTTTGACGAAGGTCCCATGGCATATGTCCATGTGTCAAGATGTTTATAATTTTACGTCAAAGTGAATATTATGGCATAAAACAGA
Source organism: Leptidea sinapis (assembly GCF_905404315.1). Taxonomy (NCBI): domain Eukaryota; kingdom Metazoa; phylum Arthropoda; class Insecta; order Lepidoptera; family Pieridae; genus Leptidea; species Leptidea sinapis. The sequence goes on from NC_066276.1 coordinate 6,658,211, forward strand.
TTTTCCGGGTTGCTTCCCTTGCTTATAAATATGTAATGTATATTTTTTATGTTTTTAAGCAAACAGCCACTGCCATTCCACTGTTCAGGCATTATCTATAAATATTTTTTTTTATTAAAAAAGGCTCTGTCGTAAATCCACTATTCCAAAGCTGAATATCTAAGTGATTGGGCAGTATAGGACTAGATTATCATTATTTTATAGCAATAACAATGACAGTGCAGTATTGTATATTTTATTAAAAGAGCGCAAAAAAATAATGCTGGGAGAGTTTCTTGCACCGCTTCTTCTCTCTCAGAGCGCCGTTTGTATCCGAAGCGGTGGTAGTGTTGATTGACATCAAAATGAAATGGTAAGGAATCTATTGTGAGAAAATAAATGCATTGTATGCCTTTTGATCTAATTTCAAAATAAAGATTAAACTGCGTTAGATTTCGTCCAACATCAACATTCAATCCTCGAGACAGAATTAGCTTGACAAAATACTTGCAAAAGTAATGAATGTTGAACCTATTTTTACACTTGCTACAGTCGATTTATATTCAAGTCAGCACTTAATATGCTGATTTAGGAAACGAAGAATCTCGAATAACGGTTGACCAAGTGCCAACTTGCGCAGAGCAGAACATCTCATTTTACTTCAGTGAGAACCTTAAAACTAATAATAAAAGTGAGAAATTCTCAGAATCGTTATATTAACAGTTTTTGACTTTTTGAAAGAATGAAAGAAACACATTTATTTAAACACATATAACAAAATCAAGCAACTTAAAAGTATAGAAACGTGTCGTGTTTTAAAAAGGAGCCACTCAGCATGTTTTACAAGTGCGTAAATTTAAATTAAAGTTGTGAATTTGCAAAATAAGATTTTTTTATTAATTTATATAATTTTAATTTATCATCTATAAGGAAGGATTGATTAATTGATGATAATTTTAAATTTCAAAATAAATTTAATATTTTTAGTTCGGCTTTCTATAAATAGTGTGTTTTTTGAACTACTATTTATTGCTTAGATAATTTATGCGTCTAGATAGAGTCCCTTGCTGTTAGACAACCGATTAAAACAGGCAAGGAATGTTAGTTTAGTGTGCGTGACATGCTACGTCTTACACTCGCGATTTGTACGACACTTTGTGTTAGTGTGCGTGAATATGTGTCTATTTTTTACCACTGACTCAAACCCTGTCAATAGTTAGCACATACAAAATATAATAGTATTTTATTCATATTAAAGGAATAAGATATGCATAACAGGTGTATTATATTATATCTTTATTAAGTTTATTTTTTTTTTAAGTTTAGTTAAAATACAGTGAATTTATTTATTTATCCTAACATAGACATAAACAAAGAACAATCAGCTGATGTATAGATAGAAATCTGTTTGAAAAAAGATATTATCATTTGCAAGTATTTATAGGTTCCGAGTTGAAGTGAGCTTTATTAGTAGAAATATTCGTGCGATACCGAAGTCCCCTTCTAAAATGACCTTGCTTCATCGCAAGGCCCGCTGTCGCCTACCTCGATGGAATGTGACCAATAATGCAGCTTTGTTGACGTACCAGGAGATAATAACATGAGGGAAGTAAGCTTTTAGTGACCCGCCATAAGCCTGTGAATGGATTCTAAGCTGTATAATAAATTGTCCTTTCCCTTTAGAATTTTATAGCACCTTAGGTAGGTGTCACAGAAAAAAGTCCAATAGTAATTGCAGTAAACTCACCGGCAACTTAACCCTAGAACCCTTCTCTATTTTGGACGTACACAAAGCCTTAATATACGTCTCAGAGGTACAGTCTATCACAAAAGATTATAATCTGTATGCAATTTTCCATTCCCTTTCGAAGTTTATATCACCTTAGGAAGGTGTCATAGAAAATGGTCAAATACTATAGGAGGTGTAGGCAACTGCAGTAAACTCAATGGTAACTTAAAATACATTATATGAAATATGTAGTCTTGAATTATTTCCTCCTCTCAAATTGAGATTGTTTATTGATTCCAAGTTCCAACCCACAATGTTAAGACAAATATTACCTATATTTACTGTGTGTTATGTTATATTTTAAACAGTATAGGTGTAACGAATAAATCAGTACGTATCAGAGTAGGTATTCAAGATTCTTGTTGATACAAAAACCAGTTTGATTGTTAATAAAACAATTCTAATTCTCGCAAGTCGTACTGTCAAGGAGATATTGCACAAACTCAGCGTTCGATACCTACACAGTTAGTCTGTTAATATACAATTAAAAGCACCCACGACAACATATTATAAAACAAAGTCCTCCGCCGCGTTTGTCTTTCTGTCTGTTCGCGATAAATTCCAAAACTGCACCGATTTTCATGTTGTTTCCACCAATGGATAGTGTGGTTCTCGAGGAAGGTTTTAATATAATATTATTTGTTAAGTTTTTGTTTGCATATTTGTATACATTAACGATATTTGTTGGAGATGTCGGAAAAAAGTAATTCGTCTGGAAGCTTTCAACTAAAACGCTGTCTAAACCCTTTGAGATATAACAAAATAATGTATGGTGGAATTGTGTATCCTTTATAGGTCCGCAGAATAGTCCAAGATATTACATCTTGGACTTTTCTATCTCACAACAAAAACATATTATATTCATTTTAATACTTTAAAAATTGGCTATTATAAAGCGGTAATATAAAAGCTGTTTCCACATATACGATACATTTTATTACTACTTTTAATAATTTGTTATGTTTTTTAATAGTGGTAACCCTCACTTCTAGGATTAATACACAAATAAAATTTGAAAAACAAAATTTTATGAACGGTGCGGAATTCGAACCCACGACTCGAACTCTCAGGTTGTGGCTTCATCTACAGGATCTACTTTACAGTTGAACAAAGCAAACAGAATTTTATTACGAGGCGGTACTCGAACAGTTAGCTCAGTTGGTTAGAGCATCGGCACGGAACGCCGGAGGTCATGGGTTCGAATCCCGCATCCTTCATAAAAGTTTGTTTTTCAAATTTTATTTGTTTACTTTTAGTAAGTATCACATATACATATAAGTATAGCAGCCTATCCCCATAATAACTTGTGGAAATTATATCATAAACTTTTCCAGATTTTGGCAATCTCTCGTTAAACTTTTCCATTTTAACAATTACCTACATCAATGTGTGTCTACACATCACGTCACATCACGGAAAAATAACTAATTACTTAAAAATAATTAACAATAATTGGATGAATGAAAGTCGCAATAGATTCCACGTATTTAGTTCCAAACAAGGCTGATTTCTTTGACCTTGTTCTTGTAAACAATAAGCAACACTCGTAATAATATCGAGTATCGGACAAAATAGAGTGAACGCTTGTTGCGAAATGTATATCGTGAAATCGATTGTGCCACTTGTTTGAACTCTGTACATACTCGAGGTATCACTGGATTTGTTGCTATAGTTAATACTTTGAGAAACGATATTGTTTTTTTTCTACAGGCTAGCAAAATTATCTAAGAAAAAAGCGATTCACTCGATTGTATGAAACGTGCAGTCAGATTGACAGATGACGACTATAATCTTGTAAAAAAAGGAGACCAAAATCCACTACGTTTTAAGCATTTATTCGTTCAAACTTAGCCCGATTATATTTCGTGGCCAAACAAGTATTTTTTTATGTTAAAAGTACTTTATACTATAAAGGCCCAGGTTCCATCAATGCTGATCATTCTCCTTTTTAAGTAATCGTAATGTAAAATAATCCTTAGTTATCCCCAAAAACGTGAGCTTCCTGCTGAATAACGTCCCAACAATCGAAACAGACAGACAATAATTTTAATACCAAATATATATTAGTGACACGATGCTGTTTTGACTATACAAACAAATACATAAATTTTTTCTCTATATTGTACAAACAATAATTCAAATATGCGTTCATGTGCCTTTGTTATAAATACCAATTCTCATCTAACTATGTAGGAAATGAACAATGATCTCCATATATCTGTAAATAAAATATAGGCAGCAAAGAGTGAGAGAGATAAGGCAAAACTCAGACCATTAGTTGTCTCGTTCTAACATCGAATAAGGCCTACATACCTATGGAAAAGAGACAGGTGTGGAGACTGGAGGCAGCAAAGTCATCTTGCCTCTTTCATGAAAGTAGGTTTCTATGTACCCTTACATTTATTTCCCTACTATTGTATGGGTTGTAAATGATAAATATTTCCTTTCGCGGATTTCGATTCATCATAAAAAAGATATAGAAAAATTTTTGGAATGGAGTTTTGGAAAAAAGTATTTTATTTCGCAATTTGACCAACACAAATGGCAGAAAAAACTGAACTGTGTTCTCTGCAAAATTATTGCATTGCTCCATAAATATCAGCTAATACCATGGAAAAATTTACAAACCAGAAAAATTAATTTGATATTGAGATTGATTTAAATTATTCTTAAAAATAGACTCATACAAAAATACAAATGTTCATAATTTTAGTGTAGGTACACTTGTATTAAGGTTACACGTTTTGTTAACATTATGAACGTTTATATAAAGCAATTGTTTAGATGCGTGTCGAAGTTATTTTGCAAATGCCACATCAAATAGTCCAAACGTAAATAAATACTCTCACGTATAAAATCTTAATAAACGTGATGTTTGATGTTTGTACGTGTTTAGTGCCGCTGACTTCATTTCATTCTGCAGATGAAAATATAACCAGTTATTCTCATTACAGAATGTTGATTACAGCTTAACAAATATTGGCTATCGAGGTATGGTATCGTGGGCTTGTGTGGCGTGCAATTTTTATTCAATTTCTGGAACACCTGATAAATGAGCTTTTTAAATCATTGGCTATATCATCTTAATTTATATAAATCTAGTATCCTGATGTTTGTTTCCAGTGATCTCATAAACTAATGAACGGATTTTAGTGGGGATTACTTCATGGAGTGCAGTTTAGTGCAACTTGAGAATATCGTATTTTTATTTCGATTTGGGACGCATAATTATTTTTATTTCCAAAATTTGTTTCGTTATGGATATATTTTGACAGTTCTGCTGTGAAACAATCTCATTATAACAACAGGGAGCACATTCTACGAAATAATTCTTGACGTTATGAAATATTATTGACAAATATTTAAAAAGCAGTATTTTATTTATTATGTACAGAACAACGTCTATCGGGTCAGCTAGTAGAGTTATAATAGGTCACATCTTAAAAATATTATCGTATAATCAATATAACACAAATGATAAGACATAAATTAATAAGGTAAGTAATACCATAGTTCAAGCAAGAAGTAAATCACCATATATATACACTTATTTGTACAAGCAAAATAAAACTAGTTATTTACGAAGTTTCCAGCAATTTCTCAAGAAAATGCAGTTCCATTGCTATCGTTTTACAGGTCACTGAATGTGAATATGGGAGTCACAGACGCTTTTAAGCTTGTTCAATCTTAGATTGAAGTCGAAAAGCGGCAGTTATTATTCCGGCGTCGTTGCCCGGCCATTGTCAGAATAATAAATGTTAACACAACATAGCCATTCGCGAAAGAAACGAACAATATAGCAGCAGCACTCTAAACCATTGCTCGAATACAAAGTAATATTTTAGGCCCCGTTTAAAGTTCTATAAAAGATTTCTTTTCTATTATTGCTTTGAAATAAGATATCACACTGTTAGTACTCGACCTCGATATCTTGGTTATATTTACTGAGGAAAATATTATCTGCAGCGCTTTGTAAACTAATTTCAAGAAAGTTTAAGTGACACGGCTGGCGCCTCAGACATTTTGCGTCGTCTATTGTTTAATTAGTCTAATATCGTTAATTCCAGAAGTATTACTTAAGCAGCTGGAAGTATTTTCTTTAATGATTCTGATTATTATCATATTTGACGAATTTGTTAGGCTTTCTTATATAAGACACGTCTTTCATAAGTATTACTTATTTAGTTTCTGAAACGCATGTTCCTCTCTGGACGCTCCATTGGCAGGCTCCTTTTGCACAGGAAGCCAGCTAGATTAGAGGTACCACAACGGCGCATATTTCTGCCGTGAAGCAGTAATCTGTAAACATTACTGGGTAAATGAGACTTAAAATCTTATGTCTCAAGGTGACGAGCGCAATTGTAGTACCGCTCATAATTTATGGGTTTTTCAAGAATCCTGAGTGGCATTGCATTGTAATGGGTAGGACGTATCAATTACCATCAGCTGAACGTCCTGCTCGTCTCGTTTCAAATAAAATATTAATACCAAAGTAAAGTAATTTTAAAATGTTAGATTTATTTGATATAGAATGCTAGTTGTTGACCAACACGGGCATGATTTAAAATGTTTTCCGAACTGCAATATTTACATGTAAATCGATCACCATTTCGTGGCGTACAGCATAGAAATGGCCGAAATTGAAGCCGCACTCGAAATCATCCATTTTATAAAAACGAACTTTACCCCATTGATTTAGAGTTGCAGATCGAGGACACACGTAACTTTATTGATAGTACGTGGTGTGTACTATTTGTAGCACTTCTTTCAATCCAATTTGCAGGCGAGTTGCTACTATGTGCTTGGATTGCCGAAGTTTATCAGTCACTACATACGATATATTGCCCATTCACAATTTGTTTGCTTTTGTTCTCCATACGATCAGCGTTCATATATGAAGTAGGTAATGTGAACGAAAATTATACGAATTTTATAAATCTTTTATTGATTACAACATTACATTTTTACTTCTTTTAGCAACGAATTTTATTTATACGTAATTGATTATGTTTTATGAACTTAAAATAAAAGTCAGGAGTTAAGTACTAAATGCGTTAAGATCATAAAGTATTAGAAGGCATAAAGTTATTTTTTTTTATTTATTTAAAATAGGATTTTGAATTAGTTGATAAACGTCAAAAACCGTCCCATCCATTCGAATATTTATGCCTCTCACTACAGAAGAATAATACTCAGTAGACTTCTCTTTTTTAATGAAATTAATTAAATAGCCTGAAAATCGCTCCATTCTCAATCTGTCGTGAGGGTTATCACTTTAAAAAATAGCAAATTCAGTCAACTTCATAATATTCAAACTGTAAAGTAGTTCCTGTAGATGAAGCCACAACCTGAGAGTTGAATAAGACATTCGCACGAAAAGCGAGAGGTCGTGGTTTCGAGTCTCGCATCATTCATAAATTTTGTTACCAAATTTAAATTGTGTAATTAATCCCAGAAGTGAGGGTTATACTTTAAAAATAATAACTAAATGTTCTTACATTGTTAACTTTGTCATACATAACTAATAAACGTAAAATATTACTTCGAGACCTCTTCTGAAAAAGACGTCTCATCTTAATTAAAACTAGAGCAAATCGAAATGGCGTATTTAAAACAAACAGCGGTTCAAGGTTAATGAAAATACCTACGTGCTATGTCAACGATTTCATTGTATAACAATATTGTGTGTGATTTGACATTGCATTATTATAGAACTGCTTACATCAGCGGAAGTTACATTTCAAGGCTTTTTGGCGTTATTCATCACATCTTTTAATGTAAACAAAAAAAAACTTATAAAGTAGTATTGTCGAATTAAATTGTTTCCTGCGTATTATTTCAGTATTAAATGTAAATTAGAATTGCAACGAAGTACCTACATGCTTTACTGCTTACGTAGAAGTTGATTGTTTCTTTTCCCTTTTTTTTTTTTAATTTATTTAGTGGCACGGGATGCAAGACCATAAGCCATGTTTCTTATCCCTCTTAGCTAGGGGTGTCATCCGTCCGGATGTCCCTGGATTTAGTTAAATTGGAATAGTTCCTTAAAACTTTTATAAAGGTTTTTGTTTGAATAGTTTTTGTTTGTTTAAATTTAAAAGTGTTTTTTGTTTGTATAATTTTTCTTTCATGCAACAAAATATGACATTAAAACTGTTAAGAAGACTTTCTTTTGATAACAAAATTTATTATTAGTTAGTAATTCTGTCAGAAACCAGAGTAAAATAATTATTGTTCTATTTAAAAAAAATAAAAAATATAAGACTGCCAACAGTTTTTTTAAGATTTAAAAAGATCGGTTTTATTTCTCAAAAAAATAAATTCTGTTTAAAATTGTGTGAAAACAAATAAAAAATTGATTTACAACAATCACCAATATTTTTATATTACGTGACTGAAAAAAACATAGTTGTATTTCTGGGTTTTAAGCTCCTAAATCCGGGGGTTTACGCTTCTTGCCCTGATTGGCAGAATTTAGAGATGGCAACCCTACTCTTAGCATCTCTTTTTTTCGGATTCGTAGAATTTTATAAGCTTTAAAAATATAATTTGGACCTGTTATCAATCCATCAATAATGCTTCATAATTGCCGGCATAAGTGAAGTTGGAAGATAAACTTACGGTTCGAACAACATACGTACCGTACAACATAGGTCGTGAGGCCATGGCTGAATGAAATTGTGTTCGAGAATGTTCTGGTATAATTTTAAATTTATTTTCGACGAGCGACCGCCTGCGACTACAAAGCCATTTCATTTACGTGTTATCGCGTATTGAAGTCAAGTCAAAGTCAAAAATATTTTAATTGACATAAAATCAACAGATTGCTCTCAATCACCAAAAATACAATTTAAATACATGCTAATTACACAAAAGTTTAAACATATGTATTTTCAAATAATGCAATCCAGTAAAACAATACAAGGCTGAACCATAAAATAAATAAAAATTAACAATTTTTTATATGTAATAATGCAATTGTAATAAGCCTTCGACATAAGTCTGTGTTTAATAAAACATTTAAATTTATTTATTGATAATTCAGATACACTTTTTGGTAAATTATTGATAAATTTAATACCATTTCATTAATAAGAATTGTTTATTTTACAGAGCCTAGTAGGGGGCACTATAAGCTGTTTACTTTTGAATACCCTTTTTTGTTTGCGAACCGAAACCGATTAAAATGAAACAAATACTACATTTTACGGAGAGTCCTAATACGACAATGAAAACCGCATTAAAATCAACTAAACCCTTTCTTAGATTAGCGCCTAAACACCTTGACCTTGTTAAAAAGTACAAATTGTATTTTTTTTTAATAAAATTACTCAACAGCGTGTCTGTTAGTTACATGGTTACAAAATTAATGGCTATTAATATCTAAATATTCTAGATATTTTATGATCACTATATTTATGTAAAACAATGTTAAAATGCCATCAAAACTTGTTTGAGCTACGTTAATAATCCTCTTTTCAAGTCTTCGCAAGTTGCGTTGAAATTAATTAAAAAAACTCAAAGTAAACATTTCCTCTTTAGTCTATGCTCAAGAGATAATTATATTATAAACAGCTTAAGCGGGTCGAATAATAAGGTACGAGGTAGTGGATCGCTATGAACCTTGAACTTTTTATACCGAACCAACATGTTTCCCCACCAACTGTAATGCCAGTTGAGTCATTTAGAAACCGCTTTATACCTATGTCGTCACCAGCCACACACTTAAATCATTCTCATATCCTGTTCAAATAATATTTACACCAAATTTGCGATTACTTATTACTACGCAGAAATTCGTAAGCTTTTGCTTTACTTTAAAATTCAGTTCATTGAGTTTCAATAGTTAATCCTTTTAGATAGAGACTCTTGCTATTAGACAACCGAAAAAAATAGGCCTGGAATATCAGTTTAGTGTGCGTGACAAGCTAAGTCTTACACTCGCGATTTGTATGACACTTTGTGTTAGTGTGCGTGAATTTCTCAAAATATACTTTTGTTTTAAACACAATTTTCTTGACGTTTTCACAGCTGTCATAGTCTGTCTAGACTTATAACGTCCGTTCCCAATATACTATCTACTGATAGAGATAAATTACTACCTTCTACTGTCAGTAATTAGCTGTCAATAATTTGAAGCTGTCCCAGTATACCCGATAAGTCATTTTTATAGCCTTATATTGGGACGCGTGAATTGAAATTTCCATACAAACTTATATCGCTGGTAAGCTATACGTCGCGTCGTCCCATTGACAGCCAGCGCTTACGGGTACGGTGAGTTACCGTCGATAAGTTTATCGGCACAGAAAAGTCAACGATAGTTACGATTTTTATCTCAAGTAAGAGATACACTGAATATTGGGAACGGCCTTAAATCATCTAAGTTTTATATTATACATCTTTACTTGAGGCAATAATGTCTTGTGTTAATGATTTCATATAAAACACATTCAAATATTAATGTTTGATGATTCATCGATTTCGCAATGTTAAGACTTTACTTAGTTTAATAATTTTATTATGATTATTTGAAAATGTGATTTCTTATTTTAAAATACAGGCTACATTTTATCCCGGAAACATCCATGACTCCCGCGGGATATGTGAAAAACTGAAATTCACTTCGATGAGCTATAACTACACTAATAGTAGGTTTAGTTTGCAATAGCAATCTGCCTCAGAATAAGATTCATATAATATGTTGGGAACGGGAGCGAAAACGGGAACCGCAACTGGAATAGGACATGAGATAATCTTCAATTCCAAACTTGCTTATAATTTTTAAAACCCTTTATGTATGCGGACGAAATCATCAGCTAGTATATAATAAATATATACAGTTGGAAACAGGCGCGTCAATTTGCGAGGAGTTTTAAAAACAAAACCGGTCGTCCTTGCCAACAGACATCCTCAATTGGAATTCAACGTTCTACCTTAGCTGAACAAAATTGGGATTATTCAATACGTCTTTGTTCATACTTTTACTACAATACTTCTTTTGGGATGTCCAAACAATTTTAATAGCCTGTATCTTATCCGGTTAGTTGTGGGGTATGGTTACAATAAGAAATATTTAAATGGTTCTTAGTAAGGTACCTCAGGTAGATTTTGATAGCAAAAAAACATACAAAGATACGTCAGCTTTTTTATATTAATGCATAACATTGTTATTATATATATATGAGATTTATTCATATTGTTTATATTTATTTATTAAACCAATACAGCACCTATCTGATCAGGTTCACTTAAATAAGACTTAGATTTAGGCTACAACTAGATACAGCACTACCTAAGAATATTAGCTTTCTTATGACGGCAACTATTAGATGCTTAGATCTTAACACTCAATGGCATCTTTCAAGTTTAAAAGGCATAAAAGGCATTTATTTTCTCAAAATTGATTCCTTTAGAATTCTTTTTGATGTCATTTCTAATATACTAGATACTACTACCGCTTCGGAAACAAATGGCGCTCTAAGAGAGAAGAAGAGGCGCAAGAAACTCTCCCAGCATTGTTTTTTTTGCGCTATTTTGAATAAAAATATACAATATTGTACGGTCATTTCTATCGCTATAAAATAATCACTATCTAGTCCCAGGCTGTCCTATCATTTAGATATTCAGTTTTGTAACTTCATTTATACGCTTTTGTTTATACGCTTCGTGTTATTTTACATTGAAATTAATAATATACAAAATACTTACTGATTATATGCGATTCCAGTGTCTTTCTTATTTCTTGTAGTATTATTTTTACAAAGTTTTACTATGCAACCCGGCATTTCTGTTACAATTATTAGCAAAGATTAACTGAACATGTGGCACGTCAACGTCACACATTGTTCGAGACTGGCTCGAACACGCCCACTTAGTAATAATTGCCGCACTTTGCGACCACGCCTGTTGCAATTAATTGGAGCGCAGCGGAGATCAATCCTTGCCAAGATTTTAAAACTATATTTAATAAACATAAAAATCTCAACATAATTGAACCTACTGTCTGTACCTACTTAGTATGTATACCATCTTCCCAATATGTGAATTCTTTCAGTGAGCAAATCAACTCAATCGTATCTGAGATAAACCATTCATAGACAGACATAATATGGGACTCACTATATTGAAATTAACCCATATAGATTACATCAATTCAGAAAATAAGGCCGTTTTGAATTTTGAAACTCAGAATTTGTATTGTATTAAAGGACACCTTTAATTTTACTATGTGATCCTTTTAATACATAACACTATTGTACACATTCAATAATATACGGTCGAACGGATCCTATTAAAAACATAACTGCATTACGAATATAAATTAGGTAGTAAAATTGATTTAAAACATTAGCCTAGATAATGAAATTCCGCTTTTATTAACGAGATATGTATAATACAGGAGCCAGCCCGTTGAACACAAAACCAGTCTCGCAGTTATTGAGGCAAAAACCACTGCTTTGCATGTTGCTGCGCCCGCTAATACGTGACACACGGTCGTGCTGTTCGGACAGCATATTATGTACCTACAACGAATATTACTAACGGCTTAGGAATTTATGTCAAATGCTTGTTGTTCATTATGATTGGTGACAACTTCTAGTCATATGTAGAATTATAAAATAATTATTGCTTATAAATTTGATTACTGCAGCAATAGATAGGTAATAGTTAGCTACAAAATAATCAATTACGCGGACAAAGAAAAATTTAAAGGATTCAATATAAATTATTTGATACAAAAAACTTTTGTTAATCTTAATGTAAGACTTGATGAAGGATAATGAGAATTGAGAGCAAACTCACTTTCTATAAGATGGTCAGCGCGTTCTTTTGTCAGATTATTTAATTGAAACGTAAAAAACACCGCCATCTTTCGTTCTTAATTTACAAACAAAATGGCTGTTTAATCCAAGCATTTGTTAGACGAGTAAAGAATGAAGTGCTAAAATAAAGCAGCCTGTTAGCGAGCAATCAGCGTGGAATAAAGGGGCCTTAACTTGTATCAAATTTAATTCCAACACAGCGAAGTTATAGAACACGCGACTGAGAAATGAATTTCGAGTTTATTTTGCTAACGAATCGTGTACAATATGTGCCACTTTTTAATGCTTCAATGCTGTGCCATTTTATTCCAAATCTTATATGAATTTTAATTTACGAAAAGTTCTTGTTAATCATATATTCAAACAAGGATGTCACTAACTAACAAATTTTACTAACAGTAAGTAATAACTCAAAAAAAAACAATTTCAAGTTTCATATCATTGTAGCACATTACTAGGACTAATTCATAAAGCAAAAAAAGCTTGCTGAATTGATACTACTTATGCTCGCCTACAATTAACATTTTTGGGGTGAAAACTGCTTTAGCATCGTTGTTATTTGCAAGTCGATGAAACGAAACAACGAGACAGTAAAAAAAGAGACACAAACATGAATTCATAGGATTTAACGTGAGAGAAACTGAGATAAGAAGCATTAAACAGTGTTTTGGTACCAGGCGATCATAGTTGAAAAAGGTATTGTGTTATATCATGTGCAAGACGTATTACTACATCAGAAGAACACAAATATGGTAGCGGTGATAGTAATGTCTTTAATAGCGGGTGAAATAATGTGTCATCCTAGCAACATGTACCAGGAATTCATATCCAGTGTAGAGGTTCATGCACAATGCAGGTTTTATTTCTGACATGTGTACTTTGTACGCACGTAATTTTTTTGTATTATTTTTCGTGGAATAACAATAAATAGTTGGGCAGATAACGCGGCCATAAGCACCGTTTTTGGAAGAAGACTGCAACATGTTTTCATGAAACTGGCTAAGCAAGTTTTGGCGAAGTGTTGACGAAACTATGAAGAAATATAAACGCCTGGTTTTAAATCGTATTATTCAGGTATGAATAATTTGAGGTTAATGTAAAATATGATTTACAGAATTGCAGTTATTGTAATTACAAAAGAATATTCTTTCACGGTAAAACCGGGGATAAACTATTATATTTCTTTTCTGCAATCCGTAAATATCAAGAAGAATAAGTATTGAAAGTGTCAATGTTACACAGCAGAAGTATTTACAAGATGTGAAAACATTATCAAGGCGATTTTATATTCAAAAAGGAATATAATTAATTATGCTTAATTAGTTTCTGAGTGATTGCGCGTCCTAATTCGACTCGAGCCAACTTTGCCCGAAAGAACATTATGTTGGCGAACATAAAATCAAATGCACTCCTTAAGAAGTCCTCACATTAAAAAGTGTGTAAAGCAATCGTAAAAGCAGGCGACGCTACCGTTACCTCAAGTGCTGTAGGAGACTTGCCATTTAGTGCATAAAAATTGACAATTAAAACCTTATCTAATCAATTATAAAGTCCAAATTAAATTACCTTTCATTTATGTTTTGGTATTCATTACTATGTTACAAAACGTTTGTGTGGTAAAGGTTACTATAACATAAATGACTTTCTTAATGATACCACAGATTGGGAAAGGAGTGACTGCCATCAGACTATTAAATAATAAGTTTAATTGTACAGTATTACTTTGTAAACATATTTTTTCGATGAAAAAAAAGCCCGTTGAGTTTGTTGCGCCCGTTCTTCTAAGGTCTGTGGGATTCATTTTGGAATGGGTGGTAGTTTTTGACTTTCAATAAGTGATGTCACATCCTATTTTGAACAAAAATATTTGAATTTGAATTTATGATGATAATACTTTATCAGAATCTTCTTTTATATATTTACTAAATATAATTTATTTATTAATTAAAAAAAACTGTTTAATTCTTAACTTATTCTATATATAATACTTAAATTAATTATTTCTAGGCATGCTGTATTTATTTGTAAGTAATCACTACATTTATTTCCTAGTTTTTAGTTCTACTTTTTATATTGGTGTGTATGATTGTAAATAAATAAATAAGTAAAAAAATAACTGGGCTGATATTGAATGCTATTTTTATCATTTTAATTAGTTATTAATAGGCGATTTTTGTACTCACTGTATTCGGTAAAATACTTGAATAAGCGAAAACGAATGATGTATTTGGGGAAGGCACATGTAAAAGACACTATTTTACTGTACAGTCAAAGCTCAATATACGAGCTTCCTTTATTCGCGTTTCACTATTCGCGGATAAAAAAATGCGACCCAATTTCTATATTCGCGGTAAAAGATTTCTTTATCCGCGGATCTAATCGATACATACATATTAATAAAAAGTCTTCAAATAGGTATCCAACCGAACATCTTTTGTATACGCGTCGTCAAATAGACTAATAATAAAGTAAAATAGACGTTATTACAATTAATTAAAGTAGCTTTAAAACTGCCAAGCAAGAAAAAAGACGTGTGGCACTCGGGGACTGCCGCGGTAAAGCTATTGCATAGCATTTTTTATCAACTTATGCAATTTATAATTATTTATTTATTTTATTTATGCAGAATATTATTTTTGACAAAATTAATTTAAAAAAAGCAAACGGGAAGTGAGTATAATTTAACTTGCAAGATTTTATTACAGACAGACAACGGGACAGGTGAAATTAAATAAAAATGCTTGTCATAATAACAAAAATTAAAAAACGTGATAAAAAATAAAGAAATTAAAAAAAAACAAGATGTACCCCGGGCGCGAACCTGAGACCTTCTGCACAAAAAGACATAGACAATCAATATAGATCTAGTAAGTAAGTGTTAGGTTATTTTCGTTACGGAATTTCTGGATTCGGTCTCCACGCTCAAGGCCCGAAATGGAAGCTATGCAATAGCTTAAAATTACAAAATTGTTTAATCCTTAGCCTAAGAATGGTAATAAACTTAAATAAAATTGATTTTTTTACATATTTGTTCTTTATTTGATCAGCAAGGAACTTATACCCAATAATTCCATATAAATTACCATTCCATATTCTCGGTTTCTGTATTCGTGGCATATTTACCGAGCATATACCCCGCGAATAGTTTTTACTGTATTATATCACAGAGCTATCGAAGTATCCGAGCGCTAGAATCCAGTAGAATGATTATTATTTGTGTCGTGTTACGTGCGGTTGAGAGCTAAATGCGTAAAGTAACGGTGTAAGTTCAACGAACTGAAAGTGGTACTAATAAAATAGCACCTGTTATGTGATGAAGGAAGCATGCCATATACACCACATGTCCTTATTGATCGGAGCGCCGACGTCAGGAAGTCCAGGCAGCCATACAAAGCATTGTATATTATTAAATATTATTACTATGCAAGCAAATATACCCCCAGTTATAATTACTACTCAACAGCACAAAAAAAGGTTACTCAACAGATATTGTAGGTTTCTAAAAAAAATTATCACTATTGTTGCCGTGTGCATTTAGATGATTCTCTGTCACAGAGTTATAAATTTTACTCTTTACAGTTAGAGATTTTTAATTTTACAATAAATTAGCCGTTCCCGCCCGCTCCCGTGGCGATTATTAAAAGGAAATAAATTAATTTTTATTCATCTTATTACAAATACAATAAAACCTCACAATACAATAACACCTCAGGGAGGGGGGCGGCTGAAAACCAGCGCTGCTTGGAGTAATGTACGCCGAGCAGCAGAAGCTGAGCCGCTACCTTTTGTTTTCATTTTAATTTGTAATCTGTAGCATGTAAGTTATTCTGTAATTTTTTTCTTTGAAAGCAATAAATGTGATTTTATTTTATTTTTATTATTATAAAAAAATAAATAGCCGTTGATGTCGAAACGATCAGTGGTTTAGGCGTGATTGAGCCTCAAACAAAGATCATTTTCATTATATATATATCATCATATATATATATATATATATATAGACTACATACCTGACATAGAAAAGAAAATTATATGCTTGGGTGTTCGGGAAAAATGTAGCCTAAAGCCATCGGAAATTATATTATGTAGTAATGAAATCATATGGATATTGTATTTGTGTAAACTGCTTATACATTACGGCTTTATAGTTGCCAATTTTTAAAGTATTAAAATGCATATTTTATGTTAACCATGAGGGATAGATATATGCCATCGTGGAATTTTCTGTAGGCCTATATTAGATACACAATTCCACCAAACATTATTTTGTAATATCTCAAAGGGTTTAGACAGCGTTTTCGTTGAAAGCTTCCAGACGGCTTCTTTTTTTCCGACACGTCCAACATATATCGTTAATATATACAATAATATATTAAAAAACCTAAAAAAGTATACACTTAAACCTTCCTTAAGGATCACCCTATCCATCGGTGAAAACAACATGAAAATCGGTGCAATATTTTATTGCGAACAGACAGACAGACAGACGGGGCGGAGGACTTATATTATAATATTATGTAGTGATTTTACAAGTTAATGTATGTTACTTCACATTATGTTGGTTGTATTAAATCATAAATATATTATTATTCATTTAAATTTAAAACCAACTAAGTATGTAACGAATGATTGACTTTGGAATCCAACATTTCTAAAGTATAACACGCAATCGAAAATAAATTTATTATTAACATGTAAGGAAATGTATTTATCGTAGAGTTTAAGTCGTCGTTGATGGCCGTTCCCAATATACTGTAGACAGATACATACAAATTACTACCTTCTACTGTCAGAAATTAGCTGTCTATAATCTGAAGCTGCCCCAATATAAGGCGATAAGAATGACCTATCGGGTGCGTGAATTGCAATTTCTATCGCTGGTAAGCTATACGTCGTCCCATTGACAGACAGCGTGAACGGTTAAGGTGAGTTACCGTCGATAAGTTTATTGGGACAGAAAAGTCAACGATAGTTACGATTTTTATCTTAAGTAAGAGATAGACTGAATATTGAGAACGACCGTAAATGTTGACAACCTACTTTGTTCCGGATGGAGTAAAAATATAAAAAATTTCAAAATATACAAAAATTTTGAAGAGAGCTACATACCGCTAAGTTAAAATCAAAGTCGTAGCTTATTCATCTGTTTATTATTCATTCATAAAAACCTTGTATTATGAGTTAACTTCTAAACCAGTTTAAGTCTTGATTTCCCATTTTCTAACAAGATATTTTTTACTTCCTATCTCGTGCGACTTGAGAGTTTGCCTTGTTTCGCGGAACTGCAAATAGAAAACTTCATAAACATTTGGTTAATGGAAAACATCGATGAATTAATTGAATAAACAGTATTTAGAGTCGATTTTCGTTTGTAGAAATAGTAGGAAATATATTCGGTCATCGGTAAGGATGGCCTCTAGAAACGAAAAGTCTAACATGAAATTGGTCGAAAAAATGATCGTACCACAAAATATTTTATCATCTAAAGTTCTTGCAGAAGCACAAGAGGTTTGACACAAATTTTGACAGGTACAATGCCCCCCCCCCCCTATTTTATCAATTAAACTGCCCCCCAGATCAATGATCTTTTTCAATGATTAAGGCTTCGTTTCTCGAAACGTATGCGAATTGTTTAGAGATATACACACGAGAACCAGTGCATTTACGTACTTGTGTACACTTTTATAAATAATCTATTTTATGAATGATGTGGGACTCGAACCCGCGACATCTCGCGTTCCGTGCGAGCGCAGTTCCAACTGAGCCAACCTTTCGAGTGACGTACCGTTGATAAATCTTATATGTCTTGTTCAACTGTAAGGTGGTGGCTCAATCTATAGGTTTAATGAATTAATAAGTTAAATTATCCCAGAAGTGAGGGTGATCACTTTAAAAAATAACAAATTGCTAACAATCAGTTTACTTTGGTGATAGCCAGTCCATAGTTCTTTCTTACTTCTGTATCTAATTACAACAGTGGAAACAAGGAGTACATACTGTAGAGAAAGTTTTAGAGTGGTTTCTGCGGACAAGACAAGCCTATTCGTAACATTAAAAGGACTAAGTTGGTCAGTGGGACGACTTCACTTGTAAGCCTCTGGACTGTCTTACGGAATGATTATATTTTCCTAAGAGATAATGTTAATGAATAGGCGACGACGATAGCAGGTCGTACGTGGGGAAAGTTATTGACAAGTCTATTGTACTGTAGAATTCATATTGTGTTCTTTTTTATAGTCAATCTATGATTAATAACTTTATTATTGCGCTTTCAAATCAGATAGTAACTGTTTTGACAGGTATAAATACTATAGCACCCTTAATTTTTTATAAAAAAAACTGCCCCCCAGATTGGTGTCAATAACCTTTTACAATGGAATCCCTGCAATCATTGAGGCTTCGTTTATTGAAAAGTATGCGAATATTTTTGGAGAGAACTCGAAATTTATGATGTAAGAAAACTTACAATTTTGTTTCCAGTGGTGATATTTAGTTAACTACTTAATTTAGAACTCTCTCATACAATGATTCTTTATAAAAAATAGATTAACGATGGATTGGAAAAAACAATAATAATCCAAATTATATATGTAAAATAATGTGACATTTTTTAAACATTCTTTTCAAGCATAATGTTTGAGAAAATAATAATGTAGATATTATTTTCTAGACGTTATGGACTTAAATGGTTTTTTTAAACTACCATTTGCGAAAACAATTTTAAGATGTAGGTTTTTCTATGCAAATAAGGGACAAGACGAGCAGAACGTTAAGCTGATGGTAATTGAAAATGATACGCCCTATCTATTGCAATGTGCCGCTCAGGATTCTTGAAAAATCCAAAACTTCTTAGCGGCACTACAATTGCACTCGTCACCTTGAGACATAAGAATATGCTAAGTCTCATTTGCCCAGTAATTTCACTAGCTACGGCGCCCGTTAGACTGAAACTCAAAATTTTTTACACATTTCTGCTTCACGGCATAAATAGGCGGCATTGTTATACCCATAATCTAGCCGGCATCCTGTGCAAATGAGCCTCCCACTGGTAAAAGGTTATAGCGTTTAAACGTTAAATAAATGCGACCCAAACAAGACACAAAGATAAAGCATTGACACAGAATGTCTAGCAATCTCAGAGAAATGTAATAATGACGATTCAAGCTCGATTCTTACAAATATTTTTCCGAATTTCGCTTCTTTTCATCAGCCTAATGCGACATTTCATTATAAATATGAGAATTCGTCAATAATTATCCATAATAACCATTTCGCATCTGATAATAATGTACTGACAATCTATGTATTAAACAATCTTTCATACTATTTCTTAGAAATCACATTTTAAAGGATTTTCGCTTCGAACTTTATAATATAGTTTTTTGTGGGGCGATGGGGGCTTTTACAACAAAATCCCAGAAAATGTTCAAAACAAAAGTTATTCAAAAGTATTGTTAAAAAACGTTTGTGTGGTAAAGGTCACTATAACATAAATGACTTTCTTAAGGATACCACGGATTGGGAATGGAGCGACCACCCTCAGGCTATTAAATAATAAGTCGAATTGTACAATATTACTTTATAACATACTATGTCGCCCGCTGAGTTTGTTGCGCCTATTCTTCTCAGGTCTGAGGCATTCGTTTATGACTTTCAATAAGTGATCTCACATCCTATTTTGAATAAAAATATTTGAATTTATTTACAGTTATTGGAAGGGGGGGGGGTCATTGTTTGATGAACAGTTCCTTATTGCCATTGTTTAATTGAAAGGTGTCGAAGTTGTAATCACCCGTAAATAACGACATTTTCCGAAGTGTCAACTTTAATTACCGTGAGAAGCTATTTGATACTTTTGTTTACTCAGCAATTTGAATGGGGCTTGAATCAGATTTCTGGGATGTGCTCAGGTAGAACCTTTGCAATAAATATTTATTATTTTGTACCAGGAATTATCACTGTTACTGGTAAATGTTGAATTCGCGATCAACATAATTTTTTTTTTATTAAAATAAGGGACGGGACAAGCAGGACGTTCAGCTGATAATAATTGATACGTCCTGCCTATTACAATACAGTGCCGTTCAGGATTCTTAAAAAACCGAATAATTCTGAGCGGCACTACAATTGTGCTCTTCACCTTGAGACATAAGATGTTAAGTCTCATTTGCACAGTAATTTTACTAGCTACGGCGCCCTTCAGACCGAAACGCAGTAATGCTTACACATTACTGATTCACGGCAGAAATAGGCGCCGTTGTGGTAACAATAATCTAGCCGACATCCTGTGCAAAGGAGCCTCCTACTGGTGACTTGTGTATATGTCCAATACACGAGGCAGACATGTATTGAAAGCATATTGGCACGACTTTATTTTTAGTGCAAGGAAATGTTTAGAAAATAGTTAGTGCGTGAATCATTTATTTACGCTGCGTTGGAAAGTCGGAACGTGTGTCGGTCAACTAATAGCACACGTACTGACAGACGTGACGGCCACCTAAATAGGATCGCTCGCCTTCTCATTGACAGTGTCACTGTTTCACAGTAACTGCCTTTTTCCATCTACCCTCGCATATGGATGGCTACGTGCCTTCCATATTCATATTAGTTCCCAGTGAGGCAACTGGAACGTTACAACATGAAATCGCATTATCTGACTGGATGTTTTCATGTTAAGAGTTTTGTATTTATTTACTGCGGTTGTTGTAGACTGTGTAAAAGATTAATAGATAGATCCTAGTGTACAAACGATATCTAATATATAAATACAGGGTCCTGATGTTTTTTGATTGTCCTAATAATTTATAATCTAGGTTCTAAAGAATCATTGAGAGCAAAATTTAAAGAAATTAACATCTTGACTGTTGCTTGTCAATAATAATAATAATACTTTTATTTCTTCAGGCCAATTACGTCCCATAGTTAACATTGATTCCTTATTCTAATTAAAAGTAAACTTAAAAACTAGAAAACCATCACTGTGTAGGGGTGTGGTGTCCAAAATATAAAAATTCTTAATATTAATTACAAGGCCAATTTATTTTTTGTTATTCTCCATGTGAACAGATATCCATCGTTTATATATAGGGCTCCTGATATCGTCAGATATAGCTATGAGGATTTTATTTTTTGAGCTGCGCAATCGACTCCAAAATGTCGCGATTCTCGTTCTTATTTATCGTTACAGCGAAGAAGTCAGGGACCCCAACCTCCATGCCTGATGCGCTATATCCAGATCAATATATTCTTTATAATGTATTATGTTATATATATATATATATATATATATATATATATATATATATTATACAGTAAAATGTGTTGTGTAAAGATTACAAACATACAACTATAACAGCAAAAATCTCAACAATCGCTTTAAAAATCCTCTTAAGAATAAGACAAATATAAAAGTGAACGAATACCCAGGGCAATGTAAATGCTTATAAAATAAATGATCTTCATTTACATAAATGGATGCTTAGCGTTTCCGAAAGTTTGGCAGTTATATAATCGAATTAATGAAATGGTCTATGTTGGACGTAATGTTCATAGTATATTATAGAAAATAACACGAGATTTCTTAGTTATTTTAAATGGATTCATAATCCAATTTCGCCATATTATTGCGATTGGATCTGGTGCCGATATTGCTTGATTAGCGAAGCATCTCCGACACAAGGTACTACAAAGTACGTTATAATAATATAAAAGAAACATTTTTCTACATAATTTGTGCCAGTTTTGTATGTC
Organism: Leptidea sinapis; assembly: GCF_905404315.1. Lineage (NCBI taxonomy): Eukaryota > Metazoa > Arthropoda > Insecta > Lepidoptera > Pieridae > Leptidea > Leptidea sinapis. The sequence continues at coordinate 6,680,552 of NC_066276.1, forward strand.
ACTAGTTAATTATTATGAAAAGCATTAGATATGGAACCTACGTGTATACGCTAGATAGATAGATGCTTACAATAACTTTTTCTTGCTGTCAAACGATAGTTTGAAATTTTTTTTGTTTTTGAGTGGAATTAACTTTTTTTTGTCATATTACATGGTGTATGTAGTATTAGTATATTTATTTTGGAATTTTTCAATTCAAAACTATGGCGATCTTGTGTGAAAGAGCCTCCTAACCTACCTCCGATTTCCCAAGGCCATTAACTCGGTCCCCAGCCTCAAGTGATTCTAAACAATTTGCTATGTTTTAAAGTGATAACAATGACTTCTGGGATTAAATTTATTACGCAAATAAAATTCGAAAACAAAATTTTTATGAACGAACTCGAATCCGCGACCTCTCGCACAAAATTTTACTTAAGTTATCCGTTTAAAATCAGTTTCGTAAATATGGGCACATAACTGTAACAACAGATGATAAACTGTTACCTCGTGGTTGTGGCACACCATGGCTGAATAGAAAGCAAACAGAATATTGATTTAGTTATTGCTAGCCCTAACACGCATCTGGGTCAGTAGCAGTTACGGTATGTAAGCCGATAACCGCGACATAAAACGTTATAACTACCGCATTGTATTTTAGTGATATACATAGATCATTTACTTGGCTGAAAAGTGTCCTTCATCTATCCTTTGCCGAATAAATGCTCAAATCCTAGTCATTTGATTAGATTCTTTCATTATAACAATAAGGAACGTTCCAAATATTTTATTGACTGTTAATTCCGCCAATATTTGTCTTCAAACAATTCGACACGTGTTTCGCCTCTACACGAGTCATCCTCAAGAGATGTTGACTCGCCAAACTCTGGCACGAGACTCAAACATCAATAAGGGTCGAAACGAGCAGGACGTTCACCTGATGGTAATGGATACGCCCTGCCATACTTGTGGTACTGAGAATTAAAGCCATGTATACAGATGAAGGTATGATGATTATATTTGAGAGTTGATGTATGCTGGAAATCTTGGATCATCCCATATTAGAGTAAGTCGTTCTTGGATCCATTAACCAGCGGGAGGCTACTTTGCACAGGATGCCGGCTAGATTATGGGTAACACACCGGCGCCTATTTCTATCGTGTAGCAGTACCTAATTTGTGTTTTAAGAAATTTCACTAGCTACGGTGCCCTTTAGACCGAAACATAATAATGCTTATACTTTACTGCTTCACGGCAGAAATAGGCGCCGTTGTGGTATCCATAATCTAGCCAGCATCCTGTGCAAAGGAGCCTCCCACTGAGAGCTCCGACAAAATTTTAAAGACAATGCTGATACAGCATCGGCAATTTGTTTATATCTGTTGTTTTTTTTTTCAGGTAATAAATCAATACTTCGTTTAATAAGCTGCGAAAACAAGCAATATCTGTATCTTAAGTAGAAGCAAATAACTTCATTCATTCATATCTCAGGATACCGAGCGGCCCTTTAAGGTTTGGACTTAATCATGGCAGAACTCCTACTGGAGTCGCAGTTCATTTTGTCGGAGATTTTTAAGAATGTACAAAACTTGAACAAAAAAAAACTAATAGGACATCTGGATTCGAACTGGGGTCTTCTGCTTTCCGGATCACCTAATGTCCCATCTGAGCTATTACAGTCTTGTATAGTGGTGAAAATTACCTTTGTATTTTAATGTTAATGATAGCTGTTTCTCATTAAAACACGGATAAAACTACATTTTTAAAAATTGAAACCCTAGATAGATTGATTTCTCGCCCCTGAAACTACCTGTATACTAAATTTCATTAAATCGTTGGAGCCGTTTCCGAGATTCATTTTATATACAAGAATTGCTCGTTTAATGATATAAGATAAGTGATCTGCTTCTTTTAATAAGTTTTACAAATCATAAATACAATCCACATTTTTTTTAACTTTTTTTGTTCAATATAGGCCTTGTCCACATCATTCTCTACTTTTTCTCTCGCCTCTGAACACGCATTCGTCCTTTTCAACCGACTTCAAAATGAAGGAGGTTCATTTCGATTGGCATTATTTTTTTCGGTACATAGATTTCTTTCACCAAAAATTGTTAGCTGTAACAAATTTTGGACCCGGTGTAATAAGAGTATTACACATTTATTTATATACTTTGTACAATATTAAAAATTTGTTGAACGCTTTTATCACACTTGTAGATTAATTATTTATCTCGATGTTTCGACGATTGTCTGTTGCGTTGGCTGGTAATCAACTTTAGGACAAATAAATAATAGATTTTTTCATAAATATTTAATTTAAATGTATTTTATGAACAAAGAGGTTCACTTATCATATAACCTGATAGGCGATCAACGCCACCCACAAGTGACGCAAGTTTTTAAGGATATTAAGGATGTACGTAAATTTTCTTTAAAGAATATCTGACCGATTTCATATTTGACCTGAAAGCACTGCAAAGAAATATTAGCTATAAATAAGCAAAAGTAAAAATAGCATCGGTAGTAATTAATTAGCAGAAGTAAATACGTAAGTAAAAGTAAGTGTATAAAACCAGGGGAAGCCCGTTTGCACAGGATGCCGGCTAGATTATGCACCTATTTCTGCCGTGAAGCAATAATGTGTAAACATTACTGTGTTTCGGTCAAATGACAAAAAGGCCAAATGAGACTTAACATCTTATGTTTCAAGGTGACGAGCGCAATTGTAGTGCCGCTCAGAATTTTGGGTTTTTTAAGAATCTTGAGCGACACTGCATTGTAATGGGTAGGTCGTATCAATTACCATCAGCTCAACGTCCTGCTAAGTTCATCCCTTATTTTCATAAAAGAAAAGTTCAAACAATGACACAATATAAAAATATCATGTAGGTTCCTATTAACAGTTAGCGTCGTAAATTTTTGTGCAAATATGTTCAAAAAGAAAAAGCTAAGCCGCTCACTTTCGTACAGTCAACATCGCAAACCACGTGACTGGTGTGAAAGTGATTTTGTAATCGAAATCTCATAGTGGATTGTATTTTTAATGGATAACTATTTATTCAAATGGTTTTATTTTATTATTAGGCAACTATTTTGGTCAACGGATCAGAATAGCTATCCAACGTATTCTTGGTACGCTTCCCCGTGATTACAGTTTTAATTTTATGTAATCACTAGCCGTTCCCGCCCACTTCGTTGGGCGATTTTTAAAAGGAAGGAACATTCCGCCAATATTTGTGTTCAAACAATTCGACACGTGTTTCGCCTATACACGAGTCATCCTCAGGAGATGTTGATTCGCCAACCTCTGGCACGAGACTCAAACATCATTAAGGGTCGAAACGAAAAGATTTGAATGCGAAAAATAAATAGCAATAAACCATTTAGGATAAATTTCGCATTGAATGATGGTAGTTTCATGTCGATACGATCAGTGGTATAGGCGTGATTGAACCTCAAACAATGACCATTTTCATTATATATATATAGATAGTATTGTAAATATAGTTATAATATTTGTTTTGTTCAAACGCAAAAAGTATTTATTCAAATAAAATTCGAATCTCCTTCAATACAACATCTCACAAAAGAAAGGACGAAGAAAAACTAAGTCTGACATAATTAAAATATGCTTTATTAGATATGTGTGCACGCTCGTTAAAAGCTGCGCGCGCGTCGTACGCGTAGCGATGTAGTTTGTTTCAAGGTTGTCACTTTTGGTTAAGGATTGGTCTCCGCCTGACACCGCCCGATAGCCGCGCCCAACTAGGTACCGCAGTCGCAAAGTGCGGCAACTAATACTATACAACTGTGCGTACTCGAGCAAGTCTCGATTACGCACAATGTGTGACTTTGACGTACCGTTTCAAGTTTCAAGACCTTTCTAGAACGAGAGAAGAGTCTTGAAACTATAATAAAAATGTAACTTTTACGCATAAATCTAATGTAAAAACAGGCACAATTTAACGCGTTGATAGATATAGTTGGTTAAGTATATTCGGCTGTTAGGTCGTCTGTTAGTATAGTCTTTTCATATTTTGTGCAGAGCCCCTATTCAGTTTACACAATTTTTGTAATTAAAGCAGAGTGTATGGTTATCTTTTACACTTACATTTATGAAGCTGGAACTATGTGCAAATTATCTAACAATCTTGTAGCACGGCAGAAAAGAATTTAATAATGCTCTTGTGTTAGCATTCTTCGTAAAATTCTAGCGTTATCAAGCCAAACTAAGCACTAAACAAAATTCCATATTTGCTTTCCGCAACGTTCATAAATAAAACATTACAAACTATTTGGTCCGAATACTTTATTCACGCTTGCAGTTGGATGAAATAAACGTATAAAGTTCTAAACAATTTGTTCAGAGTTGAACAAGACAAGTCAACATTTATGATTGATACGTCACTCGAACGGTTGGCTCAGTGGAAGAGCACTCGCACGGAACGAGAGAGGATTTTGTTTTCAAATTTAATTTGTGTCTTTATACACTGATTAAATTCTTTCTTACAAATTCGATCTTGTTTATTAGTAGAAATAATTGTACTTAAGCATTGTTTGTGTGACTTATTTTAAGAGCCAGAGACTCCAGCGAACGCGGAGACAACATTTCGGGAACGTCTTTACTCTAATTAACTTCTCGAAAAACAATAATACTAGTTAATAGGTTTTCTTTGATTAACGCGACTATTACACATTTATTTAAAACTCTTTTGAAAGGATTCAAACGCGTGTTATTGTAACTTTATTTTTTGTTAGACTGCTACGTGAAGCCGTTGAAATTAAAGAAACACCCTTTCAATAGAGAAGACGGTCGATAATTATCTAACACCTGGAATCCAATAATCTGTTAATTAAAACCCACAACTACACATACCAAAAAAGAAGAGGACACTGTCAGTAAATTTTGCCAAAAACCATCTATCAAATAAATGGCGCTAAACTTCATAATGACAACTATGACAGAACTCTGACACAGAACTATCTTGACTCATTTCATCTGCATATAGAACGTGATTGGCAGTCCCCGCTGGAAACGAGATCTAGATTAGCTAAAATAATAATAAAAATGTAATTTTTACGCAAAAATCTAATGTCAAATCAAAGTTTCAATTACACGAGTTGTAATTATTTAAAAAGTGCTTTATTTAAATAGATAAGAGGTGTATACTAGCTCTAGATATATATACTATATTATTCATTCATTCATTCAAACGATAGCAATACGTGTAAGTCTTTCTCTTTAAGTTAAATCGGTCACAACTTATTATATTGCTATTCATAACGGTGAATACCGCCTTAATAACGCGAACGTGTGACCGAAAACTATATTTGGCATTCTGTTTATTATTCAGGTTAAATTTTAGTTTTAGTTTAAGTTACGTTTAACTGTCGCTTGTTCTAAAACTGTATAGCTAATAAGCAACTAATTCAAACTGCACAAATTAGTAGTACCAGTAAAATACCAGTGGGAGGCTCCTTTGCACCGGATGCCGGCTAGATTACGGGTACCACAACGGCGCCTATTTCTGCCGTGAAGCAGTAATATATAACATTATTGTGTTTCGGTCTGAAGGGCGCCGTAGCTAGTGAAATTACTGGGCAAATGAGACTTCATATGTCTCAAGGTGACGAGCGCAATAGTAGTGCAGCTCACAATTATTTGGTTTTTCAAGAATCCTGGGCGGCACTACATTGTAATGGGCATGCCGTATCAATTATCATCAGCTGAATGTCCTGCTCGTCTCATCCCTTATTATCATTAACAAAAATGGAGAAATCACATCTGTTTCAATTCATTAGTCAAGAAGTATAAATAGTTATAATTAAGTAGTGAGACTTACTTCGTCCAACACCTGTACGTTGCTTGCAATCGTGGTTATCACATTCGCCTAGTGTTAATTTAAAAGCGTGAGAGTTTGTTTCCAAATGTATTCTTTTAGCGAGCAATATGAACAAAGGAGGTCATCTGAGGCAATTTTCTCATTGTCACAACTCACAACCGACAATGGTCAATTATAACGATATGCTCTCATTTTTATTCATAACGGTTTCACTTAATGCTCTATGAAATATATTTATTAGTCTCAATGTAGTTACAATGAAAAAAAGAAACAAGAAATGTAAATTAATGTTATTGATAATGTATATTAATTAACCAAATAATTATTCTCTGTAACAAACTGTGATATGGTAAATTATTAAAAAATATGATTTATCATATCAGTGTATAAATACAGTAACCACTCTGCCTATAACGCGGTGCCCTTTATCTTCTTTTCATATTTCGATTATCTCAATTACAATATTCCATATAACGCGTACATACTCTAATATTTCTGTACTGTGAAATTTATAATGATTTATACAGTTCATCTATAGCTTCGAATACCTTTACAAGTGTGTCAATTACGTTATTACAAAATTTGAAAAAATGTGTATTAAAAGCCTTAATAAAATAGACAAACTAGGCAAACAATTAGATATACTTGTTACGAATTATGATTATTTATTATAACCAATTACGAGGTCTTAAAAACGCGTTATAGGTTTCAGGGGATTATCCATATAACGCGGAATCATTCCACTGCGGTATAGGGACGATTACTTGTATGTACCTTAGTCAGATGTCGTAGTGAAATAGACATCTCTTTTATAACAAAACTGTTATAAATATTTTTTTACTCATTCAACTATAAAACATAGATTCTTGCATTACGTTACTACCAAATAATATTATCGCTCCATGATCATTACATTGAAGTAGACAAAAGAATTGTCAGGGCTAATCTCAGTGGGTCTGATCGGCCATCTTGTGCCGCAGAAATGTTGCGAAGTTGCTTAATTATACGTTGTAGTTGAATCAAGTTACATAGCCACAATAGTTTCCAACAAGCAAAGAATGTAAAACATTATACAAAAGACTTTAATATTCTCACGGTAATTAATAAAATTTTGGGCATCATTACAGTTGTACTATCTGATATTGAGCGGTTTTAAGAGGACACTTAATTGCAATTATATATCTAGGAAATAAAATTTTAATCACCCTTACGTGATCGGACTAGTAGGCATGAAATAGATGTCATTTCCTACGGTAGCGCGCGGCTACTAGATTAGTCTAGTTGGAGCGCAGCGGAGACCAATCCTTAAGGTGAAGGTTAAACAGAAAACATGCAAACCTTAAACCAAAAAAACACCTTGTTTTTAGACAAGTTTTGTGGTGAAAATATAGGATTTGGAGCTATGAACACTACTTTATCCTGTTACACTTACCCTTAAGTCTTACTTGTAGGTTGCTAATGCTTATTGTTGGTTAAAGTTAGCACTCCAGAGCTATTATGTACAACCAGTATTCTTTGCAGTTAAACAAGTTTTTTCTCGGCATCATGCATTTGTTTAGTATACAACTATCATAAAAGTTGTTCTTATAGATTTTACTTTTTTATGTAGGTACATTTTTTCAGATTAGTAGTCAATAATGAGGATTGTAAGCAATTAAGCAGTTTGCGCCTGTTAAAATGTTACATTTTCGACCCAAGAATTTTGAAAATATTGGCTTTGTTACATAGGAGCCGTGAACTCGTATCGCTGAAGGTCGCCGGCATTTAGTGTCGCCTTAATCTAACAAGTGAACGAGTGATAGGGGTGATATAGCTCCGCCCGTGTGTTTGTTTGATGTTACCAATGATGATGCCATATAGGATATCCTAGTGAACTCTAAATAATTCGGTAGTCTCTACTCCTGACTTGTAGTCAGGTGATGGTTCTGTAGTTAAGGCATGAATTTAAAGGTAGGCACTGCATGTCAAACTAGGCGAACTTGCGCTTTAGTCCGACAGTACGACGTTAGTTGTATAAAAGGCTACTTGGTAGATTGCCTACCGTAGGTAGTAAATTAAGTTTAAAAGGAGTGCTATATTTAAAAGGCATAAAAGGCATTTATTTTCTCAAAATTGATTCCTTTAGAATTATTTTTGATGTCATTTCTAATATACTAGACACTTCTACGGCTTCGGAAACAAATGGCGCTATGAGAGAGAAGAGGCGCAAGAAACTCATTCAACTTTATTTAGATTTATTATGCACGCCCCTGTGTGAATGTTTAACAAACAAACACAACAAATTTGCATTTATACATTAGTTAGAATGAAGGAATTAGGCACATATTGAAGATGTAACTAAACACTATAAGAAAATTTCCTTGTCTGTCTGAGCACAATGACACACGCATTATACAGTTGCCTAACGTGAGAAGTGATTCACCTCACTTTCACAAACTATAGCTTCATCTTCCTCTATTTTCACATTAATGTCTTTGCTCGTTAATTATTACTACAGGTCGCCCTTAGGTAGTAATTTGACATTATTGACGTTAATTCATAAAAAAAAAGATACAGAAAATTACCTCTTTAATCTTTTAATACTGAATAATGTCATCTGACATTTTGACTCCTGTTTGAAATTGTCAAAAGCAACTTATAAAACTATCATATACTCATTTATTTTATGAGTTTCTTATTCATCACTGAAAAGGGGTGCACTTAGGGGTAGATATATATATATATTGGTTTTATGGTAAAAGTATTTAGGACCGGACCGATCAATGGTTACTCGCGTACTGCATCTCTACTATGCATTGGTAATAATGGTTAAAATGGTTACTCGGGCCGGTCCTGTAATGGTCAATGGTAACCAGGACCGGCCCGATTAATGGTCACCCGCGTACTGCCTTACTAAAGGCAACACATGGTTTTATTACAATTAATTTTATCTACTAAGCAATATTTGTAATATAATGCTGTTTGATGGATTTACTTCGAACAATCACTTCAGCCGGAAGACCACAAAGATCGTCGGGGACGATCGGTTTTGCACTGCTCTCATCCAACGTATTCCGGCCATCGTCGGTCCATAGCAAAGCTTACATAGATTGGCGATTAATTCTGCGAACAAGCTGTCACGTTTAGCCACGCCTTTATAACTTCAATCTGTAGTTGACGCTAACGTCATAAAATTCATTATTTTTTCTTTAGAAAAGACGGCACAAGAAATACTGCCAATAATCTTTGTCTTGCGCTCTTTTAAATTTTTCTGTAAAAAAATACACTGTTATAATTATCTACAAACATTATTGCTATAAGAACAGTATCTAATACCAAATGAAAAATATAATATTAGGAATTTAAATAAAATATCTAAAATTTAATTTGTGTATTAATCCTAGAAGTGAGGGTTATCACTTTAAAAACATAACAAATTGTTTAGATTTACAAGAGCGACATCTCAAGTCAATTTCCTAATATGCAAATATTGGGGTTGAGCAGGTTATCAACTGTAAAGTAGATCTTGTAGATGAAGCCACAACCTGAGAGTTGACCAACCATACAATATTTTATAGCGATACGCCACTCGAGCGGTTAGCTCAGTTGGCTAGAGCACCGGCACGGAACGCCGGAGGTCGTGGGTTCGAGTCCCGCATCGTTCATAAATTTTGTTTTTCAAATTGTATTTGTGTATTAATCCTAGAAGTGAGCGATATCCCTTCTAAAACATAAAAAATTGTTTAGATATCTATATTTATTCAGTAAAAAACTAAAGTTCAACTACAAACATTAAAACCCAATAAATATATTTTCATTACATACTTTATGTTCGCTTGGTAATTTCCGATTGATATTTTGTAATATCCAGTTTTAGACGTCTATTATTATTTCCTTTCTTGCCAAAGCAGCTCGAACGGATATTATCTATTAAGAGATTTATTAATACCTCTTATAGGAGAGCTCGAACGGCTCTTGAGCTGTGACCAAAACTTTTGCGCCTCAGCGTAGAATCCAATTATAATTTTACTGACATTATAAAGCTGTAGAAGTATCGAACCATTTTTCTTTTTCTATATTATTATAAACAGATTCATGAGAGTAGTGTAGATTTATTTATTTGTATGGATCTCCAACAGTTGTACATAATATTAACTTACATCTGACACATGCCTTATATCTAAACATTTGTATGTACTACCAATTATAGGAGAACACATCATTCAATAAAAATAACAGTGACTCTAATTTGCATATAAAATGACTAAAAAAACTACTTGAGTATTTCAATAATAAGTTGTATAATAAGTATTAGTTGGAAAAATATTGTTTTCTGAACAAGAACAAATGTAGAATATAATAAAAAGTTAAACACTATTTAATTGGCCAGAGCGTCGCTACATTTTTTAAGATAATGTTTATTAGCATTCGACTACACCTTTACCTTTACCAGTGGGAGGCTCTTTTGCTCAGGAAGCCGGCTAGATAATGGGTACCACAACGGCGCCTATTTCTGCCGTGAAGCAGTAATGTGTAAACATTACTGTGTTTCGGTCTGAAGGGCGCCGTAGCTAGTGAAATTACTGGGCAAATGCGATTTAACATCTTATGTCATTATTATTAATTACCTTCTTATCTATATATATATATAAGAGATTTTCACGTATATAGTCACTCATCACGATATCACTGGATACCTTTAGAGCTAAAGACTTGAAATTTGGTAGGAATATTCTTTTCACCGAGTAGAGGTCAGCTAAGAACGGATTTTACGAAATTCCATCCGCAAGAGGTTTTTTTTTATAATGAACAGAACAACTTCTGTCGGGTCAGCTAGCTACATATAAATTATCAACCAAGTTTGATTCGATAGTCTAAAGGTGTCATATATTTTTTTCAAAACAAAGGGACTTTTTTTACGAAAGGAAGAGACGACGCATCCAAGACGTTCAGCTAGTGGTAATTGATTATATAGCACATATATATATAGCAGTGCCGCTCAGGATTCTTGAAAAACCCAAAAATTACAATACAATTGTGCTCGTCACCTTGAGACATAAGATGTTAAGTCTCATTTGCCCAGTAATTTCACTAGCTACCGCGCTCTTCAGTCCGAAATACAGTAATGTTTACACATCACTGCTTCACGGCAGAAATCGGCACCGTTGTGGTACCCATAATTTATCCGGCATCCTGTGCAAAGAAGCCTTCCACTGGTAAGAACCTGTTCAAACAAAAGTATTGAGTAAAATATATTTATAACAGATTTTTTTAAATTTCGAAGCCCAATGTAACTCGACGTCTCCCAAATATTCCGCTAAATATTTGTGCTTGCTTTATTATTTCACAGTTTCCTTTGCGACGTGACATCGCAGACATAGCGTATAAAATTCTTTTCCCTTTGACACATTTTCGTGGAACCTTTTCCTTTCTCGTAACATTTTATGAATGACCCCTGATTATTTGACAAAAATCTCAGATATAGACCTTAGATCATCAATCATCCCGGAGTTCAATCTATGAAGACCGTGTAACGCTTTATAAAAAAGAAAGTTCTCTCGACAGAAACTTACGTAACTTATTCAATAACAAAATATTTCGAATCAATGAACTTTATGGCACTTTATCACGATATTGCCTTTATTATTACAAATATTTTTATTCAAATAGGTTGTGACATAACTTATTGAAAGTCAAAAACTACCACCCATTCCAAAAAAAAATTTTTAACAATCTAACAACCGACTTCAAAAACACTATTCCAAAACAATAGATATAATATGCACTAAACAGTATAAAAATAATTTCGTATTTTTATACAACCTGCAATACAGCCTTATTAATTAATAAAGCTAATTCTAGTTACGATTATTGTCATTTTTGGAATCGGTGTCCTTCCGCCGCGACTCGCTCTCAACTCCTCACAACTCAAGCACATCTCACCTATAACTATGTATGTAGTTACAAACCTATCTTAGATGACACCGACTCCAAAAATTACAATAATCAATCAAAACATACCGACGAATTGAGAACCTCCTCCTTTTTTGAAGTCGGTTAAAAAGAATGCCTCAGACCTGAGAAGAAAGGCGCAACAATTTCAGCGGGCTTTTTTTTTATAAAAAAATATATTTAACAAAGTAATGTCGTACAATAAAACTTATTATTTAATAGCCTGAGGGTGGTCGCTCCATTCTCAATCTGTGGTAGCATTAAGGAAGTCATTTATGTTATAGTAACCTTTACCACACAAACGTTTTTTAACAATTCTTTTGAATATCGTAATACTTTTGTTTGGATCATTTTCTGGGATCTTGTAGTAAAAGCATATACATCGCCCCAAAAAAGACTTACTAACTCGACTTAGCCGAGTAATAGGCATTATAAGTTTATGTCTGTTCCTGGTGCTAACATTATGCTTATGACAGTTTCTAGCAAATTCAAATATGGCCCTATGTACATATTTTACATTATCAAGAATATATTGAGGAGCAAGAATATATTTTTTCGTATTTCATAATAGTTGGTGTATTTTAAATTTAGTTTATATGAAATTTAGTTTTTTTATTTATAGTTATAAGTTTTTTATATTTTTGTGTATTTACTCTCTATTACTATTACTCTCTAAAGTAATTAAGATAGTAAGTAAACAAGGAAATTCTCTAATATCAATAATGTTAATAAGTACTTGTAATTTAATAAATTAATTGCATGTCGAGTTAGCCCGTAAATGGGGTATACGAATGCTAAGTAATGTAAGTAATTAATGTGTAAATATATCATAAGGCAACACATTGTATACAACGTGGGCTTCTTATTAAAAAATAAAAAGATGTGGTGTCGTGGGACACCAGGTAGGAACGAAGTTCCTTCGGCTATTGTAGAATCGACACAATTTGTAAAAAAAAATCGTGTTCAATTTTATGTAGGTTTTCTTGATTTTTCTCTGAAATTTTGCAGATTAGTTTTTATTTAACTACACGAAAGTATTTAGGAAATTCATTTTTTTTTGGGAAATAATAAATTACGTAAAATAAAAAAAAAATCGTAATCCAAATTATCAATTAAAATAACAAAATATGTCTCTTTATTTTTGTTTGACAACATAAAATTACATAGAAATAGAAACGACTGTCGCGCCTGCGCACGTCTCATTTAACTGTTTTATTCCACGGACTTTTTCTTACGGTTTTACTATCACATTTTTTTCAGTTCGTTCCCGCAGCAAAATCCCTATCTCCTCCAAGCCTGCCGTAAGGAACTTCGTTCCAATAAAAAAAAAGCAACAGTTTACAGTAGTATTTTGCCGTTCCCACCCTCGTGCTAATTCGACCAACCCACCGAATGAATCCAGTGTATCTTAACGTCCATTAAGTTTGTACGTGACGGAGAAAGATAATTTGCTTCTAAAACGGAAACACTTGAAAATTATCGTCACTAAGAAGAGATTTATGGTCTGTGCAAAGATTAAAAGGTGTTTCATGGCTCCGATAAATCTCTAAGTACGCTTAATTATTTAATTTAAGTCACTTCATAATTATTAAGCCTATATAAACTCGTCTACTACCTACTTACAATTATCATTATTAGTATCGACTTAGACGTATTACTGTAAATGTATTTTGTTAACGACATGCTATTTTAGCTCCGAAGATTCGAAAAAATTGGCGTGAGGAATCAGCAACAAGCATTGTTTTATACTTAGGTCATCTATACGTCTAGATAGACTATGACAACTGTGCAAACGTCAAAAAAAACTGATTTTAGAACTTAACTCTATTTTGAGCAAAGCACGCACACTTACACAGTGTCATACAAATTGCGAGTGTAAAACGTAGCCTGTCATTTAAAAACATTAAACTAATATTCCTGGCCTGTTTTATCGGTTGTCTAACAGCAAGAGACAATTATAGGTAGTATATATATATTTTTTTTCTTTTTAGGGGGAGGTGTAGTGTGTGTAACACCTTTATACACCTATACACACACTCATCTCTCCAACTAGTATATAAGTAGTTGCATAGACTAATAAAGGAGCTTATTATCGCAGTCAGACTATAATCATTCAATACCCGAAGCTCCAACATCGCATATAAGATTTAAGTTATCTAAGGTATACGTCTAAGGCATACGTCTTAAGCCATTTTACTTCAAATTTAATATAAATATAGAATGTAATAATAATTAGACATTTGACATGTAAGATCATTTTCACTCATTATCTCGTAAACACATTTTCTAATAATTGGCATCAAAAAGTAATAATTAGTGTGAAAAGCGACGCTAATAACATCACCAGGAGTATTGATGGAAAACATCGAGGAAAACAAACTTAATTACCTTCGTCAATCCCGAGTTTATAGTATTATGTGATCCAGTATACAATCAGTGAAAATTTAAACGAGTGAACGATATTAATTTTAACGATTGAAACACAAACACGGATGTAACATCGTTAGTTGAACGCAGTACAATGTATTATTAAATCTACAGTTTATGTAAATATTGTCTGTGAATATGGTTATAAAATTTATAAAGTATCTGTATTTTATATATATATATATATATATATATAACTAGCTGATGCCCGCGACTTCGTTCGAAAAAACCGATAAAGGGTTTTTAAAAATTATAAGCAAGCTTGGAAGTGAAAATTATCTCATTTACCGGTTCCCGTTTTCGCTCCGGTTTTCAACATATTATATGAATCTTATTTCGAGGAAGATTGCCATAGCAAACTAAACCTACTATTGGTATAGTTATCTCATCGACGTGAATTTCAGTTTTTCTACAAATCCCGCGGGAACCATGGATTTTTCCGGGATAAAATGAAACCTATGTCCTTTCCCAAGCTCTAGTCTATCGCTGTACCAAATTTCATCAAAATCATAGCAGTAGCTCCGACGTAAAAGCGGAACAAACAAACATACATTCATATTTATAATATTTAACGAATGAAGATGTAAAGGCCTTTTGATCTTTCAACCTTAAGTCATTCTTACAAGCTTTTTATTAGCTTCACCTGTATGTATGTTTGTTTGTAACCGACTCATTTGGGCGCGATTTTGACCCAGCTTAAACAGCCAGATCTCGTTTAAACTTCGTAAGTTTATCGAGAAACGATGACAATACATTCATTTGGTAAAATAATTATTGTATATTCCAATTTGCATAAAAATATTTTATATAATTTCTATATTTTTTCCATCTATCATCAATAAGGCAGGACTTGGTGTTAATTTTAAATTTCAATCATTATCTTTTCAACCAAAGCGTGTTTTTTTTTTATGGAATAGGACGACAAACGAGCGTCCGGGTCACCTGATTACCACCGCCCACATTCTCTTGCAACACAAAAGGAATCTTAGGAGCGTTGCCGGCCTTTATTTAAGGAAGGTACGCGCTTTTTTTGAAGGTACCCATGTCGTATCGTACCAGAAACACCGCACAAGGAAGCTCATTCCACAGCTTTGTAGTACGTGGAAGAAAGCTCCTTGAAAATTGCACTGTGGAGGACCGTTTAAGTTTTATTAAACTATTTTTATTATCAATTTGTCTCACGGTGTTAGGCTTATAAAACAGAGCCCAGCTCAGTTTTAAATATAGATTTAATCTCAGATATCTCTAAGCTCAGACTTGTTGTATGTACGTAATAAAATTTCCGCATCGTGGATAAAGTATGCTTCTCTTTTCAGATTTACGATGCTGATAAGGTGTCGGGCGGCACTGAGTGTCGTTACGCTCCTGTTACTAGCTACAACAGCCACGAGCACAGAGGTAAGCCGGTAATTTTAATACTTTACAAACTTGAGATTTCATATCAGAAAATTTTATATTAAACCTCTTTTGTGTCACTTCTGCATGTTCTGTCAAGACTGGCACTTTAATTACCCTTCGTCACACAGAAGCGACGACTTGAATTGACGATTATTTGAAGAAAATTATTAGATTTTCACAGATTTTGTTGTGTGTATTTTTAATCTAAAACAATATGCATTTACCAGTGGGAGGCTATTTTGCACCAGATGCCGGCTAGATAATGGGTACCACATCAGTGCCTATTTCTGCAGTAATGTGTAAACATTATTGTTTTTCGGTCTGAAGGTAGCCGTAGTTAGTGAAAATACTAGGGCACATAGGACTAAACATCTTATGTCTCAAGGCGACGAGCGCAGTTCTAGTGCCGTTCAGAATTTTTGGGTTTTCTAAGAACACTGGACTGTAATGGATAGGGTGTATCAATAACCATCAGCTGAATTTCCTGCTCGTCTCGTCCCTTTCTGCCATAGGAAAACTACGGCTGGACAATACAATATGGGCATTTTCACATCGTGTTAATTGTGGAGGTTCTGGAATCTTTAATGGACTATTGAATATAATTAACAAGTCATACTTAGATTAAGGATTGGTCTCCGCTGCGCTCCAACTAGTTACCATACTACCTAAGAACAATAGCTTTTTTATTACAGCAACTTTATAGTGTGTATTGGCTATGTGTAAAGATGCTTTTGGGCGTGGCATCTTGACTCTCAATGGCATCTTTCAAATTTTTTAACTAATATTCGCTTCATGTTATTTTACACTGAAATTAATAAAATACGAAATACCTACTGATCATAAGCGATCCCAGTGTCTTTCTTATTTCTTGTAGTAATATTTTTACAAAGTTTTACTACACAACCCGGCATTTAAGTTTCAATTATTAGCAAAGTTTAACAGAACAAGTGGCACGTCAATGTCACACATTGTTCGAGACTGGCTCGAGTACGTAGTATAGTTAGAGCACAGCGGAGACCAATCCTTAATCTTCTATGTTATACTTGCTTACTTGTAAATCAAATACTGTTTATCCCAACTAATGAGCCTTATTAAAAATTAAAACATTTTTAATTCAATTTAATATTTAAACGTTGGACGTTTTAAAAATTAATTATATTATTTCATTATAATTATATTATATATGTCCACTAGCTTCTCTCAATCAATAGCTTATAAATGCTTACAGTTTAATTAATTGCAAAAGGTGTTCTGAACACCAAGCCCATACAATTCGTTCCACATCCTCCATGTAAACACAAATCACCTTTGTTTCGTAACAATGATATCGAAAGGTAATCGAAATTCGTGACCCGAAAAGAAACAATGAGACTTTTATTGTTTCCACTCAATCCGAAAGCAAAGTTCTTCTTTCATCATCAGCCGGAAGACGTCCACTGCTGGACAAAGGCCTCCCCCAAAAATCTCCTAGAAAATCGGCCCTCATCCGGCAATTTTGACCAGATCGTCGGTCCATCTCATGGGGGGCCTACCAACACCGCGTCTTCCGGTAAGTGGTCACTTCGAGGACTTTTTGCCTCACTGGCCATCTGTTCGTTGAACAATGTACCCTAACCACTGCCAATTCAGTTGCGCAATCATTTGGGCTATGTCAGTGACGTTGGTTCTCCTACGGATCTCCTCATTTCTGATTCTATCTCGCAGGGAATCTCCGAGCACAGCCCTCTCCATTGCACTATGACCATGAGCTTTCTCAAGTTCTACTTTATAAATATAAAATATGTGTTTTACAGTAAAAAGCTAATTTAAAATAAGACATTCACATACAGTGACTTATTATTACACGAATCTTGTAGTACAACAGCTGTCCCATTTTAATAAAGCTTATAAAGCCGGGGTAAATAATGAACCGTCAGCCGCACGTTTTTCCGTAAAATATTTTCCTTTTGCAACCTACCGCAGTGTATGCAATATTAGCTAAGTTGACATTTTATAATTTATAACCAGGATGGGAGAAACACTCCTGGTAAATTATTGGCTTTACAGAAATTTTTAACAAAATTCAAATTTAACATTTTGCTATCTATGTGCAGTATATATATGATATACTGTAAGAAAAGCACTTTAGTGTCACTGTATCATAAGTAATTATATGCAATAATTATTCCAAAAACTAAAGAAAACAAAAAATGTATTATTAAGCCCAATGCAAAAAGAGGGGTATTATAAGTTGGACATGTCTGTGTGTAGCCTTACTTTAAATTTTTCTTTTTTCTTTTAACTTTCATAACAGAAATCTTTTTAACAGTCTGAAGTATTTAAAAGAAACTTTCATTGTAACTGCTTCTATTTTTTACTAATAACTGTGACAAAATAAACATTATTTAAACACTATTGGTGTTATTCCAAACAAAAATATTTAATCATAGCTTAAACACGTGTTTTGTTCGTAACCTAACTATAACTACGTCTAAAATTGAGTTTATCTTTTTCTATTACGAAACAGTGTTTAGCATGTATTTAACTAATGACAACTGTTATCTATCTGTGATCATATACGAGTAATCTAAAGCTTCCATTAATATGTTCTGTCCTATAGACACACCTTAGCCAACCTTCGACTCGTGTTTAAATATAATCAATGTCTAAAGATTGATGATCGTTTAATAACAGAATGTAAAAAGTATAATAATTTTCTCAGTTGAGAAAATTGGCAACCCTATTTGAACAGTGTAGACAAACTCGCGTGGTTAGAACTAAATAGATTAAATCTAAACGAGTTTCATTTGTTTGCGTGTCAATGCGAAACATATTATTCTGTAACCGGTCTCTCTTGGTAAATACTGCGACCGCCAATCTGCACTTTCGACACTGTTAGCTTTAGTAAAAGCATTGACATAATGTATCGAATACCAAAACAATATTGTAAACTACAGACAGATTGATTTTCTGTTGAGTTACGTCAAAATTGACAAATTCAAACTACGAAAATAACCATTACATACTCTTTGATTATATATTGGTCTCCGCTGTGCTCCAACTAGATATCGCAGGCGTAGTCGCAAAATTTGGCAACTAATACTACACCCAAGTAGGCGTACTCGAGCCTGTCTTGAATAATGTGTGACGTTGGCATGCCACATGTTCTGTTAAACTTTGCTAATAATTGAATATAAATTGCCGGGTTGCGTAGTTATTCAAAAGAATTGTTAAAAAACATTTGTGTGGTAAACGTTACTATAACATAAATGACTTTCTTAATAATACCATAGATGTAAACATATTTTTTCGATGAAAAAAAAGCCCGCTGAGTTTGTTGCGCCCATTTTTCTCAGGTCTGAGTCATTCGTTTTGGAATGGGTGGTAGTTTTTTGACTTTCAATAAGTGATGTCATATCCTAATTTTTCTCATTTAATCTACCACTACTTTGTAAAGGGTTGAAGCTAATGAGAAGAAGTAGCAAGAAAGTCATTGCCACTCTTTAAATCAAGATGAACATTTTCATTTCTAAAACCGCTAAACCTAATTTTAAGACACTTTATGATAAATTTACCTTTTAGTTGACGAAATCAGGATTTGTTCTATTTCACTTGTTCAGCAAACCGTTACAGCGTTCTCTATTTAGTTCAGTCAGACAATTGTCGAATGGAAAACTGTAAAAGGGATACTTCTGGATAGATTTATAGCTTCGTTCGCATCGAAACGACCCGCAACGATCGTATCATCAGCGTATTTATCATTGTAAATGTGTCAATGTTGCCCCATTTCGAGATATCGCTCCCCAAACCGAAGAATCCATTCAAGGGAATAATATGTAAAGTTTTGCATTATTTATGACTGTCACATTTACTTATATCTCTAAGTGAAAGTTGTTTTTAGCACGTTCAGCTAATGGTAATTGATACGCCTTGCCCATTATCAGCCGCTCAGGATTCTTGAAAAAATGCAAAAATTCAGAGCGGCACTACAACTGCGCTCGTCACCTGGAGATATAAGATGTTATGTCTCATTTGCCCAGTAATATCACTAGCTACGCCCTTCAGACCGAAACACAATAATGTTTACACATTACTGTTTCACGACAGAAATAGGCGCCGTTATGGTACCCATAATCTAGCCGTCATCATGTGCAAAGGAGCCTCCCATTGGTAAATTTGAATTGATTTTATATAATTTTTTATAACTAACGTTAAGCTTACTTATATAAACTTATTAAATTGTGTACTTCCATTAAAAATAGAAATGTATGGCTATTTTTTTTTATTTTCAGGGGAACCTCTTCACTTGTCCCAGTGGTACGTATCAATTATTTTATTATTTTAAAATCAACCTAAAACAAAAGAATTCTCCATCACTCTGTGAAAAAGGAGATAAACATTTTATGAGTGAACAATATTGTATGTTTATTTCTCTTTTTTTATGGAAAATGAGGACAAACGAGCGTACGGGTCACCTGGTGTTAATTGATCACCACCCCCCACATTCTCCTGCAACACCAGGGAATCACAGGAGCGTTGCCCATGTGTATCGTCCCGGAAACACCGCACAAAGAAGCTCATTCCACAGCTTTGTAACGTTGTTATTCTCTACATGTTATAGTCGTCACCTTCAGCTGACAATAACATGGACTGAAATTGAAATTGAAAATATAAGTAGAGCCTACTTGTAACAGTTCGAGGGAATTGTTACAGGTTCATTCCCGCTCTGTACATGTTAAGGTTGTACATATTAAGGTTCCACGTATTTCATTGTTGTTTTAAGGCAGGTTTATTGTGCATGATCACTTTAATGAGGTTTTATATTGTTGATATGTATTTTTATGTTTTATTTGTCTTCTCAATGGGTACCTACTAAAAAAAATGTGTGTGTGTACTTATGTATGCACGCAAGAAGCTATACTTCTTTGGCCTAACGAAGCAAATATCATTAGAGTTTTAATTTAATAATCCCGTCAAAATCAGTCCAGCCATTTCAGAGATTATGCGGAACAAACAAACAGAAAGACACAAAAATTGTAAAAAATGTTATTTTGGTGTATTACTATATATATTTATATACATGTAGTAAAAAACGATTATTTCAATATTACAAACAGACACTCCAATTTAATTTATATGTATAGATTATTCTTTTATCCAACAATTTCTTCAAAGATGTTTGATCAGTTGATCACGTACAGTACTAACATGTTTTTTTTTATAAATAAGCATGTAATATATAAGTATGAAATCATATAATTAAAGGAAGTAATTGTAGTACATAATAATAATGAATTTTATATGAGACAACGATATATGTAATAGGATATATCTTATATCTTTTAACGAGCAATTCCTGTATATATATATAATCTGAATCACGGAAACGGCTCCAACGATTTTCATAAGATTTAGTAAACAGAGGATTTCGGGGGCGATAAATCGATCTAGCTTGGTTTCAATTTTTAATGAGAAACAGCTACAATAACATTAGAAGACTATAATAGCTCAGATTGGGTGATCCGGAAAGCAGAAGACCCCGGTTCGAATCCAGATCCTATTAGTGTTTTTTGTTCAAGTTTTGTACATTCTTAAGAATCCGAGCAAGGCTCGGTCGTCCGGATATTACATAGTTAAACGTACAGTACATTATATGTATAAACGTCGTATGTAATTTATAATTGTTTCCACGAGAAATCTATTAAATATAAACCAAATACAAGAAAATTGCTGATTTCATATCTTCTTAAGTCTATATTGACATGGCGTATAACAGAATTATACGCCTCGCCAATATTCCAGATCTTCATTAACCACATAATTAATGCAAGGAAATTGCCTCTCAGCGCACGGTACAGTGCTCTCCTAGCTTCTATAAGTGCTTACGTGATACGTAGACAAGGTACCCACATACCATGTTTTGTTGAATACCCAGATGGTTATCCTGCTAAATGCTCTAGCTATTCTGTGCACAATTTATGAATAAGTATAATCTATTTTATATCATTTTTATATTATAACTAGCTGACCCAACAGACTTTGTTCGGTACATAATAAATAAAATACTGTTTTTTTATGAATTTGTCAACAATATTTCATAATATCAAGAATAATTGTTTTGTAAAATATGCTCCCTGTTGTTATAATGAAATTGTTTTACAGTAGAACTGTCAACCCGTGCGTCAATAAATTCTCTCATAGAAAATATGTCTATACAAAACAAATACTGAAAATAACATAATTATGGGTCCCAAATCGAAATAAAAACTACCCTATCTCTCAAGTTGGACCAAACTGCACTCCAATCACCATTAAAATCCGTTCATTAGTTTAGAAGTCCATCGCGGACAAACAACGTGTCACGTAATTTATATATATATTAAGATATGTATACCTAATTAAGTATATGTAGGTACTTAGATTAAAGATTGGTGTCCGCTGCGTTCCAACTAGATACCGCACTACCTAAAAGAATAGCTTTTTTATTACAGCAACTATTAGATGCTTGTGTGCCTGGCATCTTGACACTCAATGGCATTTTTAAATTTTGTAACAGATGCTTCGTGTTATTTTGCATTGAAATATAATAAAATATTAAAAACTTACTGATGGTATGTGATGGTATGTGTTTTTACATAGTTGTAGGTACTTCGCAACCCACCATTTTAGTTTCAATTATTAGCAAAGTTTAACAGAACATGTGGCACGTCAATGTCACACATTGTTCGAGACTGACTCGAGTACGCGCACTTGGGCGTAGTATTAGTTGCCGCACTTTGCAGCTACGCCTGCGGTATCTAGTTGGAGCGCGGCGGAGACCAATCCTTAATCTAAATGTGTTTTTTTTAAATGTCTCTAAATATGTTTTTGCGTTGTAAAAATTTGTTGATAACTTTTCACATGACCACTCGCTTGATTTTTATTTCGGTATTAATATGTATTTAAATGAAATTACAATTTATACTATGGACCCTTAAAGCATTACAACGCAATTAAATTTTAAAACCTGTGTTTATCCCCTTTTATTTATGTATAGACTCTAGCAGTTCCCGCCCGCTTTGCTGGGTGAATTTTAATAGGAAATAAATTAAATTTTATTCATCTTACAATGCAATAAAAATAAGTAGCCATAAACCATTTAGGATAAATTTCGCATCGAATGGTGGTAGTTTTATGTCGATACGATCAGTGGTTTAGGCGTGATTGAGCCTCAAACGAAGACCATTTTCATTATATATTATTTCTAATATATAAAATTCTCGTGTCATGGTGTTAAACATTGAACTCCTCCGAAACGCCCTGACCGATTCTCATGAAATTTTGAGTGCATATTGGGTAGGTCTGAGAATCGGATAACATCTATTTTTCATCCGCCAAAATGTTAAGGGTGGTCCACACGAAATTTTTTTTGACGTTATTATTTAAATTTGATTATGAGTCAGCATTAAAAATACATGCAACTTCAAATTTTCATCCATCTACGATCAACAGTTACTTTTGTATCGCGATTTTAAATCGGCAATACAACGTTTGCTGGGTAAGCTAGTATATTATATATATGTATATATATATATATAATTAAAATGAATTATAGAAGACGATTTTGGCTATGACTTATGTAAAACGAAATTTAAAACCTTATAGCAAAGTCATTTTATTTTAGTGTCTACTCTCACAATTTAATATATCAACTTTCTTAATGCTTTTGTCATTACATTTCGTCTATCAATTAATAAAATAATGATGTAACTTCATTAGAATGTAGTTTATTTCGTTAATGATTCATTAATATTCATAATCTTAATAGTATTACGTATTATAAGAGTCTAATGGGTTTTATCGATAAATAATGTTTTGAAATAATTTGGATCTGTTTTTGAAGTGAAAACTCCTTTAGCGGCGTTGAGCACTTTTCTTGGGATGTGTATAAAATGACCTGATCGAAAAACTCGTAAGACAGTCGTTGAAATTATGGATGAAAGTTGAGTTTTCTGAGAGATAAACTATATATTGTTTGAATAATTGTAATAGTTCTGAAAAGGTTAACATGTTTCTATAAAATACATACGTCTTCATGGCAAACCCAATGAATATTTAAAATATTTATCCCGGAAACATTACTGTGTTGCCAGCTCGTCATAACCTTCTAGTGTCTGCCTAAAAAGCTAAGTTAAGAGGGCGCATAAAGGTAAATTCTCGATCTTAGAATAGATTTATACAGTCGATAATAAGCAAAAAATATTTTGTTTTCTTCATGTAGATATAACATTATATGAAAAAGAAACTGGGCTGAGTAAAAACATGAAATTGCTTTGTGCCGCCTCTTGAGGCTTCGGGTTGGATTCTTGATATGGTAGTTGTGAAGAAAATGAATACCAACAGAGCAAAAACCCATTAGAACTATGAAAAAATCATTGCACGTGCTTCAATCTTTTAATTTTACAAGTACGTCTAAATCTTTACCAGTGGGAGGCTCCTTTGCACAGATGCCGGCTAGATAATGTGTACTATGCTATTTCTGCCGTGAAGCAGTAAACAATACTGTGTTTCGGTCTGAAGGGCGCCGTAGCTAGTAAAATTACTGGGCAAATGAGACTTAACATCTTATGTCTCAAGGTGACGAGCGCAATCGTAGTGCCGCTGAGAAATTTTGGGTTTGCAAGAATCCTTAGAGGCACTGCATTGTTATGGGTGTATCAATTACCATCAGCTGAACGTCCTGATCGTCTCGTCTCTAATTGTCGTAAATAAAAACTTACGTATTATAATGATTTAGATATTAAATAGAATAAAATTAGTAAAATAATAATAATATAATAGTTTTAAATAGATTGAATTTTGTAATAACGTCATCTAAGTATAAATAGTGAAATAATTGTACAACACTATTCCGCCGCATGTTGAATAGATTACCAGGTTGTTATAACCGGGAGCAGGTGAAGTGGGATAAATTATACCAATTCCAGTGCGGAATTAACACAAGCGGTAGGGTAACCCTCCGTGCTAACGAACGGGTTAATCTCTATCAATGTTGCAGAACACTCCGACCCGATTGCCGTTACAATTGTTGTTAATACACTTCCCACTTTATTTAACTTCCTACTAAGGTGAAAGAGTTTTTCATTAAAATCGTTATTAAGGGTTAACCTAACACATTCACAGCTAATATTATAAATGCGAATATGTTTCTCACGCATTAAATACTCAACGGATTGTCATGAAAATTTACAGTTAATTTTGTGAGTTCCAGAGGGAGCACAATAAAATAAATAAGAGGGAAAATTATAAGATAGAGTAGTATGTTTTTTTTTAAATTCAACTGGATGACCTGATGAATAAATGAATGAAAATTCTTCATTTCACAAAAAATCCTGGTTACAATTTGTACAGAGTGTTATGGAAGCACAATTAGGTGACATTATCGCTAACCATCGATCAGGTAGCCGATATTTTAAAGCGTCGGATAAACGTAACATATAACATATGAATTCAACCAAAAATGGCGGGCGAGGATCGAACCGGGGACACAGTGTTGGGAGTCAACGGTTTTACCTCTCGCACCACAGGTGCTATTTCCTTTTAATATATAATACAATTACATACAAATAATCACGCCTCTTTCCTGTAAGGGTAGGCAGAGACCACTTCTTTCAACTTGCTACGATCCTTACATACTTGTTTCGCTTCGTTCACTTACATTATCCCTTACATACATGCTCTTCGGTTTAGGGTACTCTTGACCTGGCCTTTTTTCAAGACGTCCCTGATTTGGTCTCGAAACGTCTGCCTAGGTCTACCCTTTCCAACACTTTAATTCAAACTGGCCTTATAAACTTTTTTCGTCAATCGTTCTTCATTCATTCTCTCGACATGGTCAAACCATCTCAGCATACCTTTCTCAGTTTTTGCCACGACATCTTCTTTCAGACCACAACGTTTCCTTAATTCACTATTTCTTATCTCCTGAGGTGCTTAGCTGCCACAAAGCGCGTGGCGCTTTATCCTGTAACTCAGTTTAACTCCTATCATACTTCTCAACGCTCTCATCTCAACTACATTTATTCTGCTTTCATGTTTCTTCTGCCATACCCAACTTCCGTACATGAGTATTGGAACCAACACCCCCTCATGCACAGCCAAACGAGCCTTATTAGACACCTTCTGCCTGTTCATAAAGGAGTGCAATACAAATAAAAACATTAAAATAAAGTTTCAAACACGTGTGCGCCTCAATAAGGCTACTGGAAACCCAAGCACTAGCAGCTATTTCGTTCAACGGATCACCCTAGCTATCCAACGTAGAAATGCTGCCAGTATTCTTGGTACATTTCCCCGTAATGATAGTTTTAATTTTATGTAATCATATGTTGTAAATAACTATATTTATAAGATTTGGTTTTAATATATTAATTTCAAAATATTCAAAATATACATTATAATCATATAAAGTTTTCATCCGATGAAGATTATTACTATAACCATGATACACATATCTCTTAATGGATTCAAAGTAAAACTCATTTTCAACTTTTCTTCACGCACAACCACTCTCCTCGACAATATTCTCGCGGCGGCAAACAAATTAGGAACTTTCGAGTCTTAGAGCGCTTTTAATTTTCTCTTATATATTTTTTCATGTCAATAATTAGTTCAACGAGACTCATTTGATGGTAGTGGTTTCAAGGATCTAGAATTTGCTAATAGTCCAGTCATTTAAGCTTAAATTCGGTAAGAATCTCGGAATTCGAGATACCCAGCTGTAAATCTGTAAATACTTGTATATTGACACCCTAAAAGTTGTCTCAAAACCTACATATGGTAGGGTGTACACAACTATTAAATTTCAAGGTCAAAGGTCTCAAAAATCTGTTTTTTGTGCTATTTTTGTAAATATCTCATTTCCTATGAGTTTTTGCTGTTTGTATTAAGTATCAATATTGTAGAATACAAAATTCTCTCCAAATTTTGTTTGAAAAATTTTTTATACGGTGAACCGTTTTCGAGAAAGAGGGCGGAGAGCGCGCGGTCAGGTTCAGGTCAACCGGTGCCTCCGGTCGAAAACGCGCCATATATAGTTGATTAACTATTGATAAATCAATGATTATAAATATTTGTCAATTTTTATTTATCATTATATGACTGGACTATAAGTACGATATCTGAAACATGTGCTTAAAACTAATAATTAACGTGACAGTCCCTTCAACCACGCTGAATACTTTCACTACTAAAATACACAATTATTTTTTACCTTTTATTGCATATTATCTGTTATTATGGAATAGTGTTTTTGAAGTCGGTTGTGTTTTTGTTATAATATTTTTTATTCTTTAATTTTTAGTGAATTTGAAGAACACTAACTAACAATTCGTCTAAATATGTACAGATATACAAAATTTTTCAATGCAGCAATGAACGTAAGCACTTTGCAATTTGATTACCGACAGTAAGAAATTCCACAGAAAGTTCACATACGTATAGCAAATTTATGCCTTTTAATGTTTTTCTCATGGATGCCACTGTCAGATCTGGACCAAATTATTATGGGACTACACGGGGAGCACCAGATTTCCAATTAAAAAAGAATTATCAAAATCGGTTTACCCAGTCGAAAGTTTTGCGGTTTTTTATAGAAACTAAAACTATGAAGTAAGAAAAATTAAAGTTATTTTTTAAATATTAATTAATTTTATAGTTATTTTTTAAGTAAAAAAATTTAGCCTCTGGATAAGTTATCTAACATATACTACAATGTAATGGTATAAGTAACTATTGAACCGATCGGAGTAATATCCAATCGGTTCTGAGTGAGTTTTCATTGTAAAGCCGAAGGAGAAAAACGGCTTTCCACTTATAAGTACGGATTTAAATACTTACTGTGATAAAAATGCGATTCAAACAAAATCATAAGTTAAATAAAGCTCATACTAAAATTATAATATACTAGCTGATACCCCGCAACTTCGTCTGCGTACACACAGGACAAAAGAAAAAATATAAGAACACTCAGAACATAATACGCTGTCGCAACACTTTTTGTAAATAATTATATGTTCTGCAAAGCCATTAATACCTTTCGCAGCACACGCGATGTAAAAAATATTTTAGGTAATTTTTTTTACACCTCGGGTTACATTATTGGAATTTTAGTAAGGATCCTTAATTTAAAAAAAAATATAATAAAGCCTATGTCAACCGGGGTTAGTGCAACTTTCCAACAGTGAAAGAATTTTTCAAATCGGTTCAGTAGTTTCGGAGCCTATTCAATGCAAACAAACAAACAATCAAATCTTTCCTCTTTATAATATTAGTATAGACTAATGTAATTTAGCACTTACGTTGTCATATAAAAACTTTGTAGTTGTAATTAAATTATGTACGTTTTTAGTCAGCAAAGTTACAAAACAGGGACTAATTGAGTTTGTTCATGAAAATACCATCATAATATGAGTAAGGTAACTTAATTATATAATTATGTTGTAACTGGCCTTTTGGTAACAATTTCTGGGATGGGGATGTATAATGTCTCCTTGGGGAAGACAAACTTTCCGTTAATATGAAAATCATGACCCTTTCGAAATATACAATGTATTAAATGGAGAGGTATGTACATTCTTATGAATGAATAGATTTTGATGATATTCCATGTTATGATAAATGAAATAAAATTTTATTATCATAATAGTAAAATTCTCTTAATAGCGGTACAAAAATCTTTCTTTAGTTAAGACCAGAGTGCACAGTGTATGAGGATCATTCATTACCAATATTGTGCGCTCACTCGCACTCACAGGTAGGCGGGAAAACAAAGAGACGCGCCGTGTTACTGTCAATTATGGAAGTGACATTTTAGATTTTTGCTTTTTTTTTATTTCGATGGCATATTACAATATTTAGGTATATAGATATATAAATAAAACACTTTTAAGGCATTAAAAAGCGTGTAATTGTAACTGTGTTTTTACATTAGATTTTTGCGTAAAAGTTACATTTTTATTGTTACTTTAGTTCAGCCGACCTTTCAAGACCTTTCCAGATCTGGTTTTCAGGGGGATGGAAAGTTTTAATCCTTAAAAAGTGTTTTATTTAAATGTGTAACAATTGCGTTAATCAAAGAAAATACTATACAGATATAATTTTTAAGGCATAAATACCGTCTTATTTGTCTTTAACATTAATTACTTCGTTAATTCTACATTTTTATATTATAACGAATATTAATATCATAACATTGGCATACATTTACACCAATGATCAGCCCCAAACTAGCACAGTAAGGCATAGCCAATTCTAGATATATTTAATACAATATACATACAAACATGGCTAGGAAACTAGGATCCAAATTCATCATATACGTTTATGTATATATTTGCACCTACCGGGATTTGATCACGGGACCTCTAGATCAGGGAGCAGGGTCACAAACCACTCAACTATATGGGTCATTTCACGTTTCGCTACAAATCCCAATGTTCTGCTGATAATCCAGTTAGTGTGGTCAATTTAAAATTTTAACCAGATATATAATACAGCCATTGCAAGACAGATGCATGGAAGTAATTAAAAACTGGCTCCACCGAGAATTAAATACAATAAAACAATAAACATCTTAATATATATAAAAAAACATAATAACATATCTAAACACTATCACACCCTATTACACCCACCCTCCCAAACCCACACACAAACACACACACACATTCTTCAGATGTTATACTTTTATTTTTTAATTTTTAATTTCACTTTTGTATTTAGACATTATTTTTATTTTATTTTATCTGATTTTAATAATTTGATTTGACTATAGGTAATTATGTCTGGTACCGAGAAGTCACTGACAGCTGAAACACAGTTCATACTAGTTTAGCTGCCTTTGCTCCCTGTGTTGTATGTAAATAATCTATATATATAAATGAATTGCTGTTCGTTAGTCTCGCTAAAACTCGAGAACGGCTGGACCAATTTGGCTAATTTTGGTCTTGAATTATTTGTGGAAGTCCAGGGAAGGTTTAAAAGGTGAATAAATAGGAAAATGCTGCTAAATTTAATAAAAACAAATTTGTTTTGCCTTTGATGTGTCCATACATAATTTCTATGAGAGAATTTATTGACGCACGGTTTGACAGTTCTGCTGTGAAACAATTTCAATACAACAACAGGGAGCATATTTTAAGAAATAATTCTTGATGTTATGAAATATTATTGACAAATTCATAAAAACACATTATTTTATTTATTACTAGCTGATATTCCGCGACGTCGTTCGCGTACGTATTTTTACACCTTGGGTTACATTACTGGACTTTTAGTAGGGTTCCCTAATTTTTTTTTATATTTTATATAGCCTATATAATTATAACACTCGGGGATAACGTAGCTTCCCAACAGTGAAAGAATTATTCAAATCAGTTCAGTAGTTGCGGAACCTATTCAATGCAAACAATCAAATCTTTCCTCTTTATAATATTAGTATAGATATACAGATTAACGTCTGTCGGGTCAACTAGTTAATTATAATTTAGAAACATATTTCTAACTTGTAATACTATTATTTGTTGTAATGTTTGGGATATAAAGTTATTATTATTAATTAATTAAGTTTTTGGTGAAGCTCTTGAACCCTTTCAAAAGTAATTCATTTAAATGTATGTAATATTTCGTGATTTTTGTTCTGTTAATTACATTATGTTATCTATACTAATATATAAAGCTGCAGTGTTTGTTTGTTTGTTTGAACGCGCTAATCTCTGGTACTACTGGTCCGATTTGAATGATTCTTTCAGTGTTGGGTAGTCCATTTATCGAGGAAGGCTATAGGCTATGTTTTTTTTTTCAAAATTAGGAAT
Organism: Leptidea sinapis; assembly: GCF_905404315.1. Lineage (NCBI taxonomy): Eukaryota > Metazoa > Arthropoda > Insecta > Lepidoptera > Pieridae > Leptidea > Leptidea sinapis. Next base: position 6,710,964 of record NC_066276.1, read on the forward strand.
CCGTAATAAAATTGCTATTTTCTAACACAAGGTGTAAAATAGAAAACCTATTTTTGCGTGCGCTGCGAAAACTATTGACAATAGAACAAAATGATGTACAGGCTATAATATAGGCAATATTTTATTACTTATAAAACTATCGCGTGAATTATACTTTATATGGAAAAACAACGTTTGCCGGGTCAGCTAGTTTAGTATATTTTGTTTTTTTTTTCTATTGGGTTCTCTATTGTAATGTTGCAATGTAGAACGTACGGCACTCCACACAAACCAAAGTGTTTTATGGGTGCTATTGTATTGTATTATCCTTTGTTTCCTAAAATAAATAATTAAAAAAAACATATACACACTTGTTTAAGTCTCTATTCATGACTAATCATTCTTATTTATATCCTTGAGCTTAATCGTCGCCTACTTATAACAATAAGCTTAATGAAAGTTCCAAACACTGCACTACCTTTTGTTTAGACTCGCGTAACCTTCCTGTTATATTTGAACTGCCTACAATTCTATTGCATGTAGGTGGACTTAATTATAGAAGCAATGATATTCGGATGAACTAATATATTCTTGATAATGTTGTGTACATAGGCACATAAGTGAATTTGCTAGAAATTGTCATAACCATAACGTTAACACTAGCGTTCCTAGGAACGGGCATAAACTTAGCCGATACTAGTTATGATGATTGAAAGCTACCACAAATTTAAATAGGCATAATAATGAAGTGACTTAAATTAAGTAATTAAGCGCGGATTGGAGACCAATCCATAATCTAAGCATTAAATTCAATAATAGGGTTCTCTATGACGTGGTCTATAATGTCTATGGAATATTCGAGACGCAATTAAGATTTGTACATACCCGCTTTTGATTTTAAATAGAATGTTATCATCGCCAAAGTAATTAGTGTTATTTTAAATGAAGCTTGATGAAAATATAAGGGATGTTTTCTCATCGTTCAGAAAGACGGCAAGCCTGTCACTGAGCGGTGTTAGAAAGTAATTAATTATTATTCATGTGAGATGATAATTAATATTATACGTTTTGAATGGTATACAAAAGAGATTTTAGCAGCATATTGGTTTAGCTAAACCGCATGAACTACATTGCTAGTTAAAAGAGATAGCAAGTGGACAAAATCGTGGAAGATAATCTATGGAAGCGCTGTCTATTTTTTGACATATGTGTATGTAAAAATATAAACAATTTGTTATGTTTTTAAAGCGATAACCCTCACTTCTAGGATTACTACACAAATATAATTTTAAAGAACGATGCGGGACTCGAACCCACGAACTCTGGCGTTCAGAGCAGGTTATCAACTGTAATGTAGATCCTATAGATGAAGCTACAACCTGAGAGTTGAACAAAGCATACAAGATTTTATGACGATACGTCACAAGAACGGTTAGCTCAGTTGGCAGAGCACTGGCACGGAACGCCAGAGATCGTGGATTCGAGTCCCGCATCGTTCATACAATTTTGTTTTCAAATTTTATTTGTGTATGTAACAATATATTAACTAAGTGAAATCCTTGTAATGTTTCGTACAAAACAGTAAAACCATGCTAAACTTTAACTTATTTTATTATTTTTACTGAACTAATGCGGGTTTATGTTATATTGTTTCAAAGTGACGACCGCATTAGCAATGTCGCTCCGAATTTTGTGTTTTCCAAGGCGCTTTTACTCATAAATAATATCACATTATAATATGAACAATAGTAATCTCATAACAATCTCATGGCCAGTTAGAATTGGATGTTAAACTTGGCTCGTGTGATATTCGGAGCGACACGAACTGGGTCACTTGTTTAGTGATACATCCATATTCATCAGTGCAAAGCAGAGAATACGAATTATCCAGTTATAATTCACAATAGCTCACACTGAACTATAATGCTGTCAACTCTAGTTCTGAATGTATTACATGGCTAATAGTAATTGGCAAACAAGATTTTGATGTCCGTAAAATATTACTATAAGTAAGTTGTAAAAAATAGCGAATACGCTACGTACGTATAAATAACAACGATCTAAACAATTTGTTATTTTCTCTTGCAATACCAGAGAAATCAGAGGAGCGTTGCATCATGTCATGTCGCATCATCCGGAAACACCGCACAAGGAAGCTCATTCCACAGCTTTGTAGTACGTGGTTTGAAGCTCCTTGAAAACCGCACTGTGGAGGATTCCCCCACACATTCAGATGATGGGGATGATATCGTAATTTGATGGGTGTCGTGCGATGGTGGAATTCGGCGGCAGGAATCAGGTGAAACAGCTCTTCGGAACACTCCCCGTGATAAATGCAGTAGAAGACACACAATGAAGCGACGTCTCTACGCAACCCCAAATGATCCAGCCGTTCTTTCGATTTACATGCATACGTGATAAAAATTCTAACATACTTAAGTATATGCGGAACATTCCAAGTTTTAATGTTATATAATATGTATTGATCGGCATCTCTCAAAACTTTGAAACTACAAAGCCTCAAAGTGTTTGCTAACGAAACTCAATCTCTCTCGAATCATCGTGTGTCTATGCCAGACGTTACTTCTCAAAGGAAACCCTCAGGCACTTGAGCCGTCTGGATGTCGAAGCGATTTGAAATGGAACACCTGAGTCGTTCGATGTTGTGTTCATCATCCATGACCGATATATGGTGTGAATGAAACGGTCTGATTCAGTTATGTGTTAAAGATCAAGGACTATCTACTTCACTTATTACATCGGCCAGCGGGGGATGACACGCATTGCACACTTATTTAAAAAGATATGACTGTTATGCCTTGTGTACATGGGTCTCTACACAGAAGCAATCTGCGTATTGGTCCGTCGACCTGTAGTGTGTACAATTGGTAAATTTAAAAAACTACTCGGACATAAAACTTTAACTCTAATATTCCTTCTCCATGTAGTAAGATCCTACTACTACTTATATCCTCTTCTATATATATCCTATTCTGTTCAAGTGTTAATACAAATTAATTAATTAATACCAAATATTAATAAGACAATACAGTTTAAAACCATTCTATTACTATAAAATAAGAATTTAATTTAGTGATTTAGTACGGTATTAATGTTATCTAGTGTTTGTTATATATCACACTGTTTCCATTTGAATGATGTGTTCATTTTTTATGTTGTGGGTATATTGTCAAAGCCTTGATATTACAATTTCATTAGTGATATTATAATTAAACGGTAGATTGCCAATCGACTTCATTTTTCATTCGACGATATTAACGGCCACGAACATAGTAAAAAAATAAGGACTCCGTGTCACCTTACATAACAGTGTAGCACCAAAACAAGCCGATTAACGTGTAAATACATAGCCCCACGCACACACTTACACTACTACAGGCCGATAGGCAGCCATTATGTGAATTGTCATCGTCTGTGACAGATCAGTTTGCGTCTCAATAAAATATTTTAAAAATTCCGTCGAGCGTTGTGAATAAGTGTAAAAACGAAACTATATAAGTATTTGTGGCCATATATGATTATCTAAGAGAGAAAAAATTGTGTAACTAGATCCCTCTTAAACGCACACACACTAGCATAACAGTGCTTCACTTGCTAATATTACGGCGCGGAGTCCTTCTTTTTTTACTCGTCCGTGATTAACGGCCTGTTTTTTTTTTATTTATTTATTTATTTTTTTAAATTGTTTTAGTGAGATTGTAATGTCACGGGTACATCACTTACCTCTGTCGAATTTGAATGATTTTGTGTAATATTATGATATCCAGATTCATTTGGCATATTTTGATTTCTGTGAAGTAAGTCGGATGAAAGAATTCTAAGTGCTAAATGCTAATTCTGCGTTGGCGTAGCGGTTACTGATACGTAAATAAATATCTTAGATAATTTATACGTCTAGATAGAGTCTCTTGCTGTTAGACAACAGATGAAAACAGGCCAGGAATAAACTCTGCGTGACAAGCTACGTTTTACTCGTGATTTGTATGACATTTGTGTTAGTGTGCGTGAATTACTCAAAATAGAGATTTGTTCTAAACTCTTATTTTTTTGACGTTTTCACAGCTGTCATAGTCTATCTATACGTTTATATGATCGAAGTTAAGTACAACCTGAACTACATCTGACCAGACAGGGACACCTTATACCTTTTTCTTAAATTAAGCCACAATATATCTCATGAAAAACTTGATATACGCTGGTGAAAATCACGGGGCATCTGTAGTGTTATATTATTTCATGGAATCTACAAAAGTGAGCTTTACACCGAGGTGGGAAAAAAAGCAGTACTTTATTTATTATGTACAGAGCGACGTTTGTCGGGTCAGCTTGTAATCTTGAAAATCTTAATATCCGTTCAAAGTTCAGCTAAAGGTAGTTAAAAAGAAGTTATAATTATTATTTGATACGATATTAATTTTCCGCTTGCAAAAACAATGATGAAAGATCTTTCGAATGAAGAAATACGACTGTATGTTAGAAATTATATTTGTGGAGAAAATTTGTTATGATTTTTCCGATGCCATTAACGGTTTCATACCACCGCAGCCAATCTAAACAAATTCTACGACAGACTTTCTACTGATACTCCGAAATTTTTCCAATTACTTTTTTTACCAATTTGAAATTGTATTGGCAAAAATGCTGTTTGTACATTCAATACTCAAACCAAAGTTATATTGAGGTTTTGGATAATAGGATAATGTCAAGAAGAAATTTAATCATACTCCTTTACCAAATAATATTGTTCTTCTTCGTGACACTCTAGGCAGAGCGGTCGTCGTCATCACGAAGTGACATCTTTTGAGGCAGATTTGTTTCGCCCCACGACCATTCGCCGCTCTTCCCTGCTGGCCGACATTCTGGTACACTCGTTCTATGTTCATTGGACCACCCACAGCAGACCAGTCCATCGCATGGGCGACCTTCGTCGCCCTCTGGTGCCCTGCACGACAAGGCGCTTAATGTACTCTCACGCCAGGAGACGTGTCCAAGGAACTTAAGAATTCGACTCTGTACTAACACCGAAAGGTGTTGTTGTATGCCAAGTTCTTGGGTTTTGCAGCAACGTCTCGGACGTTGCTGCAAAACTCGGTCCATTAAAGTCCCAGCATTCTCCTCCAGCACCACATCTCCATGAATTTTATTTTTCTCAACTTATCGCAATGTCTACGTCTCTGGAGCATACAAAAATATGGGAAAAACAAGTGTTTGGATGAGTCGAATTTCGTAGCATTTGTTGTTTCTATTCTTCCATATTTTCTTCAATTTATCACAATATTCTATTCACGTGATAATTAAGATTATTGCAGCTATCATTCTATTAATGTTTGTTTATAATGAATTAAATATAATCAAATAGGCGTTTAGGAAAACATCCATTTCGTTTAACAGCATTTCATGTAGGATAGCGCATCGCCTTGAAATATTTCCGCAGCATAAATAAAACCTGCCTTCACAAAGTCTGTTTCCCAACGCTTAAATATTTGCAGTTGCATTTACAACGCCAGCATAATACAAGTGGGTCAAACATTGCATCGTGTTGCGCGAAGCACTGAAGCGTGAACCCATCGCGGTCTTTGCATTCATTCGCTGGCTCACACGCTCTATTTGATTTTTTATCGACGTGCGGAACTTACCTATGATTAATTTTGGATGAGCCAGACGCTGCGTCCAGTACTCTAATACTGCTAGTGGGTTCAATATAAAAATGTACGTAGGAACAACCAAATACCACCTAGTTGAATACAACATTTAAAAATACTTGTTCGCACACCAAAATTTTTAAATATATAATATGCCACGAAGCTATCATTCAAACCTAGGTCATACTACGAACTATTAATAATTCTGAGAAAATGAAAGAAGGAAAGTACTAAATGATTTCACAAAATAACAATGTGTTATGTGACGAAGTTTCTAGCCCTTCAAGTGAAAGTATCTTAATTTATTTGTTTGCAACACGTAATTTACCTAGAGAATGTGTAAAATATACAAAACATCCGTATATTCGTAACGATTCCTAATGTTTAATGCAAACTGTACACTTTTCGCCATTCTATTTCAGATCTCATTATTTGTATGAAACACACGAACTACTAACTAACTTTCGATTGTTTCTAATTACAGGCTGGGAGTTAAAAGGCCTACACTGTTACAAGTTTTTCAACATCAGACATTCCTGGGAAAAAGCCGCGGACTTATGTCGAAGGTGCGTAACGAAAAATTAAATTGAATTTCTTATTACAAAAATGTAACATCATAAAAATATGATGCTCCATCGTCGAAAAGTGTCAACGATTTGAATATTCTTTTCCTGTCCATACTTGAAAATTTTCTCGGACGTGTAGTTTCCTTACATTCAAATTCATGATTCATTTGCTATCTCTATTATCATATTTTTATCACAGTATAATATGCCTTTGAATAAAATATCTAATGCGAAGATTTTCTTTATAGATATGGCAGCGAACTTATGGTCATCGACAGCTATACAGAGAATAATATGACAGCCAGTATGGTCCCTTCTAGTCCAAGTTATAACCATTACTGGCTTGGTCTTGCTTCAGTCGATGATTTGAGAACAAACACTTTGGAATCTGCAGCTGGTGCTCTTGTTTCGCAATATGCAGGCTTTTGGGATCTTAAGCAACCAAATCCTAAAAACGGTGAATGTGTCGATGTACACGTATCGGCTGAAAGTCAATCGTGGGAGCTAACTACTTGCGAAACTCTTTTACCATTTATGTGTAAAGCAAGCGCTTGTCCTTCAGGTATGAAATAAAATATTACTATTATAAAAGGAAAAGTATAATTTTCTCATCTCCTATTAATATTTATCAATCAATTAAATATTACTTCTTTTCTTTGTACCGAGTTTCGAATTATTCAAATTATTAATATTATTGAAAAATTTTAGGGACCTTCCACTGCTCAAATGGAAAATGTATCAATGCTGCATTTAAGTGTGATAAGCAGGATGATTGTGGAGATGCATCTGATGAAATGGATTGCTCTTCAGAATGTCACTTCTATATGGCGAGCAGTGGTGATGTTGTTGAAAGTCCTAACTATCCACATAAATATCCAGCATTTAGCGAATGTAAATGGACCTTAGAAGGACCCCAGGGTCAAAATATTGTACTCCAGTTCCAAGATTTTGAAACAGAAAAGTCTTTTGATACCGTTCAAATCTTGGTAGGTGGTCGTACCGAGGACAAATCAGTTAATTTAGCAACCTTATCTGGCAAGCAAGATTTATCCAGTAAATTATTTGTATCAGCCTCAAACTTCATGATCATTAAGTTTAGTTCAGATAGTTCTGTAGAAAGAAAGGGATTTAGAGCTTCATGGAAAACAGAGTCATCAAACTGTGGAGGAGTCTTAAGGGCGACGCCACAAGGACAAGTTTTAACGTCACCTGGTTACCCAAATAATTATCCAGGTGGCTTGGAATGTATGTACATAATAGATGCCCAACCTGGAAGGATAGTGTCCTTAGAAATTGATGAATTGGATTTAGAAATGAATAGAGATTACATTGTCATCAAGGATGGCAATTTGCCTTCCAGCCCAGTTCTAGCTAGATTAACTGGTCCAGGCGAAGACAATCAAAAAGTCGTAATATCAACAACAAATCACCTATATCTTTACTTTCGAACAAGTCTTGGTGATTCTAAGAAAGGCTTTAATATGAGATATTCACAAGGATGTAGAGCAACCATAATAGCATCTAATGGCACATTTACTTCACCTGCCTATGGTCTCAGCAATTACCCAAATAATCAAGAATGTCTATTTAGAATAAAGAATCCAAACGGCGGCCCTATTTCCTTAAAATTCGACGAATTTAATATTCATCCTTCTGATGTTGTTCAAGTTTTTGACGGTTCAAGTACAAACGGGCTCCGATTGCATTCTGATAATGGTTTTACCATCAAACCGAGGATAACTTTAACTGCATCAAGTGGAGAAATGTTAGTTCGATTCATGTCTGATGCTTTACATAATGGCGCTGGCTGGAAAGCAACGTTTTCAGCAGGTAAAGGTTTATCTAGTTATATGAATTTTATGATGATTTTTGTAAATAAGATTTAATCCATGACTTTTTTACTTATAGATTGTCCACCTCTTAAATCTGGTATTGGAGCACTAGCATCAAATAGAGATACTGCTTTTGGAACTACAATAACATTCTCATGCCCGATTGGACAAGAGTTTGCTACAGGAAAATCAAAAATCACTACGAAATGCTTAGATGGAGGAAACTGGTCCACAACTTACATACCTAGTTGTCAAGGTAAATTCTTCTTTGTACCTCTGTTTTTTCCCTTAAAATACTATTTTTTTTTTACTAAATGGAAGTTTCATGTAATTGATATTCAAATTTTTATTACAGAGGTGTATTGTGGTCCAGTTCCGCAAATAGATAACGGCTTCTCGATTGGATCAACAAATGTAACATATCGGGGGGTTGCTACTTATCAATGCTATGCTGGATTTGCTTTTCCAACTGGTCAACCTATTGAAAGAATATCATGTTTATCAGATGGTCGATGGGAAAGAACACCAACATGTTTAGGTAAAATATGCATAAATTTTACCAAATTCCAAATAGATCTCATTTATTTATTTCAAAATTCATATTAATAAAATATTTCAGCTTCTCAGTGTACAGCCCTTCCTGACGTGCCTCACGCTAACGTTACTATTCTGAATGGAGGTGGACGAAGCTATGGTACAATTGTACGGTATGAATGTGAACCTGGATATGTAAGAACCGGTCAACCTGTGCTTCTTTGTATGAGTAATGGAACCTGGTCCGGAGATGTCCCAACATGCACAAAAGCTATATGCCCTACTTTCCCAGATATAAACAATGGGTTCATAGTTGATCAAAGTAGGATTTACATGTATGGCGATGAAGCTCGTGTACAATGTCACAAAGGTATAGGATCATCATTTCTAATTAAATTTACTTAGAAATGTTTATTTTACTTATCTTTAATACGCCTAATATGATACAGGGTATAAACTGAATGGACCCAGTATTTTAAGATGTGGACCTAATCAAAATTTTGATGCTGCACCAACATGTGAAGATATAAACGAATGTCTCAGCAGTCAATGTGATTCTGCCTCAACTGAATGTAAAAACATGCACGGTGGTTTCTATTGTCCTTGTCGGACTGGATTTACTCCGAATATGGATTGCAGACCTGTCGGTGACTTGGGTCTTATAAATGGTGCCATACCTGATGAGTCAATTACCACGTCTACTTCGGAACCCGGCTACAGTAAAGGGGTATGAATAAATCAGACATTATTATTTAAATACGGTTATTAGAAGTAAAATCCAATTAAATATCCATGTTATTATATTTTAGATGGTGCGCTTAAATAACGGAGGTGGTTGGTGTGGCAACAATTTAGAAGCTGGTGCAAATTGGGTGCTTATTGACTTACGTGCTCCTACTATCATAAGAGGATTCCGAACCATGAGCGTAATGAGAGCTGATGCTAATATAGCATTTACATCAGCAATAAGAATACAGTACAGCAACAACTTAACTGATGTATTTAAGGATTATACAAATCCTGACGGTACTGCTGTAGAATTTAGAATACTTGAACCTACTTTATCAGTGTTAAATCTTCCTACACCAATTGAAGCTCAGTATGTGAAGTTTAAGATTCAAGATTATGTTGGAGCACCTTGTCTAAAATTGGAAATAATGGGATGTGCACGACTGGATTGCATGGACTTCAATGAATGCAGTGAAAATAATGGTGGCTGCGACCAAAAATGTCTCAATACGTAAGCTATTTTTTAATGGTTTTTTTATTTATTTACAACATATGACAATTATTTTAGCCTATAAATTATAAATATTATGTTCTTTGTCTTTTGCAGACCCGGAAATTATTCATGTGCTTGCAATATTGGTTATGAATTGTATTCGTCGAATGGTACTGCTGGGTTTGCTATTGAAAGATCCGAAACTGGTGAAAGAGATGGCGACACCTATCAACGAAATAAATCTTGTGTACCAGTTATGTGTCCACCATTAGCGCCACCTGAAAATGGACTTCTATTATCCACAAAATCTTCGTATCACTTTGGTGACATTGTTGAATTTCAGTGTGATTTTGGATATGTGATGTCAGGATTCTCATCTCTTCTATGTACTTCAAGTGGTATTTGGAATGGTACAGCTCCAGAATGCCAATGTAAGTAATTTAGTACTTCTCAATTACCCGATTAAGTTTTTTGTGAGATTTCGGTCTAATGTAAGTAATATTTCTCATTGTAGATGCTCGTTGTGTAACATTATCAGATGATAAAAATGATGGCCTTAAAATTATCAGAGATGATCCCGAAAGCGTACTAGTTCCATACAGAGACAATGTTACAATTACTTGTACGTCCCCTGGTCGTCAGCTGAGGAATACTATCACTTCCGCCTTTAGACAATGTGTTTATGACCCCAAACCGGTAAATATAATATAAATAATTAAAAAAAAAACATTATCTTGTTAAGCTGATAAAGGTATTAATAATATTTTAAAATATATATTTTAGGGTCTACCTGACTATTGGTTATCTGGAGCTCAACCTCAGTGTCCTCGAAAAGATTGTGGAGTCCCAATGCCCACTCCTGGTGCAGAATATGGGCAATATTTGGACACAAGATATCAAAGCTCATTTTTCTTCGGCTGCCAAAATACTTTCAAGCTTGCTGGACAAACCAACAAACATGACAATGTTGTCAGATGCCAGGCCAACGGCATATGGGATTTCGGTGATCTCAGGTGTGAAGGTCCTGTTTGTGAAGATCCAGGACGTCCTGCTGATGGTTATCAGCTTGCAAAAAGTTACGAACAAGGCTCTGAAGTATTTTTCGGATGCTCGCGACCTGGATATATTCTAATAAATCCTAGACCCATTAGCTGTATACGGGAGCCCGAATGTAAAGTAATTAAGCCTCTTGGCTTAGCTTCTGGCAGGATACCTGATTCAGCAATTAATGCGACATCTGAAAGGCCTAACTACGAAGCTAAAAATATAAGGCTAAATTCAGTAACTGGATGGTGTGGAAAACAAGAAGCATTTACATACGTTAGTGTAGATTTGGGAAAAGTTTATAGAGTAAAAGCTATTTTAGTTAAAGGCGTCGTAACATCTGATATCGTAGGTCGCCCTACTGAGATAAGATTCTTTTATAAACAATCAGAAAATGAAAATTATGTAGTGTACTTCCCCAATTTCAATCTTACAATGAGAGACCCAGGAAACTACGGTGAGCTAGCGATGATAACACTTCCTAAGTATGTTCAAGCGCGTTTTGTAATATTGGGCATAGTCAGTTTTATGGACAACGCTTGCTTGAAATTCGAACTAATGGGGTGTGAGGAGCCCACTGCAGATCCATTATTGGGTTATGATTATGGATATTCACCATGTGTTGGTAAGTTTTGTGCATTTGATTTAATATCTCAATCTTCATCTCTTAATCAATAATCAGTAGAATTATGAAGTAATTTTATTGTTTAATAATATTATTTATTTGTCTATGTTTAAAAAGTTCATTTCAAACATATAATTATTTACATTTTTCCAGATAATGAACCACCTGTTTTCCAAAACTGTCCCCAACATTCGATTATCGTCCAGACTGATGTAAACGGTGGCCTTCTTCCTGTTAACTTTACTGAACCCACTGCTACCGATAACTCAGGAGCTATTGCAAGATTAGAAGTAACTCCGCAACACTTTAAAACACCAATACAAATTTTCCATAACATGGTTGTGAGATATGTCGCGTTCGATTTCGATGGAAATGTGGCTATTTGTGAAGTTAACATTACTGTTCCTGATTATACACCACCGAAGCTAAGCTGCCCGCAAAGCTATGTTATTGAATTAGTAGACAAACAAGACAGTTACGCCGTAAATTTCAACGATACTCGAAGGAGAATTAATGCAACTGATGCATCAGGAGAAGTTTTCTTGAAGTTTATCCCAGAAAGAGCTGTTATACCCATTCGAGGGTATGAAAATGTCACAGTCATAGCTTCAGATAAATACGGAAATAAAGCTCAATGTCATTTCCAAGTAAGTTTCGAAAACTTTAATTAATTTTGGATTATAAAATACATTATTATATGCGTCATAATTCTTTAAAATAATTCCTTAGGTTTCGGTTCAAGCAACCCCATGTGTTGATTGGGAATTAATGCCACCTGCTAATGGTGCCCTTAACTGCCTACCTGGTGATAGAGGAATACAGTGCATAGCGACATGTAGTCCTGGGTACCGATTTACTGATGGTGAACCAGTGAAAACATTCGTCTGTGAAACTAAGCGCCAATGGGTTCCAACTGCGGTGGTACCAGATTGTGTCTCCGAAAGTAAGTTTATATTTATGTTTGTATGGATAAATATTAGAATTTTTTTGAATTAGTCATTAATAACATTTTCTACCTTTGCAGATACGCAACAAGCTGCCTACCATGTAGTTCCTAGTGTACAATACCGAGCTCTTGGCGCCGTTTCTAATGCCTGTTTACCGCAATACAAAGACTTACTTGCGCAGTACGATAACATTCTAAATGAGAGATTATCACAAAGATGTTCAGCCGTTAATGTCAACATAAATGTCACCTTCATCAAGGCTATGCCAAGTCTTTTGGATGAGAATGTTGTTAAAATGGACTTTGTTTTAGCTATTATTCCAGCCATTAGACAGACGCAATTATACGATCTTTGTGGATCAACGCTCAACCTAATATTTGACTTATCAGTACCTTATGCGAGTGCTCTGATAGAACCAGTGTTGAATGTCTCATCGATTGGAAATCAATGTCCACCTTTAAGAGCAATACGGAGCTCTATATCACGTGGTTTTACGTGTAGTGTCGGAGAGGTGTTGAATATGGATACTAATGACGTTCCGCGATGCTGTAAGTAAAACTGTACATCTAAAATTTTATAATAAATTTGTTTTTATATTTTCTCGCCAGTATATTTCGTTAAAAACTTAATAACCCTGAATATAAAATAACATAGTTTTATAGGATTCATAAATTTTAAATACCCTTTATCTTTTTAGTACACTGCCCGGCTGGAACTTTTGCTGGAGAAAAACAAAAGACTTGTACAATGTGCCCACGTGGTTTCTTCCAAAATCAAGCACGACAAGGATCATGTCTTAAGTGCCCACAGGGTACATTCACCCGTGAAGAAGGTTCTAAAGACTTATCTGATTGTGTTCCCGTCTGTGGCTATGGAACGTACTCCCCAACAGGCTTAGTACCATGCTTAGAGTGTCCAAGAAATAGTTACACAGGTGAACCACCTCTAGGAGGTTACAAGGATTGCCAAGCGTGTCCCGTAAATACATTCACATACCAACCAGCTGCTTATGGAAGGGACAAATGTAGAGCAAAATGTGCACCGGGGACATACTCGCCAACAGGATTAGCTCCATGCTCACAGTGTCCAAGGAATTTCTACCAAAATTTAATTGGTCAAACATTATGTAGCGAATGCCCAACGAACATGAAAACAGTAGCAACTGGTGCAACAGGTCTAGAAGAATGTATACCTGTAGAATGTTCAAACAGTGCTTGTCAACATGGTGGCTTATGTGTACCCAAGGGACACGGTGTCCAATGTTACTGTCCAGCTGGTTTCTCGGGTCGCAGATGTGAAATTGATATCGATGAATGTGAAAGCCAGCCTTGCTACAATGGTGGAACTTGCATAGATATGCCACAAGGGTATAGATGCTCATGTCCAACTGGCTATGGAGGTATCAATTGCCAAGAAGAGAGATCTGATTGCAGAAACGATACATGTCCAGAACGTGCAATGTGTAAAGACGAACCAGGCTTTAACAATTACACATGTCTTTGCAGATCAGGATACACTGGAATCGATTGCGATATGACGGTTAGTTAAAATTTAATGATAAAATAACATAGGACTTGTAAAACTAACTAATCAAAATCGGATCCATTGAATTAATAAAATATTATAATAAGTAATACAAGATGAATAAGTTTTTTCTTTTTCATTTCAGATTGATCCTTGCACAGCTAACGGAAATCCATGCAAAAATGGTGCTTCATGTACAGCCTTGCAACAAGGAAGATACAAGTGTGAATGCTTGGCAGGATGGGAAGGACAACTTTGTGAAACTAATACTGATGATTGTTTGGAAAAGCCTTGCCTACTTGGAGCTCCGTGTACCGATTTAGTAAATGATTTTAGTTGCACATGTCCAGCAGGATTCACCGGAAAACGCTGCCAAGACAAAATAGACTTGTGCTCCAACGAGCCATGTAAGCACGGTGTCTGTGTTGATAAGCTCTTTACCCATCAATGTATTTGTGAGCCAGGATGGTTTGGTCCCTCTTGCGATATAAACATAAATGAATGTGTCATCTCACCCTGTGAGAATGGCGGGCGGTGTATTGACGGGATTGATGATTTCACTTGTAGCTGTGAAGCTGGATATACAGGAAAACGTTGCCAACATACAATCGATGACTGTGCATCAAACCCTTGTCAAAATGGTGCTTCTTGCGTTGATCAGATAGACGGATTTGTATGCAAATGCCGTCCTGGATTCATTGGGCTTCAGTGTGAATCTGAAATTGATGAATGCTTAAATGAACCGTGCAACCCTGTTGGTACAGAGAAATGTATTGACTTAGACAATAAGTACAAATGTCAATGTCGCGAAGGCTTTACCGGTGAAATGTGTGAAACAAACATAAACGACTGTTCATCTGATCCTTGCTTTAATGGTGGCTCGTGCAAAGATGAAGTAGGCGACTATAAATGTACTTGTCAACCCGGATGGACTGGAAAACGCTGTGAAATAGATATTGGGAATTGCGTAAATCTACCGTGCCAAAACAATGCAAAATGTATTGATTTGTTCCAGGACTTCTTCTGCGTGTAAGTATTTTTCTCGACCTCTGAATTTTTTTTTCCATACCTGAATATTTCTCTCAGTGGAGATGACAACGATGTCACAAAATAATCGCACGGCACTCGGGATTTCAAAATATGATCTTCTCGCAGTGCTAACTTCGGTAATACTGCATGTATTTACGTGAAATAAATACTAACATAAGTTTTAAACATATCTTGGATGGAAAGCATATTTTGTTTTTTTTTTAACCCATTTGTTTTCTCTATTGCACTAAAATTCAATTAATAATTCTTACAGGTGTCCAAGTGGAACAGACGGAAAGCAATGTGAAACGGCACCAGAACGGTGCATTGGTAGTCCTTGTATGCACGGTGGCAAGTGTCAGGACTTCGGCTCGGGATTGAATTGTACTTGTTCTTTAGATTACACTGGAATTGGATGTCAATATGAATTTGATGCTTGTGAGGCAGGATTATGTCAAAATGGTGCCACCTGTGTAGACGAAGGTGTAGGATACTCATGTAACTGTGCTCCAGGTTTCACAGGAAAGAATTGTGATGAGGACATAATTGACTGTAAAGATAACTCTTGTCCACCTTCGTCTACATGTATTGACCTGCCTGGCCGATTTTATTGTCAGTGTCCTTTCAATATGACTGGAGATGACTGTCGAAAATGTAAGTTCAAACTAATCTTCAATCTTCATTTGTGACTTGTTCCATCTAAATTAAATTAAATTTAGAATGAGATTAAGTTTGCCAGTTTATATATTGAAGTATAATTTGGAATCAATCATTTCTTTTCAAATATAAATTCACCAATATTTAGAATGCACCTCGTGCTTGATAAAAGATTCTATCTCATGTAACTTTTATATAAATGATATTTATTCGAATCTTTATTTTTCTCCGTATGCCAGGTATAAACAAAACTGTTATGGCTACTTTTTTCTTACGTTGCCAATTTAAAAAACAATATTATTTCGTTTAGTTTTATCAATCATACTGTTGACATCAAGACTTATATTAATTTATTGTTCATTTGCAGCTATCAGCGTAGATTACGATCTTTACTTCAGTGACCCATTACGTTCTAGTGCAGCTCAAGTAGTACCGTTTGACACTATGTCTGCTGACAGCTTAACAATAGCAATGTGGGTTCAGTATACACAACAAGATGAAGGTGGAGTTTTCTTCACTGCCTATGGAGTCAGGTAACCATTTAAAACACGGAATTGAAATAACCCATATTACGCCTAGATGTTTACTGACCTTAAACGTTTCTTCAATTTTTCAGCAATTCACATATCGCTCTCAATCGACGCCCAATTATTCAAATTCACTCAAGCGGCGTTCAAGTTTCAATATTCCCAGAATTGCAAGATATGTATTTGAGCTTTGGAGAATTTGCGACTGTTAATGATGGACAATGGCACCATGTTGCCTTAGTATGGGATGGAAGTAATGGTGGAGCTCTGACACTTATAACGGAAGGCTTGATCGCTAGCAAATTTGAGGGATACGGTAGTGGAAGAACTTTGCCACAATAGTAAGTAATGTTTTTGGTTACTAGTTCTGCGGTGCAATAAGTCATCAGCGTAAGGTGCAGACACGAATTAATTTATTCGATGACAGTGAGGGACGATACAAGCATGACGTTCAGCTGGTGTTAATTAATACGCCCTGCCCATTACAATGCATAGCCGCCCAGATCATTCATTAAAAACCAAAAAGTTCTGATCGACACTGCAATTGCGCTCGTCACCTTGAGAGATAAGTTGTAAAGTGTCATTTGCCCAGTAAATTCACTAGCTACGGCGCCCTTCTGACCGTAACACAATAATGCTTACACATTACTGCTTCACGGCAGAAATAGGCGTCGTTGCGGTTTCCATAA
The DNA here is from genome assembly GCF_905404315.1 of Leptidea sinapis. Lineage (NCBI taxonomy): Eukaryota > Metazoa > Arthropoda > Insecta > Lepidoptera > Pieridae > Leptidea > Leptidea sinapis. The sequence goes on from NC_066276.1 coordinate 6,727,802, forward strand.
TCTTGCCGGCATACTGTGCAAAGGTAACTTCGACTGGTAATAATTACATCATCATAAGCTGGAAGACGTCCACTGCTGGACAAAGGCCTCCTCCAAAAATTTCCACGACGATCGGTCCTGAAATAATTACATATTTAAAACAAACACTTCGTTACCTACATAAAGTCGAAAAGCAGAATACATGTAAACGCCCTCTAAGTGTTGCATATGGTACTGCATAACCTTTATTAGTATTATTGCCTGTTTGTTGGTATAATATTATTACTATAATAAAGATGATTAAAGAAAACGATTTGATATTATTTAATGTACGTAATTCTTTTTCAGTGTATGGGTAACATTGGGTAAGCCGCAATCGGATAATCCTAAGGCGTATACAGAATCTGGTTTCCAAGGACATTTAACTAAAGTACAAATCTGGAATAGAGCACTGGACGTGACAAATGAAATTCAGAAACAAGTCCGCGATTGTAGAACTGAGCCAGTACTGTATAGTGCTTTGGTACTCAATTGGGCTGGATACGATGATATCTTTGGGGGTGTAGAAAGAGTTGTACCATCACATTGTGGACAACGCGTTTGTCCAAATGGTTACAATGGTTCGAAATGTCAACAACTCCAAGTGGATAAGGAACCTCCGCGAGTCGATCATTGTCCGGGAGATTTATGGGTTATTGGTAAAAATGGATCATCAATAGTTAATTGGGATGCGCCTGTGTTTAGTGATAATGTTGGTGTTGTGAAAGTAGTGGAAAAATCTGGACACAAACAAGGAGAGAATTTGGCCTGGGGTTCATACGATATTGCTTACATAGCATATGACGCCGCTGGAAATGCAGCAACATGTACTTTTAAAATCACTGTATTATGTAAGTTATTTAATATTATTTTTTATAAAATTGATAGTATATTTTGTCACGAATCTTTAAGTTTACTCGTTCAAATCTTTAAAATAAAAAATCTGAGTTTTGCTAGAAGCACTTTACAAGCTAATTTGTATGTGTAATTGAAAAATACTCTATTTGATTGAAAAGAGTGGCCGTTGAGTTGCTTATATGTACTTCTCACGAGCTCAACTTTTTACGAACATGGTAAATTCAGTAATTTAAAAGAAATATTTGTAGTGACGATTCAATAGCGCATAGTTTAAGCCTAATTGAATAAAGTTTATTCGACTTTGACTTTGAGCCTGTTGATTCTGCCATATTTGTTTATGACGCAAGTAGATAGTAATTGATTAATATTATATCTTAGAAAGTTAATTCATCACTAACATTACAGAAATTGATTTTAACAATTGTTAAAATTTGGATTGCTTATTTTGTAATTAAATAATAATCATAATTTCAGCTGAATTCTGCCCACCTCTGTCGGATCCATTGGGTGGTTATCAATCATGTCGTGACTGGGGCGCAGGAGGTCAATTTAAGGTCTGCGAGATAGCATGCCGTGATGGATTGAGATTCTCTCAACAAGTGCCACCGTTCTACACTTGTGGTGCTGAAGGATTTTGGAGACCAACCAACGATCCAACTCTGCCACTTGTTTATCCAGCTTGTTCGCGTAAGTAATATTATAATTATACATAATTACGAATTAGTTGGATGGGTGGTGATCCTACACAATGCAGATTTCTTCCACGTACTACAAATGAGTTTCCTTGTGCGGTTTTTCCGGGACGATACGACCTACCTTAAAAAAACGCGTACACCTTCATTTAAGGCCGTCAACGCTCTTGCGATTCCAAGAGAATGTGGTCAGCGGTGATCACTTAACACCAGGTGACCTTTACGCTCGTTTGTCCTAATTTTCTATAAAAAAGAATGTCAATTAGATATAAGTCGACGAGTTAACTGGTTGAGTATACTCAGTCGCCTATCGAGCAATCACATGCATTCGATTTTGGCTGATATTGTATATTTTGCCATGTCTGAGTATAATGGTAGTATATTGTGATACTGTGTATTTTGACGTCAAGCTCAAGCAGATATTTCAAAAATAACCAATCAATAGAACCGTTTGCATGCTAACGAATGCCCCCGGTTCGGGTCAGAGGTGAAGTTCGATTTCCATATTTCGTATTTCGCTGTGAATTTCTCCAGTTCTTAAATAAATTTACCGAAGAAAGCCCCTGCTAATATCGTTTATGTCTAACATAAAAATACTAACAAATTAGTCTGACTTACCCTTCGAAAGTTGATGATATATGAATTACGTCCTTTGCACCGCATACCGGTCAGATTATGGGTAACACAACAGCGCCTATTTCTGCCGTGAAGGACGCCATAGCTAGTAAAATTACTGGGCATATGAGATTTGACATCTTATCTCTCAAGCTGACGACCGCAGTTGTAGTTTTTCAATAATCTTGAGCGGCACTGCATTGTAGGGCAGGGTGTACCAATTACTACCAGCTGAACGTCCTGCTCGTCTCGTCCCTTATTTTTATAAGAAAAAAAACTTCAAAAGATACAATATAAGCAAAACCCAAAAAAATCTTTATATTTCTTCCGTTAATATAATGCATTAATTACAGCTGCAACGGCTGCCCAGAGAGTGTTCAAAGTATCAATGTTGTTCCCGAGCTCAGTCTTATGTAACGACGCCGGACAAGCTGTGCTGCGACAAAAAGTACGAACAGCCATCAACCAGCTCAACAGGGATTGGAACTTCTGTTCTTATGCTATAGATGGTAAGTAAATTGCAATTTATTAAAATACTAAATCTGGACAACAAAGCGCAACACACTAGGCGGGCCTCTCTTCATCAGCCGGAAGACGTCCACTGCTGGACAAAGGTCTTCCCCAAAAATTTCCACGAGGACCGGTCCTGCGCTGTCCTCATCCAACGTATTCCGGCGATCTTGACCAGATCGTCGGTCCATGTTGTGGGCGGCCTACCAACACTGCGTCTTCCGGTACGTGGTCGCCATTCGAGGATTTTTCTGCCCCAACAGCCATCCGTCCGTCGAACTATGTACCCTGCCCGTCGTCGTCAGTTTCGTAATCATTTGGACTATGTCGGTAACTTATCGGAGAAAATATCATTAAATAATAAATTATATGATATATTCATAATTCTCGATGGACAAAGAATAATGTTATAGATGCATAATTTAACTGAATTTATAATCACGTCTGCTAAGTTTGTTTAGTTTCCTCTTGAGAGTTCCACATGATATTCTATTATTAATCTGTAATAACAAATAATTAATTAAAATACTATTCGTTAATAAAAATATTTATTATTAGTATTTGTGTTGCTTGTGGCAGCGTCGTGGGACGAGTCGTTCCCTTCCCTAAAATATACTACTTCAAGTGTTTATAAAATGTTACCATACTAGATGGTTCCGCTTAACTTCAAATGATTAAAGTCTGCTAGCTGTCGTATTTAATCATGTTGAAGGCTAAGGGACGACGCTCACTTATTCAGCTCTTTTCAGCTTTTGTCCATAGAAAACAACAATTTTGTATGGAGACGTGTACGCGTTGATTCAGCTTTCCGCGTCCATTCTGCTTTCACGGCAAACCAGCATAAAATGAGGATAAATGTGTTTTTATTATGCAAATGCTATAGAGAGCGTTCGGCGCTGTTCCGCCGTGTACAGCGCTGTTCGCCGTCGAATGCGGCGGAACAGCTCTTTACAGGGATGGTTCGCGACTTCTTGTCGACAAGTTGCGACCTGTATAGTTCCTGCATTGATTTGACGTAATCATTATGCACGCAAAGATTAAAGAGTGCAGACGTGATTTAATGTTCCGTACGCGGCTGATAGAAGCAGAGCTGTATAGGTGTGACCAAAATCTGCTGAATAAGTGCGCGTAGTCCCTTATTGTACTTTGAATCTAAAGAATTTTAAATATTAATGTGGAAAAATAACTAATTTTTTTTTAATAAGGTACTCGCGAATGTAAAGAGTTGGATATAAACGTGAAATGCGACCATCGTGCCAACTCGCGGCAATCAAGACAAGTTTCATCTCCTCCAACTGTCAAGTCTGAGGACACATACGTCCTTGACGCTATCATACCCGTGGAAGAGTAAGTAGATAAACAATTACCCAATACAGAGCATTTTTATCTTTACATCACAGTATACGATAGAATCCAGAGAAATTTCCTTTCACACGTCATTCGAAGCAGCATACCACTAAGATTCAATGCTAAATAAATATATTTTATGTTATCGAATATATTCTTAATCACAATATTGATATCAAAACTGTTTCACTCTTAGGGTATATTTCAGTTAAAAAATATATTCCAACCGTTTATCATATATTCTATATTTAAAATATTTATTTATTAATTTTTCAATACTGTCTGGTTTGGTATCTCTCTTCTCTATAAAAGTATAAAATACGGCAATCAGCCATGTTAATTAAGACCTGAATGACGTCACGGCTTTATAAATTGAACCGGGACGGTTAAAGTCATAATCGGCCAATATGACACTTGCAATAGTCCGAAATACAAAGTATATTGATAAAAATATAGTAATATGCGTTACAGCTTTTTTTTAAATGAAATCTTAATCTGAAATTTATGAAAATAATGAATTAAAATGCTTTAATATATAACTTCACACTTATTAGTAGAAAATTATCGACAAGACTATTACAAAGCACACCTTATAACCTTAACTTTATCGCCTTTTTGTCTGAGCCTCAGAGAGAGCTAGACCAAACACAGTGCTGCCAATATAAATGAAGAATTTCTTACAAAATTAGTAGACTCTTTACTGATATTAAATTATAATATTAATTAATAATTACATTGTACATTATATCCTTCAAACAGTATTTAATATAAATTATCTGCTGGGACATGTATTTAGATTTTATTATTAAAGTTTAATTTTTTAAGATTCTAAAGAGACCGGACCACACAATATGGTGTTGGATAATAATACAAGCACACGCAAAGCATGGCATAGTTAACAATAGAATATCGTATATGGTATAGGGGCTCCTGTTTCCGCAATTAGACCACTAACATGGGTCCATTTTGCGTGTATATCTATATATATCGTATATTCAAATGTCTACTCTTCGATATAATATTAGTGTAAAAATAGATGTGCACAAACACGTCCTAGTCAAAGAATGTCTATTAGCAAAACAAAATATGCTTCACACATAATATTGTCATATTGCATATTATGATAGAGTTCTTGAAGTGGCAGGCTCCTTCTGACAAGAACAGAAGGCGCCTTTTTCTTCCGTCAACACTGTTGAATTATTAAAACTTTCGTGAGACATTATTAACTTATTTATTAATACGGCTTTACTCACCTTTTATCGGTGTGGATACCGACTAGTTTCGGACCATCGCAAGGTCCTGCGTCACAGTAATTGTAGTGGGTTCGCGATAACGTCCCGTCTCTTACTGCGGACTTGTGCTCGTAGTGCGCGGCTGGACATGGCAGGGGGCGCGGGGTGTTAGAGTTCCTTCATTTTTTATGGGATCCCTAGATAATGGTCTAAAACTAGTCGGTACCCACACCGATAAATCGTAAATAAAGCCGTATAAATAAATAAGTCAACAGTTGTTCAAGCTTTATTTGTGTTTCGGTGTGAACGGAGCCGTAGCTAGTCAATATACTAGACTATTAAAACTTAACATCTTGTCATTTGAGTCCTGTAGTGACGAACTCATGCGTGGTATTCCGAGAACCCTTAGCTGCACTACTTTGTATTAGGCAGGATTTTATATCACTTATCATCCGGTGGAAGATCACCATCCGCAAGTCTTGTCTCTCCTTACCCTAAACAAATGGTCAATATGTAGTATTAATTTTAATCATTATCTTCTGTACTCTTTATATAAATATAAGCATGTTTCACACTGCATGTATGTATATTATCTTTGGCACATAGGACACGAAGCAACAGAGAAGGGCGGCAGGCCGGTGACACGTACAACGTTGAAATCTCCTTCCCATCTGTAAAGTAAGTTGCACATATTGCACTCAGCACATACATTGAGACGCCTTAATTAAACTTGCCGTGAAGTTAATTGCTTTAGAGTTGATACTATGTTAATGTTACGTCAAGTGGGTTAATGGCATTCCTTCGGTTCGAATAATTATGATAGTTGGACGTAAAATCACACAGTAACATAGTATACCAGTGGGAGGCTAGATAATGGGTACCACAATGGCTCCTATTTCTGCCGTGAAGCAGTAATATGCAAGCATTACTGTGTTTCGGTCTGAAGGCCGCTGTAGCTAGTGAAATTACTGGGCAAATGAGACTTGACATCTTATGTCTCAAGGTGAGGAGCGTAATTGTAGTGCCGCTCAGAATTTTTGGGTTTTTCAACAATCTTGAGCGGCACTGCATTGTAATGGACAGGGTGTATCAATTCGCATCAGCTAAACGTCCTGCTCGTCTCGTTCCTTATTATCATTAAAAAAAAATTTTACGTTATTCATCTTTGTAATATTTAAATCAAGTATATGGACAACTTAATATTCGTAAATTAAATTAATAATAATTCATACCACCACTGCCCATAATTACTGGGCAAATGAGACTTGACATCTTATGTCTCAAGGTGACGAGTGCAGTTATAGTGCCGCTAAGAATTTTTGGGGTTTTCAATAAAGGATTATTGAGTTGCTGTGCATTGTAATGGGCAGGGCAGATCAATTACCATCAGCTGAACGTCCTGCTCGTCTCGTCCCTTATTTAAAAGATAAAAAATAAAATAAAATAAAAAATAGATTCCAGAACGTATGCCACTTTATCCTAAGGGTACAACAATAAATTTTATGGTGCCTATTAATACGCTCGCCATAGTTGGGTAAAAAGAAAATTGCATGCATTACTAAACGTTTTCATAGCATTTAACACAACTTTTGTACAGCATTTATAAAGTTTTCAAATTGAATCTCTAGACTATAATATAAAATCTTAAGGTACGCTTACATTAAATGAATTTATAGGTTGCTTTTATGTGGGAAACTATTGACTAATCTTTTGAATATTTCCAGCGACCCTGTTATCAATAACGGTAATAACGAACGATCGACTGTTAAGAAGCTATTGGAGAAGCTGATTCTCGAAGATGAACAATTCGATGTGAGGAATATTCTACCGAACACGGTCCCTGATCCAGCAAGCTTGAAACTCGAATCCGATTACGCTTGCCCCATGGGACAGGTTGTTATGGCTCCCGATTGTGGTAAGTGTATTGCAGTGTGTAATTCCAAGAATAGTACAACTCTGTTTTCGCAACTATAATATATTGCGACTATTGTTAATATCTTTTGACGTGCACAATTTCTAGACAGTATTTTGAATACGAGGAGAATACAATAAAGAATACAAATTTCATACGCATTACTAGTGGGAGGCTCTTTGCACTGGATGCCGGCTAGATTATGGGTACCACAACATTATTGTGTTTCGGTCTGAAGGGCGCGAAGCTAGTGAAATTACTGAACAAATGAGACATCTCTATCTTATGTCTCAAGGTAATGAGCGCAATTGCAGTGCCGCTCAGAATTTTTGGGCTTTCCAAGAATCCTCAGCGGCACTTCATCGTAATGGGCAGGGCCTATCAATTACCATCAGCTGAGCGTCCTGCTCGTCTCGTCCTTATTGTCATACAGAAAATATATTGGATAGACTTTAGATCATAATGGATGGACTCATGGTGTCATATTATCAGTGTTTGTTGGGAGTAATATATCTTCAACCTTACTTCAAATAGTACGTTTTCTCTATGAGTAAGAACTTACGTACATATCAAAACGAAATGATGTATTATTTCAAATTCGAGTATTTTTAACGGAACATTACCACCATATTTTCAAACACCTCAAGGTGCAATATCTAAAAAAATACCAAGCATAGTGTTCATTCCAATGAATAATTTTTGAAGCGCAAATTTAAGCAATAGAAGACGATAAATAACGAAATATTATAAAAGAATAAACGATAATTTCTTGACTAAATATTCACAATTACAAAATGGTGATAAAAGTAATATTATATCCCGAAGTCCTTTACGAGTCTTAGAAGTGTGGTCCATGACTTGGAAACAAACATCTATATTCATCATATAAATGATTGCACCTACCGGGATTCGGACCCGGGACCTCCAGCTGAGTAGTCAGGGTCACTAACCATTCGGCTATATGGCTATATGTGGCACATTTTGTGGTGCAATCCAGTACATATTTGGTTTATTTACAACGTGTTTTGTTTGTAGTATCGTGCGCTGTTGGTACATTCCTGGACGTCGCAAGTGACTCGTGCAAGCCATGTCCGTCTGGCACATATCAGTCGGAAGCCGGACAACTTCAGTGTACACCATGCCCAACCATCGCTGGACAAACCGGAGTCACTCAGGCGGTAGGAGCTAGGAGCGCCGCTGACTGCAAAGGTATCTATCTACTATTACGATAATAACTAAATTGCAATCCTTGGGTGCCATTTGGTTCCACAACTGTATTAACGTAACGCATCTGTAGCTGTCATTTACCTATGTGTCAAACTCCACCTCTATGACAGCTGTCACTTTGGCATTTACTTGTTATAATAGAACACACCAACCGTAGTTCTACACTCTAAGCTTGGTGGTCTACTAAAACGTGACATTGGTGAGTTGTGGTGCCCCTTCCACAGAAGCCACTTGAAAGAATAGAATAGAAACTTAACTCTGTATATTTAATTATTAATACCGTGAAGTATAACTAAAACCTCAAAATAATAAAATATAATATTTTATTTAATATAATACAACAACTATCACTTTTAATAATATTTTTGAGGATAATATGGGCTATTACACTGTAAACTTTTACCTGAATGACAAAAGGGCTTGGTCGCTTAGCGAAACTAACACACTACTTATTGTTTAAATGGAACGTCCTGCTCGTCTCATTCCGTATTTTCATAAATAAATAAAAACTCATTTGTTCATTATGTTGTCTCGTAATAATTTAACCGAAGTCCACGTAAGAGTGATTTTAATTAAATTAATATTTCGCTGAAAGCATTGAAAGTTTGTGTAAATATTAACCCTATCAAATGAGTGCCAGTTAATGATAATTAATTGTTCAAAAATTCATACATAAGTATTAAAACCGAAGCCGTTTGTGTCATTACATTTATAATTACTTTTGTTAACTTTGAGTTCATATCTTAATGATGGCAAACTCTCGTGCTTAAACTCGTATTAAAGTCGTTTCAACTTATTATAATACACAAAATATTATATTGTTGTCAGCCGTTCTAGAAATCAGAAAGGAGATCTATGGAGCTGTGTACTTTTAAGAAACTTTTTTTTTCATAATTTACTTGCATTTAACTTATCTGTAAATTATATACTGTTACTTATCGTACCAGTTAATTACAATTAATAATTGTTCTTCCTAGATAAATTTACGAACGAAGTGTACATTGTACAATGCTTCATCTTTAATAAGTTTTTTTAAGGTATACTTCTTTAGGCGCGTTATAAAAAAATGATGAGAGTGAAATTTTAAGATGCGCAAACATCAGTATCACAAAAGTAACAGGCTGAAGTTGGTTCCTAAAATTTACCGACGTTTGCGACGTTCGTTTTTTTTTGTTTGCTTACTTCATCCATTATAGGATAGGCAAAGGGTTAAAGCCCGTACAGCCGTATTCGTTATTTAATAATTAATTGTCAAAGGCATCTTAGCAAAATTTTTACAATATTGTTCTTTCTACAAAAATAATTGCACGAGGAATAAATGATTTTAAGTATTTTTGCTTTGTAAGACCAAAGAAGTATAACTTGCGTGCATACATAAGTGCACACACACTATTTAGTTGCATTTAATATTACCCCGTCAAATATCGTACCCGTTAATGATAATTAATTGCTCTAAATCATGTATTTTATATTAATGTCGCGTATTTGTGTAGTTACATTTATGATCACTGCGGCTAACTTGAGTTTATATCTCTATATTGGCAAACTGTCGTGCTAAAACTGTTATTGTAGTCATTTCAACTTTAGTATGCTTATTATTGCACCCTGGAAATTACAAACTAGATCTATGGAGCTATCAACAACGCTTCTTAGATAAATTTATAGTAATTACAAATTTAATTTTAAATATTTATAAATGTACAATTAGGCACATAGTAATAGAACGAGGTATAGCCTGGGACTAGATTGTGATTAAAAAAATATAATGCTGGGAGAGTTTCTTGCGCCGCTTCTTCTCTCTCAGAGCGCCATTTGTTTCCGAAGCGGTAGTAGTATCTAGAAGTATAAGAAATGACATCAAAAAGAATTCTAAAGGAATCAAAGAATTCTAAAGGAATCAATTTTGAGAAAATAAATGTCTTTTATGCCTTTATGCCTTTATACATTTGGTTACTTTTAATCTTTACATATTTGAATAAATAGTTACAGTCTTATATAATTTTTACATTTGGATAGAGTCTGTTGCTGTAAGACAACCGATAAAATCAGGCCAGGAATATTCGTTTTGTGTGCGTGACAAGCTACGTCTTACACTCGCGATTTGTATGACACTTTGTGTTTGTGTGCGTGAATTGCTCAAAAGAGAGGTTAGTTCTAAATTCTATTTTTTTCGACTTTTTCACAGCTGTCATAGTTTATCTAGACGTATAATTGATTTAAGGTTACAAGTCAAATCAGCAAAACACTCGCTCTTGGCTCGCTAGATGGCACTAGGTGACATCGTGAGTGAGTTGTAGTCGTTTTTAGTTAAGGCTGGGGATCGAGCCAACGGCCTTGAGGAATCGTGCAAAGCTAAGTTACCTCTCTCGCACAAGATCACCATAGTTTTAATTCAGAATTAGCAGCATTTTTTATTTATTACAAACATAACACAATTTTGTTTACAATATTTACAAAAGTATGTTGAATAGTATTGGTGTATAATTAATATTTTTTCCTACAAATTTTATCTAGATTGGATGATAAGCTACAACTGTAAAAAGTAGGCGCAATTTGGTGATTTTTATTTCGCACTGTCTATAAAAAATAGAATGAATGTAATGAAAAAAGAATTTTCGCTTCATATTGTGTAGATATATAATTATTTTTTATTAAAATATAAACTTTATATGAACCGTCAATGGTTTCAATTGTGCGGTATTTTGGCGATTTATTGGGATAGCGGCCTTAATGAAAGCGAGGACTGAATTTTAAAAGTAATTTTGCCCCGTTTCAGAGAGATGTGCTGCTGGAAAATACTACGATGCTGAGGCAGAATTATGTAGACCCTGTGGCCACGGATCCTACCAGCCCAGGGAAGGGGCCTTTGCTTGCATATCGTGTCCGAGAGGACAAACTACTAGGGCCACAGAAGCTGTGTCTGCAGCTGAATGTAGAGACGATTGCCCGTCAGGTAATTGGTGTCTGATGACTCTTCTATGGCAATTAAAGTTTAAATCAGATCTCATTTTATTATTGCCATCTCTTATGTACTATGACATAATATTATGTCACTTAAAATGTTACCGTTAAAATGTTGTTGTTAAATATTTGATTAAAAAGAGCTCAAAAAAAGAATGCTGGGAGAGTTTCTTGCGCCGCTTCTTTTCTCTCAGAGCGCCATTTGTTTTCGAAGCGGTAGTAGTATCTATTAGAAATGACATCAAAAAGAATTCTAAAAGAATCAATTTTGAGAAAATAAAAGCCTTTATTTGAGGTACAATAATTGATTTTTTTTGGCATCGTTTTTCTACCTCTGTTCTTTTTTCACGGAAACACAGGTATATAAATTATGATGTCGATATAAACAGCTTCTAATTCAAAATACGTTTCATACACAAAATTTAATCCAAACCAGTAGAGCCATTTCTCACTAAAATACTAAAACCTACTAAAGTAAAGGTAACTAAAAAGTATTTTAATATATATTCGTGTACCAGGCGAACAACTAAGTAGCGAAGGTGGTTGCGAGGCGTGTCCCAGAGGAACATGGCGGGCCAACGGCTCCGGGGCTGCGTGTCAGCCTTGCCCGCTCGGTACCACTACGCCACAGGTCGGAGCGGCGTCACCCGATCACTGCTCCTTGCCAGTCTGCAGGCCTGGTAACTATTTATTATTTATGCTTCAAGCAATAATTTTATTAGTGATGATAATGTTTGAATTCACTGTTTGTAATATGCATCTAATTAATAAATGTAAATTATCTCAACTAAAATAAATACACGAAATCATAATATATTTAAGTAATTACATTACACTTTAATCTATCAAGGTTAAACGATTACAATAAGATAGAGATGTGGGTTCTCTCTGCATCTTCTACCGCATTTATCACGGGAAGTGCTCAGAGAAGTTGTTCGGGTTGATTCCAGCAGCCGAATTCCACCACCGGACATTACGTGCAAAGTACCACCCGCATCACGATCACGTCTGGCATTCCACAACCGCGCGTTTTGTAAGAAATTTCTTGCCTCGCACAGCCATTTTGTGGAATCAATTACCAGCTGCCGTTTTCCCAAACAGATACGATTTTACGAAATATATACGACCTTCAAGAAAAAAGCATACCCCCTTTAAGGCCGGCAACGCATTTCTTAACACCTGTTGTTGCGGATGTCCATGGGCGGTTGCCTCATCTCTACGAATCCCGTGAACTTCGTGCCCGTTTGCCTCCTCTTATATAAAAAAAATATAGTTTTAGTTAAATTTACATCAGAATAATAAATGAAAACCTACAGGTTCATTCTTGAATGTGACACTGAACACCTGCATCAAATGCAAGAAGGCCAGCTACCAGCCTCAGAGCCAGCAGACACAATGTATTCCGTGTCCCATCAACACCAGCACCAAGGAGGAGGGATCGGTAAGTCACACTGTAGATCCAAATTCAAATATGCTTCAAAATAGGATATAATGTCACTTATTGAAAGTCAAAAACTACCACCCATTCCAAAAGGTATACCCCAGACCTGAGAAGAACGGGCGCAACAAACTCAGCGGGATTCTTTTTGTTACAAAAATATGGTTACAATATAAAATCGTACAATAAAATTTATTATTTAATAGCCTGAGGGCGGTCGCTCAATTGCCAATCTGTGGTATCACTTAGAAAGTCATTTATGTTATAGTAACCTTTACCACACAAACGATTTTTTGATAATTCTTATAAAATTTCGTAATTCATTTGTTTTGAACATTTTTCTGGGATCTTGTTGTAAATGCCTATACAACGCCCCACAAAAGAATTACCAACTTGACTTTGCCGAGTAGTAGGCATTATCCAACGCTATAAAGAAAGAGTCATAAAGATTCATGAACATACGTAAAATAGATTCAAATAATGTATTTATTCGACAGATAGCTGCAATAATATGCTGTTGTTAGATGATTGACTTCACCAAAAAATATTGAAACGAAACTTTACAACCATTTTATACCTCTAAAAATCTCTATTTCGCTTTGCTATGAGATTTTTTTTTACACGCAAAAGTACTTTAGATAATATTATAATATCTTATATTATTTAATCTAATATCGCTATCGAAAAAGTTAGCTTTCTATCGAAACATCATGTAACTGTAATTAATTCAGTTATTTTAACACCATCATGACGTATGGTATATTGTTGTGGGGTCATGCTGCTGATATTGATATAGTGTTTGCTCTGCAAAAGAGAGCTGTTCGTGCTATATATCAGCTTGGTTATAGACAGTCACTCAAAGAAAAATTTAAAGAAATAAATACTATGACTGTTCATTGTCAGTCAGTTATGTTATGAAAATTTAATATACTTTTAAGACCTTTCCAGATCTCGTTTTCAGGGGGACTGCAGATAACTGAAAACGAGATCTGGAAAGGTCTTGAAACGTCGGGTTAACTAACTGTTACAATTACACGCGCACAATGTACAATGTACAATGTGTAACACTCGCGTTAGTCAAAGAAAATACAATTTAATAAACGTTAACAAAAATCGTCATCTTTTTGCTCCAAATAGTGATTTTCATTTTTATAACATTAGAAATTAGGGATTGCTTGTCACTAATTCTAGTAGGCTTCATAAGATACATAATTGATTTAAGGCTAAACGTATACACTGAGAATATACCAGGAAAGCTTCTTGAGCTGCTTCTTCTCTCTCAGAGCGCCATTTGTTTCCGAAGCGGTCGTAGTGTTATAAATGACATCGAAAAGAATTCTTAAGGAATAAATTTTTAGAAAATAATTAATTGCCTTTTATGCCTTTTAATTATGACAATTCGTTAAAACTATGATAATTGAAAAGCTGTCAGCATATACACATGTAACACGCACTATAACTATCAAAAATATTCAAAAACCTCTATTTTAAGAAATTGTTGTCTGAAAAATGTTAAATGCTTAACCGGACATAATAATAATAAGGACTATTATTATAAGATTTTACATTTCATAGGTGTGAGATTGATACATCTAATACTAATGACTGCCGAAGACAGCAAGCATCGGAAATATATCGATCTTGTAATTGGCCTTCAAAATGTATTTAAGTTGTTTGTAATATTTGTTAGCTGTTAAGTAAACGTAAAAGTAGTTTTAAAGTAAAGTTATTATATATATATTTAATAGCTGACCCAGCAAACGTTGTATTGCCGATATTAAAATCGCGATACAAAAGTAACTGTTGATCGTAGATGGGTGAAAATTTGAAGTAGTATGTATTTTTTAATGCTGACTCATAATCAAACAAATTTAAAACAAAATGTCAAAAAAAATAGATGTTGTCCGATTCTCAGACCTACCCAATGTGCACTCAAAATTTCATGAGAATCGGTCAAGCCGTTTCGGAGGAGTTCAAAGTTTAACACCATGACACGAGAATTTTATATATTAGATATAATAGCTATTAGAATCCTCGCAAAATGCCTTTATTTTATTTACGATTTGTGTGGATTGATGTATCTAATGTACTTGTAAGTATGTACTCAATAACAATAACTATGTTTTACTTATTAATTTTTTTTGACTTACTCTTGTAAGGCATTTAGTAATTGACGTTTGTGTATTTTGTTGCATCACTTTGAGTATATTTTAATTGAAATGATTTGTTTAATAAAATTTAAAATAAGAATCTAAAACATTCTGTTTTGAAAAGAGTTACCTTAGAGTTTCTTGCTCGTTCTTCTCTAAGAAAATCTGCCTTCCGAACGAGCTGTATGAAAAAATGACATATTTCAAGTGTAACACAATTTACCTACGAAATAAATATATTTTTGTTTGTTTTTAAGTTTTCCTAAAATGTTAAAAATAAAACTAAATAAAATATCTACAGGTATCGGAGTCGGATTGTAATAATCCATGTGACATGAGCGGCCCAGAGATGCACTGTGACGTTAACGCCTACTGTCTGCTGATTCAGGACACAAATGAATTTAAATGTCAGTGTAAACCCGGCTTCAACGGCACCGGTAAAGTTTGCACAGGTAAGCCGAGATTCCTCTGAAAATAGTTTGTTTGAGAGACTTGATTTTAGCCACCACATCGTCACTCGTGTTACTAACAACAAAATTGTTTATGTGGAATGTTTCAACTCGAATTCAATACGTTAATGACATGTATTTGCTTTTCTGCTGTCAGTATTTATGTTGGAATACTGGCCATATTACAGCATATATCTCCATTGGGTATCACAGAGTTGAAAAATCAACTTGTCACATGGTTTAAGCAAATTGTTTAGATTTGGAAGAGCGATATCTCAAGTCATTTTTTTAATATGCAAATATTGAGGTTGAGCAGGTTCTCAACTTTAAATCCTGTAGATGAATCCCATTTGTCGTATCACCGCTCTTCGACAACACTTCCCTCAAAGCCTCGCCTAGTATCGGAATACTGGGTCTCGAAATCTCGAGCGATTGCCAATTTCGTGGTCATCTGGAAGGCAAAGCCAAATTGGCTTCAAAGAAACTGGGCGTCATTAATAGAGCATGGCAATACTTCAAGCCGGCCCACATACTAGCGCTCTACAAAGCGCAGGTCCGGCCACACATGGAGTATTGCTGTCATCTCTGGTCTAGCGCACCCCAGTATCAGCTCGATCCATTTGACCGTGTGCAACGCAGAGCAGCTCGAATTGTCGGGGACCCAGTGCTCTGTGAACGGCTGGATCACTTGGCATTGCGTAGAGACGTCGCTTCATTGTGTGTCTTCTACCGCATTTATCACGGGGAGTGTTCCGAAGAGCTGTTTAACCTGATTCCTGCCGCCGAATTCCACCTGCGTGCGACGACACGCCACAAGTTAGGATATCATCCTCACCATCTGGATGTGTGGCGATCCTCCACAGTGCGGTTTTCAAGGAGCTTTCTTCCACGTACTACAAAGCTGTGGAATGAGTTTCCTTGTGCGGTATTTCAGGAACGATACGACATGGGTACCTTCAAAAAAAGCGCGTACACCTTCCTTAAAGGCCGGCAACGCTCCTCTGGTGTTGCAAGAGATTGTGGGCGGCGGTGATCACTTAACAACAGGTGACCCGTACGCTCGTTTGTCCTCCTATTCCATAAAAATAAAAAATAAAAATCCACAATCTGAGACATATATAAGATTTAACAACGATACTTCACTCGAACGGTTGGCTCAGTTGGTTGGCACTCGCACGGAACGTGAGAGGTCGCGGTTTCGAGTCCCGCATCGTTCATAAACTTAATTTGTGTAATTAATCCCAGAAGTGAAAGTTATCACTTTAAAAATAACACATTGTTCAAATCAACTTGATTTCTGATTAACTTGTTTCAATATAAGTAATTGTAGATTTAATTCTTTATATGTAATTCACATAAAACATTTAGTCTCAGAAGGATTGGATCCGAAGTACTAACTGGGATTGTTTTGACGATTTTTATTATAAAATTAGCTACATCTACAGTATCCCAAAAGTATATCCTGGATATCCATCAACCGTCTATTAATCCTATCAACAGATATCGATCAATGGTGATTTTTGATAAAAATTGAATATTTTACCGTCTACGTCGGTGTAAAAAACCTAAAAATATTCAGCTATTCAGAAAATAATATGGCTACTGTGTCAATAATAATTATTTCTAATACCTAGTAACACTTTAATTGTGAAAGATTAACAGTGAGATATGTTTCATTTTATATTGATGAAATGTAACAAGAATTGAGCTTCGTATTTTTTTTTATTACAATAAGCGATGAGACGAGCAGGACGTTTAGCTGATGGTAATTAATACGCCCTGCCCATTACAATGCAGTGCCGTTCGGGATTAATGAAAAAATAAAACATTCTGAGCGGTACTACAATTGCGCTCGTCACCTTGATACATAAGAAGAGCCCTTCAGACCGAAACACATTACTGCTTCAAGGCAGAAATAGGCGCCGTCGTGGTACCCATAGTCTAGCCGTCATTCTGTGCAAAGGAGCCTCCCACTAGTTTGATTTATATTTCATTATAATTCAGTAATACATTTATGAACTTACCTCAACCTTGCGTATTCCAGTCTATAAAATATGTCTAGTTATCTGAAAGTTTTAATGAAAAGCATAGTTCCGTTGGTACATTGATTTAAAAGAGAAATGCTCGTTGCATATAAACGGGAATGTTAGTTCGCTGCGGGCGTTGCCAGTTGGAACGAGTAATTGGTAGCTCTAAGATTTCGAATTTAGATTTTACGTGCACTGAAGGCATTTAAATTTATTGGCGAAAATCTTGAGAAATATAAATTAGTAAAAATGACGCTATACATAATTAATAATGGATGGATTTCAATGATCAAATTGCGAATATGACCTAGATTTATAACTTTATCACCTTAGATGAAGAATTGGTCTCCTCTGCGCTCCATCTAGATACTGCAGGCGCCAGTCTCGAACAATGTGTGACGTTGCCATGCCACATGTTCTGTTAAACTTTAACTTTAACTAATAATTGAAACTAAAATGCCAGGTTGCGTAGTTAAAAATAATACTACAAGAAATAAGAAAGATACTGGGATCACAGTAAATATTATGTATTTTATTAATTTCAATGTAAAATAACACGAAGCGTATGTAACAGAATTTGAAAGATGCCATTGTGTGTCAAGATGCCACGCACACAAGCATGTCATAGTTGCCGTGATAAAAAAGCTATTGTTTTTAGGTAGTACAGTATTAAGATGTAGACCAATCTAAGCTTAACACAATCAAAATGAAATATTTTTGAGCATTTTTGGATGTGATTAGTGAACAAGTTTGTTGCGATGAAGTCCGTGCAAAAGCAACGAGATGCAAAAGTCAATTTGCCAAAAAGATGAAAGCCTTGTAAATATTAAACGCTTGTTATTATAATAATTTCACAGCCCGCCCTGACTTAAATCTCAGGGGTCACCCTGAGGGGTCATGGCAGTAGAGATATTTATTCTAAGCCGTATCCTATTACTCTCTCGTCGTAAATGTCGTCTAATTATACGCAGATAATATCACTTTACATTTATAAATAGACGAGTACCACAGCGGTGCCTTTGTATGCCGTTAAGTCAATTGTACCAGTGGAAGGCGTTTTGCAAGAATCTTGAAAGGCAGTGCATTGTTATGGACAGGGCGTATCAATTACCATCACTTGAACGGCTTGCTCGTCTCGACCCATATTAGCATAAATAAACAGTTGCAAACACTTAAAGGGCGCCATATTTACGGAATTAATAATATTTAATAATATATTATATTTTTAATAATATTTTTTTTTTATTTGCGAAAAACTGCCACCAATTTTTTTACTGGAATAATGAAACTCTCTCACATTAGGATGTCTCATGAGCGCAATCGTAGTGCGCTAAACCTGAGCGGCACTGCGTTGTACGAGACAGGGCGTATCACTTACCATCCTGGACAGCCTGGGACTAGATTATGATTACTTTATAGCATCAACAATGACCCTACGACGTTGTAAATTTTATTAAAAAGAGCGCAAAAAAATAATGCTGGGAGAGTTTCTAGCGCCGCTTTTTCTCTCTCAGAATGCTATTTCATTCCGAAGCGGTAGTAATATTAGAAATGACATCAAAAAGACTTCTAAAGTAATCAATTTTGAGAATTACCCGTGGGAGTACTACGAGGTACTACGGGGCCTATTTCTGCCGTGAAGCAGTAGGGTGTATATATATATATATATATCTAAAGGGCGTCGTAGCTAGTGAAATTACTGAGCAAATGAGACTTAACATCTTATGTTTCAAGGTGACGAGCGCAATTGTAGCGCTGCTCAGAGTTTTTGGGATTTCTAAGAATCCTGAACGGCACTGCATTGTATGGACAGGGCTATCAGCTGAACGTGCTTCTCGTATCGTCCCGTATTTTCATAAAAAATAATTACAATTAGTTTAACTGCTGATTACATGACGTACATCGCTTACAGACGTCTGCTCGGAGTATTGCGACAACGGCGGTGAGTGCGTGAAGGACGCACGGGGCGAGCCCTCTTGCCGCTGTGCCGGCTCCTTCACTGGCCGACATTGTCGCGAGAAGAGTGAGTTCGCGTACATCGCGAGCGGCGTCGCTGGAGGCGTCATATTCATCATCTTCCTTGTGCTGCTCGTCTGGATGATCTGTGCTAGGTAACTATTGCTCTGTTTCTTAAACGAACACCAAAATGCCTTGTAGGCAATCCAGCAATGGTACCTTCAGGCATTGAAAAATACTTAAAAAAGTGCTAACCTCTTTAGCATCGTTGTGATTTGAAATTCGATGAAACGAAAATGCGACAGTAAAAAGAGATATACCTCATAAGATTTAACGTGGGAGAAAATGAGATAGGAAGCATTTCACAGTGTTTTTGGTACCAGGCGATCATAGTTGAAGAAGAGATTTTTCTTATGTATGACACGAGTATACATAAATATTATTATATATGAGACACCAGGAGAACATAAATATGGTAGCGGTGATGGTTTAATGTCTTTTATAGCGGTTGAAATCATGTGTCATCCTAGCAACATGTACCAGGACCTCATATGCAGTTTAGAGGTTCATGTACAATACAGGTTTCACTTCTGACATATTGTGTACTTTGTACGCACGCGATATTTTTTTCAATCAAGTACACTTGTAGATAGGCATTACATGATAAATGTCATTAATGTTTCCATTACAAAAACAAGTGCGCAAAAGCGTCACAAAGTGAACTACAGCAATGTAAAATATTATCTTAAACTGGTAACTTACTGCTTAGGTAGGTACTTGATACAATAAGGTCCAAGTAGACCAAACCAAATTTTAACTATTGCATAACCCAATATTTTGTAAGTTCAGTCAATATATATATATGTATCTCATAAATCACAGACAGCTGAAATTTACTTTATAATTTAAAACTGTGTACTACTATTGCCGCTAAAATATTATAGCCAAGATGGTGCATTATGTATTTATGTATGTTTATATGAATTTATGTATGTTTAAGTAAGTATATTGTATTGTCTTGTAACCCATAACACAGCCTAATTTGGGGCAAGACAATTTGTGTAAAAAGTGTGTCAATATTATTATTATTATTATTATCAAATTTCGTGTACGAGTACGACTCACTTAATAAAGTAAACGATTAAAGTTCGAATATAATGTATAATGTTTATTTCAGATCAACAAAGAAACGGGAACCAAAGAAAACATTAACCCCAGCTATTGACCAGAACGGCTCCCAAGTGAACTTCTACTACGGAGCTCACACGCCGTACGCCGAGTCTATAGCGCCCTCCCATCACTCGACATACGCTCATTACTACGACGACGAAGAAGACGGATGGGAAATGCCTAACTTCTACAACGAAACGTACATGAAGGAGAGCCTACACAATGGGATGAATGGCAAGATGAATAGCTTGGCGCGGTCCAACGCGAGCATATACGGGACAAAAGAGGATTTATACGACAGGTTGAAAAGGCACGCATACCCGGGTAAGAAAGGTCAGTATTTGGAGCACGTATCGTAGTGCGCACTTTATATTTTCCACGCAGCGTTTCACACTTAGCTTATAGTTTGCATGTCGTAGCTTTCCTTTGTAGAACTTAAAAACTCAGACTTTCTCTTGTGAGAAAAATGGCGATGTTACATTATCACTATCGCAAACAATTTCTGTCAGAGAACTGCTGATAATTGTAACTGCTTAAGCTATTTAAACAATAAAAAAAACTTTTAAATTTTTGAACTGATTATAGATTCTTTCATCAGCGAGTTATATGTGCTGTATTTAATTACAAAATGAAAGAGGAAAATAAGTTGAATATCATTGAATTCATTGCACTGTTTTCATAATTAATTATATATCTCTAAAAAAGATTAGAAAATTAAGTACAACCTCCCGTTCAATTATTAATAAAAATTCAAATGACGGTATGGTTACATTATCTATATATTCTCTCGATTGGCATCATAAGAGTAGGGGTGTTTTTTTTACATTTAAGTCGGTTCGATTCCCAGACGAGGCAAGTAATTTTTAGAAAATCTTTGAATGCAGAATTTTTAAAATAACATAGTCTTCTTTCAATAAAATAGCTTATCTTCGATATTTAAGGTACTTTCCTTTCATGTCCCATAACTTTGGGACACCCTGTATATAAGAGATTTCCACGTATATAGTCACTCATCGCGATATCTCTGGAACCATTAGAGCTAAAGACTTGAAATTTGGTAAGAATATTCTTTTCACCGAGTAGAGGTCAGCTAAGAACGGATTTTCCAAAATTCCATCTGCCAGAGTTTTTTTTTATTATGAACAGAACAACGTCTGTCGGGTCAGCTAGTTAGGTATACAAGGCGTCCATACTTTATCAGGGGACAATAACCCAGTGACCTTTCCGTACTCAGAAAGGACATCTGCAAATTACGCGCCGGGTTACTTGTGAGTTGTGTCATAAAAACAGACCGATTGTTAGACTATTTATTGTTGACACTTTGTTTAATTATTTAAAACCTTATTTTAAGTTTTAGTTTTCATACAAAAAAGTACAGAATAAGTGTTAGTGTTCTTTTTGAGCAAATATGAAAACATTATTCAATGATGGTTTTACGTGATAATTTATAGCATTCGATTAAGGAATGGTCCCCGCTGCCCTCCAATTAGATACAGCACTACCTAAGAACAATAGCTTTAATGTATTTTAAATTAAAATTAATAAAATACAAAATACTTACTGATGATATGTGATCCCAGTGTCTTTCTTATTTCTTTTAATATTATTTTTACAAAGTTCAGTTGAACTTTATTAGTTTCAATTATAAGCAAAGTTTAACAGAATACGTGGCACGTCAACGTCACTCATTGTCCGAGACTGGCCCGAGTACTCCCACTTGGGCGTAGTATTAGTTGCCGTACTTTGCGACTACGCCTGCGGTATCTTGTTGAAGCGCAGCGGAGACCAATCCTTAATCTAAGTTTATAGTATTAATTGGTATTAATTTACTGGGTTCTACGGCGTACGTACTTTTGCTTTATGTGTCCATCATCATTAGCTGAGAAGCGAATGATATCTGATTAAAGGTCTATTTGTTTATTTTTTTTATGAAAATAAGGGACGAGACGAGTAGTACGTTCAGTTGATGGTAATTGATACGCCCTGCCCATTTCAATGCAGTGACGCACAGGATTATTGAAAAACCCAAAAATTCTGAGCGGCACTACAACTGTGCTCATCAAGTCTCATTTGCCCAGTAATTTCGTTAGCTACAGCACCTTTCTCACCGAAAGACAGTAATACTAACACATTTCACTTGCTATTATTCTATTTGTGTTTTAGTCGACTGTGTTTTAATAATGTTATAATGATGCAATATCCACAGATAAGAGTGACAGCGACAGTGAGGGTCAGTGAACATGGAGCAACGAACAAATGGACTGCGGTTTGTCGTATTCTGGTCAAATTTACATAATACGTGTAAAACTCCGTCTTAATTATAGAGGCGAAATAATTTTTGTAGACGATACAATTATTGCAACAATTTTTTTAGTTTTTGTTCTGATATTCGTGTGTACTACCAGAATACATATTTTAAATTTTTCTCTATTACTACGACTACAAAAATTACTTCGCATAGTCACTGATGTACATGATTTTGTACTCGTCTAGCTTTACATTTAGGTTATTCTCAATAGAGATGTACTGAATATTCAATTGATGATATACCTGCTTTAAATTCCATTCAACTATTTGGATTTCTTCGTATTTATATTTTATCTCTGATGCATTGAATCCGTCTAAATTTATTTTTCATCTTCGGTTCATGTATTACTTTAATAATAATATATAATAATACAACTATTAATATCTTGTTAATTGTCTTGAATTAAGCGATCTATCCAATTCTTTCAATTGCAATCTAAAATATTTTCATTGAATTATATAATGGAATATTTCGTACATCTCGTCTAGTTATGTGTATTAACACAATCACTGTTTCATCCCCACCAAATATATTTCAAATGTCACAAAAGTACCGTTCAGTTGATTACAAAACAGTGGATGTGTTGATGTCCAATGATATTTGAATGCTCAAGTAATTTAGGCGAAGATTGCCATATCCGAAAAGCAGCGCGTTTTTATATTCCGGTGGCATTCCAATATGAATTTTAATGTAAATATAATAAAATGTAAAATAGCACTAAACCTCAATAGTGGCCTTAATGTAATTTAGATATTAAGTAATTTTGTACTTTTGTATTATAATGTGGACTGTACTTAATGTTACTTCTGTGAATGTTTGTATAAATGGACTGTAAGGATGGTTTAACGTATAATATGTTATACAAATGAATTTATATTAGTGTAATATACAAAATAATTTTTATTCATAATAATCGTAATTAGCTCTTTATTTTTAGTTATTGTTTTTGATATTTAGTTTATTTGTATCGTATTTACTACCATTTCGAAATATAATTCATAATAACAATACTCATCATGTTTTAGTGGTCTGTATTCCATCACAATTATTACCACTTTAGTGATTAATTACGTTTATACATGAAAATAAATTAAACATGTCTATATTTATAAAATTATTGTGTCTATTATTTCAAACCCAAAAATAAACCAGTGGGAGCCTCATTGCACAGGATGCCGGCAAATTGTGAGTACCGCAACGGTGCCTATTTCTGTTGTGAAGCAGTAATGTGTAAGCATTACTGTGTTAGGAGCCGAAGGGCGCCGTAGCTAGTGAAATTACAGGCCAAATGAGACTTAACATCTAATGTCTCAAGGTAACGAGCGCAATTACAATTCCATTAACTACAGTGCCGCTCCGTATTTTTGGGTGTTTCAAGAATCCTGAGCGGCACTGCATTGTAATGGGCAGGGCGTATTAGCTACCATCAACTGAACGTCCTGCTCCTCTCGTCCCTTATTTTCATAAAAAAATCAAACAAAAAGTTAGGAAAATATTTTATTAGTTTTTAATCATAAAATATTGTTTTTATATTAAATTTAACACAGCCAGTTTTCAATTGCTAACATCCAAATAATTTAGATTTCTAATAATAAGTCCAATTCAACAATAAACTAAGGGGTTCTTCACATTGTTTTCACAAACTAACGACAAAATATAGATACTTATACATCAATAATAACAGTAAAAAATAAAAAGAAAGCGACAATTTACAATGAACAAGACATTCCAAGATTTATGAACGATACGTCACTCGAACGGTTGGCTCAGTGGAACAGCGCTCGGACTGAACCCGACAGGTCACAGGTTTGAGTCCGGCATCGTTCATAAATTTTGTTTACAAATTTAATTTTAACAATTAATCTTTATGACAGTTATCTAAATCTGTCACTTTCCACCAAGCAAAGGAGTTTTATTATACAGTATGTTTAAAAAACCTTGTTTCTTGTTTAATATTATTACGACGTCCGCAAACAAAATCTCAATACCTACTAATAATATAAATTTGAATGTAAGTTTGTTTATTAAGCTTTCACGCCTAAACAACTAAAACAATTTTGCTGAAATTTAGTACAGAGATAGGACCTGAACTTGGAAAAGGACATCGGCTACCTTTTATGGCAAATAAGAGTTAGGGGTTGAAATTGGGGGTGGAATGTTGTATGGACGTTCGTCACTATTAAAGATTAAAAGTCACCATTAAACTTTGTATTTAGGCACTTGATAAAAAATAAATAAATATGGGTTCTATCGTTTTCGAAATTTACACCTGCGTGTGGATGAAAAAGGGGGACTAAAGTACGTATGAAGTCCAAACAAAGTCACGTTTTCAAACTTAAATATGAATGCGATTTTTATCATATTTGGTACAAAAATAAAAAAAAGGTCCCCCAAATTAACTCCACCACGCGGACAAAATCGCGGGCAAAAGCTAGTATTTCATAAAAGTATTGCGCCGCGGGCGGTACAGACTGATTGGTTTTTTCATAATAAGAATACATTGTTATATTATCGTGTCGACTTAGAACCGGTTTCCACCAAAGTGGAGACGAGAGGAGATTAGCCGTGAAGCGGTCAAGTTATTTCCACCAATGCGGAGAGATGTGAGTTCTGCATAGTGGAGATGTGAGCTGTGAGAGCTCGAAATCAGACAACTGATGTCTAAAATAGGAAGACATCATGTCGTTACAAAATTTATATTTTAATTTGCTTGAGGAAGAGGAATTAAAGGTTGAAGAAACACAATTAATTCTCCAATATTTAAACTATCGACGGAAACGTGTTCGTCAACCATTTTGCAAACTTAACTGAAAATATTTGAAAAAGAAACCGACTCCAATAACAACAAACACTAAAAGTAAAAAAATAATTTAATTTATTACCGACTACTTATATTAATATGTAAAACAAGAGTTAATGCAAATATTTATTAATATTTTTGGAGCCTCCTCTTTTTTGAGTTAAAATACGTCGCTAAACTACTGAAGTCGGTTGAAAATACGGAAAGAACGCTTTTTACATTCATGATCAGTCAATCGAATAAATGACGCTTTCGTGTGTGCGAGACAAAATTCTGAATATTCTATAGAATAAATAACTAGAGAAACGAGACATCTCCTCTCCTCTCCGCTTGATCCATTTGACATGTGGAAATAACGAAATCTGATTGGTTATCAAAAGCATCTCCTCTCCTCTCGAGACGCTGTGGTGAAAACCGGGCCTTATTCAAAGATAAGGTACTGTGCGTTAGTTGTACGTGGCAGCTTTATTAAACTGATTTAAAAAAGCATAGGAGACGTTTTTATTATTTTATTTTACGATTAACAAGTCAGAATGATAGTTGACAAATCAATATAAAAAAATAAAAAATCATTAGATTATTTAATACAATAATAAATCTGCTTAAAGTATCTAAAGTTTTCTAAACAGTTAGTTCTTATTTACTTGGCGTGTTTTAGATAAAAGTCTTTCATATATTTCACCAAATTTTCCACTTCTTCGACAGTCACCGCGTTGTAAGTTGATGCTCGGATTCCGCCAACACTTCTACAGACAAAAACATTAAAAGTAAGCATTAATTTCCAATTATAAAGTATGTAATTCCCTTGGTGTTGCAAGTTCGCCTGGACGGCGGTGATTACTCTACATCCAAAGACCAGTTCAATTAACACTGCAAGTCAGTGTGACTGTGAAATGAAGAAAACGTGTAGCAAAGTAATTTTGTAAACAAAATTTACGAATTCACTTACATTATTGCTTTATACGAGTATATCTTATATCCTATCAAATAAAACCGAACACAAGACGAGATTAATATATAAAATGAAATATTATTGGAAATACAACATTGAATTAGACACACAAGAAATAAGGAGGAAAACTGCCAGTCTCTTCAATTCTAATAAATGTGATATTTTCCTTTATTCTCAGCTACCTTATGCAATCTATCTTAAACAGGGAAAAACACTTACAATAGATAATCGAGTTTCCTTATTTTTTATTTCATTGTAACAATAATAGGTTCATTAATTATGAAATGTATTCTAAAGTATAAATTCTATATTCTTGTCAAAGTATTTTGGTAACACTTAGCGAACAGTGTGTGATTTCATTAAGTTTCTTAAGGTGATCATTCGTCATTAATAGAAAGTTTACTGACGAAATTATTTTAATACCTACAAAATAGCCAATGGTTGCAAATGTATAAGAGCAGAATCCGTTTTACCAAAGACCATCAATTTACAAACTACTTAAAATTCGAAGGAGTGTATTACCAAAATTAATTCTAGATCCTAAAGAATCATTAAGAGAAAAATTTACGGCCCTTTTCAATAACCTATCTATCCTTAATTTAACTTACTAGAGGTAGACAAATCTATCCTTTTACGCTTACTTACATTTCAATAACCTACCGACAGATAGCATTGGACTATAACTAATAACAAACTATATTGGACATAACTATGGATAGATAAGATCTTGTCATTAAACGGTGATAGCAATCTATACGTAACTAGAGATACGTTATTGAAAACGGCCGTTAAATAAATAAATATTTTGATTGTTGCATCTCAATATATTCTTGATAATGTGCTATATGTTCAAAAGCACATTAAGGAATTTGCTAGAAACTGACAATCATAATGTTAACACGAGGAACAAACATAAACTTGTTATGCCTACTACTTGGTAAAGTTGAGTTAGTAAGTCTTTTATTAGGCGATGTATATGCTTTTTCAGTATGATTCTAGAAGATGTACAAAACAAATATGTTAACATAAATTATTTTCTTAATGATACCACAGACAGAGAATGAAGCGGACACCCTCAGGCTCATTTTTTATAAATGTTAGTTGTATGATATTATAACATTGTAGTCCATATTTTTATAAAGAAAGCCCGCTGAGTTTATTGCGTTTTGAGTTTACTATATAGCGTTTCTTGAGTCTATTTTGACGTTCAATGAGTGATTTTGAATCCTATTTTAAATAAAAATATTTGAATTTGAAGTTAGCCACTTACATTTCTACTTACTTACTTTCAATGATGATAAACTATATAATATTATATATCTTACCTATGCCCTTTCAGTTGAATAAGTCCTAAAGAATCTGCTCCTTTCAAAAATTCTTTCTCCAGATCTTCGTTGCCACTTGCTGATCCGATTCTGAATGGAATATTCATTTTACTTCTAGCATTTTTCGCAACAACGGCATTGTAGAACCCATTAGATTGTTCAATAAAATCATAAACCATTGAAGACTTTTTGGTGGCTAATTCAGCCATTTTGTCAAGGCCGCCCATTTTTTCTATCCATTCCAAACATTTTCCCATAACGTAGATTCTAGAAAATATAAATAACGTTATCTTCTATTATTATCAATGTGTCAAAAACATGAAAACATAACATTTAGTTGAGCTGTAAAAAATTTGATTAAAATATTTCCAAAACCTTCTACTCTAATAAATAATCATCTTCAGCTTATTCTATTAAATAAATAAATATTGACAACTTTTATCACAAATTATTTTACCCCAAACTAGGCATAGCCTGTAAAAGCTATATTTTATACAATACATTTATTTATTTCTTTATTTGTATGGATCTCCAACAGTTGTACATATTAAGTAACATCTAACACATGCCTTATATCTTAACATTTATATGTGCGACCAATTATGGGAGAACATATCATTCCATAACAATAACAGCGACTGTGGTGACTAAAAACTACTTAAGTATCTTATAAATAAGTTGTATAATAAGTAATCGTTGTATTATTTTTCAACAACAATTTTTACAGCAACATTTGTTTTCTGAACAAAAACTAATGTTGCATATAATAAAAGGTATACTAATGAATTAATAAAAAGTTAATCACTAATTAATAATAATATATTTACTCAAACATTCATATACAACATCCATGACTCGCAAACAACATCCATATTCATCATAAAAATGTTTGCACCTACCAGGATTCGAACCCGGATCCACTAGCTCATTAGGCAGGGTCACTAACCACTGGGTTAAAGGGGTTATATGTTAATATCTTAAAATGTTATAGAAATTTGGTTTCTAAATGACATGTTTTATTGCAATCGCTTGTATTTAGCTGATTAATTTAGCTGAAATATGAAAATAAATATTTTGTGTTATAGTCCGGTCAATTTAGACATAAAAATAGTGATCAAATAAAAAAAATTCCGACGGAGCCAAATCTTCGTAGAGACCTTAGGTTTACCACAAGGAATAAAGTGTCAAAAGTCCTCATCCGTCAAAAGGGCCCAAGGTCAAAATTTTAGGTTTTTTGGATTTTTCTCGAAAACGGTAAGTTTTATCGAAAAAGTACCGCAATTGCAAGAAAGGTTGTAGTGCCAAATGTGGCTGTAAGGTACGATAATTTGGCTCTGTCGGAATTTTCTTTATTTCAATTGTCTAAATTGACCGGACTATTATAACAAATATCAATTTCTTAGTAGATGGAGGATATGGAGATACAATCAATATTGTCCGAATTGGAAAAATGTAAAAAAAAATATCTGTTGTTAGGGAGTGGTGAATCTTCTTGAAACTAAATATAATAAATAAATAAATAAATAAATAAATATTATTTAAAAATAAATACATCTGTCGGTGTTATTTATTCCTTATCATAGAATGATACCTCAAAATAAATAGTTTATAACAATGAACAGACATAATCTTATCATGTACTAAAATATATTTCATCATGAGTTTTATTTTTTTAATAATTATTAAACGTACCATTCATAATGACGAGACAATTTCCATAAAACCGGTGTTAACTAGATAATACCAACCGCATCAAACAAAATGTAAAAATGATATTTTAGCTAAATCACAAATACATTATTACTTTTAACGTGTAAACAGGAGATGATTTGGCATAATATTAAAATATAAATTATATTTTCGTTACGTCAATTTTTTTATCATCGCAGATCTGAAAAATTTTAATGTAATCAAACGCATCTAGCTAATAATGATTTCACAAAATAATAATCTATGAGGCTAACGAAATCATTCATATTTTTTTTTATGAAACTAAGGGACGAGACAATCAGGACGTTCAGTTGATGGTAATTGATACGACCTGCCTATTACAATGCAGTGCCGCTCAGGATTATTGAAAAACCCCAAAAACTGAGCGGGACTACAATTGCGCTCGTCACCTTAAGGCGAAGAGTAAGCAGAAAACACGCAAACATGGTGTTTTTAGACAAGTTTTGTGGTGAAAGTATAGCATTTCGAGCTATGAACATTACTTAATCCTGTTACACATTTCCTTAAGTCTTATTTGTAGGTTGCTACTGCTTGCTGATGGTTATAGTTAACACTGCCGAGCCTTTTTGAACTACCACTTTTCTTTGAAGTTAAACAAGTTTTTTGGCATGGCGTAACGCATTTTTTTTTGTACTTCTCTCAGAAAAGTTATTCTTATAGCTTGTACTTTTTTGTGTAGGTTCATTTATTCAGAATAGTAGTGAATAACGAGGATTGTAAGCATATAAACTGTTTTATACGCAATTTTTTTTTAATATTGGCTTTGTTACATAGATGGGGGACGGCAGCCGTGAAACTCATATCGCTCAAGGTCGCTGGCATTTAGTGTTGCCTTAAGACATAAGATGTTAAATCTCTTACCCTATCATTTTACTAGCTACAGCACACTTCGAAACCGAAACACAATAATGTTTACAAATTACTGCTATATATATATATATATGAGAAGTGTGTTCATTTCATCATAACATTTAGTTTATTTTGAGATATTGTATGATAGCAAACAAGACTACAATACATCAGATCAAATCAATTTATAATTTACCAACTGTAGTACTGATATAGTGATATACTGCTAAAAACAATTAGGGAAACAGAACTTCAAAGAAGAACTAAAGTTTTTGCTTAAGTTTTTAATTATAACTTGACACTTAGTAACGTAGACGCATTGGCACTAGATTCTCCACAATCTGCTATCAAAAGATCTTTGTGTATTTTGGCAAAATTGCCCGACGAGTTTCCAGTAATTTAGACAAACTGATAGTCTTAGGCAAGGTGAAGGGGAAAAGACCACGCGGACGATCTCTTCAATTTATTCTTATATCTTATAATGTAATAGAAATTTGGTTTCTAGATGACATGCTTTATTTGCTATCGTTTGTTTAAAATAAATATTTTGTGCTATATCAAATATCAATTTCTTAGTGGATGTAGAAACACTCTATTGAACTAAAATACTCCTATTTTAGTTGGATTGCTAATACTTCTGTCTCGCCACACCTTGTTCAGTTGATTCGTTTCTGTTTTTGCCATGCCTATTTTGCCTGAGTTGGGAAATATGTGAACCCCACCGTTTGTTTTTTTAATGTCTAAGTGCAGATTATTCGTCTTAATCCAGCGCGCTATCTTTGTAAGAGCATTGATTATATCGTCAGCAATATCTGCACGTCGCTTTATTTTAAAAATAAGTGAAGTATAATCAGCAAACAATACAATCTCATGGTTATCATCTACCACAAAAGGTAAATCATTAATATTTATAAGAAACAAGAAAGGACCGAGAATAGAACCCTGCGGAACACATATTCCTACAGACCACATTGAAACTGCTTCATTTCGCTTGTGCGAAACTCACGTTCTTAGCGTTATTATTCTAAGCGTCAAAACATCTCCAGCTTACAACAGTGATAATAATATATTTGTCATTCTATATATAATTTTGACATTTTGTTTGATGCGGTTGATATTATCCAGTTAACACTGGTTTTATGAAAATTGTCTCGTCATTATGAATGGTATGTTTTATAATTGTTAAAATAATGGCAACTCATGATGAAATATTTTTTTTATTCATGATAAGATTCTGTCTGTTCATTGTTGTTTTGCTTTTTATTTTGAGCTATCATTGTATCTTAAGGAAACACAGAAACATGTAATTATTTTGTAGATACATGTATTTATTTGAATTTGAGTTTGAAGAAAATTCACCACTCCCTAACAACAGATATGTTTTTTACATTTTTTCAACTCGGACAATATTGATTGTACCTACATCTACTAAGAAATTGATATTTGATATAACACAAAATATTTATTTTCATATTTCCACGGACGAAAAAAGAAGGACTCCACGCCGTGATATTAGCAAGTGAAACACCATTATGCTAGTGTGTGTGCGGTTACGGGTGATACTAGTTACACAATTTTTTTTCCCTTAAATAATCATATATGGCCACAAATACTTATATAGTATCGTTTTTACAGTTTTTCACAACGTACTACGGCATTTTTAAAATATTTTATTGAGACGCAAACTGATCTGTCACAGACGATGACAATTCTCATAATGGCCGCCTATCAGCCTGTAGTAGTGTGTGTGTGCGTGGGGCTATGTATTTACAAGTTAATCGGCTTGTTTGGTGCTACACTGTTATGTAAGGTGACACGGAGTCCTTAATTTTTTACCAGTCCGTGCATATTTCAGGTAAATTAAACAATGTTCAAAAGTATACCTATATTAATCGCCTTCGTTCTATTATATTTATTTCGTCATTAAGTCGATCGATTTACTCCGTTCGCAAGAGGATAGTTAGTAAGTTCGATTTACTCACGCAAACATAGGCGGTGTGTTCAAAATTGAGTCTGCTTTTGCGTTCGCTGTCCAATCGAGTATAGCAGGACATATCGGTAGAGCTTGATTCAGAAGATCCTCTCTTACAATGACTAAAACTACGCCGGCTGTTCCAATGTTCTTCTGGGCACCTCCATAAATTACTCCAAACTGTGTTAAGAAGATAAGTGTATTTATTACATTTACAACAAAATAATAAATCTTTATTTGTTGCAAGAAGCAAATACAATTTTGTTTAAAATTACCCTCGACCCCCAAAACTAGGATAGCCCGTGACATGGGGGTCTGTCTCCTCCCAGTTGTGCAATGCAAAACGTCTAAGAAAACAAACATCAACATAATATTTTAAGGTGACTAACAATGGTGGTTATGCAAGTAATGATGTGTATTTGTAAAATAACAAATTTCTATAAGTAGATGATTTTGTGAACTACCTGAAAGTAAGGTACATATTCGAGTGAAAGATGGCTCTATAGTCTCAAAAACGTACTTTTAAAATGGACACTTTATTTTTACCTGTGCTACCTCAAATTCGATGTTTGATACCCACTGAGAACATTGAATATTATATATATCGAGATGTGTGTGTACTTGTCGTTGCTTATGTATTTTCGGATTTGTGCCTGGTGGGGCTATGTTTAATTAGTATGTTCTGATGGAGAATGTGCGCATTACACGTTATGGCGTCAATTGCTAAATGTTTCAAGTTCTTACTTAAGTTTAATGCTACAGTAATAAATACTTGATTTTGTTTGTGAAAATGTGCAAACTTTAAGAATAAAAGTGTACCGAAATTATTTAGGCTAAATACCACGTGCTACGAATACAAAATAGTAAAAAAATAAACACACAAAAATACAAATACGCAAATAGATAATAATATAGATAATATATTTAGCGTGTTATTTTTAATTTGCTTCTTATCATATTATTTATTTGCGTATTAGGGTTTGATACGAACGCAACGTATTGATAACAATACATGGTATAATATTCAGTTCATGTTGATACTTGTTGCTAAGAGTTGATTTCAAAGATAATATAATGGCGCCTCTTCACAATCGGCGATTAAAGGCGATTACACACGAGCACGATCGTGTGGAGGGCTTATTCGCTTCTAGTCGCCGATCATCGTCTATAATCGTTATACGGCCGTTTGCAATAACCTATCAATCCTTAGTTTAACTTACTAGAAGTAGACAAATCGTTCCTTTTACGCTAACTTACAATTTCAATAACCTATCGACTAATAGCATTGGACTATAACTAATAATATAACAATATTGGACTAATGTCCAATAATAATGGATAGATAAGATCTTGTTAATAAAAGGTGATAGTAATATATCCGTAACTAAAGATACGTTATTGAAAACGGCCGATAGTGATCGCGGCGATCGGTGACATGTCGGTTTTTCGGGCACGCATTAAAGAGAATTCGCGTATAGTTGTGTGCGCGTGCCAACAACTACACGCGTTTCCTTTTACTTACATAGGGCGAGTATGATACAATGTCTACTGGGTGGTCAAATGAAGAAACTTTTAAATTCATAGAACTACCCAAAAATATGGATACTCAAACATAATTATCACAAAGAAAAAAACCTACCTCATCTAGGTACTCGTATCGTTACTATGAGGCTTATAATCGCTCACCAATATTATTAATATTTTTAAATCAAAAAATTTCGTTCATCTAAATTGAGTGTATACTGAAATTAAATGAATGGTATCAGCAGCTATAAGCTCCACGTCCGACTTAAAAGACTGCCGCTCAATAAATGATCAAAGACGATCGTGTGGATGCTTACACGAAGATCTACGATTAACTTGCCAATGAGTAATGACAGACGATCATCGCCGATAGTGGAGAGGAGGCATAATATTATAGGAATCGCTAACTTACGCCCTTTGGTCATCGCGCGGTTAGATCAGTCGAACATAATAGCGGAAATAAATAAAACTATTATCTTATAACAATTTTATTACTTAGCAAATTGTCAACTTAAAATTTTATCAACCTTGAGTTTTTAATCAGCTTAGAAACGATAGATAATATTATATATGATACACTAAAATAGTATTTTCAATAGTGAGCTATTTTCGTTTTCATTTTTAAATAGTACTAATGAACTTTTAAAGTGTGCATATACGTTTGTTTATGTATCAATTGAATAAGAAGGATTGCAACGTCACAATATTTTGTCCTTAGATTAAGGATTGGTCTCCGCTGCGATCCAACTAGATACTGCACTACCTCTTAACAATAGCTTTTTTATTTCGGCAACTATTAGATGCTTGTGCGCGTGGCAGTTTGACACTCAATGGCATCTTTCAAATTTTGTAACACACGCTTCGTTTTATTTTACAATGAAATTAATAAAATACTTACTGGAGATATGTGATCCCAGTGTCTTTCTTATATCTTGTAGTATTATTTTTACTAATTTTAGTTTCAATTATTAGCAAAGTTTAACAGAACATGTGGCACGTCAACGTCACACATTGCTCGAGACTGGCTCGAGTACGCCCACTTGGGCGTAGTATTAGTTGCTGCACTTTGCGACTACGCCTGCGGTATCTAGTTGGAGCGCAGCGGAGACCAATCCTTAACCAATTATATTGCATATTATATTAATTAGGTAGTGTGTCAATTCTTGACATTCTTACCTTTGAAACATCTAATTTCTTTGACATGAAGTTCGAAGACATATCAGCTACCAGAGGGATTCCCTTAGTGTCAGGGATATAATCAAATTCAACCCCTAAAACAAAAAAGAAATTCTATTAAATAGATAGCTACTACAATAATTAAATAAATGATTAATAAACTCAAAATTAATTTCACGCATTATTTGATTCAATGAGTTCCTGCTAGAATTAGGTAATTGCCTCAGACCGATCTGCCTTAAAGTCAAAGTCAAATAAACTTTATTCAATTAGGCTTAAACTAAACGCTTTTGAATAGTCACTATAAATATTTCTTTCAAATTACTGAATTTAACATATTAAATATGTTCTTCAACTTTTTACGATAACAAACGATACGAACGTACAAAAAACTCAAGTTTCGGGAATAAGGATACGCCCTCAGCAAACGTTCCATAGAGTCTTGGTTCCCGATTAAATATTAATTATTTTTGATAACACAGTTGGTAAATCTTTAAATGAATACTTTCTTAAAATGGACTGATTGGTGCAATGTGGAGAGATCCTTACAATAGCAGACATCAACAGAATTAAATTTATACTTATTATTGTTATGGTATTATTAATATCTATTGTTATTACCAATATCAACACTCTTATATTTATAACAAAGTTTTTATATTTTATTAAAAAGAGCGCAAAAAATAATGCTGGGAGAGTTTCTTGCGCTGCTTCTCAGAGCCCCATTTGTTTCCAAAGCGGTAGTAGTATTAGATATGACGTCAAAAAGAATTGTAAAGGTATCGATTTTGAGAAGATAAATGCCTTTTATGCCTTTTTACAAACTTTATACATTGGTATTGATGAACTACCCTTTTTTTCAATACATTCTCGATTTTAGTCCATTCTGATCTTAGAATGTACGCCTAGGATCAGAGTTTGCTACTGAAGTTAGCTCGACATGAATCTTACCATGAACGGTTTCATTTCCACATATATAAACATAGGAAGCATTAGGATCCAGTTTCCAAGTAGACTGATCAGGTATGCCTGAGTATTTGTCTGTGGCTGGTAGCACTAGGTTCACTTTTCCATATTTCTTCGCTTCTTTAGCTGCTAATGCTGACCAGGATCCTGTAAATAGTTTCTAGTTTTAATAAAATACTTGTGTTCGTTATAATATGACAATATTCACTAACTTGAACATTTAAGTACTGCATTGAATTTGTCAGATTCTGGATAATGTCAAACATTACCTGCCTGAGGGTTCATATTATATTGTGTACTAGCTGACCCGATAGACGTTGTTCTGTACATAATGAATAATTTTTTTTTTTTTTATGAATTTGTCAATGATATATTTTCATAACATCAAGAATTATTTCGTAAAATATGTGTAAAATAACCTGTTGTTATAACGAATTTGTGTTACAGCAAAACTGTCAATAAATTCACTCATAAAAAATATGTCCATACAAAATAAATATTGGAAATAAAAATAATTATGGATCCCAAATCAATATAATAGACACTGGATTTATATATATTAAGAAGATGTATAAGCGTCAACATGTGTAAAGACACGTGGGTTAATTTTTTATAACATAAGAAGAACAAGGTCATGTACATGATGCACCACCGCCCACGTTCTCCTGTAACACCAGAGGAACGAGAAGAGTGTGTCGCCATCCTTTTTTTTAGAAGAGATTAGGGGGCAAATGAGCAAGAGGCTCACGGGATGGGGAGAGGTGAGGCAACCGCCCATGGACATCCGCAACAACAGCTGTCAAGAGATTCGAAGGTGGGAGTATGCTCTCTCCTTGATGGTCCCTAAGTCTTATCAGTTCGGGAAAACATCAGCCTGTAATTGATTCCACAAAGTGGCTGTGCGAGGCAAGAAATTTCTTGCAAAACGCGCGGTTGTGGAATGCCAGACGTCAACGTGATGCGGGTGGTACTTTGCACGTATTGTCCGGTGGTGTAACTCGACCGCTGAATAAACCCGAATATTTCCTCTGAGCACTTCCCGTGATAAATGCGGTAGAAGATGCAGAGAGAGCCTACACCTCTACGCAACGGCAAAGAAACAAGCCGATCGGAGATGACTTGATCTTCGATGATTCGAGCCGCTATTCGTTGTATGCGGTCAAATGGAAGAAGCTTGTTGGAAGGCTGAATTTGCGCCTTATGAAGTTGCAGGCAGTGGCTTATGAAGTACTATCTCGCCTTACTGAGTACACCAAGATTTTTAGAGGCTAGTTTGGCCTTGTCTTCCAATTGACCACAGTACTGAACGTCGCTCGATATATCGACGCCAAGTATGCTAATATAGGCTGTGGCAGTTAGAGGAGTGATCTGGAATCGAGGGGATACGATGATTTTAGGAAGGTGCGGGATATTTAAAGGTAACCTTAACAGAAAGAATACGTAATACTGCCCTAAATATAATTGATATATTATACTCGCCTGTGACTACGTAGTCAGCAGTTCCAGTTCTTGATATCAGGTTAAGAGGAACAGCAGAAAACTGACCTTGACCTCCGCCAGCCAAGAATAGGATTTTGTAGTTATTTGGTACATTCCTATAAAACATATATGACGTTTAATAACATGCAGTTATTCATACAAATGCATGCTTAGAAGGGAAAGAAGAGATTACGTACTTACAGTTACAGTCCAGTGCTCTTCCAAGATATTAACAAACTCATTTTCATTAATCATATTAATATTACTATATTTTGTCATAGGTACATACATTCATCGCTCTTAAATACCATTATTTTCATTTTTCATCACGTCCAGTGCTGGACAAAGGACCCCCCCAAAGATCGTTATGAAGATCCGATGAGGATGAGGCCCTGCGCTGTCCTCATCCAACCTATTCCATCTTGGGTCCATCTGTCCGTCGAGCTATATGCCCTATTTTTTTTTCATCTTACATTCACATATTTCCGTCTTTTCTAAAGCCTAATCGTAAACATGATATTATGATTACCAATATTTAACTATAGAGGCATTCCGTAAAATTACATTTAATTAGAATATTTAAATAAATTATATCAATATGCGTGTTGACTGTTTTTTAAAATTTTCCACGCTTGTAGATATTTTTAAATCTTTACCTATTTCCTTACATTTATTTCATAATTACCAGTTCTTTCAACAAAACTAGAGCCTTCTTCAATAACAATTAATTATTCGACTGTTTATGTATGTAGTCGTGAAAATATATCATTTTCACCCAATTATGGCGAAGCAATACGACAGATTT
Source organism: Leptidea sinapis (assembly GCF_905404315.1). Lineage (NCBI taxonomy): Eukaryota > Metazoa > Arthropoda > Insecta > Lepidoptera > Pieridae > Leptidea > Leptidea sinapis. The sequence goes on from NC_066276.1 coordinate 6,766,251, forward strand.
TTATTTTTACTAAATCTGTATGTTTTTACTGTTTGTTATATGTATGTTTTTTTATCTGTTTCCGAATTACTTCTTTCTTCATTTTTTGTTTTTCTGGTGGTTGCATTTTATATGCATTTATATTTTAATTGAATACAGCGACCTCAAGAGTCATTTTTAGTAAGTATATCATTTGTAGTAAAGGTCGACCTAAGTCAAAAATGACTTAGGTCGACCTTTTTAGGGTTTCATTATTATAATTTATTTCTTGTTATTTAATTTTATAATGATTAATTAAAAAATATATTTATTTGTTTGTATTCGAATGAAAGTTGTTTAATTTCTGTACGGTATTTTTCCCGAACTTTGGTTTTAGTTTTGAACTTATCTGATTATCTTTACGAGCTGCTATGAACACTAAGTTCTATTTTGAGTACCAAAAATAAAAACACGTTATTAACTAAATTAGTGAGTATATTATGTCAATCTTATTTTTCAGGATGATTTCATATTCATTCATTTGTATTTAAATACAAATTTAATTCTCTTATATATGATGCATCCTATATACGAATTTATATCTAAACATTTTATTCTTTTTTACTTTTTATGAACTAATTTATATTATTTTAACACGATTCATATATTTGATGCAGTACCTTACAAACTAATTTATAATATAATAATTATGTATATTATAGCCATTGTAAAATACTCTATTTGATTGAAAAGAGTGGCCGTTGAGTTTCTTGTATATTTTTCTCACGAGCTCTACTTTTTACGAACATAATTTAAATAAAAGTAAATTCAGTAATTTAAAAGAAATATTTGTAATGACGATTCAAAAGAGCTTAGTTTAAGCCTAATTGAATAAAGTTTATTTGACTTTGACTTAAGACATATTTAACTATGTTATATTCAATATTAACATGATTTTAATGTACATTACTTACTACTTACCGACTTATTCAAAACAAATGAAATAGGCGTATGTATTGCTCACAATAATGATAAGAGCTCGTTGGGGACAAATAATGTTATTCTAATTGCGCAAGGTTAGTATGTCGTAACCGGTAATAATATACTGCTTGTTTAGATCTGTATTTAATAAATTGATAGGCATACCAACCAGTTTAAAACGATTAATTTAATTCCTTAATGGGTTAAGTAAAATAAGAACGAAATAATTCTAAAGAAGAATGTCTAAAACATTAAAAGTTATATATTTGAATTCAGAATCGTGATGCAATGCTTAGTAATTATAGTGTGTCTGAAATTATTAAATGTCGTCAAAACGTATAAACATAATAGTAATACTTACAATAGTCTCCGAACAAGTTCTTGTACTTCTGTGTTAAACTTCATATAGGTCGGCGACCTGTGACTTGTTTCCAATAAACTTATTCCAGTGCGTCTAAAGTCTGTCAATTCTTCGCGTATTTGATTATAAACCTTAAATAAAACATGAATGAGTTTTTATTGCGAGTGTATTTAAATATTATATGATTATTTAACTTACTTCTGTTGGTAATTTGGCAGGGCCAGCGCCGAAGTTGTGTATTTTCACCATTATGCCTTCCACTTTTACAAAACACTACACCTCAATTACGATTCCCGTTCGCGACTGTTCGCTGTTTAATCACTGAATGAATACTGGTTGGTCTGTTTGTGATTACTGACAAGACAGACTAAACACTTGAGCAAACAAGTTAGATGTTTTGAATTGGGTGTCACCGAGGCTCGGCTGACATAACTATCTACGATAAATAATAATACAATCGACTTGTTTATCGTCGAACATGTTGCAATAATTTCATGTGATCGAACTAAATAGCTCCAGATTACTTTAGACTTTCATATGATTTCATCAGGCTTTAAAGTTTGTTAATTATAATTAATTATATAATAATTAAAAGGTTTATTTGGTTCAAAAATACAGAAATCTTATTACTAATAACAATATTATGGATATTACAGAACCAAAATGGTGTCTAATCAGCATTATGTTGGGAATTTTACTTCTCGACGCTGGTATTCTCTAGACACCGAAACACAGACTTCGTGAATTAAATATTTATATATTTATAATCCCCAAGTCTACTGCTACCATAAACATTGGCAATGAAAATAAAATTATATATATACTAGCTGACCCGGCAAACGTTGTTTCGCCATAGAATAATTATTACATTATAGATATGAATTATGAAATATACATTAAAATATCCACTATCTCCTTGTGTTAAGTAAATACCAATTTTATATTTGGGCCTTTTTTGTCACTTATCGCTAACTGTCAAGAAAATTTTTAGTAACATCTACAAGTGCTTCCAGGAATATTAATTTGTGTTCCTAAGCAAATTATGCTATAATGCTACAAGGCTTTACTTAGTTACCTTGTTTAATTATGGCCTATCAAATAAATTAATATTTTAATATTTTGGTTAATTTTTTGAGAAGATACGTTTATTTGCAAATTTTTGTTTGAATATATAGGTTTTTTGTTAAAATTTGTTATTTCTTATTAATATTCAACTTCAAGTGTGATTAGCAATTTAAGCAAAGTATTTATTAAAAAACTTAGAAAGTTTTCAGGGTCTAAGGAAAACACTCGATAAATAATATTTCTAAAATTTAAGTCAATAGGTCGGGTTAAATCACTGTGTTTTAAAAAGGCCAATGGCTAATGTTTCAGAATTACCTCCGTTTATGTGTTTTTTGATATAAGATTATAATATTTTTTCTTAATTACTTAAACTTTATAAACCAAAGAATAATACCATGCTTTTATTTATTACTTTCTTCGAATATTTATCAAGATATGAGTTTTTGAAATTAGGCCTTATTTCTATCACTTACCTTAAGTAATATAAGTCAAAACATTTTGTTTATTACAATATTTTTGGAATCGATGTCCTCCCGCCGCGGCCCCGCTCTCGCCCCTCTCCTGGTCACGTCACGCGTGCGACACAAGCACACCTAACCTACAACTATGAATGTATATTGATACAAACCTACCTTGGCTGACACCGACTCCAAAAAATACTATAATCGTAACTAGAATAAGATTAATTAGATTATATCATAATACGCTATTATTTTTATACTTTTTAGTGCATATTATAGCTATTGTTTTGGAATAGATTTTTTAAAGTCGGTTTTTCTTGATTCTTAGTGAATCTGAAGTATTCAAACTCATAATTTGTCTGAATATGTATAGACCTACTAAATTTTGCAAAGCAGCAATTAATGTAAGCGCATTGCAATTTGATTACATACAGTGACAAAACAAAAGTATTACGTTATTCAAAAGAATTGTTAAAAAACGTTTGTGTGGTCAAGGTTACTATAACATAAATCATTTTCTTAATGATACCACAGATTGGGAATGGAGTGACCGCCCTCAGGCTATTAAATAATAAGTTTAATTGTACAATATTACTTTGCAAACATATTTATTCGATGAAAAAAAAGCAACCCTCTGAGTTTGTTGCGCCCATTCTTCTCAGGTCTGAGGCATTCATTTTAGAATGGGTGGTAGTTTTTTGACTTTCAATAAGTGATGTCACATCCTGTTTTGAATAAAACTATTTGAAATTTGAATTTTGAGATTCTGCCACAGATCCACAGATGGCACCGTAACTAAGAGTCATCAAAACTTTAAAAAAGGAGGAGGTTCTTAATTCGACGGTATTATTTTTATGTTTTTTACCTCAAAACTTTCGACAGGTGAACCGGTTTTGATGATTCTTTTTTTGTTTGAAAGCTGGTGCTTTCCGTGCGGTCGCATTACTATTCGGTTTAGATCTGACAAAGGCATCTATTAGAAAACCATAAATATTTTTTATGGAAAAGGAGGACAAACGAGCGTATGGGTTAGCTGGTGTTAAGTGATCACCGCCTCATTCTCTTTTAATACCAGAGGAATCACAGGAGCGTTGGCGGCCTTTAAGGGAGGTGTACGCGCTTTTTTGAAAGTACCCATGTCATATCGTCCCGGAAACACCGCACAAGGAAGTTTTGTAGTACGTGGAAGAAAGCTCCTTGAAAACCGCAAACCGAAACCGAGGAGGACCGCCACACATCCAGATGGTGGGGATGATATTATAAATATTTTCAAGCCAAAATTCGTTCAATACTCGACTGTAATTGGCTTTATTCCAAAAGTATAAACGGTTTGTACGGTAAAAAGTTCCTCTCTCGTGGCAGTGAACGTATTTGCAGCTTGCTGTAGAAAACAATGCTTTGTAATTAATGTTTATATTAAATGTTAATCCAACATCTTCAATATTTAAATTAAATTTTATTATACTGAACTAACGGAGCGCAATCATACAAGGCAAAGGAGACGGACACCCTTTTATTAATTATTTAACAAAGCATCATTGAAAATTTGAGGAATTTTGGCAATCTGAAAACAGAGTTTAGGACGTTTTGAAGAAAGTGAGGTTACGCAATATATGGGCAACAACCATAACTGATACTAAATGGCTGATTTTTGCAATGCGATTGTTATTTTGTTGTACGAGTATGATAGCAAGGGTTGAACAAGTTTAGCAATATCAGAAATCCGTAGAAAGAAAATAGTAGGTAGTCGAGGAGTCACCAGACCAGAGTATTTAAACCACGAAAAAATAATATATATATATATATTGTAGATATTATTACTTTATGGCTATACAATAAAATAAAGTATTTATTATTATTGTTATTACCAACTATGTCTTTCATATTTGAGTTTCTTATGGTTAATGGTGAAAGTTACTGGGTCGCATTTGTTCACAATGGGCTAACTTTAAAAGATAAAGACGGTTAGATTTGTAACGAAGTAACAAGTATTACTATGAAATGTCTTATGAAAACTATTTTCTTTAAAAGAGAACGGAGTAATGTTTGTTACCAGCCTAGCGAAAATCTCTGAAAAATAGGCGCTTTAAAAAAACTACAATGGAGACAGCCAAAATCCACTGCGTTTTAAGCAACTGTTCGCTTTCAAACTTAGCCGGATTATACTTCGTGGCCAACTACGCTACTGTAATTACTACTATTTCTAACTTATGTCAAATCACTGCACGTTTCATATTAAATTAAATTTAAATTTTTACTCAGGCAGTCCCGCCTCTTATAACGTAGTATATACATCCTCTTTGTTTGTATGACTGCGTCGATTAGACCGATTTGAATTTAAATAAAAAAACATCACCAACAAAAGCTTTTTGTTTGTTGCTACGTCGGAACTCAGAACAATAAATTCGTAATACTAGAAAAATTAAAAATTATACTGCTTCCAGTTATGTTGAAAAAAAAAGGACAATAAAACTTAAGAAAAATTTATTTGAAGAAACGAATGCCACAACACTGATACTTTTCGTTTATTATAATATGCATAAATTGTGACATGTGGTTATCATATTTTAAAATTGTTTTTTGAAGTGAAAACTTCTCTACGAACTAAGGAACTCAAAGAAAGAGATCATAAGAACGAAAGGATGATTTTGATAGGAGGCTCACTGAAGATTTCCAGTCAAACATCAAGTTCTTGCTGAGTACAATTAGGAGTCAAGATGGGAGCATTATAAAAGGAGAAGAATGTGTGCTAAAGAGATGGAAAATTCGTTTGAAAGAGAGGAAGTGCACGTGCAACATCCGGCACCTTCTATTGAAACTAATAATAGAAATGTTGATAAAAGTGAGATAGCATGGATAAAATAGTGAAAGCATTGAAAAGTATGAGATTAGGTAAGGCTTCAGGGTATGACAGGATACCGTTGAGATGCTGAGGGCTGGACAGAGCATAGTGGCTAGCCAGCTTTTCAATTTGTGCTGGCGGAATGGGCAAGTACCGGGAGACTGGTGCAAAGCCGTAACTATGACATTGTATAAGGGAAAAGAGTCACGGCAGGATTACATAAATTGCCGCAGTCTAAGCTTTCTCGGCGTCGTCGGTAAATTGTATGCGAAAGTGTTGATTGAAGTGATTGAGAATGAAACAGACAAAAAAGTATGGTATGCACAAGCGGGATTTAGAAAGGGAATAGGATGTACTTATCACGTCTTTTCTTGTTTGGCTAAAAACAAGAAGGTCTATTGCGCGTTCGTGGATCTAGAAAAAGCCTATAATAGAGTGGTGAGGAATTTATGGAGTAAAATTGTGGTCAGCATGGTCCGTGAAGGGTGTGAGCTATATTTTCATACGAGCATTGGAATCTCTTTATAGGGATTCTAGTGCTTGTGTAAGGATATACGATACACTGAATGGTTTAGTATCGAAAAAGGTATTAGACATGGATGTGTTGCGTCACCGTGGCTATTTAATCTGTTATAGTTCGGCTATTTCAACGAAATGATCATATGGTCATTGTACCTTTAGTTGAATCATTGTGATTCCGAAGCGAAACACCGCGAGGTCGAGTGATCGAATCTCAGACGTGAAATATTTTTTTGCAGTTTAATAAATAATATTCAAAAATATATAACGTTAATGTTCAAGTATTCACTTCTGCCGGCACTCCCGGAGTGCAATCCAATTTTTTTTCTATTATTATTACCTTCCTCTTCGTTTTAATTTCAAATCAAATCAAAGTCACTTTATTCATCTAGGTCAAGAAAATAACACTTACGAATGTTAAACGTTTTCTTCGCCACCACTTCGAGAAGATTGAGCTTAATGAGAAGATGTGGCAAGAAACTCATTGCTCACTCACTCTTTTAAATCAACATTTACAGCTTCATCGCTTTACAAATCATTTCAATTAGGATATATTATTTAAATCGATGCAACAAGAATACTCAGAAGTCAAAATACACTCAATGTCATACACAAGTAAGTCAAAAAAAGTGTAATCTTTACGCGCGATTGAAGTAAAACTTAATAATAATTAACTTTAGGAATAATTAACAGACGTATTAATATATTACATTAAATTTACATTAAATAAAGCCGTGTTACCAACTAAGCAGTCACGTATTACTGAAGAGCTATTTATAATTCAGTTCATTGTCCATTCGCAAATTTTAAAATTTTCATTCATCAATAAAATAATTGATAATAAGAAATTGAACTTTATATTATTATTAGCACATATAAATATGACGTTGTTATTGAATATTAACAAATATGGCTGTATGGGCTCGAACCCTTTGCCTATCCTAATAATGGAAACGAAAAACAAAAACCAAGAACAAATTAAAGAATGTCAGAAAATTTCTGAAAACTTACATATTATTTATTGCAATAGTAGTAATAAATAAAAACTTGGAGATTTAAAAAAAATATTACTGAGCAATTTGAAATATTTTTTAAAACCATAAAATTCTAACGGCTTAAAAAATATTTCAATTGACTTTTGTACTGAGCGTTACTTCCGTCAGAAAAAAATTCGGAGTTATCCCCAAGTCGCCCCTAAAGAAGTTTTACTTCAAAATCGTAAAACGAGGCCTTTTATGCATCCTGGTTGCCGGGTAGCCGATGCCGACTGTCCGGTAACACATTTACCTTACACACGACCCGATTTTCTATCCGGTAGCGTTCTTACCATTTTATTGAGTCCAATTTATAACTGCATCAATTCTGGCACACCATATTGCCTGCGATTTCGTACATGTACAAATATGATCAAGCATGTACTGAGCACGTAGTTCTCATAAAAGTCGTTGTTCTTTAATAATTAAGAACTTTAATAACTTTTAAAGAAATGAGTAGATTAGGGCCAAGTGTTTTCAAACTTCCAAACTTAGTAGACCTATTTAAAATCTCTCCAGTAGTTGTTCCGTGATGCGCGCACATATAAAAACCTCTATCTTTTTATTTATCTACTTAGTCGGGCCATAATATTACATTACGATACAAGTGCGCAAAGTAGGTCGTTCCCGCACGAGCAAAGCGAGTGCAGGATAACCTAAAGGCGCGAGTATCGTAGACTATTTTTCTTATTAAGGTGCGAAAAGTTCGACCACTATAATTATTCCCGCCCGCTCACCACATTCACTCTTGTCAAAAGCGTGGGGGAAAGTGGAAAAGTAGTACTTTGCGAACGCAAATGCATGCGCAAAATCGAACTTTGCGCACGATAATAAAATAAAAGAAAATACAGTTACAATTAAAAATGAACAGAATATTACATTTGAATTTGGAATCTGTCATTTTTTTATGATTCTTCATTGAGTTTTCTCATTTATTGTTTCATAATTATGAGACAGAGACACTAAGACACTGTAAAAGTAATAACTGTTATTTGCTAAAGAAAATTTTGTTTGTTCTTTGTTTCAGTATTTATGGCAAGACTAGGTAGATTTATTTCATATCACAATTAATGAGCCAAGCTTACCGCTCTTCACAATACTCGTCCTAGTGAAGTAGACCTTTGTCAAAGTAACGAGACTGTGTCCATGTTGATCCTACGTATAAGGCGGATAGCTTTCACGAGCCTCTCTTTAGTCAGAATATTTGTAAAAATAAAAATTCTTATTGAAGTCCGTATATTGTGTCTAACGCTATGTTTGTATTTTGGCTTCTGTTTAGATAAAATATGCATGATTTTTTTAAATAATATTATTTTTTAAAATAAATGTTTTAAAATAATTGATTAGAATATTCTTATATAGGCAATGTATTTCGACTATTCAAACGCGCCAGTTTGCGCGGGGTTTGTGTGACGTCAGAGTCTATGTCAATATTCTATATTGTACTAATAAATGTATGGCTGGTTTTTGTTCCTTCGGATATACTGCAAAAACTACTGAACCGATCGGAATAATAAGATGGGCGTGTTTCGAAAAGAATTATGATTTATGATATTTTTATATGAAAATAAGGGACCAGACGAGCAGGACGTTCAGCTGATGGTAATTGATAAGCCTTACACATTAGTGCCGATCAGGATTCTTAAAAAACTCAAAAATTCTGAGCGGCACTACAATTGGGCTCGTCACCTTGAGATATGTCTGATGATTGAAGATGTTAAGTCTCATTTGTAATTTCACTAGCTACGGCGCCCTTCAGACCGAAACAACAATCTTACACATTACTGCTTCACGGCAGAAATAGGCGGTGTTGTGATACCCGGTAATCTAGCCGGCTTCCTGTGCAATGGAACGTCCCACTTATATATGTTGGTGATTACTTACCCATACATTCGCAATGCACATAACTTAATCGATAGCCGCGTACTGACCAGGGGGTGCAACTTCCCTACATTGGCACATGAAAAAAATTTGCATTGAAAGTGCTGCCACCTATTCTATTAGGTACGCTGCAACTTCACCACGATGGCGATAATTTAACATACACATAAAAATAACGCAGCGCCATCTCTTGGCCTGGGTACACTGATTTTAACAAAATAAAAACATGAGTTGCACATCTATCTCTAGTATATAGTGATGTATCTATCTATGGTACTGACTGAGCTAGTCGCAAGGAGCCTCGCGAGGCAGCCGTGCGAGGCAAATCCTCGATCGGTCAAGACGTGCCTCACCCAAGGCAAACGTACGCGCCACCTCGCCCAATCGTGCCGCGGCCTAAGCCGAACGTTGTCGGTTTTTGCCCATGGTAAAAGCGCCTCAGTACGTTTGCCGCGCGTACTCAAGACGGTTGTGTTTTGCGTATCTTGTTCGACGAACAACGGAATCTTTTTCTGGTTCTAATAGTAAGGGTTTTCTCAATTTTCTGAACGCAGAACTTAAAATGCCAAAGGCTTTCTCTACAACTCTTCTTGCTCTGGACAGCCTGAAAGCAGCCGTTTTCTTTTTTGTATAAGTCGAAGAAGCTGAAGTCAGAGAGCTCGATACTTGCTCAGCCTGCCCGTAGCTCGGCCTTGTCGCGCGCATTGATAACTTTAAATAAAGATATTGTAGTATTTTTTTTAGATTAGGGCTAAGTGTCTTCAAACTTCCAAACTTAGAAGACAAACAAACAAACAAAAAATATTGTTATTTCGTAGGTAAATTGCATTACACTTGAAATATGACTTTTTTTTCTTACAGCTCTTACTTACTCGTGGAAGGCAGATTTCCTTATAGAAGAACGAGCAGGAAACTCTAAGGTTGCTCTTTTCAAAACTGAATGATATTCAGACAGATTCTTTTTTTCAAATTAATTTTACAAATCATTTCAATTAGGTACAATATAATATGCAAAGTGATGCAACAAAATACACAAATGTCAATTACTAAATGCCATACACGAGTAAGTAAAAAAAATGTAATATAATAAGTAAAAACATGGTTACAGTCATACTATGGTTACAGTTATTGAGTACAATACAGAAGATGCATCAATCCACACATTCCGTTAATAAAATAAAGGCATTATGCGAGCATTTTATTAGGTATTTATATATAAAAAAATATATAATAACTTTTCCGTGATGCGGGCACAAACAAAAACCTCTATATATACTTAGTCTGGCTATAAATACTGTTACAATTAAAAATAAACAAAATATTACATTTGAATTTGGAATGTCATGTTCATATGATTCTTCATTGGGTTTTCTCATTTATTGTTTCATATTTATGTATTAAACTAACACACTGTAAAATAAATAAATGTTATTTGCAATACAAAATTGCCGCTTGCCGCGCGCGGCAGCCATATGCAAGAAATCTATAGACAGAGACGCCCTCCCGCGGCAATAGTTGCGTGGCACAAAGAGGATGTAAATACTACGTAATAAGAGACGGGACTGCCTAAAACAAAATTTAGTTTAGTATGAAACGCGCAGTCATAACAGATCATTTCATCGGGTACATTTGATATCAAGAAGTTTAATAGTGTGCCGATGACTAAAAAGTTTCACTATTGACAAGTTAACAATTATGAATTTGACATTTACGGCGGAAGCCCCTCTAACACGCCCCAGTCTGCTTTATTTGGCAAAAGATTTGTGATGTTTAGCAAAAGCATCGAGGCAGGATTATGAGTAAAAGAGTTTTAAAGATATTTAGAGGTTTTTGTCTTTTATTAATACCTCATATTCAACATGAAAAGTAAAAGTTAATAGTCCTGTATTATCATGTATTTATTATACTTACAATTGGCGATGCATTAGAGTACCTAAAATAAGATTCGCTATTTTAGTTGTAGAATATAATAATACATATAGTAATGTTAAGAAATATGAAAGAAAACAAAATATGAGGAAACTAGCCTACCTGAATATAACAATATATATGGTAAAAGAACCTGTAAGTATGTATTAACAAGGATATTAAATACATTACCTAATGATCTAATAGATATATATCTGCAAAAGAAAATTTGAAAGTAAAGCTAAAAAAATACTATCTAGAAGGTAATAACCAGGAATACCTATGAAGTATATTTTTAATAATATTACTATATTATGTTATATTATGTCATAAGTAATTAAAACAATTATTGTAATGCGAACTTACCGCTCGCACATAAACCTTAGAGGTTTTGCGGGTATGTCTTTATTATTATATATATTAAGATAATTTTGTTCATTGAATAAATAAATAAAAAAAACCTACTTACGAGTGTCGGCGGTAAGTTATCATCAGGTACCTACGACCCATTTGTCCACTCTCTCATATTAATACCTACTAGAATCCAAAAATTAAATATTATTATCTCTCACGCTTGGTTTAAGGATTGGACTCCGCTGGGGTCCAGTCCTGCCCCGCAGGTACCGCATCCGTAGTCGCAAATTGCGGCAAATAATACTAACTCGAGCCAGTCTGGAACAATATGTGACGTTGACGTGCCACATGTTCTGTTAAACTGCTAATAATTGAAACTTAAAGGTTGCATAGTAAGGACTTGTAAAAATACACTAGAAGAAATAATAAAGACACTGGGATCACATAATATCATCAGTAATTATTTTGTATTTTATTAAATTCAATGTAAAATAACACGAAGCGTATTTAAGTCACAAAATTTTAAAGATGGCATTGAGTGACAAGATGCCACGCACACAAGCACCTAATAGTTGCCAAACTATTGTTCTTACGTTATCTAGTTTGAGAGCAGCGGAGACTAATCCTTTATCTAAGACTTGGGCGTAAAATCCTATGAAAAGTAAAAAACCTCAAACAATTTGGAAAATATTGTTGCAGACTGCAACCTTAAAATATCAATATTACTTATATCGTGTAGCCTAAAGGCAGACGCCAAATTTCATCAAAGCTCAATGTAGCGTGCACGCTATTTCGGTTTTCCGACTCACTGCTCCGTGTACGAGTATGTACCTACCCCGACCTACGTCACTTTATCTCAATTTCGGATCCATCACAGCAAACAGCAGGCGATTATGATCATAATTGTTTTGTATTTCTCATCTTACATATTTTTCTGTTAATGTAATGTAAAATAAATAAGTTAAATATTTCAAATCAGTGCTTTTATAGGTGACTTGTATATGCTTTTGCAACAAGATCCTTGATAATGTTCAAAACAAATGTATTACGAAATTAAAGAATTGTTAAAAAACGATAGTGTGGTAAAGGTTACTATAACATAAATGACATTTTTAATGATACCACTGATTGGAAATAGAACGACCGCCCATAGTCTATGAAATATTAAATTTTATTGTACGATTTTACATTGTAACCATATTTTTTTTAAAAAGAATCCCGCTGAATTTGTTGCGCCATTTCTTCTCAGGTTTGAGGAATACGATTTCAAATGGGTGGACCTTTGACTCTCAATAAGTGCATAAATAAAATTTGACAAACAAAATTTTATGAACGATGGGGACTCGAACCCACGAACCCCAATATTTGCATTGGTTGAGAAGGTTATCAACTATAAGTAGATCCTGTAGATGAAGCCACAACCTGAGAGTTGAACAAAGCAAACAAGATTTTATAACGATCCGTTACTCGAAGGGTTGGCTCAGTTGGCTAGAGTACCGGCACGGAACGCCGGAGGTCGTGGGTCCGAGTCCCGCATCGTTCATAAAATTTTATTTTTCAAGTTTTATTTGTGTATTAATCCTAGAAGTGAGGGTTATCACTTTAAAAAAAAACATAACATAGTGTTTCAATAAGTGATTTTATATCATTTTTGGGTGCGATTTGGTGGAACAATCCAATTACATACACTTAGAAAATAAAGAAATTCTCAAAGATATGAGCGTAATTTCTGCTCAATATATTTGGTTCCATCAAGAATCCTGAGCGGAGAGTATTGTTATATGGGCAGGGCGAGTTACCATAACGAAAGGAGACCGAGACAATGGCCTTGAGGAATCGAGCGGAGCTAAGTGACCTCTCTCGCACAAGATCGCCATAGTTTTAATTCAGAATTAGAAGCATTTTTTATTTATTGCAAACAATACACTTTTCTTAACAAGACTAACAAAACTATATCAAATAGTATTGGTGTACAATCAATAAATTTTCGTACAATATTTATCTAGATTGAATGATTACCGTGGCTTCAACTGTAAAATTAGGGGTAATATGCCCCTAACTATTACAGTTGATCTTTTTTCGCACTGTCTATAAAATATAGAAATGTAAAGAAAAAATTAATTCAATTTTCTTCGCGTATTCTGTAGATATATAATATTTTTTTGTAAAAATATAAGCTTTATATAAGCCGTCATGAAATGGCTTCAATTATGCGCTATTTTGGCGATTGCTTGGAATAGCAGCCTTACGCTTTTGTTCCTTGTCATTATTTCTCATAAAAATAGTAGTCTATCATATATCGCTGTAGGTTAAGGATTGGTCTCCGTTGCGCTACAACTAGATTATTTATTATTTATTTATACTAGTAATCATTTACAGAAAGAATCTTAAAAGCTGACATAGTCCCGCAAAACTGTTTGGACAGTTTGTCTGCAGGATCAAGTCTCTTGTAATACATTAATGCTTATTAGAACATTGATTTTATACAAGTGTAAATAACAAATATTGATAAAAATATTATAAAAAATCTAATTTTAATTTTAAGTTTTGTGTTGACAATAAATATTTATTAAGTTTAGTTTTAAATTTTCTTTTACTGGTTTCTACTCGGATGTCCTCAGGCAAGCTGTTTAATAGATAAAGTAGGCGTTTTTTTAAAGTTCTATCTCCGTAGTAGTTATTGATTCTAGGAACCTCGAACTTACCAGCGGACATCAACCGAGTATCGTGGTTGTGCATAATTGGGTTATGTTCTTGATTGCCATGATTGTTAATGGCTAATAAGTACTTATGTTTTAAGCATACTGGGAATACCACATACACACACACTGCCTAAGAACAATAGCTTTTTTATTACGGCAATTATTATATGCTTGTGTGCGTAACATCTTGACACTCAATGGTATCTTTGAATTTTTGTAAGATACGTTTCGTGTACTTACTGACTTTCTCATTTCTTGTAGTATTATTTTTACAAGGTTTTTCTACGATACATTGGCATTTTAGTTTCAATTATTAGCAAAGTTTCACAGAACAAAGTTAACGCACCTTGCGACTACGCATGCGGTATCGTTGGAGCACAGCGGAGACCAATCCTTAATCTAAGTATATAGCATTGAACTATGTTACGAATTCATTAAACGTGACCATAGTAAAACATAATAATGATTAATATCGAACGACGAAACTGTATTTGACGACAATCATTTCTCTCAGAAAATGATATCCAACAGTCGCAATGAGACCACAGCTGTAAGAAATCTTGAAGATTGAGTTTGAAGACGTTTATTAAGTTTCTACTTTTGATTATTGAATGAGTTACAATACGTGTACAGAAAATTGCTATAAGGACGTATTTACTTAGATTAAGGAGGTCTCCGCTGCGCTCCAACTAAATACCGCACTACGTAAGAACAATGTTTCAAATTTTGTCACATACGCGTCGTGTTATTTTACATTGAAATTAATAAAATACAAAATACTTACTGATTATATGTGATCCCAGTGTCTTTCTTATATATTGTTGTATTATTTTTATAAAGTTTTACTACACAAGCCGGCATTTTAGTTTCAATTATTAGCAAAGTTTAACAGAACATCACACATATTTCGAGGCTGACTCGAGTTAAAATTGTTAGAGTAGGTGTAGATATTATAGATTGATTTTTCTTTGTTAAAATAATGTCCGCACAAATCAGAAATAGGTAGCACTTATTTTGATTGCAATTAAGTAGAATTGTATGAGCACTTAATGTTGTGGAAATTTGAGAACGGAGAACGGAATGAGAGTAATCAGTCAAGCGGGTATGTAATGCTAGTACGGGTAAAGTCGGCTTAAACCTGGAGGGAGTGTGATCAGTCAGAGCAAAATACCAGGGTAGTTTATCTCCAGAAAATATTGTAATTCGTATTGTTAACCTCGTTCTAAAGTTTTCACTTCTATAGTATAGTCTAAAGCTTATGTTTTGTATATTGAACACCAGCGAGGCTTTGTTTCAATATAAATCAATTACTCTTTAGCAAAAATATTGGTTGAAAATACGAGATAGGTAAAATTACCCTTATGGATTCAATTCTATGGTAATGTTATAGTCAAGGTAATTCCAGACGGTGCGGAAAGGGCCGCTAATGACGTTAAGTGCAGCATCCGGCTCCCTGATGTATTGTATCCATTCCAGCCGGGAATTCTTTCGTGTTTTAAATATAAATTGGTTCAGAGATCTTCCATATTATGTAAAATAAACAACGTTTTTCATACGTGGTGGTAGCAATAAAATTACTTAAATATTTATATAGGACTAATTTTGATCGTTGCTCTTTTTAAGCCTATCGTTGTCTGTATTTTTTACTAATCCTTAAGAACATCAGGACAAACGAACAGACGAATTAACAGGATAAACGAATTCTATCATAATCAGCTGAGGGAAATGATGAACGAAGTGTATCACTTGTTTCTTTTGAGGTACGCTTACGGCCGTTCCCAATATTCAGTCTACCTCTTACTTGAGATAAAAATCGTAACTATCGTTGACTTTTCTGTCCCAATAAACTTATCGACGGTAACTCAAGGTGAGTTACCGTGCACACTGTCTGTCAATGGGACGACGTATAGCTCACCAGCGATGTAAAGTTTGTATGGAAATTGCACTTCACGCGTCCCAATATTAGGCGGTAAGAATGACTTATCGGGTATATTGGAACAGCTTCAGATTATTGACAGCTAATTACTGACAGTAGAAGGTAGGTTAGTGTACTGTACTGTAGTTAGTGTCATTATAGCATGGGTACTTATTATATTATATTACTTAGGTAATATTTGGATCCGAGAAGTACAAGTACAAGAGAAATCTTATAGTAAAATACATTCTTCCAAAATATAAATGCATGAACAATTAATACGTATAAAGTATAGAATTTCTGGCCTTTTTCACAATTAGGGATATTTAACAATAATTACCAAACACTTCTATCTTTTACAGAATCGGGATAGACAAATGAAAATTATATAATATAAATATTAAGTCTCGACAGTGAATAAAATATCGAATTGGCCATTTTACTTTGATCCAGACCTTTAATATGTCTGGCCAGAAATCTATGGACTGATATACGATATATCGAAACACGCACTGTATGAGAAGGATACCCATTGATTTCTCTAGAGATTCCTGAAGAGGCTTAATATTGGCATGTGGTTTAGAGCAGGCCATGTATGATGTACTCTAAAACTGATCATAATTTGTTCTCCAACAGGTTCCGGTCTGAGCTAGATGAAGTCTAGTCTAGAGTCATCTATTATAAGTCTGAAAAGAGGTTTCACAACGTGATGTGAGATTTAAAAGGGCTTATTGATACATTTTACCTGGAGCCTCAACCCTTTTAAAAAATTAAGGTGTGTGACACTTTGAGCTGTATTTTACAGCACTGCTAACGCAGGCTATTGATTTGCCATTTTGCATACACTTCATCATTATGCTTGTCGTATTTTTTCATCAGTAAAGTGCTTTGGTATATCTAGCTGTAATATTTCTGTGCCTTTTGGAATAGCTTTTGATCCCTTAATAATTGAAAGTCTATTTAGGGTGCATTCATAAATTACGAGAGGTATATATTATTTTAACGATTTTGTAATTCTCCCACTTCTTTTGGTGAGATTTCTTAAGGTAATGCTCGCCCCCTCCCCATCCCTAATCTAATATGAGGTTTTTCCGAGTGCGTTATTGAAAATTTTTCTTCTTAAGCTTGATTTCATAAGATTCATTTATAGAAATAATTAGCGTTATTCTTTAAGACACTCACTCTTTTTTCACATAATTTTAGTTAGTTTTCTCACAATCGCAAAAATAAATTACGTGATATTTGCCGAAACTCCACTCTCCATCATGTGAAATTTGGTGAGATTTCGCTCGATCCCCTTGGCCATCTAAACATCTCACTTAATTAATGGATGCCTCTTAGCAAACGAAAGTTGATATATTTCAAATTATTAAAATTTTCGTAAGACATAAATCTATTTAAATCGGCTTGACTCAGAATTCATCGATGTTGGTTCCGACTAGTTTCGGACCATTCGCAGGTCCTTCATCATGATGAGTAGTGATTTCTGAAAAGTTAATATTAAATCAAAATATGTTCTTTTATTTTTGCAATAATATTTCACTACAATCCAAACAGTTACTAGTTTTACCCAGGGTCCTTCAGTTGTTGTAGACTTGATATATAATATATTTGAAGCCTGGAAAGAGTCTCTTGATGCGCTCAGCATCTTCTGTGATTTATTCAAGGCTTTCGATTGTGTTATTATTTTATTTTTTACGGTATTAAAAATAGAGCATTGGCCATAATGACATCCTATTTAAACTGTATACTACAAAAGGTGGACGTCAATGAAAAGCAGTCCTCCAGATTCCGGGGGTTCCATAGGGCTCGATTTTAGGACCTTTTCTATTCGTGATATATAAGTTCCCTTATATAGGTGAAGGAAACATAGTTGATAAATGATAAGAAATTAGATATAGTTGAAACCGCTGTTTGAGTTAGAATAATGTTGAAGCTGAACTCCAACGTTGCCCTCATATAGGCAACTTACCGAGCAGACTAATGGGACTGCAGACGCAGTAAGAAATATTCGTTCCCCAACAAACATTAAAACTGTAAGATTGGCTTATTTTAGTTACTTTCGCAGCATTTTGTCATACCATTTATTATTATGAGGTAATACTGCTAATATTGATTCTATTTTTGTGCTGCAGAAAAGAACTGTTCGGGAAATTAATAGCGCGACCAAGAATGTTGCTTGGGTCTAAAGATTTTAAAATTTTGACTGTTTTTAACCAATATATTAAAACTTTGTACATTATGATAAAATGCTCGCATAATACCTTTATTTAATTACGGTGTGTGCGGATTGATGCATCCACGGTACTCAATAATTCTTGTGTTTTTACTTATTATTTTACATTTACTTTTTTGACTTACTCGTGTAAAGCATTGAGTATATTTTGACGTTTGAGTATTTTTGTTGCATCACTTTACATATATTGATAAAATTTAAATGATTTGTAAAACGATGTAGCTGTAACAGTTGATTTTAAGGAGTGGCAATGTTTTGCTATTTTTCTCATTATATTTATCTCAAAGTTGTGGTGAATATGAATAGAAAAAAGAAAGTTTGACATTCATAAGTTGTTTTTTTTTTTATTTGAATTTCTAAAGTATTGCAGATATTGAATGGGTAATGCGCTTCGATAATTTTAAATGTGTTGAAAATAGCACAAAACAAACTGTAAAGCAAGAAAAATATTATATTAATTAACGAAACCAATTTAAAAATGAATAATAATAATTTCTTTTAAAAAGTAATGATTACTATACTATCAAAAAAATAACATATTACCAAAAAACAATAGACTTCAACTTTTCCAAAACAACAGATTTAATACTTTGCACTAAAACGAATAAAAATAATTGCGTATTTTTATAGAAGCCAATAAATTAATCTAATTCTAGTTACGATTATTGTTATTTTTGGAGTCGGTGTCATCCAAGATAGGTTTGTACCTACATACATACGTGAGTTGTGCTTGAGAGAATTATCAAAATCGGTTCACGCAGTCGAAAATTTTGAGGTAACAAACATAAAAAGATACACACCGACGAATTGAGAACCTCCTCCTTTTTTGAAGTCGGTTAAAAATATGAATGTGAAAATGAGAGTCAAGTTCAAAATTAAGAATATACGTGTACTCACATCCAACATAAATCTAATATTTTGCTATTTTATCAATGTTTACGATTATGTCAGAATAATTTTATTGCCAGAACAAATCCGCCCTCATATAACTCACGATTGATACAGATTAACTCGACAAAGCCGCAAGAAATGCGATATACGACGTGAGATGTGTGAAAATTTGTATGAAATAAACACAATGGAGCTTTTATCATCACAGAGTAAGTAATATTGTATACAAAACAACATATTGTACCCTTGCATAGCATTACAAGGAAATAAATCATATTATGACAACCACGACATTGAACTAATATTTGTTCAGTTTATTTTTTATAAGTAACTGTCATCTTGAGATTTTGAGAAATTAGATTTACATTATCTTTTGTTATTTCGTAGAGCTCTCGTGACAGGCAGCGTCATGCTCGCTTAATGCCACTGCTTGTGGCGGTGACTTGGGGCGGGTCGTTCCCTTCTCGAGGGATCCGTCCATGCGTCATGCTTGTGAATATGTACAACATCAACTCCGTATCGGAATGTTCGCTCGGTACACTCTGTTAAGGCTAGTGATCATGTTTAAAAACGTGTTAGTTCTTAATAAATAAGTAATAATAATAAAATAAAAACAAAAAGCCTTTCATTTCTCGCATTATAAAAAGTAAAATTACAAACATATTTTTAAAGACTTTACATTTAGATTTTAGGTAGTTTAAATAGTAATGTGTATAATATTAGTTAAATTATTTGAAAATAAAAAAATATATTTAATATTTAAAAATATAAATAAAAAATATTTAAGTACTGTTTAAAAATAAATTAACGAATAATTGTTGCTACAGTGTAGTCACAGCTTTATAATATTTACAAATTGCGAGTGACGGTCTGCGCATGCGCATTGCGCCGCTCGATCGCGTAATTCACTAAAGTTTTTGTATTATTGTATTCAGTATTGTGTCTTTAGTTGATATTCATTAGTGTAGTGTAGGTAACTTATTTATGAATGTTCTTTAGATTATAATTTGTAAAGTTTACTTTTGAGGTGTTTCATCTAGTGTGTGTTTACTGTTTTTTGCCACTTTACTTACTTTGTTAATATTTATAGTTAAACAAGAAAAATAATCGATATCTTACCTAAGATATTGTTATATTCTCACGGCTCACATATTATATAGTAATTAGAATATATTATTTTCTCTATAAGTGAATATTGTAATATTCTTCTGAGAAATAAAGTTCTTAAATCGTAAAATATAATTTACATTATATATGATTTAAAAAGGTACCTATAACATGCAGGCATGCAAGAGCAATTTAGTAAAGGTCCTAAAATATCGATAAATCATTAAATTTCAAATGAAATGTAGAAAAATTATCTGGAGGATATTTTAGCACATAAAATTGCAATTGTTAATAAATAATTAAGATGAAAAGATGTTTCTATTTTGTTCTTTTGGTATAACTCAAAAACTATTAATATTTATGTATTTATTATATAATATAATTAAAGGCCGAAAAAATTCGGTTTTCGCGCAGCCGTTCAATCGTTCCGAAAGACGGAGAACCGCATTAAATAATTTATTTGTGACATACAGTAGTTTTAAATTTTACACCACCTGTGGATGCCGAACTACGAGGTGGTTTCCAGTTTCCAGATTTAGCTTTACGTAGGTACGTACAGTTTAGTTTAAAGTTTCATTTAACAGCTAAGAACCTATAAAATTGTAAGATTGGTGAGAGAGAAGTAAGCTATATCGTGCTATCAAAACTATACAGTTTCTATACATATATTATATTCATCAGCAAAATGAATATTGAGCTATATTCCATTCGAATCGATTCGAAATAATAGAAGTACTCAGCTGATACGGTTGTTACCCGCAAATCCATGTCTTAGACAGCTAGACAGTCGCTTTGTGTTAATAAAGGCTTTGTGGAGAACCATTTTGTAAAATTAAATCATTGCTATTGAACTCCCTAGACAGAGCCTAGACAGAGCTCTTTGTATGAAAGGCAATTATGAGTATCCTACTACATGTCCTACTAATATTAGAAACGTGCGAGTTTGTAAGAATATATGGATGTATGTTTGTTACGTTTTCACGCAAAAACTTCTGAATGGAATATAATGAAATTTCACAATAATATAGCTTTCACACCAGAATAACACATAGGCTATAATTTATGAAGATATAGTGAGAATTATCCTACAGAATACGATCAGTGTCAGTAAGTAGAAAAAAATCTGCAATCTGTATGCTATTTATGCGTGTGCCGCAAAAACGGTAGGAGTTACTAATATACATATAATGTATAATGGAAATGAAAGTTATTATCGACAAAATAGTGAACACAAAGCCACATTTTTATTGAGTGTCAAAGGCTGTCACTATCCCAAAAATGAAAAAACAACTAATTAAAAAAAAATGCTGCGGCCATGTGACTTTCTAAACAGCCAGTGTGAACTTAACACAAACTTCTTTGAGCGGAATAAGCCGCAACAATTACGCGGTTAGTTCCATATTTAAAATTTAAAAAGGCGACATAAATTGTCCTAATTTGACAATTAATTTTAAATAGGTACTACTAGGTAATATTATCATATATTATCAATAAATAGTTTAGATAAACAACTAGTTTTATTTTCCTCATATTCGAAATGAAAAGTAAAGTGTTTAACACGGGTAAAAAAAATCAACTATATCCTATCAAAACTATAGCCGCCCTTGCTGCGCTCGGGCGTCTAAATAGGTACCTCGGGAATTGATTCTTTCGACCCTTGGTTAACAATCTACTATTTCGTGGTAGTCGGATTTAAAAAATATGAAAAAGGAAAAACGGATGAACACTAAAAATAATTTATATGGTAAAGAAACGTTTGCCGGGTTAGCTAGTGACTTAATATTGGCAATATGTGTAGCAGTAATCACTAAGGTATCATAACTCAAGTTTGCTACTATGAAACCAGATTCGTCGTATGCATTCTTTACATATGGGGGTTGGGTCTCGAAAGTTTCAAGCGTGTATCAACTTCCCGGTATAGAAATAACAAGATGTGAGTTAATAAATAAATCTTTACAATTATTTATATCAACAAAAAAGCAGCATTCACTTATTCTGCTCATTACAATGCGTTGATATCTACATCAATAGAGGCAGATGACAGAAAAGTCCTCGAATGGCGACCACGTACCGGAAGACGTAGTTTGTGTGTTGAAGACAAGATGCACCGACGATCTGGTCAAGATCGCGGGAATTCGTTGGATGAGGGCAGCGCGGGACCGATCGTCGTGGAAATCTGTGGGGGAGGCCTTTCGGCTGATGATTATGGTACGAAAGAGGTATATATCTACATGAACTGAAACCATTCTTACTTTTGAATTGAGCCAAAATACAATTTCAGTTACATGAGTATTGAACTATCTTTTGATTGAGCTTCGAAATTGTTAATTTAATTAATTTCATGCTCTCACCACGAGCCACGCGGAATTCAACCGTTTGACTGAACGTAAATATTCAAGTGTTTTTACCGAAGCTTGTCGACAAATTATTCAATAGGTAGTACTAAATTATTTACATTTTGGAATAACTTGTTTGAAATATATATACCTACATGTTTAATTTGAGGGAATGATTACTTAATACGTAGGTCACTTAACTTAAAAAAACTATATGTTATAACCAAAACATTATGTTTATTGCTTTTCAAAATACCCTCCTTTCCATTTTAAACATTTTTTCATGCGATCGAACCATTTTTTAAAACAGGAGGACCACAGCTCTGAAGGCATGTTTTCTATGCATCACTGCCTCTTCGGAATTGGTATAAGTGAAACCTCTCATCAATCTTTGATTTTGGAGAAAATACAGAAATCACAGGGTGCTAGGTCGGGGCTATGTGCAGGATGGGTTGTACTTTTTCGGAAGCTAAAAATGGCTTAGTTGTGGCCGTGTGTGAAGAAGGGTTGTCAATATGTAGGAGAACGCGGCTATTTGGTCGTCTGTCGCGAACTTTTTTTAACACCCTGGGTAAAGAAATGGTACAATACCACTCGCCATTAATACTCTTTTGATCTTCAAGTAGAATTGTGCAGATGGGACGAGAAAAAAATGCGATAATTTTTTTGCCAACGTTTCTCCTGCCGCACTTTTGTCTCTTTCTATTCTCATTTTCAAACATCCATTCACAAGATTGCTGTTTCGTTAAAAACAATAAATACACGGTACGGGACTCGAACCCGCGACCTCTCGAGTTCCATGCGAGCGCTCTTTCACTGAGCCAACCGTTCGAGTGACATAAAGTTCATAAATTTTAATGTCTTTGTTCAACTCTCAGGTTGTAGTTTTATCTACAGGATCTGATCTGGTCTAGATGAATAATTTGTGTAATTAATCCCAGAAGTTAATTATCAGTTTTAAAAAAAACCAAATTGTTTAGGTATATGAATGTTTTAGGCCTCTTTAGTCAACAATCAACAAGACAATAACAAACAACAAGAAATAATTTTAGCTACCTCAAAAAATGAATATGTGTAACGATTTATTTCGGTCAGCATTAATATGCAGATTTTGCTATTTAGAAACGTGTGAGTAAGCCACGTATGCCTGCCACCTCCCTGCGATTAGTTGAGTCATTGAAAATTTAACTTTTAATAGGAACTGCGTGCGTTTGAAATTAATAACTTTCCCGCCCGCAGTCGTACGATCGCCTGCGCGGCCGTCACCATACCGCACCATAATATCGCGCACTCGGTTGTTTATCGTCATATTCATAACTATTCAATGATTTGTCCAAATGATGTAGTGTAAGAGACAAATTGTATCTGCTCTAATTATGAGTTTATGACATGGTTATCTCAGAGGTACCACGCTCCAGAAACTCATACGGATTTGTGGTGTGTACGTGTCTACTCACGATTCCATAAGGCGTCCCGACAGCATCTCTTGTGGATACATCAAGGATTTGTGGTTATCACGTAGGTTTTCCTCGTAGATATGGAAGGTGCTTGGTTGGTTATGCAACCAGAATGAGGTGCCCAATTGATTATAAATTACCGCACGACTCGGTCAGTTGCAAACGTGGCCAGAGCTTCCACTAACTCCAACACAACTGCATAATGACAATAATTCAATTCAGACTAAATCAAAAAAAGTCAACAAAACAATCTTGTCTTCCTCCTGCAACAATAATGACACAACACGGTGCACGGGCACGCTTTTAAGTTACTACAGAAAATGCAGTTTCCACTTTGTGGCACCCCGATCCAGTGGCACTCCGTTGGATTCATTAAACATGAAAAAAAATCATTAATACTAATTTCATGAAATGCAATAAAAACGTGTAGTTTAACATCGTGTCAAGTTCCGTCATCTTCTCGGTCGGTCGAACCAGACCATATGTCCCATCCCTGTTTAGTAAATGTAAAGATCTCACAAACTATGTCACCGACACACAGACTCATAGCCATAGAACATTCACCAGTGGTCTTCCATCGCTTGAGCCTCCATGTATCATGCGAATACTGCGCAAGGCACACGTGACATCTTCTGCTGTTCCACTATGTAAAGCAAATTCATTACAAAGAACAACTGTAAACATCATAATGAAAGATTCCCACATGCTCAGCATAATGATACCTATTACCTTAGAATCTTATTACTCGTCACAATCGGGAAACTCACAAGTTATGACATGTCCTGAGGCAATAATAATATCCCAGACGTAATAACTTTTGACGCATCAGTTAATTTACTACTATGATTTACAGCAAATATAATCGCAAAATAGCAACTCACTGAACAATTTAATTCTCTAAAGTGTTGCTACAAATAAGTGCTCAACATTCATTGGACACGGTATCTTCTTATGCACTAACGCAAAAGTTAAGTCTTAACGGTAGTAAGTATTGACGGTAGCTTGTACTTAGTTTCAAAAAATTTAATTTCTTATAAATTCAAACACTTAATCAAAGTTACGAAACTCTTTTTTGGTATTAAACATACCTTCAAAAGTAACATCGAACAATCAGTCTTACCAAATTAAGTGAACTTGAATCATTTATCCCACTCCTGATGACGACAAAAGAGCCTACATATTGTTTTTTAAAGGTGTGACGTCACCACTGTTGACGTCACAATTGTCGACTTATTGGTGATCACTCATAATTGGATCATCGAAAGAAAACTGCAAGAGTATTTGATCAACTTTGTATATTCCACAAACAGCGTAACGACATCCCAGAGAGGTCCGTACCGTACGACAGCTTGAACAGGAATGCCTCGGAAGTAAAAAAAAAAATTCAAATTCCAAATTTCTATATTTGATATTAAAATATATGTACAAAATTACTTAAATCTACTTATTAAAGCAATTTAAAATTAAGCCTTATATATGTAGGTATCAGAAAACTTATTTCTACAACCCTATTTACGTGTTGGGGGATAAAACTTTATTATTCTTAAAAACTAATACATGAGGTTTGTGGGGGGGAAATCCAGGAAACTGGGAAAACCTGGCTATTTGCTATGATATAACGTAATATTAATCGTAACATATCACTTAACCTAACTTAAGACTAATGACTAGAACTTAAAACTAAGGTAAATAAATATATAGATATGTATACATAGATATATAATATATAAATATAAGGAGGGAGAGGAAATAGGATGCCAGTTTTCGCCGTTATTTAATACTTATAACTAAACCAATTTACAATATATTGGTTTTACATTTATTCAGGCCTAGCTAGAACTCTGTGTGCGTGTGTGTGTGTGTGTGTACGCTAGTGTTCTGTGAGCTCTAACCAGTTGTGATGTGGTAATGCATATTTGTAGCAGTACTCTGTGAGTGACTTACGACTACAAGTCGACCGGAGGGCGGGGTTTATTCCGTCCTTCAGTCGGCGTAGCCATCTGTAGAAACTATCAGATACCACTTGTATGTGTTGTTCTAGTGTTGGGATGTTTTTCTTTACATGAAGTCGTTTAAGATTTGTACGCGGGTGGGTCCGGTATATGGTTTTAAGGGATCTATTTTGCACAGTTTGTAGTTTACGATAATTGTTTTGATTTGTGTTAATCCATACCGGACTTGCGTATGTCATGACCGGGCGTATGTAGGACTGGTATAGTAGACGCTTGTTATTAGTTGAGAGAGTGGAATTCCTATAGAAAATATGCCTCGAAAGTCGACTCTGTGGCCGTATTTATAGGGCTCGGCGCACGTGCACGTGTTTTCGATTAATGCTTATTAACAATAATTTTACATCACAATGTAATCAAATGGTGATAAATGGTTTAATTTTAGGATAAAATTATTAATCTTATTATTATCGTTTTTATAATAAGTGTGTTATATAATATACATTAAATGTATTTTAGTAACTCCTGCGGGCTTTGAGGAGCAAACATGAATAGCTCGCAGATTGCAGATTTTTACCCCACGGGGACTCGTTAAGTTTCCAGGATGAAAAGTGTCCTTTTATCTTTCATCCCAAGATGTTGACGGGCAATATAAGGATTAACATGCCAAATTTTACTAAATTAGGTGCACAACCATAACCATAAAATTTGCAACTCGTTTCATATTACATTTAAACTGACACATTGACACACACTCATATATTTATACAACACACACACTCACACTCACAAATACACTCATAATTTATTCAGAGGTTGATACATTTAGAAAAAGTTTAGATCTGCATTGTAAGCGTTATTAGTTTGCCCTCTTTACTATGTATCCCGCCTAGGATGTAAATCTTAGGGAGATGGGAATAGCTGAAAACCAGCGCTGCATGAAAATATTATTTAAGCAGCATAAGCTGAGCCTACTCCCTTTTGTCTTAATGTATGTTTGTAATAAGCAGATATTGTGTACTTAAATTAAGTTCAAGGCAATAAATTTTATTATTATTATTATTATTATTATTATTATTATTATTATTATTATTATTATTATTATTATTATTATTATTATTATTATTATTATTATTATTATTATTATTATTATTATTATTATTATTATTATTATTATTATTATTATTATTATTATTGTTATTGTTATTGTTATTGTTATTGTTATTGTTATTGTTATTGTTATCGTTATCGTTATCGTTATCGTTATCGTTATCGTTATCGTTATCGTTATCGTTATCGTTATCGTTATCGTTATCGTTATCGTTATCGTTATCGTTATCGTTATCGTTATCGTTATCGTTATCGTTATCGTTATCGTTATCGTTATCGTTATCGTTATCGTTATCGTTATTATTATTATTATTATTATTATTATTATTATTATTGTTATTGTTATTATTATTATTATTATTATTATTATTATTATTGTTGTTATTATTATTATTATTATTGTTGTTATTGTTATTATTATTATTATTATTATTATTATTATTATTATTATTATTATTATTATTATTATTATTATTATTATTGTTATTGTTATTGTTATTGTTATTGTTATTGTTATTGTTATTGTTATTGTTATTGTTATTGTTATTGTTATTGTTATTGTTATTGTTATTGTTATTGTTATTGTTATTGTTATTGTTATTGTTATTGTTATTGTTATTGTTATTGTTATTGTTATTGTTATTGTTATTGTTATTGTTATTGTTATTGTTATTGTTATTGTTATTGTTATTGTTATTGTTATTGTTATTGTTATTGTTATTGTTATTGTTATTGTTATTGTTATTGTTATCGTTATCGTTATCGTTATCGTTATCGTTATCGTTATCGTTATCGTTATCGTTATCGTTATCGTTATCGTTATCGTTATCGTTATCGTTATCGTTATCGTTATCGTTATCGTTATCGTTATCGTTATCGTTATCGTTATCGTTATCGTTATCGTTATCGTTATCGTTATCGTTATCGTTATCGTTATCGTTATCGTTATCGTTATCGTTATCGTTATCGTTATCGTTATCGTTATCGTTATCGTTATCGTTATCGTTATCGTTATCGTTATCGTTATCGTTATCGTTATCGTTATCGTTATCGTTATCGTTATCGTTATCGTTATCGTTATCGTTATCGTTATCGTTATCGTTATCGTTATCGTTATCGTTATCGTTATCGTTATCGTTATCGTTATCGTTATCGTTATCGTTATCGTTATCGTTATCGTTATCGTTATCGTTATCGTTATCGTTATCGTTATCGTTATCGTTATCGTTATCGTTATCGTTATCGTTATCGTTATCGTTATCGTTATCGTTATCGTTATCGTTATCGTTATCGTTATCGTTATCGTTATCGTTATCGTTATCGTTATCGTTATCGTTATCGTTATCGTTATCGTTATCGTTATCGTTATCGTTATCGTTATCGTTATCGTTATCGTTATCGTTATCGTTATTGTTATCGTTATCGTTATCGTTATCGTTATCGTTATCGTTATCGTTATCGTTATCGTTATCGTTATCGTTATCGTTATCGTTATCGTTATCGTTATCGTTATCGTTATCGTTATCGTTATCGTTATCGTTATCGTTATCGTTATTGTTATTATTATTATTATTATTATTATTATTATTATTATTATTATTATTATTATTATTATTATTATTATTATTATTATTATTATTATTATTATTATTATTATTATTATTATTATTATTATTATTATTATTATTATTATTATTATTATTATTATTATTATTATTATTATTATTATTATTATTATTATTATTATTATTATTATTATTATTATTATTATTATTATTATTATTATTATTATTATTATTATTATTATTATTATTATTATTATTATTATTATTATTATTATTATTATTATTATTATTATTATTATTATTATTATTATTATTATTATTATTATTATTGTTATTGTTATTATTATTATTATTATTATTATTATTATTATTATTATTATTATTGTTGTTATTATTATTATTATTATTTATAATTTTTCTCAGCCTTTCGCTGGTTTGCCTGCATTTACGGGTCGAAACCAAGTAAATGCAGCGTGTGGTGTGTTAAATTTAGGGTGAAATGTCGTGTTCGTCAATTTGTAAGAACTTTCTAACTATCCGGCATGTATTTAAGATGGCGGCTTTTTGTAAGGTGATTTAAAGAGTTTCCTTTAGTTCTAGTAGTTTAAGATTATGTAACAGATGGTTTGGGATAACACCTGTGGTGGAAAGGACTATTGGAATTACGTATACTTTTTTTTGGTTCCAGATTCTAGCCACTTCATCCTTTAGTTCTGTATATTTATTGATTTTTTCAGAAATTGCTTTTTGTAAGTTATGAGTGTTTGGAACAGCAATGTCTATAAGGTATGTTATTTTATTTAATTTATCTTTGAGCGTTATCCGGTCTATTGTAGTGAATGGTTCTGTCTGTAAGTATCGCGCGATCAAAATAAAGTTTATATGTATCGTTTTCTAGAACTGTTTGTGGTTTATATTTGTAATAAGGTGTGTTTGTGTTTTGTATGAGTTTGTGTTTGAGTGCTAACTTTTGGTGAATGATATTGACTACTTGGTTATGTCTATGCGTGTAATCTGTTTGTGTGAGTGTTGTACATCCTCCGGTAATATGTTGGATGGTTTCTGGTTGAACGTGGCATTTGCGGCATTTATCGTTTGATATTGAGGGGTCTTTGATTATGAATTTTCTGTAGTTTTTGGTGTTGACAACTTGGTCCTGTATCGCTATTATAAATCCTTCGGTCTCTGGGAATAGGTTACCTATTTTAAGCCATTTGTTTGAGGCGACGGTGTTTATGTCGGGTTGTTCTAGGTCGTGAGGATGGCGGCCATGTAACACTTTTCGCTTCCAGCTGTCTAGTTTTTGTATTTGGGATGGTTTCTAAGAGTATTTTGAGAGCTTCTTGTAAATTAAGTGGAGTAAAGTTAATATCATTTTTAACAATGGCTTTATGTATTTCGCTGGTTTGTGATTTTAAGTGGAAAAAATCTTTTAAATTGCCGACTTGTTTTTGACAGAGATGATTCAAATCAATGAGGCCCCTTCCTCCATATTCTCTTTTGATAGTAAGTCTTTCTATTGCAGATTTTGGGTGCAGATTATTGTGCTTAGTTAGTGTGGTGCGAATCTTCCGCTCTATTTGTTCTATGTCTGTTTTTGTCCATTTTATGATACCAAATGAGTATGTTAGAATAGGGATAGCATATGTATTTAGGGACTTAATAAGGTGTTTGCTCGTTAATTGAGTTTTACAAAGAGCATTTATTCGTTTTTTAAATTCTATTGTTAAAGTGTTTTTGATTTCTGTGTGATCTAATCCTCTAAGTTGTTTATATCCTAAGTATTTATATAGTTCGGTTTGTTCCATGGCTCTAATTATATCGACATCATTAACTGCATAATGGCCCGGCCGTATCTTGCCTCGTTTTATGTGAAGTGTTCTACATTTATCCAAACCAAATTCCATATTAATGTCTTTGCTAAATTGTGACGTAGTATCTACTAATTTTTTCATTTCCATTTCTCTTTTTCCATATAACTTAATATCATCCATATATATGAGATGAGAGACTATTGTTTCTTGTATATCATGTTTGAGGCGATATCCTGCACGACAATCACGCAGCAAATGTGACAGGGGGTTTAAGGCGAGGCAAAACCACAGAGGACTCAAGGAATCGCCTAGATAGATACCCTTTCTAATCGCTATTTCTCTAGTTGTGATGTTGTTTCGATTCGTGGTCAAATAAAGTGTGGTTTTCTGACGTCGCATGTTTGTGAATAGTAGAATCAATTATTAACTGTTCCTTACATCCCATGTGGCCTCGCCTGCATCCTTTTTGTTCTTCCGCTATTATATTATAATGTTCAATATGTTTATTGATTTTTGTTGTTATGGCTGATGTTAATATTTTATATATAGTTGGTAGGCATGTGATTGGTCTATATTGTGAAGGGAGTGGAGATATCTGTAATTTTGGGAGCATATAGGTTATTCCAGTAGCAATGAAATCTGGAATTTTCTGTTTACCAATAATGATATCTGTAATATTTTTGGCCATGATTTTATGTAATCAATCTGCAATCTGCAATCTGGCTGTAATGTTATTTATGTCTGTCTCAGTTATTTCTGTGAAATCCATTTCTTCAATTGCATTCCATTTATTTTCTTCTTCTATAATCCAATCAGCTTTATCATTGTGATGTACTTGTTGTTCCCAGATGCCTGACCAAAACGTTTCCAGTTGTTCTTGTGTGGGCACATTAGGATTGTTTACTGTATCTGTTTTTAGTTTGTGTAAGTTTCTGTAGAAATTCTTTTCGTTAGTGCTAAACATTGTGTTATCATTTTTCCTGTGCCTTTTTGTATCTTTTAAGTCTATGAACTTTGAGTGCTCATTTTTGTTTTAAAGTGTCTAAAAATTCTTCCGGTTTAATGTTGCTATTTTCATGTTTAGTGTGTGTGTTTCCTGTTTTAAATATTGCTTTAACATGCTTAATGATATTACGGGATCTATTGTTATTGATGTACTGGGTGAGTCGCCCACAGTCTGCTCTGAGTTGTTCTATGTCCTTTTCTAACCTTATTTGCCATGGTGGTTTATTACAGTCTTTGGGCCTTGTGCTTCTAATATATTCTGTGACCTTATAGTTAAGTTCTTCAGAGATAACTAAAGCTACGCAATACACTATCGTATGTATGTCAGTTAGTTTTGTGTCGTCGGAAATAAATCGGGACAGGATATCGCTATTAAACATATTGACTAGTTGAAATAGGTGAGAATTGTATCTAAGTTTAGGCAATTTTGGACGGACTAGTGGGTCCATTCCTGAATATTGTATTAGTGCTGTTTTGAATTTATAACAAATTTCTTCTATTTCAGTGTTCGTACCTGGGTTATGGTCTAACACCGTATCAATGTCGTTTTCCATCATTATAGTAACAAATTCAGTCTGTGTAGACATATTATGTGATGTCTGAGTGTTATATGAGAATGTTTGTAATGATTGAGTATTATATGTGAATGTATTTAATGATTGATTGTGCTGTGTGTTTGGTATTGTTTGAGTGGAAGAACATGGAATTACATCGTTTGTTGGTTCACTAATGTTAATATGGAATTGATTTTCATTTTCTATTTCTAGTTGTGACTTTATTTCTTCTTTAATTTGATTTAAAGTTTCCTGATTTAAGAGTTTGTTTTTTACTATTACTCTTCTTTGATCCGCAATTCTTTGTTCTGTAACGTTTAAGTCCGGATATTTTTGTAAGAAGAGTTCATGCAACTGTTTTCTGTAAGTGGTTAGGTCGGTCTCTAATTTCGTGATGTAGTAATAGGTGCGCATAATGAATAGGTTCATTTCTTTACTCCATTTCATGCGCACTCTCGGTTTACCGGCTTTGGTGGACACGAGTAAAAAGGTATTTGCCTCCCGCGCATCCAAGGTCGGTGTGGGTGAATATCTGCTTGAAAGGGGTGAGGAGGGAATGGATGTTGTATATGAGATGGTACATGGACTATAAGGTTCCGTTGGAGTAGTCCTGTCAGTCAGTCTGTCATTTTCGGCTGTAGTATTTTCGGATGATCCGGTGGGAGCCCGCCTGTTCAGCTCCTCACCGCTGACGGTTCGCATGCTGAGACACCCAGCGCCAGCTCCAGGTGTGCCCCGGCGATCGCCCCCGGGAAGCGGTGACTTTGTAATGTATTTGTGCCTTCTACCTTAACGAGATAGGGTTTGGTCAAGAAGTTAATGACAATTTTATTATTATTATTATTATTATTATTATTATTATTATTATTATTATTATTATTATTATTATTATTATTATTATTATTATTATTATTATTATTATTATTATTATTATTATTATTATTATTATTATTATTATTATTATTATTATTATTATTATTATTATTATTATTATTATTATTATTATTATTATTATTATTATTATTATTATTATTATTATTATTATTATTATTATTATTATTATTATTATTATTATTATTATTATTATTATTATTATTATTATTATTATTATTATTATTATTATTATTATTATTATTATTATTATTATTATTATTATTATTATTATTATTATTATTATTATTATTATTATTATTATTATTATTATTATTATTATTATTATTATTATTATTATTATTATTATTATTATTATTATTATTATTATTATTATTATTATTATTATTATTATTATTATTATTATTATTATTATTATTATTATTATTATTATTATTATTATTATTATTATTATTATTATTATTATTATTATTATTATTATTATTATTATTATTATTATTATTATTATTATTATTATTATTATTATTATTATTATTATTATTATTATTATTATTATTATTATTATTATTATTATTATTATTATTATTATTATTATTATTATTATTATTATTATTATTATTATTATTATTATTATTATTATTATTATTATTATTATTATTATTATTATTATTATTATTATTATTATTATTATTATTATTATTATTATTATTATTATTATTATTATTATTATTATTATTATTATTATTATTATTATTATTATTATTATTATTATTATTATTATTATTATTATTATTATTATTATTATTATTATTATTATTATTATTATTATTATTATTATTATTATTATTATTATTATTATCATTATTATTATTATTATTATAAGTTGCTGTGCATTATTACTATCCCATGGGAACTGTTTAATTTTCTGAGAGGAAAAGTATTTAAAGTGTTGACTGGAAATAAAAGGTCTCAACATGGTAAATTTTACTAAATTAGGTGTATAAGTTTGTTGCGTACAAAGCTATATATCTTACTAAAGTTTTTAACTGTCCCACGGGATCTCTTAAATTTTCCGGGATGTAAAGTATCTCAAATGTTGAGCAGCAATATAAGGTATCAACATGCCAAATTTTTTTATATTATATGCATCCGTTGTTGTGTACTACGCTTTATAAGTAAGTATAGGTTTTTAACTGTCCCCACGGGCACCCTTCAATTTTTCGGGATAAAAAGTATCTAAGATGTTGGCCGGGGATGTAAGGTATCATGGTGCAAAATTTCAATTAAATCGGTCCAATAGTTTCAGAGATTAGCCCGTACAAACAGACAGAGAAACAAAAAATTCCAAAAAAATCGGGACTTGTTCTATTTTGCGCATTTTATTTTATTGCGCATTTGATCTCTACAGATTTATTAGAAGTATAGATTAGCTTTATTTTTTTTTTATTTTTGAAATACAAACACAATACTGTAAAATAAACTAAATCTATTAGAGAAATAATTAATTATTGCAACGTCACTTAAACCTTTGCACTGAAACCATCTCTGTCGTACCTTCGTCAAGATAAATAGACCATTACAATACAACTCAGAATCAAGCCCGTCTATCTTTAATAACGAGCTCTAAATCAAATGTTTAGTGAAAGCGATTTAAAGATCAGATTATTATAACATGACACGGGAAGACGTTTTAATTAAATTCAATAGTCTATCGTTTCATACGATATAATTTCTATATAATCTGTGAAAATCTGATTAAATCGGCTGGATCACTTGGCATTGCGTAGAGACGTCGCTTCATTGTGTGTCTTCTATCGAATCCACCTTCGCACGACACGCCACAAGTTAGCATATCATCCCCACCATCTGGATGTGTGGCGGTCCTCCACAGTGCGGTTTTCAAGGAGCTTTCTTCCTCGTACTACAACGCTGTGGAATGAGCTTCCTTGTGCGGTGTTTCCGGGACGATACGACATGGGTACCTTCAAAAAAAGCGCGTATACCTTCCTTAAAGGCCGGCAACGCTCTTGTGATTCCTCTGGTGTTGCAAGAGAATGTGGGCGGTGGTGATCAAGTTGTATGTATTTTTTAATGCTGAATCAAAATTTAATCAGATTTTCACAGATTATATTGAAATTATCTACTCTGAATAATAATCAAACAAATTTAAAAAAAAATGTCAAAAAAATTAAATAAAAAAATTGGCGTGGACCACCCTTAACATTCAAGGGGATGAAAAATAGATGTTGTCCGATTCTCAGACCTACCCAATATGTACTCAAAATTTCATGAGAATTGGTACAGCCGTTTCGAGGGAGTTTAACTGCAAACACCGCGACATGAGAATTTTATATGTATATTAGAATTTAGATTACTATATGAGACTAAAATAATAGCTTAAGCATTATATAACATACAAGTAGGTGGTATTTTATACCTAAACCCTATTTTCTGGATACCCTGGATGCATTTCACTAGTATTATCATGAAAATAATATTATATTAGATACTAATATTATTATTAAAGGTGAATTTAAGTTTGTTTGTTACGCTTTTATCCCGGAGCTACTAAACCGATTTTGATGAAATTTGGTATAGCGATAGACTAGATCTTCGAAAAGGACATGGCTACAATTGATCCCGGAATAATTCTTGGTTCCCGTGGGATTTGTGAAATTCACGTCGAAGAGCTATAACTATACCAATAGTAGATTTATTTTGCCATAGCAATCTTCCTCGATATTTCTCTTAATCGTAATCTTATTAGATTCATATAAAGTGTTGGGAACGGGAGTGAAAATGGGAACCGGAACTAGAATAGGACATGAGATAATCTTCAATTCCAAACTTGCTTATTATTTTTGAAAACCCTTTATCTACATGGACGAAGTCGCGGGCATCAGGTAGTGTTTTTGGGAAGTGAATACCTAATAACAAAATCTCATCTACATCTAGTAATATGATTTTAAACTAGCACTAACTATACAAATAAAATTTAAAAACAAAATTTATGTACGATGTGGGACTCAAAGCCGAGACCTCTCGGGTTCCGTGCAAGCGCACTTCCACTGGGAAAACCATTCGAGTGTCGTATCGTTGCTAAATCTTGTATGTCTTGTTCAACTGTCAAGTTGTGGCTTCATAGAGAGTTCTCTTCTCTTCTGAGAGTTGAAGTGAGGGTTACCACTTTAAAAAATAAACAAATTGTTTAGAACGGACTATTCTAATGTATAATTTTTAATATAAACTCAAGTGTGTTTCGGACAGGAGGTAACTTACATATTAGGCCCAGAACACACGGTGAAACGTAAATGCAACGAAACTGCAACTACTAGTTACTTTTGAGTTGCATTTAAGTTTCTGCCATAGATTCCTTAAAGAGACCACACATGACGCGACCAGTTTGAAACCGGTTTGAAACGCGGTGTAAATCAGTCGCATTGAAACCGGCGTGCAGGAAACTCGCGTTGCGTTTCATTCATTTTTTGTCTTGGCGTATTTTTTACAAAATGGCTGACGACGAACAAAACAACATTGAACTTGTTTTAGAAGTGCAAATATATCCTTGCTTGTATAATATCACACAATAAAGCTACTCTCGCAATACTGAGACTGATGAAGCATTCTATCAGTTTCTTGTAATTCTTTGGCAGCCACAAACATACGACAGTTGATATTCTTCTCAATGTAGGGATGTATCCACATAGTTCTCTTTTTGCGCCTTCTTCTTTGTCTAAGATACAAATACATAACCACAATCTCTTCGTCACTTGAAGAACTCATTATGCACACGTATTTCTC
Organism: Leptidea sinapis; assembly: GCF_905404315.1. Classification (NCBI taxonomy): domain Eukaryota; kingdom Metazoa; phylum Arthropoda; class Insecta; order Lepidoptera; family Pieridae; genus Leptidea; species Leptidea sinapis. Next base: position 6,802,948 of record NC_066276.1, read on the forward strand.
AACGAAAACCGAAATGATTGTGGTTGCAGCGTGTGTGGAAAATGGTTGAAAGTGGTTTCAAATCAATAATTTCAAAAGGGTTTGTTTTTTTTGTCAAATTTGTTGCATTTGCGTTTCACCGTGTGGTCTGGGCCTTAGTGATATTTATTTAAAGAAAGAAGTTAAAATATAATAACAAATTCGTACGTCACTGTAGCATCAATATAACAAAATAGAATAAATTATTTCAACTTCTGCAACAATTCAAGTCTCAATTGGAGATAATTAAATACAGTTATCTTAAAGCAACGATTCATAAAATTGCGGTCACAATACGACAGTTTGATGTCGTCTACTGAGAGAAATGAATGTCGTTACAAACAGTCCTATCCCTTGTTATTTATCGCCATCTTGTTTGTGCTCTCATTGCTATCATAATATTTAATAAAGAACTAACTTGGCATACACTGTTCTAGATTATATTGAGACTTTGTAAAGTTAAATTTATGAATATTCGCAAGAACCCTTAGGAAAAGACAACTTTTAGAATATAATATTGACACACTTTTTACACAAATTATCTTGCCCTATAGTTAAGCATATATAGCCTGTGATATGGGTTACAAGACAATGATATATTTAATACAATAAACTTACTTAAACATACATAAATACATTTAAACATCCATGACTCGGAAACAAACATCCATATTCATCATATAAATGCTTGCACCTAAAATTTAAACTCTTGAGAACAGGACATGTGTCCAAATCGCGAAAAAAAGTTGACAGGTCTCGTGAGTATTGACGTATCGAGGGATGTCTGAATGAAGGTTTTGCAGAGTTAAAACTATTTCTCGAGACATGTGAGATCTTACGCTATCACGTAGCAACAATGGTAAAGATTAGCTGACGAGTTGTCTTGGCTCTCTGACTGTGAGTTTCGTCATCATTGTTCGTAGTTTGGGACGTTAGATAACCTTTTCTTCTTTTCTTTGCTTGTAAAGATGACAAGAAAACACCACATGCGATTTTTCAAGCTGTTCTTTCTAAACTTTATTTCAAATTCATTCCATCGTCATTATTTACTTTAGTGGCTGGTATTCTTTGGGGTTCATTTTTCAAATCGAAGATTCGTCTACGAAAGCAATTAAACTATTAAAACGCACGTTGCTTTCATCATTATCACCATTATCATTCATAAGCTTCCTTCTTGTTCTTCTTCAAATACAGCATTGATATTTTAAGTAGCTGTTTCTGCTGTGTAAGTTTCTCGCCGGAACATATATTTAAAAATAACTCTAATTTTTCATGTAGGTATCCATCTCTATCTAAAAATAGTCAGTACGCCAAAGGTAATAATTTCATCTGTAAGCTCATTATAAACATACATATTGACAACTAAAGGAAATAGAGTTTAAATTAATTTTTGCTTGCACTTTCAACATACATTTCAGTTTTATTAAAGTTGCAAGTATATCTTGTAGGACAAAAGCTTATACATCATTAAAAATACAACAATTGGAGAAAGTTTTATTTTATAAGAAAATAAAGCGAACATCCTCGTACCCTATTAAGCCTGTCTTCATAATCTGACACTTTCTGTTTGTTATTAAATTTCCACAGAAAATTAACTTTGAGTCTGCTTCACTGTCATTTAGAAAAAAATCCTCTTTGTAGTTATTATCTACTTGTTCCTTAAATTAGAAGTCTATTTTATTATTCATTAAAATTGAACATATTTTTTTTTAAATTAAAATTTTATACAATGAGTATTTGGAAAAGTTATCCATATTTATTAAGCCTGACATATCGTCGTCTTATCAGAACTGTATCTTCTAGGGGACTTAAATTTATATAAAGAGGGCTACTAACATATATATCTACAAATTTATCATTTTTTTAAATTAAAATAAAGTTTACCATAATGTGTTGATAATATGTTTATATTATATCGGTGGGAGGCTCCGTTGCACAGGATGCCGGCTACATTAAACACAACAGCACCTACTTCTGCCGCGAAAAGTAATGAGTAAGCATTATTGTGTTTCGGTCTGAAGGGCACCATAGCTAGTGAAATTAGTGGGCAAATGTGACTTAACATCTTATGTCTCATGGTGACGAGTTTTTACAAGAATCCTGAGCGGCAACGCATTTTAATGGGCAAGGCGTATCAATTACCATCAGCTGAACGTCCTGCTGATGTCATCCCTTACTGTCATAAAAAAAATATCATTACTAGTTAACAGTACGAGTATATGCGCATTGATAGATCAGATGCACTCTTTTTATGGAAGAGGGGGTCAAACGAGCGTACGTGTTAATCACCGCCGTCACAGGAGCGTTGCCGGCCTCTTAAAAAGGCGTACGTACTTTTGTGAAGGTACCCTTTTCGTATCGTACTGGAAACACCGTTCTGCATTCGTTACTCATTCAGGTTTTCTTATGATTTATTTATGTCTTTCAATAACTTACACAAATTAGTTGAAACAATTTAGTTTTTTGTTTGTACATGCTGAAGCTGTAAATATTAATTTGAAAGAGTGGCAATTAATGAAATTCCGATGAAATACTAACTTTTCCGAAGTTGTATTTAATGATAAAACAATCATTATCAATAAAACTAAACTAAGAAACTTTGAACCAAATAACGCAAGGCAACTTAAAATGATAACGCAATTTAAAGTTACGTGCTAAGAGCTCCTGAAATTGGGTTAACCTAGTTTATGTCTGTTACAGTTTGAGAGGGACCAGAAGTAAGCAAACAAGTCGAATACTGCAGTAAATCCGACTCCACAACAAATAGTGTGCAATGTAATTTATTGATGTTGTTCTACAAGATGGATAACGGTGGCCCTTAACTGTATTAACCCTTAACCACTCCCCCTTATTCATAATAGTCTGCTAACTTAAAAGCATTGCTAATTCACACTCTGTCTTCTTCTATTGACCTAAGTCAGAATGAGAAAAAACACTCCTTAGCGGCTGTTTTTAAGTTAGCGGACCATTATGAATAAGGCGGATAACGTCTTTGGATTTGCTTAAAACTCCGTAAAATCTTCTCGTTTCAAATACCGCAGTGCGGAAGACGAAGGTTTTCAACCAGTGTGTGTTACCAGTGATGACTTACGATACGCAGGCGTGGACGCTAACTGTGGACCTGATGAGAAAGCTCAAGCTCAATGGATAGGGCTATGCTCGGAGTTTTACTGCGAGATCCAATCAGAAATGAGGAGATCCATAGGTCCAAAGTCACTGACATAGCCCAAATGATTGCGAAACTGAAGTGGCAGTGGGCAGGGCACATAGTTCGACGGACAGATAGCCGGTGGGGCAGAAATGTCCTCGAATGGTGACCACGTACAGGAATACGCAGTGTTGGTCCAAAATATGGACCGACGATCTGATCAAGATCGCCGCAATACGTTGGATGAGGGCAGAGCAGGACCGATCGTCATGGAAATCTTTGTCCAGCAGTGGACGTCTTCCGGCTGATGAGGCATATTTCCAACTGAAATACAAAAGTCATTATTTAATAAGCTGTAGATGACGAAATTCATTGAAAATTATTTATTAAATCAATTAAAAATATTGTTTTTTATTGAAGAAGAAAATAAATTATCGTATCTGATTTAATCAGCACCGCATACTCCTGCAAAACCAGAGGAGAGAGTTGACGGCCTCTTTGAAACGTGAAACCGCTTTATGTGAAGGTACCCGTACTGTATCAGCGCATGAAAATCAGCGAGTAATGCAAAGCCAAGTGATCTAGTCCTAGATATTATACTTCTAACTTGGATTAAGGATTGGTCTCCCCTGCGCTCCAACTAAATACCGCACTACCTAAGAACAACAGTTTTATTATTACGGCAACTATTAGATGCTTGTGTTCAAATTCTTGTATTTAAAATTTTGTAACATACGCTTCGTGTTAGTTTACATTGAAATTTACTTTTACATTTTTAAAATCTAAACTAATTTCCAATCAAAACAATCTAAAATTGTATTCAAACTGCATTATAAGTTAGTAATTAGTAGTTTGAACAACTTAGAATTAGTTTTTGTTGCTCGTGTAAAATTTAATTTCATGTAGTTAATTATAACTTTATGTTCACCAACTCTTCAAATGTAAGCCCGATGAATTGCGGAAAGCACGTTTCGGCCTTAGTTTCTCTATATTCACCAATAAATCCAGTGTCCTGATGTTTGTTTCAAGCGGACTCCTAAACTAATGAACGGATTTTAATGGGGATTACTTCATGGAGTGCAGTTTAGTCCAACTTGAGAGATAGGATAGATTTTATTTCTATTCGGGACCCATAATTATTTTTATTTCCAATATTTGTTTTGTATGTACATATTTTCTATGAGAGAATTTATTGACGCACGGTTTGACAGTTCTCCTGTTAAACAATTTCATTGTAACAACAGGGAACATATTCTACGAAATAATTCATGATGTTATGAAACATTGACAAATTCATTAAAAACAGTATTTTATTTATTATGTTTAGAACGTCTCTTGGGTCAGATAGTAATTTACTAAAATAATAGAAAGACCCGAGTGGCAGTGCATTTTTGTTAATGTATGAATGGGGATGGTATCCTACCATCAAATGAACCTTAGCTAGTCGTTGATGACATAAAAAGCGTAAGAGCTTCAGTGATAATTCCTTTATCGTTAGAGCTTTTTGTTAATTTCATTCCCACGAGCTCATAAAACTCACACTACAGACTATCGCATCCAGAGCTCGTAACGTACTCTCAATATTACACGAACAACGTTTGTCTCTGCCATTAAGCAGTTTTATGATTCTCTTCAAAAGTCATTAGTTTTAACAATGTTCCTATTTTTGAAATAGATACCTTTATTTTGTGAAATTCTTTAAAAAGCGTGTAATGTGAGTAAAAACTGTCTAATTTGTAACTTAATTTATACAATAATAAGGATTGATATATTTTTATACTTTTGATGTGAAACTTCTTGAGAATCGTTGTGATTGGAAACTCGATGAAACGAAAAAGCTAGACGATAGAGACACAAACAGGTAAATGTCTAGGTCTCTTAGAATGATTTAAAACGACAGTTAAAAGAGACAGACATCAATATTATCATAGGCAGTTACAAAAACTGCGTAGATTATTAGAGTTATATTAAGCAATTAAGCCATGAAAGAGTAATAGACAGATAGACATAAGATATATTAAAATTAGATACTACGATTTGCATGTACAACCTTTAGAATAGGTAATAAAAATATATTCAACAATAAAAATTTTTTAGAAGTGCATTAAAAATTCGGAATATATATCTGATAAGGCTGACAAGTCTATGTACTTTAAATTTTAAATCATTGCGTATAACGTACTCGATGTACGGTCCATTCCTTGAAATGGGATTGGCTGAACCTAGGTACAAATTATTAAATTAATTACTAGATTAATTTAGGATATGCATATAACAGCATCGATTACAATAATTTATTAACTTATTTAAAATTTTGTTATCTTTATTTATATTCAAATTCAAATATTTTTTATTCAAAATAGGATGTGATCACTTATTGAAAGTGAAAAAACTACCACCCATTCCAAAATGAATGCCTCAGACCTGAGAAGAATGGGCGCAACAAACTCAGCGGGCTTTTTTTTTCATCAAATAAATATGTTTACAAAGTAATATTGTACAATTAAACTTATTATTTAATAGCCTGAGGGCGGTAACTCCTTTCCCAATCTGTGGTATCATTAAGAAAGTCATTTATGTTATAGTAACCTTTACCACACAAACGTTATTAATCGGCTTTACTCGTGCTTCATCAGTATTGGTACGTCGCTAGTCGTAGTTTCCGACCATTCGGAGGTCCTTCATCAGGGCCGGTGTAGTGGATTCGCGAAAATCGTATGATTGCTATAAACCAGTGGGAAGCTCCTTTACCCAGGATGCCGATTAGATTATGGGTACCACAACGGCGTCTATTTCTGTCGTGAAGCAGTAATGTATAAGCATTACAGTGTTTCGGTCTGAAGGGCGCTGTAGCTAGTGAAATTACTGGGCAAATGAGGCTTAACATCTTACGTTTCAAGGTGACTAGTGCAATTGTAGTGCCGCTCAGAATTTTTGGGTTTTTCAAGAATCCTGAGCGGCACTGCGTTGTAATGGGCCGGGCGTATCTATTACCACCAGCTATGTCCTACTCGTTTCGTCCTTTATTTTCATAAAAAAAAACATATTTCGGTAACCACTACTAGAAAACCAAAAAAATTGTTAAGTTTCTATATACTTACTGGATAGCTTATGAGTATGACAGTAATTCTTATAATGTTTATGAGACTTTAAGAACAGTCACAAAATGATAAATCACGGAATTGTGGCCGAACACATTCATTCCTCTCAGAAAATTACATTAAACGAGATCGTACTGAGATCTGTAGCTTGTCTGTTTTAAAGATTTTCCTTTTGTTTAGATCTCGATTGTTCAAAGAATACTCGAGGTTGTTAAAAAAATCTTTAAACAACGTCTGCAATTATGTACATTGTACCTATACATAAAGATATATTGTGTTGTTTTTTGTGCTGATAATAATATTGTTTTAAATTCTGCACCAGTCAGATTTCAAGGTGCTCTAACAGTTTATACACTTTTGTATTTACTTAAGGCGAAGAGTAAGCAGAAAACACGCAAACATGGTGTTTTTAGACAAGTTTTGTGATGAAAGTATAGCATTTCGAGCTATGAACACTACTTAATCCTGTTACACATATCCTTAAGTCTTATTTGTAGGTTGCTAACGCTTGCTGTTGGTTATAGTTAACACTGCCGAGCCTTTTTGAACTACCACATTTCTTTGAAGTTAAACAAGTTTTTTGGCATGGCGTGACGCATTTTTTTGGTACTTCTCTCAGAAAAGTTATTCTTATAGCTTGTACTTTTTTGTGTAGGTTCATTTATTCAGATTAGTAGTGAATAACGAGGATTGTAAGCATATAAACTGTTTTCCACGCAAGATTTTGAAAATATTGGCTTACATAGATGGCGGGCCGACAGCCGTGAACTCATATCGCTCAAGGTCGCTGGCATTTAGTGTCGCCTTAAATAGTTTATTAAAGGTTAACCTGTCTTTCTTAGCAGCGGTCTTGTTTGCATAGCGAACATCGGGAGATGAGAGATACATAAAAACCTAAAAAAGAACACAGGTTTCATTTTTTTATGAAAATAAGGGACGAGACGAGCAGGACGTTCAGCTGATGGTAATTGATACTGCCGATTACAATGCAGTGCCACTCAGGATTCTTGGAAAAACCCCAAAATTCTGAGCGGCACTACAATTGCGCTTGTCATCTTGAGTCTGATTTGCCCAGTAGTTTCACTAGCTACGGCGCCCTTCAGACCGAAACACATTAATGTTTACACATGCATACTGCTTCATGACAGAAATAGGCGCCGTTGTTGCACCCATAATCTAGCCGGCATCCTGTGCAAAGGAGGCTCCCACTGGTGAGGTTACTGTGTTAGCATTAAAAATCATCACATTTCCATATCAGTGCACGACACATCTGACGTCTGATGAATGAATTAGTTAAAAGGATGGTCTAGCAAAATATTAATATTTATATCAATTGCCCTTCATATAAGTTGCTTTATAAATAACAGACTGTCCCAGCCTAAGCAGAACGTGCCAATTACATCTGAAAGGAACTTAGGATCAAGATATAAATTGTTATACAAATAGCAATAACCATGCTCAGAAGATATTTTCATCAGTATTTATCTAATTGGAGCTTATTATTAATCCTTAATAATAACAATATAATATTATCATCCTTTATTCAGTTTGTAGAATTTACATAATATATATTTACATACTATCTTTAACTAAGTTTCACTATCTTTTTTTATGGAAAAGGAGGACAAACGAGCGTACGGGTCACCTGGTGTTAAGTGATCACCGCCGTCCATATTCCCTTGCAACACCAGAGGAATAACAGGAGCGTTGCTGGCCTTTAAGGAAGGTGAACGTGCTTTTTTTGAAGGTACCCATGTTGTATCGTCCCGGAAATACCGCACAAGGAAGTTCATTCCACAGCTTTGTAGTACGTGGCAGAAAGCTCCTTGAAAACCGCACTGTGGAGGACACACCCGCCACACATGCAGATGGTCGGGATGATATCCTAACTTGTGGTGTGTCGCGCGAAGGTGGAAGGTGCTCTATTTATGACGCCCAGTTTCTTCGTAGCCAATCTGGCTTTGCTCTCCAGATGACCGCGGAATAGGCAATCGCTCGATATTTCGAGACCCGTATTCTATATAGTATTCCGATACTAGGCGAGGCTGTAAGGGAAGTGTTATCGAAGAGTGAAATATGGGTTTTTTTAAGTCTTCTGGGGATTAAATTGGACAAGGTTCAACCCCATTCCGCGACCTTCTCGAAAGAGGACTCGATAGAAGACACAAGTTTCTCGCGGCACTGGTCGACGATTTCCCTAGAGAGATCTATCTTCTTGTCTATCGACAAAGGACTCTTCCAACTTCTTCCACCCTTTTCTATATTTAGCTATCCTAGACCATGTCTTGCCTACTATCGTCCTTAGTTCGTCTGACTATCTCCTGTATATCCCCAATTTTCAGTTTTAGATTTCTGATCAAGTCTGTGATATATTTGATCTATTTGTCTAGACCCCGAAGGGTGTCTCCCGTCCAGCGACATTAAAGTTTTCTTATAGCGAGAGTGACATTAGTTATTTTTGTTTTCTCTCTTAAATCTATGTTTCGAACGTTATGTGTTTTATTCATATTCAACATACTCCTCTCCATGGCAAGTCTCTAGTTTTTAATGTTTTGCGTATTAATCCTTATTTTTTACTCAATGGTTGAAATCAAATAATATTTTATCAACTACAAACAAAAAAAAACAATTTATGTTATGAACCAAAGAAAAACTTAGTTTTCAAAATGTTTGTATGGTTAATAGTTTCGATGACAACTAAAAAATAACATGTTATAATTGAAATCCGATTATTTTCGGTTTCAGTAGCTTTCCAATGAAGTGATGTTGAATAAAATCTTATTTAAACAGAATTAAACACAGGAAGTCATAAATTTCATTCATTTTTATTATTAATACGTGCGTACAATGTGTTTCATATTTCACATATCAACACAGATTTTGAGTATTTTTTTATATGGCAACTATTTCCAGATTCTTAACGTAGCAAATCTTTCAATATAATACAATTCATGACTTAATTTCAATAATTATTCATGCTTTACATTAAGGTGCAAAATAATCGACTTTCCAAAAAAAGTCTAAATTTTCAGCCATTTATGTTCTATTAATAGAATTAATCAAGGTTAATTTTTATTTTTTTAAATGGATCCCAGTTGGTAAAAGTCTCGTGTTATCTTTTCCAGTTCTTCCTCTAATTTCAACAATGCCAATGGACCGCCTTTTGTAGTGTCTTCCTTCACTTATTTTTTGCTTACATCCTATGTATAATATGGTCGTTCTTAATTTAAATTTTGATATACAACAAAAATAAAAATTTTCATTTCTACTATAAAATAAAGTTCTGTTATTCAAATGAAGCATTAAAATTTATATTGTTTAGCATAAAGCTCTCAAACACCTGTCACTTTAATCTCGATGTTTTATGTTCGAATCCTGAATTTTATCTAAGAATTATTTTGTAATTTTAATACTAAAGTATATTTTAAGAATATCTATCATTTACATGGATGATCCATGGATTTTATCTCCATTGGAGGTGTGGAAAAAATACTAATTTATTTTCTTTAGTTTGGATAAAGTTTTCCGTTGCTTACTAAAGTACTTTTATCACTGTAGATCCATAGAGCACATCCTAGAGTCTTTTTACATTTAAGATGGGAAGGATCCTAACGGAGTTCGAGTTAGTTATAAAAATAATATAATAAGTCCATGAATTAGGGCCTCAACGAAGTATTAAAGCAATATTCTCACACTTCGGTATAATGCGTTTATTGTCTTCGGTGGCTTCACAGTTGAATCAGTTCAAACTTGATTCATAGGATAAATCATTTAGACTAGGTGCTTTGTAATGACCAGAGAGAAAATTTGTGAGGGTTCTAAACAATTTCCGTAATGTATTAACTGAGTTCTTCTGAATTTGCCTAGCATTACTGTACTGCTACCCTGGAAGGATGTTAGCTTAGTTTTGGCCTGTTAATTGGGTCCAAGTATGGTCCTTCATAGATTTCCTGATTCTTTATGAGTGTATGGATCAAAGATTCCCCAGCACGAAACGAAATAACGTTAGCAGATATTAAAGCAAATTGTTATTTCATACTTTACTATTTTCTCATAGATTATCTCTAAATAGTAATTTTACAGCTATTTTTACAATCTATATCTTCAAAAATCAAATACTTGTACTATACACTAAAATTATGGTACTATCCCTAAATCACTACACTAAAATTAATATTTTTTCTATCATGCCCATTATAACATTTTATCTTTCTCCAATCAGGTTTTAGTTAGAACCGCAGGATTTTTCGTGCTGAAAATATATTCAGTTCACGAAAAAGTTAGTTCAATACTCATATGACAACGACTATACTTTGGCTTTAATCCAAAGTATAACATGAACGGTTTCAGTTTTATACAGTCCAGTTCCTCTCTTGTGACAGTTGTCGTTTCTGCATCTAATGTTGATAATACCATTTCTACTGCTATTCATAGTTTCTTTATAAAGACATATTTAATTACAATCTTAGATACACATGCGTTGTAAAATATGTATACAATACTACTAATAATATAAATGTGAATGTAAGTTTGTTTGTTACGCTTGTACGCCGCTACTGAACCAATTTTGATGAAATTTGGTACATCGATAGACTAGAGCTTGGGAAAGGACATAGGCTACATTTAATCTCGGAAAAATCCGTCGCTTCCGTGGGATTTTTGAAAAACTTAAATTCACGTGCCAATGGCTATAACTGTACCAATAGTAGGTTTAGTTTGCCATAGCAAACTTCCACGAAATAAGATTCTTATGCATGTAATATGTTGGGAACGGGAGCGAAAACGGGAACTGGAACTCGAAAGGACATGAAATAATCTTAAATTCCAAACTTGCTTATTATTTTTTATAAACCATTTATCCAGGCGGACGAAGTCGCAGGCATCAGCTAGTAAAGATATATTGTAAATATATCATGAAATGAATAGAAACAAATATTTTCAAGGAAAAATCTACCTTGTAAAGATCCGTCTGATTACGTCTATTTAAGTTAGTTGAGCTGTTTTCTTGAGTTCTAAGATTCTCTGAGCCTGAATAGACTCATTTGCTGGAGTTATTATCATTAGTAATATTCAAGTAAGTAACACACATGAGAAAGATACTTTGTATTCATCATGTAGAAAAATATTATTAGATCAAGCGTTTCGTCTAACTTCAAAGTTTAAACTTAATAGATAGGCTTACATCATGTAAAAGTATGCTGCTTAAAAAGGCATTTATTTTCTCAAAATTGATTCCTTTAGAATTCTTTTTGATGTCATTTCTAATAACTACTAGATATTACTACCGCTTCGGAAACATATGGCGCTCTGAGAGAGAAGAAGCGGCGCAAGAAACTCTCCCAGCATTCTTTTTTTGCGCTCTTTTCAAAAATATACAATTTAAAAATCTACAATATTGTACAGTCATTTCTATCGCTATAAAATAATCACAATCTAATCCCAGGCTGTCCGATCATTTAGATATTCAGCAGTGAAGTAATAGGATTCACGACAGAGCCATTTTTTTAAAGAACATTTAAATTTATTTATAGATAATGCCTGAACAGTGGCTGGGACTTTGTTATAGAATTGTATACATTTACCCTTACTTACATAATTACATACTTATAATGTTAAAATCCTTAAAGTATTTGCTGAGTATGAAATCAAGTATGACTTTTATCAACATAAGATCTCCATCAGTTTTATAAATTTTTCAACAATAACTATTGTGTAGTGTAAAAGGTAAGTCTATAAAATGATCGCACATAAATAGTCGCTTTAAAATTTTCTCAGTCCAATTTGTAGTATAGGTTGTATATTAGAATTGATTTATTGTTAAATTAATATTATAGTTAGTAGGTATTCGAATTATAAGTCCGTGAGATCGATTGTAATAAATTCGTTAACATAATTCAAAATGTTAAACTAAGTTGGCGGCTGCAATTTATTTACACAAAACATTATTTAGACAAAAAATAGTTACATGTGTTTTGTCATGATTTTCGTGGATGTTGAAACAAATAAGTACGCAATAAAAATTCAATATGGCGGTTACAAAAAATTATCATCTTTTTCGTCACGTGTGTCGTTTTAATGGTTTTCGAAGGTGCTGAAATAGATAGTGCTACCAAAATATAAATCCAAGATGGCGGCTGCATGAAATTGAAAATTTTTGCGTCATGGGTGTCGTTTTTATTGTTTTTGAGATTGCTCAAACTGATAGTGTAAATGTAAATTATCAACTTTTTCATCATGTCTGTTGTTATCATGATTCCTGAAGCCGATAATGCCGGACTTTTGAAATAAAATTGTGTGGTCACCTTCTTCCGAGTTGTCAAAAATGAACGCGAGATTGAACTTTTTGTTTATTTTTTATTTTATTCAAATCAAATCAAATCAAAATATTTTATTGCAAGTCACATTTTACAGTAGGATGGTTGGTACATTAATAGGTAGACAATATGTGACGCCCTGCAAGGGCACAGCAACGTTATACATAAAAAAAAAAGAAGTCATATACATTTTTTACATTCTTATACTATATTGTAACTAATTCTCACACTTGTTATTAAAAAATTCGGGTAAATCGTAGAAGCATTTTGAAACTAAAAAAATTTTAAGATGTCTTTTAAATAGAGAAGGCTTCTCTTTATTTTAATTCTCGTTTGGGATGTGATTATAAATTTTTATTGCCATGTGGTGAGGGCTCGATGACACTAATGACATACTTGTTTGGGGAATTTTTAATTTGTTTAAATTTCTATTATTTCGCTTGTTATTTGGTAGTGTTGAGTATAAGTCCGAATGTTTTGTAACAAATTTACATGCTTCTAGGATGTAAATTGAAGTAAGGGTTAAAATTTTGTGTTTAATAAAATATGGTCTACATGAATCCATCTGCTGAATATTTTCTAAAATTCTGATACATTTTTTCTGTTGAATAAATATATCTTTTATTTCACTACAGTTTCCCCATATTAATATTCCATATGATAATCTAGAAAGTGCATATGCATAATAAGCAGCAATGGCAGATTTGAAATCTGTTACGCGTTTTAGTTGGTAAAGAGCATAAGTAAAAGATGACATTTTGCTTTTTAATTTCTGTAGATATGGCTTCCATGTCAAGTGTGAGTCTAAATCAATTCCCAGTAGTGTAGCTGTGTCAACTGTTTCAAGTTGTTCATTCTCATACAAACCATCACCTTTTCTGATGAAAATGACTAAGAGAATATTTTGTTATATATTTATTTATTAGGCACTTCAACAGAATACATATTAATACATTTACATATAAACATAACATAATTTACAATTCTAATATGCACACCTATAAAAGAAATGCACAGCATTGACTAATAATAATTTAAAGTAGGTGTTTTAAAATTATGTTATTATTAGTATTTTGTTATCTGTTTCAGACGTTCGCAATGGCTTCGTTTTAAGGTCACATCCACCATCTTTGATATCATAATGGGTGTCATATTTGTAATTGAGACTCCTGAAAATCTCGAAAATGATACCCATATTGATTTTATTGAAAATCTCACATCCGCCATCTTGGATCTCGAAATGGGCATGACACCCAATTCGTTATTACCACTCCCGAAAACCTAGACTTGTGCGTGGGATGACTGTAAGGAAGAGTTTCTTAATATGTACTGTGGTAGAAATGAAACTTCAACGGACAAAGTTTAAAAAAGAAGTTTGCCGTCATCATGTAGGTAGACTATAATATTACATTAGACACTGTATAGCAATCGTACATATTACTATACATAAAAATCTTAGGCTTTTTACTTTTTTACGCTCCGGAATGCCCCGGAACTTCGTTCCAAAAATAAAGTCAAATTGAGAACCTCCTCCTTTGTTAAAGTCAGTTAGAAAAATAACTAACTAACTCTAATTTAGCTTCAAATAAGATCGATCCATCGTCATCTCTCATCGTCTGTTCAATGCTCTTGGTGTGGATTGTGTGTTTGATAGTTGTCACTTAATTTGCAGTGAAGAACGTTTTGGTCCTCTAAAATGTCTCCGCAAAGCCGTTAATAACACAAAGGGACTGTCTGAACTGGCTAAGACATTGAATTGCGGGAAACACCCATGTCAACTGATTACTTCCATTGTTTGGAGCACTATTCGATTGAGATGAACAAGTGGATTTTATTAGGGACTGTGTTCACGCTGTTTATGAGCACATAAAGTATAAAATATCTCAAATGGTGACATACTTCTGCTATGCGGAGTGCGGTGGGTATATAATATAATCCTTTTGTGTAAAACCAGAAAATAAAGGAAGATACAAATATTAACAGTTTAAACTTAATATTTTGAAATATTTCGTCATTTAACTATATGACAACATTTAACTACAAGCGATAGAAATGACTGTACAATATTGTATATTTTTATTGAAAAGAGCGCAAAAAAAAAGAAAGCTGGGAGAGTTTCTTCCGCCGCTTCTTCTCTCTCAGAGCGCCATTTGTTTCCGAAGCGGTAGTAGTATCTAGTAGTATAAGAAATGACACCAAAAAGAATTCAAAAGGAATCAATTTTGAGAAAATAAATGCCTTTTATGCCTTTTTATGCCTTTATGGTGGTAGGTGGGTTTTATACTATAACGCGAAAAAAAGCGACCTGTCGACAACAGCTTCCAAGGAACAGTGACGACAGCAGGTTCTGCAATTTTCTACAGGTCTTCTTTAGATCGTACTACTCCGTACAGTGGTACTGGAGTGAGATTGCCGCTAGGCTGAAATGACATTATGTATTAATAAGGTAATGTAATGCCTTGTTTATTTATTTAATGGTAATTACAATATAACATTAATAATAATAATGCTAAGTTACAAAGGTCTTACCTATTACTAAATGCATTACCTTTTAAAATGAAGACCGCATGCAAAAAATGTGTGGAATACCTAGTTATATAAAACTAAAATAAATACTAAAATAAAATAAATTAATTCAAAACAACCAAAGAAATGCTGAAAAGACATACTGAACAAATCAAGAATACTTATTAATTATTTACCTATTTATTATATATATATTTTATTACATTTTTGCGAAACCTTGGCAACGAATCTCTGGAGAGGTCTAAGGATTCGTAATCGTTTGTAATTTTGCATAATCGCGACACATGTGAATTGATGCTCAAAATAGTTCTACGAAAAGGTCTTTCAAATAAGTTCACAGGTTTACGTGGGCTACTTGCCTAGGTTACACAGATACAAGAAAGAGTTGTCATAAACGCTGTCAATACTTTCGTATAAGAAAAGTAAATCCAATGTCCATGTCCCTTCGGTCTTCCCAGTTTGTAGGTATATTAAAATATTATGTAAGTCTTTCAGTGTATGTTGCGAGTGATCTTGATTTTGTAAGAATGCTAAGTGGCAAAAGAAAACGCTTCTGGAATCTTTCGATTCTGAGTACAAGCGTAGTTTGATCTCCAGACGGTACTGCCGTCCTCTGAAATACTGACAACAAGACTTTTATAAAAGATCACCCTCGTACGACAGTTCCTAAAAAAACATTGCTAAACACCATTAACTATTGCGAATTACAAATCCCAGCGGCTCTGCTAACAATAGAGTCTAAGTGCGGTATAAATGCAAGTTGGCTATCAAGTATAACTCCTAAATCCTTAATAGTATATACTGTACTGAGAGGCATATTATCTAAATAGTATTTAGTTGTAATATTAGCTTTGCATATTGAAAACGTTATATGAAAGCATTTATTTTTATTCAGTATCATACCATTAAGTTCGGACTATCTAAACAACCTATTTAACTAACCAGTTTATTTAAATATCACCGCAATTGGATCTCGAAATCTCGACCGATTGCCAATTCCGCGGTCATCTGGAAGACATGAAGGAAATTAAATTTACTTCGAAGAAGTTGGGCTTCATAAATAAAGCATGGCAATACTTCAAACCAGCCTACATTCTAGCGCTCTACAGAAAGTATTCCTGTCATCTCTGGTCTGGCGCACCCCAGTTCCAACCATTGACCGCGTGCAACGTTGAGCTACTCCAATTATAGGTGTTTCAGCGCTCTGTGAACTGCTAAATTACTTGGTGTTGCGTAGAGAGATCGCTTCTATCTCTTATCACGGGGAGTGTTGCGAAGAGCTATTTGAAGTAATTTCTGCTGTCTAATTTCACCTTCGCACGACAAGCCAAAAGTTGCGTTAACATCACTACCATCTGGATGTGTGGCATTTCTCCATAGTGTGGTTTTCAAGAAACTTTTTTCTACTAAAAGGCCAGCAATGCTCCTGTGATTCCTGTTGTGTTGCAAGAGAATGTGGGCAGAGGTGATCACTTAACATCAGGTAACATTTTTGCTCGTTTGTCTTCTATAAATAAAAAAATATGAATATCAAAACGGAAAACACATTGCTGCGTGGCGGCAAAGATCGAACCAGGGCCTTATGACTCAACGGTTCTAATAAATACTAAAATCGTTTTTCGAAGTCTAAGTAATAAAATAAAAAGAAATTAAACCACATTACGAAAGAAGATGTCGTGACAATGATTGAGAATGGAATGCTGCAATGGTTTGAACACGTGGAACGAATGAGTGAAGAAGGAATGACTTATCAAATATATAAGGCGAATGTGTGTGGGCAAGTCGGTCGCGGAAGACTTCGAAGAACATTCGTGGACAAAAAGGAAAGGTCCGAAGCACCCAGACCCGGCGAGCATGTGTCAAAAGAGTAATGAATGTAGCGTAAGCGCGTGAGGATTGTTAGGGTAGAAGCAAGTGGCATTCTGTTGATGGCGTGAGTGTGTGTGTGGGTGCAAAGCTCAAAGCTTCCAGTATGAAAAAAATCCTTAAAATATATTTATATTTTGATGAATAATATCATATTTTATAAAATATATAAACCCTCTAAACAGTTTAAGTCTAAACAAAAAGAGGAAATTCAATACAGACATTTTCAAGCTATGTTTCTCACAGCTGTGGTCTCAATACGGCTGTTTGATGTCATTTTCCGAGAGAAATGATTGTCTTCAAATACAATTCCAACCACTGTTATTTATTAGCACTTTGTTTTAGCTGTAATTGTGGTAAAGTTGATCAATTTATGATTTTAATGTTCACAAATTTAGATGTTTCTTTTATTATTTTAGGACAATCTATTTATTTATAACTGACTTCAAAAAGGAAGAGGTTCTCGATTCGATCGGTATTTTTTTATGTATGTACTGACAAGCCAAATGTTATAACAAGTACTTACACTCGCCACGCGTGACTTTGAGCGGGAATGTTTCGTCGAACCAAACAACCCAAGTGTGCATGCACCGACTGAAACCTACAATAGGTAGCACATACAAATAATGGTATTTTATTAATATTAAAGGTATGAGATTTGCATAAGAGGAGGCATTAAATTAAATCTCTATAAAGTTATTTTATACTTTAGATTTTTTGAAGTCGGTTTTTTAAACGTAGTTTTTTTATTGGGGTTTATACTTTAATGCATTTAAACAACAAACAATGTGAAAAAATATCGCACAAACATACTCATAAATTGCTGCTGAAGTTAAACTGTGAATAAACCGCAGCGGGTTCGAAAAACTTTTAACTGTCAATAACAAACTTTTGTTTGTGAGAGTATTATTGATAGCAGAACTATGTAGTTAAACTTTCAGCTTTGTGTTAATAATTTTGGATGTATTCCGTAATTCGATTTCAATCTGAATCAATTTATTTTTCGTATTAAAACTTACAAAAGGTTCTGTTCATAATTTTAAATATTGACAAAAAACATTGGATAATAAATTAGCTGATATTTAAGCGTGATTTAAAAATTCGTTTGCCAAAGAAGGTTCACTTTGAAGTGAAGTCAGAACAGATATGTAGGTACTGCAGGCATTCTTTTTCTAACTTAACACATTATAATATTAGTAGTAGTTAGTATTATTTGTAACACAAAAATTTGATATAAGAGTATTATTTATATAGTCTCGTTGTATTGCAGTTACAGACAGACGGGCACTTTTATTACTTTAATTGTTAATGGTTGACATTGGCCCTCAGCCGCTTTTGTAGTGCAAAATGCGAAAACGTGGCAAGACACTCATTGCCACTCTTTTTATTACTCTAGCTACGTATTTTACTTTATTGTTAACTTTTATTCAGGGCATACTATTAAAGAAAACAAACTAAAATTTCACCTGTAATATTTATTTATTAATTACAGAAAATGGAATTTTTGGAAACAACTTTTACAATGTTTGAAGATAATAGAAAATATTTTAATGTGCATTTGAAACTATAGGGAACTATTAAAAAACGATGAAACAGTAATCTAACACCGGTAACCACCAGTAACTATGCATTATTTCTATTAAGACCTACGAAATGAAATATGACATAAGTAAACCATTTATTTTTGACGATTCGTTCGAGCCATATTTAAAATGTTGCAATTCACTCAAATTCAAAACAACCCGAATCAGTACTAGTGAAATAGGTGGATTGATAATGCGAGGTAGTAGATATATTTATGCAACGATGTTTCCATATGAGGCGTAGCAGAGGGATAGCCTGCCGGGAACAAACGTCCGTAACATTAAAAAAACGTAAGATTTTTAGAGTTTATTGGATAGTCTACGTGAGGACCGTTATTTTAATATTTTAAACAACATTTCATTGAATGTTTTTCTTGGAAATATGTTTTTTAATTTTTGAAATTAATTTATTTGAAATATTGTTTTTTAAACTTTGTCCGTTGAAGTTTCGCTTCTACCAGTCTTAATAAACATCATCCAACGAACATAATATTGTCTAGACATCGTTTTCGAGATTTTCGTGAGCGTGAATTATGAATATGACATCTATTTCTAGATCCAAGAGCGGATGTAACTTTTTTTTTATCTAAGTCAGATCTGCAATCAGTCGCAGGACTTTAAGCGGATGAGTTGGGTGAGTATGACGTTTAGACGAAGAGACCAGTGTCTCATCTGCCTTCCTATAAGACATCCTTCCTTTTCAGCTCTGGGACGGATTAGGAGATCATTAGCCAGGGTATTTGGGTGAACCAAGAGCCGATCAGCGTAATTCCTTTTGAATTTATCAATTTCCGACTGAACAATGGGAACGCCAAGATATTGATGGATCTTGTCATTTCTTGAAAACCATGGGGCACTTGTGATGGTACGCTGGATGTTGTTTTGCACACGATGAATGATCATGGTTTTACTGGCAGAGCCCCACAGTGGAATTCCGTAGGTCCATATGGGGTTCAATACAGCATTGAAGATAAGAAGTTTATTGTCAGTAGACAGGACAGAGTTTCTACCGATGAGCCAGTGAAGGTTTCGGAACCTATGATTAATTTCATCCCGTTTCTTCTTTATGTGAGAAATCCAGGTGAGTCTTCTATCTAAGTTAAAGCCTAGGTATTTCACTTTCTCAGAATCTGGTAGAACATCAGAGCCATGTTTTTGGGAGCGTCGATTTCGAATATACCAACAATTTGGCGATCCAAGATGGCGGATGTGACTTTTTCAATAAAAACAATATTAGTATCACTATCGGGATTTTCAGGATAGTTAATTCCATATATGACATAATGATACTTATATCAGCCTTATTCGTAACTAGATCCCCGCAGCTTCGCTCCTGACAAAGTTAGTTCTGGAAAAATTTGACAATATTCAATGTTCTTCTCGTGTTCAAATATAGGTCGTTACATGTATAAGCACAATTAAAATAATGTGTACAATTTAATAAAAACACAATATGAATAGTTTATGCATGGTCTTATAGCTCCTTTCAATACCTTACAGATACATTCACTCAAATCATCCTAATTATAAGCAATCTATTGCTACACGTAAACTGCGTATTGCATTGGTGGAACGCTGCACGAGACCCAAAATCACGCCGGTCTATACCATACCACGCGGATTAGAGAGCGCCGATACGCACATGTTTTAATTTAATTACAAACGTTACTAAATAAAACGAACATTTTAATATAAAATACATTTATTCTCTTAAAGGAGTAGACCCAAAAACCATTTCTGAAGCAGTTTCTGAAACGCTAGAACAATCTAGTAAATTTATATAAACTCTTGTTAGAAAATATTATCAAATCAGACGTTCCCCTTCCCAACCTTCTTCCAGTCTACTGTTGTTTTTATTTTCCTTTTTCAACATTTAATTTTCCTTGAAAGACGGTGTTGTGCTGCGTCTGGCAGCGTAACCTTAAAAGAAAACACATTTTTACTAGGATTACTTATACAGTAGTTAATACTTAAAGTACCTATCTAACTGAAGCAAACAAACCTTCTGATTATTATAGGGGAAATGTCCTCATTGCGGCGATCACAATCCTGAAGGATGTGTTTAGGAAACAAACCTCTGACTTGGGACCAGATAAGCTTGATCGGATTATACTGGCAGTAGTGTAGTGGTAGTCTTATAACGGTATGACGCTTTTCGTGGGCTGTATCCTCTAAGACATACAATGGAGTACTGTGGTTTGTGCAGACCAACAAGTATTAATGATTCATTTTTGAGCATAGTTTATAGTAGAGTAGCCATTTTCCTTCTTTTATTTGGTTTTGCAAGTTTTTTTGTCCTCGTCTTCAGTCAGTGCTGATATTATCCGGAAGATGGAGGAAATTATGAATATGTGGTTTTGATGGAAAGCACCAAACTGCAACAATTGATTGGATCGTGATATGATGTCGCTGACAACGATATAAAGTTGGAGGAATCTTTGAGCGCCCGGCCTTGCTAATGCTGCCTTGTCAAATAAGAAATTTCGGGAAACACACAATTTAAAAGCCTCAATACCTGCAGCGGCAAGTGAAGTTACCATTGTTATCACACATGTTCCAATAGAAAATTATAATGAACAAACATGAGGAATTAAAAAAAAAAACCGAATATGTGAAGATAGAGCCACCTAAAACTGTTTCTTTTACATTCTCAAGCCCCATATTATCTGATATTGTTGATTTAAACAGCTGGCGATTTGCGGTTTGTCCCTACATCCCACAAGTTAAGCAGTGCCTGTAGTGCATGAGGTATGGTCACATAGCAAAGTTCTGTAAGAACTCAGAACAGTTCTCTATTTGTCGTGAGTCACACAACATTAAAACTTGCACAACACCTACTAAAGATGCTTTATGCTGCCAATGCAGAAGTAATCACATGGCCATCTTACCTCAATGCCCAGTAAAAGTAGAAAAAATACAACAAAATAGAGAGAAAGTTGAGGATTTATATATGTTGCTGTATTGAAGGATAAGTCATTTCCACCCTTAAAACAAAATCCAACCGATTTATTAGCATCTTTACTTAACTCATATCTTATTAAAAATATGGTAGTTTTGACTTGAACAAAAATGATGAAATTTCTATTCGCTGCCAATGTATTAAAGGACACTTTATTTGACACTATACTAAAGATTAAAAACCCCTTAATTAATTCTATAGAGTATCTATATATAGTGCAATGGAATGCTAAGAGTTTACCTGCACATAAAAATCTATTTACACATTTTTTACATAACAATCAGATTCATGTAACATTGATATCTGAAACCTCGCTCAAAGACTAACATACATTTTAACATTAAAGGCTTTTGTATGATTAGATTCTGTTAGGACAACCATAATGGTTTAGCCATTTTAATTCAAAACAGTTTAATAAGTCAGATAATTATTTATCAAATCAAATCAAAATCAGTTTATTCACGTAGGTCATGGAAATGAAACTTATGAATGTCAAAAAAAAAAGTTCTTATTGAATCTACCACTACTTCGTAAAGGGTTGAGCTAATGAGAAGAAGTAGCAAGAAACTCATTGCCACTCTACAGATTTACTTTTAGTTACATCGATTTACAAATCATTTCAAATTACAATATAATATGTAAAATGATGCAACAGACACACTCTAGCGTCAGATAGTCAATGTCTTACACAAGTAAGTCAAAAAAGTAAATGTAAATTAATACAAAAGTTATTGAGTACAGTAGCTGCATCACACACACCATAAATAAATAAAGGTATTCTGTGAGCATTTTATAAGTGATTATAAATAAATAAATATTTATATCTCCATACATATATATACGATTATATGATTCTATTCAAAATATTGCAATAAGATTACTACTTATAAATGACCAGAGATTGGAACTTATGGACACTACGGTCTTCTTGGGTATCACGTTAGATAAAAAGCTTCAGTGGGGTCCACATATTACCCATGTAGCAGATAGACTCAGCTCTGTGGCATATGTAGTTAGAAAAATTAGAGAGTACACGAATGTTGCGACCGCTAGATTAGTGTACTTTAGTTATTTTCACAGCATCATGACGTACGGTATATTACTATGGGGTCATGCTGCTGACATTGATATAGTGTTTGCACTGCAAAAGAGAGCTGTTCGTGCTATATATCAGCTTGGTTATAGACAGTCTCTCAAAGAAAAATTTAAAGAAATAAATATTATGACTCTTCATTGTCAGTACATTTATGAAAATTTAATATATGTTCACAAAAATCGTCACCTTTTTGCTCTTAATAGTGATTTTCATTATTATAACACTAGAAATAAGGGATTGCTTTTAACTAATTCTAGTAGGCTTCATAAGATACATAATAGCTTTAAGGGTAAATGTATACACTTCTACAATAAAGTCCCAGCCACTGTTCAGGCATTATCTATAAATAAATTTAAATGTTTTATAAAAAAATCTAAATGATCGGACAGCCTTGGACTAGATTGTGATTATTTTATAGCGATAGAAATGATTGTACAATATTGTATATTTTTATTGAAAAGAGCGCAAAAAAAAGAATGCTGGGAGAGTTTCTTGCGCCCCTTCTTCTCTCTCAGAGCGCCATTTGTTTCCGAAGCGGTAGTAGTATCTAGTAGTATAAGAAATGACATGAAAAAGAATTCTAAAGGAATCAATTTTGAGAAAATAAATGCCTTTTATTAAAATATGGCAACATAATATAAGTTTCATTAGTGTCTTTATATATCCAGGGTAATAGTAACCCTATTTTCACAAAGTCAAAACTTGATAATTTAATCATTAGTCTGCCAGATCCAGTTCTGAATGCTGATACCTTTAATGGACAGCATACAGCCTGGGATTATGGTTCAACCGATGCACCTGGTCGTGATGTTCTTGAAACCATTAATGATAATAATCTGGTTTGCTTGAATGATGGTCAGATGACAACTGTTGTGTCTAGCACCTGGCAGAGGAATGCTTTGGGTTTTACTGTAATACAGTTAGTTACTTACAAAATTGAGATGTCTAAGATAATGTGGCAGATACCGTTTTATTCAGAACACAATTTTTTACCTAAAAATAAAATAATAATGAAAAAACTATAAAGATTAATTATAAAGTTCAAGAATAATGCTAAATTAAAAATATTATATATATTCAATGTTTAATACTTTCATTTTCTTTATTTTATCAGGTAGCACATGTTCATCATTTAATAAAAAACTAAGGGTTTCTGCCATTTATAAACAGCATCATGTAACATGACTACTAATGTGTGGTCGGCGAAGTCATTTATAGTTTCAAAATCATTTATTTCCACAAAACCATCAATTAAATCTTTATGTTTTTCATAAGTTACAGCTATTCCCTACTGCCACTTCTTCAAATAATACTGAGCAGTATTTTTTATTTTCCTGCCATAAGTCAACCTGAAATTAATGAAAGATTTATGTATTCTTTTGTATAATATTATTATGCATAATATCTGTACTAATAATAAAAATGCAAAAATAACTTTGTCCGTTACATTTTTCATGTACTCAACTACTAAACCAATTTTGGTAAAATTTGTAATGATGAGAGGTTGCACCTCAGGGAAGGACATATGCTTTTTTCTGTATTAACAAAAATTACGGGGTGAAAAGGGGGATCAAAGTTATTATGTAGTCCACTGATCTATTATAAACTAGATGCTATCAGAAGTTTTTTAAAACTCATTTACATACTATATACAACAAGAAAGGTAATTTAACAGACTATAAAAGTAAGAATATCTAATTTTAAAACTTTATCTGTGTAAAATACGACAAGCCGTCAAAATGAGATCAGCCGTAAAAAATTATCTGTAGCAGTCGATTTAAAAATTCTTTTTTGTAGTATCTATGATGTTTTAGTAACTATTCAATGACTAATTAGTAATTTTGAAGTATGTTTTGGTTATAAAAAATTACTACATTCATTAGTAATAATCGAAATGTAATCTGTAGGTAAATCTAAAAAATCATAAAAAATGCATGACAGCCCTACTTCAAACGAAATTTGTTTACATTACGCAGTATCTATTGTTTATGTAATCTAACAAAGCCCTAGCTTGTTTAATAATAAAAGCATTGACTATCTTTTTTATAAACAAGCTGAAACACTACAAAAGCAATAAATTTTATTGTGTAACCCGAGCCTGTTGACTTGGCTTCCGTAATGTGCAGCGGCATAAGACTGACCATCGCACCACGCATTTTGTGGCGGCTTCGCCACTAACGGGATAAGGGTTCAGCTAGCATAGGAAAGTAAAAAGAAATAATGATGCTCCCTATTTAGTAAAAAGTATGCACGACAACTTCTTACCTATTTTTTCACAACTTCACAGATATGGCTCTGAATGCCTTCAATATTAGGCTCTGCTATCATTTTATTTAATGTATCTTTTGATGACAAAATTAATATTTTCCGCTTAAATTTGTAGCATTTTGGGCTCTGCTACACTATAATGAAGTGACTGATATTAATTTTTCTTCATTCGTAAATTTTCTTCCGTTTAGTGTTTTTGCAGACTATTTGATGTGAATCCATATAATTTTTCTTGGGTTTACTTTATTGATTAGTTTTTGAAAAAATGTTTCTTTAGAAAATTTCAAGTCATGTTGCTCATAATTGTAATTGTAGTTGTTTGTGAGACTTTACAAATTCCTTGTACAGTCTTGCACAATTAGTGTGTTCTTTTGAACAATTGACTCGTTGTCTTGATGACTTTGGAGTTGAAGCACTCATAACAGCCCCAAGCAGAATTTTAGGTCCTGAAAAGTATAAACAAAAATTTTAAACAATTATGTTTGAATAATAAGGTGAAGCTGTTGTATGTTTCCTGTGAATAAAAGTAACAAAATAAATATTCAATAATAGAGAATATTCACGAATTTTTAAAGTTACTTTTGATATTGATTACTTACAGGGCTTGGGCATCACACATGTACCTTTAGGGACAGCACCTAAATTTCTTCTTCAATAAACAATGTGGGATAAGCTCTATCTAACGAGGTCTTAACTTTGTGGGTGTCCTATACCATCTCTCAGTGTTATTTTGACAACAAACGCTCACAATTAAATCTAACCATACTTTGAGTCTTTTCTCGTCACTTGGTAAACTAAATAAATTGACGTCCTTTTCGACTGCTTTCACAACTCACAATCAACATATTGTTCCCGTTTTCGGTTAAATTAAATTAAACTTATTTGCAAAATGAACAGACAATACACACCGACATGCAGATTGAAGTGGACAACACCAAAGAGAATTTAAATACTACGTTCACAACACTGAACCACAGACTAATATGATGCTTACACTTCTTCTTCTTGGCTTATTGGCCCTGGATGCTTACACTGAACAGTGAACACAACAATGAACCAAAGAGGATGTAAATACTACGTAAACAACAATTTTGTTTTAACATAAGACTCATCCTCTTTGTTGTAAGCTTAAATAGTTACCCCCTTATTCATAATAGTCTGCTAACTTAAAGCATTGCTAATTCTCACTCTGTCTTCTTCTATTGACCTAAGTCAGAATGAGAAAAAAAACTCCTAAGCGGCTGTTTTAAGTTAGTGGACCATTATGAATAAGGCAATGATATTATAGTATTAAAAGAGGTAGATATGTCACAAGCGCGCTGAAAATCAATCCCCTAAATTGAGTCAATTGGTTCCTTTGGTCGTAGTCACTCTCTCGATACGAAAACGGTACACACGCGTTTGTTGTTGACAGAATTGCTTACAATTTGATATAGGTACAACATTAAAATGCCGTCTTGTGTTAAAAAAAAATCATCATAGAATTACATACCACAGTTAAAAAATGGTGAATTATAACATTTTATTTGATTTCATTATTTATCTAACAAAATAAATATGTTGCCATGACAACTCCGATCGCTGCCAAGCCGATGATAGATTAAGGTACAGAAATGACAAAATATTGATGCTGTCTGTTGCGGGATTATTGAGGTAGAATATTTTAGGAAATGATGTAAAAAAGTCATTGTTGCAGTGAATGTGATAATAATCAATAAACAAGTGCGTATATAGGTAGCTAAACTAGCAAACTACTAAAACAAGTTTTAGGGTAGGTAGCGGATGTAGACAATGAGTGCTATTTGTTAACGTAGGAGGTTTCTCAGTATATCCCTTGCTAACTGCAGAAGAATCAATGGATCATTTTCTTCTTCTCCCATTACCTTATTGTAATAAACCCTCAACAAAAAGACATTAATAAATAATATGAGACACAAAAAATAATAATTGTAATCTTAAAAATTTTGGGAACCGTCGTTAGTAAAATTGTAAAAATGGGA
Source organism: Leptidea sinapis (assembly GCF_905404315.1). Classification (NCBI taxonomy): domain Eukaryota; kingdom Metazoa; phylum Arthropoda; class Insecta; order Lepidoptera; family Pieridae; genus Leptidea; species Leptidea sinapis. Next base: position 6,829,827 of record NC_066276.1, read on the forward strand.
CCCTTACTGTAGATACCTTTCGGTTTTGTTTTGATGTCTGTATGTTTTTTTATAATTTTATATTTAAAAAATTAATATCATCAATGTGGCTATATATTACAATCAATATTAAATTATTTTTTTATAAAATCAATGACACATTATCTACCTAAATTCAATGCAGTTTTACTACTTTATAGCTTTTACTATATGAACTCATGAATGAATCGTAATTTAGGCATAAATCACGGTGTAGGGTAAAAAATCATACCTATCTGATGAATTAACTGTATTTTCTCTATACAAATACGAAGTAAATAGCAAATTAGAGTTATCTCTTTTTCGCTTGCGATAATTGCATTTACTATCTATTCTTTGACGCATAATTGCTATTGCAATGTTAAATTATTCATGTGTGCATTAGTGTATCATTTTCCGAATGTTGTCTACGTAACCTATCTATACTTTTAAATATCATTGGAATAAGGGGGTTAAAATTTTACAACAAAGACGATGTAAATACTACGTTATAATGGCAGCTGAACGCTGATGGCGAAGGGGTGGGTAAGGAACGAGAGGGGAAGTGTAACTGTCACTTCCAAATTCCAATAGTTGAACCACAAACAACTAGAAACTAGAGCCTAAAAAATGGTATATAGATTGCGGGCCGTATATTGTTCAAATCAAATCAAAATCATTTTTATCATATATGTCATGAAAATGATACATATCAATGTAAATTTTTTTTCGTATTGAATTTACCGCCACTTCGTAAAGGGTTGAGCTAATTAGAAGAAGTCGCAAGAAACTCATTGCCATTCTTTTAAATCGACATTAACACTTTCTTCGTTTTACAAATGATTTCCATTTGAATATTATATTATTATTTAAAGTGATGCAACATAAATGCTCAAACGTCAAATAGTCAATACCTTACAGGTGTAAGTCAAAAAAGTAAATGTAAATTAATACAAAACAAAAGTTAATGAATGCAGTAGCTGAATCATCCACACACACCGAAAATTAATAAAGGTATTTTGGAAGCATTATCTAAGCGATTATAAATCCGGTAACAGGATTACAACCACAACCACTAGTAGCGATTCCTCTGGTGTTGCAAGAGATTGTGGGTGGCGGTGATCGCTTAACACCAGGTGACCGTACGCTCGTTTGTCCTCCTATTCCATAAAAAAAACACTAGTAGCGCCTGTTCACGAGCACGAGGGAAAAGGATGACCCGTCCCATGTCGCCACCGCGGTGCCGCAAGCAGTGACATTTAAGCGAGCATGAGGAAGCCTGTCACGAAAACTCAACCAAATAACAATAAAGATCTTCATCTACCTATTAGGCAATACTCACCAAATAATACTTACAATTTGACAACTCTGCATAAATTTGTAATTAATATTATATAATTTATTATATATATATTATTTCATTTATTCATATATTATATTCATATATATTTAATTTATTCATATATATTTTTACTAACAGTTATTAAAAGCTCAAATCCTTTAGGGTAATCAAATCAAATCAAAATCACTTTATTCATGTTGGTCGTGATGTTGGTCAAGGAAATGATAATAATTATGATAGTTAAAAGTTTTCTTTTCTTTTTTTTTGTTTGGGGGTTGAGCTTTAAAATAAGAATTGAGAAGAAGTCGTGGCAAGAAATCCATTGCCACTCTTTTAAAATCAACATTTACAGCTTCATCTTTTTACAAAGCATTTCATTCAAATCATTACAAATGCTTTTCCTTAATAAATTAAGGATGTAACAAAAATACTCTAACGTCATATACTCAACGCCTTATACGAGTACGTCAAAAAAATAAATTTATGTAAATTAATAAGTAAATACAAGAGTTATTGAGTACAGATGCACCAATCCACACACAGCGTTAAATAAATAAAGGTATTTTGCGAGCATTGGCTAATATAAAAATCTAATAACTAGGACTAGTAAAAAAAGCAGGACTCCGCGCCGTGATATTAGCAAGTGAACTGTGAAGCACCTTTATGCTAGTGTGCGTGCGGTTACGGGGTATACCAGTTACACAATTTTTTCTCCCTTAAAAAATCATATATCTACAAATACTTTTATAGTACTGTTTATACACTTTTTCACAACGAACGACGGCATTTTTTAAATATTTTATTGCGACGCAAACTGATCTGTCACAGACGCTGGCAAATCTCATAATTGCGGCCGATCGGCTTGTATTAGTGTAATTGTACACATGGAGCTATGCATTTACATGTTTACCGGCTTGTTTTGGTGCCTCACTGGTATGTTAGGACACGGAGTCATTCTTTTTTTACGCGTCCGTGCCATGAAGCAGAGTTTCTGGTTACAGGATCATTCTGCCACCACAAGTAGCGCCCGTCCACGAGCATGACGCACGTTAGTGTTCTGTGATGACTGATGACGCAAGGGCCAGCATCGCCGCATTGCATCCCCGATCATATTTATGAGGAATTATTTGGAAGGGAACAACCCGTCCCACTTCGCCGCCTCAAGCAGTGACATTTAGAGCGCGTTAATTTTAACATTACTCTTATCTGTGGTCATACATTATAAATATTATTAGAAATATATTTTTAAATATGTGAATACTAATAATTTGTTTATACAGATGATTATTTAAATTTTTTACTTTCAAGTTTCAAGGTTCACCTACGGGCTATGAACAGAAGATTATACGTTAATCGTTATGACATAAGAGTTCTAACTCATAACCATGATATTATACCACGATAAGTTAGATTCCTAAAAATATATTCAGATTTTAGTTTATAATTAATAAAAAAGAAGTAGGTAAGTAAGTACTGATATCGTGTTAGATCCGTGACCTATTGTTACATTTTAAAATTGTGTAATTGAATTTGAATTGATGTATTTAATAACTTTAAAATCAACCAAATTTGTTTGAAATATCTGTATATTGATATTAAGTTATGTATTCATTTACTTTTACTATTTACAGTGGACTAGGACCAATAAAAAGCTGCAGAAATGAGTTTCACCATTCCTCTTATTCAATTTGTTGCATTTCTGGTAAGTATGCAGATAACATATTTATGTCTTAAATGTTTTAATTACACAGTAATATACTTTAACCTCATCACAAATTGTTCATTGCACATCAAACAAGTTGTTTTTGAATTGTTCTAGGATTTATTTGCTGTTGGTATGATTGTACCATTAATACCTAATCATGTTCGACAATTGGGTGGCAATCATATATATATTGGTCTTCTCGGATCAATATATTCTGGATTTCAATTAGGATCAGGTCCACTCATAGTAAGTATCAGCTCTGATTAAATGATTGAATCAATGATCAATTTATGACTTGCAAATTTAAGGTCAGCAATACATCTCTTAGCTGTTGCAAATGTCCATGGGCAGTGGCCTCACCACTTCTCATCACATGAACATCTTATCAGTTTTGTTTATCTTTTGGCCCCCTATTATAATAAAAAAATCTATAGAATAGAATTATAAATATTAGTACTTATAATCTGTGTTCATCCAGATTATGCAGTCATTTTTCATAATTGAATAACAAATATTACTCACATTTTATAAAAATATTTTCATAAAATGGATTTAAGTTTCCAAAATAATGTGTAGGATCAAGTTATTTTTGACTGGTAAAATTTTATTCGGTTGCTGATGACTGACAGTATGTGATTGAAATATTATTCAATTTAATTTTTTATATGTTATAAATTTAAGTTAGGTTAAAAGTTACAGCATTGATGAAATAAATTGTTATTTTTTTTAGGGAAGTTTGAGTGACATGAAGGGCTGCCGAAAAATATTGATTATCACACTCTTACTTTGCTCAATTTCTTATATTGCAATGGGTTTAACATCCTCCATCATAATGATTTTAATATTGAGAGCAATATTAGGTGAGCTTATTAGTCTCTTATTTAAACCACACTGCATACATCTCAGAAAGATTCAGATTATGTAGACAATTTACATTAAACATTGGGCACTCAGAAAGTTTTGAGAAACTAGTAAATCACCTCATATGGATAAAATAATTTTATTAAATCTTTTCAAAATACCAGCCTCTATACAAAGTGTCATGGGTACTAAACCAGTTGCAAAATTTTTTTCTAGTCTGCCTCAGATTTCTCTTCTATGACCTTCTTGAACACTGTTAGCTCTTCTTCCAGCGACAAAAGCTGGATCCCTTTCAGTTGATTTTTTACTTTAAGGAAGTCACACGATGCTAGATTAGGATTGTAAAGAGGGTAACCCATGAATTTCACCAGTGTGTTGTCTAGCTAGTTCCTTGTTTTGCGTGCTGAGTGCGGGGGCGCGTTGTTGTGGTGAAGCAATAGCCCGCAGAGCCCGGTCTTCAGTCGCCTGTCGCTCATGGCAGAAAAACGTCTGGCAGGCATTTTGTAGAATAACATTCGATATCGTAATAGATCTCGACACTTAATATCTTGTCACAGTGAAGAAACAAGCGATCAAAATTATACCTATGATTCTTGCAATATCGTGATTGGAGATGAAAAAATTGAACAGGTGAATGAGTTTGAGTATCTGGGTTCTAAATTTACAAGAGATGGAAAGTATGAGAGTGATATTGAAAGAAGAGTGAATGCAGGAAACATGGTGAATGGAGCTTTGCACTCCTTTATGAACAGTCAGGTGTCTAATAAGGCTCGCTTGGCTGTGCATGAGGGGGTGTTGGTTCCAACACTCATGTACGGAAGTGAAAGTTGGGTATGGCAGAAGAAACATGAAAGCAGAATAAATGCAGTTGAGATGAGAGTGTTGAGAAGTATGATAGGAGTTACACTGAGTGACAGGATAAGAAATAGTGAGATAAGAAAATGTTGTGGTCTGAAAGAAGATGCTGTGACAAAAATTGAGAAAGGTATGCTGAGATGGTTTGGACATGTCGAGAGAATGAATGAAGAACGATTGACGAAGAAAGTGTATAAGGCCAGGGTGAATGAAAGTGTTGGAAGGGGTAGACCTAGGCGGACATTTCAAGATCAAATCAGGGACGTCTTGAAAAAAGGCCAGGTCAAGAGTACCCTAAACCGGAGAGCATGTATGAAAGGAATAATGAAAGTGGACGAAGCGAAAGAAGTATGTAAGGATTGTAGCAAGTGGAAAGAAGTGGTCTCTGCCTACCCCTACGGGAAAGAGGCGTGATTTTATGTATGTATGTTGATGCATAAATCTTTTTTCGTAAAACTTTCTGAGGTTAATAATAAAGTGCCAAATTTTAAACAAAAATAATATTAAGTTTTTTTTGAAAGTGGATGCATGTGATAGTACTTACTAATTTTTAAGATTTCATTTCATAATTTTTATTATTTTATTCATTTATTTTACCTGTTTGAAATTCAGGTCTTTTGAAACAGACACAGTTATTGACAAAAGCTTTGGTCCCGGAATATGAAAATGATGAAAAAGTACAATCTGTAATATTTGGAAAAATGGCTGCTATTTCCGGGATGGGTATGACATTAGGGCCAATCACAGGTGGTCATATTGCCGAGGATTATCCTGAAAATGGATTTTTCTACATAGGAATGATTGTTTGTTTGTGTTTTCTATTGAATGCTGGTAAGTTATAATTGACAATTTCTTGAATAAAAATGTATGTATTTTGGTGAAAATATGAAATACATTTCATTTTTGATTAATGGTATTGCTTTTGTCCTAAGTCATTATTAGTTCACATTTGCACTGTTAGCCCTTGAAAGGTCTAATATGACTGTGTGGCATCAATTAACAAAACTAGATGTCTGACACTTTTCAAACAGCTCAGTCAAATTGTATGTAAATAATATACACATAAAATGTTATGTTTTAGCACACAAATAAAAATATATACCCCCTTATTCATAATAGTCTGCTAACTTAAAGCATTGCTAATTCTCACTCTGTCTTCTTCTATTGACCTAAGTCAGAATGAGAAAAAACACTCCTAAGCGGCTGTTTAAAGTTAGCGGACCATTATGAATAAGGGGGATAGTCTTGCAGCATAAGTTACATCTAGTATATTATTATAGCAATTACATCTATGAGTATAGGCTATACTGATTAATTTATTATGGTCCACTTGGCTAATGAATTGAATTTCCAACAATTATGTGTTGGAAATATATAATTCTTTTTATCATAATAATATAGTATGCTCACTTTTACTACAATTCTATGTGTAACATTACATGTTTTATTGTAGGTTGCATTTATTTTCTACCACAAGGCAAGATTCAGACGATGAAAAAGACTGAAAAGAAGAATCCCAATCAAAACTTTTTACAAGTTATTTATTCAAGCAGTCAACAATCAGTTCAAGAGCTATCAAAAGTTAAATGGTCACAATACTGGGACTTGTTTATGTTTAAGGCTCTTTTGGGTTTTGCTATGGGAGTTTATTATTCAAATTACGCATTATATTTGAAAACTCAATACGACTTGTCACCAAAGCACACTGGTTATGTAATATCTTTTCAAGGTATAATAGGTGCAATGTCAAGTTTATGTATGGGAATTATTAATAAACAATATCCATATGATAAAGACTTCAGTGTTAGGAATTATCATGTTTTCCTACTTCTTAGTATATCAGTAGCTGGACTTTGTTTATCTCACAACATATGGGTTTATAGTTTGTGGTTGGTACCACTTTCCATAGGTAATGCAGTGGGTCGTCTTGTGACTCTGGAAATGATTCTAAGAAAAGGTGATAAGGAACATAAGGGTACATTAATCGGGGCTTCCAACAGTGTTGCATCTTTGTCGGGAGTGCTTTCGCCCATGGCAGCTGGTCTTATTGGTGAATTTTTTGGTATTCAATTTGTTATATATGCTTCACTTTTCTCAAATGTTTTAGCTTTAATATTAAGCTATCGCTATAAAACTAGACATTCCAAAACTGACTAAGTAAAACACTCATTTTTATATTTGTTAATTTTGTACAAATTAAATGAAATAAAAGGATTTGTTAATACATTTGTCTATTATATATTAACCTAACAATTTAACATTATTTCAAGCTATTAAAATTAAACCTAGAAAGTTACACATCATTTCAATCCTCAAGTGACTGCATTTGCTTTTTCCTCATGTCCTGAATCAATTTTTGGATGGCTTCCTTATCAGCTTTATTTTCTGGTGGCATAATTTGTCGTTTTGTATCAGTAACCCATTGCTCAAAATATTGAGGTTGGTTAAAGTAGAAAAATAATGACACTGGAAATGTTGTATACAAAGCCATTCTTGCGACTTCTAACTTCCAGTTACCCATATTTTAATCATTAATATTGTTTTTCAACCTATAAATTAGTATTTTCCTAGGTTATTTATTTTAAAGTATTCTGATTTCTACTCTCAATCTTTCTATTTGCTTTATGAGTACAGAGTAATGACAGAAATTAGAATTGACAGATTACTGACTAGTTGTTGTTTTTAGTAATCGCTCGGGAGAGTAGGCAAGGGAACCAAGCCATAAAGGCTACTATTAACTAGGAATTGACAACATATTTAATTGGACAAGTCAAATTGTCATTAATATATTTTTTTTATTTTACTAATGGCACGCGTACAGATTATTATAATAATAGTCGGCTTTACGTAACGTTAAACGTTATATTAGAATAATTAATAATAATACTTGTAATATATTTTTAACGTTGAACGTAGTGGTTTAATTCTCTTTGGTTGCTATGAAAAATGAACTATCGTAGATAGAGTATAGGTACATAGTTAAGTGAACTATAGAGATTAGAGTAAATTTTAGAAGATGTAAATACTAGGCACGTAATAACTAATAAGAGGCGGGGTAGTAAAATTGAAATTTAGTTTAGTATGTAATGTCATTTTTGACGTTTGATATAGTAGTAATTACTCTAAGGCGAGTGGTAGCAAAATATAATCCGGCTAAGTTTGAAAGCGAACAGTTTGTTATAACGTAGTGGATTTCGGCTATCTCCGTTTGTTACATGATTATTTCCGTCATCTGTCAATCTATCTATGACTGTACGTTACATACAATCGAGAGAATCGCTTTTTTCGCTACTCGCTAGGCTGGTATATAATAGTAATAGCTAGAGAATAATACTATGATGGCGATATTGGATATTTATAAATGTAATATTAATTTTTTATACACTATTCAGTAATGTACTAAATAATATTCAATATTGTGCACAAGTTAGATTTTGTTACAGTTTGCGATTGAATAATCATAAAATAAGTAAACATTACTACTTTTTAGTTATGTCAGCCCTAGAAGTGAACGAAATCGCCAATAACTGCATAAAAATTTACAATGATTTACCTAAATCAGGAAAGCCTAAAGAAAACGAATGGACTGTATTGTCATGCTTTGTACAGCGTGATAAAATTTTTGGAGCTATTAAGGTGGTGTCATTAGGAACTGGTTCAAAATGTGTTGGTGCTACCAAAATGTCCCCATCAGGTAATATCGTCAATGACAGTCACGCTGAAACATTGGCCCGTCGCGGTTTACTTTTATACTTGTATTCAAATATAACTCAGTGTTTGAACAGTCAAGAATCTGTTTTTACTTTAGAAGATTCATATTTTAAGTTAAAGTCAAATATTGAGTTTGTGTTTTATTCATCACAGTTGCCTTGTGGAGATGCTTCCATTTTACCGAAGGATGGTTGTGAAGAAATGGGTGACCTGGTCATTTCACTGAAAAGAAATGCACAGACAGATGACATAAGCACGGAAACAAAAACTAATTTGGTTGATATACATCGAACTGGTGCAAAATGTTTACCAAGCTCCAAACAAGATCCAAAACTTCCAGGGAAAGATTATCATGTATTGGGACAAGTGAGGACTAAGCCAGGAAGAGGTGATAGAACACTTTCTGTTTCGTGTAGTGATAAAATTGCCAAATGGATTCAGTTGGGCGTACAAGGCAGCCTTCTAAGTCTTTTGTTAACAGAACCAATATATATCAGCCATTTTATATTTGGGGCAGGTGTCCCATTTTCTAAGGATAGCTTGACCAGAGCTTTAGTTACTAGAAATGAATCACATCTTAAACCAAAATCGACACCCCATTTTTACCAATGTGTAGAATGTTTCCCCAACATAAAATCAGACAAAAAGCTCAGGCCAGCACCAAATAGTATCATTTGGATTTACAACTTGTAAGTATATTATAAAATAATATAAATTGTTACCAAACTTTCACTGTTGTTAATTTATAGAGAAATAATTTTATTTTTTAAATATTATTTCAACAAAGAAAATTATTATTCCTAAAAGAATAATAATAAATTAATTAATTAGTATTCCTTCCTTTAAAGACAAGTATTGGCGGAATTAACACTAAAGAAAACTCAAAGCATTTGGATAATAGATTTCCACAAAGTAACACATACAATAAATTTTTCAATAAATTTTCTAGTCTTCCTTGAATAAAGTAGGTATAAATTAAATACAATACTAGTGATTAGTTGTAAAAACAATAACTTAGTGGTTTATATAGTATTAGTTAGTTAAGGTAACATTTTTGGTTAGGAGTCTTTCTTGTAATTTGGTTAAATTATTGTGGTTGGCATTGTCATGCTTACTTAAATTTCATTGCTTGTGCTGGACATATGGGGACCCACCCCATATGTCCAGTAGCCAATAGCCTTAGTAATGGGAGGCAATAGCTGGTCAATGTGTATTGCCAGTAAATGAACACTATTTGTGGTGGCTGCTCTACTTCTTGTTGAAATTACTTTGCCTCTTTTAATTAACTCAAGTTTTTATTTTCCTAGTTAAGGCAGAGGGTGTCCACAGTAGTACCTCTTCCAGGTCTTTTGTTTCTGCACTGACCGCTGGTGTCCAGGTTTGCTTAGGGTAATTACATTTATGTGTACCTGGATTTCAGTCTGCTTTTGCCCTTTTAAAGATAAAGAAATATATATATACACTAGCTGACCCGACAGACGTCCTGTATATAATAAATAAAATAATGTTTTTATTAATTAATTTGTCAATAATATATCATAGCATCAATAATTACTTCGTAAAATGAACACCCTGCTGTCATAATGGAATTGTTTCACAGCAGAACTGTCGAACCGTGCGTCAATAAATTCTCTCATAGGAATTATGTATGGACACATCAAAGGAAAAACAAATTTGTTGTTTTTATTTAAGTTAGCAGCATTTTCCTTTTTATTCACCTTTTAAACCTTCTCTGGACTTCCACAAATAATTTAAGGCCAAACTAGCCAAATTGGTCCAGACGTTCTTGAGTTTTAGCAAGACTACCGAACAGCAATTCATTTTTATATATATAGATCGTATCTTTCAGATCACCTGAAGTTATAGATCAAGGAAAAAAGCAAGGGGTGACAAAGAAAAACTATAACTGCACTAGCAGCTACCTCGGGATTTGTAAATACAACTTATACAAAAGCTTTCAAAATATTTTAATGAGGAACAAGATCATAGAAGAAAGGATTTGCAAAGCTGAAAACTTAGAAGATATACCATATAATAGAATGAAGCGAAAAGCTATAACATATAATGATAAATGGGCAGAGGTTAAGAAAAATTTCTTTAAAATATGGCCCACAAAGCCCGATATGTTTGATTTTTGCATCAAGAATTATTAAATATATGGAAGATAACTTATTTTTTTTTATTTTTAAACCCAAACAATAAGAAATATTCCATGACAATGGGAAAAGTTAACACAGATGTGACAATTTGAAACTGACACTCTAATGTTTAATACATTAAGACTTGAGGCAGGTAACTGTATGTGGCAAGTCTTGTGTCTAGAAAAAGTAAAGTATGCATTTATTCATGACAACACAAAAAATTATATACATAGTAAAATTAACAAATTAAAAATAGGATGTCATGAAAAGTACACCCACTCAGCATTTTTGGAATTTCAATAAGGATCACCCCAATTCCAACACTGATTTTCAGTAGGTACTGCCTTGATTGCCCGTTGACAGCAGCCTTTTGTTATGACCTATAAAAGTGACTAAAAATAGTACAGAAAGAGAAGAAACAAAAGTTGTTTTTTTTTTTATTATTGAAGCTGATTTTTTTAAGATTATTATTATTTTTATGCCTCTGAACACTTGTTTCTCTAATAGAAAAGATTTCAGTTTGTAAAAATGTATCGAGATTATGTGCCTATTAGTACATAAATAATCACGATGGTTAACGAATTAAAATGAAAAATATATAGCATTTAGTTTTTGTTAGTAACTCCAAAACTACATATTATTTAGGGAATATTGAAAAGAGGTTCTTAATGTGGAGGATATTTTCAATGAAAAAAGATTCCCGGAACTCTATATTACCTATTTTAATTCAATTCAATAAAATTATTCCGTTACCCTATGGGCGCACTGCCCCTATTTTTTGGAGAGGAGGAAAATACATTTAGACACAATTTAGGAAAATACATTTCACCTTCGCACGACACGCCACAAGTTAGGATATCATCCCCACCATCTGGATGTGTGGCGGTCCTCCACAGTGCGGTTTACAAGGAGCTTTCTTCCACGTACTACAAAGCTGTGGAATGAACTTCTTTGTGCGGTGTTTCCGGGACGATACGACATGGGTACCTTCAAAAAAAGCGCGTACACCTTCCTTAAAGGCCGGCAACGCTCCTTTGATTCCTCTGGTGTTGCATGAGATTGTTGGCGGCGGTGATCACCTAACAACAGGTGACCTGTAAGCTCGTTTGTCCTCCTATTCCATAAAAATAAAAAAAAACGTATTGAAGACCCCCAAACGGGGCCTATATGTCTTAGTCGGTTGGGGGTGTCAGCCCAAAAGGCTCTAACGGCATAAGTTATGGGCCATGGAGGCCGCAAATACTTCGCAACAACAGTCGCGGGACGTCTCTTAAGGAGACTCGAACCTCGGACGGGCTGTGTCCTTGTTGGAAGGAGAGAAGATCGCTTACGATCTTATGTTCTGATAGCCCGATAGACTTTTGATAAAGAAGATAACACACTGGCCGGCGAGTGCGGTGATGTATTGTGTAATGTATGAATGTTGTATGTAACTGTGTACTTATGTTTGTATGTATGTAAGTAAGTGTATATTTTAGTTTTTGTGATTGTGTATGTCAGTCTGTCCGTGTGCGAGTGTGAGTGGTGTGCAACGATTACAGGACGAGGACTAAAGTCTGTAAAACTGGCGAAAAAGATCAAACAAACAAAAACCCACGAGTTTTATAAAATTATAGATATTAATCGATTTATATTGTGTTATGGTAATTTTAGGATACCTAATATACCTACTATAAGTATAATATAATATTGTCACACACACAAATTATCTTCCCCTAAACTGTTAATTTTTCTTAATAGTCTATGCAATGAACTTTCGTTTTGTTCTTTTTATATTTTGATTTTTTTTCAATGTATTTTAAAATACAAAAAGAAATAGTCATGGGTAGTTTTTGCAGACATAACAATAATTAATATGTCTGTTTGCCACCATACGTATACATACATAAAATATAATTATCCATGACTAGGAAATAAACATCCATTATTCATCATTTAAATGTTTGCATCAACCGGGATTCGATACCTCTAGCTCAGTAGGCAGGGTCACTAACCACTGGGCCATATGGATCGTGAGATACTCAACAAATTTATCTTTTTTTTCAATTTACTTAAGATATACTTATAGCAAAAATCAAAAATAAAATAATAGTTGGTGAAAACGAAACTTCAAGTTCGTACGAGCATGGTATGACTTTATTACTGCGGCAATGCCCAGCAAGGACTGCAAAGATGATTTGTTTGTAAGAATTGCAGTATGTTCGAAGGTAGTCTATAAGTTCAGTCTGCCTGCGAGCTATGACAGCACAATGGCTGCACAACCACATAAATCATAGCAGGTGAACGCGTGCACAACTCGTCCAAACATTTTATAAGTTGACGTTAGAATTATGTTACCGGCGCCAATACTTTACGACTATATTGACTTGTACAGCCCTAAAATCATTATGAGATACATACCTTTTTTATAATATAGGTTTACAATATAATAAAATATAACTGTAAGACGAGGTCGCAAAATGGACGCTCTTCGTGGTTTTAGCTATCGGTAAGGGAAGGGTGTGTACGATCACGACTCATTGTTTATCCACGACAAATTGCCACGTTCAGAACCTAAAGAAAGCTGACACCACCTACTATTGCCTCGATAAATCATACGGAACATATTTAGAGATGAGCTCATCATTTTGCAGCTAATAACTTAAGCAATTTTCATTTTGGGATCATATAGTTTTAAGTTCATTTGAAAAGGTTCATAAGTGTCGTACCTACCAATTCGTATGCTAAGTAACATACGCTGATACCTAATTGAAATCATTAGAGTCTATACTCCAGTGCAACTCTGGAGGAATAAGGATCTAATGAAAAGCTTACGGATATTTTTGTAGTTACCTAAGACATCGTTCTAAAACTCCGCGCTATGAAGTTCGTTCCATAGTTTGGTAGTCCGTGGAAGATAGTTATTTGATATTTATATAATAATACATAAATAGATTTCGTGACAGGAATTAGGTGAAAGAGACTTACAAAGACAAGAGTCTTTCGCAACACTCCCTGTGATAGACGCGGTAAATGATGCACTCAACACCGAATCATCGAAACACTCACAGATTACTGTATCGCTGATCAAATGGGGTGCATCAGATCATCGAAGCATTATCAGTGTATCCCATAGTATCGGAATACTAGTGAAGTGTTTTCGATGAGCGGTTATATGACATAGGTTTCTCAGTAGTTGTCAATGCGCGAACTTAAGTATTCTGAGGGTTGATTTGAAAATAGATAATTTTCCCAATCTGTGACCTACATAAGTGCACAGTCGGAGATACAAAGGTCCTCGAAAATTGCTTCAGATTTCCCGAGGGAGCAAGTTAATTATCAAATCAAATGTAAACAACATGTAACAATGCATGTTAGAGGCATCTAACAGATCATTGATGTGCAGAAGGAATACCTCCAATAAAGTGACTATCTTAATGGCCAGGAATGCTCTTCTAATTCTTGATATTGGAACTTGAAGAGAGCATGGGCGGCGGTGATCCCTTAAGTTCCATCAAGTGAACGAGATCATGGTAGATTGTCTTCCTATTCCTGAGAAAGTTGGAACTTGGCATTGAGCCTAGTATCATTTTATGCTCAAATAATTTTTGTCTAATACAGATGTTTTTCGTATGAAATTGAAAATAGTATTGTAATTTTTTGAACGATCTATTTTGGGAGTTAAGATCAAATAATTACTAGGAGCGCTCTTAGCCAAGCTAAGCTCTTTTATCGTATCGGATTTGAACTTTGCACTGAAACAACTAGTCTGTTTTATTTCAATATTATTTCCGTATGGTACTGAATCTATTTCTATAGTTAACTCAGACACTTTTTGTCTTGCTCACGAAAATGCCATTTCTAATGAGTCATCTCTAGACTTGTTTTGCCTGATAGCAGTCGCAATCCGCAGTGCTTTCATAAAAAGTATTTGCATTACTCGTCATAAACTAAAAAGGAAACGGTTGTAGTTTCCAATCCATGTAGAGATAAAGATACAGTTACTTTAGAGTGTAATCTGTAGTTACTTAGTTTGATACTGTGTGATCTCTAATAGTCTATGAACTCCAGGAATATGTCGCCAGTCAACGGTTTCAATGGATCGTTTCATATGAATTAGTAGGTAGGTACACTATACGGGGGATCACTGAAACTATAATCATCTCTGCTAAGCAATTTCATGTTGGGCTGGACAGATTTAGGCCAAAGACATTTATTTCAAGCACAGAATGATAGATGAAAATTCCATTTTCGCAACTACCTACATTAAACAACTCTACCATTTTGCAGACGGTATATTTTAATTTAATGGGATTTATGAAGCTGTAAATAAGCCGTTAGTAATAACAACCTTACAAATTATTGCCTTTAACTGCTTCTCAACATAAGTTTACTGATTTAGTGCCATTCGCGGAGCAGAAAGAATTTTGCACATTGACCCATTAGAATCTACCCGTCCTTGTCTCTATTTTTATCTCGCTCACACACAATGGATACTGTCGTATATAACTATTGGATTGTCGTACTCCGCGGTCATAGTAGGTAAGTATTGCAAATACACACATATCTACTAAATGTATATAGATAATACCTAATATAATGAGCACAAACATTTAGTAAAGATAATATTAAGTATTATTTGGTTTATGAATTCCATAACAATTTAAATAAATAACATTTTCAAACAAATACTAATATAGGTAGGTACTATCAAATGGATGTTCGCGATAACACTCGTGATTAATATAAAAATTATTTGCTTTCGTTGCGCAGTCAAATTCCGTTAGACATTCAACATTTTTATATATTTTGATTTCACATTGATTTACTTAAGATCTTACCTGCAAAAAATATTCTTCTCAATGCTTTTATTGGTTAGATTTCTTACAGAGCGTTGCTTTATTAGTTTTGAATTTGATTAATAATGGGCGATAGACTATCGCGAACTCCCTCATCTCTCACATCTGACGTTAAGTGATCACCGCCACTAATGCTCGTGCGACATCAAAGATAATTGGCGATCTTTATTGTATTCAGTATCTAATAATTTTAGATAAGTGAAACGCGTATGGGTTTCATCACATATTTATATATACCAGTTTAGTTTTATAAATACTTACTTAGTTACCTATTTTTTTGAAGTAAGCTAAAATTAAATGATGAATGTACTTTAATTTTGTCGCACCATTTTTGATAATCTTAAAGGAATATTTTCCAGTTCACGCGAGGGTTTCGGTCACACATATGACATAACGTACCTCGATAAATCAGTAGCACACATTAGGTACTTAGTAGCTGGCATCTGCCTCCGGGTTTCCGGAAACTTGTACTCAACTGGAAATACGTGAGAGCACCTAACAAAATATTACCTACGACTGAATTGTTATAAGAGACTCCAATTGGTTTTCCACTGAGCACATTAAAGCTGATATGTATCTGATAGGAGAAGTTAAATGTCCAAGTGTGAACGTAGGACTATTCTGGAGCAAAATAAACGAGTTCTGACACGCGATTGTGTTTACGAAACCCTTTTAACATTTATTGAAATTCATGTCAATGCAATTTTGATAACACAGACTATATTAGTTTAGTAAGTAACTATCTTAATATATATAAATCCATTGTCCTGATGTTTGGTTCATGAACTCCTAAACTAATGAACGGATTTTAATGGGTATTAATTCATGGAGTGCAGTTTAGTACAGCTTTTAGATTTGTGACCCATAATTTTTTTTCCACCTCGATGAAAAGCTCTCTTTTAGTCCCTTTCACGAGGGAGAAAAGTGGCCGATTCCCTCTCGGCAAGACGACCTTTATCCCTCGTACCAGGGACTAAAAGCGAGCTTGTTATCCAGATGGGAAAATGCACCACGTGAGATAAGAAGGACATTGCCACCCTCGATTGTCACCCTCGCCTTCGGACCTTGAGAATGACCTTTTTTTCTCCCTAGGTGCGTAATATACAATTATTTCAAATATTTGTATGTATGAACATATTTTCTATGAGAGAATTAATTGACGCACGGTTTAACAGTTCTGCTGTGACACAATTTCATTATAACAACAATATTTTACGAAATAAGTTATTCTTGATGTTTTGAAATATTATTGATCAATTCATAAAAACAGTATTTTATTTATTATATACAGAACAACGTCTGCAACAATAGTTCTAGTATAAACCATAGGGATCATTTTGTGGTTTAAAATGTGAGCGTGATAAATCTTAAAGTTTAATATTACTAGAGTAAATATATAAAATGAAATACAAGTCTAACATTGTTATCTAAGTAGGTAACTTCTTAGTAGCCTTATACCTAAGTAACGTAAAGTAATCGCCATTTTTTTCTGATCAGCCAGCTGTTTTGCGAGCAATAATTCAAAGTGTTGTAAAAGCGTCCGAGAGACAAACACATTAATAAACTTTTAAACAATGCACAATTAATAAGCTTTTCATGAAAACCGACCACATGTTTTTATTTTTAATAAAAACGTAGCAAATTCACAATGTGTAATTGCTTTTGCGTCTACAAGAACCCTGAATGTCATTATTTATTAGTTCTTTATAACTCATGTATACTATAATGGTTCATGCTTGCAATTTTCTATGTTATGTGGCCCAAATTCGTCGAGCTTGATAATTGTCTTCAGTAGACATATGGGAGTAGTTTTCCGCCTTCCTGACAATGTCGCCTTAGTATTTAAAATGCTTTGCATAAGCAGACACTTCGTAAGATTCCAGAGTGCTGGGATTTTCGCTTCGTTCTTAGACTTTCTATTGCTACACGTATTTGCGACATTCTTCAACTTTTTTTTCTAAAGAAAACGCAAAGATTAATAATATGCACTGACAGTGATGTTTATTTAAATTTATTTAAATAGTATATTTTATGATATCTATTATCATAAAGCTGCAGTGCTTTTTTGTCTGTTTCTTTGTACGTGCTTATGGACCGGCGTCTACGCGTCTGGACATTCCGGGCGGATTCAAATAATTCTTTTAACATATAATAGCCAGATATTAATCTACCCATATTAGTCATTTTTGTGATGAATATCGTAGCCGCTTTTACCGTGCGTTACGTTATGGTTACAGAAACAGAATATTCTACAAGGATATTGATTCAAATTGTCAAGTGTAACTGGTAAGTCATTTTTCCTCTATAATAGATTGCTTATGACATTAATTCATTATGGCCGTGTGAAATCGCGGGGTACAGGTATAGTTCATTATAATGTTACATGAGCTTCACATTTTTTAGAGGACGCAATTTTATTTTCGAACATGTGCGTGTCAATAAAAGCTTAACCCCAAGTTTGTGGGGTGGCAGTCCTTGTCCCCCAGCCGCCATCTTGAAAAAGGGGTGCAAATACCTTTTTCGCGATATCTCGGAAACTAGGCGTCGTGCAAAAAAAAATTGTAAGGACGTAATTTGTAGCAAATCGCTTTGCCTACATACGCTACGCCTTAAAATTTTTGCTCTAAATTTAAAATTAAAGAAGTTTTAAGCAAAAAATTGAGAAAATAATATTGCGTCGTCTTAAACATGCAATATTAGGTCCTAAAATTGTAACATTTCAATGTTTTGAATCACTAGTCTAAATTTTAATTTTTTTAAATTTCTAACCTTTTCTATTTCTGAATTATTAAACACACCTGAAAAGGCGACGATAGTAATACACACACTGTGAAACATCAATAACTGCCTTTTTTCGTGACGAACCGACAGCAATTACCGTTGGTGACCCTTCAAGTACGGGGCTTCAGGATCAAATAAATGAGTTGCAGGAGACTAAGGTCCGTATTCCAGAAGGCAAGATTCCGTAATCAAATTTGTTTTGTCACTGTCTTTACAACTGTGTATAAACGAGACAAATATATATTTTTTTATGAAAATAAGGGACGAGACGAGCAGAACGTTGAGCTGTTGGTAATTGATACGCCCTGCCCATTACAATGCAGTGCGCCTCTGCATTATTGAAAAACCAAATATTCTGAGAGGCACTACATCTGCGCTCGTCACCTTGAGACATAAGTTGTCAAGTCTCATTTGCCCAGTAATTTCACTAGCTACGGCGCCCTTCAGATCAGCCCGAAACACTGTAATGTCTACACATTACTGCTTCACGGCAGAAATAAGCGCCGCTGTGATACCCATAATCTAGCCGACATCTGGTGCAAAGGAGCCTTCCACTGGTAGATATACTTGATGACGGGTACGTATTGAAACCTCTTCTGTAATGCAGAGCTTAGAGATTGACCTCGCTCATTGAAAGAGCTCGTCAACACCTGACCTTCCCTAACGAGAAGTGAAAACTGTCGCTTATATGCAAATGTAGTTTCATTGTAAAGTTCATGTAGCGCCCGGTGTATTGAGGGCAGATTTAAACGTTTGCCAATTAAAAGGCGTCAATTAATTTTGAATTGTCTACCGTCTCGTTTTGTTTATGTGAGGAATAGCTGCGCAATCCGTGGGATGCCTGGATGACGCGTGGGTGGTAGAGATCCAATTACGTCCAATGCAAATTAATTTATGGTGTCGGGCGTCCCCGAGCGCTCTCACCTTGATACGTCGAACTAACCCAATCTGGACTGGATCCGTTCCCTAGACAGGTTTGCGTAAACTTTAGTTAACGAAAGGTTACGGGATTAAATGCATTCAATTCGCTCGCTTTCTTTTCGCGTGGGCTGAAGATTGAAATGAGAATACTTATTAATCATTTTGGTGTATTAAGTTACGATAAATTACATTAGCATGTCGCTCATAATTTAATATTAAAACTATCTATATTTTATTTAACATTTATATGAAAGGTTAACACTGAAATTTTTTAACAGAAAGGAAAAAAAATGAGTTAGAGTCACCAAACAGAAAGTATATATTACATATATGCATTTGTATGTTAATCGAACTATTCCCAATTCAAAGTTATTGAAAATTGTTTTCTACTTTATAATTTAGTTGGTTTTCGCATGTATTTGCACGCTGCTTAGACTTTGTCACAAGTCACTGGGCATAGAAAAATAGCGAATCTTGAATGTTACTAGTATCTAGTATCAATAATGGGATGGATCTTAGATAAATTATACGTCTTGATAGAGTCTCTTTCTGATAAACACAGGCCAGGAATATTAGTTTAGTGTTCTACGTGACAAGCTACACTTTGTATTAGTGTGCGTGAATTGCTCAAAATAGAGGTTCGCTCTAAAGTCACACACACACACGTTTTCACAGCTATCATAGTCATAGTGATGTAAGGTATTGACTAAATTATAAGTTATTCAATTATTGTCATCGGTCCTTCATAAGTGTGTATAATTTCTAATTGATCCGATGTTTATACACACACACACATTTATACCAAACCATTAAAAGTAAGACAGATTATTTAAGTTATTGTATTGTCATAATGTCATAATGTCTTCATGCTCTATAAGTGTACAAGGTTTTACTTCAATGCGACGCGGACGTTTTAAAGTGGGAGAAAATCTTATTCAAAATCCGTCACAACAAGCAAGACTTAAGGATTATAATTAAACCTGATTAAAAAGTCCTCGGTAAGGAGTTGTTTTAGCTGCCTAATTGGGGTGGTGAGTGAAAGTTGGTTAGCCAAGTTGAAAGAAAGTATTACGGCTAGATTATACATCTTCACGTACCCTTTTCAAATTTATCTTTTTTTTTATGGAATAGGAGGACAAATGAGCGTACGGGTCACCTGCTGTTTAGTGATCACCGACGCCCACAATCTCTTGCAACACCGGAGGAATCACAGGAGCGTTGCCGGCCTTTAAGGAAGGTGTACGCGCTTTTTTTGAAGGTACCCATGTCATATCGTCCCGGAAACGCCGCACAAGGAAGCTCATTCCACAGCTTTGTAGTACGTGGAAGAAAACTCCTTGAAAACCGCACTGTGGAGGACACATCCAGATGGTGGGGATGATATCCTAACTTGTGGCGTGTCGTGCGAAGGTGGAATTCGGCGGCAGGAATCAGGTTAAGCAGCTCTTCGGAACACTCCCCGTGATAAATATTATCTACGGAAATCTTTATGTAGTTTGAGTATATTTAATTTTATTAAATAGGTTTCTTCTTTTTATCAATATGATATATCTAAAGATCAATTAAGCATGTCTTAGCCGATAAATTGCCAAATAGTAGGTTAGAACACTATGGCCACGTGGAGCGAATGAGTGAAGATAGAGTGACTTTTCAAATATTTAAGGCAAGCAAATATTGTGGGCAACTCGGTCACGGGAGACCTCTTAGAACATTCGTCGACGAATTTGTTACGACCTTGTGAGAAAAGGAAAGGTCCAAAGCACCCGCAACCAACGAGCATGTATGAAAAGAGTAATGAATGTAGAGGAAGCGCGTGAGGTTTGTAGGGATAGAAGCGAGTGGCATTCTTTTGTCTCTGTCTACCCCGACGGGAACAAGGCGTCAGTATGTTTGTGTGTAAGTTAGATTATTATTGAAGAGTCAGATTATAAAAACTAGTTTTTGTCTGGTAAACTTCACAAGCTATCATTTACTTATTTAAAAAACTCATTTCAATTCCATATTACATATTACATATAAAGGCGGTATATTTCCATTAAATAAAACAATAATATTTATCATGTTTACGGGTAATTATACGCTATCACTCTATACGTAATGATAGCAGCATTCCATTGTAGTACGTATACGTCAACGAGAACGGAGGCTGTATTATCGGAGGCTGCGCGTGCACTTTTGATGTAAGCAGGGCTCAGACGCCGGCAGTCGCTTATGGAACTCTGCGGCAGTTAGCCGGGTGTATCGGTGCGCGAACCACTGAGCTCAACTCCGAACTTACGAACTTATTTACGATAAACTTTCGAACATATACAATATTTATATTGTTTGTGTCTCGCATGAACGCAGTTTAAATTAATGTGATTGACAAGAACTCTATTTATAATGTCTGTAATGTGAACATTATAAATATTTGTGATAAAGTTTTCAAAACTCTCCAGATGAAGATGACTGTAAATCGTATAAGAGTTGTGGTGCTTGGAAGCCCGCGAAGTGGAAAATCTGGTGAGTAATATTACTGTGTTATTAAACAATCTTAATTAACTCATGTTTTATTACTGTTATGCAAAATGTGAAGACATAAAAATGAAAGCAGGATCTATACTACTGTCACGGTTTACGTGTGTTCAATTTTAATTTTTATCATAAATGTATGAAATCTTGAAACGTTTTATTTATGATTTGTGCTTTTTTGCGCGGAGGTCTTCATAAGTATTTCATTTTATTTTGTAATATTGTGTGCCACATAAGTAAAGTTAAGGACATTTTTGTGCTCAATAAGCTAAAAAATTACTTGAATTGTCCCAGCGATACTTACATTACCTTATGTAGAGTTGAACAGATGGTAAGCTTTTGAGAGCTTTATTTTGAAAGATTTTAATACTATAAAATTAAGTATAATGAAAAATATGCCACAAGAAATGTTACTTAAATAATATTTTAAACCTATCATTAAAATTATGAAATTATTTCAATTGCAAAATATCAAAAAACAAAACTTCATAATATACAAGTTTATAATTGTATTAGAATAGAGATTGATATGCTCAAGGTAAATTATTGCTAATTTTCGAATCTATGTAGGTATCATTACATTCCTGAGAAGGGCAATCTTTAGTGTCAGCAGTCAGAGCTGATAACATTACAGTGAATTATTATTGAAGATAAAAGATGCACGCTTGTACAGATAAGGCGAGGGAATGCATACAGCATTCTAAGATAATTGTATTGCAGAATCAAATGGGATTACGTATGCATATAATAAGAGATACATTAAAAAATTTCGACGTAGAACGTAGTATTATATTCAACCGTATCTGTGGTATTGATATGATAGTAAACTATGTTGTAGGCATGTTAATATATTTGGGATTAATGTCTCGTGTAGGTATCAGGTGCTTTCATAGCACTATTATCATAACATTTTTATTATTATTCACTTATTTTTTTTATCATGGCACTATCTTAAACTTCTTAAAATACGTTATTAATTATTGATGTAACAAGTTTATAAAACGAATTAATACATTTCTATACTTTATTATGATGAAACCTCTCGACATATCTTAATATATATATATTTCTTTTGTGCGTCTGTTGTAACTGAAGTCCTCCTAAGCGGCTGGACCGATTTTAATGAAACTTTCTGTGTGTCTTCAGGTGGATTCGAGAATGGTTTAGATTCACAATTGAACTACCTCCTAAACGGCTGGACCGTTTTTGATGATTTTTTTGTGTGTTCTAGTGAATTTGAGATTGGTTTAGATTTTCAATTCCGTCCGTATAATATAATTCTCCTGCTCCTTTGTATGTTAGTGAACTCCTCCTAACGGCTGGACCGATATTTCAAATTAAAGAGGTGTGTACAGGACAATATCTGTCGGGTCCACTAGTTTAGTACATTTATGCAATTATTTTCACAATGAAAACAAAACATGTGTAAAAGCTATTACTAAAAACGATTCTGATTCGTGAAGATTAAAGAAAATTTTGTTCTACTTTGATAATATTCTAAAATAATGCATTGCACACCAAGTCCATACCCAAAGGAGCCAGCATTTGAAAGGTTTCATTCCATTCGAAATTCAGTAAAACCTCGGAGAAAACCGTTCGTGGATGGGTCTGAGGGTAATGCCGTAGCCCGGACTAGAATAGTAGGTACGCATTGAATCTAAAAAGGGTCGCGGCATAGTCTAACCTGTCAAAATAATAAAAAAAAATGTGTGTGTACTTATGTATGCACGCAAGAAGTTATACTTCTTTGACCGAACAAAGCAAAAATCATTAAAATTATTTATTTCTCGTGCCATTCTACGTTTTTAAAAAGAACAATTTTGTAAAAATCTTGCAAAGATGGCATTGACAATTAATTATTCAATAATGAATACGGCTTTATGGGCTTGAACCCTTTGCCTGTCCTAATAACGAACGAAGAAACCAAAAAAAAAAACGTACGACGCAAACGTCAGAAAATTTTAGGAACCAACTTCAACCTGTTACATACTTTTGTGTTACAGCGATGAGCGCGCATCTTAAAATTTCACTCTCGTCATTTTTCCATAACGCGCCTAAAGAAGTATAACTTTATAAAAAAAGGTGTTTTAGTTTGACACATGGTAGATAAAGAATTCTATAAAATTGTTTGCGTCACTCGAGCGGTACGTAACTATCTCGCAAATATGCGGATCAACGACCTCGAAAACTTTTAATACAAGAACGGACGTTTACACGTTACACAACATATTGGCGCCAGGCTTCGCTCATGTCGGGAAATCACTTGACCCACCGGCCTCGACTGCGTGTAATTGCAGTGCCCTGATTGTGATTCAGTACTCGGTGACGACTTCATACACTTTTTTCCCTGGTCTATGTAAGCTAACGATCCACGGTATGTGGCCGTAACATCAATAATGCGCATGCGCCGCCGATATGCAATAATTACTCTGAGAATTGGGAAGCGAACTGAATCGTGTCTTATTTATGAAAATAAGAGATGAGCAGGACGTTCAGCTGATGGTAATTGATACGCCCTGCCCATTACAATGCAGTGCCGCTCAGGATTATAAAAACTAAAAAATTCTGAGCGGCAATACAGTTGCGCTCGTCACTTTTAGACATAAGATGTTAAGTCTCATTTGCCCAGTAAATTCACTAGCTACGTCGCCCTTCAGACCAAAACATAGGAGTGTTTATACATTGCTGCTGCATAAATAGGCGCCGTTGTGGTACCCATAATCTAGCCGGCATCCTGTGCAAAGGAGCCTCCCACTAGTCACACTCTCGTTTTTCCTGGGTATGGAATTATGGAATGCTTGATGAAGGGGTCTTGCCGTAAAAATTATGTAAAGTCAAACACTAACCCTTCGACCGATAAGCATGTCGAGGAATAAGCTAGGTCGCTTGCATGTCGTGCTAACAGTTAGAGATTCCTACCTGATATTCTGAGAAGTAAACGCAAAAATGCGAACGCGGCCGAGTAACATTATTATGTTCAACATTTACCTATGTCCTCTTTTTACCACTAGTCTTTAGTAAACAGTAAATTTGATTGGCTTGTTAACGCATCGGTAACTAATCGTTATATCATGACACTTGCTATATTATTTCAGCAGTTTTAGACAGGTAATCGTCGCAAAACTCGAATAACTATTAGATATGAAGAATGTTTCCTTCTCTTTTGGATTCATTATCACCATCATCAGCCAGAAGACGTCCACTGCCGGACAAAGGCCTCCCCTAAAGAATTCCGAGACGATCGGTTCTGCGCTGTCCTCATCCAACGTGTTCCGCCGATCTTGACCAGATCGTCGGTCCATCTTGTGGGGGGCTTACCAACACTGCGTCTTTCGGTACGTGGTCGCCATTCGAGGGCTTTACCGCCCCAACGGCCATCTGAATCGAACTATGTGCCCTGCCCACTGCCACTTCAGTGTTTTGATTCAGTCTGAATATAAATTGGAAATTATTGGTACATATATAATTTAATCTGATTTAAAATGCAGTAATAGTTACTAGAACTAACAAGCGACTATGCGTTTTGATAATTATTAAATATTTGTAGTTAAATTTATTATTTGATAAGGAGAAGGGTAAAAGTAATTACAACAGATTATCGGCTGTAGATATAACAGCTTTGCAAAGTATTTGGAACATAAGTTTGATGGACAGATCAAGTCACTTATTGATCAGAATTTGCCACACGTTCGAAAAGTTATATATAATATCTTAGAAGATGTATCATAAGAAACCAAGCAAGATTTAAAAAAAAAAATGCTTTGTATGATATATTTATTTCGTGGAAAATCGTTTGTAAAGAAATTTGTTTAGTAACTTTAATCGTACTGAAGTTTTGTCCGTTTTCTGGGGTCCTTTTCTATAAAAGGACCCCAGAAAACGGGGTATGTCTCTATAGACATACCTCACACAAAGAAAGAAGTTACTACCTAGCAGTCCACCAAATGACGTACGCATGATAAATTTATATTTGTTCCTGGTATTAATATTATGAATTTCACATATATTACTTAATTATTTATTGTCAGGCATCACTCAAGCCTGAATAGCCCTTGATATGGACTTGCATCCCGTGTCACTAAATAAATTAAAAAAATAGCCCTTTCATTTAGCAAAGAAAATCGTAAAAAAAAATCCGCTGCATTGCTCTAAAACAGCTTGATATCAGATCCGTACCTACTGATGTGTTAATTGGTTAGATTTATAACTACTTACTGAAGGGGCAACGAGCAAATGTTTACAAAATTTTCGGTGATAAAATATAAATCTCTTTGTGGCAGGTTTTACCTATCGATTATTTCTAGTCCGTGCTTGAAAATTACTTCAAGTGTCTCGCATCTTTAAAAGCCTATATTGGAGATGCAAGCGAAAGTTGGGCCAGACGTGCTCCGGGCAGCGTGCAGTTATTTTTAGAACATGACATAATTGCGATCATTAAGTCCGCCGCGCTCGTAAATATGAGAATAAGATGTGTTTCATAAGTTGACCTCACCCGACTCATGGCCACGCTTGATCAATTGCTAACGAAATATTAATTTGTGTTATACTTAAAGTTCTACACTGAAATATGAATAAATTGAAGTTGATATTGTTTTATCTTGTCATTGAAAGTCCAATATAACCTTTATTAGATAAGGCTTAAGCGTAGTATCTTTGGTTCAACTGTATGTTCGGAAAAGGGCTACTCCTTTTAAACATAATCGCGTTTGCATAATGACACTTTATTTAATACTATTAAGTTAAATAGCATTAAATAAAGTCTTAGTTTACATTCCTTCCTTTATCTATTTTTGTGTGAAAATTTAAATACTTACTACGCAATTAAATTTTTAACATAGTAACACATGTTCTTCCAAATAATGTTTAAAGATGGGAAAACCAAGTATGTGTACAGGACAATATTATGGATACTATAAATTATATGGAAAAAGAAATAAGAATAAAAAGAAAGTGTATGAATTAGACCTGAAAAGAACGGGCGCAAGAAAGTCTGCGGGTTTTTTTTTTGTTTTCTACTATATATTTTCGTTACAATCAAATTGATATTTTAAATAACCTTACGACGGTCTCTTCAATCCCAATCTGTCGTATCATTTAAGAAAGTTCTTTATGCTATACTATCCTTTACCCAGGGGCATGCATATCATATAGGCAATTTGGCAGTGCCTGACTCGTTATGAACCCAAATAAATATAGCACTAGTGTTAAAGTTAATTTACTACCTACGGTAGGCACTCTACAGAATGCATGTACGAAGAAAGCAGCGTTTCATACAACTTATGTCGTACTGTAGATATATAGATCTACAGTGCCTACCTTGCTAGAAAACGAATGCACGCCCCTGCCTTTACCAAATAATTGTCTTTTGATAACTCTTGAATTGCGAAACACATTTGTTTTGAACATTTTCTGGGACAAAGACACAGTCGACCCATTTTTTCTTGAAGCCATCCAGGCCATTTGGCATTGTGACGAAAGACTGATACTAAAGCGGTTCAACCCAATGCTGTTTTATTATGTATGATTGTCAAATCTCAAAATTGTATTCTTGTTTAAGTCTTGTTGCCATTATAGAAGCTTATAAAATCCTAGGTACGAGAAGGTAACTTCTGAAATATACGACTGGAGGTGATCGCGGACGCTCTCGGCTGAACTGGGTCAGTTAAGTTAATAATTTATTGTACCCGTTACAGAGGACCGTTAAGCAAAATGCACTTATAAAAGGACGTATAGAATCATATTAAGCAAACCACTCAAGTGGGCCAATGTGCCACGTCTTTAGAAGCACGTGTGTTATTCTATTTTATTACTTATTCGACATTTCATTTACTTAAGTGGCTGGATCGTTCGGATTCGAAGTATTAACGTGTGGATATCAAAATATAATTAATGTCACACACGGAAAATACACTTACGTTATTCTTCATAAAATATTAATAACTAAAAGTTTTTTAATTGAACGACCAGGTTTTAATTTTTAAACAATTTATGCATCCTTTCTCTTGGTCCCGCCATACCAATGTGTTTTCGATTTTTGAATTGACGTTTATTTAACACTGATGTCTGCAACGCTCTTGTGATTCCTGTTGTAAGTATTCCATAGGTTTGTTCGTTTCTCCTATTTCATTGAAAAAATATATTATTTTAGGTATGTCCAGGGCTTTCTAATTCTTTTAAATCTAAACTTAATTTTCTTAAGGGAAATGGATTGCTTCTATGTGTTTAAGCTTAAAAATATGGAGTTGTGTAGATCTTAAAATATTCTATCGCCTTCAGATACTTTATATGCAAAAGATTGCTACATTTTACTTCCCAACATAATAATGTAGTATTAATTTTCCTGTACAAGCTGTGAAAAACATGGATAAAATAATGTACTATAGTTTTTTATATTTTTGATAAAATAATAATAATTAGGTTGAATTAGACAGTGATAATGATCATTATGTTCACGGAGCATCCTTACACAAACAATGAATTTAAGCTCTAAAGGTTAATGCATACAATATACGATAATTTATATTTATACAGTTTATTCTTTATTTCTTTTTTATGAAATAATATATATTATTTAAACACGATTCGTATATTGGATGCAGCACCTTACAAACTATTTTTTTATGTATAAATCCATTGTTAATACTCTATTTGATTGAAAAGAGTGGCCGTTGAGTTTCTTGTATGTTCTTCTTACGAGGTCAACTTTTTTCGAACATATGGTAGATTCAGTTATTGAAAAAAAATATTTATAGTGAAGATTCAAAAGCGCTTAATTTAAGCGTGATTGAATAAAGTTTCACAAATAAAACTGAAAACAAAATTGTATGTAAAATGCGGGACTCGAACTCGCGGATTCGAGTCCCGCATCGTTCATAAAATTTTGTTTTCAATTTATATTTGTGTAATTAATCCCAGAAGTGAGGGTTATCACTTTGAAAACACAACAAATTATTTTTGAATAAAATTTATAAGACTTAACTTTGACTTTAGTGTTAATGATTTTTTTAAAATTGCATTCAAATGGGTGTACTTGGTAGAACAAATAAGTCACGACTACAAGCCGATTTTATATTCTTCAAAGTGATGGATCACGTCACTTATCTTTTAATTACTCTTACAATAAGGTTTCCAACAGGTCCAGGTCCTATTGTTCCTGTACATGTGCTCCATCATACTACAAAGTTTCCTTTTTTTTTAATAATTTTATTCGCTTCAATGCTTTCCTTGTTAACAAAATCTATTTAATTGACAGCTGTTCAGGATTGATTGTTTATAATTTGTGTTTTTGTTATGAACGAGTTTTTAACCGACTTCGAAAAGGAGGAGGTTCTCAATTTGATGGGCATTATATTTATGTATGTACACCGATTACTCTGTCATTTATTTTCAGATTTACTTGAATGATTCTTATTAGTTTGATGCCAAATGTTTGCCATTTGGTTCCATAAAAATTTGACATAGGTTGGCCAATTAGTTTTCATTTCATGAGCATTTCATATGATTTTTTTTGTTTACGTGGATGATGTAATTATAGATTGTGTACGGCTTTTTACTGAGTTTCCATTTTATTAGATTATATATTTATTAAAGTAATTATCTAGTAAAAAAATAAGGACTCCGTGTCACCTTACATAACAGTGTATCACCAAAACAAGCCGATTAACATGTAAATACATAGCCCCACGCACACACTTACACTACTACAGGCCGATAGGCGGCCATTATGAGAGTTGTCATCGTCAGTGACAAATCAGTTTGCGTCTCAATAAAATATTTTAAAAATACCGTCGTGCGTTGTGAAAACGTGTAAAAACGATACTATATAAGTATTTGTGGCCATATTTAAGGGTGAAAAAATTGTATAACTAGTACCCCCCGTAACCACACACACACTAGCATAACGGTGCTTCACTTGCTAATATCATGACGCGGAGTCCTTATTTTTTTACTCGTCCGTGATTAAATGTGTTAGATTTGTATAAGAGGTGTCTTAAATTAAATCTCAATTTAGTTATTTTATACGTTTTAGTTTTTGAAGTCAGTTTTTTTAAACGTAGTTTATTTTTTCTTATGATATACTGAATAATGGTATATCCGAAATGCTGTTTACACCGGCCATGTAAGGTTTTCTTAAGAATTCTTGCCAGAAATGCTTGCATTTTCTGTTAAAGGTATCTCATCAAAAGGTTGTACATTGGGATAGATGGAATCATATTCAGCTTAGGATCAAGCAGATTGCGGTTTCCGAGTTTTTAACGAAAAGCTCCATAAGTCTGCATTGATCTGACTTTTGAAAGTTTTTTGCAATATTTATATGGTTGTTGAGCTAAATTTTGATTTCAAGCTGTTATCCTCAACCGATAAAGATCAAAATTTCTAGATTGTTTTAATTTCAATGATAATGTATTTTTATATATAATGTATTTTTAGACATTTTTTTATAAAAATAAGGAACGAGGCGAGCCGGACGACCGGAATATGCGAAGAGAACTGTCAATTTCGTAATACCAGATTACATTAACGAACTGCCCAAAGAGCTGCAAGAAATGTACATAAATACCACGAAAATAAAAAATACCTCCTTTAAAAGAACAGGTTTTGAAAAAATTAATGGCTCTAGGTTGCCAGATTAACCCGTTTTCGTGGTACTAATTTGATTAAATGTTAAGTATTTGTTCTGTATTGGCCAGTAAACTAAAAAAAATTTCGGCTTTGAACAGTTGATAAGATGCAATCAACACATCTGAAACCCTAGTCTATAGAAATAATATTTGCAAGCATTTAAAAAGCATTATTAATATAAATGATTAAAATTTACGAGAGAAATAAATCAGTTTTAATTACAAACAAACATATTAAATTTTAATCGACTTTGTTTGGGCGTTCATCATTTCAACTCACCCGTTGGTTTATCTCTCGTAATCGGATCGCGGAGAAAGTAAAACGTTTATATTTTAATAACATCATGTCGTCGGCAGGAAAGAGAAATAAAACGAAAATGAGAGTGAAGAATTTTGGATATTTCTCATAAATAACGATTAAATGTGTGGTAATATGGCAGCCGGAGCTATAAGCCCTCATTATGTTTTATATTACGTCTTGACACATATTTAACATTATATCGGTGAGATGATAAGTTTTTTTTTTATTATTTATTGACTCTTAGCAATCAATAATTGAATGGAAATTTAAGTTATTGTACTCACAATTAGGCTGCGATATTTTTTATGACTACTTACATATGTATATTACTTGGCGATATAAATTATTACTTACGTAATCGCATAACTACTTATTACTTATTTTTATTATTTTGTGGGAGGCTCCTTTGCACAGGATGTCGGCTAGATTATGGATACCACAACAGTAATGTGTAAGCATTACTGTGTGTCGGTATGAAGGGCGCTGTAGCTAGTAAAATAACTGGGCAAATGAGACTTTACATCTTATGTCTCAAGGTGACAAGCGCAGTTGTAGTGCCGCTCAGAATTTTTGGGTCTTTCAAGATTCCTGAGCGGCACTGCATTTTAATGGGCAGGGCATATCAATTACCATCGGCTGAACGCCTTGCTCGTGTCATTTTCATAGAAAAAAAGCCTTCGGAAGGTGCTCTAGTAACAAACTTTTGGCTACTTTGTAAGATACTAGCTGACCCGACAGACGTTGTTCTGTTCATAATAAAAAAAAACTTGGAATTTCGTAAAATCCGTTCTTAGCTGACCTCTACTCGGTGAAAAGAACTTAAGAACTAAAGAAGAAGTCTTTAGCTCTAATGGTTCCAGAGATATCGCGATGAGTGACTGTATACGTGGAAATCTTTTATATAACTAATAAATAACTCTTTTATATATATAGATATCCGAGATTTCTCCATGAGTTGAACCCAATACTAGTTGGTCGATAACCAATCAAACCGCTACCACCAGACTCGTAATGGGATTGTGGTCATGGAATGTAGATTTCAAGTCCATTGTCATGCGACATTATGGCAAGGTTGCGCAAGCGCACTGAAGCACGCATCAGTTACGACATCGGCTTAGTCGTGACTCGGACGCTACCAATTTATCGATCAATATCTCAAGTATCAAATGCCCTTATGGACTTCGGATCGTATCTATAAAATTATTATTTGAACATGGAACAATAAAATTGTACTGCATTCTATGATTTTAACATAGCGATATTAATTTATACCTGGTTCACCAGTAAACTGTCTCGAGGTTCTGTGCATGGTTTTCTAGACCTTCTACTGACGGAACCACTTTCTTGATATCGTTGCCAAGTCGTCTGGACGAATGACTCACATTCAGCCTCTGGGACACAAAACATTGACTACATCCTTCGTCAAGTAGCGCTATAATTTTGCTCGCTGTTATCGTTCTATTAACAATTTTAGAGACCGCTAATAATGGTATTAAGGCGAAGAGTAAGCAGAAAACACGCAAACATGGTGTTTTTAGACAATTTTTTTTGGTGAAAATATAGCATTTCGAGCAATGAACATTACTTAATCCTGTTACACATATCCTTAAGTCTTGTTTGTAGGTTGCTAATGCTTGCTGTTGGTTATAGTTAACACTCCCGAGCCTTTTTGAACTACCACTTTTCTTTGCAGTTAAACAAGTTTGTTGGCATGGCAGGACGCATTTTTTTAGTACTACTCTCAGAAAAGTTATTCTAATCGCTTGTACTTTTTTGTGTAGGTACATTTATTCAGATAAGTAGTGAATAACGAGTATTGTAAACTAATAAACTGTTTTCCACGCAAGAATTTTGAAAATATTGGCTTTGTTACATAGATGGCAAGCCGGCAGCCGTGAACTCATATCGCTCAAGGTCGCTAGCATTTAGTGTCGCCTTAAGACAACAAAACCTGAAAATATCAAGGAAATAGGACAATCCGACAATATTTATCTAAAAATTATTTAGATTATTAACGAAGTATCAACGATTCCCGCCACGATACGCAATTAACTGCAATTTTTGTTAAAGTCTAACTATGTCCTAAACTTGAATTAGGAATAAACTTTTTTTTGCACCACGACACTTCATATATGTACCAGTAAAAGGCATAAAAAGGCATAAAAGGCATTTATTTTCTCAAAATTGATTCCTTTAGAATTCTTTTTGATGTCATTTCTTATACTACTAGATACTACTACCGCTTCGGAAACAAATGGCGCTCTGAGAGAGAAGAAGCGGCGCAAGAAACTCTCCCAGCATTCTTTTTTTTGCGCTCTTTTCAATAAAAATATACAATATTGTACAGTTGCTATAAAATAATCACAATCTAGTCCCAGGCTGTCCGATCATTTAGATATTCAGCAGTGGAGTAATAGGATTTACGACAGAGCCATTTTTTTATAAAACATTTAAATTTATTTATAGACAATGCCTGAACAGTGGCTGGGACTTTATTGTAGAAGTGTATACATTTACCCTTAAAGCTATTATGTATCTTATGAAGCCTACTAGAATTAGTTACAAGCAATCCCTTATTTCTAGTGTTATAATAATGAAAATCACTATTAAGAGCAAAAAGGTGACGATTTTTGTGAACATATATTAAATTTTCATAAATGTACTGACAATAAACAGTCATAATATTTATTTCTTTAAATTTTTCTTTGAGAGACTGTCTATAACCAAGCTGATATATAGCACGAACAGCTCTCTTTTGCAGAGCAAACACTATATCAATGTCAGCAGCATGACCCCATAGTAATATACCGTACGTCATGATGCTGTGAAAATAACTAAAGTACACTAATCTAGCGGTCGCAACATTCGTGTACTCTCTAATCTTTCTAACTGCATATGCCGCAGAGCTGAGTCTATCTGCTAGATGGGTAATATGTGGACCCCACTGAAGCTTTTTATCTAACGTGATACCCAGGAAGACCGTAGTGTCCACAAGTTCCAATCTCTGGTCATTTATAAGTACGTTGGTTTGTACCTCCGCTGTGTTTGGTGTAATGAACCGTAAACACTTTGTTTTTTTTACTGTTTAAGTGCAGATTATTCGTCTCAAACCAACGCACTATCTTTGAGAGTGCATTGCTTACCTCGTCATCAATATCCGCACGTCGCTTCACTTTAAAAATAAGTGAAGTATCATCAGCAAACAATACAATCTCATGGCTATCATCTACCACAAACGGTAGATCGTTAATATATATAAGAAACAAGAAAGGACCGAGAATAGAACCCTGTGGAACACCTATTCGCACAGGTTTACCCGAAGACCGTTTGCCATTTACATCGACTATCTGAACTCTTTCGCTTAAATATGATTTTAACAGATTTAGGGCTCTATTTTTCACTCCATAATGCTTTAGTTTTAGGAGTAAAGTTTCATGGTGGACGCAGTCAAATGCTTTTGACAAATCACAAAAAATACCCAATGCATCCTGTGACTCTTCCCAGGCGTCAAAGATGTGCTCAATGAGTCTAGTACCCGCATTAATTGTTGATAAACCCCTAGTGAAACCAAAGTAATATTCTCAAATGATTATTGTTGTGATGTTTTGGCTCTTTATCTCTTATTTTGTATTTTACATAACTCATAAGATACAATAAGGAATAATTTAATTATACCGTCCTAAAATGATAAGTAAAGGCATCTGTCCACTACAACTTACTTGTTACGATCGTATCAGAAAAAAGTGTTCTTTTTACACGCTTTTTATTAGCTTCAACTGTATGTATGTTTGTTTGTAACCGACTTATTTGGGCGCTATTTTGACCCACTTTAAACAGCCAGATTTAGTTCAAACTTCGTAGACATATCGAGGATCGATGACAATACATTAATTTGATTAAATTATTCCATTTTTCGATTTGCAAAATAAGATTTTTGTTAATTTATATAATTTTTTAGGCAGGAATTGATGTTCCTTTTATATTTCAACCATTATCTTTTCACCCACTAGACTAATCACTCATCGACACTGTCGCGTGTCATGCACGGTATCAATCAAAATGTGATTCGATGGTGATATATTCTAGTTGTCATAGCAGTCCATGTTATGTTTCTATCTGTGCCTAATACATTCATAGCACGGCCATGGTACGGCACTATTTAGTGAGTAGACCACTAAAGTGCTCATAATAAACTGATATAACATTGACGACCCCTATAGCCCAGTGGTTAGTGACCCTACCTACTAAGCTAGGAGTCCCGGGTTCGTTTGTGCAAACATTTATATGATGAATATGAATGTTTGTTTCCGAGTCATGGATGTTTATAAGCATTTATATGAGTTTAAGCAGGTATGTTGTATTAAATATATCGTTGCCTTGTACCCATAGTACAGGCTTTGCCTAGTTTGGGGCAAGATAATTTGTGTAAAAGTTCCTTAATATTTATTTATTTATAGGGCAAGCTAGTTGATATACAGTGAAACTAGCTGCCCCGACAGACGTTGTTCTGTAGATAGTAAAAAAACAACTGTTTTATATTTCAAAACATCAAAAATTATTTCGTAAAGAATGCTCCCTGTTGTTAGAATGAAATTGTTTCACAGCGGAACTGTCAAATCGTGCGTCACTAAATTCTCTCATAGAAAACAAATATTGAAAATAAAAATATTTATGGGTCCCAAATCGAAATAAAAACTACCCTATCTCTCAAGTTGGACCAAACTGCCCTCCATGAAGTAATCACCATTAAAATCCGTTCATTAGTTTAGGAGTCCCTTGAGGACAAACATTGTGACACGAGATTTATATATATTAAGATGTTTGTTTAAAAATATAAGCTCAAGAAGTAGGATTGCAGTCTCTCACCTGGGAGGCTCCGATCCTTTAGAGGTGAAGGGAAACATCAAGAAGATATTCACCTACACCTGCAAAGAAATTCAAAGGTTGTGTGCAACCAAGTCACGCGGGGACAGCATAGGGGACTTATGCATGATCACCCTAAAACAGGATAGATTCGAGACTATTGGTGTTGGCGTATCCAAGTATTGCTCCGATCAATTCAGATAAAAATCTTGTTTAGTTATAAGGAATTACTAAGGCTAAGATCTGTAGAGAGTACTGAGACTTTGCTCAGACTTTTCTAACGTAAAACTTTGCTGAGTGTGATAAAACGCGACCTTGACTTTTGCGTTAGGCTACCTTAGCTTAAGCTGAGCATAATTTCAGCTGTCTAATCAAAAATCAATTATTCTTAGCTTAGATTTTTTATGATATTAAGGGACGAGACGACCAGGACGTTCAGCAGATGGTAACTAATACGCCCTGCTCATTACAACGCAGTGCTGCTCAGGATTGTTGTAAAACCCAAAAATTAGTGGCACTACAACTGCGCTCGTCACCTGAGACATAAATCTGATTCGCCCTGTAATTTCACTAGCTACGGCACCCTTCAGACCGAAACACAGTAATGCTTACATATTACTGCTTTACGGCAGAAATAGGCGTCGTTGTGGTACCCATAATTTAGCCAGCATCCAAAAGTTTTACTTAAATAAAGTCTAATCAACGTCGAAGTACGCTCTAGAAGTTGTCAGCCTTAAAGTATCTATTTTTAAATACAGTCCACCAAAATTGTGACGCGCGTTTTAATGCATTGTGCGGAGTAATGATCTCATCTTAGAAAGCCCTACGAGTCGCTACCAGGATTCTTCACACTTCATTTGGCCGGCAGCTATTCAAGCAACTTGCCTTGTCATCGTTGTTGATCACTATTTGTACACCAACTATTCAGGGAATACTAAATGCATTGCGTGAAAGGATTTATTGCTCGATATAGAAAGTTGGGTGTAACGACCGTCTGATTACTTGCCTTATAGAAATATTTCGTGTGCTTCGTTCCTTAGCGTTCATTTGAAATGGGTCACGTTCGCGTATAAAGTAAATAACTGAATGAGATGTCTCAATGTGTATTTTTCTTTGTTTTAGCTGTGGTGGTGCGTTATCTCACCAAGCGGTATATCGGGGAATACAGCTCAACCGGCGGTGAGTACATTTTAAGTCAGTAAACTTAATTAGTTAAAACGGTCAAAGCGAGGCAATAAAACAAAGTACAACTATTTTTGTTATATTTTAATAAAGTTTACAACTAAGATTAAGGATTGGTCTCTGCTGCGCTCCAACTAGGTACCGCACTACCTAAGAATAATAGCTGTTTTATTATAACTTCTACACGCTTGTATGCGTGGCATCTCGACACTCAATGGACATCTTTCAAATATTGTAACATACGCTTCGTGTTATTTTACATTGAAATTAATAAAATACAAAATTCTGGCCAATGATATGTGATCCCAGTGTCTTTCTTATTTCTTGTAGTATTATTTTAACAATGTTTTACTATGCAACCACGCATTTAATTTCCAATTATGAGCAAAGTTTAACAAAACATGTGGAACACGTCAACATCACACATTGTACGAGACTGGCTCGAGTACGCCTACTTGGGCGTAGTATTAGTTGCCGCACTTTGCCACTACGCCTGCCTTATCTAGTTGGAGCGCAGCGGCGACCAATCCTTAATCTAAGGAAAACAATAAAATTTTATGAAATATTGTTTCAATGCTTTCTTTATTATGTTTCTTTTAAAACCCAACATGGCAAATTTACAAAATTTTCCATATTGTTGTGTATAAATTTAACTCTTGCAATATAATTCATCATCATCATCAGCCGGAAGACGTCCACTGCTGGACAAAGGCCTCCCCCAAAGATCGCCATGATGATAGGTCCTGCGTTGCCCTCATCAGACGTATTCCGGCGATCTTTACCAGATCGTCGGTTAATCTTGTGGGGGGCCTACCAACACTACGTCTTCCGGTACGTGGTCGCCATTCGAGGACTTAACTAACCCAAACGGCCATCTGTCCGTCGAGCTATGTGCCCTGCCCACTGCCACTTCAGTTTTGCAACTACATATCAACACACAATTTACGACAGCAGACACGTGTTCTGTCAAGTCTCATACTCTTCGTAAACATATTCAACAGCTTATTAGTTATGGAAACAAATGAAATAGTTGTAAAATGTTTATTGATGCGAGTAATATAATAATTACAAACAACATTTTCCTTGTAGGGCTCAAGGCGCCAGAGATAGCTTGAGGTTAATATTTTCATTAATAATACCGAATGGACACTTAAGATAAGACAACAATATGTTAATTCTGATTCGGTTTTATTACAGCGGGTTCCGATACAGTAGCACAACATGGACTTATTGCAATTAACGTCAATTTATGAGATTGCTGTGTCATTTTGCGCGTACGACGTTGGTCATGTAGGAAACAATATCCTTCCGTCCTTTTTACGTCAATCTCATGACGTTTTTAATGTTTATTATAATATTATTTGTTTTGTTTTTAATTTTCGTCAGCGATAAGTAATTCAATAACGAAATTTACGTAATATTAAGATAATTATATCGAAGGATAATAAGGTTTTTTGAAATGAAAGGTTTTAGTTTTAATATTAACACATACTGTAATGTTTAATGCTCTGTTTAGTGGATTGTACTTTACATACTTTATTATATAGTTATATATTACTTATTATCTGAAATAAATAATAAATTTAGCAACTATTTGGAACTGTAAAGAAGATCCTGTAGATGAAGCCACAATCTGAGAGTTGAACAAAGCATACAAGATTTTATGACGATACGTCACTCGAACGGTTGGCTCAGTTGGGAGTGCACTGGCATGGAACGACAGATGTTGTGGTGTGAGTCCCGCATCGTTCATAATTTTTTTTTCTAATTTTATTTGTGTATTAAGCAATGCAATCTAGGAAGAAGCGAGGGTTATCACTTTAAAAACATAACAAATTAACTATTTGGAAATAATGTTAGGTTTAGTTTTATTTTTGTCTGCTTTCATTGGTATACATGTCAATTAGACATAGATATTAACTCTTGGAACAAAAATATATCACTTTTGGTATCGTATTTATTTCATAGAATCTATTTCATAGAATTGTTGCAGTTCACAAAAATAGGTCAAGTGTAAGTCGCCCTGTTTGTCAAAGGAACCCGTACTATCACACAAGATAAAACATTTTTTTATGAGAAAAGTCGTTCGCCTGATGATAAGAGACACGCCAAGCCTATTAAAATGTAGTGCCAGGATTCTTGAATAACCCAAATTTGGAAGCAACGATTATGGAGAGGCTTTTGTCCAGCAGAGGACGTCTTCCGGCTGAAATGAAAAAAAAAGGAAGCGATAATTGAGTCGTTAAATCTCACTAACCCAGTAATTTCACCAGCTACGGCGACCTTCGTTCTGTGCAAAGAAGCCTAGAACTATTTCCTCTTTTGAAATACATTGGTAAAAGCACAGTTTTTTTTAATTTGCACTATGACACCAGATTTAGAATCGGCCATTTTGTTTGTATGTTTTTTGTTTGCCAGCAATACTAATACACAAATCTTTTTCAAATCGTCAACTGTCTTACTACTACGGCTTATGACATATAGCCCGCTTACAGATGAACGGACGGTCGCACATACAGACAGACATTAGTTCGGAAGCCAATAATGGAGTAGGCTATCTGGATGCACCTATAACATATTGCAATGAAAATTAATATTGATAAATTGTTTCAGATTTTCTTTACCAGCACCGCGTCGCGTTCGATGGGGCTGTATCTGAAGTAGAAATACTTGACACTTCCAATTGTGCGGTAAGAATTTATTTTATATTAATTTCAGCTACTTTTTGATTCTGTCTAAATATTATCCTTCGTTTTTAGAGTTAAAGAACTAATAATTGGTGTGCGTGACAAGCTACGTCTTACACTCGGGATTTGTTTGACACTTTGTATTAGAGTGCGTGAGTTGCTGAAAATAGATTTTAGTTAAAAACTCAATTTTTTTTTGACGTTTTGACAGCTGTCATAGTCTATCTAGACGTATACATGATTTAAGATGTTTAACGCAGTAATGTCACTTCTAATATCTTGTTAATTAGATTTCTATAATGCTGAAATACAATTTTGTTAACCTGATTTTAAAACGTAATATTTTATTCTAGATAAATATTTCCCGGCTACCTAATTATAATGATAGACCGTTATCTGATCCGATCACGTTAATATGATACGACGTCTTCATTAAGTCTTATATAATCATGGTTATTAACTCTAATAGGAAGCGAGCATACTCGAGATAATGCTCGATTAGACATAAAACAATAGAGATTTTAATCTGACAAGTGCAGATTTATCCGTTTAGTTCGCGGTACGATTTAATTATAAGGAAATTACAAGCTTTTATATTATGACATGGGTTCTCGATACACTCGATTCCAAATGAATGGGTTACGTAATCGCTCGACTCTAGAGCAAATCACTTACTCATTGTTTTGATTAGAGCAAACAAGTCTTGTTTTCATTCCACGGGCATGTTTGGTTGAACCGTTGGATGTTATGTGTTGCGTGTTAATTTTATTCCACAAAGGCGTTGACATGACTGTGCGAATTTATCATCTAAGTACATCAGCTAGTACATTATTTATTGGCTGCTATTGCGTTGAGAGTTGAATGTATTCTGTTGTGCAACTTTGTGTAAGGTGTGTGGTGTAGAGCAGATATTTACTACCTTTGTATTGAAAATTATTGATGTTACGTTGTAATAAATGGAGATGTCCTAAGCGCAAAATGCTTGTAAGTGTTGGTTGTAACATGCTTGCTAGAGCTCTCGTAAATAATAGCTCGAACAAATAAATATATTACTTCCTATTACACTGTTATGTAATTAGAGGATTGCAATTTCTTAGTTAGTAAGTCTTTTGTTGGGCGATGTATATGCTTCTACAATATGATCCCAGAAAATGTACAAAACAAATGTGTTACGAAATTTAAAAGAATTGTTAAAAAACGTTTGTGTGGGAAAGGTTATTATAGCATAAACGATTTTCTTAATGACACCACGGACTGGGATTAAAGCGAACACCCTCATGCTCTTTAATTATTAATGTTTATTGTACGATATTACATTGTAATCCATATTTTATATAAAAAAAAGCCCGCTGAGTTTCTTGCGCCCATTCCTCTCAGGTCTGAGGCAGTCTCTTTTGAATGGGTGGTAGATTTTGACGTTCAATAAGTGATTATAAATCCTATTTTGAATAAAAATATTTGAATTTGAATTTGAATTTTACTACAATTAAATAAAACGTTATTTAACAATTCTTTTGAATATCATAATAATTTTGTTTTGAACAATATAATATGTGATAGATGATTAAGAGATACCCTGCAATAACGTGATTAAAAAAAAATCAAATGCCACATTTCTGTATTTGATATTAAAATATATACAAAATTACTTATAATCTACTTATAGATATCAGATAGGTCTTTGAAAACTTATTTCTACAACCCTATCTACGTGTTGAGAGATAAAACTTTAATTTGTTTAGAGCTAATACATAAAGTTTGTGGGGGGAAATCCAGGAAACTGGGAAATCCTGGCTATTTGCTATCACATAGCATGATTAAAAATGATATGGTTGTATAGATACGTGGCTGCCTGCTCGATCATGTCCGGTGGGGAGAGGCATTCGCTGTTGTGTACTCTGTATGCGAGAGGCGGTCGTTCCTCGCCGCCGCTGAACTGCTAGCACTTCTGGAACGAACGAGGCTTCCAGGTTGTGCAGCCGTCACTCTCTTGGGCAATAAACGAGACCTCGAACACGCCAGGTAAGACTCCTTTCTTGAATACTCCGATAGACTGGGGGAGGATTTTAAGTTTAAGTTTTTTTTTATGGAAATAAAGGACGAGACGAGCAGGACGTTCAGCTGATGGTAATTGATACGCCCAGCTCATTAAAATGCAGTGCCGCTCAGGAATATTGAAAAACCCCAAATTTTCTGAGCGGCAATACAACTGCACTCGTCACCTTGAGACATAAGATGTTAAGTCTCATTTGCCCAGTAATTCCACTAGCTACGGCGCCCTTCAGTCCGAAACACATTAATACTTACACATTACTGCTTCACGGCAGAAGTATGCGCCGTTGTGGTACCCATAATCTAGCAAAGGAGCCGACTGGTAATGCAACCAGTTTGAAACTATGAGCAGCCGTGTTGCAGGATTAGAAATAATAATAATAATAAACATTATTTTAAGTATCATAACTCATATTTGTTAGTAATACAGCAAACTTATTTTTATGTTAGTAATTATCCTAAACCTAGTACTAATTAAGTTACAGACGCGTGTCATTGCTGCGTCATTCCGTTAGAAAAACTTCAGCAATGACACACATATCTGCAGTCCAACCTGCTCGCAATCATCTTCAGAATGCTGTTGGTACTGCCCCGCACTTCTGCTCACTAGGGATCCTATGTTTTGACATGTTTTGCGCATAGTCGCATGTTGACATCCGTGATGCGCTACAAAATTGGGGCCGCCCCATCAGCACTCTGCAAGCATTGTTATATTGAACACGAACCTGTACATACTTGGCCCACAGATTGCACGTGTTGAAGGTTGTACAAAAGGCACTGAACAGCGTTACCAATAATTACTCTTTAAATAATCAGTAACTCACTCTTAGATATCTTTAGCCTATTGATTGTCCATTAGGAGTCTACACAATTTGAAATCAACACAAAAAATCTAATATAAATTAACTGATTCTCTTTACCAGGGGGAGGCTCCTTTGCACAGGATGCCGGCTAGATTATGGGTACCACAACGGCGCCTATTTCTGCCCTGAGGCAGTGTAAGCATTACTGTGTTTCGGTCTGAAGGGCGCCGTAGCTAGTGAAATTACTGGGCAAATGAGACTTAAAATCTTATGTCTCAAGGTGACGAGCGCAGTTGTAGTGCCGCTCAGAATATTTGGGGTTTTTCAAGAATCCTGAACGACACTGCATTGTAATAGGCAGGTCGTAGTGCTCGTCTCGTCCCTTATTTTCATAAAATAAACTGTCCGGTCTGAAGGGCGCCGTAGCTAGTGAAATTACTGGGCAAATGAGACTTAAAATCGTATATCTCAAGGTGACGAGCGCAGTTGTAGTGCCGCTCAATACATTTGGAGTTTTTCAAGAATCCTGGGCGACACTGCATTGTAATAGGCAGGTCTGAGTGCTCGTCTCGTCCCTTATTTTCATAAAATAAACTCTCCGATAGTCATGTGTGAAAGACGTGGTACAAAATTGAAATGAGTTTAAATATATGAAGGTATTGGGAGTAACCATGATATTGAGCTAATGGTGCGTGTGTTTTGAACTGTGGATCAAAAAAAGCGTCAGGTAGTGTTAGATTCCATATAGATAAGTGTTCCAATATTTAAATTTCACATTCCACCTTCGCACGACACGCCACAAATTAGGGTATCATCCCCACCATCTGGATGTGTGGCGGTCCTCCACAGTGCGGTTTTCAAGGAGCTTTCTTCCACGTACTACAAAGCTTTGGAATGAGCTTCCTTGTGCGGTGTTTCAGGGACGATACGACATGGGTACCTTCAAAAAAAGCGCGTACACCTTCCTTAAAGGCCGGCAACGCTCTTGTGATTCCTCTGGTGTTGCAAGAGAATGTGGGCGGCGGTGATCACTTAACACCAGGTGACACGTACGCTCGTTTGTCCTCCTATTCCATAAAAAAAACTCATGTTCCTAAATAACAAAATATGTATAATCATTGGTGTGAATATAGAACAGCATTCTCAACCGCAAGTGATCGTATTCCACGCGAGTGTTGATCAAACCTTTAGCGATTAAGAATTATACACATACACAAAGTATAATGTTTAATTTATAGACACATAATAAACATATAAAACACGGAGTTATTACATTTATAGCTGTATTCGGTAGCAGAACTTATCAAGTTTTATCAAAATTATAAATATCCAATGAAAAATAATTAATACTTAAGAGTCATTTTACACAATTTAATAAAATTTAACGACAACCTACTTTTGATTAATAATTCTGCTTCGGTCAAAGCCATTTTACGAGTCGTAGGCTCCTTTGAATAGGATGCCGGCTAAATAATGGGTACCGAAACGGCGCCTATTTCTGCCATGAAGCAGTAATGTGTAAGCATTACTTTGTTTCGGTCTGAAGGGCGCCGTAGCTAGTGAAATTACTGGGCAAATGAGACTTAACATCTTATGTCTCAAGGTGACGAGTGCATTTGTAGTGCTGCTCAAAATTTTTTGGTATTTCAAGAATCCTGAGCGGCACTCCATTCTAATGGGCAGGGTGTATCAATTACCTTCAGCTGAACATCCTACTCGTCTCGTCCCTTATTGTCATAAAAAAGCCACATAAATGATTTATTTATTGAGTTTATTAAAATATACATGATACTTATTGTGCAATA
Source organism: Leptidea sinapis (assembly GCF_905404315.1). Taxonomy (NCBI): domain Eukaryota; kingdom Metazoa; phylum Arthropoda; class Insecta; order Lepidoptera; family Pieridae; genus Leptidea; species Leptidea sinapis. The sequence goes on from NC_066276.1 coordinate 6,873,804, forward strand.
TCGTATATGAATCAAATTATTGTATTAACGAAGACGTAATAAGTGTGACACTGAGATATTGTGTCGATTCGTTTTACATTTATTTATTGATTAATCCTTTAACGGCCTGTATGTTTATCCTTCGAGAGTTGAGCAACTTATTGCAAGTAAGATCCTTTAAAACGATTGTCTCTTTAATGTATTATTTACTCAAAGCGACTGCTTGCGATATGGGAGTGAATATTTCGAAAGCAGTTTTATTACAGAGCATTAAAATATGGACTTTTTAAAGGCTATCAATGTCTAAATATTGGTACATTATGATTTGTTATCGATATAAAAATATGTTTTGGGATTTCTTACAATTTTTTTATGTTATTGCATAAGGTGGCCTATTTTAGTAAAGCTCATTTTTCGTATTGACAAAATTAACATTTTGCATGTTGGCGAGCCTGTCAATTCATGGTTTTGAACATATCTTCTGAGTATTATTAAGTATTATACATGTCATCGGCCGATCGTTGGATTAGCCACATCGTGATAGGCAAATGATCTAGTCATCTCACACCAGACATATCGTTCAACGCTTAAGGTTTGACGATTTGGCCAGCGACACTTGGGCATATCGTTTGTGTAGGGTGTCCAAGGCTTTAAAATTTGTGATTATATAAAATGACGGTAGATACAATGTTACTTGATAAAAAATATTTTAGGACTTACTAGTAAACAAGGGCCGATTCGGCTTTGGCATTCGCCGGCTCCTGCCGCGGCACGCTACACTCGTTTCTTGCGCTGTCTAAATTTGTTTTAGGGACCTACTAGTGAACAAGGGCCGATTTGGTTTGATAGCAATTAGTTGATTATATTACTGTATAACAAAAAAAAATTATGACTACAGTAAAAAAAATCACTACGTTTTACTGTTTTGATATTGGACTTCTAAACCTCTTTATTTCTCTATTTCTAAAGTCAGTTTTGGTAATTGAAACAATTATCAAGCAATGGATTTTGTTAAACTTTATTTAAGCTGTCATTGTTTTGCCGATTGACATAATTATAAAAGTATTAGTTTGTATAATGATGTTATAATGTGATGAAATTTTTTCTTTTAATTATGTTGTCGAATGAGTCATTTAAAGAAATAATAGTTTGGAAAGTGATCATTTTATCAAGTAAATACCTTACGTTACTTTTTAAATTATTAGACCGAAGGCTCCCGCTGCATAGACACCCTACTCATTTTATTCGTTCAATAACCTATAATCAAATATGGAACGTTAACGTACAAACATTAGAATATTTGATAAAACTACAAACTTTTAACACATTCCACTATTATTATATTTAGCCAAAATCCATCTTCCACTCACGTGAACAAAGCGTAGAGTGCGATGAGAGCGCCACCATCGGCGCGAAATGCAACAACTTCACGATCGGCCCATTGATCAGCTGGGATTATCGACAAATACGTTGTTATCGTTAAACGTCCGACTTTTTCCGGGGCACATCGAATTTGGTAGATATGGCCGGCCAAATCAGGAAGTTCCGGCGTTTGGAGAGATGCTCTGGCCATTCCAACGATGCACCCACGACATACATATTATATATATTATAGATAATAACAGTTATTTTTTTACATAGGGAGGTCCACGCAGAAGAAGGCCAAGAGCTGTCGTTGCGCTTCGGCTGCCAGTTCTACGAAGTATCTGCAGCTGAGTCCAGCGCCGGCGCAGCTCTCGCCTTCCATGCATTGCTCAGAGAGGCTCGCTCACTAGCATTACTGCTTCCAGCACCAAGAAGAAAATTAGCCGCCTATTCAGTCTCCAAGGTAATATTTATAATGAATAAGAAATACAAATGAAAATTTATTGAAGCAGGCGTTACTTTGCGTAAATCCAATTATTATAAAATGTTTTGAGTTTTCTTGAGTGTATATATTTGTCTTCAAACAATCCGACACGTGTTTCGCCTCTAAGCGAGGCATCCTCATAATTTGTTGACTCGCCAAACTCTGGCAAGAGAAGACGGGTAGTCTCGTTATTGTTTTTCATCAACCGGAAGTTTTACACGATTATCGGTCCTGCGCTGCCCTCATCCAACGTATTCCGGTGATTTTGGGGGTCTACCAACACTGCGTCTTCCGGTACGTGGTCGCCATTCGAGGACTTTACTGCTCTAACGGCCATCTGTCCGTCAAACTATATGCCCTGCCCACTGCCACTTAATTTTTGCAATTATTTATATTTATCGCCTGGTATAGGTAGTAACCAATAAAATATAAAAATGACGTCCAAGGTCACGGATATAACATGCGTCATCCATCAGATTCTACCATCTCTACATCACTTATATTTGCTTTGAACCAAAAAGACATAATACGTAATTTCATGGTTTTTTAAAAGTGATGTTGATGTACGAATTTTTCCCTAAGTATGTATAACTAAGTTCGCGTTCTATAACGCCATTTGAGAACCCTCGTTCTGAAGTACGCACAGAAATCTTCAAGTTTTTGTATCAATTCATAAATGTCATAACATATGAGGTAGTGTCTCATGCGAATGCTATGTGGGTTCCCACCGCGTAGTAACGTGGCGCCGACCGGAGTAATCTCAACTATTTTCATCTGCATTTCTAACAGCATTCATAACTCGCTTTTCTTATACAGCCTGTTCCATGAGTTATATTACGAAAATATTACATGACATAATGGAGCAAATTTGATTGAAAACCGTTCACCACGCATTGCAGGTGCCAGGTCGACCTGTTATAGTTAATAAATCATTGTATTTGTTGAATGCGATTAATATTTATGACTGAAATCACGACTATCATGTTTTACAATGAATTCAGGCTCTAAAGGTTGATGCATCCAAAATATACGATTATACATATTTATAAAGTTTATTTTTATTACTTTTGATGAAATATTTGATAAAATAATTTAAACACGATTCATATATTGGATGCAGCATCTTACAAAATCATTTATTATGTATATTACAGACATTGTAAAATACTCCATTTGATTGAAAAGAGTGGCCGTTGAGTTTCTTGTATGTTCTTTTCACGAGCTCTACTTTTTCCGAACATTTGGTAGATTCAGTAATTTAAAAGAAATATCATGTTTAAATAATATGAATTATTTCATGAAAAATAATAAGTCATTGTTTGTGTAAGGATGCTTCGTGAACATGATGGTCGTTATGACTGTCATAATTAGTAATGACATCCAACAAATACAATGATTTAAGAACTATAACACGTTGACCTGGCACCACGAGTTGACGCATGGATTAAGGCGACATAGAAACAGACCATGCATAATAAAAATACTATAGGATTATTTATTTTGTCATTGAAACTAAGAATTCCTTCTATATGATATGTGTATATTAGCTTCTATTACACAGCATGAACTAACTTATCTCTGTACGGAAGATTACACTCATTATGTGACATATTAAGGCGACACTAAATGCCAGCGACCTTGAGCGATATGAGTTCACGGCTGCCGGCCCGCCATCTATGTAACAAAGCCAATATTTTCAAAATTCTTGCGTGGAAAACAGTTTATATGCTTACAAGCCTCGTAATTCACTATTAATCTGAATAAATGTACCTACACAAAGTACAAGCTTTAGAATAACTTTTCTGGGAGAAGTACCAAAAATATGCGTCACGCCATGCCAAAAAACTTGTTTAACTTCAAAGAAAAGTGGTAGTTCAAAAAGGTTCGGCAGTGTTAACTATAACCAACAGCAAGCATTAGCAACCTACAAATAGGACTTAAGGATATATGTAACAGGATTGAGTAGTGTTTATAGCTCGAAATGCTATACTTTCACCACAAAACTTGTCTAAAAACACCATGTTTGCGTGTTTTCTGCTTACTCTTTGCCTTAACGACCACGGCTGGAAACCTTGTGTGCGGTAGAGATGTTTTGTCTTCCTTGAGACGATGTACTTTGTAATATTGCATATCAATGCCTTCCTTAGTTTTATGTATTGCATTGTTATCTATTTAAAACTTGAAAATTTAATGTACCTTTACTTATGTAAATACTTTGTCGACAGGTAATTGGGACAATATTTGGCAAGAACAGCAAAAGTGTGCGAAAGAAGCGACCGTCATTAAGTATTTGAAATTATTTATTTTATATTATAACTTAAAATCTATAGACTGCGTTAGAATAAGTAACGGGTTGTACAGCTATAAAACCTATCAAAATATTCTATAAAAATATTTAACGAATTAATATTTTTATCATTTAAAATGTATTTTTGCCAGGTTTTATAATTTAAGCCCCGAATATTTTATGAAATTGTGATAATTATGTATCTCATACTTTAAGGAGGCTATAACTATAATATATTTTAAGGCTTGAATTTCACCTTGTAGGTTGAGAGACGACAATAACATGCTCGGCCGGGTAGCTCTCAAGATTAAAATGATACTAATATCCAAATAAGAAATCCCATTTGACACATTTATATCCTCAGATTAAGGATTGGTCTCCGCTGCAGTCCGACTAGATACCGCAGTACTTAAGAACAAAAGCTTTTTTATTATGGCAACTATTAGATGCTTGTGTGCGTGGCATCTTAACACTCAATGGCATCTTTCAAATTTTGTAACATACGCTTCGTGTATTTTACATTGATATTAATAAAAAACAAAATACTGACTGATATGTGATCCTAGTGTCTTTCTTATTTCTTGTAGTATTATTTTTACAAAGTTTTACTACGTTTTAGTTTCAATCTTAAGCAAAGTTTAACAGAACATGTGGCACGTCAACGTCACACATTGTTGGAGACTAGCTGGAGTACGCCCACTTGGGCGTAGTATTAGTTGCCGAACTTTGCGATTACGCCTGCGGTATCTAGTTGGTGCGCAGCGGAGACCAATCCTTAATTTAAGTGTATATTTTAAAAAACTTCAATCTTGTAAAATATTATGAAAATCAACTGATTTTGTTTAATGTCCCGACAGATTGATGATTTCAAGGTAAATAAATTGTGTTGTTGTTACGAAAATATGTCGCCGCAGAACTATCATACTGAAAATCAAATGTGCGAAAGCAATTTTTGAGATTTTTTACAGTTTCTTTGGGTTTTCCTTTATAAATTTCATACGGGCGCATTAAAATATCATTGCTTTTGTGGCGAACGACGTAGCGGCGGACTAGTTTTGTATTTCAACTATCCATCTTGCTTGAATTATTTAAAACTAGCTGACCCGGCAGACTTCGTACCGCCTCAATCGATAAAAGACCTAAACTTTTGTATAAAATAAACTTAAAACAAACAAAAGGAGTTCTTTTTTAAGTGTTTTTTACTACCTTTATTTCACTACCCGTGTTTTAAGGAAGTTTATTTTTTACCTCCTGAGAAACTTAGAAAGATATAAAAATTCATTTTACACTATTATTTTTATTTGATTCCGAGTATTTTCATATTTATTCAACCTTTTAAACCTTCTCTGGACTTCCACAAATAATTCAAGACCAAAAGTAGCCAAATGGGTCCAGCCGTTCTCGAGTTTTAGTGAGACTAACAAACAGCAATTCATTTTTATATATCTATATAGATGTTATCTGTCAAATGGGACCTTGTATTTGGAACGGACAGACAGATAGTTGCAGAAAGCATCTTTAAAGTTAATGTTTCATTAAATCACACGCTATCTTTGACTGTCAAAATGAAAAAGAAAGTGACGGTATTATATTTAATGAAACATTAACTTTAAGGATGTTTTCTGTAACTAGCGGTATATATTATTAACAATAATCGTCCAACGGTGTTATATTGTAGTTAAAAATTACCGTAAAAATTATGATTTCTAATTAATTTGTTTGTTGCTAATTATCATCTTAGATTCTATCTGGCTTTGCTATTTAAAACTCGAGCATTTACTTAAACTGAAACAGGGCTAATAATGTTTTGTGAAATTAGACAAAATAATAGAGTGTTTAACCGATTTGAGACGCATTTATTTAAATTATTTTGAACTGGCCCTAAGTACTTATAATTTTGACGTCTGGTGGACGAGTCTAATGTTTTGTGGGTTGCCAGCTCAATTTGTTATGGACCTAATTGTAAAGAAGACAATCTTAACCATTATGAGATTACTTCTAGTGTAAAGTGTGAGAGACTCTTATTTTTTGTTACATGTGCGTCGTCTCCTTTTGTTTGTATTTCAAGGGCAAAAATATATGGCAAAACAATTTTGAGTTTATAATTTATTTTTGCAATATCGAAAGATTTATTAAGGAGATACATTAAAAATAGATTGAAGCGGTAAAGGCGTGACTTTGTAATCGACGTAAGCATAAACAAACAAACTATTTTCAATAAATAATTATGTATCAATTTATAAGTGATTATTACTTGATGTATTAAACTACAGGTATTCTATTGTCGAGTGATAAAACGCTGAAAAGCGTGTCACAATGGTCTATCTATCACAGGGTTTTTTTCTAAAGAGAAAATTTATTTAATCATGTTTCGGCTATTACTTGAAAGAATACAATCATTTAAAAAAAAGAACAAATTTAGCACATTAGATAGACTTTGAGCAACTCACGCACACTAACACAAAGTGTCATACAATTCGCGAGTTTAAGACGTAGCTTGTCACGCATAATAAACTAAATATCCGGACGACCGAGCCTTGCTCGGATTTTTAAAAATGTACAAAACTTGAACAAAAAAAAAACTAATAGGACATCTGGATTCGAACCGGGGTCTTCTGCTTTCCGGATCACCCAATGTCCCATCTGAGCTATAATAGTCTTGTATATAGTGGCGAAATTTACCTTTGTATTCTAATGTTATTGTAGCTGTTTCTCATTCAAACATGGATAAAACCATTTTTTTTAATTGAAACCTAGCTAGATCGATTTATCACCCCCGAAATCCCCTGCATACTTAATTTTATGAAAATCGTTGGAGCCGTTTCCGAGATTCAGATTATATATATATATATATATATATATATATACAAGAATTGCTCGTTTAAAGATATAAGATAAGATATTCCTGGCCTGTTTTTATCGGTTGCCAAACAGAAAGAGACTATATCTAGACGTATAAATTATCTTAGCAACCAGACCAGTTGTAGCAGATAATAATTAAAAATAAACGTGAATATTTTGAAGTTTGCCCTTCGATGACATAGGTACTTGTGAATAAAAATGTATTATTAATTGTAAATATAGATAATAGTAAACCTCGCATTAAATGTATATTAACTTAAGAATAGTATATAATGTACAAAGATTATGAAAAATGTTTTATTACGAGACTACAAATATATTAAATATCCGATAAAATTATGTTGTTTTTTTTTCTACTCATTACTATCCAATATTGGTGTGTATATTCTCAGTATCTTTCTTAACTTTTAATTGGATTTGTGTCGTCATAATCAAAACTTAAATATTTTGATTTTTAAATCCGCTGAGAATTTCTTTTTTAAGATTACAATTATACAAAATTATAAAATTATTGCACTCGTCACCTTGACACATCAGATGTTAAGTCGCATTTGAACAGTAATTTAGCTAAGGCGCCCTTCAGACCGAAACACAAATGCTTACACATAACTGCTTTACGGCAGCAATAGGCGCCGTTGTAGTACCCATAATCTAGCCGGCATCCTGTGCAAAGAAGCTTCCACTGGTAAAAAATTAGGTCTTGAAAACTTTAAAAAATCATTCAGTCTATGAAACTTTGTGATAATTTGAAGCTCCCAGTATAAACCATATTGAGCTAGTCATTAAAAGTAATTTAGTGGGTTTTTTACGAAAAAAATTGACGATACAAGCAAGACATTCATCTGATGGTATAGGTTATAGGTTATCACGGGCTACTATCCGCAACTCGACGACTATGGCGCGCCTATTTTACGTGGTGAGGTGGGCAGCTAATCTTGCCATCCCAGCTCCTCAAGGTAGTTAATCAAACCTCTGATGTCACCCATGACCTCGGGGAGAGTCCTCGGTGATCCCAGGTGTTTGGCCCGGTAAGTGGCCACACTCCTATACTCCAGAATGATGTGTGCGGCCGTCTCTTCTGCCTCCATGCAGGCTCTGCACAGCGGGCTGTCGGTGACACCTATACTAAACAGATGTTTGTTAAAAGGGCCATGGCCCGTTATAACATCGGTTAATTTACGTAATCTTTGGCGTGGGAGTTTTAGTAGCTTGCGAGAGAGCCTGAAGTCTACTTGGAGTAGGGCCTCTTTTGCTTGTCTACACCCTCTCACTTCCGTCCAGTATTTACTCTGTAATTCCTTGGTATGTTCTCGTATGACCATTGTAGGCCATCTAGAGGGGAGGGGGACGATTGGATCTGGTCCTATTGCTATCATCTCCGAGCCTTTCCTGACCAGTTCATCCGCAGCATCGTTGCCGCGTGAGTCACTGTGACCCTTTATCCATTGAAGAGTTACCTGGTTGCCATTTGCACATAACTCCGTCAGATACTGGTGACAGTCGTATATTAGCTTTGAGGTGATAGTGTTGCTTTGTAGAGCTTGTAGTACTGATTTGTTATCTGAGAGGATGCGGATTGAGTAATCCTTTACCTTTCGTGCCAAAGTAGCTGTGGCCGCTTCTATGATACCCATGCACTCTGCTGATGGTATGTGATACGTCCTGATTTTTACGGCTTGATGACAGAAAAAGGCACCCGATCTAGCTGACATCGCCTCCCGCTTCCCGCTGGTACTGAGGTAAGCAAACTTCTTACCTAATGTATATTACCTATGTATTACAAGTACATACACACACCCACACATATACTCAAACATACACATGTTTTTTTTACTTTAAATATAGTTATTTAATTAAATTGTTATGTTTTAGAATATCTTCAAAATTTGCCATAGTAATGCCAATGATGACTGCCAAGTTAAATAGTTTACTGTTAAGGCGAAGAGTAAGCAGAAAACACGCAAACATGGTGTTTTTAGACAAGTTTTGTGGTGGAAGTATAGCATTTCGAGCTATGAACACTACTTAATCCTGTTACACATATCCTTAAGTCTTATTTGTAGGTTGCTTACGCTTGCTATTGGTTATAGTTAACACTCCCGAGCCTTTTTGAACTACCACTTTTCTTTGAAGTTAAACAAGTTTTTTGACATGGCGTGATGCATTTTTTTGGTACTTCTCTCAGAACAGTTATTCTTATAGCTTGTACTTTTTTGTGTAGGTTCATATATTCAGATTAGTAGTGAATAACGAGGATTGTAAGCATATAAACTATTTTCCACCCAAGAATTTTGAAAATATTGGCTTTGACATAGACGGCGGGCCGGCAGCCGTGAACGCGTATCACTCAAGGTCGCTGGCATTTAGTGTCGCCTTAACTATAGCTTTATTTGATCCCACGGAACAGTCTCTGACTAGTGTGGCGATTCAATGACAATCACAATGCAGTCATATCGATAAGCTTGTTATTTAATGACAATGCATATGTAAAAAAAATCGATTCAAATAAATTGTTGAGTTGAATGTTGAGTGAGAAGTTGAGATTCAAATTTGCTTATTGGGAATTCTAAGGCACGACACAAACAATGGGTGCAGATAATATTTGACCAACCTTATGCGGTTTGCGTACAATTAATATTAGGAATTAAACTTTTACAAATATATATTCAAATTCAAATATTTTTATTCATAATAGGATGTGACATCACTTATTGAAAGTCAAAAAACTACCACCCATTCCAAAATGAATGCCTCAGACCTGAGAAGAATGGGCGCAACAAACTCAGCGGGCTTTTATTTTTCATCGAATAAATATGTTTACAAAGTAATATTGTACAATTAAACTTATTTAATAGCCTGAGGGTGGTCACTCAATTCCCAATCTGTGGTATCATTAAGAAAGTCATTTATGTTATAGTAACCTTTACCACACAAACGTTTTTAACAATTCTTTTGAATAACGTTATACTTTTGTTTTGAACATTTTCTGGGATCTTGTTGTAAAAGCATATACATCGCCCCACAAAAGACTTACTAACTCGACTTAGCCGAGTAGTAGGCATTATAAGTTTATGTCTGTTCCTGGTGTTAACATTATGGTTATGACAGTTTCTGGCAAATTCACTTATGTGCATACATTACATTATCAAGAATATATTGAGAAGCAATATTCAAGATGTAAATTTCTTTGAATTTTGCTCTCAATGATTCTTTAGGACCTAGGTTATAAATAGCGCGAATAGCCCTCTTCGGCAGCACAAATATTGTATTAATATCTGCAGCGTTGCCCCATAGCAATATACCATTGGAGATAATACTATGGAAATAACTAAATTATACTTGTCGCGCCGTATCTATGTCGAAAGTAAATTACTGTTTACTATTGTATGGTCTCACAATTATTTTGGAAATAAATGGCTTAATTATGGAAGCATTAATAAAGCAAATATTTTATAGTCACAAAACGAATGCAGTGGTTGTACTTTGACTAATTTTATTTTATCTTGTGTTTTTAAGGTTTGAATATAAGTCCTATAAAACGCTTCCTATAATATTTCTTGCACATAATAAATGCTTATGTTCTGAATACTCATATTAAGGTCTGTCTTCAAGATGCGTTTGGTCTTAACAATTTGGATTCAAACCTTAAAAAAACATGAGAAAATTAAATTAATCAAAGTACTACCTACAACTGCACTAGTTTTACGACAGTAAGAAAAACGTTTCCTTTTTGCTTGATCAATGCTTCCATAATCGCCGGCCTGTTGTGTAAGAGCATGCTCTTCATTATTGTATTAGTAATAAAGAAAATAGGCCACTTTATGACATCCACAGATTATCTAGTGACTGCTGTGTGCTACACGAACATTATTATAGTAAGGACGCCGGCACCCACGGGAAGCAACCTGCCCGGCCCACGCGTGCTCTGCAAACCTCGCCAGTCACCTCGCTCCAGATACTCAGCAATCCATCTTTCAGGCAGACGTGAACACGCTGCAGCTTGATAATAAAACAGATTTCTAATACACAAAATGAAACTGCAACTTACTAGCCTAAGTATTAGCGTCAAGTCAAGATTTTATCATATAGATGCTGGAATGATAACGACCACTTCCTAAATGTGGCGTTGACCCATTCCTGTTTTTATTCCAGTAGACTTAAGTGTCAGAACTGCGGGGAGCCTGACTTGGATGTGTCGGAACAATATTGATTGAATGGGGTAGCTTTGTAGAGAGAGTTAGACAGCCGTATGGCTTGAACACGATCGAATATTCTCCCACTCGAACGTCGAATCATTCATATCGTCCCACAGAATACGACTTGTTCATGTGAAAGTTGGTAACAGGTGTAATTTTAAGGCGTATCTTAGAGAAATTTCGCAACACATTACACGAGTTCAGAACTAATTTTATTTTGAGAATCGAAGCGGAAACACAAGCTAATGTATCGCTACCGGCCACATGTTGAAAAACAGCGGCAAGTTCAAGAGCGTGGTAATAAATTATTTCGTTACAATTAATCTGGTTGACGGCTTAGAATGAATGGTTGAATGGGCAATAAATAATTGGCAAACACGCCGGTTACATAATACGTAATAAATGAATCTTTGCTTACTCCGATATTAAATCGTACAGGTGTATTGATACTCAGATAAGGCTAATAAATACAATCTCGATATCCTATTTGCGGCGCCAGCTTTCCGACTGTTGCACTTTTAAGTTTGATTTGTACAAATATAAAAACAAAACGTACACCTTACTGCGCTGTTTCTGGTCAATAAAAGAGTATTTATGGTGAGTTTGATTAAGAAGGTATAACACGTGGGTGGGTCCCAACGATCGAAGTTTTTAACCGTTATAATAAACATTCAGGTGGGCGGTGATTCCGTTTGCATTTTACTAATTACTGATTTTTGGTTGATTTTTATTACTATTATTGCTTTAAAAGGAATTTAATAGGATTCAGTTTTTGAGTCGGACGCGCCCATGAAGGGTTCCGTAACAGCAAGTAACATAATATAAAAGTTCTTGTAGTTTTCGTTGTAACGATTTATGACGTATTAAAAAAATACTTACTAGATCTCGTTCAAACTAATATTTGGTGGAAGTTTGCATAGTAATCATGTATTTTTTTAGTTTTATTGAGAAGTTACAGGGGGGGGGGGGGGGGGTGGGACACATTTTGTACCACTTTGGAAGTTACTCTCGCGCAAACTATTTTTGAAGACCTATCCATTGATGGGTTTGATGAAAAAAAATTTTGAGTTTCAGTTCTAAGAATAGGGAACCCCCAAAATTTATAGTATTTTTCTATTTTTGTGTGAAAATCTTAATGCAGTTCACAGAATAAATCTACTTACCAAGTTTCAACAGTTTCAACAGTTCTTTGAGTTTCGGAAAAAATGTAGTTGTGACTTATGGACGGACAGACAGATAGACATGACGAATAAGGGTTCCGTTTTCACGGTTTCCGGTCACGCTTAGTAACTAGTTAAAAAATAAGTTTGTTTCAAATGAAATACAAAAAATATAGATGAGATATATAATAACTGCCGGGGTATTTTCCGTCTTAGGCTATCGAAAAGCACCGTATTTCGGGCTATGTTGTTAGTGCCACATGACTAATATAGTAACCAACCGTTGAAGTATAGCTGGGTGTTATATTATTATTATAATGATGTGATTCAAGAATTAAAACCTCTTTTAAAGACTTCTCACGCTGAATTTAAAAAATCCTCGATTATTAAAAATGTAATTGCTTTTGCGTAACTTACATAAACCATATTAATGGATGTGTCGTGCTTGGCTGTCAATTTCGTTATATGCGTAATTTTTCATGCTCCTCTGCAATAACAAACAACATAATTAACGAAAGCTATACCAGTTCATTAATCTATCACTAATCATCCCACCCGATGCGGGAAAAGAAAGTGGAAAAAAATATTATAAACAGTTCTTTAATTTAATCAGCAAGGGTTATACATATAACCTTTCCGGTGATCGCAAATATAACGTCAATTAAACAGATAATGAATCATCATTGATTGGTAAGTGAAAGCATTTGTCTGTAATCAGACAGGATCCACCGAACTGCTCGAGGCTTGCCACGATCCGTCGATGTATCGACAACTATTGATAAAGATTCAATCATAAAGAATCTGTTTTTGATCGACAATCGAGTTCTTTTTTTTCAAAGGTTAAATGTTCATTGCCGATGATTGGAACGGGTAAGTCAATGCGGTGAAGATTTATTTATTATAAAGCTTTTGTCTGCTGTGAAGCAGCAATGTGCAAGCATTCCTGTGCTGTATTACTGCGGGATTACGGTGGGGCTCAGAAATAATTTCCAGATTAAAGCGCTGCATTACAATGCATATTAAGGCAGGAAGTATCGATTATCATCAGGTAAAAGTCTTGCCTCTTTTAAATTTTTCTCATAAAAAAGTATAATGCAGCCTCTATGCTGACAGGATCAAATTGCGATATATGCTTGATTTACATGTAATAACTCAATAATGATCGACGTTTAAAGATTTGACGTACTGTTGTGTTTAGTAAATATACATCCTGTATAATAGGTACTGTAGCCTTACTAGCGTACGGGTCGGTGATTTTGAGTCATCACCGCCCCCTTATACTCTTTTGCAACACCAGGGGAATTACATGGCGATTTTTATGCGGGTGCTATATCTTGGTTGTACGTGGAAGAAAGTTCCTTGAAAACTGCACTGTGGAGGAACGCGACACATCCACATGGTGGGGATGATATTCAAATTAATGGCGTGTCGTACGAAGATGGAATTCCGCGGTAGGAATTGGATCAAATAGCTCTTCAGAACTCTCCTCGCGATAGGTGCGGTAGAAGATACACAATGAAGCGACATTTCTACGCAGCGCCAACTGATCTATACGTTGCACGCGGACTAAAGGTTCGAGTTGATACGGGGGTACGCCTGACCAGAGATGACAGCAATCCATATGTATATATATATGACCTGCTCTTTGTAGAACGCTAGAATGTGGGCGGGCTTGAAGTAATTCTGTGCTCAATTTATGACGCCCAGCTTCTTCGAAGCGAATTTGGCTTTGCCCTTCAGGTGACCGCGGAATTGGCAATCGCTCGAGATTTCGAGACCCAGGATTCCGGAACTGGGTAAGGCTTTACGGAACATGTTTTCGAAGAACGGTGGTTGGTTTTATTGGGATATTGATTTTATTAAATTATAATATACTATTAGTTTGGCATGCGTGTTGTTTAGTACTGTAAACTTTTACTATTTATTCAAATTGTAACCTTTTAAGTTTTTACGTGACATTAGAGCCGCTATTGCTTTCGTTCAATTAATCTATTTTAAAAACCTAAACATAACTTTGTTCATCGGCTCGTTCCGTAAAGACGTGGGGCATACGAGGTCGTTTAGCGTTCGATCTAATCAAGTCTCGATCACTTTCATCTATCTTAGATTCACTGATTACAAATGTCGTCTAATTAGCCGTGCTGGTCGCTGGACCTCGACTGGCAGTGCTCACGACTTACGCGTGACGTGAAGCTTGTGGTGCGTACACACTAATACTTAACGTGCATGCTGCTTACTCGTCTGTGTTTATAATCAATCTTGACATGTACAAATCAAGAGAGTTTGTTTACCCCACTTTATTAATGACCATTCATTGGCAACAAAATTTCGATTGTATGTAGTTTACCAGCGACGGTTATGCTCGAGTAAAATTAAATAGAATTTAGGTAGGTATAATACGAACTAGTTTGGAAGTATAAGAAAAACACTCAACGCAAAAATGCATGAATAATATAACATTTGTTAGGATAACGATTAATACAGAATAAGAGTTTAATAATAGTCGGAAGCTACTCAAAGTTTTATTGAAAGTAATGCTGATCCTGAGTCAACCGATATAATATAATAAGTAAAAAATTAAAAAATAGCTCGGATAAAATAAAATCATGGCAAATAATAAACAGTGAGACTGGAAGAAACAAACGTCGCAACTAAAATTTTAGTTAAAAGATAAATGATAACAATCTTGAATACAAACCAAGATGTTGCGGAAGCTCATACACGATTTTTGCTGATATTCCATTTTCCACCATCAAGGCTCTAAATTTATCTGCCACTCTAGCTGAATCTTTAATTATGTCTAATGTAAATGAATGTAAAATAGAGTTAAAACTTACTCATATTAATCATAATGATGTAGTGAATCAGTAGAATTAAAAAAGGTTGCCGATCTTGATGGCTTTTCAGTATAAATAATTTACTCCATAGATTATATTGCTCCATACTTGATTGTCAAATTTAACTTATGTATTGACAAGTGTGTTTCCTGATTTGATGAAGCAGAGTAATATCATTGCATTATTAAAAGGCGGTAGTTCTTCTGACCCCACAAATTTGAGACCTATATTTATTCTACGGACGCTAAGAAAAATATTTGAAAAGCTTATTTTAGAACGATTGCTTAATCATTTTTATGGTAATAATTTAATGAGCTCCAAACAATTTGGTTTCTCGAGGGGTCACCCAACAACTGATACTGGTTTTTAGCTTATTCAGCAAATTTTTGAAGCCTGGGAAAATTCTCAGATGCCGTTAGTATCTTCTGTGACTTATCTAAAGTATTTGACTGTGTTCATCATGAAATCTTAATCAGGAACCTACATCATTATGGTATCAAGGGATAAGCACTTAGCCTTCTGAAGTCTTATTTGGGCAACAGAGTTCAGATGGTTGAGGTGAACAGTAAGAGGTTAGCTGAGTCTCACGTTACCATGGGCGTTCCACAGGGTTCGATTCTTGGGCCATTCCTATTCTTTGTACATATAAATAATTTACCATACTTTGTATAAGCTTGAGGTAGTATTGTTTGCAGATGATACTTCTAATCATTTTAAACTACATAGACAGCATACTGCTGTTGATGACGTTTACAATGCTATCTCTAAAGTAGTAGATGGTTCACAACGAATTATCTCTTTCTTAATGAAAATAAAAGCAAATGTATTAAATTTTCCATGCCTAATGTTAGACACGTTGACACAAATATTGTAGTAATAGATGATGAGTTGAAACCTGTGGACACAACTGTATTTTTGGGCATTACCTTAGATACTAAATTTCAATGGGTCCTCATATTTTTAATTAAGTGAAAAAGTTCTGTTCTGCAGCATTCGCAGTTTAAAAAATTCGGCAACTTGAATTTCGGATGAAAATACTGCGAGGCTAGTCTACTTCGGCTATTTTCATAGTCTGATGACATACGGAATTTTACTTTGCTAATGCAAACACTATTTTATTTTGTTTTTTTTTTATTGTTTTTCTTTTATTTGTACACTAAATACTACTTGTATTCTAAATTTGAAGCTTCTATGTCTGCTAAAAGTGCCTTAGAGTTTCGATGATCGGCCACTCAGTCAGTGAGTGACAAAATTAAGAAACTTTGACTAGTAATAATTCTTGGTTCATAAGTTCATAATAAATTGATAATACCGTGTTCACACGATGCCTGCTTGGTAACAGAAAATATGCTTTTAGCTTTATCCGCTACGAAGTTATTGGGGGTTGAAAAGGGCCTGAACTGCTTCGAGAAAAGGATGGTACAGTAGTGCCGCTTAGTTTTGCTCGACTTGGCGTTACATTTATAATTTTTCATACAATTTTTATCTAGATTGTATGATTAGCATGGCTCCAACTGTAAAAATTACTATTCTGGGGTACTTTGATGTTTTTTTTGCAATGTCTATTAAAGATAAAGAAAAATTTAAAGAAAAAATTAATTTTTTTTATCGTATTGACATATTATATGTACTACAACTGTTTTTTGTAAAAATAAAAGCTAAACCAAATGGTTTCAATTACGCCCTATTTTGGGGATTTCTTGGGATAGCAGCCTTGATGTGTCTGCTTGATGTGTTTTTTTTATTATTATTTGTTTAACTTAGTTATCTTAAAGTTAAAGTTATTATATATTTTATTTTATGAAACGCTCACATAATGCCTCTATTTATTCACGGTATGTGTGGATTTATTAGTATTAATTTACTTTTTTTCTTTTTTGACTTACTCGTGTAAGCCTTTCAATTTTTGACGTTTGAGTTTTTTTGTTGCGTCACTTTGCTTATATTGTAATTGAAATGATTTATAAAACAATTAAAATATAAATCTTCACTTAAAAGAGTGGCAATGAGTTTCTTGCTACATCTTCTAATTAGCTCAACCGTTTACGAAGTAGCGGTAAATTCAATATGAATAAAAAATTTTTTTTTTGACATTCATAAGTGTCATTTACGTGAATAAAGTGATTTTGAATTTTTGAATGATAAAATACAAAATATATACGCTAGTTTGACAAGAATCAATATGATATTGTTCTCTTTTAACTTCAATTCAATATGTGGGTTCGTGATTATTATTTCAAATGTTGAAACGATTTGTAGATTCTTATCTATCGATGTTAATCATCTAACGTAAAACGTACAGGTACATTTAACAACCCAGTCAGATGAAATAGATTTTCGATGGATAATTTTTGATGTGACTTATTTATTATATTTCTATTTCAAAAATCTAAGCGATTTTTAGCTTATCTATACATTTATAATTACTCGTACTCATTGACTGGCTAATTCATCAACGCAGTCTAAGTCACTGGGGCTAAACTTGAAATCTTAGATCAAGGATTGGTCTCCTCTGCACTCCAACTTGATACGATACGCACTAGATACGCAGGCGTAGTCGCAAAGTGCGGCAACTATTACTACGCCCAATTGGGCGTACTCGGGCCAGCCACGAACAACGTGACATTGACGTGCCACATGTTCTGTTAAACTTTGCTAATAATTGAAACTAAAATGTCGGGTTGCGTAATAAGACATTGTAAAAATAATACTACAAAAAATAAGAAAGACACTGGGATCACATATCATCAGTAAGTATATAAAATAACACGAAGCGTATGTTACAAAATTTTAAAATTTTATATTGTGGAATAGTTGCCGCAATAAAAAAGCTATAGTTCTTACGTAGTTCGGTATCTATTTGGAGGGCAACGGAGACAAAAACAAGTTTAAAACAATACTAAAAGTTATAAAACTGGATCCCTTCTTATAAATAAATATTGTATTGTCTTTGATGCTTGTGCGAATTTTTTAAACTAGATCGGACGTTATGAAGATACAAAAAATTCCGTTGTTTGATTACTGAGCAAAGATAGATAAATAATTAAACTTATCAGCTTTTTAAAACAAAATTAGAGCATCGAATGTATACGTGACCCAGCTAACGTTGTATTGCCGATATTAAAATCGCGATACAAAAGTAATTGTTGATCGTAGATGGCTGAAAATTTGAAGTTATATGTATTTTTTTATGCTGACTCATAATCAAACAAATTTAAAAAAAAATGTCAAAAAATTAAAAAAAAAAATCGTGTGGACCACCCTTAACATTAAGGGGGATGAAAAATAGATGTTGTCCGATTCTCAGACAAGTTCAATGTTTAACACCATGACACGAGAATTTTATATATTAGATTGTTTGAGTAAATTGAGTAGGAATTTTATTTATTTATTGTATTACATCATTGGGTACATTAATAATATGTTAACCGCAACCACCACGGGTTGCCCTTGTCAAGACTTCCGTAGAATACTATAATATGTACTATGTTAAATGTATCATAATACCATGTTGTTTATAGAATATCTTAAAATTGACTTATGACCAATATAAAAAAAAAATAAAAAAGCCTTTTATTCCCATACTAAATTACATAATTAAGTTAAGCTAAATTTAAAAATTAAAACAAACTTATAATTATTGTTAGTACACTTAACTTAAGCCTAATATTATAAGAACTTAAAAAGAGAATAGTTTTATGTTAGTATTTTTTTTTCTATTTCTTAATAATAAATGGTTAATTAGTAGTATGGGCCCCTGTTTGGGTGAAGGCCTCCTCCATTTTCTTCCACACTATTCGGTCTTTGCCCAATATTAGCCAGTCTTTTCCAGCGTATTCAATCACATCATCAGCCCGCCTCTTACACAGTCTTCCAACTTTTCTAATGCCCACCGATGACCAATAAATCCAGACTAATATTATAAGTAACTCAATAGTTTCCTTCCGTATGGAATGGAAAGACAAAATAGCGCATGGGATTCCAATTCGTATAATGTATTTCGTTGGTTTTTTAAATAACTTATTGAAAGTCGGAAGTTGTCAATACTTAACAGGCCATTTTTATAATATAAAAAAATTGTTTAAAAAACTAATGAACACGCCTTGGTTCAAAAGATAATGGTTGAAATTTAAAATAAACATCAATTCCTGCCTTAATATAACAGAAGATATAGATAACTAGCTGCCCCTACAGACGTTATTCTGTAGATAAGAAAAAAAACTGTTTTTTTTATGAATTGTCAATAATATTTCATAACATCAAGAATTACTTTTATAAAATATGCTCCCAGTTGTTATAATGAAATTGTTTCACGGCAGAACTTTCAAACCGTGCGTCAATAAATTTTCTCATAGAAAATATGTCCATACAAAACAAATACTGAAAATAAAAATAGTTATGGGTGCCAAATCGAAATTAAAACTATCCTATCTCTCAAGTTGGACTAAACTGCACTCCATGAAGTAATCCCGATTAAAATCCGTCCATTAGTTTAGGAGTCCATCGCGGACAAACAATGTCACGTAATTTATATATATTAAGATTATACATCCCTGAATTTGAAGAGTGTCGAGCGCTTATCAATATGTAACAAACTACAATCGTATAGAACCAGTGATTTATGGCACCGCGGACAACTTGTATTTACCACTTCCAATAAGAAAGTAATATAGTATGGTGAAAGTAATTACAAAACATATTTTATTTGGAAATCACGGATAGCACATGATCTCAGCTGGGTTTCATAAAAGTTGCATAGTTCGGATATCAGAAAGGTCACAATACATTTATAACATTGGATAAATTAGTAACTTTGTAGGGATTAAGGGATTTAGCTTTCTCTCACCAATCGTTGGTAAAGTTTTAGCCCTCGGTTCTTTTAATAAAAATCTCAATTCTAGCGCGTCTGTCGTACGTTTTTAAAGTGATGACAACACGATATCTAGTTTAAGATATTACACAGTTTCGTTTTTATTCAAACAAAACAAATCTTATAACTATATTATTTACAATACTATGATTACATTAAATTTAAACTATCATTACGTGGAAGCGTACCAAGAATACTGGCAGCATTTCCACGTTGGATAGCCTGATCCGTTGACCGAAATAGCTGCCAGCGCTGGGGTTGCCCTATTGATGCGAGAACATAGTACTTTGTACATTCTCCGCGCCTCTGGGCCTAATGGGCCAAATGTCTCGACACCAAACGGCACAAAGATATAAGGCTCACTGACTCACCAACATATTTGCGACCTTTGCTGTCTTCGGCAGTCGAAGCAGCAGCCCCAGCACCAACTGACGTAACTTGGACATGAGAAGGAGCCAGAGTGTCGACGCAAGTCGCGTCCCACACCAGCGACCGTGTCCAAGCTACTAGGGTCATTCCATCAGGATGCTTGCCATCGCGGCGGGTAATACCATTTGGCTCTAAAACAGCTAGTATATTAAGAGCGGCAAATGTCCAAATATACAGTTTGGTGTATCAAGATCAAAAGTCAAATAAATTTCATTTAAACAGGCTTAAATTAAGCCCTTTGCATAGTCATTATAGATATTTAATTTAAATTACTGTATCTACATGTCTTGTAGCAACATATCTTTTATTCATATTCAAAGTGCAATTATACTTCTCGATAGCTAAAGAATCGAAGAAATAGTAATTATGATTTGATTTTATTTTACCAGTACGTACGTACGACACGCCACTAGTTAGGTTAGTCCTCCACAGTGCGATTTTTAAGGAGCTTTCTTCCACGTACTACAAAGCTGTGGAATGAGCTTCCTTGTGCGGTATTTCCGGGACGATACGACATGGGTACCTTCAAAAAAAGGCGCGTACACCTTCCTTCAAGGCCGGCAACGCTCCTGTGATTCCTCTGGTATTGCAAGAGAATGTTGGCGGCGGTGATCACTTAACACCAGGTGACCCGTACGCTCGTTTGTCCTCCTTTTCCATAAAAAAAAGCTATAGGCTAGATCTCGACGAGAGCTGACAAATAATATATACAAGAGTTTCATAGTTCCTCTGAGTCAAAAGTTATTCCAATGAAAAAAAGGTCGCCATCCAACATAACGATTTTTCACTAAATTTGAAACTGTGCTTGGCGAAAGAAAATTCGCAGCCGTTGAATACAGATTCAACAAAAGCTTTATAATGAATTAAAGTTACCAAACCGCAAATTTTAGTTAGAGGTTAAACCAAATAAAATTGCTCTGTTCTACAACATTAATCGGTGAGATATTTTGGACGATGCGGGACTCGAACCTGCGACCTCTCGCGATCCGTGCGAGCGCTCTTTCCTCTGTCTCTGGCTCAGGCCAATCGTTCAAGTGACTTTTCGTTGGTAAATCTTGTATATCTTGTCATCTTGTCTTGTTCAACTCTCAGGTTGTGGCTTCATCTACAGGATCTACTTTACCAGTTGATAACCTGCTCAACCCCAATATTTGCATAATATGCAATTAATAATAATATAATATTATTACGAAATTGACTTGAGATCTAAACCAAAACTTCTGGGATTAATTACACAAATGAAATTTATAAACAAAATTTTTGAACGATGCGGGACTCGAACCCGCGACCACGTGCGTTCCGTGCGAGTGGTCTTCCGCTGAGCCAACAGTTCGAGTGACGTATCGTTGATAAATCTGGTCTATGACTTGTTCAACTCTCAGGTTGTGGCTTCATCCCGCATCGTTCATAAATTTTGTTAGTAAATTTAATTTGTGTCATTAATCCCAGGAGTGATGGTTATCATTTGAAAAAATAACAAATTGTTTTGATATTTTTTATCAATTCCTATAGTCAGTTATAAATCCTAAACTACAAGTCAAAGTAAGTAAGCAATTGAATATAACACATATTCTTTAATGTTATCAATAAACGTCAACATGACTTACTGTGATGGAAATTTAAAAGTACAACTTGCGCCGAAACTGATTGATTTATTTACTTTCTTCCCTTCACTACTCGGGAAACAAGCACGAAGAACAAATACTTTCAAAGTAAATCAATGTGTGATTTAACTTTTAACGCTAATTGCAACTATTTAACGAGCTCCTTGCGATAAATCACCTGTTTTTTTTACAGGAATAGGAACTCAATAGTTTCTTTCCGTATGGAATGGAAAGAACAAATAGTTCATGGGTTTCCAATTCAAATAATGTATTCAGTGTTCTGTTTTTAAATAACTTATTGACAGTCAGAAGTTGTCAATACTTAACCAATGGCCATTTTTTTATAACATACTAGCTGACCCGACAGACGTTGGTCTGTTCATAATAAAAAAAAACCCTTGCGGATGGAATTTTGGAAAATCCGTTCTTAGCTGACCTCTACTCGGTGAAAAGAATATTCCTACCAAATTTCAAGTCTTTAGCTCTAATGGTTCCATAGATATCGTGATGAGTGACTTTATACGTGGAAATCTCTTATATATATATATATCTTATATATATATATGTAATTAAATTATATATATATATATATATATATATATATATATATATATAATTTAATTACATTTAAATCTTATTGCAATCCTGTAGGGTCGCAGAGCTTGCACAAGATTTCTTTTTTTTTTTTAGAAATCAAATCAACTACAAAATGCCGATTCTACTTAATTATTTCACTTAAGTTATTTAAAAAATAACGAAAGTAATTATATTAATAAATGTACTTGATATATTACAATAGAGTAGTCTTGAAAAAGAAACTACATTGTCATAAAAGGATTGTTTTTTATTGCAGGGGAGATAATGAACATCTTTGTATTTCCGTAGGGACATAACCGCATCCCTTGGGGTCTACCTATAAAATTTTTATAGTAATATCGTAATAAGTTATGGTTCAATGACTGGGCTAATTTGAATTCATATTGCCTTTTTTATAGGAATACTAGCTAAGCCTGTCCATAATCTCTAACAGTAGTTTCTTCTTAGCTTCGTCACTATTTTATATTCTTTGGCTTGGTGGGCTTAGGTGGCTTCTCAGCTAGGGTAGTATCACAGCGACTCTTTTCCTGCAGTAATACAGCAATGTCCAAGCATTATTATCTTGTCGCAATTACGATATCGCACAGATTTTTGCGTTCAATCAAGAATTCTGCGTGGCACTAATGGGCAGGCCGTATCACTTTCTATTGAACTTCTTTCTCGTCTCGTCACTATTTCTCAAAAAAATGTTTCTAATTGTTATAGGTCAATTATTAGTTACATGATCAAATCTTAACTTAATACAAAAATGTATTTGTAAACTATAACCAAAAGCCATGCTACTTTGAAGATAATAATAATGCTTAGTTCATCATCGGCGCCGTCGCATATCGCATCTTGATGTGTTATAAGCTACACGTCCAAATGACATTCAGTTCGAGATAAACATCATATCCATTACATATTTGTGTCGATAAATTGAGTTATTTTTATACGGATTAATATGACCAGAAAGAACATCACCAAAAGATGTTTTGATACATAAAAGTAGTTTTTGTGGCTTATATAATCATGGACCTGTAAAATAGAAACAATTTTAGTATATATTGTTTTTTATATCTCAAATCGATAACGCATTCAATGAAAGTTTCTAGCCGGATCGTTTTTGCGACCAACATCAACCACTTTATACCCAAACCTTCATAATGAACAACTCTTTGAACCACACTTTTTTAGGGTTATCACGAATCGTCTCGTGCGCAGGTTCGATGACTTTCGGCCTCCTCAACCAGCTGGATTCCGAAGAGGCTTCAGCACCATAGACCACATGCCAACGCTGCCGCAGGTTATATAGAAGATGGAGGAGTTTAGCGAGCCACTATGCTTGGCGTTCGTGGACTATCCAGGATCAGTTCTCAAAGCTTATCCGACTGCAGCGGGGAGTCAGACAAGGCGATGTCATGTCGCCGAAGCTGTTCACCGCTGCATTGGAAGATGTCTTTAACTTCTGGACTAGAACGGGCTAGGTATCGATGCCAACGGTGAATACATCACTCACCTTCGATTCGCAGATGATATCGTAATCATGGCAGAGACCATGGAAGGCTTAAGCCGTATGCTCGATGGCCTGAATACAACTTCCCAAGGTCTCAAAATTGTAGACGAGTACGTCTGCCTTGGACAAATAATTAGTAGGTTAGTCAGGGAGAATATCGGGAAAGCGATCACTCGTCGAATCCAATTCAGATGGGCAGCGTTCGGAAAGCTCCGAAAAATCGTCTCGTCCAAAATACCAGTGTCTGAAGACGAAGATTATTAACGAGTGTGTGTTGCCAGTGATGGCATACGGAACGCGGACGTGGTCGCTAACATTGGGCCTTATGAGTAAGCTCATTGTCACTCAGAGGGCAATGGAGAGGGCTTGCTAGCAGTTTTCCTGCGAGATTGAAACAGAAATGAGGAGATCTGCAGGAGAACCAAGGTCACCGACACAGCTGAGAGGGTTGCGAAACTGAAGTGGCAGTGGGCAGGGCACATAGCTCGAAGGACAGATGACCGATGGCCGAGGGCAGTAAAGTCTTGGAATGGCGACCACGTACCGGAGGACGTAGTGTTAGTATGCCACCACAAGATGGACCGACGATCTGGTCAAGATTGCCAGAATAGGTACAAATGACGGACAGTTTCCTCTTCTGTTTTGGTATATGTAGTTTTGGCTTATAATCTAGTAAAATTTGGATTGCAGGTGGCTTCTCTACTGAAATTGGGATGTTTCTAATTTCAATGGTCTTAATTCTTGCGAGAAATCTTTTCTGACATAGAAAATAATATGAAATGAATCTATCGAGTTTATCGCACGTCACTATTGTAAACCTTTTGAGCCAATATATCTATAAAAGTTTGTAGGAACGTACATAACTGTTTTTGGTACAACATGAAAGGAGTTCTTACGTATATGTTATATCTTATAATCAATGCTCTAAATCCTTAAGCGTGGTTAAGAAGTGGCAGCACAACTATCGTAAAGCCACTCTGCTCCAATCTATCCATCAGGCCATCGGGCAAGTTAGCCGGCAAGTCGAAACTACTCTAAAATAAGCATATTTTGTACATCAGCGTGTTTCATAATGCTAATGAGTCGTGTGACAATCTAATTGTATAACAGAACCGGTAAGCAGCGTGGTATCGAGTTAAACACTAATGGAGGCTAAAGCAGATAATCAGTGGTCACCTGTCTAACAGTTGACGAATGAGAAATCGCATGAGGATATGAAGTCTCATCGGAGAAAGTGAAATAACTCCGAATTAAAAAAGCTAGAATTGATTAATTTTCTAAATTAAAGTATTAATGCTAATAGATTTGAAATCGGGATATATTTTGTCACATTAACATATTTAATGTATGTAAACATGGTAATTAAAGATTTGAATGATAAA
Organism: Leptidea sinapis; assembly: GCF_905404315.1. Taxonomy (NCBI): domain Eukaryota; kingdom Metazoa; phylum Arthropoda; class Insecta; order Lepidoptera; family Pieridae; genus Leptidea; species Leptidea sinapis. Next base: position 6,899,351 of record NC_066276.1, read on the forward strand.
ACTCTTACGGCCTTACAAATAAACTCGGTATAAAGTTATACCAGAGAATAAACTAAGAATATGCAAAATGTAGACTATATCACTGACAACATTGTCATTACAATGATAATTCTGAAGTTTTTACGAGTGGGAGTTTACCAGTGGGAGGCTCCTTTGCACAGATGACCGGCTAGATTATGGGTACCACAACGGCGCCTCTTTCTGACGTGAAGCAGTAATGTGTAAACATTACTGTGTTCCGGTCTGAAGGGCGCCGCAGCCTGAAAATTACTGGGCAAATGAGACTTAACATCTTATGTCTCAAATAACGAGCACAATTGTAATGCCGCTCAGAATTTTTGGGTTTTTCAACAATCCTGAGCGGTACAGCATTGTAATGGGTAGAGTATATCAATTACCATCAGCTGAACTGTACTGCTCGTCCCGTCCCTTATTTTCAAATAAAAAAAGTTTTACGAGTGTCAAGTCGAATAAACCTATCATAAGCAGAATGTCTATTTGTAAACATGTAGTATATTCTTGGCTTATACTCAGGTATACTTTATACCAAGTTTATTAGTAAGGACATTATATTTTTTAACACGAACATAAAAGTAAAATGTGACATGATTAACTTTGCTTTAATTAATATCCAACAATGAGAAAAATAGCAACTTAATAAGCGTTAAGAATTGTTTTATACTAAAAAATAATTAAATTGCTTCTTATGAAATGCACAAAAAATACACCATGCAATACCTATAGCTGTATTTATCCTTGTGTTTGAAATATGAATAAATTTAAGTTAAGTGAATACTATAGAGTTTCTTGGAAATCAGATAATTAGATAAAATATATTTTAGTCAGATAGCTGGGAACAGTGGAATCTGTATACACCAGATGTGTTTCGAAATACATCCCGTTATAAAATAATAAATTTTATGATATCAAGGTTAAGTTTACATTAAGTCGGGTCATTAGTTATATTGTTATCTAGTTTATCTAAATTGTCGTTTCGTGGAGATTGCAAATTTTCACCCAAGTTTTTTATCTGATAGCAACACATTCTAGGTCACGTTTTAATAACAGTTTCTTTAATAGTCGACACATATCTATTTTCTGATCTGCTTTCCTCATACCTAAGTATATTCAAAGCGATTCTCGTGTCTTACTTCTTGTCTAATAATCTTTGAGTTTTGAATTGATTTTTTCAAGAATCGTTTTTTTAACTGAAGCCTTTTGGAGCGTTGAACACTTTATTATGTGGGTATTGAAATGGAGGTGACTCCTTTGGGTAGAGTTGGCTCGTGTTGGAAAAGAGATCGCAGTCAGTCGGAGCAAAATTTACTTGAAAAATTTATTTATTATTTTAATTCGGTTGGAAAAAGTTTTCACTACTGTCTTGTGGTCTTAAAAATAGCCGTTTTTTCAAATGTTTGTATTGAGAAAATTTGATGTAAAACTCGGTCAAACCTTACAAATAACTTGGTGTAATGTTATATCTAGGAATAAATCAAGAAAATGTAAAATGGTGACTTTATCACTGACAACACTGTCAAAGATAAATCTGTTTTCCAAATGTCAGGCAGCCTTGCAAATAAACACGGGAAACGTTATACATAAGAATAAACCAATCATAAGCAAATCTGTCTGTTTGTGAACATTTTGCATATTCTTGGTTTATTCTCAGGTATAACTTTATACCAAGATAACTTACATTGTGCTGGACGCAAAAATGAATGTACATATTGAGTTATCAGACCAATTAACTAATTCTTTTAACAGTAAACATTTCGGTGAATAGCTGGTTTAGGATTGAGGATGGATACAACCACGGTTTCTTTGTATTGGTGCTAAATAGTTACACCAGTTGTGTTCTTCTTCTTACATCTTGTTTCACAAGGCGAACGAAATAGTTACTTATTTACTTTAGTTAGTGTATGTGTTCCATTATAAAAATTGAAATTTCATAATGATTAAATACAATTAAATTATTAAGTTAAATCTGTTTTTATAACTTATTTTTAATAAAAAAACACTATTTCAACAATGCACAGTATATATATAATGAACTTTTCACTAAATCCGTTCAATTTCATTTATAAGATATATACAGCACTAATGTTGCACTATATGTCAGCTGTATACCTACAGATATTGTAGCAGACTTGTAGCAGACAAGCATTTCGCCCATCCCAAAAGTGTCCAACTATATAAATTTATTTTTATTTTTAATTGTTTATTTATGACGCGAACCTATAAGATTTTCACTTATCAATAATTGCCCAACACGGTTAAAGAAGTTTTCACTTCAATAAAGGCAGCTATTAGTCAAGTTACCAGTGGAGCCTCCCTTGCACAGGATGCCGGCTAGATTATGGGTACCACAACGGCGCCTGTTTCTGCCGTGAAGTAGTAATGTGTAAGCAATATTATGTTTCGGTCTGAAGAGCGCCGTAGGTAGTGAACTTACTGGGCAATAAGACTTAACATCTTATGTCACAATTGTAATGCCGCTCACAATTTTTGGGTTTTTCAAGAATCCTTTGAGAGAGAAGATTGGCACTACATTGTAATGGCGTATCAATTACCAGCAGCTGAAGATCCTGCTCGTCTCGTCCCTTATTTTAATAAAAAAATATTAAAAGGTTCTTCCAGTAACTACAACCTATGTCTTTAATTAATATATTGTAAACATCGAGCCAAGCTTGTTCGCAGATAGCACTAAATGGTTAATTTGTTAGCCATACGTTGCATAAATCATGTCACGATTGTTGTAATGAAGCTAATGAGCCCGTTTGGTGGCTACCGTAATGTATATGACAAGTCAACATTATTTGACAGCTCAACGTTGACTTACGGTAAACTAATTGTTACAACAAACTAATTACTTAACTGTCGATTTCAATATAAAGATTTACTATAACTTAAGGGGCGTCCTATTCATAAGTAATGAAGAATAAAGAAATGCAAATGAAAGGAAAAAAGAAAGTATATGAAATGTGCATTATGCCTTGCTTACTATATGGATGCCAGACATGGACGCTTACAGAAACTAAATTAAAAGTTTGCCGAAATGGAATGGAGACGAGTATTTTAGGTATAAAAAGAATTGATAAAGTAAAATAACAAGAAATAAAAACGAAAACAAAATTCAAAAATGCATACAGATAGCTTAAATGGCGTTGGACGGGACATATGTTACGAAAGAAGTTACGACAGTAAAGAAAAATGGACTAAGTTAATAACAGAATGGTACCCAAGAGATGGCAAAACAAATAGAGGCAGAAAAAGCTGATGATGGGAAGATGACTTCAAGAAAGTGGCTGGTCCGATATGGACCCGTTTAGCGAGGGACAGGAATACGTGGAAATCTTTAGAGGAGGCCTTTGTCGATAGACAAGCTGTCCTACACAAACATCCAGTTGCCGATAGTTCAAATAATAGAATAGATAAAATCAATTAAGTGTTTAGTAATTAGGCATGTATATTCTAATTGTAAGGAAAAGCAGCAATAAAGGCTATTTTATTTTATTTTATTTAAGGGGCGTCCATTAATTACGCGATTTATTTTTGGAGAATTTTTCTGCCCCCCACCCCTCTTGGTGAGAAATTATAAGATTTTCCTCAAGTCCCTCCCGAACTCACGCGAGATTCTTCATTCATATATTTGTTCTATTACTTTCATTGAAGACTAGCAAAGAATAGTATTTTTGAATATTACTGTTATTTAAAATTACAATCATAAAATTAAATATAAATTTTTATATATTTATTTATTTATTCAGGAACAAAACAGTCTTTTACAATAGTGAGTTACAAATATACATATGCTAGAAGACAAAACAGTTCCATAAATTAAATACTAATTATGTTTACAATGGACAATAATGCAAAATAAAAAACAACAGATAACATAGATATTTTAAACCAAAAGTAAAAACTACAAAATTACAATGTACAAAACGAAAATTTTAACTGTTATAAGAGTATAGTTAAGAACAGGACATAACAACAATGATTTTATTATTAAGAGTTATTAATTTTTTAAATTGAGTATAATATCACCTATTATTTTCTTATATTTTTGTATATTTAATGAAAATATATCAATTTCAGTAAGATGTTTATTGTACAAACTACAAGAGCGCCTCACAAATGTATTTCCTGCATAATTGCTTTTATAAGGTGATACATAAAATGTAATCTTAGAACGAGAGGAGATTCGCGCTGTTATAAATTTAATTAGATTTAACAAGGATGAGTCAAGCTTACTGTTAATAATTTTAAATAGAAAAATTTGATCGACATAATTATATAAATATAAAACAAAAATTAAGAAAAGATTTAGTATAATTCAGTCCATGCCTCGTGAACATTTTACAGCGTTTTCTGCTAGAAAAATAATTATCTACGTGATGTTTGCCCCCCCTAGAACACCTTACGTAATTAATGGACGCCTCCTTAGCTATCTGAACGGTAAGAGGTACCTTAAGGTTTTCATAGTTTCAATAAGTATTAAACGTTTGTATACTAGTAATAAAAGCATGGGCTATATAATCATGTGGCGTAAACTTAAGCCATTTTACGTACCTCATTATTGTAAAACCATTACACCACTTCTGGTGTTTAAGGTAATTAAAAGAAAATTTCATTTGCCTATGTTATGCTATATCATGCTATTTTTAAAGTAATAAGTCATATTATATTCAGAAATTTAAATTCAAAATAAATCTGAGAAGGACGGCCTAAGAAACCCAGCGATCTTTTCATTTTTTTTAAATATAATTCGTTACATTAAAATTTATTAACTAAATAGTCTGACAGCGGTCGCTCCATTCCCAATTACTGACGATGGTACTAAGTGACGTAAGTTAAGAAAGTCACTTATGTTATAACTTTATACTATACCTATCCCACATGTCACGCTCGTTCGAAAATTCAGCTTTGATCGACTACTCGGTGATCAAAGCTGAATTTTGATGATTTTGATTGATGATCAAAGTTGTATGTTAAAAAACAATAACATCTTGATAAACTTTTCACTTCTAATGATATTATTTTATTTTATAACTTAAGCCTTATATTCTAAACATACAACACATTATACTAATATTATAAAGCTGCAGTGTTTGTTTGTTTGTTTGAACGCGCTAATCTCTGGTACTGGTCCGATTTGAATGATTCTTTCAGTGTTGGGTAGTCCATTTATCGAGGAAGGCTATAGGCTATGTTTTTTTTCTTCAAAATTAGGGATCCGTAATAAAATTGCTATTTTGTAACACAAGGTGTAAAATAGAAAACCTATTTTAGCGTGCGCTGCAAAAACTATTGACAATAGAACAAAATGATGTACAGGCTATAATATAGGCAATATTTTATTACTTATAAAACTATCGCGTGAATTATACTTTATATGGCAAAACAACGTTTGCCGGGTCAGCTAGTTAATAATAAAGACACATTAACGATATATGAAGAAATCAAATAAATATTTAGTCAGATGCTGTTTGAGACTAAATTTCTATTTAGTCCCAGATTCATCACAGCATCAAATTCTTCTGAACTAAAGAAAAAAAACCTAAAAATAATCGTTTTGTAAAACAAGTAACAAGTAACTAAAGAGTAGATTACAGAATTATAGAATTCGTTTTATAACGGTATTAAAAAAATCAATCTTTTTCCTGGTCATCATTTGTTGGTTTTTACTAGCCATTTAGTTTTAAATTTTCATTTTAACCCTGAGGAATGGTAACACATACTTAAAATTATAGTAAAAAATATTTTAATAATAGTTTTAAGTTCTGATATATGTAGTAGTACCAGCTGAACCGACAGACTTTGTTCTGTACATAATAAATAAAATACTGTTTTTTTTTATGAATTTGTCAATATTATTTCATAACATCAAGAATTATATTTTGTAAAATATGTTAATTCCCTGTTGTTATAATGAAATTGTTTCACAGCAGAAAATATGTTCATACAAATTAAATACGGTCCCAAATCGAAATAAAAACTATCCTATTCCTCAAGTTGGACTAAACGCACTCCATGAAGTAATTGCCATTAAAATCCGTTCAATAGTTTAGGGGTTCACTGCGAACAAACATCAGAACACTGGATTTATATATATAAAGATATTTAATTTTTTATAACGACCTTTTCAATATTTATAACGAACGACGATTGCAGTAGACGTTAAAAGCCGAATGGGTGTTTGTTTGTACTCAGATTGTTGTTTGTTAATAAATAAATGAATAAAAAACCTAAGCTTACAGTCTATAACTCTTCGGCCTTGTCCCAATTGAAGTTATTAAATTTTTCTTATTTTCTCTAATAACAACTCGGCTACATAGGATAACGAACCCACAAAAGCCTTTACTAGAATAACCGACACATATACGTTACAAAACTATATAGACGTGAATATTATTAAAAAATAGATTCTGATAACGAAATATTATTTATATAATTGTACGTATTGCAAACTATTTCAATTTCACCTGCGATTTGCTCCAAGCCAAATGTGAATTACGTGGGTTTTGTGTGGAGGCGATAGAGAGTTTTACGCTCATCAAACCTATTGACGAACAACGAAAGTTCCCAAATTTCAAAAGAGATACATGGTGATATCCACTCGATGTCACATATAATGCGTATGTTCCGATGATTTAAAATAGAATTGTGAAGAAGTTTCTGCTTTCGAATTTCATCTTACCGACATAAGATATTTTTTTATACAAGAGATTGATAATGACAATGACGTGGTATCTTTTCGAATAACAAGAAGCTGCTAATTTATCTGTTAGATTATAGTTCATGTCATATAGTATAACATTATGACGATTTTAATACCTATCCCTGATATTTTAGCTGACGTGATTAATATGCACAATTGTGTTATTTGTACTTATAATAAAATTCAATATTCAGTTAATAATATTAATTATATAAATAAATTTACGACTGAGCACCTAGTGCGTGTAAAATTGTTGTTTTTTAAGACTTTAATAACATTATATGAAATTAAGATATCGCAATTCCTTTTTTTTGGGGCCAAGTACCTGAGGAATAAAACTTAGAAGATTTAATTGAAATCTATTTAATGATATGATTAAATTTAGGAGTGACACTCGTTTGAACATCGATATGTGTTCTGAATATATTTCTAAAATAACAATGAAAATGTATTTTGTTAGTCTTTTATGAGAAAATATGAACAAATATCTAATTCAAATTTTATTTGTGTACTAGCTGACCCGGCAAACGTGGTTTTGCTATATAAAGTATAATTCACGCGATAGTTTTATAAGTAATAAAACATTGCCTATATTATAGCCTGTACATCATTTTGTTTTTGCAGCGCTCGCAAAAATAGGTTTTCGATTTTACACCTTGTGTTACAAAATAGCAATTTTATTACGGATCCCTAATTTTGAAAAAAAAACATACTATATATAGCCTTCCTCGATAAATGGACTACCCAACACTGAAAGAATCATTCAAATCGGACCAGTAGTACCAGAGATTAGCGCGTTCAAACAAACAAACAAACAAACACTGCAGCTTTATAATATTAGTATAGATTAATCCTAGAAGTGAGGGTTATATATTATATGACACTATAAAAACATAACAAATTGTTTGGTTTTACAAATGCGACATCTCAAGTCAATTTCCTAATATGAAAATATTGGGTTTGAGCAGGTTTTCAACTGTAAAGTAGATCCTGTAGATGAAGCCACAACCTGAGAGTTGAACAAAGCATACAAGATTTTATGACGATACGTCACTCGAACGGTGGGCTCAGTTGGGAGAGCACTGGCACGGAACGCCAGAGGTCGTGAGTTCGGGTCTAGCATCGTTCATAAAATTTTGTTTTCAAATTTTATTTGCTTATTAAATATCTAAATGTTTATTCCGTTAACAGCATTAATGATATTTTGAAAACTTTATCCAAAACAGCAATAATAATAATAATATGTTGATCTATGTTTGTAAGGAGGTAGTTGATATGTTTCCAAAAAGTACTAGACTAATTAGTATCTACTACAATTAAATTTCTCATTCATTGAAAATAATGTATAAAATCTTGTAATACCATTGATATATTATGTATTTCAACAAAAAAAAATAATATTTTTTTTGATACAATTAATTGGAAAGTTTCATAAAAAACATGTGTTCTTTTAAGATATTCTTATTTGAAGTGACAGGAATCGGAATATCTACAAATATTTTAATATTATATTGACAGTATATTGTAGTGCAAACAGCAAACAAAGGGAAGATTACTCACATGCTCAACATGGAATTGTAATCTCCGTTAACCTTGACTTTATCTGTTTGATGAAATATTCTTGGAACACAATGGACGCATGACTTCTTTCTGATGACTTTTAAGCAAATTTTGGGGAATTCCTTTATGATTATCGGTATTTTTGATGGCTAAGTTGCTTTCCTGAAAAAGGTATAATGTTTAGATCACGTTAAGGTATTATTTGTTTAAGACAATTATTTAGCAAGACTTGGAATAAGAAATCCCTACTAATAGTATAAATGTGAATGTAAGTTTGTTTGTTACGCGAGCTACTGAACCGATTTTGTTGAAATTTGGTACAGCGATAGACTGGAGCATGGAAAAGGACATACGCTACATTTTATCCCGCAAAATCCTTGGTTCCTGCGGGATTTGTGAAAAACTGAAATTCACGTCGAAGAGGTATAACTATACCAATAGTAGGTTTAGTTAGCCATAGCAATCTTCCTCGAAATAAGATTCATAATATCATATGTAGGGAACGGGAGCGAAAACGGGAACCGGAACTGGAATAGGACATGAGATAATCTTCAATTCCAAACTTGCTTATTATTTTTAAAAACCCTTTATCTACGCGGGCATCAGCTAGTGTTAATATAAACTTGATTAGTAGATTCAAATGAGATCTTCCTTAACATGAGAGTTAGTTTGTGAGTCAGTATGAGAAAGAGTACTTTGAGAGCGACGTATATTTTAGAGATGTAGTGACAGTTATAAAGTAGAGAATAATGAAGTTTGGTCGAGCTTGGTCGTGAGGATAGACCAAAGTTAATTGACTGCACACATTTAAAGAATTATTATACCACTAAGCTTTAAGATTTTTAATACGACATCTATTAGATGCTTGTGTGCGTGGCATCTTGACACTCAATGACATCTTTCAAATTTTGTAACATACGCTTCTGTGTTATTTTACATTGAAATTAATAAAATACAAAATACTCACTGTTCATATGTGATCCCAATGTCTTTCTTATTTCTTTTAGTATTACTTTTAGAAAGATTTACTACGCAACCCGGCATTTTAGTTTCAATTATTGGCAAAGTTAAACAGAACATGTGGCACGTCAACGTCACACATTGCTCGAGACGTGCTCGGGTACTTGGGTGTAGTATTAGTTGGCGCACTTTGCGACTTCGCCTGCGGTATATAGTTTTAGTACCGCGGAGACCAATCCTTAATCAAACTCTGGCAGAAAGCTGCAGGTATGAGTATTTTGAGAGTACTTCTTGTCTCTTTTATCTATGAGTGTTAACACAAATTATTGTACGTCTTAGGACTTGTCTCTAGTATCCAATGCTGTAGATTTGTCAGACAATATCGCAACAAAACCGGAGTTTCTCTTTTGTTCTTACATCAACAGAACATTAATTTCTATGATTAGGGAAGTGAACAGTGAATTCCTCGACACTTCCTTATATTGAACGATAAGATTAGAAACGGCCCCTAAGCCTCCTATCACCACGATTATTATATTATAATTTAGCATAATTTCAAGTAACAGCTGTTTGTTGACGCCTCGAACGTTGATCTAATCTACCACTCGCTCAAAACAACCGGCGCCAGCTTCTATTACCTATATTTATTGCTTGTCTCCATAAAGAAGATGTAAATCCAGCTTCTATTTTATAGGTTATAAAGGTGAGTTTGGTCGCAACTTTGTACTTTATAGAGTCACCGTATCAGTTAATAATAAAGTGTAAAGTAAACTCTCGTGTTCGGCTATAAAGTTGAATTTTGAAGGTCAGTAATTATAAAATATGCACACAGTTTTGCTATCGATCCTCGACATCCGCTCATTACAAGGCATTGGAATGTTGCACGGCATATCACATTATTATATTGGAAGGGGTTAGAGCTTAAGGTTTTTGAAATTAATCGAACGTAAAATGGTACCAAACGAAAAAAGAAATATAGAAAGAAACTTATTACGTATTAGACTAATAGACAAAATTACAAGAAATGAAATACGAAAAAAAAGTAAACTAAAAGATATAGTAAGAATCGCAAAAACTGCAAAATGGGATTGGGAAGGCCACATATCAAGGGCTAGTAACGAAAGATGGAGCAGTTTAGCAACAAACCGGTACCCATTAGACGCCAAAAGAAGAAGAGGTAGGCCTGTTACTAGATGGAGAGACGATCTTGTAAATTCCGAAGGAGTGATGTCACATGACACAATAAGGACGAATGGAAGAAGATGGGGAAGGCCTTTGCCCAGCAGTGGGATGATATATTAAATATTCTTCATTCACATTAGTCTTATTATTGTGATAGGCTTAAATAAATAAATAAAATGGTACGAGCGGTAGAATCGAAATTAAATATTGGAAATTAAAGCAATTTTCTGATTTTATTCCTTCGTAGGGTGCTAGATGACTTCGGACATATTGTTCGTAAAGAGGGTCGCAATCCTGAACAGCTGATGGTGACAGGCATGGTAGATGGCAAACGTCACAGAGGACGCAGTCTCACGAGATGTTCGGACCAAATACGATCTTCTCTGAACATCAACTCCCATAATGCCTTCATGAAGCTAAGGGTCGCAGCAGATGGAGGGAAATCGTACGGGAGAAACTGATGTAGCGGGGGAGTCACGACCCTCAGTAATGAGAAAAACGACGCGAGCAGGAGAAGTGTGGTTTTATAAAATAACGTTGTAAGTGATTTTTTTTCACAAAATTACATATTAATATCTATATATAATAACATAATAATAATACGACGTAATATTTTGATGCTTTACTTATTCATAAAATAAAAATATAACGTAACACAAACCTTAGACTATTCGGCCAACTGACTTGAAAGCAGCAGATAAAATTAATGTTTCAACTTCACCCCTACTCCGCGGCCGGCTGTAATGCGACATGCGATAGATGGACGAAAAACAGCCACACTACTTCACCGTATACCGCTGATATTGTTATATTATGTTATACCGATATAATAATGGAGTTAATAACTGCTAAAATATCTGCTGAAAGTGATAATGCTTCTCTACGGTTCTTTGATAAGGGCAAGAAGACCACCGGTGGAGTTATTGCTTTCATATTGGCATATTGAGTGCCATATTGATTGGCATTGCTAAATTACTGCCATAAATCTTGGATCAAAAAAAAGCCTCTAAACCTTCCTTAAAGGCCGGCAACACTCCTGTGATTCCTCTGGTGTTGCAAGAGGATGTGGGCGGCGCTGATCACTTAACACCAGATGACCCGTACGCTCGTTTATCCTCCTTTTCGATAAAAAATCCACCTAGGTATGGTTATGGTTTGTAAAGTGGCTTTGATCCAGTTCAGTTCAGCCCTGTTTAACTGCGACCAATGTGATCTATTGTGATAGCCACTGTTAACTATAGCTCATTGATAAGATTGATTCTTTTCATGAATCTTATTATATCTTTTGCAGTGAGCTGACGTATCTCAAGTGGTTGAAGAATTGGACTTCCTAAAGACATGCTACGTTTACGCATTCAAGGACCAGATTCAGAGAGAATGTGTAGCGGGGTTTCATCTACACTCTGCAATCTCTGATACCTAAGATTGAGAGGTGTTTGTTTAATCTGCAGTGCCCCGTTAATGTCCTGGTTAGAATGCGTAACTTTTCTCTACTTAGCCCTAGTGTCTCATTCGCAGCCTTTTTGTTGGTAGTTCATGGGTTTTTATGTTTATATATTATGTCTGTGTGTGCTAACGTAATAAAATTCACAGATATATTTTTATTTAAGTAAGCCATTTAATATTTAACTAAAAACTTAATATTGATAACAGCTGAATATGACCGACAGTTTATTCATCATATCAAAGATACCGACTATAGTCGCTGGCTATTGCAATTGCTATTCTAGTATAATATGTCATAACTGAATCTACGACGGGCTCGATTCTTACGGCTTGTGTTTACCACAGTGCACAGCTGCTCTTGTTGACAAACAAGGCCGGTCGATATAAACATAAATTAATAGGTATAATATCTTTAGTAATGTAGTTAATACTGATAGTCAATTACTTAACAATCATTACATGATTGGTTTTATTATATCAATAACTAAACGGTTAATAAATACAAACTAATCGATTATTAACCTTAATTAGGGCTTGTTTGTCAAGGTTAGGTTAGCGAGACAAATCAAAGTCAATGGGGGTTAGCTTCAATAACTATTCGTATGAATAATTAATAATTGTAATAATAATTAATATTAATAATAATAATCCAACATTCAAGCGCTCTACAAAGCGCAGGTTGAACAGCATTATATTACAAAATATTGCTTAGTAGATAAAATTATTTGTAATAAAACCATTTGTTGCCTTTAGTAGGGCAGTACGCGGGTGACCATTGATCGGGCCGGTCCTAGTTACCATTAACCATTTGTCTATAACCATTACAGGACTTGTCCGAATAACCATTTTAACCAATTAATAGTAGAGATCCGCGTACGCACAAGTAGAACCATTAATTATAGTTATTTAGCGAGTGCCATTGGTTAATTTAGAACCAAAGGTAAATAAATACTTTTACCTATTATTTATATATATCTAAATGTAAGTGCACCCCTTTTCAATATCGTTGTCATCTCTGGTCTGGCGGACCCCAGTATCCATCGATCCCTTTGACTGCGTGCAACGCAGAGCAGCACGAATTGTCGGGGACCCAGAGCTCTGTGAACGGCTGGATCATTTGGCGTTGCATAGAGACGTCGTTTTATTGTGTGTCTTCTACCGCATTTATCACGGGGAGTCTTCCGAAGAGCTGTTTCACCTGATTCCTGCCACCGAATTCCACTTGGTGTGTGACAGTGTTCCTGCGATTCCTCTGATGTTACAAGAGAATGAAGGCGGCGGTGATCACTTAAAAAAACTATAGCGAACATAGAGGAAAAAGAATATTCGTAGAAGAATCATGCGCCTGAAGGTGGAAGTCATTAACAGAGCAATTTCTTCAGTTCTACCCAAATCACGATACTGTACCTACTACTGGGATCTACTACCCTACACTGGTTTTGTACATAACTTAATTTATTTTAAAATAAAGATATTTTGAAATTGAATTGAAAAAAAGTGTGTATGCACGCAACAAGATATACTTCTTTGGCCTAACAAAGCAAAAATCCTTTAAATTATTTTTTCCTCGTGCTATTCTACGTTTGTAGAAAGAACAATATTGTAAAAATTTTGCAACAATGGCTTTGACAATTAATTATTTAATAACGAATACGGCTGTACGGCTTTGAATGAACGAAGAAACCAAAAAAAATTACATTAAAATTTTAGGAACTAACTTCACCTTGTTACTTTTGTGTTACAGTGATGTACGCGCATCTTAAAATTTCACTCTCATCATTTTTTCATAACGCGCCTAAAGAAGTATAACTTCAAAAATTTCTTCAATTCAGCACACCGTCCTGGCACATTACGACTACTGTTCTCATCTCTAGACTAGTCAAGTTGCGCTAAGGTATCAGTTCGAGCTATTCGATCGCGTGCAACGCAGACCTGCAAGATAACGCAAGAATTATCAGGAATCCAGTCGTCTGTTAATGGCTTGATCACTTGATGATGCGCAGACATCTCCTACCGCTTTTGACACGGATAGTCTTCCCAAGAGCAGTTTGACACGATTCCTGCCGTCGCGAATTTCATCTTTGCACGATACGCAACAAATGGATACATTCACACATGATGAATGTGTGGCGTCTCTCTATAATGCGATCTTCAAGAACAACTCTGCCATGTCCAACTAGTCTGTGAAATGAGCAACACCGCGCGGTGTTTCCAGGACGGCATGGGTAGCTCAAGCCTATAAGACCAAGACAATACTGCTCTGATTCCTTTGGTGTTACAGGATAATGTAGGCGGTGGTGGTCACTTAAAGTCAGGGAACCCGTAAGGTGGTTTATCCTCGTCTTCCAAAAATAAGGATAGTGTTCCTCCTCTTCTCTCTCCATTTTACCATAGCATATCCAGACGTGGAAAGGGCTTTTTGATTCTTATGTTTTAATATCCCTTATCTATCAATAGTTTTGCTTCTAGCTTCATTTTACGAAAAGGTAACAAGAACAATATAATTTGGTTCTCAAGATCAGTAAATAGGCAATAAATGACTGCTACATTGAGGCACTAAGCATACTGGAAGAGTGGCGTTCCAATCTTGGTCCAAAGTGATAAAAATTGGCTTATTCGTTTGATCCACATAAGACTTATTAACCCTGTAATTTCTGCATAAAAAGGCGCCGGTCATCTTTACAGAATCCTATGTAGAGAAGCCTTCCAATCTCAAAGTATGTTACATAATATTAACTGTAATTGTATTCAATAGCATAGGGTAGACATATTTGATAAACAAAACGTAACTGCATTTCGAAGCTGAATTACTTTTCCCCGTAACAATGTTTTATATTTTTTGTAACGGTGCCAGTAGTTCCAATGTAAGAAATACGGGATTTGATCTCGATAAAAGAATACCTGGGTCATTCGATACGGGTCATTGTGTCTACAGGTGGGTGGAACCAAATTGTTTTCTTTTGTTCGAAGTGCACTTCAAATTTTGAGGACATCCGTTTACATTGGGGGGATTAAATTTCATTTAGGACCATAAAAGGCTGCGGGCATCGTTATTTAAAACCGCTAATAATGAGGTTTTCAGGTCGAATTCATATCCACCTGATCAATAAACACACCTTATTATGTTGAAAATATGTTTTGTTTTTGTTCTTCACATGCAGTTTGAGCCTTGAGCATTCTGCGTTTCGATATTATATTTTTAAACGAACCAAATGGAATAAAATAAATTATAGTGAAAAGTACTAGTAATATCATACTTTTAAAAAGTAAAACATGATTTTTTATGCTCGTGCTAAACCTATATATAAATACGCAGAATTTTTTAATTTTTATAAAACAGTTGACTTTATACTGATAAATAGAACTCTACAAAATTAAAATAATGTTAATTCCCTCTCTTTTATAATTTTCTATTTAATAATACTACAAATTGTATTGGTTTTGAAAACTGAATCAAAAGTACTTATAATTTAAAAAAATATTTTATATTTTTGTGTCGTAACAAGTCCTAAGTGCAAGAGTATGTTTTTTTATGAAAATAAGGAACGAGACGTTTTAGCTGATAGTAATTGATACACCCTGCCCATTACAATGCAGTGCCGCTCAAGATGATTGAAAAAACCCAAAAATATTGAGTGGCTTTACAACCGCGCTCGTCACCTTGAGACATAAGATGTCAAGTCTCATTTGGCCAGTAACTTGACTAGCTACGGCGCCCTTCAGACCGAAACACAATAATGATTACACATTACTGCTTCACGTCAGAAATAGGCGCCCTTGTGGTACCCATAATCTATCCGACATCCGGTGCAAAGATGACGACTCTCACACAGTGAAATAAGAAAAACAAACAAAACTAATTAAGGAGCTAAACTTTCGTGAGATATCATAAACTTTATTTGTCTTAAACGACTTTACTCACGGATTGTCGGAGTTGTACCTATGAGTTTCGGACAGACCTTTATCAAAATGAGTGTAGTGAGTTCGCGGTGATGTCCCGTCTCAAACTGCGGATTTGCAGTCGCAGTGCGCGGCGAGGGGCGCAGGGTGCGTCCAGTCCACTGGCCTCTACTATTTACCACTCGACTGGCGGCTGTGTTTGATATTCGCAGTTTTGGCGCTGTTGGCCATCGCGAGAGTCTGCGATACTAAAACTAGTGATGACGACCTCAGCTAAACAAACATCGATATATGGTGCGAAACTATTTTGAAAAAAAAATGTGTACTTTAATACGTTGATACAGTGGTATTTATGCATCCAGATTGGCACGACGCAGAAAAACAAAAAAAAAATATTGATATTGATTTTTAAATTGTTACAGTTAGGTAATGTAATTTCGAAATTTTATCGATTTTGTCAAAATTTTGTCGACATAAGTTGACGAAATTATCGATAAGACATTGAAACAGCACGTGAGTAATCATTGATTTATGTACTGGAAGTAAGTAAGGCTTAGATATCACTTAAAATATTTGAACCTTGACAAAAATATAATTATTATACAGAATGTAATAGCAATTGCTAATGTACAGATAAGTTAAATGATGCAACACAATATATAGATAGAATTTGAAGGCCTTTTATCTATACCTTTAATTAGGTTACAAAACATTTTTGACTATACTTACACCTCGTATCTGCACGTAGTTTCGTCCGCGTGAAATGGTATTGCGCAAATTTGTGTTTGTGCAATATTTCATGAAAACCGGATGAGTAGTTAAGTAGTGAAACAGTAACTGACAGTCACAAAGACTTAGTTTACCTGAAAATCTTAGTTGCTTATATAAATGATGAAAACCTTTATTTTTTTTATTATTATTTATTTAATATAAGCATACAGTTTCTTCTTAAGACTTCTTAACGTATAATACGTACACAAAACATCACAGTTGTTGTGATGCCTTTTCTCAAGCTTTGTACTACGCATGCGAGTGAACATCTAAGCTGTATATGAAGTCCTGGTACATGTTGCTAGGATGACACATGATTTCAACCGCTTTGAAAGACACTACAATACTTATGTTCTCCTGGTGTCTATGTAGTAGTAATACGTCGAGCTCATGACGTCAGAACATATTAAGGTATGCTCGCATCATACTTAAAACAATCTCTTCTTCAACTATGATCGCCTGGTACCAAAACACTGTATAATGATTCCTATCTCATTTTCTCCCATGCTATCCTAAAGAATTTATGTTTCTTTATGTTTTTTTAATTATTTATGTGTGTAACTTTTTAGTGTCGCTTTTTCATGTCATCGACTTTCATATCACAACGATGGTAAAGAAGTTTTTACTTCAGAAATCAATATTTCCTTAAGGAATGAGAAACATGTTAAAAAGTTTGTTTCAAGTTGAAGATGCGTTCTCAAACATATTTTGTACGTGCGTTACATAACCGACCGTGGTAGCTCAGTCTCAATTCAAACACTAATTACACAAAACTGAGTACACATCAAAGAAGGTTTCATTTTTACAACGAAACAGATTGACATTGCAATATTGATGACCTATAAGCACCTTCCATAAATTGTAGTGCTCTGAATGTAAAATAAAATACATCTTAAACGATCATATAAACCAAAAAAAAATACTAAAGCAAGTAACATTTGTACGCGTAGGCTGTAGTACCTACACTCGCAATTTATCACGACTCGTTCCAACACGTGATATGACATCGTACATCTAAATTACATTCATGAATAAAAACAGCTCAATCATTGCAAAACGAATGTAACGTTGATAAAGTGCAACATCGCAATATTATACTTACTATCCCACTTACCTTGTGCCCATTATACCTTTGTTTTCAATAGAACTTTAGCGTTTGGGTTAATGTTTTCGTGTGTTAAGTGATGGGGTTAATTATTGTAATGTAATCGTGCCATACACAATACTTGCAGCAAGCTATCAGTAATATTAACGCAATCAACTCATATGTACTCAACAAAGACATCTTCAGACATGTGTTAACCTTTAATAACTTTTAATATATTAACACGCTTATTGTTCGAATAAATCTAACATGAAAAGCTAATTAATTAAGCTATTATCTAATGATGAACAAAATGTCTATTGTATCATTTGTTTTAAGTTGATAGATGAAGTGAACTATGAACAAAGTGAGTGTTGTTACGCAATTTCTCATTACGTTATTGATTTCACGAAGTTTTGTTCTCCGACACCCCGCTGTGGGACTGTGAGGTGGTCTTCAACACTCACAAGAGCTGTGAACATTGCGAGTTTATTTTGGAAATACATTTCAAAACCGCTAAGAGGTAACACAATTTCGTAGACAAAGGGCCTTTATGCCGGCATTGTTTTGCTTTGTGTCGCTTTTTATGTTTACTGCTGTCTAAACTTCCGCGTGAAATTTACAAATTACGTCAGTTCGCTCATGAGGTACGCTATTGAGCTTTTAACCGTATCTATATAACTACAATCTATCTATAAAACACGGTACTCCGCCGCGTCTGTCTGTTCATGTTTAAAACAAAAACTACTGCACAGATTTTCATGCTATTCTAACCAATGGATAGCTTGGTTCTCGAGGAAGGTTTAAGTATATAATTTGTTAAGTTATTTTATACATTTTTGTTTACAATAACGATATTTGTTGGAGGTGTCGAAAAATATAAGCCGTCTGGAAGCTTTCATCGAAAACACGATCAAACCCTTTGAGATATAACAAAATAATGTATGGTGGAATTGTGTATTTTATATAGATCTACAGAAAAGTCCACGATGGAATATGTCTATCTATTAAGGATAACATGCTATATCCATTTTATTTATTTTTTCTATTGACAGAACTGCGTCTGTTGAGTCAGCTAGTATATAATATTAATTATCGTTTGCTGGTTCTTATATTAAGTCTTATAATTGCAAAATTATAAAAGACTTTTGTCTTTGTTTAGTTTTATATGTTCAGTATGTTTAGTTTTTGAGTTTTCGCGAACAGATCTTTTATATATAAACTGAACGAAATGAAAGTATATTTGTGTCTTTGTTCTTTGAATATAATGAAAAGACAATAATTTATTAAAGAAATAGAATACGGTGTTCGTATGCATTGTAATGTAAATATTTCTGTAATTATTTATAGGACTCTGCTCTGACGTGTTGCATCCGGCGAGCTCCCCGCTTATTGCTTTCATATACATAATCCTTGGAAATTTTTATTTAATTACACTCAGTAGGCGTTGGGTAATGCGACCATTTGCTGTAATTTATCAACAGATCAAGAAACACCGGGCTTAAAGATAAAATTGATAAGTAATTCTGTAACAGACGTGTTCTAAGATAGAGAGTACTAAGTTAAGGATTCGTTTTATATTGTACCTTTAAATATGACTGTAGTTTAAGTGAAATAGTTTCCATCATTTTTTTTACTGAAGAAGAGGAAAAACAAGCATTGAGACACCACTTTGTTTGTGAATCACAAAAGCATCGCCGATTTTATTTAGCATCAAATAAACGTAGATATATAGTGAATTCAATAACCGAAATCACGTTGGTACGTGGCGGGCGAGGATCGAACCTCCCGGTCCGTGGTGAGAGTCAAAGGTTCAATCTTTTGCGCCGCGGAATGAGAGAATATCGAAGCGAGCGAAGACCAGATAGGAGTAATAAACAATTTCTAGGCAAAGCGGTTTTTTTTATGAAAAAGGAGTATAAACGAGCGTACGGGTCATCTGGTGTTAAGTGATCACCGCCGCCTACATTCTCTTGCATCACCAGAGGAATCACACAAGCGCTGCCAGCCTTCAAGAACGCGCTTTTTTGAAGGTGCCCATGTCGTATTGTGTCCCGGAAACACTGCACAAAGAAGCACTCCACAATTAGTAGTATGTGGAAGAAAGTTCCTTGAAAACAGCACTATGGAGGACCTCCAGACATCCAGATGGTGGGGGTGATATGAATTCGGCGGCAGGAATCAGGTGAAACACAAACAGCAGTTTACACAATTGTGCATTATGTCAAGAAAATGATGAAATACTGTGTCACACCCTGAGCTATTTGAATGAGCATTTGGGAGCGCTCAAGTGCGGGCGCTCCTGGCGCTCTGTAGCATAATATGCTATATATATATAAATTACTGGGCAAACGAGACTTAACATGTTATCATTGTCATAAAAAACTATTTGAAAATAACATTTTAAGATTGTCGTTAATTTATTTAGTGAAATACACGAGCATAATCCATTATTATAAGTTATCAGTTTGTCGCTATCGCACGCCCGCGTATATTTGACTCGATGTAAAAGGTACCTGTTACCTACGAGACTTGTGTTTTATATGTAGCTATATTGAATGGCTGCCTGTGAATACCTTATTATTTTGTTATGATAACCTTTGACAGCAGAACAATAAATGACGAAATCATCAAACTAGTCCGTGAGTAATATTTCACGAAGAACCAGAGATAAGGAATCATCAAAAGCCGTGTCACAACATGAGTTCTGTACGCGGAAAGTATTTTGCAAGTATCAAGTTATTTTAGCTCATTGTTTGAGATGCCATGGGTCGTTTTCCTTTCGTTTAACAAAAGGTGAAGGGCAAACAACGGAATGTCATACACAGATATGAAAACAAAACATTACTTTGAAACATAAGAGCATTTTATGTCAAAACGCCATTGAATAGTATTTTTTGTGAACAATTTTATGTTATTTAGAGTTTCGTGCTAAAAGTTACCCGCGGAAGCCCTCTTACTAATACTCCGCTGTTCATTATTCTGTCAGTCTATATATCTACCAGCTATGGAGGATATTATGCTATAAATTACAGTTCAAAAAGCTTCCAAAATGGCGCTAGTGTAGGTACAGGGTATGGTATAAA
This sequence comes from Leptidea sinapis, assembly GCF_905404315.1. Lineage (NCBI taxonomy): Eukaryota > Metazoa > Arthropoda > Insecta > Lepidoptera > Pieridae > Leptidea > Leptidea sinapis. The sequence continues at coordinate 6,920,061 of NC_066276.1, forward strand.
GGATGGTGAATGTAGCGATTGTAAACGAATTGAAGAATGTCGAGTTAAAAAATTTAACATCATTGTCGACTAAAGTAGAGTAAAGTAAATTATTGAAAATTTCAACAATTTACATTGTACAAAATAATGTAGCTTATATAACATTAAGGCTGGGGACCGAACCGATGACCTTGGGGAATCGAGCGGAGCTAGGTTACTTCTCTCGCACAAGATCGCCATTGTTTTAATCCAGAATTATTAGCATTTTTACTTTATAACACAATTTTCTTTACAAAACTATGTCATGTTAAATCGTATTGGTGTACAATTAATAAATTTTCGTACAATTTTTATCTAAATTGAATGATTCGCATGGTTCCAACTGTAAAAGTAAGGGGTAGTTCGGCGATTTTTTTTCACACTGTCTATAAAAAATTGAAATGTAAAGAAAATTTGAATTTTCTTATCATATTGTGTTCATATATTTTTTTTTTGTAAAAATATAAGCTTTACATAAACCGTCAAGAAAACAATTGTGCGCTATTTTGGCGATTAAAGAATTATTATAGGGAAACGTGCACCTAGAGTGATTTTATATTTGGCGTTTCTTTTAAGATTTACCCTGATGCTACTTTAGCGCCACCCTAATTTCACGCATTTTGACGAACACTTTTTCATTTACACAGATTATTCTCCTTACCTCTACCCTCTATCAGCGTATTGGTTGTTAAATCGCTGTGCTTAGATAAAATTCTGACACAATGTGTTTGATAAATGGCGTTTTTCAGATGGCGAATTCCATAATGCCCACTAGGCATGAAAATGGAACATTTACTAAATTATTTAAAAAGACAGTGGACCTTTTATGTCTTATATAATACAATACCATAGAACGGCTTCCTGTCCAGAATGTATCGCGGACACAACAATTCTCTCTCTTATGATACTAGTGTCGATATTTTTTGTGATTCTTTAACTAAATTTAAAAGTAATTGTGTTCAAAATTCTCGAAATAATTATAAGGGTTCCATAATTTAAGCAGTATCCATATTCAGTATGATACTGATTTAAACAAAAGCTGTGTTTGCCTGTAATTGGGTCTGCACCTCTATTAATAATATGAATGCGAATTCTGGGCGTAACTAAGATGTAAACCTGTCGGCAAACCTTAAATGTGTGTTCCAATGGACTCTAAAACGGCTGCACCGATTTCTTTTGATTAGCCGGGTCTTGTTAAGTGTGCATGGATACGAATGAACATTATTTTGAGTAAGCTGGCTTGTATATTCCTAATGAAAAGAGTCTTTTAATTATATAATTAAATAATGCATGTGTAGGAAACGTGTGTAAAGTGTGCTTAATACATCAAGATTTAAATAAAAGCTTCATTTAAGGAACAATGTTTTTGTTATAAATAAGGACGAACGGAAACTCGATCTATGACGCTTCTTACAGATACGTATTTGGGTTCCATTCACCTCCTAAGCAACACCTCGAGTATACTCCTTATAGAAGCGAACAAATAGGCACAAGTTATGCGATCAATTTCAATTATCATCAGTATCATCAGCCGGAAGACGTCCACCGCTGGACAAAGGCCTACCAAAGATTTCCACAATGATCGGTCCTGCGCTGCCCTCATCCATCGTTCTCCTGCGATATTGTGGGGGGCCCACCAATACTCCGTCTTCCGGTACGTGGTCGCCATTCGAGGACTTTACTGCCCCACCGGCCATCTATCCGTCGAACTATGTGCCCTGCCCACTGCCACTTCAGTTTCGCAATCATTTGCGAAATGTGACTTTGGTTCTCCTACGGATCTCCTCATTTCTGATTCAAATTGAACAATGGCGGTAAAATATTAATAAAAGCGATATTTTTTCACATCTATAATGTAGTCAGACAACCTAATCTACACTGCTCTGGTATTACAGTATCTTGAAAATGAAAGGATTGAAATAGTTTAACAACAGAGTAATTTAAATGTCAGAGGGAATTTCACTTTTGAATTGATTGTTGAAAAACAATTTCCATGCTGTAAGCGGGTCGTTTTGTAGCCTAGTTATAGTAAAGAGTGATTATGGTACAAGAGCCCCGGGCGTCCACAGGCGGATAAGGAGAAACCCGTGTCTTCGCTACCGTTTTCTAGAAAATTAGTTTCCTTGGTGAAAGTATTAATGAGTTGGGATCAAAGATGTTAAATTGTTTAGATTCACGGCTATTTCTGTGATGGTTGGGTGCGTAAGTGAAATGTTAGCGGTGATTGATCAAAGATAAGTTGGTAAAGAATATCTCAGCTTGAATTTCTTATGCGCATAGCATTTCCTTTTTATTTTAATCACTTCCTCATATACTTTCCTTGTTTCATCCGTCGTCAGCTATTACATCTATGGGCTCTTTGTAATTTAATATTATATAAGCCAATATGGACTTTATGAAGAAGAATCATTCAAGACTCAAACTTAATAAAAATATAAAAATATGTATATATATTATCCCATAGCGTCAGATTTGTTTGATTGTATAAAAATGCTTCATTAACATAATCGTAGTGATTTTTGTCATAATTTGTTTTTCATACAAAATTCGAAAAAAAATGCATATTATCCCTCTACTATTTAATTTAATATAAAAGAGAAAAAATAGTGTTTTACCCATTGAAGATAGACAAATAATTGTTATGCATTATTTATAAATTTCCCAGACAAACAATGTAGGCAATATTTTCAATAGAATAAGAGTTGAATATCAGTCATTTTATACTACACGCCCTAGTCAAATAAAAACAAGCATTTGCACACAAACTTAAGCAAAAACGCAGCCTTATAATTGGCCAACACACGCCTACTTTTGACACCCCACGCCTATGAAGTTTCGTATTTATTTAGTTAAACTGTCGTACCGATAATGTTATACTTCTTGGCCCATCCATATACATACAGTATAGTGAGTATAAGTATAGTATACATATCTCTTTAAACTGTTTTGTGTTTTATACTAAGTGATCTTCGCAGCCAATTTCTATTGCACACCGGAGATTTCACAAGAGCATTCCTTAAGAAGATGAAATTCGGAATTCGGAGGTAGAAGTAAGTTAGAACAGTTCCTCGCAATAATGAGTTTCAACTTTAACCATTGACATGGAGTCACGTGGGAGATCCAAGAGATTTTTACCCATTAAGTTGACGGATATTGACATCATTCAACATTTACGATTTGTTCCTGTTTCGCCCCGGGTTTTCGTCCCATATTCCTGTTTTGTCCCACGTTGATTTTCATTCCTGTTTCGTCTCACTTTTTAAAATGTTATTTTAGTACAGCCAGAAAAAAATTTGAATTACAACAATATTCTAGATAGATATAGAGATATATATATAAGTGCAAGAGACCCGAGACCGATTACCTGAGACCAAACGATGGCATGAAAGGAGTTCATAAACCTATTACAGGATATTTTGTTCTTGCAGATTGCGGCACAGCTATCTTAGGTTGTCTCAAAAGTAGAACGATAAACCATGGCACAAAAATATCATAAACATATACAGGTACATAGTAAATTATTATTATTAATTACATAGTATATTATATATTACAATTTGAATTAGTTAAATTTGAATTAGTTAAAAGGCTCCTGTTTCCGTTAATTGATTTCTTGTATTGAGTACTAACTTGTTCAGTTCATTAATAATATTTATCGTCAAAAATAAGATTTTTAAAATATTTTGTATGCTGTCCGTACAAAATATGTTGTAAAACACATAAATTACTACCCGAGGCGAATAAAGAACAAAAAGTGGGGCAAAACAAGAAAAAAAAAATATTAATTATTTATATTTTCGAGACGAAACAGGAATAAAATCTGGGTTGAAAAAAGAATTTTTTGTGTGGGGCGAAACAGGAACAAATCACATTTACTTCCACGTAAAACCCTTAAAAAAATTGAGTACGCATGTAATTGTTACTGAATATTCTACAGTCCTTTGGGAATAACATCTATAGATGACCCATACAGTCCAGTGGTTAGTGACTCTGCCTACTAAACCGGAAGAGGTCCTGGGTTCAAATCCCTGTATTAGTAAACATTTATAATATGGTGTTTCCGAGTCTAGGATGTTTATTTGTATTTATGTATGTTTAAATTAGTATATTGTATTTAATATATTGTTGTCTTGTACTCATACTACTATGCCTAGTTTAGGGCTAGATAATTTGTATAAAAGTGTGTCAATACTATTAAAACTTTAAAAGCGATATGTGATGGCTCGCTTCATTCAAACTAAATAGTATTTGCTTTCAATTACAGTAATAAAGACACACTGTACACTATATTAAGTCCGATCTCTCCGATCTGTCTACTGTTCACAAAAGATAAACTGTCCGAAGCCCCGTAAAAGCTCTCCTAAGAAGTAATGGATCCAATTAGTAATACGATTATGAGCGGGTGTGAAACATGGACTGTAATTACTTAGATACGTCACACGAGTCATGATTCATTACGCGCAAAGATTACGCGGTACGCCTTTTACGTGTTTATTAAGACGAATATAAGTGTGAGGCTGGATATGTGTAATAGTATAAGGGGATTAGGAAAAGGTATTAGTATAATTAATTGTAACTTATTGAATTGAATTTACTTTGAAGATAACGCACATCCACTTGAAATAATTTTGGTTTCGAATATTTTAGTATAATAATAATAATATTGACACACTTTTACACAAATTAACTTGCCCCAAACTAGGCATAGCCTGTACTATGGGTGCAAGACAACGATATATTTAATACAATATACTTACTTAAACATACATAAATACATATAAACATCCATGACTAGGAAACAAACATCCATATTCATCATATTAATGAATGCGCCTACCGGGATTCGAACCCGGGACCTCTAGCTTAGTAGTCAGGGTCACTAACCATTCGGCTATATGGGTCGTCATATAGTATCCCGGTAATATTTAAAGAAAAAATTCTAGAAATTCAGTAGAATTCTTAGAAGTAAGTCTTCCTAGTGAATCGCTAAGATTACAGAAAAGAAAGCAATAAAGTTACAGATTTAAAGGGCTTAAGAATTTATTTAGTAGAATTATTAGAATGTGTGCGATCTACTCCAAAATAACACATAGAAATGATTTATTAATAAATTCCGACGAGGCAACGAGCCAATCTTCATAAGCACTTTTCGGGCTTAGTTCTCTTTGACAGAAAAAATTCTAAGAATTACTAAGATGAAAACGTTATCTTCAACTTATTAAGGAAGTGCAGATATGTGCAGTGGGTTAATTTTCGTGCTTCGAAAGCGTCTTAATTGGGACGCATTTTGACAGTTAGCAACGTTTTACACTATGTGTCACTAACGTGTATGTGAGAGGTAGTGTAAGTAGCTGTGTTCTTATAATTTTATTAAGATCTTTTTACATCTTTTCAAAGTGTCAGCATGGGGTAGGTACTCTACATTTTTCTCAGTTTATTTTTGAGTATATTGCATATTCTGTATTTTACTTATTTATTTATTTGAGAGACCAACATCTCTTAGCTATCTTATATGTTAATTAACATAACTGGGTGCCAATTACAGGTCTCCCTTAGTGACAGAATAATGAAATTCAATAAAACGAATAAACACCAAATAATACAAGTAAAATACTATACACAACTTAAAATAATTACAGAATTAAAACAGTTAATACACAAGTGAGGATTCAGTGTCATTGAATCACTACTATATATTATATTGACCTTAATACTAATTAAATAAGTTAAGTTAATTTTATAAAAACAGTGATTTGGTGAAATCTTGGAGGACAAACAACACGTTTTTATCATTTCTCTAAGCAAATCTAGTGATTTGACCAAATGCCAGAGTTGGTTCCGTGAAATGACAAAAAGTCTTTTCTTTGGTATTTAAAAGGTTTATTTGGTAAGAATTTAGTATAGTGTGGAGGGAGATGTCCTCTGTCCCCTGGCTCACTTCCCTACTCCCATGAAAAGGTAACGTACCATTCTATTGAAAATAAATGTAACCCAAATTAATGTAACCTAACCTCAAAACAGATAAAAGTTTCTCTAAGGGCCAAGTAGAAAGCCCCTGCCCCTGCTTTGCGGGGTCCCTATTATTAAAAAAAACCACGAAGGGTTCCATCTAACCTGTCCGGATCGGGGTATGACTCAAGTCTGAAGCTCGCTTCACTCGCTTTTACATCCTAACTTCTTCTAGTCGCGTTACTCATTGTCATTTCACGGAACCAATACTGGCACTTGGTCAAATCACTAGATTTGTTTAAAGAAATGATAAAATCGTGTTGTTCTTTACACATACTCCGTGATTTGATCAAATCACTTAGTGAATTGACCAAATCTGTTATTATTGTTTCCCTGCGACATATATGTATATATACTAAGATATCATTGATTTGCTACTTATTTTGTTAGGAGATTATATACATTAACAGACTCCTATAAATAAAAAGTTACATAATAATTGCCTAACAGATCGTTTGTATACAATTACACAGTGAAGTATAACTTATGCACATTTATTAAAAAATGGACGCCGCGTTAGACAAAAGAAGATTTATTGGCTTTCATCTGACCGTGATGTATGACATGGTTTTTGGGGTTCCCATTTGGGTCCAACTATTTAAAATAGATAGAATATAGTTAATTGCTACAGTGTATAGAGTACATTTAATTTAAGCGGCTAATAAAACTCGTTACTACATTTTTAAGTAATGAATTTCATGCATTTAAATTATACTTGCAATGATTATTTAGGATTGTGAACAATACTTATTTTACTTGAATATTTATGGTCAACTTGTTATAAAGCCACGGTGTCCTGAAAAGGAAAATTTCATATAAATGTATACGCGAGCCTCCAATTAGCACAGTTTAGGGCACCTAACATTATACATCGTTAATTCCGCCATGTATCACAAAATCACTTCCGCACGTGTTTCACCTCTACACGAGGCATTTCCAGGAGTTGTTGGCTCGTCAAACGCTGGAACGAGGATAGAATATAGTCATCATATCCATTAGCCATTATATGATCGAACTACAGACCAAATTTGATCACGGTCATGCATGCCGTTCTTGAGTTGTAAAAGAACACACAAACAGTCGGACAGACACACAAAAATATCAAAAATTGTAGAATAAGTAATTGTTAGTCAGTCATAAAACTTTTATTTGTTACAAAATTTTACAAAATATATTGTAAAAACAGACAGAGGCTACAGTTTCATACAGTTGTATGGATACACATTTTACATAAAATAAAGGCTATTTTTAGGTTTCTAATTCTTATGTCCATAAAATCTAATTGTGACAAATAAGAAACTCATGTGAGCGTTACCAATAAGTAGGCAGTAATTAACTATTTGCGTATTTATACTCCTATATAATTATTATATGTATCGTTATAGCTGATCCAGGCCATACGTCACCGCGCTTATTCCTTTAAATTTATGACCTTCCCGTAATTCACTAGAAATAGTTCTGATTTACTGGTTGGTAAGTTTATATCTACTTTTTTACTATAGTACGAACGTGGTTGTGGAATTTCGTTCAATTTACATTGGGGGAAAATATATAAAATGGCGAACGTCAAACACATATTTTACCCTGATGGTAATTAATACGCCCTGTTCAGAACAATGCAGTGCCGCTCAGAATTTTTGAGTCTTTCAAGAATTACTACAATTGCCCTCGTCACCTTGAGACATAAGATGTTAAGTCTCATTTGCCCAGTAATTTCTCTACGGCGCCCTTCAGACCGATACACAGTAATGCTTATATTACTGCTTCACGGCAGAAATAGGTGTTTTATGGTACCAATAATCTAGTCAGCATCATGTGCAGAGGGGCCATTCACTGGTAAAAAAAAATTTTGAATTTGAATTATGATAAATATCAAGTTTGTAGCCCCAACGTTTTTGGCTCTGCTTTGATAAATCGAAGTCAGTCAAGACAAGTAAACATTCGCAAACATATTTGCTAGTTCTGTAAAAATTATAATTTTGAAGTGAATCCGTTTTACTTTAGTTACTTCATAAAAGTAAAATGTGAAGTAATAAAGCTACCATTGACACGGTGACTAATAGCCACGGAACCACAGTTATTTGTTCGCGCCTATCATTTATTATTATGTAACACGAGTATAGAAAGAAAGTGCAGCGGAACGCATAACGTCCATATTTCATTATTATTAAACGATTTCGAGTGTACAAGATTAATTGTCTTTATTGTTCTTTGTAAATTGTTGTGTTGTTTTTGAAGACCATTGTACCTTAAATAATTGACACTTTTTTCACAGTTAAAGTTACTTGTAACTTTAACCGACTTCAAAAAGGAGGAGATTTTTTTTTATGTATGGACACCGATTACGCTGAGATTTATGATCCGATTTACATGATATTTCTTTAGTTTGACGCCGAATGTTTGCCATTTGGTCCCATAAAATTTTGACATAGTTAATAGAAACTTCAAGTTCCTCCAATTACTCCAATTTCCTAATAGGCAAATATTGGGATTGAGCAGGTTATCAACTGTAAAGTAGATCCTGTAGATGAAGCCAAAACCTGAGAGTTGAACAAAGACATATCAAGATTTGTGAACTTTTAGTCACTCGGACGGCTGGCTCAGTGGAAGAGCGCTCGCACGGAACACGACAGGTCGCGGGTTCTGTCCCGCATCGTTCACAAATTTTGTTTTTTCCGAAATAAACTACGTTATAAGCAACTGTTCGCTTTCAAACTTAGCCGGATTATACTTTGTGTAGTTACTACTATTTCAAAGTTATGTCATATGACTGCACGTTTCATGCTAAACTAAATTTCAATTTTTACTTAGGCTATCCCGCCTCTTATCATGTAGTACTTACATCCTCTTTGAAATATACCTTTAGAATAAAATACGTACGCACCAATGTTTATCCAACGACATAACAATGAAAAGTATTAAGGAAGTTGCGAGATTTACATCACCAGCAAAAAAGGATGACGTCACATTCCACGAAAGCAGGAGAAAGAGCATAAACAAATTATAAATACCATTTACACATGCCTAAACACAAAGAGACGAGAAAGTCCGATATAATTGGCCGCAGAGCGATAAGGATTGAAACGATCTAGTAGTTTCACCGTCTTATTAGTTCCATTTCATCTAGATGATTTAATTTATAACAACAATGGAACGATAGCACAATTGTCCCTCGCCAAATAATTACAAATTGTCATGCAGTGGCGTAGCGTGCCTTGGTGGGGCCCCTTATAAAAATTTGCTTGGAAAAATTACTATTTTTATTATTATATGAGTCTGTATTTTTTTATCATTATGTTAATTAATATTTACTGTGCAGACATATTTGATCATGTAATCTTGTTATGTGTTAAATAACTTATACCATTAATTATATTTTGCTTTTAAAATATGTCAGTTCAGCTCCACACAATGGGGTCACTAAAATCAGTGATGTGCTCATAATGTATGGACACAACTATGACTGAGTGGACTCCAGTTTTGGAAAACCACTGCCACGTTAAGTTTTGCTTTTGTTTCTTTTGTATTAAGTAAGTTAAGCATATATTTTGTTCTCATTAACATTTTTGTGTGAATGTGTCAGTTTTACTTCCAAAATAAATTCATTTTCATTTTCATAATTATTGTATTAGATAATTTACATGCCTAGTTTAACATGTGAAACTGTAAGATTGTACCATCTTAACATACCATGTTTATACGCAAATGAAGAATTTGATTGATTAATTGACTATGATAATTAGTGGAAAAAAATTGTTGGCATAAAATTAATAGGAATATTTATTCATCATAATTAACTATCTGTCACTTTTTCTAAAATTTTTACAAATTATTCTGATTAAATATACCTTCACTCTTCTTGCCTTTTTTTCGGCAAGCAGAAAAAGTTTTTATTTATTTTTGCTTACGCACGTTGGGGGCCCCGTATAATTGTAGACCCCTTTGCACCAGTGCTAGGCTCCTTTGCTCAGGAAGCCGGCTAGATTATGGGTACCACAACGGCACCTAAGTTCGTGTGTTTCGGTCTGAAGGGTGCCGAAGCTAATGAAATTACTGGGCAAATGAAACTTAACATCTTATGTCTCAAGGTGGCGAGCGCAATTGTAGTGCCGCTCAGATTTTTAGGTTTTTCAAAAATCCTGAGCTCTACTCATTGTAATGGGTAGGGCGTAACAATTACCATCAGCTGAACGTCCTGCTCGTCTCGTCCCTTATTTTCATAAAAGAAAATGATAAGGCAGATACGGCGGTAGCTACGCCCCTGATGTTAAATTACTCTTAATAGAACTAGTAAATAAAAAGAGCTTTCTATGGAAGGTACTGAGAAGTACAGCTACTTTATTATTGAAAGTTTAGATTGTATCTGTTGGTGGTTATTAGCTGGTGATTTAGTAGTTGTGGTTCAATGACCACCCCTTTACCGATACCTTATTGGCGCCATGAAACGCTTTGAAAACAGTAATTTACGCTATCGATGCTGTTTTAAAGTTGTTTCTAACGAAGCCGTAGGGAATTAAATTTCACAAATTTATATCTTAGAAACTGAGAGCAGAAATTAATTAGAAAATATTACATACTATCTGAGATGTTTATCTAGTATCTATCTTTCTTTAAATACCACTACCACAATAGCAGGCCATACAGCATGCTATATTTTTACGATATTTGATCTAATCGAAAATGTGAGTGGTAAAAAAGAATATAGTCTTGGGTGTTAACTTTGTTTAGTTTACAACTGTTTTATTAAATAAATAAAACATAGGTAGTTAAGCACACATGTACACAAATTAAGTTCGACATTGTTTAATTTTTTTTGAAGTATTCTTTAGCGCGTTATGAAAAAATTATAAGAGTGACATTTTAAGATGCGCGCACATCACTGTAACACAAAAGATTTTCTGACGTTTGCGTCATTCGTTAGTTTTTTTTTGGTTTCTTCGTCCATATAGGATAGGCAAAGGGTTCAAGCCCGTACAGCCGTATTCGTTATTTTATAATTAATTGTCAAAGCGATCGTTGCAAGATTTTTACAATATTGTTCTTTCTACAAACGTAGAATAGCACGAGGAATAAATAACTTTAAGGATTTTTGCTTTGTTAGGCCAAAGAAGTATAACTTCTTGCGTGCATACATAAGTACACACACACTTTTTTTTATTCGCCCATTAAGGGCAGGCTTATATTGTATAGACCATACCGCCTAATCTTTCGTTTAATGGACATTGTTTAAGTTTCAAAATCGAATCACTTTTTAAGAGTAGAGTTGTGTTTAAAATGTTGGGGTAAGTAAGATTTTGCACCTTAAAATTAGTTAATCATTAATAGTTTTTTACATTTAAATACAAGAAGAACCAAATTATCAAGTCTATATTAAGGTAGGGTAGCTTTTTTTTAATTACTAATTTACTAAAGTATGTCCCTGCTCCCAGTCGTCCCCAGGGATAAACCTTACATGGTTTCTTGTGGGTGACTTCATATGTATTTTCTATGTAATACTTTTTCTATTGTTAACAATAAAGAAAAAAAAGGTAAAGTCCTGAAAAGTCTGTTGTTTTACAGAAAAATATAAGTAATTACAAAAGTTTTAAATTTTCCTTAAGGCTTAGGCTCCGTAAGGCTTGCCAATGTAGACAAGGCATATAAGATATATTTCTATAATATGTTTCAAAGCAAATACGCTATTGAATTACTCAAGTGACAGGGCTATTCACTCGTGAAATTAATTATCACAACAAGATCCAACTCTAACACCGCAGAACAGAGATTAACCTAAAAACGAGCCGGCCAAAACCTCATAAGGTTAAGCCGCAAGTAATACAACAGGTATAAATGTAATTGTAGTTAGATTAACACTTGTACGACACTTAAATATTGATTTCTAGCACTAATTCCTACGGACAAGTGTCATATTACACGCCCACATGGTGTGAACATTGCATAAGTTCGCGGTAATACAGACTAAAGCTCTCATGCCCCAATTAATATGCACGTACCGGTTTTTGTATTAATTCTAAATATTGATAAAAAGTAGTTCATTTGTCATCATGTTTGTGTTGACATTTCTGTGGCAATCCACGATGACGTAAGGAGGCCTTAGGGCTTCGCGGAGAACCTTAAGATTATTAAGATACTAGAGAATAATCGCCTCGCGAATTGTTTACCGACAGTGTGCCGTGTCATGCTTTGTTTAAAGATAAGAAACTTAAGTAATATTTCTTGGTACTTAAGGCAACAAAATCGATTATCTGTTTCGCAAACAAAAGTGTTGAGGCGATTGTGAAAATCACAACTAACAAACTGTTAACAGATTGAAATGTGATTGAACATGAAACAATTATTATGCTCGGTGATTTCCAAATTTGTTTAACGTATATAATAATCATAAAGTTGTTTTTATCTTACAAATACAAACATTTTATGTCATAATCATCATCATTATCAGCCGGAAGACGTCCACTGCTGGACAAATGCCTCCCCCAAAGATTTCTACGTCGATCGGTCGTATTCCGGCGATCTTGACCAGATCGTCGGTCCATCTTGTGGGGGGCCTACCAACACCGCGTCTTCCGGTACGTGGTCGTCATTCGAAGACTTTACTGCCCCAACGGCCATCTGTCCGTCGAGCTATGTGCCCTGCCCACTGCCACTTCTGTTGCGCAATCGTTGTTTTTCAATCAAAAATTTTATGTATTTTCTATCAATTCTTATCTCTTAGTCTAGTACAAAAATATAAATAGTGAAATTATTAGTAGGTATAAGTGAAGCACTAAAGTTTCTTTGCTTTGGTAGCAAATACAAATTCAATCTTCTAAATTTGATTTATTTAATAATGGCTTATAGTGGGTATAGGTAAAGTATGTACTAAAGTTTCTTGTCCTTCCTAACAATTACTAAGACGTACCAAGTTAAATTTTTTTATATTTAATTTATTTAATAGTGACTTATTGTAGTGAAGTACTAGCAATTCTTCTCCTTGTTAACAATTATAAAGAAATACCAAGTAAAATGTTTTTATTTTTATTTAATAGTGGCTTATTAGTGGCTTATTAAACATTTTTCTAGATTTAATTTGCTTGTAAGTGGCTTATAGTACGTATAGGCCAAGCACTTATGTGTCTTCTCTTTGGTAACAATTTAAATTAAGAACAACCAACTGTCATTATCGGAATAGAAGAACAAACGCGCGTACGGGGCGTCACCTGGTGATTAATTAGATTTAATTTATCACTAAGTGGCTTTGGTTAAACACGTTGTTAGCATTCTTGGCTTGGTTTTCATTAAATAAGTTGCAAATAGGATAATATAATTAATAATAGTGATTTTTTATTTAATAATTATTTTATCAATCCATAATATAAAAGCATTTAACCAAGCTTCACAAAATTGCGAAATATATTTGTAATATCTTACTATCTTACCAACTAAAATGATTTCAGTTTAGCCAGTACAGGTTGCCTGGAAGAAATCGCTCTTAAGCGATGAGGCCACCTGTTGCTTGTCATCTATACAGATATATTTCATTTATAGTTGACCATGGATTTTTTTTTTATGGAATAGGAGGACAAACGAGGTCACCCGGTGTTAAGTGATCACCGCCGCCCACATTCTCTTGCAACACCAGAGGAATCACAAGAGCGTTGCCGGCCTTTAAGGAAGGTGTACGCGCTTTTTTTGAAGGTATCCATGTCGTATCGTCCCGGAAACACCGCACAAGGAAGCTCATTCCACAGCTTTGTAGTACGGAAGATACCTATCCTTCCTTTGACTAATGTAAGTTTGCCTTGATGTTACTTAAAATGTGGGGATTCAACTGTTTATCATTTCAATATTCTGGAAATGAGTTTTATAAATTTAGTATTGGCACTTGAACATACAAGTAAAACATCAATTCAACTATTTTATAGGTTAACTAGGTAAGTCTAAAAATATCTTTCGGTTATAAGTATTTTTTAAATGAAAATAGAAAAACTCGTAAAGAAAAAATAAAAAGCTTTTATTCACTCCAAATACTGTACAATAAAAATATAGACCTCCAAATTTGCATAACAATTTGTTGGCAGAGATTTTTTTTTAATGAAAATAGGGGACGAGACCAGCAGGACGTTCAGCTGATGATAATTGATACGCCCTAACCATTACAATGCAGTGCAGCTCAGGATTCTTGAAAAACCCAACAATTCTGAGCAGCACTATAATTGCGCTCGTCACTGTGAGACATAAGATGTTAAGTCTCATTTGCTCAGTAAGTTCACTAGCTACGGCGCCTTTTAGTCCGAAACACAATAATGTTTACACATTCCTGCTTCACGGCATAAATAGGCGTTGTTGTGGTAACGATAATCTAGCCGGCATCCTGTGCAATGGAGTCTCTCACTGGTTGAGCCAGAAATGAGTGGGGTCTGGTCTGCAGAGTACTACCTTCCATCAGTTGAATCCATTTGAGTACATAAACAAGAAGAGCAATAAAAACCTGGAGTTTAAAATAACAAGCTGGTTGTAGCGATCTTGTACTCAAACTCGAGCAAAAAAGCCAGAATAAAATACCATTCAATTAAATCCACACCATATTGAGTTGGTGTGCTCCATTTATTAAACAGGAACTACTGTTAAAGAACTGTAATGTCTGTTGAAAGTATATAGCTATGTTGGCGTGGTCGATGTGCAAGTGATTCCTTACGTAAGTAGTTATATTCTTGACATTTGAGGGCTCTACAGATGCGTTTTGATTCCTGTCTTCGAATCAAGTTGTGTAACACAATAATGGCTTTTTAAGCTTTAATTTTATTCGAAATGCACGCAATTATAGAGGTGTGTAATTAACTTTTTTCACTGTCAGAGGTGTGACAGTGTGTTTGCGGTACTTGGCGGTTTCTGGGTGCTTTTTATATCACTTATTTACGGTACTTAAATATGTATAAGTCAGTTTTTAATGTGAAATTTAAAAATTAAAACGCAGCACTCATAATACTCACGGGCAGCGCAGGACCGATCGTCGTGAATCGTGGAATCCTTGGGGCAGGCCTTTGTCCAGCAGTGGACGTCTTCCGGCTGATGATTATGATGACTCATGTTGACGTATGACAAACTAATTGGTCAAGGACTATAACATATTATTATGGACTCTTCACAACGGCCGATATTATTCAGAAATATATGTTATTTCAGGCCTGTAACTAACGACCGATCGCTGTATTCAACCACAATCATTAAATGTTTTTTTTATGAAATTAAGGGACGAGACGGGCAGGACGTTCAGTTATTTTAGTTATTATGGTATTTGATACGCCCTGCCCATTACAATGCAGTGCCGCTTAGGTTTCTTGATAAACACAAAAATTCAGAGCGGCAATACAATAGCGCTAGTCACCTCGAGACATAAGATGTTAAGTCTTCTATTATATCTCTATGTTTGGTGATCCCGGCCTTTGAGGTGGCAGTATATCTTTTCTTGAAGTTCCCTAATTCATATTGGTTTGGGAAAATGGGCCGGTAATTGATTCCACAACGTGGCTGTGCGAGGCAAGAAATTTCTTGCAAAACGCGCCGTTGTGGAAGGCGAGACGTCAACGTAATGCGGGGTGTAAAACTATTTTAGAATAATCTTTATATGAATAATAAATAGTAGATAAGTGGTTCTTATATTATATTGAATAAGAAAATAAGGTAGAGATGAAAATGTACAGGAAGAACTGACTACTTGTTTTTAACTTTGAACTGTAATAAAAATGTTTTAAAGTGACTTTGAATGTTTTTGAAGTAAAAACTTCTTTAGCGTCATTGAAATTATGGATGTATATTAATTTTTCTGAGTATTATAATTTTCTGAGTGTAAAATAATTACAATAGTTTAGAAGTGTTAAATTTTTTATGAAATACTAGCTGACCCGACAGACTTTGTTCTGTATATAATAAATAAAATAATGTTTTTTATTAATCTGTCAATAATATATTATCATAACATCAAAAATTACTTCGTAAAATATGCACCCTGCTGTCGTAATGAAATTCTTTCACAGCAGAACTGTCAAACCGTGCGTCAATAAATTCTCTCATAGGAATTACGTATGGACACATCAAAGGAAAAACAAATTTGTTGTTTTTATTTAATTCCGAGCATTTTTTTATTTTTTCACCTTTTAAACCTTCTCTGGACTTCCACAAATAATTTAAGACTTAAATTTGTCAAATCGGTCCAGCCGTTCTCGAGTTTTAGCGAGACTAACGAACAGCAATTCATTTTTATATATATAGATAAAGATAAATTGTCATTTTTGTGTACGATAGCGCAAAAGATGAATATCGTATTTTAACAACATATTATTATTATTTCCTAACCATTCCAAAATATTCAAAAATACACAACGTTAATGTTTTAATGTTCACTTCTGCCGGCACTTCCGGAGTGCAACCCGTTATTTTTTTCTGCATGTTCCAATAAAGTCGTTTATTATATTTTATATAGCACAATTGCTAAGATAGACGATGTCAGAATACATAATACATATATAGATTTGTTCTGACTAATTTCTATAATTGCTGGAATGGTTTCCAGCAATTATAGAAATTAGTCAATATATTCGAAGGAGTAACTTGGCCACAAAATACACATATCTATTTGTATTTATTATGGTCAAAATACAGCTAATGTGCAGGCACGCAAGCAATCACATAAAAGAGGTTGGTGTTTTATATCTATTGCATAATATTATTATTTTCGTATACTTAGATTAAAGATTGGTCTCCGCTGGCTCCAACTAGATACCGCACTACCTGATAACTGCAATAGTGTTTACATTGCTGCCTATCCACCAATAATATTTTAAGCAACTGGAGTAAACGCAGAAATGTATAGACATAGCAGTCGAAGGTTATTATACGGTGTCATTTGTGTCATGTGCCATATTTCAGGCTAGATTTTGTATGAGGTGCATTGTCTATAAATAAATAATAAAATTCGTTTATTTCAAAGATTACATAAACATTTTTTAGTGGTTGAGACTTCCCAGTAAGTTGTCTTAGGACACTTGTATTGGGAATATCTCGCAACTTCCTTAGCAGATACATTTTATGTAGTAAACAATATAGAAATAAACAGAAATTATTAAAAACCAAATTTTACAATTTAAAATTAATTGTGTGTGTGTGTGTGTGTGTGTGAGTGAGTTGAATTGAGTGTTGGTTTGAATTGGACCTTTAATTGGGTCCATCTTACAACAATGCATGTGTTTGTCATGTCAGTCGGATCAGAATATTTTCCACTTCGTCACAAGCAAGACAAGTTAGCCAATTATTTAAAGCTTTTCTGCATAGATGTAATATCATAGGATATATATTTAGGACACGATTTATTTTATGTGTACTTATATGTACACTGATTGACAGCTAAACTGTCGTTCAGTAAAAGTAGTGCGAACAGTAATGGTGGGAGCTACTTTATCATTTCTTCTAAATGATATGTACAGAACGTCATTAATACCAACATTTAACGTCATATGTTATATTATGATATTAAAAACTTCACTTCATTCGTAGATCTTTTAGCTCCTAGCCATAAATTGATTACGATGCGTCAATACAAATACAGACGTGAATGCGTTGACAAAGCCTTTTGTGAAGAAAATGACGTAAGGTAACATGTATGGGATTTGTTGAATCGATCGACAGGCAGTTTGTATAATTTTATGGTCGAGAATCCATATATGTTTTAAATACGTCACGACGACAGTATTCCTTGTTTTAATTTAAACAACACTGTATCATCAGCTGTACGTCCTGCTCGTCTCGAAAAAAAGTGTTAATTCCACCAATATTTGTCTTCAAAAAATTCGACACTTGTTTCGCCTCTACACAAGGCATCCTCAGGAGAAGTTGACTCGCCAAACTCTGGCACGAGACATTTTTCATAATCTCGTTAGTCTTGTTAGTATAATAATAATATAATATAATAATAGATATTAAGAAGATTTAAATAAGGAATATCAAATATTCAAATTTAATTTTTTTTACATAAATTAAATTTGAAAACAAAATTTACTAACGATGCGAGACTCGGACCCGCGACCGTGAGAGTTGAACAAGACATACAAGATTTATCAACGATGCGTCACTCGAACGGTTGGCTCTGTGGAAAGAGCGCTCGGACGAAACGCGAGAGGTCGCGGGTTCGAGTCCCGCATCGTTCATAAATTTTGTTATCAAATTTAATGTGGACAATTAATTCCAGAAGTGAGGGTTATCACTTTTAAAAAATAGGATGTAATATCACTTATTGAAAGTAAAAAAATACCACCCATTCCAAAAAGTATGCATCAGACCTGAGAATAATGGGCGCAACAAACTCAGCGGGCTTTTTTTTATAAAAATATGGTTACTATGTAATATCGTACAATACAATTTATTATTTAATAGCCTGAGGGCGGTCGTTCCATTCCCAATAAGAAAGTCATTTATGTTATAGAACGACAGGTATCAGTACCGAAACTGTGCTTTTTATTATTATGATTTCAAATGTTGGCTACCCCAAGAAAAAGCTGTTTCACCATATTATCCACGCTTCAATGTATTTACTATTGGATTTATTAAAGATCCTTGGGACCCGCAGGCCTGTCTCACTCCCCGATTTGGTATCGCAATCGTACGTACGTGAGGCGGCCTCTGCAGAGTAGGCCAGCTAATAGGGATTCACGAGCGAGCAGTGACGCATGCGCGAGCATTGTTCTCACCTGCTTCACAGATCCAACCGAATTTTAAAAATGGAGAAACTTATTGTATTAAAAGAGATTATTATTATTATGAAATTACCATTCATGATAGCTACCAATTTATTACCTATATACTTAGTAAGTTTGACTCTGTCGTCGTCTTCCAACGCATACATTGCTATCTGCAACTAATGTAGGTTTGACAACGAAGAATGATTTAAAATTACGATTACATACCTATTTATATTATAGAAAGAACTGAGCTATTTTGTATGATGACCTTATACTAGGTAGGTACAGGTTTAGGTAAAGAAGTCAACCCTAATGTCGTCAGAAGAGGTAAGAGTCACGCGATAGAGAGGAAACTTCTAGGTGAATAAAAATGTACGTTAGTAGCGCTGTGCGATCTGAATTACACCTTATTGTACGACCGCAAGCTCCATATTTCTTCAATTGATTTTGCGGAGTGAGATCTGTACTTGTACTATCATATATTATTTGCCCTAAGATACTTTAAAATTAAGTAATTTAGTCATTCCTATACCTACATTCTATTCCTTGTCAGAAAGATTTCTTAATTTTCTAATTAAGTTAATAATAATATGCAGAGTTAATAGTGCTGTTAAAATATCGTTCGCAATACGTCCGAGATTATATTCAACAATTATTAGCAATGCAACCGCGCAGCAATAAACTAAGAAGTTAACTTTATGAAGATTGCTCAGCTTCATCGATGTTAATTAAGTAAAACACAACTTGCATAAAGTGAAAATAATATTTACAGACGTCTGCGAGATATTATATTTGTCTTTTGGATGTTAAGAGCTTGAGAAACTTTATTAATTTTTGTTTATAACAATTTTATAAGAAAGTATCTTTGAAGTGAAACTTCTTTAGAATCGCTGTGATTTGAAACTCGACGAAACGAAAAAGCAAGATGATAGAGACGAAAACAGGTAAATGTATAGGATTGAGTCGGCGAGAGAATGAGAATACATTGAAAGCGACACTAAAAAGAGACAGACATTCATAATTCATAAGATTTAACGTGGGAGAAAATGAGAAGCATTATGCAGTGTTTTGGTACCAGGGGATCATAGTTGAAGAAGAGATTGTCTTATGTAGACGCGAGTACACCTTATTCGGACGTCATTACGCGCTCGACGTATTACTACATAGACACCAGAACATAAATATGGTTGTGGTGATAGTAATTTTACACTAGCTGACCTGACAGACTCTCTCTGTTCATAATAAAAATAATCTTTTAATAATAAATGGAATTTTGAAAAATCCGTTCTTAGCTGACCTCTACTCGGTGAAACGAATATTCCTACCAAATTTCAAGTCTTTAGCTCTAATGGTTCCAGAGATATCGTGATGAGTGACTAAATAAATAAAATAAAATAAATATACGTAATCTCTTATATATATTAAGTACGTCTTTCATACCGGTTGAAATCAAGTGTCATCCTACCAACATGTACCAGGACTTCATATGCAGTTTAGAGGTTTACTGTAAATTTTGCACCCGATACAGCGATTTCGTTGATTGAATTTTTGGGCGCCAAATTTAATTTGAAAATGTGCAGCATTTTACATTCGTCTTATTACCTTGAAGCTAAAATTTTTGAAGTCTTCACTTCTACCACATGTGAATTGCACATATCTTTTTTTTTGTAGCGTTGCCATGGTAATTTCTACACTTATATTTATATCTTCATTGATGGTAATATTTTTTTTTGTTGATAGATATTATGAGCCAAATAATTGATATTTATTTGGTAAAAAATAATTTTTATTTTAATTCATAATTTTTTATTCGATTAAAGGAAATTCTAAATTGACCAATAATCTAATTGACTTGGCTTTAAGTAAAATTATTTCGAGAATGTAACTTACATTGAATTCAGAAACGTGAAATATCTGCTATAGTAAGTTTTATTCTATAATGTCGTATTATTTTTGGGTATTTATTATGAGAAGTGTTCTGAATAGGCAATTGGCAAATAATAATGATTTAAATAAAATATTTGTAATTTA
Source organism: Leptidea sinapis (assembly GCF_905404315.1). Taxonomy (NCBI): domain Eukaryota; kingdom Metazoa; phylum Arthropoda; class Insecta; order Lepidoptera; family Pieridae; genus Leptidea; species Leptidea sinapis. The sequence goes on from NC_066276.1 coordinate 6,940,832, forward strand.
TATCATGACGTTAAGGTGACTGACATCGGATCCTTGGCGGCATAGGTACTAACATTCTACCAGTTGTCTTGTACGGTCGTTGCCGGCTCCGAGTTCCGACAGCAGTCTCACGCCGCCATAAAGGTGTATGAGAATGCCAAAATCATCTCACCTGACTACTTTCTTTAGATATAATTATCTTTTTGTTGATTCAAATTAAGAATGACTCATATTGCCACAGGGTCGACGTTTTTGTAAAGTAATTTTTCGTTTTATGAGCTTGCTGGTTTTACAGATTATGTTATTTGGTCATATTTTTAATGGAAAATACAAAATATTTATTGCTGACACTGAGATTGCAGCTTATTATTTAGTAGACATAAGTCTACTAAATAATAAGCTGCAATATTCTATTTCACCAGTTATCTATAAAGATAACTGGTGAAATAGAAGAGAAGTTATTCAACTATTCTTTATGTACTACCGGCAAAAACCGTTTTAGACAGCTAGTGTGCAGCACCAAATCAGTTTATTTTACTCAAATTTAAAAATATGACATACACCGCACTTGTGTGGGTTTTATATAGTTGTATATGCCTAGACTAAAATGGAAGTCTAAAGTCTTAGATTAAGGATTCTAAATACCGCAGGCGTAGTCGCAAAGTACGGCTAACACTCCGCCTAAGTGGGCGTACTCGAGCCAGTCTCGGACAATGGGTGACGTTGGCGTGTGGCCACATGTTCTGTTAAACTTTGCTAATAATTGACATAATTGAAATTGGTTGCGTGGTAAAACTTTGTAAAAGACTTCAAACTTCAAGAAATAAGAAAGACGCTGGGATCACATATCATCAGTAAGTATTTTGTATTTTATTAATTTTATTGTAAAATAACACGAAGCGTATGTTTCAAAATTTTAAAGATGCCATTGAGTGGCATACATACCACAGCTATTACACACACACACCCTCTGTCGCTATCATGCATACAAACACACACACATTTACATCAATCCTATATGATAAAAATAAAGTACCTATATGTTAATTGATTTTTAGAGCTTATTAGTTACTGTGAAATCTTGGTGACCAGTAATACAGGTATTTTATTATTTAGCACAAGCACCAGCGATCCACAACCAAAACTTTTGTATACTTTGTATTTGTTTAAGCTTTCGTTGTATTGTAATTTTGGTAATCGGTGAGAAGCTAAAGATATTATTAATAATTGTATTATTATTATCATTATATTATTATTATTTCACTGGCAGTTCCCCATAGTTGAATGCCATAGGTTTAAAAACACATGTTTGACCATTGCATTGTATGGCAATGAGCAGAATAAGAGCCCAGTACAATGCGTTCCGGGCTCTTATGCGGCTCACGCGGTGCTACAGCGCGTCGGGCATGTTCGGAGACGCTGGGGTCCCCGACTTTTTCGCCATAATTCGGTCTCGCGTTGCCTCTTTCTGGCGGAGACTGCAACGTTCCGACAACAAAATACACGTGGCTGTCTCTGACGACATCAGGAATCCAGTGTTTAAGCGCTGGATCTCTGTTCACATGGACAAGAACAAAAAATGACTGCACAAATTTGTGCAATATTTGTATAGTTTTAGTTAGTCTAAAATTTTTTGTAACTATGGGTTTTATTATGCCTGAAATAAATACCTTTTATTTTATTTATTTATTTATTTATAACAGTTACTTATTTTCAAGGGAGAGAATTGAGTTCCGTCCTATTATTTTAGTAACCAAAATAATTTTAATTTAATTGCATTACAGTAAGCTAGCCTACGCTTTTCATGAGGCGTAGGCATGAAGATAACAAATGACATACAAGTAGAACCTACGTCTCTGTGCTTACAATTTATTCTGGCATTTTCCGGTATTGTGCCATTACTGAAATCAAGTTAAAATATTCTAATGCTTAGGACCTTAAATTATTATTTTGTACCTTTAAAACAAACATACGTTTTTGAATTTTATGTTTGAATTTTATTTATTTTTTAATGATTATAATTTGTAAAAAAAAACACACATCTAAAATGTAGGTACTCCTTAGATTAAGGATTGGTCTCCGCTGCGCTCCATCTAGATACCGATCTACCTAAGATGAATACCTTTTTTATTTCGGCAACTATTAGATGCTTGTGGCATCTTGACACTCAATGGCATCTTTTAAATTTTGTAACATACGCTTCGTGTTATTTTACATTGAAATTAATAAAATACAAAATGCTTACTGATGATATGTGTTTTTTTTTATTTCTTGCAGAATTATTTTTACAAAGTTTTACTGCGCAACCTTTATTTAAAATCAGCAAATTTTAGTTGAACTTATTAGCAAAGTTTAACATGTGGCAAGTCAACGTCTCACATTGTTTGAGACTGGCTCGAGTACGCTCACTTGGGCGTAGTATTAGTTGCCGCACTTTGCGACTACGCCTGCGGTATCTAGTTGGCGCTCCAACTGGATAGCGGTGGCAGCGGAGACCAATCCTAAGATGTGTTCATTACGGTTTGCACTATTAGTCTGCTGGGTAGCGGCAGCTTAGTACGTTTTGCTATGAAACCCGTAAAATCACTTTTTTTACTATTCCAATGAATAGCAAACGAAAACATTCATATAATCACTACCAAGTATACACATAAACATATACACACTGACACCTTGTTCCCGTCGAGGTAGGCAGAGACAATAGAATGCCATTTGCTTCTATCCTTACAAACCTCACGCACTTCCTCTACATTCATTACTCTTTTCATACATGCTCGACGGTTGCGGGTGCTTCGGACCTTCTCTTTTCTCAAAACGTCCCCAATTTGATCGACGAATGTTCTACGAGGTCTCCCGCGACCGACTTGCCCACACACACTTGCCTTATATATTTGATGCGTCATTATTTCTTCACTCATTCGCTCCACGTGTCCAAACCATTTCAGCATTCCTTTTTCAGTCCTTGTCACAACATCGTCTTTCAAACTACTAAGAATAGGCTTACGTTATACCTTATTGCATTTAATTGTAACATTTATGAGCACAGTTTTTATCGTGCTGATGATAATAATTTGCCAGATAGAAATAGAAGTATATAAATGTCGAGATGTATTTACGTGTGACTCTCACACAACTGCAATCGGATGCTCCCTTAAATAATGTCTGTACGTTTTAGTTGTAATGTGTGTGTTATTTTTAAAGCGTTTGATGTATTTATTATTTAGAGTTCCGTGGAAATATTGGGAGAGTTATTATTAAAGTGTAAACTTCTTTAGCGGCGTCGAGAACTTTTCATGGGATGGGTATAAAATGTTAAACTCGCGTCAGGACACGTGACCTGAAAATTTGTAAGACAGTCGTTGAAATTATAGATGAAAGTTGATTTTTCTGAGAGATGAACTTTTTAACTGAGAATAATTGTAATAGTTCTGAAGTGTTAAATTTCATATGTATAAAATATTGTCATTTTTGTGTACGATAGCGCAATAAATGAATATTGTATTTAACCACATAAATGCTAGTTTTTTTGTACTGATAAATAAAGCAATTCGTGCGAAATGATTCCCTAACCATTCATAAATATTCAAAAATGCACAACGTTATTGTTCAAGTTTTCATTTCAGCCGGCACTCCCGGAGCTCTTAGAGCGTGTACAGAGTTAAAATGACTTATTAAGTATAGTTTGTATTAAACATGTGATCCAGGAAAATGATTAATAAAAAAAATTATACATTATACAACTTTCAAAAACTATACAAGTATTAATAGTCAATATACTAAAAAACCCATTCTTTTTTTTTATGTATACATAATTACTTAAAGCTTTAAAATTATTCGAATGAAAAAAAATATAAGTATGTTAAAGTTTCCTTTATAAAAGTAATAGAGTTCACAAAAAAAAACTTAATTTCTAAAGTATAAAAATAATAATACAAACTGCTTTGTTTCGAAGTTAGATTTCAATGTTTGCAGGTAAATAATGCCCTTTCGGGTTCCACGTTGTTGTATGGAATAGATTGACGTGGGATATGTGAATGTCAAATAAGTACTCGTCGAACCTCCCGATTAAAACGGACTTATCGTTTTTTTTATTACGGATTCAACAGAATTATCTCGGGTCAGTGCCGAAAGTGCATCTGTCTGTATATCATAGTAATTAATAATACATACTGCACCAGAAAATGGTATATCGAGATTCAAAGCCTTAAGGCATTAAACCGAGCCAATGGCCTTGAGGAAACGAGCGGAGCTAGGTTACCTCTCTCGCACAAGATCGCCATTGTTTTAATTCAGAATTAGAAGAATAATATTATGCTCTTTACAAAAGTATGTCATGTTAAGTAGTATTGGTGTACTATTAATAATTATTAGTTTTTATCTAGATTGAATGATTAGCATGGCTCCAACTGTAAAAATTAGTGGTCGTTTGGTGATTTGTTTTCGCACTGTCTATAAAAAATAAAATTGTAAGAAAAATATTATTTTCTTCTCATATTCTGTAGATATATTAATTATTTTTGTGAAAATGTAAGCTTTATCTAAACCGTGAACAAATGGTTTCAATTATGCGCTATTTTGGAACTGACTTGGCGCTGGAACTCTGAGCTTGAATATTATTTAAAAAAACGGTATCTTATAAATTACAGAACCCTCTGAGACCAAGGCTAACTTTATCTTAAACAATTTTATTAACTTATACTGCTTGCGATCTAAGAGATCCTTTTACGAAATAATTACTCATTCTACAATACCGGTATCTTATTCGTCGTCGTCGTTGTGTCGTCAAATCACACTTATATACTATTGCTATATGCTGTCAAGACCTGTTAGTAAATGGACAATGTTGTGCCAGCTATTCAATATAAAAAACAAAGTATGCAGCTGTAATGTTTGAACATAAATAATTTCTACCTAGACATTTCAGTCAATAGGCAGTAAAATAAAAGAAAACCTATATTTCATAAAGCATTACAAAGGCATGCGGTCAAAACAACAATTTCGCTGTCCACTGCATTAATTTATCGCCTCGAATCATCGTAGGGCGTGCATAATGTACAACTATTTTAAATTGTTCACAGAGTTTCATTATAAATTAAAAGATCGAGCTACATTGCTGCACGTGAAGAGAATGGGGCAAGTTTGAATGAGCTATAAGGATTCAGGACATTCTTTTCAATTTATTTAAATATCAATTAAAGCTTTTAACTATCACAATTTAAATCAAATCAAAATCTAATGTGATTTTGATTTGATTTAAATTCATGTATGAATACACGTATGAATGTTACTAAAAAAATCTTATTGAATTTACCGCTATATCGTAAAGGGTTGAGCTAATGAAAAGAAGTAGCAAGAAACATAGTGCCACTCTTTTACATCAAGATTTACATTCTCATCGTTTTAAAAATCATTTTAATTATAATAAATATTATATAAAATGATGTAATACAAAAGAAAGATATTGAGTACCGTAGCTGCATCATCCATAGACACCGAAAATAGATAATGGTGTTTTGCGGCTTTTAAAATAATTTTTGATGTTATTAAATATTATTGACAAATTCACATAAAGCAGTATTTTATTTATTATGAACGACTGTCGGTTCAGCTAGTAATATACTATTGACACAGTTTTATACAAATGATCTTGACTCGATGGGTGCAAGACAACGATATATTTATTACGATGTACAAACTTAAACACACATCCATATCCATCATATAAATGTTTGCACCTACCGGGATTCTAACCCGAGCCTCTAGCCAACTCGGCTATGTAGATCGTCGATAATATAAGAGTTATAATTACTTATTATTTCCCTCCTGAGAAAAATCTCAACAAATATGCGTTCAGAACGGTTTATTAATGGTGATTCATTTTACAATTTGGACAGTGTAACGGTGTTAAACAAATGTGATGGAAGCACGCAACTTGAAATGAAAATATGAAATTATAAATAAATAAAGATGAATATGGACAAGGTGCTATTACGATTGTGCCGCGGGCACAAAACATAATTGTAAATGTACTTTCTTTAAAATTATTAAAAATTATCCATTTACAATACACTTGTAACTCGTCAAGTAAAATATCATCTTCAACCCGTTTGTCAAATCAATACAGGCACTTTCGAGGGTGTAGTATAATAATATTGACACACTTTTACACAAATTATCTTGCCACAAACTAGGCATAGCCTGTATCTGTACAATGAAACGATATATTTAATACAATATACTTACTTAAATATACATAAGAACATATAAACATCCATGACTCGGAAACAAACTTACATAAGCATCATATAAATGTTTGCATGTACCGGGATTCGAACCCGGGACCTCTAGCTCAGTAGGCAGGGTCAATGAGCTATAAATAATAATCAGTTAATCTTAATAAAACATGCATTGTCATTCAGCACTGACAGTCAGGTGACCTAGATGCTCGTTTGTCTGTTACACTTTTTTTTTAATAACAATAAGGTACAAGACCTTCAGCTGATGATAATTGATACGCCCTGCCCATTACAATGCAGTGCCGTTCAGGATTCTTGAAAAATCCAAAGATTGTGTGTGGCACTACAATTGCGCTCGTCTCCTTGAGACATAAGATGTTAAGTCTCGTTTGTCCAGTAATTTCACTAACTACGGCGCTTTTCTGACCGAAACACAGTAATGTTTACACATTACTGTTTCACGACAGAAATAGGCGCCGTTGTGTGTAACACACGGATACATAATCTAGTTCGCATCCTGTGCAAAGGAGCCTTCCACCGGAGCCGTAATCAGAAATAAATCTTCTTGTATTACTGGCAGGCACAAAAAAACCTGATAGTTAAACGTGTTTCGTAATTGCATGAAAAGCATAATAGATATAGTTATTTCAAAATTGTGAAAATAAGTTCAGAACATCATTATTAACGTTAATAAAACATATCTGATTAACTAAAATATCTCGTAAGCCATTCAACAGTAAAAATAATTAAACCGCAATGTAAATTTTCAATATTATGTACTCGTGAAATGGATAATACAAACAGTTTCTAACAGCACGTTGTCTACTTAGATTGTTGAACATTAACTACAACTGTAAATTATACTTACTCTACGTGAGCACTTCCATATCGATTCAAAGTTTATATTCAAATTGTTAGTCATGATTTTCAGCTTGTAATAAATGATACATCACAATGTAAGTATTCGTTTCAATATATTATAAAGACAATTTTGTAATGCATTTACACAAAATTATTATCTACTAGCTACAGATAGGTCATATGAAAAGAGAAAAGACAGAGAAATGGGCAAGACTAATAACTGAATGGCAACCACTAGATAGCAAAAGAAATAGAGGTAGACAGCCTATGAGAAAAACGACATCAAGAAAATAGCGGGGCAACTATGGACTCGTATAGCAAAAGATAGGACAGAATGGAAATCTTTAGAGGATTCCTTTGTCGGGAGACAAGCTGTACCACAGTAAAGACCGTTTGCCGATAGTATTTAGAGGCACATTTTTTACTATTCTAGTACCTAGTATGTAAAAATTGTACAGCAATAATGGCTTTTTTATTTTATTTATTTTATTATCTACTAGCTGATGCCCGCGACTTCGTCCGCGTAGATAAAGGGTTTTTAATAAGCAAGTATGGAATTGAAGATTATCTCATTTCCTTTTATAGTTCTTTTCTAGTTCGGGTTCCCGTTTTCGCTCCCGTTCCCAACATATTATATGTATCTTATTTCAAGGAAGATTGCTATGGCAAACTAAACCTACTATAGGTATACTTATAGCTCATCGACATCAATTTTTTCACAAATCATCCGGAATTAATAATTAGTCTTCTCCCAAGCTCTTGTCTATCGCTGTACCAAATCATCAGAATCGGTTCAGTATAAGGCGCAAATTCGGCCTCACATGGAGTACTGTACTCACCTCTGGGCGGGCGCTGCCTAGTACCAGCTTCATCCATTTGACCGCATACGAATCATCGACGATCAAGTCATCTCCGATCGGCTTGATTCTTTGGCGTTGTGTAGAGATGTGGGTTCTCTCTGCATCTTCTACCGCATTTATCACGGGGAGTGCTCAGAGGAGCTGTTCGGGTTGGTTCCAGCTGCCGACTTCCACCACCGGACATTACGTGCAAAGTACCACCCGCATCACGTTGATATCTGACATTCTACAACCGCGCGTTTTGTAAGAAATTTCTTGCCTCGCACAGCCACTTTATGGAATCACTTACCGGCTGCGGTTTTCCCGAGCCGGTACGACTTAGGAACATTCAAGAAAAGAGAATACTCCCACCTTAAAGGCCGGCAACGCATCTCTCGACACCTGATGTTGCTGATGTCCATGGGCTGTTGCCTCAACTTTCCCCTTCCAGTGAACCTCATCCCCGTTTGCCCCCTCTTACATAAAAAAAAATCGGTTCAGTAGCTCCGGCGTAAAAACGTTACAAGCAAACGTACATTCACATTTATAATTTTAGTACGGATACATGGAATTAGGAACAAGTTGAATGTATTAAGCCACGAATCGTGAAATATGTACTTGTATAAAACTGTTTCTCATAATTTAAATCGTTGTAGCGGTTACCGTTAGTGCAAGTTTCATGAGTGTGACAGTTAGCGCACGATGTCCGGAGTAAGATGTATTTCAGGTTGTACCTGCACTACTTCTTATCGGATTTATTTAATGTTGTTCATTAATACGGCTATAAGATCTTGCCCTTTCCGACGGCTCTGATATTAGTAATATAGCCGAGTAGCTTAGGTCTTTAGTGTTACTGTATATCTGATGCTAGCCACGCCGGACCACACTTCAATGTAAATTTTTTTTAATTGACATTGACGTTTGGGATACCTGGGTGGCCACTGCTGCATACATTATCATGCAGCACGAAAAGGAATTATAGGGGCTTTTTAGGAAGGCGTACGTACTTTTTTAAAGGCGGATATATTTTATTTTATGTAGAGGAGGACAAACGAGCGTACGGATCACCTGGAGTTAGGTGATCACCGCCGCCCACATTCTCTTGCAACACCAGAGGAATTACAGGAGCGTTGCCGGCCGTCTAGGAAGGTGTGTGCACTTTTTTTGAAGGTAGCCATGTCGTATCGTTCCGGAAACACCGCACAAGGAAGTTCACTCCACAGCTTTGTAGTACGTGGAAGAAAGCTCCTTGAAAACCGCACTGTGGAAGACCGCCACATATCTAGATGGTGAGGATGATATCCTAACTTGTGGCGTGTCGTGCGAAGGTGGAATTCGGCGGCGGGAATCAGGTGAAACAGCTCTTCGGAACACTCCCCGAATTATTGTATATTACCCATATGTCGTAAAGCCCTGGAAAAGGAAGCTAATTGGTTGTACATTATACAAAATTCTGTGAAATTGTCATGTCCAAGGGTGGATAGGACATGGTACCTTCAAAAAAAGCGCCTTCCCCATCATAAAGGCCGGAAAAAATCGTATGATATTTCTCGTGTTGCAGGAGAATTTAAGCAACGGTGATCACTAAATAACAGGTGATCAGTAAGCTCGTTTGTAGTACTCATCCAAAAGATATGTTCTATTTTGTCTAGGAATATTCTTTCATTAATTTTTTGGTTCAAATAGGTGAATACTTGCCTGTTATTAGTAAAAAGATGTGTGTTTTAGACACAGAAAGAATAAAGAATTAAAACTGATTTACGCCATTAAAGAATGTTGCGGAGCTGACAGTCCGTTTATGAATTGATACATAGCCAATTTACTTTTTTACTTTGATACATTATCATGCGTAGGTTGAATTTCAAACGTTTTCATTAAATATAGCTACAGCTGAAGCCACAAATATTTATTTATGTAGAGGAAACAAACAGTAATACAATATATATTATTTTATGAAATATTCACATAATGCCTCTATTTATTTACGGTATGTGTGGATTGATGCATCGACTATACTCAATAATTTGAGTTTATAAGTATAAATTTACTTTTTTTTGACTTACTCGTGTAAGCCTTTCAGTATTTGAAATTTGAGTATTTTTGTTGCGTCACTTTGCATATATTGTAATTGAAATGATTTGTAAAACAATTAAAATGTACATCTTGACTTAAAAGAGTGGCAATAAGTTTCATGCTACTTCTTCTCATTAGCTTAACCCTTCACGAATTAGCGGTAGTAAATTCCATAAGAAAAAACATTTTTATTTTTTTTTTGAAATTCATAAGTGTCATTTCCGTGACCTACATGAATAAAGTGTTATTGATTTTTTTTTGAATTTTGAACAGAATTTAAACTACACTTTCACCAGTGATGTTTCCAAAAGTTATACAACATGTGAAAAAAACCTGGGTAAATGAGACTTAACCGTAGTGATGGTACCCATAATCTAGCCGCCATCCTGTGCAAAGGAGCCTCCCACTGGTGCACAGATGGATCAGACCATCAACCAATAAATGGCCACCTCCTGTGATTCAACTGCCGCTGTAATAGATCATATGTGGCGGTAATTAGTTCAAGTGACAAAAAGACGCAAAAAATCAGTAAAGGCGAAGAGTAAGCAGAAAACACGCAAACATGATGTTTTTAGACAAGTTTTGTGGTGAAAATATAGCATTTCGAGCTATGAACACTATTTAATCCTGTTACACATATCCTTAAGTCTTATTTGTAGGTTGCTAATGCTTGCTGTTGGTTATAGTTAACACTGTCGAGCCTTTTTGAACTACCACTTTTCTTTGAAGTTAAACAAGTATTTTGGCATGGCGTGACGTATTTTTTTGGTACTTCTCTCAGAAAAGTTATTCTTATAGCTTGTTCTTTTTTGTGTAGGTTCATTTATTCAGATTAGTAGTGAATAACGAGGATTGTAGGTATATGAAACTGTTTTCCACGCAAGAATTTTGAAAATATTACATAAATGGCGGGCCGGCAGCCGTGAGCTACTATCGCTCAAGGTCGCTGGTATTTAGTGTCGCCTTAACAGTTAAATTAAACATGAAATATATTGAACAGGAACATTGGTACAACGTATCACATAAATCTCCAAGTATTGCGACATTTGACAAACAATTTACGTCTCGGATCAGACACGAACATTTAAGAGAGAAACATAAGAATACAGTAGCAGTAAAATCATTGAGTGTCGGTCACATCTCAGCGGGGAGTACCCTGCCTCGAGTTGAGACGAATCTTGGAAACACGCCTCTGACGCTTTGTTATAAGATTTATCGTTACAAATTATACTCATTACACGATGCACGAATACAATACACCGTGTTTGTCATATTGGGAGCTCTGTGTTTACTAAGATGATAGTTTGTCAAACGTAACAATCTATATGTATACAAATTTATTGCTGTTCGTTAGTCTCGCTAAAACTCGAGAACGGCTGGACCGATTTGTCTTTTTTTGGACTTGAATTATTTGTGGAATAATTCAAAATTAAGGTGAATAAAAATGTTCGGAATTAAAAAAAAATAACAATTTTGTTTTTCCTTTGATGTGTCACCCGTCAGTCGTTCAGAAATCAAATTGAAAGAATGGTTTAAAATGAATAACTAATTACAATCTTTGTATCTTTCTAACTTTCTCAGGAAGTAAAAAGAAAACTTAATTGTAGTTACCTATAGTTGGTAGATTAACTACAGTTGTTAACTATCATGGTAATCCAACGTTAGCTGAGTCAGCTAGTAGGAAATATTAATACTTGCGTATTCATTCACAACGCTTTTTTCAGGCGGAGTGGACGAGTGTATCATTCAACTGAAAGCTACTGCGAATGCTATGTTGTTATTATACGAATTTTACCAGTTTGAGGGTTAGATTATGGGTACCACAGCGGCTCCTATTTCTGTCGTGAATCAGTAATGTATAAGCATTACTGGGTTTCGGTCTGAAGGGAGTCGTAGCTAGTGAAATTACTGGTCAAATGAGACTTAACATCTTATGTCTCAAGGTGTCGAGCGCAACTGCAATGAGATGAGATCAGAATTTTTGGATTTTTCAAAAATCAGTGCAGTGCATTGTAATGGGCATGGCGTATCAATTATCTTAAGTAAGTTCCTTATTTTCATAAAAAAAATGTTGTAATGTGCTTAATTGTCTTGGCGCTTTTCCGCACTTGTTATTAAGGCCTGTATCACGTTTTTGCCTCGAGTAAACATACAATTACTTCAATATCTATTGAAGTGTGCGTGTGGTCTAATGACTTAGAATTGTGAAATACAACAAAAGTCGAGTTTAAGCGACACTATATTAAACTGGTCAATTTATCGAGTGACCCAGTTACAGTTCAAGTCTAGATATACTTGAAATTTTATATTAATGACCGTCTGGCCGATTTGTATCAGATCGGTTCGTGCTTCTGGCGAAAGTTCGATGCAGTACACATATGTTCATACTGATTAGGACATTGGTTAGTGCCGGAAATAAATCATGTTGGGTCATACACGAGATTGCATGTTAATCCGAATTCTTGAGTATTATTTATTACATCCTGTCCTAGCCAAATTATTTTATTGGCAGTGTTGTTCAATTCATTTAAAAGCGATGTTGCCGCTATATGTGGAACCGTTGACTCTCAATGTTTTATATTTTAAATTCAAATTCAAATATTATTTTTCATAATCGGGTGTGACATCACTTATTGAAAGTCAAAAACTACCACCCATTCCAAAAAGAATACCTCAGACCTAAGAAGAACGGGCGCAACAAACTCAGCGGGCTTATTTTTTTGTTCATAAAATAATGCTTACAAAGTAATATCGTACAATTAAACTAATTATTTAATAGCCTGAGGGCGGTCGCTACATTCCCAATCTGTGATATATTTAAGAAAGTCATTTATGTTATGGTAACCTTTACCAAACAAACGTTTTTAACTACTAAATAATTCTTTTGAATATCGCAATACTTTTGTTTAGAACATTATCTGGGATCTTGTTGTAAAAGCATATACATTGCCCCAACAAAAGACTTACTAACTCGACTTAGCCGAGTAATAGGCATTATAAGTTTATGTCTGTTCTTTTTCAAAATTAAAAATATTAAAAAATGAAAAAAGGACAAAGATGATACAAGAAAGGCTCGTTAATTTATCGATATTGTAGATAGAGTCCGATATGTTAAAAACGTTAGACCTTAATACTATCTTGCATGAATTCAGTGCTCGGAAAAGCCGCAAGGCGCATTTCAATAAATAAATAAATCATGCTTTGTTTTTTATTGTTGTCGCACCTACTCCACTTGTAAAGTGCGTTACATCTCATCATCTTATTTTACAAAAAAAAATCTAATGTTTTTAGGCGGTAAAGGTTTAAAGACCGATTCTAGTTGACATACGGATAGGGGGGCCCACAGGCATGGATTGCTTAGGGCATCAAGTAGTCTTAATCGCTGCTTGTACATAGATGTAATCTATTAATAATACGAGCACAAAATCATAGACGTGAAATTATTTGAAATAAACATACGATTGTCGAACGGCGACCCACTTTGCGCGAAAATTGGCCGTATAACAAATATGCGATCGGTCGGCGCGAGCTCGTATGAATAACATCTAATACACATGATATGACGACGAGTATAAAGTGCTGTTCAAAGCTTAGTAACTACTTATGCCATTAGTATTTATATCTACAATATCAACAAATCGAGAATTTTTCGAGAGGAGGAAAATAGATTTACGTTTTGAAGACCCAAAAACGGGGCCCTTATGTCGGGCTCGGGTGTAAGCCCTACCGACTAAAAACCTCCTCTGTGCTGATAGCCCTAAAGGCTTTTACAGCGAAGCCGGGCGGGGGCCTTGGAGGCCGAAAATGTAGCTCACAGGCGCGGGGCGTCTCGGAAGGAAGCTCGAACCTCGGACCGCCTGCTCACTAGGCTGGATGGAGAGAAGATCACTAACGATCTAATAGATCTGTTAGTCCAAGCTATAGTACCTAAGTAGAGTAGATTATATTAGAGGATAATGATGCATGGTCCTTTTGTGGTTCTGCACAGGCCATCTAAAATTAGTTACTATTACTAGCTTAGCCGACAGACGTTCTTCTGTACATAATAAAGTAAACACTGTTTGTTTTATGAATTTGACAATAATATTTCATAAAATCAAGAATTATTTCATAAAATATGTTCCCTGTTGTTATAATGAAATTGTTCCACAGCAGAACTGACAAACCGTGCGTCAATAAATTCTCTCATAGAACATATGTCCATACAAAATACATATTGGACATAAAAATAATATACTACAATCGAAATAAAGACTATTCTATCTCTCAAACTGCACTTCATGAAGTAATCCGCATTAAAATCCGTTCATTACTATAGGAGTTCACTGGAAACAAACATCAGGACACTGGATTTATATATATTAAGTAGGCTAAGTTTTTATATGATTTAAAAGATGGACTGGGAGTTTGTTATCAGTTCTTCTGCCAATGCCAAAGCCCTTTTACGAACTCGTTGAAATATGTTTTGCTATTGTCACTTCCTATGGTAAGTAAATGTTCATCTACCTACGTGGAATTAGTGTAGTTTTCAGAGTTAAGGAGAAGAAAATGCTGAAAATGTTTGTTCATATGCAGACGATGAATAATTGTTTATTGACTGCATAGTGGATGGATGTGATGGAATGGATTGACATAGGTGTATCTAATAGGCAAAAATACAAAAAAATATATTCATTTAGTGTTGTTCAGAGATTGGTGGCTTGGTCACCTTCCACGTCTTACACCTATACAGCTATACGGTCTTCATGTTCTTTGATCTAAGTGAATACATGATTTTTCTTTAATTTTAGAATTCTCCATCTTATTTACATTGCGGTGGCGTTATATAGCGGCAATACCTTCTTATATAATATGTAAATTTCAACTGCCTACCTATTGCGGACAGACACACGGACGGACATCGGAGTTCTATACAATATTTTTGTTGAATACTCATCACGTAGGTACGTCCCGCTTTTTATAAGGTATTACAGAACAGTGTGTTTATCTTAGGGATGAACATCCTAACCATTATACATTTCAAGTTGGATTCAGGCGAAGTCATGGCGGCCCATTAGTATGTTTAGAGTCGAAGCGGAAGTGCACACTTGCGAATTAGTTTCGTGTTCCAAAACACGTCTCAATACTTTATCCACGATCGCGTTTATTATTGTCTCATTTTAACACAGCTATTAAGCAATACTAGTCAGAGAAACGCAAAGTTATTATACTTGTATCCTGCCATGTCTGACATACGCATGCCAAACTTGGGCCTTAACAGAACTGCAGCAAAATAAAATCAATAAATGTCAGAATGCGATAAAGAGAAGCGTATTGAGAGTAAGGAGAAGGGATAGAGTGCAGATAAATAAGATAAAAGGGATTACTAAGTTCAAAAAAGTTCAAACAGTATACAGAAAATTGAAAAGGCGCTGGACAAGACATATGTTGAGAGAAAAGACAGAGAAATGGACCAAAATTATAACCGAATGGTACCCTAGAGAAAGCACACGAAGCAGAGGAACACAGACAAAGAGATGGGAAGATGATTTTAAGAAAGCAGCGGGCCCAGATTGGTTACGTATAGCAAAAGATAGAGACAAGTGGAAAGCCTTAGAGGAGGCCTTTGTCGAAAGACAAGCTGTTACAAGGAGAGAACAACCGAATGCCAACGAAAGATTGATAGTTTAAGTTAATGATATTTTGTTACCTCTATTAAACTTTTAATATGTTATGTTAATTAAGTTCAAAATAACAGCAATTAAGACTTATTTTATTTTTATTTTATTTTATTAAGCAATACTCACCTTTGTAAAACACAAAATAAATACACAAATAAAATTTGAAAGTATAATTTTATGAACGATGCGGGACACGAACCAAGAACTCTCGCTCAACTGAGCCAACCGTTCAAGTGACGTATCGTCGTTGATAACCTGCTCAACCCCAATATATGCATATTAGAAAATTGACTTTAGATATATAGGGTTCGAGTCCTGCATCGTTCCTAAATTTCCTTATAAAACATAACAAATAGTTTAAAATATAAAGACTTATTCACTGTCTTGCATTCAAATATGTTTTGGCTGTTATAATAAGCAATGCTTTCAATACTATAATATGTCGCTCCATTCATAATACGAAAGGCCGTGCCCTATTTAACTGTTGCCGATGTCGAAACATTATGTAGCAATAAATATATGTTACTCGAAGACTACTGAAGGGTTATTATGGGAAAGACAAATGACACTTCGTGTATCGCTACACCACAGGCAAGGCGAGCTGTAACTAACGTAATTAACAGATGTAAAGAATTAATATTAACACCGGGAAGAAAACTGTTAGAATTAAATTTAATCAGATATCTGGAGAATTATTTTACTATACGCTTTTAAAGGCTTAGGACGCACTGCAGTTACGCCGTCGTGGTTTTAAACCATTTGCGAGGCTCTTTGCACAGGATGCCGGCTAGATTATGGGTACCACAACGCCGCCTATTTCTGCCGTGAAGCAGTAATTTGTAAGCATTATTGTGTTTCGGTCTGAAGGGCGTTGTAGATAATGAAAATACTGGGCATATGAGACTTAACATCTAATGACTCGAGGTGACGAGCGCTATTGTATTGCCGCTCAGAAATTTTGTTTTTTTCAAGAATCCTGAGCAGTGCCGCTCAGGATTCAACATTGTAATGGGCAGGGCGTAACAAATACCAACTGAACGTCCTGCTCGACTAGTCCCTTAATTTCATTAAAAAAAATGTGATTTTGTGAGTAGCAAACGAACATGAGCGGCAGAACTTGCGATTTCCGTAATTAATTTTAAAACCGTGAATCGTTAAAAACTAACTCGCGGGTAAAACAGCGCGAAAATCTCTCATCCTGTGGGCGTATTTGTAAGCATTATGAGTGTCTGTTGTTTATAAAGGCTTGTTATTGACGCATAATTTGCAATAATATCCGGTAATAACTGAAAAAGTTCACAAGATAAGATTCTTATGAAAGAAATCTTTCAATAGTAAGTATCTGGATGAACGCGATATTTACTGCATTTGAGTTGACATATTAATTTTCTGCTGATTAACGGCCGTTCCCAATATACTATCTACAGATAGATGTAAATTATTACCTTCTACTGTCAGTAATTAGCTGTCAATAATCTGAAGCTGTCCCAATATACCCGATAAGTCATTCTTATCGCCTTATATTGGGACGCGTGAATTGCAATTTCCATACAAACTTTATATCGCTGGTAAGCTATACGTCGTCCCATTGACAGACAGCGTGCACGGATAATGTGAATTACTGTCAGAAACTTTATTATTGGGACAGAAAAGTCAATGATAGTTACGATTTTTATCTCAAGTAAGAGATATTGATACTGAATATTGGGAACGGCTGTAAGACAACAATACCTAATGCTCTCTTAAAATCTTTCATTTGAGAGTCGAGAATAGTTTCGCGGTTTTTAATGCGAGTGTGTGCGTTTCGAGCGATTTCTTTGTATAGCGGTTAACCACTCGCTGGAAAAAAAATAGTGCGACCTAAGCCTTAAAGATTAAAACACGTGTTATTCATGCCTATAACATGGAGATACATATATATATAACACTAGCTGACCCAGCAAACGTTGTATTGCCGATATTAAAATCGCGATACAAAAGTAACTGTTGATCGTAGATGGGTTGAAGTTGTATTTATTTTTTAATGCTGACTCATAATCAAACAAATTTAAAAAAAAATGACAAAAAAAAATAAAAAAAAAGTTCGTGTGGACCTTTACCATTTAGGAGGATGAAAAATAGATGTTGTCTGATTCTCAGACCTACCCAATATGCTCTCAAAATTTCATGAGAATCGGTCAAGCCGTTTCGGAGGAGTTCAATGATTAACACCATGACACGAGAATTTTATATATTAGAGAGATAGCAACACTGAGTGTGACTTGTTGGCGGATGAATGGACGGCAATAATGTCAGAATGAAGTTCTGTGAGCGAGCTGAATGGCTGAATTAATAAAGAATAATCAGTAATTAATGTTAATTGGTGTAAATGGTTTAGATAAAAGTAAAATAAAAAATAAACGGATTGATGAAAAGTTACTCGCTTTTTTTAAATTTTGTTCAATTGGCAAAAGTATATAATTATATGGCAGCCATTTTTTAATGACATTATGATATTAAGGAACGAGACGAACAGGACATTCAGCTGATGGTAATTGATACGCCCTACACATAACAATACAGTACCGCTCAGGATTCTAGCAAAACCGAAAAATTCATATTCACATTCCAATCCATATTTTAAAGTGTAAGAACCAAGATACAAATCATCTGCCCCATTTAATTTTCATGGACCTATTGTTTGATATTATCATAGTATTGACTGACATTTACAAGCAGGTTAGTAAGTATTATTTACGGGCACGGATTTAGGGCCAATGTCAAACCTTTGACCGCTAAACAGATGTTCGTATTGGCAGACACGAGCGTGTAATTACAAGACGATTGTTTGAATCGATATCACAACAAAAACGTTAAGTTTCTTTTATAAATATTAAAATAAATTCGTAACCATAAGTTATGAACGATGCGGGAATTGAACCCGAAAACTCAGGTTCCGCCCGAGCGCTCTTCAACTGAGCCAAACAAATTTAATTTAATTAATCCTAGAAGTGAGCCACTTTAAAAATAACAAATAATCATTATAATATATTTTTCAAACTTCTACGTACAAAAAATAATATCAAGAATTGTTAAGGTGATTAACCATATTGAGAGGGATTAAAGGTTTATAGAATAAAGTTAGGATATATCTATCAAGGTTTAACCCATGATTATATCGGTCATAGCGAGCAGATGTCTCTATCGCACTCAATGATGGGACCCCAAAAGCAAGACTTATACGGTGGTAATACTTTTTATAGCAATTTCTTAGTACTTTGTTCATATGCATTGATTTTAGTTGACCCAATGCTAAACTGTTTGCATGTTGAACTGTCTGAACACGTCAGCTTCCATTTTTTTTTAAATAATAATATTGACACACTTTTTACACAAATTATCTTGCCCCAACTTAAGCATATTATAGCCTGTGTTATGGGTTACAAGACAATGATATATTTAATACAATATACTTACTTAAACATACATAAATTAATATAAACATACATAAATACATTTAAACATCCATGACTCGGAAACAAACATCTATATTCATCATATAAATGCTTGCACCTACCGGGATTCGAACCCGGGATCTCTAGCTTAGTAGGTAGGATCGCTAACCACTCGGCTATACAAGTCGTCTTTTATTTATGCCTTGGTCTTCAATGTTAACAATAAACAATTTGTTATTTCTTTTAAAGTGATAAGCCTCTCTTCTGGGATTAACTACACAAATTGAATTTGAAAACAATTTGATAATCTGAGAGTTGAACAAAAAGACCTCACGTCATTAGAACCCATTAATCCCAGAAGTGAGGGTTATCACTTTAATAATAAATTAGATTTGAAAGAGCGACATCTCCAGTCAATTTCGTAATATGCAAATATTAGGGATGAGCAGGTTATCAACTGTAAAGTAGATCCCGTAGATGAAGCCATAACCTGAGAGTTGAACAAAAAAGACACATCCAGATTTACGAATTTTACGTCACTCAAACGGTTGGAAAAGCGCTCACCACTACTCAAGCATAATTTTTGCAATTAAATGTTTCTCTCAACTCGGTAATTATCTTCCTATTTGGTTAAGAACGCGCCCTAAAGGCAATACTAACTTTTAAAACCAGATTTACATTTATTTATAAAGCAAAACTGTAGCAGTCAATAAATATATTTTATTTTGATGTCTCCTGAGTAATGAAGAAAAGTTACTATTATGTATTAACACGCAAGCGTAAATTACCCTAAGTACAATCAACTACAGAAGTACAATTTTTACTTAAATTATAAACGATACGAGATTCAAACTTGAAAGTTGAGCTATGTCTCCAACGCCCTTCACCGGATGGACACCCGTCCGACCAATCGACTCGTATAAGTATTGTTATATAAATAAATAATCCCAGCTACGAGCAAAATAACTTAAAAATAACAAAATGTTCAGCCGTATGTTAAAGTAGATCATAGATGTCTAAATTATATTGAATAGCGGAAAAGTGATTAAAAATGTTTTATTACAATAAATTGCTACAAAGCTAAGAAGGCTTCTAGCAATAAATTAAAGTCATATAATCACATAAGGCCTCAATACAGCTTCATAAAGAGTAGGTTTCAAAATAAACATAGACAAGACGTAGATCATGTCAAATGTCCATGTCGCACCTATTCTCGTAACAGTTGGGAAGTGCATTCTCAAAATTGTTGACGATTACGTCTACCTTGAACAAACAATCCAGTTAGGCAGGTCCAATTTCGAGAAAGAGGTCACTCGTCGAATCCAACTCAGATAGGCACGGCTTCAGGAAGCTACGTGGTCGGTACGAAGACGTGGTCGTTAACTCTGGGCCTGATGATAAAGCTCATGGTCGCTCAGAAGGCAATGGAGTGGAGTTTCCCTACGAGATTGAATCAGAAATGAGGAGATCCGTATGAGAACCAGAAAAATGCCGATAGCCCAAATGATTACGAAACACAAATGGCACTGGGTAGGGCACATAGTTCGATAGACAGAAGGCCAGTGGGGTAGAAAAGTCCTCGAATGGCGACCATATAACAGAAGACGCAGTGTTGGTAGTCCCCCAAAAGATGGACCAACGATCTGATCAAGATCGCCGGAATACGTTGGATGAGGGCAGCGCAAGACCAATTGTCGTAGAGATCTTTTCAGGAGGCATTTGTCCAGCAGTGGACGTCTTCCGGCTGATGATGATGAATAACATAGATCTTTGGAGTTTGTAGAATATTATGACAGTATTTTATTATAATGTGTACAACCACTCTTATTCATTACAACTGGTATTGTATGCAACGCTTGGGAAGCAATGTTGTTATATGTATTGTAATGTATCTGACTGGCCATAGATATAACCAAAACTAAAATCCCTTCCGTTTTTGGGATTGCGATGGGGGGATTAAAGGACTGTATCAAAGCCGGAGAAAGGTTAGCAATTTCAAATACAATATTTTTTATGATATTTTTGAATTAATAAAATATTCTGCAATGTAATAAGCATTTTGTATTCAAGTGTACATAGCCATACAGGCGCCAAGCGACGTGACTGTCAATATTTAATGACACGTTTGCATTTCAACTTCTTGTCATTTCACACAGCTAGGACAGTTCTATGGCTCTACACTTTTCTACTTCATTAAACTCTGTTTCATTTAATAAAATATAATCAGCCCCACTGACAGTTTGGATCATATTTGTTTGAATATTACATTGAAGTAATCTGTGCTACATAAACTTTGGCTGGTATCCGTGGATTAAACATTCATGTCTAGAAATCACTTTTAAGCTTTGCATGGTAAAAGCTATATTTATTTTGTTTCTGTTAAATTAATGTCTTATAATCAAGATAGTTTCGTAATTTTTATCAGTGGTCAGCTAAAGTCGATTATTGATTGATGAAATGGAACTTCGTACCATTTTTATGTAGGTACGAATCTATTTAAGTATTGCAAAGCCAAACGTTTTTATTACACAGTCAAATAAAAAACGTTGCTTTTTACAAACTACTGATGCAGTAAGTCCAAAGATTTTAAAATTAAATTTGCCACAGGTAATACCAGTAGTTAAAAACGCATATTCTTAATAAATGTTAATAAACAAAATTAAATTCGGAATGAATGTTGGCCGGAGTAACCGTTGTTGTAATTATAGAGTAATATATTGGCTATAAAAATCATATGCGATCGTTTTAATAAACGGAAAAGCTTTCTTGTTACTTGACGCTATAAATATTTTATTGCTCGTAAAACACCCACATTACATGGTCTATACACGCCGATATCGCACGTGTCAATTAGAAATGATGTCTGACAGTGATAAAGAAGAGAATATTCCTACTGTTCTCTACGATAATGCCGGGGCTTCATTAGCGGGCGATGTTAATCATAAGTCTACGGGTTAAGGCGAAGAGCAAGCAGAAAACACGCAAACATGGTGTTTTTAGACAAGTTTTGTGGTGAAAGTATAGCATTTCGAGCTATGAACAGTACTTAATCCTGTTACACATATCCTTAAATTTGGTGTTGGTTGTAGTTAACACTGTCGAGCCTTTTTGAACTACCACTTTTCTTTGAAGTTAAACAAGTTTTTTGGCATGGCGTGACGCAGTTTTTTAGTACTTCTCTAAGAAAAGTTATTCTTATAGTTTGTACTTTTTTGTGTAGGTTCATTTATTCAGATTAGTAGTGAATAACGAGGATTGTAAGCATATAAACTGTTTTCCACGCAAGAATTTTGAAAATATTGGCTTTGTTACATAGATGGCGGGCCGGCAGCCGTGAACTCATATCGCTCAAGCTCGCTGGCATTTAGTGTCGCCTGTTCTTGGCTACATATACGCAGTAAACTATATCGCCAACCCAGCCACCGAGGTGAATTATAATAGCCTAAACACATGGTCGGTTTTGGTACGACCGGACCATTGGAGGTCCAGTGGCCGTGGGTGGGCGCCTTACCCGGTACGGTCCGGACGGTAATCATAATAATTTAGTGTGATAGACAATGCAACATACCATCAAATACCAGTGGGAGGCACCTTTGCACAGGATGCCGGATTATGGGTACCACATCGGCGCCTATTTCTGCCGTGAAGCATTAATGTGTATACATTACTGTGTTTCGGTCTGAAGGGCGCCGTAGCTAGTGAAATTACTGGGCAAATGAGACTAAACATCTTATGTCTCAAGGTGACGAGCGCAATTGTAGTGCCTCTCAAAATTTTTGGGCATGCATAATGAGCATGGCGTATCAATTACCATCAGCTGACCGTCCTGTTTGTCTTAATAGACACTTTTATCTGTTTTGAAGTTTGGTTACATTAATTTTGTTTTCAAGAGAATGGTGCGTTACCTTTATGGGAGTGGGGGAGTGAGCCAGGGGACAGAGGACATCTCCCTCCCTCCTCCTTCCCCTCTCACCCCCTCCACCTGCGACACGATACTAAATTCTTATCAAATTATGTCTAAGTCTTACCAAATAAACATTTTAATTACCAAAGAAAAGACTTTTTGTCATTTCACGGAGCCGACTCTAGCATTTGGTCAAATCACTAGATTTGTTTCGAGAAATGATAAAACGGTGTTGTTATTTTAACATCCTCCGAGATATGACCAAATCACTGTTCTTATCATATCTAACACACAGAAAATTCAGACATTCATTACACTCATACAAAATAAATATAATATTTATTATTTCATAACAGAGTCGCGCTAAACGCGTAGTATGCGTACTGCAAGTAAATAATTAGAAATACCGCGGGTAGTCAAAAATATTTTTGGTGATATGATCCTAACTGAATACTTGAATGTCATTCGATTTTTGCCATTGAATATATAAGCTCTCGCATCTCTTAACAGTAATTTCTTATGTTTAATCTTATTAATTAATTTATATATTTTCTTTTATATTTTTTATTCTCCTTCTATATGTGGCGTATTATAACTATAAAAATTGTTGGTGTTTTACTGAATAAGGTACTGTACCCAAATTACATTCACCCCCCATACGCTAAACTGGTTTATTTTATGAAACTTTAATGTACTGTACTAAAAACTGTAATTGATACGCCCTGCCCATTACAGTGCAGTGCCACTAAGGATTCTTGAAAAACCCAAAAATTCTGAGCGGCACTACAATTGCGCTCGTCACCTTGAGACAAGATGTTAAGTCTTATTTGCCCAGTAATTGGTTGCGTGATATACTCTCATAAAAATTATCTTTTAGTGTAACTTCTATGGATGGCAACTTCGTTGATGTTGCAAGACTAGTGTGGGCTGCGGCGATTACTTCTAATCAGGTGAAACGCGCGCTGTTCTCCATAAAAATAGCCAAAGATAATTTATGCACTTTGTCTTAAAATAGCTAGAGATTTCTTTTATCATTATAGCTATCGACAAAGCTGTGTGGGTGTTACTTATCAATACTGATTTGCGTCACTGATTCTAATAAGATTTTTGAGAGTCTCTCATATAAATACTGTCATGTGTTAGTCTAATGAGACTAAAAGATACTTATTATTATCATTAAAAACATAACATCACTTACATGAGAACCATCACTAGTTTTTTAGGTTAATATCATTGTAATATAGTCATAATTTTGTGTACATTTATGTAAATAATTATTAGTTTTCTCTTTTGAGTTTATTAATTGTTAACTAGTCATAATTTAGAACATTATTTATTTCTCTTAATTTCATTTAGTATTGCATAAACACTTTTTCTATGTACCAAGCATTGTATATCTCAAAGTTTTACATAGTAAGATGTGGATAGCGTATCTGACTACAATTTTATTAGACTTATATATTATTTCTTTATGTACATACTTTGTAAGTTGTAGTAATTGTTTGCTTTTCCTAATAATAAAAAAAACATAATAGTTTTGCTTGCAGTACCGTCAGCGGCAAAAAGATAGCGTCATTCTTAGCACCAAATATATAAATAAATTCAAGTTTATTGACAATCTAATTTGAATCCTATATCCATTCATCAAAAGTCCACTTTCCACAAATGTATTCATATTTTTGTACAATTTGGGTGGTTCTATATTTTGGCAATTTGTGTGTAGCGATATATTTAGTACTTTGGATGACGCTATCTATTTCGGCACCATTGTCGGTGAATCGATGTATATGGTAACGATGGGTGTTGCCATGTTTTTTAAAACAATGGGTGTTGCCATGTTTTTTAAAACAATGGGTGACGCCATCTTTTTAGTGCTGACTGTACTTAGATATGTATATATCTATTTAAAGTATTCTTCTTCAAAAATTATACATTTTTTATGAAAATAAGGGAAGAGAGGCAGTACGTTCAGCTACGCCCTGCCCATTACAAAGCAGTGCCACTCAGGGTTCTTGAAAAACCTAAAAATTCTGAACGGCACTACAACTGCGCTCGTCACCTTGACACATAAGATGTTAAGTGTCATTTGCCCAGTAATTTCATTATCTACGGTGCCCTTCAGACCGAAACACAGTAATGGTCACATATTACTGCTTCACGGAAGGAATAGGCGCCTTTGTGGTACCTATAATCTAGCCGGCATTCTGTGCATAGGATCCTCCCACTGGTACACACAGTGATCCCTGTCGCATTATGAAAAATAGAATTGCCTTAAATGAATTAACAAGCGTTCTTATTATAAACCAATGCAATAATAGACCTCAAGACTTGTTGTCTCGCCAAAATCTGGCACGGGACTGTCTCGCGACAAGCATCAGAGACAGGTGTCCTGAGGATGCCTCGTGGAGAGGCGAAACACGTGTCGAATTGTTTTAAAAACAAATATTGACGGAATTAACACTAAAGTAAAACTTAAATCATTTGTATAATTATGGATATCCGCAAAGTAACGCCTAATTCAATAAATTTTCCATGCCTAGTGATCCAAAAAGACACTGCATTTATATTAGCTTCGACTGTATGTAAAGAATTTCTTTCAATGTCATTTTAACTTCCTTCTAAACATCCGATATACTTTAATTCGCACGCGTATCAAGAACCGATAATCTATACTAATAATATTATAAAGCTGCAGTGTTTGTTTGTTTGTTTGAACGCGCTAATCTCTGGTACTACTGGTCCGATTTGAATGATTCTTTCAGTGTTGGGTAGTCCATTTATCGAGGAAGGCTATAGGCTATGTTTTTTTTTCAAAATTAGGGATCCGTAATAAAATTGCTATTTTGTAATTTTGTAACACAAGGTGTAAAATCGAAAACCTATTTTTGCGTGCGCTGCAAAAACTATTGACAATAGAACAAAATGATGTACAGGCTATAATATAGGCAATATTTTATTACTTATAAAACTATCACGTGAATTATACTTTATATGGCAAAACAACGTTTGCCGGGTCAGCTATAAAACAATATATTCTGTTGATAACTTTACTAAGATAACCTACTTTATTTACAATCTTTACAAAGATTGGAAAATATTATTTAGCTTAGAAAACTAAATACGCTTTAAATGCAAGCATACCTAGAGTAGAAAATGTTTAATACAGGGAGTTTGTTCTATGTCAGTTCATAACTAAACATTTCTCGTGGTGGTTCAATGAGTGATTTATATATCGCAATAGCAGGAACGGAATCTGCGAGAGAGAAGAACACTTCAAACCACGATACAGCAAGATAAAAGGCACAAAGGCATAAAAGGCATTTATTTTCTCAAAATTGATTCCTTAAAAAATCTTTTTGATGTCATTTCTAATATACTAGATACTACTACCGCTTCGGAAACAAATGGCGCTCTGAGAGGGAAGAAGCGGCTCAAGAAACTCTCCCAGCATTTTGCGGTCTTTTCAATAAAAATATACAATATTGTACAGTAATTTCTATCGCTATAAAATAATCATAATCTAGTCCCAGGCTGTCCGATCACGTAGATATTAGCTGTATAGTAATAGGATTTACGACAGAGCTACTTTTTATAAAATATTTAAATTTATTTATAGGTAATGCCTGAACAGTGGCTGGGACTTTATTATAAAAGTGTATACATTTATTTACCCTTAAAGCTATTATGTATCTTATGAAGCCTACTAGAATTAGTTACAAGCAATCCCTTATTTCTAGTGTTTTATAATAATGAAAGTCACTATTAAGAGCAAAAAGGTGACGATTTTTGTGGACATATATTAAATTTTCATAAATCTACTGACAATGAACAGTCATAATATGTATTTCTTTAAATTTTTCGCTGAGAGACTGTCTGATAGAAAAGGAAAGTTAATCTTTTTTTATTGGCACTGATTTTGCTTAACAAGTCTTAAATATTTAGCCACTTTAACATTACCTTCTTATTATTTTGAGTATTAAGCCACTATCTAACATATATATAGGCAAATATAGATTATCACGCATTATCCACCTTCATATGATTAAAGAGTCTCTCGACCCATAGACAGATAAACAGACTACAGAAGCATTCTATAGAGTTTTTTAGAGTTACGGAACTAATTAAAGGAAAATAATCAAAAGCTAAGCCGTGATAAATTCTGCAAACCATAGAATCAATAAAAAATACATAAAACAAGTACTCATTAGATGAGTGAAAACCAATTAAATAATAGATGAATGGTTATTATAGAAGCTTTAGTTAAGGAGTGGCAACGTCAAAAAACCTACATTAAAAAAACCTTTTTCAAAAACCGAAACGTGTAAAATAACTTAATTGAGATTTTATTTAATACACCTCTTATGCCAACCTAATACCTTTTATATTAATGAAATAATATTATTTATATCCACCCGCTAGGGTTGTTTGATTTTAGATGAATCTATCCTGCTCGAAGTCACGCGTGGCGAGTGTAGGTAGCAAATACAAATTATAGTATTTTATTAATATTAAAGGTCTTCTTCTCTTTATATTAAAATTCTGCATCAAACTAAAGAAGACTCACGAAAATCGGATCATAAATCTCAGCGCAACCGGTGTACATACATAAAAAAAATACAAATTGAATTGAGAACCGCCTCCATTTCGAAGTCGGTTAAAAATACTTATTAATTATACGTTTACAAAAGATTCGAAATAAACCAAAGTGACCCACAAACTCAGATCATTATCATTGCCCTTGTTTACATATTTGGAAGTACCAACAACAGGTATTCCATAATACTATTACACTCAGTGATAACAAAAGACTAGATTCATTATGTAAGTTGGATGACTCTTAATCTAACTCCATCTCTGACATGGAAGATTGAAGTTGCTATTTTTAATTAACCTCTGGCATCTCAACCCTGAGTTATTACAACGGTTGACGTTTGGCTTCAGATCTGACTTATTAGATTAACTCCTATCTTTATTCCCATCTCTGCTTCGTTCCGAACACCCGCTTGCTTATAATAAATTCGCAATATTTGCGTTGCACAAGTGGCAGGTTGCGAGCACGCATGCGATAATCTGGTTCGGATTTAGCATTAGTTTGACCGATTGTTCCATATCAAATCATAGTCGTTCAATCAATCTTTTTATCTATATCGCGTCTGTGTTAAAGTTTATTTGCAACAATTTAGGACGAATTACTCAATAAGGACACTAAAGATATGATGAAATCATAAATTATTATTGTAACCAAACTTGAGCACGGGGAAGGGCGCTGGTGTGGGACGCGACTTGCGTCGACACTCTGGCTCCTTCTCATGTCGAAATTACGTCAGTTGGTGCTGGGGCTGCTTCTTCGACTGCCGAAGACGGCAAGCGTCGCAAATAGGTCTCAGTGAGTCATACATCGTTGTGCCGTTTGGTGTCGAGACACTTGGCCCGTGGGGCCCAGAGGTGCGGAGAATGTTAATACTATCTTCGCGCCTCAATAAGGCTACTGGAAACCCAAGCCCTGGCAGCTATCTCTGTCAACGGATCAGCCTAGCTATCCAACAAGGAAATGCTGCCAGTATTCTTGGTACGCTTCCACGCATTGATAGTTTTAATTTTATGTAGTCCTAGTATTGTTAATATAGTTATAAGATTTGTTTTGTTTGAATAAATGTAACTGTTGCTACACAAATGAAAGTAAAAGTTAACTGGAGGCATAATTTGTCCCTGATTTCCATACGAGTCTCATAGTGGCATTTAGCTGCGATTCTTAGCGGCTATTTTCGCTAATTACCATCTAGTTTGCAATTTAAAATCGTACGTGGGCAGAGAGTTACTTCTTGTATTGAAAGGCTGTACTATTAAAATAGGAACACTAATTACTATAGGGTGTGGTTCATGTGTTAAATATACCGGGAAGTTCGTGCAGGATATAATTATAGAGTTAGACGAGGATTATATAATCAAATCAGTATTATTCGTAAGAGAATTTATAATAATAATCATTATTTGCGAAAACTGCCACCAATTTTTTATAGATATGATCAATTAACATTATATGAATAAAATAAAAAAAAATACAAATTTAAAAAAAAAAAAACAATATTTTTTATTAGAAGATTAGAATTAGGAGATATTAATTCCATAAAAACGTGGAAGGATTATTTTAATAACTTAGAATGATAACAAACGAGGCAACAGTGCGATTCGCAAAAAAGGAAGCTTCTCTGCAAACGTTAGCGCGTATATTCTTAACACTGATATTATAAACTTCCAAGATTTTATTTTATGAAAATAAGGGACAAGACGAGCTGGACGTTCAGCTGATGGTAATTGATACGCCCTGCCCATTACAATGCAGTGCCGCTCAGGATTCTTGAAAAACCCAAAAATTTTGAGCGACACTACAATTGCGCTCGTCACCTTGAGACATAAGATGTAAAGTCTCATTTGCCCAGTAATTTCACTAGCTACGGCGCCCTTCACACCGAAACACGATAATGTTTACACATTACTGCTTCACGGTATAAAAAGGCGCCGTTGTGGTACCCACTGGTACAACATAATAATTTCATAATAAATGATATTATGAACTTCCTAGATTTTTTTCCGTTCAAGCGTGGCAGTAATGTGTGAAATAAATCTTATTAATTATCTATTTTAGCTTAAACTTGCTAAATCTAAATGACATGGACAATGTTTATTCTTTTAGAGAAAAGGAGGACTCACGAGCATACAAAGATTATAGATTAAAATATTAGTCTCGTATGATATGTATGTGTATAAGTATAGGATAGAATTCAGTCTTCGCAAGGATATAATTGGCATGAATTGAACTTGTGGGTAATGTATGAGGCATTAGTCATTTTGTTTCTCTTTGAGGTCAGATTGCGTCGCTGATGGCTCGCTTTGTCAGTGCCAGCCGGGGATGAAGTTTGATGACGATGTCAGTCTGTTTGTTATCCTGACATTAATGAACGAACGACTTGTGATATGTATATTAATATTATGTTACTGAGTTATAGAACTCCAGTTGAATCACAAAATATTTGAACATCTTGGAGCATCTTTCCCATTCCTACTATATCTTTTAGAATCATTCCCTTATCCAGTTTAGCTTCTCCAATGTCAAATTAATAATATTATTTTAATTCAAGCTTTCTTATCTAAAATGCTGAGAGAGTTTTTTACGCCTCTTCTTCTCTCACAGAGCGCCATTTGTTTCAAAAGCGATAGTAGTGTCTAGTAATTTAGAAATGACACCAAAAAGAATTCTAAAGGAATTAATTTTGAGAAAATAAATTTTATGCCTTTATGCTTTATGCCTTTATAAATTCTACCAGTGTATAACCACATGATCTCAATAAAGTCATAGATTTAGGCATACGGCATGTTATAATAAGTATTGTCAATGATTGTAAACATGTTTTTATATAAAATGTATCCTTATTATATTTTCGATTAATTTGTTTGTTATACATTTCTGCATTCAGAACCTTGACTCATTCATTCGAAACTTGACGTTTAGAACTAGTATTTTCTAGCTTCCTTTCAGTGTCCAACAATAAATCTAGTTTTAAGTGAGCAAAACTTTTGGAATGAAAAATTACACATTATAAATTTTTACAGCTATCGTTTTCAATCTTTCGTGGGGCCTGTGTTCAAGACTGCTTCACGTAATTAATATTACTAATGACGTTATCCTTAGCAAACAAGGCTATTTGAAAATGCTATTGTGTTCCTAATTAATTATTATCACAAGTCACCAGATATACTGCATTTAATACGTCTGACAATGCATCATAATTATTTTTTACCTCTCAGCTGTTCAAAGTCCAATATTGATTGTTAAGTAATTTTCGGAAGCCATTGATACAGTTCGAACTAGCGTGAGGTAGCGGTGAGGATGTACATTATGAACTTATAAATATATATATAATATAATAACTTATAAAGATAATTTTTATTCAAATTTGTGATTCGTTATCAATCCTTCGAGTCCTCTCTCGACAAGGTCGCGGAATGGGGTAAATTGAACCTTGTCCAATTTAACCCCCAGAAGACTCAAGTTTGCGCGTTTACACTAAAAGAACCCCATTTGTCGTATCACCGCTCTTCGACAACACTTCCCTTAAAGCCTCGCCTAGTATCGGAATACTGGGTCTCGAAATCTCGAGCGATTGCCAATTTCGTGGTCATCTGGAGGGCAAATCCAAATTGGCTTTAAAGAAACTGGGCGTCATTAATAGAGCACGGCAATAGTTCAAGCCGGCCCACATACTAGCGCTCTACAAAGCGCAGGTCCGGCCACACATGGAGTATTGCTGTCATCTCTGGTCTGGCGCATCCCAGTATCAGCTCGATCCATTTGACCGCGTGCAACGTAGAGCAGCTCGAATTGTAGGGGACCCAGTGCTCTGTGAACGGCTGGATCACTTGGCGTTGCGTAGAGAAGTCGCTTCATTGTGTGTCTTCTACCGCATTTATCACGGGGAGTGCTCCGAAGAGCTGTTTAACCTGATTCCTGCCGCCGAATTCTACCTTCGCAGGACACGCCACAAATTAGGATATCATCTTCACCATCTGGATGTGTGGCGGTCCTCCACAGTGCGGTTTTCAAGGAGCTTTCTTCCACATATTACAAAGCTGTGGAATGAGCTTCCTTGTGCGGTGTTTCCGGGACGATACGACATGGGTACCTTCAAAAAAAGCGCGTACACGTTCCTTAAAGGCCGGCAATGCTCCTGTGATTCCTCTGGTGTTGCAAGAAAATGTGGGCGTCGGTGATCACTTAACAACAGGTGACCCGTACGCTCGTTTGTCCTTCTATTTCATAAAAAAAAATCAATTTGACACGTGTTTCGCCTCTACACGAGGCATCCTCTGGAGACGTTGACTTGCCAAATTCTGCCACGAGCCTGAATTGAATCTTTTATACCCTCTTCCCATGATGTGGCGCGCTGTGATTGGTCGGCTGTTGTGACGTATTACTCCAGGAAGAGATACGTAACAATGGTGAAGAGAACAAATTTTTGTGTTTTATTTCACAGGTATGTAGATGTTAAATATTAATTCTATATTGTTTCCGAGTGAGTGACCGGTGTTAATTAAATGTTTCGCGAAATGTGATTATTGATTGTGGTCGGGATGATTATTTCTAAATGCGGCAATATGTTATTTTAACCTTATTTCAAAATTTCGACCCTTTTGACCAATAATCTGTATTTATAGATTTTGATGCGAATCTATGTCCACTTTTGTCTTCTGTGTGGAGCACCCTGCATTTATATGTTTGATTAGTCTACTGTGGCCAGTCTTTATCCAAGATATTGAAATCTAAAAATACAGATGTATACATCTGTATCTACAGATATTGCTATTCCTGCCTAATCTTGTCACCCCTTAAATCATAAACTAGTGGCCGTCCGCTGCTATGAACAGATGATATGATATATATGATAGCTATGAATGAATTTTTCTTAACATGGATTTTTATTTGCATGAAATTCAATCATTAACAGAAATCGCGCGTTCACTCCGCACCAGGATCATGAAGTTCATGTGCTATTCACTAGCATCACTCATGTAGCACATTGAGGGCGATGAATGGTTCGTTAAATTACTCGAGTCTAGACCTCCTGTCATGACTGCACAGCGTTTTGCAATGAGCCTTAATAAAATAACTTATAACTATATCGTACTGTCTTCGCAACACTTCAGAGTCTTCGGCAAATAAATTTATATTTATTTCTTTATTTAGAGTAACAAACGGTTACATTCATAAATGAATTCCCTATTCATATTAAAAACAAATATAAGGATGAGAAATTTCTAGCTAAAATTATTTCTTAATATTTGAATAGTTTTTTTTTAAATAAACGGTCCTGCTACGCGGAAACTGAATAAGTAATAATAAATGCCAAGCTTCCACATATAGATAGAATTTTGCTTAGTCTAACTATAGATTTAGAATTAAAACATGTATACATACACAGATATAAAGATAGTAACACTAAACTAGCCTAAAGATTTAGTAAAAATCTTTGCGAACGCACTTTTCATGCTTTTCATACTACTACTGAATAGACTAAATCGGCTATTATATATATATTAAGCAGTTTGGTGACGCGTGGTATATAACTGTTTATTCTATATTGAGAATATACTAACACAGGTAGTGTTATTCCTGGAAACATAGAGCATAATACAGCTGATCCCCAAAGACACACTCGTACACAGGGTTATAGGAATAAGTTTCTAAAACCTGATACTAAATATATAATACATTAAGGGAAGGCATATCGGCAAGTGCCCCAGATCACTAGATTTTTCAGATGCACCAAAATCTAATGTGCCGTACGGCACACTACACCCTGACCAAGTTCTGACCCTTATTTTGTTTATAAGATGGCTTATTTTACATAGCTTATTTTGCGTAGCTTGTTTCAATAGCTTTTAGATACATTCACTCAAATCATGCTAATTATAAGTTACACGTAAAATAATACGCATTGACAGAACGCCGCGCGCGCGCAAAAATCACGATAATCTAAAGCAGGGGTGCTCAAACGGTCGATCGCGAACGACAGGTCGATCGCGAGTGCTTTTTAGTCGATCTCGAGAAAAAAATCCGATATAGAACTATTCACAGATTTTGTTTTAGGTTACTAAAATCGGTAATTTTCGTACTATCTTATGAAAAGTATGCTCAGGACATGCAGTGTCATGCAGATTCAACATCCAAAGTCACTCTTTAGTTAAGTTTAGAACTCTAGACACTAGAACGCGTTTGTTTTTTAAGAACCAATAAACTCGCAATTTTGAATAATTATTAGTTGTTTCATTCATATTTTAGTGCATCAAAACTAATATCTATGTCATCGTGATACTCTACATAGACGACAATCCTTCATCACACATACTTGATGCCTCTCAGAGTCCATCAATCGTAGTCTAAAAATTTTGAGGTAGATCGTGAGCAGTTCAAGCTTGAGCACCCCTGATCTAAAGCATACCGCGACGCCTTGCCACTTGCCGATTTCAGAAGGTTAAGGAAACATTTTAAGGAAATTAACTGTTGTCTCTCAATATATTCTTGTTAATTGTATATATTATGTACATAGGCTCAGGTGCAGTTTCTAGAAACTAGTCGGTTAAGTCGAGTAAGTAAGTCTTTTGTTGGGCTAAATGACATGATAAATTGTCAAATGGTGGGTAGGTTTTGATTTTCAATAAGTGATTTAAAATTCTATTTTTCAATAAGAATATTTGAAATTGAATACAATGCCTTATTGCAACTAGCTCCTGTGAGTAACTTGATTATAAGTACCCTGAAAATATTTTAAAACAAAATCATTAATAATAAGTCGTTATAAGTTTCAGCTTGATATCTCCAAGCGTTCCTGAGAATACGATGTCAGATAGACATTCGGAAGACCAAGTGATTCTATGAGGTGTCCATTTTATGTAAAGTTACGGAACCCCATTTCTAGGGCCAAGATACATGACATTAAAATATTGACATCGAAAACCAGATATCTATAAATAGTTTCAACTGTTATTTAATGAGGTTTGCAATAAAAAGAAGTAAAATATTACAAGCCCTAGAAAACATAGATATCTACGAGATGATAATACTTACATTATTCATGATTGAATAAAATATCGACATTATATCTATAACGGCGAGTAACCGCAAGGCTGCCCTTGGTATGAGGTATACGTTTCTCATACTTGTGTTAAGTCTTAGGGTTGCCACTGTTTAAAATTATCTCATATTGAACAGGTGACGAATTATTTTATAACAACGCTTAATAGATCTATTTATGATTAAATACAAAAGAAATCATTTTGTATAATTATATTTATGACGAGACAAGAACCTCTGTATTGTTTTAAGGTGTGACGTCACTACAGATGACGTAACAATTGTTGGCTTGCTGGTGATCACTCATAATTGGATCATCGAAAGAAAACTGCAACGAGTATTTCTTCACCTTCGTATATTCCACAGGTGGCGTAACGATGTCCTAGAGAGGTCCGTACTGTATGACAGCTTGAGCACGAATGCCTCGAGTGTCGACAGTATGTTCAAATTTGTAGGGCACAGCGCACGTGCACGTGTTTTTGATTAATGCTTTTTAGCAATAATTTCACATCACAATGTAATAAAATGATGGTTTATGAACTAGTATTAAGTAAAATTATTAAACTTCATTATTCTCGTCTTTATAATAGGTGTGTTGAAGTATTCGCGCCGATATATAGCATTTGAATAGTTACATCAATTAAGAAGCTACCTCTAAATCTTATATTAAAATACCAATATTTTTTACAATGTTCGGGGATCTACTATACTCAGTAATCCGTGTAATTTTTTTTTACAAATTTACATTTCTTTTTCAACTCACTCGTCTAAGTCATAACGTTTGCATCAATTACCATTAAACTGCTAAACGATAAATCTGAAAATATTGATCCAAAACCACTTCATTTCATTAAAACAGCCTATTTCGAAGTGGCAGTAAATGACAAATCTATTATTTTACTTTCGACCTTCATAAGTGTCGTTTGTTTGACTAAAACAAACAAAGTGAGATTGATTGACTGATATTTATTTAAAAAAAATTGGAAAACAACAATAAATGAAACTGAACAATCTAATTGTCTCTTTGGAGTCGACTTAACAGGTTTGAGAGTATTAATAAATTATTGTATTCGTTAAGTATGGCGTGTCAACCCTAGGCCCTATCATAGAGTGATAATTATTAAATGATTTAAGATTCATGGATGTTGTGTGGACAAGAGGGAGGTATTGACTATTTATTAATAAGTGGTCTGTCTGTGGACTGTAATCATGGCATTATTGTAATAGTTACCTGTCAAGACTAAAAGACTAATTGCGCTCATATAGCTCGTATCAAGGTAATGAATAAAAGTTAAAATATCTCTAGTGACCCGTTCTTTTTAACCGACTTCAAAAAAGGATGAGTTTCTCAATTCGTCTGTATGTTTTTTGCTACCTCAGAACTTTCGACTGGTTGAACCGATTTTGATAATTATTTTATTGAAAGCTGATGCTTACCGTGTGGTCCCATTGTAATATGGTCCAGATCTGACAGTGGAAACCATGAGAAAACCATAAAAGTCTTAAATTTGCTATGAGCATTTGCGCAACATAATTACGAATTACTCAATATCGCGCCAACCGATTTTGATAATTCTTTTTTTATTGGAAAGAATATACTTCAAACGTAGGTAAACAATAATTGTTGCTAGAATTAGATTAATTAATTAGATTGTATGAATATACGCAATTATTTTTTTTACTTTTTAGTGCACATTATATATATTGTTTTAGTTTAGTGTTTTTGAAGTCAGTTTTTTTATTGTAAATGTTTTTTTTAATGTTATTTTATCTGATGCTAAATGGTGGTAAATTGAAAAACGAGAACATCTTGTGTTCAAGGAAGCGTTGATGGCCTCTAAGTAGTGACATAAACGATAATAAGGCATTTATTAGGCGGTTATTTTCTCAAAATTGATTCCTTTAGAATTCCTTTTGATGTAATTTCTAATATACTAGATACTACTACCGCTTCGGAAACAATGGTGCTCTGAGAGAGAAGAAGCGGTGTAAAAAACTCTCCCAGCGCTCTTTTTACAGTTACAAGCAATCCCTTATTTCTACTGTTTGTGATCGTTTATTATATTTTCATAAATATTTTAATGTCTGAATCAATTCTTTGCTTTTATTCCTCAATTTCACAACAACATAATTAATCACAAATTTTGCAGCTACAAGAAGTCAAAATACATTCAGTATTACCGTTACTCCATATTGTGCAAAAGACTGAAGTTCAGACGATTTGCTGTTTGCAATAAATAAAAATTTATGCCGATTAGGCGATGAAGAATTAGTGTAAGAGAGGTACTTATATGCGAAAAATTAGAAATGAATTGTCGAAATATATTGCGGAATATTTCTCAAATTCTATTCAATCAAAATCACATGCACAAAAAACTATATCCCTACTAATATTATAAATGTGATTGTAAGTTTGTTTGTTACGCTAAAACGCCGGAACTAATGAACGGATTTTGATGAAATTTGGTACAGCGATAGACTAGAGCTTGGGAAAGGACATATCCATGATTCACGCGGTATTTGTGAAAAACTGAAATTCACGTCGATGAGCTATAACTATATCAATGCTAGGTTTCGAAATAAGATTCATATAATATGTTGGGAACGGGAGCGAAAACGGGAACCGGAACTGGAATAGGACATGAGATAATCTTCAATTCCAAATATGCTTATTATTTCTAAAAACCCTTTATCTACGCGGACGAAGCATGGGCATCAGCTAGTATAAATATAAATATAGGAAGTACGAAGTGCTTGCATTAGTTGAATTATCTGTAATGTTTGTTGCACGTTTCCTTTGCGAACACCGCTAGTTGGATGCTACTAAATATTTATTTTTGTGGCACCACCCAGCCATCGATTCATGTTCCTCGTTTAAAACACCCGGCAGTCGTCACCACAAGTCTTCTAAGACAATTTACAGGAACAAACATGTCATCTAAATTACCTAAATCTACAAAATATATACTTCACCAGAGCTAACAACTACGTCATTCCTCTATACTTAAACGAGACTCCCTTAGAGATTCAAAAATTATATATAAATAAAAATAAATATTAGTCATCGCTAAAAAACTACTTTTTACAAAATCCTTCATTAATATAATTTTTATCTGCGGTAAGCTAAGTAGACAAATAATTTGTAATTACTAACATTTAGTTGATAATTATTTTTTATTTTGCATTTTATTGATTTCTATACTACTTTGCTTAAAATAACATATTGTAATAACTTTTTAAATTGAAAATAATTGTTCTTTTCTTTTTAAATATTATATAATTTAACTTTAAGCGGTTTCACACACAGATAAGCTTCCTAAAGTTTAAGTGTGTGTTATTATATTGTAAGCTATAACTATATTTATTTTAAATAAATATTATATAAAAAAAAATTGGCCAGGGATATTTGTTCCTCATATCCACTTAGTGCATGTGACGTCTCTAAGCAGTGGTATTAACACTTTTATATCCGGTTGCACTGGAAAAGTTATTTTAAACTGGAAGCCATATCTTCTTTCCTGATGTTTATTTCCAGTGAACTCCTAAACTAATGAACGGTTTTTAATGAGGTTTTACTTCATGGAGTGCAGTTTATTCCAGCTTGAGAGATAGTATAGTTTTTATTTCGATTTGGGACCCATATTTGTTTTTATTTCCAATAATATTTTCTATGAGAGAATTTACTGACGCACGGTTTGTCAGTTCTGCTGTGAAACAATTTCTTTATAACAACAGAGATGCTTACTTACTTTACGAATTAATTCTTGATGTTATGAAATATTATTGACAAATTAAAAAAAAACAGTATTTTTTTTATAAATAACGTCTGTCGGGTCAGTTAGTAGTAGTACAACACTTTTCAGGTAGCAGGAGTGATTCAAGCAGATAATTTTATAAAAATCCCGATGCGCATAATGATCTAACTCTGTTTAAATAAAACAAAACATTATAATTTTCAGAGTAATATATTTTATTTTAACAAACTACATTACGTAGCTCTTATTACTAAAAAAAAACATGAATAAAGATATTCCAACTTTGACTTTGACTATGACTTACAGCCGTTTTACATCAGAAGTGGGATAAGGTCACACGTGGGTTTTTTCGATGCGATCAATTCGCCATAAATGCCACATAATAATTTCTCGATGTTATCGGCGACACTATTCGCGTGCCATAAATACTAATGTTGTAATATTGAAGTAGGCTGCAGTATTACGTGAATGAATGAAGTGGAATTCAATCACAGGGCTGCCATTAAATAAAAATCTTACACTAACCAAATTATTGATCGAACATAGTTCCGTGATTTTTCTAGATTCTTCTGCTGATTTTCTTGAGGCTGCTATTCTCAGATCTGAGACAAATCTTTGCGAATTAGTGGAAGGTTGACTTATAATATACCAGTATACTAGTGGGAGGCTTCTTTCTTATTTCTGCGGCAAAGCAGTAATGTTTAAGCATTACTGTGTTTCAGTCCGAAGGGCGCCGTAGCTAGTGAAATTACTGGGCAAATGAGACTTGATATCTTATGGCTCAAGGTGACGAGCGCAGTTGTAGTGCCGCTCAGAATATTTGGGTTTTTCAATAATAATAATGGAGCGGCACTGCATTGTAATGGGCAGGGCGTATCATTTACCATCAGCTGAACGTCCTGCATGTCTCGTCCCTAATTTTCATAAAAAAATAAGTGATTAAATTAGTTTGGATTTCTGTACTTTCATAACCGACCCTTTAGCTTACATATATCTAAAAAGTCCTTAGATAGTTCAAGATTAATTGACACTGAAGACGTAATTAACAAGAACTTGTCTGTCATATCTCTATATTTCCTTAAACAATGTCTTACTTACACTTATATTACCATAAACTTTTAACTTTAAATACTTAAAAATATTTAAAATCACCCATTAAAATGATGTCGATGATGAGCAGAGTTGGAATGGTTAAGCGCTATCGTTCGAATTAACAGCTCCTGAAGATGCCTCGTGTGAAAAATACGTGGAAAGGTATTTTTGTGAAACTAAGCGGACTTAAACTCTTAAGATTATTTATAAAAAAAATTCGTTATTTGACAAATTTTGTTATAACATTCATATTTAATTTCATCATTAAAAACTTTTTTCTATGATAACAAACGTTATATAGTCATATCCCATCTACAACAAACCGGATATTAAACGAAGACCCAATTTAATGCAACAATTTCCAATCAAAACCTTATTAATATTTGTACCTCTCAAATACAAAGCCATATCTCATACTCGCATGCGATGCGATGAAAGCTCACAAATAAAATATAATTAAAATTCTGTTCCATAATCCATATCTTATCCAAGAGCTCATTCTAGATTCTTGAAACGATACACGAAACCGATACGAAACAGTAATCATGAACAACAGCGTGAAATTTATATGTGCCACATAACATGTCCTGGATGTCTCACAAATTTATTACGTCACACCCTTAACGGAGCCTGAACTTGTCGACACGCAAAAACTTTTAAAGGCCAATTTAAAGTACGAATGTGATTGACTGTAGTTTTCAAGTTGTTAAATGTTAATTTACGTATAAATAACATTCATTAAAATTAAATTGTATTTATATTTAATACAGTGGGAGGCTCCTTTGCACAGGATGCCGGCTAGATTATGGGTACCACAACGGCACCTATTTCTGCCGTGAAGCAGTTATGTGTAAACATTTATGTGTTTTGGTCTGAAGGGCAACGTAGCTAGTGCAATTACTGGGCAAATGAGACTTTAACATTTTATGTCTCAAGGTGCCGAGCGCAGTTGTAGCGCCGCTCAGAATTTTTGGGTTTTTCTATAATCCTGTTCGTCTCGCCCCTTATTATCATGAAAAAAAATATTAACCTAGAAATATTATACGATTCGTGGAATAAGATAATTGGTTGTTTTTCTGTTCAATTTTAATTTGTACCCTAAATTAAATTTTAATATTAGAGAGTCAATTTTAAGGTTTGCAAAACTGAAGTCGCAGCGGGCAGGGCACATAGAATGAAAAACAAAGTCCTCGAAGGGCGACCACGTACCGGAAGACGTAGTGCTAGTAGGCCCCCCACAAAATGGATTGATGATCCAGTCAAGATCGCCGGAATACGTTGGATGAGGGCAGCGCAGGACCGATCGTCGTGGATATCTTTGAGGGAGGCATATGTTCAAAAGTGGAAGTCTTCCGGCTGATATGACGATGATGATGAAGATATATGGAATAAATATGTCAATAAGCTTTACGGAATATGAGTATTAGACGTTTAGCTTTAACCGCTGTTAAAGCTTTTGAAATACGTGGTTGTCATTTCTTTGACCTGAACGAATAAAGTGGTTGTGATTTGATTTAGCAGAAAAATAGTTTCCTATATCTATTACAGACAGGCATTTAAATCAAATCAAAATCACTTTATTCATGGAGTTCACGGAAATGACACACAAGGAATGTCAAAAAAAATTCTTGTTGGATTTACCGCCACTTCGTAAAGGGTTGAGCTTACGAGACGAAGTGGCAACAAAGTCATTGCCACTCTTTTAAATCAACTTCTTCTAGGTCGCATTCTTCAATCACAGATAGGACATTAACAGAATTCTTCCATCAATTGTTTTAAGATAGTGAGTTCAAAATCAACAGCAAATATACATATTTCTTACAAAGAATGTGTATCTATCGTTGGGTTGAAATAACTATTGACTAGTGATCGTACCTCATAGCTAATACAAAGCTATTGTGCTCTGAATGCAATAAGCCTTAATCTCGACTTAAACGAGCTTGCTCCGTCCGGCTAATGCAACTTTAAATGACATTGCAAAACTTAAGTAGATCGATTACTATTCAGAGAGGTCTGTGACTAAGATTATGATAGGTAAATAAGTCATGACTCGTCACAAACTTAACAGCTTTTGACAACATTATTTCCTTCCCTGCGATGTATTCTACGATTTAATTTATCGATAAGCTATTGAGGATTTTGTGTTATAATGAACTAGCAATGTCACGCAGTTTCACTCGCGTACATACCGATATCGTGGTAGAGGAAAGTCTACTAAGTCGGACTATAGATTTATTAGTTACTAGCTGATCCGGCAAACGTCGTTTTGCCATATAAATTATTTTTAGTGTTAGGCCGTTTCTTGGACATTGAAACGAATTTTATCTTTCTAAAATAAAAGAATTTTCTAATCTAAGTTACTCCTTATTACATCAGCTACCAGCTAAAGTCGCGTCAAAATCGGCCCAGCCATTTCGGAGATTAGTCGGAACAAACAGACAGACAGACAGACAAAAATTGTAATAAATGTTAATTTGGTATACCTATATTCATATACATGTAGTAAAAAACGGTTATTTCAATATTACAAACAGACACTCCAATTATATTTATATGTATGTATGTATCGATTCTTTTGTTATTGCATTATTTTCTTTAGATTGAATTTTTTAAATTCGTTATATCTTTTGAATGGAATGTCCGATTTATACATTTAAAAAGTTTTGTACAGGTATTGAAACGGTCTTTAATAAGATATCATTTAATGGTATAATGATTAACACAAAGGTATGAATAGTATGGTTTGATTATTGTCGGCACTTTTATCAACTTTTAAAACGTAAAAAAAGTATTTATAGTGGTATTACTACAATAGTTGGACATATGGTATCCCATATACATTTTTTGTAGAAACTGATATGATCTATAATATTGTAGCACATTTTTTTCTTCTATTATCAATAGTTTCCGCAGCGCACGCGATGTCAGATTTTTGATGACAAATTTTTTCACACCTTGTGTTATATTATTGGATTTTTATTAGGGATCCCTATTTTTTTTTGAAAATGTTATATAGCCTATGTGACTCATACAAACAAAAACACAAATGTTCCCTCCCTATAATATTAGTTTAGATAGCGGGTTTAATTATTTCTTAGAAGATATTTTGTAATTGTCTGAGTATGAGTTGAGAATTGTATTCGTAGCGTATCTATTACAGGCAGGCATTTAAATCAAATCAAAATCACTTTATTCATGTAGATCACGGAAATGACACTTAGGAATGTCAAAAAAATTCTTCTTGAATTTACCGCCACTTCGTAAAGGGTTGAGCTTACGAGAAGAAGTAGCAAGAAAGTCATTGCCACTCGTTTAAATCAACTTCTTCTTGGTCACATTCTTCATTTCGGAAAGTCGTCAATTTTTAAAATTTAATATGGCCTTTGTCACTCAGTGAAGATGCAGCTTTGTATGGTGAAAGAAGTTTTGAAATCGGTCCAGTAGTTTTTGTGTGAAAGCATTAAATACATACGTACAAAAACACAAATGTTTCCTCTTTATAGTTAGAAGATAGCGGTTTTAATTATTTCTTAGAAGATATTTTGTAATTGTCTGAGTATAGTTTAGTTGTCCATTTAGATATACCGATATACTGTTCATAGGAATGGTAATAATATTCAGCTGATATTCGTATCGTAATGGTTTATAATAAGCGAACAGAGCGTGAAGATCGTTGTAAAAGATTTTGCTGGCAATTTTCGTATTTCAGAGAAAGGTATAGACGGGATCAGATAATTACTTGGTTATATGAAACTAAGAATTAACATTGTTCTGTGATTTGGAGATATGTTGTACAGGTTGAATAGTTACTTGAAGGATATATAATCTTGTATAGTATTAGAATATATATTTGTCTTGATTTGATCAGTATTTATATTGTTGCTTTGGAAATATATATTAATAGGTTTATTGTTGTATGGGTAGTAGAAATAAA
The DNA here is from genome assembly GCF_905404315.1 of Leptidea sinapis. NCBI lineage: Eukaryota > Metazoa > Arthropoda > Insecta > Lepidoptera > Pieridae > Leptidea > Leptidea sinapis. Next base: position 6,984,228 of record NC_066276.1, read on the forward strand.
TTTTGAATTCTTAGAGGAGCTAGGATATCATCCCCAGGATGTGTGGCGGTCCTCCACAGTGCGGTTTTCAAGGAGCTTTCTTCCACGCACTACGAAGCTGTGGAATGAGCTTCCTTGTGCGGTGTTTCCGGGACGATACGAAATAGGTACCTTCAAAAAAAGCGCATACACCTTCCTTAAAGGACGACTACGCGCCTGTGATTCCTCTGGTGTTGCAAGAGAATGTGGCCAGCGGTGATCACTTAACAAGAGGTGACCCCTACGCTCGTTAGTCCTCCTTTTCCATAAAAGATAAGAGCTGTGAGGAGTCTGTGGGTTTTGAGTGAGACTATGTCGTTACATTCGACTATTTAATTAATGCTTGTGTAACAAGTAACAAAAGATTCGCTTACCTTTTCTGTATTTCTGTATCTATATTAGAAATGATTTGTTTTTCTAAACACTTGCGTTTTATCAGTCTATGCATAAAATATATAGTTAATGCTACTGCCAAATTAACTAACTATTAGCATAAACGATTTTCTTAATGAAAACACAGATTGGGATTGGTGCAACGGCCCTCAGTATATTTAAATAGAAAATTTTATTGTAATGATATTTATTAGAAGAAAAGCGGCCAAGTGTGATTCAGACTTGCCCATGAAGGGACCGTAGCAGCAAGTAACATTGAATGAAACTTAAATTGCGGTTTACGATTTATGACGTATTAAAAAAATTCTTACTAGATCTCGTTCAAACCAACTTTCGGTGGAAGTTTGGGAATGTACATCATATATTTATTTTAGTTATATGATTCTCTTATTTTAGGAGTTACAGGGGGGGTGACACATGTGACATACGGACGGACAGACAGACAGCCATTTGCCATTTGGCTACGTGAAAGCGTACGAAGATGCCATCGAAGAGACCCCTAAGGAAGAATGGGTCCACTGCTTTTCTCAGTGGTTCCATCGAATGCGAGGATGTGAAGAGAGGAACGGAGATTACTTCGAAAAACAATAAAAGTGTTGGAAACTTTCTACAGAAAGCTGTTTTTCATTTTCTAAACATTTTCAATGTTACCTAGGTAGAACGTCTATCTAATATCTACAAAAAAGTCAGCCATACCATATGTTCAATACTGTAGGTTTATATTTTCAAAGTTTTTTTTCAACTTGTGTCGACAATAATCAAACCATATTATTATTCATATTTCTGTATTAATCCTTATAAAATATAATTTATTAAAGATCGTTTCAATACATGTAAAATAGTTTTAAATTATTAAAATCGGACATTCCATTCGAAAGATATAACAATTTTAAAATGTCAATTTAAAGAAAATAATGCAATAATAGAATAATAACTATGTGAAATAAAACTTAACATGTTTATGCTACGAGTATGAAACCCGGAAGAAACAAAACGATTAAAACTACTAACATATGGAATCATATCAGAAGAGCGTAAGTGCGGAACATTAAGATATTTCGCTATCAAATGGTACCAACGCATGTTACGTAAAACGGAGTTTATTTAAAAAGCTTTTACGCTTAGCTTTTATGCAGATATAATGTACTTTCAATACGACAGGTTGCCAAGTTTGTACAACTTCTCATATATTGAAGATTAGATATTGATAAGAAAGGAATTGATGTTAAATTCATGCATTACAATTGAGACTTTTAATCTTAGATTAAGGATTGGTCTCCGCTGTGTTCCAACTAGATACCGCAGGCGTAGTTGCAAAGTGTGGCCTTATATATGGACCTTATACGACGCCCAAAAAACTCGAGTCAGTCTCGAACAATGTCCGACGTTGATGTGCCACATGTTCTCCTAAAGGCATAAAAAGGTATTTATTTTCTCAAAATTGATTCCTTTAGAATTCTTTTTGATGCCATTTCTAATATACTAGATACTACTACCGCTTCGGAAACAAATGGCGCTCTGAGAGAGAAGAAGCGGCGCAAGAAACTCTCCCAGCATTCTTTTTTTGCGCTCTTTTCATTAAAAATATACAATATTGTACAGTCATTTCTATCGCTATAAAATAATCATAATCTACTCCCAGGCTGTCTGATCATTTAGATATTCAGCAGTGGAGTAATAGGATTTACGACAGAGCCATTTTTTTATAAAACATTTAAATTTATTTATAGATAATGCCTGAACAATGGCTGGGACTTTATTGTAGAAATGTATACATTTACCCTTAAAGCTATTATGTATCTTATGAAGCCTACTAGAATAAGTTACAAAACCTAAACTTTGCTAATAATTGAAACTTAAATGCTAGGTTGCATAGTAATTTTTATAAAAATAATAGGTACTACAAGAAATAAGAAAGATACTGGGATCACATATCACCAGTAAATATTTTGTATTTTATTAATTTGAATGTAAAATAACACGAAGTGTTTGTTACAAAATTGGAAAGATGCCATTGAGTGTCAACATGCCACGCACACAAGCATCTATTCATTAGTGCGGCATCTAGTTGTAATGCAGCGGAGACCAATCCTTAATCTAAGCTTTTAATGCATTTTTTTGATAATTAATAAAATAATTCTTGTCATGCAAATATTGGGGTTGAGCAGGTTATCAACTGTAAAGTGGATCCTGTAGATGAAGCCACAACATGAGAGTTGAACAAAACATACCAGATTTACGAACGATTACGAAGAGCGCTCGAACAGGACCCAAGAGATCGGAGTTCATAAATTTTGTTTACAAATTTAATTTAATTAATACCTGAAGTGAGGGATATTACTTTCAAAATAAGAAGTTGTTAAGATCATTTCTACCTTCATAACATATCGCACGATTTGACACGTACAAATTAGACAAATATTGGATTATTGGAACCTTTGACGTGATTTTCACCCACTCCAAGTCGGAATTAATTATTGAACCTCTACACACTTGTCAAGGACCGATGACCTTAATAGGGTCATAAAAAATATAAACACATACGATTTATGAAATCAAGTCTTTTACTTTGAAGTAATAACCTCTTATAAAATAGAATTTTGGACTGAATTCGCTAATTATCAGAGCTGGCGAACAATATAACATGCTTGTTAGAAAACACCCAAATGTAGATATATTCAATGACTCTCATGACTCACTTAAGAATAAAATACTAACATACTTTTAAGTCATTCTGTAAACTAACCTAGTAATTTAAATTTAATTTTCACATTAACTTTTATATGTAATTAATTTTAAAACACCTACTTTAAATTATTATTAGTCAATGCAGTGCATTTCTTTTGTAGGTGTGCATATTAGAATTGTAAATTATGTTAAGTTTATATGTAAATGTATTAATATGTATTCTGTTGAAGTGCCTAATAAATAAATAAATAAATAACTGATTAAGTATAGTTTCTAAACCTAAAAAATCGCTGTAATTGGAAAGCGAAATAAAAAATTATTGATATACAGTCCACAGTCCATGTTTTATTATAATTGGCACTGCAATTTAATAGGAGTCTCATCATGTTAATAATAAAAAAAAATAGTGGCTCTGTTTACAGTTACCATAAAGTAAGATATAATATCTATACTTAAAATAGAAATTTTCTTTAATAATGTTGAAGTGTACTATCCGATCTCAACCAGTTTGTACTGTAATTTGTTTCACGTTTAGCTTGAAATGCCATTCCAAATCGGATTCTTTAAAACTAATCATAGAAAATTGTGGCGCCAAGACCCGCAATAGTTACGAACAGAAATGCATTCGAGATATTTACAAATAAAAGAAATATTCGCCCTCAAGAGAAGCGACATCTCATTACTTGATTTTGCAGCTATGCTCAATGCTCGAACTACCACCAAGTATACCAGTACCAGTGGGAGGCTCGTTTCGTCACAGTCAGAGATTCAAATCCATAATCTTGGTGATAGGCGTTTTCCCATTAATGCGATTCCATAGAATCAATTTACCAGCGGGAGGCTCCTTTGCACTGGCAGATTATGGGTATGGGCGCCTATATTACTGGGCAAATGAGACTAAACATCTTATGTCTCAAGGTGACGAGCGCAGTTGTAGAATCTCACTAATCCACTCAGAATTTTTGGGTTTTATAAGATAAAATAAAAAATAAGCGGCACTGCATTGTAATGGGCAGGGCATTACAACTACCATCAGCTGAACGTCCCGTTCGTCTTATCCCTTATAGTCATAAAAAAAAACTATCCCCACTTTATTCAGACTCTTGAATAAAAAATAACATTAATTACATGGATGCTCTTAACTATAAAGCGTAATTGAATCGCTTTACAATTACTGTTGGTCAATAATTTCATCTGAAAAACTTGATACGATTAATAAATACATCAACTTCTCTTTAACTCAAATTGCATTCGCAGAACAGCGTATTAAAAGTAAGTAACTGTCGCGTCACCTTTTTATGTAGTTCTATTTACGCTTTGCAAACAGAACATTTCTTTGACGTACACATTGCCCCCGCCATGAGGAACAAACAGGAGCAATTAATTCACTACGTTACCTTTTGGAAAGTATTTTATGAACTTTCGTAACTTGAGTCGGGATGTTTCTAGAATTTTTTATGTTTTAGGATATACATACATATATATATATATAATCACGCCTCTTTCCCGTAGGGGTAGGCAGAGATCACTTCTTTCCACTTGCTACGATCCTTACATACTTGTTTCGCTTCGTCCACTTTCATTATTCCTTTCATACATGCTCTTCGGTTTAGGGTACTCTTGACCTGGCCTTTTTCCAAGACGTCCCTGGTTTTGAAACGTCCGCTTAGGTCTTCCCCTTCTAAAACTTTCATTCACACTGGCCTTATACACTTTTTTCGTCAATCGTTCTTCATTCATTCTCTCGACATGTCCAAACCATCTCAGCATGCCTTTCTCAATTTTTGTCACAACATCTTCTTTCAGACCACAACGTTTCCTTATCTCACTATTTCTTATCCTGTCACTAATTTTAACTCCTATCATACTTCTCAACACTCTCATCTCAACTGCATTTATTCTGCTTTCATGTTTCTTCTGCCATACCCAACTTTCACTTCCGTACATGAGTGTTGGAACCAACACCCCCTCATGCACAGCCAAACGAGCCTTAGATACCTTCTGCCTGTTCATAAAGGAGTGCAAAGCTCCATTCACCATGTTTCCTGCATTCACTCTTCTTTCAATACCACTCTCATACTTTCCGTTTTAGGATATTAGAATGTAATATGTCGATATTGTAACTCACGTACTCAGGAAGAATGCATGTAAAATGTAGATTCGGAACTTCTTATAGACAACAGTCTTCAGACAATCAGTTTTTATAGACCAGTCACTTAGTTTAGAAGGAACGAGACTCACCACTCATTTTCTAAATCGAATTCTACTACATGTTTCTATTGTTTTAAATAAGCCAATTAGTTCTATTTATTATTGTCATTTGTCGCATCACCGCTCTTCGACAACACTTCCCTAAAAGCCTCGCCTTGTATCGGAATACTGGGTCTCGAAATCTCGAGCGATTGCCAATTCTGTGGCCATCTGGAGGGCAAAGCCAAAATGGCTTCAAAGAAACTGGGCGTCATTAATAGAGCACGGCAATACTTCAAGCCGGCCCACATTCTAGCGCTGTACAAAGCGAAGGTCCGGCCACACATGGAGTATTGCTGTCATCTCTGGTCTGGCGCACCCCAGTATCAGCTCGATCCATTTGACCGCGTGCAACGCAGAGTAGCGCGAATTGTCGGGGACCCAGTACTCTGTAAACGGCTGAATCACTTGGCGTTGCGTAGAGACGTCGCTTCATTGTGTGTCTTCTACCGCATTTATCACGGGGGGTGTTCCGAAGAGCTGTTTTACCTAATTCCTGCCGCCGAATTCCACCTTCGCACGACACGCCACAAGTTAGGATATCATCCTCACCATCTGGATGTGTGGCGGTCCTCCACAGTGCGGTTTACAAGGAGCTTTCTTCCCGTACTACAAAGCTGTGGAATGAACTTCCTTGTGCGGTGTTTCCGGGACGATACGACATGGGTACCTTCAAAAAAAGCGCGTACACCTTCCTTAAAGGCCGGCAACGCTCCTGTGATGGAGTATGGGCGGCGGTGATCACTTAACAACAGGTGACCCGTACGCTCGTTTGTCCTCCTATTCCATAATAAAAAAATATATATTATATTATATTATATTATTATATTGACACACTTTACACAAATTATCTTGCGCCAAGTTAAGCATATATAGCCTGTGTTATGGGTTACAAGACAACGATATATTTAATACAATATACTTACTTAAACATACATAAATTCATATAAACATACATAAATACATTTAAACCCGGAAACAAACATACATATTCATCATATAAATGCTTGCACCTACCGGGATTCGAACCTGGGACCCCTAGCTTAGTAGGTAGGATCGCTAATCACTCGGCTATATAGGTCGTCAAACAAGTCTATTTCTACCTCAATGTTATAATTTATTTGTTGTTTGTTGGCAATTACTAATAGTGACAGTAATCACGACCATCATGCTCACGAAGCATCCTCGCACAAACAATGAATCCAAGCTCTAAAGGTTAATCCATACAATAAGCGATAATATAATTATACAGTTAATTCTTTATTAACAAACTAATTTGCTATGTATATTATTGCCATTGTAAAATACTGTATTTGATTAAAAAGAGTGGGCGTTGAGTTTGTTGTATGTTCTTCTCACGAGCCCATCTTTTTACGAACATATGGTAAATTCTGTAACTGAAAAGAAACATTTGTAGTGACGATTCAAAAGCGCTTAATTAAGGCCTTATTGAAGAAAGTTTATTTAACTTTGACTATATTATGTGCATAATAAAAACTTTTTTAAAAATCGAATGGTTAATTCCCACTGGACCTTTGCGTGGAAATATTAGTTGAGGTATTTTTCAAATTTCGAATTCTAAAAAAACATACCGTTCCGCTAACGCGGGCAAGAAGTTAATCAGTGTGATGAAGGCAACTAAAGCTCCGACTAAAATCTCAACAATCAGTGATTCGTTCTCGTTTTATCATAAAAATCATAGAAAATTGTCTGAAACTCAACCATGCGTAACGATTTTTTGGAAAATTACGAAGAAGGTAATATTGTGTCGGACTGCTTTTATGTTACGCTTAAAGCTGTTTTGAGCACTTTTGAAACTATTAGTTGCCGCACTTTGCGACTACGCCTGCGGTATTTAGTTGGAGCGAAGCGGAAACCAATCCTTAATCTAAGGATAATACGTTAATGAAAGACATTGACAAAGAACTTGATCAGAGATTTCATTTTAGTGTGTGTCAGCTTTAAGCCCTGAGATAACATGAGAGTGTTAGTCACAGTGTATTACTGGCATTATAACCATTACAACAAGTTCATGCTCGACTTATGGCGGACGTTCATGTTTTTGTTGCGTGCAAATATTTAGGCTAAATGAGTTTTAACCGATTTCATATAACTTAAAGCCGTTTTGTGAATTGAGAAAATATTTTCTTGTATTTATTTAAATGCAATAATTAAAATTACGGCAACTATTCAACATAATTAAGTTTTAAACTTAAGTGAATCCAGCCAATCTCGTTTTCGTCAGTAACTCAAGTTTTGTATAAACTTTTTAAAACTCATTCCATATTTCATGCAGTAATTCGATGGAATGTCACTTAAGGGTAATTGTCACCAAGGGCAACACAGGAGCGTCGCTAAGGTTTTTGGGTACACGAGTTAATTTTCAGGTATCCATGTCGAATTGACCTGGAATCACCACTCAAGCACGCTAATCAGATTGGTTGTGACTTAACCTTCCAGGATCGGCAAGTGCCCCCGCGCCAAATGGTGCCAGAAAGTTCCTAGCAAACCGTACTGCGGGGAAAGCCTGATATCCACATTAAAATAGTGTTTACGTTTATGTAAATTGGGTGGCAGGAATAATATACAAGGGCTCTTCGGAACACTCCCCGTGATAAATGCGGTAGAAGACACACAACGTCGCGACGGACGTCTCGTTGTGTGTTGACGTTGTTGACACTGAGAACAACGACAAGCGATCGAGCTATTCGCAGAGTTACACGAGGTCAAATGGTTTGGGCTTGGGGATGCTGATGATGCACCAAATGATTCAATTATTTCGTTTTACTGACCAATTATAGTTATTACAAACAATCTACTACTTAGTCTATTTTATGAGCATCAGTTATAACCATAATAAACATTCATGACGCGGGAAGCAACAATCATATTGATGGCGCCTTTGATACGAGGGAACAAAGTGTCAATCGTCACTAACGTCAGATGTCAGTTGACACTGTCATCGAATCAATGTGTGTCTTTTATCAAACTATTAAGCCTAAGCTATATTTCCTGTTTAACAATTGATTAGAGAATATTAATTACGTTCAACCACATGATGTGTTTTATTTTTCCTATTCGATCACCTACGCCTATCAACGATTGAAGATGAAGCCTTTGGATGCTGAGATTGTCTCTGCTTTCTCTACATATAACAGTCGTAATAAGACCGTGGTGTTTCCGACATATGCGTACGACACAACCGCCACGCTCGATAGTTATTCCCTGACTGCCTAGTGCCTGCTCGGCGCTCGCCCGGCGCCCGATCTCAAGCGCACCTGCACCGCATCTTCTCTGAGTGTCACTCGACGTTCTTGACTAATTATATATACTTACATATTAGGTAATGCTGATATGTAACGCAAACGACCGGTTTTCCCCATTGCTTCAGATTTTCTGCAGCATATTTAAGAAATAAAGTAATATTATATTTAAATTCATATACGAAATAATTATTTCTACCTATAGAGTAGATATGATTTTCAAGGACCTTTCTACCATTTCTACCACCAAACTATAGAGTGGACTTCCTTGTGCGGTGTTACCAGGATAATACTATTTGGATATCTTCAAAAAACGTGTACTTTCCTAGGCCGGCAACGCTCCTGTGATTCCTAGGGTTTTGCGGGCAGCGGTGATCACAGCATCAGGTAATTCGTATTCTCGTTTGTACTACTCTTATAACTTAGCACTTTAACTACTACTAACTTACTTAAAACTTATTTATTTATCCAGGTTTACCAACCAGATACATAATTATTCCAGTACATTACAAGTACGAATAAGATTACAATAAAGTCATTATAATAAAGTCTTGCAAACATAACATTTACAAATACTCAAATGTAAATTCTAGAAGTCTCAAGTATGCATCTCGGGAATGGCTCTAGCGATTTTTATTAAATTTATTAGGCGGATTAAAACCAGTCTAACTACGTCCTAACATCTTCCGTTCGTCGTTTTCCAGTACATACACTTACAAATTACTAGCGAATAGAAAATCAAAGCGAGCGAGAGAGAAAGACATTTCTTACAGAGATACAGCAAGATTAAAAAGATAAGCGTATATATATAATAGTATGAGTAAAGGTGATTTAAATAAACAAAGTTTAATTTTTATACCAGTGGGGGGCTCCTTTGCACAGGATGCCGGCTAAATAATGGTAACGGCTCCTATTTCTGCCGAGAAGCATTACTGTGTTTCGGTCTGAAGGACGCCGTAGCTAGTGAAATTACTGGGCAAATGAGACTTAACATCTTATGTCTCAAGGTGACGAGAGCAGTTGTAATTTTTCAAGAATCCTAAGCGGCACTGCATTGTAATGGGCAGGGCATATCAATTACCATCAGCTGGACGTCCAGCTAGTCTCGTCCCTTATTTTCATTAAAAAAAAGTTAATAATGCCTGATGAATGTCTGAAATATTTACCCCCTTATTCATAATGGTCCGCTAATTTTAAACAGCCGCTTAGGAGTGTTTTTTCTCATTCTGACTTAGGTCAATAGAAGAAGACAGAGTGACAATTAGCAATGCTTTAGGCATCGAGCACTTTTCTTAGGATGGGTATAAAATGTTAAACTCGCGTCAGGACACGTGGCCTAATCGAAAATCCGTAAGACAGTCGTTGAAACTATGGATGAAAGTTGATTTTTCTGAGAGATGATCTTTTTGATGTAAAATAATTGTAATAGTTCTGTTAATTTTTTATGTAATATTAATTATCATTTTTGTGTACGATAGCGCAATAAATGAATATTGTATTAACTAACCACATAAATGCTAGTATTTTTATCACACTTTTATACTGATAAATAAAGCAAACCGTGCTTAATTATTCCATCACTATTCCAAAATATTGAAAAATGCACAACGTTAATGTTCAAGTTTTCACTTCTGCCGGCAGTCCCGGAGTGCAGCCCGTTATTTTTAAATTTTGCGAGATTACAAGAAAAAGGCTCCCATTAAGTAGAGGTAGGTCATCATATTATGCTTTAATTTGTCGTTAATATATTAAAAATGTTTTATAACTGTAATCTCTTTTTGTAAAAATCGTTTAATATAATAATATTGACACATATATGTAAAATATTATCTTGCCCCAAACTAGGCATAGCATGTGCTATGGGTACAAGACAACGATATATTTAATACAATATACTTACATACATAAATACATAATATAAAGATTCATGACTCAGACACGAACATTCATAATATTCATCAATAATTATAAAAGGTTGCACCAACCGGCATTCAAACCCATATTCATAAATTTTGTTTTCAAATTTAATTTGTGTAATAATCCCAGAAGTGAGGGTTATGACTTTAGACAATACAACAAAATCATTTTTCTTATAAGTACGATAACTAAAGTCCAAATAAACTAATTTTAACTCATCTGTAACCGCAAAGGTGATAAATTTAATCCTGCGAGTGGTATGAAGAAGTAAGGTAAACTAGATGCGGTATCAGGTGGATACTCATCTCGTACGGCGCCGTCGTATTTATGGCACTAGTGCGATCGCTGCGCACGCGCATCGCGTAATGTTACTTGATAAACATCTCGGCAAAAAGCAAATACATCCTGTACAGAAATAATTTTGCGATGCAATCTCCCACTAGGATTATGAATCTCGACTTAAGATAAGGGTCAACCTACAAGCTTTCAGTTATTACTTTAGTGTGACTTCAAATACTGTTTCATGATAGTAAAGCTTTCCAGTAACATTAAATATTTAAAATTGAACGTCATTAATTTAAAATAGAGGTCTGGGTTTGAATCCCGGTTGGTGCAATCTTTTATAATTGATGAACATTATGGATGTTGGTTTCCGAGTCATGGATGTTTATATTGTACCTATAGTAAAGGCTATGCCTAGTTTGGAATAATATAATTTGTGTAAAAGTGTTTCAATATTATTATATTTATTATTCTATAACATATTATACTGACATTAAAAAGAAAGAGCTTAAAGTTATTCCCAAAAAAAATTAATAGACATTTTGAATGTATTGACGACAAATTTCAAAAATAACGGGCTGCAATCCTGGAGTGCCGGCAGAAACTGAAAACTTGAACATTAACGTTTTGCATATTTGAATATTTTGGAATGATTAGGGAATAGTCACACGAATTGCTTTATTTATCAGTATAAAGGTGTGATAAAAATACTAGCATTTATGTGGTTAAATACAATATTCATTTATTGCGCTATCGTACACAAAAATGACAATTATTATTACATAAAAAAATTAACAGAACTATTACAATTATTTTACATCAAAAAGATTATCTCTCAGAAAAATCAACATTCATCCATAATTTCAGTGAGTATTATGGTTTTAGTATTGTGTGGTATTATAAAAGTATCAAACGTATTAAGACTTAATACGCGCTGATAAATAAAAAAAAAACAAAACTAAAATTGATTTTAATCAGCAACCTAATCAAATAAAAACGTTTGTCGGCGGCGTTACAGTCGCTTTTATAATTTGTTTTTTATATTGAAGGCACGAGTCTGTGCCTTTCTTGAGTGGCCGAGTGTTATGTTACGGTTGGTAATATAATTTGGATGATGCGACGAGCCGAGCGAAATACCTGTTGCGTGACACGACCACATCTCGCAGCCTCACCATGATAATTAAGCACGCCAGTTATCTGTCAAACCTTGAGGTTTCTTTGTATGGAAATAGAATTGCTTGACAGATTGCACGTTGTTTTTTTATTGCGTGCAAATATCTTATGCGCTTCTTTGAGTTTTATTAACACTTCGATGCGTCGGTGAGAATTAAATGCGCAAGCATCGGCTCCGATTGGATCGATGAGATGAATAGAACGAGATTATATTAAATATGTTGTTTTTGATGGGCCTGGAGTGTCTGCAGATAATGTAGTAATGTGTGTCTAAGATTTATGATGACCTGGTACTGTTTGCTGAGTTCAAAATGGCTGCTTCTTGTTTTTCCTATATTATTAACATTTCTAATAGCTTATTTGAAGTTATACTTCTTTAGGCGCGTTATGAAAAAGTTATGAGAGTAAAATTTTAAGATGCACGCGCATTACTGTAACACAAAAGAAACAGTGTGAAGTTGGATCATAAAATTTTCTGACTTTTGCGACATTCGTTATTTTTTTGTTTTGTTTCCTCCGTCCATACATAGGATAGGCAAAGGGTTCAAGCCCGTACAGCCGTATTCGTTATTCAATAATTAATTATCAAAGCCTTCGTTGCAAGATTTTTACAATATTGTACTTTCTACAACCATAGAATAGCAGGAAGAATAAATTATTTTAAGGATTTTTGCTTTGTTAGGCCAAAGAAGTATAACTTCCTGTGCGCATACATAAGTACACACTTTTTACGTAAATCTGATACCGGGAGCGATGCCGGCCTTTTAGGTGACTTTAAGGACGGTTCGTTAAGGTTCCCAATAAAAAAATAAAAAAAGAGAAAAAGTTTTATGTTATTAATTTTTTATCTATTTCTTCATATTTAACGTTTTAATAAGTAGTATGGGCCCCTCCTTGGGCGAAGGTCTCCTCCATTTTCTTCCACACTATACAGCCTTTGCCCAATATTAGCCAGTCCTTTCCAGCGTATTCCATTATACCATCAGCCCACCTCTTACACGGTTTTCCAACTTTTCTAGTGCCTAGCGGCCCTTTCCATTTCGTTGTCTGTATCGTGCATCTCTTGTCAGTGAGTCGTGATATATGGACGGGCCCAGGGAGGTTACGAATATGTAATACAAACTTAAAATTTCCTATTATATTTCCAATCTCATTAAAATTCATTCATGCCGAAACACAATAATGCTTGGCCATCTAGCTGGGCAAAGTATAAAAAAAAAACAGAACAGACACAAAATAGATCTCGCTGCGACCTTTAAGTATCAGTACTGTCGTCATACAATTTTAAGTTTTAATCAAGCAAAACGCAAAACACATACAACTGCGTTACATATGACGTAAATATACTGTCTGATAACGTAACAATTATGTCAATTATGTTTACGCACGTGTAGTCAGATATTGACGTATTTGAATTATCTTTTCCAACTCATACCAAGCTAGAAGCTGAAATTCTTAGATAAAGCATTGGTCTCCGCTGCGCTCCAACTAGATACCGCAACTACCTAAGAACAAAAGCTTATTTATTACGGCAACTATTTGACGTTTGTGTGTGCAACATACGCTTCGTGTTATTTTACATTGAAATTAATAAAATACAAAATACTTACTGATGTTATGTGATCCCAGTGTCTTTCTTATTTCTTGTAGTATTATTTTTATAAAGTTTTATTACGGCAACACGGCATTTTAGTTTCAATTATAAGCAAAGTTTAACAAAACATATGGCACATCAACTGACTCGAGTACGCCCACTTGGGCGTAGTATTAGTTGCCATACTTTGAGACTACGCTTGGGGTATCTAGTTAGAGCGCAGCGGAGAACAATGCTTAATATAAGTCTTTTGTAGATCTATCTATGTTTGATGTTTATAGTTCATTTGAAATAAGACAGTCCTTAAGATTCCTTAATGTAACAGAAGACAGCAAAAGTAATGACTAAATTTTATACTTCTGTAACAATATTAGTATAAATATTTACTTTTATACAGTCACCAGTGGGAGGCTCCTTTGCACAGGAAGCCGGCTAGATTATGGGTACCACAACGGCGCCTATTTCTGCCGTGAAGTATTAATGTGTAAACATTACTGTTTTTCGGTCTGGAGGGCGCCGTGGCTAGTGAAATTACTGGGCAAATGATGCTTAACATCTTATCACTCAAGGTGACGAGAGCAATTGTGGTGTTGCTTAGAATTTTTAGGTTTTTCAATAATCCTGAGCGGCACTGCATTGTAAAGGGTAGGGCGTATCAATTACCATCAGCTGAATATCCTGCTCGTCTCGTCCCTTTTTTTCATTAACAAAAAAAAATACGTTTCGTAAATTAGTCGCAGTAAACGTACAGACCAAATTATTTAAATTTATTCACTAGAATAAGTACTATAGTTTAGCAAAACCAAAAAAAACGTTGTGGAACTTATACAAAATAATTTTGTACTCCTTAGAATAAGGATTGATCTCCGCTCCGTCTCAAACTAAATACCGCTGGCGTAGTCGCAAAGTGCGGCAACCAATACTACGCCAAAGTGAGAGTACTTGAGCCAATCTCGAACAATGTAATAATAATTGAAACTAAAATGCCGGGTTGCGTAGTAAGACTTTGTAAAAATAATACTACAAGAAATAAGAAAGACACTGGGATCACATATCATCAGTAAGTATTTTATATTTTATTAATTTTAAAGTAAAATAACACGAAGCATATCTTTGAAAGATGCATTGAGTGTCATAATGCCACGCACACAAGCATCTTATAAGTAGTTGCTGTAATAAAAAAAAGCTATTGTTCTTATGTAATGCGGTATCTAGTTGGAGCGCATCGGAAACCAATCCTTAATCTAAGATGTACTCATTATTTTTGTAATTCAAAAATGTTATTTAAAAAAGGCAAAAAATGTCTTAAGTTCAGAAACCACTTTCTTCAACAAAAACCAGGGTAGAGACAGTCATTATTGGCAATTTTTTCCATTTTAAACACGATCATTAGGCTTCCTTTAAGATGAAATATTGAAGGCGTAAGTAGTAGCTGTCATGTTAAGTTGGTTAAAATGTTATTGGCTATAAATCAGTCGACGGCCTGTCCGTTGGGAAGGCTTGGGAGGTTATTTTTGAGTTTCGAACGTTCGAATGCCAGACGAGGTTTGAAACTATAATTGTCACACAATACCAAATTGTTCACGAATACTTTTCTTTAAGACCAGAAATATTTTTTATTTTTTTTTCTTAACTTGTATGCTATGGACAAGATAGAATTGAAAACAACATGATTAATTGCCACACTCTTACACAAATTATCTTGCCCCAAGCTAGGCGTAGCGTGTACTATGGGTACTAGTCAACGATATATTTAATACGATATACTTACTTAAACATACATAAATACAAATAAACATCCATGACTCGGAAACAAACATTCGTATTCATATATATATAATTGCACCTATCGGGATTTGAATCCAGGAACTTTTTCAGAGTCACTAACCACTAGGCTATATGGGTCGTCAATTTTATTTTCTATATTATTAAATATTTTAATGTATATAATTTTAATTGAGTATAAATTACTCTGGTAGTTTTTGCTGTGACTGATCGCGGTCCCTTAGTCGACTCAAACCGCTGTACTGTAGTCTGTATATTACCTACTCAATGTTACATATTCGCGTATGACGGCTCAGTCTCATTCAATACCCATACAAAGTACATTGCTTTGCACTAAAAGAAGTTTTAGCTTCTGCTGTGAGTTCATAGATTAAATATTAAAATTAAATTAATTCGATTTTCTTAATGACACCACAGACTGGAAATTAAGCGAACACCCTCAGGCTCTTTAATTGTAAATGTTTACTGTACAAAATCATATTGTAAGCCATATTTTTTTATAAAAAAAAAGCCCGCTGAGTTTCTTGTGCCCATTCTTATCAGGTCTGAGGCATTCTTTTTTGAATGAGTGGTAGTTTTTGACGTTCAATAAGTGATTTTGAATCCTATTTTGAATAAAAATATTTGAATTTGAATTTGAAGACATATTGGGCTATAGACCTGGCAGCCTGATAATGCCTGACCGACAACGCTCCTGTGATTCCTCTGGTGTTGCAAAATAATGTTGGCCGCGGTGATCACTTAACACCAGGTGACCCGTAAACTCGTTTGTCCTCCTATTCCATAAAAAAAAATAACAATTATATTTGTCAATGCGTCAACTAAAATACTACTATGAATTTAATGCCAAGCGTGGCTGACTATTTATGACTTATGACTTGACAATCAATCGGTTGTAGTAACATTAGATTCGCTTTCCTTTTTCATCTTGGTTCATCTCAGTCGCAGATATACTTCTCTCTCGCTTAGTTAACCTACAGGATACATAGTCACTACATATTTTAAAACAAAGTCCTACGCCGCGTTTGTCTGTCTGTTCGCGATAAGCTCAAAAACTACTGCACCAATTTTCATGCTGTTTTCACCAATGATAGCGTGGATCTCGAGGAAAGTTTTAGTTTATTATTTGTTAAGTTTTAGTATACATTTTTGTATATATTAACTTATATAGAAGCTTTCAACGAAAACGCTGTCTAAGCCAAGATATTACAAAATAATTTATAGTGGAATTGTGTATCTTTATGAAGCGGTTATGTAAAAGTTTTTTACACAAAGACCATAACAATCCTTATGTTAAACAAGTTAGATATTTTACACCATATACCAAATTGCTTGATGCGATACGACCAACCCCTCGCACCATCCTGCCTACTACAAACAAGGAAGGGTTTGATCATTTAGAATTACGTTTTTTATTTCATTTTTAACTAATTAAATAAGATTAGACAATTCCAATGGCTTTAGACTACATTACTCCCGGATACCGCTTACCAGTGAGATGCTCTTTTGCACATGATGCCGGCTAGATTATGGGTACCACCACGGCGCCTATTTCTGCCGTGAAGCAGTAATGTGTAAACATTATTGTTTCGGTCTGTAGGGCGCCGTAGCTAGTGAAATTACTGGGTAAATGAGACTATACATCCTATGTCTCAAGGTGACGGGAGCAATTGTAGTGCCGCTCAGAATTTTTGGGTTTTTCAAGAATTCTGAGCGGCACTGCATTGTAATGGGCAGGGCATATCCAATTACCAACAGCTGAACAAGGAACGAGACCAGCAGGGTCTCGTTCCATACTTACATCATATTTTTATATTATATATAGATAAAAAAATACTAATATAGATAAATAAATATTATATATAGATAAAAAAATACTTACATCATATTTTTTTCTATTGACAGAATAGCGTCTGTCGGGTTAAGCTACTATATTATAAGTTTATGTAAGTTATACAAATGATTTAAGTTTTCTTTAGTGTTAATTCCGCCAATATTTGTCTTTAAAACAATTCGACACGTAGGCGAAACATCGCCTCTACACGAGGCAATTATGAATTTCCGCAAAGCAACGCCTAATTCAATAAATTTATGTGAGTTAATCTCGACCACGCGTTTATAAATTTGAGCGTTCGACTTTCAAAAACCGCCCTCCTGCCATCGCACTGTCATCAAGAAGAGAGGGTATACGACTTTTATAATAATGCAGTGCAAGATCGAGAGATGGTGATAAATTTATGCATGACCTGTTCCCAAAAAAACTCGATAGGAAATTAGGCCAAGGTACGAACTTCATACTTAAACTCACCTTTTTTGGCCTTAATCGCTTTCGTTAAGTCATTAACGAAAGATGTGAAAGTTTAACACTTCTTTCATTGCAAATTGTTCGATTTTACTTTCAGAATAAACGTCGAAGCCTTCGAAGAGACCAATTAAGTAAATCGATCTCTTATCTATGCCCTTAAATCTTTTATTTTCTCGTTTTTGGATTGAAAGTGTTAACGGTACTTATCTACACCTACATATTCTCACCCCATTTGTTAAATTAAAACAATGAAAGCACCTGAACATGAAATTGTTTTTATGTAGACTTGAATATAAGTTCGAATGTAAAACAATTTACATGTTTCTAAGATCGGTATATATTGAAATTGCAGTAACAATCTTGTGTTTTATAAAATAGGGTCTATAGGAATCCATCTCATGGATATTTTCTAAAATTCAGATTCTTTTTTTTTGTTGGATAACTATATCTTTTACTATAGCTTCCTGCTCTTTACAGGTTTTTTATACATATTTGACTATATGATATATTATAATTTTTCAAAGACATATTTTAATGATACCACGGATTGGAAATGGAGGGACCGCCCTCAGGCTTTTAAATAATAAGTTTAATTGTACGATATTACTTTGTAAACATATATATATTTTTTATGAAAAAATTCCCTCTGAGTTTGTTGCGCCCATTCTTCTTAGCTCTGAGGTAAGTATTAGTTTTGGAATGGGTGGTAGTTTTTGACTTTCAATAAGTGATGTCACATCCTATTTTCAATAAAAATATTTGAATTTGATGAATCAATTATTTTATGGAAGAGGATGACAAATGAGCATTAGGGTCACCTGACGGTAAGTGATCACCGCATACTCCATACCCTCTTGTAACACGAGGCATCACAAAAGCGTTGCCAACCTTAAAAAGCATTGAATAAACGTTGGTATGAATTCGAAAACCGATAACACATTGGTACGTGGTGAGCGAGGATCGAAGCGGGGCCTCTGTGGTGAGAGTCAAAAGTTCAATCTATTTAGTTTAATATCTGATAAAGCTACCGAATAAGTCCCTGTTGTAATCAGAGACGACGGATTCCTCACATACGCCGTCACAACGGATGAGCTCAATCAATCGCTCGTCATGACATACTGCACTTGAACAATATTGGTCATTTCGTCGTGTTCTAATATTCACTCAGAATTTTTATACATTCTCCGCACGATGATATAGGGATAGGTTTCTATCTTAGTGAGGTAAAAATACCGTTTGTATACTGATGACTGCCTGCTAACTTAACATACACCTTATTACAAGGTTCAGTTGCAACGCTTGAATTTTTTTTATGAAAGTAAGGGACGAGATGACCAGAACGTTCAGCTGATGGTAATTGATAGGCCCTATCCATTACAATGCAATGCCGCTCAGGATTCTTGAAAAACCCAAAAATTCTGAGCGACACTACACTTGCGCTCGTGACCTTGACACATAAGATGTTAAATCTCATTTGCCCAGTAATTTCACTAGCTACGGCGCCCTTCAGACTGAAACACAGTAATGTTTACACATTACTGCTTCACGGTAGAAATAGGCGCCGTTGTGGTACCCATAATCTAGCCGGCTTCCTGTGCAAAGGAGCCTCTTTTATATTATAAGGGATGATAATTGGGGGATTGTAATACATTCATGTAATAGAATGTAAAAAAACCTCATATTAAAAATGATACGACACCGCACTTTAAGGAGTATGCTTTAAGATTGAGGGCCTCGAAATCCGGTGGTGTCATTTGGCTGCTAGTATTAACCTGAAGAGGATTTGCTGCTGAGCACTACCAGTGATATATGCTATTAAAGATGCAGATAGTATCACAACATCTGTAGGTAACGCCAAAGAATCAAGCCAACGCAATATCTTCATTGTATGGGGTCAAATGGATTAGGCTAATCTTGGAGAGTGTCCGCTGAGAAGTTCAAACAGTATTCAATTAAACAATATGTTATGTTTTTAAAGTGATAACCCTCACTCCTAGGATTAATACACAAATAAAATTTGAATATTGGGGTTGAGCAGGTTATCTACTGTAATTTAGATCCTGTAGATGAAGCCACAACCTGAGAGTTGAACAAAGCAAACTAGATTTTGTAACGATGCGTTACTCGAACGGTTGGCTCAGTTGGTTAGAACACTGGCACGGAACGCTGGAGGTCGTGGGTTCCAGTCCCGCAGTCGTTCATAAAATTTTGTTTTCAAATATTATTTCGGTATTGAATTCAACATTATTTTTCTGATGTGTTTTTAAACTCAAAACTTATTTAAATCGTAACTTTGTATGTAAAAGAGCAACGTTAAGTTCATTGTTAGGTCATTTCCGCGGAGAAAGCTATTTAATACGACACATAGGTACCCCAGAAACGTTAGGATGACAGTAATTCACATTTACAAAGAATTCAACATATCTCTCTTAAGGTTAAGTTTAGTGCTGGATATTTTTGCTAAGACAGGAATATCAAATGACTTAACCTTTATTCATATAAATATTACACAAATAAAATTTATGAACAACGCGGAACTCGAACTCACGACCTCGCGTTCCGTGCGAGCACTCTTTCAACTTAGCCAACCGTTCGAGTGACATATTGTTGATAAATCTTATATGTCTTGTTTAACTCTTTACAAATTTGATTTGTGTAATTTACCCCAGAATTGAGGGCTATAACATACCAGTGGGAGGCTCCTTTGCGCAGGATGCCGGCTAGATTATGGGTACCACAACGGCGCCTATTTCTGCCGTGAAAAAGTAATGTGTAAGCATTACTGTGTTTCGGTCTAAAGGGCGCCGTGGCTAGTGAAATTACTGAGCAAATGAGACTTAACATTTTATGTCTCAAGGTGATGAGCACAATTGTAGTTCTGCTCAAAATTTTTGGGCTTTTCAAGAATACGGAGTGGCACTGCATTGTAATGGGCAGTGCGTATCAATTACCATCAGCTGAACGTCCTGCTCGTCTCGTCCGGTATTTTCATAAAAACAAAAATTGTTCATATAAGTAGTTATTTATATTTTATTATTAAAAGATTAAAAACGATTCAATCGTGCTAAATAAATAAGGGCGGATGCACTGCGTAATATTATGCGTTGTAACCGCAACGAAGTCCTACGATATCCACAGGTGTCGTGTGGTGGTTTTATTGCTCGTACATACATAGAAGTGAATTCGAAGTTGTATTACTCTAACCGCAAATCCTTTAGTTACGTCATACATACATGTATGCGAAGAATGGTAGTTAGAAAATACGGACTTTCATTTGCCTAAGATACCATATAGATAGATATATATGTTAAACCATTGGGAGGCTCCTGTGCACAGGATGCCGGCTAGATAGTGGGTACCAAAACGGTGCCTATTACTGCCGTGAAGCAGTAATGTGTAAGCATTACTGTGTTTCGGTCTGAAGGGTGCCGTAGCTAGGCTCTTTGTAGTTTTCGACGCCTAGTTTTAGACACTCTGCGCCTGTTAGAGATTTAGCTTTTCTTTACGAGTTTCATAATACTTATATATTTTGAAATGTGTATCAGTTTTGTCTTATTGTATGTTATAATATTTACGATATAATTATTTTACTTCGTGTGTTTTAGATTTTTGTAGTATATATTTTTTTATTAGTTAACACGTTTACATGTATTTGCCTAGTAACATTATCTATTGTATTATATAACTCTACATTTATTTTAGTTAAATATCACGACATCATTAGTGTTTTCATCATTTGCTTAATGTATATGTTAATCATGGTTTACTTAAACTAGCGTTATTTTATAATGATTAATACATGTATGTTGTTTGGGAACCAATCTATCTATATATATAAAAATGAATTGCTGTTCGTTAGTCTCGCTAAAACTCGAGAACGGCTGGACCGATTTAGCTAATTTTGGTCTTGAATTATTTGTGGAAGTCCATAGAAGGTTTAAAAGGTGAATAAATATGAAAATGTTCGCAATTAAAAAAAAAAAAAACAATAATTTTGTTTTTCCTTTGATTTCTGAACGACAGGGGTCGTTCAGAAATCAAATTGAAAGAATAGTTTCAAATGAATAACTAATTAGAATCTTTGTATCTTTCTCAAGAGGTAAGAAGCAAACATAATTTTAGCTATAGTTGGTAGAATAACTACAGATGCTAACTATGATGGCAATACAACGTTTGCTGGGTCAACTAGTAAATAAATAAATATCCTACTTGACCGGCTTCTGCCACTATTATCAAAACTCTCATGCCCACTGGTTGTTGGTACAGATACCAGCACGAATCATGAGCATATATCATTGGTCGTTCTTAAGTGCACGCAGAGCCGACAAAGCGCTCATTGGCTAAAAGTCGATCATTGTAATATATTGGATCAACACGTGTCGTATAGCTACAGTAAACTTTCATGAAATTATTAACGTAATTCTCCCACCAAATTCTATATTTTCCTTGAAAGTACACCTAAGTGGAGTTTTACCTGTATACTGTGGCTATTTTTATTTTCAACCATATCGCCCGAGAAGCAAGAGTAATAAATTGTTAAATCCTGTCAGAGTTACCTACGTCATAAGTATCATATGAGGGCACGGACGAATAAAAAAAGAAGGACTCCGTGTCACCTTACATAGCAGTGAAGCACTAAAACAAGCCGGTAAACGTGTAAATACAATAGCCCCACGTATACAATTACACTAATACAAGCCGATCTAATTTGCCATCGTCTGTGACAAAGTTTGCGTCACAATAAAATATTTTTAAAATGCCGTCGTGCGTTCTGAAAAAATGTGAAAACAATACTATAAAAGTATTTGTGGATATATGATTATTTAAGGTACAAAAATCTAATTATAATATATAAAAAGTATAACTGATATACCCCGTAACCGCACACACACTAGCATAAAGGTGCTTCACTTGCTAATATAACGGCGCGGAGTCCGTCTTTTTTACTAGTCCGTGTATGAGGGTATACTATTTATTTTGAGGGCTATACACGTATTATTATTTCAGAAAAATTGCTTCTGGATGGGCATGAACATTTTTAATAAGATCCCGGATTCAATTAAATTGTTTCCCTTTTCAAGATTTAAAATAATCCTTACATTGTTGGCTTCTTCAAAACTCACTTTATTCTATTGAAGAGGTTTTTGACCACAAAGGGAAAATAAAGGATTTTGACACTGCATTCTAACGGCCGTTCCCAATATACTATCTACAGATAGACATAAATTACTACCTTCTACTGGAGTAATTAGGTGTCAATAATCTGAAGCTGTCCCAATATACCCGATAAGTCATTCTTATCGCCTTATATTGGGACGCGTGAATTGGAATTTCCATACAAACTTTATATCGCTGGTAAGCTTTACGTCGTCCCATTGACAGACAGCGTGCACGGATAAGGTGAGTTACCGTCGATAAGTTTTTTGAGAAAAAGTCAACGATAGTTAAGATTTTTAACTCAAGTAAGAGATTGATTGAATATTGGTAACGGCCGTAAATAGATTATTCTTATCTTGACTTTAAACAATTTTTATATTTTTATCAAATTATTATTTTGTGACGGCATGGATACATGGTTTTACTAGTGTTCTGATGCCGACCTTCCATATATGATGCTATGTCACGTCGCCATAATACGACTTCGATAGTACTATTTTCATTAGATCTCTTCAAAATAGTTGTTATAATTACTTACGAGCTTCTTGTTATTAACCATGAAATAGGTTTCGCTGAGAATTTTAGGTGGCCATTTTGAGCCTTCTTCGTCTGTTCCGTTTAACCAATTATTAATGATGAACTATTTTCTGTAACTGATGTACACTAATGCTTCATTTGTTGATGAATAAATCCTAGAAAAAGTTGTATTAATCAAGGCTCCTTTTCACAGGATGACGGCTAGATTATGGGTACCACAACGGGGTCTCTCCCTGACGTGAAGCAGTAATGTGTAAATATTATTGTGTTTCGGTCTGAAGGGCGCCGTAGCTAGTGAACTTACTGGGCAAATGATCTTATGTCTCAGGGTGACGAGCGCAGCTGTAGTGCCGCTCAGAATTTTTGGGTTTTTCAAGAATCCTGAGCGTCACTGCATTATAATGGGCAGGGGTATCAATTACCATCAGCTGAACGACCTGCTCGTCTCTTCCCTTATTTTCATAAAAAAAAACTATTTTTGTCTTTCAATACACCCCACCAGACGTACGCCAGGGTACACCAGTTAAACATTTTTTTATATCAATATTTTGCACATACGATTAATATCATATTGTATTGTGGAACCGCGAACATAAAATGGAATGCGGGCATCTTACGTTGAACAAAATATTAAGATTGCTCAGCAATATTGATTTACAACGGAAAACAAAAGGTAGGTGTACAATCGCGTATAATCAAAACAATTATTGTACTGCACCTACTTACGAGAAACATTAAAGTAATTAATATACAACAATTGATAAACTAATCAATCATCAAATTTAGAATGCTAAGAGCTATAATTTGACTTATTATTTTTTCATTAAAAAGCTGTGTGTTACATATTCTGTAGCGGCCGTACAAATAAACTTGGTATAAAGTTATAACTGATGATAAACAAAGAAAATGCAAAATGTTTACAATGTCGTTGCCAACACTGTCAATACAATGATAATTCTTTAGTTTTCCGAATGACAAGCTGCCTTGTAAATAAACGCGGGTAACGTTATACGTCCGAACAAACCATTCCTAAGCAAAATGTCTATTTGTAAACATTTTACATATTCTTGGTTAATGTTTAGTTATTACTTTATGCCAATTTTATTTGTAAGGCCGTAAGTATTTAAATTACTTATATTTAAAAAGCATAAAAGGCATTTATTTTCTCAAAATAGACTCCTTTAGAATTCTTTTTGATGTCATTTCTAATAAACTAGATACTACTACCACTTCGGAAACAAATGGCGCTCTGAGAGTGAAAAAGCATCGCAAGAAACTCTCCCACTATTCTTTATTTGCGCTCTTTTTAATAAAATACACAAGATTGTACTGTCATTGCTATTGCTATAAAATAATCATAATCTAGTCCCAGGCTGTCCGATCACTTAGATATTCAGTTGGAGTAGTAGGATTTACGATAGTGCCATATTTTAATAAAACATATAAATTGATTTATAGATAATGCCTTTATAAATTTGTCTTTGAGTGATTTTTTTTTATTTAAATTTCTGATTTAATAAATTAACAAAAAGAAACATATGAGAAAAAGATTTTCAAACATAATAATAACATATTTAAACATTTCGAGAAAGTGTAGTGAGACAAACTGAATTTTGATTTGAAAATCGAACTTGACCAGATTCTACGAAATTATCCATTGGAATTTTAACAAAGACCTCGTTAAAATTCCTGTAAAAAGCATCACCGATCACTAATAATATAATGAAGTTATATTAAAATAGTGTGCATTTACCATAATAACAATTACAAGAAAAAATTGTGCAACGGGATACATAGAAACTCCACGGTGGATAAAAGACGATTGAACATGGGAACATTACACGAGCTCTGTTCTTATTAATCGTTATATATCGGTAGGTAAGCTACTCACTTACAACTGAAGTATGAATTTACTGTAATGACACTTTCTTTTTATGAAAAAGGAGGACAAACGAGCGTAACCTGGTGTTAAGTGATCACCGCCGCCCACATTCTCTTGCAACACCAGAGGAATCACAGGAGCGTTACCGGCCTTTAAGGAAGGTGTACGCGCTGATGTCTTATCGTCCCGGAAATACCACACAAGAAAGTTCATAGTCTGTCTAAACGTATAAATGATCTAAGACATTTTCATTAAAAATGTTTACAATAAGCAAGAAGCCATATAGCAGTGGGAGGCTCCTTTGCGCAGGATGCCGGCTAGATTATGGGTACCACAACGGCGCCTATTTCTGCCGTTAAGCAGTAATGTGTAAACATTACTGTGTTTCGATCTGAAGGGCGCCGTAGCCAGTGAAATTACTGGGCAAATGAGACTTTACATCTTATGTCTCAAGGTGACGAGCGCAATTGTAGTGCCGCTCAGAATTTTTGGGTTTTTCGAGAATCTGCATAGCGGCACTGCATTGTAATGGACAGTGCGTATCAATTACCATCAGCTGAACGTCCTGCTCGAGTCGTCCCTTATTATCTTAAACAAAAAAAAACCACATTAGCTGCTGATATAGATATACCGTGTATACCCAAGACAGGTTAAGCCGACACAGTAAGTTGTAACTGTGCTGACAAATATATATTAATATCACAAATGTTTGTTATTTTTTTATTTAATTATATGTTTAATTAACTTTTTATAGAGATTATAAGCTTTGTATAAAACCATGACAGGTATTAGCCGATTTTCATCGTAACTGTAAATTAATTGCTAACCGTTTTACATTTGTATTTCAATTACGTTGCAATGTAGATCAATACAGATTAATGTCATGTCGAAGGAGGTTTTATCTCGGGAAAATTAAACTTTTTGCTCAAGCGTAATCTTTGAATTCGAAGCGGTAAATAGGTGGGTACTTTATGGTCATTGATTATTCGTATGCGGTTTTGGTCTGATAAAAAATACACTCAATGACATTCACATTCAAATTTTTAGATTCAAGAAATCACTTATTGCAAGTTAAAAATTACCAATGTAATTTATGTTAGTTGTATTCTTTACCACACAAACGTTTTGAGAAATTCTTTTGAATTTCGTTAATTTACATTTATTTTGAACATTTTCTGGGATCTTGTTGTGAAAGCATGTACATCGCCCCACAAAAGATTTACTTACTCGTCTTAGCCGAGTACTAGGCATAATAAGTTTTTTTTTAATAAAATAAGGGACATGACGAACATTACGCTCAGCTGATGATGATTGATATACCCTGCCCATTACAATGCAGTGCTGCTCAGGATTCTTGAAAAACACAAAAATTCTGAGCGGCACTACAATTGCGCTGGTCACCTTGAGGCATAAGATGTTAAGTCTCTTTTGCCCAGTAATTTCACTAGATACGGCGCCCGTCACACCGTAACACAATAATGTTTACACATTACTGCTTCACGGCAGATATAGGCGCCGTTATGGTACCCATAATCTAGCCGGCATCTTGTGCAAAGGAGTCTCCCACTGGTGTTTCAGTTTATGTTTCGTGACAGCAATATTTGGTTCACAGAGATAGGTTTAAGGAAAAAGATACGCTGAATATAAACCACTTTTTAAAAATTATCATCTAGATTATAGTGTTGGGACAGAGGCTTGCGCCAATTCCTTTTGACAGTGCATTGAGTGAACAGTGAACAGTCGTACACTAGCAGGTGCGTTGAGCGCGCGTGTGTCCGCCATATTTGAATAACAGCTGATTTGGCGCCAATCGTGCCGATCGAGTATCGATAAAAGACACATCGAAGTAATCGAGTTGCATTATTTAGATGATTTATTGACTGTTTTATGGTGTTGTGATAACGGACAAATGAAGATGACAGTAAATCGAATAAGAGTTGTGGTTTTAGGGAGCGCAAGAAGCGGCAAGTCTGGTGAGTTGATTCGACTACTTTATCGTTGCTCATAACAATGGAATTTTAATAGTGGGCTAACGAATTTTTTACTTCATCATCGATATTCGATTATTATTTGATCGAGTTTTACAATCTGAATTTTTTATTCGACAAAATAATGAAGCATCGCCGCTTCCAATCAATTTGGGCTATAAGAGAGTTAGTTATGTTTTAAAATTTAATAAAAAAAAGTAAAACTTGAAATTATTCGGCCTTCCATTAAGGCCCGAAGATTTGTGGGTTTTCTTTTATTATAAATAATTTTTGTTTGTGAATTAATGATCACAGCTAAATTACTGTTGTGGTTTTATGATCGTAAGGGCTATGCCTGAACTGGCATTAGCCAGCCTATTAGGGCACCGAAACAATAGCATGTTATAAATTTAACTTAAAATATGTAGGTAAGTTATTATTTGAAATAATAGAAATATTTGTCAACATAATTTAATTCTGTTCTAACTAGGATATTTCTTACACAGGTTTGAACTATGAACGTACGTGTGCTATCTATAAAAATGCTTGCTTTGCATTTTATTTTAGGTCACCGTGTTTACTTTATATGAAGAAAAAAGTTGTTTGGTAGTGAACTATGAATGAAGATGCCTATACCTAGTTAAAAGGTACCTAATATAAAAATAAGTCAGTTCTGTTGACTTGTTTTCCCAAAGTTTTATGATATTTACGCTTTACATACAGCATTTGTTATGTACTGCCATATTGTTGCTTTAAACCGTCGAACACTCACTGACGAAGTCCAATCTTATCTGTAGTCTAAGAGTTGACAATTTTTAAATAAAAGAGCTTTGCTATCAAACCATGAGTATTACTACTGACGTAACTATTGGAAAAGACATTGTAGTATATCAAACGATAGGTAACTATAAATTATTTAGGTTTTAATTGCCTCAAACATTATCAAATCTCAGTACTTATTATCACAAACTTATAACATAATTTATTTAATATAAAAATTCATCAATTCATTGTTTCAGTTCTCATCAATAAATACAATAGTGAATTATAGATCGAGATAAATTTATCAACCGCTCTTGCGCTAATAACTTGCAAAATTGATAAGCAGTTTGTATGTAGGTACTGTGTCAATAGGTTGGTGGCCGATTCGTACTCGAGTATATAAACAAGATAATGTTCTAATGACTGTATCAACACTAGCTATTTGTTCAATGCATTCTTATATCATATCATTTGCGCAGTTATTCACGAATTGTTTATACCAACTCCGCGCGCTTGGAAAATTTTCAGTACTGCAAAATAATGAAGTGGCCTGTACAATATCATATTAAATCCTTATTCGTAAGATTAATGTTATTATAGTAAATACAATAAATACTCGTACGGTACAACACTACTCGGCTATTGTGCTGCATTATTGCGGGTACTTTTGTTTATAATATACTTACGTCCAAAATGGCGTCGAAACGGTTGTTTGGTACAAGCGATTAATATAATCATATTGTATATGTGTATTCAGACGAGCACTTGCCAAATTCAATAGTTATTTTATCGCTTTGAAGTCAATTTGGCTCTGTTTTCTCTCATTTGACACATTTGATAAACATGAACGCATCACACACAACAGAGGAATATACCCGACTATTTGTTGGCGGTGATGCATTCCAAAGTACTCAATGAAGTGTTGTTTGCCAAAAATATCTGGGTGGTAATAGGAATTTTGGTTATTATTGCTTATTTGGTTACAAATTCTAGTAGGTTCCATAAAACAGACAATACTTTGAAGGTCAAAGGTATACATTTTTATTGAAAGTCCCCAGCCTTTGTTTAGATGTTTTCTCTGAATAATTATTACTCTAACTAACTTCTAAAGTTTTATTAAAAATAGGTGTTGCAGTTAATCCTATTACTCAAATGCAGATTATTTAAACGATGAGGTTGTCTGGTCTTTAGCAAATATAAATGAAATGGTACTATTATTATTAAGAGCGCAAAAGACTGTTTGAGTTTCTTACGCCGTTTCTTCTCTCTCAGAGCGTTTAATGACGTGAAGACTTTTTCGAGATATGATTAGAAGCTGTCGTATTTGAAAAGTATATTACCTGTTTAACGCACTTTTTTATATCCCCAGCTTTCGCTACAAGAAGGATAAAATGATTATAAATATTTCCCTATTACATTAATATGACTAAACATCGTTTGGAATACTACATAAAAGGAAGCTATAGTGTATAAGCAGTCTAGTATTGTAGGTACTTATTATTTTATAGTAGGCTTCGTAAGATACATAATAGCTTTAAGGGTAAATGTATACATACACTTTTATAATAAAGCCCAGGCACTGTTCAGGTATTAACTATAAAAAAAAAATTAATGTTTTATTTAAAAATGGTTTTGTCCTAAATCCTACTACTCCACAGCTCTCTAAGTGATCTGACAGCCCAGGATGTCTACTGTGGCCTGGGACTAGATTATGATTATCTTGTAGCAATAACAATGACAGTACTATTGTACTCTTAAGAGCGTACAAAAAAATGCTGCACCGCATCTTCTCTCTCAGAGCGTCATTTGTTTCCGAAGTGGTAGTAGTATAAGAAATGACATCAAATAGAAAAACTTGTTATTATTCTAAAGACATAGCGCCCACTTCTGGAATTAATTACAAATTAAATTTGTTAACAGAATTTTTGAACGACGCGGAACTCGAACCCGCGACCTCTCGGGTTTCGTCCGAGCGCTCTTGCACTGAGCGAACCACTTGTTCTATTCTCAGATTGTGACTCCAGTGTCGCAAGTCGCGGGTTCGAGTCACCCATCGATAATAAATTTTGTTTAAAAATATAATTTGCAATTCTTCTCTGTTCAAATGTAACTACGCATCCAGAAACGGGAAATCAATACCAGAATATATATGAAAGTGAGCGCTGCTGTCGGAAATAGCAAAGAATTGCGCAAAAAATTAACAGACGTCAAGGGGCGAAAGTAATTATGCAACTTAATATTGTTACATTGACATAGTGCGTATGATACAACCTTCACAAAAGAGCTGAACCCACCAAGGTCCCGCTACACCTTGCAGTGATCGAACTTCCTGACTCCAGCTGATCGCTGACGTGAATCGTGAACAATAATAAACAAAATAATTTCATGGATATTATCCCCGCTCGAAGTTTTACGTAATACATGATTTCTGGGTTGATTAACATAAGATTGCGTCCATAATTTCGGCGCTCATTTCTGCCGTGAAGCTGTAATGTTTAAGCATTACTGTGTTTCGGTCTGAAGGGTGCCGTAGCTACTGAAATTACTGGGTAAATGAAACTTAACATCATGTCTCAAGGTGACGAGCGCAATTGTAGTGCCGCTCGGAATATTTGGGTTTTTCAAGAATCCTGAGAAGCACTGCAATATAAAAAATGGCTCTGTCGTAAATCCTATTACTACACTGCTGACTATCTAAATGATCGGACAGCCTGGGACTAGATTGTGATTATTTTATAGCGATAGAAATGACGGTACAATATTGTATATTTTTACTGAAAAGAGCGCAAAAAAATGCTGGGAGTGTTTCTTAGTTTGTTTCCGAAGCGGTAGTAGTATCTAGTAGTTATTAGAAATGACATCAAAAAGAATTCTTAAGTAATCAATTTCGGGAAAATAAATGTCTTTTATGCCTTTACTGCATTATAATGGGCAGGGCGTATCAATTACCATCAGCTGAATGTCCTGCTCGTCTCGTCACTTATTTTAATAAAAAAAATAAGTAAACCCTAACTATATTTTATAATCTTTAACCCACCCGTAATATAATGCGGTGTCAAATTGTAATATAATTCCTGGTAAAAATGGTGGGAGTTTCAGAATAATACTCTATGTATAGCTTTATGGACGTGTTGTTTATTCTGAACATAGATTGTTGACTCAACAAGCGTTACTGATCCAACCAAAATAGACGCACCGTTCGGTATGATATTCTGAAAAAAAATTGTATACACGATCTTAATAATGATTTAAAATTAAAAGGATGAACATTCCACACGACAACGGCCTTCGCAATATCGATTTTTATTTTGAGAAAGACATATGATTGGCTTATACACAGATAATTAAAACAAACATGGCTAAAACAACATCTATTATATAAAATTCTCATGTCGCGGTGTTTGTTACCAAACGCCTCCGAAACGGCTGAAGGGATTTGTATGAAATTTTGGGAATCGGCCAACATCTAATTTTTATAGCCCAAATTTTTTTTTTTAATTTGTATTGCAGTACACCCTTTGCTGGGTCAGCTAGTAATATATTTAAATCCAGTGTCCTGATGTTTTTGTCCAGTGAACTCTTAAACGAATGAACATTAATATATTATCCCCCTCATTCATAATAGTCTGCTAACTTAAAGCATTGCTAATTCTCACTCTTTCTTCTTCTATTGACCTAAGTCAGAATGAGAAAAAACACTCCTAAGCGGCTGTTTAAAGTTAGCGGACCATTATGAATCAGGGG
This sequence comes from Leptidea sinapis, assembly GCF_905404315.1. Classification (NCBI taxonomy): domain Eukaryota; kingdom Metazoa; phylum Arthropoda; class Insecta; order Lepidoptera; family Pieridae; genus Leptidea; species Leptidea sinapis. Next base: position 7,015,945 of record NC_066276.1, read on the forward strand.
GTAAATCTATGAGATCCGGGCATCAATATTTTCTATGAGAGAATTTATTGATAGTTCTGCTGTGAAACATTTTTTTTTATAACAATATTGGACATATTTTGCGAAAAAATAATATTTTATTTATTATGTACATAACAACGTCTGTCAGCTTAGCTAGTTATAAATATTTTTTTAAATTTCATTATACAGCTATGTACGTACTCAAATATGCATGTTTTGTCTTCTACGTTCGAGTAGAAATTTGAAGAAATTTATGTTTAATCCGAAACAGAATTGTATATTTGCAATTCACTCTTGTTAATACTAAATTTAGCAGTTAAGTATACTGTGACCGGTATAAGCAACCAAGCAAGCAAGATTCTCAGTGGGAAGCAGTTACTGTGTTTCGGTCTGAAGGGTGCCATAGCTACTTACTGTGAAACTACTGGGCAAATGAGACTTGACATCTTATGTCCCAAGGTGACGAGGACAGTTGTAGTGCCGCTCAGAATTTTTGGGTTTTTCAATAATCCTGAGCGGCACTGCATTGTAATGGGCAGGCCCTATGCCATAGGCCGGGCAATTGCCATCAGCTGAACGTCCAGCTCGTCTTCTCGTATGTTATTTAACAAAAAAAGAAGGTATTGTAATACAATGAAATAAATCATGTGCTACAATATGCTAAATATGTTTCGCACGATGTCGCCTGTATTTTGGCAACGGTATTAGTAATAATTTGTTAAAATATTGTTACATTGAAATATTTCTTACTTCATCATTCAGGTATCTCACTCATTATTAAGCTGGAATGAATGCTTTATCATAAATTGTATCTTATTATCATATTTTATTTTTATGAGAGTACCGCATGATATAAGTCAAATTTTCGTTGATTTGACATCTAAATAACATGAATTAATAGCTATTGTGTTAATAGTCCGGTCAATTTAGACATGCGAAGCTGAAAATCAGTAAAATTGTTAAATACATAACATAAATTAAATTTTTAAGTTCCCCATAATATGACGACCTGTATATCCGAGTGGTTAGTGATCCTACCTACTAAGCTAGAGGTCCCGGGTGCGAATGCCGGTAGGTGCAAGCATTTATATGATGAATATGGATGTTTGTTTCCGAGGCATGGATGTTTAAATGTATTTATGTATGTTTATGTGTATGTTTATATGAATTTATGTATGTTTAAGTAAGTATATTGTATTAAATATATCATTGTCTTGTAACCCATAACATAGGCTATATATGCTTAACTTGGGGCAAGATAATTTGTGTAAAAAGTGTGTCAATATATTTATAATCATACTTTTACTTTTACGCGAAAAACGACTTTTTTTCATCTTTGACCTGAATTTTTTTCCATACACGGGAATGATGGGGAACATGAAAATTTCATTTATGTTTTGAACACTTTAACTGATTTTCAGCTTGTTAGAAATTTATGCACTCTCATTTTTTGGTTTAGATTGACCGGACTATGAAAGGTAGACAATAGTTTAGTAAATTTAAAAAATGGAATCAGAATTCTTTTATTACAATTAAGTAAGATGTCATGTATAGTTGTTTGTTGTTCCCAATAAAAAAAATAAAATAAAATAACCTTCTTATTATATTCATGTAGAACGACATCTCCATATTTAAAATTTATTTTCTACTTTTAAAACGTGTTTAATTATTTTTTAACTATAATTTATTAAAAACAGTATCAAATGTGCTTATATTTTAAAGCCTTGATTTCTTCTCGATGTGTGACCTTATTATTTTTATTATTTCGTAATCCTGTTTAGAATTCATGTCCAAAGGCATTAAAATATTATATTTTAAAAGGTATTTACTTTCTCAAAATTGATTCCTTTAGAATTCTTTTTGATGTCATTTCTAACACTACTACCGCTTCGGAAATAAATGGCGCTCTGAGAGAGAAGATGCGGCGCAACTCTCCAAGCATTACTTTCTTGCGCTCTTTTTAATAAAATATACAATTCATACAATTTGTTATGGGTCCTTGGTTACGCGTGGAAATTTCAATTAATATGGACGTTAAGATATTTGAAAATTGAGTAAAATTCAAATTCAAAATTTTATTTACATACATCGATACAGGCGAAAGAAATATAGTATATTATACTAGCTGACCCAGCAAACGTTGTATTGCCGATATTAAAATCGCGATACAAAAGTAACTGTTGATCGTAGATGGGTGAAAATTTGAAGTTGTACGTATTTTTTAATGCTGACTAAAAAAAAGTAAAAAAATAATTCGTGTGGACCACCCTTAACATTTATGGGGATGAAAAATAGATGTTGTCCGATTCTCAGACCTACCCAATATGCACTCAAAGTTTCATGAGAATCGGTCAAGCCGTTTCGGAGGAGTTCAAAGCTTAACACCATGACACGAGAATTTTATATATTAGATATATAGTATCAGTTAGTAAAGATCAAATTAGATCAATTTCAATAATAAATAAGTGTTTAGTATGGATATAGTTTCACACAATTTAGCAACATAATATATGACTAAATTGCGTGAACATAAACATACAATCGAAACATATCAATATTACATCAGGACGTGTGTACACGGCATGTAATATTCTTATATCAATAACATTCTTATCGAAATTAGGCGTCGAGACCAAATATTACGGTTTTAGTATTTAGTTTAATCGGCCGTTTTACTGACCGATATATCTATGTTTAGATGTCAGTGCGCTTTGATTGATAATATTGATTTGAATATTTCGTGATTGTTTTGGAACCGATCAATACTAAAGTGATAATCACGACTTATGATACGAGATCACGCAAATGAAGCAACATGAGATTATAAACCTTTCGTCGAATATTTATGGTTGAGGTCAGCAAATCACAGACGATAACGCAATATTTCACACTTCACACCTTTTTTAATTAAATGAAATGTTATTTGAGGTAATTGTTTTACTTTAAAGTTGCCTCATAGCCATCCATTTGCAGTGTACAATAGAAAGGTCTTAAAAAAATTCAATTTATTTAAATATATATAATTTACCGGTGGGTGACTCCTTGATGCCGGCTAGATTATGGGTACCACTACAGTGCCTATTTTTGCCGTGAAGCAGTAATGTGTGAGCACTGTGTTTCGGTCTGAAGGGCGCCGTAGCTACTGAAATTACTGCGCAAATGAGACTTAACACCTCATGTGAAGGTGACGAGCGCAATTGTAGTGCCGCTCAGAATTTTTGGGCTTTTCAAGAATCCTGAGTGGCACTGCATTGTAATGGGCAGGGCGTATCGATTACCAACAGCTGAACGTCCTACTCGTCTCCTCCCTCAATTTTATAAAAAAAATATACCGACTCCATCGTTCACACGTCGGTCTTAATGCACATTGTAACACTTCTTTAGTCATATGTTTCTCTTTCACCTCTCAAATTTGGTCATAGATCAAATAAATTCGCAGATATTGCTGAACAGTGACAAATGCTACATCATCTTACCTAATATATCTTAATTGTTATGTTAATACTGATGTGTTTGAGTGTTTTCCGACGACATACGATTGCCGCAGCCGTCACTATAAATCAATTTCTCCCATGTTAACTTTCGCCAACGTATTGTTTATACTTTCTATTATACGTTACACTATTAATTTTCAATAGTAGCATTTTATTGAGTAACATTGTTAGTCATATTGCAAACCCTACTAATATTATAAATATTTGAAGTTTTCCTTAGTGTTAATTCCGCCATATGACTTAAAACCGACTTGTGAACTACTCCATGAGTTCATTCTTCTGGAAGATTCTTCGATGTATTGGGACCAGCTAAATGAATTTATTTTTATTAAATTATTTTCCTCACTGAAAGACAAATATAAATTAATGATTATAATAATATTGACACACTCTTACAGAAATTATCTAGCCCCAAAACTAGGCAAAGCCTGTACTATAGGTGCAAGACAACGATATATTTAATACATTATACTTACTTAAACATACATAAATACATATAAACATCTATGACTCGAAACCAACGTTCATATTCATCATATAAATGATTGCACTTACCGGGATTCCAACCCAGGACCTATAGCTCAGTAGGCAGGGTCACTAACGACTTGGCTATAGGGGTCGTCAAATGTATGTATGTATTAATGTATCTCTGGAAGTCTTATGTAACTGAGCTCGTTATTTTTCTCATCTCGGTTATCTGTTTCTCCCATTGAATTTGTTACTAAATCCTCCTAAACCTCAGGTCTAATAGAAGAATCTAGAATATCATCAAATTCAGCAGAAATTCTTCTGCAGATGACTATTTAAAATACTTCGTGCGAATATACTTTCACTTTCATTAATACCATAGATGGTTAAGAACTCTATGCGTTACAGATTTATGGTTCAAAGAACAAGCTTTGGAAATTTTTAAATGTATATTATGATCGCTGACTTAATAGTGGGTATTTCTTCTATCGATATCTATGAACCAGCGAAAGTAGTATATTCTATTTATGTTCCTTAACTAAGTTTATTTAATTTAAGTAATCTTTATGGTCCTCCAACTTCACGGCAAAGTTCTCTCACACCTCAGGTTTGCAGATGATATTGTATTATTCTCAGAAGATGCAATAGAAATGCAATTTATGATAAACTCACTCTGCCAAGAAAGTAAGAAAGTGGGCCTCGAAATAAATCAAGACAAGACAAAAATAATGACTAACAGAGAACAGGTACCTATAAGTCTTAATGCAAAATTTGTTGAATATGCTGACGATTACATTTACCTAGGGCATGTAATATCCTTCAAATCCTGCAATGAGAAAGAAATAGAACGTAGAACTAAAAGCACTTGGAATAAATACTGGTCGATGAAGGAAATTTTCAAATCAAATTTGCCAACGAAGCTTAAAACAAAAGCTATGGAGACCTATTTAATGCCATGCCTCACTTACGCTTGTCAGACATGGCCTCTAACCTATAGAAACTTAGAAAAAATTAAAGTTTGTCAGAGAGGAATTGAGAGAAGTTATATGGGGCTAAGAATAAGAGACAAAATTAAAAATGTCACAATAAGAAATAAAACAAAATCAAAAAATGTAGCCTTATCTGTTCTGCGTTTAAAATGGAAATGGGCTGGACATATACAAAGAACAAAAGACGAAAGATGGTCCAAAGTAGTAACGAATTGGTACCCTATAAATAGGAAACGAAATCGAGGCAGGCCTAATAAGAGATGGAGCGATGACATAGTAGAAACAGCAGGAAAGATGTGGACAAGAATTGCAAAAGACAGGAACAAGTGGAAATCAATGGAGGAGGCTTTTACCGCTAAAGGCGGTCCTTATGTCGAAATTAATAACTAATTATAATAACAAAATTTATATTTTTATTTAAAATAGTGAATACTAACACATACTAACAAATACAATTTATAAGTAAATATCTTAATGTATAGATGTAAGGAAATAAAGCTATAAATAAAATAAAAATAAATAAATAAAAATCTTTATGGTCGCCTATCTGATGCCTGCGATTTCATCCGCGTAGATAAAGAGTTTAAAAAAATAATAAGCAAGTTTGAAATTGAAGATTATCTCATGTCCTATTCCAGTTCCGGTTCCCGTTTTCGCTCCCGTTCCCAATTATATGAATCTTATTTCGATGAAGATTACTATGGGAAACTAAACCTACTATTGGTATAGTTATGGCTTGTCCACCTGAATTTTAGTTGATCAAACATCCCCTGGGAACCATGGATTTTTCCGGGATAAAATGTAGCCTATGTACCTACCAAGGCTCTCAAGGTCTATCGCTGTACCAAATTTCATCAAAATCAATTCAGTATCCCGGCGTAAAAGCGTAACAAACAATTCACATTTTGATTTATGAAAAATCGATGAGCTATAACTATAGTTATTGGTATACCAATAGTAGGTTTAGTTTGCCATAGCAATCTTCCTCGAAATAAGATTCATATAATATGTTGGGAACGGGAGCGAAAACGGGAACCGGAACTGGAATAGGACATGAGATAATCTTCAATTCATTATTATTTGAAGAACGACGAGAATCGAGAATCTATGCGGACGAAGTCTCAGCATCAGCTAGCATATTACAAACAAGGTCTAAACATTGTATACTTTCGCTGTTGTATGAAGACATAAGATGGAGGTGGAATGAGTATTACACAATTGCACAACTAAGCCATCAATTTACAGAACTATTACTGTGAAGAACATCAATCACGACCTGACTGACTGCATATCCCTATTATGTGATTAGCATTTAACTTTAGGGCATGCATTAGAGCCGGCCGCCAGCTATAGAGTCGAACAATAGAGATAATAATGACAATCTATAACAATTAACTTTAAACGCTTTGATTTAGATAATTAGAATCAAATTGCAGTGCAGTCTAATCTCGTGATTCCGATTAGGTTTATAAATAGGTCAATTTTTAAACGAATGAACAATTTGAGGGCCAAAATTTGACATTTATTATTTACTTCATTTTTGTGGGATTTTGGGATATAAACGTTCGAGTGACGTATCGTTTATGAATCTTGGTATGTCTTGTTCGACTCTCAGGTTGTGGCTTCATCTACAGGATCTACTTTACAGTTGATAACCTGCTCAACCCTAATATTTGCATATTAGAAAATTGACAATTGTCGCTCTTTCAAATTTAAACAATTTGTTTTTTTTTTTACATTTAATAATTTCTTTAAATTACATTAGATTACCACACATAGCCACAACCGCAATGTTGAACACAAGATACCAAGATTTTTGAACGATACGACATTCGAGCGGTTAGCTCAGTGAAAGAGCGCTCGAACGGAACCCGAGAGGCCGCAGAATCGAGTCCCGCTTCGTTAATAAATTTTGTTTTTAACTTTAATTTTTGTTGACTTATATTATGTTCTTCTCATGAGCTCAACGTTTTCCGAACATAAGGGAAATTCAGTAATATAAAAGAAATATCTAAAATTACGATTCATAAGCACTTAATTTATGCTTAATTGAATAAAGCTTATTTGGCATTGACTTTGACAGGTGACATGTCACTTCTAGTACCTTTTTATTTACACATCTATGTTGTCGAGATTTTAGAGAATTTAATGGCGATTTTATATCATGTTGTCACAGTAATTGGCTGAGGTGGATCATATGCTCGTTCCTTGGAGAACCTACTCCTATAAAAATAAAAATAAATCTTCCAAGTGACTTAACAGAAATTAAATGGCTAAACAAAATAAATCTAATTGGCAGTATTGTATCGGTGTCAAGGTTGATAAATCACTTGTTATTCGTGTATAGAAGTACTTGTGTTGCAAAACACGGAGGTTGTTTTTTGAGTTAAGAGATTACCAACTTCATGTTACTTCTATTCATTTTAGTACAACTTTTCCGAATTGGTATTATTGGTAAAAAAATATTTCAAAAACGAATAGAACATCCCGAAGGCTATCCCCACTTTTTTATGACAATAAGCGACGAGACGAGCAAGATTTTCAACTGATGGTAATTGATACGCTCTACCCATTAGAATACAGTGCCGCTCAGGATTCCAAAAAATGAAAAACCCAAAAATTCTGACCGGCATTACAACTGCGCTTATCACCTTGAGACATAAGTTGTCAAGTCTCATTTGCCCAGTAATTTCACTAGCTACGCTGCCTGAAGGGTAGACTGAAACATAATGCTTACACATTACAGCTTCATGGCAGAAATAGGCGCCGTTGTGGTACACATAATGTAGCCGGCATCCTGTGCAAAGGTGTGTGAAACTACTTTAAAATTTATTTGCCAATTCACAATATATCAAAATTAAAATTCCTATGTGTTATCAGTTTCACATTAATTAACATGTTTATATTATGTAAATCACTTATTGCCATGACATAGAAATTAAAACTTGTAATCAGGCTATCTCGTCCAAACGTAACATATATTGGGCAAAATATCAACACTTGTAATCTAAATTTCATAACAAAATACTATAGGGTTGATGTGATATGTCAGTATTAATAAAACACACTTAATTAAATTGTAATCTCTACATAGTATAAAACAAAGTCGCTTTCTCTGTCCCTATATCCCTATGTATGCTTAAATCTTTAAAAATACGCAACGGATTTTGATGCGGTTTTCTTTAATAAATAGAGTGATTGAAGAGGAAGGTTTATATGTATAATAACACTCATTAAATAGTGGAGAAATACTTTTGTTCTTGAGGTTTCCAATGTGATGTCGTAAATAATGACATTTTTCCGCTTACATTGCAAACGCAGGCTGAACCCTACGAGATTTATCAAAATAATATACTCAGTATTGTATTCATTGAAAAGGTCTACAGAAAACTCCGCTATGGTATATGTCTATCTCTTATGGATATCCCACAATAACATTTTTTCTCATTTACTTTTTATGACAAATAATGGCTAATTTTAGAAGTGATTTAAATACCTTAAAATATTGTTGATTTAATATAGATCTATATGGCCCTTTACAGCATATGATTTAAATGAATATTGTCGAAGATATTACAGATTAAAAAATTGCGAGACGGAGCTTTTTATCATTATTTCAGTGAATGACATAGGCTGCATATTTTATACCCGTGCGAAGCCGGAGCGGGCCGCTAGTTTATCAATAAATTACAAACCAATTAACTGGTTTTGGTTTACGGCTGTGTAAGTTCTAAAATATAAGCTATGGCACAAATTAGCGCGTATTATAACAAGACACGAATATCACAAAATGCGTTCTGTGATCATAGATCGTGAATGTTTAATGCCAACTGCAATCGTATTTATAGTGTCTTTAGCCGCATGCCACTAGCGAGTGAGTCACTCGGCCAATCGTCGACTGGGACACCCGCCTCAAATGTTTACTCACGTATCTGTGACTGCCGTAATATTTGATACTCACCGTAACGAAAATAGCCTATAATGAGATGGGCTCTCGCAAGAAGCTCCGAAAAAAACCGTACGTTAATTACGTAGCAGACGCGAACGCTTCGAACGTTCGAAATACAAAGTCGGCGTTCATTTAAACGTTTGGAAGATTTCACACGAATTAAAAGGAAACGAGTTTAACCTTGTTTCGAATAATTGCTATGATGAACATTGCGTTAAACGTTCTCTCATTTGACATGGCCCGTAGATATGCATTTAGCTATCTAGAATCTAGACTTTTAGGTCACTTATTCGGCATTGTTTAGACACATCACCTGTCAGAATCATAAAAGAGGAAATCACATGTCGCATTACTGTCGACGAGCTGGTGAAAGTTTAATAAAGTTTTTATAACTGTGTGTAAGGTAATAAAATGCTTTGCAGTTTGCGACGGATTAAAAATGGCAGCTCAGTGCCTCTATAAGACGTTCAATTATTGTGGAAAAGCGGTGAGATCGTGGCCCCGGTCACATGAATTGATTCGCTTAATTAACATTTACCTTTTACTGTTAAATTGAATATATTTTACTTAAATTCTACTTATTTCTACTGATCCCGCTAAAGCCCTAGTTACATAAATTATATTGTTTTCATATAGTTTGTATTCCTATATGCTTAAAGAAAAATTATGCTCGTTAATTAATATTATTTTATGCGACAGTTGTATAATGAGGGCCAAAAAACACGAGTGGCCTGGGTTGCGCAGGTGATCATCGCAATGATTAACGCCACGAGTTTATTTCTATGAACCTACCATACCTAACCTAGATTTAGTTGTCTGTGGCATCAAATCAACTATGCTTTTTTGGCGACATTATAGTGCGGTAAACAATGCTTTTTTAGGCCATAGAGGATAGACTTTTTCAGATTTAATAAAGTTTGTACTGAAATTACTGATCATGGCTGTAAATGACAGATATTTTTTTCCAATTCCGTGATCCATTCAATACAAAGTTTTAGAAAATTATGATCGTTTAATGTGTTTATTACCTATACTTTCACTAAGCAAATGTTAATCCTCATTAAAATAAATCACTTAGCAATTTATGAGTTTAAGAAATATCAACAGCTAAAATCGATATTTCAAAATTAGTCAGGCATGTATTACAAAATGGTCATTGGTGTTCAGAAAATTAAGCATTCTTTTGCGTGACGGCTTTATGTTCACACGATATCTGGTAGTCTCAAAATAATGACACTTCGATTTCGAGGTCCACCTTGAACTGACGGCGATCAGCGGTGAAAGTACTTGTCTGAGTTACTTAAAAAGACCTAAAAACATCGTTTATTTTTGACGCTTATCATTTTAATTTATAAACAGGAATAATATATGTTTTGGACAGAAATTTGTATAGTTAATATTTTTTTTATGACAATAAGGGACGAGACGAGCAGGACGTTCAGCTGATCGTAATTGATACGCACTGTCCATTACAATGCAGAGCCGCTATGCAGATTCTCGAAAAACCCAAAAAATTCAGAGCGGCACTACAATTGCGCTCGTCACCTTGAGACATAAGATGTTGTATCATGTGCCCAGTAATTTCACTAGCTACGGCGCCCTTCAGACCGAAACACAATAATGCTTACACATTATTGCTTCACGGCAGAAAAAGGCCCTGTTGTGGTACCTATAATCTAGCCGGCATCCTGTGCAAAGAAGCCTCCCATTGGTAATACTAATATGAAACATATCGAGAATTTTTATAGGAAGGTGGTAATAAAATATGGTTTAAATTGTTGATTATTTGAGAGTTTGGTTTTACTTCTAATGAACTAAACGGATAAGTCGTTAATACCGGTACTTAGTATTGGAACGAATGGTTGTCGACCTTATAAGATAATAGATGCGGTGGTCTTGTGTGTATTGTTTCGAGTTCAATAGTACGATTAATTTATTTGCTAAATAGGTCACATGTTAAGGTCACGTTTAAAATCAAACATAGATTCAGATCTCTTATGTATTGACATTCTATTGAATGCGTCGTAAAGCAGAAGCCGTGTTGTGAAATTTACGAAGACAAGTTTATTGGTTCAGTTAACAATCATAACATATTGTTTGGCTTAAGACATGCACAATAGCCAATAGATTGGGGAAAGTTTAAGATTTATATAATAAAAATAAATTTGGAAGTAGGTATATCTTTACAAAGCACGTTCTTTAAACTAATAGCTCTACGTCATCTACAAAACATTAAACACCATAGACAACAATTAAGATGTGCATTGTGTATGAACCTCTAAACTGCATATGAAGTCCTGGTACATATTGCTAGGATGACACATGATTTCAACTGCTATGAAAGACATTGCTATCACCGCTACCATATTTATGTTCTCCTGGTGTCTATGTAGTATTGTAATACGTCGTGCGCATGACGTCAGAATATATTAAGTTATACTCGCGTCATACATAGGACAATCTCTTCTTCACCTATGATCGCTTGGTTCAAAACACTGCATAATACTTTCTATCTCATTTTCTCCCACGTTAAAATCTTATGAATCTATGTATCTGTCTCTATCTCTCGCCGGCCAATCCTATGCATTTACCTGTTTGTGTCTCTATCGTCTCGCTTTTTCGTTTCATCGAGTATCAAATAACAACGAAATCAATAAATCTCTAAAAAAGGAAAGCGTATCTATTGTTACTGTAACCGATTTTGATTTACAAGTCGTAAACAGTCAGCCACGCTTGGACTGACTATTAAACTAACTAACACACTTATTGAAAAATCAAGTCGGTCTATCGGGCTGTCCGGTCTTTAAGCTAATATACTTAAGTCTATGTTCTCAAGAACCCACACCTCTTTCAAAAGGTTTTGTCTGTTCTTATTTGTGTTGCGTTATAGCGTTGGTTTATGTTCGAGGCCATCACGAAAAGTGATAAGAGTAAACAGACGGTAACTATTGTGGTCTATTCAACACGCCCTAATTGAATAGCTTGGTTAAAGAACTCAATCGCTTTATCAGGCGTTTCAGCAACCGCCTCGATATTGAAGTAAATGTGGCTGACATATTGTTATCAACGCTATTGAGACATTCTGTCAACCTCGCCTCTTGATGGTATTAATTAAGTTAACCAAAACTTAACTGGTTTAAAATTAATTGGAGTACTATTTTATTCGTGTCCCAATTTTCTTTCGATGAAAAATGTCAATGACAGTGTAAAATCTTTGGTCTCCGCTGCGCTCCAAATAGATACCGCACTACCTAAGAACAATAGCTTTTTTATTACGGCAACTATTAGATGCTTGTGTGCGTGGCGAGGCGATGATGATCCTTGAAAATGTACAAAACAAATGTGTTACGAAATCGAAAGGAATTGTTAAAAAACTTTATTTGGTCCTAAAGGTTACTATAACATAATGACTTTCTGATACCACAGATTGGGAATAGAGCGACCAAACTATTTAATTAATTTATTTTATTTATAATATTTTAAATTTTACTGTACAATATTATATTGTAATGAAATTTTATAGAAAAAAAACCCCTGAGTTTCTTGCGCCCGTTCTTCTCAGCTCTTAGACATACATTTTAGAATGGATGCGTAGATTTTACGTTCAATAAGTGGTTTTAAATCCAATTTGAATAAAAATATTTGAATTTAATATGAAGAAATATTATGTTATATAGGTGAAGATAATATTTTTATTGTATTATGTTTCGATCATATATTACTTATTACTTTTGGCAATAATTTTTATATAGCTGACATGCTGCATGAAAGTATTTGTAAGAGTAAACGGGATTACTAATAATGATTTCCCAGATACTTTTATTTCTCAGTACATTTATGAAATATCTAAACTTCATTAATTGATATGACTTTTGTAACAGTTACCGATAAAATACTAATTGTGCTTTCTCTGTCGCAAACTTGTACTTAATTTGAAGTAAATATCTTATCAGAAAGGCATTGTTTATTAATTAGGCCATTTCGTTGTGGAATTAATCGAAGTGTTTATTATTCTTGTTGCAGCTGTGGTGGTTCGTTACCTGACGAAGCGATATATTGGTGAATATAGCTCAACTGGAGGTCAGTACTTTGTATTTCACTTATAACAATATTTAACATATCAATAAGAGAAATAATGAAAAAAAACCTACGATTAAAAAAACCGACTTCAAAAACTGAAAAGTATCAAATTGCTAAAAATTTTATTTAATACATCTCTTATGCAAACCTTTACCTTTAATATTAATAAAATGCTATTATATATATTTCGCATAAGATACTTTTCAGTTTTTAAGGTCGGTTTAATAACGTAGTTTATTTTTTACTTTTTAGTGTCAGTTAATACTAATAATATATAATTAACCTGAATGTAAACTCCTAAAAAAGTCGTATACAAAAAACAATTATATCATCAACGTAGATTTTTTTTTTTTCATAAAATGTAAACTACTAGGCCACACTATGTAAAATTTTTATGGGACCGAATGGCATCTATTCCGCATCGAACTAAAGGAAAATAACGTAAATCGGATCATAAATCTCAGAGTGATCGATGTACATACATAAAAAAACTGATCGAATTGAGAACCTCCTCCTTTTCGAAGTTGATTAAATAAATTACCAGATTCTGTCCGCGGCTGTACCCGCTTGGAATTCGGTTATATCCCGCACCCTTGTCAATTTTAAAATGTAATCTATGTCATAGCATTGAGTACTTAATGGTGTATCTTTAAAATTGAACGTACATTAAAATGTTAGTAAGAAAGGTGTTAGATTTGTGCTGGAGTAGTGATTATCAAAGTTAAAACTGTAATTATGAAAATATAATACAACTGTTCAATTGTAAGGGATTCATAAACTGAATGTCAATACTATATTGACAGTAACTTCATTAACCTGTTTAATATCAAATCTGTATTAACATCCAAGACTCAAAAGATTGTGTACAAAGATTCGGATATTATCAAATCTATATATATACATCCAAGTGTCAAGATATTTGTACGAACGATTCGAATATTAAATCTTTAAACATCCAAACCTCAAAAGGTTCGACAATATGCTTAGATATGTATGTGTCTTCAATCGCATTTATCCGCAGAGCTTTTACACCTGATTCCTGCCGCCGAATTCCACCTTCACACGATACGCCACAAGTTAGGATATCATCTCCACCATCTGGATGTGTGGCGGTCCTCCACAGTGCGTTTTTCAACCATCTTTCTTCCACGTACTACAAAGCTATGAAATGAACTTTCTTGTGCTGTGTTTCTGGGACGATACAACATGGGTACCTTCAAAAAAAGCGCGTACACCTACCTGCCGTAAAGGCAAAGCTCCTGTGATTTCTCTGGTATTGCAAGAGAATGTGGGCGGCGGTGATCGCGCGTACGGTCGTTTGTCCTCCTTTTACATAAAAAAAGATTTACCAGACTTCAGCAAAAATCACGAGCCAATTTTAGAATTGGTTGTTAAATACTTAAGTGGGAAAAAAGACAATGCAATTCTTAAGATAGCTACTTACAATAATTCTATAGATGCTACTTACAATGAGCTGAAGCTTATAATATTAATGTATGTGAACACTTCTTAAAACTCATCTTAGACAATAATAAAAAAAAAGATTTAATTTGTTACAATACGCCTTTTGAAATAGAATCATACAAAATTATTGTTCATTGAACAAAGGAAATAGTTCGTTGCCAAAAATAAGGCAACTGTAAACTCATCAATTACACTAGTACAATTTTAAACAGGGAAGTAGATTGTATTTACTGTTGGTATAACCGATAATTATATAATTATAAATACTGCCCAAGTATTCGAGATGTCCGTGTTAAGTGATCACCGCCGCCCACATTCTCTTGCAACACCATTTGAATCACAGGAGCGTTGCCGGCCTTAAAGGAAGGTGCAAGAAGGAACCCATGTCATATCGTCCCAGAAACACCGCACAAGGAAGCTCATTCCACAGCTTTGTACGTGGAAGAAAGCTTCTTGAAAACCGCTCTGTGGAGGACCGACACACATCCAAATGGTGGTATAAATACCCATTCATATAAATATGAATATAATTATCAGACAGAAGATATATCCAAATATAATATATAATAATGTTATAAAGAAATCTCTTTCGCGACAATAACAGGGGCTAGACAGGTCCTTATCGTATGCCAAGCGTTTGCAATTGCCAACAGTCTATATTTGCAAGTTGGCAAGCCCGGTCCAAGGTGGCTAAGAGTGGCGCTATTTAAACCGGCCGTTGACTCTAATACAAACAAATGATGTGTTGAAAAATCTTACATCCCGTTAACATTATATCACTTTATGTAACAGAAGTGATTAATTGAGTGCCAGCGAAAGTTTAATGTTTATTGAATCACAAGGACATAGTAATTCCGGATTTAATCGCTTGTCCCGTTTTAGACGAACTTAGGGGCTTTTTGCGGGTTACCAAGTGGGCGCCTGGAAATCGATAGTAGATATAAGATAATTTATACATCTAGATATATGTGACTGTATCTAGATATATAAATAGGCCAGGAATATTAGTTTAGTGTGCGTAACAAAGTTACGTCTTACACTCGCGATTAGTATAATACCTTTGTTTTAGTGTGCGTGAATTGCTCAAAATAGAGGTTAGTTCTAAAGACTATTTTTTTTGACGTTTTGACAGATGTTTTTAATAACGTATCTCTTGTTACGGGTACAATGCTGTCACCGTTTAATGAGAAATACTTATCTATCCATGGGTTTCAGTCCAATACTTTATGTCGATAGGTTATAGAAATGTAAGTAAGCGTAAAAGGATAGATTTATCTACCTCTAGTAAGTTAAACTAAGGATAGATAGGTTATTGAAAACGGCCGTAAATGATCTGAGGGTAGATAGAACCGTTACAAATTTTATTTTATGCATCACTCATTTATCTCAACAGTGGGAGGCTCCTTTACACAGAAAGCCGGCTAGATTATGGGTACTACAACGGCGCCTGTTTGTGCCGTGAAGCAGTAATGTGTAAACATTACTGTGTTTCGTTCTGAAGGTTGTCGTAGCTAGTGAAATTACTGGGCAAATGGGACTTAACATATTATGTCTCAAGGTGACGAGCGCAATTGTAGTACCGCTCAGAATTTTTCGGTTTTTCAAGAATCCTGAGCTGCACTGCATTGTAATGGGTAGGACGAATCAATTACCATCAGCTGAACGTCCTGCTCGTCTCGTCCCTTATTTTCATAAAAAAGCTCATTTATCGACAGTTGAAACAAACATAAACCGACCAAGTGATTCATGTGTTTTAAATAATGATTTATTAGTAAGTGTATGTATTGTTACAGATTTTCTATATCAACATCGCGTTGCCTTTGACGGTGCCTCATCAGAAGTTGAAATATTGGACACCTGTGGATGTGCTGTAAGTAATATAAAAAGAATATTTTTTCTAGTAAAGAATAATATAATTACATTCACAACTTTTGTATTTCTCTTAGCAACTGTACATATCTATTACGACAGTAGCTTTTTGAATGTGATTTCAACAATACTAATGAATTTGGTATTTTCGCGCATACTGCTTCTTGAGTCAAGGCGTATATAGCATTTTTTATGAGAAAATGTCATGAGTTGAGCAACACGTCTACGTGATAGTATGTGATACGCCCTGCTCATTAATACTTAATTGAACCTCAAATATCGCATCGCAATAGTTCAATAATTTCACAAAAATGCTTGTATATTGTTGGGGCAGTAAAGTCTTCGAATGGCGATCACGTATCGGAAGACGTAGTGTTGGTAGGCCCTCCACAAGATGGACCGTCGATCTGGTCAAGATCGCCGGAGTAGGGTGGATGAGGGCAGCGCAGAACCGATCGTCATGCCGATCTTTGAGGGCGGCCTATTTCCAGCAGTGGAAGTCTTCCGGCAATGATGTCGATAAAAAATGGCTTCCATATTACTACTTGTTGGTAGAAAAAGGCGCTGGTGTCGCCCAAGACCGGTATCTTGTTCTAAGTCGCCTCCCACTGGTAACCAACCCACATGATGACGACAACAATTACAAAGACCAACACATTAGACCGTTTTATAAAATATTATAGCAATAATCTATATATATAAGAGATTTCAACTAATATATTGACTCATCATGATATCTCTGGAACCGTTAGTCGTAGCGACTTGAAATTTCTTAGGAATATTCCTTTCGCCAAGCCAAGTCAGCTAAGAACATTCGCCCGCAAGAGTTTTTATATATTACTAGCTGACCCGGCAAACGTTGTTTTGCCATATAAATTACTTTAAGAGGTTGTTTCTCGGACATTGCAACATAACTTTATTTTTTTTTTAAATAAAAGAATTTTTCTAAAATAAACGTAGCCTAAGTTACTTCTTCAAAATCGTCCAAATCAACATCGGTCCAGCCATTTCAGAGATTAGCCGGAACAAACAGACAGACAGACAAAAATTGTAAAAAATGTTGTTTCGTGTATGTACTGTATACATATTCATATATATGTAGTAAAACGGTTATTTCAATATTACAAACAGACACTTCAATTTTATTTATATGATTAGAAGACTAGCTGATACCCCGCGACATCGTTCGCGTATGTATTTTTACACCTAGGGTTACATTACTGCACTTTTAGTAGGGATCCCTAATTTTTTTTAAATGTAATATTGCCTATAACACCTGGGGATAATGTAGCTTCCCAACAGTGAAAGAATTATTCAAATCGGTTCAGTAGTTGCGGAGCCTTTTCAATGCAAAGAAACAAACAATCAAATCTTTCCTCTTTATAATATTAGTATAGATGAACAGAACAGGGACAGATAGTAAATACATGGACATATTGCAGATGTTATATTTAACCATTTATGTAGCAACCATTTTATAAGTAGGTATAATATATATAATCCAAAACTTGTTAATGCGAATTCAATTTCAATAAAGAACATAATGATATTATAATTACGTACGCTTTTGCTCTACTTTTAATCGAACATTCTAGTATTTCTAGTTGTTACATTTCAAACCAGTATCTTGCAGACGACATATTTTTATGAATATTTATTACTTTATTACAATGCGATAGTTCAGTTTATACTTAAAATACACTTCAATAAATATTTCTTTATTTTTGATAAAATGTATTTATATTTTGTATACCCCATCATGTGTTTTTATCTATATATATATAAAAGAGAATGTATGTTTGTATGTTCCCTAAACACTCCTAAACTATTCGACCGATACTACTGAAATCTTTGGTAATAGATTCGTTGAAGCTCAAGGAAGGTTTACATATATAGTTTGTCACGACAAACTATATATTGTAAACCTTCCTCGTATTTTTTCCTTTAATGGTAAATGCGTGCATTTACCATATCTCTCGAACCGTTTATTGAGAGAACAACGTCTGTCGGGTCAGCTAGTGTATAATAAAAGTAGTATAGATTAAAAATTCCTATTTATAATCAAAATTATTGATACTACAATTTTACTAAATAAAATAAATAATAGTTTA
Organism: Leptidea sinapis; assembly: GCF_905404315.1. NCBI lineage: Eukaryota > Metazoa > Arthropoda > Insecta > Lepidoptera > Pieridae > Leptidea > Leptidea sinapis. The sequence continues at coordinate 7,034,369 of NC_066276.1, forward strand.
AAAAAATAAAAACACACTTACCTATATAATATATATTTTATAGAAAACCGAACTAAAAACGATAGTTGAAAATTATATAAGTTAAATGGAATAATTTTATCAAATTTATGTATTGTCATCGGTCCTCTATAAATCTATGAAATGTGAACGAAATCTGGCCGTTTAAAGTGGTTCAAAATCGCGCCCAAATGAGTCGGTTACAAACAAAGAAGCTAATAAAAAGCGTATAAAAAAACTTCTTTGTCACTGACAGAATTGTCAATTGTCAGTTTTGACTGACAGTTTCTTTCCACTATCCTGAGAACAAATTAAATAATGTTGATTGTAGTTATAAAATTGATGTTGTTGTAGAAAAGAGGATGTTTAGCTGAGCATCTTCGGTGGGGTGATGCCTTTGCGGTTGTCTACTCGATTTGCGATAGAAGATCATTTTTGGCGGCAGCAGAACTACTGGCGTTGCTGGAGCGAACACGACTTCCCGGATGTACAGCAGTCACTCTACTGGGAAACAAGCGAGATCTGGAACATGCAAGGTATTATTAATTAATAATATAAGCCCTTATTCAGACAAGTTATACAAAGTGCTTCACTTAACCTAAAATATTTATACATATTTAAAATTAAATTTAGGCTCCCTCAACAATATTGTTGGCAAAGGCCTCCTCCAATTTCCTCCATATTTTTTTAAGGGACGAGACGAGCAGGACTTTCAGCTGATGGTAATTGATACGCCCTATTACAATGCAGTGCCGCTCAGGATTCTCGAAAAACCCAAAATCCTGTGCGACTACAATTGCACTTTTCACCTTGAGACATAAGACGTTAAGTCTCATTTGTTCCCAGTAATTTCACTAGCTACGGCGCCCTTCAGACCGAAACACACTACATTACTCCTTCACGTCCACCCATCTTTAGAAAGGTCTACCCCTTTATTATTAGTGGCACTGTTAAGCTGCCCCCAAAACCTTATATAAAAGAGGTGATATCAAAGATACTCTTTCCAAAGATAACATAAAATCATTCTTAATTTGCAGAACATTTCATCAACATGTAACAAACGTTATAGGTATATCTTTTATACGATATCGTTTTCTAAATTCTCTATTCCACACTTTATCATACAATTTTACACTTATCATGCTTGCAAGCCTGCAATCTCAACGCAATATAAACTTTCCACGTAATAATATATCCACACAAGATTAATAATACTAGAACATTTGTGTGCCTATTATTAAATGCCTCCAACTTATCAGCAGTGAAGTAGGCAGACCATGCAATGCAGTGGCCACAATGTCGCGTCATAATTTACTCTGCAACTTCGCATTTAGCCAGTTATCGTCATTTTAGTCTCAACTTATTATGCCTATAAATAGCCCTAACAAGTTTATGTTGTAATAGTTTAATAAGTTATCACATTACTTTTACTCGCCGCACGCGGCACGGGCGCTATGTGGCGACGCGATCTCGTATCGACTTGAATGGCGAGTGTGGACTGCGGACTGGCGCCGACCAGCTTTCATGCTCAGAGTACACTGCGTTCTTGATCTCTGTGAATCAGGCAGATACCACGCTAATTATACTTCGTGTTATTTGTATAAAATGTTCAATGAAAGTCTATAGATTTGTATAAACCTGCCGCTTTTCTCCGTATATGATCGTACAAATTTTACCTTATGGACTAACACTATTGGAATATTTCTTTTCTAAATACTCGAAGATGTAGTGTCGGTAAAATATATCGTTATCTTAAAATACATATTATATATATATACAATCGTTATTCGATTATTTATAATTGCCGCAATAATTTGCGCCAAAGTAACCAGAAAATAATTAGACGGTGCCCAATCCTAAATGAAAAATACCCAATTTATTGCGATTCAAATTCAAATATTTTTATTCAAAAAAGGATGTGACATCACTTATTGAAAGTGAAAAACTACCCATTCCAAAAAGAATGCCTCAGACCTGAGAAGAATGGGCGCAACAACCTCAGCGGGCTTTTTTTTCACCAAAAAATAAGTTTACAAAGTAATGTTGTACAATTAAACATATTATTTAATAGCCCGAGGGCGGTCGCTCCATTCCCAATCTGTGGAATCATTAAGAAAGTCATTTATGCTATATTCAAATTCAAATATTTTTATTCAAAATAGGATGTGAAATCACTTATTGAAAGTCAAAAAACTGCCACCCATTCCAAAATGAATGCCTCAGGCCTGAGAAGAATGGGCGCAACAAACTCAGCGGGCTTTTTTTTTCATCAAAAATATGTTTTACAATTAAAGTAACATTTACAAAGTACCAAAGTAACATTGTACAATTAAACTTATTATTTAATAGCCCGAGGGCGGTCGCTCCATTACCAATCTGTGGAATCATTAAGAAAGTCATTTATGCTATAGTAACCTTTACCACACAAACGTCTTTCAACAATTCTTTTGCATATCGTAACTTTTGTTTTGAACATTTTCTGTGATCTTGTTGTAAAAGCATACACATCGCCCCACAAAAGACTTACTAACTCGACTTATCCGTGTAGTAGGCATTATTGACAAAACCAGCTAATTAATTTGATACACAGAGTGGTGAAAACAGAGGAAGGTCAAGAGCTCTCCCTGCGGTTTGGATGTCAGTTCTACGAGATATCAGCGGCGGAGTCGTCTGCAGGCGGCGCGCTAGCGTTCCACGCATTACTCCGAGAATCTCGTTCACTAACAATGTTGCTACCAACGCCTCGACGCAAACTTGCGGCTTACTCTGTTTCAAAGGTACTTATATTTATGTCTTTAGAAAGTAGTTAGTTAATCCGAGTTTAATAAATTACCAGCAACAATTAACGTACCCGAAATTGGCATCTAAGCATACTTTTAACACAGAACAGCGCAGCGTTTGGGTGTTTAGTTTTTTTTCTTTATTTATTTAGGGGATTTTATATGCATGTATATGACAGCCCCATTATAATCTAGCTACATTAACACTAAAACAGATTCTTAACTTCACAAACTAAAAAAAATAAATAAAAGGAAAAACAAGTTATACCGTCTTCAACAAATAAAACTTATGGATTCAAACAAACTTATGGCATCTTTAGATGCAGGACGGGCAAGTATATTTACAAACATGCCCGTATCAAATCTGTTCAAACCCATAAGTCCTACAATTTCGTCTCTACTAGACTGAAATCGGACACATTCATTTAATAAGTGTTCAACATCCTCAATTATTATTCCACATAAAACACATAGAGGTGACTCCGTAATTTTCAGGCTGATTTAGTTACTATTTTTCGTTACGTTAGTACGAACTTTAACGTATACTAAATAGATAAGATTTTGCAAAAATATATGTAGATTTTCTAATTGAATTTATTCTTCAACAGGTAATTGGCACCATTTTGGGCTTGAGCAATAAGAGTGTTAGGAAGAAACGGCCATCACTAAGCATATGATATGACTGCTAGATGGTCTTTTGGATTTTGTTTACTCCACGATGGAGTTTGTTATCGACACATTCGCAGAGTCGCTTTCTGGAAGGATCTAGATTGCTGTTGCGATGAAGCAGGTTACGGCGCGAAGAATTGGAAAGATGGATTTTAAGACGGCAATTATTTCAAAATATGCAGTTGATGTGAATATGTATTTGTACATAGTGTCCGATACACTTAAATAAATAACCAGAGTTGATTTCGTATTGCATAAACCTGATAGTTTGTAACTTTTATTTCTCGCTAAATAGCGAGTAGTTTTAATCAGTCCTGTAATGGGTACATTGTTGTGGGTCTTATAGTCATTTATTATTTTCTCTTTCAATATTTCAAATAAATTGCTTACGATGTTTATTTGTAAGTATGTATTTACGTTAGCTTACCATACATAATATATATTCAAATAAAATTTGAAAAAAAAATGATTTGTGTATTAATCCTAGAAGTGAGGGTTATCACTTTAAAAACATAACATATTGTTTAGATTTACAAGAGCGACATCTCAAGTCAATTTTCTAATATGCAAACATTGGGGTTGTGCAGGTTATCAACTGTAAAGTAGATCCTGTAGATGAAGCCACAACCTGAGAGTTGAACAAAGCATACAAGATTTTATGACGATACGTCACTCGAACGGTTAGCTCAGTTGGTTAGAGCACTGGCACGGAACGCCAGAGGTCGTGGGTTCGAGTCCGGCATCGTTCATAATTTTTTTTTTTTTTTTCAAATTTTATTTGTGTATTAATCCTAGAAGTGAGGGTATGGTATAATTTTAAAAACATAACAAATTATATGTATTATTCGAATTATTTTGATATCTTTTATGTTTTCATGATACTTGTCGATGAAAATATAAATGTCTGGCTCAAAATAATCCGTTTGAAAGTAATGTGTCTCAATATTTTCGTTTGTTAATACAAGTTTCATTTTATGTAATATTATTTTGCCAAAATTCTTGAAGTAACCGATATGTTGCGGTTACACTGTGATTACCTGGTTCTGAATATATTCGTGCTTTAAGATATCGGGTTTATAAATAATATTTTTGTAACACGAACTAGCTATATATATCTGAATGGAGATTTTTCAAGTTCGTAATATAAAATTTCAGTGTTTTTCTTAATAATTCTTGTAAGGTTTATTTTAAGTTTGATCCCACCTCTTCGTTTTATTAATATAGTCTAGGCGATGTTATAATAAGTGCCTTGATTCTTTTACGAGACTGTTTATAAAAATTTATGACCATAATTAGGTTAATCACCATTATGATTTTGTAATTAGCTATATATAATTATGTTATATTATTTAATTACTACTTTGTAAAACAATATAGTTATTATTATAAATATAGTTTTTGTTGAATTATGTTTTATCATTTACCCTCCAACATTTACTAATCCAAATTCAAATATTTTTATTCAAACTAGGGTGTGACATCACTAACTTATTGAAAATCAAAAACTACCAGCCATTCCAAAACGAATGCCTCAGACCTGAGAAGTATGGCCACAACAAACTCAGCGGGCTTTTTTTTTTCATCGAAAAAATATGTTTACAAAGTAATATTGTACAATTAAACTTATTATTTAATAGCCTGATAATTTTTAATAGCCTGAGATGTTAAGCCTGTTAGATAAATTTTCTATTTCACTTTGAAATAAATAAACTTTGGCACTTAGATAATTAATACGTCTAGATAGAGTTTTTGCTGTTAGACTATCAATAAACAGGCCAGGAATATAAGTTTTGTGTGCGTGACAAGCTACGTCTTACACTCGCGATTTGTATGACACTTTGTGTAAGTGTGTGCGAATTGCTCAAAATAGAGGTTATTTCTAAACTCTATTTTTTCTGACGTTTTCACAGCTTCAATAACGTATCTCTAGTTACGTATATATTGCTGTCACCGTTTAATGACAAGATCTTGAATGAATAGATATCCATAGTTCTTTCCAATATAGTTATAGTCCAACGCTATCTGTCAATAGATTATTGAAATGCAAGTAAGCGTAAAAGGATAGATTTGTCTACCTATAGTAAGTTGAAATAAGCTTTATATACTTCAAAGTACAATAGAAAACACAAGAGTTAGACCTAGGTATCGAAAGTAAGTATATTTTATTCGAAAATTGGCTTTAAAGCGGTCAATTGCTCAATTTGCAGTATCCATAACTGCTGCGAAACAAGAGTTTACTTCATATTGCTTTTGCTTTCATATTGTAACACAAGTAAAGCACTTTTACTGTACACATTTATATGCACAGCATATATATGTATAGTAAACTTAATAACGAATACTTTTCTGTACACTATTAGTATGATTTATTGGATATTTTCCACGATTTGATACAAAGAGCGACATCTCAAGTCAATTTCCTAATATACAAATATTGGGTTTGAGCAGGTTATCAAGTGTAAAGTAGATCGTGTAGATGAAGCCACAAACTGAGAGTTGAACGAGACATACAAGGTTTATCAACGATACGTCTCGACAGCATAAGTTTTCTATCGAACGGTTGGCTTAGTGGAAAGAGCGATCGCATGGAACGCGAGAGGTCGCGAGTTCGAGTCCCGCATCTTTCATAAATTTTGATCTCAATTTTAAATTGTGTAATTAATCCCAGAAGTGAGGGTTATTACTTTAAAAAATAACAAATTGTATAGGTTTGAAAGAGCGACAAGTTAAGTCAATTTCCTAATATGCAAATATTGGGGTTGAGCAGGTTATCAACTGTAAAATAGATCCTGTAGATGAAGCCACAACCTGAGAGTTGAACAAAGAACACAAGATTTATCATCGATACGTCGTGATTGTTGCTAAAAGGGTCATCATCACTGGTCATATACAGGGCGTCCCAAAGTTATGGGACATGAAGGGAAAGTACCTTAAATATCGTAGATAGGGTATTTTACTGAAAGAAGACTTTATGTTATTTTTAAAAGTTAGTAATTCTGCATTCAAAGATTTTTTAAAAATTTCTTGCCTCAAATAATCAATGCTATCTATGGAATGATAATATCGCTACTTTTCGAACGTCGTCGTCGGTAGTAAATAACTTTCTCAAACATTTTACGTTGTTCCTTTCCTTTAAATACTATGTTACTTAAGAAGAGTTTTTATTTTTATCCATTCTTTCGATTGGCCTCATAAAAGAAGGGGTTTTTTTTTACATTAAAGTCGGTTCGATTCCCAGACGAGGCAAGTAATTTTTAGAAAATCTATGAATGCAGAAGTACTAACTTTTAAAAATAACATAAAGTCTTCTTTCAGTAAAATACCCTATCTACGATATTTAAGGTACTTTCCCTTCATGTCCTATAACTTTGGGACGCCCTGTATATTTATTTATGAAGTGGCGTCTTCCGAACAAGTTACAAGCGTCGCATCCAATACGACCTTATGAATTTTCAACACAATTTCTACACATTCCTTACAAACCGGCATCAATAAAACATGTAAAGGGAAAACCGCATTCCAGTTGAAGTAAATAAACGTTAATTTACTTGCAAATTCGAGGACATGTTTTACCCACGCGTGTTTTCATTAACTCTGCTTCAATTCATTAGGATCAGCTTCCGACAAGTTCGTAATTGTATTATGAATGCTCGATACAGTTACTGTTCACATTAATTAAACGCGCGCGTTTGGAAAGCGTTCTTGATGGCGGTGTGAATGCGCTCTAACAATCTGAAGTAACAACGATAAATATGAACAAATGCTCGAACATGGCAACAAGTACATTGAAGCCTTTCACCGAACGATAAAGTTCCAATTTTCTATCCGCAATTTGTATGATGTTGGGTTTAAAGAGCTGTTGTGTTACGTGTTGGAAAAATAACACCGCTTGCATACACACGAGTAAGAATGCGTTTGCTGCGGATGCGAATCGAAATGATTATGATAACACAGATATAAAATGTACTGAAAGTAACACATTTTCCTTGTTTTTAGCCGACTTCAAAAAGGAGGAGGTTCTCAATTCGATCGTTATTTTTTTAATTATATACGATTTCCGTAATTCTAAATAAAAATATATAAAGGTTGGCCTAGTGGTTTTCCTTTTATGAACATTTTTTATGCAAAATTTTTGTCTACCTGGATGATGTAATTGGCATTTGTGTATGGCTTTTTTAGGAGTTTTCATTCAGGTTGATGATATATTATTATTAACTAAGACACTAAAAGTAAAAAAAAAACTACGTTTAAAAAACCGACTTCAAAAACTGAAAAGTATAAAATAACTAAAAATCGATCAATGCCGCCCAGACTCATTTGGATCACCAGAGGAATCAGAAGAGCGTTGGCGACCTTATAAAGCGTCGAACCTACCTGTTTGAAAACCGAAAATTGGTACGTGGCGAACAAGGAACCTGGGGCTCAGTGGTGAGAGTCAACGGTTCTACCTTTTAGGTGAATTGGCTTATATCTCGTAGTCAGGGGCATTGGCTTTCTAGCAAGGTAGGCTGTGGATGTAACTAGTCGTGGTTGAGCTTTGGAATAAGCAAACATTACTGTAGCTATTTACTATCTAGCTACGGAAAAATTGAGTGGATGTTCAATAGAAGTTTGGTAATAAAATAACGGAACCAAATTCAACTAAATTAACTTTAACACTAGTGCTATATTTATTTAGGTTCATAACGAGGTAGACACTGCCTGATTGCCTATATGATATGAAAGCCCCTGCTCGTAATAAATATGTTCTGACATATTTATTTATTTATTCAATGAACATAATTATCTTAATATATATAATAATAAAAACATATTCGCAAAACCTCTAAGGTTTATGTGCGAGCGGTAAGTTCGCATTACAATAATTGTTTTAATTACTTAAGACTTAATATAACATATAGTAGTAATATTAAAAATATACATCATAGGTATTCCTGGTTATTAGCTTCTAGATAGTATTTTTACTTTTGCAGATATATATCTATTAGATCATATATATTATATGGGAATATGAAATGGCAGAGCAGATGGTCCACTTGTAATTTGCGACAGCAGTAACAGCAACAGTAGATAAGCATGATCTGAGACGAAATGCACTGCAATACAACCTAAGCTGTATGATGTATCTCACATCATCCGCACCTTGTGCTGTGTCAGTCATTCTGTCACCTTAATTTATTAGCTGATGCGACATACGCTGTTCTGTCAATAGAAAAAAAAATATGTAAGTATTCAGGAATAAAATATGTAAGTATCAGGCGCCGTAGCTAGTGTAATTACTGGGCAAATGAGACTTAACATCTTATGTCTCAAGGCGACGAGCGCAATTGTCGTGCTGCTCAGTTTTTGGGTTTTTCAAGAATCCTGAAAGGCACTGCATTGTAATGGGCAGGGCGTATCAATTACCATTAGTCGAGCGTCCTGCTCGTCTCGTTCCGTATTGGCATAAAAAAAATAAAAAAAAAATTACTCATTAAAATGGACATAGTAAGTACATTATGCTTAAGAGACATATGCCATCGCGGACTTTTCTCTACAGACCTATATAAGATACACAATTCCACGATACATTATTTTGTTATATCTCGCGTTACCAGGGCCCCATCGGTGTGAAAGAGCTAAGTTGCAGATTGAACAAGTGAATAGGCGCCGACGCTGAACTTCGATTGTCTCTAATATAATATTTTTACTGTTCACTTTTGCTCCAGTCTTGCTATAAGTAACACATATTTCAATATCATTGTAATTAGTAAATAATGTTTTTTCAAAAGACCTTTTATGATCGTCCGAACATAACTCTCGACGGCTAATTTTTTCCGACACCTCCCACAAATATAGTTAATGTATACAATAATTTAACAAATTATATACAAAAATCTTCCTCGAGAATCGAGCCATTGGTAAAAACAAAATGAAAATCGGTGTAATAGTTTTTGAGTTTATCGCGAACAGACAGACGCGGTCAAGAACTTAGTTTTACAATATATAATTGATTAATTTAAGATTAATGATTCTAATTTTAGGTGCTTATATTAAGATTTCTTTAATCTAAACTAAATTTGATTGTTTCATGAATTTTATATTATTTATATTAAATAATATTTATATAAATATTAAACACAAAATACCTTCAAACCACAAAAGGACAAAACGGAATATTATATTATTTTTGCTTAAAGAATCACTTTGTTCTCCGTCCGTCTGTCTGTCAAGACCCTTTAACTCGGGAACGCGTGGAGGTATCGAGTTGAAATTTAAACTATGTATTCAAGTCTTGCAGCTGTGAAAAAATCAAACTTCTAAGTTAAAAAGTAAGGATGTTTATGCCGCCAAAAACGTATATGTCGCAAGGTGACGAGCGCAGTTGTAGTGCTGCTCAGAATTTTTGGGTTTTTCAATAATCCTGAGCGGCACTGCATTGTAATGGGCAGGGCGTACTAATAACTATCAGCAGAACGTCCTTCTCGTCTCGTTCCATACTTTCATAAAAAAAAATACGATAGAAATTGTATTCGAAGCTATGGAAAGTAACAATTTATACCTTTAAATAAGTATTGACGGATGGGAAATAAAAAATGACAGATTGAATGCATTTGTTTGCGTGAGAATATAATCTAAAGTGAGAACCAAATTCACCGGTAGAAAAAGTCATGGCAGAGCAGATGTTAGAGATATCCGGTTGACAAGGCAGGTACGTGGGAGTATTTACGTTGTATATATAACTATAATGACTACATTCAGGCGTAAGCTAAATATTATAAAGGCTTCAAACTTAGATCTAGATAGACTAATAGTAAATATATAAACTCAGTCTAGATAGTCTATGACAGCTGTGAAAACGTCGAAAAAAAGTGACTTAAGAATTAATCTCTATTTTGAGCAATGCATGCACACTAACACAAACTGTCATACAAATCGCGAGTGTAAGACGTAACTTGTCACGCACACTATAGTATTACACCTGGCCTTTTTTTTCGGTTGTCTAATAGCAAGAGACTCATCCACGTATAAATACGTAAACGTATAAATTATCTAAGGTTTCTAATATATATTTGACTACCTGTATAGCCGAGTGGTTAGCGATCCTACCTACTAAGCTAGAGGTCCCGGGTTCGAATCCCGGTAGGTGCAAGCATTTATATGATGAATATGGATGTTTGTTTCCGAGTCATGGATGTTTAAATGTATTTATGTATGTTTATATGAATTTATGTATGTTTATGTAAGTATATTGTATTAAATATATCATTGTCTTGTAACCCATAACACAGGCTATATATGCTTAACTTGGGGGCAAGATAATTTGTGTAAAAAGTGTGTCAATATTATTATATCTATTTTACCAGCCATCGATTTGGTAGTAAAAGATTAGAATAATAAGATTTCTATTAAAAATTTCGGGTGTATTGTTACAGATTAGTACTGTATTCTAAATGTACAGTTCAATAATAGTATATTTGTGAAAAATTATAACTTGTACTAAATTATTTTTTGTATTAAGGATGTTTTTTTTGTTAATTGTAATTTTTATAATCGTCCAACGCACTTCATCTCTCCCGATTGCATGTTTGGGGAACGCCGAGATAGCACTAGGATCAGTAAATATCTACAAATATACTAAGTAATATTCTTAAAATGTTAACAAATAATGTTCATAAATAACTAAAACACTATTATCTTTATATATATATTTCTTGTGTGCGTGTGTATGTCAATGAACTCCTCCTAGACGGCTGGACTCATTTTGATGAAATTTTTTGTGTGAGTTCAAGAGGATTCGAGGATGGTTTCGATTCACAATTGAACTACCTCCTAAACGGCTGGACCGATTTTGATATTTTTTTTGTTTGTTTCAGTGAATTTGAGATTGGTGTGTGTCTTCAGGTAGATCCGAGAATGGTTTAGATTCACAATTAAACTACCTCCTAAACGGCTGGACCAATTTTGATAATTATTTTCTTTGTTTCAGTGAATTTGAGATTGGTTTAGATTCTCAATTCCGTCCATATAATATAATTCTCCTGCTCATGTGTATGTTAGTGAACTCCTCCTAACGGCTGGACGGATTTTTTTAATTTAAGACGTGTGTACAGGACAACGTCTGTTGGGTCCACTAGTATATGATATAATTTTATCATCTTGAAATTCGACTAGTTTTACTGTTCTACAAATTCTTACTTAATTCGCATGTAAGAACATAAAATAAAATCTTGATCGGCTAACCATCATCAGTTCTGGGAGTTTCTTATCAGTTCTTCTCCCCGCGTCAAAGCCGCTTTCCGAACTGATGTCGCTTCCTGACGTTTACCATGTTACGTTGTTGTCACTCCTTATGGTAAATATTTCTATGCACTTTGTTATATTATTAACTAGTTGACCCAGCAAACGTTGTATTGCCATATAAAGTAATAAGAAAATTAATAATTAAAATTTTTGGGGTATAAAAAATAGATGACAACCGATTATTTAGGCTAATAATTTACGGGTGTGCAAAATAAATGTCATCGGGAAACAGCTGTTATATTTCTGAATGTTGGCCAAGAAGTGCTTAGTATCATTTAGAAAGAAAGATATATAAAATCTAATTAGTTATTTATTTTAAATTATTCTTTCAATTTGATTTCTGAACGACGGGGGACACATCAAAGGAAATACAAATTTTTTGTTTATATTAATTTTTTTCCGAGAATTTTCATATTTATTCACCTTTTAAGCCTTCCCTGGACTTCCATAAATAATTCTACACCAAAATAAGCCAAATCGGTCCAGCCATTCTCGTCTTTTAGCGAGACTCACGAACAGCAATTAATTTTTATATATATAGGTGATGTAACGAATCTCATATCTATCTTATATCTATCTTTTACTGGTGTAAGCAAAAATGACTGTCCATACTGGGACTTTGAAACAAATCGATGTTCAATTTGTTACATCGTTCTAATTAATAAACAAATATATATTCTGTAACCAGTCGCCATTCTAACTTGGCACTGTATTATCGTCACGATAATATAATTTTGTAAATTTTATTACAATTTAAATTTCGCAGCTCTATGTCAACGGAAAACTTGGGAGTGTCGAAATATATATAAGTTTTTGGCGCCATAAACATCTGTACCATTTTTATGTTAACTTAGAAGTTTGATTTTTTCACAGCTGTAAGAGACTGTAATTTTAATTTCAACTTGATCCCTCCATGCGATCCCGAGATAACCCTTTATCGATTATATATGATCGCGTCTTCTATAAAGTAATAAATATGATATTCCGTTTTATCCTTTTGTGGTTTGAAGGTATTTTGTTTTTAATATTTTTATAAATATTATTTAATATAAATAAAACTAAATTAGGTTTATTATGGTTCAGATTATCTCAGTTGCATTTTCATTCCACCAACCACATGATAGGCAATGATTGATAATTATAAACTAACCCTCATCTAGTTTTCAATAAAACGATCTTTCTAGAACTCTATCTTAATTCATACATCGAGATCGCAGTAAGCAGTTAATAGGCTCCTTATAAATGCAGCGCATGTCATAAATTACATTAAACGCTTATTATACAATCGGATAAATCATTCGCAATTTATGCATGTGCTCGCTCCTGACCTTCCTCAACAGTACCTACGTCTTATTATACCACAACTTTCTTCAACAAGCTGCAGTGAAGTTATAAATTGTTTGAAAACTTGTTGAAATTATTATTTAAAATTGATAGTTTTATTAAAAGTTCATCTACCTTATTTTGGGCAGCATTTTTTGAAGTAAAACTTCTTTAGACGCTACTTGGGGGTAACTCAGAATTTTATCCGACAGAATTTTACCAGTGGGAGGCTCCTTTGCACAGGATGCCGGCTAGATTATGGGTACCACAACGGTGCCTATTTCTGCCGTGAAGCAGTAATTTGTAAGCATTACTGTGTTTCGGTCTGTAGGGCGCCGTAGCTAGTGAAATTACTGGGCAAATGAGACTTAACATATTATGTGTCAAGGTGACGAGCGCAATTGTAGTGCCGCTCAGAATTTTTGAGTTTTTCAAGAATCCTGAGCGGCAATGCATTGTAATGGGCAGGGCGTATCAATTACCATCAGCTGAACGTCCTGCTAGTCTCGTCCCTTATTATCATAAAAAAAAGTAACGCTCAGTACAAAAGTCAATTGAAAGATTTTTAAAGCCATTTTAATTTAATGGTTTTAAAAAATATTTCAAATTGTTCAGTAATATTTTTGAAAAATCTCCAGGTGTATTATTGTTTCTTTATTATACTACCATTAATAATAATATCAAAACATAACATTATAGAATTCTTTGTAAAATATATAAAATCTCACTTGATAAAATAATATTAATACATATTAATAAAGGCATTTTTTTTTTTTATTTTAGGTAAAGAAAATGCAAACTTTGTTCAAAGATGTAGTTATATCGTCAGCGTTTCCGAGAAAAAAAAATCTAACATTGCTCATAGCTGTTCAGTAATACGTGAGGGCTTATTTGGTAACACGGCTTCATTTCATAAATATAATTTAATATATTTATGTATCTGTTAATTATTATTCCTAAAGTTAATTATTGTTAAGTTTTACTTCAATCGCGCATAAAAGTTACACACACATACTTTTTTATTTTTTAAAATACTTTCATTTCAAATAATATGCATACAAATAACAGTGGTGATAAAACATTTTTATTGACTACCAACTAAAGAACTTTCATACTCCTTTTTGATAGATTGACACAAGTCGAATTTTCAAAAACGCTAGACCATAAATTTATTTATTTCTTATCAAGAGCCTTAATACAAATTTTCATAGTATCTTCTATAATGACGAATTTTTATACAATTTTCCATCCCCTACACCAACCCCTCCAAGATTTGCAATAAAAGATTGTCTATGTCCTTTCCCAAGCTCTAGTTTACCTTTGTACTGAATTACATCAAAATCGGTTCAGTGGTTTAGGCGTAAAAGCGTAACAAACAAACTTACATTCACATTTATAACATAAGTAGGGATGTTTTATGTTTGTATTTTTGCCGATGGGATAATCATTTGGAAAAAAATATTTGCGTTGTAACGTATTTAAAATCAACTAACATTATGAAAGATCCAGCTCATATGCTACTATGGTCAGACTTTACTTATGTAAAACTTTGCTGAGTGTGTGAGTATATCAGCTGTCACATGACTATAAAAATAAAATCAAAGATTATGTTAAGAGTACACTCAGCTAAGTTTTACATAATTAATATCTGAGCAAACTCTAAGTATTCCCTATAGCTCCTAGCAGCCTAGTGTAGTGTAGTAGTGAATTTACTAGGCAAATGAAAGTCACATCCTATGTCTCAAGGTGACAAGCGCAATTATAGTGCTGCTCAGAATTTTTGGGTTTTCAAGAATCTTGTGCACTGCATTGTAATGGGCAGGGCGTATCAATGACCATCAGCTGAACGTCCTGCTCCTCTCGTCCCTTATTTTCATAAAAAAAAGCCTTAGACTTTGGATGATATGTGTCATCCTGTAAACGGAACCACAACGATGAAACAGTAGATCTAACAAAGTAAATTAGTTTTATTTATGGAATTAAATTTATTTTATATTTACTTCACATATTAATAATATTTCATATTATAAAAAGCATATAAATATGGCGATGTATATGCTTTTACAACAAGATCCCAGAAAATGTTCAAAACAAAAGTATTACGTTATTCAAAAGAATTGTTATAAAACGTTTGTGTGGTAAAGGTTACTTTATCACAAATGATTTTCTTAATAATACCACATATATTAATAGCTCTCAGGCTATTAAATATTTATTTAATTGTAAACATACTTAATATTACTTTGTTAACATATTTTTTTGATGAAAAAAAAGCACACTAAGATTGTTGCACCCATTCTTCTCAGGTCTGAGGTATTCGTTTTGGAATGGGTGGGGTAGTTTTTGACTTTCAATAAGTGATGATCCTATTTTAATTATTTAATAATCATAAAATTTAAGAAAACAATGGCTCCTTTTTATGAAAATAAGGGACAAGACGAACAGAACGTTCTGCTAGTAATTTATACACCCTGCCCATTACATTGTAGTGTCAAAACTCTTGAGATATAAGGAGTCAAGTCGTAATTACCTAGTAATTTCACTAGCTACGGCGCCCTTCAGTCCAAAAGACAGTAATGCTTACACATTACTGCTCCACGGCAGAAATAGGCGCCGTTGTGGTACCCATAATTTAGCCGGCATCCGGTGCAAAGGAGCCTCCCACTAGTAACGTCTAACTGGTAACTCCCAGTCTCTTTGAACGCAACTAAAGCTGGTAATAATGACTTCAATATTCATTTAAAAGATATCCTTTCATTTTTAATTTAATGAAATTAACTGACTAACTTAGAAAGGTATATTGTTCCAGCACTTAGTTCCGTTATAACTAAAGGAACGTTTGAAAGCAGCAGTGTGATGCCGCCTAAAAGACATTACATTATTTTCATCTTGTAAATAATTCAATTTACTTAGTAACAGAGCTTACCATCTGAATAGATATAGACAGAGGCATCCAATAGTCGAGTGTTTATTGAGTATCTGTTTCATCATTCAACATTGTCTGTAGAGCTTCGAAAGCCTTTTTATTTTGTCATTCATGTAAACAAAAGTCTTGGCCTAATGAATCTCGATTCTTTAGTAAACACTTCAGTGAGGCATTGTTGTTTTTCAAAATATTTACAGACGGTTTTACGGTTTTTATCGACTGCGTCGGTTGGGCTTTAGGAAAATATATTTGTTAAGTATATAGGTTTCAAGCCATTGTATCATACACTAAACGTTAGCATGCCTGTGCTTCTTACGTTCGAAAACAGATGGCCAGTCCAGTAATAAAACGGGAAAAATTTATTTTAGCCGTAACGTTGTAAATTATCGTAACAGAATTGGACTGCTAAAGTAATTTTATATATTAAGATGTGTTGACTTCTGCACTAGTTAAAGATGTGTTAGTCTATATCTTTATGGTATATTATATTTGTACTTACTAAACATAACAAAAAACTGATGATAACTGGTGGAATTTCAGGATTATATTTTTTATATTGAAAATATATGAGCTGAACTGATGGTAATTGATACACCGTACCCATTATAATGCAGTGCCACTCAGGATTCTTGAAAAACCCAAAATACAATTGCGCTCGTCACCTTGAGACATAGAATGTTAAGTCTCATTTGCCCAGTAATTTCACTAGCTACGGCGCCGTTCAGACCGAAACACAGTAATGTTTACACATTACTGCTTCAGGGTAGAAACGTAACAAGAGATACGTTATTAAAAACGGCCGTTATACGTCTAGATTGACTATGACATCTGTCAAAACGTCAAAAAAATAGTCTTTAGAACTAACCTCTATTTTGAGCAATTCACGCACACTAAAACAAAGGTATCATACGAATCGCGAGTGTAAGACGTAACTTTGTCACGCACACTAACTTACACATTACTTCTTCACGGCAGAAATAGGCGCCGTTGTGATACAAATAATCTAGCCGGCATCCTGTGCAAATGAGCCTAACACTGGTAAGTAAGACTGACATGAAGCTCTTGAAGTGCCCTGAATATTACAGACCACACCCACTTTGTGCAAGGCAATCACTGAAATTATATTTTCTTTAACACCCCATCCCATAATTATGGTGTAATAATATGTGCAATGTTAATGTAAATGAACGAAGTTTGTAAAAAATAAACATTAATAATATCTAAATGTTAATAATATAATGATACATTCCTGATGGAATGACCCTGGTGGCTTGGGCACGGAGAAGGGCGCTGGTGTGGAACGCGACTGGCGTCTACACTTTGGCTCCTTCTCATGTCCAAGTTACGTCAGTTGGTGCTGGGGCTGCCGCTTCGACTGCCGAAGACAGCAAGCATCGGAAATATGTCGGTGTCAGTGAGTTTGGTGTAGAGACACTTAACCTGTGGAGCCCAGAGACGCGAAGAACGTACAAAGTACTATCTGCTCGCCACAAAACTACTGGCAATCCAAGTGCTGGCAGCTATTTCGGTCAACGGATCAGCCAAGCTATCCAAAGTGGAAATGCAGCCAGTATTCTTGGTGTTATGATTATTATATTATTGTAAATATAGTTTTAAGATTTGTTCTGTTTGTTTGCCTACTATCTACATCTTTATATAAACACGAGAATAAAATAACTATAAGGTGGCTATTTGTTATAAGAAATGGGGACAGAACTAGCAGCCGCCATCATGTACCCATAACCATGATACATATAATCGTTACAAATTACAAAATCCTAACCATTACACTGAGAATAAGAAAGAAATGTAGAGTTCCTCTCGTTGTGTAGTGTTGGTAGTAGCAAACGATATCATTCAGGGCGGGAGACCATGCGATGAGTCGGCAATCCTCTTTGTAGATGAGACGAGACCGGCCATTTGTGGTTCCAGTTCGTTACGCGTGTATTTACTCGCCATTTCAATGCACTCATCCAAAGTGAAGTGTAAGTATAACAGCTTTATGCAAAACTCGTCACAGTTTTACTTTTGCCCCTTACCTGTTAAACGTAATTGAAGCCTGCCCCATATTACGATTAATGTAACATTTGAAGGGTTTTTTTTTTATGACAGTAATAAACGCGACGAGTAGGACGTTCAGCTGTTGGTCATTGATACGCGCTGCCCATTAAAACACAAAATCTTGAAAAAAAAAAAAACAAATATTCTGACCGGCACTACAATTGCGCTCGTCTCCTTGAGACATAAGATGTTATCTCATTTACCCAGTAATTTCACTAGCTACGGCGCTCTACAGACCGAAACACAGTAATGCTTAAACATTACTGCTTCAAGGCAGAAATATGCGCCGATGTGGTACCCATAATCTAGCATGCAAAGGAGCCTCCAACTTAATATCTATGGTTCTAAAACAAAACTCCAAATGAATAATTGTAAGATACATGCATAATAATTTAAGTTTGTATTTACTACCATACCGTTCATCCGATTGTAACGAAACTTTGTAAAGTAATTGCTGTAAGGTTATAGTGTCAGTCAAAGTTGAATATACTATAAAAATAAGTCACAGTAAAATTTGGCTGGGTTTATTTATATCATATTATAATATTCGGATGACCGAGCCTTGCTCAGATTTTTAAGAATGTACAAAACTTGAACAAAAATAAAAAACTAATATGACATCTGGATTCGCACCGGGGTCTTCTGCTTTCCGGATCACCCATCTGAGCTATTCAAGTCTTGTATATTATGGCGAAATTTACCTTTATATTCTAATGTTATTGTAGCTGTTTCTCATTAAAACACGGATAAAACTACATTTTTTAAAATCGAATCGATTTTTCGCCCCCGAAACTACCTGTATACTAAATTTAATTAAAATCGTTGGAGCCGTTTCCGAGACTTAGATCATATATATATATATATATATATATATATATATATATATACAAGAATTGCTCGTTCAAAGATAAATATCCGGACAACCGAGTCTTGCTCGGATTTTTAAGAATGTACAAACTTGAATTTAAAAAAAAAACTAATAGGACATCTTTATTCGAACCGGGTCTTCTGCTTTCCGGATCACCCAATGTCCCATCTGAGCTACTATAGTCTTGTATATAGTGTCGCAATTTACCTTTGTATTCTAAAGTTATTGTAGCTGTTTCTCATTAAAACGGATAAAACTACATTTTTTTAAATTGAAACCTAGCTAGATCGATTTATCGCCCCCGAAACCCCCTATATACTAAATTTTATGAAAATCGTTGGAGCCGATTCCGAGATTCCAATTATATATATATATAAATTTATCATCTCATTTAAAGATATAAGATAAAGATTGATCTGTGATATCGTCGAAAAGCAACACAAACTCTTTTTCCAGGTATGAAAAATATATAATATGCCTGGTGCTGGTTGAGCCCACAGCCCGTTGCTTGATATACACCACTCGATCAACAGGCTAACATAACTCAAGCATTGAAATTATGTAATCCTTACAACTGTAATGGAAATAAACCATTAGTTACCAACCAAACAGGCACACAATAAGTGTGAATTGCATAGTAAGCGATTATTTCAACCGAGTTACATGAACGCGGTTTTGTTGCGAACGTGTCTATTCCTGGTTTAAGATTGATGCAGCACCACCCACCAGATTTCAACAAGAGGGATTTAAATTACTTGCTATTCATTCGGGTTGCCTACCTCAATGTACAACGGATGTGATAAATGCGTCCCTCTTCAGTATCTGTCAGGAATAGACGTGCAACAAGACGGTAATTACAATTCTTAGCAAAACGCATAGAAAATAATCCTCGCGAAGGTTTATGTTAAATGAATATGACACGGGTGAATAGATTTTCAAGAACAGTTAGTTATGCTGCAGTAAGTTTTATGCTAGGTAGTAATGACTTTGCATTGTTAATTTTACAAATTCAAACTAAAATATTGATTGTCAGTAAATTCCTATCAGTATGTTTATATATATTCTGTATATTTGTATTTTAATGGTCTTGACTGATTCAGTGACGTAGTGTCCTAACAACTGGGACTACAAACTTGAAAATTTGCTCAAGGAAGTATTTTTTGGAAAATTCGCATTTAAGGGGAGATGTAATGAGAGTAAAATTATATCCAACATTTCATTTATCTTTTTTTTTGTTAGAAATAGAAGACGTTTCTCAAAATTATACCCCTAAAAGGGTGAATTAAGGGTTAAACGTTCATAAAGACAGTATGATGGAATCCATTAAAACAATCAAGGTTTAAAGTCTCTCTCAGGAAATCGTCAAACAGCGCCGGAAGAAACGTATATCTTCGAGACCACTCTTGTGCAGATAACAGAATGGAGTAAAATGAACATTGTTCAGGCTGCTCAAATTGTTGGCGTCCAGTCCTCTTTGAACGGCACCATCACTTGCGGTGTGGCCTGCTTCATTGTGTTTTCTACCACATTTATACTACACTTCTACCACACTTCACGGGGCACTCCCCTCTTCCGAAAACTCTTTATCTTGATTCCTTTCGCCGAATCCGTCATAAGCTTAAATATCATCCCCAAAATGGGGATGTGACGAATTCCTTTACAATGCGGTTTGCAAGGACCATTCTACCACGTACAACCAAACTAGCTTTCCTTGCGCGATATTTCGTGGATGGTAAGATATGGTTAAGGAAAAGCGCGTTCACCTTCTTAAAAGCTCCGAAACGCTGCCGTATTTCCTGTGGTGTTGCTAGAGGGTGTGAGCGATGATGTTCACATCAAGTGTCTGTAGGTTCAATTACCTTCGTCTTACATTAAGAGAAATCGTCAAGTGAATGTGAATGTGTTGCATTCCTCCAAGACGCGCTTTTCAACCATAATTTCAACCATATTTTTTAAATTATTGATATTAGCAATAGATCATACAGTGAATATATATGTTTTAGCTAAGTAGAAGCCACCTGTATTGCAACAGATAATATCAACTCGGTATATAATTTTTAAGGCGCTAATTGTAAATTATATTTTATAATAGCGTTAAGGTTAATTTTTCCAATTGAGCCTGATGCCAGTCTCAAGGCGACGAGCGCAGTTGTAGTGTCGCTCAAAAATTTTGGTTGTTTCAAGAATACTGAGCGGCACTGCATCAGCTGAATGTCCTGCGCGTCTGGTCCCTTATTTTCATAAAAAACCTATTGAGCAGCTAAATTATATGTTTTAGCTGCTTATTTGAATGAGTAACTTTAGATATGCACTCACAAGATGAAGCAAAATCTAGGAAAGGAAAAAAATTAAGGATACTGTAGCTAAAACAAAACAAGTTTGGGTGAAGCAGGGGTGAGAGCACCCGGTTTAATATTAAAACCGCGGTATCAAACGAAGAAGAAAAAGCCACCATTATAAGAAAAAAATAAGCGTTAAATACACGAGTTGGTAAGAGGACATCCCGTTCCAACCATCAGTAAGAAACCACTATTTAAGCCTTAAAAAGATACCTATACAGAGTTAAGCTCTTTTCAGATCAGACTACATATCATATAGTTTACAGCACAACAATATCGAGCACCATATATTATTATGGACACGTTCACACGTCACTGTACGATATACGCTTACTTTACGCAATAAAATTGATCGTATTCTGAGTTCATGCTGTGCTATATCGTGAGGCACCCTCATCCTCCTTCTTCCATCTTCAAAAAGTTTTAAATCACCACGTTCTCCTCTGAACTTTATATCATTTGATATCCATGGTCTGGCATTTGTCTTCTTTTTTTAATGCTAATTAATGACAAAAGCTTTCAAGACTATCCAGTATTAAATCCATTGTGACGATCGTGTTTTTTTTATAAAAATAAGGGACGAGATGAACAGGACGTTCAGCTGATTGTAATTGATACGCCCTGCCCATTACAATGCAGTCCCGTCAGGATTCTTGAAAAACCCAAAAATTCTGAGCGGCACTACAATTGCGAGCGTCACCTTGAGACATAAGATGTTAAGTCTCATTTGCCCAGTAATTTCACTAGCTACGGCGCCCTTCAGACCGAAACACACTAATGTTTCCACATTACTGCTTCACGGCAAAAATAGGCGCCGTTATAGTACCCATAATCTAGCGGCATCCTGTGCAAAGGAGCCTGCCATATGCTTACTATAAATACTTGCGATTATATCGCGTAAAGTACGTTACGTACGTTAAATATAACATTAGATCCTTATTTGCTATACTATATAATATCACAATAGTATAGCGTAGTCTGAAAAGAGCTTTATAGCTTTAAGAATATCATTGTTGATCAATAGCCTATTAAGCCATAAGCCATAAGGCCAGGTTAGTTACACGTGATTATAGCAAGTAAATTAATATCTCTTCCTGACATTTATGGCTTATTTACCCCCCATAATTCAGCGGTGAGCGTCACGATAACTAATAAATTACCATTATGAAGTCAAGTGTCCTACTAATGTAAAATAATGGCCGAAAACAGCGTTAGGTTGCATAAACAACAGCTACTTGCTTGATATTTAAACTAATAAATATGTTGTAATAGTGATAAACGGTTAAAACTAAAACGTTAGGCAACCAAACACAATGCCTAGATTTTTGGTGCTGATTTGTTTGTTAACTGGAACTAAAAAAACCTAAATTATTATCTATTGTTAAGCTTAATTAGGTTTTAATACTTTCATTCTTTGGTTATCTTAGATAAATATAATTATTCATCTAAAAACGACGTGTATTTTGTGCCTAATTTACGTTAAAACAGCCTGGGTTCAAGCATTTGTAAAACCAGTAGGTGTTGGTCAATTTCAGACACAACCTTTTAAGGTATTTTAGGTATGTGTTCTGTTTAGGTTTCATTGATATTTTCTTTTACTGTAGCTGAAATCTGTGGCGGGTGGAGATCGCACCAGAGCTTCTCAGATAGGCAACGGCACTAACCTCTATGCCGTCGACGCTCTCCGGTAGGTATCAATATTTTGCATACAGTGCGAAGCTCCTTTACACAGAATGCCGGTTAGATTATGGGTGCCACAACGGCGCCTATTTCTGCCGTGAAGCAGTAATGTGTAAGCTGTGTTTCAGTTTGAAGGGCGCCGTAGCTAGTGAAATTACTGGGCAAATGAAACAGTTGTAGTGCCACACAGAGCTTTCGGGTTTTTCAAGAATCCTGAGCGGCACTGCATTGTAAAGTGCAGAGCGTATCAATTACCATCCTGCTCGTCTCGTCTCTTATTGTCACAAAAATAATTCTGGTCAAAAGTAAACAAACACAGACACACTTAACGTAACTATGGAAATTAACCATAATAATAAATATTTGAATGGAATTATTATCGTCTTGCGTCGCTTCTGTCAAAATACAACTTTTTAAAACTTTAAAGAAGTAACCTATTTTATGTTCCCATAAAAATCAATTCCCATCCCACACTTTAACATGATTTAACATCAAACATTATTTTAATATTACCTACGGATAACGGATTATATTTATTTCACTTAATCCGTTTCGAAAGTGTATAAAATATACAACATTCCCGCATCTTCAGTTATGGTAATGGGATAGTTGTTATTCTTTGAAATTTCATAATGATCTAAGTTGTGGATCCGAGCTGGATGTTCAGGATACGAGAAATAATGTAATTTTACTACGCAAAGGAATACAAACGTTATAAATGTGTTGAGTAGACTGAAAGTTGCTTGAACTAGTTGGTATTATAATACCAGTACTTTAGTGGCGCCAAAGAAGAAACTCGTGTGGTGGATTGCACGACGCAGCCGGTTAGCATGGCACGGTGGATGCTAGCGATGTGCTTATTGAAATGGTACATTATCATAATTTCTAAGCGGAATGTTGATTATTACTTCATATGGATAAATGGTAGCCCGTAACAACATCATCATTTTAATGGGTATACATTATTTATTTGCATACAATAATTATTGTACTTCAAGCTGTTTCAATAATCTAGTTGCGCATTATAAAGTATTAGCCATATAGTAGGGTGTAGTTAAATGTTTTTGACACATTTTCCATTACTTAGGTCAGCTTAGTAAAGAACAGCAATTCATTTATATATATATATATATAGATTAAGAAGTGTACTAACAACCTTAGTCATCTCGTTGTAGTAATATAGTTCGTATAACCGGCGTGTTGCACAATTTGGCTGATGCCAAACGAACCGAATCGAACACATTTATATTCGTCACTCATACTATGCTTTGATTTGTTCTTACATCTCATAAATCATGTTGGAAGTGGAACACATTCGGACGTAAGGTCAACAATGCTGAAGGAAAATTTATATCGGTCATTGTTTTGAGAGAAAAAAGCATTTACTACTCACCTGAACTTAATGTAAAACCAGTAGGAGTCTCCTTTGCACAGGATGCCTGCTAGACTATGGGTACCACAACGGCGCCTATTTCTGCCGTGAAGCAGTAATGTGTAAGCATTGGCGTTCAGTGCACCAGGAGGCTAATAGGAAATAAATAGACGTGAATACAGAATTGTATTTTAATTTATTTAATTTTAAATTTAATTGTATTATATTATTTTACTTTAAGTTGTAATTTTAACTGGGTGCATACCTTTTAATAAGGATATAATTATTATTATTATTTGCAAGCGTAGATTCGGCCACATATGGAGTATTGCTGTCATCTCATCTCTGGTCTGGTGCCACGAGTATCAGCTCAATCTATTTGACCTTCAATCTTGAATTGTTGGGGACCCAGTGCTCTGTGAACGGCTGGATCACTTGTCATTGCATAGAGACGTCGCTTAATTGTGTGTCTTGTATCGCATTTATCACGGAGATTGTTCCGAAGACCTGTTTCTTCTGATTCCTGCCGCCGATATCCCCCTTCGCACAACACGCCACAAATTAGGATATCATCCCCACCATCTGAATGTGTGGTCATCCTCAAAAGTGCGGTTTTCAAGGAGCTTTCTTCCACGTACTACAAAGCTGTGGAATGAGCTTCCTTGTGCAGTGTTTCCGGGACGATACGACATGGGTACCTTCAAATAAAAGCGCAAGACACCTTCTTTAAAGGCCGGCAAGACTCCTGTGATTCCTCTTGTGTTGCAAGAAAATGTGGGCGGCGGTGATCACTTAACACCAGGTGAACCATACGCTCGTTTGTCCTCCTTTTCCATAAAAAAACAGTGCACACAGTATTGTCAGTAATATAATAGAATAGGTACATGCAACATTAAAGACATTAAGAATATACAAATTCGATTGATTAAATGTTTAGTAACTAATAAAGTAAAAATAGCATGCAAAAAAGAGTATCATAAGTTATTTTATATATGTGAAATACTACCGATATAACAGAAAGTCGAATATTTAATAAATCAAATCAAATCAAATCAAAATCAGTTCATTCACGTAGGTCACGGTGACACTTATGAACGTCAAAAAGAAAATTTCTTATTGAATCTACCGCTACTTCGTAAAGGGTTGCCATTGCTCATTGCCACTCTTTTATATCAACATTTACATTTAAGTACATCGATTTACAAATCATTTCAAATTACAATATAATATGTAAAATGTAAAATGATGCAACAGACACACTCAAACGTCAAATAGTCAATGTCTTAATAGGCGTAGAATACTACTATAGTGAAAAGTAGAAAGACACTCTGCATAATAAATATAATACTAGAAGCGTTAGGGAACAAAAGCGAATCTATACTAATATTATAAAGCTACAGTGTTTGTTTGTTTGAACGCGCTAATCTCTGGTACTACTGGTCCGATTTGAATGATTCTTTCAGTGTTGGGTAGTCCATTTATCGAGGAAGGCTATAGGCTATGTTTTTTTTTCAAAATTAGGGATCCGTAATAAAATTGCTATTTTGTAACACAAGGTGTAAAATCGAAAACCTATTTTTGCGTGCGCTGCAAAAACTATTGACAATAGAACAAAATGGTGTACAGGCTATAATATAGGCAATATTTTATTACTTATAAAACTATCGCGTGAATTATACTTTATATGGCAAAACAACGTTTGCCGGGTCAGCTAGTTAATAATAAAATATCAAACTATTACGGTAAACATACAGATAGATATATGGTACCCAATGTATTTAATAATAAAGACATATTAAGACAGACCCCCAAGATAAAGATTGGATTACGTAAGAAAAAGCTTAAGGATGTATTATTAGATAATATTAGGTATAATATTTTAGAACCATTTTATGTTATGTTTGTATATTATAGGTTATTAGTGGGTTATGTATAAAATTAATGAGCGCATCTCGCCGATAAACGTAACGTTTGGCGAGTAAATATATGTAAGTTAAATGTGAGTAGATATATGTTAATAAACAAATAAATAAATATAGATTAAGGATTGATAAGAAGCTAAAACCAGTGGGAGGCTCCTTTGCACAGGAAGCCGGCTAGATTCTGCTGTGAAGCAGTAATGTGTAAGCATTACTGTGTTTTGGTCTGAAGGGCGCCGTAGCTAGTGAAAACACTGGGCAAATGAGGCTTAACATCTTATGTCTCAAGGTGACGAGCGCAATTGTAGTGCCGCTCAGAATTTTTGGTTTTTTTGAGAATCCTGAGCGGCACTGCATTGTAATGGGCATGGCGTATCAATTACCATCAGCTGAACGTCCTCCTCGTCTAGTCCCTTATTATCATGAAAAAAAAAAGATGATTTAAAAAGTGTCAAGTAATTGTACAATGACGTTAAAGCTACACAATATCATAAAAACATATGATGGACAAGAAACGATAGTTATTCAATACAAGACTTCCTGGGATAAATCTTTTATTATTAACTATTAAAACATCGCCTCTTTCACGTTGTCATGTACATATTGAAGCTATTTTACTGCTTTTCATAATTTATATGATGGGTACTTTGTACACTGTGAATGGCAGTAACAGTAATATTTGATTTTACCGTTTTCGCGCATCTATAAGAAATAACTTCAAAATGTTACATAGCTCACTGTCATATTATGTTACTGGTTATTCTGTTCAAATTCAAATTTTTTTTAATTATTAAAACTTTCATTAAATTATCTATTAATACGGTTTTACTCACGTTTTGTCGGTGTCGGTACCGACTAGTTTCGGACCATTCGGAAGTCCATCATCAAGGTGAGTGTGGTTGGTTCGCGATAACGTCCCACCTCTCATTGCGGTCTTGTGCTCGTAGTGCGCGGGGTGCGCCGGTGATGACGAGCACGGTATCACTGACACTATCACTATTGGTGTCCACGGGTGCACAGAATGTACTCCGGATAGGGCCTCCGAATGGTCCGAAACTAGTCGGTACCGACACCGACAAAAACATGAGTAAAGCCGTAATAATAGATAATCAAATATTTTTATTCAAAATAGTATATAAAATCACTTATTGAAAGTCAAAAACTACCATCCATTCCAAAAGGTATGCCTCAGACCTGAGAAGAACGGCAACAATACATTTTATTATTTAATAGCCTTTGGGCGGTCGCTCTATTCCCAATCAGTTGAATCAATAAGAAAGTCATTTATGTTATAGTAAGCTTTACCACACAAACGTTTTTTTAACAATTCTTTTTAATTTCATATTACATTTGCTTTGAACATTATCTGGGATCTTGTTTATGTTTGTTCCTGGTGTTAACATTATGGTTATGACAGTTCCCACCAAATTCACTTATGTGCCTATGTACATACATATATAATACTAGCTGACCCAGCAAACGTTGTATTGCCGATAATAAAATCGCGATACAAAAGTAACTGTTGATCATAGATGGGTGAAAATTTGAAGTTGTATGTATTTTTTAATGCTGACTCATAATCAAACAAATTTAAAAAAAAATGTCAAAAAAATTAAAAAAAAATCGTGTGGACCTTACCCTTAACATTTAGGGGGATGAAAAATAGATGTTGTCCGATTCTCAGACGTACCCAATATGCACTCAAAATTTCATCTGTCAAGCCGTTTCGGAGGAGTTCAAAGTTACACACCATGACACAAGAATTAGATTAAGAATATATTGAGAGGCAACAGACAAAATGTTTATTTCTTTAAATTTTTGAAGTCGTAAATATTTTTCGCGAATAAAATTGAAGATCTAAAAGTTCATTAGGCACGCGTATTATCATCAAAAATACATTAACAGTATTTCATAATACTTTATTTAAATTATACATGCAAAAACCTATTACTGCTTTCTAATTTGTTCGGTTTCGTTTGATATCACTTCTTGTGTTCATTTTGTTGACTACATCATATTAAGTATAATATATTGTTGCATCAAAAACAACGTTTTTAATTACCTAGATGGAATTTTTACAATAAGTTTTCACTTCTATGGTGTATTTCTAATAACTCAACATTTTATATACAAACTTCGATTATTTTTTTAGTATAATGTCATTAAGGAAGTTTAAATTATGTTATTTAAGAGCATACAGTAGGAGGCCCCTTTGCACATGATGCCGCCTAGATTATGGTTACCATAAGGGCGCCGATTTTTGCCGTGATAGTAATGTGTAAGCATTACTGTGTTTCGGTTTGAAGGGCGCCGTAGCTAGTGAAATTACTGGGCAAATGAGACTTAACGTCTTATGTCTCAAGGTGACGAGCGTAACTGTAGTGCCGCTTAGAATTGTTGGGTTTTTCAAGAATCCTGAGCGATATTGCATTGTAATGGGCAGGGCGTATCAATTACCATCGGCTGAACGTTCTGCTATTCTCGTTTCTTATTTTCGTAAAATACAAATTACTGAACAAAATTTTATCTTGTTTGGTACACATAAATATTTTTCACATGGATGTACACCTTAAATACTTTCGATCACGTGTAATGGAGATTTTCAAAGGCTGTTTGTTTTTGTTAAATATGTTGAAATATACAACATATTCTAACAAGGAGTTCCTATCCGCATATAAGAACTCATTGTTCTATGGTTGGCCGTAAGTTAAAAGAATAATATTTTATTCTAATTTCAAATATTGACGCGGATGAGAAGACAATCGAATAGTAAGAGATTAGATCATGAAGTAAGGTAAGAACGGTCGGCCTTCGGCCCAATATAAGGTATAATATGATGTTTTAGGTTATAAAAATAATATACGTCATAAAAATTAAAACATAGTTTGATTAACAACAACGATCCCGCGTGTGAGAGAGGACTCACGCGTTCCGTTACACATATTGAAAATACACAGATACCTGTTATATTATACTAAAACATATCTAGTACTAGCTGACCCAGCATACGTTGTATTTCTATATTATAAAGTGATAAAAAAATTCAATAATTAAAATATTTGGGGTATAAAAAAATAGATGACGACTGATTCTCAGACCTACCAAATATATCGTACATAAAATTGATCGTACTACAATAATCATTAAATTCGATTACCATCTTTCAACCCTATTGCGGATCTGTGGATGGAACAGAATAATATAAAAATCGCGATACAAAAACAGTTGATCGTAGAAAAGTGAAAATTTGAAGTTGTATTTTTGTGGTTGTTATATATGCAGTATTTTTTAAATGCTACTAGTGCATAAAAAGATAATAATATTTTTTTTGTCAAAAACTCAAAAAAATTATTTAGGCGTACCCTTATCATTTAAGTGTATGACAAATAGGTGTTGGTCGATTGTCAGACTAACTCGATATGCACACAAAACTTAATACAAACTGCTCCAGCCGTTTCGGAGTAGTTTTGTAACAAACACCGGGACACGAGACTTTTATATAAGATTTTCTATGATTAACGCGAGTGTTACACACTTAAATAAAACACATTTTATGCGCTTGAAAAGCGTGTATTTGTAACTGTGTTTTTACATTAGATTTTGCGTATAAGTTACATTTTTATTATTCTAAAACAATTAAACTGATGTTTTAAGACCTTTTTAAACGAGATCTGGAAAGATAATAATAAAAAATGTAACTTAAACGCAAAATCTAATATGAAAACACACGCGTTTTATCCTCTAAAAAGTGTTTTTATTCTTATCTTATCGATTTAATTTTATCAGAGCCGTGGAGGACAGAATATACAACAGATTAGTTCTTTCTGGAAGGTTAACAATTTGATAGAATAATAATATTTGAGTAGAGCGATCAAATGGCGCGGAGTATGTTTCATGTTTATCTAGTAGCTGTTATCACTTCTAATAACGTGCCTCGTGCCTATGAGCTGAACACGTGGTCAATATATAACTGATATTTACTTGAAACTTTCTGATAGAATGTGTAATAATAACTTTTTTTTTTTTTCCAAAACATTACAATAATTAACAATAGTATTACAAGTAAAAAATGTTTCTAAATTATATTATTAACTAGCTGACCTGGCAAACGTTGTTTTGCCGTAAAAATTATATGTGTAAACCTTCCTTGAGCTTCAACGAATCTATTACAAAAGATTTCATTGAGATCGGTCAAATAGTTTAGGATCTGGCCGGCCATCTAATCGGTCCATTCGTACCAATCCAAGTAGGAAAACAATCATTTTACGTTGTTCCTTTCTTTTAAAATACTATGTTACTTAAAAAAAGTTATTAGTTTTTGGCCATTCTTTCGATTGACATCATAAAAGTAGGGGTGTTTTTTTTTACATTTCAGTCGGTTCGATTCCAAGACGAGGCAAGTAATTTTTAGAAAATCTTTGAATGCAGAAGTACTAACTTTTAAAAATAACATAAAGTCTTCTCTCAGTAAAATAGCCTATCTTCGATATTTCAGGTACATTCCCTTCATGTCCCATAACTTTGGGACACCCTGTATATAGATTATTTACATACAACACAGGGAGCAAAGACAGCTAAACTAGTATGAACTGTGTTTCAGCTGTCAGTGACTTCTCGGTACCAGACATAATTACCTATAGTCAAATCAAATTATCAAAATCAGATAAAATAAAATAAAAATACTGTCTTAATACAAAAGTGAGACTAAAATTAAAATAAAATAAAGGTATAACATCTAAGAATGTGTGTGTATGAGTGTGTGTGTGTGTGGGGGGGGTGTAATAGGGTGTGATAGTTTTTAGATATGTCATTATGATTTGTATATATTTATTAAAATGTTCTATTGTATTAAACTCTCAGTCTCATGGAAGTTCAGCCTGTTTTTGGTTGTTTTCTTGCATTGTAATTAAGTCTGTGGGTATATGTTTAGTTTTGTATATAGTATATTTATAAAGATTGCTGCGATATATCTTTAGCTAATTACTTCGATAAAGTATTGTCTTTTAATTTTCGTAACATAAACTCGTACATTATTAACACGTAAGTTGGTATAAAATATTGTAACAATTATTATCTTGCCCCAAACTAGGCATAGCCTGGAGTATGACTATGGGTGCAAGAGAACGATATATTTAATACAATATACTTACTTAAACATACATAAATATATATTCATTCATGACTCAGAAACGAATATTCAAATTTAACATATAAATGATTGCACTAACCACTGGGCTATAAGAGTCATTTTTGCCCGTAAACCATTTTCATCATCATCAGCTGGAAGACGTCCACTGCTGTATAAAGGCCTCCCCCAATGATCTCCGCGACGGTCGGTCCTGCGCTGCCTTCATCCAAATAATTTTATTTAAAATTAATTAAGAAAATCTTGTACCACACTCATGTGGACCACTTCTTGATGCTCTCATGCAGAGTCCTCCACACCCGCTATGGTGATCATTATTTTTGTCAGTCACGCCTCTATCACTACACTCTACTACAAAGCTGTGGAATGAACTTCCTTGTGCGGTGTTTCCGGGACGATACGGCATGGGTACCTTCAAAAGAAGCTCTTGTGATTCCTGTGGTGTTGCAAGAGAATGTGGGTAGCGGTGATCACTTAACACCAGGTGACCCGTACGCTCGTTTGTCCTCCTTTTCCATAAAAAAAAGAAAAAAACTCTACTTGAATGTAACAATACCTTTAATCTGACAATTTTGAAATTGATATAATCATGCTTATATCTGTAATGAAGGTGTATAACAACAGCGTTTTAACAAACATCTTATGAGCCAATGTTCGTTGCCTGTGGCGAAATCGACTCATTTATTTCTAGACTAGGCCAGTCTAGATTCTAATAAATAATGAGAGTGCCGACCGTCAGTTTATAACAGGATACTTTTATTATTACTTTCTGTTTTTAGGAATATTTATTGAAGTAGGCGTTACTTTGCGCAAATCCATAATTATCCAAATGATTTGAGTTTTCTTTAGTGTTAATTCCGTCAATATTTGTCTTTAAACAATTCGACACGCGTTTCGCCTCTACACGAGGCATGCTCAGGACGTGTTGACTCGCTAAAATCTGGCACGAGACTCAAGACACGAGGCTTTCTGTTATTAGTAATAAAAAACTGTAACTAAATTATACTGCACACCAGAAGTGAACACTTCTTAACTTCACAAACTTGTAAAAATTAATTATGGATTGTGATATGTTTAGTAGTATTTGTATTATTTCTTTTAAAAGAAAATGATAAAGCTATTTATTATCTTATTTTAAGTAATATTGTTATATATACGTGTTACAGAAATTAAATTTGAAAACAATTTATAATTTTTTTTTTATGAACGTTGCGAAACTCGAACCCGTGTCCTCTCGCGTTCCGTGCGAGCGTTGTGGCTTCATCTACAGGATCTACTTTATAGTTTTTTTGAAAATTGACTGAGATGTCACTCTTTCAAATCTAAACAATTTGTTATTTTTTAAAGTGATAACCCTACCTCTTTAAAATGGCAACATCTTAATTGGGATGAGTATAGTGAATATAATGGATATCTTGAAATAGAAATTATGTCGACATATTATATAATACTAGCTGTCCCAGCAAACGTTGTATTGCCGATATTAAAATCGCGATACAAAAGTAACTGTTGATCGTAGATGGGTGAAAATTTGAAGTTGTATTTTTTAATGCTGATTCATAATCAAACAAATTAAAAAAAATGTAAAAAAAAATAAAAATAAAATGTGTGGACCACCCTTAACATTTAGGGGGATGAAAAAAAATGTGGTCCGATTCTCACACCTCCCCAATATGCACTGAAAATTTCACGAGAAACGGTCAAGCCGTTTCGGAGGAGTTCAATGTTTAACACCACGACACGAGAATTTTATATATTAGATGTAGTTTAAATGAAACACTTTTTAAAGGATTAAAACAAGTGTAATAATTGTAATTTTGATTTTCCATTAGATTTTTGCGTAAAACATACATTTTATTTTAAAAGACTCGAAACGTCGCTTTAAATAAAAAAAAAAATAACTTTTACGCAAAAATGCAATATAAATACAAAGTTACAATTACACGCGTATTAATCCTTTAAAAAAGGTTTTATTTAAATGTGTAACACTCGCGTTAATGAAAGAAAATACAATAATATTATGTAGTTTATTAAGAAATCTGTAAAGGCTGTATTCGTACTGGGATTATCTAACAGAGATGAGGGAATTGTTCGAATATTTGCTCGTGTTCTGATTGGATCACATCGTGTAGGAAGTAATTAATCCTAAAGGTGTTATTAATCATGTTTCTGTCACAGCAGGTGCGGCTTGCTTCCCGGAACACTCGCCAGCCCGATCTCAGAGCATAGCGCACCAAGATTACGGAGCGCGATTTAATAATATTCACAAAATTATCTATCCATACATATAAATAAAATTGGAGTGTCTGTTTGTAATATTGAAATAACCGTTTTTTACTACATGTAAATGAATATATATACGGTACATATACCAAAATATTTTTTTTTACTATTTCTGTCTGTTTGTTCCGGCTAATCTCTGAAATGGCTGGACCGATTGTGATTGACAGGACCTTTATTGGCAGGTAGCTTATGTAATAAGGAGTAACTTACGCTACGTTTATTTTAGAAAAAATCTTTTATTTTAGAAAAATAAAGTAATGTTGCAATGTTCAAGAAACGGATTAACTCTAAAAATAATTTATATGGCAAAACAACGTTTGCCGGGTCAGCTTGTATTATTATATAGTAAGTAAAAATATTAATGAGACTCATATAGCTGAATGGTTAGTGACCCTGACTACTAAGCTAGAGGTCCCGGGTTCGAATCCCGGTCGAATAATTTATATGATGAATATAGATGTTTGTTTCCGAGTCATGGATGTTTATATGTATTTATGTATGGTTAAGAAAGTATATTGTATTAAATATATCGTTGTTTTGTACATAGTACAGGATATGCCTAGTTTAGGGCAAGACAATATGTGTAATAGTGTGTCAATATAAAAAAAAATATATATATAATTAATTCTCGTTAATCGTTTATTGTTTTGTTCATGTGTTTGTTACTGAACTCATCGTCAACGCATAAAACGGTTATGACAAGCTATTTATAAGTATTTGGGTTGGTGATTCAGAATTTTTACTTGGTACCTGGGATCTAGCAAGAAATTTTCCTGTTCATTATTGTAATAACTATGTGTGTTTCAATTTGATGAGTACATTGCTCTTCAAGTGACTTAGTTACTGTGACATGTTATGTCTCAAGACGAGTACAGTGACAGTGTCTCTCAGATTTTTTAGTTTTCAGATAACCTGAGCGGTAACAAGCTGTTGTAGGCAGAGTTATAACTTATCATTAGTGAAAGCCTTGCTTGTGGCTTATCATAAAAATAAAATTGTTTTTGTAGCCCTTTTTATTAATAACAATAAAATTTCAATCCAACATCCCCTTAACATTGGATTGGATCAGCTGCTTGCCCGTAATGCCTAATAACATTATTAATGTTGTTTAAGAGAGATTTTGGAAAAAACAAAATATTTTAGTTAGTAATTGTCAATCTCAGTGGAATACTGGTTCATTTCATCTATCTATTTTGGTTCTGACGTACCTATTTGCAACATTAGTATGTGGTCAAGATATTTGCAGAGAACTATAAAAAAACAACAAAAAAATTTATAAAAATGTTCTAATTGAACGTAAGTTAATTGATTTTGTGTTTGTATGTAGTTGTATTATTTTTCATATTAAATATGCATCTATTAAAAAAGGAACTAAAAACTATTTAACAATTTGGCATGCCTGACGTCTATATTCCGCGACGCGACGTGAATCTAATAAGAATTATATTCCGCTAATCGCCTCAGCCTCTCCATAACCACTCCCTAACTATAACCGTAATTCACGAAATATAAACAAAACATTACTCCTTGTAAACCGTTGTCATAACTGCTACTGGTGCAGAGATCCACATGATAAGCTTACATGTAACAATTTTATATAGTTCCTAGAATTTCACTATCCGCCGTGTGAATAGAACAGACGCGTACATTTTAAACGATTTATCAAGTTTAATAGAACGTCAGTTATATAGCCTGCAGATATTTTACAAAGCCCTGATAGCTAAATCAGGCCTTTACATTAAATAAGTTTCCTGTGCGGACAAACTTACAGCCAACAAAATCAATGACCCATTTAAACATTTTGAGCAGAATTCAGTAAACAACATTACATCGTATTATTAATATGAAGTAAAAATGTTATTCATTATAATAACATTGTTAAATGAATGAAGGGGTCTTAGATCACTCATATTCGTCTATATGTATGTCTATGTCTATGGGTATGTTCCGATATGCACTGCGAGCACTGCACAGTGTTATCACTGTAGAAAAATTTGTTCCGTTATGGACTGCCAGTATACTGCCGCAGTATAGGGAAATATATGACGTCATAAATCGCCGCCATATTCTACTGTGAGCACTGGCGTTTTCGAGGTAAGGTACTCGCACTACTTTTATCACGTGATCGGTCAAAACCACTCGAGTGCCTAACGTTTAATCCCAAATATTTTTAATTTGAAGAACACTCATTTGAATGCTACGTAAAAAAATGCGGCTGACAGTATACGGTAATGCGTTCCGTTTGAAATAGTAAACAGTATAACTGGCTATAAAGGAACGGCTTCACAGTATACTAAATAGAAGCACATTATATATTAAATTCACACTGTACAGTGGTCGCAGTGCATATCGGAACATCCCTATGACAGCTGTGAAAACGTCAAAAAAAATTAAGTTTAGAACTAACTAAACTATTTCAAGAAATACACGCACACTAACACAAAGTGACATACAAATCGCGATTGTAAGACGTAGCTTGTCACGCAAACTAAACTAATATTCCTGGCCTGTTTTTATCGGTTGTGTAACAGCAAGAGACTCTTGTCTAGACGTATAAATTATTTAAGAAATTGGTATTAAAAAAATTACACACACGCAATAATACAGTTTATTTAAAAACGTTAAAACATTTTATGATTTTTCTAAGTATTTCTTTATTTAACTAGTTGAAGTAAATACCTAAAATTTAATAATATTATTCGCTTGAATTCATTATAAATACGGGAAAAATAAATTTTAATCAATTGATGAGATTTGATCTATTTTGAGGTTATGTTATGTAATAATTCACCGTGTCCCACAGTCACTGATTTACAATTGTGTTTCGGATTCAGCTTATTCACTTCTCCTTACGTTTGAGTGATTTACAACAAAACAGTAAATCGTCCTCCATAATATTAACGGGATCGGCATCAAATAAACGAATATAAAATACAGTGTCCTCCATTCCTTTACAATTCGTGGAAAATTTAATTGGGCTCTACAGGATATAAGAATTCGATTGCCATTTGTATTCGCTAGAGATGTCGAATGGATGACGAGTTGACGAGACCTAAACTAGGATAAGCCGAGTTCTATCGGCATATACTATCAACGAGGCTTAATAGGAATGCACTAGAAGGGAACTCGTATGTCCTATCGGGGTTCGCTTGCTGTGATGAATCCTTAAAGTAGGGCACACGCTGTCCGTTACATTCAAATCCGTATGCGTCGTTTTATCTGTTTTTATCAAGTAACTTCATAAAAGGACTTTATCAGTTAGTATATATTATTTTCGTCAGTGTATTTCACACGATTACGTGATTTCGAAGCGAATTAAATGATCCTTTTTTAAATGAGTATTGTATAATCATATATGGCCACAAATATTTATATAGTATAGTTTTTACACTTTTTCACACGACGGCATTTTTTAAATATTTTATTGAGACGCAAACTGATCTGTCACAGACGATGACAATTCTCATAATGGCCGCCTATCGGCCCGTAGTAGTGTAAGTGTGTGCGTGGGGCTATGTATTTACACGTTAATCGGCTTGTTTTGATGCTACACTGTTATTTAAGGTGAAACGGAGTCGTTATTTTTTTACTAGTCCGTGCGCAGGTACATAAAATTTATCGTGCAACGATAATTATTATATTCGATTGCCGTCTTCCAACCGTATTGCGGATCTGTGGATGAAACGTATTATTCGTAGACAGGTGAAAATTTGAAGTTGTATGTTTATGATTGTACAGCGTCAATCCAGTTATAACGACACTCACTTATTTATTTTGTGTTCTCGCATTAAACAAAGACGTGTTGCTATGTGCAACAGTTACATTACTGTTTGTTTTTGCATTATGTCTGCTTAAACTTAATCTTTAGTTTCTAACGCCGCTGCGAAGAAAATGGCTTTTTAATAGGTTATAACGAGGCATTGACTTCGCATATATAAGATGCATTGCTCAGACCTAACCCTTAAATGGCAACATGTAGAATGCCTCGCCATAATACACAACGTCTCGTAATACGCAAAAACTTGACTGATTTTCGTTGACGTAAAAGCATTTATTGCCGTTGTTAGCGCTTCACAACTAGTTCTCGCTAAAGAATTGTATAACTCATTAAGGAAAACGTAAGGCTGACCTCTATATTAAGTAGGCTAAAATACGAAAGCGTATTTAATGCAATAACTAGACGTGCGCTTATTGTTTGGTATTACATGTATCTTCAGATATTTATGCGTCATTACTTTCGATGCGGACCGTACTACCAAATTGTAAATTACAACAAGCTGTCAATGTAATGAATGAACCGCGAGGCGGTGATGTGACCCACATGCTGACGAGGAAGGTGATGGGAAGTCATAAACTTGACCCTGAGTGATTTTGACGGTGAAAGTGCACGGAAGCTGTGTAATAAAAGCTTCATATTTTGACTGATGCATAGTGAGTCAGCCCGTCAGTCGGTCAGAGAGATTTTAAGGATAATTGAAGAAATATTTATTACTCTCCTTATCCATTCATTAATTAATATTGTGCATGAGTTGCATTATACTGTAGTTGTACGTCTTATGGATCTTGAGAGGATAAATTAACATTTAATACGTAGATAACAAAAATAGGGTTATACAACTAGGACTGAACGTGTACAGACTTTATACATGTGTATTAATTACTAAGTAAAGCGATCAAATTCTAATAAATATAAAAACATAGTTGGTGATATGGCCGAAATAGATTAACCCCCTTATTCATAATTGTCTGACTAACATAAAGCATTGCTAATTCTCACTCTGTCTTCTTCTATTGACCTAAGTCAGAATGAGAAAAAACACTCCTAAGCGGCTGTTTAGAGTTAGCGGACCATTATGAATAGGGGGGTAAACATTTAAAATAACAAATAATTGTTGAACTTGTTAAATTATTAGTACCTACCACATGATCATCGAAACCTTAATATTATATAAATATAATATAAATAAAACATTATTTCAAAAGTCCAAATGATAATACACATTGACTCCCCAGGTTCACGAACCTGAAACGGACATAAAATCTTAAGTTATTGTATTGTACCTTTGAAATAATTTTAAAATAATCCAAGAGTTGAATGGGAACTGAACTTCTCGTTAAAATTACAGTTCACTCCGACGTTGCTACGAGTAGTTGGGCAGAAACAACAATAGGATCTCGGAGGGGCGAACGCGCAAAGCTCCGCACAGCGCGGTTGCGGACGCCATGTTGGGCCATTTCTGTCAAACATGTGCGCGTGCCAACTTCAGAGGGATGTAAAAAAATAAAGAAAGAATTTCTAATATATTTATCTCACCCGCTTTCCTTTTTACCACAAATGTGGCAAATAATAACGTATTCTATTTTTATAGTTTTAAATAAAGTCTGTTATTGTAATGTTTTGAACATGATATCATAACTTTTTTTGATTACGAGGATTCAAGCAGCAAATATGGCGGCGAGATTCTTAATTACATCTATCAGAAGACCTTTGAATTAATTTAAAAATAATCTAAGAGTTGAATGGGAACTGAACCGGCGACAAATTGTTTACGAAGAGAAGTTAAACACTTTAACCGTTACACTAACGATGCTGTCGATCTTCTTGTCTGTGGAATCTTCATTACCATTAATCATATATCTATTATATAGTCTTTACCTTCTTAGAAAATGTATTATTTTATATACTAGCATAATTGCACCACATTAAAAGAGTTAATGGGTCTTTTATATATTATGTTTTAGTAGAGTTGAGATAAGAAGTAATCATAAAATATATTTCTTATACGAAACTGAAAAAGTATTTCACATATATTTGTATGTTATAGGAATGTGAAACGTTTTAAACTTAATGAAAAGTAGTAAATAATTAACTGAATTATGGGTCTTTATATACTAATACGTCGCGACTAGTATAGGTACTTTAGCTATTTTCACATTATTATGTCCTATGGTATATTGTTAGGTTTAGTGCAGCCGATTTTAATACCATCTTTGTGCTAAAAAACGATTGTGTGGTAAAGGTTACTGTAACATAAATGACTTTCTTAATGATTCTCTTGCTATTAAATAAAAAGTTTAACTGCACAATATTACTCTGTTAGGTAACATATTTTTTGATGAAAAAAACAGCCCGCTGAGTTTGTTGCGCCCATTCTTCTCAGATCTGAGGGATTCGTTATGGAATCCCTGTTATGACATCCTATTTTGAAAAAAAATATTGCAATTTGAATTTAACTTAAATCAAAGTCGCAGAACAGAATGAAGTTCGTAATATACTTGAAGCGAACATTTCGATATCAAATGATCATAAAAAGTGACTCCTGTAAGCACCTGTGAACTGACATTGTGAACAAATTGCATGAATAATGCGTTTAAAATTGGTATCGGCTCGTTCAATGATAACCAGTATTTTAATTTTGTCTTCAATTGCCCGATGTACTTCATACAAATTACATATAACTGAACGAAGGAAATAATATATGCTAAAGCGATTTGTTCTTATAATATGACTGAAGTGACCACTTCATGTTGTTAATAACTTGGTGGAGGTTAAAATAAAACAATTTTTGTTGTATATTCATATTTTTTTTACAATATTTCGACAAGTACAATCAGAACAAAATATACTATGAATTTATACACAATTAAATATATATGTTTATAACCGTCGACCCTTTCGATTAAGTATTGGTCTCCGCTGTGCTCCAACTACATATCGTACTACGTAAGAACAAGAGCTTTTTTATTACGCCAACTATTAGATGCTCGTGTGCGTCGCATCTTGACACTAAAAGGCATCTTTCAAATTTTGTAACATACGCTTCGTGTTATTTTATATTGAAATTAATAAAATACAAAATACTTACTGGTGAGATGTGATGCCAGTGTCTTTGTTATTTCTTGTAGTATTATTTTGAAGTTTTACCACGCAACCCAGTCGTTTATTTTCAATTTAATCAATGTTTAACAGTACATATGGCACGTCAACGTCACACATTGTTCAAGACTAGCTCGAGTACGTCCAGTTGGACGTGTTATTAGTTGCCGCACTTTGCGACTACGCCTGTGGTATCTAGTTGTAGCTGAGACCAATCCTTAATCTAAGCCTCGACCTGAACAAGCACGGCAAATACACGAACGAGCATGAGAGCTCAGCTTAATTCAATAGCCTCAAAGTAATGTGTACAGCCTAAAGGAGTTTTAAGAACAAAAAAAACAAATCTTATTCATTAGGTACGTGGTTATTTTTTAAGGTTTCCTAATAGTCTTAAGTAATGGCTTAAGTAGCAGAAATAGGTGCCGTTGTGGTAACCATAATCTAGCCGGCATCCGGTGCAAAGGAGCCTCCCACTGCTAATAACTCCAAACCACAAAAAAAAATTATTGAAACTAAAATGCCAGAGATATTTTGTCACATTGAAATAGCTTTGGGTTCCATTCCGCACGGTCACAGCAATGTTATTTTTTTTTTCAAGATAACATACTTAATTTAGTATTAATAAAATTACGTATTACCTTAAGTAGTGATATAAAGTAAGCGAGGGTATTATCAATGTATCGTATCATAGCTACTGCATTCTTACTTGTTATAAACCTTACAATTTATTAACGCTGATGTCTGCGGTTTGTGAACTGAACTGAATGAACATTGCGTTGTATTTCACTCCTATCAATAAATTTTACTTTTCTCATGTATGTTTTAATGAAATCTGTGAATAACATTATCAACATCCAGAGTACCAAAGAGTATGTAAATACTACGTAATAAAAGGCGGGAATGCATAAGTAAAAAAATAAATTTAGATTCGTATGAAACGTGCAAAGATTTAACATAAATTTCAAACAGTAGTAATAACAGTATGAAGGTTGGAGACCAAGTATAATCCGGCTAAGTTTGAAAGAGAACAGTTGCTTAAAACATAGTGGATTTCGGCTATCTCCGTTTTTTACAAGATTAAAATTATAATTATATTATAATACATTTGAATATTTAATACGGCTGAAATGATGACAAAAAATTATTAAATACATAGGTACGGGTTTGACAAAAACACGAAAACATTGGGCATAAAAATTTTGTACATTTATGAACCTACCATCAGATAACATTAACAGCTTGTGTGTGTTTAATTTTGTCATTATGCGTGAGATTCTAATGCGATAAGTTCTTACAGATAGCTAACACCATTTGCAACAAAGGCAAAACCATAGATAATTTATACGTCTAGATAGAGTATCTCGCTGTTAAACAACCGATAAAAACAGTCCAGGAACATAAGTTTAGTGTGCGCGACTTATACTCGCGATTTGTATGACACTTTGTGTTAGTGTGCGTGAATTGCTCAAAAAAGAGGTTTTTTTAGGTAATAGGAGGACAAACGAGCGTACGGGTCATCTGGTGTTAAGTGATCACCGCCGCCCACATTCTCTTGCAACACCAGAGGTGAAGGTGTACGCGCTTTTTTTGAAGGTACCCATGTCGTATCGTCCCGGAAACACCGCACAAGGAAGCTCATTCCACAGCTTTGTAGTACGTGGAAGATAGCTCCTTGAAAACCGCACTGTGGAGGACCGCCACACATCCAGGTGGTGGGGATGATATCCTAACTTGTGGCGTGTCGTGCGAAGGTGGAATTCGGAGGTTAGCTCTAAACTCAATTATTTTCGACGTTTTCACAGCTGTCATAGTCTATCTACACGTATAAATGATCTATGGACAAAACATTACATAAATATTAAAATAAAATCTCATATATTTCTTATATCAGAACATTTTGTAAATATTGCCCTGTATGTTTCATATCGATTAATTTATTGAGAATAATATTCAAATAATGATTACTTATATGAATGTTCAACTTCTTTTTC
This sequence comes from Leptidea sinapis, assembly GCF_905404315.1. Taxonomy (NCBI): domain Eukaryota; kingdom Metazoa; phylum Arthropoda; class Insecta; order Lepidoptera; family Pieridae; genus Leptidea; species Leptidea sinapis. The sequence goes on from NC_066276.1 coordinate 7,076,883, forward strand.
ATTGCATTCTTTATATCAACCAGTTATACTCAATCAAAATAAGATTTATTATATCGTAAAATAAAATTGTGACAATCATAAACCGATTATATGTTATCGGCTTAAAATAAAACAAATTATATAGTATATTATTATCTTATAGCTTTTCATTTAAAAAAAAAAATAGTCAGGTTTAGCAGACGGGTGTTCTATTTGTAATGAAAGATAAATTACTATAGACCAGATATAGTTATATGTTTTTTTAAATGAAAATAAGAGACGATACGAACAGGACGTTCAGCTGATGGTAATCGATACGCCCTGGCCATTACAATGCATTGCCGCTCAGAATCCTTGAAAAACCCAAAACTTTATTAATGTCCCTGACCCCTCCAGCTACTTTTTTTAATAAAATTTTATTAAAAAGACCCGCCTGAGTTTTTTCCACCCGTTCAGTTTTTGAGGTTCAATAAGTGATTTTAAGTCCTAGTTTGTATAAAAATATTTGGTATTGAATTTGTAAGTAAATGGGCATCATTGGTTAAAAAATAAGAATTTGGATAAATATATCCACGTTTCAGATACTCGAGAAGCTTTAAGCTTTTAAAAGGTATTGTGACAATAAGTAATAGGCTCGAACGTGGTCTTGACTGTTTGCTTCCTTTTAAAGTCACTGCCATTTTGAGAGACACGACTCTTATCAGTATCTTCGAATAATGAGGTAAGAACTAAGAAACTGGCGTGGTTCTTTGCTATCATTATAGATAAGGTCATTGATCAGGGCTTGATAAGAGCCTCAATAGTAAATATCCATAAAACGTGTCCCGATATACAATTAACGTACCGTCTAAGACCGGACTTACCACATTCCAGTAAACTTATCGCAAAATGAAAGTACGATTATCATTTAAAGCAAACTTATGATGTAATTTTAGTGAAGATGCTTTGCAAGTGCGAAAATATCTCGCTAGAGTTAAACAATGTTGGTTGTGAAGCGAGAGTGTCGGAACATATACCCGTGATGACAACAATATAAGAGAAAGCATTCAAGAAATAAATGCAATAAATATATATTATACTAGCTGACCCGACAGACGTTGTTCTGTAGATAATTAAAAAAAACTTCTGTTTCATAGGAATTTGCCAATAATGTTTCAAACATCAAGAATTATTTCGTAAAAAATGCTACCTGATGTTATAATGAAATTGTTTCACAGCGGAACTGTCAAACCGTGCGTCACTAAATTCTCTCAAAGAAAATATGTCCATACAAAACAATTCATATTGAAAATAAAAATAATTATGGGACCCAAATCGAAATAAAAACTATCCTATCTGTCAAGTTAGACCAAACTGCACTCCATGAAGTAATCCCCATTTAAATCCGTTCATTAGTTAGGAGTAATTTATATATATTAAGAAGATGTAATAGTAAAAAAATAATTTTTTACTAGTTGCTACCTGCGTTGTCGACCGTGTAGCCAAAAAATACTATGCCTGTATGTAGCGTTGTAATATAAAGCCTTAATTATGTAATCATTCATTAACTCTTATTGAAAATTCATGCGAATTTTGATTTACATACAGTTGTTGGTGTTTTACCTAGACATACATATTATAGACAAAAATTAAAAAGAAACACGGGGTCGAAGTGAAACCTTCAAAAATTTTTCCATCAAGATAATGAGACGAATGTAAAATTTCGGGAAGAGGATAATTGTAGGTTTTAGTAATGATAATAGTTATACAAAGTTTAATAATTATTGTACATTTTATTCGTCTATATTACATAGATTTATTCAGTCAGAGCTTACATTTTCGATAAATGATACAAAAGGCTTATGGTAACTAGAGTATGAAATAAATACTTTGGTCTTAATATGGTCAATATATATTACGAATACTGCGTCAATTAATATTTCTGATGTTCTTTTTGATAGATACAGTGAGACTGCTGCATATATTCAAATAAATATTTAACGCTCATAAACTCTATCCACGGAATCGCTATAATCGATGCAAAATTTACATTAAACCTCTAAGCTGCATATGTAGTCCTGGTACATGTTGCTAGGATGACACATGATCTCAACCGCTATGAAAGACATTACTATCACAGCTACCATATATTTTATGTTCTCCTGGTGTCTATGTAGTAATACGTGGTGCGCATGACGTTAGAATATATAAAGGTATACACTCGTGTCATACATAACACAATCTCGTCTTCAACTATGATCGCCTGGTACCAAAACACTGTATAATGCTTCCTATCTCATTTTCTCCCGCGTTAAATTTTATGAATTTACTGTGTCTGCTATTTTTACTATCTCCCTTTTTCGTTTATCCACTTTCAAATCACAACGAAGAAATTTTCATTTCATAAACTACCTATTTGAGTTGGGTATTGTTTATAGAACACACAGCAAGTTTAAAATAAAATTCTTAGTATAATTTTAACTATAATACCATTTTCATTTACACAGGCTATAGTGCAATCGAGCACGTTTTGTACCTACAAACCGATAATATGTCTATCAATAAAATTAAGAAATATAATGATTAACACGAATAAATAGATAATAACGAAAATATTTGTGTGCAAAGCCTCAAAACTAAAATAAAATATAACTAAGTGTTACCATATCGCCTTGTGGACGGATTATAAACGACCATCATTTTAACAATGCCTTGTACTGTTATCCTACAATAAAATTTATGTGTGATGAAAGTTAAATTATGTCCCGTTTTCATTGGACAAAAATCTTATCAAATTGATAAATATATAACGGAATGACACCACAGAGGCGGGAATGTATTACAAAAGTCTCGAACAAAGAGAACACGCATCGAATTATCTGTTGTCTGTGGTCCCAGAACGAGACGTGGCGAGCTGAGACCATGTCTTTGGGTCGTTTACGCAATTAGATACAGGGCTCGATATTATCGAAGTCTTCCCCACAATGACTTGCCTCGAAGCATCTACCATACACTATAATGTTATCAGTTTTATCTAGCACGTTATACGAATGCACATGTCTTAGATAATACGAACTATAATAGTGTAAGAGTTGATAAGGTGATAACATCTAACATCGGAAATCTATGTTAGTATAATTAAGAATAAAATATGTTGGGAACGTTATATGTGTCATTGTTATCTTTATATTATATAATATAAAGATAATACATTTACCAGTGGGAGGCTCCTTTGCACAGGAAGCCGGCTAGATTATGGGTATCACATGGTATCACAACGGCGGCTATTTCTGTCGTGAAGCAGTAATGTGTAGACATTACTGTATTTTCGGTCTGAAGGGTGCCTTAGCTAGTGAAATTACTGGGCAAATGAGACTTAACATCTTATGTCTCAAGGTGACAAGCGCAGTTGTAGTGCCGCTCAGAATTTTTAGGTTTTTCAAGAATCCTGAACGGCACTGCATTGTAAATTGTAATCGGCAGGGCGCATCAATTACCATCAGCTGAACGTCCTGCTCGTCTCGTCCTTTATTTTCATAAAAATTATAATAATAATAAACAACTGTGTTTCATTCTTTAATATATTAATTATCATCAACAAAAAAATACAAGAGAGATAAATTGAAATAAATTTTGGCAAATCTTTTTTCAGAGTAGTTACTCAAATCGAATAAGTGAAATTTAATGGTTACATCACACACTTTATGACTATCCGGAGTTATAAATTATTATTTTAAAGGGTGTAAGATTATCGGGTCACTGGGGTCTTTATGCAAATTGCATAACGATAATCGTATCTTATAATGATTCCATTTATCAAAGAGATACGATCTCGGGACGATCTCTACAAGAATCGATACGACTCCAATGCAAGTATTATGAAAGTCATAGTAAATAAAGGAAGACTTTAAGATATAATTTAGTACCAGCCACGGTTTAAAATAGTTCAATTTCATAGTCATTTACTTTTACAAGAGAATGATTTACGGCCGTTCCCAATACCGTCAGTAATTAGCTGTCAATAATCTGAAACTGTCCCAATATACCCGATAAGTCATTCTTATCGCCTTACATTAGGACGCGTGAATTGCAATTTCCATACAAAATTCTATCGCTGGTAAGTTATACGTCGTCCATTGACAGACGGCGAGTACGGATAAGGTGAGTTACCGTCGATAAGTTAATTGGGACAGAAAATTCAACGATAGTTACGATTTTTATCTCAAGTAAGAGATAGACTGAATATTGGGAACGGCCGTTATTCAAACAAAACAAATCTTACAACTATATTTTAGTTTAAAAAGAGAATGATTTTTATATGAATATTATTTGTTAGTGAGAGAGAGAATAAGACGTTTAGATGACGCTTTTTATTAGCTTCACCTGTAAGTATTTTTGTTTGTAACCGACTCATTTGGGTGCGATTTTAACCCACTTTAAACAGCCAGATTTCGTTCTAACTTCGTAGATACATCGAGGACCGATGACAATACATTAGTTTGATAAAATTATTCCATTTTTTCAACTTGCAAAATAAGTAAAATTTTTTTCATCTTTCGTCGATAAGGCAGGAATTGATGTTCATATTAAATTTCAACCATTATCTTTTCCACCAAAACGTGTGTTTTAGTTTATTCTTAAACTATTTTTATTTATTTATAGGCCTTTGTCCAGCAGTGGACATCCTCCAGCTGATGATGATGATGTTGATGAAGATATAAATATTAATTGTTAATGAGAAAATGTGACGAGACGAGATTAAGACATTTATATGACTGTAAGTGATACGACCTGCCCGATCACTCGTTACTGTGAGACATAAGATGTTAAGTCCCTCGTTAGCCCAGTATTGTCACTAAGTACAGCGCGCTTCCAACTGGATTACAAACATTATTGCTTGGCGGGAAAAGGCGCCGCGGTGGTTTTATGATCCCAGCTGGCATTTTTTTCTGATAATAAGAGACGAGATGAGCAGGATGTTCAGCTTATGATACGACCTTCCGATTACAATGCAGTGCCGCACAGGATTCTTGAAAAACTCAAAAATTCTGAGCGGCACTACATAAGATGTTAAGTATCATTTGCCCAGTAATTTCACTAGCTACGGCGCCCTTCAGACCGAAACACAGTAATGTTTACACATTACTGCTTCACGGCAGAAATAGGCGCCGTTGTGGTACCCATAATCTAGCCGGCATCCTGTGCAAGGGAGCCTCCCTCTGGTAATGTGTAGCAAACTTAATTTATTGTACAAAAAACTAAAGTTATTCTATTATTATTCCACAAACTATTACGATTTCTATTAAGCTTCGTTCCTACTGACGACCCGGTAGTTAAGTTAAAGGTTACATAGTCCAGAAGTGACACTTTTTTAACTTCTGGTAATATATAAGGTGTTTAATTAAAACCTTTCACTCTCAACTTAACTATAAAACATACTCTTTATAGTGCTTACAGAATTTAAACGAAGCAATACAACAAAATAAATTCTCAACTTATTTATACATAAATAAGTTGAGAATTTATTGTGAACAGTAATTCATGTTATCTTATTTTTCCATATATTATACTACCGTCAAGTAATAAATTTGTTAATAGATAAGTGAATTAATAGTAAATACATTTTAAAGCTGAATATATATCGACATTGTGTCTCTTACACAACTGTTTTAAAAAATATCGACTATTAATTATTATTGATCTTCAAAGACTTATAAACTTAGGTCATTTATACATTTAGATAGATTGTGAAAGCTGTGAAAACTTCGATGAAAAGTGAAGTAAAGTTAAAACCAGTGGGAGGCTCCTTTGCACAGGATGCTGGCTCGATAATGGGAATCTCAACGGTGCCTATTTCTGTCGCGAAGCAAGTATGTGTAATCATTACTGCGTTTCGGTCTGAAGGGAGCCGTAGCTAGTGAAATTACTGGGCAAATGAGACTTATGTCTTATGACTTATGCATCTTATATCTCACGTGACGAGCGCAGTTGTAGTGCCGCTCAGAATTTTTGGGGTTTTTCAAAAATCCTGTGCGGCACTGCATTGTAATGGGCAGGCCATATCAATTACCATCAGCTGAACGTCCTGCTCGTCTCAACCCTTATTTTCATTAAAATAAAAAACCTTTTTTTTAGCAATGCACGCACACTAACACAAAGTTACATACAAATCGCGAGTGATTTGTATCTAACAAGCTTACGTCCTCGTAAGTCCTGGCCTGTTTTCATCGGTTGTCTAACAGCAAGAGACTCTATCTAGACGTATAAATTATCTAAGACTATAAATAAACTACAAAATGAGAAGCCAGCGTTCGATGCAATTCAAATATAGAACGGATTGCCTCGGGAAAACATCTCATTATGCAAGTTCGAGCATTGAGTATTGCAAATAGGTCCGAAATTACACCCAACGCGCAATTTATCAAGCCGACGCACAATCTCGATACATTCACACATCAAGAGTCCTTTTCTACCTGAACCTCAATAGAAGCGTTCTGATATTACGTTTAATGCCTTCCTCTGGGCTATGCAAACCATTTTATGTGATATTTATTTAATTTAATCCTCACAGAGCGTTCTGATTCTATCTTGTCACGCCTTCTCTCATTGTGAACTCGACTATTAACTGGTTTATTGTTTCAGCTTTTAAAAGAAAAAGTTCTAGAGTATTCGTGAGTATTGTGGGAGATAACAGGCAATGAGCATCGTGGTGCTTCGTAAAGTCAAACTTCGAAGTCGGATTCTGTGCGTTTGGATTTAATGCAGGAATGGAACAATGTCGCTGGTGTTTTATTGAAATTTATGACCACATTACTGTCGCTAGATGCATATCATTCGGCGGAAATTGCAGGCCTGTTGTATTTGTTAAGCTTGTAAGACATTCTCTGGGTAAACCTTCAGAATACATAGCGCACAAGTGAGGTAAGGAATTAAGCTATGAATTGGGATGTCTGCTATTACGTTGTTTGTAAAATCAATGACATTTATTCAAAGAAAACAAATCTTATAACAATATTTACTATAATATGATTACATTAAAGTAAAACTATCATTACGGGGAAGCGTACCAAGAATTATGGAAGCATTCCTGCGTTGGATAGCTAGACTGATCCGTCTGCCAGCGCTTGGGTTTCCAGTAGCCCTATTGAGGCGAGAAGATAGTACTTTGTACATTCTCTGTGCCTCTGGGCCCCACGGGCCAGTATCTCGACACCAAATGGTACAAAGATGTAAGACTTACTGAGACCGACATATTTGCGACGCTTGCTGTCTTCAGCAGTCGAGCCCCAGCACCAACTGACGTAACTTGAACATTAGAAGGAGCCAGAGTGTCGACGCAAGTCGCGTCCTACACCAGCGCCCTTCCCCGTGCTCAAACCACCAGGGTCATTCCATCAGGACGCTTGCGATCGCGGCGAGTCCATTTGACTCTTAAACAGCTGGTATATTAAGAGCGGCAAATTAATGCTGGCGTGACGACTGATACGTCCTGCCGATTTTAGGCAGGATAACCCGTGATGCCCAAGAGCATCTACCTGAACGCCACATCTACATTGATGTGGTTCATTCAGTTTTATAGCAGGAAAGACACATATATTGACTCTGTCATATTGTCAACAAGCATTCCAATCGGCGCAGAAGGCGACGCTTACTCGTATAAGTAAAGGCCCAACTCATTTTGTGTCATGGCCAAAAGACGAGCACGCTCGGTTCTGTCAGTGATGTGATCAAAAGATCATCAAAGGCTGGCGTACGAAGAAGTGTGTCCCATGCTTTTTGACACTTAAAGTCGTCTGGAAAATTTTGAATATGGCTAACAACTGAAAAGCTCTAGTAACAGATGTACGTGCCGATATCTTAACAAGTGTTCACTGTATGATCTCTTTTCGTAGATATCATCACACAGAGTGTTCGTGATGATGATCACCGCTATGAACCTGCAAGGCCATCATCTGTATGCTGTTAATTTATGACAATCACATCATTATATAACAGCTGATTAACACAAATTGTAAAAACCCATAAATAAGGTATATGGTAATGTGTTTCTGATTTGCCTACCAGAAATCCTGAAATATTTCGGGCTCGCAGAAGCGAAGACAGTCTCGAAAGACTGATGGTGCAAGGGAAGGTAGAGGAGAAAAGACTAAGAGGTCAAAGTTTGAAAAGATGGCCGGATCATATGGAGTGGGAATCTCCTTTGCACAGGATGCCAGCCAGATTATGGGTACCACAACGACGCCTATTTCTGAGTCATTATTGTGTTTCGGTCTGAAAGGTGCTGTAGCTAGTGAAATTACCAAACGAGACTTAACATTTTATGTCTCCGGAGATGGGCGCAACTGTAGTTTCGCTCAGAATTTATGGATTTTTCAAGAATTCTGAGCGGCACTATATTGTAATGGGAAGGGCGTATCAATTACCAGAGTCCAGCTCGTCTTGTCCCTTATTGTAATAAAAAAAATATATTCGAGTAATGTGTTTACCTTTTCACAAATACTCCTACACACTTTTCTTCTACAAGTTTCAACTGAACACACATTGTCGTCAAATAACACCACCCAAATTGTTAATATAATAAGAATAAAGCTATTTACAAGCCGGTAATAAACGCGGTCATTTTGGTAGTGGGTTATGTCATCCTACTAACAAAATGTTTTGGGTTATTGCTCGTTGGTCTTCTGAGTTCTTACAACTGCCTAAAGTACATTCACCGCTCTATTTTCCTTCAGCGGTGTGAAAATCAATGCTATTCATAGCGGTTTAAGTTTAAATTAATCTCGTACAGTCTGGGTTTCATATGTCACGGGTTTACGTTATTTAGGAGCAGCATTCTCATAGGATTCACATAAACTAAGTGCTCTACTTAATTCTGCCAATGCGTATTATTTTACGTGTATTAATGTATTGCTTATAATTATGATGATTTGAGTGAATATATCTGAAAGGCAAAACAAGCTATAAGACAATGCTATATATAAACAAAATATATATAAATAAATAAACAACCATCTTATAAACAAAATAAGGGTCGGATTTTGGTGAGGGAATAGTGTGCCATTCGGCACTCTCGGTTTTGGTGTTTTTGACAAATCCAGTGCCCTGGGACACTGCCGATTTCAGAAGGCTAGACAAAAAATATCTAGTGCAAGCACTCATACTGTGACTTTTCAGTAGAATCCACACAGGTTTCATTCACTAACTCTTGGATGAAATTGTTTCATCTATTTGTAAGAAGAAATAAATTATGTAAACAAAAAAAATTAAAGAGGCATTTATTTTCATAAAATTGATTCCTCTTTGATGTCATTTCTAATATACTAGATACTACTAGCGCTTCGGAAACAAATGACGCTCTGAAAGAGAAGAAGCGGCGCAATAAACTCTCCCATCATTCTTTTTTTGCGCTCTTTTTAATATAAATATACAATATTGTACTGTCCTTGCTATTGCTATAAAATAATCATAATCTAGTCCTAGGCTGTCCGTTTTATCCGACGGTCCATGGCTTTACATTTAAAATGATAGTAAACCATACGTTACGACAAATATATTTGCAAATACAATACAATCACTACTTAGACTGTTGAGTATCGTTTTAACTAATGGTGCAAAATATTAAATAACCTATAAAGTTAATATTATGCAAATGACTTGTATAACACACGAAAGTCAATCAGGTAATGTACTGTCGGATGCAATTAATGAGTGGTATTTTAAGCTCTCACGACCCGCCGTCCGCACTGGCCGGTCGCAAGTCTGTCAAAACGTTTTGACAGATATTAGATGCCTAGCAGTCAATATACATCAGATTAATTTATTGCAAATATTATATACTAGCAAAAACTCGCGCCTTTTACCGCATAGATTTGGTTTACTTACGTGATTTTGAATCTAAGTATTTATTGATTTGATAATAAATAAAAGAATTTCGTATCTATTTTATTTTCTTAACAGATATATAACGTGAGTAATCTAGCAGTAAAGGTCAAGTCCTACTAGCTCGCTGCTTAGAATTTCTTTGAACTAACAAATATGCATACAATAAGTGACGTGAGTTTTTTTATATAAATAAAAAAGCCTTATTTCTACTACTTTTCAATTTTTACAAAAAAAATATTCTTAAAATTAACTAAGACATTAAATTAGTTATAAATTAATTATTAATTAGTACTTAATTAACTATAATAAATAAATTAAGTAGTAGTTGCCTCTACGCTCTATCTGTGGCACTTCTCATCTAGTCTGGTGCAACTCTTTGAGTAAAAATATCCATCCATCTCCTCTTTTGTCTCCCTCCCTTGCCTTCTTGTCTCGAGAGCCTTCCCATGGTATCCATTCCGTAACTATTTTCGTCCATCTCGTATCATCTAATCTGCATATATGACCTGCTCAGCCCAATTTCAGCTCTCTTATCCTTGTTACGGTATCAGTGAGTCTAGTTTGTCTCATATATTTATTGTTTATTTTGTATGCCTTTGTATTTTTTATTGGGCTGTTGGCAATCTTCCTCTTTTTTAAATAAGACGGGGTAAAATGGGCAGAGGTTCACGTGGTAATCATCCCAACTGGGATTATGCTCTATAAGCTTTTAGCTCCCTAATTCATACTTTAGTAATACAAACAGACGCTTCAATTTATTCTATATATATGGATATAATGCTTATTCAATATGTGTATTATGAATATATTTGCACTGACATGAGTGTTTCACGCCACATTGTATTAAGGTCTGTGCTTACACACCAATAGTTGTTAAATAACCCTTGTGTTGAAAGGTTAACTGAACATGATACAGCTGGGTTTTTGTCTAAGTTTTATTATGAATAATTATTGACTAGTATTAGTTACTTCAATATTATGTAATGCTTTCTATGTTATCGTTATTACGGTGCCAAACTTACCTATAAATATTAATGACGTGAAGTCGTGAGTGGGCGCTACTTCTGCAAGGATGATCCTGTCACCAGAAACTCAAGTTCATGTTTTACCCGGGTGCAAACATTTACGGGATAAATATGTTTTTTTTTATGGAATAGGAGGACAAACGAGCGTACGGGTCACCTGAATCACAGGAGCGTTGCCGGCCTATAAGGAAGGTGTACGCGCTATTTTTGAAGGTACTTATGTCGTATCGTCCTAGAATCACCGCATAAGGAAGCTCATTCCACAGCTTTATAGTACGTGGAAGAAAGCTCCTTGAAAATCGTACTGTGGAGGACAGCCACACATCCATATGGTGGGGATGATATCCTTACTTGTGGAGTGTCGTGCAATGGTGGAATTCGGTGGATGGAAAAGGAAAAAAAAATTTGTTTTCGGATCATGAATGCTCATATAATATATGTTTAAGTAAGTATATCATATTAAATGTGACGTTGTCTTGGACCCATAGTATTCCGAATATACATAGTTTAAGGCAAGATTATTTGTATAAAAGTCTGTCAATTATAATTATTATTATATCTTTAGACAATTAAATCATTAACTAGTTCTCTATTAATTGATAACAGGTGCACATTAAAGTATCTTTGAGACTTGCCATCCTCAATTACATTTGAATTTCTATCAATCAATCTGGAAGTTAACACCTATTGTTTGTTTCAAACCACCACTCTCACCCATTATTTTACATTATAGCATGCCACTAAATCTAATTTATTGATCGTTACCGATTTATAGTTCACCACTTCCGTTGCTAACACAATCCTTTGCAAACGTGTGATTACAATAAAATCGATAATGAAACCAGTGATTGGAGACAAAATAAATGATTCACGTAAAAACAATGTTTGTGCAAATTCTAAACTTCTCTTGTGCCACCAGATGAATCCCAGGAGCACTGCCGGCCTTTTAGGTAAGTGTACGTGTTTTAGAAGGTATCAATTTTGTATTCTCATTGAAACCCTCTTTTTTTTATGGAATAGAAGGACAAACGAGCGTACGAGTCACCTGGTGTTAAGTGATCACCGCCGCCCACAATCTCTTGCAACACCAGAGGAATCACAGGAGCGTTGCCAGCCTTTAAGGAAGGTGTACTTGCTTTTTTCGAAGGTACCCGTCCCGGAAATACCGCACAAGGAAGTTCATTCCACAGCTTTGTAGTACGTGGAAGATAGCTCCTTGAAAACCGCACTCTGGAGGACCGCCACACATCCAGATGGTGGGGATGATATCCTTACTTGTGGCGTGTCGTGCGAAGGTGGAATTCGGCGGCAGGAATCAGGTTAAACAGCTCATCGGAACACTCCCCGTGATAAATGCGGTAGAAGACACACAATGAAGCGACGTCTCTACTACTCGGGTGGGTCGAGTTAGTAAGTCTTTTGTTGGGCGATGTATATGTTCTACAATATGATCCCAGAAAATGTACAAAACAAATGTGTTACGAAATTTAAAAGAATTGTTAAAAAACGTTTGTGTGGGAAAGGTTATTATAGCATAAACGATTTTCTTAATGACACCACGGACTGGGAATAAAGCGAACACCCTCAGGCTCTTTAATTATAAATGTTTATTGTACGATATTACATTGTAATCCATATTTCATTTTAAAAAAAAAAGCCCGCTGAGTTTCTTGCGCCCATTCTTCTCAGGTCTGAGGCAGTCTCTTTTGAATGGGTGGTAGATTTTGACGTTCAATAAGTGATTTTAAATCCTATTTAGAATAAAAATATTTGAATTTGAATTTGAATTTGATCCAGCCGTTCACAGAGCACTGGGTCCCCGACAATTCGAGCTGCTCTGCAAATGAATCGAGCTGATACTGGGGTGCGCCAGACCAGAGATGACAGCAATACTCCATGTGTGGCCGGACCTGTGCATTCTACAGCGCTAGAATGTGGGCTGGCTTGAAGTATAGCCGTGCTCTATTAATGACGCCCAATTTCTTTGAAGTCAATTTGGCTTTGCCCTCCAGATGGCCACGAAATTGGCAATCGCTCGAGATTTCGAGACCCAGTATTCCGATACTAGGCGAGGCTTTAAGGGAAGTGTTGTCGAAGAGCGGTGATACGACAAATGTGGGTATTTGTGGTAAACTCGCAAACTTGAGTCTTCTGGGGGTTAAATTGGATAAGGTTCATATACCCCATTCCGCGACCTTATCAAGAGAGGACTCTATAGAAGACACAAGTTTCTCCCCGTACTGGTCGACGATTTCCCGAGAGAGACCTGCATGGCCCGTGTATACGGCATCACCACTGCTGTCGTCTGCATAGCAATGAATGTTGGAGATGTCCAAGGTATCATTGATGTGCAGAAGAAACAGCGTAGGAGATGGCACACAGCCTTGGGGCACTCCAGCATTCACGGGCTCAATCCACAGTTATGTTGTACATGGCAGAAGATATAAGATCCTTGGAAACTGCACTGTAGACGAGGTATCATAGATTGTGGCTGTGAACCAGATCATAAAGCTCTTCAGAAAACTCCTTAGCAAGAAACACTATATAATGACGTCTCAACAAGTTCTTGAGCCTTTCGTGAAGTACTAAATCTTCGATCATTCGATCAGCTGAAATTTTGATAGAGTATGGAAATACCTACAGAAATAGTACCTCGGAGTTTCCCTGCGAGATCGAATCAGAAATGAGGAGATTCGTAGGAGAACCAAAGTCACCGACATAGCCCAAATGATTGCGAAACTGAAGTAGAAGTGGACAGTGCACATAGTTCGACGGATACATGGCCGGTGGGGGAAAAGTCCTCGAATGACGACCACATATCGCAATACGCAGTGTTGGTAGGCGACAAGATGGACCGACGATCTGGACAAGATCGCCGGGCAACGTCGGATGAGCGCAGCGCTGGACTGATCATCGTGGACATATTTGGGGGAGGCCTTTGTCCTTTGAAGCAGTGGACGTCTTCCGGCTGATGATGATGATGATAATACCAATATTTTCACTTCATAGTTTACCTGTCCAATGGTACGAAACCCTTCATGTGAGGGTTCCGACTCGTACTTAAACGGGGTTTCATTAAAATATCAAGGTCTGTATGACTATGAGCTGTAATAATATAATGCTAGCATACAGATTGATCTTTGATTGTCATTCTTTGTAACTATCCGTTTCGAGGTCTATGAAACAGTGTAATTATTGTACTCAAATACCAAAGGTGAAATGATAAGCCAAAACTTATTGACACCTTACTGTCAGGGTCACAATTTAAAAGGTGTACAATGTTAAATGATACCTTTATGTACTGTGTAATTATTAACAGCACAAATTATAAATCTTGATCGGTTCAGTACTTTAAAAAGATTACTTGGACAGAAAACTTTTTTTATAACTTTTTATGGATTAAGAGGACTTAAATCTAAATCTTTAATCTATAAAAATTAATGCACAGAGGAGTCACAGAAGCGTTGTTGACTTTTTAGGTGGTTGTGAAAGAGAACAAACATTGGTACGGGTCGCCTGATTTTCTATGATCACCGCCGCCCAAATTATTCTGCAACATAAGAGAATTCACAGGAGTGCTGTCGGCCTTTTAGAAAGGTGTTCGCGCTTCTGTCCAAGAAATAGTGCGCAAGGAAATTCATTCCATAGTTTTGTTGTAAGTTGTCCAATTTTGTGGCATGTCGTTCGAAGGTGGAATTCGGCGGCAGGAATCTGGCTAAACGGCTTCCCGTGATAAATGCGGTAGAAGCCACTGAGAATGAAGCTACGTCTCTTTGCAACGCAGAGCTTTTCGAATTGTCAAAATATGTCTGATAATTTGAGCAGTTCTGCGTTGTATGCGGTCAAATGGCTTGAGCTGATACCGGGAAAGACTAGCATAGGGATGAGAGAAAAACTCGGAACGGATTATTTGTCGGTCCCATTTCGTATCTTCTTAAATCACGAAACACATATGAAATAGGGTTATACGCAAAAAGATTAAAATACAGAAAAAAAACCGGATAGGTGCTAGTCGGATCACCAAATCCTGGAACAAGTTGCCTCTTATAACCGGGTAACTCTATAGTGGATTAAGGGACATAGCGGTTCGTTGGGTAATGATGCAGCGGATGAACTTGCAAGGCGGGCATCGGCAACCCCAGTGACTGGTCCATTTCGGCCACCGAGATTTGGTACAATTTTGTATGATTTAATTTAAAATTATTGTTTTCGGATTTTCGCTATCAAGTATAGATTAGGTAAGGTTATTAGTATTTTTTATGACAGTAAGGGACGAGACGACGTTCAGGTGATGGGGATTGATACGCCCTGCCTATTACAATGCAGTGCCGCCCAGGATTATTGAAAAACCCAAAAATTCTGAGCGGCGCTACAATTGCGTTCGAAACCTTGAGATATAAGTTGTTTCATTTGCCCAGTAATTTCACTAGCTACGGTACCCTTCAGACCGAACCACAATAATGCTAACACATTATTGCTTCACGTCAGAAATACTCGTCGTAGTGATACCCAAAATCTAGGCGGCATCCTGTGCAAAGGAGCCTCCCACAGGTGAATACATATTATAGTATAGAACTTCTTAATTCTAGGTCTACGGAAATTACCCTATAAATTTTGATTTCTTCAAGACTGGCGAATATATATTTTGCGGCATAAACGGCCTTATCTTTTTTTACGTTAACTTGATTTTTTCACAGCTTCAAGAGTCAGTAGATCTGAGTGTATCGTTTTAATTTCAACTAAATAAGAGGTAAAGGGTCTTGACACACAGACGGACAACAAACTTGAAGGTAGCTACTGAAAATCATATGAGTTGGGTATAACACACCTAATATGCTGAGTAGCAAACCTTTTTGGGACAAAACACTGCAAACAGCACCTTATTATGAGCCTTACTTTAGTTTTTTTCTTTGGTTCTCTATGTGTATTAGTTTTAATTAGATAATAAGTTTTTCATATTATTTGTTATTATATTTTGTAAATGTTTACCTGTATTAATTGTAGTGTTTGTTCCAAGTAAAGAAATACTTACTTACTTATAACTATATTTACAATACTACGACTACATAAAATTAAAACTATCATTACGTGGAAGCGTACCAAGAATACTGGCAGCATTACCGCGTTGGATAGCAAGGCTGATCCGTTGACCCAAATAGCTGCCAGCGCTTGGGTTTCCAGTAGCCTTATTGAGGCGCGAAGATAGTATTTTGAACATTCTCCGCGCCTCTGGGCCCCACGGGCCAAGTGTCTCGACACCAAACGGCACAAAGATGTATGACTCACTGAGACCAACATATTTGCGACGCTTGCTGTCTTCGGCAGTCGAAGCAGCAGCCCCAGCACCAACTGACGTAACTTGGACATGAGAAGGAGCCAGAGTGTCGACGCAAGTAGCGTCCCACACCAGCGCCCTTCCCCGTGCCCAAGCCACCAGCGTCATTCCATCATGACGCTTGCCATCGCGGTGGGTAATACCATTTGGCTCTAAAACAGCTGGTATATTAAGAGCGGCAAATGCCCTGCGGATGACTTCATTAATGCTGGCGTGACGACTGATACGGCCTGCCGATTTTAGGCAGGATAACCCGTGGCGTCCAAGAGCATCTACCTGAACGCCACATCTACATTGATGTGGTTCATTCAGTTTTATACCTAGCCGGAGTGATACGCATATTGACATTGTCATATTGTCAAGTAGCGTTCCAATCGGCGCAGAAGGCAAGGCTTGTAAACAAAAGCTCGACTCATTTTGTGTCACGGCCAAAAGACGAGCACGCTCTGTTATGTCAGTAGATGAGATCAAAAGATCATCAAAGGCTGACTTACAAAGAAGTGCGTCCCATGCTTTTTGACACTTTAAATCGTCTGGAACATTTTGAATGTTTGCAATATTTAGCCAAGCATTTTTAGCTTCGTTCAAATACACAATCTCTGAGTTACCTGGTACATGATTTACAATTCTAGTAACCAAAGGCTGCGCACTATGAACTGAAGATAGAAATGCTGGTAAGGCAACGCCCGAAACTTTGCGAGTACCCAAACCACCAAACCGTATCGGTAAAGAGGCTTGAGACCATGCACGATCTGTAAACGCGCAATTCAAAACGGTTTCTAAAATATTTTTAAGTGAAATATCAATCACATCAAGCAAATTTGGAAATTTCCATAACGGGCTAGACCTTAAGAGGTACGTAAATTTTGGAACAAATAAACAAGACCGAATAATAGTTAAGGCCATATGAGAATTAATTTTCAATAATCTGTCCGAAACGTTATTAAATTTTTTAATGTGATCGTTTAAGATAGTACTTACTTACTTAAAGTAATCCTACAGGGGTTCCGTTTTATGACGTACGGACTCTTACAAAGCCATTTCAAAGGTCAGATTGCTACATAAATGAAACCGACGACGAATCGAAATATAAATCGGACGCGGTTAATGACTTAGAATAAAAATTATCATTAATCAGTTCATCGTTCCATCAAATCATGATCAAAGAGTGAGAAGTGTGTACCGTACCTATCGCATGTGACACAGACATATTAATCACACATGTATGGATCATAGACCAATTACCACAGAGTAGGTATAGATACTTATGTATAAAGTATTACAATCCGTCGCGTAATGAATGTTTTCTCAATAGGTTGACAAGCAGATATTATTGCGAAGGCGTTGATCTGGCCCATCTGATACTGGTTACCACACACAAAATGTTAATATCGGCTAATTAACACAACCGCGCCTATCCAGACACATCGATCACGGACTCTGAGACGCGGTTACCTAACCAAAGATTTGTGGACTGGTAGAAGTGGACCAAATGATTCGGAATAATCTTTGTGTTAAATATAAATGTTAATTTATAATTTAATCATGAAACATGAGTTTTGAAAGTATTGTTTCATTTAAATTAAATACTTCTACCGAGAACGTATAAATTCAATTTTAATATGAGAAATGTACATTATTTATAAACTAATTATTTCCCTTTCGTATGCATACTTAACATATTGCAAAAAGACTACCGAGGTTGATAACATGTTGAAATTAAACAATTGTACGCATTTTAATCCTCTAAAAGTAGAGTAATCCTCCCTATAACGCTATACTCTTATTACGTGGGTATTTCCCACATACATATATCTGTACTGTGTAATTTATAATGATTTGTTCAGTTCATCGTACAACTTCGCGTATCTTTGTACGTGTGTCAATTGTGTTGCTACAAAATTAAATTATTTTATTAAATTTGTGTATTAAACCTAAATAAAATATCAAAACTAGGCAAACAATTCTTATTATTTTTAATACAATTTACGAGGTCAAAAAACGCGGTATATGCCAAAATCCCTATAACGTGGAAACCACTCTACCGCGTTATAGGGGATATTAGCTGTATTTATGTAAATACCTGAGTCAAGTAGTTAGTAGTACAAATGAATTAAACTAAATAATAAGTAAATTTCCGTAGGTGCTAACATTTATATGATGAATTTGAATGCTTATATCATGGATGTTTAAGAATTTTGAGTGAAAGTGCGTTAATTATGAAATAATCAAATTTTATATGATTGTGTATAAGTCCAACCTAGGCCAATAAGATTGTTGTTTCATACGACGTTAGATAGCCATAAGTTCTCAAAGTATAAAAGTCAAATATCTCATTCACAAAAGAAGTAATGAACAGTAACATTTGCTTTATCGTGATTCATATTATGAGATAAATATACATATTATATAGATAGAAGAAGGCCCCGAAGTTAAACTTCAATTTATTTGCGTAATCATTTTTAATTAAGTATTATTATCCAAATAAATATTTGAAAAACAAAATTTTATGAACGATGCGGGATTCGAACCCACGACCTCCGGCGTTCCGTGCCGGTACTCTAACCAACTGAGCTAACCTGAGAGCAAAGCAAACAGAATTTTATAACGAGGCGGTACTCGAACGGTTAGCTCAGTTGGTTGGTTGGTTGGTTAGAGCACCGGCACGGAACGGCAGGTCGTGGGTTCGAATCCCGCATCGTTAATAAAATTTTGTTTTTCAAATATTTATTTGGTTAATAATACTTAATTAAAAATGATTACGCAAATAAATTGAAGTTTAACTTCGGGGCCTTCTTCTAAAAGAAGAAACGAAAGTCTCGAAAGTGGAATTCGGTGGTAGGAATCAGGTGAAACAGCTCTTCGAAACATTTCCCGTGATAGTTTAGGAGACAATATAATAAAGCCTCGGTCCTTCATCATCTATGCTTCACTCAGTGTGGCCTTTACTGAATACAGGCACTGCCTTGTTCAGCCGAAGACAATCGCCCATGTGTGTCAGCTATACTAGAAGATTCCCAGCCGATAGAACATCACAAATCTATAGTCAATATTGTAGATCATCTATCAACTTGTGACCTTCTAGGTATTCTAGGTCTTCTGCAGGAACCTCATACATCTAGCCTAAATGAATGTGCATCTTTGCGGTGTAGACGACAGGTCTTTTAAAAAAGCCTAACCTTCATAAAAAGCTGGTACCTCTCCTGTTTTTCTCTAGTGTAGGAGGAAAATATGGCTTCATCTGATTCTTGCCGCTGAATTCCGCCTCCGCACGACACACTCCCACAAATTAGGATATCATCCCCACCATCTGGATGTGTAGCGGTCCTCCACAGTGCGGTTTTCAAGGAGCTTTCTTCCACGTACTACAAAGCTGTGGAATGAGCTTCCTTGTGCGGTGTTTCCGGGTTGATACGACATGGGTACCATTAAAAAAATGTGCGTACCTTCCATAAAGACCGGACCGCTCCTGTGATTCCTCTGGTGTTACAAAAAATGTGGGCGGCGGTGATCACTTAACACCAGGTGACCCGTACGCTCGTTTGTCATCCTTATGGGCATTACCATGAAAATTTGCTTTTCAAATAACATTGTTCCCCGTTAGACCACGTTCACAATTAATGTTCACACAACTTTTTCATAACATAGTTACGTACTATATAAATGCCATACTTTCAGCCCGGTTAATATGAGATTAAACCGTATACGATTAAGGTAAGACAAAAACCAAAAGGTCTGGAAATTGGAAAGAAAAACCTGCCCAACAATAAATTACTGCTATTTCAAAATTGTCACTTTCTCTAGTTGATGCGGTCACCGCAGCCGGAGCGATGGTCTCATCTGATAGTATCCATTAGTGTGCATTAGCCATTTAGCTTGATATGATTATGTCTCGTCACGACCTTACTAATGCACATATCATAACATCTCGTTCTACAAACCAGAAATTCAAATTCTAACTGAAATCGTTGCATAAGTGATATCAAAAACATAGGAAGTAGGTAACTGCGGGTTAGGTATGTGATGAGTTTGTTTGAGTGTATATCCGGCGACCACTGTCATTGCTGTAAGCACACGCAAACTTACATATTATACACTAACATACACACCTACCTTTATGTGTAATCATTAATATTGTTCTTTTTTTATGACAATAAGGGATAAGACGAGCAGGACGTTCAGCTGTTGGTAATTGCTAATACACCCTGCCCATACTCGAAAATTCTGATCGGCACCACAATTGCGCTCGTCACCTTGAGACATAAGATGTTAAGTCCCATTTGCCCAGTAATTTCAGTAGCTACGGCGCCCTTCAGACCGAAACACAATAATGCTTACACATTACAGCTTCACGGCAGAAATAAGCGCCGTTGTGGTACCCATAATCCAGCCGGCATCCTGTGCAAAGGAGCCTCCCACTGGTAAACTGTTCTGTCAATAGAAAAAAAAATATGATGTAAATATTTTGGAATGATGTAGTCTAAAGTCATGGGAAATATGCATTCAAAGTTAATGAGTTGAAACAAAAACGTATTTTTGAATGATTTTATAATATATAGAAATAAAATGATGAGGATTAATATCGTATATGTGTAAACACCTTTTACATGACCACTTTATAATTGCCATTTTTTAATGGTATGGTATGGTATCCTTAAGAGATAGGCATATGCCATCGCGGACTTTTCTGTAGACTTATATAAGATACACAAATTCACCATATATTATTTTGTTACATCTCAAAGGGCTTAGCACTGTCTAAGCCCTTTTTCGTTGAAAGCTCCCAGATGGCTTATGTTTCTCCGACATCTCCAACAAATATCGTTTAATGTATACACAAATGTAGACAAAAACTTAACAAATTATATACTTAAACCTTCCTCAAGAACCACGCTATCCATTAGTGAAAACAGCATGATTAGTGCAATACTTTTTGAATTTATCGCGAACAGACAGACAGACAGTCGCGGCGGAGGACTTTTTTTTAAATATGTAGTGACGTAGTGACCACTCCTTTTATCTTTCAATAAACTAATCTGTTTAATCCACTGACTTCTACTATATACCACTGGACTGGCGGCTGTCAAAGTACTTTTGTGCCTGTTTGATATTCGCCATTTTGGCGCTGTTTGGCATGTAGCGAGAGTCTGCGGTACTAAATGTACAATATTGTATATTTTTATTGAAAAGATCGCAAAAAAAAGAATGCTGGGAGAGTTTCTTGCGCCGCTTCTTCTCTGTCAGAGCGCCATTTGTTTCCGAAGCTGTAGTAGTATCTAGTAGTATAAGAAATGACATCAAAAAGAATTCTAAAGGAATCAATTTTGAGAAAATAAATGCCTTTTATGCCTTTAAAACTAGTGATGACAACCTAGTGGACAACGTAGATGGTGGGAAACTATTTACAAAAATAAATTGTGTACAAAATTACGTTGATTCTTGAAGTATAAATAACACGGAAAACGAACGAAATTAATTCAAAATGCAAAAATACTTCAGAGTATTGTACATTCCTTCGCAGCCATTTGTATTATACGTCAAAATTAGTTCTCTGGACACTCACGAATGGCACTTCAAACAGGCACAAAAAAAAATCTGTCAAACATATGAAACAGCCTGTCCAGTGGTATTTATATAGGTCAGTGGTTTATAACCCGAGCACACAGTTGATCCGAGGCTTGAGATCCGTTTGGTCACTCTCCGCGGTTGTGAGCTATAAATATGTCAACCTTGACCCAGCTATATCACTTGAGAGGCTATTGAGCTTACAAAGAGGTTTTTTTTTGTTTGGTAGTGGATTTATATGTGAGTCTGCCGAATTGACGCTACCAAACAAAAAAAAACAACGTAGAAAACAACTAGTAAGTAATTTAGGTATACCGTTGTGTTAGGATTTAAAGAGTGTGGATAACAGTAAATATTTAAAGGCAAATAACATATTTCAAATCTCATTGATAGTGTCCCACAGTTATGTGGTCTTATGGCGTTACGCTACGCCTTAAGTAGTTTTGTGATGCGTTACATTTCAGTGTATATATTGTCGCTGTTAGAAGCACACGAAGGCCCATCTCTCTCTCTCTCACTCCAATAACTACGTTGCATGCGCCGTTTATGGTGTCACTCGATTATGGTGTTATGGTTTATGGGTCTCAGCGTGTCATTCGTTTTAGAAGCGATGGTAATGCTTTAATTGAAAATATGAATCATCTTAATTCTAAACGAATCGATTTGAGAAAAAAACGATATAAATATATGATAATATATTATATTTATGACTAAAATTCAATAAAATAAACATTAAATATATGTAAACTAAACTTACTAATGGTAAATATGTAGTTTGTACTAAACCTACCCAACACAGAATTTACAGTAAGAACTGAGTCCATTTTATTATAATGAACGAGTTTAAAAACGCTTGCTTAACGATATTGCAAATTTCTCTCTTCGCTTTGATGTTAGAAAACTTTTGGATAAATCTCCATTAAATTAAGAAAGGCTATATTCGTAGTTAAAGCAATTTCAATACAAAAACCAATAGAGCCTACTATGATATTGATGGATAGCACTCTATTAATTACGTTTAAGCTTTTCGAAACGGATACAGTAATCGACTGTATGTGTGATTGAAGTTGTCTTGATAAATGTTGTAATTTTCTCAAAATGGCAATATATGTTATTTGTTAATTTAATGACTCACCAACATCTTCATCATCATCAGCTGGAAGAGGTCCACTGCTGGACAAAGGCCTCCCCCAAAGATCGCCATGACGATCGGTCCTGCGCTGCCCTAATCCAACGTATTCCGGCGATCTTGACTAGATCGTCGGTCCATCTCGGGGGCCGACCAACACTACGTCTTCCGGTACGTGGTCGCCATTCGAGGACTTTTCTGCCTCAACGGCCATCTGTCCGTTGAACTATGTGCCCTGCCCACTGCCACTTCAGTTTCGCAATAATTTGGGCTATGCCGGTGACTTTGTTGAAATATTGACTGGTATGCAAGCCAATCACAGATGTGTAGCTCTACATATAAGACGGTATCAATACTAATACAATAATATTTATATTTTAACAAAAAAAATCTCTTTTTTTATAGAAGAGAAGGAGAAATGAGTAGATATAGGGTTCACATGATGAAGGGTCATAGAGGAATCACAAGAGCGTCGAAGATCTTCTGAAGCATCGATTAAAAGTACATATGAATTCGTGAACCGAGATCACATTGGTTCGTGACGGACGAGGATGGATCCGGGGGCACTATGGTGAGAGACAACGCATGTAGTAGATGTGACCTCAGTTAGACAAAGCTAATTGTTAATATTACAATTAACTAATTTACTAGCGGGAGGCTCCTTTGCACAGAATGCCGGCTATATTATGGGTACCACAATATTGACTGTTTCTGGCGTGAAACAATGATTTGTAAACATCCTTGTGTTTCGGCCTGAACGGCGCCGTAACTAATGAAATAACTTATCAAATGACTTAGACTTAACATCTTATGTTTCAAGGTGACGGGCGCAATTGTAGTGCCGCTGGGAATTTTTGAGGTTTTTCAAGAATACTGAACGGCATTGCATTGTAATGGGCTGGGCGTTTCAATTGCCATCAGCTGAACATCCTGTTCGTCTTGTCCCTTATTTTAATAAAAAAAATAACAATGTAAGCAAACTTTGTAGAATTTACATTTAAATTGCACATTACATGTATATTGGTACATCTTATTACATTAAATGCAAATAGTTTTATTACGCAGCCAGGAACTTACTTATAAGGAGAGAAGTCATTTTAATACAACGCGGCTTAAGATTTTATTTTGCTCCGTTTAATTTTGTCGAATAAAGACTTCTACAGAGAACTTTGAAGTAAGAATCATTAAAATAAAACACTTTTAAAGGATTAAAACGCGTGTAATTGTAACTCTGTTTTTACATTAACTTGATTATTGGGGTTGAGCAGGTTATCAAGTGTAAAGTAGATCCTGTAGATGAAGCCACAACCTGAGAGTTGAACAAAGCATATAAGATTTTATGACGATACGTCACTCGAACGGTTAGATCAGTTGGTTAGAGCAGTGGCACGGATCGCCAGAGGTCGTGAATTTTGTTTTACAATTTTTTTTTGTGTATTAAACCTAAATTTCAAGACCTTTCCAGATCTCGTTTTCGATCGAATCAAAGAAAATACTATGTTAGCATCATTAGTTATAGTAATCCCTTAATCGTGAAACACCCGTAGTGTCAATGACACCAAACGGATTCACTTACGTAACTTGCAACTTGCCTGTACACCTTTATATAGACGAATTTGATGATTTATTATTCAAAACACCGATGCCATCCTCTTCTACAACATAACACGCTGCTTTTGTTACTAAGATATGACATTGTTTATAAATAAAACATCAGTGTATCATAAACATCGTTAAAAGATTGCTGTAGCGACATCATAGTCAGAACAGCTGTCGTCCATCGAGATGAAATGCAAGCGATAATATTCTAATTGCACAATAAGGCATTGTTCGGCAAACGCACGTAATCATCTGAATATCGATATGAATGAACCATCGTCACCATTTCGATCTTATTGATTATATTATTATCTCCTTTCGAATTCTCGAATCGAAAACGTCTCGAAACTCTTCATTTGTAATGTCGTAAAACTTATTTATCGATTTTGAAATCGATTTGAAAACAAGCTATTAGTCTCGATGTTAAGGAAGTGTGATAAATAACCGATTTGTAAGAGCTTTATTAAGCTATTTTAGCGAAATAATTAGATTGTATTATACATAATATGAATGAATAGATTTGCTTAATAATGACGTCTAAATCAAAATAACTACAAACTGTCTATAAGTCGTTCGCTTAAGTCTGATTTATGGTTGAGATTTCTATGAGATAAATAAATTAAAATTGAAATGAAAAATCTATATATACATAGAAATAAAATTGGAGTGTCTGTTTGTAATATTGAAATAACCGTTTTTACTACATGTATATGAATATTTATACGGAACATTACAAAATATTTTTTTTTACAATTTCTGTGTGTCTGTCTTTCTGCCTGTTTGTTCCGGCTAATCACTGAAATGGCTGGACCAATTTTGACGAGGCTTTTATGGGCAAGTAGCTGATGTAATAAGGAGTCACTTAGGCTACGTTTAATTCTTTTATAAGAAAAATTATTTTATTTTGGAAAAATAATTTAATTCTTTTATAAGAAAAATTATTTTATTTTGGAAAAATAAAGTAATGTTGCAATGTCCAAAAAACGGTGTAACTCTAAAAATAATTAATAAATATAAACGTTTTTGGGTCAATTAACATAATAAATACTAAAATTGCCAATGTTTAAATCACAGGCCGAATCTATATTTATTTATTTATTTTATTTAGAGCTGTACTTCCTTATATCTATACATCTAGGTACGTACTTATAAATTGTATTTATTAGTATGTGTTTATACCAGTAGCACAGGATGCCGGCTAGATTATGGGTACCACAACGGCGCCAACAAGCAGTAATTCATTTCTGTGTTTCGGTCTGAAGGGCGCCGTAGCTAATGAAATTACTAGGCAAATGAGACTTAATATCTTATGTCTCAAGGTGACGAGCGCAGTTGTACTGCCGCTCAGAATTTTTGCGTGTTTTCAATAATCCTGAGTGGCACTGCATTGTAATAGGCTGGGCGTATCAATTACCATCCGCAGAACGTCCTGCTCACCTTGTCCCTTATTTTCATTAAAAAAAATCACTATTTTAAGTAAAAGTATTGTTTTTGTATTGCTTTTTATTATTTTCGACATAAGGACCGCCTATAGCGGTAAAAGCCTTCTCCATAAATTTCCACTCGTTCCTGTCTCTTGCAATTCTTGTCCATAACTTTCCTGCTGTTTCTACTATGTCATCACTCCATCTCTTATTAGCCCTGTCTCGATTTCGTTTCCTATTCAAAGGGTACGTATCTTACGTAACGATACTTTTGTTACTTTAATATGTCTAGCCCATTTCCATTTTAAACGTAGAACAGATAAGGCTACATCTTTTGCTTTAGTTTTCTTTCTTATTATGATTTTACTTATTAATAACATTTTTTGACTTACTCGTGTAAGGCACGTTTGTGTATTTTGTTGCATCAATTTGCATATTTTATTGTAATTGAAATGATTCGTAAATGCAATAGAAAATAAGAACCCGTAATACCATTCTGTTTTGAAAAGAGCAACCTTAGAGTTTCTTGCTCGTTCTTCTCTAAGGAAATCTGCATTCTGAACGAGCTGTAAGAAAAAATGACATATTACAAGTGTAATGCAATTTACCAACGAAATAAGATATTTTTGATTTGATTTGATTAGTCTCTTAAAAGTGAATCTATATATCAAAATTATGTTTCGTATAAGCGTAGGGTATATTATATCCCTTTAAAAATAATTCATGTAGGTACATGTTACATCGATATAAGCAAATATATAAATATAGTAGTAGTAAGATAAATACCAATGGTAGGACGAATCGTATAAAGCAATAAAAGTCTTGAATATAAACTCTTTCATTGATAACGACAAACGAGGTATAGTTTAATAGCAATAATATAGTATTGTAAATTCTCGAGTACAATGGTTGACATCAAATGTAGGCAGGGGGTGCCGAGACAAGTGTATGAGTGTCTCAGCGGCGCAGGTACACCCACATGATTACATTAGCATAATATCATACAGTAACATTGTGGTAAGAAATATGCAATAAATGAATATATCACTTGAGCAAACACTTAAGCATCCTTCTTAAATGATTTCTGCATTTTAAATCTATTCAGAGTGTTTACTTTTGCATACGCCTACAGACTACAGAAGCTCTCTTTTGAAGCCATTCATGGTAGATAGCCTAAAGTAGAGACTTGTATTTATGTGGCGCTGTTAAGTTATTATTTTAAAAGTACCTCTTCATGTTATATCTTAACAATAGGTTGTGATACCACGAGTTCTTTTTATTTTAAGTAGTGTGACTCATCATAAGGTTCACCCAGAGATTAACTTGTACATCCAAACACATACACACAGACAAATATTATGCGTACATTTTTATTTCCTTTCTCTTTTTGCTATTTTTGTTTTATCTCCAGTAGATTATTTGTGAATTTATGATTATTTTTTATTGTTTTGCCTACATAATATAAAATCACTGTTGGCTATTGTTTTGAACTATAATTCCTAGCAAACAAGAAATGTAATATGCTGTAGATTTTATGAAATTCACAACAAACACAAATTTCACTGATAACTTGTGGAAATCTCCTCGTATTTTCATTCTGATTTTCTCACAAATTAAGGACTTCGCTTATGCGAAATACTA
Source organism: Leptidea sinapis (assembly GCF_905404315.1). NCBI lineage: Eukaryota > Metazoa > Arthropoda > Insecta > Lepidoptera > Pieridae > Leptidea > Leptidea sinapis. The sequence continues at coordinate 7,104,441 of NC_066276.1, forward strand.
CTTAGAAATCTCTATTGAAAAGGCCTCCACGGGCACCCCTTCGTTCTTAATAAAATTAGTTCCGTCCCATAATAATAATGATATATGAATATGATATGTATTTTCTGTGAATATGATATGTTTAGTGCCATTAAGCACTTTTCTTGGGATGGATATAAAATGTTAAACTCGCGTCAGGACACGTGGCCTGATCGAAAATTCGCAAGACAGTCGTTGAAATTATAGATCAAAATTGATTTTTCTGAGAGATAAACTTTTAAATATAAAATAATAGAAATCGCTCTGAAGTCTTGAATTTTTTATGTGACATAAATTGTCATCTTTGTGTACGATAGCGCAATAAATGAATATTGTTTTTAACCACATAAACGCTACTACTTTTATACTGATTAATAAAGCAATTTTTGCGAAATTATTTCCTAACCATTCCATAATATTTAAAATGCACAACGTTAATATTACATATACCTTAATTTTTTTTTAATGCTGCTTTTGATATGAATAAGTGGAGGTAAGCTATACTAAGTTCCGACAGAAATCGGATATTCTAATAAGCAAATAGTTAAGATAGAGAGTGAAACCAATTTATAGTCAACGTAAACAAGTAAAACTATCCACTTGTTTATGATCCGGTTACGAGCGTAATAACGATTCGTTCCAGTTACTTCGCAATCGTTAAATGCTTTGTCACGGGGATTATCTCGCGTAACCTAGCTAGTCATCAATAGAGCACGGCAATACTTCAAGCTGGCCCACATTCTAGCGCTCTACAAACTGCAGGTCCGGCCACACTTGGAGTATTGCTGTCATCTCTAGTCTGGCGCACCCCAGTATCAGCTCGATTCATTTGACCGCGTGCAACACAGAGCAGCTAGAATTTTCGGGGACCCAGTGCTCTGTGAATGGCTGGATCACTTGGTGTTGCGGAGAGACGTCGCTTCATTGTGTGTCTTCTACCGCATTTATCACGGGGAGTGTTCCGAAGAGCTGTTTAACCTGATTCCTGCCGCCGAATTCCACCTTCGCACGACACGCCACAAGTTAAGATATCATCCCCACCATTTGGATGTCCTCCACAGTGCGGTTTTCAAGGAGCTTTCTTCCTCGTACTACAAAGTTGTGGAATGAGCTTCCTTGTGTGGTGTTTCCAGGACGATACGACATGGGTACCTTCAAAAAAAGTGCGTACACCTTTTTTAAAGGCCGGCAACACTCTTGTGATTCCTCTGGTGTTGTAAGAGAGTCTGGGCGGCGGTGATCACTTAACACCAGGTGACCCGTACGCTCGTTTGTCATCCTATTCTTTAAAAAAAATATGACAGTCAGAGACGAGACGAGCAGGACGTTCAGTTGATGGTCATTGATACGCCCTGCCCATGTAATACTGTAATACACTTAAATCACTGTAGTGCAGTACTGCTCAAGATTCTTGAAAAACCCATAAATTCTGAGCAGCACTACAATTGCGCTTGTCACCTTGAGACATACGATGTTAAGTCTCATTTGCCCAGTAATTCCACTAGCTACGGCACACTTTAAGGCGAAACACAATGATGCTTACACATTACTGCTTCACGGCAGAAATAGGCGCCGTTGTGGTATCCATAATCTAGCCGGCATCCGTGTAAAGGATCCTCCCACTGGTACTTAGAAACCTGTCCTATTATTCGAAGTCTTCAAACTGATGACATTAACAATTGTGATGAATGCGTCTATATATTCAGGGTGCCAGTTTAATGATCAGCAAATGAGACAGTCTATCTTAAGCTTAAAATGCCGAATGCAGAGTGATGTTATTGAGGTAGCATATTATTTTTAAAGAAAAAAATGTCAAGGCTATGTGAAGAGATCCTGCACACATCAGGCATTGTATCATTAGTATTTGTCCACTTTATGATATAAAAAAAAATACTCAAGATCATAAGACAGAAATGAAAACTTCATCAAAACAAAATTGAATTTTCTTTGATTAACATTGGGGGAGTGTTACACATTTATGCAAAACAATTTTATTAATACGAAATACATGTTTTTTTGTTTTATATAACATTTAAAATATATGAATGTATATAATATATTATGATTGTGTGTAAATTACTCTTGTTCTGCTTAATCGTTGCCTCTTTGCCTTTACCTGAACGAACGTGACAGCTTAGACTCATTCAATATCCACAAAAAACCTACAGAAGCTGTCACTTGAAAAGACGTGTGACAAATACAATTACAAGAGGGGTTAGAGAGAGAGTAATGCTTAGACTCTTGTAGTAGTTGATTGATAATGGTGGAAGCTTCATCACTCTAAGCCTTAGACCCCTGGTGTTGAGGATGTATATGTGCGGTTACCAATTCCCATAATGCCTTTACCCTTTTGCCCGCTCTTATTTATAAAAAAAAACGAGTGTGCTTTAGACCACACAAATTGTTCAAGAACGAAATGAAATTGCGAATTAATCAAGAAATCACCGTTCGCGTAACGCTAGCGTTCGCCACGGATTCACCAGCTTACTCAATCAAGAAATAGTTAACCTATTGTTATGTTTAAGAAGTTGATGAAACGTCTTGTAAAATTAATCTAAGCTGTATAGAACGGTAAAATATATTTACAGTAGTTGTGTTTGCTGTGATCGTCAAACAAAAGTTTCACTTCTTGATATGGCCAGGTTCATAAACGTAGGCATTATACAGATGAGTGAAATGTACTAAGGAATTTAACACGTTGATGTTTGGATTGTAGCGGATCTCCGGATCAGTTTGGTGACGGATGTTGTACGTTCTCATTCAAGATGATATAACACTCAAACTTTATATGGCACACTTTTTTGTTTGCGAGCAAATATGTGCTGGTAATACACGAGGCTACTTGATCTTTTGTGTCAAAGGCGTTGGTATTTAGGCTACCTTGACTTGAGGAATTTAATTGTGTCAGGTGGTCATATGAGATTAGTTTGGTATGCAGTGTTTGTTGCTGGTGACTCCTAAAGTTTATTTCGCATTCCTGCACGTTGTTCAAAGAGTACAGAGTTACTATACGCTTATGCAATTATATTATGTGTGTTAAAATGGAGTAGATATGACTGTGACTGATGTAAACACCCTGAAATTTTCAGGAAACACACTCACACAAAAACAAAGTGATTGGCGTATCGTGAGTGTAATACGTAGCTGTCGTGCACACTAAAGTAATACACATGGCCTGTTGTAGTGCGTTGCCTAAAAGCAAAAGGCTCTATCAAGACGTATAAACTATCTATATTTTAGGTAACAAAACCTGTGTCAGAAGGTCCCTTTTTTTCGACTTCGTCCGTGTAGATAAAGGGTTTTTAAAAATAATAAGCAAGTTTGGAATTCGAGATGTCCTAGTCCCGTTTTCGCTCCCGTTCCCAACATATTATATGAATCTTATTTCGAGGAAGTTTGCTATGGCAAACTAAACTTACTATTGGTACCTATACTTATAGCTCATCGACGTGAATTTCAGTTTTTCACAAGCCATGGATATTTCCGGGATAAAATGTAGCCTACGTCCTTTCCCAAGCTCTAGTCTATCGCTGTCCCAAATTTCAACAAAATCAGTTCAGTAGCTTCGGCGTAAAAGCATAACAAACAAACTCACATTCATATGAATAATATTGGTAGGGATTCTGCTTATGGTAAAATGTCTTTTAATGACTATAAGTGATAAAAGTATGTGATATATCACCAAGATTCGGATTCCATAGTTTCTCAATACCTAATCCATAATCAAGAAATGAAAGAGACTAAGCACATTTCATCATGGAATATGTATTTAAACGCCTTTTGGAATACGGAACATACAACATATTATGATCTGAGTAACGCATCCCAAAAACGAGTATCGTAATACGTTACGATCCCAATTCAAATTCGAACGATTGGCTCAGTGGAAGAGCACTCGCACGGAACGCGAGAGGGCGCAGTTTCGAGTCCCGCATCGTTCATATTTTGTTTTCAAATTTAATTTATGCATTTATCTAACGTTAAAAATGCAAGAATCTCAGCGGGATTCTATTTTTTAATAATATTTCGTCACAGTATAATAAAAAATTATTATTAAATAGACTGGGGGCGGTCGCTTCATTCCAATCTGTTGTATCATTAATGATAATTTCATAAGAATGACATAGCGCTAGTCAGATGTCTCATATCCATGTTAATTAGCATACTTATTTAATGTTAATTAATAGAATCCTCTGTTGTTGCGAAGTGTTAACCGATGAGATAACAGTAATCGATACTCGATGTGTTAAAATAAAAGTGTTAACGATTAATCGCACCGATCAATATCTCCAAATGATCGATAATAGCCATCGGAAGACACCTGGAAAGTAGGATAGATCGTGAGCTCGCTAATTATTAGATACTATTACGCTTAGGATTGCGACAGTCATTTGTCACATTATTGCGAATCTACCTGAGTTTATGGCTATTAATCAAGCCGAGCCAGCGAGATTGTTTGTTTTGTTACGTCATCAATCGAGCAATATGTTTATCTTGAGAATTCGTTGTGCAACGATCACTTAAGTGTTTTAAATTAGCCAACGCTAATATCCATTTCGTCGCTATCGCAACCGCGTTGGAATATTCTTTTATTATTCGTAACGGGGATGCAATAAACGAAGGATCTGTTTCTGATCGAGTTCCGTTCGAGATTGAAAATGGTAGTAGTGGCGATAATCTAGTCAGAAGCAGTTTACTGTTGTGTATGAGGTCTAAGAATGGAGGTAATTTGGTATACGTATCTGCTAATAGCCAACTTTTTTAGATAACTACATTCGCCACGTGAACATTGCATCAAAGTCAAAATATGTATAATCTTAAAAATGGTTGAATCTTGATAAATACGGCATTACAGGTGTTAATAATTATCATAACAATGGTAGATTATGGCCTTAGAAAAATGCCAGTATATTTTTGACGTGAAACTTCTTTAGCATCGTTGTGATTTGAAAGTCGATGAAACAAAAAAGCGACAACAGCGAGAAAATAGAAAAATAGGAAGCATTATACAGTGTTTTGATACCAGGCGATCATAGTTGTAGAGAAGATTGTCTTATGTATGACGCGAGTATATTTGACGTCATGCGCACGACATATTGTGACATAGACACCAGGAGAACATATATGTGATAGCTGTGATAGTAATGTCTTTTATAGCGGTTGAAATCATGTGTCATTATAGCAACATGTACCAGGACTTCATATGCAGTTTAGAGGTTCATGCACAATGCAGGTTTCACTTCTTACATGTGTACTTTGTACGCACGAAATATACTTTTTCGTATTATATAAATTCCTCATTATTTTAATGTAATTGAGCATTGAGTATTTGAAAACTTTGTACGATGTACGCAAAAATTCTTTTAAAAAGCTTTCATCGGAAGCATTTTAGGTGTAAAGCATTTATGCCTTTATACTTTTTCTACAGAACTTATCTAACTATTAATAATATTTGTACTTATTTGTTCGATCCGACTTAGTTTAAATGGTAATAACAATAGGCATAAAAGTATGCACATGAAGTATTTTTTTTTTTTAGTATTATGAACGCAATGCGTTTCACCGTTATTTATTAGATTCGCGACTCGAGATGTTCGTCGCGCTCATAAAACCAACAATTTTATTGCTTTACCTCGACCATAGTAAATTAGGCTCTTGGATAAATAGGCTCGTAATATGAAAATTACCTATTTCACATTTAATGTTCATGTTAGAAATACTTCACAACTTATTTAAAATTAGATAGTGACAAAGAACTAGCTATAAACAGAGTCTCAAAATACCACTTCAACGATGAATACAAAAAAATCTTTTTTTTTATGAAAATAAAAGACGAGACGATCACGACGTTTAGCTGATGGTAACTGATACGCCTTGCCCATTACAATGCAATGCCGCTCAGGTTTCTTGAAAAACCCAAAAATTTTGAGTGGCACTACAATTGCGCTCGTCACCTTGAGACATAAGATCTTAAGTCTTATTTGCCCAGTAATGTCACTAGCTACTTTTACTTACTTACTTTCAGACCGAAACACAGTATTGCTTACACTATACTGCGTCGCGGCAGAAATAGGCGCCGTTGTGGCATTCATTATCTAGCCGGCATCCTGTGCAAAGGAGCCTCCCACTGGTGAAAAAATTCTAAACCAAAACAGTAAAAAATCCTTATCAGATAACTTCCTAGTAATGCCAATATTAAAAACATATTGTTACACTAAAGACGATTACAGTAAAGAAACAGAAATAAATCTAGATTCTCGGTAGCTTATCGGTAGTCAGTAGTTAACTTTGTATCGAGAATTCAAGTTATCTGTCTTACAAGTATAATAACAGTCTAATATTTCTACGAAATGAATTTACTATGTAGGTACTGTCTCGTCAAATAGATATATTTTTATTTATAAAAATATACGTTTACATAGAATATAACTGGAACGGAAAGTCTACTATAACCTACTCACTAAGAATTACACACACAAACACACACACACACACATACATTCACATTTTATTTATTTTTTTAAATTTGTTTCGTTTGTCATTGTCATTTGTCGAGGAATCACTGACCCCGAAGATACAGTTTTAACTAGTTTCGGGGTCAGAGGTCTTTTAATATCACTGCAAAACCTCTTTTAATATCACTGCAAAACCGTTTTTCAATGTTCAATGTATTGTTACAATTAGCGATAAAAAGATGTAAATAATTGGTATTATGTAATAAATATTGTACATTTAGTAATTTAAGTTATTTGCTGTGAGTGTAAAAGAAAATGAAATAAAGTATTATTACTGATAAATCTATATTGAAGTTATACTTCTTTAGGCGCGTTATGAAAAAAATATGAGAATTAAATTTTAAGATGCGCGCGCATCACTGTAACACAAAAGTTGGTTCCTAAAATATTGTGACATTTGCGTTATTCGTTATTTTTATCGGTTTCTTCGTCCAATATTAGTACAGGCAAAGGGTTCAAGCCCATGCAGCCGTAGATTTGGTTGCAGAAGAATTTGCCAGAAAGAACTCGTTTTTAAGAATTAACCTTTAAATTACTACTAAAACTCGTTATATTAAGTGTCAATTCCTTTATTTTGATTTCTGCAAAGTAGGGCCTAATTCAAAAAAAATCTTAAAACTCTTTCAGTCAAAGCGAATCGTTTCATAGATAGCTAACAGCAGTAAATCATCATTCGCTTGTTATTAAATAATCTTCGTTCGATAATCGTTAAATTATTATGGGCAATGGATCGTATAAAATCGTCTGAGAGTCAGGGGTCAAAGTGGCAAAGTGAAAAACGCCCCATCGATCATAAGTTACTTCCGCGCGACTCAAAGACGATGATACTCCGAAGATAATTCGCTCTATTGAATTTATCACAACATCGCATCGAAAGCAACAGATATGAATTGCTGGAAAGGGCAACATTCAATAAGTCACGAGACTTTGCTTGAAGTTCGAATCTTGTGAAAATTTATTGAGATTGTGAGATATTAAAGGATACGTCAGCATGGATGGAATCACTTGATTGTACGTGATAACCTACAGTCAATAGACTTGACTAACAATACTTTTTTTTTTTGTCCTCCACAAACGAGCGTACGGGTCACCTGTTGTTAAGTGATCACCGCCGCTCACTCTCTCTTGCAACACCAGAGGAATCACAGGAGCGTTGCCGGCCTTTAAGGAAGGTGTACGCGCTTTTTTTTGAAAGTACTCATGTCGTATCGTCCCGGAAACACCGCACAAGGAAGTTCATTCCACAGCTTTGTAGTACGTGGAAGAAAGCTCCTTGTAAACCGCACTGTGGAGGACCGCCACACATCCAGATGGTGAGGATGATATCCTAACTTGTGGCGTGTCGTGCGAAGGTGGAATTCGGCGGCAGGAATAAGGTAAAACAGCTCTTCGGAACACTCCCCGTGATAAATGCGGTAGAAGACACACAATGAAGCGACGTCTCTACGCAACGCCAAGTGATCCAGCCGTTCACAGAGTACTGGGTCCCCGACAATTCGGTTCTGCTCTGCGTTGCACGCGGTCAAATGGATCGAGCTGATACTGGGGTGCGCCAGACCAGAGATGACAGCAATACTCCATGTGTAGCCGAACCTGCGCTTTGTACAGCGCTAGAATGTGGGCCGGCTTGAAGTATTGCGGTGCTCTATTAATGACGCCCAGTTTCTTTGAAGCCAATTTGGCTTTGCCCTCCAGATGGCCACGGAATTGGCAATCGCTCGAGATTTCAAGACCCAGTATTCCGATACTAGGCGAGGCTTTTAGGGAAGTGTTGACGAAAAGCGGTGATGCGAATATACTACTAGTAATTGGGGTAGATAGGTGCATCCGAGTGATGGAGAGTTTCTAGCTGAACCATAATATAAAGTCTTAACTACAGGGCTAGTGCTAGGCCTTGGTTTGTTATTCTCCGAATTTATTAAAAATAATTTAGATAAAAAAGAAAAAACCACTGGAAAAATATGTATCTCGGGGAACCGTTACACATTGTCTGTTATTTGATAGGTTATTAGTTCTATATATTATTTGTGTGTATTTGATGGCTCGGAATATTACAGAAGAATAAACCGAAAACCTGAAGTCCAAGTTGAAATATTTCTCTCTCAGGGCTAAAACTGAATGCCATAATGTTTGAAACAGTAGCAATATGTCGTGAATTTTATTAGGAAAAGTAAAGAGAAAGCATGAAGGCATTCTTTAACAATCTCTGAAGAATATAATTTCCGTGGTCATATCTACATGTTATAAAGGAAGCAAGTAGCCTTTCTCATAAAGGGGAAGCCTTGGACGATGGAATATAATGGACATCAACTTACAACGTCCTTATGCTATATTGAATCCCTGCACTCACTCCACACGCATTAACTTGATCGAAACACTTTATCCGAGTCACATTACATCAAAATTACCAACTTTATTCAGATGGTTCTGGGGCTGCTGTTATATCGAAAAAATTTGGCCGTCTTTGTGCCATTTGGTGTCGAGACACTAGGCCCAAAGGCACGGAGAATATACAGAGTGAACTGTCAACAAAAGTACTAAGTACGAAAGTACACATCCTCGTAATTATAGCATAAATTTTAATGTCATCATATCAAATATCAAAGTTATAACCATTGTTAGGTTTTGAATAAATATAATACAATAATTACTTTATTCATTTAGGTCAAACAATGACAATGAATGTCAAAAATGATACATTTTATCATTCACCACCACCTCAGAATAGGTTGAGCTATGATGAAAAGAAGTGACAAGAAACTCATTGTCACTCTTAAATCAAACTTTACAGCCTAATCATCTTGAAATTTATTTTAATTTAATGATACAAAATAAAATAATATTTAAACCTAACGACTTCCTTCAGTAAATATAAAATAGAATAAATATAATAACTTATCAGTACATTTTTCCAACCCATTTATAATAACTACCTATTATTTGGTGTACGTATTAACATTCTAAATTATAATTTTAATGTCAATTAATTTAGTATTTTCTTTAATTAACGCGAGTTTTACACATTTAAATAAAACACTTTTAAAAGGATTAAAACGCGTGTAATTGTAACTGTTTTTTTTTACATTCGATTTTTGCATAATAGTTCATTTTTAGTGTTATTTTAGTTAACTCGACGCTTCAAGACCATTTCAAATCTTGTTTTCAGGGGGACTGCAGATGAAATAAGTCAAGGTAGTATTTTTTTGTCACAGGGACTTGTTTTGTGAAATTTAGCGCCATTTGTTGCGTCGGAGGTGGTATTTCTGTACACAGATTGTTTTTGGCAAAATTTACTGACAGTATCTTACTCAAAAATCTAATGCAAAAAAACAGTTACAATTAGACGCGTTTTAATCCTTTAAAAAGTATTTTATTTAAATGCCAATTAAGCTATTTTTCGGTATAAATAAAGCACTGTTTTCTTACCATTTATCGAACGAATCTTTCAAATCTAAAATAAATTTGCAAAACAAAAGGTAACAATTTCTTATCCAGTAGTTCATTTTCTATGTAATCTATTACCACAATTCTTCAAAGCAAATCTAACGTTCACAACACTTTCTATTCAAGACACTTCTGCCTTTGACACAGTGATTTCCTCTGTCAAATAAGTAGGCACTTACTTGCTTCTTACTAAGTACCTATTGAATAACACAATAAGTTAAATTCAAAATAGTAGAAGTTTACATTAGCATTAGTACGATTGTTACAGTAATTATACAAATGATTTGAGTTTTCTTTAGTGTTAATTCCGCCAATTTTTGTCTTTAAACAATTTTTGTCTTCGAGTGGCAGTGCCAGTCTAGTGCCAGATTTTGGTGAGACATCACGTCCTGGGGATGCCTCGTGTAGTGGCGAAACACGTGTCGAATTGTTTAAAGACAAATATTGGCGGAATTAACACTAAAGAAAACTCAAATCATTTGTATAATTATGGATTTCCGCAAAGTAACGCCTACTTCAATAATTTTTTTTTGTTACAGTGTTTTTTGTATGTCATTTAGAAAGCGAATCATTATTACAATTAGCATGATAATTAAAAACAACAAAAGATACATTATAATTTAATTCTTTTTCTTTCCTATGTTTGAAATCAAAAAGTATAATTTGAACTAAAAGTAAAAATTAAAATTTCAATGCCAGATATTTTAATAACTCATTAATTAACAGCATTAATTAACGTGTATTTCAATAAAACACTGCAATAAAGTTGCATTAAGAGCAGTCGCGTGAGACGTAAGTAATGTTTTACTGTTAAATAGTTACGAATGGCGCCGGCGCCGACTAAACTGACATTTACACGGGACCTTGCACGGAACAATTTACGAACAATAAGCCTGTCACACATTCCCGGAACGTGCGATGTTCGAAGTTCGAACCTATGCGACATTAGCCTCATCGACCTCCAATTCCACAAGTTAAAATCCGTTTAATAAGTGTCACATGAATCACCGTAAGGCAGAATCCTATTGCGATCAAATGAATTCTTGCATTCCTTGTGTGTTGTCCACAGATGACTGAAAACAAATGCCAACTATCAAGCGTTTATTGTATTCACATCGTTTTTTTTACTAGCTGATGCCCGCGACTTCGTACGCATTTTTATAAATAATAGGCAAGCTTGGAATCGGCGATTATCTCATGTCCTATTCTAGTTCCGGTTCCCATTTTCGCTGCCGTTCCCAACATATTAAATTAATCTTATTTCGAGAAAGATTTCTATTGCAAACTAAACCTACTTTTGGTATAGCTATAGCTTCACGTCAATTATAGTTTTTCACCACGGGAACCATGAATTTTTCCGGAATAAAATGTAGCCTATGTTCTTTTTCAAGCTCTAGTCTATCGCTGTACAAAATGTCATCAAAACCGGTTCAGTAGCTCCGGCGTAAAAGCGTAACAAACAAACTTGCATTCACATTTAATATATTAGTAGGGATGTACAACATGGTAGATTTCAGTATATTAATTACAGTTAAGTTGTGAAACAGTAATACTTATTTCTATTTCACATATAGGTATGTCGTTAATTCTAGTCATTTCGAAAAAAAATCGAATAATTAAATTAGAGGAATATTCATGAGTGAAACAAGTATAGTTAATATTTACTCCCAATTGTCGCACCTATCAGCGTGATGAAAATTTATACATAAAATGTTATTTATGAACATAAATTATGTTATACGTAAACTAAATGCTCTTTTTTATCTTAATTTGTTGATAAGAATTGCAATTATGTGCATACATAAATACATACCTTCGAGAGTTTTTATAGACGTCATTCCGAATGGAATCAACAATCGCTCATAATTAAAGAGCTTTATCAAGAATTAACATGTTTTTGAACTTGTTAATTCTTCATCGCTGCCGTCCAACACCAGCACAAAAATTAATTTTTCAATTATTCAAAGAAACCATCACATCTTTCACACTGCTTTTTATCATTCTTTGTACGAGTAAGTATATGCAAAGCTGCCTAATTACAAAATGCATTACAATAGCTGTTGATTGCTAACCTAATAAATGCTCGTTTTTCTGTAAGAATGAATTTAAAATAGGAAAAACAGTTACCTATCGATGAAAGGGTATTATACCAAGTTGGTATCAGTAGGCAAACTATCAAAAATCTCTAAGAAAAAGGCGATTCACTCGATTGTATGAAACGTGCAGTCATTGATAGATTAACATCTGTCGGTTATAATATTTTTAAAAACGTAGATGGGCGAAATCCACTACGTTTAAACCAACTGTTCGCTTTCAAACTTAGCCGGATTATACTTCGCGGAATTTTAATTACTATTTCAAATGTCAAAGTTCACAGCACGTTTCATACTAAACTAAATTTCAATTTTTACTTAGGCAGTCCCACCTCTTATTACGTAGTATTTACATCTTCTTTGTCTGTAGGTATGTGATTTCATATATGGCTGCTATCATAACCGTTAATATAAAAATACCCTCACATTAGTCATTTGCATTGAATCCATATATCTCTGGGCTTCATTTCTTATGGCTATTCATCTTTTATCAACATCGGATATCTGATGCAAGTAGAAGCCATTAGTATCTTTTATCTAAAGGCAGGATTCTTATCTGACGATATCAGGGCTCCCATTAAATAGGCTTTTTGTTTCATATTAAATTTGATTTATGTATTCTACTTATCTTAAGACAGAAACAAATATTAAGCTAATCTTATTTAATTTGCTAAAACTAATTGATAACTAAACAATTTGTTATGTTACGACAAACGCAATTTAAATTTTGTTTTCAAATTTTATTTCTGTTCTGCAAAATTAAATTTTGTTTTCAAATTTTATTTCTGTATTAATCCTAGAAGTGAGGGTTATCACTTTAAAAATATAACAAATTATTTAGATTAGCAAGAGCGACATCTCAAATCAATTTCCTAATATGCAAATATTGAGGTTGAGCAGGTTATCAATTGTAAAGTAGATCCTGTAGATGAAGCCACAACATGAGAGTTGAACAAAGCATACAAGATTTTATGACGATATGTCACTCGAACGGTTAGCTCAGTTGGGATATTTGTCCCGCATCGTTCATAAAATTTTGTTTTCAAATTTTATTTACGTAATTGGTAACTTACGGATTGCTATGTTGGAAGAACATGAACATGCCTTGAATTATTCCGGATTGCTATTTTACATGGGAGTCGATTTATGAAATACGAGCGCTCGAATTTAAGGACGAGTAGTTGAGAATAATAGTCACAAATGACCATTGGTCACAATTATTTTCACATGAATCCAGTAATACGTATTTTAGCACGCTTTTATTAGCTTGCATGTAACGGAACCAAAGAACGTGATTTTTACGCACTTTTAAAAATTGTATTGAAGTGAATCTTCGCATACTTATCAAGGAGTGATGAGAATACGATATTTTAAATAGTCGGTCCCACTTTTTTTAGCTTAGTGTATATATCTAAATAGTGTATCCCATTGTCCTTACCAGAATCGTCAGGATTATTTTTTTATTTTCTATATCCGGTATTGTCATTTTGCGAAAGACCAAAGCATGTGCTACAACACACAACAGAGCACAAAGTCAACCGTGCTGGCTGCAGGCGAAGCCGTCTAGCAGTGTCAATAGTCCTAAATAAATAAGTCCTTACTTAGGTCATTATTTTCTTTAAATTTTTTAAGTTATATTGTGTATTTTAAATAAAAGTTGTGTATTTATTATTATATATTAATGGACATCGATAAATTGAGTATGAGTTACGTATACTTATATTATATTATAACGACGCCTTTAGAATACGAATAAAAAATACGCATAAAAACAAAACAAAAAATATCGAACCACCGAATTTGCATAGAACGAGGCTAGGAACTACAAATAATAACCAACCAGATTGGATGGCCCAGTCATGTAGTCCTAGTAGAGGAATCACTGCCGAAACTTCAAAGAAGCTTCGAAGCAATGGCTGGTAGATTTGGAGGGAAAAGGTCTAAACGTGAAACGACAGAAAACTGATGTGCATAATATAGGTCTGCAATATCTCTGAAAGCGATCCCCTGAAACCCATTGATAAGGTAGAGGAATTCAAATATATCGGGGCCGTTATTAACACTAAAGCCAATATCCTAAGTGATATTCAAAATTGAATAAAAACAAGATGGCTAAATTGGGAATCTATTACCAGTGTTCTATGTGACGCAAAAATGCCAATTGAAACTAAGGGCACCGTATACAAACGAGCAGTGAGACCAGCTTTGCTCAACAGATCTGAAAACTGGGGAATGAAAAACTGTGACGACCAAAAAATGCACGTCACTGAAATGAGAATGTTGCGTTGGTCTGGAAGTGTTACTGGGTCAGACAAAATTCGGAATGAGTATATCCGAGGCACCTTTAAAATTGCAGCTATACATCATAAAATGCAAGAAGGCCCTTTACGCTGGTAAGGCCATGTAATGCGTAGCAACGAGCACCACATGACGAGACGAGTCATGGATATGGATAAGGGCAAGAGAGGCAAAGGCCACCCACCAACTACCTGGACTAGAACCATTGATAAGGACTTGACCATGCTAGGCCTAACGCTAGCAATTTTTTACTGAGACGAGCAGGACGTGTAGCTAATGGTTATTGGTACGCCCTGCCCATTACAATTAATTCAGGATTCTTAATAAAGCCAAAAATTCTGAGCGGCACTACAAATAGAGAATGCGCTAGGGCAATAAATATATTTTATTGGATGCCCCAGTCACAGTAACAAACTCGTTATTGGCACTGATCTTATTATAGCGGCCAGTTAAAAGTGTTGCAATGTCACTGAACCGGTATTTCCCGCAAATGCGTCAGTCACCATTAGGTAACAATCAGCCGGATCTACGTGCTCATTAAGAGAAAAAAAGATTCTATCGCAGACAATAGAGCACTCGACGAAGTGATAGTGATAGTCGAGATACTGAGGCGAAATGATGGCGATCGATAAATGACCAATAAACCTAGAGCTCCATTTTACTATTGGGTATAAGACCACAGGGATCAAAAAGAATTCGAAAGGAATAAATTTTGAGAAAATAAATGCCTTTTAGGGATTCAGTTCGCATTAAAATATGTTAAAAAAATAATGGGCCAGAAAAAAATTTATATAAAAATAAAATAAAATCATTATAACTTGTAACAAAATATACAGATTTGAAATTGGAGGTCAACGTGAATAATGTGAAAATATAGTGCAATGTTAATGTGAATTATATTGATCCTGGGTAGCAAATACATTTATTTAATTTGTTTAATGAGATCTCATCCATGAGAAAACCATATGTCTTTAACTTGCTGTAAGATTGTGCGCGACAAATTTACGAATAACTCAATATCGCACCAACCGATTTCGATGATTCTTGTAAAGAACTCTCACCAAACTATCTTTGTACTTCAACGATAGTTTGGTGAGAGTTTGGTTAGGTTCTGATTATGGGATCCATGACAAAGTAACGGAACTCTTCAATTCTTAGGTGCTAATTTTCTATCGTTTTGGAATAGTGTTTAAGTCGGTTGTTTTTTTGTTATTTTTTTTTCCTTTTATAATACAAAAGTTAATTTTATTATCATTTTAATAACAATCTAGCTTTAACTTAATTTCCGAAGGAGACTAAAACTAAGAAAGTATCAGTTAGCGCTATTAATATTGTCTCTTTTAACTGAAAGATTAATTTATTTTGAGTTTTCGGCATCCACAAAATGGCAAGCCTTAGCTCATGAGCTCCTGCATATTTTGAATGATTTTTACGACTAAATCCGTCTTAAGGTTACGATGAAGGTTTCTTAAAAAACAACCGACTTAAAAAACTATTTCAAATCAATAGAAATATGTACTAAAAAGTAAAAAAATAATTGCGTATTGTAATACCATCTAATTAATTAATATAATTCTAGATACAATTATTGTTATTTTTGGAGTCGGTAGTTAATATTTTTATTCAAAATAGGATTTAAAATCCACTTATTGAACGTCGTAAGACTACCACCCATTCTAAATAGTGTGCCTCAGGCCTGAGAAGAACGGGCGCAAGAAATCTTTTAAAGAAATCCATGTATCCACGTCCTGGAAGCACCGAGTATGAAAGCTTATTGTCTTTTTATCCGGGAAATACTATACATTTCTAAATATATATAATAATATAAAATAAATACTATTCATATACTTATATTTTTTCAAATTCCGGTTGCCATTTTTGGTCTTCTTCATCAGTTTCATTTTAGCATATTATGATACTTTCTGCATACAAGTGCTTGATTTATTGTTAAAAAACCTAAATCGACACATACATAACTGTACACCTATAAGATAAGAGAATTGATAGCCAATTACCCACTGTGAATTTCAAGATGAGAAAGAAGTTCTGGAATTTATACCTTTTAACCTTTCATTTTATTTCCAATTCGGTCCACAGGTCCTCAGGTAACAAATGAAAAAATATACATCAATAACTTCCTTCTTTTTTGTAGTTGATTAAAATACCAATAATATCAGTTACACCATTCATAAGTAGGTACGTTATATAAGGTTGAGCAACGAATTGCCGGTTTGGCCCCAGATATAAACATTGCATATTTTTCCATATCAGAGTGTATCACTACATAATATTATAACACAAAGTCCTCCGCCGCGTCTGTCTGTCTGTTCGCGATAAACTAAAATATTTCTGCACCTATCTTCACGCTCTTTCACCAATGGATAGAATGATTCTCAATGAAGGTTTTAGTATATAATTTGTTAAGTTTTTGTATATATTTTTGTATAAATTTGTTGGAGATGTCGGAAAAAATAAGCCGTCTGGGAGCTTTGAACGACAACGCTGTCTAAACCCTTTGAGATATAACAAAAAAAAATGTATAGTGGAATTGTGTATCTTATATAGGTCTACAGAAAAGTCCTCGATGGCATATGTCTATCTCACAAAGATAACATACTGTATGGTATAATCGGGCCAATTTCCGCAACTCGACGACTGTGCGCCTATTTTGCGTGTGTGGGAATATATTTGTTATTCCTGCCACCCCAATTCCTCCAAAAACCTTAGCAACCTCTTCTCCTACCTAAAGACTTCTGGGAGTGTGTTTGGGGTACCAAGATGTTGAGCCCGGTAAGTTGCTACACCTGGACAATGCAGAAGTACAGCATGTACAGCAGTTTCCTCTGCCACCATGCAGGCCCGGCTGTCAGTTATGCCCATACTAAGATCCAATTAACATACTGTCTCCATTTTAATTTTTACAAAGTTGGCAATTATAAAGCGGTAATGTAAAAGGCGTTTGAACAAATATGATATTAATACTTATCATTTTGTATTGGCAGAACAGGGTCTGTCGGGCCAGCTTGTAATAAATAAATGAATTCCGGGAGTCTTTCGTTAAGGAAAGTTTTAAGGAAACATGGACCTTTAAGGGTGGACTGAACATAAACAACCTAGTAATCCTAAAACTCGTTGATAAATACTAGTCAAAGTCGCATGTTAACGACGTTATAAGTTGATCACCTAGCATTTTTGGCATTCGTTGGCGAGTGACATTAAAAGGTTTTTTACACTCGTATTGTTGCACTTATTAGATCGTGATCGTGCCATACCTATATATGGCATTCAATGATTTCTTAAATCTGTACTCAAATTATAAAGAGGTTACGTTCGTGAGGTTGTGGCGGTAATCTCTGGATCTACTACAGTTTTGAAAATTCTTTTTTTTATGAAAATAAGGGATGAGATGGCAGGACGTTCAGCTGATGGTAATTGATACGCCCTGCCCAGTACATTGCAGTGCCACTCAGGATTCTTGAAAAACCCAAAAATTCTGAGCGGCACCTTGAGACAAGAGATGTTAAGTCTCACTTGCCCAGTGATTTCACTAGCTACGGCGCCCTTCAGACCGGAACACAATAATGTTTACACATTACTGCTTCACGGCAGAAATATTATATATTAACCCTAAAAATTAATAGACGTTTTTATCTTAGTTGGAGTTGCAAAGTGCGTTGGAGAAAAACGATCGAACGAAAATATTTGTTATGAACGCTGCTTTGAGGATGGAAGATATATTATGACTTTTATATATATGCATGTGGCAGCATTAGAACACCCAACATATACGGTTAAACTGGTAATCAGGACGAAATCGCGGATAACAGCTAGCTATAAATTTGCCCCTCAAAACAGGTAGAAAACAATTTTCCTGCATTTAAAAACATATCACTTTATTTCATTGAGACTTTCGCCACCACATTCTGTAATTTACTGCAACATTGTCACATGTATAGCTGCAATACAAATTGTGCATTGAATAAGCATCAATTTATCGCCATGCACCTGTTCAATAATCGATGAAACAACACAACATTCGTCATACATTGCGGTTAAATTATAGGGAAGCAAAACCAGTAGGCTCACAGCTCAGTACTATGAATGGCAAACATAACGCCTTTGTCAAAATTGCAGCTATTTACAATGCATCATGCGAATGTAGCGACTCGGCCGTTCTGGTTTGCGGTTCTTTGACAAATGAAGCTGTTGCAGCCTTCCTGGGAATGTAATATATGGTGACTTAGTGGCTACCGTACGACCCGGAACCCACAAGACACGTATATTTTGAGTTACGCTCAGCAGAATCGCAACGGGACATATCAAGTTTATTATTTACGAAACAGAGGAAATACTTCTATTGCAATAGAGCTTTAGGTCAAACATTACCCAAGCCTAGTACTTTCAAATAGTCTTTCTTTGTTTAAAATAGACGCCGTACTGCGCATAACAATAAGGCGTGCTCTCAAGTTTCAGGAAACAGCGAAGTAGTAAACAATGTTAATGTGTTGGAATACTCGTGAGTATAAAAAATTATAAAATGATTTTAATGCGACATAAAATATATAAACGGGCTCGTGATATTTAATGAGGGCCTTGAACTATAGTGGTTTAAAAATAGAAGAAAACAGTCGTAAGGTAAACAAAGAGGTTGATAGTGGATCTGCATCGCAAGCATTACTACACAACATAGAGAATTTACATACTACAGGGTCCAACGAGATGAATCGCGGAGATATGCGAACGATTTAAGTGAAATAAATGGAACTCTTAATGTATCGTACAGGTACCCGGAAGGGTAGCTTTATAGCCTGTTGATGCTCGACCAAGCCGTGGAAGTTTAACTTATCGTTTTCGTATGGTAAATCTACAGTGTAGAAACATTATTGCGAAAATAAAATTAAAATAATCGCCACGTTTGAAAGTGACGCTTTTAAACAGAAATGCACTGAAAATTGCATAGAATTAAGCGGGGATTTTAGTGGATAGTAGTATACATCGAACTAATCTATATAAATAAAAGAGAATGTATAACTCCTAAACTATTCGACCGATCTCAATGAAATCTTTTGTAATAGATTCGTTGAAGCTCAAGGAAGGTTTACATATATAATTTATATGGCAAAACATTGTTTGCCAGGTCAGCTAGTAGGGTTATAAATATACATAGGTACTTGGATTTTTGAAAATATTTGATGTACCTATACTCAATAATGTGTGATCAGTCTTATAGTAACAAAAGTATAATATTTAGTATTCGTGCTAAGTTTGAATATAACCTTTTATAATTTTTACGTATATTTACCTATGTTTAATTTTAGAGTGCCTAGATGCCCATCTAAACCTGTGAAGTTATTTGAAAAACCTCCTCGCAGAACTATTTTGGGGATCAATTCACCTGTGTCCCGTTTATGCAAAATTATAAACGATTATAAATGCTTAGACCCATTCAGTGATTCGTTGCCAAGGATTTCGTAAAAATGTAAAAAAATGTATTGTAAATAAATAATTTATATTAGTATTCTTGATTTGTTTAAAACGTTTATCTTGACTTGTTTAGTTGATTTTGATAATTTCTTAATTTCATTACATTATAGAATGGTTGTTTTAGAACTGATACTTATTTTATGTAACTATTTCACACATAATTTAGTAATAAGACCCTTGTAAATTAGCATAATAATTATAAATGTATTATTTTAATTACCACTGGTGAATCTAAATAAATAAATAAACTACTAGCTGATGCTCGCGACTTCGGCCGCGCAGATAAAGGGTGTTTAGAAATAATAGGCAAGTTTGGAATTGAAGATTTTCCCATCTCCTATTCCAGTTCCGGTTCCCGTTTTCACTCCCGTTCCCAACATAGTGTATGAATCATATTTCGAGGAAGATCGCTATGGCAAACTAAACCTGCTATTGGTATTGGTGGTGGAACAAACTTACATTCACATTTATAATATTAGTAGAGATAAATTGGATAACCTAATTTTTTTAGCAAGAGTTTAGTAGCAAAGTAGGTAGTAACATACTTTGATATCAATATCGTGTTTGTAAACTTTTATTTGACTTAAGATGTCAGTCACTCAAAGATCCATATCGCAGAAGCTACTAAAGTTTTCCCTTAGAAAATAAGAAGCACGTGGAAATATGCTGTCACAACAGACAGACTAACAAGACAATTTACAGACGGTGGTAGCTGATGTGAATACAGCTAGATTGGTTATTTTATTTAATTTCCGTAGAATTATGTTATACGGTTTGTTATTGTTGAAAATACTGCAGATATTTTTAATTTTTTTGTGGGCGGCTATCAATGCAATATGCGAACATGAGACTCGTTTTGGGAAAAAATATAGTTGATAAACATCCTTAGTCCTTCCCTCACAATAAATATTAATGATCATAATGTATGTTAGAAAAAACATTACAGGATTGAAGAAAAAATAATATTTTAATTCATCAATTCAAGAAGAAATAATAAACTGTACCGTGCCCATGTAATAGGTTAACCCTATAAAGGGGTCCTTCATAGGTATTCAATTTTACCAAAAAAAATTCAACTAAGAAGGCTTACAGTACTATAGCAGATTATATAGAATATAATAATGCATTGTTCTTGTCTGGTTCTGGACAGGCCATCTAAAATTGTATAGTATTTATATTGATCAGGTCATGCAATTTTGTTAATATGATTTAAAAGATGGGCTGGGAGTTTCTCAGCATTCCTTCTCCCTATGGGAATGCCCATTTACGACCTGGTAGCTACACGACGTTTAATAGCCAAGTCTAGTTGCAATATGTTATGTTATTGTCACTTCCTATGGTTAATATTTATTTAAATATATGTTTATGGCCATCTAAAATTGTATAGTATTTATACTGAGTAGGCTATGTAATTTTGTTAATATAATTTAAAAGATGGGCTGGGAGTTTCTTAGCAGTCCTTCTCCCCATGGGAATGCCCATTTACGACTTGGCTAAACGATGTTTAACCAAGTGTAGTTGTAATATGTTATGTTATCACTTCCTATGGTTCATAAATATATTTATAACTAATCTATTCTATTCTATAAATTTTTTTAACGTCGTAAAAATATAATTCTTTGTTTCAAGGGAGAAAATTTTAATATTATCTACAAATTAAAAAACTTATTATTTGGAATTTGGTACAAATTTTATGATATGATTAGGTACTTCCATATAATAATAATAATAATAATAATATTTTTTTATTTGCGAAAAACTGCCACCAAATTTTTTACAATTACAATAGATTTGAACAATTAACTTTAAAATAAATGTTTTTATTCCATTGGCATAGGTTTCTAAGCTATGTGTAACTATTGCTTAACGTTTAATAATATGAATATATTGATACATTGCCTTCTAACTATTGCAAATAATTAAATGCTAAACAATCATTAAGTAATTAGAAACTCCACATTATGCTTTCACTCCCTTCCAGTTTGACATGCAAAAAATAATCAATTTTGATATTCATAAGTAATAAGATGTTAGCATGCCAGCCCTAGCTCGCAAGAGACGTAATTTTTGTCGTAAAATAAATAATAGAATCAGGATATACTTTACTTGTTGCAGGAGGGTAATCCCACAGATGAAACAGTAAATAAGTAAGATGGACCGCACATGCGCACTGGCCGCCGTTCATTGATTTTTCTCAATTTGACAGTTCAGTCGATGTTTTGAGCTAACACCCGCGTTCAACTCACAAAGTAAACAAAAATATGGCTTTAGATTTCTCTGCAACGTATAAATTATTAGTTTTGGGTGATTCTAATGTTGGGAAAACTTGTATCGTGCATAGATACTGCGACGAAAGATATTATGATATATACATATCGACAATAGGTGAGTAAACGTTTGGTTTAAATATTATGTGCCTTTGTAAGTCAAGTGATGGTGTTTTAGAGCCTCTTTGTAGTATTCAGAAATATTATGGACTCGGATATTGTGCAGAACAATAACTTGTGACGTAGAACAATGCCTTTACGCGTGTACATATTTATGATTTATCGAATATCCGGGACTCTTGCAATTACTTAAACTGGCTGGTAATAAAGTCAAAATATATACATTTTATTAATAAAAAACTCCGTGAGTGCCGGCAGAAGTGAAAACTTGAACATTAACGTTGTGCAGTTTTGAATATTTTGGAATGGTTAGGGAATAATTTCGCACGAATTGCTTTATTTATCAGTAAAAAAGTACTAGCATGTATGTGGTTAAATACAATATTCATTTGTTATGCTATCGTACACAAAAATGACAATTTATATTTAACACTCTGAAGTGTTAGTTCTGAAACTATTACAATTATTTTTCATTAAAAAGTTTTATTTCACGTAGATAGATGATACATCGGTACGGTCTTTATACTAATACAATAAAAAATAAGTAGCCATAAACCATCTAGGATAAATTTCGCATCGAGTGGTGGTAGTTTCATGTCGATACGATCAGTGGTTTAGGCGTGAAAGAGCCTCGAACAAAGAACATTTTCTTTATCTATCTATATATACTATAAGAGATTTCCACGTATAAAGTCACTCATCACGATATCTCTGGAACCATAAGGCGTAGAGACTTAAATTTGGTAGAAATATTCCTTTCGCCGAATAGAGATATGCTAGGAACGGATTTAAAGAAATTCCATCCGCAAGAGTTTTTATTTTATAACAGAACAACGTCTGTCGGGTCCGCTAGTATATATATATATATATATAGAAGACTACCTGTCATTAAAATATTTTCACAAATTAAGGTGAATGTCTATTTTTAAATGTGCGATTAAACTTTTAAAGTACGGCAAAATAATATAAACCGTTACAATACAACAATAAATAGATTTATTGGGATATAATTGTACGAAGTTAGAAAAACAAAATTGTAAAATAATAATAATATATTTGATATCTTTCTAAACGGACAGCCTGTCATAACTATATGCCATGAAGTTTATTTATTAAACTAAAATAAAATCCTACTATTATTTATAAAAAACTATATTATTCCAGTAACAAGTAAAAACTAGCATTATAGCGAATCTATATTGATAAGCAGAGAAATAAAAACCATCTACCTGAGTCCTGACCACCAAATGACATGTTAAATGCCTCTTCTGTTTTCGTAATATTCTCCGCTACTTGACCCGGCAAACATTGTTTTGCCATATAAATTGTATTGATCTTTTCCTTGCTAGTTGATAAGAGATGGCGCTAGTTGTATTCATTAGTAACAATCACATTTCTTTAATATTTTGTATAATTCACACAATAGTTTTATAAATTATAGCCTATTTGTTATTCTGGTGTGTAAGCTATATTATTGTAAAGTTTCATCAAAATCTATCAGTAGATTTTGCGTTAAAGAAGTTCAAACATACATCCAGACATACAAACTTTCACATTTATAATATTAGTAGGATTCCGTTCTAAGCAATGTTCAATGGAACGACTGTCAGAAGCAGTAGGCCCATCTTCTTTAGGAATCTCTTCCAAGCCCCTTTCGAATATAGTCTGAGATCTTAAGGGTTCGTAAAGTGACATATACCTTTCAGTTTATATTTGATTTCTGGAAATATGGCGGACAACGGGTCCTCTCAATATAATAATATTGACACACTTTTTACACAAATTATCTTGCCCCAAGTTAGGCAAATATAGCCTGTGTTATGGGTTACAAGATAACGATATATTTAATACAATATACTTACTTAAACATACATAAATTCATATAAACATACACAAATACATTTAAACATTCATGACTCGGAAACAAACATCTATACTCATCATATAAATGCTTGCACCTACCGGGATTCGAACCCGGGACCTCTAGCTTAGTAGGTAGTAATATCCGCCACAGTCAAATATTCGATTGTTCGTCTGGCGGCATGTGCTGAAGCTTTCTCGTGAATAAGAAGGACCAAGGCTCCTCTTGAGCTCTTTCTAAGACTGGAAAACAGAAATTGGAAAAATACTACAGAGAATGAGGAAACATCCGTTTTTCTTGACTTCTACCTTTGTTTTTTTTTTTTTGATAAATCGTCAAAACGCTATCTGACACTTTTTTATGACAATAAGGGACGAGACGAGCTGGACGTTCAGCTGATGGTAATTGATACGCCCTGCCCATTACAATGGAGTGCCGCTCAGGATACTTGAAAAATCCATAAATTCTGAGAGGCACTACAATTGCGCTCGTCTCCTTGAGACATGAGATGTTAAGTCTCGTTTGCCCAGTAATTTCATTAGCTACGGCACCCTTTTGACCGAAACACAATAATACTTACACATTACTGCTTCACAGCAGAAATAGGCGCCGTTGTGGTGCCCATAATCTAGCCGGCATCCTGTGCAAAGTAGCACTGGTGAAATGAAATAAATACTTAAATTCTCATATACGATTTTTTGAACCTGACTCTTATAATTTTAATATGCCTTAACTTGTCTGAATCTGCTGGTAAGTCACTCTCTTATCAGCCTCCCTTATGCGCCGCAGTAATGATATTGTTAGTTGTCGCTGCCAGCGTCATCACTAAGACACCTGTGACTTCGATTGAGTTCATTGCACCAGTTATAAACAGTGGCTAATCAAAGTTGTCATAAATTAACAGTTGACCAAGACTAAAGAAATTAAAGAGATAAAATTAATAAATGAAAAAAAACTAATTTTAAAATTAATTTTAAATCATTTTAATTTAAAATTATTGACAGATGTATTCAATTATCAGGCTACCAAAGATAGTACCCTCATTCCGAGACAGATGAATAAGACAGTGCCATTATTACCTGAGCCCGTTCACACTAGGACGATTCGTGTTTTTGACGAATTATTTTTTGAAGTGAAACTTCTTTAGAATCGTTGTGATTTGAAACTTCCTCCATGAAACGAAAAAGCGAGATGTAAAAATGTATAAGATTCAGCCGGAGAGAGTGAGATACGATGCATCATACAGTGTTTTGGTACCAGGCGATCATAGTTGACGAAGAGATTGTCTTATTTATGACGCGAGTATACCTTAATATACTCTGACGTCATGCGCTCGACGTATTACTTCATAGACACCAGGAGAACAAAAATTTGGTAGCGGTAATAGTGTAATGTCTTTCATAGCGGTTGAAATGATGTGTCATCCTAGCAACATGTACCAGGACTTCATATGCAGTTAAGACGTTTAATGTAAATTTTGCATCGGATACAGCGATTCGGGTAATTGAGTTTTTGGACGCCAAATTAAATTTGAAAATGTGCAGCAGTCGCACTGTTTCAACAACAAGTTCAAAAACATTCTCTTGAACCATTTATCGATCGGATGCCTCGCACTCGGGCATCAGTTCATCAAGATACATAATTAGACTGAATTCAATCACGAATCGAATGTGAACATCAATAAGTGTTTTCTGACGAATCGTGAAAAAACACCATTCCGTATGCAATATGAATGTCATCTGTCATGACGCATCGTTTTTTTTTGACGAATCGTCAATGAGGTATTCCGTGTGAATGCGCCCTAACCGTGATAAATTGTGTTATAATAATGCTGGTCTGGCTTTAATGACTAAATAAAAAAAAAACAATAGTTATTAATTTTTTATGAATAGTCATTGTGTTTCTCATTCGCAAATTTTTCTGATATTATAATGAGATTTGGCTAACAAAGAGACGAATTTCTGTGATAGCATAGTTAGTAGGCACGAAGACAAATGTCATATTTGAAACTTTTTATTCGCTTGGTGGATCGAATGTATGTATAATGGACTATGGATGGGTACAAAGAAACCTTCTGTGTTGGTGAACAAGATCTGTCTGTCTGTACATGTAACATTTGAACTAAAAAGGCAATCAAAGCAGTGATGGAAAACATTCGAAGAAATCCTGTTCGAAAGCAAAATAATTTATGTTGGAAATTAAATATAAACCAAGCACGTACTTTTAAAGATGACTATGAATGTTTTGGACTTTTTAGACATACTGGTCACTATTAACCAATACTTACCTTTAAAATTAATAAGGAAAAAAATTATGTCTTAAGCGGTACGTCAAAGCGGGAGGTCAAAGAAGAAAAAAATATTAGATATTGACGAGTAGTTAGTCAACAGAGACCAACGTGGGCACTATCCGACATGAGAGGTGGTTTGGCGGGATGATACTTATTAACTCATTAAGCACTGACTGACCTATAATTTGGTATTTTTTACTATGTTTTATTACATATAATTTCAAAATAAATATTTAGTCTTGTAATTTATCAGTGTTTGTTACCCGCGTAAATTACCGCCTGTATATACAGAGCCTTAACACCGCCAATTGTTTTGTCCCAAGAAATTTCGAATCTGTAAAATACGTATTATAATATCTACTACTGAATTTATTCAAACAAAACAAATCTTATACTATCATTTACAATACTATGATTACAATAAATTAAAACTATCATTATGGGCAAACGTATCATTATTATTTGTATCATCTACTAAGGATAAAAATTTTGTATTCAAATTCAATATAGGATGTGACATCACTTATTGAAAGTCAAAAACTACCACCCATTCCAAAGTGAATGCCTCGGACCTGAGAAGAACGGGCGCAACAAACTCAGCGGGCTTTTTTTTCATCGAAAAATATGTTTACAAAGTAATATTGTACAATTAAACTTATAATTTAATAGCCTGAGGGTGGTCACTCCATTCCCAATCAGTGGTATTATTAAGAAAGTCATTTATGTTATAGTAACCTTTACCACACAAACGTTTTTTAACAATTCTTTTGAATAACGTAATACTTTTGTTTTGAACATTTTCTGAGGTCTTGTTGTAAGAGCATATACATCGCCCCACAAAAGACTTACTAACTCGACTTAGCCGAGTAGTAGGCATTAAAGTTTATGTCTGTTCCTGGTCTTAACATTATCTCTTTGAGTTGAAAAACTTTACACTTTTAACAGAGAATTATTATTGAAAATACCAGCAGAATTTTTAAAGGTTATTTGTGGAATCAATTTATCAATTACAGGCATCGACTTCAAGCAGAAGATTATAAATTTGGACGGAGTCCCGATCAAATTGCAGATATGGGACACCGCGGGACAGGAAAGATTTCGAACACTCACGACGGCTTACTACCGTGGTGCAATGGGCATCATTCTGATGTACGATATTACTAACTTGGAGTCCTTCAACCATTTGTCTTATTGGCTGCGGAATATACAAGAAGTAAGTTCGTAGACTACATAATTAGCTGTATTCCATTTCATGGGATCATTAACAATTTTAACTATCCTTCTGTTACGTATGGTTTCATTGCTTAATTCTAAATTAGGTATGCTCAAAAATGACATTTTTGAAGTCTGTGTAAGTTAAATATTTTTATAAATCAAAGTCAAAATCAAATAAACTTAAAACATAATAGGCTTAAATTAAGGGCTTTTGAATGGTCACTACAAATATTTATTTTAAATTACCGAATTAACAATATAGCAATCTTTATTATAAATCCTTCATACATTACTTAGTTCACTTAATTCTACTTAATATTATTATACTATAATAACAATACAAGTAATGGAACATACACGACATTTTTCTGGACAAACAACACCAAATACATCAAAATAATTTTCAAATATTCACAATGCATTTGAAAATAATCGTACCACTAATCCCGTAGGATAAGTAGTGTTTCTAATAGTTAATTAAAATATTTTAGTTGTCACTAGCATTAAACTAGGCCGGGCCTGTATTTTAATACTAGTTACTTCCTTTAATATGTTCGTAAATTCGAGCACGTGCGAAGAACATACATACAAACTCAACGGCTACTCTTTTTAATCAAATAGTTTTACAATGGCTGTAATATACAAAACAAGTTTGTAACGTGCTGCATCCAATATATTAATCGTGTTTAAAAAATATAAATTATTTTATATAACTGTATAAATTTAAATTATCGTTTATTGGATGCCACAATCTTTTAAATTGATTAAATTTGTATACCAACATTACGTCCCAGCTAAATTTACTAATATACGAATGCCAAACGAAGTCACGGGCACAGCTAGTAATTTATAAATAAAATCTATTGCAAGACGGGTCGGAAAAGGCCGCAGTAATAATTATTACCTGTGAATACACAATGATAGTATTTTATGGCGGTGTATTTGCTCTTCGTAAAGTTTAGGAGTAATCTACTTATATTTTTGTATATGTTTGTTTGTTTATTTTATATTCAGTATATCCATTTATTTATTTTGTTTATTTCTTATTAACAAATTACATATTATATAAAAAATTGTTGTACATATATAAACTCATTCGAGTTTTATCGTGTACAAAAGGTCGTCGGAATACAATTAATAAATTTGAAGTGTAATACCTAATTAATTATAAAAGAAAAAGGAAACAATTTTAAACTACATGAAAATATTAATTATGGAGAAAAAAAACAAAACAAAAGCATAAAAATTTAGGTGCTAAGAAATTAGATGAACAACATTACAAACTAAATAATATGATTTTCAGTATGCTTCTCCTGACGTGATCAAGGTTTTAGTGGGTAACAAATGCGATGTCAATGAAAACCATAGAGCTGTTCCAAAGGAAAGAGGTCAAAAGGTAATTTAAACAACAATATTTCAAATTATTTTTATTTTATTTTCGTAACATAATATTGATGCATTCTATGCTTAATCCTGCATCAGTTCACGCATAAACCTACACAGGTTTCTGTGGCGCATCTGAGACTTAAGTTTTCATTGTTATCTTTTTTAAATATTAATAATAATAAAAAAAAATGTAATTTCCGTTAAGGATTCTTCATGGAGAATCTCTCACTCCAGGAATCTCCGGAAAAGGAGGCAGCATCGAACCAAAATTTCTAGCTATATGTCTTAGTACGATTCTTAAAAATAGTAGGTGTTATTCTAATAATTATTATTTTTCCTTATGTGTACAGATAGCAGATGACTTCGACATGCCATTTTTCGAAGTTTCTTGTAAGAATAATATCAACATCGAAGAAGCTTTCTTGACACTAGCGCGTAAAATAAGAGAATATCGAGAAACTAAGGTATTTTATTAGATTTTATTCTTTTGAATTATATTCTTCCTACAGTGGCCTTTGTGGATGATACACCACGATTTAGCCACAAACGGCTTAGAGTATTTTATTCTTTTCACATGATATTTGTGATTTAATGTCATATCCTTATTACGTTTGTTGCGTTTCTTTGTACCGACCTCGTACGTACGCGCGCGGCGACACGCACTATTAGCGCAGCCACCTGCACGCACTCAAGCGCATAAGCACACGCCTGTAATACGAGCCATCTGTCTTCTAAACTCTGTACTTGAGGTAGCACCACAGTGTGATCTATTTGCCAGCTCGATGGAATGTTTGGTCAAAGAATGTAAGAAAAGATTTGAGAGTTTGATGCCAGTAAGCTCTATAAAATAAGATAACTAGTTTATAATTTTCATTGTTTGTTTTTTCTTTAGTATAATATCTTTGTAACGCTTTAGATTTAATCTGTAATGTTACATTGTATCTTTGATAAATAAATATCAGGGTTTGATAATTTATTTACGTTTTACTCATACATTTAAATTAATCTTATCTATAAAACTCTCGTGTCCGGATAATAATAATATAGCATTCTCTTGCCCGTTAGTCCCCTTTATTAGAAAAGGTCCATCAAAACTACTTTGTCACTTTTTTTGATCAGAAGTCCTAAAATTTCTAATGCACATGGGATCATGACTCTACCTACAAGATAGCAAAAAGTTATCGAACGAGATGGCACATTTATAGTGTAATAAATATAAATAAACATAGAAAAGTTGAGTTTTCATATAAAATGCAGAGAATTTTTTTCCTCGACCTATCATAGGTACCCAGTCTGGCAAGTCTCTTTTTTGCCTTTGCCTTTGATCAGTTTGGCCACGATTCTACGGATTAATGAACTGTTTCAATACGAAATTCGCACTCGATGTCAGCGTGTCTTTTAAAGCAGGCCTAGTAATATCATTATCAGCCATTATAGTTTTAGGAACACAAGGCCGTCCCGATTTTTAATAGCTTTCGACAGAGCATTTGATAAATATATAAGCTAGAGGTCCCGGCTTCGAATCCCGGTATTATAATATGATAAATATGGATGTTTGTTTCCGAGTCATGGATGTTTATATGTTTTTGTATGTTTAAGTAAGTATGTATTAAATATATCATTGTCTTGCAATACCGGCATAGACTGTGCTATGGGTGCATATGGGTATATGAATGCCAGGCATAATTTGGGGCAAGATAATTATAAGATATAAGTGTGTCAATATTATATTATGTTAGTATATCTATCGATAGTACGATATAGGTAGGAACATACGCCCGTTACTTTTGAAGTGTCAAGGCGTTCCAAATTTGAATATTAATAAAAAAAGTTTTTATTATATTATTATTGATGTTTGTTTCCAGGCTGATGCATTCGAGTTGAAAGAAAGAGACAACGTAATTAAAGCGTCGGAGTCCGAGACGGACGTGTCTAAATGCAGTTGTTAGTGTAATTTTTGTAAATTTAATATTTATTAGATTAGATATCCATGCAAATTACAACAGACAGGGTCCGAAGATTGAACAAGAGATTATTTAGGAATTTAAATCCTTTCCTATCCGTACAATTAATTGTGTTAAAGAATAGATAATTTCATTAATTGTACTCGGTAGCTTTCCTACGTTTTCATAGTTTTTATTAAAGTTGTATCTATAGTACTACGCCACTTCGAATTTCATAATTAGGTCCCATAAATAACCTTAATAAGTTAAAAGAAATTGTAACTCTAACGTAAATTAATATGTTAGGTTTCTAGCAGTTCTTGTCTATAGCTGATACATTTATTTGTCATACTCTTTTCAATGAAGATACGAGTAGGTAGATTGCGTTTTAAACATGATTGGTAGAGGAGACCGGGGTTCGACGTTCCGATTTTGGAGTCGGAGGCAATAGAAATGTTTAAAATCAACGATTCCTATATAAAATGGTGCATAATGTATCCTTGTTTCAAATTGTAAACTTAAGTTCTTTGAAATAAGCATATATTATTGCTCAGGATATTTTTTCTGTAAAAAGTCGACAAGGAACAACTCGCCCCACAAAGTGGCTGGTTGTTCCTCAGCTGAGGTAAGTTGTTCCGCTTATCAACTCCAGTCCCTAATAATGTAGTATTAGTTGGAAAGGTATTATATAAAATAAATTAGGTATATGTAATTGAATATTTATTAGAGTTTTATTTAGAAAAGTACAAAATCTTAATGTTTTTTACAAACTTTTCAACAAAATTAAAAAATGTAATGAACATAACTACAAACATAAAATAATAACAAGCATTAACTACCAGTTAATGGTGTAGTACAACCTAATTAATAGATTTAAGAATAATAAACATTTTTAATATTACTCAATCAACTTTGACAAACGTTTGCTTGTCAAAAAAAAACAAAATTATTTCTTTTAATGAAAACACAAAAAATAACAAATTTTAACATTTCGAGTTATAGTTTCTTAATTCAGTCTTATAGCAATGACTTTACTGAGATCAATAATCTAAACTTATAACCTACTCTGTAAAAACAGATTCTTTTCAGTAACTTAAAAAAAAAATTATTCAGAGTCATCGTCAGAATTACAATTTTGACAAACATAAGAATGAACATCTTCAGATTTCAGGCATTTTGAATGAGCCCAATTCTTACACATGACGCATTCAATCCATTGTTCACCTGGTCGTGAGTTGGAATATAAATCGCAACATATTAGACAATACCATTCCATGGTCACTTCTTCACTATCACTTCCATGATTATCTTCTTGCAGTAGTTTCCTTTTCACATTTTCTTTACCATTTGCGGATTTACTTGCCACTTTATAATTTCGCTTTTTTTTACCAGTTACTTTATTCTTTCTGACTCTTTTTTCAACTTCCTTCGTCTTTATTTTACTATTGCTCTTTACTTTTCTTGCTTTTCCTTCAGCCAAAGCATTCTTTTCAGGCGTATCTGTCAGTATTGCTGATTTTCTTATTCGTCGCTTAGTTGTTACACACGATCTTGGCGGTGCTTTTGGTAAAGGTTTAATTGCTTCAGGTGAAAATATGGTAGATGTGGCTTGAATGACAACATTATTTGGCAAATTAGCAATGTTCGAGGATCCTGGTTGAGGTTCATTGGTTGCTGATTCTATTCTTGCTGGACGTTATCTGGGACGGTTTCCATATCATGATCCACCTGAGGCTCATTAACGTCTGCTAATCCTTGAAGCTGTGGTTTCACATTTCCCAATCCCAATGAAATATTAGCGGTGTCGGGCATTGGTCGATCAGTAACGAACGACGGGGCAAAATCTTCATCCGTAAATATATCAGGGTTGAATGGACTCATGCCTGCCTTTTTAAATGCGTTCATAATGTTATTTGGTGTAGCTGCTAAAGGCCATGCATGTTTGACAATTCCAGGTATCTCATAAATAGACATTGTCTTACCTGGGTTATTACGTAGCCAGTTTTCTTGCGCTTTGGCACAATACGTTTTAAACGGTCCATTAACGCCAACATCTAGTGGTTGCAAATTATGGTCACAATGTGGCGGGAAAGACAACATTATAACCGAATTTGCCTTTGCCTTTTCAACCACATCAATGTCAACATGTGATTGATGGTTATCAAGCAATAACAATACGGGGTCTTCGGGAGTGGGCTTTGTATGTTTTATAAAATGGTCCATAAATATGAGGAATTCTGTAGCCGTCATCCATCCCGAGCTATTTCCAGCTCCAATACTCTCCGTGGGACCATCTTGAAGAAATAAGTCCTTATATTTAAGGCGCGGAAAAATAAACATAGGTGGTACAGTATTTCCCACTGCATTTGCTGCAAGTTCAACGGTAACTAAAGTTCCTCGCTCCGCAGACACTATGGCACCCACTTGTTTAACGCCTTTTGCAGCGACTATTTTCTTCGGCTTCAATAAAGTGGTAACACCTGTTTCGTCCAAGTTCCAAATTCTAGACGGTAGCATGTTATATTTCAAAATGACGTCTCCAAGCTTGCTAAAGAATTCATTAATGTTGTGTCGGTTAAAAGAGGATGCGCGTCCTGCACTAGTGGCTTCCGGAGCTCTTATGGACGATGACGGATTTCTTTTCAGAAAACTAGTGAACCAATCAGCTCCAGCTTCTTTATTTCTATGCCAAGAGACTGGAATATTAGGCATGTCAAATTTGACAGCGCAACTATATGCCAACTTCCTTACTTCTTCTGGCAAAAGACCGAAGTAAATTGATGAACATTTTAATAAATAATCCGCCAATGTCTTCTCTTGGTTGAACACCTGTCTAGAATAGTAACCCACAGTAGGTGTTACACCAGCTTTCAACTTTTTGACAAAGCGAAACAAAAACCTTGTCCCGTTCGGTTTTTCGTTTATAGTTTCTCATCCTAAAACAAATTTTAATTTTATTATTTACGTGCTCGCAACGGGGCAGGTTGTTCCGCGGAACAACTAGCCCCCCACCAGAGGAACTTGGAACCCCAAATTCCATTTTCTAAAGTAACATCCAATTATGATAGAATACGTTTGAAAAAGCCAAAAACGATATTAAAAAGTTAATCACTGTAGTTTGCTCGACAGATAATAGCAAGTAACACACAAATAGCTAGAAAATTGATTGAAATAGACCAAAAAGTATGATGACGAAAAAATTTACTTACGTGATGTTTGAGTGTCACAAATCGACTACCACGCTAACACGCGGGCAGACCGTCACTAAGATGACTGACGCAATGGCGCGATGATATGACGTTTCGCGATGCACTTCACACTTATTGCTATCTCTTTTCTTCGCGGAGCTATTTCAATCGCAACAACTTGCCCCCGGCACTTTGAACCCCGGCCTCCCCTACACAAAAATAAATATCGCTTCAGCGCCTTCTATTATATTCTTCCAACTGTGTCTTTTATTATTTATTATTATTTAATTTTCTTCAGTAACGTCGTAAATCAGAGCTGCATGTCACCATATTTAACTGTCACAAATAATGTGTTTCAAAAACAAAAAAGCATTAAGTACCATTTTTCTTAAAGGCAGTAAGTATTAACATAATTTGCTTCATTAACAAACGGGGAAAAAAGGTACTTAGTTCTAATTAATATACAATATAAAGTTAATTAATCACTTATATTATTATAAAATAGTTGTAGTTATCCATATCCAGAACTCTGTAGGGGGAAAAGGATAAAACTATAAAAAAACAAATTATAAAGTTGTTGAACCGAAAGTGGTGTTGTTAAGTCTGTTGTAAATATGCTTTGGACATAATATCAGACTTATAGGTACATATATATTAATCAAATGTAGATTAAGAATAATCCCAAAAAAAGCTTTCGTAACTTAATAATTGGGTGTCTACACTGTGATAATATGAGCTATTATTCGAAACAGGCTACATTACTGCATTTATTTTTAATTCATTATTAATAAGTATATTTATTATTGTTTAGTAGAAACACCTTACAAACAAAAGGTTTTTAAATGAAAGCTACAAATTTAAGTATTATTTTGAGGTTATGTGTTGTAGGTATACACATAACCTCAAAATAATACTAACTAGTGTTTAATTTATTTAAGGTTTTTACACAATACGCTTTGGATAAGAAGTCCCTAAACGAAATGCAAAGTATAAGGCTTTTTCGAATGGTTGGCTTCCATTAGAGACTGTATTCACGCTTTACTTATACGGGTTAAGAGCACGTTTTGTACTTTGAATAAATCGAATATGGTAACATTTGGCTCAATAGGTACATAGTAAAGGAAGTAATTGCGAATGTGTCTATCTCTTGAAAACTGGCTGGAATTTGAAAACAAACAAGTGTGCTCATAAATTCTCGATTTGGCAATAATTTTAGATTGACGTCAATTATCTCCTTTGAACTGTAGAATTTAAGAATAACTCCATATAACAATAATAACCCACTCCTTAGTGTAGATACATTCGTAAGTACCTAGCTATCGATTTTAATAGTAGTAAAAACGTGTTATATCACAAGATTTTTTCTAGAATAGGTACATTTACAATTTGGAATATAGTAAATAATGTAAGAGTCTAAACTGCCGGCTTAAATTATTTGAAGCACTCCATGATGAATTAATTGTAGGTGTAATCATAACATAAGAGGCACTTTTTACAATTTTTTAATATTTTCTTTTGTGATGTCATAGATACGTGCATGATTGGAATAAAATTAATTTGTAAATTGATAATCATATCTAATATGAATACTCAGTAATTATAGGTACATTAATAAATGATTTAAAATGACAATGTGTTTCATTCTCAGTATTATATCTCATAATTTAATTTTACCTAAGTATATAGATTTACAAAACGACGTGGAAACTGATAATAACCATGAATTACGCCGCTCAATACATTCATCACGGTGGCACATTTCAGTCTTTAACCTATTCTATTCTATTCTTCCTACTATGGCTCCAGTGGAAGGTATACCACAAGTTTGCCAATGTCACGTTAAGGTAGACCACCAAGCTTAGAGTATTCTTTTACTAATTTTAATGGTAGTGATCGGTGCTTAAGATTGAAACAAGTTTTATTTTCTTATACCTGAAACAAATATGCATGCTGTTAGGACTATAAGGGACAAACACAAATATAATTACTTAAATTATTAGATATAAGTACTTAGTGCTATTTACAACTTAATCTTATTTATTATAATATATTTACACAAACTATATACAAAAGGAGTGAAAACTAGGGAGAGGAGACATTTAAAGGAAGTTGGGCGGGGAATTTCAGGAGGTATAAAATTGTATAAAGAAGGTTGCGTTAAAGGGCAATTGAAGAATAAATGATCCACGTTTCCCTCATCTAGACCACATTCACACAAGGAATTGTCCCTAATTCTTATTTTAGCCAAAAATACTGGGGTACAAGCATGATTAAAACGTAAACGACAAATAGTTGAAATGACTGACTTGTTGGGAATTTTAAATTTCGAGAACCAAGGTTTCTGAGGAATTACGGGTTTACGGTTTTTGGAAACTTGCCAAATGCTGGACCAACCA
Organism: Leptidea sinapis; assembly: GCF_905404315.1. NCBI lineage: Eukaryota > Metazoa > Arthropoda > Insecta > Lepidoptera > Pieridae > Leptidea > Leptidea sinapis. Next base: position 7,140,959 of record NC_066276.1, read on the forward strand.
TTTGACAGTATTGATTGAAGGCAACTTTTGGAGTCTGAAAGAATAATAGAATTGTTCATGCCATGAGCCTTAACAAATAAAATTGCTTCAAGAATGGCAATTGATTCCCCAGTGAAAACAGAAGTGATGGATGGGCAGCTGTAACTGAGTATAATTCTTGTTGAAGGAATCCATGCTGCAGCACCAACAGGGCTCATGTCTGTTTTTGAAGCATCAGTGTAGATTTTATGCCAATTTTGAAAATCAGAGTACATTATCTGAGAAAAAGTTTTATTGGCTTCTATGGAAAACTTATCTATACCTAAGTTTAAAATTACAGATGGTTGGAAAGTGAGTGCACTAAAAGGCATAGTAAATAGAGGCAATTTAGAATATTGGAAGAGGGGGTAAGAGAGGTGAGAGAATAATAAGTAACTGTGGAGAATGCAGGGTCTTTTGTCTTCAGGAATATTATTATTATTGTATAAAGCAAATAGTTGGTCTAATTTTGGAAGCAAGGGATGTCCACAACATTCAGCTAATTTGAGAAAAAATTTATTGGCAAGAAATTGACGGCGAATTGAAAGGGGAGGTTCCACACACTCTACTTGCATGGCATTAATCGGGCTAGATTTATGGCTCCTAATATTATGCGTAAGCATTTAGCCTGAATTTTGTCCAGTTTATTCAGACCTGCTTTATTTCCTGGGATCAAGAACATAGTGCCGTAATCCATGTGGCTGCGAATGATTGCATTGTACAATAATTTTTGGGTGAAGGGGTGAGCTCCCCACCAGACACCAGATACAGAGCGCAGGATATTAATGTTTTTCTCACATTTCTGTGAGACATAATCAAAATGCTTTATGCCTGATAATTTTTGATCTAATCAAATCCCTAGAAATTTAACATTGGTAACAACAGGTAACTCAACATTATAAATTTTAATTTTAATATGAGGAAAAAGTCTTTTATTTGTAAATAAAACTACTTTGCTTTTAGCAGTTGATAGTGACAACCCATGTTGCATTAAATAATCAGCAAGATATTCAAGTGCACAATTTAACTAATTGGATGAATCCTGTATGGACTTGTTGGAAGTATACAGAACAATATCATCAGCATATTGCAGTATTTGGGAAGAAGGGGGATACAGAGCTATTGAGGTCATATGTAAACAGATTGTAGAGAAGGGGACTAAGGACTGAGCCTTGAGGTAAGCCTTTCCAAACTGACTTAGGAGGGAGGTAAGAGGATGGACCTTTGATAGTGATTGTTCTTTCCATTAACATGTTACATATGAAACGAGATAGCTTCACGGGGATACTCAGCTGGTTGAGTTTACTCCTGAGTAGAGGAAGTGATACATTATCATATGCAGATTCTATGACAAGGAAAACTCCCAAAAGGTGTTCTTTACTGAGGAGTGCTATTCTTATGTCAGTTGTAAGGATGCCTAAGCTATCTAGGCAACTCTTGCCCTTTCTGAAACCATATTGAGAGTTGTGTGCTGTGCACTATTTGCGATTCGGTTTGATTGGCACCGAAATTAATGAAATTACTGACCCACTGGGAGTTAACACCTAAACGTTCGTGTAGACGGCGCCGCGCCTTCAACAACTCGCGTCATTGTGTAGATGAGACCTACTTCGCCATAGTCGGTCGACAGGCGGTCTACTGGTATACCCACCTAACACATAGTTGGGGGGCGGATGTTGAAAACAAGGGAAAAGGCCTGACAGTTAGCCAGGATATAGCATAGGCCTTTGATCGTATATAGCACAAGGCGCTTCTCTCAAAACTTACATCATTTGGGCTTCCCAAGAGTTTATACAAGTGCACCTCCAGCTTCCTCACCGGGCGCAGCATACAGGTTGTTGTCGACGATTATTGCTCGAACCCAAAGCCTGTGACAGCTGGAGTGCCCTAAGGTTGTGTGCTATCTCCTATACTGTTTCATATGTTATGTTGGAGGTCTGCAACATATCATTGATATGCAGACGACAGTACTGGTGATGCAGTATACACTGGCCATGCAGGTCTCATTGTGTGTATCTTTACCGCATCACGGGGAATGTTCCAATGGGTGCTTCACCCTTCACCTTCGCACGACACGCCACTATTTAAAATATCATCTCCACTATCTGGATGTGTGCGTTCCTCCACAGTGCGGTTTTCCAGGAACTTTTTTCCACATAGACTGAAGCTGTGCAATTAGCTTTGTTTCCAGGACGATAAGACATGGGTACCTTCAAAAAAAAACTAGCAGCGCTCTTGTGATTCCTCTGGTGTTGAAGAGTATGTGGGCGGCAAATAAACGCAAGCGTCTTCCGTTATACTATAGAGTCTGCATTGGACTGAATATAACATTGAAAGTAATACTGACGGCTGGCAACGACAATATCTACATGTGCATGATTCAAAAATCTATCCCAATCGGGGTCCCGTTCGGAATATTGGATTTTCAAGAATTCTGAAAAGCATCACGTGACAATAGGCAACCGCTTCATTTAGCCTCATGTCTATAAAAGACTCTGTGTAACTAAAACAATGAAATCTTTCAAAAATGTTAACCAATAGAATCAAAAAATCAAATATTTAGTTTTATTTTCTTTTTCATTGGATTCATTATAGATGTAAGGTCTGATTTTATTTCAGTTTTGATATTTCTAACTTCTTGGTCTAACGGTTTATCTTGTGTCTCGGTTTCCAATTTCACTTCTCGATGATTTTGATCAAATTCTTGTTTTCTGAAATAATTATACAATTGATTTAATATAATAATAAGATTAATTTGTCAGATGTCTAATTCAACAAAAAATAAATTCATACACAATACATCTAAAGGGATTAGAGAGCTTAAATTTTTAATAATAGTAGGTATAATCGATGTATACAGAAAAGTACAAATCACTATTGCAAATCTGATTGAAACAGACTTTAATCTGCTGGTATGTTTTTTTTTATTAAAAAGGCTATCAATTATACAAATGACATGATAGTAGAAAAAATTACTGTTGGAAATTATACATTTATATTGTCAACACTGTGTTTGGTCTAGCTCTCTCAAACATGGCGATTCAGTTAAGGAGCTTTGTAATAGTCTTGTTGATTACGTTTTACTCATACAAGTGAAGTTATATATAATTATTAATAATTACAGTAGTCTGGCCTAGGCAATTGGGCACAATGACCTTTACTTAACATATTGCACCTAATAAGTGTATCTAGTGGAATGCTCTGGCATGCATCAACAAGTGATGTGAGTTGTATTTATATTTGTTATTTTTTAAAGTGATAATTCTCACTTCTGGGATTAATTAGCGCTCTTCCACTGAGCCAACCGTGCCAGTGACGTAAAGTTCATACATCGTGATATGTCATTGTTCAACTCTCAGGTTGTGGCTCCACCTACACGATCTACTTTACAGTTGATAATCTGGTCAACCCCAATATGTGCATATTTGGAAATTTACTTAAGATGTCGCACTTTCAAATCTAAACAATTTGTCATTTTTTTTAAGTATCATCAATATCACTTTATAAAAATAATAAATTGTTTAGATTTGACAGAGAATACTCTCACTTCTGGGAGTAATAACAAAAATTAAATTTAAAAACAAATTTTCCAGGGGGCGCGTTTTCGTATACACCTGAGACAACCATATCCGAATAGATAACTTTTAACTTGGGTATAGAAAAAAAGACTCTCAGACAAAATTAAAAAAAAAACATTGATATGGTTATGTTATATGACATATAGGTCTGTTTCATTTTACAGCAAGCATCTTGAACCGTTTCCATCTAACATGGAGAAGTTCAAAGTTTCTCATTGGTGGACGGCAACTGGGGGGGTGATATTCCTTCTAAATCAGAATTAAAATAGTTGTTTCTTACCACAGTTGAATGGATGTAGATGCCAAATTTATAGCTTTAATTTCCATAAGTGTATATTTTATACATAAATTAAAAATTTAATTTATTTCTAATTTTAAGACTTACACGACAACATTTTTGACATTGATCCTTTTTTCCAGCAACGAAGTTTCAACATTTGTTAAACCAAAATTTATGTTATACATAGTGTGGCATTCCATGTGAGCTGCATCATTATATGGTTTTGTCTTCAGATAACCTGAAACATATTAATAAATAATTGTAATATAAAGTTTGATGAGGCAGACCCCAATGGAGTGACGATCTGGATGCCTATAATATGGCCTGGTCAGAGCTGGCACAGAACCAATATGTGGGATCCAGTAGGCTGATAAATCTAATATATAATCTGATTGGGATGTGCATAAATTTAAAATATAATTTTTGAAGTAAAACTTTTTTGCATTCATGAGGGAAAATTTTTTATGATGTTAGGACGAAACGCAATAAAGTGACGCGAAAATGTGTGATGTTTTTGACCAAGAAAACGGCGAGATTGAGAGAGAGTGAGAAAGGGCGAACGTAGCATGAAGCACATAGCGCCGCTAGTAAATAGAACATTTTTTTTTTTTTATGGAATAGGAGGACAAACGAGCGTACGGGTGTTAATTGATCACCGCCGCCCACACTCTCCTGCAACACCAGAGGAATCACAAGAGCGTTGCCGGCCTTTAAGGAAGGTGTACGCGCTTTTCTTGAAGGTACGCATGTCGTATCGTCCCGGAAACACCGCACAAGGAAGCTCATTCCACAGCTTCGTGGTACGAGGAAGAAAGCTCCTTGAAAACCGCACTGTGGAGGACCGCCACACATCCAGATGGTGGGGTTGATATCGTAACTTGTGGCGTGTCGTGCGAAGGTGAAATTCGGCGGCAGGAATCAGGTTGAACAGCTCTTCGGAACACTCCCCGTGATAAATGCGGTAGAAGACACACAATGAAGCGACATCTCTACGCAACGCCAAGTGATCCAGCCGTTCACAGAGTACTCCGTCCCCGACAATTCGAGCTGCTCTGCGTTGCACGCGGTCAAATGGATGGAGCTGATACTGATACATCTTCCCTACTAGTGTTGTATCATGCTGATTTAGAGTGTGGCCATGAGTAATTAGAACATCTTCCCTACTAGAGTTGTATCATGCTGAATTCTAAATTCAGAAGAAGAAAAATTTAGAGAACAGATATAAAAATAGTTTGCTAAAGAAGTTTCACTTCTGACATAAGTACTTTGCATGCACACATTTTTTTACAAACCATGAGTTCCACACTCAGTTATCCACAAATGACACAAAAAATCCGCACAAATTAATACTATACCTACGTAGGCATACTTCTCCGGCTTCCATTTTATATTCTTCAATCTCTTTATCTTTACATATCAGCAAATCTCTTAATTCACTCTCACTTCTTTTCAAATCTTGTATTGTCATTAATAAAGGCTGTGTCACATGTTGAAAAAACTGGAAATTATGAAGTGCCTACTCTATGAATAGAATACAAATTAATAATAACCTATATTAACCTCACCACATCAACTTGATGGATGGTATCCATAGTGGTCAATTTTTGCAAATCATTAAATTCATATTTATACCATTTCATTAGGTCCATGTGTGAGCTTCATTACCAATTTTAATGGATATGGATAACTCTTAGTCATTGAAACTTTTAATAAATTCTCCTCTTCTACTATATCAATATTTTTCAAATTTATTGGATCTGCCAGCATATTTACACCATTTCTCAATAATTCATCTGTGCAAACTTCTAATAATAAGTTAGAATTCTGAAAAAAAAAAATCATACTTAGACATCTCTACCAGACTAAAATTTGGAAGAATCCAAGAATTTAATTATGTATATGATTTTTGATGGAGATTCATGTTCTCCCAGATGGGTCAGTCCATTGACTCATGATAGGTTTTTATCTTTTCTGCAAAATAACCTGTTTGATAGTTTGAATGGGGGTAGGTTCAATTATGGTATATAGCTGTTGATATGTCTGCAGTAGCCATATATTGTGCTAGTTATAATGCTTATACTATAATAACTGTACAATGAAAACAGGATTTTACAATTCTCTTATATGTGGCGGAAGATACATATATATAAGTACCACCAACCAACAAACACTAACAATACCCCTTAATTTTTTAAATATTACTTATTATTCATTCAGAAGGCATGCACATAGATTAAGGTGATAATTTTTATTTATTTTATTTTATAGGGTATAATGTTACTCTTATTATTAAACCCAACTTATTGGTGCTACTACTATATATCAACTATGCGAATGGCAGTTTATTCGAACAAATTATATGACCACATGGAGTTCTATAAATAATTTCAAGACTTCCACTCACTTGCAGCAAAGAAATTAAATCCTGTTCATGTAGTTCTAAAAACCATAATTGGTGATAATCTGTGACATAAATAAAGTAATCGGCTTCCCTTTCAAACTTCAAGAAGAATGATATAGAATTTTTGTTGTATAATTTTTTCCACATGATAACTGGTAGTGACTAAGTCTGTAATAAAAATAAAAAATTAACTGTTAAACAACAAAAACAACGTAAGTTTCAGATACCTGACATTATTCTTAGCTTTAAGTCTTTAGTTACTAGTTTAATAGTTAAAACTTACATTACCTATTAAATTTAAGTGAATTGAGTAAAATTTTCTTAGTACATTATCAAACTTTTAAAGAATATTGTTGTTTTTAAACCTACTTACATTCAGTTTTCAATTAATCATATTTTTGAAAGTACACATAGTTATTATAATTTAAAAAATAATTTGCTTAGTCTAATTTATTCATAAATATTTTTGAATTTTTGCTTGAATTTGCTTATGTGTTTGAATGAAATAATTTTATAATAATAAACCACAGAACACTATACTATTACTCTAACGAGCTATAAATTCCCTATATATTATTATACTCTTTGGATATAAACATTTTTTTTTGGTTCTGTTCGTCCATCTGGACAGGCAAAGGGGTCAAAAGCCCATACAGCCAAGTCTTCATTTTTATTATTCTATTCTTCACGTTACACAGCTTGTTCAAAGTCAAGCTAAGTCTTAATATCATCTTCATCTTCAAACATAAATATGTAGTACAATTTCACATAAAAGTAGTATTTCGTGTTCTTCATGTTTCATTTTCGTCATATACATATAGGTTCGCATGAAAGGCCGAAGCCAAGTCTTTTATTGAAAATATTCTTGTTCCAATGAAGATCAAGCTTAGCCCTGGGTTTATTAATAAACTTTTATGATATAATACTAAAATATAAATGTCATATACGTTATCAGAAATATATTATACATAAATTATAAGTAATAATGATGAATATTAGTTGAATATAATTATAAGATAATATGAAACTAATTTAAGGTATAACAACAAATATAATATTTACATTTATACATTAAAATTTACATTATAAACACAAGTCCAATAATAATTTATGGACGAATATGTTTTAAGTCTGTGTAAGGGATTGTGTCAAAAGCCAAGCCGTATTTTCAAATTTCGCCTACCGTTGAAACTATAAATTTGTAAAGCGGCACGAAGCAGTCATAAGTTTTCAATAACTGCTGAAGTGAGCGCGGTATATCTTCAGCATTCTTATAAATATCCAAGAGGCAGTCTATCAATGTAAATCTTTGAAGATTATATTGGGGACAGTCAAAGAAAATGTGATCAAGAGTTTGGATGGATAAATTACAGAATTGACAAGTTGGAAAATCTAAAACACCGGTCCTAAATAAATGAGCACCCCTACGAGAATGTCCAAGACGTAACCGACAAATTGTGGTGTAAAATTTTCTGTGTAAGTATTTTTTCTTTTTAACAAACCAGGGAGGAGAGATTTCGTTTTTAATGTCGGCTAACCATTTGCCCTTTGTTTGAACAACTTGTTGCCAATAATTCTGAAAGTCTTGCAAGAATGTACCTTTAAAATGAGACAGTGCATCTGTGTGTGGTATGGGAATGTTCAAAGCAGTATGTATCTGAATACTATTCACAATAGATTTAGCAAGATAATCAGCTTGTTCATTTCCTTCCACGCCTATGTGTGAAGGAGTCCAGAATAAAACAATATCTTTTGTTAGGGATAAACATTGATATTTGTCTCTAATATTGTAAATGATGAAATTAGTTGTAACATTACATTTAGGATATTGTAAAGCTTTTAAAACACTCATGCTATCTGTTATAACGATCCACTTATTATATGACTGTTCTCCAATTTATTCTAGAGCAGCATATATGGCAGCACATTCTGCTGTGTATATACTAGCCAAGGTATTTAACCTATGACCAAACCCACTCCGCAGTTGTATGTCATAAACTACCATAGAGACAGCAGTATTACTTTTAGATCCATCAGTATAAAGTTGGTTATAATTTTGCCACTCTGACAGCATACTATATACATCTTCCTTATATTTTAATGATTCATTAATAATTATTTTAATAGGTGTATATTTTGAATTATAAGAATTTAAATAACATGGCCAAAGAATACTAGAAAATAGATTATGATCACAAGAAAAATGTGACAAATCAGAGATGCCTTCTACTTGATAGTAGGAATTATTGTCAGTTCGGTTAATATAGTCCTGTATCTTCAATACGAGGATGATTATTAATAGAAGTTAATTTGAGAAAGAATTTTGTTTGTAGATATTTGAATCTGAGAGCTAGTGGGGGAATATTACATTCTACTTGTAATAATATAATAGGAGTAGACCTAAAAGCGCCTGTTATGATCCTTAAGCATTTATTTTGTATTTTTTCACTAATGTAATTACTCCACCATAACAAAAGAAGGCATACTCAAAATGGCTATCGACTAATGACTTATATAGTGTTAGCAAGATGCGTGGGCCTGCACCCAAATATGTACCACCTAATGATTTCAGAATATTGCAGGCCTTTATTGCTCGATTTTCTAATATTGCGACATATTTGTGCCATCTAAAATTACATTAAAAAGTAACTCCTAAAACTTTATTGAATTATCTATTGAAATTTCCTGAGTACCCTAATATATTTTTGCATCTCTTATTCTTATAGAATGCTTTGAAAATTTTACTACTTTACTTTTGTCAATACTGACCTCAAGACGAGATATTAGATAAGATAAGATAAGATATTGAAAATAAAGCTCCAATTTTTTGAGTGCTACATTAAGATCAAACACAACATTTGATAAATTAAGTCCTGAACTATACACTACTAGATCATCAGCAAATTGGAGGTTAGAAACTCTATTACCCAAGACAATATTTATTTGATTTATGTAGATTATAAAGAGCAATGGACTCAAAATTCCGCCCTATGATACGCCTCTATATGAATATCGAGGACCTATTAATTGGTTATTGACTCTACCATAAAGTTTACGACCATGCAAGAAATTGAATATCCAACTAACTATTTTTTCAGGGACATTTAAGGATAGAAGAATGGATGATAATTGTTCTAAATCAACATTATTAAATGCTCCTACGACATCCAAAAAAACACCAGCCAATATCTTATTGTCAATCTGGGCACTATGGATGTCAAGACATAAATGCCGTAGACTCTCACAAACAGAATGATCACATCGAAATCCAAATTGATTATTAGGTAAGAGGTTGTTACTTTCAATATAAAATATTAATCTGTTTTATTAAATCTTCAAAAATTTTACCAACACACGAGCTTAGTGTGATAGGACGATATGAATCAGCTGAACTAGAATCTTTCCCATGCTTTAAAATTGGAATTAGACAGTCTGTTTTCCATTCTTCTGGAATAGTGGAGTTGTTCCATAGGAGATTTAATATTTTTGGAAACTTATTTAAGTTAGAAGAGTTTAGGAGTTTAAGCATTTTATAGGAGAGCCAATCCAAACCGCATGCAGAGTCCTTTCTTGATGATAGACCAGCTTTTAATTCTTCAATAGTAAAAGGGGCAATCATAAAAGAGTTGGTGCTATTTAAAGGATGATTATTGTGAATAATTGTCAAATTTGGTACTGTATCTGGAGTATATTTGTGTAAAAAGTTGGATATCCAATTATTGCTAGAGAAACAATTATTATTAGAATATAAGTTCTTAAATTTCCTCATTTTTGTCCAAATCTGTTTCATTGGCGTTAACCTATTTATGGTGGAGCAAAAATTTCTGTCCAGGATTTACGACGTTCAAGTCTTAGTATACGTTTTTTCTTTGCTTGAGCTTGCTTAAAATGAATGTAGTTTTGGATATTGCAATATGATTTGAATAACAGATAAGCCTGCTTGCAATCTTCTACCACTTTAGTACATTGCCCATTCCACCAGGGAAGTTGTCGCTTTCTTTTAGATAGATGAGTAATATTGTTACAGTGATAGTTGGTTTTAGGTACTGAATTTTCTACCGCTCTAAGAATTATGGAACAGAAGTTATTGTAAGACTTCTGTAGATTACAATTATTTATTTCAAATTGTTTTAACAAGTCATTTACTAAGTTCTCATATTGGTCCCAATTTACTATTTTCAGATTACTGTGTGGAGGAATGTTGGATGGAATTGAAGAAGATTCAGTTTCCGACACTACCATGGAAAATTTTGTGATTGTAGGCAAGTGATAGCTGCCCAAAGAGTCCTGATGAACTTGCCATTCACAGCACAGGAATAATGAAGATGATACTATTGTTAGATCTAGTCCATTTGGTCTCCAAGAATTAGTACCCACTGTAGTTGGTTGATCATTATTTAAGAGCATTAAGTCATTATCGTCCATTACATCCATGATGTCTCTAACTCTAGAATTGGTTCTATTACAACCCCAAATGGTATGGTGAGCATTAAAATCACCAGCAATTATTAGTGGTTTTGGAATACTATGCAACAGTCTATTAAATTTAGATTTGTCAAAGTTAGGTACACTGTTGCCAGGACTATAAAAGCTAACAATTGAGATGTCTTTTTGTTTGTATTTAATTTTTATTGCTACATTTTGCAAGGAGTTATCAGAAAATGTTTCTAACTTTTGAAAATAAATGCCATTTCTAACAAAAATTGCTACACCATTGTGATCATTACCACAATCACTTCTTATTATTGTATAACCTCTGATAGAAAACTGTATATTTGGTTTAAGCCAAGTTTCTGATATAAGTGCTATGTGTATGTCCTGCTCATAAAGAAGGTTTTGAAGCTCAAGTCTGTTACTCAACAGACTTTGAGCATTCCACTGTACTATGTTAAGTTTGTGACAGTTGAATGTGACGTTTTATTTTTAATTTGTATGGTATCTTTAATAGCTGAACTAATTGCGTGTGAGCTAATGCTTTGATTCTGTGTTTTATTTAGTGTAATGACTTTGATTATTGATTCTGTGATTAGGTTCATTGCTGCTGGATTGGACAAAATTAAATTAATGATGTCTTGTGTGTTCTCTGTATTATTGAGTGATGGAAAGTTTGTTGGATGTTTAAATAAATCTGATAATGGTGTTTTACTTTTATTTTTACTATCCAATATCTTTTTTTGTTTTATAGGGCATTGACCTGATACTGCAAGATGGTTACCTTTACAGTGTACACATACTGCTTTGTCAATAGGTATAGTACATTCTTTATATGAATGATTTTCAGTGCAGATTGAGCAACGCTGAGCATTCTTACAGAATTTAGCCAAGTGGTCAAACCTAAGGCATCGGAAACACTGCTTAACTGGCGGCACATAAGGTCGCACTGGTAGACGCCACATCTTTAAGTGAACGTAATCTGGGAGTGAAGTAGATGACGCAAAGGTAATAATGACTGCCTGTGTAGGTTGTAACCACTTAAAACCACTATCGGATTTGTTTTTTTTCATTATACGCCGAACAGAAATAATTTTTTTTGTACTTGACAAAGATTTGAAAATTTTTTTGTTGGACATATCAATTGGTACGGAGGAAATCACTCCAGACAATTCAGTGGCACCAGCTGGGATGGACGCCTTAATATTTTGTTCCCTTAAAAATGTCGTGTTGTCTAGGAATGTATTAGCCAAATTGGGTCGTTCAAACACTACTCCTATCTTATATTTGTTGAGTTTCTTAAGATATTTAATGCCTTTAATGAAGCGCGATTAGTAGCTACTAAGAGTTAGCATGTCACGACTACCAAGTGGCTCTTCAGTGACACTCTCTATGAAGACTATAAATTCATGACCGGCACCTGCGTCTTCCGGATATCGGCGACAATAGTCGGCCACCCTATATGGCAAATCAAAGTCCTCGTGGTCTTCCAAAACTGTACGCGAATCGGAGTATTCGCTACTTTCAGAGGTGGAATCTAAAATAGACTCACCTTTATCTCGTTCCGGCTTGGTTTTTTTCCGCCTTTTCGACATCTCTTAGCACAAACCTAAATCACTAAATATATAGACTATTACTTATACTAAACAAATTAAATGATAAACATATACAAATACTTATATACTTTTCAAAAATATGAGGATTATATACAATATAATAGAAATATTTAATTTTATAGTTAAAAAGACCGCCCTAAGCAACCAAGAGTTCCCGCGCTTTCTCAATATCAAAAAACCACAGAGTACATACCTTTGTTTATAGTAGTTTTTTTTTGGATTTTATGGCATGGTAACTGAGACATTTAACTTGAGTTTATACTAGTATATTATTACTTAGACAAAGAGAAAATAGACACTACATTATTACTAGAGACCGTTAAAATGGGAAAGACCTTAGAATATTGACACTATAGTAGTAGTCTCCGCGTGCCCCTTTTCGATAGCAATAGTTTTGACAGGAGTAGTCTTAGGTGTTGTCATAATATCATTATTTCTCTAAGATTATTGACACTATAGAAGTAGTCCCCGCGTGCCCCTTTTAGATAGCAATAGTTTGGACAGGAGTAGTCTTAGGCTATACCAGATATACCAGAGATAAATGTACTATATACTTTGTTATACACTTATATTTATATTGTGTAATAATCAGTGTACCCAGGCCAAGAGAGGCGCTGCGTTATTTTTATTACGCCCGTAGCGTACCGAGTACCGACTACCGTGGCTAGATAGCGCTCATTATGCTTATAATTTTTCTATCGTTGTAGATCGAATTGATTGCGTATTGCGATATCGATTAGCATTGTAGTTTGTTCTTTATTTAAGATTGTGGAATCTTAATAGTGTTCATTACTTTGATTACCACACGATAGACAAGTCTTGTTTTAATAAGTAACTTATGTGTGTTTTGCTATCACTAGCTCCATCTATCCATTTATCATGTATGTAAACTAATCGCCATCGTGATGAATAATTTTTATCATGTGTAGGGAAGTTGCACCCCCCTGGTCTTAGGTGTGGTCATATTATTATTTTTACTGATATTACCCCTCACGGAATTAAATCGATATCATAATGTCACATTCTCAACAGATTATTGGGTATCTGAATAAATTAAACATAATTAACATTATAATTTAATAAAATCACTTACTGCCTTATTCATAACAAAACGGTTTTCGAAGGTATAAAGCTATATTAGTTAAAACGTGTTTGAAGCTTATCGAACATTCGATAAAATTACTAATTCATATTTTTAAGATAAATCTCCCATAACTTATTAGTTATGGGAGATTTATATGCAATGTTGCCATTTCCTACAAAAGAACATGATTTTAACTAATTTAATGAGGAACTGTCAATGGAAACAGACATCTTTTCAATGTCAATGGTTTGTTAGTTGTCAAAAGTCGATGTCAAAATCATTTCAAACTTCATAAATTAATGTTTTGAAGTCTGTCGGTTGTTAATCTATGACGGATATCCAACAACTTTGATGTTTAGAACACATTATTTAACGAACAGCTGCTCGATGTCGGCCATGTTTAATGCGTTCGAGTCCTTAAAATAGGTTTATAGAAGGGTCCTAGCTACTATAAGTCACGTCAGCTTTATCGAAGAGATAATGAGCGTTTTAGCTGGTTTCAGCTCTAATATATGATTATGAATACCATTTTTAACAAGCGTATAGTAGACAGACACCTATTGTGGTATTTGTTATTTAAATTCACATGTATTTATTTTCTTTTATAAATCTAAGTTTTTAAAATATGTTCAAAAAACTATGTATTATATTATTAGAAAGATACAAAAACAAAATATCATAAGCTTGAAGCGCCGCCGGCAGCGAGTCATGCCCAAGGGCTGAGCTATCGGTGGCCGCAGACAGTGGCGTCTGTATTTGATCTTTGAGCCAACCGCTTAGCGAGAAACCTTTCATATATTGATTCAGGCTTTTCGCTATAAGACCGCCGTAAGGACAATCTGGGCTATGATGGTCGAGTCAACGTCTCATATGTTGGTCATCTCGTTAGCCAAGTCAAAGTACTTGCTGAACTTGTCCTTCTTAGCTTTCATGAGAGGTAGTCTTCATAGGGATAGTAATTTAAACGAGGACAGCCTGGCGCTGGGATCGGTTAACATTACCATGCTTAAAGAGGCGACAATAATTCTGTCCATGATGATATACCATTCCCGATAACCAGCATTGGTACGTATTTATAGTACGAATTATTATTATTACTAACCGCAATTTAACCGACTTCCAAAAGGAGGAGGTTTTCAATTCGACAGTATTTCTTTTTATGTTTGTTACCTCAGAACTTTCGCCTGGATAAACCAATTTTGACAATCCTTTTTATTTGAAAGCTGGTGCTGCCCGTGTGGTCTGGTCCCATTTTATTTTCGTCTAGTTCTGACAATGGCATTCACGTGAAAACAATATGTCTAAAATTATCATTAAGTATGTGTACGACAAATTGACGAATAACTGAATATCACGCCAACTGATTTTGATGATTTTTGTTATTGGAAAGGATATATTTCAAGGGTAGTTTGACGAGAGATCTAATTATAGGATCTTTTATAAGTTCAGGAATTTTCCAGATTTTTTAGTCATCTACCGTCGATATATTATGATGATCAATGGAATCCCTTATCGGCTTACATACTTTACTCCTTATCTTTGAGAGAATTTCTAACTTTTTGGAATCATATTCCAATGCGCTTACGTTGGTCGCTGCATTGTACCATGACGCAACGTTCTATCTATTTTTGCGCTCATCGCAAGTCTCTTTTGAAATTGTCCTAGAGGTAGATTTCCTCTATACAGATAAGCGTATCTCCCTGACTTCGTTAGTATCATTAAAACAATGCTGTCTCATATGAGCATCTCATAGCAGCATGTTAAGTAGATCTTTATATATTATTCAGACAAATTAGTTGGATTCACAAAAAATCTTAAGAATATACAAAACTACATCGACTTCCAAAAAACTTTTTCAAAACAATATAATATGCACTGAAAAGTAAAAAATAATTGCGTTATCTTCTACAAATTAATTATCTTATCATAAAATTATTGTTAGAGTTCTCCTTAGTGAAATTAAATGATAAATATTAGACTACCTAAAAGTAAATCAAATTATTAAGACAATATGATATTGTTACAATTATTGTTATTTTTTGGAGTCGGTGTCAGCTAAGGTAGGATTGTAACTACATACAATAGTAATTATAAGTGAGATGTGCTTGTGTCGCACTTGTGCGTCGTGACGAGGTGAGAGTGGGAAATTTTTTCACTTGAATAAATTATAACTGCACTGCAATGAGCCGTTTGTTTATATTTTTTGTGTCGCATCAAAGTGGTTCCCGTTCCCATAAATATGTTGCTTTTATCCTTTTTAACCGTCTTCAAAAAAGAGGAGGTTCTCAATTCGATCGGTATTTTTTTTATGTATATACACCGATTACTCTGAGATTTATGATCCGATTTAAGCAATTTTTTTTAGTTCGATGCGGAATAGAAGCCATTTGGTCCCATAAATATTTTACATAATTTGGCCCAGTAGTTTTCGTTTTATGAATATTTTTGTCTACGTGGATGATATAATTGTATTTTGTGTACGGCTTTTTTAGGAGTTTTCATTCAGGTTGGTATTATATAATAGTATTACTATATAACTGACACTAAAAATTAAAAATAAAACTACGTTTTAAAAACCGACTAAAAAACTGAAAAGTATTAAATAACTAAAAAATTAATTTAATACATCTCTTTTGCAAACCTTTACCTTTAAAATTGATAACATACTATTACTTGTAAGTGCTACATATTGATAGCTTTAAAGTCGGTGCCAAGCCCTAATACCCTTTCCGGATCGGCGCGCTCTGGATCTCGCTGTAGACTGTAGATCGGCAAGTCTTGTAACTCCACCATTTGTTCATACTGCTCAACTAACTGTGACTTTTCTTGTATATAGCTATTTATTAATTTTAATGAAATCTCTTCCAAACTTGGTTCGTAACACTTTTCTTGGCTCACAAGTTTTGGTGTGCTATGAATATAAGTATTTGTTCGTATTAAAGGTTGCTTTGTGAGTTCCTTATGTTTTCTTTCGGTAGATCTTATACTAGCTACTTTAGTCCACAAATTCTTATTTTCACAAGCAACCATAAATACATGGTGCAGTAGTTGAGATTTTTGTTTTGTAAGTTCTGCAATTTTTGAATTGTAGCTACACCTCAATAGCTTATTACAAAGAGGATGTTAATACTACGTAACAAGAGGCGGGACTGTCTGTTTTAGTTTAGTATGAAACGTGCTGTGAGATTTGACAGTAATTACCTATTGACACAATATTATGGCGACGAAGTATAATCCGGCTATGTTTGAAAGCGAACAATTGCTTAGAACGTGGAATTCGGCTTTTTTACAAGATTATAGCCGTCATCTGTCAATGACTGCACATTTCATACAATGATGCAATCGAGTGAATCGCTTTTTTGATGGTTTCGCTAGGCTGGCAACCTAATCTGGCATATTACTATTACTTGGCCTATGGAAATGCATCCCGTGCCACTAAATAAATTAAAAAAAAATATTACTATTACTTGCTTACAAACTACAAAGTGTATTTTTATATTTTGTTAGTTACTGTGGTCAATTGGAAAGCACAGAGCGCTTTTCTAGTATGTTTTGACGACCTATTTGCGTGTCTATCATTATTATTCTTTTTAACTTCTGAGTTGGAAGTACATATCTCATATGTTCATTGTGAGTTTCAAAATTACTGGAAATGGATTCTTCTTCCATCGTTAGCTTCAACAATGACTCTACTTATCAGTGCACAGCAAAGGGAGATTACAACAATTTTAGTGTTCATGAATTAGCTCTACATGCTATGCGAGATAGGTGCTTGCTTCTTCAAAAACGAATAAATTCACTTGAGAGTGATAATATGAAGTTAAGACTAGACCTTACTAAGATTGAAGATCATTCAACTTATATTCCTTTGCAGGATAATGAAAAATTTACTCTGCAACAAAAAATTGCAGAACTTACAAAACAAAAATCTCAACTACTGCACCATGTATTTATGGTTGCTTGTGAAAATAAGAATTTGTGGACTAAAGTAGCTAGTATAAGATCTACCGAAAGAAAACATAAGGAACTCACAAAGCAACCTTTAATACGAACAAATACTTATATTCATAGCACACCAAAACTTGTGAGCCAAGAAAAGTGTTACGAACCAAGTTTGGAAGAGATTTCATTAAAATTAATAAATAGCTATATACAAGAAAAGTCACAGTTAGTTGAGCAGTATGAACAAATGGTGGAGTTACAAGAGATGGATGAGAAGTTTGATATTTTGAATGCTGACTCTATTGGATTTACATATATGGAAGATCCGGTTACTGATTCATTAAAAGAAATTCAATGTCAAACAGAAAAATTAATGGGACTTAAAAAAGAAGTTGCACAGCAAGAAAAAGATTTAAAAACACTGTTAACTAGAATTGAAATAATATTGAGAGGTTTGTGCTTACAATTTATTATAAATAAATCTATTCAACTTATTATTTGCACTTTTTAGTTAAATCTGAATTTTTTTATCACTCAATGAAATGTCACTTTTACAGATGGTTACAAATGTTCATCATGTATGTCTACATATACAGAAGATAAAGAAACTGAAATATGTAGTCGCAGTGTCAATTTTGGGACACAAACAGATTCCATACTGATGGAAAGCATATTATTGGATAGAGATGGTTTTCAGGAGGTACATGATAATCACAAAACAATTCAGCTTTGTGATAAAATATGTCCAATGTGTGGTGAAACATTTAGAGAGGACATTTTATTTAATAGATTTCAAGCCCATGTAGAAAGTCATTTTGCTGCTGGAAAAGAAACTGAAGACAGTAATAGTTATTTAGATATCAATTGAATAATAAGTACTTTGGAAAAAAAACATTCAAGTTAAGGAATTTGGTGATCAATTTATCTCCCTTCTTGAAATCTATTTATAGTTAAATCTTTCTGATTGAATGTTTTGATTTCATTGTATTTCAACTTCAAGTTATTTCTGCGATAGTTAAAATTGTTAATTTCTGTCTAGGATGTATGTCTTGAATTCATTTGTATGTGATTGATAAATTCAATTTAAATTTGTACCCCATTATTCATAATAGTCTGCTAACTTAAAGCATTGCTAATTCTCAGCCTGTCTTCTTCTATTGACCTAAGTCAGAATAAGAAAAAACACTCCTTAGCGGCTGTTTAAAGTTAGTGGACCATTATGAATAAGGGGGCTAGTCTCCAAATACTTAGATTATTATTTAACCTATATCATTTAGCTTGAAATTGTAATCTTACTGAAATAATTATAATGTAAAAAAATTGGGCTAACATCTAAATTGGCATAGGTTTTCTATTACAAATAATCTGATGGGGTAATATAATTAATTCTTGTGACTCAATATATTGCCTCTACAGATATTTGAATGTAGAGTTACCACAATGATATATTAATAACTCAGGTATTAAATGAAATTGAATTTGTTACAATCAAGCAATTTCAATGAGTGTTAAACAATATGATTGTGCAGTTATAGGTCTGATAAATAAGACTAGCACATACTAATAAAATTACATCTTCTATCTGTGAATAAACAGATGTGAGATCACACTTTTTACAATATACCTAAATGTCAATGTTAAAAATGAATTATTAAAACTTAGGTGCACCATTTTTGGCCACTTGGTATGAACATGCTACTAAATATTTAATGTTATCTATACTTAATATTATAAAGCTGTAGTGTTTGTTTGTTTGAACGCGCTAATCTCTGGTACTACTGGTCTGATTTGAATGATTCTTTCAGTGTTGGGTAGTCCATTTATCGAGGAAGGCTATGTTTTTTTTTTCAAAATTAGGGATCCGTAATAAAATTGCTATTTTGTAACTATTGACAATAGAACAAAATGATGTACAGGCTATAATATAGGCAATATTTTATTACTTATAAAACTATCGCGCGAATTATACTTTATATGGCAAAACAACGTTTGCCGGGTCATATGATATATAAGTGTAAATAACTAGCAGAATTCTAATACTAAATAGTGATTTGAATCTAAGTAACTTATAAACCAAATTTAATTAGTCTGCCAAACAAGATTATAGCAATATTATTTTATGTACTTAAGTATGTCATTGCTTCAGCCTGTTATATAATAATTAATAGTATTTTAGTTAATCCATAATAATTTTATCTTAATTACTTGAGTAAAATTATTCAGATGTTGGTAAACATTTGTTAACTTTTATATATGAGCCAAAACATAAAATAATACATTAATTAACATTTTTAATTATTTCTAGTTTTATGGCATATAGCAGTTGACACAATTTTGTACATAATAAACTAATAATAATATGGGTCCATGCAGTCCCATTTCCATTCCTAAAATTTTTTAAGGTGTAGGTATTTTTTAATATTTA
This sequence comes from Leptidea sinapis, assembly GCF_905404315.1. Taxonomy (NCBI): domain Eukaryota; kingdom Metazoa; phylum Arthropoda; class Insecta; order Lepidoptera; family Pieridae; genus Leptidea; species Leptidea sinapis. The sequence continues at coordinate 7,160,734 of NC_066276.1, forward strand.
AGTTAGGTATGTCTATAAGAATTAAAGATATTTATTTAAATTTGTTTATTACTTACATTACAATTATTATACTAAAACTAATATACAAATGAGTTAAATAATATGATGTGTAAAATTAGGCTAAATCGGTTGGTTTAACATCTGTAGAATTTGAGGGTTGCTGAGTTGTTTTCTGCAAAAGATTCTTACAAAAGAATTGGGGCCGTTCTTTCTTCATTTCAATGATCCTTTTTCCTTGCCACATTTCTTTTGGCTGAAAATAAAAAAAAATTATAAATTAAAAGCAAATTTAAACAAGCCAACATCAGTTCATCATAATATCGACCTGGATATGCCACAGATATATTGTTCCACTGTTTGAATCTATGTGGAATAGTGTGTCATGATGGAAAGGAAGACAATAAAAGAAGAAATAAACAAGCAGTTCTGATGTTTGTGACTAGTGAGTTTTAAAATTAAAATTATTGGTTCTTTTTTGATGGCAGATCAATGGCACTTCTGTGAAGTGCAAAATCTAATTTGGAGTAAAAAAACTGTATTCTTAAAGTCTGTTAAAAAGTCTTAACAAATAAAAATTTGAAATCAAAATTTTATGAATGATGTTGGACTCTAACCCACAACCTCTGGCGTTCTGTGCCAGTGCTCTGCCAATTGGGCTAACCGTTTGAGTGACATATCGTCATAAAATCTTGTATGCTTTGTTCAGCACTCAGGTTGTGGCTTCATCTACAGGATCTACTTTACAGTTAATAACCTGCTCGACCCCAATATTTACATATTAGGAAATTGACTTAAGATGTCGCTCATGTAAATCTAAACGATTTGTTATGTTTTTAAAGTGATAACCCTCACTTCTGGGATTAAAACTCAATAATAAATATATCATTATAGTAGTGGGTTCGATTGCATCATTCATAAAATTTTGTTCTCAAATTTAATTTGTGTATTAATCTGAGAATTAAGGTCTATCACTTAAAAAACATAACAAATTGTTTAAAAAGTGTCTATATTGGTAAAGTGTGATTAATGTGACACAATTTAACTTAAGGACACCTATACACACCTGTTAAACACATTCAAACACATCCAGTTGTGGTGTCAACTAAAAACTCCAGGTTCAAAATAGCTAGAACCTGTTTTTAAGCAAAATGTTTGTATTATAACATACTGTAGTGTGGCTACTGTAACATGGAGTTGCAGCTAATAGCTTATGAATACCTAAATCCTACCTATACCTAATATAAATTACCTGTTCGGGTAAGTTTTCACCCTCATACAACACAATGACATCATTTTCAATTGGTTTGTTGGCTAGTTTTTGCACAATTTTATCCTGAATTTCTTTAGTTTCTGCTTCTATTTTTTTGTAGCAATTTCCTGTAAAAAGTAACAATGATATCATAAATCAACTTTTTATGAACATAACTTTTCATTTCATTTCACTGTTTTTTATTTACGATTGACAGTTTTTAGGTCTGCCCCAGCAATGCCAGAACTTATGTTTTATCATCATTTACATGTTTTAACCGTTTTGCAGTAAGATTTTATTTAGTTATTTTCTTGAAAACTTTGCATTACCTTGTAATAAGAGTAGTAGCACTATATATATATATATATATATATATATATATTATAACTTCATTACTTTGATATTACAATAATATCACTTATTATACCTATTTTACTTTAGAATTGTAATAAAAGTTCTTACCACATAGTCGTCCTCGCTCATGATAGTGCCCACATTCATGGCACACTTTGATATTTGTCTTCGGAACTAGCAATTTCCATACATATTCAGGTGACCCAAATTTCCGCTTCCATCGCTTTTCCACTGTTCTTCTGAATTTTGGCACAGCAAGAAGTAAGCCATCACCAATAATATCTTTTATAGAAAATCTTTGTTTGGGATGAATGAATGGATTTTCATCAACACACGCCACACTAAATTCTGTGATACATTTGAAAAGTGAAAATAAATTCTAATAATTTAAAGGTACACTCAATTTAATTCGTTTAAACTGCATCAGCTGATTGATATAAATATTCATATTTGGAGTTAGAAAATAAGCGAGTGATACTATCTAGAAAAATTAACATTTATTTTACTAAAGTAATAAATGAAACAGTAAAAGAACAATAATAAGCTTACTATCAACATGTAAATAATAATTTAACATACCTTTGGGTGGATGTCTAAATAAGGTTAGAATATTTTTTTCGACTGTATTGGCGATATGTACAAGCCTTTGAGAAAAGCGAGAAATCATGATTCAAGTTATACTATGTGAATTATTGAAAAATAAAACCAATAACTAAATTAAAATGCTACAAAGTTTATTAGTATCATACGAATTTCGATAAAACTTAGATTGTAGACAGTAGTATGACTGTCAATGTCAACTGTCAAAACTCGAAATGAAATAAAAAACGTCAATGTATATCTTCACGGCGTTGTTTTTGGCCACTCAATATTAGAATTATTTAGAGTATTTATTGACCATCATAATATATAACCATAGATGAAGTTAACATTTTGAATACTTAGAAATACCTAACCAAATGATTAGTAATTTCGTTTAACACTAATAGGTACTTAATAATGTATTGTAATCTTATTTGTAATTTAAATATTTTTGCCGTATGGCAATAAAGCTAAAATACTTGGAATGTAAGCCTACACTAAGGTAGGAATTGCTTTATTTTGATGTCAATGTCAATTTGTCAATAATGAAGATCAGCTGTCGGTAGAAGTGGGGAGAAGAGCCGACTGTTTTTCTGTCTCCATGGTCGTAATAGTATGATAAAGTAGTTCATGTCCTCAAGCGTATCGTTGCAGTTGAGCTATGGCGTGTTTAAGTTCAAGTAGGCTTTGTGCTCGTGTTCAAGAAAAGTTTATGTGTCAATTTGGACATAAAGTTCGAAAGCAGACTGTATTTGTGAAACTTAAACCCCCAGGACCAACTCCCTTGCGGATATTTGGAAAGACATGCCAGGTTAGATAACACTCTTTAAAAAATGTGAAAAATAGTTTAAATTTAATTTCAAATATATAGGTTTAGCAATCTAATAGACGCAAAAGCTAATTATTTTTAAGTATTTTAATGACAGATATTGATTCTAATTTGACACATTTTTACATAACATTATGACACATTAACCTATAAATATGTCAGCTGATTTTTACGAGTTAAATTTCTGAATGAAATAGTACCGTAATCATTATTTTCTGTTGTTATTAGCATTGTGAGTAAATGATCAAACATCAATTGGAAATGTTAAAAGTGAAATTTGTCCGAGGCGCGGACAGTGGGTCGCTTCGCACAGGTTTGTTGGGTTTGTTGCCGATTTTCTCTGTTCTCAACTTTTACTTTCGACATATTATAATGTTGTTCTCAATATATTTAATATAGAAGTGATGGAATTACTGTATACATTCCTATAATCCTTTCAAATAACTTAAGCAATCGTAGACGACGTAGATTACCATTTTTAATTACATTTTGTTATTTTCGTAGTAGCTTGAAATTTAAAAATATAATTATATAGTTGCTTTTATATTTCTAAGATCAAAACTCCAATAAAACAACTTCGTCAATTGCGAATCTATCGTTGGGCTTTCTCGAACAGCGTGTGATCATGCAACGTAGAATCTCTATCGTCATTCTGAACTTTCTAAACAACAATTAAGTATATTTCACATTAATATTTCATACTCGAGTCGATACCACTTGATATTTGGATTTTAATGTTTTTCGTATAATAACTTACTCGATTCAAGGAAATAATTTGAAATATATAATAATGTACAGTCACTAATCGCTTCGTCATTTGAAATAATACGTTCAATAAAACATTAATTATTAAATGTGTCACAGGACATTTATTAATTACGAATGGCATGAGTTTTTCTACGGATACTATAGATCCATAAAATAGCGATCGAAATCGTAAGTGATTTTAGGGTTGTATTCACTTTTGAGGAAAGCCGAAAGCAAGGCACGTGTGTGCGACGTATCGCTAGTGAAAGTTTGTGAAATGATTCGACGAAATTTTAATAACACGATAACTGGGTAAGATACCTGACGTGTCCACGATCCGCAAGTATTGTATTTATGAGCCTTTCATAGCAGCATCTAATTTGAATTGAGATCGTTAACCTCGATATTTGTGCTACTAAAATCTTCGTTACAATATTAGGGCTGAAAATGTATCTAACTTATATTGACGACCTGTATAGCCGAGTGGTTAGCGGTCCTACCTACTAAGCTAGAGGTCCCGGGTTCGAATCCCGGTAGGTGCAAGCATTTATATGATGAATATGGATGTTTGTTTCCGAGTAATGGATGTTTAAATGTATTTATGTATGTTTATATGAATTTATGTATGCTTAAGTAAGTATATTGTATTAAATAAATCGTTGTCTTGTAACCCATAACATAGGCTATATATGCTTAACTTGGGGCAAGATAATTTGTGTAAAAAGTGTGTCCAAATTATTAAAAAAAAAATTATATCGTAGAATTTATGTACTAGGAAAGGTGTTTGTGATCAGACAAGTATTTTTTCTATCTGCTTAGTCTGTATGTAACGGAATTTTGAAGCGCGAATTTCAGCCACTTTAAGCCGTCCGGTTTACTTGAAAATTACGGGCGTGATACGATTAGGTACTACTATGATCGCCAGGATAATTAAAAAATATATTATCGTAACAGTTAAACTAAAAAATGCTCTTTAAAAAGTTGAAAGTAATTCTTAAATATGAAGAGTTCGAGAGAATATTATTTTAGTTAATATGTACGATGGGAATAGTTATATTTTAAGCCACACGAAATCAGGTTTTTCGATTTGAAACGGTTTTCATGCTTTTTTGTCATGTAGTTTTACGACACTAATAGAATTTTTTCGATCGGTGAATTAAAATGTAATCGCTTATGACCCTGTAAAGTAGTATTATGTTGTTTTTGTATCTTATAACTTGGTCTTCGGTGAGTTAACGTTTGTAATGAAAATTTTAATTAAATAATGCGACAATACTTAAGTACCGACTAGTATTAAAATATTTTCGTATACATTGGATATATATATACCTGTTGATTTGGCACATCTTAAAAAATCCAGTGTCCTGATGTTTGTTTCCAGTGAACTAATGAACGGGTTTTATTAGGGATTACTTGAGAGATAGGATAGTTTTTATTTCGATTTGAGACCCATAATTATTTTTATATCCAAAATTTGTTTTGTATGGACATATTTTCTATGTGAGAGTTTGTTGACGCACGGTTTGACAGTTCTGCTTTGAAGCAATGTCATAAAAGAACAGGGAGCATGTTTTACGAAATAATTCTTATTGTTATAAAATATTATTGACAAATTCATAAAAATACAGTATTTTATTTATTACTAGCTGACCCAGCAAACGTTCTATTGCCGATATTAAAATCGCTATACAAAAGTAGATCGTAGATGGGTGAAAATTTGAAGTTGTATGTATTTTTTTAATGCTGATATATGCTCATAATCGAACAAATTTTAAAAAAAAGGCAAAAAATTAAAAGTAAAATTCGTGTGCACCACCCGTAACATTTAGAGGGATGAAAAATAGATGTTGTCTGATTCTCAGACCTACCCAATATGCACTCAAAATTTCATGAGAATCGGTCAAGCCGTTTCGGAGGAGTTCAAAGTTTAACACCATGACACGAGAATTTTATATATTATATGTACAGAACAACGTCTGTCGGGTCAGCTACTCTCATTCTAATATTTCAAATGCTTTAAATTTTAGATGCTTAAAACATTTTCCAGAGGAAAATAGATAACATTTGCAAATAGCGCAGTGTTTATGATTTTGGAAGATGAAACGGTTGAATGAATTGGTCGGTGCGTTACGTTCTACGTATGATGCTTACTAGAAATGCGGAACACACAACTATTTGTTCAGTCGACAATATTGTATAAGAGTTTGCAGCAACGCATGCGACCCGGCATAAGTTATTTTGGACTTACAACATTTTCTACCATTCCAACTTACGTGCATACAATATATATAATATATAGATGGGAAGTCTTTGTTCGTCGCCATCAAACATTTTGCAACATTCGTGAAAAGATTTACGTGATTGGCTGTTGAACTGTCTTAATAAATGTTATTGCAAAATGGTTCTAATTTCCAATCAATTTTCGCAAGAGTTCATCATAATATATTATACATTATTAATTTTGATGTTACGTAAAACTCAGGGTCTCAAGAAGTGGGTAACTGTAACATAATATTGAAATGATTGCGAGTTCTGGCGTGACGCTCAGAATAGTATAATCTTATTCTCAACTCATATTATAAACAAGAAATAGTATTTAAAAAAAACTAAAAAAGTTTTTTATAGAATCTTTAGTTTGCTTTATTTATAAATTCGTGTTTTTTTAAACTTGCACTAAATTTGTATTTTTGAATTAAAAAATTTCTTTAGTAACTATTCGAAAGTTTCCTAATACGAGATAAGGGTTGAAATTTAAAATTAACATCAATTCCTGCCTTATAGACTATAGACGAAAATTATATTAAATAACAAAAATCTTGGAATAATGGAATAATTTTATCAAATTAATGTCATCGGTCCTCGATAGGGGGTCAAAATCTAGCCCAAATGAGTCGGTTACAATCAAATATACAATGACAGAAGATTTTTGTATGAAAGCATGTTGACTTGTGTCGGTAAACAATGATTATTGTTAAACAGTATTTTCCCTTGTTTTTCTTGTGTTTTTATGTGTAGTTTTTCAGTGCCGCTCAGGTTTCTTGAAAAACCCAAAAATTCTGAGTGGCACTACAATTCTGCTCGTCACCTTGAGACATAAGATGTTAAGTCTCATTTGCCCAGTAATTTCACTAGCTACGCCCTTCAGAGCAAAACAATAATGCTTACACATAACTGCTTCACGGCAGAAATAGGCGTCATTGGGTACCACACCCATAACATATCCGGCATTTTCATCTTTTCATATATTTTTTTATTAACCTGTTGAACTTGGTTGTATATAATATACATACAAGTTATGGAATTATTAGATATATTGTCATAGTCCATAGTCCTATGCTTTCCGGATCACCCAATGTACCGTCTGAGCTATTTCTATTGTATTTAGTGGCGAAATTTACCTTTTTATTCTAATGTTATTGTAGCTGTTTCTCATTAAAACACTGATAAAACTACACTTTTTAAAATTGAAACCTAGATTGATTTCTCGCCCCGAAACTACCTGTATACTAAATTTCATTAAAATCGTTGGAGCCGTTTCCGAGATTCAGATTATATATTACAAGAATTGCTCGTTTAAAGGTATAAGATTTACAGACTATAATAAGTAGGACATCTGAAGGAAAACCAAAATATTTAAAATGTTTTAATGACATTAGTCGATCGTGACTCGCGGCAGTAATATTGCTACAGTCCTCGCTAGATTTGCTCAGCGTGATCCGCTGATTGGCTAGATTCATTGAGCAACCACATTTCGGTCGGCATTTACAAACAATGAAGTCATCCTGGCTGTAGAAGTAATACTAATTGCAATCATCACGCTGCGTGATCACTGTGAATTCATGGCAATGTACCTACATAGTTACTACGACTAACAATTATTATAAGGCTTGGATTATTACGTGATTATTATGTCCGATATGTTTCGTATATATCTTAGTTTTATTAATAAAGTAGCTTTAATATACACTCGTCCATGGTTTTATATTATACTAGCCGACCCGACAGACGTTATTCAGTTCATAGTAAAAAAAAAACCTTGCGGGTGGAATTTCGTAAAATCCGAATCTTAGCTGACCTCTAGTCGTCGAAAGGAATATTCCTACCAAATTTCAAGGCTCTACGCCTTATGGTTCCAGAGATATCGTGATGAGTCAATATATAGGTGGAAATCTCTTATATAAGTAAAAAAGAAGATTGTCTGCGTTAACTAGTGGTTTAATATTCAAAATACTGTGGAGCTAATGCCAAGTGTGGCTGACTGTTTACGAGTTTTCAATCAAATTCGATTATAGTAACAATAGATTCGCTTCCCTTTCATTTTTATATTCATTGTATTTTTTGGAATGGGACAAAAAGAGTACCGAATGGCTGTGGTAGGTAGCATTACACGGTAGAAGTTTTAATTACTTACCAAAATTTATTATCAACAAATATTTCACCAAGGAGAATGACTGAATTTATACTCAAAGCAGAAGCTTTGGAATTAGACAGCAGAGTACAACGTGGCCGTTATTCGACTTCAGTGCACAAAGCTCGGCTTCCCATCAAGGAAGTGGTGATGAAACCAGCCTGGATATTTGCAACACCAGGGATCAAGAGATGCGTTGCCGGCCTTTAAGTTGGGATGCTCTATGCTTGAAGGTCTCTTAGTCGTATCGGTTCGAGAAAAGCGCGGCCGGTCATACATAAATAATAAATAAATAAATCCTTTATTTTGCTAGAAAACATGTAACAATGGGTGTAAATAGTTTTAATGTATCAATGTTATCGGCCATTTCTGGCATGCAAAATTATTATTAACAAAATTTTAGTTATTATTATAATTGATTAACAAACTCTATATTTTAAGCACTTAGGTCAATTTAAATTATAATTATTATTTTGAACAAAAACATTTATCTATAAGCCATGTAAAAAGATCCTTTTTAAATCGTTGGACGAGTAATTCGCGTAAGCTTGGAGCTTATTAAATATTTTTATACACATGACATAGCTACATTTTCCGTAGGATGCATTATGAAATTTTCGTGCAATCACCAGTCTGTCACCTTTTCTTGACATTGACGTTCATTGACTCCACAAAGGCTAGAAGCTCCTCGCAAAACGTGCCGTTGTAGAATTCTAGACGTCAAAATGATGAGGCTGGACTTCACTTTGCACCAGATAGGTCACTTGCATGCTTTCTCTACAAATATGAAATAGTACACTGTTGCAGGGGTGTGTATTGCTTTTCTAGGAAGGTAGGCACTGTAGATCTAACTAGTACATGGGGCACACTAAAAGTTTTGCACTTCTAGCTAATCGGAACTATTTGAATTTCAAATGTTAAATTTTGAAATAATAAATAATGAAAAAGTACAACACGTCATCCATCCTGCACATAGCCCCGACCTAGCACCCTGTGATTTCTGTATTTTCCCCAAAATCAAAGATTTGATTAGAGGCTTCACTTTTACCAATTCCGAAGAGGCAGTGATAGCGTTCAATCAGCACGCAGAAAACATGCCTACAGATCTGTGGTCCTCGAATTTAAAAAATGCTTCGATCGCATGAAAAAATGTTTCAAATTTAAAGAACAGTTATTGCTAAACATAATATTTTGGTTGTTTGTTTTTGTAAGTTACGCATAACTTTTAGTGTGACCTACGTATTTAGGTACGTAACGAGGTTAGGCACTGCCTGATTGCCTATATGATATGTATGCCCCTGCATTGTTGTAATGGTAAGTGTGGCAATAGCTAGTATAAATGTGAACAAAAAAAAAATAAGTAAGTTAATATATTTATACAACTTTTCAGCCTACACACTTGTACTAAAATAAAAAGAGTGTGTGTACTTACGTATTCACGCAAGAAATTATACTTCTTTGGCCTAACGAAGCAAAAATCATTTAAATGATTTATTCCTCGTGCTATTCTACGTTTTTAGAAAGAACAATTTTGTAAAAATCTTGCAAAGATTGCTTTGACAAATAATTATTAAATAATGAATGCGGCTGTATGGGCCTGAACCCTTTGCCTGTCCTAATAATGGACGAAGAAACCAAAAAAAAAACAACGAATGACGCAAACGTCAGAAAATTTGAGGAACCAACTTCAACGTTTTGCTTATGTGTTACAGTGATGCGCGCGCATCTTAAAATTTCACACTCATAATTTTTTCATAACGCGCCTAAAGAAGTATAACTTCAAAAAACAACCCAGTTTCAGCCCAGTTGTCACGTCAATACAATGGCACGTCCCGATAAGGATGTAGTGTAAAGGTTATTTAAAGTGCAGTAATTTTAGTTGTTGTTTTCGCATGCAAGACGTAATCGCCCTTAAATAAAAAGCGTTCCAAACTTTGAGACCGTAACGAGTGCGTGTTTTGTAATGCACAAATGTGGGCTGCAATCTGTTACACTCATTGGTCGACCCTCGATGGATTGTTGCCAGTTCCATTCAGGTCGAAGGTAACACTAGCCCGCTTCATGCTTGATAGTTTTAATACTCAAGTAATAGACACACGAAATATTATTCTCAGCTATTGCTCTCTTTTAGCACCTATTTTATTTTCTACATATTTGTCACGAGATACACAAAGCGTTCTTGTTAAAGTTCATTAAATTTTAAACATAGATCTATATAGACTATGACAGTTGTCAAAACATCGAAAAAAATTTAGCTTAGAACTAACTTTTATTTTGAGCAATGCACGCACACTAACACAAAGTGTCATACAAATCGCGAGTGTAAGAGGTCACGCACACTAATCTATCTGGACTGTTTTTAACGGTTGTTAAACAGCAAGAGACTATTTAGACGTATAAATTATCTAAGGTTTTAAAGATCAGGCACCATTTGCGTACCTAATTATAAATACTTCTGTCATCTGTCATTTTAAATTTTATAAGGTGACAATCAAAGTCCTAACTTCATGTTCTCTACTTTGACATTGACAGCAAGAAATCAAAGTAAACTATGAATGAATTATTCAACTTAAAATATTTATTAGTAATACCGCAAGCTGCAGAAATCATCCTTAAAATTAATGTTCCATTAAATATAATACCGTCACTTTCTTTTTCATTTTGACAGTCAAAGATAGCATCTGATATGACGAAATATTAACTTTGACTATACTAAACATTCATTTTATATAATGGTTATTCACTATTCAGTATGTCCAATTGAAGTGAAAATGTTGGCAAACGAAATGTCAATTGTGCCTATGACGTTGTGCCCTTAAAATTTAAAAAAGTGTGTGTGTACTTATGTATGCACGCAAGAAGTTATACTTCTTTGGCCTAACAAGGCAAAAATCATTAAAATGATTTATTCCTCTTTCTATTCTACGTTTTCAGAAAGAACAATTTTGTAAAAATTTTGCAAAGATGGCTTTGACAATTAATAATTATTAAATAATTAATACGGCTGTATGGGCTTGAACCCTTTGCCTGTCCTAATAATGGGCGAAGAAACCAAAAAAAAATAACGAATGACGCAAACGTCAGAAAATTTTAGGAACCAACTTCAACCTTTGTGTTACAATAATGCGCGCGCATCTTAAAATTACGCTCTCATGATTTTTTCATAACGCGCCTAAAGAAGTATAAAGGCATAAAAGGCATTTATTTTCTCAAAATTGATTCCTTTAGAATTCTTTTTGATGTTATTTCTAATAACTACTAGATACTACTACCGCTTCGGAAACAAATGGCGCTCTGAGAGAGAAGAAGCGGCGCAAGAAACTCTCCCAGCATTCTCTTTTTGCGCTCGTTTCAATAAAAATATACAATATTGTACAGTCATTTCTATCGCTATAAAATAATCACAATCTAGTCCCAGGCTGTCCAATCATTTAGATATTCAGCAGTGGAGTAATAGGATTTACGACAGAGCTATTTTTTATAAAACATTTAAATTTATTTATCGATAATGCCTGAACAGTGGCTGGGACTTTATTATAGAAATGTATACATTTACCCTCAAAGCTATTATGTATCTTATGAAGCCTACTAGAATTAGTTGCAAGCAATCCCTTATTTCTAGTGTTGTAATAATAATAATATAACTTCAAAAATCACTTGTGATTCATAATGGTAATAAATCTATACTAATATTATAAAGCTGCAGTGTTTGTTTGTTTGTTTGAACGCGCAAATCTCTGGTACTACTGGTCCGATTTGAATGATTCTTTCAGTGTTGGGTAGTCCATTTATCGAGGAAGGCTATAGGCTATGTTTTTTTTTTTCAATATTAGGGATCCGTAATAAAATTGCTATTTTGTAACACAAGGTGTAAAATCGAAAACCTATTTTTGCGTGCGCTGCAAAAACTATTGACAATAGAACAAAATGATGTACAGGCTATAATATAGGCAATATTTTATTACTTATAAAACTATCGCGTGAATTATACTTTATATGGCAAAACAACGTTTGCCGGGTCATCTAGTAATAAATAATTATCGAAGTATTTCTCTCTGCATGAAGTCGCATATAAATGCAACAAAGATAGTGCTTGTATGTCTTTTTCGCATTTTATTATTCTATAAAGGCTATTTATAAAGGTTCTTAACAGCTTTTATGATGTAGCATTTTTCATACGAACAATAAAATACATGAAGAATTTCATATTAATAAAATGCGGATGTTGTTTTTCACATTCACTGCAACTTCGTAATTGTTGTCAGACACTGCTGAGTGTTTTAGCATTTTGTAATTATTACTCACTTTAATATTTACAAGTTGATTAAAACACGCCCTTTCAGTGAGATTGTCATCGATGAAATTTATAATAACTTCACTTAAAGACTATTACAGTGTTCTTATGTTGAAGGACATATAAGGGCAGCTCCGGGGTAAGATTAAGAGTAAAAGTACCTTTGGTAGAATAGCTTTGGGTATTTAAAACCGACGAACAGATGTCGTGTGCATTTTGAGGTGAATGAGATTCATTCCTTTTTCGTGCTTATGTTTGTTTCATTCATTAAATTAGGCAGAAAAGGCATTTATTTTCTCAAAATTGATTCCTTTGGAATTATTTTTGATGTCATTCCTAATACTACTACCGTTTTTTTTTAATGGAATAGGAGGACAAACGAGCGTACGGGTCACTTGGTGTTAAGTGATCACCGCCGCCCACATTCTCTTGCAACCCTAGAGGAATCACAAGAGCGTTGCCGGCCTTTAAGGAAGGTGTAGCGCTTTTTTTTGAAGGTACCGGACGGTCGGCGAAAATACTCAACATTTTATTAGAAAAATTACTAAGTATGTTAAGGGCGCTTTAACACTTTCCATGGGAATTTTCTTTAAACCTGTGAAGCACTTACGAGACGAAATAAAGCCACGGACCTATCAGCGAGCTTAAAACTGATTATAAATCGGACACGGTTAAATATTTTTTTTGTGACAAAATTACTTCAGTGACGCGCTTAGCGCGTTGAACTCTATCATTCGACATTTTATTGATGTTATATAGACTGTCGAGAAAAATCGAATAAATGAATTTAGTTCGATTTTAGATAAAATATAGTCATAAGAATTTATTCAATTTATAGAATGAAGATTTTTTTTATTTATTTGTATATTTGTCCACCCCATCTATGACTTCACCTTATAATATTGTGATACTGTACAGATAATATATGAACAAGTATTCAGTTTTTTTTATGAAAATAAGGGACGAGACGAGCAGGACGTTCAGCTGATGGTAATTGATACGCCCTGTCCATTATAATGCAGTGCCACTCGGGATTCTTGAAAAACCCAAAAATTCTGAGCGGCAATACAATAGCGCTCACCACCTTAAGACATTCATTTGCCCAGTAATTTCACTAGCTATGGCGCCTTCAGACCGAAACATAATAATGCTTACACATTACTGCTTCACGGCAGAAATAGGCGCCGTTGTGGTACCCATAATCTAGCCGGCATCCTGTGCAAAGGAGCCTCCAATTGGTACAGAGGAGTCTCCCACTGGTAACTCATGAAGAGCTAATTAATTTAAATAATATATACTTATTATGGAAAGTGGTGTATGTAAGGTGTCATAGTTTGTTCTTAAATTACTTAATCGAGATTATAAAGCTATTTATAAATGCATCCTTTGCAGTAATGAACTCATTTGTCTCCGGGAAAACCGACTTGTTGAATAAATACATTGATGATATTGACAACACGTATCGACTTAAGATTTAATATATTCCGAACATATTCTACGGTATTTGCATTCATCATTATGGGATTCTTCATTCATGTAATCATTTATTATCGGAGTAGATGCAGATACCGTCCATGTAAGGAGAAGGCTTGGGCGCCACACGTCGCGCAAGTGGGAGGCTCCTTTGCACCGGATGCCGGCTAGATTATGGGTACAAAACCGGCGCCTATTTCTGCCGTGAAGCAGTCACGTGCAATCATTATTGTGTTTCGGTCTGAAGGGCGCCATAGCTAGTGAAGTTGCTGGCCAAATGCAATAATTGTAGTTTTTGGGTTTTTCAAGAATCCTGAACGGCACTGCATTGTAATGGGCAGAGCGTATCAATTACCATCAGCTGAACGTCCTTGAGTTCCATTACCGAAATCGAAAGCCAAAGTTTCGTCCGAAACGAAAGAACGACGAACTTCAAATTAAATCCTATTACCAAAGTAGGTACTTCGGATCCGAATAGTGCTGACGGATTTCTTTTCGGAACCATAATAGACATAACCATAAAAAGTGAAGTTTCAGTTACGACCTTATTAATCTCAAACAACGAAAAAGTAAATGTCAAGTGAATTTGGGAATAAGTTAAATGAAAGACAAAATGTCTAATCGCGATCTTCGTATTGATCTTCGGATCCGAAATACATTCGTAATAGGAAAATGTACGATCCGTCAACCGAAACTTCGTATTTCGATTTTGGTAATTGGGCTCTTGCTCATAAAAAAGTAACGTTTTGAACTAGCAGGATATATTATATATCTTAGTCGCAGGACTTCTATCAAGACCGAAATATTACTAGTGAAATGTGATTAATTGAAAATAATGCGTAGCCTTATAATTTGAGTATTAGGATCCAATATTTATCCTGAGATACATACGTTACTGAAATATACAGTTACAATTTGTTAAAACCCTCACTTCTAGGATAAATACACAAATAAATTTTGAAAAACAAAATTTTATGAACGATGCGTCCTCTGGCGTTCCGTGCCAGCTAATAGATGAAGCCACAACCCGAGAGTTGAACAAAGCATACAAGATTTTATGACGATACGTCACTCGAACGGTTAGCTCAGTAGGTTAGAGCACTGGCACGGAACGAAATTTTGTTTTTCTAATTTTATTTGTGTACATAATATATTTATTTTATTGCTGTGCATCTTCACGCACAATTATTAGGTAACGATAACTAGAAAAATAAGTATTAGGTACGTACGATAACAGACCAAAAAAGTGGGCTTCTAAATATACACAATCAAAAGTTAGTGCAATTTAGGCAAAAAAATAAATTAACTTTAGCATGTGGGAAATCACAGTCGACCCACAAAAATGAAAAATAGTTTTTGTAGTTAGTTTTAGCTCTATTCAAGCATGCTTTTTTTTAGTTTTAAACTATTATTTATTAGTATTTACAGTTTGTATCTAGAGCCATAATTATTCATTTATAGTTTTACTCGCGCGCAAAACGCGTCACGCTCCGATACATTTCTAGAAAAGTATAAGAACCTTACTGGTAGGCCTGATACTTAAATAATGTTAATAATATCTCCTAAATAGACTTAAATGGTTTTACCGAAGTTTTAAAGGTCCAATGCTAATTTTCTGGGTAAAATTATATATATATTATATGTATAACCCAAATCTATATATATAAAAATGAATTGCTGTTCGTTTGTCTCGCTAAAACTCGAGAACGGCTGGACCAATTTTACTAATTTTGGTCTCGAATTAAATGTGGAAGTTCAGAGAAGGTTTAAAAGGTGAATAAATATGAAAATGCTCGGAATGAAATAAAAACAACGATTTTGATTTTCCTTTGATTTTCCCCCGTCGCGTCGTTCAGAAATCAAATTGAAAAAATAGTTTAAAATGAATAACTTATTAGAATCTTTGTATCTTTCTAACTTTCTCAGGAGGTAAAAAACGAACTTTATTCTAGATACATATACTTGGTTGGTTGCGTTTTAATGTTTTAACGTTTGCTGGGCCAGCTAGTGTATAAATATAAATTGACCACCGGTAACGGTAGGTACTCTTGTGTAGCGATTCAAGTGTGTCGGGATCGAGAAATGTTTCATCGGCAACAAAGCGATCATCGACGTGTAGTTTATAATTTACCTCACATAATAAAATTTGCGCCTCAATGCCCAATATTGACAATATGATTTCAGAAATGCTGAAATTTGTCTCTCTCTAGTCGTTCCCTCATGACTGAGTATGATAGTCATCAACAAGTGGTCCACACTTGGAGTGAACTATTTGTTTCAATCGTAGCTCAACCTCGGGGACCTGGAGTCTTTTAATTGGTCGGTCCGTATGGTAGAAGATCGGCCTCAGGCTCGCTTGCTGAAATTAAGCTGAATTATTTTGTAGATTCAGAAAGCATACCACTGCAGTGTGCCAAGTCGGAACCAACAGTATCCGCTTTGACAGAGTTACGTGGTGTCGCTACTTACCCAGTCGGCCAGCACGTGTCAATCGTTCACTTCTATTTTAAGACCGTTGGTAACGCAAGTGTTCGAAGTACACTTTCTATCGTGTTTTAATTGTTATGTGCGATGCGGCCGCATGCAATTTTACGTGCACAAATGTTGGGCTTGGTGATTATCATCCATTAGTCGATTACGAATGGCTGTTTTTGCAGCATATTTGAATGTTTTGTTATTAGCATATTTGGCACGTGTCGTTTCCTAAAAGAAATTACATTCTTTTTGGCGGAAATATTGATTATAATTTTCTACAATTCGATTTCCTTTGAAGATAACATTGATAAGATATTTTATCTAATACTTAATGAACAGTATCGTCTGTACCATCTATGATGATGCAAATAAGCCCTTAGATACTCAGTTATCCTAAACGGAGTGCTTATAAGGTACAGACAGATAGTGCACAATATAATATGCTGCCTTTAAATGATTGAATACATAGTTGCTAAATGATGCTCACAACGTAGAACAAGTTGTACACACATAACTCGAATCTGATTGTGCAATTTATTGTAACAATCTGGTATGTTTAAATAACTGCCTTATCATTATTAAACAATATACCGCATATTGCTTCTGCTGGAATATTTGGAAAAACATTTTCCATAATGATACAATAAAAACCTTTATCTATTCGATGTGTCAAGGGTAGTTTCGACACGTGCAATTCTTATAATATTTTTTAAGCTAACTGGCGCAAATGCAAGAAACATTAACCTTCTCGTTATGGATATAAAAAGCTCCGGTTTATGTTAGAGCGCAGAGCTGCCCTGCATAATTACACTTTTGGTCTGTCTTTCAGTGAAGTTTGTATTAGCGAAAGCTCTATTTTGCTTTTTTTTATGGCAATAAGTTTTACAAGCAGGATGTTTATACGCCCTCCCCATTTCAATGCAATGCTGCTCAGGATTATTGAAAAATCCAAAAATTTTTAGTGGTATTACAATTGCGCTCGTCTTCTTAAAACATAAGATGTAAAGTCTCGTTTGCCCAGTAATTTCACTAGCTACGGCGCTCTTCTGACCGAAACACAATAATGCTTACACATTACTGCTTCGTGGCAGAATTCATAGGAGCCTCCCACTGGTACACTGCTCCTACTGAAAGTCTTTTACATAACGAACGCAAATACTCTTTAATTCCTTCGCTATAACCTTTCGTCTCTTAATCCATATTATTATTCTTTGACACCTCGTTAATTTCATCATGGTCAATCACTTAAAATTCATGTAACCTTGTCATCTGTTAGCAGTATCTAAGCAAAGTTTAAAAAAGATAAACACGGATCTGTCACCACATTTCTTCATAATCCGCGTAGAGATGACACGGACAAGTTTATCGTTTACACAATCGACAGTGTTCCCACAGTGACAAGCCTTACATTAACTTATGATGACGGGTGTGCCATCAATTGGAAGCGATCGATTAGTATGCGAAGCCAACGTGTCATAATGAGTTAGAGATTGCCAAACGGATAGTTCATTTAAATATCGACACCAAATTTGATGCAGCTTTGAATGGATTTCTTCGTGAATTTCGTTTGTATTGAATGACGTTCGTTGTACATAGGCGCAATTTCCGTTTATTTGTTCTACAAAAAATTCTTGGTTCCTTTCGATAACGATCGTGATATCGTAGAAGCCTGGTTTCCTCACATTTTCTTCTGGGTTTAGTCTTTATTTTAAGGTAACAGTCGTTATTAATGCTTATGCATCATCCCCCTTATTCATAATAGTCTGCTAACTTAAAGCATCGCTAATTCTCACTCGGTCTTCTTCTATTGACCTAAGTCAGTATGAGAAAAAACACTCCTTAGCGGCTGTTTTAAGTTATCGGACCATTATTAATAAGGGGGCATATCTATAAATATACTTATAGTTGTATTTTTATTGAAATGCTATACATAATATAAGATTCATCATCCCATATCTACTGAATTACTACAGAATTTTACCGCACCAAACTTGATTATAGTCACTACTACCATTTCGATTTTAGAAAACAATTTTGTGGTATGAGACGGGTAATTAGTACAATAACGGCCGTTTCCAATAGCCTATCTATCCTTAGTTTAACTTACTAGAGGTAGACAAATCTATCCTTTCACCCTTACTTACATTCCAATAACCTATCGATATAAAGCATTGAACTATAACTATATTGGACATAACTGTGGATAGATAAGATCTTGTCATTAAACGGTGACAGCTTTATATCCGTAACTAGATAGAGGTAATTTTTGCAGCAATTTTTTCCTTCAAATGTTTAAAAACAACAGTGGTTATTAACTAAACTTATTGAGCGGACAGCTTCTAAACGGTCATCATAGTGGTGTAATCTTAATAGTATCATATTTGATGTAGCATTTTTTAAATAATAGAAGTTATCCATAAATATATTACGCTATATAAGCACTTATTACCAGAATTCACACCAACAGAATTGTGTCAGTATGAGTTAAGCATGCGTCAACTTCATTCAAACAGTTCTACGAGTAATAAATTACTAAATTGTGTACGTATTTGCGTAGACCAAACATTAGTGTCACCAAGTCTCCTCTTTTTAACCGACTTCAAAAAACGAGGAGATTCTCAATTCATTTTCGGTCTGAAGGGCGCCGTAGCTAGTGAAATTACTGGGCGAATGAGACTTAACATATGATTTTCAAGAATCCTGAGCGGACTGAATTGTAATGGGAATGGCGTATCAATAACCATCAACGTCCTGACCGTCTCGTCCATTATTTTTAGAAAAAAACGTCGTATGTTTAACGTCGTCGTCGGTAGGTTCATTTTTTGTTTGTTACCTCAGGCTTTCGACTGGGTGAACCGATTTTGATAATTGTTTTATTTGAAAGCTGGTGCTTCCCGTGTGGTCCCATTGCAATCCATTGCCAGTCAAGGTAGGTTTGTAACTACATACATAGAACTATAGGTGAGATGTGCTTGAGTCGCACGTGCGGCGTGAGGAGGCGAGAGGCGAGAGCTTAGCCGCGGCGGGAAGGCACCGATTTCAAAAATAACAATAATCGTAACAAGTATAAGATTTATTAATTAGATTGTATAAAAATATGCAATAATTTTAATTTTTTTAGTGCATATTATATCTATTGTTTTCGAATTGGGTTTTTGGAGTCGGTTGTTTTTTTTGTTTAAATTTATAATATTAAAATGGTCTTGAATGAATGAATTTTTCTTAAGTTCCAAGAATAGGTATTATAATTATTGATGGTTATATCAGTTGTTTATGATAATATACTATAAACATTACAGTTTTAAGACCGTTTATGTATCAACCTATTTGAAATGGTATTCCCGATCATTCCGAGAGTACTAGATTAAAAATTACCTAAGTTGAGTAACTTTTACGTTTATTGAAAAACGTTCTAATCTTGTTATGTATTTGCCGATCACTTTCAAGGTATATAGGGTTGACCAATGGTTTAATGACGCATTATTGCTAATTAATTACATTAATCATTCTCAGAAATGTTACTAACTGTCTTTGTTAAACGCTAATCCAAGATGTGTCTATTTCGAACGGAATATTCCGAGTCTACAGTGAAAATAATAGTTGCACAAAGGACAAAATAAAAGATTGGTAATAAAGTTTTTTCGCATTCTATATGAGAACTCAAATTACCGGGATTAAAAACGCTTAAACCAGCTTTGTGCTACTCTTACAAAAACTGCATTAGATCTCATAAACGTCATATTATTTTTTTGTTTCGCGGCTTGCGTTGTTTTTCACACTTTTTTTATTAGATTCACACATTCTGACATAAAGAAAAACCTGAGATGCGGATTAGATGTGCAAGTACTGGCCTTAGATAATTAATACGTCTTAATAGAGTCTCTTCCTGTTAGACAGCCGATAAAAACAGGCCAGGTTTATTAGTTTAGTGTGCGCGACAAGCTACGACTTACACTCGCGATTTGTATGACACTTTGTGTTATTGTGCGTGAATTTGTCAAAATAGACGTTAATTCTAAACTGAAATTTTCGACGTTTTCAACACTGTATCTAATAGTGTATCTAGATGTATAAATGGTGTAAGTTACTGGCATTGTTTGTGTTTTAGTTTGAAGGGCGCCGTGGCTCATGAGCCTTATCTTCTTGTCTCAAAGTGACGAGCAATTTAGATGCCGCTCCACATTGGATGTACAGGGCGTGTCACTTACAATCAGGTGTACTACGTCTTGCTCGTCTCTTCACTTTTTTTTATTATTTAGTAAAAAAAATCCTAACGAATATATACAGAACAATATCAAGTTATGTGTCAAGTGTTTCTCGCCGCCTCCGCAGTTCCGCCGCGACCACGATTCATGCAATTTGATCGAAATATCAGCGTCAAATTAATAAAATATATATCGTGAGTACTCGTCATATTAATCACCTTCTTTCTATATATATATATATATATATATAATTAAAATAGTGGTTGTTTGAGGCTCAATCACGCCTAAACCACTGATCGTATCGACATGAAACTACCACCATTCGATGCGAAATTTATTTATTTTTCGGATTCCAACGTTCCTTCATTTCTTTCCTTTTAAACTTCAACCAGCGAAGCGGGTGGAACGGCTAGTTACAATATATACAAAACTTAGATCATTTGATTCTATCTATGAGAACGTAAGCTGTTGATTAGTAATATTTCGCGCATTGAGTAATGCTAACTTGCATGTAGGTACCTCGAAGGGTATAATTTACAATTTGATCCCCGCATAGTTTGGCTGCGCTTAAAGTCAGTGGGCCGCACGCACCAGTGTGTGCATACGTGTTTCGTGTTGCAAGAGCGGAGTGCAGCATCAGGTGGTTGTTGGTCGCAGTTGCATAAACTAATTGCAAAATGCGAATTGCGGTCACTGCCGTAGCGGCCGCTGTCGAACTAAGGGCAACGCCACACCCTGCTCTATACATCTTAAACATAAACATAGTAATGTAGAACGATTCAAATTCAAATATTTCTATTCAGAATAGGATGTGACATCACTTATTGAAAGTCAAAAAGTACCACCCATTCCAAAACGAATGCCTCAGACCTGAGAAGAATGGGCGCAACAAACTCAGCGAGCTTTTTTTTCCATCGAAAGAATATGTTTACAAAGTAATATTGTACAATTAAACTTATCAATAGCCTGAGGGCGGTCGCCCCATTCCCAATCATT
Organism: Leptidea sinapis; assembly: GCF_905404315.1. Lineage (NCBI taxonomy): Eukaryota > Metazoa > Arthropoda > Insecta > Lepidoptera > Pieridae > Leptidea > Leptidea sinapis. Next base: position 7,182,346 of record NC_066276.1, read on the forward strand.
AAGAAAGTCATTTACCACACAAACGTTTTTTAACAATTCTTTTGAATACCGTAATACTTTTGTTTTGAATATTTTCTGGGATCTGTTTTCGAAAGCGTGTACATTGCCCCACAAACATTTACTAACTCGACTTAGCCGAGTAGTAGGCATTATAAGTTTATGTCTGTTCCTGGTGTTCACATTATGGTTATGATAGTTTCTAGCAAATTCACTTATGTGCATATGTACATACATTACATTATCAAGAATATATTGAGAAGCAGCAGTCATGGTTCAATTTCTTTGAATTACTTATCTTCTTACTTAAGTAATATATATTACTTGTATATATTACTTATCTACTTACTTAAGTTATATATATTACTTATCTACTTACTTAGTACCTAAAATAATGCTCCCACATCCTGGACAGTCTTGAGCGTCATATCATCCCCACCATCTGGATGTGTGGCGATCTTCCATAGTGCGGTTTTCAAGGAGCTTTCTTCCACGTAGGTACTACAAAGCTGTGGAATGAGCTTCCTTGTGCGATATTCCGGGACGATACGACATGCGTACGTTCAATAACACAGCGCTTCCTTCCTTAAAGGCCGGAACGCTTCTGTGATCCCTCTGGTGTTGCAAGAGAATATGGGCGGCGGTGATCACAACACTAGATGACCCGTACGCTCGTTTGTCCTCCTTTTCTCTCTGTCTGAAGTTCTCTATCTGATTTAAAAGAGTGGCCGTTGAGTTTATTGTATGTTCTTCTAACGAGCTCTACTTTTTCCGAACACATAGTAGATTCAGTAATTCAATTTACTTAAATATTTTTAATTACGACTCAAAAGCGCTTGGTTTAAGTCTTATCGAATAAAGTCTATTTGACTTTGACTTTATATAACTTCGTTTTTTCAACGGATCTGAATCTTCTTCTCTTCTTCTTGGTCGCATTCTTCATTTCTGAATTTCTGGTCACTAAAGCCTTCTACACCTTTTGGTCCTCGGCGTTTCTTATTGCGGTCCTAAGTGGTAGACCAGTGAATGTCTTGATCTGGTCCACCTTGCTTATGACTACTAAGTTACTGGGAAGGTGTCGTACAATGTGGCCAAATTACCCCAAGATCTTTTAATAGCTGAGAGCGGACAATCTAGTGCCAAAGCGTAGCGTCTGAAACTTATTATTATATTGTACTAGCTGACCCAGCAAACGTTGTATTGCCGATATTATAATCGCGATACAAAAGTAACTGTTGATCGTAGATGGGTGAAAATTTGAAGTTGTATGTATTTTTTAATGCGGACTCATAATCACACAATTTAAAAAAAAATGTCAAAAAAATTAAAAAAAAATTGGCGTGGACCACTCTTAACATTTAGGGGGATGAAAAATAAATGTTGTCCGATTCTCAGACTCGGTCAAGCCGTTTCGAAGGAGTTTAACTACAAACACTGCGACACGAGAATTTTATATATTATATTAAATAATTTTGTCGGGAAGCAGTAAAGTGCAAACTTTGCTGTATTTCGGTTTGAAGGAAGCCGAGACTATTCAAATCACTTAACACCTTATGTCTCAAAATGACGACTGCAATTGCACTGCCGCGTAGTATTTTGTGTTCAATTCAGTCTCCTGAGAGGCACTGACACCCTTTGTAAGGCAGGGCATATCAATTAATTACGTCTCATCACGATTTCTCGTGAAAGATACTTCCCTGTCTTAAGGACAATCTCTCTTATTCTCGCTACTTGACGTGACCCCGTTTGAGTACATTCGCGTTCTGCTCGTGGAATGTACGTCTAGATTGATCTTTTCTAAAACTTTCCACATTTTTGCTATAAATTTGTGCCTCAACATTTATTAATAATTATCGCTACCTCTTCTTTTATTACACATCACTTTCTACAACAATTGTACAAAGTATATTGTTTAAGAAATTAATAATTATAATAAATCATTTAATTAAAAAATTCTGAGCGGCACTACAATTGCGCTCGTCACTTTGAGACATAAGCTGTTAAGTCTCCTTTGCCCAGTAGTACACCGAAACACAATAATGTTACATTACATACATACATTATTGCTTCACGGCAGAAATAGACGGCGTTGTAGTATCCATGATCTAGCCGGCATCGTGTGCAAAGGAACTTCCACTGGTAAAAGTCTACTGCGTGACGCGTCACCTACTTTTCAACCCCCCACTGGAACCTTGTCTTCTCCACCAAGTACCGATAACAATAATAGTTATAAGCAGTGTCTAAGCTGCAGCAGAAACAAGCAAATCTTATTAATAGTTCCTTGTTTCATAGTACATTCTAGTAACCTGGAGACGCCTGTATATATTTTAATAAAAAAATAGCGAACTAGCCCTGTCTGATCTCAGAGGAACGTTTTATCGAGTTTCATGCTCGTTGTAGTCCAGCTATCTCTTTCTTATTTTGCAAGAAGTTTTATTTCTGTTTTGCGTAAACCTTTCTTAAGCAGCAACAAAATTATAAATACCAAGCAGATCTTGGTCGCCTAATTAATTAATTAAATTCAGATGAAACGCTTACTCGTTTACGTAAAATTCTTTTAAATTTGGTATCTCAACACGTTTACGTTATGCAGGAAACATATACGTACTTATTTAAGCTGTGTTCGAGCTTATATTCTTTCATTCTCATGGCGCGTGTAAACCTCCGTGCATTACATCATAATTAATGATTGACAATTGACAGACATGGACCGAAATGGATTGCACTTGCAAATGACACTTCTACTTAATGTCAAATTTAATATTTTACCCTTAGACTAAGCCCCTTATTCATAATAGTCTGCTAACTTAAAGCATTGCTAATTCTCACTCTGTCTTCTTCTATTGACATAAGTCAGAATGAGAAAAAGCACTCCTAAGCGGCTGTTTAAAGTTAGCGGACCATTATGAATTAGGGGGTAAGGATTGGTCTCCGCTGCGCTCCAACTACCGATACCGCATGTGTAGTCTCAAAATGTGGCAACTAATATTACGCCCAAGTAGGCGTGCTCGAGCCTGTCTTGTATGTTCTGTTTAACTTTGCTAATAATTGAAACTAAAATAGATTGCGTAGTAAAACTTAATAAAAAGAATACTACAAGTAATAAAGACACTGTGCTCACATATCAACAGTATTTTGTATTTTATTAATATCAATGTAAAATAACACGAAGCGTATGTTACAAAATTTGAAAGATGCCATTTATTGTCAAGATGCCACGCACACAAGCATCTAAAAGTTGCCGTAATAAAAAAGCTATTGTGGCGATGTATGAGACCAATCGTTAATCAAAGGTTTTTACCATTTAATGAATGAACCATAAATCACAGGAGCGTTGCCGGGAATCCGGGAAAATATTCGGGCTCAGCTCAATTCGTCTAGTCTTCATTATGTTATGCACACAGTGATAACACAGAAAACTGTGTATAAAAGGGACAAAATACACTGATTACGGATTATTGAGAGGTCTTCTGGAATATTTACCTATGAGATATGATTGTCTGACACTTAAGACCGCATAAAGTACCAACTAAAAGAAAACTATTGTTATAATACAGTTAAACTCATTACAGAGAGATATTGCTTTCCAACGACTAAAAAAGTGCATCAATTGTTGTCATAGTAGGTACAATCACTTCTCAATATGAAACACTGATTAAAATACATTTATATCGTAGTATTTGTGTCGTTTTAATTTGTGGTTTATAGAGTTATGTAATTTTAGAAATTCTATTGCGATTCATGCGACCGTAAATTAACCTTGAATCATAGATTTTAAATCGTCTATAGTGACCCAATCAGTTGGACCATTATTGCTGTTTAAGTTTTGTGTGTCGTGAGCAACTTCCGTAAATTTCATCAATACAGACTCGCCTCTCAACGAATTCCAATGATGAAACAAACAGTCTTTTAACACCTTCTCACCTAACTTCACATTTATTTATTTATTTATTTTTGGGAAACAAACAGTATTTAAAAACATTTACAAAAATACATATAAAATTGTACACACACCAATAAAGTTTCCACTAATATACCACGGACGAGTAAAAAAAGATGGACCCATGCACACGCTCACACTAATTAATACAAGTCGATCGGCCGCCATTCTGAGATTTGCCATCGTCTGACAGTTCAGTTTGCGTCGCAATAAAATATTTTAAAAATGCCGTCGTGGGTTGTAAAAATGTGTAATACGGTACTATAAAAGTATTTGTGGCAATATATGATTGTTTATGGGAAAAAAAATTAAATGGTATCTCCCGTAACTGCACACACACTAGCATAAAGGTGCTTCACTTGCTAATATCACGGCGCGGAGCCGTTCTTTTTTTACTCGTCCGTGTAATATACATATCATGTGAGCAGTCAAAAAAGAGGATAAACAATATAAAAAATTTACTTTAGAAGAAAAAAAACAAACGGATTATAGCTAACTTAAATTATTTATACAAGTATGTATTCTCTAATATCTTTCTCAAACTGTTTGATCGAACAAGTATGTAAATCAATATTATTAAATTTTAGTATTATACTTATTACAAGCCCGATATATAAAAGTATTTTGAACATATTTAGTACTTGTTGGTGGAGCATAAAACAATGACTTAGTTCTAGTGCCTACCTCAGGTCATCTGAAGTAAATATTACTGAACAAAAATGGAGTGTATAAAATTGTAGAATTTTGTAGTAAAATGTCATATCTCGCTCTGTTCGACGATTTTCAAGTGAGTGTAGGTAAACTGTAGAGTGACACATCTCGGAGTATTTCTATTTAACCTTTCCTTTCCAGGAAACTGATCGAGCGCGGTATTGCTCAATTCGTTGTGATTTTGGCGCGCACTCAGCGTTCTGTCAATTCGTATTATTTTACGAGTATTAATAGATTGCTTATAATTAGGATGATTTGAGTGAATGTATCTGAAAGCTATTGAAACAAGATATAAGACCATGCAAAATGAACCGTATTGTAAATAAAATAAGGCTCAGAACTTGGTGAGTGGTATCTGAAAAATCTAATGCCCTGGGGCACTGCTGATTTTGAACGGCTTACTTACGGTATATTATGTTTTTAATGCTCTGATTTTATTTGCGAATATTTGATGTAATATCATGTTTCTCTATAAAGTCTATGTCAATTTTTATTAATATTTGATGACTAACTGTGTATAGTTTCTATAAAATACGCCATATAATTCACTAGAATTGCTTGTTCAATAGTGTTAAAGTAGTCTCTCTCTCGTAGCACGACGACCCCTATAGCCCAGTGCTTCTGGTCCTGGGTTCGAAACCCGGTAGGTGCAAACATTTATATGATGAATATGAATATTTGTTTCCGATCATGGATGTTTTTAAGTATTTATTTATGCTTAAGTAACTATATTGAAATAAATATGTCGTTATATTGTACCCAGTCTATGCCTAGTTTGGGGCAAGAAAATTTGTGTAAAAGTTTGTCATTATTATTATTATTATAATCGTTTTTTTTAGGATCTTCAGCAGATGGTAATTGATACGCCACGCCCATTACAATGCAGTGCCCCTCAGGATTCTTGAAAACAAACCAACAAAAATTCTGAGCGGCACTAAAATATCACTGTCTCATTTGCCCAGTAATTTCACTATCTACGGTGCCGTAAAGATCGAAATACAATTATGCTTACAAATTACTGCTTCATGGAAGAAATTGGTGACGCTGTGGTATCCATAATCTAGCCGGAATCCTGTGCAAAAAAGCCTCTCACTGGTAAAATGATTGTCGCTTCCTCACAGTAATGACGTCATGTTCTGTTGCAGCGTGTGACGACGTGCGGGCCGGCGTGCGGGTCGTCGGGCGCAGGCACCATGTCGGCGGGCACCATGCGCCGCCTGGCGTCCAGCATGCAGAGCACCAGCACCGGCTCGCTGCCGGACTACGGCGCGCAGATCGTCGACCCCTACCGCCTGCTCGAAGACGACCTTCACGGAATATACGAAGACATACGATCGGTAAGGCTTCCTTATCTGACAATCCGTGGGTGGCCCTCACTACTATTTAGTTCAGAGACCATTGAACATTTGTTACACACACATATTAGCTGGGTTAACTTGGATCATTTATTAATATTATATCAATGCGTATGAAGCTGCGGGTAACCAACTGGTTACATTATAATAAGCCGTTATTCATAAAGTCATAACCTTAGATCCTTAGTAGCAACATACTAAAATATGGTCTTAGTTTTGTTAACGATTTGTTATGTTTTAAACTGATAACCCTCACTTCTGGGATTAATTACACAAATAAAACTGATTTTTTTTTATATAAACGACGCGGTACTCGAACCCACGACCTCTCGCGTTCCGTGCGAGCGCTCTTTCCAACTGAGCTAACAGTTTGATTGACATATCGTTGATAAATCTTGTATGACTTGTTCAACACTCAGGTTGTGGCTTGCTTGTCCAATAAATAATAGGTACTATTAGTGTACAGAATAGTGTCTGTTCTTTATTGTTGTTCAGTTCAGTTAACCAACGGTGGTGAGAGGGTACGGGGCACAGAATGCTCATTGGTCAGATATTGATCACAACATATCGCTGGCTGCTACTCTAGATTTATAAAAGATCCGTGTTTCCTTATGTGGTGAACGAAAGCGTTTGCCTTTTATTGGGCGTCTATGGGTTATTTGGTCGAAGGTTAAAAATTACGTGGTTAGTTCAATATTGTATACGATTTTTGCTGAAACGCGTTGAGTCAAGAAGTCATTTGTATTTTATATCCCTAAGCCTTTTAAAGCACATATTAAAATCAAACTAAAAATATTTTTTTTTAAATCAAATTTGGCAAAATTTATATAGAAATGTCAGACAGGATTTTCAAGGACCTATCTTCCAAGCACTACAAAACTGTGGAATGAACTTCCTTGTGTGGTGTTTCCGGGACTATACGACATGGGCTTAAAGGCCGGCAACGCTCCTGTGACTCCTCTGGTGTTGCAAGGTGACCCGTACGCTCGTTTGTCCTCCTTTTCCATAACAAAAAAAGACAGAACAGGCTCAATGATTGTAACTACTTTTTATAGCGTATTTCTGTAAGGAATGGTATCAAACTATAATAGCAAGTACAATCGCATATAGAATTGTCTCGTACGAAGAATTGTCTCCCGCTTATTAATGTTTGTGTAATAAAATGAAACTATTAAATTTTATTGTCAATGGCACTGCAACATTATAATAATTGAATAATTACCTGTTGATTACAAACGCAAGCATTAAATCTGTGTGTGTCGAATCATCAGCCTTGGCACAACATCTTACGAATCAATAGAGTAATTGTAGAGTTACTCGTGTGCAAGAGTTTCGAACAAAGAGTAATACAGATTAATATAAATAAACTAGCTGACCCAGCAAACGTTGTATTGCCACATAAAGTAAAAAATTCAATACTTAATTAAAAATTTTGGGGTTTAAAAAATAGATGACGACCGATTCTTAGACCTCTCAAATAATATATCGTGCATAAAATTTATCGTACTACAATAATCGTTATATTCGATTGCCATCTTGCAACTCTATTGCATATCTGTGGATGGAATAGAATAATATTGAAATCGCGATACAAAAATAGGTGTTGATTGTAGACGGTTGAAAAATTGAAGTGTATGTATTTTTTAATGCTGAATCATAATAAAATAAAAGGCAAAAATTGTCAATACACAAAAAAAATAAGGGTTTTCTTATCATTTAGGGGTATGAAAAATAGATGTTGGCCGATTCTCAGACCTACCCGATATACACACAAATTTTTAGCCGTTTCGGAGGAGTTTGGTGACAAACACCGGGACACGAGAATTTTATATATTACTAGCTGACCCAGCAAACGTTGTATTGCCACATAAAGTAAAAAATTCAATACTTAATTAAAAATTTTGGGGTTTAAAAAATAGATGACGACCGATTCTCAGACCTACCAAATAATATCGTATTGCAATAATTATCATATTCGATTGCCATCTTGCAACCCTATTGCTGGAACAGAACAGAATAATATAAAAATCGCTATTCAAAACTGTGTTGATCGTAGATGGTTGAAAATTTGAAGTTGTATGCATTTTTAATGTGGTATCATACAAAAATAAAAAATAAATTATTTATCTAAAAACTACTCTTAACATTTAGGGGGATGAAAAATAGATGTTGTCCGATTCTCAGACCTACCCAATATACACACAAACTTTTAGCCGTTTCGGAGGAGTTTGGTAACAAACACCAGGACACGAGAATTTTATATATAAGATAGTCAAGCACTCGAATGCAGAGGATAGGTCAGGCTGTGGTAGTTGTCATAAGCTAATTGTGTCAAAGCCGCGACGAGCGACCGTTGAGCACGCAAGCGGGCGGGGATTGCGCAATTTACGTGCGAGGTGATTGGAATCTACGTATAATTTTGTAGCTATTAAAATGCATCTCGACAAATTGCACTTTATTTGGCTTACGCTCTCAATCATATGAATCTTGTGGTATGCTGTTTGAAAGGTTCTGAGATTTCAAATACCGCGCGAAACGCAGTCAAGGCTAACATTATTTTATTAGAAACTGGATTTTTTTTGGTGGTCATATGAGCATACGGGTCAACTGACAATCAATGATGTGCTCACTGGCAATAGACACGGGTCCTACTGCGATTTCTATAATACTTGTTACGCTTGCATTTTAATAAGGCGAACTTTTGAACGATTTAAATGGCACAATTGTATCAAGCCCATCACAAGCTATAATATAATGCCTTTTATATTATTGCATTGTAAGCGACCATATACATACTCGGAGTTTCCCTGCGAGATCAACTCAGAAATGAGGAGAACCGTAGGAGAACCAAAGTCACCGACACAGCCCAGTGGTTGCAAAACTAAAGTGGCAGTGGCCAGGGCACATAGCTTGACGGACAGATGGGGGTTGGGTCAGTAAAGTCTTCGAATGGCGACCACGTACCGCAAGACGTAGTGTTGGTAGGCAAGATGGACTGACGATCTGGTCAAGAACGGCGGAACACGTTGGATGTGGGCAGCGCAGGACCTATCGTCATAGCGTTCTTTGGGGGAGGCTTTTGTCCAGCATTCTACGTCTTCCGGCTGAAATGATGATGATTACGACGAAGCAACCTTATCCGGTAGCTATACTACCGTGGCCATGCTGTGATATATACCGCTGTATAACTGCACTAATTACTTGTGACTTCATATTGTATCGTAAGTCGTGTCTCTATTACTGACGTCACAGAGCCATATATTAACGCTTCGCCTGTGCTCATTCGAATATTGAATGAGAAAATATATGACAATATGCCATGCTATAATATGTAGCGCTGTATATTATCGCTACGTGTGTGGGTGAGCCTATATCGACGGACGAATTGAAGACATACATTGGTATGTGAACGAATCTACGCAGGTTTGCTACACGTCTGCTACACATGTAGTTTCGTAGCATGCAAATAATCATGAGCTTATTAATTTTGGCTGGCATCATTAAGTAATTACTTTTATGTTTTACACATAAAGTTGAAAGGTCAAATTTTTTAAATATTTAATTAACAATCAATTATTACTAATAATATAATTATTATAGGTATGAATATCTATTTTAATTATCGAAATACTCGTGCTAGTGTTGCTTGCGGTAATATAAAAAGTTTGAAGCACTTCTATAGTCTTAGGTGTAATAGTAAAGTGGTTGTTGTTTGCCTACTTTCCTGTATGGAAAACTTGTATAAAACTAGGTCTAACGCAAAGCTTGCTAAGCTGGTTGGAGATTTTCTAAATGCCTGTTTGTTTAGAAAATAGCGACGCTAAATTTGCGCTGTTTTGTTAATTAAACAGTGTTCATTAAGAGCGGCCAAACCGACATAGTTTTCTTATAAACTCTCGTAAGTGATTATGGTGTGTACTATATTAAGCCTTCCTTGTCAAAAAAGCTTTGAGTCCTAGTATACTGTCTGGTATTTTATTATAAAATTGAATACCAATTTTGAAAATTGAAAACCTATGAAGGAGCCCTTAATCGCCTTTATCAAGCCTTCATGATTGATCTGTAAGCATTACTGTGTTTCGGTCTGAAGGGCGCCGTAGCTAGTGAAATTACTGGGCAAATGAGGCTTAACATCTTATGTCTCAAGGTGACGAGCGCAATTGTAGTGCCGCTTAGAACTTTTGGGTTTTTTGAGAATCCTGAGCGGCACTGCATTGTAATGGGCATGGCGTATCAATTACCATCAGCTGAACGTCCTGTTCGTCTCGTCCCTTATTATCATAAAAAAAAATCTTCCAACGCACTGCCTTTGAGCAGGTTGTCTCTTCTACTATCAGGTTAATGTGCTGTTCGTCTCGTCATATATTTTTTAAAACATGTCTAGTAATATATTTTTGAAGTGAAAACTTCTTTGACCACTTTTCGGGTATAAAAAGTTAAACTCGTGTCAGGACACGTCACCTGATCGAAAATTCGTAAGACAACCGTTTAAATTATGAATGAAAGTTGATTTTTCTGAAAAATAAACTTTTTAATGTTAAATAATATTTCAATTTTTTTTATTTTTTATGTATGTTGATATTCTATCAAACCACATAAATGCAAGTTATTTTATACTGGCAAATAAAGCAATTCGTGCGAAATTATTCAGAATTCCAAAATATTCAAAAATGCACAACGTTAATGTTCAAGTTTTCAGTTCTGCCGACACTCCCTGCAACCCGTATTTTTTTTCGTCAAAATTCTATTCTATTAATAGATGTTCTGGTGCAACAAAGTATTGTAAAACATTATCTCAACGTGTTCGTCAGTGCCATCGCTTGATGCACAATTGATATTGTGTGGAAACACGGGTGGTTTGCGTTAAATTGTCGTTTTGTAAGTATTATTATTTGTTACAAAATACAGTCTCGACTGTTGCATTTAAATCCTTGACTCAAATGTTAACAGGATACAGAAAAGTCACTGTTACAAAAAACTTGAGAAGTAATTCGTTACGTACAGATAAATGTATCATCGCGTGAAAGTTTTTTTGTACAAGTATTTTGTTAGTGAAGGAAATAATATTTATTTGTTAGCAGATTAGGGACTGATGGGAATATGGCGAAAAACAAAACGATGGATTTAGTTATTTAGGATTTAATATAGAGAAGTACCAACACAGTTACAGAACGAATCAACGAACGGAGCAGAGAGAGTGACAGCCAGTGGCATAGAGTAACTTATCAAAATAAAAAATTTCATAAGTGACACATGACAGTGTTATCAATGTCACTTTGTCTTAAAAGACGAAACAAGTTTTTCTTCGTTTAGTTTACAAATAATACAATTTCTAACAGGGACATGCCAGATAATGGATGTAGTAATTTTCTGAGCCGGCTGGTGTAGAAATCATTAATTTAATTTTCTTTATGGAAAAGAAGGACAAACGAGCGTACGGGTCACCTGGTCATAAGTGATCACCGCCGCCCACATTCTCTTGCAACACCAGAGGAAACACAGGAGCATTGCCGGCCTTTAAGGAAAATTTTTTTTTGCCTTCGATTCTCATATAGTAGCAAAATTTTCTTATTTTTTTATTTTAAAATAAATAACTGAGTGAATGAATATAAATACGACATAAGTTCAAATATTTTTATTCAAAATAGATTTTAAAATCACAATAACTACCACCAATTCGAAATGGTATGCCTATCGTTAATATGTTATATCGTATAGTTAAATTTATTTTTAAATATATAGCCTGAGGGCGGTCGCTTCATTCCCAAACTCTAGTATAAATTATTATTAACAAAGTCACTTATGTTATACTATAATAACCTTTACCACACAAACGTTTGTTAAAAAATTTTTTGAATTTCATAATACATTCGTTTTGGAGATTTTTCGAATACAGTTGTTCTATTATTTTTTTTTGTTCAAGTTTTGTACATTCTTAAAAATCCGAGCAAAGGTTCGGTTGTCCGGATATTAATGAATTGAACTTAGATCATTTATATGTCTAGATAGATTGTGACAGCTGTGAAAACGTCAAAAAAAATGAGGTTGAAAGTTAACCTCTACTTTGAGCATTTAACGCACAGTAACACAAAGTGTCATACAAATCGCGAGTGTAAGGCGTAGCTTGTCACGCACACTAAAGCAGTAAACCTGGCCTGTTTTATCGATTGTCTAACAGCAAGAGACTATCTAGGCGTATAAATTATCTAAGTCCTGTACTTGCATATCTAGCCGGCAACCTGTGCAAAGAACTGGCCGCTAGTAATAGTTATTCTTCTCTTAAATAAAACCCGACATGTTCGAAACGGACTCGCTACCCGAGGGTCCCGGATGTTATTAGGTACCCTACTTTATTAAGAAGGCATAAGGTTTTGTTTTAATTTTTCGTCATAAATCGAAAAGTATTCATAATAAAAATATTTAAAACACTGTTTAAGCTTGTGCCAATGAAGCCTTTTTATGCGAAACCCAACATGACACGTTTAACTCAATTCAAAATATGGACCGCCATTTTATATAAATGTACAGTTTTCATACTTTTTTCAAGTATACTTGTAGTATAAGATGGTATTATTTGCTCTGTATAGATGTATCAGAAAAACGTTCCAAGCCACAAACATCACATTAAAGTTTAAAAATATTAGTGTATTCCATACATGTGGGTTGGACTTCTAAATCATGATGTCACTTACGGCCGTTCCCAATATTCAGTTTATCTCTTACTTGAGATAAAAATCGTAACTATCGTTGACTTTTCTGTCCCGATAAACATATCGACGGTAACTCACCCAATCCGTACACGCTGTCTGTCAATGGGACGACGTATAGCTTACCAACGATAGAAGTTTTGTATGGAAATTGCAATTCACGTGCAAATAAGGCGATAAGAATGACTTATCGCGTATATTGGGACAGCTTTAGATTATTGACAGCCAATTACTGACAGTAGAAGATAGTCATTTATCTCTATCTGTAGATAGTATATTGGGAACGGCCGTTAAAGAGTGACAGTAAGGCTGTCATATTTTGTCAGTCCGTTAGTATGAATCACGTGACTAGTTTTGTGTTCTTAACTCAATTTCGACATGATTGTGGTTTGGAACGTATTTCTGGAATTACATCTAAGGAAATGAATTTGTCTTTGCAATCAAACGAGACAGTGACCGACCTTGAAAAATGGTAACGTTTCAGTACAAATCTCTGATGATGTCGAGCGGAACATCTCGGATACGGTGCAGCCGAACACTGACCTTCTTTTGGAGTTACTAGGCGTGACGCACAACTTTCTTCAATATGCCGGCGATTTTATCGTGTTATTCCCCTTTGCGTTTATCTTATCTTTAATTGGGTAATAATGGTATTTGGTCTGATTCATTTGCTGTAAATGTGTAATTTTTATATTAATGACTAGCCGTTCCCGCCCGCTTCGCTGGGCGAATTTTAAAAGGAACGAACGTTGGAATTCGAAAAATAAGTAGCCATGAACCATCTAGGATAAATTTCGCATAGATTAGTGGTAGTTTCATGTCGATACGACCAGTGGTTTATGCGTGAAAGAGCTTCAAACAAATCCAAATGTTTTGAGTTTTCTTTAGTGTTCTAATTCTTAATAAATAAAACTCAAAACATTTGGATGATTATGGATTTCCGCAAAGTAACGCCTAATTCAAGAAATTTTCTAAGCATGAAGTAAGTTGATAATTCTTACTGTAGTTTAGAGTGAAGTGATTGTTAATTTATTAGGATTTACCAGTGGCTCTATTGCACAGGATGCCGGCTAGATTATGGGTACCACAACGGCGCCTTTTTCTTTCGTGAAACAGTAATATGTAATCGTTATTGGGTTTCGGTATGAAGGGCGCCGTAGCTAGTGAAATTCCTGGGCAAATGCCAATGGCCTAACATCTTAATTATGTCTCAAGGTGATGAGCGCAATTGTAGTGCCGCTCAGAATGTTTGTATTTTTTAAGAATCCTGAGCGGCACGGCAATAAAAATTTGTTTTTTATTTTTATTTTTTTAGGTTAATTGATACGCCTTGCCCATTACAATGCAGTGCCGCTCAGGATTCTTAAAAAATCCTAAAATTTTTATTGACCCATAACAAAGCTTACGATTTAATTTATAATATAGGCTTTCTTAATATTATGAATAATAAAAACGTTGCGTTTAAATCGTACAGTACATTATTCATTTCAAGAACACACGTTCATAACCTTCTCAATAATTTTCAAGTGTTTGCCATCCGTTCTAACTTCTAGCGACGGATGCTAATGAAAATATTGCGTGGCCGATATATCAACTAATGTCGTAATACTCGGCATTGACTGACTTGTCCTTATATTATATATAAATATTACTTGAGAATTAGTAAGTTTTTTTTTATGGAAAATGAGGACAAACGAGCGTACTGCGTGCGGGTCACCAGGTGTTAAGTGATCACCGCCGACCACATTCTCTTGCAACACTAGAGGAATCGAACTAAGCGCTTTTTTTTGAAGGCACCCATGTCGTATCGTCAGAGAAACACCGCACAAGGAAGCTCATTCCACAGCTTTGTAGTACGTGTAAGAAAGTGCCTTGAAAACCGCTCTGTGGAAAAGACGAAGGTAAATCAGGTTAAACAGTTCTTCGGAATCCGGGGAGTATCCATCTCACTCTCCTATCTCTCAAATCGCACTAAACTGCACTCCATGAAGTAATCCCCATTTGAATCCGTTCATTAGTTTATGAATCCATCGCGGACAAACAACGTGACACATAATTTATATATATTAAGACATTAAAATGTATGATATAATAAAAATTACAAAATATTATCACCATCATATAAAATTGTGATAAACTGTGATTGGCTGTTGATGTGCGCTTCATCATTGACTCCTGTGAAAATATCTCATAACATTTACTCGTCCTTGGTATTTGAAAGGCGTAATTATTGAGCCAGGGCTATTTCAGGTAATAATATCACATAATTGCTCGTGTCTATGGCCATTCACGAGCACCTGATATACTATTATTTTGGATTAGCTACGGGGCATTTAATCTTGCCTTCAAAAGCGTGAGTCATCATTATTTGGCTATCACATTTTTTTATAACACCAAAGTAGACCTTTATAACATTTTCGTATCGTCCGGTGTTTCCGGGACGATACAACATGGGTATCTTCAAAAAAAAGCGCGTACACCTTCCTTAAAGGCCGGCAACGCTCGTGTGATTCCTCTGGTGTTGCAAGAGAATATGGGTAGCGGTGATCACATAAAACCAGGTGACCCGTACGCTCGTTTGTCCTCCTATTCCATAAAAAAAAAATTCGACGAGACTCGTGCTGGTTGGCGAGTCGACATCTCCTGAGGATGCTTCGTGTAGAGGCGAAATACGTGTCGAATTGATTGAAGACAAATATAAGTGGAAATTACACTCAAGATAACTAAAACGTCTATTTCAATAAATTGTCAAACTTAATGTTTACTTAAATTATTGCGTTGTTTAGTACTAAAACGGTAAAAAAAACGATCGCGATAGTTGTTGTTATAATACGTATATAAGACCTGTCAGTAGACCACATAGCAAAAAAATATCCCGACGACCGAGCCTTGCTCGGTTTTTTAAGAATGTACAAAACTTGAACAAAATAAAACTAATAGGACGGTGACGAGCAGGACGTTCAACTGATGGTAATTGATACACCCTGCCCATTACAAGGCAGTGCCTTTCAGGATTCTTGAAAAACCCAAAAACTGAGCGGCACTACAATTGCGCTCTTCACCCTGAGGCATAAGATGTTAAGTCTCATAATATGTTAAGCTACGGCGCCCTTCAGACCGAAACACAGTAATGCTTACACATTACTGCTTCACGGCAGAAATAGGCGCCGTTGTGGTACCCATAATCTAGCCGGCATCCTGTGCAAAGGAGCCTCCCACATCTGGATTCGAATCGGGGTCTTCTGCTTTCCGGATCACCCAATGTCCCATCTGAGCTATTATAGTCTTGTATATAGTGGCGAAATTAACCTTTGTATTCTAATGTTAGTGTAGCTGTTTTTAATTAAAACACGGATAAAACTACATTTTTGAAATTGAAACCTAGCTAGATCGTTTTATCGCCCCCGAAAACCCCTGTATACTAAGTTTATTTTGTTGAATAAAATTTTTCATTTTCAGCCGCGCATAGAGGTACGGATACCTCATATACATCTGGCAAAGTGAATGTTAATTACTACGTAATAAGAGGAGGGACTGCCTAAGTAAAAATTGAAATTTAGTTTAGTATGAAACGTGTCGTGATTTGACATAAGTTTGAAATAGTAGTAATTACAGTATGGCGATTGACAACGAAGTATAATCCGGCTAAGTTTGTAAGCGAACAGTTAGTTGCTTATAACTTGCTTAGTTTTTTACAAGATTATAGCCGTCATATGTAAATCTTTTTTTTTTAATAAGAAACGAAAAGAAGGGACGGACAGGTGATGGTAATTGATACGCCCTGCCCATTACAATGCAGAGCCGCTCAGGATTCTTGAAAAACCCCAAAAATTCTGAGCGGCACTACAACTACGCTCGTCAGCTTATGACAAAAGATGTTAAGTCTCATTTTCCCAGTAATTTCACTAGCTACGGCGTCCGTCAGACCGAAACACAGTAATGCTTACACGCGCCGTTGTGGTACCCATAATCTGCCGCCGGCATCCTGTGCAAAGGAGCCTCCCACTGGTAATCTTTCAATGACTGCACGTTTCATACAATCGAGCGAATTGCTTTTTTCTTAGAGAGTTTCGTTAGGCTGACATCTGGTAAGCCAGATGTCAGCCTAACGAATAGGGCATGTCCTCCTGTCGCATAAAAAATCTATCTATATATATAATATAAGAGATTTCCACGTATAAAGTCACTTATCACGATATCTCTGAAACCATAAGGCGTAGAGACTTGAAATTTGGCAGGAATATTCCTTTCGCAGAGTAGAGGTCAGTTTCGGATTTTACGAAATTCCACCCGCAAGAGCTTTTTTTTTATTATGAACAGAACAACGTCTGTAGGATCAGCTAGTATCTAAATATGTTCGTGATAACTTACTCTCAGCTAAACTTTTACGTTTACTTTTAACCTTAATCTAATTCCCACCACTGCATATGATTACACTTGCAATTCTCTTAAATTTGGACACAAAAGCAATCTTAAGCTTGTTTTAAATAACAATGACTGTTAATTACAGTAACGGATGTGCAAAAAGTTTTATAACAATGTATTCGCGGCCAAAACACCGGTGAATATTGTCAAATTTAAAAGCCATTATTACTGTGAATTGTTAATAAGATGGTTTCATATTAATTCTATAGTTATTTGTTTCAAATATAATTCGTAATCAAAGCTTTATGTATGTTTTTGGGCTATATATCGTTATAGTTTGATTATTATAATTAACATCCAGAGAGCGTCCAAAAAAAAAAAACAAAAAAAATGTTTAGACTGTATTATATTAGTGTGACTTGTAATAATTGTAATTTTCTACGTATCTTGTTGAGAGTTGAACATAGCATGTAAGATTTAATAAACGATACGTCGGTCGAACGGTTGGCACAGTTAGAATTGCGCTCCCACGGAGCGCAAGAGGTCACGAGTTCGAGTCTCGCGTCGTTCATAAAATTTTGTTTTCAGTTTTATTTGTGTAGTTTATCCCAGAAGTGAGGGCCATTCTTTTCACTTTAAAAACATAACAAATGATCTTGTAAAAGGTTTAATCCCTTGCCCGCCTTTTAGTTAGTTGTGAAGGTACTCATGGTGTATGGTCCTGAAAACCCTTAAAGTTAATTTAAACTTTATTTACCGCGAATGAAAACCACACTGCTTACGATAGCCATATATTCAGAAGCCGCATGTTTGAGGTTGTGGCGTGTGGTATGATGTGGTGTTAAGTGATCACCGCCGGCCAAATTCTGCAACACAAGATGCATCAAAGGAGAGTTGTTGCCGACCCTTCAAATCCATTTGGATGACCTCTGAGTTGACTTGTAAAAAAAATGTTGTATTTGTGGGTATATAACGAAACTTACAGCTATTTTTATGTGACATAATGATAAATATTAAATACTACACTAGCCAAAATAGTTCTTAATAATACTGCAGTGAAGTTTTTAAGACTTAACAAAAGTTACGAAAAATAATGATAACAGATAAAAAAATACAAAGGTTTCAAGAGCCAATTAACGTGTTCTGTAAACTCTGATCAGAAACTTATTCTTATAATAAGTAATCCTTAAGATTGGCACTAAAAACATTTGATTGGTGGAGCGATTACCTTTTATATTACTTACTTATCTTAATATGTATAAATTACGTGACACGTTGTTTGTCCGCGATGGACTCCTAAACTAATGTACGGATTTTAATGGGGATTACTTCATCGAGTGTTAGTTTGGTCCAGCTTGAGAGAAAGGATAGTTTTTATTTCGATTTGGGACCCATAATTATTTTTATTTCTAATATTTGTTTTGTATACAGATATTTTCTATGAGAGAATTTATTGACGCACGGTTTGACAGTTCTGCTGTGAAACAATTTCATTATACCTAGCAAGGATATTTTACGAAATAATTCTTGATGTTATGAAATTTTATTTACAAATTCATAAAAAAGAGTATTTATATAAAAAACAACGTCTATCGAGTTAGCTATTTAGATTATATTTAAGGAAAGACATATTAACATGATTTTCAAATCCAAATCTTTAATTTGAAACAGATCGTTGAAAATTTATTGAAACAGGGGCGTTACTTTGCGCAAATCTATAATTATCCAAATGTTTCGAGTTTTCATTAGTGTTAGTGTTTTAGGGTGTTTGTAGCGAACACTAGTGCCAGAGTTTGGCTAGCCAATATCTCCTGAGGATGTCTCGTGTAGAGGTGAAACACGTGTCGAATTGTTTGAAGACAAATATTGGCGGAATTAAAACTAAAGAAAACTCAAAACATTTGGACGGATCGTTGAATCAATTGTAACACGTAAAAATTGCTGGTTTGGTAATACTATGTTCGTGTGAATTTAAATGTTGTTATATTAATAAATATAATTTGTATTTCCAACAGGAGCTGGAACGCAACACAAATCAACCCGAATTGAACACCATAGCTACTTATTACTTCGACGGACAAGGCAAGGCTCTGAGGCCTATGGTGGCGATACTAATGGCAAAAGCTGTCAACTATCACGTATATGGAGAAAATAGGTAATTGGCTTTAATAGTTATTGTTCCTTTAGTAGAAGTCAAATTCAAATAAACTATATTCAATTAGACTATTAACTTTATTTAATTACAAATTTTTCTTTTTAAATTACCGAATTTACCATATGTTCGTAAAAAGTTGAGCTCATGAGAAGAACATATAAGAAACTCAACGGCCGCTCTTTTCAATCAAATAGAGTATTTAACAATAGCATTTGTACATAAATTAGTTTGTAAGTTGCTGCATCCAATATATGAGACGTGTTTAAATAATATAAATTATTTAATAAAAAATATTAAAGAATTAACTGTATCAATATAAATTATCGTATATCGGATGCATCAGATTATAGAGCTTAAATTAATTGTTTGTGTAAGGATGCTTCGTAAACATGATGGTCGTGATTACTGTCATACTTAGTAATTTTATCCAACACAACTAGCTGTATGTTCTGTATTTGTTATAACAAAACAGACGTCTACGTAAACTATAAATTTTAATCTGATTTAAGGATATTGATTCCGGTTTTGTTATAGGCTATCACGTAGTTTTCATGATTTACAATTAAATATTTACTGAAACTTAGATTAAGGATTGGTCTCCGCTGTGCTCTAACTAGATACCTCGGGCGTAGTCGAAAAGTGCGGCAACTAACGCCCAAGTGGGTGTACTCGAGCCAGTCTCGAACAGTGTGTGACGTTGACGTGCCACATGTTCTGGAAGGTGTACGCGCTTTTTTTGAAGGTACCCATGAATCGTCCGTCCCGGAAACACCGCACAAGGAAGCTCATTCCACAGCTTTGTAGTACGTTGCCGTAATAAAAAAGCTAGTGTTCTTAAGTAGTGCGGTATCTAGTTAATCCTTAATCTAATCCTTAATCTAAGTACCTACTATAAGAAATAACTAAGACCGGACTGTACTTATTGTAGATTCTTCTTGTGTCATTCAAAATCTATCATATTCTTATTTATATTATATGCTTATGATCTCACTTCTATGACATACTTTTGATATATAGGAAACAGCTCACGCATAAACATATCCTTGGATGGTGTTCATCATAGTAGAGACATCACAATTTGATATTAATATATTGGCAGCACGTAGATCTAGACTCATGCTATTCGTCGCGTCTTGCCCTAACCGAACACGTGGCGAATATTACAATACAAATTTTAAAATGCTTTATGTTAAGCATGGATTAGATAAGCGGACAATTATTTCTTTACTTTGAATAATCCATTCTGTGCGTGTATCTGCTATAGCGATATTTAGAGCTTTTTATTTCTTAAGGATATTATCTTTGGACCTCGCTGGAACCTGAAGCCCTCTACCGTTCCCCTCACCCCCTCGCTTTCGTCCCGTTCTGCTAGTACGGTTTGAAATTTCAGTAGGTCTGAAAAAATGGCGACGTAAAATTAGCGAAATTGAAAAAAAAAATCACCGAAATTTGTTGCTTTTTTGTTGCTAATTAATTAATTTTTTTTACTGTAACCGATCGCAAAAAATCGGCAATCCGGAAACGCCTACTATTTGGTTCTGGCACTCGCCGGCCGCTACCCCGGCACGCTACGCTCGGCTCGTGCGTTGTTTTAACTGTTCTAACATAACCTAACCTAACCAATTTTAATGAATTGTAGTTGATAGAGCTTTGGTCACGATTATAGTGCTATCACTCTTATTACAACGTAAAACACAGTTTTAAATCGTTAGTTAAGCTAGCGTGGCAAAATCAATTTTATTTTTTATTTTTTTTCTTCTTAGCATCTTTCAGCAACAAATTAGCAACAAATTGACCCCTATTTGCTTGATTGATCAGTCTACATTCAGTGATTCCCACGCTATCTTAATGTAAAATTAGCGTTATTGCCGATTTTTTGCGTTCGGTTAGAGCAAAAAAATGAATTTTTTAGCAACTAATTAGCAACAAAAAAGCAACTAATTTCGGTGCTTTGTTTTTCAATTTCGCTAAATTTACGTCGCCATTTTTTTCGACCTAATTTCAGTACCGTTAGGTACATGTTGTGATATTTTCATGCTATCACTGCTTTGTTTTTGAAGTTATCATCGTTAAAACGCATTTATTTTCTCAAAATTGATTCTTTTTGATGTCATTTCTAATACTACTACCGCTTCGGAAACAAATGGCGCTCTGAGAGTGAAGAAGCGGCGCAAGAAATTCTCACAGCATTCTTTTTTTGCGCTCTTTTTAATAAGATATACAACGTTACGTTTTGACTCTTGTACTTTTAATGCATTTTTTAATTAACCCAGATTCTTTAATTGATCTTTTATAATTATAATAATAATAATCAGCGTCACAACACAACACCCAGGAGTAGCTTTAAATACAGCGCCTCCAAATGCTGGAATTATTTGTCGCCACCTATGAAAGATCAAAAAAGTTTGTTCTCTTGCTGCAACAATCTGAAATCTTTTCTATTAGAGAAAAAAAAGGTTAAGGGAAAAAGAAATAATAATCAGAAAATAAACAGCTTCAATAAATAAAAAATCGGTCACTTTTAAGACCTCTAACAAATGGAACCGTGTTGTCTACGACTTGGTAGGTACCTACTAAAAAGCAGTGTTGAAATTGGGGTAATCCTTTAATTTCCAAAAATGCTGAGTGTGTCCTTTTCATGACATCCTATTTTTAATTTGTTAATTTTACTATTTATATAATAATACCGTTTTGTGCTGTCATGAATAAACTTTACACCTTATACTGAAAAAATAAATCGTTCTTTATTGATTAATAATATCCTAGCGATGCTTGTTTTGCACACCGTACCAAAGCTACAATCGACGTTAGGTCCAGAGATGATGTAACCGGGTAGTACTTGTGAATATCTTAATTAAATAATATTTAGTATCTGTCAAATAAGTGTCAATGTAAATATTGCTCATATACGTCATATTTCGTTCAATTCACAATTTTTTTCATATGTCGCTAGTACCTCCTACCGGACTACGCAATCGCCGGTAGGATTCCTACATTCAGTAATAAGTATTGTGACTATAAATTGTGTGCGTAAAAAAAATGTTGCGTGTAATGCCTCATTTCCACTATCGGCGACGTATGATCTTATATACAAGTAACGATGTTTGATCGTCTGTCAGCCGCAAGTTAATCGTTGATCATCGTGTA
The DNA here is from genome assembly GCF_905404315.1 of Leptidea sinapis. Taxonomy (NCBI): domain Eukaryota; kingdom Metazoa; phylum Arthropoda; class Insecta; order Lepidoptera; family Pieridae; genus Leptidea; species Leptidea sinapis. The sequence continues at coordinate 7,204,723 of NC_066276.1, forward strand.
AGCATCTACACGATCGTCCGTAATCATTTATTAAGCGGCAGTCCTTCAAGATGGACGTAATGGATTTCATGATTCAATAATATTATTAATAAAATTGGTGAGTGATTATAAACTCATAGTAACGATAAATATCTGAGTACCTCTATACCTACCTTATTTTAATCTTTGTGATAAATTTTGGATGCCAAACTTTGGGATGCCATATTTATGGGTAGTTCTGATAAAGTTCTGTGCATTTAAATGTTTCAAGTCACCGATCGCCGCGATCATTACGACAATTATAGACTATGATCGGCGACTAGAAGCGAATAAGCCTTCCACTCGATCGTGCTCGCGTGTGATCGGCGATTGTGAAGAAGCGCCATTATCTTCTCCAGTTATGGAATTAGAACTTGAAAATGTGTGACATTGCTAATAGAGTACAAATTGTATATATAATCTGAAGTGGCATTCATGTTATTTTATAAGGGGCTCTATTTCTGTCAAGTAATGCGATGTGTTTAGCACATTGTGCGGTGTGTACAATGGAGATTAATGATACCTGAGTGATAATTTGTTTAGGAAGCACAGTGTTACGTAATGTTCAAGGCTGTGTCGCGGTTTTGTATTTTACTCTTCATTGTGCCCTAATTACTCGTTATAGTGGAAAAGTATAAGGTTATTCGTCATCCTTAATTTTTTTCAGTTTTATTCCTATTTAGGCTCTAACCTCTCCTCTAACCAGAAAAAAAACAAACCCTCCGTTGTACGAGGGCTGCACTAAAAGTATCGGGAATGGAATATTTCCACTGTTCCTGTCATATTAAACTCTTTTTAATTGAAAACTACTTGGTTTAAAAATCGAATACCATTTGTTTATTTAAAAAAAGATTCTCGGTCTTGTCACAAGGTCTTTTCAAACTTGTCGTTTGTTTAGTCTTTGAGAAAATGGAATTGACTCGAGAAAATTGTAGAGCGATGATTTATTATGACTTTCGAAGTGGTTTAACACAAAAACAGTGTGTTGACCGGATGATTTCTGCATTTGGTGATGAAACCCCATCCAAAACCACAATTTATCGCTGGTTTGCTGAATTTCAACGTGGACGTGTCAAGCTCAGTGATGATCCCCGTCAAGATCGTCCAAAAACTGCAGTCACCAAAGAAAACATTGATGCTGTGCGTAAGCTGATTGAGGAAGATCGACATGTGACATACAAAAATGTGTCAAATTTCGCGGAGAACACTTCGAAAAGCAATAAATACATTTTTAAATAGTAATGTTGTGTCACTTCCTTGATTCCCGATATTTTCAGTGCCGCCCTCGTAGGAGTGAGTTTTTAAAAATATTTATGAGAGTATTATGGTTAGGTATTAGTCTATCAGCGTATTAATACAGTTATAAACTTTTTAATTTGTATTATATCTGAAAATGAATGATTATTATTATTTGTATACAAACAAATAAATTTATTAATACATATTAACTCTCATAAAATATATCGATTGGATTTTCAACATTAGTTTCATCAATTTTCACATTCACATTAAAACATTTACAGGCTCGTGGTTTCCAAAATAAGAAATGTGTAAATTTGATACAGTTTAAAAAAATCAGTCAGTGGCAATTTTTTTTCATATACAGGATGTCCCAAAGTTATGGGTCATGAAGGTAAAGTACCTTAAATATCGAAGATAGGCTGTTTTACTGAAAGAAGACTTTATGTTATTTTTAAAAATTAGTACTTCTGCATTCAAAGATTTTCTAAAAATTACTTGCCTCGTCTGGGAATCGAACCGACAGAAATGTAAAAAAAAAAACACCCCTACTTTTATGATGCCAAGCGAAAGAATAGCCAAAAACTAATAACTCTTCTTAAGTAACATAGTATTTTAAAAGAAAGGAACAACGTAAAATGAATGTTTTCCTACTTGGTACTTGGATTGGTACGAATGGACCGATTAGATAACCGGCCAGATCCCCGGACGTTACACCATTAGATTTCTTCTTTTGGTGATACGTGAAAGATATGCTATACAAAAAGCGATACGAGAACGTGGGCGAGTTACAAACAGAATTGTGCCATATCATATCGAGTATTCACCATGAAATGATAAGAAAATCAACAGGCAGCGGACTCATTAAAAGATTGGCGATTTGCGTAAGACAAGAGATATCACATTTTGAGCATTTAATTAATTAATTTACAAATGATACCCACTTAATTGACTACTTTTTTTAAAATACTATGTTACTTAAGAAGAGTTATTAGTTTTTGGCCATTCTTTCGATTGGCATCATAAGAGAGTGTTTTTTTTTTACATTTAAGTCGGTTCGATTCCCAGACGAGGCAAGTAATTTTTAGAAAATCTTTGAATGCAGAATTACTAACTTTTAAAAATAACATAAAGTCTTCTTTCAGTAAAATAGCCTATCTTCGATATTTAAGGTACTTTCCCTTCATGTCCCATAACTTTGGGACAGCCTGTATATTCTTTGTTGTTGGTAATTCTATGTCATGTATGTGTCATCAGACTCGTTAGATTGAATGTATTTTTCCCCATACATACTTCACAAGTAAAAAGTCAAAAAGCACTTTTCGAAGGTAGGTACGTAAGTTGCCAGTGCTCTAAGTAGTGTAAATGTAACTGGTATGTCGGTTCGTATGTATTGGTATATAATAATAGTCCTTAGTAATGCAACGTAAGCAAAAATGTAAACAATAATGTGTAACAATTTTTCACCTCCACTTTTATAAAAAAAGCTCCATAAGTTTACATCTATTTACATTTACATATTAAGTTGATAAATGTTATTATTAAGATCTGATCCCACAGACAAACCATCAAGGTGTGGTTGGTGGTTGTGGAACCATTTTTTTTTAGTTATTCTAATGTCATGTAATAAATAATAAAAATAATAATAAATTATGGTTGCACCACAGCGCACTGCTGCCGTCGCAGCGACAGGTGGCGATGATCAGCGAGATGATCCACTCGGCGTCCCTCATCCACGATGACGTCATCGACCAGAGCGACTTCCGCCGCGGCAAGCCATCCGTCAATGTGCTCTGGAACCACAAGAAGGTGAGTCTCTATTATATATATAGAATATAATATATACAATTATAATCTCGATCACTTCACACAGCTCCCGTCACCGTGAGGCTTAAGATTTAAAAAATATTTTAATTATTATTAAGTACATCATTACTAGAAATCGGTTGGTACCTACTCTATCTAATAAGTTCTCTTATTATTCTTAAACGAGTGTACATGACACCTGACGCGTACCTTTCTTGTTTATTACATAAAAAAATTAAAAACGTTTTTTCGACAGTCATCAAATGAACGAACATATACCAATATTATAATTCAATATGTCTAGTTATGAATATATCCCTCTTTAAATGAATTTCTTTGATATTTGCTGCTTGGAGTGGAAGAACGGTTTTATGTTGCGAAATTGACGCATGGCGGTCAATCGAGCACGTGGCGTGAAATAATAAAAACAAATATTGCGCATTCTAAAATGGCCGCGATGAAAAACAGTTGAGTGCTAGTCGAACTTGCTTTTCGCTACAGGGATTTAGCTACTTCGTATCATCATCATCATCATCAGCCGGAAGACGTCCACTGCTGGATCAAGGCCTCCCCCAAAGATTTCCACGATGATCGGTCCTGCGCTGCCCTCAACCAACGTATTCCGGCGATCTTGACCAGATCGTCGGTCCATCTTGTAGGGGGCCTACCAACACTGCGTCTTTCGGTACGTGGTCGCCATTCGAGAACTTTACAGCCTCAACGGCCATTTGTCCGTCGATATATGTGCCCTGCCCACTGCCACTTCAGTTTCGCAATCATTTCGACTACCTACTAGTAGGTAATAGTAGGTAATAGACAATAACCACTTGAAATATTTCAATGAATTTGAAAGAACTGAATTACGATTCGTGTGCATTGATTATAAAGTTGTTTAATTGATATTGTACATTGCGACCTTCACAAGGTGATCATTTGTATGTGTCTCGGGGCATTGTCATGTCTACTTCGTAAACTGTGACCGTGACACGAATACTGCGTCTAATAGCGTGAATGGACTGGTATTACGTCTAAATTATTAAAGGGCTCGTTGGCGTGACTATTGCCTTACTTGTAATGAATCGTCGCTCGGCTGTTTGCCGCTGCCGAGTGTGTACCCAAACATATAGTTGTATGCATGTTTATCCGACTGGAATTTGAATGTGTTAAATATTAAGATGCGCGCGCACCACTGTGAAGAACACGGTGAAGTTGGTTCCTAAAATGTTCTGACGTTTGCGACATTCGCTTTTTTTTTTGAGATTCTTCGTCCATTATTAGGACCGGCGAAAGGTTCAAGCCCGTATAGCTGTATTCGTTATTTAATGATTAATTGCCAATGCCATCTTTGCAAGATTTTTACAATATTGTTCTTTCTACAAACGTAGAATAGCACGAGGAATAGATAATTTTAATGATTTTTGCTTTGTTTGGCCAAATAAGTATAACTTCTTGCGTGCATACATAAGTACACACACACTTTTTTTCGACACATTTGACGCTACTATGTTTGAGTAAGGCTGAGATAAATAGAGCATACTTAGACTTTACTTACGTAATAAGTAGTTTAGTATAAGCTTAGTATAATTTTTTATTCCGTTTTTATAGTCATTTGACAGCTGAAATTATGCTGAGCTTAAGCTATGACAGTCCAATGCAAAATTCAAGTTCGCGTTTTATCACTCTGAGCAAAGTTTTACGTAAGTAAAGACTGAGCAAAGGCTAAATACGCTCGATAGATCTCAGTCTAAGAGTCATTTGACGTTGACAAAAACAAATGAATTGAAAGCTTTTTTTTAATTATTTTTAGCTGATGGCAATTGAGACGCCCTGCCCTGCATTACACTGCAGTGCCACTCAGGATTCTTGTAAAATCCAAAAATCTGAGCGGCACTACAACTGCGCTCGTCACCTTGACACATAAATTGTTAAGTCTCATTTGCTCAGTAATTTCACTAGCTACGGCGCCCTTCAGACCGAAAAACGGTAATGCTTACACATTACTGCTTCACGGCTGAAATAGGCGCCGTTGTGGTACCCATAATCTAGCCGGCATCCGGTGCAAAGGAGCCTCCCACTGGTGAAATGACTGAGCTCAAATCCTTTAGGGTAATTCATACCCAAACTTTGTTATCATTTAAATAATACGTATTTTTTCTGTGTATTGCGTAAAGGAGTTTCATAAGGTCTTGAATTCTTTAAATTAAATACTTTTTTTTATGGTATACGCATAGGGCAATCAGTAACCAATTAATATCGTTGATATGAGCGTTCTGTAGATTTTCCTATAGATGAATGTGGTTTGAGAGTGTTGATGTTTTCGTCATGCATCCTGCATAATATGTGACGCTCTTAATATCTCTAGTTCTAATTCATCAACTGTCGACCACGCAACCCTTATGGCGTAAGTTAGATTACAGTATATTTTAGCCAATATTTGTACCTTCAAAATAAGCTACAAGTACAACTTCGATCAGATAATAAATTAAAATATCGCCAATTTTAACGCTTCATAGCGGCTTTGTGCAACTATCACTCTTAATACGTTGAGCCCCATTACTGCAATACGTACGGTTCTTTTTTTTTATTTAATACCCATGTAACTCGCTAATAACACACACACACACACACATATTCTTGCCTTGTTCCCGTCGGGGTACGCAGAGACAATAGAATGCCACTTGCTTCTATCCTTACAAACCTCACTAGCTTCCTCCACTCTTTTCATACATGCTCGCCGGTTGCGGGTGCTTCGGACCTTCCCATTTCTCAAAACGTCCCCAATTTGTTCTACGAGGTCTCCCACGACCGACTTGCCCACACACACTTGCCTTATATTTTCGATAAGTAATTCTTTCTTCACTCATCCACCCCACGTGTCCAAACCATTTCAGCATTCCTTTCTCAGTCACAACATCTTCTTTCAAACCACAGCGCGCTCTTATTACCGCATTCGGAATTCAATCAATCAGTCTTATCCCACACATACTACGCAGTGATCGCATCTGAACTGCCTTAATTCTGCTTTTATGCTTCTTCTGCCATTTCCAACTCTCACTTCCGTACATTAAACGTGGCGACAAGCACTCCATTATGGACAGCCATTCGCGTCTCTTTCGGCACAGGCTGGCCGTTCATAAAGGCTTGCAGCGCTCCATTCACACAGTTTCCCGCAGTCACTCTCCTTTCAATATCTCCTTCATATCTTCCGTCTCTTGTAAACATGCTACCCAATCGCTAATAAAACGTAGATATATAGATGTATTGAGTAAAGTAACCTTGGTATTGATGGTGTCTTAATCTTCGATGATATAATGAATGGAATGTTGGAATAACCAGGCTGATTGCGTATGTATGTTGCGTATTGAATGGATTATTGTTTCGTTGTGGCCAGTGAGCTTCAGCGGTTGCTAAGGCACGAAATGTCATATCATTAGTGACCAAATTCGTTCATCATCTAACAACAATCGTCCGGCCGTCGTGAATATAGTCTGTTGATTTATAATGTGATGATATGTAGTTCTCTGTTCTCGTTCTCATATACATATGGATACCGTAAGTTTATGGCCGATAATTATTTGTACTGAAAATTTTTTTTTTATGAAAATAAGGGACGAGACGAGCAGGACGTTCAGGATGCGTCCTGTACCTTACAAAGCAGTGCCGCTCAGGATTCTTGAAAAACCCCAAAAATTATGAGCGGCACTACAACTGCGCTCGTCACCTTGAAACATAAGATGTTAATTCTAATTTGCCCAGTAATTTTACTTCTTAAGGCACGCCAAGCGTTTTATTTTGTGGGTCTTCAAAGAGTCTGAGCTGTGGCACTCGCCTATGTTAGTTCTGACATCTCCTAAATGCTCGAGTAATATACTAAATACCACGAAACGGAGCTGTTATGTGCTACGGCACTCATACCTCTGCAGGATCTTAGGACTTGAAACAACCTCACTAATTAGGACAGCACCAGTGGGAGGATCCTTTGCACAGGCTGCCGGCTAGATTATGGGTACCACAACGCGCCTATTTCTGCCGTGAAACAGTAATGTGTAAGCTGTGGCAAAAGAGACTTAACATCTTATGTCTCTTGAGACGAGCGCAATTGTAGTGCCGCTGAGATTTTTTGGGTTTTTCAAGAATCCTGAGTGGCACTGCAGTGTAATGCCTTGCTCGTCTCGTTCCTTATCGTCATAAAACGAAACTTTTAAACCTATTAGGATCCGTATTCATGATCAAGGAAGAGAGTGACGACAGTACAGTTGATTACGCATTAAGACGCCTAGTCGATGACGTTGATGAGTGTTGAAAGTCAAGATCCACTTTGTCTCGGTGAGACTGCGTTATAGTACAAAAAATAATGTTGAACAGTTGTCTCGTCGAGTCATTGAAGACAGTTCGTTTTCCGATCTCACCGCGGCATACTTCATCAATGACTAAGTCAGTAACTCGCCGCGCAGCTAAAGACATCACTTTCTTCGCCTTAAACGACTTTGCGGCCTTGCCGTGTTCATATTATTTCGATTTAATGTGTTTATTTTGAAAGTTGCGTACTCGGTGTGTGTGTGGTTTACACAAGACTATTGCCTATATCAACATTGATCAACACTTAAAATTTTAAGTTACACTTTTATAGTCGCATAATCTAGTAATAAAATATTTTGCAAGCAAAGAACTAACTTTTTTTTTACTAGTTGGAAATGTTAGTTCAGTCTCGTGCCAGATTTCGGCGAGTCAACATGTCTGAATGCCTTGTGTGGTGGCGAAACACGTGTCGAATTGTTTAAAGACAAATATTCGCAGAATTAACACTAAAGAAAACTCAAAACATTTGGATAGTTATATCCGTAAAGTAACGCCTATTTCAATCAATTTAATAGTTGGTAGTCGGAAAGTTACTTCTGATCTTTTTAGAGCATGATTTATTGAATAAAATAAAAATATCTAATATATAAAATTCTCGTGTCATGGTGTTAAACTTTGAACTCCTCCGAAACGGCTTGACCGATTCTCATGAAATTTTGAGTGCGTATTGGGTAGGTCTGAGAATCGGACAACGTCTATTTTTCATCGCCCTAAATGTTAAGGGTGGTCCATGCGATTTTTTTTTTGACATTTTTTTTAATTTGTTTGATTATGAGTCAGCATCAAAAAATACATACAACTTCAAATTTTCACCCATCTACGATCAACAGTTACTTTTGTATCGCGATTTTAATATCGGCAATACAACGTTTGCTGGGTCGGCTAGTTTTTTTATAGATTCTGAATTTGCTTTACAATGACTAGCCGCTCTGGTCTCTTTAGCCCAGTAACTTCATTAGCTACGGCACCGTTTAAACGGAAAATCAATAATGCTTGCACACTACTGATTAATGGACGAACAAGTCGCCCCCATGGCGGGGACAGAAGCCTCGCACTGGTAAATATTTATTTATTTACAATATTTTATATGTCATCCCACTGGGCAAAGGCCTCCCCCTTCTTCTTCCATTCGTCCTTATTGTGTGATGTGCGGGACCACATCACTCCTTTGTAATTTACTACAGCGTCTTTACATCTAGTACCAGGTCTACCTCTTCTTCTTTTGGCGTCTAATGGGTACCACTTTGTTGCTATACTGCTCCATCATTAGTAACTGGCCCTTGATATGAGGCCTGCCCAATTCCATTTTGCTGGTGAATATAACGTAACTTCAAAAATTTCGGTGCTAATCAACATGGATTTACATATTTTTAACTATTTACTCTAAGTGTGTGTACTTATGTATATTCACTTTATAGTGATATACAAATATTTGAATATTTGAAGACCAAACAGACGCCGACTACATTAGATCGGTGTACAATAAAAAGAATCGAGAAATTTGGGTCATTAAGTCGCGTATAGGTTCTCGACCCACATAGAAAGAGAATAACAAAATGTGGGAACTAGTCCGCGACGTTGATTCGGCTTGATACGGGTAGACGACACCTTTCTCTCTCGTACCGTGCGAGCGGGACGGCGATATGGTACACTGTACTGACGGCCGGCATTCGAGAGTGGATAGAGAAGAGAAACACACGGTAAACGCAGAACCAACAAGTTGACGACCCCCGGTGAAAGTGTCTTGCGGTCATCTAAGATTTATATTCGATACTGATTCATACAGCGATATGAAATACGTCGAAATGATAACACGACTTTGGTGGATATTGAAGAAAATGTTTCTCTGTGGTGGTTACACATTAAAAACTTCTTGAACTATATTACTTACTTTATTTATTATATTTAGAGGTAGCCATATTTGTTTACATTGATGCATTATATATTTTTAACTAGCTGACCCGGTAAACGTTGTTTTGCCATATCAATTATTTTTAGAGTTAGACTGTTTCTTGGTCATTGCAACATTACTTTATTTTTCTAAAATAAATGAATTTTTCTAAAATAAACTTAGCCTTAGTTACTCCTTATTACATCAGCTACCTGCCAATTAAAGTGTCGTCAAAATCGGTACAGCCATTTCAGAGATTAGCCGGAATAAACAGACAAAAATTGAAAAAAGTGTTATTTTGGTGTATGTATAGAAATCCATATACATGTAGTAAAAAACGTTATTTCAATATTACAAACAGATACTACAATTCTATTTATATGTATAGATACAGACTATATATATTGTACTTAATGTAACAAACAATTACAGATATCTAGAACATGCTTCAATAATTTTCACAAGGTAAATATTAGTTTAAGACAAGAAAAAAAACATACATGCTGACAAGTAATAATGGTTAAATTTGGTATTAAATTATTATTATATAGGACTAAGAAATATATTTATTATGACTATACATTTTATTCACTAAACTTACATACAAATAATTTACGAACTGTGTGGACAGAAGACGTGAAAATAATATTGATGTAATCACGACATGTGTTTACCGTCTTGCACAGGCTAGGAATAGGAGAGTTCGCTCCAAACATACATATTGGAAACGGTGGAACTAGCGGAACAATTTGCTTCCGGGGATACCTAACAGGGACACGAAAATTTATTTTATTCAGAAGTTGAGGAGAATCAATCTTGTCATTTAAAAGTTTTAATACAAAGATAAGATCGATTAGAAATAACTTGGTGCACTAAAGTAACATCTCTCTTGACATTTGGGGACCCCATTACTCGAAACAGGGTTTTTTTTGATAATTATATATTTAATGGAAAAAAATATAAAAAATGGAATTACTTATTGAACAAACGAAAGAGTACAGTGTTCTTGAAACTTCTAATTTAAAAGAATTGTTAAACAACGTTTGTGTGGGAATGGTTATTATAGCATAAACGATTTTCTTAATGACACCACGGACTGGGAATAAAGCGAACACCGTCAGGCTCTTTAATAATAAATGTTTATTGTACGATATCACATTGTAGTCCATATTTTATATTAAAAAAAAGCCCGCTGAGTTTCTTGCGCCCATTTTTCTCAGGTCTGAGGCAGTCTCTTTTGTATGGGTGGTAGTTTTTGACGTTCAATAAGTGATTTTAAATCCTATTTTGAATAAAAATATTTGAATTTGAATTTGAAATCTTACGAACACATATTGAAAGAAATGGTACCACTATTATTTTAATTCGGTGAAATCATTTACGAAATGCGATACATTGTAACACAAATGTGTAAATTTATAGCATTATTATAATATAAATTGAATAAAGATGGGTGTGTGAACATCGGCAGCGCGTGTGTTGAGTAATATACCCTTTTATTTATTGTATCTATTAAATTTGTCAAGGTGATTGTCGAAACTCGTGCCCTCTTTGTATATTTACACATTAATGTTAGAAGCAGAAGAAAATAATATGACTAGTTGTGTAAATGTGCAGATGTCAGGTTTGTCAGGCGGTCGGTGCGCGATGGACTTGGCACGTAGGACTAACTATCAAGTTAAGTTTTCTGTTAATTAACGGCCATTTTCAATAACCTACCTACCCTTAGTTTAACTAACGGCCGTTTCCAATATTCAGTCAATCTCTTAAATTGAGATAAAAATCGTAACTAAGGTTGACTTTGCTGTCCCAATCAACTTATCGAAGGTAACTCACCTTATCCGTGCACGCTGTCTGTCAATGGGACGACGTATAGCTTATCAGCGATATAAAGTTTGTATAGAAATTGCAATTCACGCGTCCCTATATAATACGGCGATAAGAATGACTTATCGGGTATATTGGGACAGCTTCAGATTATTGACAGCTAATTACTGACGGTAGAAGGAAGTAATTTTTCTCTATCTGTAGTTAGTATATAGGGAACGGTCGTTACGGATAGATTGCTGTCACCGTTTAATGACAAGATCTTATCTATCCGTAGTTATGTCGAATATAGTTATAGTCAAATGCTATCTGTCAATAGGTTATTGAAATGTTAGTAAGCGTAAAAGGAAAGATTTGTCTACGTCTAGTAAGTTAAACTAAAGATAGATAGGTTATTGAAAACAGCTGTAGGACAGTTTTAAAGTTCAAAGCAGAATGCAAGTGTCAATCATAAGAAAACAGCATTTGATTGTAGATAAATAATAACTTGATTATAATAATCAAAACAGATTATATAAAACATATTTTTTGGTATCAGTTGAAACGCGAGATTTCTGCATTTTGATGTCCAAGCGATATAGTCCATGAGCTAAAGCAATCTTTGCCGATACACGTGTAGCCTTTGGTGAAGAAATATTGAAGATACAATTAACACAATGACACAGTATATTGTGCAGCTGTTTCTTGTGTTTCTTGCTAAATATTGTCTAATTTGTTGTCCTAGTTTGCTGTGTTTAGTCAAAAGACACGTCATATAGCAGCTGGTCACATTCCGCGGATTAATTTTACCTTCTGAGTCATGTGTGTTCACGGTTGGTTCGGGCTTCTCTGGTAAGCCTACAATTAGTTTGAAAAGAGCACAATATTTGAACAATTTATAGTTTGTTTCTAAAATATCACGTACTGTTTTTGGTACAATGGTAGTTATACCATTTTTTTATGACAATAAGGGACGAGACGAGCAGGACGTTCAGATGATGGTAATTGATACGCCCAGCCCCATACAATGTAGAACCGCTCTGGATTCTTGAAAAACCCAAAAATTCTGAACGGCACTCCAATTGCGCTCGTCACCTTAAGACATATGATGTTTAATCTCATTTGCCCAGTAATTTCACTAGCTACGGCGCCCTTCACACCGAAACACAGTAATGTTTACACATTACTGCTTTTCAGTGCCCATAATCTAGCCGGCATCCTGTGCAAAGGAGCCTCCCACCTAGATTGGTTTGAGCTACTACAAAGCACTCTGTTTAGTATGCTTACTACAAGTATTGTGTAGTGTATATATTTACAAAAGGATCTCATTTTACATTTAAATAATGATCACAAGCACGCACAGAGTATCATTCTTCATCAAGGATAAACACACAAATGCCTTCCTGCAATGTGATATCACATACAAAATACTTCTTAAAGCTTTATTTACTATTTGATCGCAATAAACTATTGTGACTAATTTTTTCAGGCTAAGATATAGCTTAAAAGTCCCAATGCGATAAATCTCTTTTGCACGGATGCCGGTTCCATTATGGGTACCACAACGGCGCCTATTTCTGCCGTGAAGCACTTATGTGTAAGCATTACTGTGTTTCGGTCTGAAGGGCGCTGTAGCTAGTGAAATTACTGGGCAAATGAGACTTAACATCTTATGTCTCAAGGTGACGATTGCAGTTGTAGTGCCGCTCAGAATTTTTGGGGTTTTTCAAGAATCCTGAGCGGCACTGCATTTTAATGGCCAGGGCGCGTCTATTACCATCAGCTGAGCGTCCTGCTCGTCTCTTCCCTTATTTTTATGAAAAAAAAAATACCAAGGCGTTGTTCTTTCATACTACATTATTTGTGCTTCTCTTTCCGGGAGTTAACATCTTCTCAAGGTAGCCAGCACAATCGCGGTGCCACTCACAGCTTTGGGCTTCCGAAAATCCTGATAGGTACTGTATTGTAGTGGGTAGAACGTATTGCTCACAATCAGATGAATCTCTTGCTCGTCTCTTCACTTCGTATTCTAAACAAGGGTATTAGATGCAATTATATCTATTGAAATTTCCGATGTATGAAGATATTAGATGCGGTTGTTGTTTTTTGCATTAGTGAGGTTTTCAAGAAGCTTTCTTCCACTACAAAGCTGTGGAATGACCTTCCTTGTGTGTGTTCCTCGGCGTTTCCGGGACGATACGACATGGGTACCTTCAAAAAAAGCTATGATTCCTCTGGTGTCGCAAGAGAATGTGGGCGGCGGTGATCACTTAACACCAGGTGACCCGTACACTCCTTTGTCCTCCTTTTCCATATAAAAATTGATTGGAATTCGCATACGAGTTGTTCTTCGTCTTCAAATTGGGTTACGAAGTTACTAACTGGCTTTGAACTTTAATGTGGGCTTGCGGATGTCAATGTTTGCAGAGAGCCGTTCCAATGAAGAACAAGAATTTCAGTTATGTCACTAGAACAAACTGAATGGTGTTGATTTATCCGTTTCGCATATACCGTGTGTGTGTGTGTGATATCAACCAAGGGTGCGTCTGTTTGTTCATCATTTACGATCATGTTACTATGCGCATTATATGGAACTATTTACTGATGTCGTAAACGTGTTACGTGAATAAAATTAATGGTAGTCTCATTACCATTGTTTCAAACACTAATTTCCATTTTAATCTTTCGCGTTTGCAATTGCAAGACTTTATGCCTAGCAATTTGCGTGGCAAAAGGTTGTTCCGTAGGGTCGTTGGCTTGATGTTTTTCCTTTAGTTCTGATTTAAATATTTGCTATTCAGAATACTTACGCCGCATAGTTTGCGACAATAGCTGCCACTGGCAAGGATACCTAGAAACGTCATCAACAAATTGATGATTCTTATCGTATCTGCGGCCATTGTTCAGAATATGTCTCGGAACTTATTGTTCGCTGGACTTTGCGATGCCGTGGGACATCGTGTTTTAATCAGGTCTGTACGCGTCTCGAATATTTAAATTAAGAGTATTAAAAAATTATACGTTAACTTATCAACTCAATTGCTATGCTTGATGCTTAGCGCGGAACAGTTTGACGCAAGTCGGCAAAAAATGTTGACTATATATTTATTGTGATATATTATATACTAGTAGTTGCCCGTTGCATTCGCAACTAAAGGTTTTATCTCAATAAAATGAGAATATCATGTCATAAGCAGAGGCGTCTGCTAATTCAGTTTTCATCGAGTTGTCATACTGAAACATGCAGGGCAAGCCTGTCAGCCATTAAGTTGGCATAGCGACATCACATTCTGCACGGACGCACGCCAAGAAACGGAAGATATTATTTAGTAGGGTTAGTAGGATGTATGTTATATGTATATCAATACAATTATATAAATCTGTGGGCTCTGTTCGTAATTTTTTTTAATACGTGATATTCACTATTTTTAAAATCCTTGACTGTCTATCTCTGTGATCAAAAACGGCATTGAGTATCTTAGGGTAAGGTGATTATGTACGAACATGTTATTGCGCAAATGATGGGCTATATTTGGTCCGGAGCCGGACGGTCAGCTGATGGTAATTGATACGCCCTGCCCATTACAATGCAGTGCCGCACAGGATTCTTGAATGACCCAAAAATTCTGAGCGGCACTACAATTGCGCTTGTCTCAAGAGACATAAGATGTTAAGTCTCATTTGCCCAGTAATTTCACTAGCTACGGCGCCCTTCAGACCGAAACACAATTATGCTTACACATTACCTAGTTTTACGGGAGAAATAGGCGCCGTTGTGATATCCATATTCTAGCCGGCATTCTGTGCAAAGGAGCTAACTGGTAAAGCTACTGAAATTACTGGATTGATGAGACTTAACATCCTATGTCTTTTTAAGTGACGCGCAATTGCGATGCTGTTGCACTTTCCATAAGTTAAGTCTTGCTCGTCGAATTTACTCATAAAAAAACACGACTGTGCGAGGTCATCTATTTTAAGAGCTAACATACTACTGTCTAATCAAAGATTTAATTAAAATTAATGCAACTGTGTGTAGCGGCAAAATATAAGGTTAGAATAATGTTGTAACATTTAATTAATGAAGTCGACGTGTAGACAGAGATATTCGTTAAAGATTTTTGAACTCAATCAATTTCAAGGCCGCTTGTTTCGTAGCTTTCACTCTTCGGGCACTCCAGATTATCTTATCGAGACTGGTAACTGGGCTTTTGTTTTAAATTATTAATAATGTTTGTTGTACAATTTTATTTCTCACTAAAACAGTAATGGTGTATCAGTGGGAGGCTCCTTTGTACAGGATGCCGGCTGGATTATGGGTACCACAACGGCGCCTATTTCCGCCGTAAAGCAGTAATGTGTAAAATTACTCTGTTTCGGCCTGAAGGGCGCCATAGCTTGTAAAATTACTGGGAAAATGAGACTTAACATCTTGTGTCTTAAGGCGACGAGCGCAATTGTACTACCGCTCAGAATTTTTGGGGTTTTTCAAGAATCCTGAGCGGTACTGCATTGTAATGGGCATTGCGACTCCATTGCGTATCTGTGGATAGAATAGAATAATGGTAAAATCGGGATACAAAAAAAGAGTGTTGATCGTAGGCGGTTGAAAATTATTTAGGAGTGGGGGACTCTTATCTCTTAGGGGTATGAAGAATAGATGTTTGCCGATTATCTGACCTACCCGATATACGCACAAATATTCAAACAAATTGGTTTAGCGGAGGAGTTTGGTAACAAACACTGGGACGCGAGAATTTTATATATATGTAATATGTAGAACCTTACTAGTCGAGGATTGTTAAGGACTTTCCCATTTAGTACCATACATTGTGTTGTGTAACAGCAGTTGACTTTTTGTAGTTCGGCGCTTGTATTCGGCTGTGTCGAAATTCACTTGTGGCGACAATCCGTAATACACGGGCTTTTGGTCTCCAGTAAGTAAAACTTGCGATAAAAAATTAATGAATTTGCCTTTTCCCGTGCTGCCTGATGCAATAATAATCACTAATTATGCTACTGGCATATAAAAACTTCGCCCTTTACTTCGATCTCTCAATTTTACATCGAAACTCGAGAATAAATTACTGTGCAATTAAATCTATACCCACTGGACTTTACAATGAGATTCAATTTTAATTAAATTCAAAGAAGAAGCACATTTTATAACGTGATTTCTGTGGAACATTGCATTGTGTATTTGTAATAGCGGTTAGTTCTCCTTCGAAACCTAATTGATTTCGCAAATCCAAATCACCGTTGCGGCTGCTTCACCATAATGGTGCGTACAGATTGGTGGAATGTAAGAATACAATGAAAGAATTCGCCGTACACATCGCCGCAAAGTATCATGAAAGGTGTAACAATTTCTCATAGTTTGGACGTCTTGCGCGCGAACAAGTATTTCACGCGCACGCTACGAGCATTGCAACCGCGCAGGGCGACCCGTGATTTGTCGGTTTTTTGAACGATCACAAAGGGGAACATTTGCGGCTGACTGGTTTCGTAGTGAATGCACGGTATGTGCGCGCTATGCGTACACGCTTGCACCGAACATGCAATGATACATGGTGCAATGTTACAATGTTACATTTAACCAGTCTGTACGCACCTTTAGAGGAAACACATGCTCGTTTATCCATCTTTCCTACAAAATAAATTACTTCACCTGGCATGTGCTGGAATACAATATCTTAATATATATAAATCTCGTGTCACAATGTTTGTCCTCAATGGACTCCTAAACTAATGAACGGATTTCTTCATGGGGATTACTTCATGGAGTGCAGTTCAGTTCAACTTAAGAGGTAGGATAGTTTTTATTTCGATTTTGGACCCATAATTATTTTTATTTCCAATATTTGTTTTGTTGGGACATATTTTCTGTGAGAGTATTTTTGACGCGCGGTTTGACAGTTCTGCTGTGAAACAATTTCATTATAACAACAAGGAGCATATTATTATGTTACAATGAAAAATTATTGAAAAAGTCATCAAAAACGGTATTTTATTTATTATGTACAGAACAACGTCTGTCTGGTCAGCTAGTATTATTATAATACACGATAAGTCATAAGAAAAATTTCCTTATAATCACACAACCGTGATATTTGAACCAAAATTTTATCTAAAAAAATCTTTCTTTAAATATTATCCTTATTAACGTTAGAATGGAACAATAATAAAAATCCATTTTGTAAGTATACTATCTATACTAATATATAAAGCTGCAGTGTTCGTTTGTTTGTTTGTTTGAACGCGCTAATCTCTGGTACTACTGGTCCGCTTTGAATGATTCTTTCAGTGTTGGGTAGTCCATTTATCGAGGAAGGCTATAGGCTATGTTTTTTTTTTTTCAAAATTAGGGATCCGTAATAAAATTGCTATTTTGTAACACAAGGTGTAAAATCGAAAACCTATTTTTGCGTGCGCTGCAGAAACTATTGACAATAGAACAAAATGATGTACAGGCTATAATATAGGCAATATTTTATTACTTATAAAACTATCGCGTGAATTATACTTTATATGGCAAAACAACGTTTGCCGGGTCAGCTAGTATTATAATAATCTTAATAAATAATCACTGGTTCTGTGCACGTAATACATCGTAATATCTATTCATTCATTATTTTAATTAGCTTCACCGTAAACTTTTAATTGCTCAAGTTTTATATCTTAGATGACGTTCATTTTTATGTAATTAATTTTAACTCACTTTCCTTTCTATTTACCTAGAAGAAACTTGCGACACATTAGATCAACTTTCGAAAGATAAAATTTGGTTCGACTTACAGTTGTTTTCTCGAGTAGTGCCTTAGCAATTGATGTTACAGATATGTAGGCTTCATAAGATACATAATAGCTTCAAGGGTAAATGTATACACTTCTATAATAAAGTCCCAGCCTCTGTTCAGGCATGATCTATAAATAAATTTAAATGTTTTATAAAAAAATGGCTCTGCCGTAAATCCTATTACTCCACTGCTGAATATATAAATGATCGGACAGCCTGGGACTAGATTGTGATTATTTTATTCCTATAGAAATGACTGTACAATGTTGTATATTTTTATTGAAAAGAGCGCAGAAAAATAATGCTGGGAGAGTTTCTTGCGCCGCTTCTTCTCTCTCAGAGCGCCATTAGTTTCCGAAGCGGTAGTAGTATCTAGTAGTTATTAGAAATGACATCAAAAAGAATTCTAAAGGAATCAATTTTGAGCAAATAAATGCCGTTTTATGCCACTTTTTTTACAACTCGGCTTAATGTTTTTTTAAATAGGCTACCAAATAGATTATCTGCGTTTAATTTGTAAAATTGATACTTGCAATTTATTTGTTGAAATTGCTATGTTACTTTTGATTTTATTCGTTTCAAAAAAGGACTATGTATCACAAATCTCACCCACGCAGGAATTGCTAAATTTCTCACCTTGGTACTAATTCATTTTTCTCGTAAGTATAAAAAAATGTACTATGTATATACATACATGCATACATAGTACATTATTCTAAAGAAAGCGCCAGTACCTTAGTCGGTTGTATTAAGGCCCTCGACTTCGCCTCGTGGTATAAATCGCACACTCGTCGGTATGGGTAACATCAATATTTTCCACTGGGTTAACAATGTATTATTGTCCGTGCAGTCTAAGATTGTTCATAGCCTTGTCCCACTACAGATTTCTGAAAGCCTTATTTCTTTAGCCTTAAGTATAATTACTTTGCTTTGATTGATTTAAGACTTCTTTGTTTCTAAAATCGAAAACCTTTTAACGATCTTTGCGACACAATACAGTATTATTACTTCAAAGAGTAAATTAAGAGAATTATCATTTTTGATAAATTTCAAAGTGTTCCTATGGACAGGCAAAATTCTAAAAATATAACAACTTATTTCTTGCAAGTAAAGTGAGTAAGTAAATCAAAGCCCAACTCAGGTAAGAAGATTAACGGCCGTTCCCAATATATTATCTACATATAGAGATAAATTACTAAATTCTACTGTCAGTAATTAGCTGTCAATAACATGAAGATGTCCTAATATACCCGATAAGTCATTCTTATCGCCCTATATTGGGACGCGTGAATTTCAATTTTCACACAAACTTCTATCGCTGGTAAGCTATACGTCCTCGCATTGACAGACAGCGTGTACGGATCGACGACGGTAACTCACCTTGAGTTACCGTCGATAAGTTTATTGGGACAGAAAAGTCAACAATAGCTACGATTTTTATCTCAAGTAAGAGATAGACTGAATATTGGAAACGGCCGTAACACAACAACATGCTGGATATATCCTCCTATTTATTCCATAAAAAATGTTCAAGAATGCCTATCCCAAGCCAAGTAGCATGACTGTATGAAAGAACACTTGAGAGCGACAAATTCATGAGTACCTGAACATTTAGAACATACTCGAGAGAAATGATGTAAGTATATAATCACCTAAAGGCTCATCACCATGAATAAAGAAATTAGTTTTATTGTTATACTAGTCGATAGCTTTACAACAGAAATTGAAATCTTATCATAAATCTTCGTTTAAATAGCCTCATTTTCCTTTTTCAACTATAAATTGATTACAGAATGACTACTACCTTTGTTACTTTCATTCGACCGTTTCGCGCGGTGTATCACACTATTTCGTTGGAAGCAAAATTCATTCAACGCTTTCCTCCATGACCTTCTAACGTCTAAGTAGTTCAGAGGCATGCTAGCTTACACATTTACAATCCGAGTTGTCGATTGTAGCGATTGCTTTTTGTAACATTGCTTCTTATTTAATGTTTGTTTTGAGGAGTTTGTTCTTATATTTCGTTCTAAATGTAAAAATCATATTCAAAAAATGTGTCTTACTCAAAAACATTTTGTTTGTTGACTCCTAACTTGAATTTACAGCAGAATTGTCATGAACTAGCATTATCAGAAGCAATAAATCTTCAGTGAATAACTTGGCAGACTTTGTTTACATCTCGTTAAAGTTCAAGTTTCTCGGACATCAACAGTAAAAGTGCCGGCCGTAAGCTTAATGATGCCAAAACATTTTGTAAGACAAACGTTCTTATTTGTAAATTGTTTTGCATCCTCAGGTCAAGGTTAAACCTGCTTTGTCTAATTGTCGACAACTTCATTATCTTATTTAACTAATTTGCCTAACGCGTATTCTATTTTTTATTCATGATCCTTTTTTTTGCCATTTTGAATAGGTATTTGTGACATTATTTGGAAAGAGTAATTTTTACGAGTTGGTGATTGTTCTATGGTGATTACAAATCATAAAGTGCAGACAGGAACATTTTAGGGACATGGGGAGATTTCCCCATTGTGTGAAATAAAATAAATTCACAACGCTGGTTCGTGAAGTCTAACAAAAATGTAATTCTCGCTTACAAACTATTAAGGGTTCTCAATAAGAACGTAGTAATTTGGCAAACTCGATAACAATATCGTTACCATGACTTTCATAATAGGTATTTGTGTTTAGCAAAATTAAAAATAAAGCTAATATTAAATAAAAACAACAAGAATTCGCTTGGAAAACTTTCTCAATAGACGACAAGTTCTTTGTAATTTTTTTTTTTGTTGAAGTGTTTTTCAGACCTGGTTTACGCTTTGGAGCTTGTAATTTTTAATGACCATTTTGGCCCAGCGTGAGTTTCGCAACTTCACACACAACCTTTAAATTTCTTCGCATTTCTGTGTCTGCTTCTTGCTTTTCCTAATTATCATTTCCTTCACCTTAACGGTGTAGACTAAACGTGCGTATAATCATTCGAAAATCGAAAACAGACGTCTTTGTATTTCATTTTCTGTTGCAAAAAACCATGGGTGAAGGTATTCACTTACCGTAAGGTGACACGCAAGACGTTAGTCGTCCTATTTAATAAATCATGAATTGAGTTGTGTATATGTCACTGGTATGTTAGGTATGTTGAAACGATGACCCATTCGGCCACTAATCGCCTCGGCGCGAGCGAGGCGTGGATACCTGTGTGTTTCGCAACTGTACCGGACCAACCGCTCACTGTACTTACATTGATTGAAATTCCAATAAATCTTTAACATTTTTAAACCAATGTCTTTATATAGACTCTTCTATAAAAATACCATACAGTTATAAGGAAAAGGCTTTACGTAGGAGGCGGCCTAGCCTTTCACGTACTATACTAATGATGACATGTTAATGGTGTAGTCTATGTTGCACTTTTTCAATTTTCCAAAAAGATAAATATGATATTGTAGGTACTTTTGTCCTGGAAAGCTCTGAGAGAAGTATCGACATAGTTACACCTCACAGAAATAATGACTAAGGTTCTTATATTATGAAAAGCAGTTCAAGATGTACTCTAGGTCAAGCGTAGATAACACCCACACGTAGTAAAAATGGTTTGTTTAGCAATACATTTAGATGGGCAATAGCATAAAGGTAATCAAGTAGTGTTGGTAGGGGTTGGGCGGCGAGCATCGTGGAGGGGATTGAAGGCCAGTTGCTCTGACACAGATCCGCCACATTCACCTTCCATCCGCCACTTGCCCTCCACTGTCAAGGCTAGCCTTGCGAAACACTCAAGTCTGCACTGGCACTTGATCACGAGAGCCGAATTCGAGACCTGCTCGTTGCAAAATAATGTCACAACTATTAATGGGGTAGACACATCTTTCAAGATCACATGATTCGATTTAATATTCCTATGGACTGAATATCTATCAATAAAGTATTGTTAAAGCAATTTTAAGAGATGTTAAGCCAATATGTATTTAATTAATCGCTAGTTTATAAAGGTTGTACTAGCGTTCTTATATATAGGTGTAAACTGTAAATGAAATTGCAGAATAGAAACCACAACGCATTCAGAATTAAGTTGGCGTGAAATCGTAGAGATTTTTCTGGTTAATTATTCATGTGGCTCGCGATGGGCTAACTTTCGACAAGTTCTTGAGAAAGCCTTTCACTCTCTAGCTCCTAACATGTGTGCTCCTACGTCGTCCACGTATACAGATGTAAATATTATTATATAGAGTTACGTCGCGCTTTCTCGGAATATAAATATATATTTTTTTATATGTTGAAATTTCATTGCAACTTTTTCTGCGGTTTTAACTGTGAGTGCGATTAAAGTGTGCGTTTTTACGTTTTAGGAACTTGATACTGTTCTTATTCTTTTCTTTTTATCTAAATATTATTAGAAGTGCCACTATCGTTGCTTTTCAGCTAAGAATTTGTAAACCCTATGTTATCGTGTCTAATGCTCGACTTGTAACGTCGTAGTTGCTTATATTATGTATCTTTGACTTCTAGCAGTATTTTAGTTTCAGTAGCATCTTGTTTTGATAGATGTTGGTTGAATTGATCAGACATTACGTTTTTAATGTTATCTTTTGGATATAAGAAATTCTGTTCCAACTTTTAAATTGAACAATCTGAGTTTGTCTGTAAATAACAATGATGTACCAGATGTCATTAGTAAAATGATAATTACGTTTGAATCAAAAATTGTGTAAATTTATATATATATATATATATATTATTTTTTTGTTTGAGGCTCCTTTACGCCTAAACCACTGATCGTATCGACATGAAACTACCACCATTTGATGCTACTTATTTTTTAATTGTTTTTGTAATAAGATGAATAAATTTTTAATTTATTTCCTTTCAAAATTTGCCCAGCGAAGCGGGCGGGAACGGCTAGCTATATATGTAGATATTGTTTAAATAACAAGAATTGGTCGTAGGTATATTATTTTAGTTTCAGATTGTTAAATGCTTCCCAGTTGTAAATCAAATCAAAGATGGTTCGTATAGATTGGTGTGTAACGTGTAACGGATACGTTTTGAGGGCGTACAGTGGACGCGTCGCAGAAAGTGTGCTAATGCGTGCGTGGTTTGCGCAACCGAGCGAACGAAGCGCACGTCACGCCGCGGCCAGTATGCTCACTCCCGTACGCGATCCCGTTTATTGATATAATTACGTTTGATACAATTAACAATGTTGATATATTTGATGGCCGTGAAATACTGATTATACGTTCTTCAGGCTTTAGTTTTTTATCTGCATCGCCTCTACTGCTTCTACTTTAAATTAATAAACATCCCGACCGAACGTCATCTGCAATTTTTTTAATGGCAGTAATGTATAAGCATTAAAGTGTTTTGGTCTGAAGGGCGCCGCAGCTAGTGAAATTACGGGGCAAATGAGACTTAAAATCTTATGTCTCAAGGTGTGTAGTGCCACTCAGAATTTTTGGGTCTTTCAAGAATCCCGAGCGGCACTGCATTGTAATGGGCAGGGCAATCTCTTGCTGTAAGACAACCGACAAAAAAAGGCCAAGAATATAAGTTTAGTGTGCGTGACAAGCTACGTCTTACACTCGCGATTTGCATGGCACTTCATGTTAGAGTGCGTGAATTGCTCAAAGTAGAGGTTAGTTTTAAACTCATTTTTTTTTCGAATTTTTCACAGCTGTCATAGTCTATCTAGACGTATAAATGATCTTAGCTTCATTCTTAAAATTCTTGGCCCATTATTAATCTTTTCTATGCAATATCGACGTAGAAGTATGTATATATTTGAATGAACATAAATATTTAAAAATTTAATTATTCTTAAGTGTATTGCCGGACACATTGCACAATATACCGCGTTGCGTCTCTTTCTCCAAAGGTCTTACGGTTCAAGGGCGTATTATTTCAAAATGTTTGAGCTTCGCGAAAGAGGGGATCTATGTATCACCCACGACTGCTTCGAGAGCAAACGGATTCTATTTTAGAATGAAACTTTTTAAAATTAATTTTGCAAAAAAATTTTGATACTTTTTTATGGAAAAGGAGGACAAATGAGCGTACGGGTCACCTGGTGTTAAGTGATCACCGCCGCCCACAATCTCTTGATCGAATCACAGGAGCGTTTCCGGCCTTTAAGGAAGGTGTACGCGCTTTTTTTGAAGGTACCCATGTCGTATCGTCCCGGAAACACCGCACAAGGAAGCTCATTGCAAATTACATAAAAAGTATTCAATTAAGTTATACTAATTAACAATCTATCGACCAAATAAAATCTCGTTGCAACACAATTATCCGTTGTACGATAGATTGCTTTGATTAACAACTTTTTCTATTCTGAGTTATAATAGTTTATCCACGTTTAAGATTACTCGATTCGTGATCGAAAACCCATGGTATCATTTTGAAACCGCGCCACAACCAGGTTTGATACGTGTAGCCTCTCAACTTTCTATTTTAGATGTCCGTTCATTATCCGTATTAATATTCGGAGCTCGGTTCTTGTAGCTCAAATTGTTTAATTGATTTATAGTGTCAATCAATGTGTGAACACATCGTGAATGCTAAGTCTCAATATGTAGACGTATTTAATATTACACAATTTGTGTTTGAACGAGAGATATACAGGTGTCCTATTAAATATTTAATATTAGTTTTATTCGTAAAATTACACGGTTAAGAATAAAATGAGTACGTACACATATCGAATACTAAAAATTACTATTTAGTTACTACAAGAAGTAGAATACTTAGTTAAAGTAGACTAAATAGTTTTGTTGGACCGTTCATACAATAACTATCAAATATTTTGATGCGAAATCGCATTTTTAAATGACTAAAATTGAACTTCATAAAACTATCACCATTCGAAGAGGAACGACTCACAACTGAAAAGAGTTACGTTAGTGAGTATATAAATTATGACGAGATAACGATCAAATATTTTTTTAATTTGAGAGTCAATCACTGACAGCATTGTAAAGTGGTATCGATGAAATAGTTCTGGATCACCGGTACACGTTGGATGAGGGCAGCGCAGGACTGATCGTCATGGCAATATTTGGGGGAGGCCTTTGTCCAGCAGTGGACGTCTTCCGGTTGAAATGATCGATGATTTGACCTCAAATGTACAGGATATTGTTAATAGACTGTAAGCTAACTATATTAAATGCATACTCCACGTCTAGTATAAGTAGGTGCTTGTATGGGGACACTTCTGGCGTTTTTACGTGTTGTGTTATCTTCATAATATCTACCAAGATTATTATTATAAACATTTACTTGCTTGGAAGATAAGTGCTAGAAACTATGTCTTCCTTAACTATGTTATTAAATATATTAATAATACAATTAATATATAAATCCAGTGTCCTGAATTTTTGTTTCCAGTGAACTCCTAAACTAATGAACGGATTTTAATGGAGTTCACTTGATGGAGTGCAGCTTAGTCCAACTTGAGAGATAGTATAGTTTTTATTTCGATTTGCAACCCATAATTATTTATTATTTCCAATATTTATTTTGCATGGACATAATTTCTATGAGAGAATTTATTGTTTGACAGTACTGCTGTGAAACAATTTCGTTACAACAACAGGGAGCATATTTTACGAACTAATTCTTGATGCTATGAAAGATTATTGACAAATTCATAAAAAACATTATTTAAGCTACTTATGAGTATTTTTTTTTTGCAACACACCGTCTTATACTTGCAGACTGAGTGGCTTTAGTCCCGATTTCGGTTTAGTCCGCGTACGTTGTACTGGTGGCGGTGCCGATGTAGGCTAACCGCTGGTCAGTATTTATTTATGAGCGGCGTAGTGCCGGCGAAACCGTCATACAGAATTAGTATGCCGTGACATCACAACTTTCTACGCATTCTTGACGACGCGCCGCGCCATCGCAACCCGGAGAAATGAACGGCCGCCGACCACGAGAACACATTACTATTGGCTCTCGCGATTATTAACTATTTATTTTACGGCCGTTCCCAATATTCAGTCTATCTCTTACTTGAGATAATAATTGTAACTATCGTTGACTTTTCTGTCCCATTATACTTATCGATGGTAGCTCACCTTATCCGTACACGCTGTCTGTCAATGGGACGACGTATATATTACCAGCGATAGAAGTTTGTATGGAAATTGCAAATCACGCGTCCCAATACAAGGCGATAAGAATGACTTATCGGGTATATTGGGACAGCTTCAGATTATTGACAGTAGACGGTAGTAATTTATCTCTATCTGCAGATAGTATATTGGGAACGGCCGTTATACGAGCAAATTTGGCTTAGGTAATTTTAGGATGTTAAAATCACTAATTGTAAATCTACGGCGCATTCGGTATGATTTCAGGCATAATTGAAATAAGATAAATTTATTCCATGTCATACACAAAAATACAATCTAAATACTTACTGCCTTATTCATAATAAAACGCTTTTCGAAGGTATAAAGCTATATTAGTTAAATCGTGTTTTAAGCCTATCGAACGTTCCATAAAATTCCTTATTCATATTCGTTAGATAAATCTCCCATAACTAATACATCTCTGTAGTGCGATGTTGCCATGTCGTACAAAAAAAACATGATTTAGGTATCTAATATAATAAGGAACTGTCAATGGAAACAGACATCTTTTCAATGACAATGGTTTGTCAGTGGTCAAAAGTCGATGTCAAAATAATTTCAAACTTCAAAAATCAAAGTTTTGAAGTCTGTCGGCTGTCAATCTATGACGGATATCCAACAACTTTGAGCGGAAAGCTATTTATCACATTATTTAACGAACAGCTGATCGATGTCGGCTATGTTTTTTGCGTTCGAGTGCTTAAAATAGGATTATAGAAGGGTCCTAGCTACTATAAGTCACGTCAGCTTTATCGAAGAGATAATGAGCTTTTTAGCTCTAATATGTGATTATGAATACCATTTTTTAACAAGCATATATTAGCGATGTTTTAAATATCCGCTAAGTCATTATGAAAATTTGAATACAAAATTTTATGAACGATGCGGGACTCGAAGCCACGACCTCTGGCGCTCCGTGCCAGTGCTCTGTCAACTGAGCTAACCGTTCGAGTGACTTGAGTTTATCGTCATAAAATCTTGTATGCTTTGTTGAACTCTCAGGTTGTGGCTTCATCTACAGGTTACATTACGATTTTCATAAAATTTAGTATACAGGGGATTTCGGGGGCGATGGATCGATCTAGCTAGGTTTCAATAAAAAAAAAATGTAGTTTCATCCGTGTTCTAATGAGAAACAGGTACAATAACATTAGAATACAAAGGTAAATTTTGCCACTTTAAACAAGGCTGTGATCCGGAAAGCAGAAGACCCCGGTTCGAATCCAGATGTCCTACTAGTGTTTTTTTTGTTTAAGTTTTGTACATTCTTAAAAATCCGAGCAAGGCTCGGTCTGAAAAAGGTCGAACGACCGGGTAGATTATGATATTCTTGGTCAAATTAATTGTGTGCCTTGTCCATTAGTAGAAGTCAAATTTGGTAATTCTATCGATTATGTGTAACGGTTTAGGTACGCCTACAGTTCGACATAGCGTTAGGCTGTACCCAATATTTATGTTTTCTTTGGTTGGCTAATTACATACCGCTCGGCACACAGGTGGTTGTCATTGAACTGAATACATACCCGTACCATGTACTCTACTCCAAAACGGTTTGGTCGCTATTTGGCAACATTGATGTATTTTTAACTTGACCAACACGTCATCTGTGTGATCTACATCGCATTAATAATGTAATATTTATTTATTGATTTTGATACTAATATAATTGAATAAAGAAACTACTTAGATTTTAGGTTTATTGACATTTATTGAATTTTTAATTTTTTTTTATGGAAGTGGACTCTGGTGGCAACGTTTTTCTTATTTCCGTTTTTTATGACAATAAGGGCCGAGACGAGGAGTACGTTCAGCTGATGGTTATTGATACGCTCTGCCCATTACAATTCTGTGCTGCTCAAGATTCTTGCAAAGCCCAAAGATTCTGAGCGGCAGCAAAGGAACCTCCCTCTTCCTTACCCAAGCTCTCAAATCTTAAAAGATACACTGAGGCTTATTAAAAATAAACAACAAAAAAAGACATAAAGAACCACGTTGTTGTACTTAGCAGAGTTAACTGAGTCCTGTTTAATATTCTATCGCAGCTTGAACAAATCTCGTCTTGGTTTTCCTTCGTGACATGAAATGAAGAATGCTTAGATTACTTATACGTCTAGATAGACTATGACAGCTGTGAAAACTTCGGAAAAAATTTAGTTTAGAACTAGCCTTTATTTTGAGCAATTCACGCACACTAAGAGCGCTTTTGCACTCCGTCCAATCCGAATCCGATCCGTATCCGTGAAAACACGGTCCGAAGTAGTCGTAGAACTATTTCTATGGTAGTTTACGCACTAGATCCGGCTTCCGTCATCCGATTTCTTTCCGGCAACCTTTAGAACGGTTTAGTTTTAAATTTTTAGTTTTTCACGGGTACGGATTGGATTCCGATCGGACGTAGTGCGAATTCGCTCTAACACAAAGTGTCATACAAATTGTGAGTGTAAGACGTAGTTTGTCACACACTCAAGTTTCCTGGCCTGTTTTTATTGTTTGTCTAACAACAAGAGACTCTATCTACACGTATAAATTATTTAATTAAGAGTGAGATATACACTGGCTGAGACAAACGGAATATTATTTAGAAGTTTTATGATAAGTTGCGAACATAATGTTCGAAAGTGATGAGATAATAAACGGTTACTCTATCTTAAGAAATACTTACACAATAGTTAACCTCGAGCGCATCATGCACATTTGCACCAATGTTTCATACACAATTCTATTTCTTAACTAAATCGTATAAATTTTACACACATTTTACTTGGAAACCGAATACCTCTCATAATATTTCACAAAGATTAAGCAGTTAAGTATTTCAATATAGTGATGCAAAATGTGTAACTACCGTCAGACGCTTTTGAACTTTAATATTTGTTTTAGAAATTAACCCGTTAATTGGGAAAAATCGGTGGTTAAATGCTATTTGTTTTCCTTGGCGGTTTCAAGAAATAAATTTATAACGTTTATAATTTGTTGAAACACAACTTATCCTTGTATCCCTAGATACTATAAATCGAAACTACTAAATTATTTTATAAGCCCTACATGGTTTTATCTCCAAGGTTTACAAGTTGCAGTTCAATTGACGACATTTTGAACTTTATATAGGTTATTCTCCCTATAACGCGGTAGATTTGTTCCAAGTTATAGGAAACCACGATATAGGCATATTCCTATATAACGCGTTTTAACGACCTGGTAATTCGTAATAATAATATTTAATCACAATGCGTAAAATGTATTTCCAATTGTTTGCCTAGTTTTACTATTTTATTAAGGTTTTTAATACACAGATTTAATAAAATAATTTAATTTTGTAATAACACAATTGACACACGTGCAAAGGTACGCAAATCTTATTATGAACTATACAAATAATTATAAATGTCACAATATGTATCTGGGAGTCGCCATGTTACGGGTTGAGTCCCGTGTTATAGAGGATATTAATTTGAATAAGCGGTATAACAGTACCGCGTTATAGAGAAGATAGTGGTAACTTCTTCGTTTCCTGGTATTAAAGGTTAGGACAACATTTAGAAATTTAATGATTATGATTTTAAATTGATGAGGCATGCGTCGGTCATGTGATTGATTCCTCTAGTGTTTCGAGAGGGCATGTTCCAATGTCTTCTCAATCCATGGGCTACTTAACTGTATCGTCTTTTATTGCTGTGTTTCAGGTGGCGATGGCCGGCGACTTCATCCTCGCAGTGGCATCGATGATGATAGCTCGCCTGCGTAGTGATGAGGTCACGCTGGTGCTCAGTCAGGTACGTACTCATCACCATACACGCTGTCACGGCATTTCTTCGCTTATGTAGTGTTAGCCTTTCTGAGATCCTCAGATAGGCGTGATGTTAGCGCTCGCGCAGCGTTCTGTCAATTCGTATTATTTTACGTGTATTAATAGATTGCTTATGGATGATTTGTGTGAATGTATTTTAAAGCAATTTAAACAAGCTATAAGACCATGCAAAATAAACCATCTTATAAACAAAATATGGGTTGGAACTTGGTGAGGGAACAGTGTGCCATACGGCACTATCGGTTTTGGTGTATCTGAAAAGTCTAGTGCCGATTTCGGATAGCTAGAAATTATCATCTATTGAAAGAAACAATACAGTTATTGATGGCATCATTTAATCGTAAGTACTTTCAAAGAAATTTGCAAAAAACGGCTGGAATAACGAGACGAATATTTTTTTCTTTCGTAAGAACTAAAACTGCAAAACGTCTCAAATATTTATATGTATTCCAATGGATCTTCGAGTACACCATGCTAATTTCGACAATCGTGTCCTATTACGCACGTCACCTTGAGACATAAGATGTTAATTCTTATTTGCCCAGTAATTTTACTAGCTACGGCGCCCTTCTGACCAAAACACAAAAATGCTTACACATATCTGCTTCGCGGCAGTAATAGGCGCCGTTGTGGTAATTTTGTTAATTTTTTAATGTTTATCCTCGAATTAGTTAAAGTAATAATTGTTCAATAAAATTTCGTTGCAGCCATGTTTTTAAATCAGTTAGTCAATTAAAGGGGGCTAACTAACTAACCATCTTGTCGAATGAAATATTTCACTAGATATTGAACGCCGTAAAGCCATTTAAGGCTACTATCCCAAGAAATCGCCAATATAGCGCATGATTGACACCATTTCGTAACGGTATATATAAAGCTTGTATTTTTTCAATATGTATATGTTATATGTCTACAGAATATGAGAAGAAAATTGATTTTTTCATTACGTTCCTATCTTTAAAAAATTCATATGAAAATTTTTTAACTGTTTATCAATATTATTTAACATGACAAAGTTTTGTTATATTTGTAAAGAAAATTGTATTATGTTTGTAATAAATTAAAAATGCTTCTAATTCTAAATTACAACTATGGCGATTTTGTACGGGAGAGGTAACCTAGCTCCGCTCGATTTCTCAAGGCCGTTGGCTCGGCCCCCAGCCTTAAGGCGACACTAAATGCCGGCGACCTTGAGCGATATGAGTTCACGGCTCCTATGTAACAAAGTCAATATTTTCAAAATTCTTGCATCGAAAATGTAACATTTTAACAGGCCCAATCAGTTTAATGGCTTACAATTCAGATTATTGATTACTAATCTGAATAAATGTACCTACACAAAAAAAGTAAAAGCTATAAGAACAACTTTTATGAGAGTAGTATATTAAACAAATGCATCATGCCGAGAAAAAACTTGTATACCTGCAAAGAAAACTGGTAGTTCGTAATAGCTCTGGAGGTTAACTTTAACCAACAGCAAGCATTAGCAACCTACAAGTAAGACTTAAGGGTATGTGTAACAGGATAAAGTTGTGTTCACAGCGCCAAATGCTATATTTTCACCACAAAACTTGTCTAAAAACACCTTGTTTGCGTGTTTTCTGTTTACCCTTCGCCTTAAGTGGCTTACATTCCAGTGGGAAAAAAATACTATATTAGTACAGTTATAACCTTCTTTCATGTATAAAGAGCTAGGTTACTAAAAGCCATTTGAATGATGCTCGGCCATTCAACGGCAGACGTGGGCATTCGAGTAAATGCAATTCAATAAACGGACTAGCCCTTCAATTGACTGGTTTATTTACCCAGGTGTCTGCGACATTTATAAATCAATACAAGGGCAAATTAGCGAGCAGGTCGCCCAATAGCCTGTACTCAACTCCACCTACTTACACAGCGGTGAAAGTAGTAGTGTGTAGCCGGCTTTTGCGCGTTTTAATCTAAGATTCAATCATAAATAATTGTTACAATTCTAGCGGTAACATTAGCAATGCGGTTTCGTATTACTACTTTTAATTTTGTGCACAAGGTCTATATTTTTACTCAAACCTTGGTCCATTTACTCTAATGCGCTATATTTTGAAAAAGTAGGTAACCGGCATTGTGTATAACTTAGGAATTTAATAAAATTCCTAGAGACTTTATATTTTTATCGTCTTATAGGTATTTTTTGTAAATACATGAAATGAATGAAATTGTTTAGATATGAAAGCGACATCTCAAGTCAATTTCCTAATATGCAAATATTGGGGTTGGGCAGGTTATCAACTGTAAAGTTGATCCGGTAAATGAGGCCACAACCTCAGAGTTTCACAAGACATACAAGATTTATCAAAGATTCGTCACTCGAACGGTTGGCTCAGTTGGAAGAGCGCTCGCACGGAACGCTAGAGGTTGCGGGTTCGAGTCCCGCATCATCCATAAATTTTGTTTTCAAATTTTATTTGTGTATTAATTCATTTTTTGTTAGTTTTAAATATTATAAGATGTTATTTGTTAATTATTTACTAACGAGGGAGCGCTGTGGAATATAATGTGGAAGAAGTCACGGGCTGAAGCTAGTAGCCTCCGTCATTATAAATTCATTTACAGTCAGTTTTGTTAATATGGGTCATATGATTAAATATTTCAAAATCCGTCGTAATCGCCTATCGTAGTCGGGTGTGTATATATAGCACACATATTATTATCTGACTAGCTGACCCGGCAGACTTCGTACTGCCCCAATCGATAAATAAAATACCTAAACTTTTGTATAAAATAAACTTAAAACAAACAAAAGGAACCCTTTTTTATAAAAATAAACAAATAAAAAAAGGCTCGGTACGAATAATTACACACGATTCACGATCACGTGACCTGTGCGATTTAAAAATTCCCGCAATTTTTAAATCTGTAATATCTTCGATAATATTCATTTCAGTCATATGCTGTAAAGAGCCATATAGATCTATATTAAATCAACAATGTATTTAAGGTATTTAATTAGATAAGGATTAATGCTGTATCGGTTAAAAAAGCTTCGAAAATTAGCCATTGTTTGTCGTAAGAAGTAAATGACAAATAATGTTATTGTGGGATATCCATAAGAGATAGACATGTACCATAGCGGAGTTTTCTGTAGACCTTTTCAATGTGTACAATACTTAGTACATTATTTTGATAAATCTCGTAGGGTTCAGCCTGCGTTTGCAATGTAAGCGGAAAAAATATAATTATTTACGACATCACATTAGAATGGATGTTATTATACATATAAACCTTCCTCTTCAATCACTCTATCTGTTAAACAAAACCGCATCAAATTCCGTTGCGTAGTTTTAAAGATTTAAGCATACATATATCCCATATGGACAGAGAAAGCGACGTTTTATACTATATAGTGATTACAGTAACTTTACCATTCAAAAGTAACGTACACGCCACACTACTCTAATGTTACACTGATGTTATTATATTCAATAAATAAAATTTACAAAACCAATTCTTGAAGTGAAAATTTCTTTTCTTTTCTTTGATTTATTAAATTACTTTTTTGCGATGTGTGTAAAATGTTAAACTCGCGACAGGACACGTGGTCTGATCGAAACTTCGTAAGACAATCGTTGGAATTATGGATGAAAGTTGTTTTTTTTATGTTTTGTATTAAATTTTTATAGAATGTAAATTGTCATTTTTGTGTAGGATAGCGCAATAAATGACTATTGTATTTTACCATATAAATGCTAGTAGTTTTATACTGTGAAATTTTCCATCTGAAATTATTGTTGATATAGTGAACAAGCGCCGATTTGGTTCTTTTTTTTATGGATTAGGAGGACAAACGAGCGTACCTACGCGTCACCTGGTGTTAAGTGATCACCGCCGCCCAAACTCTCTTGCAACACCAGAGGAATCACAAGAGCGTTGCCGGCTGGTACTCGCCGGCCACTGCCGCGTCACACTAGGCTTGGCTCGTGCTTTGTGGTCAACAGCCTAAATTTGCTTTTAGACCTACTGGTGAACAAAGGCCGATTTAATAAAAACTTAGATAGTAATTCGGTGATTACACTTGTGCATAACGAAAA
Source organism: Leptidea sinapis (assembly GCF_905404315.1). Taxonomy (NCBI): domain Eukaryota; kingdom Metazoa; phylum Arthropoda; class Insecta; order Lepidoptera; family Pieridae; genus Leptidea; species Leptidea sinapis. The sequence goes on from NC_066276.1 coordinate 7,238,639, forward strand.
AAAAATCTATAAAGTAATACAAGAAACAAACCAATCAGAGACGGTCTCATAAATTTTATTAACGTCCAGTTAAATTGTCAAAATATTCTTACATTGCCTTACAATATCACTATATTGTACCCGTCACATTACAATGTCACTAAAACCAGGCCGTTAAATAGTTAGAAATGAAGTCGATTGACAATCTACCGGTAAATTATAATATCACTAATTTGACAATATACCTGCGACATAGTTTACGCGGCCCTGCAAAAAGCGTTTCGTTATTGTCGTATTACCTACATTTACACATCGTCACCTTTTTGCTTTTAATAGTGATTTTCATTATTATTACACTAGAAATAAGGGATTGCTTGTAACTACTTCTAGTAGGCTTCATAAGATACATAATAGCTTTAAGGATAAATGTATACACTTCTATAATAAAGTCCCAGCCACTGTTCAGGCATTATCCATAAATAAATTTAAATGTTTCATAAAAAAAAATGGCTCCGTCGTAAATCCTATTACTCCATTGCTGAATATCTAAATGATCGGACAGCCTGGGACTAGATTGTGATTATTTTATTGCGATAGAAATGATTGTGCAATATTGCATATTTTTATTGAAAAGAGCGCGAAAAGAGAATCTCAGAGCGCCATTTGTTTCCGATGCGGTAGTAGTATCTAGTAGTTATTAGGAATGACATCATAAAGAATTCTAAAGGAATCAATTTTGAGAAAATAAATGCCTGTTTACAACTGTCCTGAAATCAACATCTTATTTTTTCTCTATTGTTGTCCAATTGTTGCCAATCGCTCTACACAGTTCAGTCTACTCACTCTGTACAGTTCAGTCAATCTAAACTCAAGCTTCTCGACTTGATCAACCGCTGCTTCATCACCGCTGCTCATATTTCGTTAACAGTCGGTCGTCATTTCCAGGTTGTAACAGATTTGGTGCAAGGAGAGTTCATGCAGCTCGGCAGTAAGGAGACAGAGAACGAAAGATTCGCACACTACCTCACGAAGACCTATAGGAAAACAGCATCACTTATCGCTAACTCAGTTAAGGCGGTAAGAAAGAATTTTTCTTTATTGTAGTTTTAAAAGATTGAATATTTACCTGTTGGCTCACAGCTGTTTGTCATTAAGTCTGAGTTTTTTTTTATGAAAATAAGGGACGAGACGAGCAGGACGCTCAGCTGATGATAATAGATACGCCCCACCCAGTACAATGCAGTGCCGCTCAGGATTCTTGAAATATTCGAAAATTCGGAGTGGCATCACAATTTCGCACGTCTCCTTGAGACAAGATGTTAACTCTCGTTTTTAACTAACCCAGTAATTTCACTAGCTTCGGCGCCCTTCTGACCAAAACACAATAATGCTTACACATCACTGCTTCACGGCAGAAATAGGCGCCGTTGTGGTACCGTGGTGGTGGTTTATGGAAAAGGAGGACAAATGAGCGTACGGGTCACCTGGTGTTAAGTGATCACCGCCGCCCACATTCTCTTGCAACACCAGAGTAATCACAGGAGCGTTGCCGGCCTTTAAGAAAGGTGTACGCGCTTTTTTTTAAGGTACTCATATCGTATCGTCCCGGAAACAGCTCGCACAAGGAATTTCATTCCACAGCTTTGTAGTACGTGGAAGAAAGCTCCTTGAAAACCGCACTGTGGAGGACCGCCACACATCCAGATGGTGGGGATGATATCCTAACTTGTGGCAATCATGTGCATAGGAGCGGTAGAAAAAACATATCTTTCTTATCGATTCTGTTAATTAATAATTAATTGTTCCTGTTTTTATCCATGTTTTCTGTTTGTTATTCCCAGGTTGCATTGCTAAGTGGCGCCGACGAGACTACAAGCGAACTAGCATTCCAATACGGCCGTAACCTTGGCCTCTCTTTCCAACTCGTCGACGACCTGCTCGACTTCGTGTCTTCGTCGCAAGCCATGGGCAAACCCACCGCGGCCGACCTCAAACTAGGACTAGCCACCGCTCCAGTTTTATTTGCTTGTGAAAAGGTATTTATTTATTTACCTTTGGGAAACAAACAGTATTTAATACATACATACACACTCACGCCTTGTTCCCGTCGGGGTAGACAGAGACAATAGAATGCCACTCGCTTCTATCCCTACAAACCACACGCGCTTCCTCTACATTCATTACTCTTTTCATACATGCTCGCCGGTTGCGGGTGCTTCGGACCTCTCCTTTTCTCAAAACGTCCCCAATTTGGTCGACGAATGTTCTACGAGGTCTCCCGCGACCGAATTGCCCACACACACTTGCCTTATATATTTGATGCGTCATTCTTTCTTCACTCATTCGCTCCACGTGTCCAAACCATTTCAGCATTTAAAAACAGTATTTAAAACATTTACAAAAATACATATAAAGTTGTACACACACCAATAAAGTTTCCACTAATAAACAGCCAGTAATGAGCAGTCAAACAAACGGATAAACCATATAAAAATTTACAGGTATAAACAATATGTTATGTTTGTTTTAAAGTGATAACCCTCACTTCTAGGATTAATACACAAGTAAAATTTGAAAAACAAAATTTTATGAACGAGGCCGCAACCTGAGAGTTGAACAAAGCAAACAGAATTTTATAGCGAGGCGGTACTCGAACGGTTGGCTCAGTTGGTTAGAGCACCGGCACGGAACGCCGGAGGTCGTGGGTTCGAGTCCCGGATCGTTAATAAAATCTTGTTTTTCAAATTTTATTTGTGAATTTACAGGTATGCCAAAAAGCGTTCAAATATTTGTATATGTGCTGTGTTGTGTGAGTTTTAGTTGGTAGTTTTCTGTCAATTTTTTTCTTGTTAAAATTGCAACAACAATTTTTTTTTCCCATAATAATTTTCGTCCAGTAGTAATTAAATAAAAACATCTTGTACTATACTGTTTTGGCATTCTGCAAAAAATAAAATACTGTATCTAACAATTATTTATTTTATTTATTTATTTAGGCAATCTAAACAGATTAGAATAATTTCTAAACTTAAGTCTTAATTATTAAATAACATTTAAATCTTATTGCAATCCTATAGGGTCGCACAGCTTGAATAAGTTTTTAAAATCAAATCAGGTACAAAATTCCTAATCTATTTTTTATTTAACTTAGCTCATTAAAAAATAACGAAAGCCTGGAATCGAAAACATCTATGTCTGATTTCGCTATTTCATTTTATATAATATAACTAGCTGACCCAGCAAACGTTTGTATTGCCGATATTAAAATCGCGATACAAAAGTAACTGTTGATGCGTAGATAGGTGAAATTCTGAAGTTGTATGTATTTTAATGCTGGCTCATAATCAAACAAATTAAAAAAAAAAAGTCAAATAAATTTAAAAAAAAAATTGGCGTGGACCACCCTTAACATTTAGGGGGATGAAAAATAGATGTTGTCCGATTCTCAGACCTACACATATTGCACTCAAAATTACATAAGAATCGGTCAAGCCGCTTCGAAGGAGTTTAACTACAAACACCGCGACATGAGAAATTTATATATTAGATAATATTATGAAGTTCATATACCACACACTAGTAACAAGCAGGTCGGGCTATGTAGAGATTTATTTGTGCTGGTAAATAACATAGCTGTTACATATTAAACTTTAAAAAATACCCAAAACTTATGGACACCCATATTCATAAGTAGTCTCATAGAGCATGTAAATACTACGTAATAAGAGGCGTTACTGCCTAAGTAAAAATTGAATTTTAATTTAGTACGAAACGTGCAGTGATTTAACATACGTTTGAATTAGTAGTAATTACAATATGGCTAAGTTTGAAAGCGAACAGTTGCTTAAAACGTAGTGGATATCGGCTATCTCCGTTTTTTACAAGGTTATAGCTGTCATCTGTCAATCTCTCAATGACTGCACGTTTCATACAATCGAGTGAAACCCTTTTTTCTTAGAGAGTTTCGCTAGGCTGAGTAGTCCTAAGCAGGTGGCGGCGAGTGAGGACGCGGGCGGATGAATAAAAGTTGTAAATTGAACGAAATTTGTAAATGATTTGCAACTTTAGCAAATTTTTTGACATTGTTATTTTTATTTATTTTTCTAATAGTTGTTACTTAACTTGTTATGTTATTTTGATCAGAAAATCCAAATCCTGAATATTATAATATATTTTAATCTGAACTTAGAAAATGAGGTGAACCAGTTTTAAGGAATTTTGATTGGTTCTTCTTATTCTACAATTTAAATGCCACATCTAGTCTTGTCAAAATTTTCCCCCACTAATTTCGAATGAATTTCATACAAAAGAAACATCAAATCATGTTAGTTTTTTTTAATTTAAGGGACGGGACGAGCAGGACGTTCAGTTGATGGTATTTGATACGCCCTGCCCATTACAATGCAGTGCCGCTCAGGATTCTTGAAAAATACAAAAATTATGAGCGGCTATACAATAGCGCTCGTAATCTCGAGTCTAATTTGCCCAGTAATTTCACTGGCTACGGCGCCCTTCAGACCGAAACCCAATAATGCTTACACATTACTGCTTCACAGTAGAAATAGGCGCCGTTGTGGTACCTGTAATGCATCCCACTGGTTAGATCGTATTTGAAATGTAGGATTGATATATATAAATTTAAACATTTATTTCCAGTATCCAGAGCTAAACCCGATGATAATGAGGCGATTCCAGGAGGCAGGTGACGTGGAAAAAGCTTTCGAACTAGTCCACAAATCGCGTGGCTTAGAGCAAACGAGATTTTTGGCTCGCAAACACGGTCTGGAAGCGGCGCGCTTGGCATCAGAACTAGCAGACTCTCCGTACCAAAAAGGACTCGTCATAACAACCGACCTTGTACTTAATAGGATCAAGTAGTACTTCTTCATTCGATATGTTAATTATAGAAAGGCATCCATAATTCGAAACTACCCACTTATAAATGTGCTTTGCAATCCATCACTTCATTGGCACTATCATGGTCGTAAGCTATTTTTTAAGGCAGAGAATGCATGCTAGGAGAATTTTGGATACCTTTTTAATGAAGGTGAAAATGACGTGAAACGTTATGTTATTATTGTGTGGATGGCGAGTCGTGAACGGGAGGCGAGTGTCTGTATTTGATAAGTTTAGTGTGCGCGTGCTCATATTATATCGTGTCGTTTGTCGGCAGGAGGCTAAACCTTACAAAAACACTGTCATTAGCTGTCAACTTGACAGCTGTCAAAACTTATTGACAGTCTTGTGTTTACCCTATGGAGGGTAGAGGCAAGGAGAATCATCTGAGTATATGAAAAAGTGTCCGTCAAAATGCATTGAATTAGGGTGGCGCCACAGTAGCATCAGGGTATATCTTAAAAGAAGCCCAAATATAAAATAATACTAATCACTCTAGGTGCACGTTTTCTCATAATAACTCTTTCAGGTTATATTTACTACATTATTTTGTACAACGTAAGTTGTTGAAAATTTCACTATTTAACTATGCTACTAGCGCCATTGTGGAAGCTTTTTGAACTGTTATTTACAGCATAAGCTGGACAATTTTTCAACTTTCCTCCCTTAAGAGATGATACTCCTTGCGTCTACAATCCATAGTTTACCCAAATGAAATTTGTTCACATATATATATAAATAGTATGCTTAATTATATTGGTTCGCATCCGTAAACGCATGCGGACAGTGTGCAGTTAAGTATTAAACGATTTATTTATTATACTTTCATTGTTGTTTTTGAATCATTGTTTTATAATTTTTGTCTTTTGTGACCTGATTTATGTTAAGTTTCTCGTGTCGCTGAACTGTCTAGAGCGTGTTTGTGACCACCCGTTACCAAATATCGCTGTACATAATAAGTGTACAATATGCTCAACATTTTTTTTTCTTTGCTACATAATATATTATGCGGAATAGAATACTTTTATTTGAACTGTAAATAGACATGTTATTTTTGTATTATTAAGTGCAATTTCTATTGCTCACTACGCCATCAGCTCATCACATTTTTCTCGAATCAGGTTTCTTTCAACACACCAAGCAATTGGATCAAGTTACCCGTGTTTTATCTTCAAAACCGATTACCTCACTCTTTAGTATGCACGGTTTTGCTGACAAGTGTATAATAAATGTATCCCCTTTGGTAGTATTAAATTGTAAGTTTTGTTTATCAGCACAATTTTAGGCAAATAGGTTTGTAAAATTGTTTAAAGGTCCGCAGGGCTTTCAAATTATAGTGTCTTAGGTAAGTTACATATTGTAAATATTTTATAATTGTTGACATTAATGGATGTGTATGACATTAAGATGTGCACTTAAAGCACGTGGTTCTATAGTAGTTTATTGTTTATCAAATTATATGATGTACTACTAACCACTCATATTATGTCGATGAAGAAAGACAGTAAATATTTGAATATGTTTTTAAATATATATAATATAAAATACTCGAAAATGTCCAGTAGAATATAATCAATGTATAATTTTATCTTTAGTGCATTATTGTGATTACGATTTTAACAAGAATGTCAGGTATTGGCTAGGTCGTGTCAATTAAAATTAATAAAACATGTATCGAGGAAAGCTAGTAAACAAAAGTGAAGAAGTGTCTGTGTAACGTTCACCAAAGACGAGAGAATTAGAAGGGAGACTTTATCTGTTTTTCTTTCTATGTGAACGAGGCCTTAGAACATTAGCCATTCAAAGCTGATTTCTAATTAAGAACAATTTAAATTTCTAATTTTAATCGTATTTACTAATTTCATTCACTTTACAATTCTATCGATCTTGTCAAAGAGGGTGTTGTAATTTATACTTAAGAGGCTGCCTAAGTAAAAATTGAAATTTAGTTTAGTATGAAACGTACAGTGATTTGACATAAGTTTGAAATAGTAGTATTTACAGTATCGCGATTGACCACGAAGTATAATCCGGCTATGTTTGTAAGCGAACAGTTTTTACGAGATTATAGCCGTCATCTGTCAATGACTGCACGTTTCATATAATCGAGTGAATCGCTTTTTTCTTAGAGAGTTTCGCTAGCCTGAATATTATTTTAAGTTATTCCTTGATTTAATATCAACAGTAACACAGTGCTATTAAATATTTAAAAATAATTGAGAATTTAGTTATATGCGCGAATATCGAATACCTGGCATTCTCAAGGCGAGTGTTGTCTCGTCGACACACGAGTTAATATCAAGCTGTTTCATAAATACGAGAGTCAATGCGTTTTATTTATATTATGTATGTAGTCATATATGTAGCAAGTAATTTGTAAATATTTACTGTGTAAAGTGCTAAATCATGAATTATTTTATAAAATAATAGTTACATTATTATATGGTTTCATTTAATAAAAACATAATATGATTCTATGTTGAATCTCTATCTTTTATCTCCTTTAGTACGTAGATCGGTATTTTCTAGATGATATCTAAACATTACGGAATTCTCATGAGTCAACCGGCCATTCGTCTCAAGATATGACGGACGTGAAGTGCGGATTACACATATTGGCGACTTTAATTCAAGACTCCGAAACGTGGCCCATATGTCGGGCTCGGGTGTTAACACCCCTTACCGCCTAAAAACCTCCTCTGTGCTGATAGCCCTTAAGGCTTTTACAGCAGAGCCGGGCCTTGGAGGCCGAAAATGTAGAGGCGAGGTAGAACGCGAGGCGTCTCGGAAGGAGACTCGAACCTCGGACCGCCTGCTCACTAGGCTGGATGGAGAGAAAATCAGTAACGATCTAATATATATCTGTTAGTCCAATGGACTTTCGGCTTGAAGAGACTTCGCTATCGGCAGCGAGTGCGGTGATATATGTCTCCACTTTAAAAATTAATGTGTGTAATTAATCCCAGAAGTGAGGGTTATCATTTCTGGCGACGTTTAGTGAACCTGTCGGGAGTACGAAGCTAAAATGTATAACTCTTAATCTTTATAGCGTCATTAAAGATGCAATCAAGGGAGCTCTATGATGGGGCGTAGATAATATCAGATCATTATAATGTACAAAATTACTATTTGGTTGTGTTCGCAGACATCTTTATTGCTTAAAAATAATTTCTTATGATGACGTCGTTGGCTAAGTCCTTAAATATGACCAGGGATTATTGTAGGATAGACCAGTCATCCCAAGCAGCATTCGGTCGATCCTGTCATCGCGAACTCCTCTCATGTTTGTTATAAAAATAACATAAAAAATTATTTCACTTGTTTATACTGTGCTTACATTACACCTATCACTATTTATCACTATAAATAGTGATAGGTGTAATGTAAGTACAGTTTCTGTATTAACCTACACCAGTGGGTGTAGGTTAATACAGAAACTGTACTTATAACTAGTTTAAAATTAACCCAGAGAATACAAAAAGTATCACAATAGCGTTCCCAGACTTAGGAAGGTACGTATGACGTACCAGTATGGAATGCCATGAGTCCGTTTTGAGTATGAATACCGAAAAAAATACTCACCGGGCTCAAAAGGGGGGAGGGGGAATTACCATAGAGCTGCTCGATTAAGGTCGAAGGAAAACTGAGCTCGTCGAATAGTTTTCTGCACTGTACTACAGTGAAGTTGAGTTCAGGAATAACCTCTGACAGCTCATGGTCTATCGGCGGTATCTTTCCATTGTCGCTAAGACTCGAGTTAGAGGCAAAAATTGACCAGCAGATCAGCTTATCATTGCGGTATGGGGAATGACTCATTTAGCCCTTGCGGCGACAGGGACGTCTGCCTGAAAATATTAATTATTTAATCAAGAGCATCTTTCGATAGCGCCCGTTAACTAGCTGGGATAGGCCACTGCAAAATTATTTACTGATCGCCCTGCGCTGTCTTTGGTACGCGACCCAAGCCTATCAGCGTTATACCTATGTCTTAAAGTAACCCAACGCTCAGATTTCAGCGGAGGCATTCTGTGCAAGCATTTCGTAAAATGACGCTGGGACACGACCCATTAGACGATCAAGTTCTGCATTACCACTGGGACCTGGTAGACATACGCGTCAATGCAGGTTTGTCCGTCAAGATAACTAGCAGGCGGAAACAAATATCCTACCTTACCAACACTGACAGGTACCATGTGGTAGGAATAAGGCATAAAGTTGTGCTTAATCTTGAACATGGGGACTATTTAGAGCGTTGTGTCGTTAGGTCGAGATATTTGCGTCGTCATTAGGACCGATTGCAGTTTCGAGGTGGTTGACGGCGGTTTAAGTTGGAATTTAGGTCCCTGATGATGAAGAAGAGTACGCTAATCCTCGGTTATGATCGACACATGTGAAAATGGCTGTGCTTTGCCGCTACTTCATGGTGGTTTTCCGTGCGAGTGTAGTTTTATCCGTCCGTTTTGTCTGTTAGTGCTCTCGTCCTAGTACGGCAGCGTGAAGTCATCGCCAGGGATGCTTCAATGAGAGGAAAGTTTATGTCTTTTTAATGCACAAATGCAGAATGTATAAATGTTTTGTAAAATGCTGTTGCTGTTAGAAGTGATTGAAACGAGAATTTTCTCACTAATCTCAACTTTTTCTTTTCAACCCCCTGGGGTGCTCTGGAAGACCAGCGTTCATCATATCACCTGTGGGTATGATCAGTATTATGCTGAGGTGAACTCCAATTCTGCATTTTTTATATAAATAAATAAATAAGACTACTTGTATTCTAGGTTAAAGTTGCAGAATAAATGATTTTTCTTTCTTTCTTTTCTGAAGTAGAATATAATATAGAAAAATATAATGGAATTCTTAAGTTTCAAGTGTTGACCAATATTCACGCACTGAGAAATTTGGGAAACGTTAGGATAATCTTGTTTTAACATGTAGTTATTGTAGGTACACACATATCACCAAATAAACACCTTTTCACAATCGGTGTAATGGACAGCCTTAAATGCAGAGGGTGTCTGGTTGAAGACGTAACGGTCATTCATGTAACTCTGGAAAGTGCAGGACTGCCAATCAACGGACAAACCTTAGTGAATACGAGGTCGCCCCGAGAAGACTACGATCATCCCAGGAGTGTTCTGAACTTCTGGAAGGAGCTGGTTGGAAGGACTGGACAGCACTGCACGCAAACTGGATCCAACTGAGTGGTAACCACCACTACCAATAAATAAATTGACGAACTCTAATAAATTAAAAACTACTTAAAAACATTTCTAAATGTTACTCTAAAGTACATACAATACAGTACTCTAAAATACAGTGGAATCTGTGAAAACGGAATCTAATGAAGAAATTCGTGTTAATGCATTACACTAACAAAAATTTTTTCATTTTCAGTACAACTTATAAAGAATTTTACATTGTTTTATATTTGAAATTGTATAAATATATAATTTGTATTTAAGTATGTAAACACCACCAGTACCAACCTACTTAAGCTTGTAAAAAATAAGTTGTTTGATCTAAGCACAAGTAGGTACGATACATTAGACTGTTTGCGGATATTGATCCGACCGCGACGGCACCGCCAGCCCGAGTTGGAAATGACATGGAAAATTTATTTATTGGACAATACATGTTAGCGTAACTACCGCTTTGTTTCATTGCAATAGAGCTTTATTTTGCTTATAATAATATATTGAATAAATAGGCCAAAAAATAAGAACCAAAGACAGAACTGAATTAACATACTAAGCCTTGAGTTCGTGAAAAAATATAAAATGGATTTTAGATTTGATATAAATGTTGTTGTAAATGTTTGATGACCCATATTTATATTGTTGTGTCAATATTTAAAAAAAAAATAAAATTCTGCATATTGAAAGTCCTGAATTATTATAAGCATCTGCATTATTTACTGACACTTCGAAAATGTGATCTCAACTGAGAAGTGGTAGAATATAAATATCTTTCGTTAAGCGAATTTATTTAGTTAAAATTAAGTTATTTTACGTGTTTTATTATATGAATCTTATTTCGAGGGAGATTGTTATGGCAAACTTAACCTACTATTGGAATAGTTATATGTCAATCGACGTGAATTTCAGTTTATCACAAATCCCGCGGGACCCATGGATTTTTCCGGGATAAAATGTAGCCTATGTCCCAACCTCTAGTCTATCGCTGTACCAAATTTCATCAAGTGGCGTAACGAACAAACTTACATTCACATTTATAATATTAGTAGGAATAAATCGCCAAAGCAACATCATGAGCGCGTAGAAAAGTTCAACAAAAAACATGCCCAAATCACAAACGAAATTCCGATACAAGTCAACCTAATAAAATTAATTCTAAGAGGAAAAACCTTCGTAATGCGAGTGACGTCGCCCGATGTAAATTGTTTTGCCTGCGCAATGTTGGAACACGGCGACTTTGCTAAGATATTTTTCAATTAGTTTTTTGTTTGTTGCACTTCCCAATCCCGAGAAACCCAACCCATCCCAAAATAGCGCATAATTGAAACCATTTCTTAACGGTATATATAAAGCTTTTATTTCTACAAAAAATAATTACATGTTTACAGAATATGAGAAGAAAATTCCGTTTTTTCTTTACATTTCCATCTATAATAGACATGGCGAAAAAAATCACCAAACGACCCCTAACTCTTACAGTTGGAGAAATGCTAATCATTCAATCTAGGTAAAAATTGTATGAAAATTTATTAACTGTTTACCAATACCACAGTAGACATATGTTGTCTACTGTGCCAATACTATTTAACATGACATAGTTTTGTTATTTTTGTAAAGAAAATTGTATTATGTTTGTAATAAATTAAAAATGCTTCTAATTCAGAATTAAAACTATAGCTATCTTGTTTTTTTTATAGAATAGGAGGTCAAACGAGCGTACGGTTCACCTGGTGTTAAGTGATCACCGCCGCCCACATTCTCTTGCAACACCAGAGGAATCACAAGAGCGTTGCCGGTCTTGTGCGAGAGAGGTAACCTAGCTCCGTGCGATTCCTTAAGGCACTTGGCTTGGTCCCCATCCTTAAGACTACTAGTCTAAGATTAACCCACAGCTCGATTCGGTATGTGGTTTTTTGATGAAACTTATTTTAAATGAACGTTTACGAAATATGCAATCTATTAGCGATAGGTTGGATATAAAAAATTGGCCGCAAGTACCTGTAATTTATCTTACAATAGTTAATTTTCTGATGTAAATTGCACCTAAGTATATGAGTTTTTAATCAGAAATGAGGAGATCCGTAAGAGAACCAAAGCCACCGTCATAGCCCAGTTGGTTGCAAAACTGAAGTGTCAGTGGGCAAGGCATATAGCTCGACGGACAGATGACCGTTGGGGCAGTAAAGTCCTCGAATAGCGACCACGTACCGGAAGGCGTAGTGTTGGTAGGCCCCCCACAAGATGGACCGACGATCTGGTCACGATCGGTGGAACACGTTGGATGAGGACAGCGCAGGACCGATCGTCATGGTGATCTTCGGAAGAGGCCTTTGTCCAGCAGTGGACGTCTTCCGGCTGAAATGATGATCATATGTTTTTTTAATAAATTGTTGACTAGGTACTAATCTCAGTTTATGGAATGTACTACATAAAATATATTTTCATGGTATCGTGTACTCAAACTTAAATAATATCTTAATACTTAATATAGTTTGAGTATGAAATAGCGATTTTACAAATTAAAATTTTAAACCTTTTTTGTAAAGTGAAATATATTTATTAAACGAAGTATTTAACCTCGTTATCTGTACATTTATGCCATTTCACAGGAAGGTCATTTATTTATGTGTTTGCGGCAGAACTCTGAGGACTCGGACTCAGCCTCTGTGAAGGCATTTTGTGTAACAATGTCCAAAAGCCGGAGAAATTTGAATCGTTTTACTTGTTTTGTCATGGGAAAAACATTATACCTGAACAGACAAAGTTCACAATCAAAGGAAATCGTTATCCTGCTTACGTTATTCATTTATAATTTATAAATTTATAGTCAAGAAGATATTTTCAAGTTTATTTTATATTGAGTTAAAAGTGTGTCAATATTATTATTATTATATGGTACTCAGTATACAAAATCATTTTCAGGAAAATTACATGTTACAATGAAAACGGCTTTAGCGAACTACTTACAAAATTGATTGAACTCGTTTCAGGAGGCACAGTTGGCAGTCGTAGCCTGAAAGCGAAACGCTAGCCACACCCGGTTTATGTGACAGCTTGCCTACATCGTGTCATTCTATATTCATTTAATTAAAAAATAATAAAAGTTAAACTGAAGTTAGCAGTGTTTAAGTCAATGTTTGACCCACATTATCGGCGTTTACGAAGGTTTGGATCTAAGACTGAATAGTAATATATTATAAGTAACACTTTATTTCACGTTTTATTTTAGTATGAAACTTATATTTACATTAAAACTTTAACAACACACATATAAGGTATATCTGAATTACAATTCAAATCAGCAATTACAATTACACATTGAACAGCATTAATTTAATTAATGTTATTAATCTCATTGTTATTAAATTAAGTATTTTCAATGGAGACTTATGTATTTATTTTTTATTTAGAAAACAAACAGTACAACATAATACACTAAAAAAACAGAATATAAAATATAAGTCATAAATGATTGACAAATAAAACTTACCACAATTAAATATTACATATTAAAATTAATTACAATTTATAAGTATAATATGAATTACTTATATTGAATTGAAAATAATGTTATATTAATAGTAAATTATTAATGGTTTTAGTAATAATAACATAAATTTTTAAGTTATATACTCTCATAATAACATTGTAAGCATCATATGTTTGTAATAATCTATTGATAACTGCGTAATTAGAGGCTTATTTTCATTCTTGTAATTTAACACTTAAGTATTAACCCGTGTTGTCATTGTTGAAATCATAATTTTGCACGGCGGCCATCTCGGATTTCAAAAATTATCCCAAATTCGTACTCTGCACCCTAGACAACCTCGGATATAGCTGGGAACGGCGCCTCTATCGTCTCGCTTTTTCGTTTCATCGAGTTTCAAAAAAACAAATTGTAATTTAACACTTAAGTATTAACCCGTTGTCGTTGGTTATGCACTTAGTACTACTACATTATATGTTATTTCTGTTTCTAATGTAATCATTTAGAGTGTAATCGTTTCATGTCCGAAATAAAATAAAATTATAGATGTAGAAACTTTATAAAGAATAAAACGCGTTCAATTTGAATGAATCTTAACATCATATAAATTTTCAAATAATAATTACATAAAATTGTGTAATTATAATTTAATTTAATTATTATTTTAGTATATCTTTCACATAATTTTAAATAATTAAACTTGTCATTAATAATTAGTCATATTTGTTTTATATCTCATTCTGTAACAATTGGCGATCTTTAATTTTGATACAGATCTGTCGCATTGGCATTGTCATATTTTTGATATGAAAATGTTTGACGGTAGAGTTATTTAAGGATAGTGTTTGGTAGAAGACTGAGTGCTCCATCTTCGGGGTCAGCTCGTTTGCGGGCATTCCAACGGAAACGAGCTGAGCAGACCAGGGCTGAAGGAGAACAGTTGGCTCGAGAGAAGCGAGAGCAACGCATCAGGGACAAACACGACCAACAGAAACAGGTGAGTCTTAAATTGGAGGCGTATCTCTGAACGCTACACCACGCTCAGGTTATACAGGGTTATTGGTAATTAGTGTATTTTTTGATTGAGGTGCTTTGAAAAGAGTAATTTTTCCTGGCACGGTACAGCCAGCAAATCTGCGGATGATCATATTTGCCCCTTACTAATTAATATTTGGGATACCTATGCACCATTAACAGCTGAGACCCGTTGCCAGCAAAGTTAAACGTTTATAACACTATTTTAGCATGGATACTAAATAAATTGTGCTTGTGAACGGGGGCATTCGCAAATATTCATACGATGGATGGCTTCCCAAAAAGTGAAGCTCATGGTATCGACAAACCTGCCGCTCAATGATAATCCTTCACTTGGATTTGGTATCCATTTAAAAGCCAAATTAGGATATCATCCCCACCATCTGGATCTGTGGCGTTTCATCACATTGGTGGGTTTTCAAGGAACTTTCCCCCGCGTAAAACAAGTTGTGGATTGAGCTTGGTGTTTCCGAGACAAACGACATGGGACCTTCAAAAAAGCGCTTACAACTTCCTTAAAGGCCGGCAACGCTGCTGTGATTCCTCTGGTGTTGCAAGAGAACGTAGGCAGCGGTGATCTCTTAACACCAGGTAAACCGTACGTTTGTTTTTCCTTCTTTTCCATGAAGAAAATACACCATAATTCAAACAACACGAAGAATGTTTGATTTCGCATAGTGTATGGTCCCACGGTTATGTTAACATTTTATTGCTTATTGGGAAAGTTGAAAAGACGTTAGAAAATAGCTTAAACATAACCAACAATTGTGAATTTTCTTGAGGCGATAGAGAAAGCTAACAACATCGTTAGTATTAAATCTCGTATTGTGGCTACCAAAGAGTATATATATATATTTATATAGTATAAATAAGCTGTCATCTTGTATTGTATATTATCTACACTGGCCTTCAAAAGTAAGTATCACACTTTTAAAATTGGGATAACGTTTTAAGTTCACAAGATATACTTTCGAAATAAAACGGACTCCAAAGAGAATTTAATTTTGTACATAAAAACTTTATAGTCGGTCACCTTATTTTAAGAATTGGCTGAAAGGAAACTTAAAAAACAAAACCATTCCTTTTTCAAAGTGGACGTTTCCGAATTACAATTTTACCATTCACATTTTTCTTTCTGTTTTAAATTTTTTTCAAGATCGATGGGTCTTGTTTTAAAAATTTATGCTAAAAAGCACATAACATTTATTTATCATGGCTCTTTCAGTTGAAGAATGTGCTAGGATCTTGGCTTTTCTGGAACTAGGCATCAGTATGTGTCGCATTGCAAGAATGGTGGGTGTGACGGTACGAACGTTCCACAAGGTAAAGCGAAGGTACGAAGAGACTGGACACCGTCTGAGGAGATCTTGTAATGGCAGACCCAGGTGTACCAGTGCCCGAGAAGATCGTTATATTATTTCCACTGTGTTAAGAAATCGCCACCAAAATGCAGTTGAAGTCCAGCAACAGCTACTTCAGACCCGGAGGGACTACATTAGTGACAGTACAGTGAGAAGAAGACTTGCTGAAGCAAATTTGAAACCCCGAAGACCAGCGAGTGGCCCAAAACTCGAGAGACAGCATCGAGTAGCGAGAGGCGATACGCCCGTGAACACATGCAGTGGGATGAAGAAGAATGGTCAAGAATTTTGTTTGCAGATGAGTCTCGATTCTCCCTTTACACTTCTGATGGAAGGCGAAGTGTTAACAGGCGACCTGTTGAGCGATACCTTCAAGCCTGCATCTCAGAAAGAGTCCAATACGGTGGAGGCAGTATACATGTAAGGGCTGGCATATCTTCAGAAGGCCGCACAGAGCTAGTAGCCATAGAAAATGGCACCCTCACTGGGCAAAGATATGCTCAAGAGATTCTCAATGAGTATGCAGGGCAATATTTAGCAAATATGGGTGATGGATCGATGCTGATGCATGATAATGCCCGGCCACGCACGGCTCATATCGTACAAGAGTATATTCAGGAGGTCGGTATCAGCGTGATGGCTTGGCCATCAAGAAGTCCTGATCTCAACCCGATTGAACACGCCTGGGATGAGCTTGGGAGGCTAGTCAGAAATCGCAGACCACCACCTACTACCCTCAGGGCACTAAAGCAGGCCCTTGTAGAAGAATGGGAGAATATTCCCCAACATCAGCTCCGAAACCTAGTGTTCAGTATACCAAACCGGCTCGAAGCTGTAATCAGAGCTCGAGGAGGCAATACCAGTTATTAAAAATTAAATAACATGTAATACATTTTAGTTGAATTTTTTTACACTAAACTAAAAATGTCTATTTTCATTGTTTTATCTTTTTTAAGTTAAAAATGTTACTAATGTATAATTTTAGTTTCTAAGAATTAAAGCCTATAAAATTTGCAATAAAACGTTTTTAATCTTAAATCTCAACCTTCTATAGTTAGGAAAAAAAAAATAATTTGAAAAGTGTGATACTTACTTTTGCAGGCCATTGTATTTTGTTTTGATTTCAATGTCTTTAACATCAAGAGGTAAATCATTACATCACGGATTGGATTACAATTTATTTTTTAATATTTAACACTCCGCCAGTCTTTTACAAGATGCAATCTTACGAAATGCCTATAAAATATTTTTTTACCGTTTAATACGACATTTGCTCTCTGACATTTATTTCTT
Organism: Leptidea sinapis; assembly: GCF_905404315.1. Classification (NCBI taxonomy): domain Eukaryota; kingdom Metazoa; phylum Arthropoda; class Insecta; order Lepidoptera; family Pieridae; genus Leptidea; species Leptidea sinapis. The sequence continues at coordinate 7,255,885 of NC_066276.1, forward strand.
TTAATTGATATATTGAATGATAAGATTGATTGTCGAGATCTTTTCTAGAAAAATTCATTTAGAACTTCGGCAATAGCCTTTCTAACGCTTAACTGTATTTTCTCTTAAATAAGTGTATAATACAGGAGCTAGGGTCTAGGTAATAACATTCATGACTCAGTCGTTCACGTATACTTTAAAGTTTGTCTGGCAATATCTTTAAATAAAGAAAAAACAGAAGATATAAATCTTCAAACATCTTATAAATAACGATTAATAATGTTATTCATTTATATAAAATACTGACACACTTTTACACAAATTATTTTGTCTCAAACTAGGCAAAGCCATGGCAATGCTATGGGAGTAGGACAACGATATATTTAATACAATATCTTATAATATAATATATCGCAAATATATCGGTCTCAGTAAGTATTACATCTTTGTGCCGTTTGGTATCGAGACACTTGGCCGGTGGGGTCCAGAGGCGAGGAGAATGTACAAAGTACTATCTTCTCGCCTCAATAAGGCTACTGGAAATCCAAGCGCTGGCAGCTATTTCGGTCAACGGATCAGCCAAGCTATCTAACGCGGAAATACTGCCAGTATTCTTGGTACGCTTCTCCGTAATAATAGTTTTAATTTAATGAAATCATAGTATTGTAAATATAAGATTGTTTTGAAAAAAAAAATATTAATATACTAACTTAAACATACATAAATATTTATATAAACATCCAGATTCCATCCATTCATATTTATCAAATAAAAGTTCGCACCTACCGAGGTTGAAACCCGGCACCACTAGCTCAGTGGGCAGGGTCAAAAACCACTTGTCTATATGGTTCGTTATTGGATCTGCATTACTTTGATTTTATGACCCAAAACTAGGGCAAAATAGGTCAGATAGTATAGTATTAAATTTTGTACATTTTTAGGCTCGGGAAGAACTGGCGTCGTACGAACCATGGGGTCGAGCAGGAGGCGGTGCGCCCAACATGCGCGGAGTTAGATTTTCTAACATAAGAGCCCTTGGTATATTTCCTGAAGACGAACTTAAGGTTAGTCAACTGTGAGCTATATTGCTACGTGGAATAATTTTAAAGAATAGAAGGTTTTACAGCATGATCATTCACCTGATAGCATAAAGAGTGGCGATGAACACGCTTGCAACACCAAAAGATTCACAGGCGTGGTGCCGGCTTATTAGGTAGGCGGGTATGTTTATTTCAATTATTTATTGATTTGGAAACAAATACAAATACATTCTTAAACCTAGCCATAGTGAAATATAATAAGGACATAAGGATGTCTCCTTAAGCAGTTCCACTGTGTACACCTAATGTTTAAATTAACACATAACTTACACCTAGTAGCAAACAACCAGTAAGCAAAATTGAAGAACTTAAAATTATACAAAATAATAAATACTTCTGACATAATTCAATTGTAGACGTTGTTACAATTTTTAAGAAATGTGGTGATTGATTGATGAACATACTCTGTTTGTGCTATAATTTATTTTATTCTGAATTTGTATGTTTTAGACTTTAAGGAACACGAAAACATAATATGTACATCATTAAAGCTTGAGTTTTGGAGAGCAAACATTCTGTGCAGTGGTGTATGTATACCAGTACTTGTCCTTGTGTTTGAGATATGAAATAAATTTTAGAGCGAAAAAATCTATTACATGAAAAAGTTCCAAGGATATAATTTCACTCATATATATTTTTCTCAAAGTAACACATTCAATTAAACTGCGTCGCTGGCTTAATGAAATAATATTAAATTGCTTTAGGAGATTCTTGTAGCGGCTTCAACATCCACCCAAGCGAAAGTTTAAGATACGCAAGAATTTATTTTGTATCATCTTCATAGTCATATGCCATATACAGCGGATTCCATATCGGAGTGACATATTCAAGCTGCGACAGGACAAGTGTTCGACAAAACACATATTTGCATCTTTGAACGCCTTAGAGACGCGTGTAAAGCCTAACATCTGAAATGCTTTATTCGCTATGCTAATGTGCTCATTAAATGTTTGCAATTGGCATCAAGATATCCCCAAGATCACCAAGATCAAGATTCAAGTACATGATCGCCTAGTGTATATCTCGTTTCAATTTTGTTTTTATTTCTTGTAAAAGAGATATGCTTACATTTATTGGTAAAAATAGTTTGTTACTTTCGCAATAGATTTCTAACCTATTCAAGTCATCCTGCAACATTGAAATCATCATCATTTTAGATCATCTGCATAAAATAAAAACTTTAAAAAAAGCGTGAAAAGCAATGGGCTGAATAAAGAGCCTTGAGGTACGCCGACATTACGTTAACTGTTGGGGAGATGAAACCATTTATATTTACCGATTGTACTAATTGCATTTAGGTAACCAGAGCAAGAGGTTACCTTTAACACCGTTGTATGATTTTTTTTTTAATAATGTCTAAATAATGTCACATCTTGTGAAATGCCTCTAAGAAGTCTGTGTAAGCAATTCAATTTGGTTTTCATTATGAAGGCCTTTAAATAAATAATTAGTAAAAACAAAAAGATTTGTCGATCTGCTGGCCACGAAACCGTGTTGCTGTTTTATAATATAATATTGAAACACTTTTTACACACATTATCTTGCCCCAAATTAGGCATATATAGCCTGTATTATGGGTTCCAAGACAACGATATATTTAACACAATATACTTACTTAAACATAGATAAATACATATCATCATCATATAAATGCTGCACCTACCGGGATTCGAATCCGGGACCACTAGCTTAGTAGGTAGGATCGCTAAGGTGTACCAATTTCCCTAATATAGGATTCGGCGGTAGCAAACTACTCCATCAGCTTTCTACATAGAAGAAGGTATGCACGTGTTTTTGGGTAGCTAAACAAACAATTACTTGCAATAAATGCTGTCGGCAAAATAAAAAATGTATTATACTATGTCAAATAAAATTAATATTAACTTTGAGTTTGGACGGCTCACTTTGTGTTTTGTTCTAGAAAGCTAATAAAGTTCCCAGGGTGTCATTTCAATCACGAGTTTCATTTATAATTTGTTATTAGAATATTTTAATCCTTAGATGAAGATACCGTTCACATGCTACTCACGATCGAATCATGATAAAAGTTTATGTTCAAGTAAAAATGCTCACGCAAACAAAAGCGACATCAAAGCTACGGGCGGTCACGCGAAACAGATAAAGAATGCAATATAACTTTAATAAAAGGTAAAGGGTCACGTTACGACCGCTGGGTGACGTAACGAGGATGATTAAAGCTCATATTAAAGTGTGCTAATAACCCAATCCTGGCTTTCGATGTATGGAGGTGTGTAATTTGTAAAGTTTTATTTATTGCGTTGGATTTTTAATTTTATCAACACATTGTGCTTGATTTCTTATTGCATAATGTCGGCGTTCTAAATGGCAATGATTGCCAGTCTCATATTGATTTTATATTAATTAATTTTTTTATTGTGAAACACCATTGAATGAAGGAATGAGATAAAATAATTATTAAGTTAACAACTTGTTTTACCTATCAGAATATTTAGTTACTCTTGACTCTTGAGACTTCGATGCCTTTAATAGAAAGAAGATAGATTTATGTATTTTATTTATTTCAGGATTACCAGTTAGTAACATTTACACAAAACTACTCTTAATATATATTATATAGGACATATCTAAACAACACTGTAATTGTCTAAGTGTTCTGAATATTATTAGTGCACTAAGTATGATAATACAAATGTAAAGGCATAAAAGGCATTTATTTTATCAAAATTGATTCCTTTAGAATTCTTTTTGACGTCATTTCTAATACTACTACAGCTTCGGAAACAAATGGCGCTCTGACACAGAAGAAGCGGTGCAAGAAACTCTCCCAGCATTGTTATATTGCGCTCTTTTTAATAAAATATACAATATTGTATTGTCATTGTTATTGCTATTAAATAATTATAATCTTATCCCACTTAGATATTCAGCTGTGGAGTAGTTGGATTTACGACAGACCCATTTTTTAATAAAACATTTAAATTTCTTTGTAGATGATGCCTGAACAGTGGCTGGGACTTTATTATAAATGTGTACATTTAGATTTACCCTTATAGCAATAGCTATAGTAATCATAATGTATCTCATGAAGCCTACTAGAAGTAGTTGCAAGCAATCCCTTATTTCTAGTGAAAATTACTATTAAGAGCAAAAAGGAATGTATTCGATTCTTGTTAATTGATATAAATACTTATTGTGGTAAATCGAAGATACAAAAACTAAAACGTATTTTGCAACAATCGGCAAGGACCAACGGTAATTAATACCTGACCAATTTCATGTAGTTTTGCTTATACCTATAACTTAAAAATTGAAATTTAATAGTTGCGTACACCCTTACCATATGTTTTGAGACAACTGGGGTGTCAATTTACAAGTATTTACAGACTTACAGCTGGGTATATCGAATTCCGAGATTCTTACATAATTTAAGCTAAAATGACTGGACTAAAAGTCTAGTTTACGTTTTAGTACACGCAGCTAAGTTTTTCGAAAGTAAAGTCTGAGCAAATTCTTAGTACGCTCTATAGATCTCAGTCTTAGATTTTGCAGTCTTAGATTTCACAGTATAGGTTAGGTGCACACTGGGTATTGGCATTTCTAAATCATTTTAATGATTTTTACTTCGTTAGGCCAAAGAAGTATTACATCTTGCGTGCATACATAAGTATACACACACTTTTTTTATCAATTGTCACGCATTTATATCATTTAAGGGAATCTCAGGGAACGAGGCTTATCAGAGCTGGTCGTCTCCTCAACGAAGACGCCGCACCCCGCTGCGTCTCAGAGAAGATCCGCAACTTTACTTCGCGGATATCCTGCGCCAAAGCGTTGACAACGATATAAGATACAAGCAAACACCAAAGCAGCAACAGGCTTATAAACAAATATTAGGTTTGTATTAAGTTACACTTTCTCAAACGTGACTTAAATCTTAACTTTCTGATTTCAATGAATCCATTGTATTGATGGACGCTGAGATTATCTCTGTGTCAATATTTTAACTGTAGTGTGTATACCTAACACGCTCGTGAACGGAATGAGATGCGAAGCAAGATCGCGAGACGAGTAGATGTAATCTAAACAATTAGTTATGCTATTAAAGTGATAACCCTCACTTCTGGGATTAATACACAAATAAAATTTGAAAACAAAATTTTATGAACGATACGGGACTCGAACCCACGACCTCTCGCGTTCCGTGCGAGTGCTCTCCCAACTGAGCTAACCGTTCGAGTGAGAAACTGGGATAGAATCTTGTACGCTTTGCTCAACTCTCAGGTTGTGGCTTCATCTACAGGATCTACTTTAAAGTTGATAACCTGCTCAACCTCAATATTTGCATATAAGAAAATTGACTTGAGATGTCGCTCTTGCTAATCTAAACAATTTGTTATGTTAACATAACGGTTAGCTCAGTTGGGAGAGCACTGGCACGGAACGCGAGAGGGTGTGGGTTCGAGGGCCGTATCATTCATAAAAAAAAAAAATTGTGTATTAGATATAATGTGATACCAGATTTTAATCTGTACCCAAAGAGTTACCAACGGGAACCCTATTATTAAGACTCCAATGTCCGTTTGTCTGTTAGCAATCTGTATCTCATAAACCGCAGTAGTTACACAGCTGAAATTTTGAGTGTGAGTGTTCCGCTTTAACAACAATTAGTAATAAGACGCAATTTAGCGTATTCAAAAATGGCTGATGTTCGAATTTCTTTTTTATTTAGAAAGTTATATTTGGACTGTGGTACGTAACCTTTAGTGTGTGTGTTTCGTAACTCATACTTGGCCGGTTTTTTTTTATAATTCAGAACATAGTTGATTGAAACAGAAGTTTCAAATTATTTTGACAAACCCTCTTCCAATTAATTCTATTATAGGATAAAGACGTTTTTAACAAGCAATATTTTCGATAATATTTCCGTAGCTTGCTGCAATTTGGACGCCTTTGTCAAATAACGTATATGTGTTTGAGAGAAATTTGTTTCGTGTTTGTTGAATAGTGGCCAAAGCAGGAAATGTTATCAACGTGGCTCATAACTGTTGTAAGCACACATCCAGCAATACTTGACCTTCGTTGTGAAAACTGCTTATCCGTTGACCAGCAGCTTTAGATCTGACGGTTTCAAAATGTAGGAAAATTAATATTTTATGGTCAAGAATCTTGAACTGGCAACCGTAACTACCACTCGTGAATTATACGAGTATCTAGTAAAGTATTAAAAAAAATAAACCTTACAGGAAAATGACTTACGCTTTGCTTACTATACATTAGGGCTAAGTAGAGGAAACTTACGCATTCTAACCAGAACAATAACTCTGCAGATTAATCAAACACTTCTCAATCTTAGGTCTCAGAGATTGCAGAGCGGGTAGATTCTGTTATAGTGCAGATGAAACCCCGTTACACATTCCCTCTGAATGTGGTCCTTTAATGCGTAAACGTAACATCTCTTTGGGAAGTCCAATGCTTCCATCACTTGAGATATGTCAGCTCTGCAAATGATATAATAAGATTCATGAAAATAATCAATCTTATCAGTGAGCTGTAGTTAACAGTGGCTATCACAATAGATCACATTGGTCGCAGTGAAACAGAGCTGCACTGAACTCGACCAAAGCCACTTTACAAACCACAACCATATTATACGCTTATGCGTTTAATGATTAAGATCTGTGTTCCAGAAAACGTTTATGCAACAGATTATCAAGTATGTTTTGCCTGTTTTGGGCCAATTTTTTTATGAAAATAATGGACATGAAGAGCATGACGTTCAGCTCGTGGTGATTGATACGCCCGGCCCATAACAATGCAGTTCCATTAAGGATTCTTGAAAAACCCCAAAAATTCTGAGTGGCACTACAACTGCACTCGTCACCTTGAGACATAAGATGTTAAGTCTCATTTGCCCAGTAATTTCAGTAGCTACGCGCCATTCAGACCGAAACACAGTAATGCTCACAGATTACTGCTTCACGGCAGAAATAGGCGCCGTTGTGGTACCCATAATCTAGCCGGCATCCTGTGCAAAGGAGCCTCCCACTGGTAATATGACCTAATTATCAAGATATTAACAAAACAGACTTGATCACTGAGGGACGTCAGTTGCGGATGTTAGATTAACAAACTTCCAATATATACAAATGTATATATATTTCCAACAATATTAAATGTAAATATTAGAATTTGGAGTATGATTTTATTCAAACAGCTTTTATATATGTCTACTTATATTAGGTATATATAGCATTAGGCATAAAAAGCTGAACATATATTCACACACACACACACACACACACACACACACACACACACACACACACACACACACACACACACACACACACACACACACATACACACACACACACACACACAACACACACCCTAAATTATATATAAAATAGTTATTTTGTGATCATTACTTGCATAACCACCATTGTTAGTCACCTTAAAATATGTTGATGTTTGTTTTCTTAGACATTTTGCATTGCACAACTGTGAAGACTATCTAGGATTGGGGGATTTTGGGGTCGAGGGTAATTTTAAGCTAAATTGTGTTTTCTTTTGCAACAAATAAAGATTTATTGTTATTATTTTCAGATGATTTAGTTGAACAAAGAAAAAAAGCTATAAAAGATGATATAAAAAATAACCTGGAGTATGAGCGAAAAATGGTAATAAATATATTGTAATCATGTTGTACGACACCTGTACAGGTGTTGTACAGGTGTCGTACAAAAATTTATTGTTTCTTGACTTTTTAGCAAAAATTGGACGGTCCGTGGGGAAAACCAGGTCCTGGTGGAAAAATTTGGAGGAACCCTCGCGATATTGGACTTAATTTCACTAAATCGATGGTAATGTTTTGTTTTATTAATCTGATATGCACATACGACACTCGCTATTATGTGTTGGTTGGTGTTCACCTACATCTAAAGCACTGCCAAGTTGCTGTCTCCGCTGTGCTCCAACTTGATACCAACGTAATAAAAAAAAACGATTGTTTTTAGGTAGTGCGGTATCTAGTTGGAGCGCAGCGAAGCTTTATGCTAATAGTAGCTAAACGAGTAAACCGCTCGGTCTAAATCTAATCAAAAGCTTTATTATTATGCTCTTCATTTAAATACATAGATATATTATTGCAATTTCTAGAATACAACAGAATTTATTTACCTTCAGAAGTACGCAAAAAAGAACAAACGTGCTGTATACGATACGGCATGGGTACCTTCAAAAAAATCGCGTACCTACCTACTAACCTACCTTAAAGGCCGTCAACGCTCTTGTGATTCCTCTGGTGTTGCAAGAGAATGTAGGCGGCGGTGATCACTTAACACCAGGTGACCCGTACGCGCGTTTGTCTTCCTTTTACATAAAAAAAATTCACATCAGTCAACTGATATTTTAACCGCTGCATGAACTCATTCATTCTATTTGACAAATTCCTCATTTCTATGATTATATTTGTAGGGTTGGACAGATAACGACCTGTTCAGTAAAATTAAAGGTGATCATAGAATCCGTAAAAGGACTTTATTCACATTACCAGATTTACAGAATGGAGACGAATGTAAAGATATTATTACAACAAAAAAAAAGGAAGATAAAGACCTCGATAAATTACCAAATATAAAACCTAACAGAACAGAGTACTGCGCAAACTATTGCGACAAAAATGAGCACCAAAATAATGTTAAGTATAAAAGTAAAAATGCAACATCGACACAAAGTAAAAAGCAAAAATTTGTAAAAAGATTATCCAATGGTGAACGACTGATAAAGAAATTTCCAGAAGAAATCAATTCTAATGGAGAGAATTTGGATGAGAAGAAGTTAACGCCGGAGGCAACTATATTGCGTCTCACAGGCGGTGTGGAACTTGTTCCTCTGTTAGCTAGACGAAGGCGTGTAGGTGCCCGTACTCTCCCATCGAGTGATGTGACCCGACCTCCCGAGCAGTCGTGTCTGTACGTATGATTTACATTCAATGACAATTGAAGATGTTATTTATACTTTGTTTAGATCCTCCTCAATAAATGAATTCAACGCCCCCGCGTCATGTTGCATATGTAATGTTCCATAAATGTCCTACGCTCACATTTCTTTTTATGAAAATAAGGGACGAGACGAGCAGGACGTTCAGCTGATGGCAATTGATACGCCTTGCCCATTACAATGCAGTGCCGCTCAGGATTCTTGAAAAATCCCCAAATATTCTCAGCGGCACTACAACTGCGCTCGTCACCTTGAGACATAAGATGTTAAGTCTCATTTGCCCAGTAATTTGCAAATCCACAAATATGTTATACTGCGTCTCTAACGTATTTTCATGCTTTTTCCACCAATAGACGAAAAGTGACAAACTATATAGCAGTCAATTTTTAAAAAAAGCCCCAAAGATACCAAAGGAAATAATCAAAAAACGGTACCAAACTTTGTATGGGTATTTAAGCGGTTGCTTTCAGCGAGACCGTTATGCTGCCATATTTTGTTCTAACTAAAATACAAATGAAGAATTTTTACTTTTTTCATTTGTTTATACATTTCAAATTCTGATAAATTCACAAAATCAACAGAATTCTGTTTCGACAGAACAAAGTCTGTCGCTTAGATTACTTTTGTATCATTGCGTAATTTTATTTTGCAAGTATTAGATACATTTGTCACAATGTCACGACTAAAACTGGTACATTTATAAAGGTCAATAACAAATTTAAATCAATAACTCCTCACACTCATCATTCACATTGTATAATTTCTAAATATTACATTCATAACCATAATAGCTTAAATCTACACTTCATGTACTTCATTACCAATAATTTCGAACGATGCTGTTTGTTTAAATCTTTTTTATCATTCATATGCGATGGGTGTCAATAGAAGACGAGTACAGGTTCTTAGTTTACATACCGACGAACCCAAATAGAATTATCTATTGTTAAAACGATTGCATCACAGCTTTCGGTTCGTTGGTCGGGTGATTTATAGTTTTCATTAATCTGATAATTATCATACAAACGTAACTAACTGATAATGAACCTTTGACATTCTAAAGTTATTTTTGTGAGATATTTAGCTGCAGGCATTATTGTCACACTATAATTTATCAATATAAGCTTACTAATAAATCTTATTCCTTGGCAATGTTCAACGGTTTGGAAATTAATTGTTAATTAGACAATATTATAATGCCAATTGAATTTTATAGAAAATAAATCGTTTTTAGATGGCGAGATATGTTTAACGATGATTATTTGAAAACACTTCAACAACAGATCCGAGTAAAATATCAACAAAAAGAGGTAAGGTACTATATACAGTTGGTATTTGCTATATTAGCATAAATAAAAAGCTAATGATTGGTTCAAGCTGGTAACTACAATATATTTTAGAACTTGCTGCGCCCCACAGGTTCGACTTCGTAAAACCTTTTTAATAAAATAATAAAACACAAAAATAACATGTTTACATTGTTGAATGAACAAATAAATTTAGTCCCATCACCATTGTTACGTGTCTATTCCGGGGGTAAAACGTCTCAACAGCCGACCAATCACAGCGCGTCATTTCATGGGACGAGGGTATAAAAGAGCGGCTTCCGGCTGATTTGATTCAGTCTCGTGCCAGATTATGGCGAGACAACACGTCCTGAGGCCTCGTGTAGAGGCGAAACACGTGTCGAATTGTTTTTAAAGACAAATATTGGCGGAATTAACACTAAAGAAAACTTAAATCATTTGTCACTGACCAATCACCTTTTTAATCGTAAAACGCGCTATGTTATCGATGAATTTTTAGATCTACTGAAGATTAATTAACGTATTTAAGTTCATTAACCATTACACAACCATAGACGGAGTATCCGGTTTGAGAAGGCCTTTTCTATCGACTTACTTACAAAAATTAATTGTAAAAATAACTTACTGGTGATCAGAGATAGATAGAGAGTAGTAATATTCAACAAATAAAGACTCATAGCTCACTAACAATTTAAAAAATTCGTTAGATTTATTTTGGAGAATTTTTCAAATTTTAACAGTAATAACCATTCTGTAATATCGATGGCATAACAATCAATTCATGATATAATACCAGGTCGTGGATAAAATCTCTTCGCATATAGTAGTACAATATGATAAGAAGTGATGAGGAAGATAACATATCAGGATTGATTCTCGCCGCTGCATTCCACCTTCGCACGACCCGCCACACGTTAGGATATCATCTACACCATCTGGATGTGTCTGATCTTCTGCGGTTTTCAAGGAGCTTTCTTCCACGTACTACAAAGCTGTGGAATGAGCTGCCTTGTGTGGGGTTTCGGAGACGAGACGACATGGATACCTTCAAAAAAAGCGCGTACACCTTCTATAAAGGCCGGCAAAGCTCCTGTTTTCCTTCCTCTGGTGATGCAAGAGAATGTGGTCGCGGTAATCACTTAACACCAGGTATCCTAAAATAACACCCGTACGCTCGTATGTCATCCTTTTCCAAAAAAAAAATAATTAGGTATAATTCTTCTAATATTTTCAGGAGAAACGGGTGGACTCAGCTGAAAACAACCGTCGTCACCAGGAGACGTGGGCGTCTCTGTGGGGCAGGCCAGGCCACGGTGCGCCTCAACCACGAGGTAGATACGCTCGCAGTAACTTGGCACAACTGCTGTATGTTCCGATCGCAAATGATATTAAAACATAGAAAAAGCAATGATATAAATTCACAATTTAAAGGTCGTAGGTCATTAGAACCATTCGGCACCCAAAATCTAACCAGCAAAGGACTATTCCATATTAGGATTAAGAGATCCAACTCGCCTTCTGATGCCATACTGTAGAACAGCGCTTCATCAAAATAACGTAAATTTTACGTGTATTAGGGTCTTTAACCACCTTCCAAAGAAAATTAGAAAGATGCCTAAAACATTAATGCATAAAAAATTTAAATTATGGCTAATAGATAAATGCTTTTATAGTTTAAAAGAATTCTTTAGCCAAAAATAATAGTATTTATATGTTATTTTTTGAGAGGTACCTACAAACTAATGTTTATTTTATATTATATTATTGAATTAAAGCTATGTAATGTGTATTAATGACGTATAAATATAAAAATTCCAATATTGACAATCAAATATTTGTATGCCGATATATTGGCGAATTGTGCTGTACACCTATCAATTGTTAACAACTATGTTACCTCGATTCATACAAATAAATAATTTCATTTCATTTCAAACAGCACCGCGTGGTTGTTTGACGTTCACTCGTTACCGTCGGGATGCCGCGCTATCGCTAGAGAATACCTGCTAGAAGTGTTTTGTTATCGACTGATCATCTCTTGCGAGCTTGACAGGCAGGCATCCCAGGGAAGCCATGTCAATTTATAAACAAAGACACTGAACAAAAGCGAAATGACTACCCTTTTGACATACTCTTTCTCTTTCGCTACATAGCTTTTCTTACCGTCATTCCTTATAAGATACGGCAATGCCCGGTTTCCACCAAAGCTGAGAAGAGAGGAGATGCGTTTTGATAACCAATCAGATTTCGTTATTAAAAGGCATTTATTTTCTCAACATTGATTCCTTTAGAATTCATTTTGATGTCATTTCTAATAACTACTAGATACTACTACCGCTTCGCTATTTCCACATCTCTTCTCCACTTAGCTTCGGTGGAAATGGATCAAGCGGAGAGGAGAGGAGATGTCTCATTTTTCTTTGATTTTGTACCGCGAGCGGCTGTATTCTGAAGCCGGGCGCCGCGGTGCCCTTTTCCCGACACCTAATTCCCGCGACTCGCACACTTTTCGTTCCTTCCGTATTTTTAACTGACTTCAGTAGTTTAGCGAAGTTTTAACTCAAAAAAAGGAGGAGGCTCCAAAAATAGTCTTATAGAATTACATTAACATAATATAGTCGGTAATAAAGTGTTTGTTGTAATTGAAGTCGGTCTTCCTTTCGTAGATTCCAGTTGACTGATTTCGAGCTCTCACAACTCACATCTCCTTGCGGCTACACATCTCCTCTCCGCATTTGTGGAAATAACCTGACCGCTTCGCGGCTAATTTCCTCTCGTGTCCACTCCTTTCCGCTTTGGTGGAAACCACCAGTACCAGTGGGAGGCTCCCTTGCACAGGTTTCCGGCTAGATCATGGGTACCACAACGGCGCCTATTTCTACCGTGAAGTAGTAATGTGTAGGCATTACTGTGTTTCGGCCTGAAGGGCACAGTAGCTAGTGAAATTACTTGGCAAATGAGACTTAGCATCTTATGTCTCAAGGTGCGAGCTTAGTTGTAGGTGCCGGTCAGAATTTTTGGAGTGGCACTGCATTGTAATGGGCAAGACGTATCAATTACCATCAGCTGGACGTCCTGCTCGTCTCGTCCCTTATAGTGATGCCTTTCGGGTGCGTAGCAGATCTAATGAGCTATGACCTTGAGGTTTGAGTCTGGTTCTCGTCTCAATAGTTTTTACATTTGAGACATTACATCTTAAGTCTCATTCATATCACACTATATTAACTAAAAAAGATTTTAATTACAAGCAAAGATTTAAAATTATTCGTTCTATAGCGGTATATTGTTGATATTTTATTGAATAGTTAACATTTACTCACCTTAAATTTATTAAAAATACACGGCTCGCAGTTAAAAGTTTATAAGCTCGTAAAAGTCACAACTCCATAAACATAGCTAACAGTTAGTCAAGTGAGAAAATCAAAATATATTTTCTAAGGTGTAGTAACTTTTGTCAGATAGAATTAATGTTGAATGTATAAAAAGTGTATGTTTACTGAATTTTAATATAACAACTCGTTAATAAATCACAAAGGCTTTTAGTGTGTAGATAATTAATATTCTAAGAAATACCGAACACAATTGTAAACCTAATCTTTTACAAATAGATCGGAAATGAGATAAAATTGTAAAACAATCATAAAATGACCTGTTTTTTAATGTGAATACTTCCTTAGCGGCGTTGAGAACTTTTCTTGGGTGGTTTTAAATGTTGAACTCGCGTCAGGACACGTGACCTGATCGAGAATTCGTAAGACAGTCGTTGAAATTATGGATGAAAGTTGATTTTTCTGAGAGACTTTTGAACGTAAAATAATTGTAATAGTTCTGAAGTGTTAAATTATTTATGTACTGTCATGTTTGTGTGCCTACGATAGCGCACTAAATGAATATTGTATTTAAACACATAATGCTAGAACTTTTAAACTAATAAATAAAGCAATTGGTGCGAAATTATATTAACCCTAACCATTCCAAAATATTCAAACATGCACAACGTTAATGTTCAAGGTGTCACTTCTGTTGGCACTCCCGGAGTTCAACCAGTTATTTTTTTTTTGATAGGATTATGTGTTTATTAGTCAATATGACTGTCAATTCGGTTTTAGGAATTGAAACCTATAAATACTAGATAGTATAGTAATAATTAGACGATGTTTATGGTAAAAATTAGTAATTGTAAAATATGTAGTTCGAATATAAACATATGTTTTAATAATGCATTTCATTTATTTGGCACAGTACCTTGTGCCTGTCTATATGCTTTTCGTACAGTGTATTGTGCTTATTCCACTGACTTCTACTATATACAACTGGACTGGCGGCTGTCAAAGTGATTTAGTACCTGTTTGATATTCGCCATATTGGCGTTGTTTGTGATGTAGCGAGAGTCTACGGTACTAAAACTAGTGATGACAACCTCAGCAAACATCGATAGATGGTTGGAAACTATTTACAAAAGAAATGTGTACTTTATTACATTGATTCTTACCCCCTTATTCATAATATTCTGCTAACTTAAAGCATTGCTAATACTCACTCTGTCTTCTTCTATTGACCTAAGTCAGAATGAGAAAAAACACTCCTTAGCGGCTGTTTTAAGTTAGCGGACCATTATGAATAAGAGGGTTAAAGTATAAATAACACGGATAACGAACGAAATTAATTCAAAATGCAAAAATACTTCTGAGTATTGTACGTTACTTCGCAGCCGTTGTTGGTCATGTAGCGAGAGTCTACGGTACTAAAACTAGTGATAACAACCTCAGTAAACATCGATAGATGGTGGGAAACAATTTACAAAAAAAAATGTGTACTTTATAACGACGATTCTTGAACACAGAAAACGAACGCAATTAATTCAAAATGCAATAATACTTCAGAATATTGTACGTTCCTTTGCAGCCATTTGTATTATTCGTCAATATTAGTTCTCTAGACGCTCGCGAGTGGCGCTTCAAATAGGCACAATAAATTTGCTGTCAAACATATGGAACAGTCTGTCTAGTGGTATTTATACAGGTCAGTGGTTTATTCACAGTTATCAAGACAGTGACAAAACAAACTTGGTCACCTCCAAACAGGGCAATCCAAAGTGGAGGAATTATCACGTAAGCTGCGACAACTTGGGAGACCGGTAGGCTCTGGTTACTGACCAGGGCCTTAAAAGATTACTTAAAAGATAATTATAAACAGCCTGCTACTATCTCAATTACATACATGTAAGACTTACCCACAAACAAAAGTATTCAATACAGTGACGGATCAAAAGAAAATACATATATTTGGAACGCAGCGATGTATTGGAATAGGCTCTCAGCTTACATACAGGTTGTCTACATCTCTCAATTATTCTATATCAGCTAATATCAAGCCTCATGCTCCGAGTGATGAAGTACTAAAACATTGCTACAAGTTAAATACAAACTCCTCGGATATCGTTATAATTTGCGTTGGAGAAAATGACCACTGTCCGACACAAATTTTGTCAGAACTTAATACTACTATAAATAGAATAAGTGCGCGGAGTGCCTGTAGTGGTATAGTAGTAGGTGCATCGCATAATAAATATCTATATTATAATCTTAATACAGAGATTAACCACTTGTGTTCTCGCTTTAAAAATTGTACCTTTATAAAATATAACAAAGGTAATTACAGTACACTGTGTGATAAATTACTGCATTGTATAAATTATATAAATTATGAGCGGACATTTCTTAATTGCAAAGAATTAAAAAAACATATAAATAGGTGCAGCAGGGTTAACAAAAATGTACAAAGCATAATTTCCATGAGTAGTTTACCCGTGAGTAATTTGAGTAACGCTAGCAACAACCGTATTGTAGACCGAATTCCGCCGCAAAAGCAAACAAGACCGAATTTAAATTGTTTTCGTTCCTAACAAGAAAAAAAAACTAAATTCATTTTCCGTATTTCATCAATATATAGCAAGTATATTAAGTAAAATAGAAATTTTTGAAATAACGTTGGAAGAATTGTGTAAAGCGCTGATTTATCGCAAAGTTTGTCAGAAACATTTTTAATTAAGGGTCAGGAACATTACCTTAATTTAAAAAACTATTATTTAGCTTCGAGTTTTAGTAGAAATAAACCAAGGGGGGGCGTGTGTATATTTCTTAAAAATGATTTATTGTTTAAAAACATAGCTCTCACCGATTACACATTAGAAAAAAAGTTTGAATGCTGTGGAGTAGAAGTAGTAGGATACTATATTATAGTTATTTGTATTTATCGGACTCCTGACTCTGATGTGAACTATTTCCTTACCCAATTAAATTTATTGTTACATAAAATCTGTGAAAAATATTATAAGAAAAAAATTATAGTAACAGGTGACTTTAATATTGATCTATTGAAACAAAGTAAACATTCGAATGAGTTTAGAGATTTAGCAAAAACGTATAATCTTACATTTCACATAGATGGTCCAACACGAGCTCAGTCCTGTTTAGATCAAATATTAAGTAATATAAATATTGTAAAAGCGCAGTTGCTACCTTTACACCTCTCAGACCATGACTAGGGGCTAATATACAAAAGAGACTACAGTGAAGAATATATTTTCAAATTTAAAAATTATCTCCAAAATTTAACATTTTTGGACATATTTCAGGAACCTAATTTAAATCTGGCATTTAAAAATTTTTGTGACACTTTCTGTCTTTTCTATAAGCTATGCTTTCCACTAATAAAAATTAAATTGAGAAATAACAGCAATAAGTGGATAACAAAGGGATTAAGAGTAAGTTGCAGTACTAAGCGAAATTTACGATACCGTTATTACCAAATGAAATCGGATATAAATAAATCTAATTATTTAAAATACTCCAAAATTTTGCGTAAAAATAAAAAGTAAAAATAAATGTAAATCAACTTGGAAAATTATAAAAAACCAGTTAAATTCTCAGAGTAGACGTACCGAAATTGATTCACTTACACTAGGTAATCAAACAATAATAGACCCTACCCAAATAGCTACATCTTTCAATGACTACTTCAATAATATTGGTATACTCAATGCAAATCAAAATCAATGCTGTCAAAATCCATTCAACATTAGTCAGAATCCCTCTTCTATGTACCTGAGACCCATGTCTGAACCGGAAGTATATACACAAATTATGTCTCTAAATAATACCACTGCAGAAGGATATGACGAGATATGTACAAAAGTAATAAAATAATGTCAAGCAGAATTGGTACCCGTGCTGACACATTTAATTAACATATCCTTTTCTTGTGGTTCTTTTCCTGAAGAACTTAAAATATTCATAATTAGCCCCCTATTCAAGAACGGAGATAAAAATAACATTGAAAATTACAGACCCATTACTCTCATACCTATCATATCAAAAATCTTTGAGAAATGTATGTGTTTACGGTTAAAGGAGTTCAGTAATAAATTTCATTTAATTAAAGATGAACAATTTGCCTTTTAGAAAAATAGATCTACTAATGATGCAATCTATTCTTTATCACACTCAATTGCTCAAAATATTGACACAAAAACATTGACTACAGTATTGTACTTTGATATGTCAAAAGCTTTTGATAGAGTGTCCCATGACTTATTATTAAAAAAATTAGAGGCATATGGAATACGGGGGCTTGTGTTAGATTGGTTCCGATCATATTTAAAAAATAGGAAACAAAGTGTAATTATTACTCGGACTAATAAAATTAGTGAGAAAGAAACATACAAATCTGAATATACATTTAACCAGTATGGTGTACCTCAAGGAAGTGTCCTGGGGCCAATTCTATTTTTGTTTTACATAAATGACATTATAGACGTTACAAATAATAAAATATTTCTATACGCGGATGATATTTCGATAATTTTTGAATCTGACATTAAAAACATTGATATTATGAAATTTAACAATGACATTATAAATAATATGGACAAAATAATTAAATGGCTTGGTATGAATAATCTTAAAATAAATCTAACTAAATCGAACTACATGACATTTTCAAATGTTCTACGTAATAATTTAAAAATAGAATATAATGACGTCATTATGGATGAAAAAAAGGAAACTTCATTTTTAGGTATTATTTTAGACAATGAACTTAAATGGACATCACACATAAATGAGGTCTGTGGTAGAGTAAATAAATTTGTTTATGCCCTAAGGCGCCTACGAAAAATTACAGATTTAGGTACCACACTGTCAGCTTACCATGCTCATATTGCATCTATCTTGAGATACGGTTTTATAATTTGGGGTAATGGCGTAAACATCCAAAAAGCATTTATTGCACAAAAAAAATGTATCAGTGCGATTTGTGGGGTAGGTCCGTACGAATCGTGTAGACCGCTGTTTATTAAACTGAAATTGTTAACCTTGCCGTGCCTATACATTTACGAAATAAGCATTTTTGTAAAGAGGCATAAATATCTTTTCACCACTGCCAAGGAAATGTATGACCGTGACCAACGATATCCAAATAGCTTGTTTACAAAAAAGCACCCAGGACTACTTTGTTTACTAAAAATTGTCATGCCATGTGTATTCAAATATTTAATAAACTTCCCAATACTATTAAAATGTTGAATATCGGTCCTTTTAAAACTCAATTATATCAATGGCTATTTAGTTACAATTTTTATGCTGTATCCGATTTTTTAAATTTGTGATTTTCTTTTTTTTTATAATCTTGTGTTTTACTTTGACTACATAATATGTATATGACATGTATATTTTGTGTAGATGCTAATGTAATGTAACAATGAAATATTATGTGCTGTAATCTTAGAATTTTATTATTATATAATGACATGGAGGTAATGTAATTTGCATGCCCTTTTTGGCTAATGTGTTGATTCGTATAGAATTATTTTGTTAACTTGTATACACACATTATGCAAATAAAGAATTATTATTATTATTACCGGTCATGCTCTACTAAATAAACACTTATTTACTTTAGGTGTTACAGATAGCTCTTGTAGACCATGGTTGCTCTATGGGGGCAAAAGAAACAGCCGCCATGTACGGATTTGGCGGAACACACGGCACAATAAATCGCAAAGTTGAGGGCCCTTCCAAAGGTCATGATCAACGTTGAGGGTCTGCTCTGTCAACCTAGGCGCATCGTAAGACGTTGAATTTCGAAATACGCCTTGCTAATAAGTATGCCTAATGTTAGCCGTTAGTAAAATTATTTTCGACTCGTGAAGGTTTTTGTAATGTTTTCCCAGATTTCCTTTGGTCGAATGCTGTTCATGTAAGTGCATAAATTACGTTTGAGTATTTTTGTTTTATCACTTTACATCGATTGATATTTAAATAATTAAAATAACGGAGCTGTAAATATTACTTTAATAGAGTGGTAATGAGTTTTTTGCGTCTTCTTCCAAGTCTTCCTAATCGTTTCCGAAATGGTGAAATTAATAAAATACAAAATACTTACTGACGATATGTGATCCCAGTGTCTTTCTTATTTCTAGTACCTAGTATTAATTTAACAAAGTTTTTCTACGCTACTCGGCCTTTTAGTTTCAATTATTGGCAAGTTTAATAGAACAAGTAGTACTTCAACGTCACATATTGTTCGAGACTGGCTCGAGTACACTTACTTGGGCGTAGTATTCGTTGCCGCACTTTGCGACTACGCCTGCGGTATCTAGTTGGAGCATAGCGGAGACCAATCCTTAATCTATGGGTAAAATGTATAACTAATGATATTAATAAGTGGCCACTTCTTTGACCTCAATGAATTAAAGAATTTCAGATTCTGTGATCTTATTTGAAACAATACTACTTAAATGGAAGATTACGAGAAAATAACACAACGACACGACAAAAGATTATTGTGTTCGCTCGCAGCAAGGAGAATATAAATCTGTTGCGAGTGATGTATGTATTGGGTGGTGATTGAGCAATTACTACTCATTGCTCTATGTTTTCAATAGTACCTATGCATTATGTATAAGATATTTGTTTATATTGTTAATAATAGTAATAAACACTGTGTTGATGCGATCAAGACCTTCACCAAATTCTGAGCGCCATTGCGATTACGCTTGTCACATTGTGGCATAAGATGTTTTGTCTCATTGGGCCAGTATTGTTGGCTATAGCGCCCTTTTAAACCTTTTTTTTTAATGAAAATAAGGGACAAGACGAGCAGGACGTTCATCTGATGATAATTGATACGCCCTGCCGTGCAGTGCCGCTCAGGATTCTTAAAAAAACCCCTAAAATTCTAAATGGCACTACAACTGCGCTCGTCACCTTGAGACATAATTTCACTAGCTACGGCGCCCTTCAGACCGAAACACAGTAATGCTTGCACATTACTGCTTCACGGCAGAAATAGGCGCCGTTGTGGTACCCATAATCTAGCCGGCATCCTGTGCAAAGGAGCCTCCCACTGGTAAACCTAAACACAAATAGTGCTTGTACATTACTGCCATTACTGCTTGGCACAGCTGTAGCATAGCTATGGTATTTATCTAACTGGCATCCTGTGCAAAGAAGCCTTCCATATTCAAATATTTTTATTCAAAATGTGATATCACTTATTGAAAGTCAAAAACTACCACCCATTCAAAAAAGTATGCCTCAGACCTAAGAAGAACGCAACAAACTCAGTGGGCTTCTTTTTTTAAATAATAAATATGGTTACAGAGTAAGATCGTACAATTAAACTTTTTAATTATTAGCCTGCGGGCCTACCATGAACTCTTATTGCGATTCAATTGACAACCTAAAATGAACTGCTTTCCTATTTCGTACCACGACGTGATTAGAGCTATCCAATTTAGGTTGACTTCAAATCAACTGATAAAAACGCAATGAAGTCAATTGAATGTCAAAAATGATATCAACTATTTAATAGGTTTTAACTAGGTAATATTTCAAGCTAAACTGGATAGCTTATGTGTCAAAGTGACCGTTTCGAAAAAAGTTCCTACTTCCTTAGAGGAAAGTGAATCGTGTTGTTAATAACTTTTAAAAATAGTGAAAACAAACAGAAAAGGAAAATTTTATTGATGAAAGATGAGGTAGAATACTTTATCGGACTTATTTGTAAAACAAAATACTGAAAATAAATACCAAAAATGAAAATACTACAGACGAGGCAGTAAGGGCCCGGCCCGGGCCTGTTCTCTTGCGAACAGGCCCGGGCCGACGAATTAAAAAAAATGTACTCTGTGGTCCTTTCAAATCAAACATCAATGGAGGTGCGTGCAAAGCAAACATTTAATTTGTAATTCATAGAACTATTATTATTTATATTAATATTATTTAATAAGTACAAAAAAAGGCTTACTGGTTTATAATTTGTCGCGCAATTTTAAAATGTTTTTTTAGTACTTTCTATGCAAAAAAACCGTTAAAATCATATCATTGTAGGTTTCGAAACGCAGCGCATATGGTTCGAGTAAGCGAGACTAACTTATGCAACGACTGTAGAGCGTCATCTTTTTCTCACCACAGACAAATTTATTTCGTTCATTCTTCTTAAGGGATCCAAACGCCATTCAGTAAAGGGCACATGGTACGAATTTTAGCGATTCAGTTTGGGTACCTAAATCGAACTGCATCGGAATCGCATCGCTTATTAAAAGTTGACGGTAGGCCCTCTGGTCACTGAATTCCCAATCTGTGGTATCATTAAGAAAGTCGTTTAAGGGATAAGTATCAAGGAAATAAGCAAGACGTATACCTGAACAAAATACATATTATG
This sequence comes from Leptidea sinapis, assembly GCF_905404315.1. Taxonomy (NCBI): domain Eukaryota; kingdom Metazoa; phylum Arthropoda; class Insecta; order Lepidoptera; family Pieridae; genus Leptidea; species Leptidea sinapis. The sequence goes on from NC_066276.1 coordinate 7,277,981, forward strand.
AATATTATAAATAACATTGAAGCGCCTGTTACATCATAATTACATAAGATTTTTTTTATTTAAATTGTCTTTATTCCTGGTGTTGGTAGCGACTAGTTTTGGACCATGCCGAGGTCCTTCATCAGGGTGAAATTTTGAATATTTTATTCGATAAATCTTGAATACAGGCGAAATCGCGGTCTTCCGTTCGTTTGCAATGAAAGGTCAACGCACTTGCCATGTTCGTTAATTGAACTTCAGTATATATCTGATCTTTATACGAGTAACAATAGACTGTTATGACTTGTAGTAATGACTTTTGAATACTTATTCATTTGTGAATGAGGCCCGAATATGGGAGAGAGATAAAAAAGCGTTCCGTAGATTGGTTAATGAAATGTCAAAAGCAATAAATGGATTTAATACCGGGCTCCCCATAATATACTACCCGAACTTTATTACCACTAACATTTTATATTATAGTCTGGCTAACGAAAGCTGAACCTAGCAAAAGGAGGCAAATTAAAAAAAAAACTTCACATGTTGAAATAAATATATTTTTAAGTGATGTCGCTAGGTGATGAATAAAATATATTTATATATTTTTTTGTGCAGAATTATGATAGCAAAGAATTTCTTTAATAGAAAACATCACAAAGTTGACTCCAAATCAAACGTTTTAACAGTCAGCATAAAAATACTTTCTCTAAAAGAAAATAGGCTCAAACTTATTTCAGTACATAACGCAGATTTCTAAAATAAGGATAACATTTATTAAAAAGAAACATTTAAGAAAATACTGCATTTAACCTGTACGTAAAATATAATAGTATTATACACCTTAGATAATTTATACTTCTAGATAGACCCACTTGCTGTTCGACAACCGATAAAAACAGGCCAGGAATATTAGCGTGCGTGACAAGCTAAGTCTTAAACTCGCGATTTGTATGACACTTTGTGTTAGTGTGCCTGATTTATTCAAAATAGAGGTTAGTTCTAAAGTCTATTTTTTTTCGACAATTTCCAACGCTGTCATAATCTATCTAGACGTTTAAATGATCTAAGTTATATATCAATAAAATTCGCCATTACTTATAAAATTTCAGATCAAGATTGGGTAAATATCTTCATTAATGTTCAAGAATTGTTGCAAGTGTTAGACACAATAGGTATTGTATGGAGCCAAAACAGTGATAATCATGGGTCACCTCAATTTATGATAATTAACAAATTAATTCAATTGTTCTTCACAATATTGCGTATATCGCGTGAACAAGCGGCCATCTTTGAATAGACGAAGATTGTGTTACACTAGCGTTATTGTACGAGAGCTATAAAAATAGGAAAATGGAAAATAGTTAGATCCAAGGGCCTCGAGGAATCGAGTGGAGCTAAAGAAGTAAAGAGTATAACTCCTTACAATTTTTGTTTTAAACTGTTGCAACATTCAACACAATATTTATTGCAATTCCAATTTTTTTTTTTATAGAATAGGAGGACAAACGAGCATACGAGTCACCTGGTGTTAAGCGATCACAGTAACATCCGTTTGTCTGGAACTGTAGACAGAGAGACCTTAGAATGTATAATTTAAATTGTCTTTGTTTCTATATACTATTATCATATTATAGATGTTCATTTATAATATTTATTCAAACAAAACAAATCTTATAACTATATTTACAATACTATTATTATTACATAAAATTAAAACTATCATTACGGGGATGGAACGCCTATTCATCTTCTCTACAATTGCGGCCCACAATGCATAAACGTAAAACCATTATTGGCTATTATAACCTACTCCCAAATGCTGTTTGCCATACTCGCGTCAAGAACATACTGCGGTTCACAAACGCGGCAGGGCTTGACGACGAGCTATATAAGTATGAGTGGCGAACACAATAGTTCAATTCTGGACGCGGTGTTACTAGGACCCAAACAGGACTAGGCATATAGCCACCCTCTGCAAATAATAATAATAATTATCATTACGCGGAAGCGTAATAAGAATACTGACAGCATTTCCACGTTGGATAGCTAGGCTGATCCGTTGACCAAAATAGCTGACAGCGCTTGCATTGCCAGCCCCTATTGAGGCGAGAAGATAGTACTTTGTACATTCTCCGCGCCACTGGGCCCCACGGGCCACGCAAGTGTCTCTACACCAAACGGCATAAAGATGTAAGACTCACTGAGACCAACATATTTGCGACGATTGCAGTCGAAGCAGCAGCCCCAGCACCAACTGACGTAACTTGGACATGAGAAGGAGCCAGAGTGTCGACGCAAGTCGCGTCCCTCACCAGCGCCCTTACCCGTGCCCAAGCCACCAAAGTCATTCCATCAGGACGCATGCCATCACGGCGGATAATACCATTTGGCTCTAAAATTATAGATGTTTGCTAAATGAACTTATTACCTACTTATAAAAGCATTAAGTATGAAATGGTTTCATTTTGATACTATTCTGTGTTTTCACAAAGTTATTAAATCTTTATTTGTACAAGAAGTTCATGAAAATATATTATTTATTTGTTGCTTTACAATTTCAAAAAACAATATCTAGCTCACACTTGGCATAAAAGGGCATTTATTTTCTCAAAATTAATTCCTTTAGAATTCTTTTTGATGTAATTTCTATCACTACCACCGCTTCGGAAACAAACAGCACTCTGAGAGAGAAGTAGCAGCGCAATTAACTCACCCAGCATTCTTTTTGCTTTCTTTTTAATAAAATATACAATATTGAACTGTCATTGTTATTTCTATAAAATTATCATAATCTAGTCCCATGCTGTCTGATCATGGAGTATAAGGAATTACTACAGAGCCATTTTTTTATAAAACATTCAAATTTCTCAGACTATATTTAATATTATAATCATATGATGAATATCTCTATTATGAATTCATAATGACCATTATAACACATTAAACAGATGACATTATAGGATTGCGAATTCTGTTTCATAGTTTTACAACATAATTTCAACTTTCACCTCGGCTTAATGGGTTGAATTCACATCTGATTCTGTAATTTCAATCAAATGAAGTCGATCACGATGACGTAATCACTTCAACACATCAAATGATCTGTAAGTAATAACGTGGTAGGCGACAAGTTGTCTACCTGATCGCAAGGAATTAATAACCTGTTCATAATTAAAAATTCCTCAACTGTGTCTCTTGATGACGAAGCTTGTGAAATTTTTAAATAAACATAAGTTATACGTAATATGTAAATGAGCTGGAGAAAGCCGACGTGTCGAAATAACCATAAAACGGTAAAGCCATGGCGGGCCGAGGCTCCAAACTGACATGAACAATTTGTCTGTGACACGGACATTTTTACATTCTTGTTACGTAATAATTTTATCATCTGTCACTCTTTGGGGTCGTGTCAATGTATTTTAGACGTTTTAAATAATTTTAAATATATTATAACTATATTATATGTGTTTCATCATTGTTACAGTATATTACATAATGTATTTTATATGTCTTTCATCAACGAGCACGGCCTCACCTAATGGTAGGTATTTATATACATCATTAACGTTTTGATAGTTCGCCATAGCCATACACCGTCTGATCATTTATACGTCTAGATAGATAACAGGCTTGCTCCCTTCCTTGCCATAGATGATACCCATCTATGTGGTACACCAAAAGATCGCCTGCCGACCGACCATGGCGAAAATCGTACTATCGGTTGATGATCAACTTGTGACCTTCTAAGGGCATTAAAACACGTTTCTTATAACGACTAATGGTAATAATTATGCGTTATGGAAAGTCATGTTAAATATCTCGTCAATGTCATATAAGGATGTCTAATCCAGCCATCCTGGGATATGGATTATGATATTCAACCTAAACCATACATTGAAGACAGAACGTGCAATGTCTTATTTTGTTATCTTTTTTTAAATGAATTAATGCAGAAGGTGTAATCCGTTCCTCTCATTCCTATTACCCGGAAACGTTAGAGTATTCGTAAGATTCTTAAATAGAAGCGAAAGTTATCTCCAAACAGTTGACTTAGAGCAAAGCAAATATAAAGTTCGTTCACTGTGGCTGTACCTAGTTCCTATCTATTATTCATTGCAACAATGGGTTAAGTTATTGAAGGTGCTATTGGTGTTGTGATACTAACGAGGTTTTTGATGTTGTCAGTGCCATCACGAGCTACATTTAACATATAATTACAAGCATACAGCTGACCCCGTTAACCCACCGATCAAGTTGAGTGACAAAATTTAACACGAACATATTATTGCTTAAGATCCTTTGATTTAAATACTACAAGCTCTTGCTTATTGCTTTAATAAATGCTCTATTGTTATGAGACATATTAAATATTCGGAGCTTTATAATTTACTTGATGTTTTCTTAACTAAATGAGCAATTTGGCTAATATGGCAACTCTTTTCCTTTTTTTGCTAAATAAAAACGTTTGATTCTAAACGACGAAGAAATTAAGAAAAGTGAAAAAAAAAAACTGTTTATCTAACGAAACCTTTATTAGGAACTTAAATAACAAAAAGCTGTAAATAATATTTAAAGGTAGAACAAAACCGAATAATAAGTTCTCTATTAACTTGAACGTGAAGCAGTTTTTTTCGGTTTCGAAGCCTTGGTTATTAGTAGAGATATTTTGATGAGATTTTTAAATTTATGAAGTGTAAACGTATGGTGATATACTAAAAGGAAAGATGGTCAGGAGAAACAAGAATAAGAAAGCTTGTAAGAAAGGTTGAAGACAGTAAGTAAGTTGACAGGATCGTAGGGTGTGTAGGTCCGCAATATCCGCTTACATATGAAGTATAGTTAGTATGTGTGTATATAAAGGGATATCTTTACGGGATATAGATAATAGGTGGTATCCAAACAACAATACCTACTGCTATTCATTCCATTTAATATTTATTTAAACTTCGAGAGAAAAGCATGACAAACGAGTGTACAAATCATCTTATGGTAAGTTATTACCCCACTCTTTTATCTCCAGAGGAATCACAGGATCGTTGCTAGGCAAAATTTAGTTTTAAAACGTCATGTCGGTGAAAACCACCGTACACGTTCGGTGAGTTTGATGTTTTAGGTATTCGCTTTCACAGAGCCGTAATATGTATGGACCACATGTAATCATATGTGACCGGTGATTCGTTTTTTCACCAGAATTTAACTAGAAAATTCTCGAATAAAAATAAAAATACATAGAAGTATAATATACAGAAAAAGGTAAAAGTGTTTAATATTGACATCACACATAAACTATTTTGAATAAATAGTAATCATCCACATTGAAGGTGACGGACAAAAAAACCAAGAAATACTTTATATTGTCCTATAATTCAATCATTCATTTAGGAAGGCCTCAAGGAAGACCAATTTTTTTTATTGTAAATCAATCAAATCAACGAGAAATGTTCAAAATTTTATGTTTTTATAGATCCAATAACTGCGATGTCGAAATTAACATATCATTATTAATGTTGAAATATGAACGCGTTTAAGTCTTTTGTAAGATGGACTTTTTAGATTACATTTGAATTTTGTATTAGGTATAAATCACTTAAAATGCAACTGCCTATGATTATATTATTATAGTGCCAAATAACAGGTATGATATGACCTGTTATTATTTTATACATATATCTTTTTGTAATTTACTTCCTATTTGTATTTACAAATTACTCATTAATTACTAATTAATATATTTGATGTGATGAACTCGAGATGTCGCTCTTGTAAATCACAACAATTGTCAGTTTTTTTTAAAGTGATAACCCTCATTTCTTATATTAATTAACACCCAAATAAAATTTGAAAACAAAATTTTATGAACGATGCGGGGCTCGAACCCACGACCTCTGGCATTCCGTGCCAGTGCTCTCCCAACTGAGCTAACCGTTCGAGTGACATATCATCACAAAATATTGGTTTCAATTTTTTTTATTCTTTTTATGTATTTTATTTTAATAATTAATATTAATTGTTACTCAATGGTACACTACTACTGCGTGCAGCAATAAATTAATAAATAACAAAAATTATTTTCTAAGTACAACAAGGTTACTACTACAGTATGTATAAATATGTCAGTAGTTGATGAAAACGAGAAAATTTTAGTAAAGCTGTCTCACAGCATCTTGTCATAAAGCATCTAGGAGTCTTTTTTTTTCCAAAACAATACAAAGAAATAAGAATATAAATAAATACAATAAAAGTGATAAACAAACAAACAAAAATATTTTTATTTCGTAGGTAAATTGCATTACACTTGAAATATGTAATTTTTTTTTTCTTAAAGCTCGGTCGGAAGGCGCATTTCCTTAGAGAAGAACGAGCAAGAAACTCTGAGGTTGCTCTTGTCAAAAGTGAATGATATTACAGATTCTCATTTTCAAATTAATTTTACAAATCATTTCAATTACAATATATGCAAAGTAACGCAACAAAATACACAAACGTCAATAATTACTAAATGCATTACACGAGTAAGTAAAAAAAAATGTAAATTAATAAGTAAAAACATAGTTATAGAGTACATACTTAAAGTATAATACAGTGGATGCATCAATCCATCGAATAAGTACGGCATGTACAACACAAGCGTTATAATTGCAATGAAAGTATGTATGTAATACGTACGAAAAGATTCAGCCTTGTATCGTTAATTTGCTCCTAAGAAGAGTTTTTTTTATGAAAATAAAGGACGAGACGAGCAGGACGTTCAGCTGATTGTAATTGATACACCCTACCCTTTACAATGCAGTGCCGCTCAGGATTCTTGAAAAACCCAAAAGTTCTATGCGAGCGACATAAGAGGTTAACCCCCTTATTCATAATAGTCTGCTAACTTAAAGCATTGCTAATTCTCACTCTGTCTTCTTCTATAGACCTAAGTCAGAATGAGAAAAAACACTCCTAAGCGGCTGTTTAAAGTTAGCGGACCATCGTGAATAAGGGGGTATATCTCATTTGGCCAGTTATTTCACTACGGCGCCCTTCAGACGGAAACACAGTAATGTTTACACATTACTGCTTCACGGTAGAAATAGGCGCCGTTGTGGTACCCATAATCTAGCCGGATTCCTGTTCAAAGGAGCCTCCCACTGGTAAAGTTCCGTTACTTTGTCATGGATTCCACAGTCATAACCGCTCCAAACTCTCATAAAACTACCTTTAAAATACATCCTTTCCAATAAAAAAAGAATAAACGAAAATGGTTGGCGTGATATTGAGTTAATCCTCCATTTGTCGCACAAATACTTAATGCAAATTTAAGACTTTTATGGCTTTCTCATGGATGCCATTGTCAGATCTGGTCCTATGTATATGGTCTGCAATGGGACACGGTAAGCACCACCTTTCAAACAAGATAAGGATCATCTAAATCGGTTCACCCAGTCGAAAGATCTGAGGTAATAAATATAAAAAAGACTGTCGAATTGAGAATCTCCTCATTTTTTGATGTTTCTAATAATATGGATAATCTGTGCAAAGGCGCACGAAACCCAAAAAATATATCAAATCAAATCAAAATCAAATCGGCGTATTATATGTACAGTTTGTTATTATGTGGGTCAGTACTAAGATATCTTCACAAACGTTTTCTAATATAAATATTTATATTAGAATACGTAATTTTATTTATCATATAAATATTTATTTCCACTCCGATAAACTCATCATCACCACTGACTCTCAAAACATGTATCGTATTGCAAAATAAACTAATATAATATCATATACCATTATTATAAGCACAGGACACTTATCTAAGCGCCGTGGAGCCAACAAAGATAATAATGCCATAAAGATTCCTGCCGCCGAATCCCACCTTCGCAGGACGCGTCACAAATTAGGATATCATCCCCACCATCTGGATGTGTGGCGGTCCTCCACAGTGCGATTTTCAAGGAGCTTTCTTCCACGTACTACAAAGCTCTGGAATGAACTTTCTTGTGCGGTGTTTCCGGGACGATACGACATGGGTACCTTCAAAAAAGCGCGTACACTTTCCTTAAGGGCCGGCAACGCTCCTGTCATTCGTTTCGTATTGCAAGAGAGTGTGGGTGGCGGTGATCACTTAACTCTCGAAGACCCGTACGCTCAATTTGCCCCCCTTTCCATAAAAATAAAAAATAAAAAAAAGTATGGACTGCTTACCCATAACACAATCTCAGAAATATATTTCCTTTATGAATAAAGCGAAATTGAGGACTTTTTAAGTCACAATAAAACTTTTGAAGTGTGTCCAATTTATCGTGTAAAATAATTTAAGAAAAAAAAACAATATGCAAAATATTCTTGTAGCTAGTAGTGTAAAACTTTCCACATGGCCTTAGAATGTGTAGAATCCACGACCCGCCTTCGGGTGAGGCGTGCCGAAGATTATTGACAAGAATTACGAAGAGCTCGCGTAACTTTCGCCGGCAATTAAGATTGTCTTCAATTTCTTGATTCACGATAACTCGATTGGGAACGGCAATTTTCGTCAAGTTACTAAATTCATTTTTGACTGACGAATACAATATTGAACTCAATAATTCTTTCTTCGTGCACGATTACAAAACCATCTTTTGGGTCGTTGTCTTCATTACCGAAGGTCGTGTCTGTGAGAGTCTTATGTCAGAACAGTCGTTAATTTCTACCATTACAGTATTCTGATACTCTCAGAGAGATAATTACTAGGTATACTAGTAAATTTTAGTTCTATTTATTTGTTTTTTGATGTAAAAACTTCTTTAGCGGCGCGGGCGTTGAGCACTTTTCTTCGGATGGGTATAAAATGTAAAACTCGCGTCAAGAGACGTGACCCTGATCGAAAATTCGTAAGACATTCATTGAAATTATGGAAAATGAACCTTCGAGGAATGGTTATAGGATTCAAATTAGATTATCGACAAACTTTTACTTCAGTTGATATAGTAATGTCAATATAGACTATACAAATGATTTAAGTTTTCTTTAGTGTTAATTCCGCACTCCGTTAATTGGCACGAGACATGATTTGAGTCTCGTGCCAGATTTTGGCGAGACAACACGTCCTGAGGATGCCTCGTGTAGAGGCGAAACACGTGTCGAATTGTTTAAAAAACAAATATTGGCGGAATTAACACTAAAGAAAACTTAAATCATTTGTATAATTATGGATTTCCGCAAAGTAACGCCTAATCCAATAAATATAGACTTTATACATACAGAGACGGAGCTCTGTACAATTACTCTGGTTTTATGAGCTTTTTTATGGGGGTTTTATGCAATCCATATTCAATTGATATTTTGGAAGTGAAATTTTCTTTAGCGACGTTGAGCACTTTTGTTGGGAGGGGTATCAAATGTAAACTCGCTTCAGGCCTGATCAAAAATTCGTAATACAGTCGTTGAAATTATGGATGAAAGTTTTTAATGCATAATAATTGTAATAGTTCTGAAGTGTTAATTTTTATATGTAATAAAAATTTTCATTTTTGTTTACGATAGCGTAATAAATGTATATTGTATTTAACTCATAATAAAGCACTTTTATACTGATGAATTCGTGAGAAATTATTCCCTACCATTCCAAAATATTCAAAAATGCTCAACGTTTGTGTTCAAGTTATCAATTCTGCCGGCACTCTCGGAGTGCAACCCGTTATTTGTTTTCTAAATATACAGCTACCGTAAAAAATAAATACTAAAGTTTCCCAATCCGTTTAGATCAGGCCAGAAACAGCACAATGATGTGTGCATATAATCTACTTATTTAGTATTAGTCAAAATATGAAATTCAGTTGAACAAGAGTTAGTTTTTAACCTTAGTAAGTTAGTTTTTTATGGAATGGAGGACAAAAAGCGTACGGACCATCTGATGTTAAGTGATCACCGTCGCCTACATTATCTTGCACCACCAGAAGAATAACAGGATAGTTGTCGGCCCTTTAGAAAAGGGTATGTGCTTTTTTTTTAAATGTCCCATGTCGTATCGACCAGGAACGCCGCACAAGGAAGTTCATTCCACAGCTTTGTAGAACGTGGAAGAAAATTCCTTGAAAACCGCACTGTGGAGGAACACCACAAATCCAGATGGTGGGGATGATATCCTAAATCATGGTGTATCTGTATATATAAATCAATTGTATTTTCTTTGAATAATGTGAGTGTTACTCATTTAAATAAATCACTTTTTAAAGGATTACAACGCGTATACTTGTTTCTTTGTTTATATTATGTTAGATTTTTGCGTCAAAGTTACATTTTAATAATTATTTTAGTTAACCCGACGTTTCAAGACCTTTCCAGATCTCGTTTTCAGGGGGACTGCAGATGAAATGCAGGCAAGATAGATAGAATGTAACGTAACAAAGATACAATTACACGCGTTTTAATCCTTTAAAAAGTGTTTTATTTAAACTATTTATATTTTTTCACATAGCATAATAGATACATAAATTTAATTTTATTCAAAATATGACACAAAATTGCCAATATATAAAAAAGTTATAACTTAATCTTGAAATTTCATACGTTAATTGATGAGTTACGGTTACGGAGCCACCTGTCCATATTCTGATCAGAGTCTCAACGCATCACTAAATGATCCATAGCGTTGCGCAATGCATAGAGTAAGATTAGACGCCGACCACGTCAAACTGCGCTAATAAAATTTAAGAATAGAATGTGTCGTATGCCTTCGTAATGCCGAAAAAAAACCAAATTAAAAAATTATCCCACGAAACAGAAAATCATTCAATTCATAATTGTGTGAAATGTGAATATGAATGAATGTACACACAAAAAAGAAAGAAGTATTTATCATATTCTTCATAAATCGGCACTACTCCGTCCCCGCTTACACTTTCAATATAAAAAGATATGTCCACAGGCTTAGGCAGAATTTTGATGATAACCAATTTTGATTGATAAACGTCAAGTATGGACCTTCTAGTGTGCCTAGTGTGACATTTATAACCTATTCGTCCGCGTTAAAGTGTATGGCATCGAAAGAGCGCCATCTAGTGAAAGTAGAGGAAAACATCATAGACGCCATCTGTACTCGAAGTAAAATTAGGACTTGGTCGCCCGCGCCGGCGCTATAAATGACGCAATAAGCGGAGGTGATCACCTACCATCAGATGAGTCTTGATGCTCATCCATTGTTGACTGCTCGAAGAAATGAAGACTAAATCAATGGACTCATTAAATAATTGTGCTTTGGAAAGTCGATATCTAATTGAATATTATTTGGAATCCAGATTTTGTGGTATCCGTCAACCGATCGCGAATATAAATTCCAATAATTCCTTAATTTCCAAACCCAAATACTATGATAGTTTTTATGTCTACATAGACTGTTAACTTCTATTTTCAGCACGCACACAAAAACAAATTGACGTATCGCGAGTGTAAGACGTAGCTTGTCACGCACACAAAAATAATAAACCTTGTCTGTTTTTATGTGTTGCCTAACAGAAGGCTCTATGTAGACGTATATATCTAAGTCCATATATTAGCTTAAGGATTGGTCTCCGCTGCGCTCCAACTAGATACCACAGGCGTAGCGCAAAGTACGGCAAGTATTACTACGCCCCATTGGGCGCACTCAAGCCAGCCTCGAACAATGTGTGATGTGGACGTGCCACATGCTCTGTTAAACTTTGCTGATAATTGAAACTAAAATGCCGGGTTTCTTAGTAAAACTTTATAAAAATAATACTACAAGAAAAAAGAAAGACACTGGGATCGAAAACAAAATTCATCAGTACCTAAGTATTTTGTATTTTATTAATTTCAATGTATATAAACACGAAGCGTATGTTACAAAATTTGAAAGATGCCATTGAGTGTCAAGATGCCACGCAACAAGCATCTAATAGTTTCCGTAATAAAAAAGCTATTGTTTTTAGGGAGTGCGGTATCACGTTGGAGCGAAGCGGATACCAATACTTAATCTAAGATCCTTCCTTACGTCATCCCATAGACGTATGTGAAACACATATCACCTAAACTTGTAGGTTGGTTATTAAAACCAGGAAATGGATTGGAGATCCGAAGTTAGTATTGTAATACTAACTTCGGATCTCCAATTTAGGGTAAGATATCTTACAGATACATTTAATAATCTTCAAGGACAAAAATATTTTGTAAATTATCTTGCCAGTTTAATTACAGCGATAACCCAAAACGTCATGTCATATAACAAGATTCACACTGCTCGCAATTTTAATTATGAGAATTGATTTTGCAATAAAATACAAATAACTTACACTCATTTGAATGGTTTCACTTGCGTATCAACATCTTGAATGAACTTCACAACAACCATTAACACTAAAATATAATTTAATTAATTCTCTTACGTACTTAGTTATAAGTAAAAATTTAAAGCAAGTGATATTAAAGTTAACAACACTTTCCAACACTCAAAGTTAACATGATCTTCGTAAATAATTAGTGATGTAATATATAAATTATATTAATAAATGAAAGTTTAAATTTGCCTGTATTTCACAATGCGAGTAGAACATGTCTGTAGAACAAGCAAAGTATTAAAAAAACTTAAACAATCTTTATCTAAATTATCATTAAATGTTAGAATAGAATAGAATTATATTTATTTACGATATGGAGTAACAATAACATAACATATTGCAAAACCTAGAAGCTACATCAGTTCGTAAAGGGGCTTTGACGTGAAGAGAAAAACTTTGCAAATTGCTAAGCAAACTTATTATAATAAAACAACGTATTATTTAAACAGCGTAATACATTGGTCTCGAAGAACCATTCTTATTCAGTGAAAACAGTACCACATCACTCGAAGAAAAATTTAAAGAAATAAATATTGTGATTGTTGATTGTACATTTATGAAAATTTAATATGCCTTCATAAAACTCGTCAACTAAGTGCTCTTAATAGTGATTTAATTCTAGTAGGTTTCATAAGATACATAACAGCTTTAAGTGTATACACTTTTATAATAAAGTCCCAGCCACTGTTCAGGCATTATCATTAAATAAATTTTATTGTTTTATTAAAAAATGGCTCTGTCGTTAATCCTGCTACTCCATAGCTGAATATCTAAGTGATCGGACAGCCTGGGACTAGATTATGATTATTTTATAGCAATAACAATGACAGTACAATATTGTATATTTTATAAAAAAGAGCGCAAAAAAATAATTCTTGCACCGCTTCGTCTCTCTCAGAGCGCCATTTGTTTCCCAAGCTGTCGTAGTACCTAGTAGTATTAGAAATGGCATCAAAAAGAATTCTAAAGAAATCAATTTTAAGAAAATATATGCCTTTTATGCCTTTTTATGCCACACTTAATTGACATAATATCATAGATAGGTACTCGTATATAGACGACAACCATAGATAGACAACCAATAGGCTATATAGACATATAAAAGATTTTTTGATGCGACTAGTAATAAATTTATTTAGCAAATACTTTACAATTTTAGATGGCAGAACCAGTGAAGAACCATGCATTATTATCTTCTTTATAATCTGCTTTACTATATAAAGCCTCCTTTGTCATAGAAGCCTTAAATAAACTCAAGATACCTGAATCGTATTCCGATTTAATCACCACTATATCTACCCAAAGTATCAATCTATTACAAACAAAATTTCTTTATGAAAATGAAAAATATTTATTTCTCTTAAAAAAAATGGTACAAACATAATAGTGGATGTGACCTTCTATTAAGTGAGAAACACCTGTGCCAGAAGGCCACGCTCTTCCATATCAATTAAAATTAACAGTACCAAAAACTGGGGATCACAAATTAAGTCTAAAAATATAATTTAACAAAAGAAAAATATTATACAAACAGGATGTCTGTGTGTGTATGTTTGTGTGTGTGTGTGTGTGTGTGTGTGTATGAGCATGTGTGCGTGTGTATAGTGTGTGTCATTGTTACTTTTCGTAAAACACTACTTATTTTACCATCAAGAATGGAATAGGTATACCTAAAATTTACTCCGTATAGTTAAATAGCTCTTCCATTTCCACATAATTAAATTTTATGTAGCGAGCGAGTAACAACTTCAACTCTAGAGCTCAAGACTCAACGTTTCATGTTTTTAATATGTCTGTAATTATGGCTAAGTAATTGCTTAGCCAGGAATTATTCATGTTAAAATAAAATTATTTCATATGATCTCTATTCTACTTCTTCTATTTGTTTTGTTAATGTGTTTAATTCATAGTTTGTGTGTCTTACTGTGTGTGCTGTGATTTACTGTATTTTTCTATTTCTCTCTGTTTCTGTATGTGAAAACCGTTAATAAGCTCTTTGTTTTATATTCTGTAATACATATATTGAATTATTAGCTGTAGATTTTCCTTTAATAAATATATAAAATAATATATTTCTTAAATTTGTGATCAGTGAGTCCTAGCTGAAAAGAATTGCTGTTCGTTAGTCTCGCTAAAACTCGAAAACGGCTGGACCGATTTGGCAAATTTAGGTCTTGAATTATTTGTGGAAGTCCAAGGAAGGTTTAAGAGGTGAAAAAATAGGAAAATGCCGCTAAATTAAATAAAAACAACAAATTTGTTTTTCCTTTGATCTGTCAATGCATAATTTCTATGAGAGAATTTATTGAAGCACGGTGTGACAGTTCTGCTATGAAACAATTTCATTACGACAGCAGGGTGCATATTTTTCGAAGTAATTTTTGATGTTACGGTATATTATTGACAAATTCATATAAAAACATTATTTTATTTATTATATACAGAACAACGTCTGTCGGGTCAGCTAGTATTATTTATTTATTGTTCCGTACACAAGGGAAACCATTAGGCACCCAATTACTAAGACTACGCCATTCATCCATCCATCTGTCAGCGAAATGTAAACAGGTGTGTACTGAGCACTACCATCATATTATACAATGAAAACCAACGGCTAACTCCTACAGAGCCACCATGTTAATAAAAAATCTTAAAAAAAAATATTCCATACTCAAACATTTTCTCTTCGTGTGAAGAACGTACGTTCCTAAAATGTGGAGCACATAAGATGAGTACGAGAAATTAAGTGACCATTTTTTATATTTTATTAAATACACATTAATTTGTGAAATGGTGTATCAAAATTCATACTGATAGTTCAAAGATTATATATATAGAAATAATAAAGAACTGTTACAAATCTAACGAAGTATCGCTACATCAACGTTTTAGGTTGAAAATTTAAATCTTTAGAGCGTGAGAACTTAGACTTTGCTCAGACTTTACTTACGTAAAACTAAGCTGAGTATGAGCTGTCAGTAATCATCGATTACAATTTTATAGTCAATTGACATTTGAAATTATTCTGAGCTTTAGCTAAGACAGCTCAATTCAAAAGCCAAGTTTGCGTTTTATTACACTCAGCTAAGTTATACAAAAGTATATCTGAGCAAAGTGTAAGTTCGCTCTATAGATCTTTTTTTATGAAAATAAGGAACAAAACGAGCAGGACGTTCAGCTGATGGTTATTGATACGCCCTGCCCATTACAATGCAGTGCCGCTCAGGGTTATTGAAACCCCAAAAATTCTGAATGGCACTACAACTGCGCTCGGCACCTTGATACACAAGATGTTAAGTCTCATTTGCCCAGCAATTTCGCTAGCTGCGGCGCCCTTCAGACCGAAACACAGTACCAAATGCTTACACATTACTGCTTCACGGCAGTAATAGGCGCCGTTGTGGTACCCATAATCTAGCCAGCATCCTGGGCAATGGAGCCTCCCACTGGTAAAGATAAGTGTTTGTGTAAACATGTGTTTCTTCGTAAACATGATTCTCATGAACGCTGCCAAAATTTGTAATTAAAAAGAAACAACAATTTATTCACGCAACGGAAGTAGAACCATGTTGACGATTGAAGATATTCGTTTACAGCTGAAAACAATTGCCGACATTTAGTCAATGATTTGTAAACAGTGGCTCCAATAGTAAGTCAACATGTTCTTGACTCTTGTGTCCAGTGGGGATAGGTATGGCGGAGCAGTCGTGGTATCATTCAGTTGACACTGATACACGCGAGTCACAGGCAGTGTAGAGTGAAGTGCAGTGAACGGCAGAGGACACGATGCGTGCAGTGAGTACCAGTGATTTTATATCGATGAGAACGAACCCCATCACTAGATGAAGCATAGTTACCGCTTCCGTTAGAAATTATATATTCCAGACATTTGTGGTCATTTTAATTTGGTTTTTAATCTCAATAACTGGATTAGTGATCTAATAGTGTGCCTTTGTATATAGCGCGATAGATGGTCTTTTGAGCTGTTCTAAGCAGACACATGAAAATTATTTTAATGGAGTCCCTAGCTTAGTTAAAAACGAACTAATGATTAATTGTTGTCAAGTTGCACGCGAAATTTGCCGCTTTCCTTTCTACAAATGATAGTAGAGTTGTTGTCTGTGAATTAATGCTTTTATGTAATTAAACAATAACGTAGCGCTTAATATGATGTGATCTAACTACGGTATAATAATGATATTTTGTTTTAATAACTGAATTTTTACATATGTGTGTTTGATTAAGTATTTGGGATGAATAGTGATAGGAACAAGAAAGAAGTATTTGTTGAAAATGTTACTTTGAAATAATATGTTGACCTATTGGGGTGGAAAAAAAAGTGTGTGTAATTTTTTTAATTAAAGATTTTCTCTTATCAGAACTTTAGTTATAAACTATTATTAAATGCGAAAAGTAAACTTATTGATTATATTTCATATATTTATTATTGTGTAGGAATTGTAGACAAAATTTATTGAGTTTTAATCATGTAAATAACAGCATTAATGTTGTATGGGTATTATGCAGTTACCAATTTCGTTTAAAGTTTTAAAAAAATTCATATTCAGATGATAAAATTACGAATATTATTTATATCAAGCAAACTTAGATACTTATATATAATTCTAACTCTGATTGTTGATCAAGAATTTTATTTACCAATAGCATAAATGGTAGTACGGCAAAAAGTTATCATAGAAAATGTTACTAAAATACTTAAGTATTACTTCTACAAATAATTTATCTTGGCACTGCAAATATTTCTGGAAATTGCGTTGGAAATGTTATCCAAGTCAACAAGCCAGTCATAAATCTCCAGCAGTCGAATAAACAATTCTGCATACGAATGCTTATCAATTAAAATAAGTTATTTGCAAAAAGTGCGCTTTCTCCCATATTACGTAAGTGAGTGCGTGTTGATGCGATCTCTGCCCGCGTTACCTCCGAGTCGGAAGAGAACTGCTATTAAGGATTCAAGATGTTCACTTACGTGTCTTATGACGACTGAGTGCATTGAGTGAAAACACTGCACTATGTAATACTTGCTCGTAAATGAAAGCTTTTACATGTACTCTTTGTTAGAATAATAAGTGAGACCGGGTTTTGCTCGAATAGTAGGAGTATTAAAATAATATGTGCATCAAAAAAAAAGTGTGTGTACCTACTTATATATGGACGCAAGTGATACTTCTTTGGCTTAACGAAGCAAAAATCATTAAAATTATTTATTTCTCGTGCTATTCTACGTTTTTAGAAATAACAATTTTGTAAAAAGATGGCTTTGACAATTAATTATTTAATAACGAATACGGCTGTATGGGCATGAACCCTTTGCCTGTCCTAATAATGGACAAAGAAACCAAAAAAAAAAATAACGAATGACGCAAACGTCAGAGAATTTTAGGAACCAACTTCAGCCTGTTACTTTTGTGTTAGTGATACGCCCGCATCTTACTCTCATCATTTTTTCATAACGCGCCTTAAGAAGTATAACTTCAAAAAGGATGGTATGATGATAAAAGTAACAAAACGGAGTACAGACAGTATTTGTCAGATGACGTTAATCAATGTCAAAATCCGTCATAATTAGGATGCTTTCTGTGACACAATGCACCCGCTGATATCGTATAGGACTCCTTAATATAATTTTCTTCATTATGAAAACATAAAACGTAGAAACACATGGACGTGGACTGTACTTTATATTTTTTTAGATTGAAGTTGAGGTTAAATACTTAAAATAATCAAAAATTTCATTATAATGAATGTCTTCAACTACGTACGTATATTTTAGAACTCTTATTTTAAAATTATTATGATTACCTAATATTAATTAAATTCATAAGTATATATTATTTAAGTACATGAAGATATTTTTCTTTGCCTTTATCTCCTTGCTGTTTTGTAATATTTTCAAAAAGCCTACTTTCAGTACGTTTCATACCAACTTTAAAGTATGTTTTTTTCTAAAATATCATAGAAATCAAATTCATTTGGAATGTAACACAAAGTCTTGTCTATGGGTAAAATATTTATAAACAGATTATATGCGTTTATTAGCTCGGTTTAATTAATTGCCATAAATGAGGTTAATTATGACGTTTTGAGGTTATAACGTCTCGAAAACTGTTTTAATGCCAATTGATATTAATTCAAATGTGAATAACTTAATTTAGTTACGAAACTTGCACAGGGAAGTGAAAACATGATGAGCACGTTAAAAATTATCTGTGAATTAACATTTCTATTATGCAACGGAACAAGATTCTACGTCTTGACAATTTCACATATTTATACATAATGTACATCCTTAAACGTTCGATATGACCTGGATTATGACTCGCTTGCGACCTTTGCCCTTTTGATGCTAGGGTAAGCAATATAGGGTATCAATAAAACAGTTTTAAGAAATTATTAATTAAATAATTTGTTATGTTTTTTTTATGTGATAACTCTTACTTCTAGGAATAATACTTTAATAATTATGTTTTCAAATTATTAAAATGTGATACATTAAAAAAACAACATAACAAATTATTTAGATTTTCAAGAGCGACACCTCAAGTCAATTTCCTAATATGCAAATATTAGAGTTAAGCAGGTTACCGACTGTAAAGTAGATCCTGTAGATGAAGCCACAATCTGAGAGTTGAACAAAGCATACAAGATTTTATGACGATGCGTCACTCGAACGGTTAGCTCAGTTGGCAGAGCACTCGCACGCAACGCGAGAGGTCGTGGGTTCTAGTCCCGCATCGTTCATAAAATTTTGTTTTCAAATTTTATTTGTATATTTATTTCAGCAATTAAGACGAGCGCGGGCCCAATTGTTCGTCGGTGGACCACTGAGGAACAATTGGGTACCCACGATTGGCTACGGCGGCACCGCAGAGGGTTTTATTTATTTATTTAAAACTTAAAGGATTATTATAATTGATATGGTCACTTTAAGATGTTGCTAGGTTAGCTAATTACGTAATAACTTTCGACAGAAGAACCCTAAATGGATCTCATAACTTTTTACGGCAGAAGAACTGAGTTGCAAGACTTTTTTTACAAGTTATGTTTATGATGACATTTCATAATACTTAATTACTTACTAACCACACATGATATAATCTATAGGCATTTACAGCTTTTGGATAATATTTTAAATTATATCTTGGTCAGATCTAACCAACAGATATTATGTCGATTAACGGTCAAAAGACACATATTTAAAAACACCTATAAAATAGTATGTTGTGTACTGATTTATCGTGGGAAAGATTTGACGATCACATCACTAATCCATTTCATTGTCTTACGATTCGTCAAAGTATGAGTACATTAAGCCATAAAAGTACATTAGGTTGAAGACGAAAAACAAACATGCAGCTTTCTTCAGAAATATAAATCTAGTAGATATTGGTACTTTTTTTTTAGTTTTTTGGCCAATACAGAACAAATACATACATTTTTATGAAATAAGTACCACAAGAACCTCACGGGTTTATCTGGGTACCTAGAGTCATTCAATTCTTTTTTTTCCAAATCCTATTATTTTTTCAGGAAGTATCTTTTAAAGCGAGTTTTGATTTTCGTGGTATTTATGTACATTTCTTGCAGCTCTTTGGGCAGTTCGTTAATGTAATCTGGTATTACGTAACTGACCGTTCTCTTCCCATATTTATTATTAAATTTGGTAAAATGTTTTTGTGATTTATATCAAGTTGCCGTAAACCAAAGGGTCCATTTATTTCGATTAACAGGGTGGGATTATTAAGTTTGGTTAAAATAGAAAATTCATGACACAACAATTTCTAAAGAGCTGATCATAATTTTCCTTATTTCTATTTAGTACATGTTTTTGTAAAACTACATTAGCAAAGTGTAATACTAGAAATGTTCTCATCTTCAATGTCATCATTAATGTATGTTTGGTTTGTTTTTATTTCACTCTTTCACTCAACCGAAAACCATGAAATTTAAGACACACAATTTAGGGAATAGAGATTAGTATATTTTATCCCAAAAGATTTAAGAGCTCCCAAGGCGGCGCGGTCAAATTCGCGGGAAGAACTTTAAATACTTAGTGTCTCATGATTTCATCATTTGATAGAGCTCGCGTTTTTCTATTAGCTACAGCATTAAAAAGGCATCAATCTGCAAGGTTTGTATCAGTTGATGCGTATACAATGAGCAGAGATATGATGTTAATTTTTTTATTAAAATATGGCTCTGTCGTAAATCTTACTACTCCACATAGAAAATCTAAGTGATCGGACAGCCTGGGCTAGTCCCATTATGATATTTTATAGCAATAACAATGACAGTAGTACAATATTGTATATTAAACAAAGCGCAAAAAAAGAATGCTGGAAAAGTTTTTTGCGCGGCGTCTTCTCTCACAGAGTGCCATTTGTTTCCAAAGCAGTGGTAGCGTTAGAAATGACATCAAAAAATAATTCTAAACGAATCAATTTTGAGAAAATAATCGCCTTTTATGACTTTTTATAAAAAAATATATATAAAACGTAGAATGGAGATAAACAAAAGTTCAACATTCAAATGAAAAAGTATGTCATTAGTGTCATCAAGCCCTCACCACATGGCAATAAAAATTTATAATCAAATCCCAAACGATATTAAAAATAAAGAGAAACCCTTTCTATTTAAAAGACATCTTAAAAATTTTTTAGTTTCAAAATGCTTCTACGATTTACCCGATTTTTTTAATTACACTAAGTGTGAGAATTAGTTACAATGTATATACTTATACTATATAAGAATGTATTTTTAATATTATAAAAAAGTATAAAATGTATAAGACTTATTTATTTTATGTATAACGTTGCTGTGCCCTTGCAGGGCGTCACATATTGTCTACCCATTAATGTACCTTCTGTAAAATATGGCTTGCAATAAAATATTTTGATTTGATTTGATTTAAATAATCTTTGAAAGCTTTGAGAATAAAAAAATTAATTATATATATAAAGAGATTGAAACTAGTAAGTTAGTGTAGTTATAAGCTAGATAAGGCTAATGTACTTCGCCGTATATGGAATCACAACAAAACATTTGAGTTAATCATCTTATTCAAGCTTTCTCCATTGACCAATCACATCAATAAATCACGTCTACTCTTTACAACTTACGACATCTCATAAAGATTCCTGTACACTTATAAACTTGATTTGATACTTTTGTTAGGTTTCTTTTGTAAGAAACCTAACGAAAGAGAACCTCAGTGAACAAACTTTTTCTCTGGATCGCGTAAAGGAATCAAGTTGAAATTAACTTAAGATATTAGCAGTTTCCGCTTGAAGGTGCTCAATCAAATATACCAGTTTAAGTCACATCAATATAGCCCAGTGGTTAGTGACCCTGCTCACTGAGCTTGAGATCCCAGGTTCGAATTCCGGTATGTGCAAATATTTTTGTGATGAATGTTCGTTTCCGAGTCAGGAATATTTATATGTACTGTTTAAGTATATGGTATTAAATATATCGTTGTTTGCAACCATAGTACAAGCTTTGCCTATTTCGGGGGAAGATAGCATGTATGTGTTAATCTATTTATATAAAAATGAATTGCTGTTCGTTAGTCTCGCTAAAACTCGAGAACGGCTGGACCGATTTGGAAAATTTAGGTCTTGAATTATTTGTGGAAGTCCAGAGAAGGTTTAAAAGGTGAATAAATAGGAAAATGCTCGGAATTAAATTAAAACAACAAATTTGTTTGTCCTTTGATGTGTCCATACATAATTACTATGAGAGAAATTATTTACGCACGGTTTGACAGTTCTGCTGTGAAACAATTTCATTACGACAGCAGGGTGCATATTTTACGAAGTAATTCTTGACAAATTCATAAAACACATTACTTTATTTATTATTTACTGAACAACGTTTGTCGGGTCAGCTAGTAACCCTGAAAGATTGAAAATAATGGACTTAGGTGGCAAAAGGTTGAACAACAATAATATTGTAAGCCTACTTATAGGCTATCATAAAATAAGCTCAAAATGTTGAAAATAAAATCCAGGGGCCAGAGTGCCTGTGATCTGTGTGGCAGTGGGACGTAATCGCAACAGTGATAGCAAGAATAGTATTAGAATTGAGAACAAACCGTCAATATCCGCCAGGGTATCAACTTATACAGTAGCACCTACAGGAACTTACCAATAGAGCATACTGCGAAGATTGGGAGTCACTCTATTCCTGCTTCAAAATCAGAGTTCTCATCCGCGATGTCTAATGGCCGTATATATAATCGCCAATATACTATCTACAGATAGAGATAAATTACTACCTTCTACAGTCAGTAATTAGCTGTCAATAATCTGAGGCTGTCCCAATATACCTGATAAGTAATTCTTATCGCCTTATATATTAGGATGCGTGAATTGCAATTGCCATACTTCTATCGCTGGTAAGGAATACGTCATCATATTGACAGATAGCGTGTACGTATAAGGTGAGTTACCCTCGATAAGTTTATTGGGATAGAAAAGTCAACGATAGTTACGATTTTTATCTCAGGTAGGCCACAACCGGAGATAGACTGATTATTGGGAACGGCCGTTAATCGTTCAAATTAGTACCGCCGGTCGGCATATGATATTTCACCTCGTGAACTGTCATACTCTGTCGGATGTCCATCGTAAAATTACATACAGCGCAATGAAAACCCTGAATTTGTTAGGTTCACTAACCCCTAGGCCATTTGAGTTATCAATCAATCCAGCCAGTTTTTCAATTACTATCCGTATACTCAAGCGCTAATGTACACTCACCGCATCAATGAAACAGACCTCTACAGTAAATGTTGTGTAAGCTTGTACATAACACAGCAGTACCATAAATTATGTCAAACGAGTAGATGAGTGTTAGATTTCCAGCATCAATAATTATCATAATTATCGTCTTGTGTTATAGTAATAAGAACTTGTTGCATGTGAAAAACCATGTTCGACATTGTGTGTTCCGATGATGTAAACCGTGAAATGTGTTGTAGATGCGTAGCTAAACTACAAAAGCAATAACAAGAGCTGTTATTAAATATTACCCTAATTTCTCCGCTTCCGCAGAAATATCTTGAAATAATGCGAGAGGTGGAAGATACGATTTCAAATAGGTGTATTCTATATTATTTTACTACACGACTAGCTTTTAACCGCAACGTCGTCCGCGTGGAATAGTTATTTTGGGCAGACTTTTTTATTTTTTAATATACTTTGCGAATAATTCACATACAATCTGCTGTGGTTAATAAATTTTTATAAACTACGTTTTTTTTGTTTTCACATTTTGCTAAAACAAAGCTTATACGTATTTGATACTGGTGAGCACGCGGAATGAACAATTCCCGTGCAAACTTTCATACCTTATTTCAACCCGTTCATGCCCTTTTTTACAACAATAGGTAGCTTATGTCCTTTCTCAAGTTAGTCTAGTCTATTTTTGAATGAAATTTTATCAAAATCGAATTCAAAGTTAGGCGTAAAAGCGTGACTTTGTTTTCATTTCATATTAACTTTCGTCCTTCTTTTTCATCCCCACACAAGTCAAAATTTCAAAAAAGCTATTTCTTATCAAGTGCCTAAATACAGTTTAATAGTGTCATCTTTGATAATGACGCACTTCCATATAAACTTCCGCTCCCTATTTCAACCCCTCCAAACCTCTTATTAGCGATAATAGCGTCCTTTTCCAAGTTCTAGTCATTCTTTGTACTAAATTTCATCAGTTCCATCAGTTGTTTAGGGGTGACAAACAAACTTAAATACACATTTATAATATTAGTAGACTAGGTAGAGGCGAAACACGTGTCGAATTGTTTAAAGATAAATATTGGCGGAATTAACACTCAAGAAAACTCAATACATTTGGATAATTATGGATTTCGGCAAAGTAACACCTACTTCAATAAATTTTCTAATATCAGTAGGGATTACTGTGTGACCTGATACGTAAGAAGTCTTTGTTGAAGTGATTATAGTAGAAATAATGCATGATAATATTAAGTACTTTTTTTTAATTTTATTTATTATAAACAAACAGTTTCTTCTTAAACTAATACAAAGTCCTGTAAAACTGCTTACACAGTTTGTCTACAGGATCGAGCGAGTCTCATACAATAAATCCTAAAACGAATCCTAAAACAATAGATGGTACTTCAATAGTATTTCAAGTTTATTTTTGTTTGATTCCCGTCGGATGTCTTCTGGCATACTATTAAGCAGATATGGTATTCTTTTGTAAGTATTTTGTAATTTATTAATTTCATTGTAAAATAACACGAAGCGTATGTTAAAAAAATTGAAAGATGCCATTGAGTGTCAAGATGCCACGCACTTACACACACACCATAGTTGTCGTAATAAAAAAGCTATTTATTGTCCTAAGGTAGTGCGGTGTCTAATTGGAGCGCAGCGGAGACCAATCCTTAAACTAAGCTTTAGAACTTATAAATTATTTATCATATTCTTCTATCTTTGGTTCAATGTATAATTCAAAAATAAAGAAAAATGGCTAGCGATACTTACTAGCTCTGAGAATATTCATGTCGGGATATTTATTATGTAACTGAAAACAAAGTATTTATTCATCATAAAGTAGAAGCTGATTGTCTCAACTAATGTTAACTGAAAGTGAATGTTCATTAAAATGCATCGTTCGTGTTATCTCAACCGAAATAATACATTCATTGACATCATACTTAGTAAACTTAGCGGCAATACTGCTCTAAATTCTAAATCGCTTTCAACTTTTTGCAGTTCCGTACTCAAAAGGTAACCAGCGGGATTATTGTTAAATAACTGTTTGTTTTAGTTACAAGTATTGTTATTATTACAATAAATAATAAAAACCAATATAGCAAATTCCAAACTTGCAAATTTTTATAACTAAATCTTGATCACTAGTTTGAGCCATTTGTGTGTGACTCCAACTCACACTTGGACGTTTTTTCTATATTATTATTTTAATATTTAGTTTTTATATTATGTTTTTACAATAGTCTATGTTTTTCCAATTATTATACTAGCTGTTGCCGATAACTTCTTTTGACTATTTCATGTGTTCAGCAAAAAATCACGTTTGGCCTTGCTCTGTGAAAGACGAAAACAAATCTACCCCACGAGAACCGTTAATTTTCCTGCGAATAAAGAAGCCTATGTCATTCTATGACTCCTAAAATACCTCTATGCAAAAAAACAATTCAGACCATGTTATATGCTAGGGGAAAATTACATTTTTCCGGGATCAAAAGTAACCTACGTGCAATTCCAGATTTACATATATCATTGTGATCAATTTCATCGCCATCCATTCAGTCATTACATATCGAATAAATTTTCTCTTATAGTACGTATAGATTTGCAACTTGTAAAAACTATGGAACAGATGAAAAAATGTTTAATAACTATTTTAAGTTGAGTTCAAGTAAAAGATGGAAAAATTGGTTCACAATTATCTTAACGGACACAAAATTGAGGCTCTATTGGTGTTAAAAATGAATGTGTCCATAACTTTTGTGTTCAATTATTATTATTATTTTACGCACTTTTCACGCTACTAAGCTATTAACGATGGCTATAGAACCGATTTGACCAGGCCTAAGTTACCTTACAACTCATATATTAATAAAAGAAAGAATTACATAAGTACTTGCTTTACCTAATGAGGTGCCTTGGGCTTCTTCATGTTTGAAAATACCTTTACCACAACATAGTGTGTAATAGGTACATTCAACTCCTTTCTTCTGTCGCTTTATGTATATGTCGCAGGTATATTGTCAAAGCTGTGATATTACAATTTCACTAGTGATATTATAACAAAACATTAGATTGTCAATCGACTTCATTTCTTACAATTTAACGGTCTGATTTTAGTGACATTGTAATGTATAGTGTATTAGTGTATATCCCAGCGATTCGGTTCGCTTTATTACCCCACTCCATTTTGATACCGCAATATATTGTACAATGTATTGGTGCCAAAATGAGAAAGCTCAATGAACAATCATATAAAAATGATAGATTCCAAATTCAAATGTAATATTTTGTTTATTTTTAATTGTAATAGTATTTATGCCCAGACTAAGTAGGTACGTGTTCTCTCGTCATATCTTTTCCATATTGTAACTATTCAAAAGCCTCAGATTCCAAATTCAAATGTAATATTTTGTTTATTTTTAATTGTAATAGTATTTATGCCCAGACTAAGTAGGTACGTGTTCTCTCGTCATATCTTTTCCATATTGTAACTATTCAAAAGCCTCAGATTCCAAATTCAAATGTAATATTTTGTTTATTTTTAATTGTAATAGTATTTATGCCCAGGCTAAGTAGGTACGTGTTCTCTCGTCATATCTTTTCCATATTGTAACTATTCAAAAGCCTCAGAAAAGATTTACGTAGTTTGAACTACTCCATATGAATGACTTTTAATTTATTATTACAATTTTCAAAATGTGAATCGTCTGTGTTATTTTATTGTGTTTAAGCTTGAATCTAACGACTTTGCTGAGTGCATTGGTATTGAAATTAGTTCAAAACGTAACAGTATTGCAGTAAAGGGCACAATATCTTGATAAGTCTGACCTTAGCTCTTGTAGGAGAACTTTCGCCGAGACCTGTTCAACTTGCGAGAAACAACCAGGCATAGCCCGTGTCTTTGGTCTATGTCTCGAATATTGAATATTATAGAAATCTTTAGCCGTTTTAGGCTTTTACGTTTTACGTGTGCCATTCAAGCTAAACCCAGCTTACTTCTCACATAGGAATTTATTAATTATTGATAAGAATCCCAATTTTCTTATCCTTTGAATAAAACGTAACTCCCCAAAAAAATGACACGCCCTGTTTTCACCATAAAATGTTTAGAATAGAATAGAAACACTTTATTAGCAAACAAAAAAACACTCACACAAAAACACAACATTTTACAATATTAATTAAAATCTTAAAAGACTAAATAAATTAATACCGTAACAATATTATAAAGATTAAAAATAAACTAATAAAAATAACAGTGTGAGCGTGATTCCCTGCTAAAAGGAGCTTAACCAAAGCAACTTAGTGTCAATATTCATTCAATTATAATTTTTATGTTTCTTACTTTAAAGTACTAAATCAAATATGTTACCGTTTCGTAACTAAATAATTTTTATATTTTAACGTGAAAATATGAGTGCTGAGTGCCTTATGAGCAATTAATTGCTATTTCGATACCGTTGGGCATCATACAAAAGGTTAATAATATGTTGTTATGTTATTTTTAACCTTTTGTCTATATACGCAATAATTATTGCTATTTTTATATATTAAAAAATGTAAGTGTCTGTTGTTATAATCAAATAACTTAAGCAGAATAATGCAGTTATATACAATTTATCTGTAGTTCCAGTAGTATCTTCAAAACGACTGAACGTATTTTAACGAAACTGGCTGAGCTAATGTTATAGAGAGACCATTATATTAAATAATCAAATATTTACTGGTTTAGCTGATGTCATAGGAAGAATATATTTTAAATAATTAAATATTTACTGATTTAGCTTATGTTATAGGGACAAAATTATTTTCAATAAACAAAATATAATTTCGTAAAAAAAATAGAACTGCAATTAAAACCCGATTTAAGGCCGGCAACGCTCTTGTGATTCCTCTGGTGTTGCAAGAGAATGTGGGCGGCGGTTATCACTTAACACCAGATGACCGTACGCTCGTTTGTCCTCCTATTCCATAAAAAAAAACCGATTTCCTAAAATAAATCTAGATCTAGATAGAGTCTCTTGCATTTAGACAACCGATAAAAACAGGCCAGGAATAATGGTTTAGTGTGCGTGACAAGCTACGTCTTACATTCGCAATTTCTATGATACTTTGTGTTAGTGTGCGTGAATTGCTCAAAATAGAGGTTATTTCTAAAGTCTATTTTTTCTACGTTTTCACAGCTGTCATAGTCTATCTAGACTTATAACGGCCGTTTTCAATAACGTACCTATCTCTAGTTACGGATATATTGCTAGCACCGTTTAATGACAAGATCTTATCTATCCATAGTTATGTCCAATATAAGTTATAGTCCAATGCTATCTGACGATAGGTTATTGAAATGTAAGTAAGCGTATAAGAATAGATTTGTCTACCTCTAGTAAGTTAAACTAAGGATAGATAGATAGCTGCCGATATAAATACAATATTTGTGCTGCAGAAAAGGGCTATTCGCGCTTTTTATAACCTAGGTCCTAAAGGATCATTGAGAGGAAAATTCAAAGAAATTAACATCTTGACTGTTGCTTCTCAATATATTCTTGATAATGTAATGTATGTTCATAGGCGCATATGTGAATTTGCCAGAAACTGTCATAACCATAATGTTAACACCAGGAACAGACATAAACTTATGTTGCTTTAGTAAGTCTTTTGTGGGGCGATGTATATGCTTTTACAACAAGATCCCAGAAAATGTTCAAAACAAAAGTATTACGTTATTCAAAAGAATTGTTAAAAAACGTTTGTGTGTTAAAGGATAACATTATAGTAATATAACATAAATGACTTTCTTAATGATACCACAGATTGGGAATGGAGTGACCGCCCTCAGGCTATTAAATAATAAGTTTAATTGTACAATATTACTTTGTAAACATATTTATTCGATGAAAAAAAAAGCCCGCTGAGTTTGTTGCGCCCATTCTTCTCAGGTCTGAGGCATTCATTTTGGAATGGGTGGTAGTTTTTTGACTTTCAATAAGTGATGTCACATCCTATTTTGAATAAAAATTTGAATTTGAATAGGTTATTGAAAACGGCCGTAAATGATCTAGGGTTTATCCAATTCCGGGTCACGAAGATTCGGTTAGAAATATAATATTTAGCAAATAACCGCGCCTGTATATATAATGTCTATAACTGACTGATGTAAGTCGCGAGAGGTGGGTGTAGGCTCCACGCAACAAACACTATTGGAAGAGAAATTCCTCATTGTTGACAATAACATGTTATATAATTAGGTGCTATTGTACACGAATTTGCAACGTCGAAGTCTCTTGTTTGGATAACGCTACGTGAGACCTACTCACTGTAATAATGTGGGTATTGTAAATCTTATATGTCAATGTTGAATTGATGATTACTTTAACATTCCATAGAATTTTTAATTAAGGATATGAGGCTACGAGGCGAATCTAATTGAGAGTGATTTCTCCAAAAATTTAAGTTTTTATAGGAGATTGAGACATAGATACTAAAGTAAAATCAAATTCAATTAGGTTTAAATTAAGCGCTTTTGAGTAGTCAGTTTAACAGTGGGTAGCTCCTTTGCACAGGATGCCGGCTAGATTATGGGTACCACAACGGCGCCCTTTTTCTGCCATGAAGATAAGAACATCAAAGTTAGTTATATATTATAATAATATTCATAATGTTAATAGTTTTTTAACAACAAAATTTAAAGAAAAAACGGATAATCAACTCATATTTACCCGTATGTACACAAAAGTTGTATCATACAGCCGTTCCCTATTCTTTGAACAACCAATTAAAATGGTTACTAAACTAACATACGAAATTTGATTGAATGAGTAAATTTTATGTTACAAAACTTTCCAAACAAAGAAAGAGCGTAGGTGTGGTTTATAGAAACATTGCACAAATAAAATAAACGTGAATACTTGCGAATTTCTAAGCTTTATCACATCTTTACCTAGATAAGTGAAAACATGTTTAGTACTTTCCAGAGAAGAAGTACACGGTTTCGATATGTCATTATTACTAGCTGATCCAGCAAACGTTACATTGCGATATAAAGTAATAAGAAAAATTCAATAATTAAAATTTTTGGGTATAAAAAATAGATGACGACCGATTCTCAGATCTACCAAATATATCGTACATAAAATTTATAGTATCTCAATAATTATTATATTCGATTGCCATTTTGCAACCCTATTTCTATCTGTGGATGAAACAGAAAAATATTATAAAAAATCGCCACACAAAAATAAGTGTTGATCGTAGATGGGTGAAAATTTGAAGTAGTATGTATTTTATTATCATCACCATAATAAATTAAGAATAAAAAAAATTGTCAAAAATAGAAAAATATATATTTTGGGGTGGTTTACCCATATAACTTAGCGGTATGAAAAATAGATATTGGTCGATTATCAGATCAGAAATTTCATACAAATCGGTTTAGCCGTTTCGGAGAAGTTTGGTAACAAACACCGGGAAACGAGAATTTTATATATAAGATGTAGCTCACGTATTGTTCCTTTTGGATGGAGTGTTTTGTACTTATACCCAAATGTGGTAAT
This sequence comes from Leptidea sinapis, assembly GCF_905404315.1. Taxonomy (NCBI): domain Eukaryota; kingdom Metazoa; phylum Arthropoda; class Insecta; order Lepidoptera; family Pieridae; genus Leptidea; species Leptidea sinapis. The sequence goes on from NC_066276.1 coordinate 7,308,587, forward strand.
TAGAAGGTACTAAAATAATTAAACTAATCGATATAATATATTTAAGGTTTAATTTTACAAAATATGCAATGTTAATATTAATACTTCATTTAATTTGAAAATCTAATTTTATTCCTCCAATGTTTCAAGTTTTCACTGTATACAATCTTTACTCTAGAAATAGGTGACTCAATACTTACTATCACAACATATTGTAAAACAAAGTCATCCACCGTGTCTGTCTGTATGATCGCTATAAACTCAAAAACTAAAGCACCGAATTTCATGCTGTTTTCACCAATGGATAGCGTGATTCTCGAGGAAGGTTTTAGTATATAATTTGTTAAGTTTCTGTTTACATTTTTGTATAAATTATTGATATTTGTTCGAGGTGTCGGAATATAATAAGCCGTCTGGGAGCTTTCAACGACAACACTGTCTAAACCCTTTGAGATATAACAAAATATTGTATAGTGGAGTTGTGTATCATGTATAGGACTACAGAAAAGTCCGCCACGGCATTGGTCTATCTCTTAAGGATAACATGCTATATCCATCTTAATACTTTAAATTTGATATAGATTGTGCATTTGGTACGTCTCAGAATAGGTTATAATCTATTTTTTATACCCTAAAAATTTTTATTGCATTTTTTATAACTTATATGACGATACAACGTTTGTTGGGTCAGCTAGTAATCTATAAATCAAAATCCATGACAGTGTAATACTTGTTAGAGGTCACGGAGGTACGTTTCGGCATTTGTAAAGCGATCTCATGAACACGTATGTAGGTACCTCACTCCCATCATCGGAGCGAAGAAATTATGTAAGAACTTGACCATATAAGATTTATTACACGTAATCAGCGTTATGAACATTCATTAAAGTTATTAAGGTATTTTTGATATAGCTACGTTTTGTTAAGAGCCACGGGCCTTTATAAGCCTCTAAGTTTATATGTGTGCCCATGTAAGACCTTTCTTAAAATAATGGTATTATCGTCCATGGGGCACCAACCGCATGACATAATTACGATTCCTTAATACAACCTACTAAGCGGATTTTTTTAAAATTAATATATTCACGAATTAAGCACTGCCAACGTTGCAGTGATAAATGTATTTATTTATTTAGAATAACAATTTTTACTAAAAAAAAATTTTCTTTGTTACAGGTACTTTACATTTTGATGGTACTGGCCTCCAGTACAGCACAAGAATATTCTACAGATGTGAATAATGATAAGTTAAATGCGGTGGAACCAAACCCTTCCGTTCGACTTGATCCATATATCCGAAAAGCTTTACTGAAAGCTTTGAGTGATCTTGAAGAAAACGAAAATATAACCGATATTGAAGCGACAGATTCATCATTTAGTTTACAACCGACGAGTGCAAGTGTGCAAGATACATCACCCACACAAACCTTCAAAGAGAATATACAAATCCATTCATTCGTCGTAAATGGACAGGAAGCATTTAAAAACAGTACAAATGTGAAACCAACTGTATTGGATCACAATATTTCAATATTAAGCTCAACGGTAGGTAACGTTGAAAACTATGTAACAGCCACGTTACCTACACAATCCCCATTTAATGAAATTTTCCAAGCAAAAGAAACTGGAGTGAACTTACAACAAATCAGAAGTATAAGTCAATCAAAGAAAAACTATGCTGGTGCTGGACTTAATAAAGTCACGAGTAATAAGCCACGTTTGATATCGACAACTTCTTCTACTACCACTACTACAACAACGACGACAACAACTACTCCAAGACCTACCCACGATGAAGATGGACTTAACATTGAAGAAGTAGACAAGCGTGATGTTCAAGTATTTCAAGCTCCTCTAGTTGCAGCCTTTACTGTACATCAAGATGCACATGGAGTTCCGAAGCAAGTCGTACCAATTTATCAACAGATCAATGTCCAACAACCACTGAAGCCAGTGTTGTCTACGTCTGAAATTATATCCCCTACTAGTGCTCCTAAACTATCACATGAGGAATTTATAATACAACAACAAAATTTACAAAATCAGTTAGCAGAGAAACAAAGGATATTGGAAGAACAACTGAGGTTTTTGCAAATACAGCAAAGACAACAAGATGAATTGCTGCGTAGGCAGCAATACTTATTACAACAAAAAGAAACTCTAAGGCAACAAAGTCTTCAGGTCAAACAACAGCAAGAACCCAATAGTATTAGTGGAATACGGTCGCAGACATCTTCACTCCAACCAAGTATAGCAGTAGGACAAAATACTTTGGTAGGTAATATACAACAACTACCCAACCGTGAAGCTGTTGACTTTCTTATAAATCTACGTAACCAACAATCAGAACAATTTCCATTACAAAATAATCACCTTCCACCAGGAATTTCATCATTTCTACAACCAAACTCAGCTATAAGCTTTGCCCAAAATCAAAACACAATCCAAAGTTCACAGGGAAATAGAGTATTTCGTCATGAATCTGGAGTTGGTAACCTAGGAGTAAACAATTTTAACTTTAATAGATTCAACCAATTTGGTCAACCAGTGCATACAAATGGATTTTTTCCCATAAACCGACCTAATCAACTTAATTCAGATGATGAACTGAAACATTTGCTCTTTCAAACTGGACTTAATGGTAGGACTCATGAAGATTTGAACATCGTTACCAAAGTTTTGTCTCTAAATCACGGAATACCAGTGAATACATCTAACAAACTCTTTTTTGAAGGTAGGCGACAAGTAAGACCTTTTTGAAGTTTTAATTATAACTTTGCACAAAGTTCATTACAACTTATCTTCCCAGCATCAAAATGCGACACAAATCCCACACACCATAACTAGGTGTCTTTTTACATTATTTAATTGTTTCATTTCTACGGATGTCGGAAGTCGCATCAATGATTCATATGAAAGCCCACATTTTATATTCTATTCTGATTATAACGTACATCGTTGGATTTACATATTATATTTATATACCATTTATGTTTCATACATTTAAAACATTATATCTTATATTTTGCTTATAACAAAAATGTAATAATTGAAATGAAATTTATGGAATGTTTATTTTATACATATTATTTATTTTTCCATTAGAATACATTTATATTTGGGTTTCTATTATTTCGTATAGTTGTAATAAACTTTACAACAAAGATTTTTAGTAGTTGTAATTATTATTGTTTACTTATACAAATCATGTTAAGAAATAGCCTACCAATTGCTCTTTAGTTTTAAGTATACAAGCAAATACTTTATAAACATATACCTGAGTATTTTAGGTATTTCAGATGTCACTACATCCAGTTTAAAGTTTAATAATTCTAGTCAATAAGGAAAATAATCTTAAAGGGCTGTTCGTGCAAATACAGCAGTATTGCTTGAAAAAAAACTAACATGCGCCTGCGATTCCATTCTTTAATTGGTTTTTGGTCATTTATTAGTTACTTATTTTTGTTGTACCAAACATGCGACAGTAGGACCTAGTAGTCGTTTCGATTAAAGATACTATCTTTGTGTGTAATGTGTGAGTGAGAAAGAACGATAAGCGAATCCATTTTAGATTATCTTCTCAATTGACTCACCTTATAGGATACGAATAATATTAAGTTGATCACAAATTGGAACAAATTTGAAAATGCAAAAAGATCTTAATGGGGCTCAGAACTGCTATGAAAACACAAGTATAATTATTGTGTTAGTGTAAGGCATCTCAGACCTTGTCTTTATTTCTCGCACACTTTGTTTATCTATGGTAGACACATACTCTTTCTCTTTCGTTCGTTAGGCTACCAAGTCGGCATCAGCTTTTTTGTTAAATAGATAAGTGAATAAGATTCTGCTATTATATAATTAAAACTCGAACCTAATAGTCTAAACACATGGTCGGATTTGGTATGGCCATTGTCGGACTTAGTCTGCCGCACTGACCTGTATAAATACCACTGGACAGTCTGTTCCATATGTTTGACAGCAATTTTTTTGTGCCTATCTGAAGCGCCACACAATTTTGACGTAAAATACAAATGGCTGCAAAGGAACGTACAATACTCTGAAGTATTTTTGCATTTTGAATTCATTTCATTCGTTTTCCGTGTTATTTATACTTCAAGAATCAACGTTTTAAAGTACACAATTTTATCGTAAATAGTTTCCCACCATCTATCGATGCTTGCTGAGGTTGTCTTCAAAAGTTTTAGTACCGCTGACATTCGCTACATGGCCAACAGCGCCAAAATGGCGAATATGAAACAGGTACAAAAGCACTTTGACAGCAGCCAGTCCAGTCGTATATAGTAGAGCTCAGTGGAGTACGGTCCGGACGGTAATAATAATAATTTTGTGCATGGGCAATGCAACATACCATCGAATATGGTCTGCTACCAAACCGCGTCCGATTATTCAGCCGTACCAAATCCGATCATGTGTTTAGGCTATAAGGTCAGACCTGCACGCGCATCTCCTTAGCCGGACTTTAAAAAAATAAAATAGAAAGTAATTCGCCGCATAGTTCCGATATGTACAAATCTATGTCCGTTGAGGTAAACATAAGTGTATTACATATACGAAATAATTGACACCCACTCTTTGCCATACGTGTAAGTAGTCGATAGTCAATTTCACAGAAGTTTTATGAACAAACGAATTTTTAAATAATTTATTTTTAATGTTTGTATTTGTAATGTTTGTTGTAACTATTATAACCAAATGTGTAATTATAGATTTAAAAGTATATTGGTTTTTTCATTTGGTGTTCTCCTCTATATTTTTGATGTATGCTACGAGTAGACGAAGAAGAATGTTAGTACCTTGCTACCGAGATAAGAGCAATTATGGCTTTACCAAAAGACTAACTAAGTACTCTTAACATAGCTCAAAAGGCTTTTTTTTATAACAAAACAAAGGGATGAGGCGAGCACGTTCTGCTGATGGTAATTGATACGCCCTGCCCATTACAAGGCAGTGCCGCTCGGGATTCTTGAAAAACCCAAAAATTTTGAGTGGCGCTACAATTGCGCTCGTCATCTTGAGACATAAAATGTTAAGTCTCATTTGCCCAGTAATTTCACTAGCTAGCCGCCGTCAGACCGAAAGACAGTAATACTTACACATTACGGAAATAGGCGCCGTTGTGATTGGTACCCATAATCTAGCCGGCGTCCTGTGCAAAGGAGCCTCCCACTGGTAAAACTTAACTATATTAACTAAATTTTAATTTTTACATAAATGATTTTCTTGTTAGTTTAACAATAGTCAATTTGTTAAGATCACCTAATATCCAACGTTAACTAACTCTACCATTTTGAACTAAGACATATAAATTTACTCTGACGTATTTACAAACGATATTTTGCCCTCTGATTTCAGTAAGCTGAGTAGGTAACTATGGTTGATCAGTATGTAATCAAACCATTATATGAGTACCTAATACAAGGAAGAATGTCTGGTTTTTCTGGTCTTCCAGGTTCTTTCCGTTAAGGTCTTTTATCGGAAAGCACTAGGCGCCTCTCTCGAAACGTCCAAACATATAAAATTAACCGTACCAAATGTCAAAAATCTATATTAGTTGGCATTACTCTGGATTCCTTATTACAATGGGCCACTATGTTAAAGGACGGCTAATAGACTTAGTTCTATAGCTTATGCGGTAAAAAAGATTTGACAATTAACTGAGATGGATATAGCGCGACTAGTTTAGTTATTTTCGTAGTATTCTGTCCTATGGTATATTGCTATGGGGCAACGCTGCCGATGTTAATACTATATTTGTGCTGCAGAAGACAGCTATTCGTGCTATTTATAACCTAGGTCTTTCTTTTGGTTTCATGGTGAGCAAAATTTAAAGAAATAATAGAACATTTCAACTGTTGCCACTCAATGTATTCTCGATAATATTATATATGTACTAGTGGACCCAACAGACGTTGTACACACGTCTTAAATTTGCAAAATCTGTCCAGTCGTTAAGAGGAGTTCTTATTTATATGGACGGAGAGAATTATATTATATGGACGGAATTGAGAATCTAAACCAATCTCAAATTCACTGAAACAAACAAAAAAATCACCAAAATCGGTCTAGCCGTTTAGGAGGTAGTTTAATTGTGAATCTAAACCATTCTCGAATCCACCTGAAGACACACACCAATCTCAAATTCACTGGAACACACAAAAATATCATCAAAATCGGTCCAGCCGTTTAGGAGGTAGTTCAATTATGAATCTAAACCATCCTCGAATCCCCTTGAACTCACACAAAAAATTTCATCCAAATCGGTCCAGCCGTCTAGGAGGAGTTCAGTGACATACACACTCACAGAAGAATTATATATATTAAGATGTACATAGGCACATAAGTGAATTAACTAGAAACTGTCATAACCATAATGTTAACACCAGGAACAAATATAAACTCACAATGCCTAATCTTAGTGAGAAATTTCTCAGGAACAATTGTTTTACCATAATATATTATAAGCCACTTATATGTACATAGATTTTAGATAATTGTTCTGTTTTTTTTCTCCAAGTTAATAAAAAAAAATCTACTACTCGGCTATTTTGTAGGACGACGTAAATGCTTTTACAAAAAGATCCCAGAAAATCTTCAAAACAAGTGTTAATAAACGATTGAGTGATACCTAAATTTTGCAATAACATAAATGATTCGCTTAATGATACGACAGATTGGGAATGGAGCGACCGTCCTAAAGCTTAATATTAATAACACATTTTATTTTACGACATTATATTGTAACCATATTTTAACCGACTTCAAAAAAGGAGGAGGTTCTCAATTCGTCGTTATGTTTTTTTATGAATTCGTTCTTCTCAGGTCTGAGGTATATTCTTTTGAATGAGTGGTAGCTTTTGAATTTTATCCTATTTTGAATAAAAAATAATTGAATTTGAATTCTTTCTCTACAAGGTAAAAGAATTTTTGTTGTTGTATAGCATCGCAATTGTTCAGATAACATTGTCCATAAAAGTTGGGAGTTGGAGGAGGTGTCCATGCCGCGCATCCTCAGCCCAGAAGATCATGAGTGTGCGGCAATTTCACGATTCGCGACGCTGATGGTAGTATGTCGCTGCCTAACCATTTAGATTTTATGTCAACACAGTGATTCTTTTAATATGAAAGACATCACAACCTTGCTTTTTCGATGAGTATCTCACATGAGATACTCAAATCAGTTCTCGCTAGGGCTGTTCTGGTATCCAATTACCGACTCGTTCAATCTGAAGGCATCGATTGTTTTTGACAACTGCATTAAACGCCACATTCTATCTTGTATCGCTAGGTTAAGAGACGTAATGGGCTTGGTGCTTTTAGTTTGCGTTCACGCAATGATTATCCATGCTCGTTGGACGTGGATACATACACGTCCATTAACCCGGCCCCTGGGGGAATAGAGGCACCTTCTGTCCATGACGCGGGGGAGGGCATCTTGCACTTTAGTAGGCCGGAGTGTTTAGAAAGCTAAGTTCAGCAGGGACCCAGTCCTCCGGTGTATATCGAATAACCCTTTCCCGGGGTCACGGGTGAAGACCTCAACGGTGGGTTTGGCGGAGACAAGGGATGTCAATACGGCCAGTGCAGCGGAAGGGGCGAGCCACAGAGGCGTTGTGTCTGAATCCTGATGGAGGGCAGCGGTAGCCATCAGTACTGTGGTGAAGCGTAAGGAAGTTTAGTCTGAACCGGTTTACTAACATTCTATGGACACTGAGTCCGTAGTACCGCGATGTAGTAAGCAACGGGATACTACTACATTACCTATTCCCACGAGAGTTGAATGATGATGATGGATAACGCCCAAGAATAGAAAAGTACGTTCGCTTTACGATCCGCGTTGCAACCGGCGCTTTGAGTTTTCCGGGACTCAAAGTGTGAAATTGGCTACCGGCCGAGGGAATGTAGACAACCAGGCTTACCCGGGAAATTATGCGATTCATTAAAATCCAATTGCACAAGAACATCCGCATAGGCACTTGGAATGTGCGTGGGCTCCTCGGTGAAGGTAAATTACACATCCTAGATAAGGAACTTCAACGATGCGACTCCATTATCACCGGTTTAAGCGAGACTCACTGGAGAAATAGTGGCCACAGCGACTTGGATAAACACACCATTTATTATTCAGGAGACGATACTACCAGCTATGCCGGAGTGGCCATCGCAATTCCTAAATATTGGACTAAATTGGTGCTAGGTTACAACCCCGTTAGCAATCGAATTGTAACAATGAAGCTCGATGCATCACCCACCCCATTGAACATTGTACAGGTGTATGCACCCACCAGCACAGCGGAAGACAATGATGTAGAAAACTTCTACAATGACATTGAATCTTCAATTGCAAAAATACCATATAAAGAATTACTGGTTGGTTATACTTGGCGATTTTAACGCTAAAGTGGGGGATACGCGTATGGATGAGGGTCTGCGGGATGTTGTGGGTGGCTAAGGACTCGGACAAAGTAATGTTCGAGGGGAGAGATTACTCCAGTTCGCTGCTGACAACGGCCTCACCATCATGAACACCGTATTCCAGCAACACCGCAGACGGTTATACACCTGGACGTCTCCTGATGGTAACCACAAGAATCAGATGGACTATATACTTGTTAGATCTAGATGGCGAAGTTCAATTACGAACGCACACACATTGCCCGGTGCCGATTGTCAGTCAGACCATCAATTGCTTGTGTCCAATCTCAAACTTAAGTTACGAAACTCCATACCTCGTAAAATTAGTTTGAACCTCAAAATAGTGGACCAAACAGCTTTTACAAACAAATTGTCAGCCGAAATTAACACATGGAGGTCAAAACCGCTAACTGACGACCCTGACTCACTCTGGCAATCTGCAAAAGAGCAAATAAAAGATACTGTACGCTCGTCGCAGCCTATGCAAACTACAGGCAAACGTCAGAACTGGATGTCAGATGACACCTGGTGCCTCGTAGAACGCCGGCGTGAGATGAAAGCCAAGGTTGCATTAGTCCAGGATCTTAATTCAATGGGTGCTCAAATTCAATCTTCTTCTCGCGGAGATCGTAACAACCATCTCAAAAACATCTGCTTAGAGTTGGAAAAAAACGCAGAGCGTCACGAAACGAAACATTTATTTAAGAAGATTCGTTGCATCACTCCTCAATTCAAACCGAAAACCTGGGCTGTCGAGGACTCAAATGGGTAACGGAAATCATGGATATCGTGGGTGTGTGGAAAGCATACTGCGAGGATTTCTTAACCGACAGCAGTACATCATCATCGTGCTTCTTTGGGACGTTCTAAGCGAGATGGGAGTTCCCAATCATTTAGTTCGTCTCATACATCAACTCTACCAGGACGGAACTGCGACTGTTCAGTGGGAGGAAGGAAAACATCAAACTTAAGATACGCTGATGATACAGCTCTTCTCGCTCAAACAAAATAAGACATGGAACAGCTGTTGGCACGCCTAGAGACAACTAGCCTCTCTTTTGGACTCGTAATCAACAGAGACAAGACCAAAATGATGATGGTGGACCGAATGGAACAAAATCAACCTGATATCTCCCTGATTGGCAACTGTGAGGTTGTCCAAAGCTACGAATACCTCAGCTCCACGATCACGAACACTGGTGGGTGTGAAGACGAGATCCGTAGAAGATGTGGTATCACACGATCTGCCGTTGACAAGATGAATAACGTCTGGTGTAACCGCAACGTCACTAAAGCCACGAAAGTCCGCCTGATGAGAAGCTTAGTCTTCCCAATCTTCTTATATGGTGTAAAAACGTGGACGGTGCGCCTGAAAGACCGATGCAAAATCGACGCACTAGAAATGTGGAGCTGGCAACGACTGCTGCGAATTCCTTGGACTGCGTTTCGGACTAATGTTTCGATATCGGAAGAACTCAAGGTGAAGGAGAGACTATCGTCGACTGTACAAATACGAATCCTCAAGTACTTTGGGCACGTTACACGAAACTAAAACTCCATGGAACGACTCGTCGTCCAAGGACGAGTGGAAGGCAAGCGATCACGAGGTCGGTCACCTACGCGTTGGACAGACCTGATAAAGGCTGCCACCGTAGTCAAATGTTCCCGTAACGCTGAAGATCGTGGAGGCGCATTGCGAGGGCTGCCTCATCCACCACAGATACGTCTTGTGTGTACCTACAGTCTCATCATGCAACCACAACCACTCTGTCAAGAGTGAACGACTAAGGAGGAGGAATTATTATCCCGAAATGTCATTTCATCGCGCTTGCCGCTGACCGAAGCCCTCAAGTCATTTACACTCACCGGTATAGATTTTGCTGACCCTTTGGCTAAGGTCTAATTTTGTCTCATCTCTTACTACGCACGCAATGCAAATAGAACTTGTCACGGAGCTAGTAGTTACCGATAGTTTTCTGTCGGCTTTAAATAGATTTTTATCTTGTCGAGGTCCGGTGACTACTGTCTATTCAAACGACGAATTCGGTAACATTTTGAGAAAGGAGAAGAGATGGGGAAGCTAACATCAAAATTCTGAAGACGCATCTCTTTATAGTCATTGGGGATCAGTTATTATCATTTGAAGAATTGAAACCCGTATTTTCAAGGTATTTTGGTAAGTATAGTTTTTCAAAGAGAATGTAAATACTACTTAAATAAGAGTCGGGACTGCTCAACCAATCCACAATCACTCCTCCACTTTTACATAGAAGTGGAGGAGTGATTGAATTGATTTGACATAAGCTTTTTTTTATATTAAATGGCTCCGTCGACATAATGTCGACGATTCGGCCAACGTCAAGGTGGAGAGATTTTTTATTTTAATTTAGCTGATTGAAGTATATAAAGAGCTGATTAAAAGGAAATGATCGGTTGATATAGCTGAGGTTTTTTTTGTGAACTGAAGAATAGGCAACAAGAGTTAGTACGGTTAGTAATAAACACCCATAATATAATATAATAAACCTTGTTAGTATCTAATCTAAATTTAAGGGAGAAATGTGTGAATGTAAGTGAGAATATGTGCCTAATAGAAGCGTAGAAAGTATAGAGGATAGAAATTACAATTTAATATTATTGCGGGAAATAAATTTGTAAAGAATCTTTATGAAAGGGGAATGGCATAAAGTAAGAAGAAAAGGGATGTTGATGGGGCGAGGTATATCCTTCGGTAGGTCATATAAAGGAATTGGCAGTTTAGGGCAATAGAAAAAAATATGTTCAAGAGTGCCTTCCTCAAAGAAACATTCACATATATAATGGTTACCCGGATCTTGGCTAAAAATACTGGGGAACAGACAAATTCCAAGCGGAGTCGCATGATGACAGAAGTGAAAAGTTTATTTTGCCAAGTTTCTTAATACCTCGCTCTTTTATTCCGGTTATATTATTTTTATGGAGGAATTGTGCAAATTTAAGAATTTAAATGCGTATCCCGACGCGGGGTCTGGTTCTGTTTTAGAGACATAGACAGAAAATGGGCCTTTGTCTCCATCAGAGTATTTAATCTTACAATCAGAGTCAAAACCAGGTTTGGAATAAATTGATTGAATTGATTCCGCCGGTGTCCTAATCTTCTTGCCACCGAGTTTAGGTATCTCCATCTCTGCCGTTCTTTTCAAAACTCTTGTATCCCCCCCTATCATCAGGCGGCTCCTCCATACTCACTTCTACTTATAATTACAAAAATACCATATACTCACCTAAGATAATTATGCCACCACCAAAACAACACTAACAATTAAATTCAGATTCACAAACTTCACGATCAGCGTTAACCAAAAGATAACCTAAATTCAACAACCTCTCTCAACCACGCGTTGAACCGAACCAAAGAGTTTTTTTTTGGTTCTGTTCGTCCATCTGGGCAGGCAAAGGGGTCAAAAGCCCATACAGCCAAGTCTTCATTTTTATTTTTCTATTCTTCACGTTACACAGCTTGTTCAAAGTCAAGCTAAGTATTTATATAATCTTCATCTTCAAACATAAATAGTACAATTTCCCATAAAAGTAGTATTTCGTGTTCTTCATGTTTCATTTTCTTCATATACATATGGGTTCGCATGAAAGGCCGAAGCCAAGTCTTTTATTGATAATATTCTTGTTCCAATGAAGATCAAGCTTAGCCCCTTATTTTTAATAATAAACTTTTATGATATAATACTAAAATATAATTCTCATATACGTTATAAGAAATATATTATACATGAATTATAAGTAATAATGATGAATATTAGTTGAATATAATTATAAGATAATATGAAACTAATTTAAGGTATATATATATATAATTTAACTACAAATATAATATTTACATTTATACATTAAAATTTACATTATAAACACAAGTCCAACAATAATTTATGGACGAATATGTTTTAAGTCTGTGTAAGGGATTGTGTCAAAAGCCAAGCCGTATTTTCAAATTTCGCCTACTGTTGAAACTATAAATTTGTAAAGCGGCACGAAGCAGTTTTCAATAACTGCTGAAGTGAGCGCGGGATATCTTCAGCATTCTTATAAATATCCAAGAGGCAGTCTATCAATGTAAATCTTTGAAGATTATATTGGGGACAGTCAAAGAAAATGTGATCAAGAGTTTGGATGTATAAATTACAGAATTGACAAGTTGGAGAATCTAAAACACCGATCCTAAATAAATGAGCACCACTACGAGAATGTCCCAGACGTAACCGACAAATTGTGGTGTAAAATTTTCTGTGTAAGTATTTTTTCTTTTTAACAAACCAGGGAGGAGAGATTTCGTTTTTAATGTCGCCTAACCATTTGCCCTTTGTTTGAACAACTTGTTGCCAATAATTCTGAAAGTCTTGCAAGAATGTACCTTTAAAATGAGACAGTGCATCTGTGTGTGGTATGGGAATGTTCAAAGCAGTGTGTATCTGATTACTATTCACAATAGATTTAGCAAGATAATCAGCTTGTTCATTTCCTTCCACGCCTATGTGTGAAGGAGTCCAGAATAAAACAATATCTTTTGTTAGGGATAAGCATTGATATTTATCTCTAATATTGTAAATGATGAAATTAGTTGTAACACTACATTTAGGATATTGTAAAGCTTTTAAAACACTCATGCTCTTAAATGCTTTTAAAACACTAACGATCCAATTACATGACTGTTCTCCAATATATTCTAGAGCAGCATATATGGCAGCACACTCTGCTGTGTAAATACTAGCCAAGGTATTTAACCTATGACCAAACCCACTCCGCAGTTGTATGTCATAAACAGCCACAGAGACAGCAGTATTACTTTTAGATCCATCAGTATAAAGTTGGTTATAATTTTGCCATTCTGACAGTATAATAATATATAGGGAAAAGAGAGCCCTCTCGACGCATTAAGAGCTGTCTTTTTGAAAACTAGCGCCATCTGGAGATTGGCCCCGAAAATAACTATTATAAGCTCCAAATTATAAAATTCATTTTTAATGTTGTGAACACTACTTTTTTATTTAGGTATTGCAATTTTTTATCATGTTGAAATTGCGTGTAGACTTAGTTATTTAATTTTGTCACAACATAGAACATAAAGGATAGATTTAGTAGTGCAAATATGCAAAATGGAACACGAGAGCTACATACATGCGCAAAGGCTATAACTAGCCGCCATTTTATGACCAGTGGGCAGTGACACAATTATAGAAAAGTTGAAAGGTTTCAAAGCGAGTGACAGCTGTCAAAGCCTTCATTTTCGGTCTGTAATTTGAAACTTAGATCATTTGTAGGTATAGATAAGTTTTCCATAGAAGCCAATAAAACTTTTTCTCAGATAATGTACTCTGATTTTCAAAATTGGCATAAAATCTACACTGATGCTTCAAAAACAGACATGAGCCCTGTTGGTGCTGCAGCATGGATTCCTTCAACATGAATTATACTCAGTTACAGCTGCCCATCTATCACTTCTGTTTTCACTGGGGAATCAATTGTCATTCTTGAAGCAATTTTATTTGTTAAGTCTCATGGCATGAACAATTCTATTATTCTTTCAGACTCCAAAAGTTGCGTTCAATCAATACTGTCAAATCCATTTAGGTCTAAAAGTAATTTTCCAATTATATTTAAAATAAGGGAATCTTTGAAAGAATGCTATGACTTCAATATTAACATTGTTTTAGCATGGATTCCAGGTCATTCAGGCATTCTTGGTAACGAAAATGCAGATGCCTGTGCGAAGATACCTAATGCAACAGGTTCCCTCCAATATTCAAAAATTTTCTCCCATGACTTGCGCATCCTGAAACCCAAGATGCATTCCAAAAACTCTAAAGGCAAATTTTATGGAGATCTAAAACCCGTTATCCTCAGAAACCTTGGTTCTACAAATTTAAAATTCCCAACAAGTCAGTGATTTCAACTATTTGTCGTTTACGTTTCATGCTTGTACCCCAGTATTTTTGGCTAAACTAAGAATAAGGGACAATTCCTTGTGTGAATGTGGTCTAGATGAGGGAAACGTGGATCATTTATTCTTCAATTGCCCTTTAACGCAACCTTCTTTGTACAATTTTATATCTCCTGAAATTCCCGCCCAACTTGCTTTAAATGTCTCCTCTACCTAGTTTTCACTCTTTTTGTATATATTTTGTGTAAATATATTACAATAAATAAGATGAAGTTGTAAATAGCACTAAGTACTTATATCAAATAAGTGTATGTCCTATATAGTCCTAACAGCATGTATATTTGTTTCAGGTATAAGAAAATAAAACTTGTTTCAATCTTAAGCACCGATCACTACCATTAAAACTAGTAAAAGAATACTCTAAGCTTGGTGGTCTACCTTAACTTGACATTGGCAGACTTGTCGTATACCTTCCACAGAGCTATGGAGGAAGAATAGAATAGAGTAGAACTAACAGATGGCACTACAGTCTTCTGAAAACGTCACTTTAAGGCTTCTGTCCCACGAACCGAACACGGACATAAGCTTGAAACACTAAGAAAAAAATGGAAAGTAAAGAATGGCGCGACGTATTATAATCCGGCTAAGTTTGAAAGCGAAAAACGTAGTGGATTTCGGCTATCTTCGTTTTTTATAAGATTATAGCCATTATCTGTCAAATGTCAATCTATCAATGACTGCACGTTTCATACAATCAAGGGAATCGCTTTTTTCTTAGAGTTTTGCTTGGCTGTACTCTGTAGTCTGTACTCTGTAGTTTTTATACGTAATAATAAGTCCTATAACCTATAATTATCATTTCAATTTATAAAAGTTAAAACATTTTGTAAATGATTAAAATTATGCCATATTCAAGAGTGTATTGCAATTTAAATAGTTTTTGTAAACCAATTAAAAAAGGGCAAAATGGAAAATAATTATCAGTTCTTACCATAGTATAAGCCTTGTGTGTATAAGTGTTGAAGAATATAGAAGTGATTTAAAATTAACTACATATTTACTATGGTTATACTCGATACAATGGAAGGTTTTGGTAATTTGGAGGAAGAAGCACTGAAGCGAAAAGAGAGGTTAAAAAATTTAAAGAGAAAAAATCCTAATAGCACTGAAGTCAAGAATGAAGGAGTACTATTACCAAAGTAAGCATAATATAATTAAAATTGTCTTGTAGTGTCTATTATTTGTCCTAATGAGTGGACTACATGTTTTGCAATATTTAGCATATGGTTTCTAACGGTTATATTTAATCATTTTGGTAGAGCCAGAGTTGTCTTAGTGATTTAATAAATTATAATAATAAAAGTTTGATAACTTAAATCACTCTTTAACTTTTATAAATTCGTTAGTATTGTAAAAATGTAGTTATGCCACTATGCCACAATGCATCATGCTTCTTAAAGCAGTATAAGTTTTAAAATTTAGAAAGAGCTAATATTGATGATGTTTTAATATAATTTTTTATCAAATTAGACAACTAATATTCTCTTAGCAATATTAGATTAATCTCAGGAGTGTTTCACTCATAATACAATAAGTCAACACATTTTTTTATGGAATGTGAGGATAAGTTTGATTCTTAAACATCTTGACTGTTGCCTCTCATTATATTCTTGATAATATTATGTATGTACTTATGCACATAAGTGAATGTGCTAGAAATTGTCACTCATAACCATAATGTTAACACCAGGAACTAACATTAACTTATAATGCCTACTGGGCTAAGTTGAGTTAATAAGTCTTTTGTGGCATTGTATAAGTTTTTAATACAAGATCCCAGAAAATTTTCAAAACAAATGTATTACCAGATTCAAAAGAATTGTTAAAATCTGTTTGGGTGGTAAGGGTTACTATAACATAAATTACTTTATGATACCACAGATTAGGAATCAGCTTAAGAACCACCTTAAAGCTAATAAATAATACATTTAATTGTACACCATAACATTGTATCCATAATTATTTAAAAAAAAGAAGCTTTGTTTACTCAGGTCTGAGACATACCTACTCTTTTGAATGGGTGATAGTTTTTGACTTTCATTAAGTGATATCACACCTATTTTGAATAAGAATATTTGGAGTTGAATTCTTAAAATGACTCTCATGATCCTTTGCATCACAAGAGGAGTGATATTATAAATGTCTATATAACCGGAAGTGCATCTGTGAATAAATAAAATAGTAACAAAAGATAAATAAAAACAATTTGCTTAAAAATAATTTCAGGCCAAAGTTTAGAAGCTACAAACCTCAGGATGAGCTCTTACAAGAATCAAAATTAAAGGAAGCTGAACCAGCCAAAGTTGATGAAGAGATTAAAGATTTAGTTGAAGCTGGTAAAGAAAAGGTATTAAATGCTGTCTAAATATTATTTCCACTTTATCTTTAAAAATCACATATCAGATCTGACATTAATTACTGATAAGAAAAAAACTGAAACAAGAAAAATAGGTACTTGGGAAATAAGTTGAGACAGCAATTACAGTGTAAAGTGTAGGTAAACATATCAATATTTATTAGTACAGTAGAAACTTGATTAACCAGACTATTTGTTGCCGTTTGGATAATCAAATGTATGAAGTAGGAACTTCTAAATGTACATACATATTTTCTTTAGATCACATTACATATTTGTAATTTGGTGTAATGGTAAGACACTTGTTCTCTTCATTGCTGCTGTTTTTTAATCCACTTGAGAGCTGTTTCCAGGATATGAAGTGCTTCATCATGAGATGGTCGTACATCATTTGAAACTAATTATCGGGGGGATTACCAATAATAAATTCAACTTTTAGGTGTGTAATTGGTCAAGATTGGTAGTCCAGATAACGGCGAATCCGTATAACTGAGGGCCGGATAATTGAGTTTCTTCTGCAGATATTAGTATTACTTTGTCAGTGCTTTACCTTGATATCTTATATTATCCATAAGGGAGTGCAAAATACATTCGTTTAGTAAGTTTGGCTGGGCTGTTTACACACTTAGGCTCTTGATTGGGCCATTATGCGTTTTCATTTTGTCTTCTTCTCCAGCCCAACCAGCCCAGATCATTCCAGAAGTCTAGCAGTCTTTTTAAGTTTCTGCAGGCATCTGGAGGTGATGCTAGTGATTGGAGTATTTGTGCCCGTTCTTCGAGCACACTCCTGCACTCCTTAAGCATGACATGTTCTAGCGTCATAACTTTCAAATATATACTCTCGTACTTATTTAACAACACTTAAACACTGCTCAATAATTCATTTAATCCTGAGCAAAACATTTTATACCCTTTGCCAAACCTCTCCTCTCTTCTCCTCACCCCTCTCCCCTCCTCGCCCCAACGGTGTGGAGACCGTTACACTAGCGCCACTTCTCATACACCCTCTGCTCGCTTTACTTGACTTGTAATGTGTAATTATATTGATGTTCTTGCCAGATTAATATCAGCTATGTCCCAGTAGTGAGTCTTGAAATTTGAGCCCAAAAATTTTTATAAGCATTGTGGATAATTATCAAGCATTACCTGATATTATATGAATACCATAACCACTGGACATGTTCAATACTAGTCATTGACAAAAATACTAGTAATGGAGATATTAGAGGTGATAGTTGCAGTCCATTCTTGGTTCCGCTTCAGGTTCAGACCTGACTGTCATTCTCAGCTGATATTAACTCGAAAATATCATTTTATATAGTATATTGTATTATTTCCACTTCAGGTGGTTCTTCAAGATTTGGATATCACCAGCCTTGCACCTCGCAAACCGGACTGGGATCTCAAAAGAGATGTTGCAAAGAAATTAGAAAGACTTGAACGGAGGACTCAAAAAGCGATAGCCGAGTTGATTTGGGAGCGGCTTAAGGAAGGCACAGAGGAGAACCTTAGTGCTATGATTACCATGACTGACACTAGAGTGGCTGGTGGTGATGACTGAACAAAATTAAGTGATTCAAAATGATTTATATTTTCTGTTAAACCAGCGGATGTGTAATGAAGATAATGCAACAGATTAAATAAAACCCTTTCACCAATTTTAATATAGTTTATTTTATATCTTTACAATATCACAGTCATAATTTATATACCTAAAGTGCTAAAACAAAACTAACTACACATTTTTTTTAATACTTAATAGTTTCTGTGCTTTTAGCTTTCAATATCATTTATAGCTTCTTGGGAACTTGATTTTCATCAGTTACTATTCTATGAATAAATATTCACTTACTACTTCAGCTCTTTCTACAAAATTATGTGGTGTACATGTGTGATGGGCCTTATGTTTGTACTTTGGACAAGGAAAGTATGACTTGGTAAGATTACAATATTATATAATATACATAGTTAAACCAACTATATTAAAAAGTTCTTTAGAACTTATATTCTATAAGATTAGGATCAAAGTAAATACGAAATAATATACACAAATGTATACAATGATGAACAACATTCTATACAATATATAAAAATCACGTCATATAAAAACAAAGCTTAAAATATGGAACATTCCACAAATTACACAATAATATTTTGACTGCTTTATCTATAATACATCGTCACATTTACTCCAGTTGTTTAAAATATACTTGCTTATTGAAGCAGCAATGTAAAACCAAGACTCCTTTGCTCATGATAGGCTAGATTAGGGGTACCATAAGGGCGCCTTTTTCTGCCGTGAAGCAGTAATGTGTAAGCATTATTCTGTTTCGGTCGGAAGGGCGCCGTAGCTAGTGAAATTACTGGGCCAATGAGATTTAACATCTTATGTATCAAAGTGTCGAGCACAATTGTAGTGCCACTCAGATTTTTTGGGTTTTTCGAGAAATCCGAGTGGCACTGCATTATATTGGGCAGGGTGTATCAATTACCATCAACTGAACGTCCTGCTCTTCTCGTCCCTTACTTTCATTAAAAAACATTTATTCAGTTCATAACATCATAGTAGATTCGGACAGTGACAGCTGACACACGACTAAGGAGAAAAGTGTGTTTACTTTTCCCTTTCCGCTGTCAGTCTGCGAATTATTAACCTTTCCGGATCAGCGCGCTCCGCCGCTTAATGTAGGTACACCTTAGATCGGCAAGCGTTCGGCGCTCGCGCAGCGTTTTCCCCGTGCGTATTATTTTACGTGTAGTTATAAAATGCTTATACCTAGGGTGATTTGAGTGACTGTCACTGAAAGCTATTGAAACAAGCTATAAGACCATGTATAAATTATTCATATTGTGTTTCTATTTTATTTCACACAGACTTTTCATTCGACAATAAGTGTAAAAATAGGTATATTTTAAAATAAATGTTGATTTTCAATGTTAATTACTTGTTTTATTTATTTCCTTTTATGTTTTTGTAATGAACATAAAATAAAAACAAAATCTCCGCAAAGATAATCTTCATGCAAAGTCTTGATAACGACCGCTCGCTGCGCCGCCCGGGAACAAGTGAACACAAAAATGCTATGTCCGTAAAGCTATGACGTCGAATATTGGTGGCCTTGAATCGTAACGGATCGAAATGTGTATCGGACTTCACTCGTTCATAATTGCGTAGGCAAATAAACCATCTTGTACACCTAATAAGAGTGAAAACTGGGTGAGGTAAAAGAGTGCCTTGGGGCACTGCCGCTCTCTCTGTTTTTTGAATTTCCAGTGCCTGCGGGCACGTCCGATGCGGAAAGGTCAGCGTTTGTAACCGTACGATAATTTAATATGTACGTACGATGGTATACTACTACATAGCATGCGCAGATTATACGTTAATTACTATTATGATAAAATAAAATAAATTATTGAAAATTATACTGATAGTCAACAACAATTATTACAGGTGTTCTTTAAAGTCAGCGCCATCTAGTGGCTTATTTATTTCCTAAGACAGTACACATTCTGCTGCCGAGTGCTGCTGCTTCATGGCGCAAATCGCAATCCTTTGGTTTGGTGAATCCAATTCCGCATTGGTTGCTACAAATTTGAATATATCGACGTTTAATTTAATTTGTTTCGCTTACTGTCACGTTTGATAATTATGATTTTTTATGGTATTAAAATCATTATCCTGGTGCGTACGATAAATATACGATAATTTTACAGCTTACCAGGTACCTACGATAGCTGCCTGGCCTCAGGTTGTGTGAACACTGCTACGAGAACGTCATTGACAATGATTGTTACTTTACTTTATTGTTTTCATTTGATTTTAAACAGCAACATTTTAAAAATATAATATGTTACCTTAACAATCTTAGCGAATAGTACTATAACATCCATTTACAATGAGAAAAGGATCTATTTACAAACTGAATCGTTGAATGAGCCAATTCAAAACATTACATCAGAAATTACATTTATTATTTGAAACGATTGCTTTTACACACATTAAATTTAAAAACAATATTTAATCTTGTTTTAATTTAATTTTGTGTAATTAATCCCAGAAGTAAGGGTTATCACTAAAAATAATTAATTGTTACGATTGCTTTTGTTTGTTAAGTTGCATTATACATTTTGTTATCTTATTATCCTGTATTCAGTTTCACATAACATATTTGAACTTGTTACGTTTTGAGGATATATTATTCTTTATTTAGTTATTTTATGACAGCCTTATTAAGCTTAGCGATGCTTAGATTGGATTTGTTTCCATATAAAAGTTTCACTTATTCTAATATGTAGTGATACATTCAACAAGAAAATAATAACTATTTTATTAATTGGTTTGGTAATATAGGTATACATAAACACATACTAATATTCAATTAATGCTAAAATTTATAAGTAAACTAATAGTAACATGATGCTAAAACTAATGTAAATATTATTTCTATTTGATCCACAGCTATTTTTTCTAGTTCTCTTCGAAGGCCATTCGGGTTCATGACCGGGGTCATCAATTTCGTTGTACGTGAAGTAATTGCTGTCAATGTTGTAGAAGACCGTCCGGTCCCCTATCGGCTGGATCGGGCGGAAGTTGTGACGAATCTTACCATTGGCCGATCTAAGTTCTCTGAACACTTCTATCTGTAATGTTTTTTATTTCAGATTTACATTATATTAATTTTAAACGGAATTCACTGAGAAGAACCCGCACAAAATTGACCACTCTAGAGACAGGACTACACATGACTAGCTATCCCGAGATCAGTATTGCACACAACAATGGGAGGATCCTTTGCACAGGATGCCTGCTTTAGATTATGGGTACCACAACGGCGCCTATTTCTGCCGTGAAGCATTAATGTGTCAGCAATATAGAGTTTCGGTCTGAAGGACGCCGTAGCTATTGAAATTACTGGGCAAATGAGACTTAACATCTTATTAATTTTTGTGTTTTTCAAGAATCCTGATTGGCACTGCATTGTAATCTGCAGGGCGTATCAAATACCATCATTTGAACGTCCTGCTTGTCTCGTCCCTTAATAAAAAAACCATTCAGTGAAAGCTTTACTGTGTCAAGTACCTAAATGATGAAGTGCTTGTCTTTATTACAATCGTTTATTTTATTTACCATTACCATTAAACCAGTGGGAGGCTCCTTTGCACAGGAAACCGGCTAGATTATGGTCACAACGGCGCCTATTTCTGCCGTGTAGCAGTAATGTGTAAACATTACTGTGTTTCGGTCTGAAGGGCGCCGAAGCTAGTGAAATTACTGGGCAAATGAGATTTAACATCTTATGTCACAAGGTGCTATAGGAGTGCTATTGTAGTGCCGCTCAGAATTTTTGGGTTTTTCAAGAATCCTGAGTGGCACTGCATTGTAATGGGTAGGGCGTATCAATTACCATCAGCTGAACGTCCTGCTCGTCTCGTCCCTTATTTTCATAAAAAAAAAGGATAATAACATTAAAAGCTACAGGAAAAATATTAATGAATTATCCTTTGTATCGAGATCAAGATCAGATCCTCGTGACCAGAATACTTGATTTTAGTTTGGTATGAAACTTGAAAATCAGTTGTACTCTTAGATTAAGGATTGGTCCCCGCTGCGCTCCAACTAGATACGAACAATAGATTTTTTATTACGGCAACTATTAGATGCTTGTATGCGTGGCATCTTGACACTCAATGGCATCTTTCAAATTTTGTAAAATAGGTACGCTTCGTGTTATTTTATATTGAAATTAATAAAATACAAAATACTGATGATATGTGATCCCAGTGTCTTTCTTATTTATTGTAGTATTATTTTAACAAAGTTTTGCTACGCAACCTGGTATTTTAGTGGCATTTATTAGCAAAGTTTAACAGAACATGCCGCACTTTGCGACTACGCCTGCGGTATCTAGTCGCAGCGCAGCGGAGACCAATCCTTAATCTAAGGTTATACTATTACATTCTATACATACCCATTCGCACGTTATACTTATTTTGATTAAAGTATTAAAATTCTGACCTGTTCATGTGTCAATCGAATTGGTTGTTCAAAGTCCAACCAGATGACTACTTCGGAACACGGAGGGGTGGTGAGAGAGCCCCTGTACGTGAAGTATCTCCTCAGGTCATAGGGCAGGATGTTGAGGATGGAGAACGGATTACTCATGATCACGCTCGAATGTGGCTCCGTGACGTTGCCAAGAGCTGACGTTATGTCGTCGTATGCTGGGTGTTGATGTCGGTCCAACTGGCAATTATACATAAAAGTGATTCATTTTAGACGTTATCCGTTACTTATCTATATAACAGCAAATTATGTGTGTATAAATAAATATATATAGGTATAGATATATTCGATCCATCATTTTTAGATTTTTAACAGATTTCAAAAAAGGAGGAGGTTCTCAATTCGTCGGTATCTTCTTTTTTATGTTTGTTACCTTGGAACTTTCGACTGAGCCGATTTTGGAAATTATTTTTTTATTTGAAAGCCCGTGTGGTTCCATTGCAATTTGGTGCAGATCTGAGAGTGGCGTCCATGAGAAAACCATTAAAGTCTCAAATTTGCTGTAAGTATGTGCGCGACAAATTTATGAATCACTCAATATCGTGTCAACCGATATCGATGATTCTTATTTTTATTGGAAAGGATATTGTTCAAAGGTAGCTTGGTGAGAGTTTGGTTATGCTCTGATTATGGGTTCCATGAAAAAGTAACGGAACTCTTCAATTCTTTGGAGCAAATTAACGATACTCGGCCGAATCTTTTTTATGCTAACCGGATATTTGAGTCACCTGCCATAACGTCGTTATGGTCAAGTAATTGTCGTAGTCGAATATGATGATCAATGGAACTCCTTAACGACTTACAGTAAGGGTGCGATCTGTGGCAGAATTTCTAGCTGTCTGTAATAAAATTACAATGCGCTGACGTTTATTACTGCATTGCAAAATTTAATACATATACACATATTTAGACAAATTATTAGTTAGTGTACTTCAGATTCTCTTAAAATAAAAAAAATGTTAACAAGAATACAACCGACTTCAAAAACACTAGGTATTCCAAATCAATAGATATAATATGCACTAAAAAGTATAAAAATAATTGCGTATTTTTATACAGTCTAATTAGTTAATCTAATTCTAGTAACGATTACTGTTATTTTTAGAGTCGGTGTCAGCCATGGTAGGTTTGTAACTACATACATAGTTACGAAGGCGGCACTGAAAATTTCGGGAATCAAGGAAGTGACACAACATTACTATTTAAAAATGTATTTATTGCTTTTCGAAGTATTCTCCGCGAAATTTGATACATTTTTCCATACGATGGAACCAATCGTTGAAGCAAGCATTCCATTCGGAAGTTGGGGTCTCCAAAATGGCCGTTTTGTAGGCGTCCACAGCTTCTTCAGGTGATAAAAATCTCTGACCACGCAATTTATTCTTTATTTTAGGGAAAGTATAGAAATCACTAGGGCTTAGGTCGGGGCTGTACCGCGGATGGTCTAATAATTCTATGTTTTCTCGCTCTAAAAACTCTTTTGTTCTGTGCGCGATGTGAGAACTCTCATTGTCGTGATGGAGGATGTTGCGGCGGTTGCAGTTCTCTTTACGGAGGATAACAATAATCTTAACTAGCATTTCGAAATTAAGATCTTTTTTTTAATTTTCATTCGGATTTGCCACCCTAGAATCACGCATCAAGAGTACTTAAGTATAGCCACGGTTGAGTGACAATGGCATATTTAAAGCCCCTTTTAACGTGTTAATGTACTCTAAAGTAAATTAAATTTTACGATTTAATATCTATATATATATAAAAATGAATTGCTGTTCGTTAGTCTCGCTAAAACTCGAGAACGGCTGGACCGATTTGGCTAATTTTGGTCTTGAATTATTTGTGGAAGTCCAGGGAAGGTTTAAAAGGTGAATAAATATGAAAGTGTTCGGAATTAAATAAAAACAACAATTTTGTTTTCCTTTGATGTGTCCCCCGTCGTCCGATATTTGTTTTGTATGGACATATTTTCTATGAGAGAATTTATTGACGCACGGTTTGACAGTTCTGCTGTAAATCAATTTCATTACAACAACAGGGAGCATATTTTACGAAATAATTCTTGATGTTATGATATATTATTGACAAATTCATAAAAAAACATTATTTTATTTATTACTAGATGATACTCTGCGACGTCGTTCGATCCCTATTTTTTTTTTTGAAAATATAATATAGCCTATAACACTCGGGGATAATATAGCTTCCCAACACTTAAAGAATTATTCAAATCGGTTCAGTAGTTGCGGAGCCTTTTCAATGCAAACAAACAAACAATCAAATCTTTTCTCTTTATAATATTAGTATAGATATACATAACAACAACTGTCGGGTCAACTAGTGAGTTATAAAAATGAAATGATCCATGTATTCTATAGAGTTAGCATAGACAAAGTGTTCGCGACCTTTGATAATTTTATGAAGGCTTCACATAGAATAATGGCTTTTCATAGATAACCATAATTATTAACAGTACAACGCTGTCAAAGGAGAATTATCTGCTATTAAGAAGTCTGTTCTCAGTGATAATATTGATATATCTCTCTATTGAGATCCCAAACCTTGAGGTGGCATCGTATTTTAATCGGCATATCTACTCGGTCATGACCCGATGACAGTGTTTTTGTGTTTCGTACTTCTAAGAAGAAGGAACCCTTGTACCCACCTACGATCACTTCCATTTCTATAGGTCAGTATTATAATGTTAGTATTTATTTTATTTATAATAAATTTATATCTATCATTATTATCTTATATATAAAATTCAGGTGTCGCGGTGTTTGTTACCAAACTCCTCTGCAACGGCTGAACCGATAAGAATCGGCCGACATATATTCTTCATACCCTTAAATGATAAGGGTGACCTACCCCTAAATATTTTATTTTTATTTTATTATGATTCAGCATTGAAAAATATATACCTACAACTTAAAATTTTCACCTTTCTAAGGTCAATACCAATTTTTCTACCGCGATTTTTATATCATTCTGTTCCATCCACAATATGGTTGCAAAATGGAAATTTAATACAAAAATAATTGTAGTACGATAAATTTGCATGTATAGTTTATTATTACAATATAATTAATATGCATTAATTTATATATGTAGCTATATTTGGTAGGTCTGAGAATCGGTGGTAATCTATTTTCTATACCCCAGAAATATTAATTATTGAATTTTTACTATTAATTTATATGGGAATACAACGTTTGCTGGGTCAGCTAGTAATAGATAATTTTTCTCAATCTATCATTTTCTCTATCATTTGTTGTTCGTTTCAAGTTGAAAAAGTAGACATTTGTGTAACGATTTTTTTGTTCTGCTACTAAATACTAATATTTGAAGTTTTTAGTTTGTTAGACGTTACATACTGTCGCTATCATGCACTAAAACTAAAAAACTAGATTTTTATGTAACTGACTATCAATTTATTTATATATTATACTGGCACAACATGTTAACCTGAATGTATGGTCTTGTGGGACCGACAAAAAAGAGTCCTATTTTTGTGATGATTTAATTTTAAACCCACAATCTTGAAATAGAACGATTCGGTAAAACCTCGACAAAAACATTAATTGGATGCAATCATGAGTTTTTACGCTTACAAGACAACAATGTTTATGTTTATTTCAGTCACTATACCTAATACTTCCTTATTTCTTTTTAAACAAAAAATATAAATCACACAGTGTACAATCGGCGGCATTTAGTATTAGTTTCGCTAAACGCTCAAGATCTATACTAACCTCATAAAAGAACGCCAATACTGTCAGCCCGTCTGTGTGAGTAACAGCCTCTTTCACAGTCTTGTATTCTTCCTTGTAGAAAACCATATGAAGCTCCATCGGAAAACTGAAATAGTAAACAATAGCTAATTACTGTTATATATTATTTGTTACTGATGAGCTGTGTGACCGAAATTCAACAAATCGCTGGTTTGAGTCTCGCTTAGAAGGACAGCCTAGCGAAACTCAGAAAAAAGCGATTCATTCGATTGTATGAAACGTGCAGTCATTGATAGATTGACAAATGACGGCTATAATTTCGTAAAAAACGGAGATAGCCGATATCCACTTAGCCGGATTATACTTTTTCGCCAATCACCATACTGTAATTAAATACTACTATTTCAAACTTATGTCAAATACTACATGCTTAATTAGTCCGGTCAATTTAGACATTTGAAGTTACATAAAGTCCTAACAAGCTGAAAATCAGTGAAATTGTTCAAAACATAATTATAAACGTTCCCATTAAACTATGTTTAAAAGTTCCCCATCATTCCCGTGTATGGATTTTTTTTTATTCAAGGTCAAAGGTCAAAAAAATGACTTTTTCGCGATTTTCAGCAAAACGGTAAGTTTTATCATAAAAGTACCTCGGACAAAAATTGTAGATCATAAAATTATCTATAGAAAATGTATCAATACTTTTAAAGTATTGATAATAATCGTTATAACGATTCAAAAAGTTATATCTCAGAAATATATAAAGAAATAAGACAGGTGTAACTTCACTTTCATTTTTTGGTGTAAATTGACCAGACTAAATACTTCACTAAATTTCAATTTTTATGTAGGCAGTCCCGCCTCTTATATTAGGTAGTAATTAAATCCTCTTTGGAGCTAATGGTCACCTGATGACATTGGTTGTCATTGTGGATTGACCTGTGTTGCGCAGTCTTTCCAGGAGGATAAGACGTGGATAGGTACCTACCAAAGTGCGTACCTTAAAGGTAACGCACCCGTGATTCCACTGATATTGCAATGAGTGACCACTTAACTTAAGATGACCTGTGGCATCACCGCCAGCCTAACGAAACTTAGAAAAAAGCATTTTACTCGATTGTATGAAACGTGCAGTCATTGATTGATTGACAGTTGCCGGCTATAATCTTGTAAAAAACGGACATGGCTGAAATCCACTACGTTTTAAGCAACTGTTGGCTTTCAAACTTAGCCGGATTATACTTCGTCGCCTTATTGTAATTACAATA
Source organism: Leptidea sinapis (assembly GCF_905404315.1). NCBI lineage: Eukaryota > Metazoa > Arthropoda > Insecta > Lepidoptera > Pieridae > Leptidea > Leptidea sinapis. Next base: position 7,336,413 of record NC_066276.1, read on the forward strand.
TCAAACTTATTTCAAATTTCACTGGACGTGTCATACTAAACTAAATTTCTATTTTTACTTAGGTAGTTAGGTCTTATTACGTAGTATTTACGTCCTCTTTGGTCACCGCCATCGATGCTTTCTTGCAATAGTGTGCATCATTTTAAATTACCAAATATTTAAAATTATGCAGGGCCGTGCAACCACGAATATTTCGACTCGGGTACTTAGGTAAGATTATTATTTAAATGTAAGGCACATTTTTTAGCTTAGCCTTTTTAATGGAGCGTAAATTTATCAGATCTACCGTTTATTATGAATAGGTAGGCGCGGCAATTTCTGCTCAGTCACGTAACGGTGAATACGATATAGGCTATTGTGGAATGAAATTCGCACATTATCGCGCGACAATCTGAATCTGAAATTAGTCTGTATTTATTTCGGTTTTTGAACTTTAGTCATATAAAACTAACTATAAAGGAATACAATTAAGGTAATTGAGAATATGAATAAGTTGGTCTCATCACTAAACTGAAGAACAACACTATTAGGTACGTTTCAACGTAACGTCATAAGTAGATAATAACATCGCGCACCAGCTTCAGGCTGACTCTCTCCATAATGAGTGAGTGTTGTGTAGTTACGTTATAGCAGCACCTAGCTAAACAACTTTATAACCTTTCACCTAATTCCTGCCGCCGAATTGCACCTACACAAGACACACCACAAGTTAGGATATCATCGCCACATGTGTGGCGGTCCTCCACAGTGCGGTTTTCAAGGAGGTTTCTTCCACGTTCTTCAAAGATGTGGAATGAACTTCGTTGTGTGGTGTTTCCGGGATGATACGACATGGGTACCTTAAAAAAAGCGCGTACACTTCCCTTAAAGGCCAGCAACGCTCTGATGTTGCTAGAGAATGTGGTTGGCGGTGATCATTAATTAACTTACTTAACACTAGGTGAACCGTACGCTCGTTGGCCTCCTTTCCATAAAAAAATAATAATAATTCGAAAAATACACTTACGGCGTACACTCCGGATAGTTGAAAACTCAAATACTTTGAGATAAATGATGTTAAGTCGTATTAGCTCATTAATTTAATAAAGAATCTCTCAATAAACGTCTACCAAAATTTTACCTTATTATTAAGCAAATTAGAACTAGCCAGACCTCCTGTGATTTATTTTATCTTCGGAGCCGAAGGTGTCGTTGTCGCCCCAGTGGAAGTGCATTTGACTAAACACGTAGGCGCCATCTAGCGGACCGCCGCTTACACGCGGGTGAGGCTCATTCTCCACTTCTATTAATACTGAAATCAGGCAGAAGACTTTACTAAATATCGGACCACAACGGAGTTCGAAGGCTATAAACTCAAATATAAAAATAATACGCCCTGTTACCCAATGATATAATGTAAGTATGACAAAATTTGTAGGTACTGAAACAGATTCGTTATAAGGGAGAATGTTGTCGGAGTCTAGCCCTGGAAGAATAAGGCTCCATATAAGGTCATTGTAATAAATCAATCATTAAACTGAAAACTAACTTTTCGACTTCAATATATCTGCTTTTACTTAAACTTATAAAAATGTCTTTCATTTGAATGAAACATTCAATGCCTACCAAATTAAATTGCCTTCAAAAATACTCAACCTACAGCCTTTTCTTCGTCTTTTTTTAGTCTTTTGCTTTTTGGTTGAGTGTCTAAATTAGAACTCATACTGATTTATCCGTTACATTTATAATTAAAACAATTAATATCTAATAAAAAGTATTAATAACATAACTGACATAGCCCAGATGGTTGCAAAACTGAAGTGGCAGTGGGCAGGGCACATAGCTCGACGGACAGATGGTCGTTGGGGCAGTAAAGTGAACCGACGATCTGGTCAACATCGCAGGAATACGTTGGATGAGGGCAGCGCAGGACAGATCGTCATGGCGATCTTTGGGGGAGGCCTTTGTCCAGCAGCGAATGTCTTCCGGCTGATGATGATGATGAATATACAATGTTTTAGTAGTTTCATGATATTCCTAATAATATTCCCTGTGCCATGGCAAGGCCAACTATCAGATAATGATCGGCGTTAGGTACAAGGAACCATTGGGTTTACCAATCAGCTTTGCATACTATTAAGGTAAGGTGGAATTTCCTGTCTCTAAAAACAATAGTCTAATCAGGTCACGCACCCAAGCACTTGTATGTTTGATTAATCATTGTCATTATGAATAAGATAATTTTTATTTAATATGCTGTTAGTAACAGGCCAGATACGATTCAAATAAAGAAAAGATTATAAAAATTTGTTGTCGTCACAGCACAGTGAGTTAAGTTGATAAGCTAATCATGAGACAAAAAATTAGGATTCTTTGTGCTTTCTAATTTAAGGCATCATCTTACCCCCTGCTCTTACTAAACTTTGTGTGGTGATTTAATTAAGGCTACTTGTCCGACTTAACTTCTGTTCGATGGAAAATGTTAGTTACATAAGGGTTAATACATTTATCCCTTTCATAAGGCTAGCTTACTCCTTTTTTTAAGAGAATAAAGGACGAGATGAGCAGGACGTTCAGCCGATGGTAATTAATACGCCCTGCAAACAATGAAGTGCCGCTCAGAATTCTTGAGAAACCCATAAATTGAGCGACACTACAATTGTGCTCGTCATAAAAAGGCATAAAAAGGCATTTATTTTCTCAAAATTGATTCCTTTAGAATTCTTTTTGATGTCATTTCTTATACTACTAGATACTACTACCGCTTCGGAAACAAATTGCGCTCTGAGAGAGAAGAAGCGGTGCAAGAAACTCTCCAGCATTCTTTTTTTTTGCGCTCTTTTCAATAAAAGTATACAATATTGTACAGTTGCTATAAAATAATCACAATCTAGTCCCAGGCTGTCCGATCATTTAGATATTCAGCAGTGGAGTAATAGGATTTACGACAGAGCCATTTTTTTATAAAACATTTAAATTTATTTATAGACAATGCCTGAACAGTGGCTGGGACTTTATTGTAGAAGTGTATACATTTACCCTTAAAGCTATTATGTATCTTATGAAGCCTACTAGAATTAGTTACAAGCAATCCCTTATTTCTAGTGTTATAATAATGAAAATCACTATTAAGAGCAAAAAGGTGACGATTTTTGTGAACATATATTAAATTTTCATAAATGTACTGACAATAAACAGTCATAATATTTATTTCTTTAAATTTTTCTTTGAGAGACTGTCTATAACCAAGCTGATATATAGCACGAACAGCTCTCTTTTGCAGAGCAAACACTATATCAATGTCAGCAGCATGACCCCATAGTAATATACCGTACGTCATGATGGTGTGAAAATAACTAAAGTACACTAATCTAGCGGTCGCAACATTCGTGTACTCTCTAATCTTTCTAACTGCATATGCCGCAGAGCTGAGTCTATCTGCTAGATGGGTAATATGTGGACCCCACTGAAGCTTTTTATCTAACGTGATACCCAGGAAGACCGTAGTGTCCACAAGTTCCAATCTCTGGTCATTTATAAGTACGTTGGTTTGTACCTCCACTGTGTTTGGTGTAATGAACCGTAAACACTTTGTTTTTTTACTGTTTAAGTGCAGATTATTCGTCTCAAACCAACGCACTATCTTTGAGAGTGCATTGCTTACCTCGTCATCAATATCCGCACGTCGCTTCACTTTAAAAATAAGTGAAGTATCATCAGCAAACAATACAATCTCATGGCTATCATATACCACAAACGGTAGATCGTTAATATATATAAGAAACAAGAAAGGACCGAGAATAGAACCTTGTGGAACACCTATTCCCACAGGTTTACCCGAAGACCGTTTGCCATTTACATCGACTATCTGAACTCTTTCGCTTAAATATGATTTTAACAGATTTAGGGCTCTATTTTTCACTCCATAATGCTTTAGTTTTAGGAGTAAAGTTTCATGGTGGACGCAGTCAAATGCTTTTGACAAATCACAAAAAATGCCCAATGCATCCTGTGACTCTAGTGAAACCAAACTGATTTTTGTTCATTAATTTACAAAAATGCATTTGTAGCTGTTGAAGCAAAAGTTTTTCAAAAATTTTACTAAAAACAGGCAGCACTGAAATAGGTCTGAAATTAGCAGGGTCAAAAGAACTGCCCGATTTAAACAAAGGTATAACTTTGCTGTATTTCATGAGGTCAGGGAACACACCCTCATCTATGCATTCATTAAATATTATTGCTAATTCAGGTGCTATAATGTCAAGTATGTATTTAACAATATTAGTCGAATGGCCCCATAGGTCTTTTGTATTTTTTAGGTTAATTAATTTGAAGATTTTTATTATATCGCTACCTGTAACATACTTAAATTTCAAGTCAGTAGAAGATACTGGTACGTGTAATTTAAGCATATCATATGCTGCTTTTGGCGAAGAGTTAAGGTATTTGGTCGTGACAATCGGGATTTCGGAGAAGTATTTATCAAATTCATTTGCAATTTCTATTTCCGAATTTATAACGCGATTATTAATATTTAAACAGATAGAGGTGTTACGGCAATTCGATCTACCAGTTTCATTGTTAATTACACTCCAAGTCGCTTTTACTTTATTATTACTGTTTTTAATTTTATCTGCAATGAAACGTGTTTTCGCTTCATGACAAACTATTTTAAAAAGCTTGGAGTATTTTTTTACATATATTTTAAATTCTTCACTATTATTGTAATGTTTCTCATAATAAAGGTCATATAAGCGTTTACGACTTTTGTGGATACCCATTGTTGCCCAATCATTAAAACTATGTGTGTTGTTTACTGTCACCGTTACTGGAGTAAAAATCCTGTCAAATTCCTCACAGAAGGAGTTGAAGACTAAGTTATAGTGAAAATTAGCAGTTTCACCACAGTGTAAAAATGGTATCGTATTTACCAAATTATTTCTAAACCTCTCAAGACGGCTACCCGTAACTGGTATAATCGTCACCTTTTTTGGTCTGACATTGTCCAATCTTGTATTTACTTTTATAAGTTGCCCACTATGGTCGGACTGAAGATTATTAATTATGAGTTTACTAGTAATAGTAACATCTGTAAAAATATTATCTAAACAGGTTGCTGTTGTAGAAGTGATTCTAGTAGGTTCCCAAAATACATTGAACAAATTAAAACTTTGAAATAAGTTTTTAAGGCTAGTACAATTGGCCGAAGGTTCAAGCAAGTTTATATTAAAATCTCCACACACTATAATTGACTTGCTAGTTTTGCTAAATTTTGATAGTACCTCCTCCATTCTATGTTGGAATTGTTCATATGATGCAGTGGGGGGGCGGTATACACTTACAATAATAAATTGCTCTAGTTCTATACAAGCTATCTCAATTAGTTGTTCTATAGAGAGATTAACAATATCTCTTCTATTTTTACATTTTAATCTATTATTAATAATAATTAGGGAACCTCCATGTATTGCCCTACTTCTACAAAACGAACTGACTACTTTATGTTCTCTAAAACTAAACTGGAGCTAATGACTCTTACGCCAATGTTCTGTAATACATAATATATCTATATTACAGCAGCTCAAAAACAGTTCAATTTCTAATTCCTTACTTGAGATACCTTGTATATTCTGGTGAACAATATTTATGAGCTTTATATTATGATTATCTATAGCAGTAACATTTATATTTGGTGAATGTTGCCTATTTTGTATGATATTGCAAGAGTTGTCCTCCCTTGTCAAATAACTTAATTTAAATTAAATTAATTTAAATTAAATGATACTTAACATTTTATGTCACCTTGGGACATAAAATGTTAAGTATCATTAGCCCAGTAATTTAACTAGCTACGGCGCCCTTCAGACCAAAACACAGTAATGTTTACACATTACTGGTTCACGGCAGAAATAGGCGCCGTTGTGGTAACCATAAGCTAGCTGGCATCCTGTGCAAAGGAGCTTCCCACTGGTAAATACCTAACTATATGGATAAAATCTCTTAGAAGAATTATTTTAATAGAAGTTATAGATTCATTGTGTCATAAATCATCTGTTAATTTTTTTGCCGCATGCAAACTTATACTTGAAAGAGTTAAGCAGAGACCATGTTTTAATTTATATTCAATGAGTACCTATGAAGCCTATCCTAAAACCACATTATATATTATACAAACATCTTGTTATGCCTACTCGGCTAAGTCGAGTTAGTAAGTCTTTTGATGTTTATACTTTTACAATAAGATCCCAGAAAAATATGTTCAAAACAAAAGTATTACGATATTCAAAGGAATTGTTAAAAGACGTTTGTGTGGTAAAGGTTACTATAACATAAATTACTTTCTTAATGATTCCACAGATTGGGAATGGAGCGACCGCCCTCAGGCTATTAAATAATAAGTTTAATTGTACATTATTACTTTGTAAACATATTTTTTGATGAATAAAAAGCCCGCTGAGTTTGTTGCGCCCATTTTTCTCAGGTCTGAGGTATTTACTCTTTGGAATGGTGGTTTTATACTTTCAATAAGTGATGTCACATCCTATTTTGAATAAAAATATTTGAAATTGTCACCTGTGTGCCCATTGTTAGTGACATGCACGTTGTCTATGGGGTCGTCGAAGCCGATAAACACGATGTCGGGTAGCGCCACCTGCTTCACTCGCAGCACATTTATATTAATGGGACTCTGATGTTTTCCTCTGCACTCTCTGTATGTGTCGCCCCAAAAAGTAGGACCTGAGGAAAAGAAGTATTTACTATTAAATAATAATAATAATATTGACACACTTTTTACACAAATTATCTTGCCCCAAGTTAAGCATATATAGCCTGTGTTATGGGCTACAAGACACTGATATATTTAATACAATATACTTACTTAAACATACATAAATTCATGTAAATATACATAAATACATTTAAACATCCATGACTCGGAAACAAACATCCATATTCATCATATAAATGCTTGCACCTACCGGGATTCGAATCCGGGCACCGACCATCGTGCACTTGAGTTGGTACACGTGAATTGTTCTGATATATTTTTTTATTTGACCAGAGGTTGATTTATTTTACAATAATATTAAAAACTTATCTGATAAGGTACCTACATGACTAAACCCCTATATATGCTTATGCGAAAAACATAATCGTAATAGTTTTTAATTTATGTTAGCCCCCCATTTTTCAATTTTGTAATTGAAAAATTTCAAATCCTGTTTTCTTTTAAAATTATATTTAAAATGCCAGTGTTTTATCTTAGCATAGCATATTGTTATGGGCAGTGCGGCCGATATTAATACTATCTTTGTGCTGCAGAAGAGGGCTATTCGCGCGATTTGTAACCTAGGTCCTAAAGAATCATTAAGAGAAAAATTTAAAGAAATAAACAATTTGACTGTTGCTTCTCAATACATTTTTGATAATGTTTTGTATGTTCATAAGCACATTGAGGAATTTTCTAGAAACTGTGACATTCATAATGTTAACACGAGGAACAAACATAAACTTATTATGCCTACTACTCGGTTGGGTCGAGTTAGTAAGTCTTTTGTTGGGCGATGTATATGTTTCTACAATATGATCCCAGAAAATATACAAAACAAATGTGTTACGAAATTTAAAAGAATTGTTAAAAAACGTTTGTGTGGGAAAGGTTATTATAGCATAAACGATTTTCTTAATGACACCACGAACTGGGATTAAAGCGAACACCCTCAGGCTCTTTAATTATAAATGCTTATTGTACGACATTACATTGTAATCCATATTTTATATAAAAAAAAAGCCCGCTGAATTTCTTGCGCCCATTCTTCTCAGGTCTGAGGCAGTCTCTTTTGAATGGGTGGTAGATTTTGACGTTCAATAAGTGATTATAAATCCTATTTTGAATAAAAATATTTGAATTTGAATAGTTAACTTACATAAAAGAGGCATGATAACGAAGTTAAAGTTATTATAAATTTTATTTTATGAAATGCTCACATAATGCCTCTATTTATTTACGGTATGTGTGGATTGATGCATCTACTATACTCAATAACTCTTGTGTTTATAAGTATTAATTTACTTTTTTTTTTCTTTTTCTGACTTACTCGTGTAAGCCTTTCAGTTTTTGACATTTGATTATTTTTGTTGCGTCACTTTGCATATATTGTATTGTAATTGAGTGGGAATGAGTTTCTTGCTACTTCTTCTCATTAGCTCAACCCTTTACGAAGTAGCGGTAAATTCAATAAGAAACAATATTTTTATTTTTTTTTTGACATTCATAAGTGTAATTTCCGTGACCTACACGAATAAAGTGTTTTTGAATTTGAAGCTACAGAAGCATACTAAACTAAATTTCAATTTTTACTCAGGCAGTCCTGCTTCTTATTACGTAGTATTTACATTCTCTTTGTATGATTTCTAGCGAGATCGAACCGAAAGACATTTGTACATCGCTAATAAATAACACACAACTATTATCCTATTATGTCCGATCTCATGCACTTCATTTTATTAGTTCCGTATGACGTGATCACCAATAATTAAAATTACTTACATGTTAGATAATTTCTTCATTTACCGAGATAAGATGTTGTGTGAATTTGCTTTACCTAATATCTAACTAAATGAAAATGTGATTTATGTTTTTATATGAAAATAAGGGATGAGACGATCATGACGTTCAGCTGATGGTAATTGATACGAGACATAAGAAGACAAGTCTCATTAGCCCAGTAATTCCACTAGCTACGGTGCCCTTCGGACCGTAACACAGCGATGCTTACACATTACTGCTTCACGGCAGAAATACCCATAATCTAGCCGGCATTCGGTGCAAAGGAGCCTCCCACTGTTTTACGAAAAATTACGATAATGTTGCGCTTTGTGTGTTTGAGCTGCCCAACTATACCCCGTGTTAAGCTAGGTTAAAAACTACCTATGTGCCAAATTTCTTCCGAATCTGTTCAGCAGGTTATGATTTTTTCCACAATCTATATGTGCACTGTGTTAGTGATTGAGAAACTAACGTCCAAAACTTCACATTATAAATAGTATGTTAGTCTAGCGAGTATATAATACGAACAATGGCTTAACAAAGCAAACCAAGTTAATGTATCAGGTATTTGTACCTAGCAAATATTTAAAAATAATTACAGGGAAAACATTAACGTCTATAATTACTCGTAAAACTTTAAAAACATTAATTGCTGTATAAATTAAATCACAATAGAGTTGCTACGAATTCATAATTTATTGATAGAAAAACAGCATTGATTTTTCTATATTTGTGGCGATTTATAATTAAATGCATTTACTAAGGACTGGCGATGGCCTCGTACTTGTAAACGTAATAAATACTTTATTACAACGAACAATTAAATTATAACAAAAATTTTAATTATTATTATCAAGAAGTGTTTTTGGTTTTGTTGCTGAGTAGTATAAGTATCTGATACATAAAGCAAATATTTTTTGCCATACACATTAATTCACAAATTTAATTATTTGATTTTTAAATCGGAGATCGTTGAATAAAAATTGGATATGTTTGTGTGTGGTGGTTGTATCACTTTCTGGTAAATTAGCCCAGCTGGGACTTTGACGAAGTAGTGGGTTCATTGTGTGTCTTCTACCGCATTTATCACGTGGAGTATTCCGAAGAGTTGTTCCACCTGATTCCTGCCGTTGAATTCCACCTTCGCACGAAACGCCACAAATTAGGATATCATCCCCACCATCTCGATCGGCGGTGTTCCACGGTGCGGTTTTCAAAGATCTTTCTTCCACGTTCTACGAAGCTGTGGAATGAGCTTCCTTGTGCGTTGTTTCCGGGACAATACGACATGGGTACCTTCAAAAAAAAGCGCATACACCTTCCTTCTCTGGTGTTGCAAGAGAATGTGGGCGGCAGTCACTTAACAGCAGATGACCCGTACGCTCGTTTGTCTTCCTTTTCAATAAAAAAAGTTACAAAATAAAATAATTATTTTCTACAGAAGACTTTTATATATTGAGCTCTATTAGCAGCGCCATATTTATAATTATTATATTACACTATGCCAGTATTATTGTATGATAACAAAGAAGTATAAGTATGGTATGGCGGCGACGCGGGGCGAGTCGTTCCCTTCCCTAAAATATGGTCGAGGGAGGCGATGGCTGGTCCATGCGTCATGCTCGTGAACGGGTGCTACTCGTGGTGGCTGGATGATCTTGTTACCGGGAGGTCTGCTTGATGTGTTTTTTATTATTATTATTTCCTTTAAAGTTAAAGTTATTATATTTTTTATTTTATGAAATGCTCACATAATGCCTCTATTTATTTACAGTATGTGTGGATTGATGCATCTACTATACTCAATAACTCTTGTGTTTATAAGTATTAATTCACGTTTTTTTATTTTTTTTGACTTACTCGTGTAAGGCTTTCAGTTTTTGACATTTGAGTATTTTTGTTGCGTTACTTTGCATATATTGTAATTGAAATGATTTGTAAAACAATTAAAAAGTAAATCTCGACCTAAAAGAGTGGCAATGAAGTGCCTTTACGAAGTAGCGGTAAATTCAATAAGAAACAATATTTTTAATTATTTTTGACATTCATAAGTGTCATTTCCGTGACCTACATGAATAAAGTGTTTTTGAATTTGAATTTAAATGCCTGACCGAACCTATCTATCTCAGCAACTTTGAGATTATCTATAATTTATTAATACCAACACGATTCAAAAACTTTAGAGCCCTTTTGTCTGGCACGGGTGTTTTAACATAGTGAAACTTTTTACAGAGAAGAAGTGCAGTAAGCTAAAACATTAAAATTAAATTATAGCGTTCTTTTTAACAATTTCAAATGAGGGTCAAAATATACCACAAATGATGCGACAACTTCATTAATAATCGATTAGTAAAAGAGATCTTACAGTCTGCTATTATTTTCAAGAGCATGTTGGAAAACATGTCAACTTGACAAAAGGGTTTGGTAATGAATAACCCCCTTATTCATAATAGTCTGCTAACTTAAAGCATCGCTAATTCGCACTCTGTCTTCTTCTATTGACCTAAATCGGAATGAGAAAAAACACTCCTTAGCGGCTGTTTAAAGTTAGCGGGCCATTATGAATAAGGGGGTTAGAGTATATTTTTTGTCATGAACTGAATAGCCATATTCCTTAATGAATAATGTAAAATAAAAATTAAAAACAAAAAAATACCACTTCAAATATAATACTTAAAAGTAACATGATTAAAAATTAAATTATTCAATAGGTGCAATTAACTATTAAGAATACATTTCACATTAGCATTACACTGATAAGTATGAAATGACGTCATTGTGTTTACTCACTCACCTATGGAAGGTGTTACAAATCATAATAATGCCTAAAGCAGAAAATATATCTCATAAAATTACATCATCTAGACCTTAGACCTTACCTTTATACCAATTTTGTCAAATGTATTTGAAAATTAACTGCTGCACAAAATGCTAGGATACTAAAGACTAATTTACAGTTTGACCAGTACAATAATGGTAGGCTCCTTTGCACACACTTTTTATTTCTGCCGTGAAGCAGTAAGGCGCCGTTACTAGTGAATTGACTGGGCAAATGAGACTTAACATCTTATGTCTCAAGGTGACGAGCGCAATTATGGTGCCGTACAGAACTTTTGGGTTTTGAAGAATCCTAAGCGGTACTGCATTGTTATGGGCAGTGCGTATCAATTACAATCAGCTGAACGTCCTGCTCGTCTCGTCCCTTATTAGCATAAAAAATCTGGTACAATTCTAGTTTGGTTTTAGGCAACACTACATAACTCAACTAGCACCTTTATATAGTGTGTGACAGAATAAGGCAAACGTTGGGAAATATAGTAGATTGTTAACCGAGGGTCGAAAGAATCAATTCCCGAGGAATTTAGAAGCCCGAGCGCAGCGAGGTCGGCTATAGTCCGAGTAGGAATTGATACTTTTACCCGAGTTAAACACTCTACTTTTCATTTCGAATATGAGGAAAATAAAACTAGTTGTTTATCTAAGCACAGATTAGTATCCCGCCAATTTATGTCGACTTTTAAATTTCAAATATGGAACTTACCACGTAGTTTTTGCGGTTTATTCCGCTCAAAGAAGTTTGCGCTAAGTTCACACTGGCTGTTTAGAAAGTCACATGGCCGCAGCATTTTTTTTAATGAGTTCTTTTTTACATAAAACTCTTCATAGCAGTTCTATTTTTAAAGTTCATTCCGGCCCTTAGGTGGGACGTAATTTGTATGAGTTTTTCCCTCTCTATGGAGGGAAGCAGCATTTTCCACCGAATAATTAGATCAAAACAACATTACTTTCCGAGTATGAGTAATGAAAAAGAATTTTGTGCCTTAACATTCTTACACACTGAATAGGCGTTTGACCGAGTTTAGTACAAGGGTCTCCTTCAGAAGATAAAACCCGCCTTAAACAAATCTATCACCTGTTACTTCGCTATTATCGCTCTAACCGCATATTCTAAATGAAGGAGATAGTACCGCCTCGAAGTTCCTTCAAATTATTACTGGTGTTCCCCAAGGATCTTATGTGGACCCCACTGAAGCTTTTTATCTAACATGATACCCAAGAAGACCGTAGTGTCCACAAGCTCCAGTCCCTAGTCATTTATAAGTATGTTGGTTTGTACCTCCGCTCTGTTTGGTGTAATGAACCGTAAACACTTTGTGTTTTTACTGTTTAAGGCGAAGAGTAAGCAGAAAACACGCAAACATGGTGTTTTTAGACAAGTTTTGTGGTGAAAGATTTCGAGCTATGAACACTACTTAATCCTGTTACACATATCCTTAAGTTTTATTTGTATGTTACTAATGCTTGCTGTTGGTTATAGTTAACACTGCCGAGCCTTTTTGAACTACCACTTTTCTTTGAAGTTAAACAAGTTTTGGGCATGGCGTGACGCATTTTTTTTGGTATTTCCCTCAGAAAAGTTATTCTTATAGCTTGTACTTTTTTTTTGTAGGTTCATTTATTCAGATTAGTAGTGAATAACGAGGATTGTAAGCATATAAACTGTTTTCCACCAAAGAATTTTGAAAATATTGTCTTTGTTACATAGATGGTGGGCCGGCAGCCGTGAACTCATATCGTTCAAGGTCGCTGGCATTTAGTGCCGCCTTAAGTGCAGATTATTCGTCTCAAACCAACGCAATATCTTTGAGAGTGCATTGTTTTGTGATGATGAGATACAGCTTGCTGACAGCAGACAGACGGCTTATAAAAACGCATTTGCCTTTTAAATTTGAAAGTTTGACAATCAACCTAATTAATGTACACCAACGGCCTTGTTACAGTTCCATAGACATGGGCGCAGACCGCGGTACCTAAGTAGGTAGATATTATTTTTTCAAGGTTATATATTATTTACCTTATTAGTCGCGGTAGAACTGTATACGCCGTGGTTTCCGACGCTTTTTTATATGAAAATAAGGGACAAGACGAGCAGGACGTTTAGCTGGTGGTAATTGATACGCCCTGCCCATTACAGTGCAGTGCCGCTCAGGATTCTTGAAAAACACCGAAAACTCTGAGCGGCACTACAACTGCGCTCGTCACCTTGAGACATAAGATGTTCAGTCTCATTTGCCCAGTAATTTCACTAGCTACGGCGTTTTCACATTACTGCTTCACTGCAGAAATAAGCTCCGTTGTGGTACCCATAATCTAGCCGGCATCCTGTTCAAAGGAGCCTCCCACTGGTTGTACTGCCGCCACACTTATTTCTGTCCCATAAAGCAGTTCACCTATAGTTGATGTCTTTCGGTTTTAAGAGTTTTGGGTGTCGGTACATTTACAAAAACATGAGACATTCCTCCAAGCAACGGCCATTCTGTTCGAGAAAGAATCATACTTTTATTCGATTCGCTTTCTAATTTTATTTTCAACTGCTGAGCCGACAGACGCTGTTCTGTTCATAATAAAAATAAATCTTGCGAGTATTTCGTAAAATCCGTTATTATTAGCTGACCTCTACTCGGCTAAAGGAATATTCCTAACAAATTTCAAATCTCTACGCCTTATGGTTCTAGAAATATCGTGATGAGTCAATACATAGGTGGAAATCTCTTATATATATATTTTGTAACAAAATTTGTGTTAGATATCATCAACAATTTTTATTCATTTGAAAGGCCTATCGATGCCATTATGTGTGGAATATAACATCGTTCAAATGTCCGCCCCGGCTTCTCTGGGTGGCGCGCATCCGAAATGTCCAATTTTCCATGACGCTGGTGCATAAATCAGGCTGAATTTGACCGATGGCATGGGTTATGTTGTGGCTTATGGATTACGCTGTGGTTTGTGGCTTATTCGCATAGACTTGCGACTTAAGAAAACCCCACAAGAAATAGTCTAATGGGGTCAAATCGCACGATCTCGGTGGCCAGTTCACATCATCTCCACGTGAGATGACCATGCCATCGAACCGCTCATGCAGAATGTCCAATGTGGCATGAGCTGTGTGGCACGTAGCGCCGTCCTGTTGAAACCACATGTCGTTGGTGTCCATATCATCCAATTCAGGCTAAAAGAAGTTGGTAATCATCGACCTATAGCACTCTCCGTTTACGGTGATGGCCTGGCCAACGTCGTTTTCAAAGAAATATGGACCGATGATGCCGCCAGCCCAAAATCCACACCAAACAGTGACTTTTTCGGGATGCATTGGACGCTCTTGGATCTTATGTGGATTTGTATCGGCCCAAATTCGACAATTTTGTTTGTTCACGTATCCATTCATCCAGAAATGGGCCTCATCGCTGAAGATGATTTTTCGATGAAAATTAGGGTCAGTTGCCAACTGCTCCAGAGCCCATTCAGCGAACACAAGTCTTTGTCTATGGTCGTTTACCTTCAGCTCCTGGGTCAGTTGAATTTTGTACGGGTGCAGGCCCAAGTCACGACGCAAAATTCGCCAAGTTGTGGTCTCTGAAAGGCCGAGTTCTTGTGAGCCACGCGAAATCGACTGCCTCGGATTCTCCTGCATGCTCTCACGGACAGCGGCGATGTTTTCGGTAGATCTTGCGTTTCGTCGACGTACGGGTGTTGGTTGATCGTTTACTGAACCAGTGGACTCAAATTTATCCACCACACTGCGAATAGTCCTCTCGGTAGGACGATTATGGCGCCCGTAAAATGGGCGAAACGCGCGGAACGTTGCCCGAACAGAACACCCATTTTGATAAAACAATTTTATCATTTGCACGTGTTGTTGAACGCTATATCCATCCATGGTGATTTGGCAAAACAGACTGAATAAATGACAGCCAATTTGACAGATGTAGCTTCAACAAGATGGCCGCTATCAACTGTAAAAGTTCGGAAGTCCCTATTGAAAGACCCTATATATCATATTAATCGACGTATTTTTTAATTAACTAAAATATTTTTTAGAACTAAATTAAAGTATCAAGTGTAAAATAGATATTTATTGTAGTTATCTATATACATAAACGTAAAAGTCCTGACTGACTGATTCACTCACTTAAATCTACTGTGTTGAACCTAGAAAGCTGATTTTTTCACAACAGGTAGTTTACATAAAGCAAGTATCCACTAAGAAAAGATTTTTGAAAATTCCACCCTTAAAGGGGTAAAAAGGGGGTTGAAAGTTTGTATGGGGATGGAGTAAAATTTTAAGTAAGAGACTTGAAACTTTGCGTATGGACTCCTTATTACAATACAAGAAAATTAATTTCAGCATATTGAAAGAATTCACCCCTAAAGGGGTTAAAAAGGGGTGCAAATTTTGTAACGTAGTGGCACCAATCACCGACAAGGACCAATGATCGACGTTTTTTTTTTGTAATTCAACAAAATAAGAGTAGGAAATTGATTTTCTAGTAACTATTTACTTATGCAAGTACTCTGTGGTCATAGTGCCTACCTAAAATATTGATTGGGGAAAGCCCTATCTTTGTTTTTTTTCCTAGTGTAGTCCACACTCTAATATAATCTCATGGTTGAATGTTGGATCATCAAACATTTTACAGATAGTAAGTAACAATATTTAAAATGCTATGGTAGAGGTAGTTACCTATACTGCCGTCGTATCCGAAGTCCTCGGCCCGTGATAGCATTGAATCTGAAAAGTAAAATAACACAGGTAATTGAACTGCCCTTCACAATAACAATATCGCAATATCACCATTAGAGCGAGACGTGTTACGTTATATCTCTATGCTGTGTGGAGGAATGTTTGATTGTGCATGTCATATATTTTTCAAATTCAAATATTTTTATTAAAATAGGATATGACATCACTTATTGAAAGTCAAAAACTACCACCCATTCCAAAACGATTGCCTCAGACCTGAGAAGAATAGACGCAACAAACTCAGCGGGTTTTTTTTTCGTCGAAATAATATGTTTACAAAGTAATATTGTACAATTTAACTTATTATTTTATAGCCTGAGGGCGGTCGCTTCATTCCCAACAATTCTTTTAAAATAACGTAATACTTTTGTTTTGAAAATTTTCTGGGATCTTGTTGTAAAAGCATATACATGTCTTACACAAAAAATACACAAAAGTCTTACTAACTCGACTTAGCCGAGTAGTAGGCATTATAAGTTTATGTCTGTTCCTGGTGTTAACATTATGGTTATGACAGGTTCTAGCAAATTCGCATATGTGCCTATGAACATACATTACATTATCAAGAATATATTGAGAAGCAACAGTCAAGATGATAATTTCTTTGAATTTTCCTCTCAATGATTCTTTAGGACCTAGGTTATAAATAGCTCGAATAGTCTTCTGCAGCACAAATATTGTATTAATATCGGCAGAGTTCTTGGCGGATCGGCCGTTCTTGTCGTGATGTCAAGTCATAGATAATACGTCAAGACGCTTAAAAAGTTAGTACTGTCAAAGAATATATAATAGTACAAGGTACCGTACAAAGAGGATGTAAATATTATGTAATAAGAAGTGGGACTGTCTAAGTAAAAATTGAAATTTAGTTTACTATGAAATAGGCTGTGATTTGTTATAAGTTTGAAATAGTCACTACAACAATAAGGCGACGAAGTATAATCCGGGTAAGTTCTAAAGCGAACAGTTGCTTAAGACGTAGTGGATTTCGGATTTCTCCGTTTTTTACAAGCTTATTGACGTCATCTGTCAATCTATCAATGACTGCAGAGTGAAACGCTTTTTTCTTAGAGAGTTCCGCTAGGCTGGTATTGTATGCAAAACTGCTGGACGTATATTAATATGCGTATCTTGTGAATGTACACATTTTATTCATGTCATTGTTATTCTTTTCGTCAACTTATTTTGTTAATTATTGTTGTTATGTTATTGTTGCCACATTTGCATTAAAATGAGTCCGGAAACAATTGAAAGCGGCGCTGAAATGGGTTGAAATTTTAAAATACAATAACGTTCAAAATTATTTAAAACTCTAGCTGATCCCGCAAATTTGTCCGCGTGGACAATCTCGGCCATTGGAATACGACAATTTGCCCCATTTAAACTTCTTTAGGCGCGACTTGGGTGTAACTCAGATTTTTTTTTACGAAAGTAACGCTCAGTAAAATTGTCAATTGAAACAATTTTTTAAAGTGTTATAATGTTATGATTTTACGTATATTTTTTAATATGCTCAGTAATATTTTTTGTAAATCTTTAAGTGTATAATTTGTTTATTTTTTATTTTACTTTTGTAATAAATCTTAAATTCATTTTCAGATATTTTCTGACATTTGCGACATTTGTTAGTTTTTGGTTTCTTCGTCCATTACAGGCAAAGGGTTTGAGCCCATACAGTCTTATTTGTTAATTTTTTTATGAAAATACGGGACGAGACGAGCAGGACGTTCAGCTGATGGTAATTGATACGCCCTGCCCATTACAATGCAGTGTCGCTCAGGATTCTTGAAAAGCCCAAAAATTATGAGTGGCACTACAATTGCGCTCGTCACCTTGAGACATAAGATGTTAAGTCTCATTTGCCCAGTACTTTCACTAGGTACGGCGCCCTTAAGACCGAAACACAGTAATACTTACACATTACTGCTTCACGGCAGAAATAGGCGCCGGTGTGGTTTCCATAATCTAGCCGGCATCCTGTGCAAAGTAGCCTCCCACTAGTAAATAGGTTAAGGTTAATATTCAATATTAACGTCATTTTGATATGTGCTAACAATAATATAACCTTCAATTTCTTAATATCAATTATTTTATTTAATGAGTGAAAATTTTGAAATGTGCGATTGGTATTAATGAGTTATAGATAGAATTTAAAATGAAAATAATAATCAGTCAAATAAAATGACGAAATCCTAATTCACTCTTACGTCAATAAATAAGAAAAAAAGAGAAAATCAAGAACCTGATAAAGGCTTGACCTGTAAAAAGTGTAGATAAGTGTTTATTTTCTGATGAATAATAATATAGAAATATAACATTATATCATTATTTGTAAAATATATTAAATCTTACTTGATAAAATAATATTAATTTTATTAAAAAAGTCATTTTTTATTTTAGGTAGAGAAAATGTCAACTTTGCTCAAAAGATGAAGTTATATCGTCATCGATTCAGTAATACGTGAGTGCTAAGTAACGAACTAGTCATGGCTTTAATTAATGTAAATTTAGTATAATATATTTATGTATCTGTTATCCTAAAGTTAATTATTATTAAGTTTTACTTCAATCGCGCGATTAGATTACATGCACACACCACTTTTTTTTATTTTTTATTTGGTACTTAGACGCGTTGAAGACCTAATATGATAATAAGCTGCGTAAGTGAAATGTGCTTCTTCTTATAATCTACAATAGTTAATAACACTTCCCTGTATACTCTATTAAATATAAATAATTTTAATAGCGGAAGGATCGCCAAGTACCTCAATTTTAAATCTACGCCCGCAAACCGAATAGTTTGTTGTTGCGTAACACTTAGTTGCTCATTTTTAATTTGATGTGAAATAAGAAAGAATATTAGGAATCCGATATTCATACCTCGGATTACTATAAAATTCGTATTCCTATAATAGTAAGTAGTAGAACAACCTTGTACTCTTTAATTGACAATGGTGATGGTTCACAAAAATCGTCACCTTTTGTTTTTCATTATTATAACACATATAGATAGAAATGACTGTACAATATTGTATATATTTATTAGAAATAACATCAAAAAGAATTCTAAAGGAATAAATTTTGAGAAAATAAATGCCTTTTATGCCTATTTACCATGAAAGTAATAATAATAATAATATATGTTAGTTGATAGCATATTCTTATTCCGTTTTGCTGAAGAGCTTTTGCGTTCGTAAAAAAAAACTAGATACCGCACTACCTAAGAACAATAGATTTTTTATTACGGCAACTATTATATTCTTGTGTGCGTGGCATCTTGACACTCAACGGCATCTTTCAAATTGAGTACAATACGCTTCGTGTTATTTTACATTGAAATTAATAATATACAAAATACTAACTAGTGATATGTGATCCCAGTGTCTTTCTTATTTGTTTTAGTATTATTTTTACAGAGTTTTGCTACGCAACCTGGCATTTTAGTTTCAATTATTAGCAAAATTTAACAGAACATGTGGCAAGTCAACGTCACACATTGTTCGAGACTGGTTCGAGTACGCCCACTTGGGCATAGTATTACTTGCCGCACTTTGCGGCTACGCCTGCGGTATCTTGTTAGAGCGGAGACCAAACCTTAATCTAAGAATTGTGTTCATTTTGCAATGATATTGGCTCACCATAGAGTATAGACATACATAGATTTTCAGGTATGATAAGGTTTCCTTCTTCTTGTGCACTTCGTACGTCACCATTTTTTTTCTTTTATTTGGGAGACATACAGTCTTAAACAAATATGACAATAAATATATGAAAACAAATAGACCTCGAGTACTACATTTTGTAACAGTAATTATAAATTGTGTAGTGCTCGAAAAAGCTAAAATACTTATGTTAGACCGATTTACATAAACCGAAAAATATAATATACATATGTATGTATATTATATTTTTTGTGTATGTACACATAATTTTCCGATACAAACGATTAACTTGTGAAGGGTTCCACATATTATTACACGAATAGATGTAAATTGTTTTATGTACAAAAAAGTTAGCGAAAGATCATATCTTTTACCATAGTTTAGTAAGCAGTTAGAAATATTGAAGGACTGACGAACAGACTTAGTTCTGCAGCATACGCGGTTAAAAAGATTAGACAATTAACTGACATAGATACGGCGCGACTAGTATACTTTAGTTATTTCCATAGTATTATGTCCTATGGTATATTGCTATGGGGCAACGCTGCCGATATTAATACAATATTTGTGCTGCAGAAGAGGGCTATTCGCGCTATTTATAACCTAGGTCCTAAAGAATCATTGAGAGCAAAATTCAAAGAAATTAACATGTTGACTGTTGCTTCTCAATATATTCTTAATAATGTAATGTATGTTCATAGGCACATAAGTGAATTTGCTAGAAACTGTCATAACCATAATGTTAACACCAGGAACAAACATAAACTTATAATGCCTACTACTCGGCTAAATCGAGTTCGTAAGTCTTTTGTGGGGCGATGTATATGCTTTTACAACAAGATCCCAGAAAATGTTCAAAACAAAAGTATTACGTTATACAAAAGAATTGTTTAAAAAACGTTTGTGTGGTAAAGGTTACTATAAAATAAATGACTTTCTTAATGATACCACAGATTGGGAATGGAGCGACCTCCCTCAGGCTATTAAATAATAAGTTTAATTGCTCAATACAATATTACTTTGTAAACATATTTTTTTGATGAAAAAAAAAAGTCCCCTGCGTATGTTGCGCCCATTCTTCTCAAGTCTGAGGCATTCGTTTTGGAAGGCGGTAGTTTTTGACTTTCAATAAGTGATGTCACATCCAATTTTGAATAAAAATATTCGAATTTGAAATCTGTGATGCGTTAGTTTAAATTAAACAAGTCTTGTTCATTACGGTATTAGGAGGGTCAGTCTAAGATCACCAAAAAAGAGAATTGTTACGCTGCCCACCCATGGACCGACTGTCGAGACTGATAACTGGAAAAGTTCTGTCGACGTCTCGTATAACCCAATATGTTTAACTGAAAACAGGATTTCCCGCAATCAACAGTTACGCTTTGACATACGCCCTGTAATATTGTTCGTTATTCTGCCAACAAGATCATTCTGCAATATTTGTGCTGATGCATTATAAATTATTTCCGCTGTATACTGGGTGCTAAAGCGATTGCCATGCAATTTATTATTTGACTGAGGGAGCATGCCATACTGCGACGGAGAATTCCTCTATTAATGTAACCGTTTTGGATATTCAGCAAGCATTAACTCACATGAAATCCATCGGTTATTGTTAAAAAAGGTTTATGTGGTAAAGATAACTACAACATAAATGACTTTCTCAATGATCCCATAGATTGTGAATGGAGTGACTAGATACGTACAAAAAAAATACGTAAGTACTAATTTTTTTCTTATCTTAATTTCATGTTTTATTGCATTCGTCAACTTTCAATATTCAATTTATATCATACTTCAAGCAATTGGTGGTAAAACATTGCTTGCAGAGTCATTATGTCTAATTTTACAACGCATTTAGAAAGTATGTGGAAGAAAGATATACTATATACCTAGCTATAAAATAATAATATGTTATTCTTAGATAATTTATACTTCTAGATAGAGTCTCTTGCTGTTAAACAACCGATAAAAACAGGCCAGGAATATTAGCTCAGTGTGCGTGACAAGCTACGTCTTACACTCGCAATTTGTATGACAATTTGTGTTAGTGTGCGTGATTTGCTCATAATAGAGGTTAGTTCTAAAGTCTATTTCTTTCGACGTTTTCATAGCTGTCATAGTGTTATTTTTTTTCTCCTCCTAAAAATATAGGTATTGATTGCTAATAGTTATAAAAACAGCATTGTTAAGTTAGTTATTTTCAGAAGGTACGTTGACTTCTCTATTGTAAACAATATAAAGATGTTTTAGAAGAGTCTTTATCGCTAATACAATACCTTCCCTACTTCATAGTAGGTACTTAGAAACTCTTTATAAAAAGAGGAAACATTTGTGTTTTTGTATGTATGTTTGTAATGTTTTCACACAAAGACTTCTGCACTGATTTCAAAAATTCTTTCACCATTAGAAAGCTGATTCTTCACTGAGTATATGTCACTATATGCTATATATTTTTTTTTTCAATTATTTTATTAGGGATACCTAAAATAATTCAAAAAAATAACCCAAAGTGTGAAAAAATTTGCCATCGCGTGCGTTGCGGAAACTATTGATGATGGAACAAAGAAAATACCAAGAACCTATAAAAAAGTCCGCGATACCATTTGTTCAACTACTGTAGTTATGTCTCTATATCTAGTTTTTTACATTTTAAAAGTTCATCTAAGTGCCGACAATAATCAAACCAAATTATTCATACCTCTGCAATCCTTATCCCATTAAATGATATTTTATTAAAGATCGTTTTAATACTTGTAAAATACTTTTTAAATTATTAGAATCGGACATTTGATTTAAAAGATATAACAAATTCAAAAATGTATTTCTAATGAATTAATGGAATAATAAAATAGTAACTAAGTGCAATAAAAGTCCGACTTAGTAGACTTTCCAGTACCACGATATCGGTATATAAGCGAGTGAAACCGCGGGGTATTGCTATTGTTAAATAAAAATTTCCTTATTCAACTGCCTTCGATATTATTTCACCGACTTCGAAAAAAGGGGTGGTGTTTCCGAATTCCTTGTGCATATTGCAAATCAGGATTATATTAATCATTAACCAATTAGTGAAATTTTTAAATAAAATTATAAATTTTTCAGTTAAAATTTAAATTTAAGTTTAGGTACACATTACTGCTTCACAGCAGAAATAGGCGCCGTTTTGTTACCCATACATGGCATCACCTTGTGCCAAAAATTAATGTAATTACACATAACGTCGTGCAAATCAGAAGATAGTGTGACTTTTTCCCGAAACACCGCACAAGGATGCTCATTCCACAGCTTTGTAGTACGTGGAAGAAAGCTCCTTGAAAACCGCATTGTGGAGGACCGACACACATCCAGATGATGGGGATCACCCCCAACTATTCATCCTAATTTGTGGCGTGTAGGACGAAGGTGGAACTCGGCGGCAGGAATCTGAACTTCGGAACACTCCCCGTGATTAATGCGGTAGAAGACTCAATAAAGCGACGTCTCTACGCAAGGCCAAGCAGGCCGTTCACAGAGCACTGGATCCCCAACAATTCGAGCTGCTACGCGTTGCACGAGGTCGATTGGATCGAGCTGATACTGGGGTGCGCCAGACCAGAGATGACAACAATAGTCCATATGTTGGACCTGCGCTTTGTAGAACGCTAGAATGTGG
The DNA here is from genome assembly GCF_905404315.1 of Leptidea sinapis. Lineage (NCBI taxonomy): Eukaryota > Metazoa > Arthropoda > Insecta > Lepidoptera > Pieridae > Leptidea > Leptidea sinapis. Next base: position 7,359,845 of record NC_066276.1, read on the forward strand.
TAATGTGGTGCTAGCCTTGCTCTGTTTTTGACGCCCAGCTGCTTCGAAGAAAATTTGACTTTACCCTCCAGGTGACCGCGGAATTGGCAATCGCTCGAGATTTCGAGACCCAGTATTCCGATACTAGGCGAAGCTTCTTGTCGAAGAGCGCCATTTTTTTAGTGGTTTAAACGCCCAAACTTGAGTCTATGATTCTAAGGGTTAAATTGGATAATGTTCAATTCACCCAATTCCTCGACCTTCTCAAGGAGGAGTCGATAGAAGACATAAGTTTCTCCCAGCACTGGTTGACGTTTTCGTCGAGTGAGAGAACTGCATGGCCTGTGTATACATCACCAGTGCTGTTGACTGCATAGCCATTGCTGTAGGAGGTGTCCGACATATCTTTAATACGGCGACCACTCAAAACGGTTTCCCAGGTGATCGACATAAACGAAAACTTATTGTAGGAGTTTAGGAAGCCCTGTTCTAGAGCATTCCGTAGCTTTTGGATTAATTAATTTAGTTTTTACTGACTTCACTAGTCAATGTTGAATGGCATTTACAAGCACATGGACGTAATATGAACTATATTTTAATCTCGTTCTATAAAATAACATGTTAGAATGAGTTGTAGTAGTTAACGATACTTATTATATATTTTTGTATAAAGTTACCTGTAACGTAATGTATTTGAATAGCTACCGGAAAATGATAATTATTAGACACTATGATTTTATCAGCAGAACTACGTAGTACGTGCGTCAACTGAATATTTTGTATGGGAGATGTATTATTTACTCACAACTTAAATCCATTAGAGTTAACTTATCGGTTTCAAATGGATATAGAACTTTGAATGCGTATCTCACCCTGGGTCCATATACAGCGATAGCGTTGAAATACTTTACCAGTGGGATACTCCTTTGCACAGGATGCCGGCTAGATTATGGGTACCACAACGGTGCCTTTTTCTGCCGCAGAGCAGTAACTTGTAACATTATTATGACGAGTAATCGATCTGAAGGGCGTGAATATCTTATGTCTCAAGGTGACGAGCGCAATTGTAGTGCCGCACAGAATTTTTGGGTTTTTCAAGAATCCTGAGCGGCACTGCATTTTAATGGGCAGGGTATATCAATTACCATCAGCTGAACGTCCTGCTCGTCTCGTCCCTTATTTTCATAAAATAAAGACTACTTCTGTGCTTCTTTTTTATGTATTGATTTGGTAATTTTGTCGGTTCAGCTAGTTGAAAATAAAATAAATATGGGTCCCAAATCGAAATAAAAACTATCCTATCTCTCAAGTTGGACTATACTGCAGTCCATGAAGTAATCCCCATTAAAATCCGTTCAATAGTTTAAGAGTCCATCGCGTACAAACAACGTGACACGTAATTTATATATATTAAGATAAGCTTATATAGCTATGCTACCGAATGATTGCACAATATTTCAATCACAGAATCATTAATATTCAGATTTGTAATTATTATTTATTCATACAACATACGATGCCGTTTATATGAAATTCCAAAGAAACAATAACGAAAAACAATAAGAAAAAAAATCACCACAAATAAACGTATGATATTTGTGTTAAATTTGAAATAAAATTGGTCACACATTTTCTGTGAGGTCGTCTATACGCTACTATATTCTAAATCTGTGTTCTATACAATATGTCCAGCACGTCTCACTGTTCTCCAGACATTTTTGTCAAAAGAACCTTACGTTAGGGCGGTAATGTATTGTAAATGTCTCACTGTTCTTCAGACATTTTTGTCAAAAGAATCTTACGTTAAAGCGGCAAGGTGTTGTAAATGTCTCACTGTTCTTTAGAAATTTTTGTCAAAAGAATCTTACGTTAAGGCGGTAAGGTATCATAAATGTCTCATGTTCTTCAGACATTTTTGTCAAAACAACCTTACGTTAAAGCGGTAAGGTATTGTAAATGTCTCACTGTTCTTCAGACATTTTTGTCAAAAGAATCTTACGTTAAAGCGGTAGGTATTGTAAATGACTTAGTGTTCTTCAGCCATTTTTGTCAAAAGAACCTCACGTTAAGGCGGTAAGGTATTGTAAATGTCTCACTGTTCTTCAGCCATTTTTGTCAAAAGAACCTCACGTTAAGGCGGTAAGGTATTGTACATATCTCACTGTTCTTCAGCCATTTTTGTCAAAAGAACTTCACGTTAAGGCGGTAAGGTATCGTAAATGTCTCATGTTCTTCAGACATTTTTGTCAAAAGAATCTTACGTTAAAGCGGCAAGGTATTGTAAATGTCTCACTGTTCTTTAGAGATTTTTTTTCAAAAGAATCTTACGTTAAGGCGGTAAGGTATTGTAAATGTCTCACTGTTCTTCAGACATTTTTGTCAAAAGAACCTTACGTTAAGATATCGTTAATGTAACATACTACCTACTGAGTTATTACTTTATAGTTTAGTTTCGTGTTTAAATTTAAGTAGCTCATGTAACTATAATGGTCAAAAATAATCTTGCAAGTGTCTTCAAAAATCTTCAGTGCTATTTTTTTGGATTGTTTGAAAACTGATAATAATCCAATGGATTTAGATTAGCATAAATGAAGTCCGACTTTTTGCATTCATTATATTTTTGGATTGTATGGAAGAGATTGCTTCAGCGATACGACCGCCCATGTACCGATGACGATCATGGTCTTTTTATAATATATTTTAATATTAAGTCTGAATAATATGCAATTAATTATCTACCTATCTATCTATCAATAGCCTGATACACAAATATTTCAAAAAGAGTTTGAAAATTGCATTTGGCTCCACACCTACATTGTATTTTACTATAACAATAGTTCTCTTCTCTTTGTCTTCCTACTATTTATCACACACATTGGCCTTATGGTCGTAAAATAATTTATGGTCGCAGTAAAAATGTAGGTATATATCCATAAGGATTACCTCACCCAAATCTACTAGTGGCAGGTCTCAATTTGTTGCCCTCATACTATCTAGAATCAAAATACTTCATTCAGAAGACCGTCGTATTGGATTTTCTATCAATCATCTGTCAATGAAACAAGCTATAGAACTGGTGAGCTAGCTCAATTAAAATTGTAATGTTTCAAAGACATATTGGAACTCTTACTGAAAAGATGCGTGAATATTTAACTATAAATTGCTGTCGGTTTTAGAAATATACACAATGGCCATCATTTTCGAGCTATTTCACCATTTGATAAGTCAACATTAACTATCACATGGCATTTTAAGTGAGCAATTTCATACGCCTTACCTTGAAAAGTATGTTGTCAATTTTACCTTGCCAGGCCGCGGTGGTCGCGGCCTAAAGAATTAGGCAATATTTTTTTGTTTATATTGTTTTCCATTGTTTGTTGTCTTTGTAACGAAATAAAAATATGATATGCTCTGATTAGTGAGAGTTGATTGACTTCACAAAATAGATGGAATGTGAATGGAACTCTCAAGAGAGGTCGACCAAGGCATTCCCCGACCAGGAGGTGATGTACTATCCACGTGGTACCGACCACCCGGCATCATGTGTTACGAAGCCTCGTACTGGTAATTGGTACGATGGCGACAAAAGCCAGTAAATTCTCTCTGTTTTCTTTTACTCCACTCGCCACACATATTCTTTCAAGAGAAAGCTATGGAAGGAAAGATCCTTCCATAGCTTTCTTCCGTCGTTTATCATACGTGGACCGGGCAATAAGATTTGATACGAGCGGAAGAAACCAGGGCAGTACGGGTAATGGCAAACGCAGATCGTAATCATCAGTTCTCTCTGAGGAACAGGTAATTAGTTTGACCATAGGCGCTTGACCCAATCTCATCACTCTGGGGACTGCCATGCATGAGCTGTGCGCATGCATGATTTCAGGTTTAAGAAGCCAAGTGAAAGCTCTCTTTACCTCGACTTGGGTGAACCATAGACACACATGCATAACTCTTGTTATACTGGGTTCCCCATACTAGACTACCCATTTTATAATATTAATAAATTCCCTACGAGATAACATCTTCATTCGAATTTCTTCTTATGTAAGTTTCTACACAAAACACACGATGTTGGAGTGAGTGATCCATTAAAGTTCAAACGGATGTTGAAATAATGACTCAAAGCAAAAAAAAATCAATAATTATTGATGAAAACTAACAAACTTCTCGTAGAAAAATGACGTTCCGCGAAATTATTAATTTAATATTGATTTGTGACAGGCACCTACTTGATTAATAATTTGCTTAAATCCCAAAGACTACAGATGATAGTGGCCCAGAGAACAACCTATTTAGTTATCTCGTAGGGAATTTATTAAAAATATAAAATGGATAGCCTATTATGTACCCAGTACTACCAAATACAACCTGTTTGATATTAGCAGGTGGATGTGACGTCATTATGAGGTCACTAGGATAGAAAACTGTCCCTTTCACAATTCGCAGATAATATTTGAGTGATTATTCGATAAATGATGTCACACATTAAGTGTACATTGTTCTCAAAATTTTAACAGCTGTAAATGCCTCTATTGAAATTTCATTTTTGCTTAATATTTTCACGGAGAGAAACAGATCTAATATATTATTTTCCGCGCACGCATGAATAGCTCGCAGATTGCAGATCGTTTTCCTACTTACTGACACTTACCGTTATATTTGGATAATTCACACTATATCTCTACAAATGTGTTAAGACCTATGTGTTATTCTGATGTGCAAGCTGTTTTATTGTAAAGTTTCCTTAAAATCCATTCATTAGTTTTTGCGTGAAAGAGTAACAAAGATACATCCATACATTCTTTCAAACTTTCGCGTTTATACTATTATTATTGTATGAAATGGGAACTTTGATTAACCTCGGCCTAAAAAGGGCTGTAAGCGAACGATAAAGACATATATTTAATATTTGGCCATGTTTTGATTTAGTTCGTGTCTTGTTGATCATAACAACGTTAATGGCAGATTTGTCGTAATCAAAGTCATCTGCCAAGTTCATAAACAATGTGTTGGCAAGCTGAACGGGAACTGTAGATTTATAATAGGCTAATTGCTACACGTGTTGTTTGATTTCGATATAGAAAGTCGTGATTGATTGCGAAACCAGATTCATTATGGTGTTTAACTCTTATGTGATCAATTCCGTACATGATTTAACTACGCAAATATAGTGATTGGGCCTAGGTTGTTGGTGTCTTGACTCACATTAGAATTCAATCTTTTTAGTTTCTTCTCTTTTTCTACTAATTTTATACGGTCCCTTTTAAGCAGTGATGGATATGTGTTAGCCCGTGAGGCGCGGGCCTAGGGCGGCATGATTTGGGGGGGCGCCAAAATTTTCAGAACGTTAAAATTTAAGAGCCGAAGAAATAAACCAAAAGTTAATTTTACAATTGGCTCTGTTTTTTTTTAATTTATTAAAAAATTTCTATGGACATATGTATATATAATTTATGTATAATATAATTTTTTTTTGTTGACTTTTCAATTTGAGGGTGCATTATTAATATTTTGATGGAATCTAATTATCGAATAAGGTTATTAAAAAGATACAATCAAATTGATAAGTTGTACTTTTCACTTTTGTATCTTTGATGAGATTACTCGTACATATATAATATAAAGCATTTGAAATTACTTGATGGTTTTTATTTCCCGCTTTTTCTTTGAAAATCGAAGAATTTCAAAACATAAACTGAAAATCTTGTGAGTAAAAAATGGTCACTTTCTACAAGAATAATACTCTTGTTATTATATTAACTTAAAATTTAGTCACAGTCACACATTTAGTTTTCTTTATCAGTCGCTCTTCACAAAATAATAATATCTATATGTAAATGCTTAGATTAGACTATGACAGCTGTGAAAACGTCGAAAAAAATTGAGTATAGAACTAACCTCTATTTTGAGAAATTCACGCACCCAAAGTGTCATACAAATCGCGAGTGTAAGACGTAACTTGTCACGCACACTAAACAAATATTCTTAGCCTATTTTTATCGCTTGTCAAACAGCAAGAGACTCTATCTAGACATATAAGTATAAATGCTTGATTTATTTGTGAAAATACTAAAAATTTTGTAGATATTCCTAAAAAAATTGAGAATTTGCGTTTATACATTCGAAATCCATTATCAGAACAGAACTTAAATGGGCCCTAACTTATACCCGTTCGGTTCACAAATTAATTATTATTTAAACAATTTTTTTAATTAATTAAACTTAATATGTGATAATTAAAAAAAACACATCAATTGAGAATCATCTTCTTTTTGATGTACGTTGGAAATGCATTGTCTGGCTAAGGACACAATATGTTAATAAAAATAAAATAAATACCATTTTTACAGGTTGCAAATCTATTCATCACACATATTTCAATGTTTGCAACAGCGATAAAACAAAATGCTATTGAATTTACAACTCTCAGGTCGTAAGTGATTTTCTCACGGTTGATTATTTTTTAAATGCAGGTACAATCCTTAGCTGGTGTTATTTTTTTGTTAGTTTTTATTTTATATTATTAATAAATAAGGTCGTGATTTATCTCTGGCATTATCTTCTGTAGTCTTTGGGATTTAAGTTTGGGTTGAAGAATTCAATCTAAGCTTCCCTTCGATATCCTAGGATAAGGGTTTGTCGATTAGTAGACCTTTTAGGACTTCTCGTAAACGCAATCCTAACTCGTTCAATATTTTCTGGTGTACGAACTGTTCTTGGACGTCCAGGCTTCTTCAAATTTTGCAGAGAACCTTTTTCACGCCAATGACGAACCCATAACTTAACAGTTTTGCGATTTGGCGTGTGACCCTTATTGTTGTTATTAAAACTGACGCCGGATTCTTCAACTTCTTCAATCGAATTTCTTCATATAAACTAAACACACGTTGTTGGAGTGAGTAATCCATGAAAGTTAAAACGGACTGCGACGGAGAATTCCTCTATTAATGTAACCGTTTTGGATATTCAGCAAGCATTAACTCACATGAAATCCATCGGTTATTGTTAAAAAAGGTTTATGTGGTAAAGATAACTACAACATAAATGACTTTCTCAATGATCCCATAGATTGTGAATGGAGTGACTAGATACGTACAAAAAAAATACGTAAGTACTAATTTTTTTCTTATCTTAATTTCATGTTTTATTGCATTCGTCAACTTTCAATATTCAATTTATATCATACTTAAAGCAATTGGTGGTAAAACATTGCTTGCAGAGTCATTATGTGTAATTTTACAACGCATTTAGAAAGTATGTGGAAGAAAGATATACTATATACCTAGCTATAAAATAATAATATGTTGTTCTTAGATAATTTATACTTCTAGATAGAGTCTCTTGCTGTTAAACAACCGATAAAAACAGGCCAGGAATATTAGCTCAGTGTGCGTGACAAGCTACGTCTTACACTCGCAATTTGTATGACAATTTGTGTTAGTGTGCGTGATTTGCTCATAATAGAGGTTAGTTCTAAAGTCTATTTCTTTCGACGTTTTCATAGCTGTCATAGTGTTATTTTTTTTCTCCTCCTAAAAATATAGGTATTGATTGCTAATAGTTATAAAAACAGCATTGTTAAGTTAGTTATTTTCAGAAGGTACGTTGACTTCTCTATTGTAAACAATATAAAGATGTTTTAGAAGAGTCTTTATCGCTAATACAATACCTTCCCTACTTCATAGTAGGTACTTAGAAACTCTTTATAAAAAGAGGAAACATTTGTGTTTTTGTATGTATGTTTGTAATGTTTTCACACAAAGACTTCTGCACTGATTTCAAAAATTCTTTCACCATTAGAAAGCTGATTCTTCACTGAGTATATGTCACTATATGCTATATATTTTTTTTTTTTCAATTATTTTATTAGGGATACCTAAAATAATTCAAAAAAATAACCCAAAGTGTGAAAAAATTTGCCATCGCGTGCGTTGCGGAAACTATTGATGATGGAACAAAGAAAATACCAAGAACCTATAAAAAAGTCCGCGATACCATTTGTTCAACTACTGTAGTTCCTAAACAAGAGTTACCAATTTTTTTTTCAATTACTTTTATGCATGTATATTGTATGCTCATTCAGCACAATTCTTACGTCATTAGATAACATTTTGGAATAAAATAAGCAATTACAAAAGCTAAATACGTAATTTTAACTTCCTATTTAGATAATGTACATGAAACGACTGAAATGTTATTTTGTGTCGATCATTATACAAATACCTAAAACATGTAACTGAAAATAAATGATAGTTTAAAAAAAACTAAAAACCACGCCTTAGAAATCGAAACTAAAACGTAGAACACAATTTTTAACAATTTTAAATTATAAATAACTAGCTTTTAACTGCTACTTCGTCCGCGAGAAATAGTTTCTTTGGGTAGCATTTTTTATTTTTTAACATACTCGCTTTGCAAATAATACACATAGAAACAGTGCTGTGGTTGATACATTTTTATAAGCTACAAACTATAGAACTTTCATCCCCCTTTTTCATCCCCACACAGGTGTAAGTTTTAAAAACGCTTGAATAAGAATTGATTTATTTTTTATCGAATGCCTAAATACAATGTTTTATGGTGTTATCTTCGACATTGACGAACTTTCATACAAACTTCCACCCCTATTTCAACCCCGCCAAGCCTTTTATTCGCGATAAAAGTTAGCCTATGTCCTTTCCCAAGCTCTTGTCTTTCTCTGTACTAGATTTCATCAAAACCGGTTCAAAGGTGTAGGCGTGAAAGCGTAACAAACAGACATACATTCACATTTATAATATTAGTAGGGATTTTATTATAATGTACTGATGCATTTGATTTGCATGTCAAGATAGAAAGCATCGAAGGTAAGGTTTTACACGTTTTAGAGCAATTCGCTCGCTCGCTTAGCCTCTCAAACTGACGCGACTTCCCGCGTGTCATTTTTGATTCTTCGGTGGAGAAACATCATGCATTGTGAGATCAAACAATCCCGCCGGGCGTCCCGCTCTTGTTTCGCTTCAACTTGAGCGACTACTCGCGTCAATTTGAACACGTCCATACAAGTTAGCTGACACAATCGGCGCGAGCGACTTCCGCCCCGCGTCCCGGGCGTTATTCGCCTCAGTTTGAATAGAGCTTTATAATAACCCCCTTATTCATAATGGTCCGCTAACTTTAAACAGCCGCTTAGGAGTGTTTTTTCTCATTCTGACTTAGGTTAATAGAAGAAGACAGAGTGAGAATTAGCAATGCTTTAAGTTAGCAGACTATTATGAATAATGGGGTAAGAATTAAGAATATCTTGCTTCGACTTTCCTTTTCACTTCACAAAGCATTAAAAAAAATATAAAAAGTAGGTTAACGTTGAAACAGCGTAAAATTAGCATTTAACGATACCATAAATAATTTGAGGATGAAGTTCATTCGAGAAACGATTGTCTCTCATTAAACTGTGAAAAATGCGTAAGAAGGCCTTTCATTGTCTGTATTTTATTTGGCCCCAAAACGGGGAGTTCAATTTGAATGATGTCAGAGATCAATGTCATTTAATGTCTTGAAAATGAGACAAAGATTACAAAACTAATTTTGTAACCTTAGATTAAGGATTGGTCTCAGCTGCGCTACAAATGGATACGTGTGCAAAGAGCTGCAACTAATTCTACGCCTAAGTGGGCGTACTCGAGCCAGTCTTGAACAATGTGTGACGTTGACGTACCACATGTTCTGTTAAACTTTGCTAATAATTGAAAGTAAAATGCCGGGTTGCGTAGTAAAATTTTGTAAAAATAATATAACATGAAATAACAAAGACGCTGGAATCACATATCATAATTATTTTGTATTTTATTAATTTCAATGTTAAATAACACGAAGTGTATGTTACAAAATTTTAAAGATGCCATTGAGTGTTAAGATGCCACGCAAACAAGCTTCTAATAGTTCCGTAATAAATAACCGATTATTCTTAGGTAGTGCGGTATCTAGTTGGAGCGCAGCACAGACCAATCCTTAATTTTAGTTTGTAACTCTATCATACATTATTTTATTCTAATTATCGTATCTCGTATATACAACACAAGAAGACAAAGAAGGCTTATAGTACAGCAGATTTTATAATAGATAATAATGCATTGTTCTTCACTGGCTCTACACAGGCTACCTAGAATTCTTTAGTAATGTAGTAGTAATGTTATATAGGTTATGCAATTCTATTAATATATGATTTAATAGATGGATTTCTTATCAGTTCTTTCCATGCCAAATACCCTTTTTAGGGTTCCGTAGCCAAATGGCAAAAAACGGAACCCTTATAGATTCGTCATGTCTATCTGCCTGTCCTACCTGTATGTCACACTCACTTTTTTCCAAAACTCTAACAACTATACTGTTGAAACTTAGTTAGTAGATGAATTCTGTGAACCGCATTAGCATTTTCACACAAAAATAGGAAAAAATTAGATAATATTTTGGGGGTATGGGGATACTTTCAACAGAAGCTCAAATTTTTTTTTCATCAAAGCCATATGGGATCTATGGATAGGTCTACCAAAATGATATTGAGGTTTTTATTATAATTTTTTTCTAAACTGAATAGTTTGCACGAGAGATACTTCCAAAGTGATAAAAGTGTCGTAACCCCAACCCCCCCCCCCCCCCCCCCCCCCGAAACTTCGAAAATAAGAGAATAATAAAACTAAACGAACACGACACACCACAAATTAGGATATCATCCCCACCATCTGGATGTGTGGCCGTCCTCCACAGTGCGGTTTTCAAGGACCTTTCTTCCTCGAACTACTAAGCTGTGGAATGAGCTTCCTTGTGCGGTGTTTCCGGGACGATACGACAAGGGTACCTTCAAAAAAAGCGCGTACACCTTCCTTAAAGGCCGGCAACGCTCTTGTGATTCCTCTGGTGTTGCAAGACAATGTGGGCGGCGGTGATCACTTAACACCAGGTGACCCGTACGCTCGTTTGTCCTCCTATTCCATAAAAAATAAAAAAAATATATGATGTCCCATGTAGACTTACACACTGATTTGAACGAGATCTAGTAAGTAGTTTTTTTAATACGTATAAATGATGAGAGCTCATTTGCACTGTATGATTTTAAGCAAAGGTTTTTTGCCTTTTCCATTTAAATAATTTAATATAATTTTCCTTTCTATATAACTTTTATTTCATGTTACTTGCTGCTACGGAACCCTTCATGGGCTAGTCCGACTCGCACTTGGCCGCTTTTCGGACTAATGTCTTCATGACGATTGCCAAGTTGCAATATTATGTTGAATTATTATCAGTCCCTATGGTAAATAATATATATATATATATATATTATCAAATCAAAATCACTTTAATCATGTAGGTCACGGAAATGACACTTATGAATGTCAAAAAAAAGTTTTTTCTTATTGAACGTACTCAAACGTCAAACAGTCAATGCCTTAAAAATGCCAAAAAAGTAAATGTAAATTAATACAAAAGTTATTAAGTGCAGTAGCTGCATCATCCACACACACCGTAAATAAATAAAATTATTCTGTGAGCATTTTATAAGCGATTATAAATTTAAAAAAAATATATATTATAACTTTTAAGAATCTGAAACCGAGTCTCCGGCAACAGGGTCATCCTGCCACCACAAGCAGCGCCCGTTCACGACATGACGCATGAGCCAGCCATCGTCTCCCTCAACCATACTTTAGGAAAGGGGACGACCCGTCCCATGTCACCGCCACAAGCACTGACATTTATACTCTATTCTTTAAGCATGAACGAGCCAGTAGGCATTAATGATTCACAGAAATGACTGGAAAATTGTTGATGCATGTCGCAAACAATTTTAAAGGTAATCGTTACGAGAATCTTCTATGCAATTTTAATGCATTAACAGCTTAGACCTATTTTGTTTCATAACTTTCTTGTTATTTAATCTTTAAAAATTTACATTTAGCAACATTAATACCTATCATTATTGCAGATTTGATTTCAACTAACTCTATATTACTGTCTTTTTTTTAAAGGAATAGAGGAGGATGTCTTCAATCAATTCTATATAAATTATTAATTTTTATTCAAAATAGGATGTGAAATCACTTATTGAAAGTCAAAACAAAAAACTACCACCGATTCCAAAATGAATGCCATTGAATGAAAAATTTCCAATATATTTATGCAAACCGATCATTGAAATTAAGATAATTAGATTTAGACATAAAGTCAAAGTAAAGTAAATTTTATTGAAATAGGCTTTAGCTAAGCGCTTTTGAATCGTCATTATAAATATTTCTTTTATATTACTGAATCTATCATATGTTTGGAAAATGTAGAGCTCGTGAGAAGACCATAGGTTGAATAACACAACAGCCACTCTTTTAAAATAGCTGGTAATATGCAAAGCAAATTAGTTTTAAAGCAACCAATAAATGAAAGGCATAAAAAAGCATTTATTTTCTCAAAATTGATTCCTTTAAAATTCTTTTTGATGTCATTTCGAATAACTACTAGATACTACTACCGCTTCGGAAACAAATGGCGCTCTGAGAGAGAAGAAGCGGCGCAAGAAACTCTCCCAAAATTCTTTTTATGCGCTCTTTTCAATAAAAATATACAATATTGTACAGTCATTTCTATCGCTTTAAAATAACAATCTAGTCCCAGGCTGTCCGATCACTTAGATATTCAGCAGTGGAGTAATAGGATTTACGACAGAGCCATTTTTTTATAAAACATTTAAATTTATTTATAGATAATGCCTGAACAGTGGCTGGGACTTTATTATAGAAGTGTATACATTTACCCTTTAAGCTATTATGTATCTTATGAAGCCTACTAGAATTAGTTACAAAGTAATCCCTTATTTCTAGTGTTATAATAATGAAAATCACTTTTAAGAGCAAAAGGATGACGATTTTTGTGAATGAATAGTGTTTTAAGTTAAAAACGTATTTTTTTTTTTAGATAAAGTTATAAAAAATAAACTGTATAAAAATAAATTATTGTATATTGGAAGCATTAACTTTTAGAGCTTCAATTCATTGTTTGTGTAGAGCTTTTTGTCTATTTTGCTATTTGTCGACCCATATAGCCCAGTGGTAAGTGACCCTGCCTACTGAGCTAGAGGTCCCGGGTTCAAATGCCGGTAGGTGCAAACATTTATATGATGAATTCCATGTTTTTTTCAGAGTCATAGATGTTTATAAGTATTTATGTATGTTTGAGTAATTGTATTATATTAAATATGTCGTTGTCTTGTGCCCATAGTGCAAGGCTCATGCCTAGTTTGACAATATTATTTTATTATTAATATATTGTTATTTGATCAAGTAAATATATTCTTTGGATTTGATAGACCTGGTACACACTCAGCACCTGTTCTCGAGAATGACGCATGGATCAGCTATCGAACTCGTCATAATACATAGGGTATGTTCCGATATGCATTGCGAGCACTGCACAGTGCTATCACTGTAGAAAAATTCGTTCCGTTATGAACTGCCAGTATACTGCCGCAGTACCCTAGGGAAATATATGACGTCATAAATCGCCGCCATATTCTACTGTGAGCACTGGCGTTTTCGAGGTAAGGTACTCGCAGTACTTTCATCACGTGATTAGTCAAAACCACTCGAGTGCCTAACGTTTTATAAGCAATACCTTCAGTTTAATCCCAAATATTTTTAATTTGACAGTACTCCAACAACATTATTCTGAAATGAACTGGAAAACTTTAATAAACTGATTTGAATGCTGCGTCAAAAAATGCGGCTGACAGTGATTGCGTTCCGTTTTAAGCTATACTAAATTGACGTCACATTGTACAGTGGTCGCAGTGCATATCGGAACATACCCATAATTAACCTACATGTGTCGTGATACCACTCTAAAAAGTAGCTCTACAAACATTTAATGAAACAATGAAAACAGAGTTCTCATTTTGAAATGAAACCAAGTTGAGTTGAGTCATCAAGTGATCGTGGAACCATTATTGGAAGTTAAAGCAAAGCTGTAATCATTGACGGACAATACAGACAGATTGCGGGAACGTTACTGTCGCGGCGTGAATCGTGACAAGTTAAGAATAAAGCTTTGTAGATAAGAAACTATATTATCTTTGTTTAAGTTTCCACGCAGAGCAATCTAAATCACGCGCGACCCGCTTGATAATATCCATTCTAATAATAATCATATTATAAAAAGGAAACATTTGTTTTTTTGTATGTATGTTTGTTATGTTTTCACACAAAAACTACTGGACCGATTCCAAAAATTCTTTCATCATTTCAAAATTAGTCTGTCATCGCGTGCGCTGCTAAAACTATTGATGATAGAACAACAAATGTTCTACAGTATTAAGAACGTATCAATATCTACAAAAAAAAGTCCGCGATACCATATGTCCAACTACTGTAGTTATGCCACCATAACTACTTTTTTACATTTTAAAAGTTGATAAAAGTCCCGACATTAATCAAACCAAATTATTAATACCTTTGCATCAATCCTTATACCATTAAATTATATTTTATTTAGGATTCAGGAAGATTGTTTCAATACCTGTAAAATACTTTTTAAATTATTAAAATCGGACATTCCATTCAAAAGATATAACTAATTTTAAAATGTCAATCTAAAGACTCTCCCCCTTATTCATAATGGTCCGCTAACTTAAAACAGCCGCTAAGGAGTGTTTTTTCTCAATCTGACTTAGGTCAATAAAAGAAGACAGAGTGAGAATTAGCAATGCTTTAAGTTAGCAGACTATTATGAATCTATCTATCTAAAGTCTATCTAATAATGCAATGTTAAAAATTATTTTAACATTGCACCACCACGGGGCCACCCACACCGCTAATGCGGTGTAGCGTAGCGGTGCAGGCATCTTTTCTATTTTAGCGTCCAGGCGGACGACGCCGCGGGCAGCAGCTAGTATTTAGATATTTCTTATGTCCTGTTATAAATCCTATTTCATATTTTTTCCTGTTAACTTTCGCCTTGCATATTTGATAACTCTGTCGGGTACCTAGTCAATTATAAAGTGCCGGAAGTATAACATTAGCTTCAGATTTGCTAGTGCGGTATTTTCCTTAAACATTTATTGTAAACAGTCTGAATTTTCCTGCCTCGGGCTTCATAAAAGTTATGACAAATGAACATCACATTTAGTCTTGTTCTTATAATGTCCGCTGGTATAATTAAGAAAGTCATTTATATTTTTATACAGTTCTTTTAAATTTCGTAATACTTTTGTATTGAACATTTTCTGGGATCTTGTTTAAAAGCATATACATCGCCCCACAAAAGACTTACTAACTCGACTTAGCCGGGTAGTAGGCATTATAAGTTGTTGTTTTTTTTAATGAAAATAAGGGTAGAGACGTTCCGGACGCTAATGGTAATTGATATGCCCTGCCCATTACAAAGCAGTACCACTCATGATTCTTGAAAGACCCAATAATTCTGAGCGGCACTACATCTGCGCTCGTCACCTTGAGACATAAGATGTTAAGTCTCATTTGCCAAGTAATTTCACTATCTACGGCGCCCTTCAGAAGCCCGAAACACAGTTACTGCTTTACGGCAGAAAAAGGCGCCGTTGTCGTACCCATCTAGCCGGCATCATGTGCAAAGGTGCCTCCCACTCGTAAACTTTGCTCCTGGTTATGTTCACGTAAATAATCAATTATATAGGAATGATGAATGACCTAAACATGATTTATTATCCATTATATATTGTCGCTAACCAGTGTATTATTGGTAATGTACTCTATTTATCAAACAGCCATCGATAATTGTTTTGGATTACTTTAGACAATTGTCTATATTCTATTGTACATTGTAGCACAGATATTTATGTATTGTTGTAAGTAATAACAGCCTGGGTGACTTGATAGGCGCATTGTGTTTCGTAGAAAGTCGGCTGTAATCTAAATCCTGATAAATATCTAACTAAAAGCAGTGGTTAAAGGCCCAGTCGAGAATAAAAATTTCACTGGGCGAGTAATTACGTTGCCACATTTATATGGCCTGCAATAAATTGTTAGAAACTTCTAACTTACAACTTATATTTTTTTTATATTGATAACTAGCTAACCCTGAGACAGACGATGCTCTGTACATAATAAATAAAATACTGTTTTTTATGAATTTGTTAGTAATATTTCTTAATATCAAGAATTATATCGGGAAATGCTCCCTGTATAAAATTGTTTTACAGCAGAATTGTCTAGAAACGTGCGTCAAAAATATCTCTTATAGAAAATATGTCCATACAAAACAAATATTGGAAATAAAAATAATTATGGGTCCCAAATCGAAATAGAAACTATCCTATCTCTCAAGTTGGACTAAACTGCACTCCATGAAGCAATCCTCATTAAATTCCATTCATTAGTTTAGGAGTTCATCGCGGACAAACAACGTGTCGCGTAATTTGTATATATTAAGAAGATTAAGATATACTATTTTGAGTTATTTGTTTGAATATATAATTGCTCGCATTACCTTTACTTATTTTTTACAGTGTTTACAGCACTCGTCACTCTTCTGAGTAATTTTTTTAAGATTAATCACTTCTTTTTCTTTTTTGTGAAATTATTATGTCAAAAAATTTCAGTAATTGTGTTTTCTTTACATACATTGTACAAAATATGATGTAAAATGCTGAAACTGTAAATATTAGATTTAAAAGAGTGACAATGACTTCCTTGCCACTTCTTCTCATTAAATCTCAACTGTCCCTAAGTGGTGGTAAAATCTTTGACATTCGTAAATGTTCCTCCATCACGTCATCACCATCATCATCATCACCTAAGTGAACAAAATATTTTTCCTTCTTTCGAATTTTACAAATTTAAGCAAAATTTTAAATTTTTATCGTAAGCAGCAGTATTGGTGGAGTTCCGGTGGTAAGCTTCATCGTATTCGCTTATTTATGCGCCATTTGGCATTGCTTGTGGTGGAGTCATGGGACGGGTCGTTCCCATCTCTAAGATATGGCGAGGGAAGCGATGCCTGCTCCATGCGTTGTGCTCATAAATAATTTCTATTTAATTACTTTTATATTCATAAATGTAATTTTAGTGACCTCGATGAATAAATTAATTATAATTCGATTTGTAACGGAACCACCTGTTGAAAAGAATGACAGACAAACTAACGGTACTTGTACTAATACGTCATATTATTCGATAACGGCAGGACATGTTTGTGAAGTAACCGTAGGGACTCACTTAAGACTTGAAAATATAATAAAGTAATTTAGCATCACAATTTAAAATGTAGTTGCATTGAATGTAAACGATCTTGAGTGAAAAGTTGTTGGAAATTTTGAATCAAGAACATGTTTTTATTTTTGCAATAAAAAAAGATATAAACTTAGATTAAGGATTGGTCTCCGCTGCGCTCCAACTAATACTGCACTACCTAAGAACAATAGCTCTTTTATTACGGCAACTATTACATGCTTGTGTGCGTAAAACTATTACATATTGACACTCAATGGCAACCTGTATAGCCGAGTGGTTAGCGATCCTACCTACTAAGGTTCCGGGTTCGAATCCCGGCAAGCATTTATATGATGAATATAGACGTTTCTTTCAGAGTCATGGATGTTTAAATGTATTTATGTATGTTTATATGAATATATGTATTTTTAAGTAAGTATATTGTATTAAATATATCATTGTCTTGTAACCCATAACACAGGCTATATATGCTTAACTTGGGGCAAGATAATTTGTGTAAAAAGTGTGTCAATATTTAAAAAAAATGGCATCTTTCAAATTTTGTAACATACGCTTCGTGTTAATTTACATTGAAATTAATAAAATACAAAATACTTACTGATGATATGTGATCGTGTGTGAAGTATTATTTTTACAATGTTTTATTACGCAACCAGGCGGCATTTTAGTTTCAATTATTAGCAAAGTTTAATAGAACATCTGGCACGTCAACGTCACACCTTGTTCGAGACTGGCGCGTGTACGCCCACTTGGGCGTAGTATTAGCTGCCGCACTACGCCTGCGGTATCTAATTGGAGCGCAGCGGAGACCAATCCTTAATCTAAGGCTATAAATAATAGCGTTTTATTAAAATTATTCGTGTTTTAAATAAAATTTTCCTTGACTGCCTCACAGTATATCCGTTTAGATAGAACTAGGTACCGTCGACAAAATTGATTCACTCAACTGACTCACTTTGCTGATAATTAATTTTAAAATCATAAACAGTTAGGTTTATATTTGCACAAAAAAGATTGTTTCACAATTGGTGAACTGTCAGTGTCTAATAAAATGAAAACAGTCACTCAGAAGTGTATGTTCAAGCGAGTTTCGACCTACTATGACTGTAGGAAAAATTTTATCGATAGAACCTACATACGTACCTAGTTTTTTTATGAGATAAAGTGACAAAATGAGAAAGAAATTCACCTCATTATATATGAAAATAATAGTTTTCATCTATTTTTTGGTGTCTATTTATTTACCTACATTTAATTCTCGTGTTATACATTTTTGTTACATGATTCCCTACCTTAAAATAAATAAAAAAACTTTGAAGTAGAACATGCTAGTAAACTTCAAATGTGAAATAATGAAAGAAATCTTGAAGCTGGCGGATGCATGGTATGTGCGAGCCAAAGCCTCAAAAAAGGAATTAAATTAAAAAAAAACACCTAATCGTAAGAGATACGCCCTGCAAATTACAGTGCAGTGATAATATAATAATAATAATACCAACTAAATGAACAAGTTCATTATTACTTTGTATCTAACTACATCATATTATATAAATTAAAAAAATAACGGATGTGGGTATTTATTTCATTACAGCTGGGTAAGAAAATATATTTAAATTAATTCGTGAGAAATAACGTCAGAGCGACCGACACTTAACTCGTTCACAATAAGCTACCAACATAATTAGTTCATAAATGACATAAAAACAGTCATTTGTGTGCAGCAGACCTAACACTGAACAAAATGATAAAGTAATATTAATGTTTAAAACTGCGAACGACAAAAGACTTTTTTTCTTTATTATATTACTAGCTGACCCGACAGACGTTGTTCTGTAGATAATAAAAAAAACTGTTTTATATTTCTATATAACATCAAGAATTATTTCGTAAAAAATGCTCCCTGTTGTTATAATGAACTCGCGGTTTGACAGCGGAACTGTCAAACCGTGCGTCACAAAATTCTCTCATAGAAAATATGTCCATACAGAACAAATATTGAAAATAAAAATAATCATTGGTCCGAAATCGAAATAAAAACTATCCTATTTCTCAAGTTGGACCAAACTGCACTCCATGAAGTAATCCCCATTTAAATTCGTTCATTGAGTCCATCGCGAACAAATAATGTGTCACGTAATTTATATATATTAAGATGAAGCTATCACAACTTTCACAATTAAAGTTTTATTAACAATATATTATTGATTATAACTTAGATTAAGGATTGGTCTCCACTGCACTCCGACTATATACCGCGCTACCAAAAAAACAATACCTTTTTTGTAACAACAATATTTTCATCGAAGCGAAGCTGAGCGGAGCTCCCACCGGGTGACTCCAATTGATTTCTGTGTTAAATTGTTTCTCGGCCATTTCTGAAAGCTTTCGAAATTTTCTAGGTCAATGTCGACACAGAATTTTGAATATCGACTTGATTCAATTATTATATTTAAAAAACAAACATGATTTGCAAATTATTCTAAATTAGCACGCGCTATTTATATTTCTTTAAATATTGAGCCGATTGATCAAATCTTGATTGATTAATTTTGTTTTGTTTTTGTACACAGACTTAGATTACCTCGCATCGCTCAAATATAGGCGGCAGCGAAGCGGCGACGAGAGACTGCGGCAACCTGGTATATTGTAGTGTGAATAGGCTATTTGTAAAGATGCTTGTGTGCTGGGCATCTTGACAATCAATTATATATTGAAATTAATAAATGTTCGAGACTGGCTCGAGTACGCCTACTTGGCCATAGTATTAGTTGCCGCATTTTGCGACTACGCCTACGGTATCTATACCAATCCTTGATCTATCGATAATAATTAAAAGAACAATTATTGATTTTATTAACAAATAATTTAATTGACGATTCAACTGTGCTTTATAAACCAACTTACGTAAAATATATGACCTTAATTAACCTGATCGTATTTAAACATTATGATCACGGAACTTTCTGTCACGTAAGTACAACCAATCTTACTCATGTGACCAAACTATGGCATGAGTTTCCTTGCGCGGTGTTTACGATACGACGTGAGTACCTGGAAAAAAGCAGCCAAGTGTGTGTCGGACTCGCCCATGAAGGGTTCCGTAGCAGCAAGTAACATAATATAAAAGTTCTTGTAGTTCGTTGTAACTTTGATCGATATTTTAATAATAGTGTATTTAAAAAATAACTTTTTACTAGATCTCGTTCAAAGCAATTTTCGGCGGAATTTTTCATGGTAATGTAGGTACATCATATATATACTAGCTGACCCGGCAAACGTTGTTTTGCCATATAAATTGTATTGATCTTTTGCTTGCTAGTTGATAAGAGATGGCGCTAGTTGTATTCATTAGTAACAATCACACTTCTTTTATATTTTGTATAATTCACACTATAGTTTTATAAATTATAGCCTATTTGTTATTCTGGTGTGTAAGCTATTTTATTGTAAAGTTTCATCAAAATCTATTCAGTAGATTTTGTGTTAAAGAAGTTCAAACATACATCCAGACATACAAAAATTATGAATTTCAGTTGTAAGTATGTACCCCCAAAATTTAATGTTTTTTTTTTCTTTTTTGTGTAAAGATTTTAATGCGGTTCACAGATTACATCTAATTACCAAGTATCAATAGTATAGTTCTTATAGTTTGAGAAAAAAGTGGCTGTGACATACGAACGGACAGACAGACAGATAGATATGACGAATCTATAAGGGTTCCGTATTTTGTCATATGGGAACGGAACCCTAAAATGCGCGTAATCTTCTAAAATGCCTGCAACATTCAAGGCATACCTCTGGTGTTACCGAAGAATTTGGGTTGAAGTGATCACTTAGCATCAGAAGACCCATTCACTCGTTCGCCCTCGTCTTTCATAAAAAGCAAATAAACATTTGAAATATTTTCTTTATACACCGTAAGTACTACTATAAAAATATAAATAAAGAAAATTTACTGAAGTAGGCGTTACATTGCGGTAATCCATAATTATCCATCCATCCATAATGTTTTTTGTTTTGTTATGACTTGACTTGAGTTTTGTTTGCAACATCTCCTGAGGATGCCTCGTGTAGAGGCGAAACACGTGTCGAGTTTTTTAAAGAAAAATATTGGCGGAATTAAAACACTAAAGAAAACTCAAAACATTTGGATAATATAAATAAAACCGGTTTAAATCACTTAGTCTCCTTTTGTAAACATTGAAGGCGTAAGATCAGGTTGGCTACGTAATGAAAACCGCTTTAAATTGAATTTTCAAAACAATCTTTACATAATATACGACGATATAAAAGATTATGTGTACTATGTTCGTGACCAACATAAACACAGGCGATCTATTGAGAAATACCTCATTGAGTTTGTTTAATAGAGTCACATAATGTGAAGAATTCACAATAGTAAGGTATATATAGGAATTATTCTAAAGAAGATAATAAAAGTTTACGTTAAAATGAATATAGATAATATTTCAACAGATAGAGACAATTATCGCTCATTATAGAAGAGATGGTAGTGACAACTACTTAACAATTAGCTATAATCTACAAAGCACGATAACTTCGACAGATTTACAATCAACACTCTATTGTTCTATGATGTACAAGTATTATACATTACTCTAACCAACTGAGCTAACCGTTCGAGTGACGTATCGTTATAAAATCTTGTATGCTTTGTTCAACTCTCAGGTTGTGGTTCTTCATCTACAGGATCTACTTTACAGTTGATAACCTGCTCAACCCTAATATTTGCATATTAGGAAATTGTAAATCATGTAAATTTCAGTTTGGGGTAAAGAAATAACAAATAAAGGTGATTATAAAACCACAAGCACTTATAAACAAAACCAATTGTTTTCCTTGAAAATCTTCGTTTATTCGTTTTTCAACTTTCGTCGAAAGAAAGGTCTGTGTAAAATAAAATAAATCTACAAAACAAATAATTTGCACTTATTATACATTGTTTCACTAGCTTTCAGATAAGTTCACTTAAATCACCGTAACTATAAGCATTCTTTTGTTACACGTAAAATAATGCGCATAGATACGCGCTCGCGCGCGCGTTTAATTCGCGCGGAAATTGAGCGATTTTCAACAATAAGAGAGCCCGTAACATAAAATCTTAACAGAGTTACATAATTTGAAGAATTCAGAATAAGTAGGTCTATATAGTTATTATTCTGAAGAAGATAATAAAGATATACGTTAAGATGAATATAGATTATAATTTCAACAGGTAGAGTCAATTATCGCTCATTATAGAAGAGATGGTAGTGACAACTACTTGACAATTACCTATAATCTACATAGCACGATAACTTCAACAGATTTACAATCAACACTCTATTGTTTTGAGAAATGGGATAATATTTGTAACGACGTGGATGTTGGTTCGTAGCTAGATATTTATTTGTATATAGGGAGAGTTTAATATTTTTAAGCAGGTCATTAACATATGAATGAGCTCATCGAATGATTCAGGTAAGATAGGGCCGTAAATTGCTAAGGTTGCACGTACTATAAATATTTGACATTTCATGTGAAAGTAATTTAAAATGTTTAATATGTCTCAGTATATTTAGTATGGCTACAAGGTTTGTTATAATGAAAATAATTTTTGTATGAAGCAAAATATTCACTTATCTTTACAAAACTTATAGTAAGATATGATTTAAAGTCTCGGAAAAAATTATACGGAATGGCCATCTTTCGCTTTCAAACAAACCTTTTTATCTATATTACACCGAATCTTAGATTAAGGATTGGTCTTCGCTGCACTCTTCAAGTATGTGTGATGAAGTATTTTCATCTAGGTAGAGAGTCTGCTCTAAGCTGTCAATGAAAAAACTCATAATTATTCAAAATTGCGAGTTTATTGCTTCTTATAAAACAAACGCGTTCTAGAGTCTAAGGTTCTAAACTCAACTAAAGGGTGACTTTGAATGCTGAATCTCCATGACACTCATGTTCGGAGTTCTTTTCTCGAGATCGACTCAAAAAGCCCTCGCGATCGACCGTATGAGCACCCCTGATCTATCTAATGCGAGGGTATTTATAGAAGTAAATTATAAAATTATCATTCTTAACTTGGTCTATATCCAAATTGCTGCAATGAAGCAATAGCGCCAAATTATCTTATTATGTAATGCTCAGATGCACATCGCTCATGCACTTTATGGATGTCATAGCTTGAGATCTCAATTTCTAATATATGTACCTATATATAGAACTAGCTGACCCGACAGACGTTGTTCAGTTCATACTTAAACCTCTTGTGGGTGGAATTTCGTAAAATCCTTTCTTAGCTGACCTTTACTTGGCGACAGGAATATTCGTACCAAATTTCAAGTTTCTACGCCTTATGGTTGAGAGATATCGTGATGAGTCAATATAAATGTGAAAATCTCTTATATATATTTAAATAGCAGTAGCTTAAGTTACTCTTCAATCCTTACATTCCGAGCTATCTGCCATATCTAAGTTAAATCGATCCTGGCATCATACGTTTTGGTAATTAGTTTGCTGGTATGCCACCCCTGCTCTGTTGACTGTAAACATTAATTTCCATTATAATATTTAATTATAAATAAGAAAGTTTATAGTTTGAAGCAAAGATACAATCAAATTATCCCCTCTAGATATATCTGTATTAAGTATGTATACCGATTCCGTTTCTTACATATAATCTACCAGTGGGTGGCTCCTTTGCACAAGATGCCGGTTAGATCACGGGTACCACAACGGTGACTATTTCTGCCGTGAAGCAGTAATGTGTGGGCATTATTGTGTTTCGGTCTGAAGGGCGCCGTAGCTAGTGAAATTACTGGGAAAATGAGACTTAACATCTTATACCGCTCCGAATTTTTGGGGTTTTTCAAAAAATCCTGAGTGGCAATTCATTATAATGGGCAGGGCGTATCAATTACCATCAGCTGAACGTCCTGTTCGTCTCATCCCTTGTATTTCGTAAAAATAATGCATAGAATTTTGGATAAAAGTCAGTGGTTCTAAATCAAATCAAATCAAAATCACTTTATTCATGTAGGTCACGGAAATGACACTTATGAATGTCAAAAAAAAAATTTCTTATTGAATCTACTGCTACTTCGTAAAGGGTTGAGGTAATGAGAAGAAGTAGCAAGAAACTCATTGCCACTCTTTTATATCAAGATTTATATTTTCATCGATTTACAAATCATTTCAAATATAATATGTAAAGCGATGCAACAAACATACTCAAACGTCAAATAGTCAATGCCTTACACGAGTAAGTTAAAAAAGTAAATGTTAATTATTGAGTACAGTAACTGCATCATTCACACACACCGTAAATAAATAAAAGTATTCTGTGAGCATTTTATAAGCGATTATAAATAAAAAAAAAATATGTATATGATATTCTTCTTATGAAAGAGGAAGATAAACGAGCCACTCCTGTCATTTAATGCGGTATGAGGGCACAGGGGCCCATAGTTTCTTGTAGCGATGCCGACCCTTAGTGTCGAATAATTATAATAGGCTTCAAAGAAACTGGGCGTCATTAATAGAGCACGGCAATACTTCAAGCCGGCCTACATACTAGCTCTCTACAAAGCGCAGGTCCGGCCACACATGGAGTATTGCTGTCATCTCTGGTCTGGTGCACCCCAGTATCAGCTCGATCCATGTGACCGCGTGCAACGTAGAGCAGCTCGAATTGTGGGGGACCCAGTACTCTGTGAACGGCTGGATCACTTGGCGTTGCGTAGAGAAGTTGCTTCATTGTGTGTCTTCTACCGCATTTATCACGGGGAGTGTTCCGAAGAGCT
Organism: Leptidea sinapis; assembly: GCF_905404315.1. Classification (NCBI taxonomy): domain Eukaryota; kingdom Metazoa; phylum Arthropoda; class Insecta; order Lepidoptera; family Pieridae; genus Leptidea; species Leptidea sinapis. The sequence continues at coordinate 7,384,860 of NC_066276.1, forward strand.
GTTTAACCTGATTCCTGCCGCCGAATTCCACCTTCGCACGACACGCCACAAGTAAGGATATCATCCCCACCATCTCGATGTGTGGCGGTCCTCAACAGTGCGGTTTTCAAGGAGCTTTCTTCCACGTACCACAAAGCTGTGGAATGAACTTCCTTGTGCGGCGTTTCCGGGACGATACGACATGGGTACCTTCAAAAAAAGCGCGTACACCTTCCTTAAAGGCCGGCAACGCTCCTGTGATTCCTCTGATGTTGCAAGAGATTGTGGGCGGTGGTGATCACTTAACAACAGCTGACCCGTACGCTCGTTTGTCCTCCTATTCCATAAAAAAAAGTACAAAAACTAAAAACAATTCGAGAACCGTGGTGAGAGTCAAGGGTTCTTCAAATTGTGCCAACGACACTTTGACTTGGTTTGTTCGTATGTGTTGTGGTCATTATAACTATTTATTTACTGTAAAGCAATCGAAACATTATGAACCCTTAAGTATTCTACAGATGTATGATGTTGCTCATCCGTGTAGCCAGTAGCCATGTTGTCAGTTTTCTTTACTTAATATTTATTCACCCTGTAGATAGAGATGTGTATAGAGTTGTTTCTATTACTAGAGAGTTCAATTTAGTATACGACTTTTAAATATGAAATTATATTAAAACTAGCTGATGCTCGCGACTTCGTCCGCATAGATTTTTAAAAATAATAAGCAAGGTTGGAATTGAAGATTATCTCATCTCCTATTCCAGTTCCGGTTCCCGTTTGCGCTCCCGTTCCCAACATATTATATGAAACTTATTTCGAGGAAGATTGTTATGGCAAACTAAACCTACCATTGGTATAGTTATGTTTCAGTTTTTCACAAATCGCGCGGAACCATGAATTTTCCGGGATAAAATGTAGGACATTAGTATAGTAGTAGGAAAAGATATCGCTATCGCTGTACCATATTTCATCAAAATCGGTTCAGTAGCTCCGGCGTAAAAGTGTATTAAACAAACTTACATTCATATCTATAATATTAGTAAGGATGTGTAGATGTATACAAGACAAAGTGACATTTTATTACACCAGCCCACATTTACATTATAATCTCGGTAATAAATCGCCATCTTACATAAACAGAGTCTTATTTGTGAGAAATTTTGCAACAAAGCTAACGACAGCCTTCACATCAGCTAATATGAATTTTATGCAATCTAGACATTTGTGAGATATACATAATATTATTTTTATTGAAATGTAGAGCTAGAAATGGTATTGTGACCCGCTCTCACAAGGTTTGCAAATTAAAACATTTACGGCCTTACAAATAAACTTTTAATTATAATAATTGAATCAAGTCGAAATTCAAAATTATGTCTCTACAATAACCTAGAAAATTTCGAAAGCTTTCTATGAGTCAATTTTTTTTTAAATCGGTCCAGAAATGGCCGAGAAACAATTTAACAAAGAAATCAATTGGAGTCACCCGGTGGGAGCCCCACTCAGCTTCGCTTCGCTCAATTATATAGATGAATTAAATATATTTTAGCTCTCTAAGTCGTGCCCATTATTGAGCATACAAATATTTCAAAAATCAATAATAATTATCACAAAACAAAATTGATTACATCATTAAATAAAGTTAAATTGAATTAATCGCATCTATACGAGTGATCATATCATTATCAAGAAAAAATATTATAAATTATAAATCTCATAGTTAAATTAAAAATGATATTCAAAAAACGTAGTTCCTAAATACATATGATTTGTCAATGGTACTTCATGTCTTCAAAGTGATTTTCTTTTAAAAATTCACTTATATTATAATAACATTTGTGCGCTAAATATATTTTAAGTTTAAGTTCCCTTTTAGGTTAGTTTTTATTTAATTTTTTTTATGAGAATAAGGGACGAGACGGGCAGGACGTCCAGCTGATGGTAATTGATACGCCCTGCCCTTTTCAATGCAGTGCCGCTCAGGATTCTTGAAAAACCCCAAAAAGTCTGAGCGGCACTACGACTACGCTCGTCACCTTGAGACATAAGATGTTAAGTCCCATTGCACAGTAATTTCACTAGCTACGGCGCCCTTCAGACCGAAACACAGTAATGCTTACACATTACTGCTTCACGGTAGAAATAGGCGCCGTTGTGGTACCCATAATCTAGCCGGCATCCTGTGCAAAGGAGCCTCCCACCGAGTTTCTCACATGCTCTGGGATTTATTATGAATTTGTTGTGCCATGCAGATTATACTTGAGTGTTTCAAAGTTGTGTTTGATTTCTCCAGACAAAAGCGATTTTCAAAACATAAAATTCTCGTTAGTCCTTCGGATCTCATTTTGTAGGTGGATGTTGTCTTTTACGAAGACAGCTACTTCCAGAATATATAACTTATATATATACCAGTGGTTAGTGACCCTGCCTACTGAGCTAGAGGTCCCGGGTTCGAATCCCGGTAGGTGCAATCATTTATATGATGAATATGAATGTTTGTGACCGAGTCATGGATATTTATTTGTATTTATGTATGTTTAAGTAAGTATATTGTATTAAATATATCGTTGTCTTTGTACCATTAGTACAGCCTAGTTTGGGGCAAGATAATTTATGTAAGAGTGTGTCAATATTATTATTATACTCTTTATTATAATTTTATCTTATTTTCTACTTATATATATATATAACATATTTATATAAAAAAACAATATTACTAATATAAATATAAAAAATAGAGTCCCGCCGGCGTTGGTTCACGACAATACTGCCGGTGGTTAGGGCGACAGACTGAGGGACTTCCGCACGATGCGTGCCGTTCCCCAAAACAGCTGCATTATGTAACTGTTTTTTTAGTGAAAATATGGGATGTGACGAGCAGGACGTTCAACTGATGGTAATTGATACGCCCTACCCATTACAATGCAGTGCCGCTCAGGATTCATGAAAAACCCAAAATTCAGAGCGGCACTACAAGTGCACTCGTCACCTTGAGACATATGATGTTAAGTTTCATTTGCCCAGTAATTTCACTAGCTACGGCGCCCTTCAGGCCGAAACACAGTAATGTTTACACATTACTGCTTCACGGCAGAATAGGCGCCGTTGTGATACCTATAATCTAGCCGGCTTCCTGTGCCTTACAGGAGCCTACCACTGATAATTTTGAATAGCTGAAAGAGAGCGTATGCCTGCGTGTTCACCCTAAAGTATGTACATTTTGTTTTAATCAACGTACAATATTTTGGACACATTTTAAATTATTTCCCTCACAACTTTAATAAACGACGAAAAGTGCACTGTGGAACTTTTGACATTCATATTCTGTGGATTTTTTTTAATTTAATTGAATAAACCGATATTGATTGGATTTTGGGAAAAGTTCTATAACGAGTCTCGGATTTCGTGTTCGATTTTGATAGTCATACTAGAACTACACATTGGATTTTTGAAAAATCAATATCGCTTCTTAAAAACACTACTTATTAATAATAAACCATTCAATAGTGACCCTGAGTGACCTTAATGAAGAATTCCGAGCAGTAATATTAATATATATGTACTTATATATACTTAAGGAAAATGTATTATTTTAACGAACTCATTTTAAATTAACCTTATTGATTCATACCTACATTTCTACCTGGTCATAGCCTTCTTCGACGTGGTGCTCATCATCAGCATGATCATCAGTAATAGGTATTATTATTTTGAACACACCCGCACCGCACCTATCGTAGGCACGTCATCAACATTCTGACTTCAAATTATTTTATCTCCTTGCAGTTAAAGATCACAGTGAAAGAAATAAGCAAACACTGTTTTGCCTAGAATCTTGTAATTTTCCAAGTTGCAAGATCCACACGTAAAAAACATTTGAAAATCCTTATTTATTAGTTTATTTAGTGTAAACCATACATATTACATATTTTAACTATTCAGCTTTACCCAAAAATGTGTTTTAATTCAATTCTTGTTATTTTACCAGTACGGAACCCTTAGAGCCAGGCTCGCGGGGATAGTTTATTAGTAATTGAGCTCATTTATGAGGAATAAATTTGAAATAATTATCCCACGGATATCCCAAATCATTGAATCAATTCTGTTCAATTCAAAATTATTTAATAAATAAATCTCTAGTGTTCGCCCCGCGCTATTCACTCCCCGGCACTTTCATTAACAATGATTATAATAGGACATCTGGATTCGAACCGGGGTCTTCTGCTTTCCAGATCACTAAATGACTAAATAAATAAATCTGACCTATTATAGTCTTGTATATTGTTGCGAATTTTACCTTTGTATTTTAATGTTATTGTAGCTGTTTCTCATTAATACACGGATAATAATAAAAATAATAATAATAAATCATTTATTTCAGGCATTTTACCCATAAATCTACAAACTACATTTTTTAAAATTGCAACCTAGCTAATACGATTTATCGGCCCGAAATCCCCTGTATACTAAATTTTATGACAATCGTTGGAGCCGTTTCCGAGATTCAGATTTTATACATACAATAATTGCTCGTTTAATGATATAAGATATGTATAATTAATAGTTAACAATTCTGCTATTTTCCAGTACAAAAAATTAACTGCATATTTACTGTATCTTTTCTTATTATTCTAAACAGCCCGGCCTTTTTTTTTTTGATAATTTTCAGTAATGGTTGAGATAAGAAGGATAATCACAGTATGATTAATTCATTTTACAGATCATAAAAAATATTTATAATACCTAATTAATAATGACATAAAAAAGCTTAAAATTTTTGGCCACAATTATGTTTATATAAAGATTACCTTTAGTCTCTCCTTCACGCGTATTTACTTTAACCAACCATATTATTACCAAATCGTAATGAAAAATTTTGTGAGTACCTTATCACTAATTCATCAAATACCTACCTATAATAGGTATCTACTTAAATTAACATCACACAGAATTTTTAACTTCGTAAAAATAGCATCAAATTACCTATAAAGACAAAAACGTTTTAAATCTTACATACGTTTTACATTTATAACGTATTTTATTATTGAATTCATATGAAGATTTATTACACTATAATATTAAGTCTGCTATAAAATTTGTTACTTGTGGTAGGTACCTAAGTAACAGAAATAAAATCAATTTAAAATTGTAGAAGTATTACTAAAGAACAACTACTATATACATAAGAATTATAACGTTTTATGGCAACAAGATTTAGAACCAGGTAATTTATTAAAAAAAAATATGTTATCTTATTAATTAAAAAAAGCCCGCTGAGTTTGTTGCGCCCATTCTTCTCAGGTCTGAGGCATTAATTTTGGAATGGGTGGTAGTTTTTTTGACTTTCAATGAGTGATGTCACATCCTATTTTGAATAAAAATATTTGAATTTGAATAATAACAATAATAATGTTTCAAAACACGGTGACATACCTTGAAATATTGCGATGAGAACGAACACAGCTGTTGCGGTATCCATGATTCACAAAGCACAAATTGATAACAACTATAATTCAGGTAAAAGCTCGATCACATACTTAGTAATAATAATTTTATTGTGAGTCAGTGAACGCGCTTCGTTGGGCGACGAGCATTGGCCAACTGTCAGAGAGCTGTGCACCGAACAGCTGACTATATACTTCGTTTATACTTTCCTCGGAGACCGGACTCATGACTGCATGAGTGAGGAGCGCAAGCCACCATGAGAAGATAACAGCTGCTTACGACACCTTACTGACCGTCCAACACGGATGCGACATAAAAATCAATCTGTAAGTACATATAGAATAACATCGTGAACGTGTCGTGAATTATGTATCGGGTGTCAGGAAAAAAGTTAAAACAAAAAAACAATTTTATTATTTAATGCAATATTATTTATATTTGGAATTATTATCATAAAAGCCTTTATTTATATATTTATTTAAATTGCGCTACATGCGACTTAGTTACTAAACAAAATTGAACTACTAAAATATCACTATCACCTCGCAAGGCATAGCAATGAACAATAGAGGGGCAGACATTCAAATATTTTTTTCCTCTAAGTATGCATTAATAGAATAGTAACTGTTTTCCAAAAGTAACTTTTTCAAAGAGCTTATGAATTTTTTAGTATTGGTTTCGGCTTTTAAGTGTTCTGGTAACTTATTATAAATTTTAACTGGCATTGGGTAGGGACCGGAACTGTGTAACATTAATATAGATTTAGTTAGCAATAGATTATTTTATAGCGAGGTGTGTTGTGCCAAGGCGCTATGATTTGAGTGTTTTTCCACAAACATATTTCGAGTATATATGTGCACGGTAATGTTAGAATATTAATTAGTTTTTGAAAATAAGGTTTGCAGCTTACTCTTTGTTTAATATTTGCAACCACACGAATACATTTTTTCTGTAAAATAAAGAGTTCGTGTGCATGTCGTCATACTGTTGCCCCACAGTATGACGCCTGCAATCGCTAATTAAGTACAATGTTTATTTACCTAACAAATCTAATCTAACCTGAACTTATATTTATTTTTATTCGTAGCTTATTACTATTTACACCAGTAATTATTGGATGTCTTGCCTTTCAGCATAGCTCTCGCTATTCTCGACCAGGTTGCTACTTTTTCATGTCATCGTCCCATCTAAGACGAGGTCTGCCTTTTTTTTTCTTTTGTGTCGTTTCTGATCTGATGATATTTGGAATAGCTGTATAATAATATTATAAAAAAAGAAAGTTACAAAGCAAACTTTCTTGACACTTTCTTGTGTCAAAAACTACACACACATTTCGCTATATACTGTGATAGAGAAAATACTGGAAAATATCATTCATCCAAGTCTGAAGGAAGGCATCGAGGTAAATGACGCTCAGTTTGGTTTCCGACCCGGTTTCTCGACGGATTCAGCGATTTTCAGTAGTAAAGCAACCATTAACCATTACGTTAGCAGAGCTGGATCTATTTCCGCATGCTTTCTCGATTTGAGTCGTGTTTTCAACCTCGTAAATTAGGTACAATTTACTGTCGGAGTAATTATGTGCCTCGAATGTACAACGAAAATGGTGAATCTATTGGGATATTGGTACGGAAACCAAGAAAAAACAGTGTAAGATGGGGCGACGCGACCTCTAGCGAATATCGGCTAGAATGCGGCATGCGCCAAGGAGGTTTGACCTCTCCCGACCTTTTTAGCCTGTACGTGAACGACCTGATTGCGGAACTGAGAGGCACCAGGGTCGCCTGTCACATAGGCTCCACATGTATGAATAACTTTAGCTACGCTGATGACATGGTGCTTCTGAGTCCCTCAATCAGGGGTCTCCGTAAACTGTTAGCGATCTGCGTGCGGTTTGCCGCAGAACACGGCTTAAAATACCTAGGTAACACTGAAAATGTTTTGAAAATGAAAAACGGCTTAATGTAGAAAGTTGCCAATACTTTTATTGATAATCGTTCCGTTCTACACATCGTCGCATTCGATGGAACCACTGAGAAAAGCAGTGGGGCCCACTGCTTCCTCAGGGGTCTCTTCTATGGCATTTTCGTACGCTTTCACCTCATCTTCAGAGCTTGTAAAGCGAATACCTCGAAAATTATCTTGGAATAAATAAAAGTCGCAGGGCACCAGGTCAGGACTATATGGCGGATGACTCATTATATCGACACCTGCCATAGTCAAATGTTCAACAGTCCGTTTTGCGGAGTGCGCTCAAGCGTTGTCATGGTGAAGGAGGAATCTGCTTCGAGGGCGCTGCTTTCGATTTTTTTCCAAGACAATAAGCAAACAGCCATTGACCTACCAGTCTGCGGTAACTTTCCTTCCATCTTCTAGCACAACTGTCGCGAAATGACCTTTACGACCAAAGAATGCGGCAATCATCTTTTTTCCTTGACTTCTTCCTTTCTTTACCTTAGTTGGCCGATCCTCGAAAGGAAACACCCACTGAGCTGATTGTCTTTTGGTTTCGGGTTCGTAGCAATACATCCAGCTTTCATCACTCGTGAAGATGTCAAATATAGCATTTGAGTCACCGCCGTTGATCTTATCTAACATTTGGCGACACCAGTCCATGCGAAGGTGTTTCTGGTCGTCGGTTAAAGTATGGGGAATCCATCTGGTACAAAGCTTCCTGACGCCTAAATGTTCGTGTAATATTTTTTGAACTTGACTCATACCAATGCATAGGCTTGGCCGTATCTGCTGATAGGTACTCTCTTATCTTCCTCTATCAAGCGTCGCACAGCACTGATGTTATCTTCAGTAGTCGCTGTTAAAGGACGTCCCTCGCGTCCTCAGTGAGACTGCTACGTCCACGCTTAAACTCGTTAAACCAATTGTAAATAGTGGCACGAGATGGGGCTTCATTAAGTAATTCTAATCGCAGCCTATCATAGCTTTGTTGTTGAGTAAGCCCACAACGAAAGTCATAATACATCATTGACCGAATATTTTCTCGCGTTAGGTTCATTATCACGTGTAACAAGAGTTTTAGATTTGCCGCAAATTCACAGAAACAAATGACAAATGACAATTTTAATTGAGTGCATACCTTTTAATAAAGATATTATTGATTGAAACACACACTAGAAAATTTGTGGAAACCAGGGGATTTTTTTACTGTCAATCTTAAAACTTGTTTGAGAATCCAAATTATCGTGACGTAGGTATAAGAGCATGTAATAACCGCTAAAACTTCAAAAAATATTAGGATCTATTATAGATGACGACCAGTTTTCAGGTCTTAAGAAGTCAGAAACATTAGTTTCCAATTACGGTTGTGTGGATCAAGCTTTATGACCCGGTCCTGTGTCATGCTAATGTCATTGTTTGTTATGCAACATGGTGTTGTTAAGAGCTTCAACCAGCTTCTCAAGAATCGTATCTTGAACTACCTGTGCCGAAGTTTTGATAGCTTTTTCACAAAAATATGGTTCAGTCACCCCTGGATAGCTAACACCACCACAAAGTCACTGAAGTCGGATAACGCCCACGTTATACTCTGCTGACTAATTGAGAAGCTGAAGAGCTTTGAGCATAAACTTGATCATTCTGTCTTTTTAAATGTTCCTTGATAGTAAACAATCTCTCCTCAGTAAAAATATTTATGTAAAAGTACAATTGAATAGACTGGTAAAGACCATATGATATTCGGTTGAATCTCCTCTTGAGCTCCAAATCCTAAGTCTTCTATTAAGATATGCGACACGGTTCTTGGTGCTTATATTCATTTACCAAGATAAGATCTTTTGCTTTCGGATAAAATTTTTTCGAAATCTTTCCTTGACTTCTTTATAAAAGGATAGCCTCCTTTTTAGCACGAGTACTATGTGGCCTTTCTTTTTCTGTTACAAACAGAGACGCTTTTATTCTATCAATCAACAGGGGATGAAAAGTTAAAATAATTGTACTTACTCCACACGTACTTTGTGTAATGCTATCACAGGAATTCTGTTCTCTTATTGTCCCTGCCCACTCAATTTTTTATCACAAGAATTTCGATCTCATGTTGGCGCGAAAATAAGAAAAAAGAAATTCAATTTCAAATATATTTATTCAAAAAGGATTTAAAATCACTTATTGAACGTCAAAAACTATCCATTCGAAATAGTATTCCTCAGATAATGAAAAGATTGAAGTGATAACTTCTTAAGGGATGGTAAACCGCTTCGTAATGTAACGCGTAACGGCATCTGTCAATAAGGCTTACCTTTCTTTCACGCATACGGCAGCTGTTGTTTGTGGTAGGCTTCTCCTATCTCGCTCTAACCAATTGTTTCTTTTATAAAATAATGATACTAATAATGTACATACACAAAATTCTAATGTACCCACTTATTCAAGAATTGTAACTAAGAGTAAAATATATTTTATAATCAATAAAAAAAAATCTTAATGAATCACCTTTCCTTACATAATTTTATTAATGTACATTAAATTTAAGTAATAACCTAAGCTTTTCTAAAGATAAACAATTTCAATATAAATAGTTCAACTTATATTAGTTTAAGTTATCACTTCTGATGGGCGTCCCGAGACGCACATGTTTTTTTTATTTTCTATAGTAGTTACTTGTACCAATTTCTAATAAGAGAAGTAGGTTATAAAAAAGACAAATACAGTTCTGACTCAAGACTCCAGGTACTATTGAAATAAGATATTAAATATAGATGCACAAATTAAATTTGAAAACAAAATGTATGAAGATGCGGGACTCGAACCCGCAACCTCTCACGTTCCGTGCGAGCGCAGTTCCACTGAGCCAACCGTTCCAGTGACGTCAAATTCAAATGTATTATGGTAACGATGTACAATGGGTGACGCTGACCACATTAAACATATAGGTACATTGCCATCAATATTATCGTAGGCGGTAAAGATTGAATTTACTTTTTTTTATTTATATTATTTTATTTATTTATTCACTACAAATAGTTAATGACGATCTCGTAGTGGTTTGTAACCTTAACTTAAAATAAGGGTAACGGGGGTTGAATCCCGGTGAGTGCAAACATTTGTATTATGAATATGAATGTTTGTTTGCGAGTCATGTTCTAACATATTTTTTTATGTATCGTCCACGGACGAGTAAAAAAAGGACTCCGCGCCGTGATATTGAAGCACCTTAATACTAGTGTGTGTGCGGTTACGGGGGATACCAGTTACACAATTTTTTCTCCCGTAAATAATCATATATGGCCACAAATACATTTATAGTATCGTTTTTACACTTTTTCACAACTCATGACGGCATTTTTAAATATTTTTTTTTGACGCAAACTGATCTGTTTCAGACAATGGCAAATCTCATAATGGCGGCTGATCGGCTTGTATTAGTGTAAGTGTGTGCGTGGGGCTATGTATTTACACGTTTACCCAGCTTGTTTTGGTGCTACACTGTTATGTCAGGTGACACGGAGTCCTTATTTTTTTACTCGTCCGTGGTATCGTCATTAATTATTTAGTCACAAAAAATTAACAGGTAAGTTTTAATACGTAGCGGTCAAATGATATTAGTTCTACCTTCTAAAATATACTTAGGAGTTTTTATTAGAGTTTTTTTATAAGGTGAACACACTTAGCTACCGAACGTTAGTTCAGGGTCACTTGGTGGTGCTTTGTAACACAGTAGGTACATTAAAACGGGGGAACTCCAAACTTGTGGGTCAACATATCTATCTATAAATATTACTAGCTTTATATTCGACTTCAACTGCCTATCACGCTCTTAGGATCGTTATTTGTGAAAGATGTGAAACATCTCTGCTGGCGCCATATTTCATTTTCTCATTTCGGAACGAACTTGTAACTGTCAGCGTCAACGTCAATTGTCAAGTACTCGTTTCCAATCCCCACTTCCTCATTCCTCTCCCCCTACCTCGTCCTGCACTCACTCGTCGGTGGAGCACAAGCTCACACGCTTGCGCAACGCTTCGCGACCCGCGTATTCAAGTAATGTCATGGCGAATGCGCCACCTAACCTCATCAGTGACCTAAACACCAAACACGAACTAAACGCAGAAGAATGTATTTACATAAAGGCCAATTTGATTCCCCCGGGGGCTGCACAGGAGTACCAGCATTTACCATAGTCCATATCAGTTCCCTCCGTCCCTATATATCTTTCCTCACCAGCACACCCAATCCCAAAAAATAATACAAAATAAGATGCAAAATTATTAAACATATCTAAAGCTCACTGGTGATCGGCCTCGAATAAGATGTACCTTGGCAGGCGCACAGACATACACAGACACGGAGTAATCCTATAATGGTTCCGGCATATGCATATAACACATCATTTTAAGTACTATCCCAGCCATCCCAAGAACATTGGAAACGACATCCATTTTGTTGGGATAATATTATAACCGGCGGCCATTTTGGATTTTGAAAATGATCAATGCTCTCTACCACCCTGAGAACCTTAGTGTTACGATACGGCCGTCTTGTGGTGTGTGAACCGACATAGCTTTTACCACCGGGTAAAATTATCGATTCGAATCTCTATTTCCAGCAACTGAATGAAGTGATCAATAGTAAGAGTGTGGTCTTTCATCACGATTATACTAAACCACACACATGTTTAGTCACTCAGCTAAAATTAAGACTTTGGCTGGGAGGTGTCAACGTATCCGTCATATGGCCCTGACCTTGTACCTTCAGATTACACCTGTTTCATTTCTTCAAAATTCTTTAGGCAGTGCCAGGTTAACAACAGAATACTGCCAAAATTACATGTCGCGCTTTTTTCATCAGATGTCTCAAAAATCCTACAGCAACGGAATCATCTCCTAGCTCCATCTTTTTTTTTAAATCGTTTCAGCTACAATATATTACGTAGAGTGATGTAACAAAAATACTTTCCGCCTTACCCGAGTAAGAAAAAAAAGTAATGTAAATTAATACGTAAAAACAAGAGCTATTGAGTACAGTAATTCCATCAATCCACACACACCTTAAATAATGTAAAGATACTTTGCGAGCATTTTATTATTTAGAAGTTGAACATTCGGAAAATATATTATCTTTAAATTATGCTGCCAAACAGAGTCACTTTTGTTGGTGAATCACAAAAATAAAAGAAAAAATAAAATAAAAAAAAAATATGTAAAAGAAGGACAAACGAGCGTACGGGTCACCTGGTGTTAAGTGATCACCGCCGCCCACATTCTCTTGCAACACCAGAGGAATCACAGGAGCGTTGCCGGCCTTTAAGGAAGGTGTACGCGCTATTTTTGACGGTACCCATGTCGTATCGTCCTGGAAACATCCGTCCGTGGAAGAAAACTCCTTGAAAACCGCACTGTGGACGACCGCCACACATCCAGATGGTGGCGTGTCGTGCGAAGGTGGAATTTGGCGGCAGAAATCAGGTATAACTCTGAATCATGAATTAAGAACATGCTTCAAAACAGTCACTTGTTGGTTACTGTTTAATACAGACCTCCAAGTGACATACCAAGAGATGTATTTCAGCAGTGTTGATTAAAAGCAAGCGCTCAAATTCAGCACCTATATAAAAGCGAAAATAAAAGCGACCGTTATTTGGCAATTCCGTAGAATCTGAGGTAAGACATGGGGGACAGGGGCGTAACTACCGCCGTATATCAATTATACGGGGGCCGCCGACATGCGTAAGCAAAGATTAATAAAACTTGCTGCTTGACGAAAATAAGGCAAGAAGAGTGTTTATCTAAATTGAATTATTTGTAAAAATGTTGGAAAAAGTGACCGACAGATAATTATGATGGATAAATATTTCTTTTAATTTTATGCAAATTTTTAATTATGTGAGAAATCTTTACTCTTCATAAGGGCTATAATTTTTATACGGGGGCCCGCCAAGGCACGCTACGTCACTGATGTGGGACCAACACAAACATACAAATGTTACATTTCAGTCAACTCTATTAATAATGTTTCACAACAGATAGTTGAATCGTTCGATATTCTGCAGTTTTCAACTAATTTTCTCAACTGACATAACTTAATCACTATGACTGCTAACTTCATGTACACTATGTCAGCATAATTATATTCATCTTTACCCTTTGTATCTGCCTTAAAAGGCATTTATTTTCTCAAAATTGATTCCTTTAGAATTCTTTTTGATGTCATTTCTAATATACTAAATACTACTACCGCTTCGGAAACAAATGGCGCTCTGAGAGAGAAGCGGCACAAGAAACTCTCCCAGCATTCTTTTTTTGAGCTCTTTTCAATGAAAATATACGATATGGTACAGTCATTTCTATCGCTATAAAATAATCATAATCTAGTCCCAGGCTGTCCGATCTTTTAGATATTCAGCTGTAGAGTAAAAGGACTTACGACAGAGCCATTTTTATAGCTTTATTATAAAAGTGTATACATTTACCCTTAAAGCTATTATGTATCCTATGAAGCCTACTAGAATTAGTTACAAGCAATCCCTTATTCATAGTGTTATAATAAAGAACATCACTATTAAGAGCAAAAAGTTTTGAAAAAGTTCTTTGGTCTGAGTATTTCTACTACGGCTGATGATAAAGTTGTGTAGGAATTAGAGATTTCAACACATAAGACTCAATATGCGGTGTATTTCCCGCAACGATGACCATTAAACCACAGGACCCACAGTGTTAGCTGATGTTTTCGAGTTCACTACATATAGTAGGGAATCACCGGGATGACAAACCTGAATATCTATAGAACCTAAAAGCAGAATAATTAAGCTAAGTTTCGCAGGAATATTGACTGTCTATGACTCGTTCGTTCGTTCAGATTTCTTGTTACCGCTGAAATAAAAATACAGTATGAAATAAAACAAAGCAGTGGACTTCACACATTTATTGTATTTTTGTCTAATAAAAATACTATATTTTATAACTACCATATAATATGATATCTACAGCAATTGACAATCTTGCTGATTGTTGCCGATCAGAGAACAAAATATCCAAACATCTTTAATAGACGATTTTTCGAACACTATTCATATATATAACTTAATTAACATCCCTATCGGTATAAGAAATAAATTTATCGCCAAATTATACCACCATTCAATGGATTTATGTATGTATTGCACTATTGAAACATTAGTTTGACGATATTTTCGTTTCAGTAGACAACTTTTTTATTATTGTTAACGTATTTGAATTTTTAAATTCCACATTATTGTGCATTAAGTACTACATAGATTTAGGCACGTTTTAAATATGATTCTTAATTAAATTTAAACATCCACGTATATTTTAAGTTAAGAATGTCTGATTAAATACATTCTTAACATTTTGTTTTTTATATTTATAATAATAGAAGGCCAAATCAGCACAAAACTTTATCATTCTAATTATAATATTCGACAAACCAGCACAATTACCTGCTACTGTTATCGCATAAAGTATTACTTAAAACTACTTTTATTTACACAAAGACAACTAAAAATTGGCTAAATCATAGCAAGAGTTGGAACTCATATGAGAGACATATGTCACGTCACAAAGATAAAAGCGAAATCAATTCATTATATTATCAATATACTGAATATTAAATCTAACTTAAATGATATTCCGCTGGAAGATAGAGATTTAAGTGTTTGATACACCCTTTGTTTTATTAAACTCTTCACATTTAAAGCATATAAATATAAGCCAAGTGTAAAGAACGATCCAATAGGCCGATCATGTCACAGTTAAAATTGTTTTTGTATTACAAAATAAATCTTAAGCGTTTTCGATTTTGAAAATCATGTGTTGTGATATAAATAGAAAAATTGCACAAAAAATAAATCGCTATAGTATTATTCATTAAATGTTGTTTTTTCACATCTACCCGCAAATCAAATTTAATATAAACATTTGTATTGTTATCCCTTAAAACTTACAACTCTAACAATGTGAAACATTCTACGGTTCTACACACAACATACACGGTATGTACAGCAGTTATAACTACAATATACAAAAATACGTAACACATACAATTAAGTCAGTTGTTGACATGATGTTGATCATTTTTGCTATTCGATGCACTCTGTACGAAGTACATGCATTTATAGCCTGGTACTTTGGCTGATAATATAACATTTTGGCAACAACCAAATAAATAAGAATGAATAATCTTCTTTGCATAAGACACCCATTGTGTATGTATGACACGTACGTTTCAAGAGGATTTTCTTAATACAGCCGTATGTACGGCGATGCGATAACAAGCACTTTGGTAACTATTTATATCATGCATTCGTGCTATATTTTGTTTTGACATTTCAGATACAATATAGTAGATTATTTCATTAATGGCAATGTAAATGAACAATGTTAGGCACAATGTTATGTTATGAGAGACGGCTGATAGGTTCGCGACCTTCGATACTAGCGATGACTCATCAGCTCGTTACCTTTAGCACTAATTGTGAGACTCATTGTTATTACAAATAACACCCCTATTTATATTACGAGGAAATTGGAAATTGTCGCAATTTAACAGACTTGTGATCAAATTCCTTGTTACAAAAATAACACGAAAAAAAAAATCGTTTTGAAGAGTATCATCATATAATAGTAGCGGTGATGGTAAACAAGAGCAGAGCTAGGAGGACAAGGAGTACGAGAATAAAAGTAGAAAATAATACCGAATTATCGAAGAATAAATTATGAAAAAAGTTGGTGAGAGTTTAAATGAACATTTGCACATGAAAGTGTCCGCTGGGTACTGTGATTGCTGAAACCACTCGACACCTGGAGTGTTGTGAAGATTATTTGTGTTGACCCGTATTTGTTGTAGTTTGTGGTATTTATCGACGTATTACGGTACTGAATGGTCAGGTAACAATCATAACATATTGTAAGACGTCGCTACTGGCATTTATACAAGACCTGTGTTCCTAAAGTGGTCTGAAAGCGTTCACTCAATTTATGTTCTATGGGTTATAACATCGACGCTGCAAGATTGTGATGGTTGATGAAACTTGGATTCGTCAACATGTTACCGAGTTTAAACAAAAGACGATGAATGGAAAAAGTAAGGCAACCGAGGAATTACAAAAGTGCTATAGTCAGCGTGATGATTATGGCCATCATCAATAGGAAAGAATGTTATGATTGAGGGATTATGGGACCACAATTAGTAGCTAGTATTACGCTAATTTACTGGGTCAGGCATAATTTACAGAAGAATTATGGGAACATTTGGACGACAGTGAGATGAAGGGCCTTACAAAACCATTTTGAAGAGAAATCTAAAGAATATTACGCAGTAAAATAAATGCATTACTGTAGTGTCTTGACATCTAGTCTGAAATAAATATGTGTTAACAATCATTGTCACTAACACAATGCTGCTAAATTAAATAAAAAACACAAATTTGTTTTTCCTTTGATGTGTCCATACATAATTTGTATAAGAGAATTTATTTACGCACGGTTTGACAGTTCTGCTGTGAAACAATTTCATTACGACAGCAGGGTGCATATTTTACGAAGGTAATTTTTGATGTTATAATTTGTTTGACAAATTCATATAAAAACATTATTTTATTTATTATATACAGAACAACGTGTCGGGTCAGCTAGTATAAAATAAAATGGAACGCCATAACACACTCTAACATTATTGTAAACTTTATTGGCCTGTTTATTAATTATCTATTATTATTATGTGTACCCAAGGAAGTAAGTAAATAATCACTTGAAAATCTTTACTTTTTAACCGACTTCAAAAAAGGAGGAGGTTCTCAATTTTTTTTTTATGTTTGTTACCTCAAAACTTTGGACTGGGTGAACCGATTTTGATATTTCTTTTTTTATTTGAAAGCTGGTGCTTCCCATGTATAAATTGCAATTGTATAAAAATACGCAATTTTTGTTTACTTTTTAGTGCATATTATATCTATTGTTTTGGAATAGTGTTTTCTTTTTTCGTTATTTTTTTTTATTCATGAAGACCTTAGATCGCAAACTTATCGGCCGTCCCTCCTTTTACATGAGAATTGAGTACATTTTTATATGTAAGTGTATGAATAGTTCAAACATACAACAGAAAACACAACAAAATACCTATTACATACTAGTTATGTGCGTATTAAAATTTTAATGCTCTAAATTATCATGATAGTCCTTACTAAATGTAGATATGAATAGCATATTCCTTATTTCGTTTAAAAAATTACGAAATAACGAAATAAAGTAACTGAGGGTTTTGCCAAATCCGTATATATTTTAAAATTTCAATTGAAAGGTACTTCTTACATATAATATCATTTTATTGATAGTTAAGTTTTCCCAACATTGTATCCTTGAAGAATGACGGTGATTATGCCAGATCATGCGCGGTAATGATGAGAATTAATGGCCCGCAAGTAAAATAAACGACAATCGAGAGTGTCAGCCCGAAGAGGTAAGAGCCAAGGCTGCGAATCATTCCATTAAATTATTATATTATTCAACGAGACAATATGAAAATGATCACAAGAAAAAGGACGCATAGATTTTCTTGTTTCGACTATACAGTTATATAACCAAAGCTGGCAACATCTACTCAAATTACAAAGTACTCAAACTAACTACTACTCGGTTTTGAATTAAAATTTTAAAAACTCTAATCTACTCCACTACTCCAGTTTTAGTAAGGTTAGATGGATTGTGAATCTTTTTTCTTATATAAAATGGGTCAAACGGGCAAGATACTTAACATCGTTAGACCGAAGGTTATTCGAGGGCGGGTTGTAATTATGACCGAAGGTACTCTTTAAAGAGTCCAAATTTTTATAGTAATAAAGGCCGAGCTCTTCAAATTAAGATTTTTTAGTGGTAATATCAGGTTGACTTGAAATAAAGTGGAGGCATTAAGATGTTTTGAAAAAAATTTAAAAAAAATAAGAAAATATGTAGTTCATTTAAAAGGACATCCGGTTTTAACTACTACTTAAAACTAAAAAGGCAAAAACCTTGTTATTAAACCGATAGTCCTTCGCATAGAAATATTATTATTAATTTCAAATTTAAATATAAACGACTCGGCTATTTTTAATCACAATATTTAATATACAATTAGAACAGAAAGAATCCTTTGACACTACAACTATACCATGCCACCGAAGGGCCTTTGCAAGGTAATATAAAAGTTTGCTTTGGACTCCTGGTTGGAATTCACACAGAATCGAGTAAATAATTGTGTAGGAATGTTCAATGATAATTTAAATTTAATAACCATTTATAATTAAAGTGGTAAACTTAAACATTACTAATATTATTTGAGATTTTTTTACCTAGACATAGTGTGCGCCCATATTGAATGACGAAATGGCAAACATTGACAGCTGACACTTTTTTCTTTTACTTAAGAACTCTCTATTCTTCTTCTAAAAGTCATCCACTAATTATTAACTTTTTTACTACGCGCCAGTATTATAATTTGAACGAGGTATTGGTCCCTTTAAAGGTACCGTTGGCGTTAAATGTATCGGCCCTAATGACTATGATTATTTGGTCCATTTAGAGGGACCACAGGGCTTACAAGGTTATGTGATGAGGCAACAGCCCAAGGACATCCGCAAAAGATGATCAAGAGATGCGTAGCCAGCATTTAAGTTGGGAATATGCTCTATGATTGAGGGTCCCTAACGACTATTCCCAATATTCAGTCTATCTCCGGTTGTGGCCTACTGGTAAGATGAAAAATCGTAACTATCGTTGACTTTTTTGTTGACCAATTAACTTATCGACGGTAACTCATCTTATCCGTACACGCTGTAATGGGACGACTTACAGCTTACCAGCGTTGTATGGAAATTGCAATTCACGCGTGAATAAGGCGATAGGAATGCCTTTTTTTTATGGATAGAAGGACAAACGAGCGTACGGGTCACCTGTTGTTAAGTGATCACCGCCGCCCACATTCTCTTGCAACACCAGAGGAATCACAAGAGCGTTGCCGGCCTTTAAGGAAGGTGCACGCGCTTTTTTTGAAGGTACCCATGTCGTATCGTCCCGGATACACCGCACAAGGAAGCTCATTCCACAGCTTTGTAGTACGTGGAAGAAAGCTCCTTGAAAACCACACCGACTTATCGGGTATATTAGGACAGCTTCAGATTATTGACAGTAGAAGGTAGTAATTTATCTCTATCTGTTGATAGTATATTGGGAACGGCGGTAAGTCGTATCGGTTCTGGAAATCTGCAGCCGATAATTGATTCCACAAAGTGGGTGTGCGAGGCAAGAAGTTCCTCGCAAAATGCGCCGTTGCAGAAACCCGGACTTCAACATTATGCGGGTGTAATTTCGCATTTTCGACGTAATGTCAGGTTGTGAAATTCGGCAGCTGGTATGAACCCGCACAGCACCTCTGAGCACTCCCCGTGATAAATGCGGTAGAGAATGCAGAGAGAACCCACATCTCTACGCAACGCCAAAATTAAAACAAGTACAAATTGTTCATGGTATTGTTTTTGGTATAGTATGGTTTGTGATCCTTCATGGTTATGATATATTTTACTTGTCAATTCGGGCACTAGATCCGATACCACGCTGTGGTACGATGCGATAGACTATTAAAACTGACGGTAAATACGTAAGTAGTTTTTCTTTCATTTCTGATAATTAAATACATGAACTAAAGCTGCACTGTAGCAGTCAGCTTCGTTCGAGTAATTAAGTTGGTAAAAGGAATTTAGGCGAGCTTCTTATGTGAGTCCATCGCTACTGGACAAAATAAAAAACATCTCGATGTATTTATAACAGTGTCAAGAACGAAACAATAACTGTCTCGAGTGACGTATCGTTCATAAATCGTGGTATTAATTGTTTAGATTTGACAGTGCGACATTTCAAGTCAATTTTCACATATACACATATTGGGGTTGAGCAGGTTATCAACTGTAAAGTAGATCCTGTAGATGGAGCCACAACCTGAGAGTTGAACAATAACTCTCCTTGGTACTCATAAAATTGACCTCGCGTAAAAGAGACCGACGTGTGTACGGCTTAAGTACATTTTTTTTTTTATGTAATAGGAGGACAAACGAGCGTACGGGTCACCTGGTGTTAAGTGATCACCGCCGCCCACATTCTCTTGCAATACCAGAGGAATCATAAGAGCGTTTTGCCGGCCTTTAAGGAAGGTGCACGCGCTTTTTTTGAAAGTACCCATGTCATATCGTCACAGAAACACCGCACAAGGAAGTTAATTCCACAGCATTGTAGTACGTGGAAGAAAGGTCCTTGAAAACCGCACCTTGGAGGAGCGTCACACATCCAGATGGTGGGGATGAAATCCTAATTTGTGGCGTGTCGTGCGAAGGTGGAATTAATTATATTGTGGAACCTCTAAAATTGTCACTCATATAATTCAATGCACCTTCTAAATTAGGAGTCAGTTCAGTCAATTAGTATATTAATCTCTTAAAACTATTCGCGATTTGGAAATCCTGTCGGCACATATAAAAGTGGAATAAATAATTATAGTCTGTGATAAAACCGAGTTGTGAAATAAATAAATAGTGTTAACACTTAAAACCAAGAAAGCCGGGACACAACATTGTTGATATGTCTCAAGTGGCATGATGTTTATTAGTTATTATGTTGATTAGTTATGTAGTTAATTTATGTGTTGACGCTACACTATATATCATGTCACAAAATATTCAATTTACAGTTGTATGTATAATAACGATAAATATATTCATATGTACATTACACGAGACTCTATTTACAAATAAGACGTTCCGTTAATTAACTCTATTCACATTGATTTACAATACTACTGTTATTATGTAGGACTGCGTAGTAGGTACATATAACAAAAAAAAAATTAGTTTGTATATAAAAAGCACGAATGGACTTTGGGTCTATCGATGCTGTTTCAGAAATATTATCGCAGTGGAAACCTTTTCTATTGTAATTCTCACACAAAGTACTATTAATAATATCATGTGATATAATAGTATTTACAAACCATTACGCGATTTGAAGTGCGTCTAATGTATCTGGAATTACACAAAGATTTTGGAGTTTTACGGGTAGTGAACGAATATTTTTTTTCTTGTGAGGTTAGTGACGAACAAGCACGTAACACAATACTCTTACATAAACATTTTTTATTTTTTAAAGTGATAACCGAAACTTCTGTTTCCTTTTCCTCACAAATAAAATTTTAAAACAAAATTATGAAAGAAGCGGAATCTAAAGTAGATCCTGTAAATGAAAGCACAACTTGAGAGTTGAACAAGAAATACAGGATTTATCAAAGATACGTCACTCCAACGGTTGGCTCAGTGGAAGAGCGCTCGCACGGAAAGCGAGAGGTCGCGGGTTCGAGTCCTGCATCGTTCATAAATTTTGATTTCAAATTTAATTTGTGCTCTTACCTAATATTTTATCAACAGTGAAATGAGCCGAGCAACATAAGTAGTACAATTTTTAAGAGAAAAACGCCCAACTGATGATAATAAGCAACATGGCAGATGTTTGTCAAAGCAGTTTGGGTCATATATCGGATCATAAAATAACCATAGAGGTAACATACCCCGAAAATTTACTTATCAATATGTATTCGCCAAAAAGATCTTAGAAAGTTTCTCACATAAAAAATATTTTTAAACGCGATAACAACATAACTTCAAAGATGAAGAAAGGGATTCTTGAATGGAGTAGGAAAATATTAGTAATAAATACTCTTCCGATTCTCGAAGGTATCATTCAAATAGAAAAAATGAGTCCCGTCAACTGTCCCAAAATTATGAAACGGCCGCACGATCACGTGAAAATAAATAATATAAATAAACACTAAACATATGACAAATATAACTTGTATGCTATAGATATTTTCTTCTTTCTTGCTTCAGTTTATCTTTAGGAAGCTACTTAAGAATTCTGTCTTGCCTAAATAATATAAAATATTTGATGGCCCATGTTTTGTTATACAATACTTTAGCAAATAAGTGATGTTATGTGCTGTAGATTTTATAAAATATATATATATGTATATATATATATATATATAATGCCCTCATTATTCAGCTGAAAGTAAAATCTATATACAGGTGTCCCAAAGTTATGGGACATGAAGAGAAAGTACCTTAAATATGGAAGATAGGCTATTTTACTGAAAGAAGACTTTGTTATTTTTAAAAGTTAGTACTTCTGCATTCAAAGATTTTCTAAAAATTACTTGCCTCGTCTGGGAATCGAACCGACTTAAATGTAGAAAAAAAACACCCCTACTTTTATGATGCCAATCGAAAGAATGGCCAAAAACTAATTACTCTTCTACTACTAGATGTCTGTCAAACGGTCATCAAATTAACCAAACGGCACTCTGATCTGGAGTATATAATAAAAATGTAAAAATCGATATCGTTAGATAGTTACCCAAAGTGTTAGTAAAATATATACTCAAAGCAGACCACAGAAAAAAAACGAATTAGCAAATAAAAGGAACGTAGTGTAAATACAATACGATATTAATTTTGGCCTACGGACATGCATTGAGTGCCATTAAATAAAAAATAAAAAATTCACGTTAATTCTAATTGCGTTATTTTACAATAGTAAATCAATTTTGCTTATTTATCTTAAAGAAACAAGATAATATAATAAATAGTATTATGATGTTTATATACCCCCTTATTCATAACAGTCTGCTCACTTAAAGCATTGCTAATTCTCACTCTGTCTTCTTCTATTGGCCTAAGTCAGAATGAGAAAAAACACTCCTTAGCGGCTGTTTAAAGTTAGCGGACCATTATGAATAAGGGGGTTAGTGTTTTGTGATGTATGCCTTTTTCGTCCACTATAATTTGTTTTGTAACCTAATTTAATAAGTATTTTTATGATATTAAAACAGATTGGCCATTTGGATGTAAAACTGAAACTGTGTGTTATATCCTTTACCAAGCCTAGCTCTTTCAATAAGTACACGCGCTAAATCAAAGTCTGGTTGAGTACGGAAAAGTCGCAAATGGCCTTTGGAGAGCTGAAGGAACCTGTCAAAATGAGTTCAGATTCAGAAATCTTGTTTAGGGAGTATTCCTTATCCCTCATACATAAGGACAATGGCCGAGGGTTTATTGATGTCCAAATGAAGGTAAACTCCCATTTTCGTGAAGACCTACACTCACTGTGACACTAGAGTTAAACGATGACGAGCCGTCATTTACAATCCTATTCAGAATTCTCTCGAACTTCTAGGCCGAGGCTCCTGTCCTCAATGACCCTCCAACGGCCTCCAATATTCGAATAGTAATTATAATACGATGTAAATTCCTACATATATCATAAATGTGAATGTAAGTTTGTCTGTTACGCTTTCACGCCTACACGAATGAACCAATTTCGATGATATTCAGTACATAGATAGACTAGAGCTTGGGAAAGGACATAGGCTACCTACCAAAAAAGGCTTGGAGGGGTTGAAATAGGGGATGTAAGTCTGTATGGAAGTTCGACATTATCGAAGATGACACCATGAAATGTATTTAGGCACTTGATAAGGTATAAATATTTTTTCTAGTGTTTTAGAAATTTCGACAAGTGTGGCGATGAAAGTTCGTATGAAAGTTCAAACAGACTCACGTTTTCACGCCTTACTCCGAATTCGATTGTGATTATATTTTGTGTAAAAATAGACGCATACCTTTTGTTGTTAAAAAGGGCATGAAGTTGAAATAAGGGATGAAAGTTTACATAGAAATTCGTCATTTTCGGATATAAACTATGAAACATTGCTTTAGGTACTTGATAAGAAGTAAACAATCATTTATCTGGAGATGGACTAGGAGATGAAAGTCTACGCAGACGAAGTCACGGATAAAAGCTAGTATTTTCATATATGTAAAAAGTTTTTTGAAAAATTTTATTAAACAACTCTTCATTAGTTACAAGATTTTTCGGCAACAAATAAAAAAATACTCATTGTAACCATTATCTGGCTCTATTATTTAAAAAAAATTATATGAATATAAAGAAAGGCCAGTCAGAGAATAAACATTCAATAATGTTCACATCTTTTTTGTCACTGTTTAGTTAGATGACCACAGTACAGTCATAGGAAAAATATATATTACTTTATATATCTTCTGCTTCAATTTTATTTTGTGAAGGGAACAGTTTCTTAGTTATTATCATCATGCAGGCATATTAAAAGCATGCAAAACCTGTCAGATTAAAATTAATTTTAAAAGTCAGTAATTAGACCTGTCTTAGTAGTTTTGTTT
Source organism: Leptidea sinapis (assembly GCF_905404315.1). Classification (NCBI taxonomy): domain Eukaryota; kingdom Metazoa; phylum Arthropoda; class Insecta; order Lepidoptera; family Pieridae; genus Leptidea; species Leptidea sinapis. The sequence goes on from NC_066276.1 coordinate 7,409,527, forward strand.
TAAATATTACTTTTCAATTAAAGGATTTGCAAAAATCACGAATTGAAAACCTTTGAACAATAAATAGGGATTGGTGAATAACCAATCTGGTAATTTTTATTGTCATAAAATATTTTTTATTTTATAGCATCTTCGCATTACTAAATCTTTAATTAAAGTCAGCAGATAGCCCTAAAATAATTATTTGAAAACAAAAGTTACTAATTTGCATCCTAATAGGTTTTCAAAATGTATGCATATATTCATATATGTTTTCATTTGATAACTGTCATCAGATTTTAAATAGTGATTTATTACAGAAAGCATACATTGAAAACAAAAACTGTATCACACAGCCGCAACTGACAAAAGTTGTTGAAATTAGACTTCACATAAACAGGGATTAATTTTTTTCAAAATTAGTTTCTTCAGAATAAAGTAACAAAACCCAAAGGCCCGCTTCACGAAATACAAAATAAAAAAAAACAACACAAAAACACATGTGAATGAACTACTTGAAATAAGAATGTAATCCTCGATGGGATTATTACTGTATTTTAACTTCGGCTGTACCAATGCAACAGATTATCCATCAATTAGTGAATTGTTTTGTACTTGAGCGTTGCTGATACATTAATTAATTACCCAGCCGTACTTGTTTGTTGCTGCATCAATGTTTCTTGGGTCTGGTGAGGCGCCGTTTCTTGCGTTCGGGCGTTGTGTTGCTGCTGTTGCTATTGCTGTTGGTATCAGCGGAGGCGCGACGGCGGCCGGGCGCAGTGACGGGCGCAGTAGGGGCGACCTCGTCCCCACCACCAGTCTCCTTCCTCTCCTTCACAGGTACTTCAGTAGGAATCTCGATAACGCTACACACGTCCTCTTTGCTGCCGCTTGCTTTTTCTGTTTCGTTCTCTTCCATGCCCGATCCCGATGGCCACTGTCAATTAAACAATTCAGAATTTTCATCACCACATACTGAGTAGAACAAAATTCAATAATCAGTGATGCATATTTTTGATATATAGATACATAGATTTATTAGTAGGGCAATAAATAAGATTTAATCAAAGATATAATACCAGTGGGAGGCTCCTTTGCACAGGATGCCGGCTAGATTACGGGTACCGCAACGCCGCCTATTTCTGCCGTGAAGCAGTAATGTGTAAACATTACTGTGTTTCGGTCTGAAGGGCGCCGTAGGTAGTGAAATTATGGGCAAATGAGCCTTAACATATTATGTCTCAAGATGACGAGCGCAATTGTAGTGCCGCTCAGAATTTTTGGGTTTTTCAAGAACCCTGAACGGCACTGCATTGTAATGGGCATGGCGTATCAATTACCATCAGCCGAATATTATTTCATTTAAGAAAAAAATTATCAACATATTTATTTTCTAATCGCAAGCCCTCTACAAACACTGATGGACCACTGGTAATAATATGTAAGCTTGTATGTTCCATTCTGCTGATTGTCAATTAGGTCTGAAGATGATCACTAGTATGTGACAGTTGTATTTCAGAACTCTAATCCAGAGCTAGACTGAGAAGAATCCTACTAATATCTTCCGTCCGTGCAGAATGTGATGTCGCTATGCCAACTTAATGGCTGACAGGCTTGCCCTGCATGTTTCAGAATGACAACTCTCTCTGGTATCCCTATTTAAACATTTTATTGAGATAAAACCCTTAGTTGTGAATGCAACGGGCAACAAAAAAAAAAGGATTTAACAAGAATTGTTACATGAAGGGCTAGTCATATTTATTTATTTAATTAAATTGCGTTACTTACTGACTTAGTTACTAAATAAAACTGTAGTACTAAATAATTATCACATACACCTCGTAATAAGGCATAGCAATGAACGATATTCAGAGGGTACATTCAAATATATTTTTCCTCTAGGTATTCATTAATAGAATAGTAAAATTTTTCCAAAAGAAACTTTTTCAAAGAGCTTATGAATTTTTTAATATTGGTTTCGGCTTTTAAGTGTTCTGGTAACTTATTATAAATTTTAACTGACATTGGGTAGGGACCGGAACTGTGTAATGTTAATTTAGAGTTAGTTTGCATAAGATTATTTTTATAGCGAGGTGTGTTGTGCCGGGGCACGTCTACGATTTTTGTGTATTGGGTGTTTTCTTACAAACTTACATATTTCGAATATATATGTGCATGGTAATGTAAGAATATTTAGTTTTTGAAAATGAGGTTTGCAGCTTTCTCTTTGTTTAATATTTGCAAGCACACGAATACATTTTTTCTGTAAAATAAAGAGTTCGTGTGCATCTACGCTGTTGCCCCACAGTATGACGCCGTAGTTTAGCCGCTTGTGTGTAGGCCTGATAGGCTGTCACTGCTGTTTTTAAATTTGTAGATTTCTTTAGTTCTCTTAAACCGTATATAAATTGTGATAATTTTAATTTGTTTTTTTGAATATGTAATTTAAAATTCACGTTAGAATTTATATTTATACCCAGCAGAGAGAAATTTTGAACACATTCTAATTTTGTTTTATTATATGTATAATTTATGTCTAGTTAATTTTTTGCCTCGGTCTAAATTGCATTAATTTTGTTTTACTGAAATTGATCTCTAAATTATGATCGCTTAGCCACAGCTTTACCTTATTTATGATTGTTTCCATTTTTTCATTAAGTTTGTTACTATTTATACAAGGGAAAAAACACGACGGAAAAATCTTCTGCAAACATAACACAATGTACATCAATAACTTTCGGAAGGTCATTGATGTAAATAAGAAAGAGGACACATATTGAGCTGCCAATGGTGAGAAGTAATTATGGAAAACACACAATAACCTTTGAGGGAGTTCAGATATATAATACCAGTGAACAGGATGCCGGCTAAATTATGAGTACCACAGGAAACACAGAAGCAGTAATGTGTAAACATTACTGTGTTTCGGTCTGCTGGGCGCCGTAGCTTGTCAAATTACTGGGCAAATGAGACTTAACATCTTATATACTATGTCTCAAGGTTACGAGCGCAGTTGTAGTGCCACTCAGAATTTTTGGGGTTTTTCAAGAATCCTGAGCGGCACTGCATTGTAATCGGGCAGGGCGTATCAATTACCATCAGGTGAATGTCCGTCTCGTCCCTTATTTTCATAACCTGCCCTCAGAAATACCAAAGAAATGCCAAAACATTGACTTCTTTTAAAGTGAGCCTCCAAAGGCATATACTCAATAATTATGGAATATTTAAATTACATAAGTGGGTTGTTTTATGTCTTATCTATTTCCCTAATATTGTATTGCATCTATATCTGTACCTACCAAAATCATTGTTTGTAAGTACCTACTTTAATTGTTAAAATGTTAATTTCTCATGTAAGTGACAAAAGGTCTTAATGAGAATAAAGTTATGTATTTAAACCTAAACCTAACTACTATAGTGTAGATCAAAAATGTAAACACAGAAATGTCACTGTCAAAATGACAATTCAGAGATAGCCAACGTTTTTCTAGGTAATTTAATTATAAACTTATTTTGATTCATAGTATATAAAACATAAATATTATATAATAAATAATTTTATTTACAAATGTCTTCATTTGATAATGGTTACCAAACATTAAATAGATAATTTAATAAGACTAGTCATAGCTGTCACTACGGCCAAGATTTTTTGTAACATTATTTACGTTATTCTTGTGTAGACCAGCCAAATGTTTAGAGCTTCTATCTTCTATCAAAGAAAATTTTGCACAAAAAATAAACATTTTAATTTTCGGGTGTATTTTATGCTATATTACAAAGAGAAAACGTTGTGCAATATTTATTTTATGTATTTAGAGTACACTTATAATTTTAAAATGATATTTTAGTATATTTCGACACACACAGTGGAAAAGTTTATTATTTTTAGTTGGCAACATCATTGTTTACATTTTTGGTCTCGAATTAAAATTCCGACTATAGTATATTATACATGTGGTGTATACCTGAGCGAGCGACGCGACCGGCGACAGTCTCAGCGATGCCCCGCACTCAGCGCACAGCGGTGGCACGGCTGGAGAACGCGACCGCCAGTATTGAAGTTCTGTCTTGCATTTGTTCAGTTCCTAAAAAAAACAATTATAAAATGAGTATTTTCGCAATTTCGTGTTTAAGAGCATACCAGGCAGTAAGTTGATGTAACTCTCATGGAGGACCAAGATCAGGAAAAAAAGCCCGCTGAGTTTCTTGCGCCCGTTCATCTTAGATCTGAGGCAGTCTATTTTGAATAAGTAAATATGTGAACAGGAGGAAGATGATGTACTGGGCCCAGGGATGATCCATATATTGTGACCCAAGCTTGACGAAATCAGAAGTCTACCTACAATACCATCAACAACAATCTTGAAGATGTTAGAAATGTGAGTGTTAGCACATGGATTGTCAGGAGGAGACTGTTATACACTAATATACAACTGGACTGGCGGCTGTCAAAGTGCTTTGTGCCCGTTTGATATTCGCCATTTTGGCGCTGTTGGCCATGTAGCGAGAGTCTGCGGACCTTAAACTAATGATGGCAACCGCAGCTAAACAAACATCAATAGGAAAACTATTTACAAAAAAAAATGTGTCATTTATTACGTTAATTCCTGAAGTATAAATAGCACGGAAAACGACCAAAATTAATTGAAAATGCAAAAATACTTCAGTGTTGTACGTTTCTCTCGCAGCCATTTGTATTATACGTTAAAATTAGTTTTCTGGACGCTCGCGAGTGGCGCTTCAAATAGGCACAAAAAATTTGCTGTCAAACATATGGAATAGCCTGTCCTGTGGTTGATACAGGTCAGTGTAGTAATTTATCTCTCTCTGTAGATAGTTTATTGCGAACGGCCGTAAGACTATAAGATAAGCTTGATTTGACATACATTAGGCACTTAGTTTGAATGCTGATCCACATACTTGTAATAAAGTCTGAAATTTCCGGCTGGTCTCTTCAGACTTCTTGTCGTAATCGTCCAGCCGGTTGGCGTACTCCAGGGTCTGCTTCTGTTGTTCTGCGATCTGCTTCTGCTGTTCCGCTATCTGCTTCTGCTGCAACGCTGTTTTCCGCTTGCAGCTGCGCAGATCACTACGCAGCGCTGATAATTGATCGTTGTACCTGGAGTACAGTTATTACTTTATCACTACAAATAAAATGGAATGGCAAATTATAGCAATCTTCATTAATGACACTTAGTTATAATCAGACTAAGAATTAGATGTACTTTTTTATTATTTTTTTGGTAATAGTACTACTTTTATTAACATGATTTTAAACAGCAATTGTTGAGAAAAAAAAAATTGAAAATCAAAATTTTATGAACGATGCGGGATTCGAACCCACGACCTCCGGCGTTCCGGGCAGGTGCTCTAACCAACTGAGCTAACCGTTCGAGTACTGCCTCGTTATAAAATTCTGTTTGCTTTGTTCAACTCTCAGGTTGTGGCTTCATCTACAGGATCCACTTTACAGTTGATAACCTGCTCAACCCCAATACTTGCATATTAGGAAATTGACTTGAGATGTCGCTCTTGTAAATCTAAACAATATGTTATGTTTTAAAGTGATAACCCTGACTTCTAGGATTAAGACACAAACAAAATTTGAAAAACAAAATTTTATGAACTATGCGGGATTCGAACCCACGACCTCCGGCGTTCCGTGCCGGTCTCTAACCAACTGAGTTAACAACTGAGAACGGAACCGTTCGAGTACCGCCAGCCACATTGAAGCCACAACCTGAGAGTTGAACAAAGCAAACAGAAACAGGCGGTACTCGAACGGTTAGCTCACTTGGTTAGAGCACCGGCACGGAACGCCGGAGGTCGTGGGTTCGAATCCCGCATCGTTCATAAAATTTTGTTTTTCAAATTTTATTTGTGTATTAATCCTAGAGGTGAGGGTTATCACTTTAAAAACATAACATATTATTCTTATAGATATGTTATAAATATGCTTAATCAGTTGTTGTGTAAACAAAATATATGACATTTCAAAACTTATTTCAAATAAATATGACTTTGAATTATTTATTTTAATTATTAATATGTTGTAGGTTTTGTAAATATTCTGTATTCTTCTGCTAAAGATGTTACAGTAAAAAATTAGAGTTTTGTTTATTATTAATTAATTGTATGTTTAGAGTATCAAATTTTTTTTCATGGAAGGAGAGGACGTGCGATCACCACCTTCCACCTGCAAGACCAGGAGTCACAGGAGCGCTGCAGGCCTTTTAGGGAAGTATACGCGTTTTTTAAAAGATGCCATGTATTGAGGATAAAAATTCATTTATTTGTAGCGTGTCGTGCGAAGGTTGGAGCTCAGCGGCAAGAATCACTTCAAAAACCTTTTCGGAATATTCCCTCTGATAAAAGAAGCGGCGTGTCTACCCAGTGCCAAGTAATCTAGCCGTTCACAGTGCACTGGATCCCGACAATTCGACTAGTCGCACGCGGTAATATGGTTCGAGCTGATAAATAGGGGGTGCAGTAATAAACACTCCATATGTGGTCGGATCGGTACGCAGGTTGAATATAAGCTGGAAAAAATTCTGGAGCTTAAAATAAATTTTAAAAGGGTCATTCCCTCTGCATCTCAAAAAGATTGGTATGGACACCAGCATTCTACCGACTCTCACATACGGCTGTCAAATGTGGACATACAAAAATAAAAACAAAAGTAGCGACCTGCCAGAAAGCGATTGAAAGGAGTCTGTTGAAAATCAAAAAAATTCAAAAGATTAGAAGTAGCAGCATTAAGAAAAAGAGAAAAGTCATAGATGCTCTGAGTGCGCCTGTAACACAAAAGTGACGACAGTTGAAACGACAATTCGGGAACGACCATCTGGCAAAAGAAAAAGAAGCGGCCCAAGATAAAAATGGCAGAAAAAGAATGGAGAAGAAAAGCACATAAAAGGGATACATGGAGTAAGCTGTAGGAGGCCTATACCCAGAGGGGGGTTCCAATAACATAACTTTTATATTATACGCGTATTCTTAAGAAAATGTTATGTATTCGAAGATTGTTGGAATCAATAAAGGGTTGGAACTGCACTTTATATAGCGCTAGAATGTGGTCCGGCTTGAAGCTTTGCTCTATTTAAGACCCCCAGTATCTCTAAAGTCAAGTTTGGTATCCAGCTTTCCTTTCCAAATGACGGCAGAATTGGCAATTCCCTAGATTTCGAGACTAGGCGAAGCATTAAGGGGAGAGGTGTGGAAGAGTGGTGATACGACAAATGCATTTTAGTGTTAACGCGTAAACTTGGGCCTTTTGTATGTTAAATTGAACATGCATTTCGCGACCTTCTCAAGCGAGTCAATATAACAGACACGTTCCTATCGGAGCTTCACTTTTACCAATTCCGAAGAGGCAGTGATAGCGTTCAATCAGCACGTAGAAAACATGCCTTCAGATCTGTCGTCCTCCTGATTAAAAAAATGGTTCGATGGCATGAAAGATTGTTTAAAATGTAAAGGAGAGTATTTTGAAAAGCAATAAACATAAAATTTAGGTTATAACATGTTGTTTATTTAAGTTACGCAAAACTTTTAGTGTGACCTATATGTGTGTGTGTATCATGTGCATAACAATGCAAGTTAGGGGCATCCAACATAATATAATTAATATATAGAGGAAATACTACGAGATAGCACAATAATAATATGTAAAATCATTTACTATTTACTGCTTTACTAGGAAAATCATTATGCTTATACGAGCTTATTTCCGCAATCTCAACCACATGTAGGTACTACAATAAGTACTGTGTCCATGGTGATAAAATTATCCTACATATTGAGTTAATAAGATAATTTTCCTCCACATAATATGTAAGTGGAATAAATTTACTTGCGCTGGGTTCGTACGAGTTCATGAACCATTTCGTAAAACGCGTGTACTCGTATATTTCGTCGCTCCTATATTTCCTCTGGTGTTGCAAGCGAACAAGAACGGTGGTGATGTTTTCTTATCTTGTCGTTCTAGCAACGAGAAGTGCGCGCCTCGTGTCTATGATAATATTTTATCAGTGGGAGGCTCCGTTGCACAGGTAGCCGGCTAGCTTATGAGTACCACAACGGCGCCTATTTTTGCCGTGAAGTAGTAATGTGTAAGCACTACTGTGTATCGGTCTGAAGGTGGCCGTAGCTAGTGAAATTACTGGGAAGAAATAATGAGGCTTAACATCTTATGTCTCAAGGTGACGAGCGCAATTGTAGTGCCGCTCAGAATTTTTCAGGTTTTCAAGAATCCTGAGCGGCACTGCATTGTAATGGGTAGGGCGTATCAATTACAATTAGCTGAACGTCCTGTTCGACTCGTCCCTTATTTTCATAAAAAAAACTCAGTAGAGATTATGTATTGAGCATAATATGCTGAACTCGCGTTATATATTTGACGATATCGATCATTGAGCCATGATACTTTCTAGTAGACATGGACTGTGTTCAAATCGAACCTATAGGTCTCGCGATATGATAATAATTTTTCAAGTTATCTGAATTTTGTTATTTTTAGATTATTAATCAACATTGCAATTTATCTTAAGCAAAGTTACATCGCACAACGCTACTACTAAGCTACATTTTTATTCACTTAGAAGTTGCCTCTCTTTCTATCGCGTGACTCTTACCTCTTCTGACGACATTAGGGTTGACATCTTTACCTATAATTGTACCTAAGGTGATCTTATAAAAATAGCTCAGTTTTTCTATAATATAAATAGGTACGTAATCGGAATTATAATAAATATTATTTATAATCTACTTAGTATATAGGAAATAAATAGGTAGCTATCATGAATGGTAATTTCATTACAATAATAATCACTTTAAATTTGATTGTTTCAGCGTCTTTAGGAAGCTTAAAAAAAGTTTAATTTGGATTATGTGACCTTTAATATGCTTTACTTTATTTATGTGTCTCCATTTTTTTTTATGGAATAGGAGGACAAACGAGCGTACGGGTCACCTGGTGTTAAGTGAGTACCGCCGCCCACATTCTCTTGCAACACCAGAGGAATCAAAAGAGCATTGCCGGCCTTTAAGGAAGGTGTACGCGCTTTTTTTGAAGGTACCCATGTCTTATCGTCCCGGAAACACCGCACAATGAAGCTCATTCCACAGCTTTGTAGTACGTGGAAGAAAGCTCCGTGAAAACCGCACTGTGGAGGACCGTCACACATCCAGATGGTGGGGATGATATCCTAATTTGTGGCGTGACGTGCGAAGGTGGAATTCGGCGGCAGGAATCAGGTTGAACAGCTCTTCGGAACACTTCCCGTGATAAATGCGGTAGAAGACACACAATGAAGCAACTTCTCTACGCAACGCCAAGTGATCCAGCCGTTCACAGAGCACTGGGTCCCCGACAATTCGAGCTGCTCTGCGTTGCACGCGGTCAAATGGATCGAGCTGATACTGGGGTGCGCCAGACCAGAGATGACAGCAATACTCCATGTGTGGCCGGGCCTGCGCTTTGTAGAGCGCTAGAATATGGGCCGGCTTGAAGTATTGCCGTGCTCTATTGAATACGCCCAGCTTCTTCGAAGCCAATTTGGCTTTGCCCTCTGCATTTTTAAAATATCGATCGGATCGGTGAAGTAGGTGAGAATAAAGCTCGCGCATGCGTCACTGCTCGCTCGTGAGTCCCTACTGGCTGGCCTATTGTATAGAGGCCACCACACGTACTTTCGATTTCGATACCTACACGGGGAATGAGACAGGCCTGACGCTATCGAGTGCAACACTATATCATTAATTTACGCTATATACAGCGACACTATCCTATGAACAAAAATCATAATAAATTATAAATAATCAATATTACAGTCAGCAACACTCTCATTGGACAACACGGGCTGGTCTAGGCCATCATTGTCAACGGTGAACAAAAGCCGCTCCAACATCAACAAAACATAAGAGTTCGAACTTTTTCATTCCCTGCTTGATGCGGTGTATCCGTTTCCTCAGCACCATGTTGCTCTGGGGAGGCGGCGGCGACGGAGGCAGACTCTCTTCCATGTACATGTTCAGGGACGAGGCGTGGTGGTCGCCTGACGCGTTCCCGCCGTTCTGCTGCGACGACGACTCGAACCCACTGGCCGGCGGCGAGTCCAAACACATATACGACTTACTGCTTTCACCCGCTGAAATAAACAAAATTTAATTGTTAATCGTAAAACTAGCAGCCCGAGCATTTAGCGCGCAATGATGGCCGATTCTACTTTTATCAATTCGTGCAGTTTTTTTTTTATGTAATAGGAGGACAAACGGGTCACCTGGTGTTAAGTGATAACCGCCGCCCACATTCTCTTGCAACACCAGAGGAATCACAGGAGCGTTGCCGGCCTTTAAGGAAGGTGTACGCGCTTTTTTTGAAGGTCGAAACCCATGTCGTATCGTCACAGAAACACCGCACAAGTAAGCTCATTCCACAACTTTGTAAGTACGTGGAAGAAAGCTCCTTAAAAACCGCACTGTCGAGGACCGCCACACATCCAGATGGTGGGGATGATATCCTAACTTGTGGCGTGTCGTGCGAAGGTGGAATTTGGCGGCAGGAATCAGGTTAAACAGCTCTTAGGAACACTCCCTAATATCCCTATCCCTATAACATATAGGTACAGACAACGTCTTAAGGCACATTTTATTAAGAACAAGAGTATTTCCAAGAGAAAAAAGAATTAGGTCCATATAATATCTGACACATGTATATTCATATTCTGACATATTCACCCAATTGCCCGAGATAGAGCTATATCGTTCCAAGTACATTAAACAAAGTGTTTAAATAATATGTTAGGCACATACTTCTGTTTAATTTGGTATTAAATTGAGTACTAAGTAATAGCGATTATGGTTGTATTTTTTTTAAATAAACTAAAGATTTGCTCAAATCATAGGAATCATTTCGGGGGCGAGAAGTCGATCTAGCTAGGTTTCAATTTAAAAAAATGTAGTTTTATCCGTGTTTTAATGAGACACAGGTACAATAACATTAGAATACAAAGGTAAATTTCGCCACTATATACAAGACTATAATAGCTCAGACAGGGACAGGGACAGCTCAGGGACATTGGGTGATTCTGAAAGCAGAAGACCCCGGCTATAATCCAGATGTCCTATTAGTTTTTTTTTTCGTTCATGTTTTGTACATTCTTAAAAATCCGAGCAAGGCTCGGTCGTCCGTATATTTCAATTTAATAATAACCAATTCAATAATTGAGAATGGAGTAGGTATAAATGTATACACTTCTACAATAAAGTCCCAGCCACTGTTCAGGCATTATCTATAAATAAATTTAAATGTTTTATAAAAAAATGGCTCCGTCGTAAATCCTATTACTCCACTGCTGAATATCTAAATGATCGGACAGCCTGGGACTAGATTGTGATTATTTTATAGCGACTGTACAATATTGTATATTTTTATTGAAAAGAGCGCAAAAAAAAGAATGCTGGGAGAGTTTCTTGCGCCGCTTCTTCTCTCTCAGAGCGCTAGTCAGTATCTAGTAGTATAAGAAATTACATCAAAAAGAATTCTAAAGGAATCCATTTTGAGAAAATAAATGCCTTTTATCCCCAATCAGCTGTTTTCCAGCTTTATTCTTTAAACAATATTGATAAATAAGCGGATCAACAAAACCGATAATAAAAAAAAAATAGCTATTTTGGTTTATGATTTTTTTTACTTTCGTTAGACATTTCATTGTTTTCACTTCTGTGAAATTAGCATTTATTTCTGTTTATTTAGTTATTATTTCTTTTCCTAAATCCCCCGCAATATAAAATTTAAAATTAAACATATTTTTAATAAAGCAGTTTTTTTAGATGACATTTTACAAGCCCCGGGTCTAGTCTGTTATATGACATTCACAGTGTCCCGTTAGTATAGAACAGTTGAAGTGTTCAAGTATAATTCTGGTTTATAGATTTGTCATAATATATTTTGTAACATTTATAAAGAAATTAATTTCTCGTCCTGTAGGTAAGGCTACGCCAAGCTATATAGGTAAGCTGAGCCATAGTAGGTTCCCATAATTGTAGGTAGTTTTTTTTTATTCTAATTTTACTGAGGTCCAAACGTGCAAAGAGTCATATACGTAAATTTACATACCTATATTATATAATATATTTTCAAACCTAGACTATCATTTGATAGCCCAGGTTTTTGGGACTTCGTAATATCATATTAAATTACTGGGTATATTATGAGAGATGAATTAACACACCTTGTCCAAAATTATAATTTTGACGTTTATAAGACACTGCATAGAACCCAAGATGTTGAATAATTACATACCTACGTGTGTATGTACAACCAAAAATGAACAAATCAAACCATTTACCTTATTTAAAATGAATAATGTTTCTTTAGTTACCCTCCCTTTTTAACCGACTTCAAAAAGGAGGAGGTTCTCAATTCCAATGGTATTTTGGTTTTTTTATGTATGTACATTACGATTACGCTGAGGAGTTTGATGCGGAATATTTGCAATAGCAATTTGGTCCCATAAAAATTTGACATAGTATGGTCCAGTACTTTTCATATTATGAATATTTTTAAACAATTTGTAATGTTTTTTTAAAGTGATAACCCTCATTTCTAGGATTAATACACAAATAAAATTTGAAAAACAAAATTTTATGAACGATGCGGGATTCGAACCCACGACCTCCGGCGTTTCGTGACGGTACTCTAGACCACTGAGCTAACCGTTCGAGTACCGCCTCGTTATAAAATTCTGTTTGCTTTGTTCAACTCTCAGGTTGTGGCTTCAGGTGGTGGATGATGTAATTAGAGTTTGTGTACGGCAAGCGGCATGAAAGACTGGTTATAATTCGGATATATATTATTTTGAATTACTCCTATCGCAAATGTAGATGCATTTGTAGAATAAAATCTCGATCAACAAGATTGCCGATCGGTACCTAGCGAAGTCAACATATTATTATTAACTGATTTAAGTTCATTTTGAAACCACTCGAGGATACGTTAATTGCTATCGGTTTACCGTTTAGCACCTATAACGATCTTAGAATCCTCACCGAATGTAAAAAAACTGAAGTACAAGAACAACATTGTTATTTATTTATTTATAAGTTAGATGCCTTCTACCGATACAGTCACTTGTATAATACGTATGGCCTGTTGGTATTTAAACGAGAGATTTGACCTTTTTGCTCGATAGCAGGTTATTCACATTCCATTTTACATCATTAAGCATTTAACAGCCGAAGAAAATAATAAAAGTAATAAATAAAGATACAATAAGATCTGTTATAAATGCCGTTAAAAAGATTAGAGAATACACTCATATTCCTGCTACGGCCAGATTAGTATATTTCAGTTATTTTCATAGACAGGGAATTTTGCCATGACATTATGCTGCTGACATAAATTTAGTTATTGTGTTACAGATGAGAGGTGTTCGTACCCTATATCGTCTTTAGGACAGATTTTTAGAAAATTACAAGAAATAAATACTATTACTTCAAAAAATTCGACAACGTTTTCCTCAAAGTTGTGATTATTGCTTACGTGAGAAACAAGGAATTTCTTTCTACTAACTTCTAAGGCTGCATAAAATACACGAATGCCTTGTTGTGAGATTTCTCAGTGAAACTCTTCACATGACAGCTAGCAAAATCTAGACCAAAAAATTCACCACAAATTGGATTATTTTGTTTGACTTGATTTTTTTTTTCATTTAGCTTTAAAAAGGAGTTGCGTCGTGGAGGTAACGTATATGAAACAAATAATTTTTGTCATGTACACAATTATGGTTACTAATTTACATTAATTATAACCACTGACATACCCATACAGAGAATGAAAAAGCCGTCTTTCTGAGCACTCTTTCTGCTTCTAGATAGACTCTTTACAGAAAACATCGAAGAAAAAAAACCGCCATCTGGCCCGCTCGACTTTTTTCAGAGGACAATGGGAGAAAACCCAATGATTTTCTCCCACTGTTCGAAACGCATACCCCTGAGTGTTAACGCGTTTATTCCGGCACTCATATTTTTGAAGATATGCATTAGTGTGTGTGTGCGTATAGTAACTCTCGATATATCATCGTGTATGGAGCTCCTCATGTAACTTCCATCATTTGGTTCCTGAGAATTTATGCAAGTGCCATCAAGCTTCCTCACTGGACGCAGCATACAGATCGCAGTCGACGGAAATTGCCCGAACCTAAAGCTTTTGAACGCTGGAGTTCCTAAAATATTTCTTTTACTGCATATCAATATACATATATAGATATGTTGGACCCCTCCAACATGCATTGCTATGCAGATGACAGAACTGGAGATACCGTATACACGGGCCGTGCAGTTCAGTGCTGGAAGAAACTTGTCTGTTCTATCGAGACCTATCTTGAAAATGTTGCGAAATGGGGTATTAAATCAAATTTAAAAGGGGGTTAACCCCCAGAAGAGTCAAATTTGCGCATAAACCACTTAAAACAACACTCCTTGCCTAGCATCGGAATAATGGGTTTTAAGAGATTTCAATTCCGACGTCACCAGGAAGGCAAAGCCAGTTTTGAAAAAAGTGGGAGTCATAAATTGAGCACGGAAATATTTGCCACATAATATGGAGTATTGCTCTCATCTCTGGCCTGGCAGGTCAATTGCGGTTGCATAGAGACGTCGCTTCATTGCGTTTCAAAAACAAAAATGAATTGCTGTGCGTTAGTCTCGCTAAAACTCATAAACGGCTTGACCGATTTTGATGTTTTTTGTTTCGTTCGGTATGGGTCAAGGACGGTTATAAAAAAATCGCGAATTTATAGATATATAAAAATGAATCCCTATTTTCCTTGGTCACGCCATGACGCGTGTACGGCTGGAAAGATTTCACTAATTCTTTTTTTGTTGTGTTTCTTATTGTCAGGAGGAGGTTCTTATGAAAGAAAAGAGGGAATACCCATTGTATCGCAGACGATCTATTGATAATAATGGACGATATGACACTGTAAAGGTCAAACGACGAGAAGTATGCTTAGATAAAGATTGCGCCATATTCACCAATATTGTCCATAGCGTTGGACGCTCATATCAACGTAAAATACTCTCCTCTAACTCCGCCAAATCAATTAAGTACGTATGTAAATAAAGGCAGTGACATGGCCGTTTTTACTGTACTTAATTGATGAAAATCTCGAAGTATTTCAATATCTGATGGATCGCTGTCAGTAGCAACGAGGCGATTTGGCGTATCTTTTCATTCATTTCGAAAGACCTAAGTCCATAAAGTAGTCCATTTAGCAGTACATCTGGATAATGGACAATGAGTGTATTTTAATCGAGAAAATGCGGTAGAGTGCTACATCCTCCATCAACGACACTAACAAGCTTCTTTTCGATTTGTCAAGTAGATGACTTGACATTACTTTATGTTGAAATGCCACGCTATTATAGAGAGAACTTATCATCGAAGTCGTTTCAACGTAGGAAACAAGGAATACCAGTAGAAGAACATCCCGATGTTTTTGATTCAGACGCTCGAGCTCTGGGTCGCATTTACACTGTGTATCCAAATAACGATGAATGTTATTACTTTCGTTTGCTGTTGGTAAATGTTCGTAGTCAACCATTGTTTCAACAACTAAAAACTGTTAATGGACATTTGTGTGCAACGTGAGGCGTGTCAACTCTTACAGTACTTCAGATCGACTCATACGCATTGGGATAATACGCTTAAAGATTCGGTCATTCCTTCATCAGCGCATCAAATTCGAACATTGTTTGCCATCATATCCACATATTTTCCCTCAAATCCAAATAACTTATGGGTTAAATATAAGGACAGCATGTCTGAGGATATTTTGCATCATATGTGCTGTAAATGTGCTTGCAAAAAGCTGAAGAAATTTAGAATTGCAGTCATTAATTATGATAGAAGACATGTGTTTAATGATTTCAAATAAAGTGCTATCGTGTGTGTCGTATGCATGATACACATAATCACGAGTTGCAAAGAGAACGCCAATACGATACCTTAGCACTAGCTGAAGTAGTTCGTACAAGTGTTCAAAAAGTGATTGAATCAACAAAAAAAAGATTGCCTTGTGACTCTTTGATAGAAGCTATGAGCAATGGAACTGGTGGAATTTATTTCTTAGACGCTCATGGAGAAACTGGAAAAATATTTTTCATTTCACTGCTTTTGGCGACGATCCGATCGCAGAATGACATTGCCCTAGCGTTGGCATCATCTGGGATAGCAGCGACTTTGTTGGAAGTGGAAAGTACCGCACATTCTGCATTGAAATTACCGTTAAGCATGAAAATCAACGAGACACCAACTCGCAACATCGCTAAAAATAGCGCAATGGAAAATATTTAACAGATGTATAAGCTGATAATTTGGTACAAATGTACGATGGTCTTCAAGAGGTCACAGACAAGGTCAGTTGGTCACAGCATAGAGGGCTTTAAAAGATATTCATAATAACCAAAATATTTTTGGTAGAGCTATCTGTGAGTGATATCCGTCAGAATCTTCGTGTGTTTGAAATCATCTAATTTGTGGAGATATGTAAAGACATGTAATAGCCAACATGCAAGTACTTTTACAAGATCAAAGTGCAGATGCATTTTCAAAACAAGTGATAGATATCAGTGATGGCAAATGATGGTGATGAAGTTGCAGCTAACTTCCTGACTGGATTTATTTCATTCCCTAATGATTTTTATCAGCTTACAGAATCAAACAAATAGCTTATTCAGCATGTTTTTCCTGACATAGCTCAGCAATTCAAAAACCATAATTGGTTGAGTGAAAGAGCACCAAAAAACAGAGATATGTGATGAGATGTGTAAATTACCCAACTGGAATTACCTAGATTACCGCCTCATATTTTACAAATTTGCGGAATGAATTTAGAATTTCCGTCTTTTACGCATGGTCAACTATATGTGAGCGCAGGAAACCATCTTCACTATTATATATTTATGGTTCAAAAAACGAAACCAATAATATATTTAAAAAAAAGCTTTAAATTAAATAAGATATAAATTTTCTATAACTAAGACATATTGAATATAAAACATCCTTCTAATACCTTCCCTCTCTTGGTGTGCATCCATGCAGAATGGGAGTCACTATGCCAACTTAATGGCTGACAGGCCTTATATTAAACATATTGAGACAAAACCTTTA
The DNA here is from genome assembly GCF_905404315.1 of Leptidea sinapis. NCBI lineage: Eukaryota > Metazoa > Arthropoda > Insecta > Lepidoptera > Pieridae > Leptidea > Leptidea sinapis. Next base: position 7,426,682 of record NC_066276.1, read on the forward strand.
GTTGCGAATTCAACGAGCAACTACTAGTATAAAATTTTTTCAATGAATGTATTATTTCTATTTATAAAATACTCAAACTTTTGGAATTTTTTTTCTAATCATGAACATGTTTCCGTAAATTAACTAAGCTTTTTAAACATACATATTGCAACCAGTCATTTCGAATGAAAAGTTTTAAACAACAACATAGGTGATACAAAGTTCAACTACTCAGCTAGTTTAGAAATGAAAATCTTGTAATTTGTTTGAGAATAATTGGCAACAATAAACACAAAATTATAAAACTTGGTGTGTCATAGGGATTTCAAATCAAATGTTAAAGTTAATCATATCATTTCAAAATTCAAAAAAAGTTCAAGTTGATAATAGAGGTTACAATTGATCAAATTATCGATAAGGTACTTACGTGAAAAAGCAGTTGTAATGTCAAAGAAGTCAGTGCCAAAATATGTGATTTCTGGCAAGTTAGGCTCAATATGTTCCTTAAAGTATTCCATAGCCATGGTTGTTAGATCAAACAGCTCATCTGTGACTTTGTAAGGCCTTGCTAGCTTTGTTGTAGTTTTTAAATATGATAAGATACTATACACTTCATCTAATATCTAAAACATAACATTTGAACTTTGAAATATTGCACAATTAATTTGTAACTAAAATGATTTACATCTATTAACATTTGAAAAATTATATTACCTCCCCAGGGAAGAAACAACAGTGTTTCCGTTCAATATGTTTCCCAAAAGTCATTTGCAATAAACTGAGTCTCATGTGTAAAGTTTCAATGATATCTGATTCACATGCCAATGGATGACTTCTTCGGGCCGACTCTCTTCTTGGCATTTTTGCCTTTATACCTTGAAATCTATGCAACATCTGATTTTGTAATCGTTGGAATGTTGAATTCAAAATGGTACTACATATTGTATTGAATTGATGGTTAACCTAAAATAATTACAATATTATATTCCATATTCAAAATGTGTAAATTTAAAGTTATATTAATAGTAAATGTTAAAATTTAGATAGGTGACATTTAGGTGATGGACACAGATAGGTGACTTTGTAATTGTATATTAATAAGGGTGGCATTTACATATAATGATCCAGCCCTCTATAAAAAAATGAAGATAAAAAACAACTGATGAAAATATGAGTAAGTATCTGAATTATAAGATATTATGCAGGCAGGTATTTAAATGGTAGAGAAAAAACCATTACCATTCTACACTGTGAAACCGATTTAAATCCCAAATAGCGAAAAATCTTTTCCATGACTTCAATGGGCAAATCCAGTATATTAGTAGTAAATGACTTGTGAGCAGGTATAACAGCATTTTTTGAACTGCTATGAGGTGATGAACCCCCAGGTAGCAAGGCACTGGAGTGGCGAGTTACACGAGCCACCGTTACGGTTTCTGCATCAGACGAACCATCACTGCCTCCACTACCGCCTCCTATACTACTACTCATCTGCCTCGTCGACACCATCTTTCTCAAGTTTAATCTTATTTAGTCTGAAAAAGCTTTGATTACAATTATTTATAACCCAGATAATTCGATCGTTATATTGTGTGCAATATTATCGCTCACTTTATGTTGTAATTTTTTACTACATTTTATTTTAAAATACGTCTGAATCCCGCAATATAAAATGGAGGCCATGGCTTGCTGACATGTCTTAAAATTTCAACTGATAGTAATGTAATAAAAAATTACTTGCACTTTATCAAACAATATTAAATTGAATAGACGACTCACTCAAGAGTTCATGCACATGTTTAATTTATTGTGATTATCAATTGGATCTTTTAAATGTGAATATATTTATTCACACTATGCCTATTGCCTAGCGCTTTCACGAGATTTTACTTTTTTGTTTGTTCACGTTCAGTGTTCTTGACTTCTTGTTGGTTGAACTTTGAAGTACGGTACGCCGTACGACCGGTGTTACAACTCTTAAAAATTGTAAATCTGACTCTACACTATAACGGAAAGTTGACTGAAGTGAATAGTGTAGAGTTATAGAGTATAGACTATAGACAGATAAAAACGTGACCTTCTAACCCCTCGTTTACACCAAGAAACAAGTCAAAAACGTGTTTTATACGAAGCTTGAAGAATACTTGTCAAAACATAATTATTTGTTTTAAATATGTATTACAATTTTCTGAAATATACTATCGTTAACACTGTGTTGCCAAAAAGTCTTCACATATAGGTCTGAGACATGTTTGATCCTGACATGTTTGAACATAAAACATGCATGCTTTTACCATCTATTTTAATACTAATCGTCTCGCAAGCATCAGTAATGCATTGACTACTTTTTGCCTTTGATATCCGATGCAAATACAAAGAAGAGTATGAATCAGCAGAAGCTCGAAATCTTAAGGCCGGCAACGCTCCTGAGATTCCTCCTGTGTTGCAAGGGAATGTGTGCGGTGGTGATAACTTATCACCAGGTGACCCGAACGCTCGTTTGTTTTCCGTAAAAAAAATAATTGCTCAGCTGGAGTGATGGCATCTCGATAATGTGTATTTTGCTTAGAAACATATGGTTCAACTTTCTAAAGCAAATTCTCTAAATTTACTGGTGTCATTCTTACAAAATTGCCGGATTCACTTCTGTCTTCTAGTCTTAAATCATTCAATATGGCACAATAGGCTCCTTCTTGGTGTCGTCTCCTCAAAAATGATCGCGACCAGTACTTGCGTGTTTTCCTGGCATTTTCTTCAGTTTGTATGATGTAGCACCTTCACTTTCATTGTCAGTACCCGGGATGGACGTGTCTTAATTCTACAAATTTAGCTACAAGCCCACAACAAGTATAAAACATGAGATCTTAAGCATGTAGACAACTAGTAAATAGTTCTTAGTAATTTTGTCTGCAACAAGTTTAATGTTTTTGTATTTTGAAAACATTACATAAAACTTACCATTGTGGTATGAAGAGATATAGGCAATATTATCAAGAGCGCATTGCACAAAAAATGTCGCTCTACAATCGCATATCGCGAGAAAGCTTTCCAGTAACTACAGACGAATGGCTTTTATGTCTTTTTGTGGAACTTTAAAAAATTGAGTATAACTTTAACGAATCAGAGGGACTAGTGTACCATGAAATGGACCAAATTATCAATGTCATTGCCACCGGCAACCAGACTCTTCTTTTGAAGACTGTATGCATGCTCTGCGATGAAGATGTGATAATAGGTTCAGATAATAAATTCGAAGAGGCTTTTAATATAATTCCTGTCACTGATATCCACCTTTGCATGACACTCCAGAACCTCGTTTTTTATTCTAACCACCATTATTTATTGCGTTTCTCAACAGTGCTGCTTAAGAATATTTATTGGCACAAACCGTACCACCACCTTCAAGAAAAGCGCACACACCAAAAAGCTAGAAACTCCCGTGATTCCTCTGCTGTTAGAAAAGAGTATGGGTGGCGGCGATCACGTAATATTGATGCCTACAATTAGTTGAAAAGTTCAATAATAACAATTGAGAATAATGTAAAAATATGCGCTGTCCCACTACAGCTACACCTACTTTACATATTTCACTCGCATTCCGCACCCGCGAAGTTAGATGATTGATGGCATGATTTTTTTTTTGAGCGAATCAATTGGCATGACGCAATTATGGCAAACATGTTTGATTTCTATTGCTGTGATCTATTTCTATGAAAGTACTACACAAGCTTGCACATTAGACATATTAATTGATGTTGTTTGTTTCAGGTACTGCTACAACTTGACCGTCGATAAATCGAGCCGCTTTTGGAGAATCTGGTACTGGGGAGCGCCTGTCCAGAGGATATAATTCCATGTGAGGATGAATTTGTGCCTCATGTGCAGGAGTTGACATGAAGTGATGTAATGTTTCACTATACTGAGTACACAAACTTTATAGAGATCAATATGACCTTATCTTCCAAGTGACCACGGATTTGAAATTTACTCGATAGCTAATTCAAGTTGTGGTATTTACAGGAGTGAACTCAAATCGAAGGGATACGACAGAGGGACTCTTTTAAGCTTTACTTTTGAACGCACAAAAACCTGTGTCTCCTTAGGGTTAAAGTGGATTTTATTTTTCAGATCAGAGATGAAATTGTGTCTGCGTTTGTGTCTTTTTCATTGTGAAAATGACAGTGAATAGAATCAAATTAAAGTCTGTTAAAAGTCAGATAGGTTTTTATAATATATATATTATTATATTTATATATAAAAAGAAGACAAAAAAACTAATGGGGTTATTTTCTAAGGTCTTTTTTGTGTTTTAAAACCTAGACAGTAATTGTCAATTTGTTCTATTCTATTCTATTCTACCTACTGTGGCTTCTGTGGATAAGTACCTGCAGAGCTATTCCAAACTGCAACTGCACTGAAACGCCAGGCCTGTCAAAATATCAAATTTTGACATATCGGTATTGCACTAAACCTCTTCCACTTATTTTGCAGGAATAGCTATTCCATTATTTTGTAAAATTATATTGACATTTGAACTGTATGACAGCATTTTTCTTGTAGTTATTTCGCAGGCTTAATTAAGTAGATTGTAAGCAACTTCGCACAACTTTTTCGTAATTTTGGGAAGTTTCAAGGAAATCGTAGAAATGTTTGGATTATTGATATGCCAATAGATAATACACTAATTTTAATCATGTTATTTATAGGGATTTATAACAGTAAACAATAAAATATAAAACTAATATTAAATCTTAAATATTATCAAGAAATATTTTCACAACAAATCGTAGCATAATTAAATTACCACAGCTTAGATTGAATATGAGACATTTTAAAATTACGTATAGCTTAGAAGCGATGTTGGAAAAAAAATAACCCAACATACGTTAGTTGTTAATAAATGGAGCAAGGAGATGGTGCTTATCACCAAAATATGTGTTAAAAAGAGATTTTATATTCGCGAGTCGTAAGTCTCGAAACTTATTAAGTTTTATATAAAATGCGCGTATTAATTTAAAATACAATAAAATGAAATGTTAAACTGATCACAGTACACCTATTGAAATTTAAGAAGATTCATAATTTTTAAAGACCAAAGATTATAATATTAGGTCCTTACATATGAAATTGGCGTATTTCGTACTGGCCACTTAAATCACGATGTTCTCCTCTTTGGTAAGGAATTCCAAATTCAAATTTGTACAGCTATTTACTCATGTATTTGTGCTTCGATGACCGTCATGCATTTGTTTTTTCTTCTGTTTTTTTCTGTTTGCGTCACTCATTTTACAAAATGGAAAACTTAAAGTATCGCATTATTTACGAGTACGAGTTCCGCCGTGGCACTAGTGCTGCGGAAACGACTCAAAGGGTGAATGATGTGTATGGCGGTCATGTTGCAAAAGAAAACACAGTTCGTTTTTGGTTCCAACGTTTTCGTTCTGGAAATTTCGACCTGCAGAACAAGCCCCGTGGACGGTCTGAGACCCAAGTTGATATTGAAGTATTGAAGGCTATTGTGGAAGCGGATCCATCGCAAACCACGTCCGTTAGCTGCTGGCTGCGGTGTTAGTGATAAAACTGTTTTAATTCACTTGAAGCAAATTGGGAAGATTAAAAAGCTTGAATGGTGGGTACCTCACGAATTGACTGAAGCAAACCGGCAAACGTGCGTCGACTGCTGCGTTACATTACTGAACCGGCACAATAATGAAGGTATTTTAAACCGAATCATTACCTATGATGAAAAATGGATTCTTTACGATAATCGGAAGCGCTCAGCGCAATGGTTGGATCCTGGCCAGCCAGCCAAATCCTGCCCCAAGCGAAAATTAACCCCAAAAAAGTTACTTGTAAGCGTTTGGTGGACTAGTGCCGGTATTGTTCATTGCAGTTTTCTCAAATCTGGCCAGACTATTACGGCTGATGTCTATTGTCAGCTAGCGGCTAAACAACCTAGGCTGGTCAATCGCTCCACGCCACTGCTACTTCACGGCAACGCTAGACCACACACTGCACAACAGACGGCTACCAAATTAGAAGAACTTCAATTGGAATGTCTTAGACATCCTCCGTACTCCCCGGACCTTGCTCCAACAGATTACCATTTTTTTCGAAATTTAACTAAAAAAAATTTAACTCTGATGGGGCAGTCCAAATCGCCTTCACAGATTTTATTGATTCATGTCCGACTGGTTTTTTTAGTAAAGGGATCAATGAACTACCTATGAGATGGCAAAAGTGCATAGAAAACAATGGTTCATACTTTGATTAATTAAATATATCATATTTAAAAATATTCGACTTTTTGTTCCTCCCATACAAAACGCCAATTTCATATGTAAGGACCAATATATAATCACGAGGCTATTAATATTTCTTCGTATTACCGCGTTGCGTTTTGCAGTAGGTATTTATGCGTTTTTATGTTCAAAATTGTAGCTACTATAATATATAGTATTGGATCGCCTTATTATAGTTTTAAATTTTATGTAATTCTTAGTAATGACAATGCATCATTTATAAGTTTAAACTTTTATTTAATTATAGTATGCGATACTCAAGTCCATTAGCGATATTATTATATTGTATCTATTATAAATTTGTAAATTGTATATCGTAATCCTTTTATTTTTACATTGGTGGTGAGGCCATCAGCTCAAACCAAAATATATTTTGAGACAAGAATATGTTAAAACAATATTTTTCAATGTCCTCGTTTTCAAGAATTAACCCTCCTCAAGTTTTTCAAGCGTTTAGTAACCAATTATATTAATAAATACATATTATCTCTTTTCGAGCAATCATTCATTAGTAGAAATTAATATTTATTATATGGTAACACTTCTTGTAGCAGTTTTATTGCAGGATCGTGCAGGTGAAGTGCAGTGGCAGCGCAGTTGCAACTTGCAACTTGCAGTGCAGTGAAGATTAGTGGAATACGTCAACTAGCCCTGCACTGCAACTGCATGACTCAAATGACAAGCGTAGCAGTCCAGTTGCACGTATTTAACAGAATTGCCTTACTGAACGTTACCTGATAAACTACTGTTGTCAAAATTGTCATCAATCAATAGCTGTTGTATAATGTATAGTTTAAACAAGGTTAACCTTTATTTTCTATACTCTATAGCACTTTGGCTGTATGGGCGTTTGACCCCTTTGCCTGTCCAGATGGACGAACAGAACCAAAAAAAAAACTCTATAGCACAGATGACAGACGTCAGACGGAAACTATTCTGTAGGTACCTGGATATTTTAGTAAACACACATTTTTGAATATTACATAAAAATAAAATTATTGAATTTATTCTATTTACGTTGATTTAGTATTAAAATGTCATCTATGTATTCTCTATCTGGTAATGGCTCGATTCAAAATATTCATCAAACCCCGTCATCTTCTAACCACAACTCTGGTAAGCTAATTGCGTTCTAAGTTTTGTGTTATTATTGTTTTAATTTTAGTATTTACACAAATTTTATCTATTTAGAATTATTTCTATTCTTTTAATTTTATTAACAAATAAATGAATTATAAATGTCGATGTTCTTATTATTTTGAACAGAGGATGAAGATGACAGTGGAGATAACAAGGCATCCGCACTGAGCTTCAAGGAACGTAGAAGGGAAGCACACACTCAGGTAATTTTTAACAACAAATTTAGGCAAAATAATATATCTTCATAATAAATATACATACATAATATAATTTAAAAGGTAAATTACAAGACAACACTTAATTTAGTATTATTTTTTTGTGAATAATATTAGATTAACTTTCTTTCTCAAATCTTTCATGATAGCAACTTGCAAAGATTTATTTTAAACTATACTGAGTATTTATTAAGGGTTATTCAATTATTATTTAAGACATTTTTTTGTGACAGGCAGAACAAAAAAGGAGAGATGCAATTAAGAAAGGTTATGATTCATTACAAGAATTGGTGCCTACATGTCAACAGACTGATGCTTCGGGTTACAAACCTAGTAAAGCAGCTGTAAGTAGCTTTTCCTCCATAGATTGTGTTATTCTTTTCATTCATTTTACACTGTCACTATGGTATTTTTTATTGTTTTATCCCGTCTGTTGGGCGGCCTATGCCAGAAAACGCGTGGCGCCATGGCCAGTCTAAAGCCTCCGCACGTTACCGACGCCAAGATCAACAGGCTCGGGTTACACAATAAAATTTATTGCTTTTGAAGTGTTTCGGCTTGTTTATAAAAACGAACATCAATGCTTTTGTTATTAAACAAGCTAGCGCTTTTTTAGATAACATAAACAATAGATACTGCGTAATTTAAACATATTTCGTTTAAAGTATATCATGCTTTTTTTATGATTTTTTTAGATTTACCTACGGATTAAATTTCGATTATTACTAATGTATGTAGTCATTTTTTATAACTAAAACATACTTCAAAGTTACTAATAAGTAATAGAATAGTTACTAAAACATCATACATAATACAAAAAAGTATTTTTAAATTGACTGCTACAGATAATTTTTAAGGCTGACCGCATTTTGGCGGCCTGTCATATTTTACACAGATAAAGTTTTAAAATTAAATATTTTTACTTTTATAGTCTGTTAAATTGCCTTTCTTGTGGTTTATCAGGTTTCACGTAGTCTGAGATCTAGAACTAGCTATCAAGTATCAATTAATTGAACTATGTATGCAGTTCATGATTTATTACTTTTATCATTGCTACATAATAGATATGGTGCTCGCAAATAATAATTAATGTGTTCAGCTGATCAAATTCATGTAGGTAAGTATTAGGTATATACATTTTTATACAATATACACAATAGTTATACTTACTCTAGACTTACTCTAGATATAATAATGATAATATTGACACACTTTTTACACAAATTATTTTGCCCCAAGTTAAGCATATATAGCCGGTGTTATGGGTTACTTTATTTATTTATTTACTAATAATCCAATAGCTTTATATACCATTACAATAGACTTACAAATAATTTTACAAATATGCCAATTTAGGATTAAGAATAATAGTTACAAAACTTTAATAGGTATACATCTGTTATTTAATGCTAATATTATTACATATGTTAATAATAATATTATTTAAGAGGTGTGTGTGTGTGTGTATAGTGTAGGTGAGTGAGGGTGTAGATGATTGAGTGTTTTCGTGTTTATGTTATACAATTTTATTTTCATGTGTTTTAAGTATTGAGATTTCGTGTAAAAAGCGTTGCTTAGACGTCGCAAAAATGTCAGTACCTGCGTACTCGGTATTATATAAGTATGTTATACGTTTAAAAATATTGTTCTGGGCATAATTTGTAGTTACTTGGGGGACGTGAAACAAGGAAGTGTGACGGGTTCTGTAGTCCGGTAGCTTACATATATAGATTCTAATAATTCCGAACAGTCTATAAGGTTATTCCATAACATATGGAGTAACAGTATATCGCTTTTTTTCCGCCGTATAAACAGAGGTTCCATTCTAAAGCGTACACAGACATCGTCATAGGTGTCGAAATGAGAGTAATCCTTGAAGCACAAGAATCTGACAAACTTCTTCTGTATAGACTCAATTTTGTTTATATGTACTGCATAGTGAGATGACCAAATACATGATGCATAATCAAGGATACTCCTTACGTATGTTGAGTACAGAGTTTTTATGCATGTTATATTTGTAAAAGAACTACATGTACGTTTGATAAAAAATGCGAGTCGTTTAAGAGCTCCATTAGTTATAATTTCAATGTGTTCAGACATAGTTAATTTAGAGTCCAGTGTAACACCAAGATCCCGAACTGACTTTACTTCTTTTATTAAGGAGTCACCTATATTGTACGTAAATTTAATCGGACATTTTTGCCTCGTGAATGTTATTTTTTGGCATTTGCTGCCATTTATACATATGCGATTCTTCGTATAATATACTGCCAGATTATTCAAATCCTTTTGTATGAGATGACAGTCTGTAGTTGAATCAATGGCATAGTAAATTTTCTTATCATCTGCATACATCAAGAAACGTGCGTGTTTAAAACAGGTAAATATGTCAAATAAGTATGCGTTATACAGCAATGGTCCTAAAATAGATCCCTGTGGAACTCCAGATAACGCATATATAAAATCACTTTTGGCACCACCCAGAACTACAGCCTGTCTTCTGTTTATTACGTAGGAGTAAAGCCATCTATGTAAATCACCTCTTATACCAAGCGCATATAATTTTTTTTGCAGAATAATGTGATCCACGCGGTCAAAAGCCTTTTCAAAATCCGTATAGATAACATCCACCTGTGTTCCTTTACTCGTTTTATCGACAGTGTAATTAACAAGCACAGACAAGTTTGTAACAGTAGAGCGCCTCTTCATGAAACCATGTTGTTCTGGTGGTATAAATTTATGTACGAGAGGTGTAATACGCTTCTGTATTACAATCTCGAAAATTTTTGCCATCGAGTTGAGGATTGATATAGGTCTGTAGTTAACGATCTGGTTTCGTTGTCCAGTTTTGTATATTGGCACATTGAGGGCCTCTTTCCATTTTGCAGGGAACTCTCCGTAACGATTAACAGACAAGGTAAATATAATTGATAAAGGTAAAGCCAAAGTATCGGCACAATTTTTAAGAAACACTGGAGGTATTCCATCACTGCCCGCGCCCTTATTTATTTTGAGTGATTTCAGAATGCGTTTTATTTCATGTGCATCTACTGATATTTTCGATATAAGTTCGTTGTTTAGGCAACCCGATGGAAGTTCATAATCATCATAGGAATCTGCGGGATTTTCAAAAACACTTTTGAAGTGTTGACTAAAAGCAGAGCATATCTCGGTCTCATTATTGAAATCTTTTCCGTTGTATGACCATAGTATTAGAATGACCTATATTACCCGTTCTTAGGGATTTAACGTATGACCATAGACGGGTAGGATCTTTATTGATATATTCTTGCATACGATCGATATAAAATTTATAACATTTTTTTGTAAAAGTTATTGTCTTGAACGAAGTAAGCAAAATTCATCGAAATCTAGCGGATTTTTATATTTTTTCCATTTTTTGTGAAGTTTTAATTTATCTTTTACCACGTGTATAAGTGCTCTACTATACCAGCATTTTTTGATGATTTATTTGTAATTCTAGGTGTGAACAGAGCTATCAGATTATTAATCTGCTTATAGAATATATCAAGTATGTCGTTGATGTTGTCTCCTAGTAGAGTGTTATGCCAGTTTATTTTGGAAAGGCCTTCATTTATTTCAATAAAGTTTGATCTATGAAAATTAAAGCGAGAGATAGATTTATTTTTCAAAAATTTAATATTAAGATCAGTTGTGTCTATTTCTAAGGACGGGTGATAATTTTCTTCTGGAACGAGTGACTGCTTAGCTCTCAGTATATCAATTTGGAAATTGCAAAATATTAAGTCAAGAGTATTATGTGCTGTATTAGTAAGAAAGTTGTATTGCTCCAGCCCAGCTATGCTGCACATATCCAAAAATTCTATGGCAGCATTTTGAAGACCTATTGAACCTTTTTTTAAGTGACTTACCCCCTGTTGAGACCATTTCACGTGAGATAGATTGAAGTCCCCACATAAAAGTACATTATCGTTTTGATTGTTAACTAAATAATTAGAGAGTGCTGCTGTAAATGTCACAAGATTTGTGGCCTGATTTTTATCAGGTGGCATATAAACAACACCGACATGAAGCTGACGGTGATTACGGGATCCCAGTGTACTACTCGGTATGGTAATCCAAAGTGATTCTAGGCCAATACATGACCATTCTGATTTCTCTTGAGCAAGTAGATTTATTTTACAACAAATCATGACACCACCGCCAGTTTTCTTTGCAGTTGCACGAAAATCACGATTGCACCTAAAAACGTCATAACGGCCATCACATAATTCTCCATTATGAAAACCATCTGTAAGCCAGGTTTCCGTAGCAATGATAATGTCATAGTCATTACACAAAATGTTAAGTTTAAGATCGCTTGTTTTCGTACGTAGCCCACGAACATTCTCGTAAAATACTTTTAGCGCTTTAATCATTTGTTACCGGTACAAATAGTTTCAAAATTATAGTTAAAAATATTTTAGTTAATTTATGACAGCAGATAACTTTTATAACTAAGCAATACGACGCTTTATCTATTAATATGTGTGGTGTGTATGGTGTGAGTGATGTGTTATGTAAGATGTATTTAGTGAGAAAAACATTATATAAATTTTGATTAACTAATTCCACGAAATAGAAACCAGTAGTTGATGTATTAAATTTACAAAACAATAAGTTAGATATTTTCATATGTGAGACATAAAAGGTCACAGTTGTTGAAGTTATACAATTTTTAATAAATCTTTTATGGTTATGGCTTATGTTAATTATAGTTATGGCAGGTGATTCCTCGTTTTTCCTTAAAAAAAATCTGACAATTTCTCACCCAAACAAATTTGTAGGACTTTTTCCTGCCAAATCCTTCGATTCTTTCAAAAGAAATTTATTATCTGGGGTCAAATGCTCAAAGACAAAGAACCTAATAGGTGAACCGCTCAATCCAATATCCTTTGTTGTGATACCTTTAGTTTTCCGCAAGCCAGATAATATTCTATCCTTAGTGATACGGTCTTTTAACTTTATCACATGTGGTTTTGGGCGTTTGGGCGTACTTTTAAAAGGCTGAACTCGGTGTGCAAATTCTATTTCATCAAAAGACAGTTCTAAACCAGCATGTTTGGCGATTTCCACCATAAGTGTCTTGGGGTTTTCATTTGGTGCTTCCGGTAAACCAACAATTTCAAGTTACAAGACAATGATATATTTAATACAATATACTTACTTAAACATACATAAATTCATATAAACATACATAAATACATTTAAACATCCTTGACTCGGAAACAAACATCCATATTCATCATATAAAAGCTTGCACCTACCGGGATTCGAACCCGGGACCTCTAGCTTAGTAGGTAGGATCGCTAACCACTCGGCTATACAGGTCGTCATATATAGATCGCACATATATCTTGTATGACACTTTAACCACAATATAAGAATTTTTAGGTTTTTACAGATTATCAAAAAAAATGTTATTACTATTACTACTCTATGTTATACTATTAGTAATTTTAATATAAAAAAAATTATCTCTTTTATCTATCTCAAATGATCAATATTGCCTGCCCACTTTGGTATTAATCACAAATGATCAACAAATCATGTTTAAAATTAATTTGTCAATGTCTTGCTGGGATTTGAGGTGTATGTACCCTTGTACCTTCTGTAAATCCTTCAATGCCCTCCACTGTAACATATCCCAGGCATGTTCAATTGTAAATCAGGCAACTGAGCAGGCCAATCCAAAACTAGAGTTTTCTTTTTAAGGTTGTTTGAGCGGCCAACCCTAGCCGAACTAACTGGGAATTGGATTGTATGTGTAAAAAACTAGCAGCTGGTGGTCTTCCTGAAGTCTTTTGCATTAATTACGTTTTTGTGAGATTTAATCATCTTTTTCACAAGGAGGCACATTCCTGCGGTTAATATGACATGCATAGCCCATGCAAAATGCCCATCTAAAAGTTCGACACAGTCTTTTTTCCTCTGGTGTTGAATGAGAGCATAGGCGGAAATTATCTCTTACAACCAGGCCACCCATTCGAAAAAAAAGAAAAAAATGGTCAAACATAGATGAGTACCTATTTGAGGAATACATTACCTTTTTAGTTAATTCATTTAAGAATCATAAAAATTGAGATGGAGAAAGAATAAATATATTTAAGTATACTTAGCAACTTAAATTAAACCGTAAATAAGTACACAAATGAAAAAAAATCAGACATCTTTTAAAAAAAAATCCCAGGACTTTTTAAATGAACTAATAATTAGAGTAAATGAATTAGACGGTTATATTAAATTATTTTCTTAATGTGCAAAACGTATTTTGATGGTCATGTGATGGAAATAATGTATTACTTTCATCCACTTACGCTATTTTCCGTCGGGGTAGGCAGAGACAATAGAGTGCCACTTGCTTCTATCCTTACAAACTTCACGCGTTTCCTCTACATTCATTACTCTTTTCATACATGCTCGCCGCTTGCGGGTGGTCCGGTCTTTTTATCATAACGTCCCCAATTTGGTCGACGAATGTTCTACGAGGTCTCCCGCGACCGACTTGCCCACACACATTTGCCTTATATATTTGATGCGTCTTTCTTTCTTCACTCATTCGGTCCACGTGTTCTAACCATTTCTAGTCCTTGTCACAACATACTTTCAAACCACAGCGCGCTCGTATTACCGCATTCAGAATTCTATCAATCAGTCTTACTACTACGCAGTGATCGCATCTCAACTGCGTTATTTATGCTTTTATGCTTCTTCTGCCATAACCAACTCTCACTTCCATACATTAACGTGGCGACAAACACTCCATTATGTACAGCCATTCGCTTCTATTGGCACAGTCTGGCCGTTTATAAAGGCATCCAGCGCTCCATTCACACAGTTTCCCGCAGTCACTCTCCTTTCAATATCACCTTCATATCTTCCGTCTCTTGTAAACATGCTACCTAAATATAAGAATTCTGTAACTTGTTCTACCCTTTCATCTTTAATCGTAATATTACACTCAGTCAACCTTTCATCCTTCTCAAATACCATTACTTTTGTCTTTCTTGCATTCACTTTCAAACCATTAATACGAACACAGGCTTGAGAAACCCTGTACAGAGATTTCAGAGCCCTTATCAGAAAATCGTCCACCCCATACATAGATAAGACCTTCCATAATTCCTTTCTATCATATGCCTTTTCCAAGTCTATGAACGCGCAATATACATTCTGGTTTTTTGCCAGACATTTTTCAGTGATGCAGCGTAAGGAAAAGACTTGATCCGTACATCCCATTCCCTTCCGAAATACCGCTTGCACATCCCATACCCTGTCATTAGTCACATTCATTATTCTTTCAATCAATATTCTGGCATACACTTTTCCAACAACACTAAGAAGACTGATCCCGCGATAATCAGACATTCCTGCTGCGAACTGCCTTTATAAAATGGCACAATCACTGCCTTCGTCCAATCTTCTGGAACTTGGCCCTGTTTCCAACATAAATTAAACAGGCGATGCAGCAGACTCACTATTAGTCCATCGCCAGCCTTCAACTTTTCAGTCGTCACTCGATCATACCCAACAGACTTTTCTGACCTCATACCTCTTAACGCTTTCATAATTTCATCCATTCCAATTTCATCACTCGGGTCCACAAACATATCTATTATCTCTTCTTGCTGTTTTTCACTTATATCTGTCTCGAATGAGCTCTCAAAATAATTCTTCCAGCACTCCAAGTACCATACTTTCTTCATCTATGACCTCACCTCGTTCATTCATAATCAGTTTCATAGATGTATTTATATTTTTGCCCCGCGCTTCTTTCACGAGTTTCCAAAACAATTTTATATTATCTCGGAAACTTGCGCCGAATTGTTCCTCATATTTCACCTTTTTCTCATTCCTTTTCTTCTCTCTACATTCTTTAACTTTCGCTTTCACGCATCTATATTTGTCCTTGATTTCTTTAACATTATCTTTTTATATTACTATTACTGCTTAGTAATTTATTGAATTATGTTAGCCAAGATTTTTTTTAAAACATGTTATTATTTCTTATCAACACTTATTCAAAATATTATTGTTCAATTTATAACATTACTTAATGAACTTCAAAAACTATCACCAAAGTATGCCTCAGACCTGAGAAGGACGGGCGCATGAATCTCATGTTATTTACATTACTTTTTCAGGTACTCCAAAAGTCCATAGACTATATACAGTACCTGCTTCAGCAACGACGGCGTCAAGAGGAAGAACGCAATGCTTTACGAAAGGATGTTGTAGCGTTGAGAATAATGCAGACTAATTATGAACAAATTGTGAAAGCGCAACATTCTGTGCCTGGCCACAGCGAGCAGAGATTGACTGATCAAGATAAATTTCAAGTTGTGAGTTCTTTATGTTCATAGTGTGGTTGCTCAGAAACTTGGGATTGGTTTATGTGGCTCCCTTACAATGTACACCAGAACTCATCTTCCTTGCCCATGTTGCTCTTCCTTCAAAACTGATGAGACTGAGAACAGTGACAGTACCAGTGGGAGGCTCTTTTGCACAGGATACCGGCTAGATTATGGGTACCACAACGGAGCCTATTTCTGCTGTGAAGCACTAATGTGTTTACACGTCACCTGAGTGGCACTACAGTTGTAGTGTAGAATTTTTGGGTTTTTCAAAAATCCTGAGTGGTACTGCATTGTAATGGGTATGGCGTATCAATTACCATCAGCTGAACGTCCTGCTCGTCTCGTCCCTTATTTTCATAGAAAAAAAAACAGGGAATTAGGGGCTAGTCCTTGCGTCATGCACTATTTATAATGGCTGTCATTAAATTTAAAGCTACAATATGTAAAGTATATTTTAAATACTTGCCCGCCCGCGTTGGCACGTCAGACATATTGATTTAGACTTCTTAATTTTAAGAAGACCACAGCTACTTTTAGCTCTTAAGGCCAGTAAGAAAAACTTGGCGATAATTGCCCTGGTAACGTCAAATTTTTTAGTAACGAATTCGACCAAAATGAAAATACGCTTCGGCGAAAAGTTAAAAGAAATTATTAATAAGAGTTGTATTGTGTCCATTCTTGCAAGTAAGCAAGTAATTATAACTTATAAATTGCAATAGGGTTAAGGGCTTAAAGATGATAGACAAGGTCATAAAATTGATCTTAATGAAACCAATAAAATAAATAATGGCATTTTTTATGACTAATTGGTAATGAACTTTATCAGTTTTTAAATTTTTCACTACCTTAGTTATCGACAAATTGATTTGTGATCGTACAACACGAAGTATTTTACCACTTCTTTGGAAAGTTGATCTATAATCAGAATAATTGGCAAGAAACTCATTGCCACTCTTCCAACATTTACAGCTTTGGGATTTTAGAATTTTTTTCAATAAGAGGGAGCAATCGGGCAAGAGGTTCAGGTGATAGGATGTGGTTAGGAATCCGTCCATGGACATGAGCAGCACCAGGAGTGGATTCATTGCAGGCCTTTAAGGTTGGAGCATGCTCTACTCTCGAAGGTCCATTAAGTCGTATCGGTTCGGGAAAACTGTAGCCGGTAGTTGATTTAACAAAATGTCTGTGCGAGGCATGAATGCCAGATGTCAAAAAGATGCAAGTGGAATTTTGCATTTGGACGATTTATGCGAGATGTACAAAGTGATGTAACAAAAATAATAAAATTGTTTATTAATTAATGTAAACTAGCTGACCCGACAGACGCTGTTATGTCAATAGAAAAAAAATATGCATGTATTTGGGAAATATAGTCTAAAGACATCGGAAATGTGTAATCAAGTTAATGAGTTAAAAATGAAACAAACGTATTTCTGAATGATTTTATTATATGCTAGTAATCAAAAATAATAAGGATTAATATAGTTACCTTTTACAAAACCAGTTTATAATTACCAATCTATTAAAGTATTAAAATGGATATAGTATGTGATCCTTATGAGATAGACACATCCCCTCTTGGACATTTCTGTAGACCTATATAAGATACATAATTCCACAATACATTATTTTGTTATATCTTTGAGGGTTTAGGCAGCGTTTTCGTTGAAAGTTCCCAGGCGGCATTTTTTTCCGACACCTTCAACAAATATCGTTATATTTAAGCAAATATATACATCTTTACATATTATATACTACAACCTTCCTCGAAAACCACGCTGTCCATTGGTGAAATCAGCACAAAAATCGGTGCAGTAGTTTATGAGTTAAGTCAGACAGACGCGGCGGAGGACTTTGTATTATAATATGTATTATTTAGTGATATGTTTTTGTACACCATGTGTTTAAAATTATTAAAGTTAATTTATAACATTCAGTTTCAGGGTATCATGGATAAGTTGTTTGAGAGTTTCGAGTCAGTGCCTACTAACAACTTTTCTGAATTCTCCGCTGGTGTATTCAACTGGCTGGAGGAGTATTGTAAACCCCAATCGTTAAGGACTTTAGTGCATGGAGTGTTAAGAGAGCAGAGTTATACGCCTTAATAAGTGATAAATAGAAGCCCAGTAGCCGCATAGATAGTACATAACAAAACTGGTATACTTCGGTAGTGACATAATGACTGTTTGACATAATATCAATGTAATAATATTAAACACATACTGAAGGTGTTGCTTGACCATAAACTTAGAGTACTAAAATAGATGAACCCTGTGTTAAAGTGAGAGAAATATCCTTACATAAAAAGCTAGTTGTGAGAAATAGACGGAATAGAAAAACACTTTAGTGTCCATTAGTCTCCTGTCAAATTGGACCGTGTTTTAATTTTAGTGTTTCGATCGTTATTGTTCTGTGTTTTAACGGATATTGATTAAAAAATATGATGGTGTCTTATTCTGTGTTAGATTGTGTGGTTATCTACAGCAACAATCCAAATAAAGAAACATTTCACAGATAAACACTAATTCTTCAATACTACTTTCGTGATGTTTATATTCGTAGAACATATGCACCAAAATACTAAATATTACATTTTATAAACGCAGTAAACACTGTATTTTGTCAAGATTATATTAATTAAAAAAATTATGTGTTACAAAATATAATATTGTATACGTGAATATGACACCGTTGTCCGTTGATCAATATTTGTCATAGGAATTGACCAAAATACTACACACCTCACTAGCACATCTGTAAAACTAGCACACCTGAACATTTTAAATTTAGTCTCGCCGTAATGAGGAGTGTTTGTCTATTACTCTAGTATATTAAGTTTATGTGCTTGACACAGGCATTATCACAAATCATAAACACTTCAGTTTTTTCAATATACCCTCAAATTCTTGAATCTTAATATTTACCTTTAAATTATATATTCCGCCTCTATCAAGATAAAAATATTTAAGCTGTGTTATATAATGATGACATCTTAGATTAAGGATTGGTCTCCGCTGCGCTCCAACTAGATACCGCAGGCGTGATCGTTTACGATAGCTTTAGCGCGGCAACTAATACGACGCCAAAGTGGGCGTGCTTGAGCCAGTCTCGAACAATGTGTGACGTTGACGTGCCACATGTTCTGTTAAACTTTGCTAATAATTGAAACTAAAATGCCGGGTTGCATAGTAAAACTTTGTAAAAATAATACTACAAGAAATAAGAAAGACACTGAGATCACATATCATCAGTAAGGTTTTGTAATTCATTAATTTTAATGTAAAATAACACGAAGCGTATATTACTGAATTTGAAAGATGCCATTGAGTGTCAAGATGCCGCGCACACAAGCATCTAATAGGTGCTGTAATAAAAAAGCTATTGTTGTTAGATAGTGCGGTATCTAGTTGGAGCGCAGAGGAGACCAATCCTTTATCTAAGGATTTCATTATGTACTGTAAAGTAAATGACATGCTTGTTTTAATTTTTGGATTATGAGCCTTAATACAATCAAATAAGATCCATGTTAGGAGGAAGTAATAAAAATATGTTATGGACCCTTATTGATATACACTTTTCTGATTACATTTGTGTAAAAGAACTTTGTTTGCAAAGGTTAATATTTGAGAAGAAAGAATTACTTATTCGACCCAATCGTCATTGTATCTAGTGCTTTACCTCCTTATTCAAATTAGTCTGCTAACTTAAAGCACTGCTAATTCTCACTCTGTCTTCTTCTATTGACATAAGTCAGAATGAGAAAAAACACTCCTTAGCGGCTGTTTAAAGTTAGCGAACCATTATGAATAAGGGGGTTAATGTTTTGCTTCCGAATTTTAGCAATTAGATTAAGAAAATTAATTATAAATATTGAAATTGTTATATTTTTACTATATTGAATTTATAATTGTTATTCTTGTAAAAATTATTATATTTAATACGATTTTGTGAGGAGATTCCTTTGAAACGCAGCTGTGACTTGTTTTTGTAAAATGTTGTTAAATTATAGTTATTTATGCAATGTGTAATAAGGGGTATTAAACCACGAATGTGGGTTTAATAGTATCACATGAGTGCTATACTACCTAATTATCAACAGTTGCAAACAAGACTTTATCTACACCCATAATATGAATCCTCTATAAAAGATTTTGAAATAGTTCGCTTACTGCTACATTAAAACAGCCAGTCCTAGTAGTAATCTTATATCATCAATTATTACTGATTATATACAAATAAACTAAGTATTAATGAAAGAATTATTTATTTTGCAGTGTTTAAAATATCTGGTGGTGTACTGTCAAAACTTAAATCGCTCATTTTTTGTAAACAAAACAATAAAAATATCGATGAAAAATGGCGGGGATTCGAATACTTTTTTTTTTACGGCGCGTGACGTTCTCTTAGTTTGGAATGCATATAGATACCACGCATCGAGCAATAAGAATGTGGCTGTCTGTTGAAACTCTTAGCGCATGAAGGGATCGAAAAAAAATTAGGAGTGTTATTATGAAATTCTTTAATAGAGGATTTAAAGCATAAGTGTAGATAAATAAGTGACTAAAAAGACTACTACTACTACTACTTTTTATATCACTATTATGCATATCTTATTATCAAGTTAATGAATAATTAATGTTTATTAGAATTTTAATGACCTTGATATATATAAATAGAAATCGTTGGGGTATTTTACATATTTCGTATTTATCGCTATGTTTGAATGTGTAATAAATATATTTAAGAAATATGTGTTTACAGTCTGTTAATTATGGTCCAATTAAAATGGTCAATGATTTGTCACTGAATGAACGAATGAAAATTCTGTATTGCACTAAAAATATAGATTACACTTTTTTATATCAGATCTATAGTAGCACATCCCTTCTAATATTATAAATGTAAGTTTGTTTGTTACGATTTCACGGCTAAACCACTGAACCGGTTTTCATAAAATTTTGTACAGAGATAGACAAGAACTTTAATCGCGAATAAAAGGCTTGGCGGGGTTGAAATAAGGGTGGGAATATGCATGCATTTTTAAAATTTACACCTGTGTGGGGATGAAAAAGGGGGTGAAAGTTCTATAGTTTGTAGCTTATAAAAATGTTTTAAGTACGCATAGAATGTGTATTATTTGTAAAGTGAGTATATTAAAAAATAAATAAATAAACAATAACGCCCAAATTAACTATTGCACGCAGACGAAGTCGCAGGTAAAAGCTAGTATATGTATATATATAAGGTGACCTTATCGCAGATTAGCGATCTCCTCCAGGTGAAGTATTCCTATGGAATAGCAACCCTTGCAACTAGGGAATGCAACTTTTTTTTCGGGATTAGCCGGAGTGTCGAGAGAACAAGCAAGCATCAAGCATGGTTCATACGTGTTACTCTGCCGGTAGGAAACATTTATATTTTACTAGCTAACCCGGCAAACGTTGTTTTGCCATATAAATTATTTTGATCTTTTGTTTGCTAGTTGATATGAGAGTTAGTTGTATTCATTAGTAACAATCACACTTCTTTTATATTTTGTATAATTCACACTATAGTTTTATAAATTATAGCCTATTTGTTATTCTGGTGTGTAAGCTATATTATTGTAAAGTTTCATGAAAATCTATTCAGTAGATTTTGCGTTAAAGAAGTTCAAACATCCAGACATACAAACTTTCACATTTATGATATTAGTAGGATTACATACATTTGGATTCCAACTCGGGTGGGAGTTCCGTAAAATTTTCTCGTTCCAATTACGAGTGTCTGAAGACGAAGGTTTTTAAACAATGTGTGTTTACATACGGTTAGCATGAGGTGGTCGCTACCTATGGGATAAAAAAACTCATGGTAGCTCAGAGTTTCGCAGAAAGTCACCGACATAGCCCGAATGATTGCGAAACTGAAGTGGCAATGGGCAGGGCACATAGCTCGACGGACAGATAGGACAGGCCGGTGTGGCATAAAAGTCCTGGAATTGCGACCGCGTACCGGAAGACGTAGTGTTGGTAGGCCTCCTCAAGGTTGACCGATGATCTGGCCAAG
Organism: Leptidea sinapis; assembly: GCF_905404315.1. Lineage (NCBI taxonomy): Eukaryota > Metazoa > Arthropoda > Insecta > Lepidoptera > Pieridae > Leptidea > Leptidea sinapis. The sequence continues at coordinate 7,448,744 of NC_066276.1, forward strand.
ATCGCCGAATAACCTATTAGATGAAGGCATAGGACTGATCGAGGCCTTTGTCCAGCAGTGGACGTCTTCAGACTCGACTCAGACTTGTAATGTATTTCCGAGTCTGCTGAGTGGAGTGGTGAAGAAGTACGTAATTGACCTGTAACTCGCTAATGACTATTGTACCAATTAGCGTTCAAGCTAAGCGAGCTTTTTCAACTGGCTACCCTGTCTGCAATAATAGAAGTCGTTTTAGCAGATACAAATCAAATTTTTTTTTTACTATGGTTTGTTTTACTTCACCTTTGAAAAAAATGTGTAAAGTTGTAGTAGGTGAGACCGTGAGAAGTTGAAAAAATTTTCACGTTTCGTTTCATATACCAAATACTTTAGACAGAAATCGTATGATAAAGTCAAAGTCAAAAATATTTTATTGACTTATTTCATAAGATTGCTCGTCAACGTCAATCACCAAATATGCAATTCAAATACATGTTAATTACACAAAAGTTTAAACCTATAATAAATATTTATTAAACAAATATTAGTACCAATCAATACCAATGTTTTACTCTTGTGAATGACTAACACAAAGAAATTGTAAGCGTTAAATATTGTGGTGAAAAAACGACTTAACCGTATTAACAGGTCAACTTGTTTCAACTATCCTCATATCGAGGTAAGAGGAAACAGAGGTCGAGGAGAGTTGAAACATGATTTTTGAGAAGTGTTAAAGGCTGTGATATAAAAGTGATGATAATATAACATGGAGCTATTTATTAAAATTTAACTTTACAAGTACGAAACACACATTTTTCAGGTAGTAACTCGAAGCGTTGTGGACTTTTCAGTCGCAAAGTTACTTCTTCTGTTGCGAGATCATATATTTCGCGACTCGCCATATCTCTGTTAGTCTTTCTTTCAGTAGGCATTCTTAAACAAATTAAATCAATTGAATACAAACATTTTATGTGCCCGTTATTTATTGACTGCTGTCATATATATTAAATTGAAAACGAGGAGTGTTGAAACAGGCTGTTTCAAATCTCCTCAGTAAGAAAAATCCTCCCAATTTTTATTTAATACTTAAAGAAGCAAATACACAGAAATCAATTGTAACAAATAATTAAATCAAGTGTAATAAATCTTCGGTTAATGAGCTTTCGAAAGACATGGCATCAAAATATAGGCATTGTAATAAACGTTAAAAACTTACTTTTCAATATTTTTGTCACATGTCATGCAGAACTCCACTACCACGCGACTGACTCCACCAACGTCATTTAACACGTCAGCCCGCGGAGGGAAGTGATTGAAAAGCGACGCCACCAACTCGATAACTGTTTTATGTTCCCTAGAAGCGGTAGGTACTGTTTCAAATGACCTTCACACATTTGATATGTGTTATTGAATATTAATGAATATGGCTCTATGGGCTCGGACCTTTTGCCTGTCCGATGGACGAAGAAAAATTAACGAATGTCGAAGGTCGGACAGAAAAAGCGCGGGAAACGTTGAATCGATTGGTCGTTTTTTCTTTCGCTGAATTTTCTTTTGTAAATCCCCTCGGTCTTCCCTACCCCAACAATATCACATCTGATTCATATAAATTGCACCATCTAGTGTCGGTAACTCGACCTCCAGGTGGGGGAAAAAGGTTCATCGCATATAATGAAAATTTAATTTCTTTAGTTTATTTGACTTGTTTGTCAGTGTGAGTTTAAAATTGAATAAAATTCAAAACATTAAGTTGCTAATTCGCTTTGATGACTGTTTACGACTTGTCTTTTCTATCTTACTGTATCTTTGTAAGAGATGTTCTTGTCGCTTGCACGCTTTGTACATATGTCTGTATGCTAGTAGGCACCTACATTGTACCTAAATCTATGATTGCACCTTTAAAAACAAATGTATACGATAGAAATGAACTTGATTGAAGATTGCGAATTCTAGAATGGCCGACATGAAAAAAAAGTTCTTCTAGTACGTAAGTAGATACTTACACAAAAGTATACTTATATTGTTTTTTTATGAAAATAAGGCACGAGACGAGCGCGATCAGCTGATGGTAATTGATAAGCCCTGCAGGATTTTTGAAAAATCACAAAAATTCTGAGCGGCACTACAATTGCTCTCGTCACCTTGATACATAAAATGTTAGATCTCATTTGCCCAGTAATTTCACTAGCTACGGCGCCCTTCAGGCCGAAAGAATAATGTTCACACATTACTGCTTCACGGCAGAAATAGGCGCAGTTGTGGTACCTATAATCTAGCCGGCATCCTGTACGATGGTAGATAATGTTATGGCCTCTTCGTTCGCAAGGCCGACTTTTATGAGTAAGTACCTACCTACATCTTTATCGTATAAATTAAAAACATTACTGCATCGAAATTGTTAACTCACTGTTTCTTACTCTATCATAAAACTTCATACAAATGATTCAATTAGGTACCGGATCCCGGTCATTTATTTATGGGTATATTATATATAGGTAAAATGAGAGTAAGTAACATAGGTACGAGGTTTAAAAATGGATAAACAAACAATGTAGTTACATACCTACTTACAAAAACAGTATAAATAGTAAAGTATTAAATTTTTCGTTGCAATTTGCAAAATAACGAATTTGCAAAATGCGGATGAGTAAAAAAAGGACTCAGCGCCGTAATATTAGCAAGTGAAGCACCGTTATGCTAGTGTGTGTGTGGTTACGGGGATACTAGTTACACAATTTTTTCTCCCTTTAATAATCATATATGGCCACAAATACTTATATAGGGGCTATGTATTTACACGTTAATCGGCTTGTTCTGCTGCTACACTGTTATGTAAGGTGACACCGAGTCCTTATTTTTTTACTGTTCCGTGGTTGTAGTGTGATTTCCACTAAAATTAATTGAACGGGACCGGTTTCATAGGGTCACTCAAGCTGCGCTAATTGTTAATATTTCCTGTAATATGTTTTGGTTATTAGTAAAATAAAAGTCAATAGATGTTTTAACTATCACAACATTTAATTATCATATTAAAGTTACATATAAACTAAACCTTTACAATTATTGATGATAATAACGCTTATACATAATTAAACAAAATTAGTCGATTTAGAAAGGTAACTATTCCATTTGGTTTTAAAAGGTATGCTTAGTTTATATTTGGAGTTTTTAATTTTGGATGATTTTTTACACTTATTTACTGTATTTAGGATTTCACCCTGCAAAGGGATCGATGGTTTCTTTTATATAAGATTCCGTTGCCTGTCTGTCTGTCAGTCGGTTGTATTTCATAAACCGCAATGTTACAATATTTTGATAGAGTGAATTTTAGAATGACCGCCATATTAATTAAGTGTTTCTGTTACAAAATTCTTTTAAAAGTACAAGTATCTTGCAGTAGAAACAAAAAGAATTTAAACACTACGTTCAGAAGAAAGTGCGAGTCTAACTCATATTTGACAGGTTTTTGCCTAGCCATAGACAATGGCAAAATTAAGACGCCATTTTGATATAATGAGCAAGGAATGCTTCAGACGCGTTCGCTTTCTGTGGGTTGTGAAAGCAACGTTACGTCACCCATTGGATAGCTTTCAGTCTGTCGACCGCAAGCAATATTTTTACTTCGTTCTCTCGGCGTACCGCAACACAAACGTTTTAAGACGCACGCGTAACACATTAGCAATGAAAGCATTAGTAGTAATCCTATGATAACAGTAACAACAAGCAGTATTCTTAGCTCTCCATTTGCTTCCACACCCACTGAGTTCCGACCCATTTTCGCACAAATGAATTAATCTGCAACAAAAGAAAATGTCGTGAATACATAAGTCTACTAAATTAAACTTCTTGCATATTGGTAATATTTGTAAATAGTTATCCAGATAACACTGTGGTGTGAATAATAGATAAAAATAATATGTAACTATTAAAATACTGAATTTTTAATAACTTTACTATACATTCGTTGGCACTTTGCATCAAAATAATTCATATTTCGATATATTTTATGTTAACTGCCGGAGGTCCTAAGGCATAGCAAATGTCTCCTTTTTGCAGATGACGTAAAATTACTGCTCGAAATAAGAGAAAAATCTGGGTGTTTTGTTTACATCGGAATCTTCAGATTAGAGAGCACATTATTAAAACCTGTAAAAAGGCCTATAGTAATTTAGGGTTTGTTTTGAGACACTCTAAAGAGTTTACTAATATCACAACCGTCAAGGTACTTTATAATGCACTGGTAAAGGAGTCGTTTGGAGTACAACTCGGTGATATGGGCCCCATAAGAGGTATCTGTACTTTTGTACAGGTTGATGTTAGAACGTGTCCAAAACAAATTCGTTAGGCACCTTTACCTCAAGGTATACGAAGTATATCCATTTCACACACTTATGAACCCGACACTGTTTGTGCTGGGTATGGTAGGGTATAATGAGTTGAGTGTCCGTAGGGACTTTTTTCTAGCAACGTATGTGGTGAAGTTGTTGCGCGGGAAAGAGCACAACCCGGGAGTTCTGTGACGGACCAGTACGTGTGGAGGCGCCTCCATCCACTATCGGTTCCGATGGCGAGAACAAATGTGTTCGGCAAAGTCGCCTTAAACTAGAGCCCTTCGCCATATAAATGAACTCGACAACAAAGTGGACATTTTTATGGTGGGTCGATGTTATGGTAAATAATTGTATGTTCAAGTTTTTTGTATTTTCTGGAGTGATGTATTATTTTGTGGAGCGAATGAGTGAAGAAAGATTGACGCATCAAATATATAAGGCAAGTGTGTATGGGCAAGTCAGTCGCGGGAGACCTCGTAGAACATTCGTCGACCAACTTGGGGACGTTTTGAGAAAAGTAGAGATCTGAAGCACCCGCAACCGGCGAGCATGTATGAAAAGAGTAATGAACGTAGAGGAGGCGCGTGAGGTTTGTAAGGATAGAAGCAAGTGGCATTCTATTGTCTCTGCTTACCCCGACGGGAACAAGGCGTGAGTCTGTATGTATGTATGTATGTATTATTTCTAATGTAATGTTTGGTTTATTATTTAATATTATTGTATGATTAGTTTTAGATGGATTTATTTGTTGTTTGCATATATTATTCTTGTTTGTTTGTTTTTAACTCTCTCGTTAGGTCTCCTGAAATGATACCTAGTCGCTATGTGTGGTAAATAAAAAAAATTGCCTGTATCTATATGTGATTTGACTTAAAGACGATCCTTCGTTCCTTGATATGTTTGAATCCGATGAATGACAATATTTTCATTCGTTTGGCCTTGTGTTAAAACTAGGATCACCAGGATAATTCAAAAAATATCCACACACCGAATATAAGAAGAGGGATATAATTTTAAATATAAGCAGGTTCCCACTCTTACGCAGTTTGTTTTACTGAAAAATGAGAAATAGTTGAAAGTTAAAAATACGCCTTAAAAAGAAGAAAGTAATTTTATGTGAAGAGTTCGTGATTCAATGGCGATAATACCTAAGTCGTAAGTCGTAGTAAAGTTTTTTTTAATGATAATAAGGGACGAGACGAGCAGGACGTTCAGCTGATGGTAATTTATACGCCCTGCCCATTACAATGCAGTGCCGCTCCCGATTCTTTAAAAATCCAAAACTTCTAAGCGGCACAATTGCGCTCGTCACCTTGAGACATAAGATGTTAAGTCTCGTTTGCCCAGTAATTTCACTAGCTACGGCGGAATTAGTTGATATTTTACTATCTATATCTGTTTTCAATCAACCGTTTTTGAAGTGAGCACATCCGTCATTCTTACAAAACCTGGATCCACCTACATAGAAGTACTTCCCTTTATTTTCTATTTATGTGGATTACCTACGTCGCTTATCTTTAGTTGAATGCTGAAAGTGAATTACGATGCTCATACTTGCTGCATAGTGAAAAAATAAAAGATACGTTAATGGTCTCTGAAACTATCTTGAGTGCCTATGTATTAAATTTAATAGCACTTAAAATGTAATGAAACCATTGTTGCTGGATAAAAAAGGTCGTAAACATGTTAGAGATTTGGACGAGAAAAGCTGAACATTTTCATGGAATTATTATGGCTTTTAAGTTCTCAAACTTCAGGAAAAATGCTTAGATTTACATAATATAGAAATGAAGGACAAATATTTGAAGTTCTCCTTTCGTAATGTCCGTTGAATTGAGATGATTTGCACTAAATTCCAAAAACTTGTATAAAAGATAATAATAGATATTGTGTAACTTAACTCGTGTTTTTAACAAAAATATCCAATATTTTATTGGTGTAAATCTTAGATTAAGCATTGGTCTCCGCTGCGCTCCAACTAGATACCGATAGCCGCAAAATGCGGCAACTAATACTACGCCCAATTGGGCGTACTCGAGCCAGTCTCGAACAATGTGTGATTTTGAAGTGCCACATGTTCTGTTAAACTTTGCTAATAATTGAAACTAAACCGGGTTGCGTAGTAAAAGTTTGTAAAAATTATACTACAAAAAATTAGAAAGACACTGGGATCACATATCATCAGTAAATATTGTACATATATTTTATTAACACGAATCGTATTTTACAAAATTTGAAAGATTGAGTGTCAAGATGCCACGCACACAAGCATCAAATATTTGCCGTTATAAAAAAGCTATTGTTCTTAGGTAGTGCGGTATCTAGTACCTATTATAGCGTAATTCTGAATACTCTCTCTGTGTAGGTAAGTGTTAATTGAAATGCTACTCTTGGTTTTGGCTACAGCAAATCAGCTTTGGGTAGATATAATACGTAGATCTATCGGGATCTAATATTTTACGATTATGGCGCGTAAAATAAAATGGGGTCACACTGACGACCGGGACCTCTATTGTTACTCTTGTCTCTTTCCAATAAGATGTGCCTTATAGGAGCCGACCTATATATAGGTAGATAATAATTTTATTTATTTTTATAAGAGATTTCCACCTATATATTGATGATCATGATATCTCTGGAACCATAAGGAGTAGAGACTTGAAATTTGGTAGAAATATTCCTTTTGCTGAGTAGAGGTCAGCTAGGATTTTACGAAATTCCACCCGCAAGATTCTTTTGCAACATATTATATTAATACTATATATTAATACTAGCTGACCCAGCAAACGTTGTTTTGCCAATATTAAAATCGCGATACAAAAGTAATAATCAAACAAATTTAAATAAAAAATATGCCGTGGACCACCCTTAAAATTTAGGGGGATGAAAAAACGATGTTGTCCGATTCTCAGACCTACCCAATATGCACTCAAAATATCATGAGAATCGGTCAAGCCGTTTCGAAGGAGTTTAACTACAAACACCGCGACATGAGAATTTTATATATTAGATAGTAGGTTAGTATTTAAGTAATATTCTGTTAATGCGATGTCAGAAAAGTGTAATAAATAAATAAATATTTAGAAAAAAAATATCATACAACCATTAGGTTCTTTTATGTCGAGTTCCCGGAGCAAGGGTTGTCAAGCTCGCTTAATTGGCACCGCTCGTGACGGCGTAGTGGGGCGGGTCGATAACTTCCCTGAGATATGTGCGAAGGAAGCGATGGCTGGTCCATGCGTCATGCTCGTGAATGGGCGCCGCTTAGGTTTCCTCTTCGGTCATGTCTTTGGGATTTTAATTTTCTATTTATGTATTGATAAAACACAATTTTAACTTATGAGTTTAAGTATAGATATAATTGCTCGCACAATATCTCTACTTATTTACAGAGTATGCGAATTGATACACTCGTTTCTGGTTTTAGTATTCTTTATGATAAAACAAAAGGTTTAAGTAACGGTAAGATGGTTTCTAGTAAAAAAAATATTTGTATGCATGTGTAAAAGTCATATACAACTGATCTTTATCAGTCAAGTCTTTACTTAGAAACGCTAAAATTCACAGAAGGCAAACAAATTCCATTCGAAAATCTAATTTAACTTAGTATTTAGTTGTTGGTGTTGACGGAGACTGAGGTTCCGCAGTAATGGAAATTAAACAAACACAGGAAAACTGTCTGAAACGTTCAAGATAACTACAACATCGTTTCAACCGATAACCGGTGGAATTATATTGGGAACAGTTACTTATAAACTAGATATCGCGAGATACATCTAGATTATATTCTTACCAGTGCGAGGCTCCTGAGCACAGGATGCCGGCTAGATTACGGGTACCGCAACGTCGCCTATTTTTGCCGTGAAGCAGTAATGTGTTAAGCATTATTAGTTTTCGGTCTGAAGTAGTGTAGTAGAAAGCTAGTGAAATTACTGGGCAAATAAGACTTATCATCTTATGTCTCAATTGTAGTCCCGTCAGATTTTTTGGGGATTTTCTAGAATCCTGAGCGACAGTTTATTGTAATGGGCAGGGCGTATCAATTGCCATCAGCTGAACGTCCTGCTCGTCTCGTCCCTTACTGTCATAAAAAAAACACAATAATAGGTACGATAGCAATTTTCAAACATTTTAATAATATCACTAGCTGACCCGACAGACGTTGTTCTGTAGATAATAAAAAAAATACTGTTTTATAGGAATTTGCAAATAATATTTCAAAACATCAAGAACTATTTCGTAAAAAACGCTCCCTGCTGTTATAATGAAATTGTTTTACAGCGGAACTGTCAAACCGTGCGTCACTCAATTCTCTCATAGAAAATATGTGTTTACAAAACAACTATTGAAAATAAAAATAATTATGGGACCCAAATCGAAATAAAAACTATCCTATCTCTCAAGTTGGATCGAACTGCACATGGTGTGCGAATTTTATTATAATCGGTTAAGTGGTTTAGGAGTCCATTGAGGACAAACATTGTGACACGAGATTTATATATATTAAGATATATATGACAACCTGTATAGCCGAGTGGTTAGCGATTCCACCTACTAAGCTAGAGGTCCCGGGTTCGAATCCCGGTAGGTGCAAGCATTTATATGATGAATATAGATGTTTGTTTCCGAGTCATGGATGTTTAAATGTATTTATGTATGTTTGTATGTATGTTTATATGAATATATGTATGTTTAAGTAAGTATATTGTATATTATATATCATTGTCTTGTAACCCATAACACAGGCTATATAATATATATGCTTAACTTGGGGCAATATAATTTGTGTAAAATGTGTGTCAATATGAATTTTATAATTTAAATAAAAATAATTTGTGTGCATTATTGTAGCTGTAACTTTTTGCAAAGAATGAGAAATATTTAAACTTAATTTATAGCCGTTTCCAAGTAAAAAAGAGACCTTAAAAAGGGGTAGTTCTGCCATATCCCTTTGATCGTGGACTTGTATGGCCTTATTTAATATAATTTCATTATCGTTCGAAAAAGAAAAATCTATTTTTAATTTGAAGGGGAAGCGTTTTTATGTCTGCTAGATGGTGGATATTAAGAATAAAAATAAAATAAAATAATAAATAAAAATATATGTCGATGGATAGTTCTTTCAGAAATATCGCGAATATGGATTGTGAATAATATTTTTAATTCAGGAATCCCAAATAAAGTCGCTTTGAAGGGACATTTTTGTTAAACTCTTTAAATTTCTTCTCTTAATTTTTAAATTTTTTAGAAGCAGCTATCCCCTCCACCTTAGGTACATCTAAAAAGTTGATTTTGGAAATGTGAAAAATTCACGAATTTATTATATACTTATAAACCAATATTATAAGATATTATAAGGAATACTGCTAAGGTTTTAAAATAAATATGTGATATACTTGGAAAAGAAAAACTTCGTATACGGCCTTTAGGTACTAGTAACTAGTTGAACCCGACTTCATCCGGGTGAAATTGATTGATAACAATAAACATGTTCTATCCATAAACATACACAGAGGGCAGCGCTGGACCGATCGTCTTGGAAATCTTTGGGGGAGGCCTTTGTCCAGCAGTGTACGTCTTCCGGCTTACGATCATGGTTCATAAACATTACGCTATATATACGCTCTTGATAGAGCGGTTGTGGTTGTCAAGAAGTTTTAATTGGGTCAGATGAATCATCCGCATCCGAAATACGCATGCATCCTCACAATGTTTCGCCATCTCTCTCTGTTATAGGTCATTCGAGTACACTTATGTACGGAACCGCCATCAGCAGATTTGATCTAGTCGGTCCATCGCATAGGAGACCTTCCACGCCTAATGCCTTCAACTTTACCTTGGACGATAAGTCGTTTTATGGACTGGCTGCCACGCCTCAATACGTATCTAAAGAAGGTAAGTATGCAGGACTGCACTATGGCAGATATTTGGTTCCGGAGTATAGATACGTGTGTGCTAAATCCGGTCCACGATACAAAAAGCATTCTTCTCCAGCACTACACTTCCAGGTCTATCTTCTTCTTTTCAACCTTTTTGAAATGTCCACGTTTCGGCAGAATACAGATATATCAGTAAGATTAGCTTTTGTATGAGCCTCGACTTGTGATGTTTCTGCTTTTCCATATTTTTTATGTCCTCTCCCTTGCAGTGTAGACACTGCAGACATATGCCTTTTTATTTCTTCAATGCGTAATGCGTGACTCTATATTATAATTAATATATCAATGGCATTTGTAGCGCGCGCCCATAAATGATGTGTAACTTTGGCAGGGATTTCTAATTTCTTTTGAATAACGCAAGAGCCTTATGAGATTACGAGTAAGAACTCTTAGTAAGTCAAATAACAATATTTTTGTCAATTTTCTTTGTAACGCCAGATTTTTAAACACATTATTTTTCAGTAACGATGTGGTATGTGGACTCGCTATTAAGTGTCATTCGTCATTAAGGCTGGGAACCGAGCCAATGGCCTTGAGGAATCAAGCGAAGCTAAGTTATCTCTCTCGCACAAGATCGCCATAGTTTTAATTCAGAATAAGAAGCATTTTTAATTTATTACAAATAAAATACAATTTTCACTAATAAACGAACAGAACTATATCATGTTAAATAATAATGGCGTACTATTACTAAATTTTCGTACAATTTTTATCTAGATTTAATGATTAGCTTGGCTCTAACTGTAAAGTTTATTTTGTACAAAAAACCAAAATACCCCTTGAATTTTGCTTTTTTTTCGCACTGTCTCAAAAATTTAATTTTCTCCTCATATTCTGTAGATATATAAAACTTGATTGTAAAAATATAAGCTTTATATATAACCCGTCAAGAAATGGTTTCAATTATGCGCTATTCTGGCGATTTCTTTGGATAGCGACCTTAAATGATAATAAATATATTTACAATATCTCTTCACAAAATGTGTGTGACAATTAATAAATACACAGTTTACGTGATACGACAGCACTTTAAATACATAGGTACTAAAGGCTGAACCATTTCATGCGACACATAATCAAATTTTTGCAGTATATTTGCACTATACAGCGAAGCAAATCACATTACTCAAATAATTCACTTTATTCGTATTCATGTATTTGCGGTTCAAAGTGCCCGATAATTGCATTATGTGTGTATAAGGGGCTCTAAGCAGAGTAAATAGTTCACAGAAATGACGTGAAACCACACCTCAATACGAATACAAATAGCTTGTTGTAAACGTACGTACTATACGAGACATATACTCGTATGTCAGCAATATTATAACTAGAATTAAAGACATATTTTATGCTAGATTATACAAATATGTTGATAGTATTCGTGGTAATATTAACCTTAACCCCCTTATTCATAATGGGCGGCTAACTTAAAACATCCGCTAAGGAGTGTTTTTCACATTCTGACTTAGGTCAATAGAAGAAGACAGAGTGAGAATTAGCAATGCTTTAAGTTAGCAGACTATTATGAATAAGGGGGATATTATTTATTGGATCTATACATAAATTATAGATTATATAATAAATAGATATATAAAGAACAGGCACATTATATTTAATCGAACATGTATTAATTTTTTTATTGAATTATGACATGTCGCAGGTATATTGTCAAAGACGTGATATTATCATTTCACTAGTGATATTATAATTAATTGAATTGACCCTTGTTCACTACTAGGTCTCAAAGACAAATTTAAATAATAATAAATTATTCGTAGTCTTCGAACCCTTATTAATAGACTCGCCCTATAATTATTTGTCCTGACTAACTGATTGAGTAATTCATTAACGCAGAGCCTTAACCAATGGGGCCAAGCAAACTTGAAATTTCGCACAAACGTTCCGTAAAAATATTCCCCTTAGGACATAAAATAATGAATGGATAGCTATATGGATGAATAAAGCTGATAAAGTAAGCATTTAGTTAGAAAGACGTTTCTTAAAATTTTACCCCTAAGGTAGCAATTAAAGAGATTAATATCCGTATCCTCAACAAACACAGCAATGACTTTGCGAGCTGTTTCGTTGAACTCGTATTAAAAATTAGGTTGGTACTCTAATTTACAATGTTGGATACATCTCTACATTTAAAGCTAAATAAAAAAATATTGTAAGTAAACAATTCAACATTGTACATTCTTTAAATTTCATGGCAATGCCAATTCTTTGTAAATTGTAGAGATGATATAGTTGCTGCGGACAAATTATATCAAAATTACTTTATTCATCTAGATTCTAGGTTCAGGAAATGGCAATTATGAATGTCAAAAGACACTGACCTCTTCTATATACCACTGGACTGACGGATGTCAAAGTGCTTTTGTTTGATATTCGTCATTTTGGCGGCTCATCAAACTTAGCCCCCCAAAAAAATTTTTTTTTCTATTTTTGAATTTTCAATATCGCATATCGTTAGTTCGTAGTTTGTTCTTAATTGTTCGCTATAAATAATTGTTTGTTCTTTTGTTGTTTATTTAAAAACAATTAATTAAAAACATACCCTTTAGTTAGCCCCCGCCCCCTGTTAATGGGGGGAAACGCCTACTATTTGGTTCTGGCGTTGTTTTAACTGTTCTAACATAACCTAACCTAACCAATTTTAATGAATTGCAATTTTTTTTTTTAATAAATAAATCGAGAACAAACAAATGTTTATAGAGAACAAATGGCGAACTAACGATGTAATAAAAAAAAATAAAAAAATCTGGGGGGCTAACTTTCTTGAGCTCATTTTGGCGCTGTTGGCCATCAAAGAGTATAATAATATATAGGGAAAAGAGAGCCCTCTCTTCGCATTATGAGCTGTCTATTTGAAAACTAGCGCCATCTGGAGATTGGCCCCGAAAATAACTATATATAATCTCCAAATTATAAAATTCATTTTTAATGTTGTGACGTAATTAAATAAGTAAGTCTACTTTTTAATGTAGGTATTGCAATTTTTTACCGTGTTGAAATTGCGCGTAGAGTTAGTTTTTTAATTTTGTCACAACATAGAACATAAAGGATAAATTTTTAGTATAAATATGCAAAATGGAACACGAGAGCTACATGCATGCGCAAACGCTAGAACTAGCCGCCATTTTATGACCAGTGGGCAGTGACACAAATAGAGAAAAGTTGAAAGGTTTCAAAGCGAGTGACAGTCTGAAAACGTCACTTTAAGGCGTCTGTCCCACCCATGTCGGCCATGTAGCGAGAGTTTGCGGTACTAAAACTAGTGATGACAACCTAGTGGACAACATAGATGGTGGAAAACTATTTACGAAAATTGTGTACTTTATTACGTTGATTCTTGAAGTATAAATAACACGGAAAACGAACGAAAATGTAAAAATACTTCAGAGTATTGTACGTTCCTTCGCAGCCATTTGTATTATACGTCAAAATTAGTTCTCTGGACACTCATGAGTGGCGCTTCAAGTAGGCTACAAAAAATTTGCCGTCAAACATATGGAACAACCTGTCCATTGGTATTTATACAGTTCAGTGTAAAGACTTAACGATTATTTTTCTTTTTAATTTACCAGCACTTCTCAAAAGGTTGAGTTTTAAAAAATTGGCAAGAAACTCATTGCCACTCTTTAAAATTAATATTTACAGCTTCATCGTTTTATAGTATTGCTACAAAAATACTCAATCGTCAATTATTCCAATGCCTTACAAGCAGTGAATATTTTTTTTATATGCGTTCACTGCTTACAAGATACATATCTATTAGATGAGTAAAACAATACGCGAAAATCTCGTTTTTCTTCTAATAAAAGACACATTGAAATTCATTAGATACTTTCACTTCAGTTTACGGGCTAACCGTTGAAAAGGAATTGCGATCCATTCGCGTCATATTGATCTACGAGGAACGTTTAACATGTACCTGAAGCTAAATTAAGACTTGCTTACAAACACACCTACACACCGCGCAGTGTAGATCTCATAATATTTTATACTAATGTACCGACAAACTTGACCAAGAGATATTTTGGAGTTTTACTCGCAACTCGCATTCTGTGTTTTGAGGCGCTTATTAACTATCTCAAACACTACATATAATAATAATAATATTGACACACTATTTACACAAATTATCTTGCCACAATTTATGCATTTAGCCTGTATTATGGTTTCCAAGACAACGATATATTTAATACAATATACTTACTTAAACATACATAAATACATATAAACATTCATGGCTTGGAAACAAACCTGTGAAAGATCATTCGTATTATACATAAATTTATATGATTATTATTTTTTTTAATTTATATCTATAAGTACTACTATTACTATAGAAGTTACTGTTATATAATTTTGAAATAAGTTGGATAGGTGAATTTTAGCCATAATTATTGTTTCTGAAAAAATCTTACGACGATCATAAGGTGGTACACATAATCCAATCTTCGATAGAATAATAATGGACAGTCTGATTGATTATTTAATCCTACTAATATTATAATTGTGAAAGTTTGTATGTCTGGATGTATGTTTGAACTTCTTTAGCGCAAAATCTACTGAATATATTATGATGAAACTTTACAATAATATAGCTTACACACCAGAATAACAAATAGGCTATTATTTATAAAACTATAGTGTGAATTATACAAAATATAAAAGAAGTGTGATTGTTACTAATGAATAGAACTAGCGCCATCTCTTATCAACTAGCAAGCAAAACATCAATACAATTTATATATGACAAAACAACGTTTGCCGGGTCAGCTAGTAATTTATATAAGAAAAGAATTTGTGATTATGACATAAGTTACATAAAACTCGAATAAAAACACCAATCCTTAATCTTATAAAATTATATTTTCTATATATTTGCAATGTCCAGTTTCAGAACTATTTTCATTTCGGAACGAGAGCTATACACTCTGGAGAGCAGTTTATTAACAAGGATTTATGATTACGGATAAATAACTTCAAACTCCAGACATGTTGGTAATTAAATTCTCATATTTGCGTTATTATTACTTATTTGAAATAAGTCATTATTATAGCACTAACTATATGTTTTAAGCACAGAACAGATAAAAAATAAGGGACGAGACGAGCTGGACGTTCAGCTGATGGTATTTGATACGCCCTGCCTGAACAAAATCCACAGCAAGAATCAAATCTAAGCCATGTTATGTTTCATAGCAAATACCTCAAGAATTTGCAAAAGATACGCTGAATTAAATTTATACAAAGAAACGATTCAAGCAGTTATTTTTTTATGAAAATAAGGGAGGAGACGAGGAGGGAGCTCAGCTGACGGTAATTGATACGCCCTGACTATTACAATGCAGTGCCACTCAGGATTATTGAAAAACCCAAAAATTCTGAGCGTCACTACCACTGCGCTCGTCACCTTGAGACATAAGTTGTCATGTCTTATTTACCCAGTAATTTCACTAGCTACGGCCACCTTCAGACCGATACACAGTAGTGCCTACACATTACTGCTTCACGGCAGAAATAGGCGCCGTTGTGGTACCCATAATCTAGCCGGCTTACTGTGCAAAGGAGCCTCCCACTGGTAAAATTAGGTGACATTGTCACATATCAAAAACTTCCCTATAAAGGGCTAACGAATTATAAAACTTCAGTAAATTTCCAAACAAAATCCACAACAAGATTGAAATCCGAGCCAAACTATGTTTCATACCAAATACCTCGAGAATTTGCAAGAGATACGCTGAATTAAATTTGTAGAAAGAGACGATTCAAACAGTTATTAATTCATCACGAGAATACGTTCAAATATATTTCACAGTGGAGTTTAGTACCTAGTAAAATACAAGTTGTATAAAGTCTCCTAGATAACGAGGTTTGCTGTGAGGAAACTTGTTGAAAACTTTATTAATTGTATTGATTAGAGATAAACCCGGCGTGATAAAGTAGATTCTAGGTACTCTTACTTATTACGATATTTTGATGTTATCAAGGTTTGTAATAACAACGTTTTTTGTACGTATTAGCCAACGCCGAACAGCGTAGTTCTCATTGGATTGCTGGTGATATTCTCAGCTCACACATAACTTCCGATATGTTTATTTTTACTTTATGATGTGGCGATACTCAAATACTATCTAAATAGCAATATGAAATATAACATTGCAATATGTGCATTATAGCAATATGTGTGTTGATGACGTCACTGAACTGTATAAATGTCGTAGGTATAGATATTGTCAAAGCCGTGATATTATAATTTCACTAGTGATATTATTATAAACCGGTATATTGTCAATCGACTTCATTTCTTACAATTTAACGGCCTGATTTTAGTGACATTGTAATGTCACGGGTACACTATAGTGATATTATAATAAATCTAGGTATTTTACAAATGAGAGCAGTTAGTAGTGTGAGACGTCGAGCGTTCTAATTGGTAATTTTTTAATACGAATTTTGCAAAACAATAATTGTACCTAAATATTGGAGCGTGTCTGCAATTTTTCATTTAAAGTTATTGTTGAAATAGTAGTAAACAATGGTCAATTCCAATCTGGCCCACGCTGCCGCGGCACGCTACGCTCGGTTTGTGCTTTGTGATTAACAAGTAACAGTGTTAAGTTGTTTTTGGGAGCTACTAGTGAACAAGGGCCGATTCGATTAGATAACAATAATTAGTTGATTACAGTACTGCATAACTTAAAATATAATGACTAGGTATACAAGAAACAGACCAATCAGAGACGGCCTCTTAAACTAATGACCAATAAGATTGTCAAAATATCAATGCCTTAGAATATCACTATAGTGTACCCCTGACATTACAATGTCACTAAAACCTGGCCGTTAAATTGTAAGAAATGAAGTCGATTGGCACTCTACCGGTTAAGTATAATATCACAGCTTTGAAAATATACCTGCAACATATACATTAGAGCTACATATTTGGTCACTCGAATTCTTAGTTTAAAATTTAATAGTATAATAAAGCAATTGCTATGGAAAATATAATATTGGTATATTTAGGTGTTTGTTGAGCTTAAAAAAACATTCGACCACGTATCTAGAATATTATACTACCTATATTCTTCAATACTCGAAACTTAATATTCTGATAGAATTTCCACAGGCATTTCTTGAGCACATGTTGCAGATGTTTTAATGGGCCATGGGTGGCTGGTTTTCACTTTCCGCCAGGTAAACCAAATGTCCGTTTCCCCCTCTAATATAAAAAAAAAATGTAAAATAACGTAAAGAAAGACAGCCCAACTAAAATCAAAATTATTGGCGTTACAACAACGATTTTGTGTAATAATAATATTGTAATTGCAATTTTGTAGGGTAATTGAAAGTACCCACAATAGCAGTAATAAGATAAACAAATTATTTATTACATTTTAGAATATCATTCTTTTGTACACTATTAAACAATAATATTATGATTTAAGAAACTGGATGTTTACTATGTTTCAACAATATTTGTTTTTCTATCCCATCACATAACCGTGTTCGTCTTATATATACAACACAAAAATGAAATATTATAGTGAAAAAATACCTTGATTAAATAGTTTATTTGTAACCATACTTAATTAATTTTCTCATTTTAAGTAATCACTAAGTAAGTCACGGCACGGTATGTGTTACATATTCCTTTATAAACTTAGATATATTAAATCCGTGTGATGTCACACCCACAAAATATAATAAGTGAAAGCACCCTGTAGTTGCTTGCTATGACATTTTTATAGCGCTATCTGTGACGGGCTTTAATATTGGTATCTGGAGCCAAAGAGGATATAAATCTACGTAATGAGAGGCGGCACTGCGTAAGTAACAATTGACGATTAGTTTATTTAGACGATTATGAAATTTGACATAATTTTGAAATGTCAGTAATTACACTAACGCGATTGGCGACGTAGTATAATCCGGCTAAGTTTAAAAGCGAACAGTTGCTTTTAAAACGTAGTGGATTTCGGCTATCTTCGTTTTTTACAATATTATAGCCGTCATCTGTCAATCTATCAATGACTGCATTTTCAATGCTGCTTTCATACCATCGAGTGAATCGCTTTTTTCTTAGAGAGTTTCGCTTGGCTGTCTGAAGCACTGTTCTGGGGCTGGAGGTTCACCACGTTAGAACTGATGAGATTCTATTACTCAAGCAAAGTTCATAAATATATCTAAAACGCAGACATAAAGTTCAACCCACTTTAATATCAAAGATCAAATATGTTGCGATTGCTCTTCCAACTGAGCCAACCGTTCGAGTGACGTAGCGTTGATAAAATCTTGTATGCTTTGTTCAATGGAAAAATGCCCAGTTGGAAAGAGCGCTCGCACGGTACGCGAGAGGTCGCGGATTCGAGTCCCGCATCGTTAATAAAATATTGTTTTCAGTTTTATTTGTGTAATTAATCGCAGAAGTGAGGGTTATCACTTTAAAACATAACAAATTGATCATATATGTTGTTTGATCAATTTGTTCCTCGAAGCAATGTGTGCACAAATTGGATAACAGGCTGTTTCAATACGACAGGAAGTTCCTGAAAATCTCCGGAAATTACCCTATATGAAGCGTTCTCATCGTAATTCTTGCAATAACTGTTTGCAAAATTCTACAAATTCCGTAAAATTATTATATTTTATTTGGAAAACTTACAGTGTTACAATAACTTGATTACTATACAATAGTGTGAATATTTTACATCTTTTAAAAGTTTTCACATAATGATTCTAATATCACATAGCATAAGAGAGATAGAACTTTTTTTTTGTATATAAGTATATAAAATATGTTGATAAGTAGGTTTGTGGTACATATTTATTATGTTCAAAGAGATTTTAAACACTACGTTCAATTATGTTTATATTGACAGTAAGGGAAAATTTAAAAAAAAATTAACAAAAAAACAACCGACTTCAAAAACACTATTTCAAAACAATAGATATAATATGCACTAAAAAGTGTAAAAATAATTGCGTATTTTTATACAATCTAATTCTAGTTACGATTATTGTCATTTTTGGAATCGATGTCCTTCCGCCGCCACCCGCTCTCGCCTCTGGCCTCCTCACAACTCAAGCACTTCTCACCTATAACTATGTATGTAGGTATCTATCCTATCTTGGGGGGCTAGGGAAGCACCAGCTTTCAAATAAAAAAAGAATTATCAAAATCGGTTCACCCATTCGAAAGTTTTGAGGTAACAACATAAAATTAAATACCGACGAATTGAGCACCTCCTCCTTTTTTTACGTCGGTTTAAAAAGTTAAATAAATAAATATCATATAATTTTGTGTTTAGTTACACTTAGTAATTTTTTTTTATAACAACATAAATAAACTTAATTTTTGCTGAAAGGGATATCAAGCTATCTGTCAGTGAAAGTCCTGTCGTAATTGGCACTGACAAAACGGCAATAAGCTGGAATTTTATAATCAAAGGCCGGTACAAACAAACAGATAAATAGTCAAATCATTGGTATGAAGATAGGCAGTACCGAGTACAAATAGATGAAAGTTATTATTTCAATAATGCCATCACCAATGGGAGGCTCCTTTGCACAGGATGCCGGCTAGATTATGGGTACCACAACGGCGTCTATTTCTGCCGCGAAGCAGTTTTGTGTAAGCATTACTGTGTTTCGGTCTGAAGGGCATCGTAGCTAGTGAAATTACTGGGCAAATGAGAATTAATGGGCATCTTATGTCACAAGGTGACGAGCGCAATTGTAGTGCCGCTCAGAATTTTTGGGGTTTTTCAAGAATCCTGAGCGGCACTGCATTGTTATGGGCAGGGCGTAGTAATTACCATCAGCTGAACGTCCTACTCGTCTCGTCGTCTATTATCATAAAAAAATCACACTTTAAATTATTGTATTTATATATATTCTCAGAGTAGGTATCTATCTAAATATAGAATAAAATAATATATAATTTTAGGTGTCAGTTTGAAAGTGCAAAGTCGTGCGAATTTCACACAACAATAAAGCATTCAATGAATAATTAATGTATAAGCAGTTGACATAAATTAATTTGACATCAACTAGTAGACCTACTTAGTTCAAGAAATAAATTAATAAGTCAACTATGGGCTATCACAGATACTACAAAAGTTTATTATAAAATTTTCCTTACCTCACATCAGCCACATGCCAACAATAAGTATATTAAATACCCATATGCTTTGATATTTGATCCCTCAAAACAATGTCTTATTGAAATAAATATTTTTCATAATATTATATTAAAATTTCAAGCTATGAGGACTTTTTGAACACTTCTAGGTGAGGTTTTATTTAATTAACATTTTTAAGAGCAGTTACAACTGTGACTTACAAGTACACTATATATTACTGATAGCAAGCCACGAAAACAACCAGAAAAGGCGTGCAATCTCACTTGAGCCGATAATTTCACTGACACAGCGTAAGATATTATTGTATCTATGTTATCTATAGCGTCGCCTTATGTCATTATTTTTATCTGTCTCACATCCATTGCGGAATATACAACGAGGATAATTTCAAGTGAAACAGATACACAGCAATGAACTATTAACATTGCAGAAATGCTGCCCTAGCTGAATCGAATAAAAACGAAATAAAAGTTCTTTCGGAAAATATCACTTAACACAGCTATTCTTCATTCCAATTTTTCGACATTCTATATTCGGAGTATAATTCATATTAGGGGAAAGATGATACGATCCTCTTAAAGAGAGTTCGTTGGTACATATTATATTTATAGAATACATAATACGATTCGCCAAATTGTCAGTTTTGTATGAGAGAATTACTAAATTATTATTATAGATCTTTTCTTGCATCTTATAATTGTAAGAGATTGTGTTTTTGTATCAAAGCATTCAAAATTCGTGAGTCGTCGTGAGACGGGTAGCGCTACCCATAAAATAAGATGGACGGGAGCGATGACTGGTCCGTGCGTCATACTCGTGAATGCGTGCTACTTGTGGTGGCTAGATGATCCTGTCATAGAGCTTTATTTAGCTTTTGTTGTTAGTGAGGCATATCACTTAAAACATACTGTTTCGGCTAAGTTTGAAAGCGAACAGTTGTTTAAGAGACCCCGCAAACTGCAGACTTTCGATCGGCCGATAGTTTGGTTTAGTTCGGCTGTTAAGTGCGCACACTGGCCCGACTAAACAGTTGGGTCTGTGATGAGAGCGCACACTAGACATCTATCGGCCGACAGTTTTAGGGACGATTCGCTATTTGTTTTAAGTCGGCTATTGATGAGTTTGGCCGACTAAACAATCGGTGGTATGCGCGCCTAGAAGAGCGCTGTACTGATTTAACAGTCGGCCGATAGTTTGCTGACGGTTCAGTTTGAAGGCATTCGTGTAGCCCATCAAACTTTTTTGTCGGCCAATACCGAATCGTTATAATGTGCGCACTCTCATAAATCTTCATACTGATTAAGAAACCAACCAAACTATCGGCCGATCAAAAGTCTGCAGTTTGCGGGGTCTCTAAAACGTAGTGGATTTCGGCTATCTCTGTTTTTTTACAAGATCATAGCCGTCATCTGTCAATCTTTCAATCACTACACGTTTCATCGATTGAATTGCTTTTCTTAGAGTTTCGCTTGGCTGATTTCATGCTGTGATTCACAACAGCTCCCTCAGATCCATTGAAGCACTAATACCAGATATTATTATTTTTTTTTATGAAAATACGCGATGAGTCGAGCAGGACGTTCAGCTGTTGGTATTACGCCCTGCCCATTACAATGCAGTGCCGCTTAGAATTGTTGAAAAACCCAAAATTCTAAGCGTCACTACAACTGCGCTCGTCACCTTGAGACATAAGATGTCAAGTCTCATTTGCCCAGTAATTTCAGTTGCTACGGCGCCCTTCAGAACGAAACACAGTAATGTTTGTGTTGTAGTACCCATAATCTAGCCGGCATCCGGTGTAAAGGAGCCTCCCACTAGTAAATATGTCACATCATGGAGTAGAGGAAATACATCATAGAATTGTAAAACATAGATCGAAAACCATGAATTCTGGGAATGTTTGCCATCATTGTAGCATATGCTCATGTACATATGTACATCATATTATAAAATATGATATATCATAAAACTAACAAATATTAATACTTCATCAGTACTTATAGCTTCTCTTTTTATTAATCATTCTTTACTGCGTGTATTGGAAATTTTCTTTCCGCACGCGTATTACGTATGGAAGCAATATGGTTTATAAAATCTCATTTCTTACTGGCCCCCTTGGGTCTATACAGAATAACGATGAATAGGTACTTATAAAAAAACTATTTTTTATGCGTGTATTGCTTCCCAGGTAAATATAATATTGATTAAGTAACTTTCCAAGACTTTTCATGTATGCTGTCTTGATTTTATTTGAATTGTGCTAAATATTTTCCATCCTTTTAAATAGAACTATACCTAAGAAAAAAAAAATGGCCTATTATTATTTTAGCTTACGACTTTATCGGTAATATACTTTATCAACTCTGATTAGATCATTTCTAGTTTTCACTAACTTATCGATATGTTTATTAATTTTTTTACAATACTAGGTATTTTGTTAGAAGTCAAATCTATGGATAGAGAGTTTCTATTACCTACTTCAAGTTTTTATATGTTATTTGTCTCAATTTAAGAAAAAGTTCTGAGCTTGTCACAATCACTTTAAGAATATGAGATTAGCGTAATTGTAGTTATTAAGTTCGAATTTGATGTAAATAAATTTGTAGTTATGTCTTTTCGTTATTGTGAATTTAGGTCTATCATAAAGCCGGAATTAAGTGTGTGTATTACATATTTAATAGATAAATGTGTGGGTTTGGCGGCATCGGTTTCCATAGTAAAATGACATGATGCCACTTCTACTAGTTTTTTCTGTTCTGTGGTTGCCACAAGTAAAATATTTACGAGTTCAGCTTTCAGACAAGTCGTCAACGCATTTTTGCATGTATTCAACAGATGGCGTTGTTAAGTTATTATTTGAATGCGCAATTAGAATAACTTCATTATTTCAAGACACAGACTTACGACAGCTTGAATTTTTTTAAATAAATATTTAGGTCAAAGACCCTTAACCAGAATATAATATTCTTTCAAAAACAATCTCTTGATGCGAATTAACTCAATAAATTTATTACAATATTTGTGGATTTCTAGATGAAAAAATTGTTCTAATTTCATTGTTATTTCAGATTACAAACTTTTAAAAGAATTTCCTGTCTTTTGGCCTTTTTCTGCCATCGTTCTATTAAATGCTCTTTTGAAATTCTTATAAAGTACTATAGCAAGGAGATATATTCTCATACGAGATCTCATTGTGGTGTCTCTCACTGTGGTGGCCCTTAGTAGTTACAGTAGGTACCTTTCCTTAAGCTAAGTTTTTGATAATTGGCATTTGATGCTTTGATTTAATAGTCAAATACGTTCTTATTCTCCAATGTTTATTAAATTTTATAGAAATAACAACTTCTTCAACTCTCCCATTCAATTCATATTGTGTGGAATCACTAATATATAATAGAATATTTAAATTAGATTTATTTTTAATCATATAAATTACTTAAATTGATATTTTTAATAATTTTAACAATTATAAAAATATAACTTTTTCATTAAAAAGAAAAAATTAAGATTACTAAATAAGTAATTAATAGTCTTACCCTACCTCTGTCAGAGGATAAGTTTGGCCATACAAAGAGGTAACGTTGCCATCTTCATGGAATTATCTACCGACCGCCAAATTCGCGGCACTTGCTATTCGTAATTCATTAATTTAAATGGTTTTTTTTTAAGTTTTATTTTATTATTTTTAAAAAAAGAATATCATTAATTATTAAGTCACGTATAAATAAAAAAAATATTAGGTATATTAATAGTTTTTTGTATTTTACTAAATTGCGTTTTTTTTTAATTACTTAATTGTATTTTTTCTAAATTATTTTAAGCATTCCTTGCTTAGGAATGTTTTGCATTCATTTAAGTTAGATATGTAAATAGTAATACATATAATTGTAATCTTATTCTCATATAAGTTTACTCTGGCCTCATATAAGATTATAAAATTATTATTACACTGGCCTTCAAAAGTAAGTATCACACTTTTAAAATTGGGATAACGTTTTAAGTTCACAAGATATACTTTCGAAATAAAAAGGACTCCGAAGAGAATTTAATTTGTACATAAAAACTTTATAGTCGGTAACCTTCTTTTAAGAATTGGCTGAAAAAAAACTTCAAAAACAAAACCATTCCTTTTTCAAAGTGGACGTTTCCGAATTACAATTTTACCATTCACATTTTTCTTTCTATTTTAAATTTTTTTCAACATCGATGGGTCTTGTTTTAAAAATTTATGCTAAAAAGCACATAACATTTATTTATCATGCCTCTTTCAGTTGAAGAATGTGCTAGGATCGTGGCTTTTCTGGAACTAGGCATCAGTATGCGTCGCACTGCAAGAATGGTGGGTGTGACGGTACGAACGGTCCAGAAGGTAAAGCGAAGGTACGAAGAGACTGGACACCATCTGAGGAGACCTTGTAATGGCAGACCCAGGTGTACCAGTGCCCGAGAAGATCGTTATATTATTTCCACTGTGTTAAGAAATCGCCACCAAAATGCAGTTGAAGTCCAGCAACAGCTACTTCAGACCCGGAGAGACTACATTAGTGACAGTACAATGAGAAGAAGAC
The DNA here is from genome assembly GCF_905404315.1 of Leptidea sinapis. NCBI lineage: Eukaryota > Metazoa > Arthropoda > Insecta > Lepidoptera > Pieridae > Leptidea > Leptidea sinapis. Next base: position 7,473,718 of record NC_066276.1, read on the forward strand.
TTGCTGAAGGAAATTTGATACCCCGAAGACCAGCGAGTGGCCCAAAACTCGAGAGACAGCATAGAGTAGCGAGACTGCGATACGCCCGTGAACACATGCAGTGGGATGAAGAAGAATGGTCAAGAATTTTGTTTGCAGATGAGTCTCGATTCTCCCTTTACACTTCTGATGGAAGGTGAAGTGTTTACAGGCGACCTGGTGAGCGATACCTTCAAGCCTGCATCTCAGTAAGAGTCCAATACGGTGGAGGCAGTGTACATGAATGGGCTGGCATATCCTCAGAAGGTCGCACAGAGCTAGTAGCCATAGAAAATGGCACCCTCACTTGTCAAAGATATGCTCAAGAGATTCTCAATGAGTATGCAGGGCCGTATTTAGCAAATATGGGTGATGGATCGATGCTGATGCATGATAATGCCCGGCCACACACGGCTCATATCGTACAAGAGTATATTCAGGAGGTCGGTATCAGCGTGATGGCTTGGCCATCAAGAAGTCCTGATCTCAACCCGATTGATCTTGGGAGGCTAGTCAGAAATCGCAGACCACCACCTACTACCCTCAGGGCACTAAAGCAGGCCCTGGTAGAAGAATGGGAGAATATTCCCCAACATCGACTCCGAAACCTAGTGTTCAGTATGCCAAACCAGCTCGAAGCTGTAATCAGAGCTCGAGGAGGCAATACCAGTTATTAAAACTTAAATAACATGTAATACATTTTAGTTGAATTTTTTTACACTAAACTAAAAATGTCTATTTTCGTTGTTTTATCTTTTTTAAGTTAAAAATGTTACTAATGTGTAATTTTAGTTTCTAAGAATTAAAGCCTATAAAATTTGCAACAAAACGTTTTTAATCTTAAATCTCTACCTTCTATAGTTAAGAAAAAAATTTGAAAAGTGTGATACTTACTTTTGCAGGCCAGTGTAGTTGGTAAGTGCAACTAAATATATAAATGTCACAAATAAAATTTGAAAAACAAAATTTTGTGAATGATGCGGGACTCGAACCCACGACCTCCGGCGTTCCGTGCCGGTGCCAACTGAGCTAACCTTTCGAATACTGCCTCGTTATAAAATTCTGTTTGCTTTGTTTAACTTTCAGGTTGTGGCTTCATTACAGGATCCACTTTACAGTTGATAACCTGCTCAATACCAATATTTGCATATAAATGTCGCTATAAATAGAGGCTCTACTATTTCAGGTTATAGCTATCATCACCCCATATGACTATGCTTCTGTAAAGTCTACATTTATACCTAATAATACTTGAATGTAGTTTCATATCCAGACTGTGGTGATCATCATCATACTGCTGGACAAAGGCCTCCCCCAAAAGATCTCGACTACGATCGGTCCTGCGCTACCCTCATCCAACCTAATCCGGTGATCAGTCTGTGGTCTAGTGATAGATAATTATAAAATGAGAAGAATAAGAATTAAATAAACTTGCTCATTGATTCTTTAAAATTTATCTGCACCTATGTAAAAAACAAATTCAAATTCAAATTCAAATATTTTTATTCAAAATAGGATTTATAATCACTTATTGAACGTCAAAATCTACGACCCATTCAAAAGAGACTGCCTCAGACCTGAGAAGAATGGGCGCAAGAAACTCAGCGGGCTTTTTTTTTATATAAAATATGGATTACAATGTAATATCGTACAATAAACATTTATAATTAAAGAGCCTGAGGGTGTTCGCTTTAATCCCAGTCCGTTGTGTCATTAAGAAAATCGTTTATGCTATAATAACCTATCCCACACAATCGTTTTTTAACAATTCTTTTAAATTTCGTAACACATTTGTTTTGTACATTTTCTGGGATCATATTGTAGAAGCATATACATCGCCCAACAAAAGACTTACTAACTCGACCCGACCGAGTAGTAGGCATAAAAAGTTTATGTTTGTTAAAAGTAGGGGATTGATGTTCTTACTTACAGATACATGAGCCGGTCCATCGTCAACGAAAGGACGGACCTTTAATGTGCTACGTTATCAGGCTGTATCAAAGCTGTATGGCCATTACGCTTTCAATCATATTGTGTTGGCGAAAATGATACTGCCAAACGTCTTAAATGTTTCAACGGGGATCCGTAGCTTAAGCATTACCAACCGAAAATGTCTGTGTACATTATTATTTAAATATTTTTGATATGATAGGAATGAACTTTGTAAAAGATACAAATACAAGGTGCGAGATGCTTTAATGAATTATCTTTTAAAGTTGGGTGCCAGAGAAGAATACTAGGAGAATCGATCTTAGACGGAGTTTTCACTTCAACTTACAACCTAAACATTCTTCAAGGGCTAGGCTCCGTATGTGTGATGTGGGATACATAAAAGTTTTCTTCTGACTTTTTTTAAAGCCAATACAACCAAAGACTACCCGACCAACCTTCCTTTGTCTAGTATCCACTGCATAGGTGAGCTTCGAGTGGTCTTTAGTGGTATTGGCTTGAAAAAAGTCCGAAGAAAGCTTTTTTGTGGTTTTCAACACACATACGGAACCCAGCTCTTGAAGAAAGTTGCGTAACCAATTTGGCGACGCATCAACTTCGGATGCGTCATAACAGGTGTCTGTATGGTGTCTAGTTTTGTTGTTTACAGACACCATGATAGCGGGACTGGTTGCGCCACCGTGGTGTCCCGGTGAAATATTGCCCTTATAGTAACGTGATTTCCTTTTTTTTATGAAAATAAGGAACGAGACAAGTAGGACGTTCAGCTGATGGTAATTGGTACGCCCTACCCATTACAATGCAGTGCCACTCAGGATTCTTGAAAACCCAAAAAATCTGAGCGGCACTATAATTGCGCCCGTCACCTTGAGACATAAGATGTTAAGTCTCATTTGCCCAGTAATTTCACTAGCTTCGGTACCCTTCAGACCGAAACACAGTAATGCTTCACGGCAGAAATAGGCGCCGTTGTGGTACCCATAATCTAGACGGCTTCCTGTGCAAAGGAGCCTCCCACTGGTAACCACCTATTGAAGAACCTCATTATGTTGCAGTGATAATGTATTTTTAGTTACCTTGTTCTAAAGTAGCATAGCATGCTTGAAGCATGTTTGAAGTTGGTATTTAGGACTAATTTGTAACTTAAATTTTATAGCGCAATAAATACGAATTAAAAACAATAAAAAACCAAAGATTACAAAGCCAACATTTTATTTAAGTAGTTTCATCATGTATGTTAATTTGTATAAAATTAATGGGCTCTATATAAAACTAGTGTTGCCATATATGAGCTTTAACAATGTGTACATCTCATGTATCCATGTTCCACACGTGTTATATGGACTCAAAAGTAATCAAAAATATAGATATTTCAATGTCATACTATTTATTTGTTATAAAAGCGCAACTTTCTTATTCTTTAAATACAATTTCAATGTTATAAATATGCACGTGGAATATTGTAATACAATAATCATATATGGCAATAGCGAGATATGGCATCTGTATATTAATAGTTAAAGCTTCAAAAATCTATTCAAACAACTAGATATAAGGATTATTTCATACCTCGTAAGGGCCTACATTATAAATTCATTTAATATATGCATATATGTTATGTATAATAATTATATTTTTTATAACTTGAATTATTTTTTGGAGTATACCTATTGAAGTACCTAATATGTAGGTAGGTGTTGCGTTTTGAAACTATTAAACTAAAGTTCAGTACAATAGGAACCCATATTCAGTTCAAGACCTTAAAATTATAAATCCAGAATAAGTACAGAGTTAATTTTATACACTTTGGAACAATTCATACTAAACAGTGAAAGTTAAGTACATATTATTATTGTTACGAGAAAAAGGTTATTGTCTAAAAATATGGCAATACATTTATTGTATTCAGATTACTATTCACATAGGAACGCCTATAATACTTTTACTTAATTAGTTTTCTATAATAAATAAAGAAAATCTTATCGCATACTTGTAGAGAGAAAAATAAATAAAGCCATCGGTTATTATACGAATATAAAACACATGCCGCAAAATAAATTATTAATAGGATTAAAGGTTTTATTAACGTCAATTTTTTAAATATATAACTAGCCTATAATAATAAATAAAATCTAAGGCACTGATTTAGGTACCAAGATCACAAATTCATCAACTCAATAAATGTCTAAAGCGTTAGTACGTAAAATATTAGTGCAATGGAATGTCTAGTTTAGAAAATTTAATACTGTTTCGCGTCAGTGATTATCAATAGTGATAGGCTGGCAACTGTGATAGAAATAGATACATGGTTAAATAGAACAGTGTGGCGATGGATACTTAGGCCGAGTTGCACTATATTAGCTGTAATAGTTAAGGTTGAAGTCAAATTGAAAGTTATTAGTAACGCTGATTTTGACATAGACTGCGGGATGTGTTGCACTATCGTATATCTTAGCATAGTTATAGTTAAAAAGAGACATATCAAGTCAATATTGAATATTTATTTGAAACTTTTGACAGGTCGTAATTTGGCTATTTAACAATAGCTTTAACCGGCGAATATAGAGCGATAGATGGAGAGTAACGGTTAACATTTAAAGTTAAGTCGTCATCTAAAAGTTGTCAAATGGTGGAACACATTGTTTGCTTAACCAGTACTTTAACATGTCTGTTGTTGCTTAAGTTATGGTGCAACCCAGCCTTAGATATGTTATAGTAACCAATGAGCGGAACCTATAGTCAAAAATTTGTTTCTATCTTTAAAGAACAAAGACTTTCATGCAAAGATGTTTTCTTATTCTTTCACAATATAAACATTAAATGCAGCCGCATTAGTTTTAATTAAAGAAAGCTATAGTATAAATAACAATTGAATACACGAGGAGGCTAAGACAATGTCTTACAAATATATCTACAAAACTAAGTAAAACTACTTAAAAAGATAAGCGCATACAGATAATTATTTCTGCATTGTGCAGAATAACAATACCGACACAATTTACAAATACACTAAATTAACTAGACAATTATATAGATTTGCAATACGGCTAATCTACTTAATAAATAATAATCCGATAGCGGGAAGCAAAACGTAATAATACACTTGTTATTAATAAGTAGTCAAGACATATTTACATATAATCGATACTGGCATACATTTATTTATTTATTTACATTGTTATTTACAAGCAATACCTACAAATGACACGTCCCGCGCGCTTCTAACTCGGGTCACTGAACACATCGATCAGCGATACTTATAAGACGATGGCAACACAAAATCACCAAATTTGTAAAGCGCTTTAGCGTACCAATGAACACCGCTCTCTACTTCATTGGGGTTCTCCCACTTTGACATCCATCGAAGGGGTGCCATAGCCACGTGCGCTAAAGAGTGACTACTAACAATTGCATAACATGATGCTAAGGCATCATCAATAATAATAGTGCCTGCTTTAGTGAGAGGAGCGTACACTCCGACTTTGGAGACGATCCGTATGCTGACCACTCTCGACGGTCTCATAACACTTCCTCTTCCTCTCGTCAGCAGGACATCACCTATCTCCACATTGGCAGCGAATACTTCTCTCCACATATTTGGCGCCGCTAGGAGCAACAAATGAGAAGGCGTCGTTGTGATTTTGACGCCATTTTCCGCTGTGATTTCCACAAAGCTTCTCGTCGCGTTTGGATCTCGATCGATGAATGTTATAACCTGAAATATAATGAATGGCTTATAAATATTTTTTATTAGTTAATGTAGATCGCATTTAATTTACTAAGCCCGATCACTTTTTGTTGTTTATTTTTTCGACTCATATAGTAGGAGCTATAGATAGATATGGTATGAATCCCGGTTGGCGCATAAATTAATATGATCAAAGTGGATGTTTGTTTCTTAGTCATGGATATTCATTTATATGTAACAGGATATTTCCGCCACCATAGTCATGCCTAGGGTCTTGCTGGTTAAGCTTGGGGCAAGAAAATTTGTGTAAAAGAGGGCCAATATTCTTGTTATTTATTCTAAACCGTGAAAACAAATAATATAAATTATTAAGTACGTACACTGTTTATTTGTGCAAAAAAGGGACGATACGAGCAGGACATTCAGCTGATGGTTATTACCGTTCAGGATTCTTAAAAAGCCCCAAAAATTCTGCGCCCAAAAAAACAAATGCGCTCGTCACCTTGAGAGATATTGAGATGTTAAGTCTCATTTGCCCAGTAATTTCACTAGCTACAGCACCCTTCAGACCGAAACACAATAATGTTTACACATTACTGCTTCACGGCAGAAATAGGCGGCGTTAATCATTCATAATCGTAATTTACCTATAATCTAGCTGGCAACCTGTGCAAATAGAACTCAGAAAGAGAAAAACGGCACATGAAACTATACGGTCTTATTAGCGTGATATAAGCATAGAAAAAATTTTTTTCATCAAAAAATCATTTCTCAACAATAATTCCATAGATCAGTAAAGTTTCACTATCTGAGAAGGAGATTTTGTGGATATAAGTATAATTTGTAATACCAATCTTAACGCATTTGAAAAGATATAGAATTGTTGAAAATTGCGTTTAATTTTATTGTAAACACTTCAATATTCGGCACACAGCTTTATATGATTCAAATTGACTTAAAAGTCAATAAATAAGAAGGCGGAAACGTTTTACGAACTTTATGAGCAGATAACGATTTAAATGTAAAAATATCCGTAAGTTCACTATCATAATGACTGCGCACAATTAAAGAACGACTTATCGGTTCTGATCTGTTTATTAGTAATAAAATATTAATTACGTGCTCTGTTAGTCTCACCTCGGAGTAGACAGTTTTGCCGTCGTCGTCTGCGGCCAACACTCGATCTCCCTTCTTTAAAGTTTCGATATCTCGGGGTCCATCTTCAGTGTGCACTATTGCTCCGGCTGGGAAGCAACCAGCACCAGTTCCAACAGAAGATTCTGAAATGAAAATGGTATGTTCATTATTCTGTCCATACTCCATACAACTTAACCCATACTATTCTTGTCCAAAAATGCAAGCGCGAGATATACAGATAAGAAACCAAGTATTCAAGTTATCGTCGAAGAAAAAATAAGCCAATATCAATCAATTTGTATGAATTGTATTCTTTCCCAAGAGAAAATTTGATATTTTATTCTGGTTACCTCAGCACAATGAGAATGCATGAATTGTACGATATCTAATAATAAAAAACTACAATCTGCGTATATCTTCACACAGTATATTATGTACGAATAAAATACAGTCTCGGAGGAGCAATAAACTTAAAAAACGAACATAAAATGTTACAAAGAGAAGACAATAAACAAATTCGATGCAGTCATATCCCCTTAAGGTATAACGAGATTTCTCTACGCCCGTAATTAAAATCCGATAAGATACGAAACAAAAGTTGATCGCAGGCCACTTTTATTCTCATGCGGAGAGTTATCTGTTCACGGATACACCATGGTTAGTCTTGAATTCTATCTACGTGTACAGGTAGCGTATTGTACTCGACCGAGGACCCAATACAGCCAAAGCAGATTATCACCTGTGACTCACATGAAAGATAAAATTCAAAGAAATATCTGTGAGCCTAAACAAATTTTTAAAACGATAAAAAAATTAAAACGCAGCTAATCTCACCTATTGTTTGTAAAAAGTTAGAAAAATACTAAACGAAAAAAGAAACCAGCCAAATTTATTTGTTTATTACCTAATGGAATTTATTTAAAATCCGGTTCCAGCTTAAACTGTACCTCTGTATAATCCAAGTACAAAAAGTGTCTATTTACATGAAAATAAATAGCATCAAGGAGATAAGTTGAAATGGGATGAACTTAATCCGTGATGCACACCTTCCTGCGAACATGTCCACGTCAATGGATTACCATAGAAAAATGTGTGCTGTTTGAATTAAATTCGCTTGTTACCTTCCCGCCTTTTAAATAGGGGTCTGCAATTACATGGTTAAGTGAACAGTGGCGGTAGATTATGCCCAAAGCAATGGCATCTTTGCGGAGCTCGTTAAATTTTGATTTGTTGTGTAACCGAGCGATAAATTCGAGCAATCCTTGTCCACACGCCGACGAAATAAACTACCCGCCATATTGAATTACACAATAACCACACAAATTAGATTTCATTTAAAGTCAAACTTTCATTGTTGGAGACGTCTGTTTGTTGTTCTGTGAACATATCGGGCTCGTCAATGAAACGTTGTCGGCTGCTTTTATGACTTCTTTTGTGGATACAAAAATTAGAGTACTGATACCTTTTACTGCTTTAAAATTGCAATTTCTAATCATTTAGATAGTGACTTATAATATTGTAACATACATTAAAATCACAGCATATGTTGCAAGAGAAGTTCGTTTACCACCAAGTACTGCAAATGCTCATTTGTACTCCTTTTCTTTAAAAAAATTTTAATAGAACTACTTTTAATGGAAACATTTTTCATATAGAATGAATATATTGAAAAGCTATAAAATTCTCTGTAAACAATGAAGTCTGATTTGGAGAGGTTAACAGTTAACAGTTTCCGGAGGCACAGCACGGCGTGACACGAGTAAGGTTGAAGATGGTTCGATAAGCGGCGCGGGAGCAAGGCTTACAGCGGGCGAGGCGAGAGAGGGGCACGGCAGCCGAGGGCGGGGGCCGCGGGGCGAGTGCTCCGAGTGGCCGCGGCGACTCCGCCCCGCTCAAGACCACCGGGATAGTTAGGCGGCGCCTGACCGTGCCAACATCATCCACGCGACACTGGCGACTCCACCACAATATATTCTATACCAACACTCTCACGACAGACAACTAGACCTAGCTCTCACGGTGGAAACACACTAAAGGTTTAACGCGTTAATAGGCATTTGCCGTAGGTGTACCCACAAATTTTATCGATTTTTTTGACAACATCCATCCATGATATATTTTATTGTTATTTTTAACGCGATAATGGACATCAAACATTGAAACTCAAGTGGCCCCGGCAAAACACAAACATCACAACATTATTTAACTCATATCGTCTACAAATGAATTCTTGATATGAAAGGCTCTTTAGCCGGCCTACATTTATGTAAATCATGTAAATGGTGGTACACCAGCTTATTTTTACATTCTTTTTGCCGCCTCGCAACAATGTACAGGGTAGCCCCCAGCGCGAATCTTTAGCTGGCGAAATTATCTGATTTACATCGCGCAGAATAGCAATTAGCTCAAGTCATCCTATGCAAATGACAAGCTTTACCTCACGATTTATAGCTTGGCGAATGCGACATTCTTTACTTAATGGATACTTTACAAAGTGATATTAAAATAGCCTGATTATTAAAAATTACCAAAAATGTATCAATAAAGGATACTTTTCATTATATTATTATTTTTTCAATAGCAAACAACACAATAAAAACATCAAATAGATAAAATACAAGCTGTCCAGATTATAAATCTTAAGTGTAGCCGCGTTATATTCCTGCCGCTGATTATCATAATTTACCGAGTTATTGCTTGGCAAAGTTATGACGTTGAATAATAGATCAGACAAATCATTTAACGTCGATAGTAATAAGTGAAGTGAGGATTTTATATGAATTTAATGGAAACTGCTGTTCCTGAGCACATTTATTGCCATAATCACAGTGATCTCAGCCAGTTTATAGTGCATTGAACTCTATTGTTATGGCTTCCTTGAAGCGAATCTTAATATTGGTGAATTCAACGATTTTAAATGCCTATTCGATTGAGTCGTATATTCTAATGCTACTTATAATTTTGTAGACTTAATGTATATTTTTATATGGTTTTATAATATATAGATGATGATTTGAAATAGATCGATTGCATAAGTTGTATGTTAAGTTATAGAAAAAATTTGCGTAGGCGTTCATTGTATGACCACAACGATAGTGTACCGAAACGGGGCCCATTGAAGACTATCTTCGGCGCCTCAAACGTAGGTCTGTTGTCAATTATATATTATTATAGATACAGTTATCAAACCCAAAGTCAAATAAACTTTATTCAAATAGGCTTAAACTATGCGCTTTTGAATTGTCATTATATATATTTAATTTAAATTACTGAATCTTCCATATGTTCGGAAATAATAGAGCTCGTGAAAAGAAAAGTGAAAGAATGAGAACGGCCACTCTTTTAAATCATTAAGTATTGTTCAATAGTGGTAATACATAACAAGTTAGCTTTTAAGGTGGTACATCTAATATATGAATTATAAAAAGCTAAATCTAAAAAATCTATAAACATAAATTCTCTTTTATTGTATGCATCAACCTTTAGAGCTTGAATTCAATGTTTGTGTAAGGATGCATCGTGAACATGATGGTCGTGATTAGTAAACGTATAAAATTAAGACAGTCAATCTACTTGGAGATCTAAAAGTGGTAGGTTAGATTTAAATATAAACCTCTTTGCCACTTTTTAAATCACCAAAACGTACATAATCTGTTTAAGCATATACGGCTAAAATTTAAACTTCAGTTAAATATACTGCAAACAAGCAAAAATAATACATTTTAAATAATTAAACCAAAATAAACAAATAAGATATAAGTCTTGAATGGTATATCAGTGAGTGTGTAAAGTGTGGGAACATATGTGAGCTCGGCCGCAGCCTTCCGGGATGTGGTGTCGGGTGACCGGCTCACGGGCCGCAAGCCTGCTGGAGCGAACATCTCTCGACCACCTCATGCACTTCTTCCGTTCAATCTGTTTCATTCCAGCACATATCATCTGTTTTTTGATGCAACACTTCTTTTTGCGTTTAAAAAACAGATTTTTAGCTTGTGATTTGTTCTTATGATTGATGATAATAGATACTCATTTATAACAAAGTTTGGTAGGCATAAATTATTGGTTATATAATATTTTTATTTTTATTAAATAGACAGGCTCAAACATATCATTCCACTATAAACTATCTTTGCACCGTAGGAGTTCATCAATCATAATAAATATCTAAACGTAGAATATAATTTTTTCCAGTGAAAATCTAGCTATTAAACCATTTTTTAGTCGGCTATCATATAACTTGATTAAAAAAAGTTCAGAACTACACTACATAATTACACATTAAAACTCAAATATTTTTGTGTGCATCCTAAATCGTTTACTTCATGACTAGTTCTAGATCGTTACTTTTTAAAAATTTATAATAAGTGAAAAATTTGTACCTAAGAAGTAAAATTAAAATTTTATAAAAAAATTATACAAGTAGAATCACTGACATATTAAGTTATTAGTCATAGTCAAATAAACTTTATTCAATTAGGCTTAAACTGAATCTGAATAGTCACTACAAATATTTCTTTTAGATTACTAAATTTAGCATTTGTTCGTAAAAAGTTGAACTCGTGAGAAGAACACTCAGAAAACTCAACGGCTCTCTCACTCTATTCAATAAAAATTAAGTATTTTACAATGGCTGTAATATTAATAGATAAACATACATATATGCATGTATTAAACAACATAGTAATGACGTGATTTTCATCTGACATCAGCTTGCCATACTTAATTTTAATGCAATTGAATAAAATATTTGTTCCCTCAATATTTCATCTCAAATCCGTCAAACAACAATAAAACATGATTTACACCCAGAATGAAGAGCTTTATGGGTTTCTTGACGCGATAACGTAGCATTGATATTGAAAAGCGTCTTATTATATAAAGTTACATAAACCTAGTTTCGATACAATAACGAACTTCGACGTAAAAAGTAGTAAAACTGCAAACAGTTCAATAAATTGAACCAGTTTTCCGTAAAAAGCATTATTAACTATAACTACAAGCGCTTAGTCTGTGGTCATTTTTCAAGTTAATAGGTTCTTGTGCAGGCGATCATTGTCTAGATCATCGTTCGTCCTTCACGTGGCGCGTCCGCCGGCTCACAACCTCGTGACCTGCCTCGCTCGGTCACGCCCCGTTTGCACCTCCTTTATGTCCTTACTATATTTAATTACTATAAAAATCCTTCCTAGAATGTATTTAGCTCAGTTATTCATTTGAAATTTGAAAATTCAATGATAAAACTACGCAGATATTTTATTTTCATTACATTCGGGCCATTTATTAATTGAAATGTAATATTTGAAGTCTTTCAACAATTATACTGTTAAATTTAATAGAATAAAGCATTTTATAGAAGGTGGGAATGTAACTTTGAATTAAAATGATGACAAGCTAATTTGTCAAGCAATTTACTTAGAAATGCGAGCGCGAGCGCGTTGATGTCTTTTACAAGAGCAAAATTGATATTAAGCTTTTTGTCAATGTATTCCTCCCGTTGTTTTGAAAAGTGCCACGTTTTAAAATGAAATATTTACATTATTTATGTAACAATCACTTTGGTTATTTATTAAAAACGAATTAGTAACAAATCGTGCAATAATCTGTGTAAATGGAGTGGATGATACAAAAACTTGTTACTTACAAGTGCGACCAATGAAAATCAATTAATTGTACGCGGTATAAAAACGGTGGGTATTTTATTGGCGGCTGGGTGATAGAGTGCGGCGGCTCACGAAAGTGCGTCATGTTGCCGACCGCGACTGGTTCACGAACATACTTGAAACGTCTCACATTAAGACTCGTCATTTAAATTTTTGCTTCAAAGAAATGTATGGTATTAACCAGACATGAATGCGACGTTATTATATACCTTAGATCATAGTAGCATCATGCTAGGTCTGACAATTATGATCAATGCCTATCCAGGATTATTTAGTTATTTTCTGAGTTTAAACACGAATATTTTTGTTCCATCACTTTACGTATATTGTAATTGAAAAGATTTGTAAAACGAATGAAGATGTAAATATTGATATAAAAGGATGGCAATCAGTTATTGCCACTTCTTCTCATTAAAGCTCAACTTTTTCCGAAGTGGCGGTAAATGTAAAAAGTAGAAGATAACATTTGACAGTCATAAGTGTCATTTCTTTGACGTACATGTAGTAAGTGATTTTGATTTATGTACCGAAAGAAGAGTAGGTAATGTTTTTTTCAGATGCAGACTGTTAACCACTCTTTGTAACTATTAATAATTTAAGGTTTCAAAACGTCAGCATTATAAAGACTATTATTAAATATATATTGTTTGTTTATTATTGAAGTTTTTTTTTTAATAAAGACGTGAGAAAATTAATTCCAACCAACCAACATTCAATCGGTATGTTATAAGTTTGATATTTGCCTATTCGTTTGTGTTCGAGGAATGTATAGAATTAAATCTACAATGATCATAGACTCGTGTGAGAGAGTCGGAGAAGTTCGTGATTGTCCTGCCCTTGACCTCTGGAGAGCCACTGCTCCTGATACGAAATGCATTAATTATTTATAAACCCAAATTGAAGAAAAAGTACCTTGAATGCCAGAATGAATTTAATTTGGAACCTGATGTCGTTTTGGTTTTAATCTCAAACCAACAAGAGATTCTTTGCTTTTGTTCGAAATGAAATAATTGCTACAGTATGGGTTAAGAATACTGTAATAAAGTTCCCAATAACATATTACTTATATACCTTATTAAAAACAAAACAAAACTCATTTTTTTCATAGGTATATAATAATATATAATAAGTATATATAGTATATAATAAAGGAGTGTTATTCTTATTATTTTAAATATTTATTATTTAGAGAATATAGCTAAACTTTAAGCTCGTCTTCAAGGGCATGGTATTTAACCTCTTTACGTGTAATAATATTTTTATGGTTAACAGTTAATAGAGTAAAGATTTTATATATATATATAAAATATTAATATATTAATTTGCGAGTTAATTTAAACCTAAATTAGTTCTTACAGCTTTTAATTAACTCATTCTTTATAAAAAATCGGCCTCTTGTGTAAAAAGCCAAGCATTGGAAGCAAACCCATTTATTTAAATTATAAAACCAAATATCTACATTGATAACAAGAAATATCTAAGTTTGAATGACACAAATTCCACCAAGTATTAGTATTAACAATTATCTCTTTAAGTTCTAATTAGTGCTAATTACAAAACCAAACATCTTTCATGAAGTACGGAAATGTAAATAACGATCGCATTGGAACGTAAACTTTTCAACACTGTGCACGAGTTTTATTACAAATAATTGTGATACGTAAATTCTATCGAAAATTTATTCAAAGCGCCAGATTGCCTATAACATCTGTGGTATGTACACATAAATAGTTGTTTCTCTCATCGTTATATTTCATATACATATATCTATAAGTAGCCATTGAATCACCGGCATAATTATAGAAGTGGGGGATTGGATGCGATGCGGCCGTGTGAAGAAGATAAACATATAATTTTTTTAAAGTGTGAGAGGGAAGGTGTGTTAACAAGAGGCTTGTTCGTTCGTTTGATCGACACCGACTGAGAGTGGCACGGGAAGCCGTTTGAAATGCATTCTTCTTATAAGGCTCGATTATATATTTGGCCCGTGGGTACATCATTTCAACATTATAGTTATTATGAACGAGATTTTTGTCAATAATTTCAGAAACATTGTATTAGTCATATCCTATAGTTTAATTACCTATGTCTACTTATATATAAGGAAAATACTTGTTAATAGTTTGCTAATTTGTACAAGATATGACTGTGTATGTACTCTTTGTCACAGAATAAATAAAAGTACTACAGTGTCGTCATCACTTTATTGACTGTATTAATTGATGATTATTGTACTGACCATATATATTTAAGATAGAAGGTAAGTGATGAATCACAAATAATGTGTTTGGAATTAGTGTAAGCTTTGAAAAGCTATTTTTTAAACATGCTAAACTAGGAGGTTTTTTTTTGTATTTAGTACATCGTTGCGTCAAGCTTAAATACCAACATCACTCTTATGATGTGTGGCATCTGACCATGACCTGGAGCCAGTATGGATATAATGCAGTTCTGACGTGTTTTTATTTCACGTAGGTAGGTACATACAACTAAAATAGGAAATCAACTTCTTTTCGCTTTGTTTACCAGCCCCTTAAAAGCAGACCACACCCTTCAGATTCCTCTGATGTTGCAATACGGCGGTGATCACTCACTTTTAGGCCCTGCTTGCTTCTTTGTCCTGTTCTTTCATAATAAATTTAAAATGATATATAACCTGTTTTGACGGAACAATGTATGTAGGAGCGACTCTCGTAGAACACCCAGTCGAAGCCAGCCTCCACCGCCAGTCTCGCCAGCATGCCGTACTTGCTCCGGTCTCTGTCGCTGGTCGTCAAGTCAACTGCTCTTCCTTCGTAGTGCAGTGAGTTGTCCACGTGAGAGTTCTCCTCATCCCAACCCTCAATCACCCTCAGCCGTACACCGGGCCACTGGTTCATCACGCTTATCGCAAGTGTGTTCAACTTCTCCTTGCAACGCTGAAAACATGTAAATACTTTTACCCATACTTGTGTTACTTATTGGCTTTAAGCGTAGGTTAAGATTCTGATAATAAACGGAAATTCGTTAAATTCTCCATCAAGGCAAACAACATTAAAATGTTCAATGCAAATTTTCACAGTTGAGCTATATCTTAAGTTTTTTAACAAATAATTGCGTCGCGGTTCGCATAGCAATAAAAGTTTGCGCCGTAGCTAAATGGAATTTTTAGAACGCGCAAAGCTTTTTGTGTGCGCTATGGAAAATACTAATAGATGTGCTAATAAATTGACAAACGTCGCCGCCTGGACATGGAGCGCGCAGGATGTCGGGCATTCTGTCGTGAAGGAATAAATCAAATTAAAACAGGCCGCACAAAGGAATCGACACGATTTTGTTTTGGGAACATCTCAAGGGAACAAGGGAAGAAAATGTCAAAATATTTGTAAAGAAATGTGGACAATGCACACGCACCGCACACTGGCTTTGTTACAATCGTGTCATCTCACTCCATGCAGATATCATAGTAAAAAAAGAGAATGAGATTGACGTAACGAATCGAGCCGATGGGCGCCCCGCCTGTGCGATGCGTCCGCCACCATTCAATAGGTTACAGATATTCCGAAGCACCGTATATAATTATTTCTACGAACACTTTAAACATTCAACCACCTAAGCAAAGAATTGTGAGGCACTTTTATAAATGCCTTTATACCTTCACAGATGAAATTTTATTCAATGAAATTCTAATGTCATTTTCGTCTTGTACTTCAAAACGCATGTGTATCTATGACAGAATATATTTTGAGAAAAATTTGATGTGAAGTACAGTGCGTGGTAGCGGCATCATGTTTGGTGGGATGTTCAATGTTTACCAACCAGACGTCTCGGGCAGCCGGCACTAAAACAATCGAATGCTAAATGTATTCTCAAACATTGCGTGCATTTCAACGTGGGAACAGTCCTGTGGCGCAACTGATCTCTCACACCAATTCAACAACACCATCCAACCTTCTGATACTTTAAAATCGGAGAGAAACATACCAACCTGAGGAAGCCAGAGTGATTCAATAAAAGCCATGTATGACATACCGGGCGGGCTATTATAAATTCATTATGCATAATTTTAGTAAACAAGCTGTCTATCACAATGGCTGCTCTCTGTGGGATGCCTGCCTCTCACACCTCGCCTTCCTATCTGGAGTCTACCCACCCTAATATCAATAACTGGAATGCGACCGACTCAACTGTCGATCAAATTAAACTTGTTTCTGTTCTGACTCGATTGAAGGTATTCATTTTGCAGATTATCAAATTACACTACATCAAAATCTCATAAAGGACTATTTCAATTAAAAATAACAAGCGTGTCGAATACCTAAGGTCACGTTTGGAGCGAAACGCCAAGCTACCTGAACCGGTGGCGAGGCACTTGCGGACGCATAATGAAGGCCGTCCGATGGAATTGAAACAAAAATGGAATAAAAACTGGCAGGATCATCGCCTCTTGGCCGGCAGGAAAGATGGTAAAATAAGTTCAGCGAAAATACTTTTCCTCGCTGTTAATATTTTTATGCCTACTTAACGTACTTCTATCGATTTTTTAAGTAGCACCTTTGATTCACACCTATATAATCAAGTTCGTAAAATACAACAATTAAATTACTATCCCTGAAATTATTATCAGCAAATCTCTGTGGTTAATACATGCTTAATATCTATTTGTTTTTAAATGTGTTCAATATTAATTAAAACTTATTATAAAAATATAAATTATTTTTAAGTCGTATAAAAGGTATATGTGTAAATAGTCCCGACATTACCAAATCATGCCTCGCAGCTAATTTATAGCCACATCCTTTGCGACTACAACAATATATTAAGATAATTAAATGGCTCTTTACATTCCTTAACACATCGTTTTTTGTATAAAGCTAGGAGTTGAAATATACCGGCCAATGGTGACTCGCTTCCTTTTTTTGCTTCTACAGAACTACACTAAATAGTTTAAGGGTAGCTTTTTATTGTAACCGTTCATTTTATTTAAGCTTAAAACTTTTTTAGTTGTGGAAGTTTTCAACTATATTGTGAAACAACAGGAAATTTACAAAACACGTTATTAAAAAGTAAAATTGTTGTTTTAATTATTTCTGTTTAAAAAAAATTAACGGGTTGGTGTCCTTTGCAGTCATATCATCATCATCATCATCAGCCGGAAGATGTCCACTGCTGGACAAAGGCCTCCCCCAAAGATTTCCACGACGATCGGTCCTGCGCTGCCCTCATCCAACGTATTCCAGCGATCTTGAGCAGATCGTCGGTCCATCTTGTGGGGGGCCTACCAACACTGCGTCTTCCGGTACGTGGTCGCCATTCGAGGACTTTACTGCCTCAACGGCCATCTGTCCGTCGAACTATGTGCCCTACCCACTGCCACTTCAGTTTCGCAATCGTTTTGACTATATCGGTTACTCTGGTTCTCCTACGGATCTCCTCATTCCTGATTCGATCTCACAGGGAAACTCCGAGCATGCAGTCATATAAAAACTCATAATTATTTTCCATAGTTAAACAAAAATAACTCCAAATATTTTATACATAAGTGATATAATGACCAGAGGTGATTCCGCGACAACGGAAACATACCGCAGAATAAGAAGTTATGCATTAGTTACCGCAATCTACACACTTATTTTCAATAAGTGTGTAGATTGCGGTATATTTCTAAACCCAATGAAACAGAGCAAGATCACTCCTCTATTTAAGTCGGGAAATAAATCTTTACTATTACTTGAAACATAAGATGTTAAGTCTCATTTGCCCACTAATTTCACTAGCTACGGCGCCCTTCAGACCGAAACACAGTAATGTTTACACATTTCTGCTTCACGGTAGAAATAGGCGCCGTTGTGGTGCCCATAATCTAGCCGGCATCCTGTGCAAAGGAAACTCCCACATGTCATGTATATAAAAATTATTACTGTACAGATCTCGAAACATA
Source organism: Leptidea sinapis (assembly GCF_905404315.1). Lineage (NCBI taxonomy): Eukaryota > Metazoa > Arthropoda > Insecta > Lepidoptera > Pieridae > Leptidea > Leptidea sinapis. The sequence continues at coordinate 7,492,091 of NC_066276.1, forward strand.
AAAATTTAAATAAAAACGAAACTACAAAGATAAATATTTTATAAAAAGAAAGAGCCTGGCTGTATGGTGTATTTGTCTTTGCTTGTTTCGTCTTAAAGAATGAATAAAAATGTCACATCTGTGCTTGCGCTTTATTAACACTATCTTTTTTTCAAAACGCCTAATGCATAATAAAAAATAATAAATATTAAATACGATTAATTTAAAATCGAGTATTGTAATTAGCTGTTAGTGTGTTTTCTTATCGGTAGTAATAATTACCGATACAATGAAGAGATGGAAGACAAATGTTTGCCAGCAAATATTATGTCTAAGTGTGACACTGGCTGTCGAACGAATCATAAATATGCATTAGTGAAGGTGGATCACCTGTGTTTATCTATTTATGTTCGAAGACCTTTCTTGTTTGTCTTTGAAAAATATTACCCTGTGTAGCGTAGCGCTGAAAGCCTGTTAATACTTTAAACGAAATTGTAATATTTCAAGAAGTACCCATCTCTAATTGTAACTTAACTAATAAGTCAAAAGTCAAAGTTTTTATTCGCATAAACATGTTAGATTGATGTTACATAAATATTATAAAGTACATGTTTGCCACATTTATGACGTGCAAATTTAAAAAATACATTTTTAAATCATTAGTAACAATAATATCAATTTAACAAGAGATTAGTAGCAGTATTATATAGTATATAGTCAAGTTTTTAGTTGAAAATATTCGTCTAATTAATATAAGCAGTTTTTACTAAGGTATATTTTCAATTTACTTATTATTTTTGGGATGTGATTATAGATTTTTATGCACATACAAAAACAGTTTCTCTGAAATAATGTAGTTCTACAGCAAGGTACTTGTAATTTGGTGGGGTCCCTGGATGGGAAAAGAGAAGTGTTTTCCTGTTTACTGAATTTGCTAAATTTTTTTCGGACAAACATACAGCACTCAAATATGTATAATTCAACAATTGTTAATAAGTTATATTTATTAAATACGGGTTTGCTTGTTAAGCTTTCAAGGGGTCTTTTTCCCGCTGCAGCCCTCAAACATTTTTTTTGCGCTATTAAGACTCTATTTATTACTGTTGAATTACCCCATATTATGATACCATACCTAATTATAGAAATAAAATAAAAATCGTTTTTTGTCTACTTGTATAAAAATTACTTATAAATAAGTGTATCTAATAAATCTGAAATAATGTAGTTCTACAGCAAGGTACTTGTAATTTGGTGGGGTCCCTGGATGGGAAAAGAGAAGTGTTTTCCTGTTTACTGAATTTGCTAAATTTTTTTCGGACAAACATACAGCACTCAAATATGTATAATTCAACAATTGTTAATAAGTTATATTTTTTAAATACGGGTTTGCTTGTTAAGCTTTCAAGGGGTCTTTTTCCCGCTGCAGCCCTCAAACATTTTTTTTGCGCTATTAAGACTCTATTTATTACTGTTGAATTACCCCATATTATGATACCATACCTAATTATAGAAATAAAATAAAAAATCGTTTTTTGTCTACTTGTATAAAAATTACTTATAAATAAGTGTATCTAATAAACCTATTTGAATTATTTCCCAATTTCAATAATTCTAGTTATGTTGAAGCATTTTTTAGTATCTTACGTACTTTTTTTTAGGTGGGAGGTGTAGTGTGTGTATTACCTTTATACGCATATACACACACTCATCTCTACAACTAGCTTTATAAGCAGTAAGCATGGCTTAATAAATAAGCTTCAACCCGAACCTCCAACATCGCAATGTTACCTACATATGAACCCCCTTATTCATAATGGTCCGCTAACTTTAAACAGCCGCTAAGGAGTGTTTTTTCTCATTCTGACTTAGGTCAATAGAAGAAGACAGAGTGAGAATTAGCAATGCTTTAAGTTAGCAGACTATTATGAATAAGGGGGAAATGTTTAATTATTTGCAATGAACACAGATTAAGTATTTTATTTATGATCGCTTATCTTTTATATTAAAGTAAATAGTTAAAACAAATGGAAGAAAACCATATTAACTGTTATTTTAATAACACTATTTTACAGTCCGATGTGAAGAAAAACGGTGATGGTAATTGATACGCCCCGCGCATTACAATGCAGTGCCGCTCAGGATTCTTGAGATACCCAAATATTGTGAGCGGCACTACAATAATTGCGCTCGTCACCTTGATGTTCAGTCTCATTTGCCTAGTAGGTAATTTCACTAGCTACGGGGCCCTTCAGACTGAAACACAATAATGTTTACACATTACTGCTTTACGGCAGAAATAGTGCCGTTATGGTAGCCATAATCTATCCGGCATCCTGTACAAAGGAGCCTCCCACTTGTAGGCTTTAGACCATCGTGAAAGAGGTGTAAACTTCACTAAGCCGAGGTTATTGACATGACGCACAACAAATTATTTTTCTATGATCATAAAGTAATAATTTAAAACAAATATGACTCTTATATAAAAAAAAATATAAATAATTTAATTCTGCTCTGACTAATCACGCTCCTATAGTCAACTTTACCCGTAACACCGTTTCATATCCGAGCGCGACAGCTCAGCCCAATTTAATAACCACAACAGTGCTCAGCACAGCACAATCTTAACTTCAAAATGTGTTAAAAGACCCCAGAGTGACTAGAATCTACATCCCGTTGATGTACACCAACCGTTAATATTATGAACCAAAAGCGTACTTTTAAATAAAAATGCTTTATTATACTAGGAATTCCACCAGATCAGAACTCCCATGGGAGCGATACATTAAATGTACTTTTATAACGACTCTGTACTCCCAATCACGTATACCCGCGGGAACCTCGTGTTATTATTTATATTATCATGATCGCTAGCTATTGTCAGGGTCAATGGCGGAGTCAATGAGAACATGCCCACTAAATATGAGTTGCAAGTCATCCATCTCTACGATACTTCACCGTGCTTCCGACATCTATAATATCTATTATTCCGACCTTCTTTTAAGAGATATTTGTTAACAAGTATAAACCTAGTTCTTTAGAATAGCTACCTAATTTGTTAGTATGCAAAATCTATCAATAATAGATATTGCGGCGACTTTGCTCGCATAAATTTTGTTTAAGTACGTTGCATTCTTAAATCGTTTTTTGAAAATAATTAAAAATAGCGTGCGTTACGCCCTATATATTATTGCCTATTGCTTAGTGAAAGTTCTATTAAAATCGGTCCAGTTCTTTCGGAGATATACCGGAACAGATAGATAGACAAAAATAAAAAATAGGCATTCCACTATAATATCTGTGTATATCATGCCATAATTTTGACATTACAAATTATAGAAGTGATAACTTCTTTAGCGGCCTTAGGATGGCAAAATGTTAAACTCACGTCAGGACACGTGACCTGATCGAAAATTCGTAAGACATTCGTTGAAATTATGGATTAAAGTTGATTTTTCTCAGAGAAACTTTATAATGTAAAATAATTGTAAGGTTCTGAAGTGTTAATTCTTTTTATGTAATATAAATTATCATTTTTGTGTACGATAGCGTAATAAATAAACAATAAAGCAATTCGTCTAATAATATTCCCTAACCATTCCAAAATAATCAAAAAGGCACAACGTTAATGTTCAAGTTTTCACTTTTGCCGGCACTCCCGGAGTGTAAGCTGTATTTTTTAAATTTCTATGTTTTATTATATTTATAGTTTATTATACGAAGCACAGCAGTTTAAGTGTAAGTTTATCTCAGCCGTGTGTGAACTACGCGAATTATCGAGAAATTGTTAGAAATATAAGGCTTTCATTACGGCAAATTACTTTGCAATTATCGTCTCAGCTAAATCACATACGGAAGGCTATAAACATTAACTGGCGTATCGCATTAATTTACTGCGACAACCCTCGCTCAGCCGATAAGTGCCGTTGATTGATTTGCATCCGTAATTACGTCACTTTTAGCGAAGGAGGTGATGAAAACGCGACAAGTACGTGATTGCAGTAGGCACCACCACCGCCTCTTTGACGCGACCGGTTGACCGGTTCGAAGCCTTTATTCCTCGCGGTAAATACCGCCTCAGTAATCGGGTGCTCGGTAAATATGTGCTCAATGAAATAAAACTGGTTAACTATCTTGTCTTGTTCTCAAACGCCAACCGCCGTTATCGGAGCACTGATGATTCTCATTAAACAAAAAAGAGACTAAATCAAGACACGCCCGCGCTATCGCAATAAAATAAATTATTGACTTATCAGAACTATCTTGGCTTCACAAGCCATCGCGTCGCGTTTGGTTCGTCTCACTGGGCAACTCACACACTTAACTTCCACCTTAGTACGGTCCGCCTCGATACTCAATAAATATTTTATACTGGACTTGAAATGCTTACAATAATAAAGCATATTTGTTACAATGTTTATTCGTAATCGCCGCTTTTATTGTTTCTTCTTCTCACTATAGAGTTGTGATCGCTTCTCCGTGGGTGTAGAGTCAACAATCGCGCAGGGATTACAATATAACCGTCCACTTTTGCTGACGGTCCCGAAGTGCCACTCGATAATATTTTATAAGACAAATAATGCGATAAAGATGTTTTGACGTGAACCCGTGTTCATCGCTCACACTAAAATGCGTTCAGTGAACGCATATAATAAAATATTTATTAACATTTTGTGTTCGATGAAATAAAATGAAACTAATTCGGTGTCAACTTTATTGAGAGCGAGGTAAGCGTTAAGTCGATCGGTTGTTGTTATAAGACGATGACAGGACTCAAGCAGGCGGCTACTTCGGCATGTATCCATTAGCATTGTTTCAAAGGATTAAGTAACATTTACGAGATGCGTCGTGGCCCGATGTGTCGCATCAAACGCATATTTTAATGACGCATTGGTTTTTTTTAGAATAAGTGTAAAATGACTACTGTCTCTTAAATTTGATAAGGTAAGCTTTGTTTTTGTCAGAATGTCGATAGTTTATCTGTTTATTTATATAAAGGTGTCGTTCGAGTTGACAGAACGATTAAGAACGGAATCTTATAGCAATATTAATGAACCAAAGACACATACAGTATGGTATATTGGATATATACAATTTTTTGAATGGTTGTAAGTGTGTATTTGCAGATTTCGACACAGTACAAACTAGAAATGTCATTTTTTAAACCTGTATTTCCTGCACTGCCTTAAAATAAAAAAATAAATATTTTCAAAAAAATTTATAAGTATTTTACATGATTATTAATAACTGATTATTTACTCTTTTTTGGACATTTTTTTGTGAATCTAACAAGAATTTATGAAAAATAAATGAGAAATTACAATTCTTTTAAACAGACTTATAAGTACAAAAGGTATTATTACTATTCAATCTGTGCATAGATTTTTAATCCACTATAAACCTACCTACCTATATGCGTTCGCTTAAGTACATTACGAACTTATTACCTAAAACTGCAATATTGTTAAATATAATAAGTACTTGTTAATAGGTGTTTTATGCAATATAAAAATCAATATCGCAAACATAAAGACCTAAGATAAATCTATATTCTCTTAACTGGAACACGACAACCGCAAGTCTCGTAAAATGTCGCGAGCCGGTGTCAAGTTACGAACCTACAAGAGCTGGCTAGTATTGGTTTCCGTGTCCCAAATCAAATTTGACATCCGGTTACATGACAAATTCCCCCTAATGAAAAAGTGACTCCTTTTTTCAATCAATCACTGAAATGTGAGACACATTGCACTTGCGTCAGGTAACTTTAAGATTGCACAGGCATTTGGTAAAGATTAAGTATTATGTTACCTTGATACCTGTTCATAAGCCTTATTTATTTCCAATTCGTTAATATTGTATCAGTAACTTAGTCATGTTCAGACGATTTATTTTGAACTTAAAATATTCTATAAGTAAACACAACATTTAAATTAACTATACAATTATGATTACGTTTAACACTTAACAATATATTATCGAGGTAAAGGCGTAATTGAATGTCTGATAAATGAATATTAAACCAAAATGACAACTTTAAACAATCAGTTTTAAGTTTACTCAAATATAGCATGATTTGCTTTTTTATTAGCATAATAATTTCATAACTATATATATTAAGTATTTAAGGTTCGAACAAGTAGATATTTAAATAATTTGTAAACAGAACAGTTTATTATGCTCTTCAAAATCTAGAGAGTTTATCAGCGACGGACAGTAGTAGATCGGCTTGCGATCTTCGGGTGTGGAAAAGTTTTGGAAGTTAGTCTGGATATAGTGAAGGCCTTCGATCGTGTACTGCACAAGGCGGTCCTCTCAAAGCTTTGGGCATCCCCATTCATCCCCTTTCCAACCATTATTTGGGCTTCCCGAAAGTTTTTGCAAGTGGACCACCAACTTCCTGACTGGACGCAACATATAGGTCGTTGTTGTCTACGGATATATCTCTAACTGCAAAGCCCATGAAAGCTTGCCTCCCCAAGGCTATCTCTTGCACTGTTTCTTCTGCATATCAGTGCATGTTGGAGGCATCCAACACGTCATGACAGTACTTTTTTACCACATCTAACAGCCATGCAGATCTCAGGAAATTGTCGACCAGTGCCGGAAAACAGTTGTTTTTTCTATCTTGTCCTAGTCAGTCTGGAATGGGATTCAATGAATGTTGTTCAACCTACATAAGACCCGATATTCGAACTGTCAAGTAGGTATTTTCATTTGTCTGCCATACGGTAATTTATTTGAGATATATATATTGTATTTTTTTTTCGTTTCATTTTAATCCAAGACTAATAAAAATAGAATATTTTTTTGATATTGTTTAACCTTGTTATTAAGTATTTTTAACAATACCTTACTCCAAGTAAGGCCGTTTAAATACGCTCAAGTTGGTCAATTAAAGTGAACATCAAAATGACAGCATCTTATTATGTTACATTATGAGAAGCCTGAAAGGATAATTATATCAATATCAATGTTGTGAAATGCGTATGAATTACGAGCTAAAATATTGATTTTAAATAACGGCACTTAGTGTCCATCACGAAATATTTTGCAAATGACTCGGTGTGATCAAAGAGTTCGGCTGGAAATTAATTATCAATTTGTCGTGGGTGCCACGCATGACGCAGGCGACATAAATCGATCGGCTATCGGGCTGCAGCCACATTAGCCACGCTCCAACATGAGATAAGGATAACAAATGCTCAGTTTAAAGTTATCTCAACATCGCGGACATGAGACGGCTTTTTGCCACCGAGTCCCAGCCTGACCTTCTTATTCCATTATGTTACGAGGGACATCACTCTTGTTGAAACACTCAAACCTTATCTGTGTTTATTGTACGAGCAATCACACGTATGATAATTTTGATGGTGTTTAGTAAAACTTTAATGTGGCACACAAAACAAATAATACTTGTAAAGACATATACTGTTTAAGTATGCACAGTTCATTATTGGCAATCAAATCAATCAATATTTCACAATTACATGTTAAACAATACAACTATGAAACATACCATTATGCAGGTACTTTACCTTGTGTTAATTCTCGTTGGTATTTTTCAAGCTCGCCTAGCATGTAATTATTATCAAACCACAAGCGCATGCAAAATTAGGGTCTCACCTCAGCTCGACGGCCATAAATAAAATAAAATGATTGTTGGTGGGAGGAACACGGAGCTAATGATTAGCTGGTTGACCCATCTCTACCCAGCGGGGCATTCTGAACGGCCATTGAAAACACTCAACAATTTCAATACATTCTATTGGCTGTTTTAAACTCAAGAAACTTAACCTTAAATTAGTCATACAGCTATAAAAATATTACGACGATGACCGTTACTAATTCGAAGCCCTTTAGATTATAATCTCTTCAATAAATCTCAACCGATCAATATAATATAAATACATGAACAATTAACGCAGAAACATTCA